>NC_050097.1:179083670-181583670 GCF_902167145.1 Zea mays | reverse complement strand
CTTTGATTATGTCATGTAGCCTTAACAGGACTATTACATAGCCTTTTTAGAAGCATCAATTTTTGGACTAGCATCTAGACTTTTCAGATCCATTTTGTAGCCTTTTCAGGAGTGTATATATAGCCTTTTCAGGATTGTATATATAGCCTTTTCAGAATCAACAATATCCTACATTATTGTAGGACATGTAGCCTTTTCAGAAGCAGAACATAGCCTTTTCAGAGTTTTTGTACATATCTGTTATCATAATCCATTACACTACCTATCCTTTCGCCTATATATACACGATCCTTTGTACATTTGCTTTATTGTGCAATACAATGGCTTCAGGGTCTTCTAGGGGCAAGGGTGCGGGAAATGAGAGACGAAAGGATGGAGGGAAGTTAACTCCAATGTGTTTCGATGGCCCTCTTGGTCCAGATTTTTTTGAAGAGGCGGTTTTTAACTTTCCAGTTCAAAGTAAAAAAGATTTCAACAAAGAGGTTAGACTTAGGTCATACGATAATAGGAGAGAAGATTGGCCGAAGTGCATGCATGGTGAGGATTGCTTCGTGCAGATGTTCGTTGAGGGTGGAATTGATGGAGGTCGGCGTTTCTTCAGATGTCCTTATGCATATGTAAAAATTAATTTCTAGTCCTTTGTTCTAAATACTTTTGTTGTTCATTGAAACTAACTATAAACATTTATGCAGCATTCATTGGTCAAGGAGAATTGTGGGTTCACTCGTTGGGTAGATCCTCGTCCGATTTTCCCTCATGCGGAATACATATCCTACCTACAGAATAGGATATTTGATCTAGAGAGGGAAGTAAGCAACAGAAATGACGAGGAAGAAAGAGACAACAACAATGGTGGTGCTTCACAGGTGCAAGTATGTCCAGATCCATATTGTTGCTGCCCTTGTCACAACAAGAATGTTGGTCCTCCGTCGTCTCCACCGCACCCACAGCAGACAACAACAATTGGAGGATACTATGGAGAAGGGTCCACACAATTTGGAATGTGGGAGCACTACTAGAAAATTCTTCTGTATCAATTGCTCTCAGCGTGTTGATTATCTTTATCAATTGCTTGAAGTCGCCTTCAACAATTGCTTTAAATGTAGTTTTCATCAATTGCGTATTTATGTCGTTTTTCATCCATTTGACGGTAATTCATTACGAAATATCATTGTTCGAAAATACATAATACCGAATAATAAGTTCATTATTACATAACTTCAAATAAAACACCTAGACTACTGAGTGCAACGGGGCCATTTGCCCTTGCGAAATGCATCAGGGTTCTCCTCCATTGCTTCCTTTGCACGACGTGCACGCTCAAGCTTCTTCTCCTTCTCTTCCCTGCATTCAGCAACACGCCTCATTTCTTGTTCGTCTTCACGTTGTTGCTCGGTAGCAAGCTCCTCTCATCTTTTCTCCATCCTCTCTTTGTCCTTCGCATCCCACTTTTTAAGATTCTCCAACCACTTCTTGTCTTTCCCTGATATTTCTGTGTCAATCCACTGCTCAAAATCACATAGCGGTGGAGGAGTCTACAAAAGATGCAATTATTAGTAGGCAAAAAAACATTCTCAGACTTGTTAACATATTACAAGACTATTCTCACCATTAAATTCATCCGACGTTGAACAATAGTTGGCTCAAATGCAAAGTTAGCAGACATCCAATACCTCTGTCGATAGGTGTCATGATCCTCAGACTTATCAACCTTACAAGGATCACCACAAAAACACATAGGCACTGGAACACCACTTGGCAAAGGCAGCGGGTCGAAGGCAGTTCCGGTCAAAGGACCCTTCTTAAATTTCCATAAGCTCTATAACAATCACAAATATAATAGACTCACAAAATAAGAGGCGGATCCAAAACTTACCTTTGTTTAGCAGATTTACCACGCCTAGACACCCTATAAATCAGGCTGATATCTCTAGTTTCGAAGAATTGGAATGAGCACACCAACCAGTCAGACGTAGGGTCCTATTTATAGGCACGTACCTCGGCGCCATAGATCTTGGCGCCGAGGTAGGCGTCGTTGACCGGGTGCCTACCTCGGCGCCAAGATCTATGGCGCCGAGGTACGTGCCACGTAGATTTCAGGTCATACCACCATCTGACGTATGCACGCCAAAAATGTTGGCGCCGGCACACACAGGCTAGGCGCCAATGATAATGGCGCCGAGCATAGAGTCTATTTTTTGAAATGAAACTGTTAGGGGCATAATTGTGCAAAAAATCTGAAAAGGACCAATTTGCAAAAAAGTTGGCAGGAACTCCTGCAAAAACTTCCAAAAGCACAAGCCATGAATGTCTATTTTTATATCAAATATAGTGTATAAATCGTTGAATCTGTTTTTATATATCTTTTTCAAATCTACTCGAAATTGAGATGAATATCATAGCAACATTTATTTTATTTTGAGAAGACAGAGTAGGCCCCCAAAGCAAAAGGTTTTAGAAAACTGCATATCGTCATTGGAACTTAGGAGTTAGGACACAGCCGGTCGTTACTGTTCATGTTACCAATCACACTACCGATCATGTTATTATTCATCATCAGTTTTTATCTACCAGTGTTTCAGTGCATAGTGTTTCAATGCACAACCTTATCATTTTTACATACTTTTATTTTAAATGAATCGCGATATTTTATTAAATAAAAATTCATCCAATCACATAATTAAACAAAAAATATAATTAGAACAAAATAAATAAATAATATATATTATAAATTACATAGCTCGTACTACTACTTTTTTGTCGTCTTTCTCTTCCACCTCTTCCATATTTTCTTTCTCGACTAATTTTAATTATTTGGTCAACTTTTTTATAGTCAACTAGTAGGCTTTTTTATGTCATCGTCCATGTCGATGGTGGA
This sequence comes from Zea mays, assembly GCF_902167145.1. Classification (NCBI taxonomy): domain Eukaryota; kingdom Viridiplantae; phylum Streptophyta; class Magnoliopsida; order Poales; family Poaceae; genus Zea; species Zea mays. The sequence continues at coordinate 181,580,792 of NC_050097.1, read as the reverse complement.
TTGATCCATCAAATTGGTGAATTGCTCAAACAAATTTTGATTGAGTCATCCTCTGGATGGTCTTGTATAGCTTGTTCAACATGTCCTTCTCGATGGATGGCAGGGGACTCCCTATTACTCGTTGCTAGCCTCTTCCCTTTGTGTTGCGCTCTTGCCCTAGAGCGACCATTAAGTCGCGTCGATACAACATTGTCCGGTGTTACGGAGCTATAACCATCATCCAAGTTAAGGAGATACCTTTTGGTCCCATCGCTAGAGTCGTTGTCAACGTGCCACGCACATCATTTAGGCTGATGATGAAGAGCGTGCCACATGTGCTCTAGCTTGAAATCCGTTTCACCAGGCTTATTGCGGAATCTATCCTTTGCCGCTTCGAGGAGCATTGTGTTATCTGCTTTGCTCGATCGGTCGTAGATAAGCAATTGTAGATGCCATTGAAGAGGATGACCTTGCAATTGTCTGTTGACCACCAATCCTACGGCTGTTTGGAAGTACGATGGCGAGGAGGTTCTATGGAGTTGTACATGTTGACTATTTGGCCCCAAAAGGTTGATCCCTTCTTGGTTGTCCTCAATAGGATTCATAGAGTGCAGTAGCCACGCGTGGACATACAAATTCATAAACTCAAAAATTGATGTCTGAAAGTCGCCTATAGGGGTTGAATAGGCGAAACCTGAAATTTAACACTTAAAACACAAACTTTGATCCTCGATTAAGCATTAGAATGAGAAGTAATACAAACTCTCTTCTCGAGTGAATCCAAAGATCGAACTCAAGCTCTCTTCTCTTTTCTCAAGTGATCAAGAGACCTAATTCTCCCGCAATGTACTCCACAACATTGGAGACTCTTACTAGCCTTTACAGTCTCAATGGGAGTCAAAACTCTAAGCTTAAGGGCACAGAAAGCAACAACACACTCTCTACTAAGTTTCTCACAAGGCACTTTGATATTCAACTCACTAATCACTCAATTGTGGCACTTGGAGACTTGATCGCTTTGTGAGGTGTTGCTTTGAATGTGGGAGTGAATGCTCTAGCTCTTGTGTTGTGTATGAGTCAATGAATGCTTGTATGCCATGAATGGGCTTGTTGGGGGTATTTATAGCTCACAACCACCCATATAGTCGTTATACCTTTTCTCCCATCTCTGCACACTAGTAGACGGTCTGTGGCCTAGGCCCAGATGGTCCGCCCCTCTCATAATGGTTGGATCTGTCAACTCAACTGATATAACTGACAATCCAATGTCTATTATTGATAGATCAATGGCTATCTGAGCTTGGTGATGTCATGCATGCGATCCGTGGGCTATTCCCGGATGGTCCGCGCCTCTCACAACGGTAGGTTATGATAGCTCAACGGATATAACTGACAGATCAATGACTATCTGAGTTTGGTTACATCATACGAACAGTCTGCGAGCTAAGCCCGGTCGATCTGTGCCTCTCACAACGGTAGGATGTGATAGCTCAATGGATATAACTGACAATCCAATGGCTATAACTGACAGATCAACGACTATCTGACCTTAGTGACGTCACGTGAACGGTTCGCTCTGTAGTCCTGGACCATCTATGACTTGTGCTAAATTTTATTTCTTCAACTTTGGGTTGAATCAATATTGAACAGACGTACTGTCGGCGTTTCGAGATCGGGGGGTCCCTGGGCCGACGAGTGAAATGTCGCTGCGTGCCCCAGCCCAGATGGGTCGGCGCGAGACGGAGCACGAAGGGGGGAACCAAAGGAGGGAGACAGGCCAAAAAGGGGAAACTCGCGGCCTTCATGTTGTCCTGCGCCCAGGTCGGGTGCGCTTGCAGTAGGGGGTTACAAGCGTCCGCGTGGGAGAGAGCGAGGGACTCTGCGCGTCGTCCCGTCTCCCCGCGCGGCCAACCTCCTGTAAGAGGCCCTGGTCCTTCCTTTTATAGGCGTAAGGAGAGGATCCAGGTGTACAATGGGGGTGTAGCAGAGTGCTAATGTGTCTAGCGGAGGAGAGCTAGCGCCCTAAGTACATGCCATCGTGGCAGCCGGAGAGGTTTTGGCACCCGGTTCGTGTGGTGTCGTGGCCGTCGGAGGAGCGCTGGAGCCTGGCGGAAGGACAGCTGTCGGGGCTGTCGAGTCCTCGCTGACGTCCTCTTGCTTCCGTAAGGGGGCTGAGAGCTGCCATCGTCACAGAGCGTGCGGGGCGCCATCATTGCTTATCTGGCAGAGCAAGCCAGATGGGACGCCGGTCTTGTTCCCCGTATCCTGAGTCAGCTTGGGGTAGGGTAATGATGGCGCTTCCTGTTGACGTGGTCGGTCCGCGCCCTAGGTTGGGCGATGTGGAGGCTCCTCCGAGGTCGAGGTCGAGTCTGTCTTCCGTGGCCGAGGTTGTAACACCCTGAATTTGGGGGTATAAAATTTCTTTGCTCATATTCACAAATTCAGGTGTTACTTCCCTTTTCTCATCCTTCCTCATTCTTTTCTTTCTTATTTCTATAGGAGAAAAGTGCTTATTTTATTTGTAATTATAGTTTAATAGGTTAAACCCTAAGGGAGTATGAATTGTTGCATCATGTTGAACCCTAGATTTCACTTTTGCTTGGTGCATAATTCTTGGAAAGTCTAATTTGAATTTTTGGCTTATTTGGATTTGAATCAAATAGAGAAAATAAAAAGAAAAGAGAAAACAATTCCAGAATAAAAGAAAAGAGGAAAGAAGCCCAACCCCGCCGCCACCTCGGCCTTTCGGCCCACTAAGCCCATCCCCCGCGCGCGCGCTCTCCCTCCCCCGCTCTCTCTGCCCTGGCGGGCCCGCCCGTCAGCGCAGCCGCCTTCCGCGCGCCCGCCCCCGGTCTCCCCTCTCTCTCTGCTCGCGGGCCTGGCTTGTCAGCCCCGTCGTCCTCGCGTAACTGCCGCCCGAGCTGCGCGAGGCCGCCTTCTCCGCGCCCACGTCGCGCGTGGAGCTCGCAACCGACCCGCCCCTGGCCACTTGAGCCCCGAGCCCCACTCGCCCTCTCCCCCTCCCTCTTTTGCGCCCCAGCAGACCCCCCTTCCACCTCTCCCTCGCTGCGCGCACACCAGAGCGCCGCCGCCACAAATCCCCGCCGTCCCGAGCTCGTTTCCCGGCCGCCGTTGGAGCTCCGTCGTGTCCGTTGCCACGGTGAGCTTCGCCCCGGCGTCCGCAACCCGGGACGCGCCCCAATTCCCTCTCCCCTCCCTATTTCTCTCTGCCCGCGCTCACCCGCCGTTCCCCGTGCAGCCGCGGAGGTCCGCCACCGTCGCCCCGGGCCACCGTCGCGCCATTGCCGCCGCCGAGGAGTCCCCGGAGCCCGCCTTGAGGTAAGGAACCTCTCCCGCCCCTATCGACCTTTGTTTTGCTCTCTGCCGCGTTTAATTCCTCGCCGGAGTAGATTTATGCCGTCGCCGAGCCGCTCCGCCGTGAACCGCCCCCCTCCGGTGCCCCTGCCCCGACCCAGACCCCACCAGAGGATTCCCCGTGCCCTCCCCAACCTTCCCGGCCACTCAGGTCGCCCCAGAGACCCGCCAAGCGCCCGCGCCCCTCGTCTCCGGCGAGTCCTCCGCCGCGGGGACGAGCGCCGCCGCCCCAGCTAGCCGTAGAAGAAGCCCAGGCCGGCCACCCGATCCCCACCGTCCGTCCCAGATCGGACGGTCCCGTTTTAATTAGGTCAAGCCTAATCCTGGCCGTCCGCCAGAGATCCAGCGGCCCAGGCCCGCTTCCCCCACACCCCGTCCCCCTGCCGTTTGGGCCCCGCCTGTCAGTCCGCCCGCGCGCTCGCTCTGCCCGCCGGCCCCGCCTGTCAGCCCGCCCGCGCGCTCGCGCTGCCCGTCGGCCCCGCCTGTCAGCCTGCCCGCGCCCCGCGCTGCCCGCCCGGTCCCGCCTGTCAGCCTGCCCGCGCCCCGCTTGTCAGCCGCCCAGGCCGCCGCGCGCTCGCGCGCCCGCCCGCAGGATCTAATCCTGGCCGTTCGCCTGAGATCCGACGGCCGTAGTAGCCCGATACCCCTTCGCCGGCGCATTTTCTTAAAGAGACCCCCGATTTTCTGGAATTTGAACCCGCCGTCCCTAGTTTCTCTCAGTTAGGCCCCTGGACCTTTTATTTAATTCAAAATAGGTATTTAGGGTATATTTTTAACCCCTAAACTTGTAAAATTCATAACTTTGTCATATGAACTCCAAATTAGGTGCTTCAAATTGCAAAATGCTCATGATGTTTTTGTCTATCTATTTAAACAATGTTTCCCTGTTGTTTCCATGTACCAATTAATAGCTAATCACTAGGATAGGATTAAGGCTATTGGAACCCTATTTGAAATAATTAAAAGTTGGTAGACTTTAATAAAAGTTAGAATACTTAAGTTTATGGACTTAAGCACCCAAGTTCAGGGACTTAAAACCATGTAAGGATTTAACCCCACCACTGACTTAAACCTGATTAATGGATAATGAATCACTTTGTATAGTCCTCTACCTTAGACCTAGGGAACACCAGAGTGCCAATCCCTTCTATTATGAACTTGTGATCTCTCTGCTGCATATGTTTGGTATATTGCTTTTTGTTTGTTATTTCCCAAGTGCATAGTGTGAATGATTACTTTACGTAGACAACGAGCAGTCTGTGTTTCCCGAGGAGGTTGCAGAGGAAGTCCCTGACCAGCAGTTTGGTGAAGGCAAGTGTCCTCTGTCCCATTATGTCCTATTCATTTATAACTTACTACCCCGCATTACTTACTTGAAACCTAAGGATTGACTAGCTTTACACTTTACTTGATCCTTGATGACCTTATGGGCTGTTATGGTTAGCACTCTGCTATTGCCTTAACTTAATCAATGAACATGATGTGACTATTTATGATACTGTTATCCTGATGATGTTGATGATCTTGTGATACTCTAGGGGGCTCAGGCTGTTTCCTGAGTACCTCTCCGTAAGGACTTGTTCGTTGAGAGACCACCCGGGATAACAGTGCAACCATGAGGGTGAAATGGGATGCCCTTAGCTGATTAATTAGATGAACTAGAGGTGTAGTTGCTTAGTCGTCGTGCCGTCAATGGGGTCCAGGCACAGTGCTTGCTCTGCCGAGGCTGAGTGCCGAGGTTCTTTCGTTTTGCTCTTTGTTAGTCACTCTCCTGCGGGGAGGGGTACTGTGTTTATCAAACTGGAGAAACCTAACGGGCAGTTATGATCTCTAGGGAGTCTTTGTAAAAGCTACGTAGTGATGCCCTGCCGGACCACCTAGGTAGTGGTCAATGGGGATTAGCTCTCCCCAGGTAGAAAGGGAATCATGACTCATGGGTAAAGTGTGCAACCTCTGCAGAGGGTAGTGAAACTGATATATCAGTCGTGCTCACGGTTAAGAGCAGCCTTGGGATCCTCTTTGATTAGAGATACAGATGGTTCAAGATACAAGGATTATGTTATGGTTTTGGTTCGACTATGATGATGTTGTTCCTCGATGAGGAAATGGTTTACGGGTTGGATAATGCTAAAATCTGGCTTCTACTAATGATAAATACCTGACCAACTAAAAGCAACTGCTTGAGCCTAACCCCACATAAAGCTAGTCCACTTCAGCCAAACGGGACATTTGCTGAGTACGTTGATGTGTACTCATCCTTGCTTTACCACAAAAACACCAGGTTGTCCGCATTGTAACCACTGCTCAGGAGAAGGTGAAGCCGTGGAAGGAGACTTCCAGGAGTTCCAAGAATACGACGAATTCTAGGTGTGGGTTGGCGGCAACCCCCAGTCAGCTGCCTGTGAAGGCCTTATCTTTACTGCGTTTCGCTAGCACTTTGATTTACCTGTTAAGACAATGACTATGTGGATGTCTATGACTCTGTGATGTAATAAGTTAATACTCTTTTATGTTATTATTCGAGCATTGTGCGATGATGTTCATTTATGTAATCGCTGTGTACGTGAGTTCTGATCCTGGCACGTACATAGTTCGCATTCGGTTTGCCTTCCAAAACCGGGTGTGACATAAGTGGTATCAAAGCCGTGCTGACTGTAGGACCGCTGACCTAGAGTAGCACTGGTCGTACTAAGGACTATTGACCTTCCCTCTCATCTTGACCTCTGATGTTACTTCAAAAGTCGGTCACCTCGACCAACCCTATGTTTTACTACATATATATACTATATTATACCTTGTCAAAATTTTTTATCTTATTCTGTCTATGGTTTATTCACTTGTCGTATTAGTTCTGCTCTTACTCTTATGCTTACGGTGTCTTTTGTAGATGGCTCGTCTTAGACACACTGCACGTAAGTCGGTGATTCCTTTCCTGCCGTCTCAACTTGCGGAGCGTCCTCTGCACCGCACCGTGTCCGGTCAGTCGAGTCACCTGGAGAGGCTGCACCACCGCCTGCGTGAGGAGCAGGAACGCCGGCGTCAGCACAGAGAGCAGCAGGGCTCTTCCTCCCCACCCCAGCAGGAGGTGGAGTCCGTGAGGCCCCGTTCCTCTGTTGCCCAGCTGGAGGCGCCCCCTGCACCGCCGCGGGACGCCCCGGCTGTTGGAGGAGCCACTGGAGGAGGTCCTGGAGGAGACCCCGACGACGACGACTCAGACCACAGCACGGAGTCCTCTGAGCCGCAGGAGGCGGAAGGATGGGTCGCCCGACCCATCACCCGTGACGCCGCTCGCGGTTGTCACTTCCACGACGCACTCGACACCTTGCTGCGCCAGGCTTTCGACCGGCACACCTGGTCGATCGAGTATCGTTGTGTAGTCTACCAGCACAGTCGCGGGAGGTATCCGGACCGCTGGGAGGCTACCTGCCTAGTTCGCCGTCCGGAGGATGACCTCCGGGGTGCGGAGGCCGTTTCGGAGCACTATTCCATCTCCGAGAGGGACACTGCAGAGGCGGCTATGCAGGATGCAGCACGGCGTGCACTCTCCCAGTACTGTTCCTTGTTCGGTGAGGTGGCCGACGGTCTTAACCTTCGGTACTACCCCCGCCGCCCTACTGGCAGCACAGAGAGTGTGGTTGTCTCACCTGTTGGTGAGGCTAACCCTAGGTTGAGCAGCACAGTCAACCTAGTCGCAGTGCTTAACACTGAGCTGGATCACTCTCTGGACGAGCTAAGCAGGGCTCGAACGGAGATTGCGGAGTTGCGTGCTGAGTTGGCAGAGCGCCATCACCAGGAGGGTGGTTCTCCCGCACCTGTTGGGACTCAGCACCCTTACCGCTCACCGCCACGTGGTCACCACACTTATGGTTCCCCTGTCTGTAAGACCAGGATAGATCTGGATCCTTAGATCGTTAGCGTCGGAGTTTGTAATAATTCTTAAGTCAGATGTCTCAGTCTTAGGTAGTCAGTTTAGTTTGCTTATCAGTTGCTTCCATTTAGTTTAGTTTGCTTATCAGTTGCTTGCATGCTTGTTATGATGAACTTGTGCTGGATTTGAATCTTTGTAATGACTGTAGCCAACATGTGGGTTTCCCCTGCAGTTTGGCTTAGCTAGTAATGTTAATGAAGTCAGTTGTTTAGTTGGGAAACCATTTACTTCTACTTTCCTTTCTATCTGAGAAGCTGTGTTGAATCATAATGAGGATCAGTGAAGCTCTTTGTTCACTCAGTGTCATGAAGAATTCTGTATTCTCTTTTCTTATGCTGAAGGGTTGTAAGATCAATGCTGATGTATGAATGTCTTCCACAGATGTCTGACAACAGGCGCCGATGCAACAGGCGTGCTCAGCAAGAGCAGCATGACCAGCAGGAGGAACAACAGAGGCAGCCTCCCCCACCACCCCCGATGTCAGTGGAGCAGATGTTCTTGATGCAGACTCAAGCAGTGTAGGCCATTGGGCAGACTCTGGCAGCCATGCAGCAAGCTCAACAGCAGCCCCAACCCCAATTGCAAGTGCAGATGCCCCAGATGCCACGGGATAAGCGTGGTGAGTTCATGAGAGGGCACCCTCCTACCTTCGCCCATTCTGCTGACCCCATGGATGCAGAAGACTGGTTGCGTGCAGTGGAAAGGGAACTGCGCACCGCCCAATGTGACGACAGGGAGAAGGTTCTGTATGGCCCCCGTCAGCTGAGGGGAGCAGCCCAGTCCTGGTGGGAGTCCTACCTCGCCATCCATGCTGACCCCGAAGCCATCACCTGGGAGGAATTCAGCGAGAGTTTCCGTCGGTACCACGTGCCCGAGGGACTGATGATCGTGAAGAAGGAGGAGTTTCTGGCTCTAAAGCAGGGACCCCTGTCTGTTAGTGAGTACAGAGACAAGTTTCTGCAGCTGTCTCGTTATGCACCTGAGGATGTCAACACTGATGCTAAGAGGCAGTACAGGTTCATGAGAGGTTTGGTGGATCCCCTGCATTACCAGCTGATGAATCATACCTTCCCAACCTTCCAGCACCTGATCGATAGGGCAGTTATGACTGAGAAGAAGCGTAAGGATATGGAAGATCGGAAGCGCAAGATGAGTGGCCCCCAGACCGGAGGCATCAGTCGTCCACGTTTCTCAGGCAGTTCATCTCAGCAAGGCAGGCCTGGTCACCCACAGGGATATCAGAATCAGAATCAGCGTCCGCATCAGCAGCAGTTTCAGAGGCAGTACCCACAGCAGCAGCAGCAGCAGTATCGTCAGCACAGTCAGCAGGGAGGTAATCAGTATCAGAAGCAGAACAACCAGGCACCTCGCCTTCCTGCCCCCGCAGCAAACCAGAGCAACCAAGTAGCCCCAGCGCAAGGAGGAGGCAGAGGATGTTTCCACTGTGGAGATCAAGGCCATTGGGCGATGCAGTGCCCAAAGAAGATGGCTCAGCAGCAGGCCAACCCCAATGCTCCAACAAGGCAAGGTGTACTGCAGCCGGCAGTAGGCAATCGTAACCAAGCGTACAACCGTGGAAAGGTGAACCACTTGGAGGCCGAAGCAATCCAGGATGCACCAGATGTGGCAGTAGGTATGTTCTCAGTCGAATCTCATCCCGCAAAAGTGCTATTTGATACTGGTGCAACTCATTCATTTGTCACTGCAACATGGGTAGAATTGCATAACATCTCAGTAGAGGCAATGATGCCGCCCATGAGGATTAATTCGGTTGGTGGCAAGGTGCAAACAGATAAAATATGCTCAAATATAATGGTGGAAATAAGGGGGATAGGATTCCCCAGTGACTTAATAGTAATAGACACCCCTGGGATAGATGTTATTCTAGGGATGAATTGGTTAATGAAGTATGAAGCAAATGTTAGTTGTGACAAGAGGACCGTAACATTGAAGTCCCCGTCAGGAGAAGAGGTAGTGGCCGAGCTAAGGATGCCTAAGTCAGAAGAGGGAGTCTGTCACCAGATTTCAGTTGATAGTAAGGAGCCTAACCCGCTCGAGGCTATCAAGGTTGTGTCGGACTTTCCGGACGTGTTTCCTGAGGAGCTAACGGGCATGCCACCCGAGAGAAAAGTCGAATTTGCCATAGAGCTTATCCCTGGTACCGCCCCCATTTCCAAAAGAGCCTATCGAGTGTCTGGACCAGAACTGGTGGAACTCAAGAAGCAGATAGATGAGATGTTAGAGAAGGGTTACATCAGGCCAAGCACCTCGCCTTGGGCCGCTCCAGTGTTGTTTGTAGAGAAGAAAGATGGTACCAAAAGGATGTGCATAGACTACAGAGCCTTGAATGAAGTCACTGTCAAGAACAAGTACCCTCTGCCAAGAATAGAAGATCTGTTTGACCAGCTCAGAGGTGCCAGCGTATTCTCGAAGATAGACCTGAGGTCAGGTTACCATCAACTCAGAATCCGACCCTCGGACATACCGAAGACAGCATTCATCACCAAGTATGGGTTATATGAGTTCACAGTTATGTCCTTTGGTTTGACAAATGCGCCAGCCTTCTTTATGTACCTGATGAACAGTGTGTTCATGGATTATCTGGACAAGTTTGTGGTAGTTTTCATCGATGACATTCTCATATACTCTCAAAGTGAGGAAGATCATGTAGAGCATTTGAAGATGGTATTGCAAAGGCTTCGAGAGCATCAGTTGTATGCCAAGCTGGGCAAATGCGAGTTCTGGATTCATGAAGTCTTATTTCTGGGTCACATCATAAATCAAGATGGGTTAGCAGTGGATCCAAAGAAAGTAGCAGATATCCTGAACTGGAAAGCACCGAAGGATGTTCGTGGGATCAAGAGCTTCATTGGAATGGCTGGATATTATAGGCGTTTCATTGAAGGCTTCTCAAAGATTGCTAGACCAATGACAGCGTTACTAGCGAAGAAAGTTGAGTTTAAATGGACTCAAAAATGTCAGGAAGCATTTGAAGAACTGAAGAATAGATTGACTACAGATCCTGTGTTAGTCCTGCCTGATGTTCACAAGTCATTCTCAGTGTATTGCGATGCTTCGTACACCAGATTGGGATGTGTGCTAATGCAAGAAGGAAGAGTGGTAGCATACTCATCTCGACAGCTGAAGATCCATGAGAAAAATTATCCCACACATGACCTGGAGTTGGCAGCAGTGGTTCATGCTTTAAAGACCTGGAGACATTACCTGTATGGGCAGAAGTGCGACATCTACACAGATCATAAAAGTCTGAAGTACATATTCACCCAGTCAGAGTTAAACATGAGGCAGCGAAGATGGTTGGAATTGATCAAGGACTATGAGTTGGAGATACATTACCATCCAGGCAAAGCCAATGTTGTTGCAGATGCTCTGAGCAGGAAGAGTCAAGTCAATATGTTGGCCTCGTACCCGATGCCGTATGAGTTAGCCAAAGAGTTCGACAGACTGAGCCTCGGTTTCCTGAATAGTACGCAAGGAGTAACAGTGGAATTAGAGCCCACCCTAGAGCGGGAGATCAAAGAAGGGCAGAAGGACGATGAAAACATCAACAAGATCCGGCAGCTGATCTTAGAAGGAAGAGGCAAAGACTTTCGAGAGGATGAAGAGGGGGTAATATGGTTCAAGGACCGACTGTGTGTTCCCGACCTCAAACCTATCCGGGAACTGATCCTCAAGGAAGCTCATGAGACAGCTTACTCCATACACCCAGGGAGTGAGAAGATGTACCAGGATTTAAAAAGGAGGTTTTGGTGGTATGGCATGAAAAGAGAGATCGCGGAATATGTCGCCATCTGTGATAGCTATCAGAGAACCAAAGCAGAGCATCAAAGGCCCGCCGGATTGTTGCAGCCATTGCGGATTCCTCAGTGGAAGTGGGATGAGATCGGGATGGATTTTATAGTTGGCCTACCTCGTACCCGGGCCGGCTATGATTCCATCTGGGTGGTTGTGGACCGCTTAACAAAGGTGGCCCATTTCATACCTGTGAAGACGACATACACCGGAGCAACGCTAGCTGAGTTATACATGTCACGGATAGTCTGCCTTCATGGTGTGCCGAAGAAGATAGTGTCAGATCGAGGAACGCAGTTCACCTCTCATTTTTGGCAGCAGCTACAAGAAGCTTTGGGCACACATTTGAACTTCAGCTCAGCTTATCACCCGCAGACAGATGGTCAGACTGAAAGAACTAATCAGATCCTAGAAGATATGTTGAGAGCCTGTGCGTTGCAAGACAAGTCAGGATGGGACAAAAGGTTACCTTATGCAGAATTCTCCTACAACAATAATTACCAGGCCAGCTTAAAGATGTCGCCGTTTCAGGCACTCTATGGACGGAGTTGTAGGACTCCGCTGCATTGGGACCAGCCTGGAGAGAGACAGGTGTTTGGCCCCGACATCTTGCTTGAAGCCGAAGAGAATATCAAAATGGTTCGGGAGAACCTGAAGACAGCCCAGTCAAGACAGCGAAGCTATGCGGACTGAAGGAGAAGGGAACTGAGTTTTGAAGTGGGAGACTACGTCTATCTGAAGGTGTCACCTATCAGGGGAGTCAGAAGGTTCGGAGTTAAAGGCAAGTTAGCACCCCGGTACGTCGGACCATATCAGATTCAAGCAAAGCGTGGAGAAGTGGCCTACCAGCTTGACCTACCAGAGAGCTTGTCAGCAGTGCACAATGTGTTCCATGTGTCGCAATTGAAAAAGTGTCTGCGAGTACCAGAAGAACAGTTGCCAGTGGAGGGATTGGAGGTCCAGGAGGATCTGACATACATAGAAAAGCCAACGCAGATTCTGGAGTTTGCGGACAGAGTCACCCGGAGGAATACCATCAAAATGTGCAAAGTCAGATGGGGTCACCACTCCGAAGAAGAAGCAACCTGGGAACGAGAAGATGATCTGAAGGCCAAATACCCTGAACTCTTTGCTGACCAACCTTGAATCTCGGGGCGAGATTCTTTTAAGGGGGATAGGTTTGTAACACCCTGAATTTGGGGGTATAAAATTTCTTTGCTCATATTCACAAATTCAGGTGTTACTTCCCTTTTCTCATCCTTCCTCATTCTTTTCTTTCTTATTTCTATAGGAGAAAAGTGCTTATTTTATTTGTAATTATAGTTTAATAGGTTAAACCCTAAGGGAGTATGAATTGTTGCATCATGTTGAACCCTAGATTTCACTTTTGCTTGGTGCATAATTCTTGGAAAGTCTAATTTGAATTTGTGGCTTATTTGGATTTGAATCAAATAGAGAAAATAAAAAGAAAAGAGAAAACAATTCCAGAATAAAAGAAAAGCGGAAAGAAGCCCAACCCCGCCGCCCCCTCGGCCTTTCGGCCCACTAAGCCCATCCCGCGCGCGCGCGCTCTCCCTCCCCCGCTCTCTCTGCCCTGGCGGGCCCGCCCGTCAGCGCAGCCGCCTTCCGCGCGCCCGCCCCCGCTCTCCCCTCTCTCTCTGCTCGCGGGCCCGGCTTGTCAGCCCCGTCGTCCTCGTGTAACTGCCGCCCGAGCTGCGCGCGGCCGCCTTCTCCGCGCCCACGTCGCGCGTGGAGCTCGCAACCGACCCGCCCCTGGCCACTTGAGCCCCGAGCCCCACTCGCCCTCTCCCCCTCCCTCTTTTGCGCCCCAGCAGACCCCCCTTCCACCTCTCCCTCGCTGCGCGCACGCCAGAGCGCCGCCGCCACAAATCCCCGCCGTCCCGAGCTCGTTTCCCGGCCGCCGTTGGAGCTCCGCCGTGTCCGTTGCCACGGTGAGCTTCGCCCCGGCGTCCGCAACCCGGGACGCGCCCCAATTCCCTCTCCCCCTCCCTATTTCTCTCTGCCCGCGCTCACCCGCCGTTCCTCGTGCAGCCGCGGAGGTCCGCCACCGTCGCCCCGGGCCACCGTCGCGCCATTGCCGCCGCCGAGGAGTCCCCGGAGCCCGCCTTGAGGTAAGGAACCTCTCCCGCCCCTATCGACCTTTGTTTTGCTCTCTGCCGCGTTTAATTCCTCGCCGGAGTAGATTTATGCCGCCGCCGAGCCGCTCCGCCGTGAACCGCCCCCCTCTGGTGCCCCTGCCCCGACCCAGACCCCACCAGAGGATTCCCCGTGCCCTCCCCAACCTTCCCGGCCACTCAGGTCGCCCCAGAGACCCGCCAAGCGCCCGCGCCCCTCGTCTCCGGCGAGTCCTCCGCCGCGGGGACGAGCGCCGCCGCCCCAGCTAGCCGTAGAAGAAGCCCAGGCCGGCCACCCGATCCCCACCGTCCGTCCCAGATCGGACGGTCCCGTTTTAATTAGGTCAAGCCTAATCCTGGCCGTCCGCCAGAGATCCAACGGCCCAGGCCCGCTTCCCCCACACCCCGTCCCCCTGCCGTTTGGGCCCCGCCTGTCAGTCCGCCCGCTCGCTCGCTCTACCCGCCGGCCCCGCCTGTCAGCCCGCCCGCGCGCTCGCGCTGCCCGCCGGCCCCGCCTGTCAGCCTGCCCGCGCCCCGCGCTGCCCGCCCGGTCCCGCCTGTCAGCCTGCCCGCGCCCCGCGCTGCCCGCCCGGTCCTGCCTGTCAGCCGCCCAGGCCGCCGCGCGCTCGCGCGCCCGCCCGCAGGATCTAATCCTGGCCGTTCGCCTGAGATCCGACGGCCGTAGTAGCCCGATACCCCTTCGTCGGCGCATTTTCTTAAAGAGACCCCCGATTTTCTGGAATTTGAACCCGCCGTCCCTGGTTTCTCTCAGTTAGGCCCCTGGACCTTTTATTTAATTCAAAATAGGTATTTAGGGTATATTTTTAACCCCTAAACTTGTAAAATTCATAACTTTGTCATATGAACTCCAAATTAGGTGCTTCAAATTGCAAAATGCTCATGATGTTTTTGTCTATCTATTTAAACAATGTTTCCCTGTTGTTTCCATGTACCAATTAATAGCTAATCACTAGGATAGGATTAAGGCTATTGGAACCCTATTTGAAATAATTAAAAGTTGGTAGACTTTAATAAAAGTTAGAATACTTAAGTTTATGGACTTAAGCACCCAAGTTCAGGGACTTAAAACCATGTAAGGATTTAACCCCACCACTGACTTGAACCTGATTAATGGATAATGAATCACTTTGTATAGTCCTCTACCTTAGACCTAGGGAACACCAGAGTGCCAATCCCTTCTATTATGAACTTGTGATCTCTCTGCTGCATATGTTTGGTATATTGCTTTTTGTTTGTTATTTCCCAAGTGCATAGTGTGAATGATTACTTTACGTAGACAACGAGCAGTCTGTGTTTCCCGAGGAGGTTGCAGAGGAAGTCCCTGACCAGCAGTTTGGTGAAGGCAAGTGTCCTCTGTCCCATTATGTCCTATTCATTTATAACTTACTACCCCGCATTACTTACTTGAAACCTAAGGATTGACTAGCTTTACACTTTACTTGATCCTTGATGACCTTATGGGCTGTTATGGTTAGCACTCTGCTATTGCCTTAACTTAATCAATGAACATGATGTGACTATTTATGATACTGTTATCCTGATGATGTTGATGATCTTGTGATACTCTAGGGGGCTCAGGCTGTTTCCTGAGTACCTCTCCGTAAGGACTTGTTCGTTGAGAGACCACCCGGGATAACAGTTGTTGGGGACTTGTTCTCAAATGCTAAGAATTAAGAACAAGGCAACACAAGAAATGTTAGGTGTTAAGGTCCTTCGTCCTCCATAACAATATATCCCTTCGGGATATAAAGCATCTCGGACGAAGGTTACGAAGGACATACCTTCGTAAGCATAACAACGAAGAATGAAGCATTTGCATAAATCATGGAATATGAAATAAACATTTGAATATTGTCATAGAATTATCTCTACTTGTATTAATGAATATAAATGACTTCGAATTACAAATGTACCTTCGGTCCTGCGGAAGGCAAAAGTACAAGCGTGATGCGAAAGCAAATGACAGGTTCACGTGAATAGTACAGAGGTACTGTTCATCTATTTATAGGCACAGGTCGCAGCCTGTGACAAATTACAATTATGCCCCTTGCGAAAGTTTATAGCATTGACTCAGACCTATATGTGTAAAAAGGTCATTCTATCTCTATGTCGGTTCAAAACGCCGAAGCTCCATGAAAAGGGACCTTCGGCCATCTCTTGGAGACGACTTCAGCCGAAGCTGCTTCTTCGTGTGAGACCTTCGGCGCACCGAAGCACGACCCCAACAGTAGCCCCTTTCGCGGTGCTAGATCGTTCTTCGTAACGAGCTTGACCCGTGAAAAAAAAACCTCTTCAGCTTCGGGAAGCCGAAGGTCCAAAAAACACCTTCCCTGAGCTCGTTGCGGAGAAGCGATCCGACTTCCGAGCGCGTGTCGGTCCCACCTTGCAGAGTTACTGTTTGATACTTGCGGTCCACTGCGCAGCGGGTACGAGTTACTGCGCGCCTGGTGTAACAATTCCGCCGCTTCGCGTTCTTACCTGCAGCACTATATAAACTGACAAGTAGTTGTGAAGTTACTACAGCATTCATTGCTATTTGCACTGTTTTGCTGCCGAAATTTTTCATCATAGCCGAAGCTTAAGTCCCAAAATCGAACGAAGGTGCTTCTCAACGTCCGCTTCGTCAGAAAGAAGAGCTTCGGAGAGAAGAAAAAAGTAAAAAGTTTCTGACTTCCCAAACTTAAAATCAAATGGCGAGAATTCGATCTACTGCCAAAGTTGTACGTGAGGGAGACGAAGCCGAAGGTTCAAACACTGTGCCCATCTCCGAAGCGATGCAGCGCTCCGGTCTAGTGACTGCGGAAGAGAGGCCTGGTGCCGAAGCAAACCCGACAACAGCCGAAGAAGAAAACATTGATGGGACTGACTCCGGAGATGACTACCACATGGCTACACCCAGCAAGCCCAGTCACCTGGATTTTGGAAAATCAACTGTTTCAAAGGCTGACCTTGCGAAGATGGTAAAAGCAGGTTTTTTCAAAGAAGATCAGAAAAAGCTACTTCGCTTCGGAGGAGAGGAGACTACCCCGAAGCCAGAGAAGGATGAGATTGTAATTTTCAAAAGCTTTTTAAAAGCTGGGCTGAGATTTCCTCTCCATGGAATTATTGGAGATGTGTTGCAAAAGTTTGGCATTTATTTTCACCAATTGACTCCTAACGCCATCGTTAGACTCAATGTTTATATCTGGGCCCTCCGAAGCCAAGCTGTGGAACCGTTTGCCGACAGCTTCTGCCGAGCCCACGAATTACATTACCAAACAAAGGCCAGAACAGACGGACTACATGATAATTTCGGCTGTTACAATTTTGCCTACCGGAAGACAACAAAGTGTCCTGTCATCAGCTACCGAAGCAAATGGCCAGCAGGCTGGAAGTCTGAGTGGTTCTACGTAAAAGTTGACGAAGACAGAGAAAAATTGGTACAAAGCCCTCTGGAATTAATCTTCGGAGAGACGAGGCCACGCTGCCACATCGGCGATTTAAAGGGTCCTACCTGGGCCGCTCTGGGTGAATTCGAAATTATTTCAGAACATATTGGCACCAGGGATCTGGTTCAGGAATTTTTGGCATTCAGAGTTTTCCCTACTTTAAAAGAGTGGGAGATGCCGAAGCTGGAGGGAGAGAAGAAGGAGGGGGAGCTTGTTCGTCTGCCTTATCACTTTAAATTCAAGAAGTACTTTAAGAAACCCTGCAAAGAGTGGTTGGACACAGTTGAGACAATGTGCAATGAAATCTTGGGGAATTACTCCAAAAAGGAGGATCAATTAATGACAGCAGCCTTCGGCACCCGACCGAAGCGAAGGCTGAACCGAGTATTCGATGCCCTGGGCTTCGAGTATCCAGACTATGAGCAGTTGAATAAGGGTGCCGAAGGCCACAAAAGAAAAAGAGTGGCTGAAATTCTGACGAAGGATGAAGAGCAACCAGCAGCAGAGAAGAAAATTCCGAAGAAAAGGAAAATATCAACTCCGAAACGGAAAATATCCGAAGAAGAGAGAACCCCCACACCGCCTTCTACTAGCGACATAGAAGAAATTTTAAAGGTAATGACTGAACCCATGCCTACGAAGCTAAGTCCACTAGGGCTCCAACTGACGAAGCTTTTTCGAAAGGTGGACGAGCCGGATCAGACGAAGACAAGCAAACCCAAGCGGCAAAGAATCATTGCGGTAACTGAAGTTATCGATAAGACGCCGCCAAGGGCGTCAATCCAAAAAACGGCAGCTGCCGAAGGTGCAGCAATCGTTGAAGGCGTAGCTTCGGAGGTCGCGGCTACCGAAGCCGCTACAGCCGAAGATACAAACTTAGAAACCACGATTAAGAATATCAACAAGATTTTGGAAGATATGGCCGCGGAAGAAACTGGTGCTACTACTGAAAAAACCATGGCCACAGTGCCTGAAAAAGGAAAAGAAATAGCCGAAGACCCTTCGGACGACGAAGCATACACTTTCCAGAACTTAGTTGGGCAAAAACTGACGAAGGAGGAAATAGAAGAACTTAAAGACTACGCCAAGTCTTGCGGGTACAAGTCAGGTGCCCTCCTATTTGGGGGTGTAGATGATGAACAACTGGGCTGCATCCGGGACTCAGCTGGGGCTAAGGTCATCGGTACTTTATCAAAGAGTATCGGTTTTCCGAAGCTGGAGTCAGACATCAGCCGCTACCGACGACAACATGTCGTTGGTAGTTTATTTTATTCCAACTTCAAGGTGAATGACTTGTTTCTTAACCTTTATTGCTTCTAATAAAAACATGATTGACAAAGGTTGTGTTTGTGTAGAGTATGTTGTTGAGCAAAGCCTTGCAAATGCAGCAAGATCTTGAAGATAAAAAGCATGAAATTATAATCGGAAATTTGGAAAACAAAATAAAAGAGCAATCAGATGCTTTTGAGAAAAAGAACTTTGAGCTCCAGGCGGCCGAAGGCTTACTGGCGGAAGCTGAAGCAAAAATATCAGAACTAAACTCGAAGCTTCTCCGCCAGTCCGAGCAGTTTGAACGAGAAAAACAAGATCTCAATGAAAAACTTGAAGCCGAAGCTCAGCAGAATTTAGATTTGAGAAAACTACTGACAAATCTTCAAGAGAAATGCTTGGAGTTTAGCAACAAGTGCATTCAACGATTAAGAAAGATTTTTTACTCGGTTGGAGCTAGCAGCGAAAAATTTACCCCCTCGGCTGAAGATCTACCAAAAACCTTTGAACACATTGAGGGGGAGATTGATGAGCTCGACGAAGTCATAGCTGGGCATGGTGACTTCTGTGCCTGGGTGGCTTCTCGAGGGACCGCTGCTGCATTTCTGAAGGCCGGCTGCGAACACGGAAAAATTGTCAACAGGCCCAACTTCACCTTATCTCCATCAATCCTGGATGATATGCCTGACCTCGCCCGAAGCATCTCCAATAGATTCATAAAAATGATATGGACAAAAGGCGGGCGGGAGAAAGCTGGAGACGAAGCACGAAGTCATCTTGAACCAGTAAGAAATGATACTTCGGAGTTACCTTTTCCTTTGGTCTTGATTTTTACTCATAATCTCTTAATTTATGTAGGATGACGAAGGTGAAGATGATGCCTAAATTATGTCGTCAAAGCTGAAACTTAATGAAGATCAGTAGAAGTGTACTGTAGAAAAACTCAGGATATTCTTGTAAATACAACTAGACTATCTTCAAGGAACTTTGTACATACCTTGTAATATATTCTTACCCTTTGCTTGAGTCGCTTTGATGTGGACGAAATCAGTATTTTGAGCCGAAGACGAAAAAACACCTTCCCTTCTTTTCGTACACAACGAAGCCTAAGAAGTCGCTTCCTCTTTTTGCCGAAGCTTTGCTTTTTTGTACATGACAAAACATAAAAGACTACTTCTCCTTTCTGCCGAAGCTGTTCTTTACAAAACATAAAAAACTACTTCTCTTTTCTGCCGAAGCTTTCATCTACAAAACATAAAAAACTACTTCTCTTTTCTGCCGAAGCTTTTCTTTACAAAACATAAAAAACTACTTCTCTTTTCTGCCGAAGCTTTCCTTTACATGACAAAACATAAAAGACTACTACTCTTTTACACAACGACTCATAAAAATCCAGTTCTCCCTTATACTGAAACTTTTCTTTGTGCCAAAGCAACGGAACTTTTCACTTTTGCACACAACATAGCGTAACAAGTCATAAAAAGGCACTTCTCCGAAACTTTTTTGCCGAAGCAGCCACTCGGGAACACAAATGCTATGAATGAATGCTTATGCATGCGAATGTTATGATGTAATGTAATGCACGAATGAATGTCCGAAGCATATGTCCGAAGCCATATTGTCAGCCATTGCTTGGAAACAACCACACATTAGCTCTGCATTCCCTTAGGAACGACTTTGGAGCTTTCCTGCCTCTTACTTAGGCAATATCAGCGTTGACTTTTCGCTGTAAGCTCTGCATCCCCTTAGGAACGTCTTTGGAGCTTCTTCGTCTTTTACTTAGACGGTATAAGCTCTGCATTCCCTTGGGAACGTCTTTGGAGCTTCTTCGCCTTTTACTTTCGGCGGAATCAGCGTTGACTTTTCGCTGTAAGCTCTGCATCCCCTTAGGGACGTCTTTGGAGCTTCTTCTCTTTTTCAGTTTCGGCACTCGATGGTGCGCTCTCAGCTTTTACATGTACATCTTTGGGGGATTTTGCTCTTATAAAACTAAAAAGAAAAATTACATGTGATGGCCCCATTAAAAACCTTTCTCCCCCTTTAGAAAGGAAAAGGGTGCCATGAAAAAGAAAAGAAAAGTCAAAATTACATCGAGTTATACATAAAACCGCCGAAGCTCACCCGCATTCCAAGATCTTGGAATCTCATTGCCATCCATGTCCTTCAGTCTGTACGAACCAGGCCTTGACGAAGATGCTACTAAGAAAGGCCCTTCCCATTTCAGTTGCAATTTGCCCACTGTATCCGGATTGGCCACTCTCCGAAGTACCAAGTGTCCTGGCTCAATATTTTTTAGCCGGACCTTTCTATCTCGCCATTTAACCGTTTCAGCCTGGTACTTATTGATATTCTCCACGGCCTGAAGCCTGATCCCTTCTAGGGCATCTTTTTCCACGAGACAAGTATCTTCGGGACCTGATTCTGCCGAAGCTACCACTCTTATTGATCCAGCTTTTGCTTCTTCCGGGGTTATTGCTTCGTCACCAAATAACAACTTAAATGGGGTGAAGCCTGTAGATCTTGATGTTGTTGTGTTATGGCTCCATACCACCTTGGTAAGCTGATCTGGCCACTTTCCCCTTGGTTGATTGAAGATTAGCTTCATTATTCCTGTCATTATGATGCCGTTGGCCCTTTCAACAAGCCCATTTGACTCCGGGTGCCTGACTGACGCAAAGTGGATCTTCGTGCCAATTTGATCACAAAAATTCCTGAATTCTTCGGAGTCAAATTGCGTTCCGTTATCTACAGTTATAGCCTTCGGCACTCCGAAGCGACAGACAATATTCTGCCAGAAAAATTTTTGGACAGTGGCCGAAGTTATTGTAGCTAATGGCTTCGCCTCAATCCACTTGGAAAAATATTCCACAGCAACTACAACATATTTCAGATTGCCCTGAGCCGGTGGTAATGGACCCAGCAGATCGAGGCCCCACCTTTGCAATGGCCAGATGGGTTGTATTAGCTGTGTCAAAGACGAAGGTTGTTTTTGATCTCTTGCACATTTCTGACAACCTTCGCACTTTTGAACTAACTCAGCTGCATCCGAAGCTGCCTTCGGCCAATAAAATCCTTGACGGAACACTTTTCCAAGTAACGGCCTGGATCCAATGTGGGATCCACAAAGGCCTGCATGTATCTCCTTCATCAATTCTATACCTTCGGCTCTAGACAAGCACTTGAGCAGCGGGGCACAAACTCCATGCTTGTATAACTCCCCTTCTATAATGATATACGGACGAGCTCTTGCCTCTATTCTTTTATTATAAGCTTCGTCATCTGATAGGAAGTTGCCCTGAAGGTAAGAAATTATTTCAGTTCTCCAATCTTCACTGTACACAGGGGAAATAGTAAGAACTGCTCTTTCAAGTAACTCCACCGAAGGTGCCTTTATTGTTTCGAAGAATACATCCGAAGGTAGCGGCAGCCCCTGTGCTGCAGACCTGGCTAACAAATCAGCATGTTCATTTTGCCCTCGAGGGATATTCTTAACAGAGAATCCTTCGAAGGAAGCTTCGATCCTTCGGACTGTGTCTAGGTATTTTTCAAGCTTCGGGTCTTTAGCCTTGCAACTTTTGTCAATATGACCTGAAACAATCTGAGAATCAGTTTTAAGGATCGCCCTCCTGATCCCCATCGCCTTTAGTTTCCGAAGCCCCAGGAGCAAGGCTTCGTACTCAGCAATATTATTTGTGCAGCTGAAATCCAGTCTTGCTGCGTAGCAAGTTTTGACCTTGGACGGTGAAACCAAAATAGCAGCTGCTCCTGCTCCGAAGGTTCCCCAGGAGCCATCACAAAACACTGTCCATGCTTCGGCATCTTTATTCGCTTCTTCGCCCTGAGCCCCTGGCGTCCAGTCGGCAATAAAATCTGCCAATGCTTGAGACTGGATCGAGGATCTGTGCACATAATCAATGTAAAATTCATTAAGCTCCGCAGCCCATTTTCCAATTCGGCCAGTAGCTTCTTTATTTCTCATGATATCTTTCAACGGCTGCGAAGAAGGAACAATAATATTATATGCCTGAAAATAATGCCGAAGCTTCCTGGATGCCATTAGGACGGCATACAACACCTTCTCCAGTTCTGTATAATTTTTCTTTGAGACACTAAGGACCTCAGATACAAAATATATTGGGACCTGCTTCTTGATTTGTCCATCAAACTTCTCCTGCACAAGTGCCGCACTTACTGCTGAGTGCGAAGCTGCCACATACAACAACAGAGGAGCCCCTGGCATTGGTGGAGTTAATGTTGTTAGATCTATCAGGTATTGCTTGAGTTCTTCGAAAGCTTTTTGTTGAGCTGGGCCCCATTGAAAGACTTCAGCTGACTTTAAGACCTCGAAGAAGGGTAGATTTCTTTCCGCTGATCTGGATATAAATCTGTTAAGAGATGCCAGTCTTCCTGTCAATCTTTGGGCCCCCTTTCTTGTAGTTGGTGGCTCCATTCGAAGTATAGCTTCGATTTTATTTGGATTAGCTTCAATTCCCTTTGTTGAAACCAAGCATCCAAGGAACTTACCCTTCTTTACTCCGAAGACACATTTTTCTGGATTCAGCTTCAGACCAGCTTGTCTGAAGCTAGCGAAGGTCTCCTGCAGATCAGCAATATGGTCTTCTTGCTTCGTGCTTTTTACAATAATGTCATCAACATAGGTCAACACATTTCTGCCTATCTGAGATTGGAGAACCTTCGCAGTCATCCTGCTGAAGCTCCCTCCTGCATTCTTAAGCCCCTCAGGCATGCGAAGATAGCAATATGTACCACTTGGGGTTATGAAACTAGTCTTCGGCTCATCCTCCTTTTTCATCCAGATTTGATGATAGCCTGAGTAACAATCCAGAAGACTCATGAGTTCCGAAGAAGCTGCTGCATCAACTAAAGAGTCTATCCGTGGCAGCGGGAACTCATCCTTCGGACAAGCCTTGTTGAGATCTGTGAAATCAATACACATTCTCCACTTTCCATTGGCCTTCTTCACCATAACAGTGTTAGCTAGCCATTCTGGATACTTCACTTCTCTGATAACTCCCGCACTTAGGAGTCTTTTTACTTCGTTGCGAGCCCCTTCGGCCTTGTCATCAGACATTTTCCGAAGCCTCTGCTTGCGGGGTCTGAAGGATGGGTCAACATTGAGCGAATGTTCAATAACATCCCGATTCACTCCACAAAGATCATTGGCTGACCATGCAAAAACATCTTTATTGTTGAATAAAAACCTTATCAAGGTTTTCTCTTGATCTTCAGATAATTGCGAGCCCAATAGCACCTTCTGCTCTGCTATATCCTCACACAGCAGCATGGGCTTCGGCTGATCAGCCGAAGCTGCTTTTTCCCTCCTGAACTTATACTGTTCACAAGCTTCAACTCCATCTATATTATGGATTGCCTTGGAATCAGTCCAGCTTCCTTCGGCCCTTCTGGCAGCTTCCTGACTCCCATGAATAGCAATAGGCCCTTGGTCCGAAGGTATCTTCATGCAGAGATAAGCTGGGTGAAGAATTGCTTCAAAAGCATTTAGGGTACCACGACCAATGATGGCGTTGTAGGGGTATTCCATGTCAACAATATCAAACACAATTTGCTCAGTTCTTGTGTTATTAACAAATCCGAAGGTTACCGGCATGGTAATCTTCCCGAGTGCCACAATCTGCCGCCCTCCGAAGCCACAAAGAGGGTGCGTAGCATCATGAATCTTGTCTTCAGGCTCTTGCATCTGTCTGAAGGCTTTGGCAAATATGATGTCAGCTGCACTGCCTGTGTCAATTAGGACATTGTGAACCAGAAACCCTTTGATCACACAAGAAATGACCATAGCATCATTGTGAGGATAGTCCTTGAGCTGAAGATCTTCCTGAGAGAAGGTAATTGGAATGTGAGACCATTTTGACTTAATGAAGGGTCCCTGCACTCCAACATGCTGCACCCTTCTCTGAGCCTCCTTCTTCTGCTTTTTGTTAGCTGGCTCTGAGCAAGAACCGCCTGTTATCGGGAGCACCAGCTTCGAAGCCGAAGCAGCTCCAGCTTGAGTGTTGAACGAAGCCATCAGCTCAGAAAGGTGGAAGTGAGTTGACCGGAGGTGGGCGCCAATGTTGGGGACTTGTTCTCAAATGCTAAGAATTAAGAACAAGGCAACACAAGAAATGTTAGGTGTTAAGGTCCTTCGTCCTCCATAACAATATATCCCTTCGGGATATAAAGCATCTCGGACGAAGGTTACGAAGGACATACCTTCGTAAGCATAACAACGAAGAATGAAGCATTTGCATAAATCATGGAATATGAAATAAACATTTGAATATTGTCATAGAATTATCTCTACTTGTATTAATGAATATAAATGACTTCGAATTACAAATGTACCTTCGGTCCTGCGGAAGGCAAAAGTACAAGCGTGATGCGAAAGCAAATGACAGGTTCACGTGAATAGTACAGAGGTACTGTTCATCTATTTATAGGCACAGGTCGCAGCCTGTGACAAATTACAATTATGCCCCTTGCGAAAGTTTATAGCATTGACTCAGACCTATATGTGTAAAAAGGTCATTCTATCTCTATGTCGGTTCAAAACGCCGAAGCTCCATGAAAAGGGACCTTCGGCCATCTCTTGGAGACGACTTCAGCCGAAGCTGCTTCTTCGTGTGAGACCTTCGGCGCACCGAAGCACGACCCCAACAACAGTGCAACCATGAGGGTGAAATGGGATGCCCTTAGCTGATTAATTAGATGAACTAGAGGTGTAGTTGCTTAGCCGTCGTGCCGTCAATGGGGTCCAGGCACAGTGCTTGCTCTGCCGAGGCTGAGTGCCGAGGTTCTTTCGTTTTGCTCTTTGTTAGTCACTCTCCTGCGGGGAGGGGTACTGTGTTTATCAAACTGGAGAAACCTAACGGGCAGCTATGATCTCTAGGGAGTCTTTGTAAAAGCTACATAGTGATGCCCTGCCGGACCACCTAGGTAGTGGTCAATGGGGATTAGCTCTCCCCGGGTAGAAAGGGAATCATGACTCATGGGTAAAGTGTGCAACCTCTGCAGAGGGTAGTGAAACTGATATATCAGCCGTGCTCACGGTTAAGAGCAGCCTTGGGATCCTCTTTGATTAGAGATACAAATGGTTCGAGATACAAGGATTATGTTATGGTTTTGGTTCGACTATGATGATGTTGTTCCTCAATGAGGAAATGGTTTACGGGTTGGATAATGCTAAAATCTGGCTTCTACTAATGATAAATACCTGACCAACTAAAAGCAACTGCTTGAGCCTAACCCCACATAAAGCTAGTCCACTTCAGCCAAACGGGACATTTGCTGAGTACGTTGATGTGTACTCATCCTTGCTTTACCACAAAAACACCAGGTTGTCCGCATTGTAACCACTGCTCAGGAGAAGGTGAAGCCGTGGAAGGAGACTTCCAGGAGTTCCAAGAATACGACGAATTCTAGGTGTGGGTTGGCGGCAACCCCCAGTCAGCTGCCTGTGAAGGCCTTATCTTTACTGCGTTTCGCTAGCACTTTGATTTACCTGTTAAGACAATGACTATGTGGATGTCTATGACTCTGTGATGTAATAAGTTAATACTCTTTTATGTTATTATTCGAGCATTGTGCGATGATGTTCATTTATGTAATCGCTGTGTACGTGAGTTCTGATCCTGGCACGTACATAGTTCGCATTCGGTTTGCCTTCCAAAACCGGGTGTGACAGAGGTCGAGTCCAAGCCCCTGGGTCGGGCGAGGCGGAGACCGTCGGCTGAGGCTAGGGCTGAGTCCGAGCCCTGGGGTCGGGCGAGGCGGAGTTCGTCGTCTTCTGGGGCTGAGCCCGAGTCCGAGCCCTGGGTCGGGCGAAGCGGAGTTCATCGTCTTCCGGGGCTGAGCCCAAGTCCGAGCCCTGGGGTCGGGCGGATCAGAGTTCGTCGTCTTCAGGGGCTGAGCCCGAGTCCGAGCCCTGGGTCGGGCGGATCGGAGTTCGTCGTCTTCAGGGGCTGAGCCCCACTCCGAGCCCTGGGTCGGGCGGAGCGAAGTTCGCCGTCTTCCGGGGCTGAGCCCAAGTCCGAGCCCTGGGTCGGGCGAAGCGGAGTTTCCTATGGTGCCTGAGGCCGGGCCTGACTGCCTGTCAGCCTCACTTTGTCGAGTGGAGCAGCAGTCGGAGCGGCGCAGGCAACGCTGTCCTTCTGTCAGGCCGGTTAGTGGAGCAGCGAAGTGACTGCGGTCACTTCGGCTCTGTCGACTGAAGGGCGCGCGTCAGGATAAAGGTGTCAAGCCACCTTTGCATTAAATGCCCCTGCGATTTGGTCGGTTGGCGTGGCGACTTGGCCAGGGTTGCTTCTTGGCGAAGACTGGGCCTCGGGCGAGCCGGAAGTATGTCCGTCGCTGGAGGGGGGCCTCGAGCGAGACGGAGATCCTCCGGGGTCGGCTGCCCTTGCCCGAGGCTAGGCTCGGGCGAGGCGTGATCGAGTCCCTTGAATGGACCGATCCCTGACTTAATCGCACCCATCAGGCCTTTGCAGCTTTGTGCTGATGGGGGTTACCAGCTGAGAATTAGGAGTCTTGAGGGTACCCCTAATTATGGTCCCCGACAGTAGCCCCCGAGCCTCGAAGGGAGTGTTAACACTCGCTTGGAGGCTTTTGTCGCACTTTTTTGCAAGGGGACCAGCCTTTCTCGGTTGCGTTTTGTTCCGGTGGGTGCGCGCGAGCGCACCCGCCGGGTGTAGCCCCCGAGGCCTCGGAAGAGTGGTTTGACTCCTCCGAGGTCTTAATGCCTCGCGCAATGCTTCGGCTGGTCTGGTCGTTCCCTCATGCGAGCTAGCCGTAGCCCGGGTGCACGGTCGGGTCTCAAGTTCTCGGGCTGGTATGTTGACGCTGTCATGGCCGGAGCCGGGTTTGCGAGAGCAGCCCCCGAGCCTCTGCTCAGGGCAAGAGGACGGTCAGGGATAGACTCGACTTTTTTACATACACCCCTGTGTCGCCTTTTCGCAAGGAGGAGGGGGAAAGCGCCATGTTACCCTCGGAGGGCGCCGAACATGGTGTCTCCGGTGAGCTGCCGGCGGGTAATCCGAGCGGACGTCCGTGCCCCATTTGTTAGGGGTCGGCTAGAGGCCCAGAGGCACGCCCAAAAGTACCTGTGGGTGATCTGCCGGACCCGGTCCCCTGTCGACGGGGTCCGAGGGCTCGATGCCTCCCTCTGATGGGATTCCGTTACAAGATCGTTCCCGCTGGTCTCGGAAATGTCCTAGGGTACCTCGGGAGCGCAGCCCGAGCCTTGGTTATGTATCGAACGTACCCATGGTCATCCCTCGCTCTGTGTCTGAGGCGGCTGTGAACCCTTCGAGGGCCAGCCTACGAACCCCTGATCAGTAGTGGGCGCGGAGCCCGAGTAGCCTGAGGCGGTCGTTTGAACCCTTCCGAGGGGCCGGCCTTCGAACCTCTGACCAGTAGTGGGTGTGGAGCCCACGCGCTCTGAGGCGGCTGTTAAACCCTTCCGAGGGGCCAGCCTTCGAACCTCTGATCAGTAGGGAGGCTCGGAGCCTGTTTCCTTCACGGAGAAGGATCCTTTTCGGGGTATCCCCCTTTCCCGGTCCCTGTTGTAAGAGAAAGAAAGAGGAAAAAGGAAGAAGGATACGAAATCGAATGACGTGGCGTACCTTTTTTGACGCGGTCATTATGGCGGAGGCGAAGCGTCGCTCGCTTCCCCTGCCAGAGGCGCCGCTTGTCCCGCTGCGGAGTTAATGCGACGGGGCGTGCGGTTCGCGGGGCGGCCGTTGCGCGTGCGTGAGCCGTTCAAGGAACGGAACACGGGCGCGTCGTCTTCACACCGTGAGAGAGGGTTCTCTCGCTGCCCCCGGATGGGACGTAAGCTTGGCTGACGACGTGACCACTGCTCCTGCCCGCCTGCCACCGCCATTACTGCCGGCCCATTTTTGGCCGTATTGACCATCGCGCCAGGCTGGCGCTGCTGGGTCGTGCGCTGGGTCGCCTCGAGTCGCGGTACTGGTTCCGCAGTCGAGGAGGCGCGGTAGTGGTGCGAGTGGCTGTGCAGTTGCTTGCACGTAGCGACCGTCGCGCCGGTTGCATGACGCGTGGGCGTGTTGGAAGTTGGAGAAGTGCGCCCACTTGACGCGGTTGCATGCCGCCTGCATGGCTGCCCGCCCTTTCATCCGCTGGTCTGGGCGAAAGTGGAGGGACGCTTGTAACCGCTGGACGGTTGCATGCACCGCGCGCGGCGGTTTGGCTTCTTCTGCCCTGGGCCAGCTTGCATGACGCGTGGGACCCAGCCCCCGCGCCATAGGGGGAGGACCTTGGAGCGTGTTGGAGAAGACTCAGCCCATGACGGCTGGGGACGCAAGTAGGGAGAGTCGCCTTTAAAAGGAGGGTGACCCCCTTGACAGGCGACCATGTCTTCGCGCTCCCTTATGCATCATGTCTTTCCACCTTCCGAGCCCCCGGATGGGGGATGCCCGCAGTCCTTCCGCCTTGTCGTTGGAGGAACGCAACTCCGTGGGAGTTGGTACCTTTCAGCCATCGTTCGGCTTCAAGGATTTTCATCAGTCAGCCCGGCTGCATCCCCTCGCCGGTGGTCACC
Organism: Zea mays; assembly: GCF_902167145.1. Classification (NCBI taxonomy): domain Eukaryota; kingdom Viridiplantae; phylum Streptophyta; class Magnoliopsida; order Poales; family Poaceae; genus Zea; species Zea mays. The sequence goes on along the minus strand of NC_050097.1, from coordinate 181,552,265 downwards.
CGAGACGGTGACCACCAGCCCCTGGGTGGGGAGAAGCAAGCCGGGATGCAATCTTGGTCCCACCCTCAGCTTCAAGGATGTTCATCATCCTCGCTGGGGTGGAGGCCGGGCTGAGCCGGAGCTCTACCTCCCGCGCGGGTTCGTGGGTCAGCCTCTCCTTCAACGTTCGAGGGAGAGGGCGCTCACCGGCCCTGCGAGAGGGGCGGACTTCGACAACGCGGGGCTGGTCGACGGCGGGCGTCGTCAGCCTCAGCGCGTTGGGCTCGCCGGCTTGGCTCCCGGTGCCCCCTCCTGCCACGAAGGCGGTTGTCGCGCCGTGCGCACGGGAGGACTGCCCAAGATGTCGCGCGCTGCCAGGGCGGCGTTCGTGTTCTGGGGCGGTCCTGCCTTTGCACCGGTACGGCGCCTCCACGCGGAGGTCGGTGCCCCACTCGTCCGGGAGGATCTGAGTGGGGATCTGCCGGAGGGCTGACGGCCCCTGTCGTCGGTGCCGAGGTGGAGGTGGCTCGAGAAGTCCCCGTTGCCGACGGGATCACCGCCACCATCCACGCTTCGGGCCTCCGGCTCTTTGTACTTGTCCTCGCCCCTCGAGCGTCGGTGTGGGCGGGGACAAGGTTGCAGCGGCGTCCGCCCTAAGGCCATCGCTGCTGCAGTTCGACCACCCGTAGCGGGGGTCGTTGTCTCAGCTGCTGGAGCGGGCGACGGTGAGCCGTTCGTCGGCCTTCTGTTGCTCCGCAGCCCCCCCCCCCCCCATCGAGTGGGGTTGTTCGTACCCGCGGAGGTGGAACCGGAGTTCCGTTTGTAATGGCACCTTGAATGCCGGTCTTTTGTTCATTGTGGCTGTCGGGGCCTGAACATGTATGTATTTTTGGCGCGGAGCCGTGTTTTTTCCTCATTTTCGAGCACTAAGACTCGCCTGTTGGTTGTCTGAACCGCTTCACCAAGCGTGAGTCGCCCCATGCAAAGGTGACGAGTGAGGTATCCGTATCCCGGAGGTGTAGGAGTCCCTCGGCTCGGTCGGCCTTGTTGTCCGAGGCTTCTCTTGCTTAGTTAAAGGAACCCCTCGGCCGCTCTTCGATGAGCCGAAGCCAGGGGTAGCGGTGTCAGCACGGACAGAGGCAGAGTTGGCTCGAAAAGAAGACTTGTTCGGCCGGAGCCTGGCCGGGTCGTCCGTTAGCGGGACCGACGCCGGAGTTGATCTGCCGAGGCCTCGGGCCGGGCTGATGTCTTCGGGGGACAGCTGGCCGAGGCCTCGGGGTGACCAGCCGAGCCGCCTGCTCGGGCCGGATTCTCGGAGAAGACCCTAGCGGCGATGGCCCGGGCGTGGTGATGACATCGTCCTTCAGAGTGGAGATCCTCGGACCGCGTCGCCGTCCGAGGCTAGGTCGGACCTCGTCGAAGGCGTAGTCGACGCCGAGGGTGTTGTGGCTCCCTTCAACTGTCGAGATCCGAGCCTGCAGGATCGGATTATCTTGTAGTGTGTGTTTTCTGTGGCCGCCGAGGCCCAAACACACCCTCGTCGTGTTGTAAAGCTGCGCTTCTTTTCCTCTTGTTTCGAGTATCTGGACTTTTTCGTCGGTAACAGAATTGTCTGTGCGAGCGAGAGTTGCTTTTCACGAAAGGTGATGAGTGAGGTATCCGTATCCTGGAGGCGTAGGAATCCCTCGGCTCGGTTGGCCTTGCCGCTTACGCGCGCTCTTGCCCGTCCATGGGGTTCTGTCACCGACGCAGTCGAGAAGGCCCGAAGAATCGCTTCGGCAGAGGAGCTTTCGAACGTGAAGACTTGTTCGGTCCGCGGAATCACTTATCCGAACGTGAGTTACTTATCGCAGAAGGTGATGAGTGAGGTATCCGTATCCCGGAGGCGTAGGAGTCCCTCGGCTCGGTCAGCCTTGGCTGCTTACGTGTACTCCGTCATTTTCAGGATCCACTTTCGAAGTAGTCGAAAAGCACGAAAGACATTCTGGCAGAAAGGATCTTTTTTCGAGGAAAAAATTCGACGCAGAGGGGGTTCCCCCCTTTTAGCCCCCGAGGGAGGGTCGGGCTTTGCCGAGGCAAGGCTGACCCTTCCTTGATGACTAAACTTTGCGTGGGAGCGAGGTATATGAACAACTTGAAAACATCTTAAGGGTAGAAGCGACGTAGCTATTGGATGTTCCAAGCGTTGCTGTAGACCTCACCTTGGTTGTTGGCCAGCTTGTACGTTCCCGGCTTCAGAACTTTGGCGATGACGAACGGCCCTTCCCAGGGAGGCGTGAGCTTGTGCCGCCCTCGGGCGTCCTGTCGCAGCCGAAGCACCAGGTCGCCCACCTGAAGGTCTCGGGACCGGACCCCTCAGGCGAGGTAGCGTCGCAGGGACTGCTGGTACCGTGCCGAGTGTAGTAAGGCTATGTCCCGAGCCTCTTCCAGCTGGTCCAGCGAGTCTTCTCGATTAGCTTGGTTGCTTTGGTCAGCATAGGCCCTCGTCCTCGGGGAACCGTATTCTAAGTCTGTGGGCAAGATGGCCTCGGCCCCATAGACTAGAAAGAACGGCGTGAAGCCCGTGGCTCGGCTCGGTGTTGTCCTCAGACTCCAGACCACCGAGGGGAGTTCCTTCATCCATCGCTTGCCGAACTTGTTGAGGTTGTTGTAGATCCGAGGCTTGAGTCCTTGTAGAATCATACCGTTGGCACGCTCTACTTGCCCATTCGTCATGGGGTGAGCCACGGCGGCCCAGTCCACCCGGATGTGGTGATCCTCGCAGAAGTCCAGGAACTTTCTGCCGGTGAACTGGGTGCCGTTGTCGGTGATGATGGAGTTCGGGACCCCGAAACGATGGATGATGTTGGTGAAGAACGCCACCGCCTGCTCGGACCTGATGCTGTTTAGGGGGCGGACCTCGAACCACTTGGAGAATTTGTCGATGGCGACCAACAGGTGCGTGTAGCCCCGGGTGCCTTCTGCAAGGGGCCGACGAGGTTGTTGGAACTTGCTCTCAGCAGCAAGGAGGCCAACAAGGGTGAACAGTGGTGACAACAGGGTTACGTGCTCGGGGGCAATAGCTCTGTTAATCTAGCCTCTCACGGGCACTGTGCGGGGGTATTTATAGGTATCTGAGTGCCCAGCGCCTTGTGTTAAGGACGCATGTGCCCTCAGACACCTAGTTTATCCCCAGAATATTCCCATAAAGCAGGGTTACAAGCTGTAATTACAAGAATGCCTTTACAAACTAGGCCCGTAATAGAAAGGCGGCCACGCGGGGCCCGTTACAATGGGCCAGATCACACGTGGGCCTCAGAGCAGGACGAGGCCGTGCTGCGGGGAGACGTCACCGCAGGCCTTTGTCTGGTGCTGAATCGAGCGAAGGGTGTCCCTGCCCGTTTTGTCTCTGTCAGACCAGCGACTGCAGCGAAGGCGTCGAGCGAAGGGTGGCGTCTTTGCCTTCGCCCCAACATTTGTCCTCCGAGGGACCAGTTCGACAAAGTCACCTGGTGCCGAAGACGTCGCTAGATGGCGGAGACGCTGCCCTCGCTCGAAGTGGTTCCGCGGGGGTTTTCGATGTGACCGTTGATGGACGGCGTACTGTTGGATTGCGGGTTTCCCGAAGCGCCGCGCCCTGTCGGATTGCGGGTTTCCCGAAGAGCCGCGCCCTGCCTATAAAAGGGGGCAGGGGTCGGTGCGTTTTGAACTTTGCCTTCCGCGCTCCGCGAAAACCCTAGCCGCCCGCCGTCTTGCTGCTCGTCTGCCCGCCGTGCTCTTGATCGCCGGAGATCTGGCTCGAGTGAAGCAGACCGCCCGCCGCCGCCGACGGTACGTAGCAATGCCGTCCTCTTCTTCTTCCGCCGACACCACGCCGCCGGCCGCCGCCTCGTCTGAGGAGACGTTGAGTAGCTTGATGGTGGAGGAGTTGCGCGCCGGCGACTCTGTTGATTTTGGTGTTTCACGGATGACGTCAGCCCGCGTTGAAGATATGCAGCGGTTGGGCTACTTTGGCGGCGGAGTTGCTCGTGCTCCGGGGACGGAGGAAGTCCCCGAGCCGGAGGGTGAGTTGGTCGTTTTCGAGGCGTTCTTCGCCGCCGGTCTCCGCTTGCCTGCGCACCGGTTTGTTGGCGAAGTCCTGCGTAGATTCAACGTTCAAATACATCAGCTGACACCAAATGCCATGGTGGCGCTGGTGAAGTATGTCTGGGCGACGACTTCGTACGGCGGACAGCCGTCGGTTGAAGTTTTTGCGAACAATTATTGTTTGCATTGGCAGAAGAGGATGGTTGGGGACGGAGTTGCCCAGTTCGGGTCATGCACATTCACGCCGAAGACCGGCAAGACCACAATGCCAGTAGTGGAGTTGGTTCCGTGCGCCCGCAACAAGTGGGGCAATTGGAATGAATTTTGGTTTTACGTTGCTGAGGGTACTGTCGAAGACCATGAGGGAATCCCCATGTCTGAGATGTGCTCTCATTATTACTCTGCGTATCCGCCCTTTGAAGTGGCAGAAGAGGATGCAGACGAAGGGGCCCTTTGGTGCGCCGCCGGTCAGAGCAGTGGGCGTGATTTAGTTGAAGAGTTCGTGGCGTACGGGGTCTGGCCCTTGGCGCACGGCTGGGCGTTGGGCGAAGTGTGCCCTCGCCAGATGCCTTTTCACGGAGGAAGGGTGGTGCGAAGTCCTGCCTTCGCACTGAATTTGCAAAACCGTGACCCGACCGCCTTTGTGCGTGATGCGGAGGACTTGGCGGTGCGGCTCGTGGGACGTTACGTGCCGAGGACGGAAGGCCAGTGCAGCTTTGATATCCGTGGGTCAAATGACCGTTTGAACAGGGTCTTCGAATTAAATCAATTGCCGTACGACGGCTATCCCGGTCAAGACGAAGCGGACCGCCGTGGGAAGAAACCGGCGGTGGAGACTAGAGACGACCCTGCGCCGGCGGCCGCCCCTTCCTCGAAAAAGAGAAAATTAGGTACTGCGATGGGAGGACTTGGGGTGTCTGATAGTTTTGCTAGAGAGTTGATGAGGACGTGTGCGGCCCCGGGGGAAAGGATGTCTTCGCCCGAGCTCCGGGAGTCTTCGGCTCGGATGCTGAGGGTTACCGGGGGTTGCTGGCCTAGGAATGTTCCTATCCCCTGCGCGGCTGACGAGGACTGTTTTACATCTCGTATGGTTCGTCAGTGGAGAGTTTTTCCTTACGGGCGAAATATCGGTGTTGTTGTGTGGGCAGTGATGGACAAGGATCGCCAAGGGGCGGCGCAAAAACGCCAGGCGGCTGTTAGGCTGCATGAAGCTAGGCCGAAGCGGCAGCGGGGGGCTGCGAAGGCTGCGGCCCCCGGCGGAGGCAAGCCGCCGCTGGCGGCGAAGGCGGGCGCCTCTGCACCTAGCAAGGCGCCGGAGGCAACGGCGGGCGCCGGAGGCTCCAAGTTAACGAAGGTGGTGCCGCCGGCCAGCGGGGTGGCGGAGGCTTCGAAGGCGGCCCGAGCGTTGCCGTTGTCGGGCAAACGTGTTGCCGACTTCGGCACCGATATTACTATGGACGACTATCTTGGTGGTAAGTTGCTGGCCTATTATTGTTATTAATTTTTTTTAATTTGTTGACGCGTTGCAGGGCCGGACGAGGGCCAGCTTGCTATAGTTGCGCCTGGCGCGGCGATCGCGACGGCCGCCATAGTGCCGAAGGCAAGGGGCGAGGCGCTTGGCGCCGGAGGCGAGGTGTCAGCCCTCGCGTTGGTCAGGGACGAGGCGGGCGTGGCGACCCGCCGGCTGAAGGGAGTGACGGAGGCGCTGAGTCAGGTCCGCTGAGCTATACTCTCTCCCCCCTCTTTTTTTTTACGGCAATGGCCTTACGTGTGCTCTGCAGGTGAGCTGGGTGCGCGGACCGGTGAGTTCGAGGTGCCGGACCGGGAGCCCGGGCTTCGCTGCCTGGAATGGGTGCAGGAGGAGCTGTAGAAACTCCCCGCTGTCGTGGGGGGGTTTATGTCGTACGCCTCCCTGGTCACCTGCGAGGGGGCGGTGAACGCACTCTCCCGCGAAGGGTGCCAGCACTTCGAGGTCTTCGACCAGGCAGATGAAGATTTTGAACGAGATGTCTATAAGGTCGAAGACCCCGTCGTGAAGGAATCCGTCGGGGCCCTCTATGACCGGATGTGGGGTCCGCACGGTCGTGAGGTGGTCAGGGAGCGGGCCGAGCTTGCGAGGGCTCAGGTAACGTTGTTGTTTGTTTGGCGTTTGCTGTATGCGGGCTGTGCGTGTGTTTGCTGAATTTTGTGTGTTTTGTCTTAGGCGGCGCGTGGCGAGCGGGTGGACGACTTCAGGGCGTTGAACAGCGCGCTGCCAGACCCGGAGCCGACCCCTGCGGAGGCTGTGACCGGGGCCGCCCTGGAGCCAACCCCGGAGACCACAGCGATTGCGACGGCTGCCCCCGCATCTGCTGCGGCCGGCGAAGACCTGCCCCCAAAGGTGGCCGAAGGCGCCCCTGATGCCCCCGCAGCAGCTGCGCCGAGTGTTGAAGATCCCGCGGCGGAGGCGGTGGAAACAACGGCGGAAGTGGCGACGGAGCCAACGGCGGAGGCTCCCGCAGCGTCAGGGCCTTCGCAGGTGGCGTAGTGGGTGTTTAGGGTTGGGGAATTTTGGATGTTGTACTGAATTTTGGTTGCTGCGCAGGTTCAAGATTTTGGGCCTGCGCACGCAACCGCTACTACTGAGTTTTTGGCGGCTTCGACCGTGAAAGGTGGTAATGAATATGGTGGGTCTACATCTGAGTTTTTTGATTTTACCGACTCCGGGAGCTCGGTTGAGTGGACTGAGGAGTCGTCGGAGGAGGACTTGGATTATTTTGCGGCCTTGGACGTGGCTGCGGCGGAGGCTTCGCCACACGCCGCGGACGCGCCAGACGTGCCAGGTCCTAGCGCCGGGCGCCGTCGACGAAGGGCGGTTGCAAAACGTAGGGTTAGCGCGGAGGAGGGGGCTCGGCTTCGTGTGAGTAGGGCTGGTCGGCAGGAACTGTTGTCTTTGCCGGCCGCTGCGAGTACAGGGGAAGGGGAACTGCGAAGTCTTTTGCGGGTGAGGAGCTTAGGATAATGTTATTTAATTATAGAGAGATGGGAATTATTCCTAAGGTTGAGCCGATGTAGAGTGTGGTGCCCTCGCTTGTGTATGTGTAAAGGCTTGTACGATGAAGTTGTGTGCCCTCGCGTGCCTGTGCCTGCGAGGACGTTGTGTACTTTTGTCTGGTATGGTTGGTTATGCTGTGCTGGTGTGATTATAGTCGTTCTTAGCGCGGATGGTTTGATGCTGTTGTTTCTGCTTTTGTTGTACTAGTTCGGCTGCGCCCTTGGGCGGCTTCTGTGCGGAGTCTTTGCGATAGACTTCGGGTTTTTTCGCACTTGTTGTGCTAGTCCGGCTGCACCCTTAGGCGACTTCTGCGCGGATAGTCTTCGCGATAGACATCGGATTTTTTCGCACTTGTTGTGCTTAGTCCGGCTGCACCCTTAGGCGACTTCTGCGCGGATAGTCTTCGCGATAGACATCGGATTTTTTCGCACTTGTTGTGCTTAGTCCGGCTGCACCCTTAGGCGACTTCTGCGCGGATAGTCTTCGCGATAGACATCGGATTTTTTCGCACTTGTTGTGCTTAGTCCGGCTGCACCCTTAGGCGACTTCTGCGCGGATAGTCTTCGCGATAGACATCGGATTTTTTCGCACTTGTTGTGCTTAGTCCGGCTGCACCCTTAGGCGACTTCTGCGCGGATAGTCTTCGCGATAGACATCGGATTTTTTCGCACTTGTTGTGCTTAGTCCGGCTGCACCCTTAGGCGACTTCTGCGCGGATTTGTCGCACGCGAGGGTGGCTAGCGCTTAGCCTCGCGGTGACTTCGAATTGGTCGAATGCCGAAGACCGTTGTCGCGGTCTTTTTTCGACACATGTTTTTGCGGGGGATTTTTCTCACATATATTACATGGCTCCGCCTCGTTAAAAACCTCACCCCCCGGGAGGAAAAGAGTGCGGGCCGGTACAAGATTGTTTGCGGCGAATTACAAGGGCGAAATCAGCCCTAAATGGGTCAAACAAAAAATTTGCGAAGGTTGTCGATGTTCCAGGAGTGCTCCAGGTCCTCGTCATTTGGCGTTGTGAGCCTGTAAGCGCTGGGGGAAGCTTTTGTCTTGACTATGAAGGGGCCCTCCCACTTGGGCTCCAACTTGCCCTTGGACTCCGTCCGAGCTGTTCGGACGAGTACGAGGTCCCCCTCGCTGAACTCCCTCGGGATGACTGCGTGGTCGCGCCATGCTTTGGTCTGGGCTTGGTATTTGTTTAGGGCCTGTAGGGCGAAGACCCGGTCTCCGTCAATGAGATCTTTTGAAGTTGGCTCGTCCACGTCGGGGACGGCTGACGGAACTGTACGCGGGGACCCATGCTTTATTTCTTGCGGGGTCATTGCCTCTGATCCGTATAGAAGGCGGAAAGGAGTGAACCCGGTCGCCCTGCACTCAGTTGTGTTTAGCGCCCAGACTGCCTCCGGTAATAAATCGGTCCATCTGCCTTTTTTTCATCGAGGAGCATCTTTTTGACAGCTGTGAAGATTTTCCCATTGGCACGCTCCACGACCCCGTTGGACTGCGGATGATAGACTGAAGCGAAGGCAAGCTTGGTGCCGATGGAGAAACAAAAATCCTTGAAATCTTGGCTGTCGAACTGCTTGCCGTTGTCAATTGTTAGCTCGGACGGTACTCCGAAGCGGCAAACAATGTTCTGCCAAAAGAATTTTTGGGCAGTCTTTGATGTGATTGTGGAAACAGCCCTTGCTTCAATCCATTTGGTGAAGTATTCGACGGCTACGAAGGCGAACTTAAGGTTCCCCTGAGCGGTGGGCAGGGGCCCGACAATGTCCAGGCCCCAGCGCTGGAGAGGCCATGTATGGGCAATCAGCTTTGTATATTGCGAGGGGTTGCCTGACTGAGGAGAGAACTTCTGGCAGGCTTCGCAGGACCTTGTGACTCGATTTGCGGCGCAGATCATTGCAGGCCAGTAAAACCCTTGTCGGATCACCTTGGCAGCCAGGGCCCTTGGCCCTGCGTGCGAGCCGCACGTGCCACTGTGGACTTCGCGTAGGATCTGCATGCCTTAGGTTTCGGTGACGCATTTAAGCATTGGCTGACTGACCCCTTTCTTGTATAATTGGCCCTCAATCAGTGCGAAGTCCCGGCTTCGATGTCTGAGGCGCTTTGCCTCACTGACGTTGGTTGGATGATAGTACCCCTGTAGGAACAGGGTTATTGGTGCCCGCCAGTCTTCGGTCATGATTAGGTTGACTATACGGTGGCCCTCGCTATCATTAGTTATTTGGAGCCCTTCGGGGCTCCGGACGGCTGGCGTGCCGATGGTGTGAAAGAACACGTCGGAGGGCAGGGGCTCGCCACTGGCGGCGGCCTTGGCTAATGCATCGGCCTCCTCGTTCTTGGCCATATCCACATGCTGCAAGGTGAATCCCTTGAACTGTCTCTCGAGACTTCGGATAGCCGCGAGGTATTGCATGAGCGCGGGGTCTTTTGCTGCATAGTCTTTCTCGACCTGGCCGGCAACTATCTTGGAGTCTGTCTTGATGATACATGTGGTGACTCCGAGGGCCCTTAGCTTGCGGAGGCCGAGGATAACCGCTTCATACTCTGCTATATTGTTTGTACATTTGTCGGATTCCAGAGCGAAGTTGAGGCGTGCTGCATATCTGTGTTTGACTCCGGCTGGTGAGGTGACGACTGCAGCGACGCCTGCCCCCGCATGGCACCATGCGCCGTCGCAATGGATGGTCCAGACCTTCTCTGTGGACGGGTCCGGCTGTGTTACTGGCCTAGTCCAGTCGACGACAAAGTCTGCCAGGACTTGCGACTTGATGGTTGTCCTGGGCTCGAAGCTGATGCGGTAGCCGGAGAGTTCGGCTGCCCACTTGGCAATCCTCACCGATGCCTCCGGGTTTCTGAATAGTTCGCCGAGCCCCCTGTCTGAGGTGACTCGGACCTTGAATGCTTCAAAGTAATGGCGCAGTTTGCGCGAGGACATAACAACTGCGTAGGCGATCTTCTCCAGCTCTGTCATGTTGCATTTGGACGGTGTCAGGACCTCGGAGACATAGTAAACAGGGCACTGTCTGACTGCGCCCTCGACTGTCTGCTCCTGCACTAGTGCCGCGCTGACCGCGTGCGGCGAAGCCGCGACATAGAGCAATAGGGGGAGCGAGGAGTCGGGGCTTGTGAGGATGGCCAGCTCCGACAGGTACTGTTTTAGTGAGGCGAAGGCCGCTGCTTGCTCCAGTCCCCAGGCGAAGTCTTTCGCACCGCGGAGTGTTTTGAGGAAGGGGAGACTTCGCTCGGCGGACCTGGAGATGAATCTGTTGAGAGCGGCCAATCTGCCTGTCAGACGCTGGACGTCCCTGGCGGACTGCGGAGGCGACATGTCGACGATGGCCTGGATCTTGGTTGGGTTGGCCTCGATGCCGCGGTGTGACACCAGGTAGCCCAATATCTTGCCCTGGCGAACACCGAAGACGCACTTTTCCGGGTTTAGGCGGAGTCGTGCATCTCGCATGTTCGCGAATGTCTCGGCCAGGTCGGCGAGATGGTCCGCCTTATTCTTGCTGGCGACGACGATGTCGTCCACATATGTAAATATATTTCTGCCGACCTGCCCTTCGAGTACTGTTTTGGTGAGTCTGGAGAAGGTGGGCCCGACATTCTTGAGACCCTCCGGCATTCTGACGAAGCAATAAGTGCCGAAGGGTGTTATAAAGCTGGTGCTAGCCTTGTCTTCCTCCTTCATGTATATCTGGTGATAGCCGGAGAAGCAGTCGAGGAGAGACATGACCTCGCATCCGGCCGCGCTATCGACTATTTTGTCGATCCGCGGCAACGGGAAATTGTCCTTTGGGCAGGCCTTATTGAGACTGGTGAAGTCTATGCACATTCGCCATTTCCCGCTTTTTTTCTGCACCATTACAACATTGGAGAGCCACGTGGGGTAAGCCACTAGCTCAATGAATTTAGCCTCCAAGAGGCGGTGCACCTCCGCCTTGGCGGCCTCTGTCTTTTCGTCGGACATTTTGCGAAGCCTCTGCTTTTTGGGTCGCACCGAAGGGTCAATTCCCAAGCTGTGCTCAATTATGGATCGGCTGACTCCGACCAGGTCGAGGGCGGACCAGGCGAAGACATCTTTATTCTTGGCCAGGCAGCAGAGAAGTTTCTCTTCTTCAAGTGAGGTGAGGTCTTCGCTGATAGTGACTGTCTGCTTGGGCGTGGCCTGATCGAGGGGGACAGTCTTGGTCCTGTCTTGGCTCTGCAACTGTGCCTTGTCGTGCTGCTTATCGGTTGGGCTGGCGGGCGCGGGGACCTCGCGCTGGGTCGTGAGACAGTGTACGTTCCTCTGACCAGGCACGAAGTCCCGCTCTATGTTGCGCGCCATCTGCTGGTTGCCGTAGATTGTAATGGCGCCTAGCGGACCTGGTATCTTCATACATAGGTACAGCCCGTGGATGGCAGCTTCGAACTTATTGATGGAGCCCCGGCCCATGATGGCGTTGTATGGATATACCATGTCGACAATGTCGAAGGTTACTTGCTCACTTCGGGCATTGGGTGCTACACCGAAGGAGAGGGGCAACTCTATTTTGCCAACGGGAAAGGTGCCCTTGCCGCCGAAACCATACAACGGGTTGTCCAAAGGCTTCAGCAAGCTGTGGCTTATACCCATGCGGTCGAAGGCGTGGAGGAAGATGATGTCCGCCTGACTGCCGTTGTCGACTAGGACTTTGTGTAAGTCCCAGCCTGCCACGCTGCAATTGATGACCATAGCGTCGATGTGGGGGGCGCTGTGCAGGTCGACGTCTCGTGCGTCGAAGGTTAGCGGTATGTGGGACCACTTCATCTGCACGACTGGGCCAGTGATGGCGACATGGTTGATGCTGCGGTAGTGGTCCCGCTTCTGCCGCTTGGTGTCGAAGTCAGTGCTGGACCCCCCTGTTATCATGTGAATGACTCCGCGATATGGTTGATCGGCGAAGTCTTCCTGCTTTGGGGCATGGGGGATGTTTTGATGTTGCTGGTGTGGTGGTGGGGGTGGAGGAGGTACGATTTGTACTTCCTGATGGTGTTGGTAAGCGTGGTGCGGTGGGTGCGGAGCGGGAGCGTGGATATATGGTGGAGGGGGTGGCTGGTAATTATGAGCGACGATTCTGGGATTGTCGGCTGGCTGCGCCCGCGCCATTCTGTCTCTGGTTGCCTTCGTTTCGGGGCAGTCTTTGGTTTGGTGGGCGCAGTCTTCGCCGTGGAAAAGGCAGTAGAACCGGCGCGGCGGCTGCGCGCGTCCTCGGCCCCTGCCACGAGTTCCATTTCCGCGGCCCTGGGGGGGATATTCCTGGTGACGAGGGGGGTCAGCAGCAGGCTGTTGGTTGGCGATGTTGTGCACTTGCTGCTGACTGCGGCCATCTCGACCGGAGTCTGGTTGCGGAGTCCTCGTCCACGTGCGGCTGGACTGCGGAGCATCTTTGGGTTTCCGCTGTGACTCAACCTTGCGCTGGTGGAGCTCTTCGGATTTGGCATATTTTTCGAAGAGCTGATATAGCTCCTGCAAGCTCTTGGGTGGATCTCTGATACAGTGGCTATAGAGGACGCCGGCCCGCAGGCCACTGATGGCGTAGTGGATAGCGATCTGATCATCGACAGAGGGCAGCTGCGACTTGAGTGTTAAGAATTTGCGGTAATACTCCCGCAGAGTCTCCTTTTCCAGCTGTTTGCAAAGCGAGAGCTCGGCCAAGGCGTCGGTGTCTGGGCGGTACCCTTGGAAGTTGAGCAGGAACTTGTCCCTGAGACTTCTCCACGAATCAATGGACAGCGGAGGCAATCTGGTGAACCAGGTGAGTGCTGGGCCCTCTAGGGCGATGATGAAAGACATCGCCATTGTGGCGTCGTCCCCTCCGGCGGATGCAACGGCGACCTGATAACTCATTATGTATTGCGCCGGGTCGGTGCTGCCGTTGTACTTGGGATAGGTCCCCGCTCGGAAGTTAGCTGGCCAAGGCGTCACCTGCAGGTGTGGCGCCAGGGGACTTCGCTCGTCGAGGTAGTTGACTCCTTGGAATGGCGCGCCGTGCTGGAAGGTGTAGTCGCGCTGGGGGAAACGCGGGCTCTCCGGTCACGCCCGGTGATGCGGGGGTGGGCCATGCTGCAGGCCAAGGTGGCCTTCGCGCGTGTCTTCCGGTTGCGCGCGCTGCTGGAGGGGTGGCTCTTGCTGCAGGCCAAGGTGGCCTTCGCGCTGCATCAGCGTGATCTCGCGCTCGAGGTCTTGGGCCTTCTGCTCCTCGTCGCGTATCATTTGCCGCACCTTGGCTAGTGCGGACACACGCTGGCGCTTGGCCTCCAGTATCTCTTTCTGCCTCTGGAGATTGCGGTTCTTGAGGCGCAGGGCGCGCAGCTGTAGCTGTTCTTCTGTTGAGACGCCGAGGACCTCACCGTCCTCGGTGAGGTCCGCGCCTCCCAGTGGGGCGAAGCCTGGGGGCGGCTGCGATTGTCCTTCGGTTCCGCAGGTGCGGAAGGTGTCGTCTTCGCCGATGTGGGGAACATTGTCTTCAGTGGGCTCTTGGTGGGTGGATTGGGTGAGGACGAGGGCCTTGCCCTTTCTTGCGGCCAGCAGTGCTGCCTTCGCAGCCTCGTCAGCCTTCGGGTTAGCTCTCTTGGGTGCCATCGCGGGTGGTTTTGTCGTAGCACGAACGGTGGGCGCCAAATGTTGGAACTTGCTCTCAGCAGCAAGGAGGCCAACAAGGGTGAACAGTGGTGACAACAGGGTTACGTGCTCGGGGGCAATAGCTCTGTTAATCTAGCCTCTCACGGGCACTGTGCGGGGGTATTTATAGGTATCTGAGTGCCCAGCGCCTTGTGTTAAGGACGCATGTGCCCTCAGACACCTAGTTTATCCCCAGAATATTCCCATAAAGCAGGGTTACAAGCTGTAATTACAAGAATGCCTTTACAAACTAGGCCCGTAACACAAAGGCGGCCACGCGGGGCCCGTTACAATGGGCCAGATCACACGTGGGCCTCAGAGCAGGACGAGGCCGTGCTGCGGGGAGACGTCACCACAGGCCTTCGTCTGGTGCTGAATCGAGCGAAGGGTGTCCCTGCCCGTTTTGTCTCTGTCAGACCAGCGACTGCAGCGAAGGCGTCGAGCGAAGGGTGGCGTCTTTGCCTTCGCCCCAACAGAGGTCCAGACCCAACACAGCAAAAGGCCAGGTGATTGGTATCGTCTGCAGAGCCTGAGCAGGCAGGTGGGTCTGCCTTGCGTAGAACTGACACCCTTCGCAGGTGTGGACAATTCTAGTGGCGTCGGCCACCGCCGTCGGCCAGTAGAAACCTTGTCGGAAGGCGTTTCCAACAAGGGCTCGAGGTGCTGCGTGATGGCCGCAAGCCCCCGAGTGTATCTCTTGCAGGAGCTTCTTACCTTCGGCGATGGGGATGCATCGCTGGAGGATGCCTGAGGGGCTGCGGTGGTAGAGCTCCTTCCCGTCTCCCAGCAAGACGAACGACTTGGCGCGTCGCGCCAACCGCCGAGCTTCGGCTCGGTCGAGGGGTAGCTCCCCTCGGTGGAGATATTGCAGGTACAGGGTCTGCCAGTTTTGATTAGGCGTGACCCCGCTTCGCTCCTCCTCGACACGCAGTGCCTCACCCTCGGGGGCCAAGGGTACCTCGGGCTGAACCGAGGATGCCTCGGGCCGAGCTGAGGGTGCCTCGGACTGAGCCGAGGGTACCTCGGGCTGGGCCGAGGGTGCCTCGGGCTCGGGCGAGTCGTCGATCTTGACGGAGGGTTGATGCAGGTCTCGGGAGAAGACATCCAGGGGAACCGTTGTTCGCCCCGAGGCTATTTTAGCCAGCTCGTCCGCAGTCTCGTTGTAGCGCCGGGCGATGTGGTTGAGCTCGATCCCGTAGAACTTGTCTTCCAGGCGCCGAACCTCATCGCAGTAGGCCTCCATCTTCGGGTCACGGCGGTGGGAGTTCTTCATGACTTGGTCGATGACGAGCTGTGAGTCACCGCGAGCGTCGAGGCGTCGGACCCCTAGCTCGATGGCGATCCGCAACCCGTTGACCAGAGCCTCATACTCAGCCACATTGTTGGACACCGGGAAATGGAGGCGTAGCACGTAGCGTAGGTGCTTCCCGAGGGGCAAGATGAAGAGTAGGCCTGCGCCGGCTCCTGTCTTCATCAGCGACCCGTCGAAGAACATGGTCTAGAGTTCCGGCTGGATCGGAACTGTTGGGAGCTGGGTGTCGACCCATTCAGCCACGAAGTCCGCCAGGACTTGGGACTTGATGGCCTTCCGAGGGGCGAACAAGATTGTTTCACCCATGATTTCCACCGCCCACTTTGCGATTCTACCCGAGGCCTCTCGGCACTGGATGATCTCCCCCAGGGGGAAGGATGACACCACAGTTACCGGATGAGACTCGAAGTAGTGTCGCAACTTCCGCCGCGTCAGGATCACCGCGTACAGCAGCTTCTGAACTTGTGGGTAGCGGATTTTGGTCTCGGACAGTACCTCGCTGATGAAGTAGACTGGCCTCTGGACGGGCAATGTATGCCCCTCTTCTTGTCTCTCAACCACAATCGCGGCGCTAACCACCTGAGTGGTCGCGGCGACGTAGATCAAGAGGGCTTCTCCGGCAGCGGGGGGCACCAAGATGGGCGCGTTCGTGAGGAGCGCCTTCAGGTTCCCGAGGGCTTCCTCGGCCTCAGGGGTCCAAGTGAAGCACTCGGCCTTCCTTAAGAGGCGGTACAGAGGTAGACCTCTTTCGCCGAGGCGTGAGATGAAGCGGCTCAGAGCCGCGAGACATCCCATGACCCTCTGTACGCCTTTCAAGTCCTTGATGGGCCCCATGCTGGTGATGGCTGCGATCTTCTCCGGGTTGGCTTCGATGCCCCGCTCGGAGACGATGAACCCCAAGAGCATGCCTCGGGGCACCCCAAAGACACACTTCTCGGGATTGAGCTTGACGCTTTTCGCCTTGAGACATCGGAATGTCACTACAAGGTCGGAAAGGAGGTCGGAGGCTTTCCTCGTCTTGACTACGATGTCATCGACGTAGGCCTCGACCGTGCGGCCAATGTGTTCGCCGAACACAAGGTTCATGCACCGCTGGTACGTCGCGCTCGCATTCCTCAAGCCGAACGGCATGGTGACATAGCAGTACATGCCGAAGGGTGTGATGAAAGAAGTCGCGAGCTGGTCGGACTCTTTCATCCTGATTTGATGATACCCTGAGTAGGCATCGAGGAAAGACAGGGTTTCGCACCCAGCAGTGGAATCCACGATTTGATCGATGCGAGGCAGAGGGTAGGGAACCTTCGGACATGCTTTGTTTAGACCAGTGTAATCTACACACATCCGCCATTTTCCCCCTTTCTTTCTCACAAGCACAGGGTTGGCAAGCCATTCGGCATGAAATACCTCTTTGATGAACCCTGTCGCCATTAGCTTGTTGCCCTTCTTCTTGGCGCCGCGCTGAGTTGACGCCTCGGGAGCATCTTCCGATGGGCGGCCCTGGGGCTGCTTGTCCTTTCGGAAGATAGCCTCGACCGCCTCCTGGCCGGAGGCGAACTTGGTGGCGATGTCCATCAGCTCGCTCGCCCTGGTGGGGTTCTTGCGACCCAACTTGCTCACTAGGTCGCGGCAGGTGGTGCCAGCGAGGAACGCGCCGATGACATCCGAGTCGGTGATGTTGGGCAGCTCGGTGCGCTGCTTCGAGAATCGCCGGATGTAGTCCCGGAGAGACTCTCCCGGCTGCTATCGGCAGCTTCGGAGGTCCCAGGAATTCCCGGGGCGCACGTACGTGCCCTGGAAGTTGCCGGCGAAAGCTTGGACTAGGTCGTCCCAGTTGGAGATCTGCCCCGGAGGCAGGTGCTCCAACCAGACGCGAGCGGTGTCGGAGAGGAACAGGGGAAGGTTGCGGATGATGAGGTTGTCATCGTCCGTTCCACCCAGTTGGCAGGCCAGACGGTAGTCCGCGAGCCACAGTTCCGGTCTCGTCTCCCCCAAGTACATTGTGATAGTAGTCGGGGGTCGGAACCGGGTCGGGAACGGCGCCCGTCGGATGGCTCGGCTGAAGGCCTGCGGACCGGGTGGTTCGGGCGAGGGACTCCGATCCTCCCCGCTGTCGTAGTGTCCCCCACGCCTGGGGTGGTAGCCTCGGCGCACCCTCTCGTCGAGGTGGGCCCGACGGTCGCGGTGATGGTGCTCGTTGCCGAGGCGACCCGGGGCCGCAGGCGCGGTGTTGCGCGTGCGCCCGGTGTAGACCGAGGCTTCCCGCATGAATCGGGAAGTCGCGGCATGAGGTTCCGAGGGGTACCTCTGCCTTCGGGAGGTGGAGCTCTCGGCCCGTCGGACCGCGGCGCCTTCCAGGAGATTCTTGAGCTCTCCCTGGATTCACCGCCCCTCGGTGGTTGATGGCTCCGGCATCGCGCGGAGAAGCATCGCTGCTGCAGCCAGGTTCTGGCCGACCCCACTAGATGCGGGTGGTGCCCTGACCCTGACGTCGTCGGCGATGCGGTGCTGGAAGCCCTGGTGTAGACGACGTATTTCTCCGGCCGGAGGCTGGCCCGCCCATGCCTGCCCGACGTCCCGGCGGATCGGCTCAAGCGCTCCTGCTCCCTCGTCGAGCCTGGCCTGCACCCCGCGGATTTGCTCGAGCTGTGGGTCATGGCCCCCCGCCTGAACGGGGACCACAACTAGCTCCCGTGGGATGTCAACGCGAGGCACCGGCCTAGGGAGATCACCGTCCTCCGGCATGCCGAGATGGTTGCCTTCGGAGGGACCCCCTAGATCGACGTGGAAGCATTCGCGACTTGGGCCGCAGTCCTCGTCGCCGAGGCTACGGCTACCGTCGGAACAGTCGGAGAGGCAGTAGTCGCATGCGGTCATGAAGTCCCGCATGGCACTGGGGTTGCCAAGTCCAGAGAAATCCCAACAGAAGCTGGGCTCGTCGTCTTCCTCGGACCCGGAGGGCCCGTAGGTCGAGACGTCCGTCAGCTGGTCCCAAGGTGACTGCATACGAAACCCCAGAGGGTTTGGACTCGCCTCTACGAAAACGCCCGCCAAAGCGAAGTCGCTAGGCGGGTTGAGGCTGAATCCAAATGACGTGGGATGAGAATCGGTCGGTACCTCTTGGTCGATGGGCGGTGATGAAGTCACGTCGGGGACTGACTGCACCGTCGTCTCAGGTACGAGGGTGACGTCCAGCAAGCTTTTCGCGAGCGTGCTGGCGTCGTCCGCTTGCTCGGGATTGGCGTGTCACGGGGAGACGACGCTCGTCTTCGTCTCAAGCGCGAAGTCGATACCCGGTACGCCCCCCGTTGGGGTGCCGGCGCTGTCGACTCGCTCGACAGCCGATGAGGCGCTGCCTCCTGCTTGGCCTTGGTTGCCCCGCCTTCCCCTCCGTCGGTGGGGAAGAGGGCGGGATGAGCTCAAAGGTTGTTCTTCCACCACGCGGGGAAGACGTCGTCGATTCCGCCGCCGGCGGGCGGACTGTCGGCCGCCATTGCCGCTGTCGCCCGGCGGCGGAATGAGTATCATGTCGTAGCTGCCGTCGAGGGACATGAACTCAAGACTCCCGAAATGGAGCACTGTCCCGGGTTGGAGAGGTTGCTGGAGACTGCCCATCTGGAGCTTGACGGGAAGCTGTTCGTCAACACGCAGCAGGCCCCTACCTGGCGCGCCAACTGTCGGCGTTTCGAGATGGGGGGTCCCTAAGCCGACGAGTGAATGTCGCCGCGTGCCCCAGCCCAGATGGGTCGAGCGCGAGGCCGAGCGCGAAGGGGGGATAGCGAGGTGGCCGGAGATGGGCGTGAGAGAGGTGGAAATCCCGCGACCTTCGTGTTCGTCCCGCGCCCTGGTCAGGTGCGCTTGCAGTAGGGGGTTACAAGTGTCCACGCGGGAGAGGGAGCGAGCGGCTTCAGGCGAGCGCCTGTCTCGTCCTCGTCCCCGCGCGGCCAACCCTCTCTAAGAGGGCCCTGGTCCTTCCTTTTATAGGCGTAAGGAGAGGATCCAGGTGTACAATGGGGGTGTAGCAGAGTGCTACGTGTCTAGCGGAGGAGAGCTAGCGCCCTAAGTACATGCCGTTGTGGCAGCCGGAGAGATTTTGGCACCCAGCTGGTGTGATGTCGTGGCCGTCGGAGGAGCGATGGAGCCTGGCGGAGGGACAGCTGTCGGAGCGGTTGAGTCCTTGCTGACGTCCTCTTGCTTCCGTAAGGGGGCTGAGAGCCGCCGTCGTCACAGAGTATGCGGGGCGCCATCATTGCCTATCTGGCGGAGCGAGCCAGATGGGACGCCGGTCTTGTTCCCTGCGGCCCGAGTCAGCTCGGGGTAGGGTGATGATGGCGCCTCCTGTTGACGTGGCTGGTCTGCGCCCTAGGTTGGGCGATGTGGAAGCTCTTCCGAAGCCGAGGTCGAGTCTGTCTTCCGTGGCCGAGGTCGAGTCTGAGCCCCTGGGTCGGGCGAGGCGGAGGCCGTCGGCTGAGGCCAGGGCGGAGTCCGAGCCCTGGGGTCAGGCGGAGCGGAGTTCGTCGTCTTCTGGGGCTGAGCCCAAGTCCGAGCCCTGGGTCGGGCGGAGCGGAGTTCGCCGTCTTCCGGGACTTTGCCCGAGTCCGAGCCCTGGGTCGGGCGGAGCGGAGTTCGCCGTCTTCTGGGACTTAGCCCGAGTCCGAGCCCTGGGTCGGGCGGAGCGGAGTTCGCCGTCTTCCAGGACTTAGCCCGAGTCCGAGCCCTGGGTCGGGCGAAGCGGAGCTTTCTATGGTGCCTTCGGCCGGGCCTGACTGCCTGTCAGTCTCACTCTGTCAAGTGGCACCGCAGTCGGAGTGGCGCATGCGGCGCTGTCCTTCTGTCAGGCCGGTCAGTGGAGCGGCGAAGTGACGGCGGTCACTTCGGCTCTGCCGGCCGGGGGGCGCGCGTCAGGATAAAGGTGTCAGGCCACCTTTGCATTGAATGCTCCTGCGATTTGGTCGGTCGGTGCGGCAATTTGGTCAGGGTTGCTTCTTGGCGAAGACAAGGTCTCGGGTGAGCCGGAGATATATTCGCCGCTGGAGGGGGGCCTCGGGCGAGACGGAAATCCTTCGGGGTCGGCTGCCCTTGTCCGAGGCTAGGCTCGGGCGAGGCATGATCGAGTCCCTCGAATGGACTGATCCCTGACTTAATCGCACCCATCAGGCCTTTGCAGCTTTATGCTGATGGGGGTTACCAGCTGAGAATTAGGAGCCTTGAGGGTACCCCTAATTATGGTCCCCGACAGGTACCCTCAAGACTCCTAATTCTCAGCTGGTAACCCCCATCAGCACAAAGCTGCAAAGGCCTGATGGGTGCGATTAAGTCAGGGATCGGTCCATTCGAGGGACTCGATCACGCCTCGCCCGAGCCTAGCCTCGGGCAAGGACAGCCTAGTCTCGCCCGTGGCCCCCCTCTAGCGACGGACATACTTCCGGCTTGCCCGAGGCCCAGTCTTCGCCAAGAAGCAACCCTGGCCAAGTCGCCACGCCAACCGACCAAATCGCAGGGGCATTTAATGCAAAGGTGGTCTGGCACCTTTATCCTGATGTGCGCCCTTCAGTCGACAGAGCCGAAGTGACCGCAGTCACTTCGCCGCTCCACTAACCGGCCTAACAGAAGGACAGCGTCGCCTGCGCCGCTCCGACTGCTGCGCCACTTGACAGAGTGAGGCTGACAGGCAGTCAGGCCCGGCCTCAGGCACCATAGGAAACTCCGCTTCGCCCGACCCAGGGCTCGGACTCGGGCTCAGCCCCGGAAGACGGCGAACTCCGCTCCACCCGACCCAGGGCTCGGACTCGGGCTCGGCCCCTGAAGACGACGAACTCCGATCCGCCCGACCCAGGGCTCGGACTCGGGCTCAGCCCCTGAAGACGATGAACTCCGATCCGCCCGACCCCAGGGCTCGGACTCGGGCTTAGCCCCGGAAGATGACGAACTCCGCCTCGCCCGACCCCAGGGCTCGGACTCAGCCCTGGCCTCAGCCGACGGTCTCCGCCTCGCCCGACCCAGAGGCTCGGACTCGACCTCGGCCACGGAAGACAGACTCGACCTCGACCTCGGAGGAGCCTCCACATCGCCCAACCTAGGGCGCGGACCGACCACGTCAACAGGAAGCGCCATCATTACCCTACCCCAAGCTGACTCAGGCTACGGGGAACAAGACCGGCGTCCCATCTGGCTCGCTCCGCCAGATAAGCAATGATGGCGCCCCGCACGCTCTGTGACGATGGCAGCTCTCAGCCCCCTTACGGAAGCAAGAGGACGTCAACGAGGACTCGACAGCCTCGACAGCTGTCCTTCCGCCAGGCTCCAGCGCTCCTCCGACGGCCACGACACCACACGAACCGGGTGCCAAAACCTCTCCGGCTGCCACGATGGCATGTACTTAGGGCGCTATCTCTCCTCCGCTAGACACGTTAGCACTCTGCTACACCCCCATTGTACACCTGGATCCTCTCCTTACGCCTATAAAAGGAAGGACCAGGGCCCTCTTACAGGAGGTTGGCCGCGCGGGGAGACGGGACGACGCGCAGAGTCCCTCGCTCTCTCCCACGCGGACGCTTGTAACCCCCTACTGCAAGCGCACCCGACCTGGGCGCAGGACAACACGAAGGCCGCGGGTTTCCCCTTTTTGGCCTATCTCCCTCCTTTGGTTCCCCCCTTCGTGCTCCGTCTCGCGCCGACCCATCTGGGCTGGGGCACGCGGCGACATTTCACTCGTCGGCCCAGGGACCCCCGGTCTCAAAACGCCGACAGTTGGTGCGCCAGGTAGGGGCCTGCTGTGTGTTGACGAACAACTTCCCGTCAAGCTCCAGATGGGCAGTCTTCAGCGACCTTTCCAGCCCGGGACGGTGCTCCGTTTCGGGAGTCTTGAGTTCATGTCCCTCGACGGCAGCTACGACATGACACTCCTTCCCCCGCCGTGCGACAACGACAATGGCGGCCGACAGCCCGTCCGCCGGCGGCGGAATCGACGACGTCTTCCCCGCATGGTGGAAGAACAACATTCGAGCTCGCCCCGCCCTCTCCCCCGCCGACGGAGGAGGAGGCGGGGCAACCAAGGCCAAGCAGGAGGCGACACCTCGTCGGCTGTCGAGCAAGTCGATGGCGCCGGCGCCCCAACGGGGGGCGCGTCGGGCATCGACCTCGCGTTTGAGACGAAGACGAGCGCCGTCTCCCCGCAACACGCCGATTCCAAGCAAACGGACGACGTCAGCACGCTCGCGAAAGGCTTGCTGGGCATCACCCTTGTACCTGAGACGACGGTGCAGTCAGTCCCTGACGTGACTTCGTCACCGCCCGTCGACCAAGAGGTACCCACTGATTCCCGTCTCACGCCTTTCGGATTCAGCCTCGACCCGCCAAGCGGCTTCGCTTTGGCGGACGCTCTCGTAGAGTTGAGTCCAAACCCTCTGGGGTTTCGTATGCGGTCACCCTGGGACCGGCTGACGGACGTCTCGACCTACGGGCCCTCTGGGTCCGAGGAAGATGACGTGCCCGACTTCTGTTGGGATTTCTCTGGACTTGGTAACCCCAGTGCCATGCGGGACTTCATGACCGCGTGCGACTACTGCCTTTCCGACTGTTCCGACGGTAGCCGCAGCCTCGGCGACGAGGACTGCGGCCCAAGTCGTGAATGTTTCCACGTCGATCTAGGGGGTCCCTCCGAAGGCAACCATCTTGGTATGCCGGAGAACGGTGATCTCCCTAGGCCTGTGCCTCGCGTTGACATCCTATGGGAGCTAGCAGTGGACCCCGTTCAGGCGGGGGGTCATGACCCACAGCTCGAGCAACTCCGCGGGGTGTCGGCCAGGCTCGACGAGGGAGCAGGAGCACTTGAGCCAATCCACCGGGACGTCGGGCAGGAATGGGCGGGTCAACCTCCGGCCGGGGAAATGCGTCATCTACCCCAGGGCTTCCAGCACCGCATCGCCGACGATGTCAGGGTAAGGCCGCCGCCCGCTTCCAGTGGGGTCGGCCAGAACCTGGCTGCAGCAGCAATGCTTCTCCGCGCGATGCCGGAGCCATCAACCACCGAGGGGCGGCGAATCCAGGGAGAGCTCAAGAATCTCCTGGAGGGCGTCGCGGTCCGACGGGCCGAGAGCTCCGCCTCCCGAAGGTAGGGGTACCCCTCGGAACATCGCGTCGTGACTTCCCGGTTCATGCGGGAAGCCTCGGTCCACACCGGGCGCACACGCAACACAGCGCCTGCGGCCCCGGGTCGCCTCGGCAACGAGCACCATCACCGCGACCGTCGGGCCCACCTCTACGAGAGGGTGCGCCGAGGCTACCACCCCAGGCGTGGGGGACGCTACGACAGCGGGGAGGATCGGAGCCCATCGCCTGAACCACCCAGTCCGCAGGCTTTCAGCCGCGCCATACGACGGGCGCCGTTCCCGACCCGGTTCCGACCCCCGACTACTATCACAAAGTACTCGGGGGAGACGAGACCGGAACTGTGGCTCGCGGACTACCGGTTGGCCTGCCAACTGGGTGAAACGGACGATGACAACCTCATCATCCGCAACCTCCCCATGTTCCTCTCCGACACCGCTCGCGCCTGGTTGGAGCACCTGCCTCCGGGGCAGATCTCCAACTGGGACGACCTGGTCCAAGCCTTCGCCGGCAATTTCCAGGGCACGTGCGTACGCCCTAGAAACTTCTGGGACCTCCGAAGCTGCCGGCAGCAGCCGGGAGAGTCTCTCCGGGACTACATCCGGCGATTCTCGAAGCAGCGCACCGAGCTGCCCAACATCACCGATTCGGATGTCATCGGCGCGTTCCTCGCCGGCACCACCTGCCGCGACCTGGTGAGCAAGCTGGGTCGCAAGACCCCCACCAGGGCGAGCGAGCTGATGGACATCGCCACCAAGTTCGCCTCTGGCCAGGAGGCGGTTGAGGCTATCTTCCGGAAGGACAAGCAGCCCCAGGGCCGCCCACCGGAAGATGCCCCCGAGGCATCAACTCAACGCGGCGCCAAGAAGAAGGGCAAGAAGAAGTCGCAAGCGAAACGCGACGCCGCCGACGCGGACCTTGTCGCCGCCGCTAAGTACAAGAACCCTCGGAAACCCCCCGGAGGTGCCAACCTCTTCGACAAGATGCTCAAGGAGCCGTGCCCCTATCATTAGGGGCCCGTCAAGCACACCCTTGAGGAGTGCGCCATGCTTCAGCGCCACTTCCACAGGGCCGGGCCACCCGCGGAGGGTGGCAGGGCTCGCGACGACGACAAGAAGGACGATCACCAGGCAGGAGAGTTCCCCGAGGTCCGTGACTGCTTCATGATCTACGGTGGGCAAGCGGCGAACGCCTCGGCTCGGCACCGCAAGCAAGAGCGTCGGGAGGTCTGTTCGGTGAAGGTGGCGGCGCCAGTCTACCTAGACTGGTCCGACAAGCCCATCACCTTCGACCAAGCCGACCACCCCGACCACGTGCCGAGCCTGGGGAAATACCCGCTCGTCGTCGACCCCGTCATCGGCGACGTCAGGCTCACCAAGGTCCTCATGGACGGAGGCAGTAGCCTCAACATCATCTACGCCGAGACCCTCGGGCTCCTGTGTGTTGATCTGTCCTCGGTCCGGGCAGGCGCTGCGCCTTTCCACGGGATCATCCCCGGGAAGCGCGTCCAGCCCCTCGGACAACTCGACCTTCTCGTCTGCTTCAGAACGCCCTCCAACTTCCGAAGGGAGACCCTCACGTTCGAGGTGGTCGGGTTCCGAGGAACCTACCACGCGGTACTGGGGAGGCCATGCTACGCGAAGTTCATGGTCGTCCCCAACTACACCTACCTCAAGCTCAAGATGTCGGGCCCCAACGAGGTCATCACTGTCGGCCCCACGTACAAACACGCGTTCGAATGCGACGTCGAGTGTGTGGAGTACGCCGACGCCCTCGCCGAATCCGAGGCCCTCATTGCCGACCTAGAGAGCCTCTCTAAGGAGGTGCCAGACGTGAAGCGTCACGCCGGCAACTTCGAGCCAGCGGAGACGGTTAAGTCCGTCCCCCTCGACCCTAGCAGCGACGCCTCCAAGCAGATCCGGATCGCCTCCGAGCTCGATCCCAAATAAGAAGCAGTGCTCGTCGACTTTCTCCGCGCGAACGCCCACGTCTTCGCGTGGAGTCCCTCGGACATGCCCGGCATACCGAGGGATGTCGCCGAGCACTCGCTGGATATCCGAGCCGGAGCCCGACCCGTCAAGCAGTCTCTGCGCCGATTCGACGAAGAAAAGCGCAGAGCCATAGGCGAGGAGATCCACAAGCTAATGGCGGCAGGGTTCATCAAAGAGGTATTCCATCCCGAATGGCTTGCCAACCCTGTGCTTGTGAGAAAGAAAGGAGGGAAATGGCGGATGTGTGTAGACTACACTGGTCTCAACAAAGCATGTCCGAAGGTTCCCTACCCTCTGCCTCGCATCGATCAAATCGTAGATTCCACTGCTGGGTGCGAAACCCTGTCTTTCCTCGATGCCTACTCAGGGTATCACCAAATTAGGATGAAGGAGTTCGACCAGCTCGCGACTTCTTTCATCACGCCCTTCGACATGTACTGCTATGTCACCATGCCGTTCGGCTTGAGGAATGCGGGTGCGACGTACCAGCGGTGCATGAACCATGTGTTCGGCCAACACATTGGCCGGACGGTCGAGGCCTACGTCGATGACATCGTAGTCAAGACGAGGAAAGCCTCCGACCTCCTTTCCGACCTTGAAGTGACATTCCGATGTCTCAAGGCGAAAGGCGTGAAGCTCAATCCCGAAAAGTGTGTCTTCGGGGTGCCCCGAGGCATGCTCTTGGGGTTCATCATCTCCGAGCGGGGCATCGAAGCCAACCTGGAGAAGATCGCAGCCATCACCAGCATGGGGCCCATCAAGGACTTGAAAGGCGTACAGAGGGTCATGGGATGTCTTGCGGCTCTGAGCCGCTTCATCTCACGCCTCGGCGAAAGAGGCCTGCCTCTGTACCGCCTCTTAAGGAAGGCCGAGTGCTTCACTTGGACCCCTGAGGCCGAGGAAGCCCTCGGGAACCTGAAGGCGCTCCTCACGAACGCGCCCATCTTGGTGCCCCCCGCTGCCGGAGAAGCCCTCTTGATCTACGTCGCCGCGACCACTCAGGTGGTTAGCGCCGCGATTGTGGTTGAGAGACAAGAAGAGGGGCATACATTGCCCGTCCAGAGGCCAGTCTACTTCATCATCGAGGTACTGTCCGAGACCAAAATCCGCTACCCACAAGTTCAGAAGCTGCTGTACGCGGTGATCCTGACGCGGCGGAAGTTGCGACACTACTTCGAGTCTCATCCGGTAACTGTGGTGTCATCCTTCCCCCTGGGGGAGATCATCCAGTGCCGAGAGGCCTCGGGTAGAATCGCAAAGTGGGCGGTGGAAATCATGGGTGAAACAATCTCGTTCACCCCTCGGAAGGCCATCAAGTCCCAAGTCCTGGCGGACTTCGTGGCTGAATGGGTCGACACCCAGCTCCCAACAGTTCCGATCCAGCCGGAACTCTAGACCATGTTCTTCGACGGGTCGCTGATGAAGACAGGAGCCGGCGCAGACCTACTCTTCATCTTGCCCCTCGGGAAGCACCTACGCTACGTGCTACGCCTCCATTTCCCGGCGTCCAACAATGTGGCTGAGTATGAGGCTCTGGTCAACGGGTTGCGGATCGCCATAGAGCTAGGGGTCCGACGCCTCGACGCTCGCGGTGACTCACAGCTCGTCATCGACCAAGTCATGAAGAACTCCCACCGCCGCGACCCGAAGATGGAGGCCTACTGCGATGAGGTTCGGCGCCTGGAAGACAAGTTCTACAGGCTCGAGCTCAACCACATCGCCCGGCGCTACAACGAGACTGTGGACAAGCTGGCTAAGATAGCCTCGGGGCGAACAACGATTCCCCCGGACGTCTTCTCCCGAGACCTGCATCAACCCTCCGTCAAGATCGACGACTCGCCCGAGCCCGAGGCACCCTCGGCCCAGCCCGAGGTACCCTCAGCTCAGTCCGAGGCACCCTCAGCTCGGCCTGAGGCATCCTCGGTTCAGCCCGAGGTACCCTTGGCCCCCGAGGGTGAGGCACTGCGCGTCGAGGAGGAGCGAAGCGGGGGGTCATGCCTGATCAAAACTGGCAGACCCCGTACCTGTAATATCTCCACCGAGGAGAGCTACCCCTCGACCGAGCCGAGGCTCGGTGGTTGGCGCGACGCGCCAAGTCGTTCGTCTTGCTGGGAGACGGGAAGGAGCTCTACCACCGCAGCCCCTCAGGCATCCTCCAGCGATGCATCTCCATCGCCGAAGGTCAGGAACTCCTGCGAGAGATACACTCGGGGGCTTGCGGCCATCACGCAGCGCCTCGAGCCCTTGTCGGGAATGCTTTCCGACAAGGCTTCTACTGGCCCACGGCGGTGGCCGACGCTACCAGAATTGTCCGCACCTGCGAAGGGTGTCAATTCTACGCAAGGCAGACCCACCTGCCCGCTCAGGCTCTACAGGCGATACCCATCACCTGGCCTTTTGCTGTGTGGGGTCTGGATCTCGTCGGCCCCTTGCAGAAGGCACCCGGGGGCTACACACACCTGCTGGTCACCATCGACAAATTCTCCAAGTGGATCGAGGTCCGACCCCTGAACAACATCAGGTCCGAGCAGGTGGTGGCGTTCTTCACCAACATCATCCATCGTTTCGGGGTCCCGAACTCCATCATCACCGACAACGGCACCCAGTTCACCGGCAGAAAGTTCCTGGACTTCTGCGAGGATCACCACATCCGGGTGGACTGGGCCGCCGTAGCTCACCCCATGTCAAATGGGCAAGTAGAGCGTGCCAACGGCATGATTCTACAAGGGCTCTAGCCTCGGATCTACAACGACCTCAACAAGTTCGACAAGCGATGGATGAAGGAACTCCCCTCGGTGGTCTGGAGTCTGAGGACAACGCCGAGCCGAGCCACGGGCTTCACGCCGTTCTTCCTAGTCTACGGGGCCGAGGCCGTCTTGCCCACAGACTTAGAATACGGCTCCCCGAGGACGAGGGCCTATGCTGACCAAAGCAACCAAGCTAATCGAGAAGACTCGCTGGACCAGCTGGAGGAGGCTCGGGACATGGCCTTACTACACTCGGTGCGGTACCAGCAGTCCCTGCGACGCTACCACGCCTGAGGGGTCCGGTCCCGAGACCTTCAGGTGGGCGACCTGGTGCTTCGGCTGCGACAAGACGCCCGAGGGCGGCACAAGCTCACGCCCCCCTGGGAGGGGCCGTTCGTCATCGCCAAAGTTCTGAAGCCCGATACGTACAAGCTGGCCAACAGTCAAGGCGAGGTCTACGGCAACGCTTGGAACATCCAACAGCTACTTCGCTTCTACCCTTAAGATGTTTTCAAGTTGTTCATATACCTCACACCCACGCAAAGTTTAGTCATCAAGGAAGGGTCGGTCTCGCCTCGGCAAAGCCTGACCCTCCCTCGGGGGCTAAAAGGGGGGAACCCCCTCTGCGTCGAAATTTTCCTCGAAAAAAAGATCTTTTCTGCCAGAACGTCTTTCGTGCTTTTTGACTACTTCGAAAGTGGATCCTGAAAACGACGGAGTACACGTAAGCAGCCAAGGCTGACCGAGCCGAGGGACTCCTACGCCTCCGGGATACGGATACCTCACTCATCACCTTCTGCGATAAGTAACTCACGTTCGGACAAGTGATTCCGCGGACCGAACAAGTCTTCACGTTCGGAAGCTCTTCTGCCGAAGCGATTCTTCGAGCCTTCTCGACTGCGTCGGTGACAGAGCCCCATGGGCGGGTAAGAGTGCGCGTAAGCGGCAAGGCCGACCGAGCCGAGGGACTCCTACGCCTCCGGGATACGGATACCTCACTCATCACCTTCCGCGAGAAGCAACTCTCGCTCGCACAAACATTCCTGTTACCGACAAAAAAGTCCAGATACTCGAAACAAGAGGAAAAGAGACGCAGCTTTACAACACGGCGAGGGTGTGTTTTGGCCTCGGCGGCCGCAGGAAACACACGCTACAAGACAATCCGATCTTGCAGGCTCGGGTCTTGACGCTCGAAGGGAGCAGCAGCACCCTCGGCATCGACAACACCTTCGGCGAGGTCCGACCTAGCCTCGGACGGCGACGCAGTCCGAAGATCTCCACTCCGAAGGACGACATCATCGCCACGCCCGGGCCATCGCTGCCAGGGTCTTCTCCGGGAATCCGGCCCGAGCAGGCGGCTCGGCCGGTCACCCCGGGGCCTCGGCCAGCTGTCCTCCAAGGACGTCAGCCCGACCCGAGGCCTCGGCTGGTCAATTCCGGCGTCGGTCCCGCTAACGGACGACCCAGCCAGGCTCCGGCCGACCAGGTCTTCTTTTCGGGCCAACTCTGCCTCTGTTCGCGCTGACACCGCTACCCCCGGCCTCGGCTCATCGAAGGGCGGCCGAGTGGTTCCTTTAACTGAGCAAGAGAAGCCTCGGGCAACAAGGCCGACCGAGCCGAGGGACTCCTACGCCTCCGGGATACGGATACCTCACTCGTCACCTTTGCACGGGGCGACTCACGCTTGGTGAAGCGGTTCAGACAACCAACAGGCGAGTCTTAGTGCTCGAAAATGAGGAAAAAACACGGTTCCGTGCCAAAATTACATACATGTTCAGGCCTCGACAGCCACAATGAACAAAAACACTGGCATTCAAAGTGCCATTACAAACGGAACTCTGGTTCCACCTCCGCAGGTACGAACAACCCCACTCGATGGGGGGCCTGCGGGGCAACAGAAGACTGACGGGCGGCTCGCCGCCGCCCGCTCTTACAGCAACAACAACGACCCCCGCTCCGGGTGGCCGGACTGCAGCAGCGTAGGCCTCAGGGCGGGTGCTGCTGCAATCTTGCCCTCGCCCACGCCGAAGCTCGAGGGGCGAGGACAAGTACAAAGAGCCGGAGGCCCGAAGCACGGATGGTGGCGGTGATCCCGTCGGCAACGGGGACTTCTCGAGCCGCCTCCACCTCGGCACCGACGACAGGGGCCGTCAGCCCTCCGGCAGATCCCCACTCAGATCCTCCCGGACGAGTGGGGCGCCGACCTCCGCGTGGAGGCGCCATACCGGTGCAAAGGCAGGACCGCCCCAGAACACGAACGCCGCCCTAGCAGCGCGCGACATCTTGGGCGGTCCTCCCGTGCACACGGCGCGGCAGCCGCCTTCCGGCAGGAGGGGGCACCGGGAGCCAAGCCGACGAGCTCGACACGCTGAGGCTGACGACGCCCGCCGTCGACCAGCCCCGCGTTGTCGAAGTCCGACCTGCCCGCAGGGCCAGTGAGCGCCCTCTCCCTCGAACGCCGCAGGAGAGGGTGACCCACGAACCCGCGCGGGAGGTAGAGCTCCGACTCAGCCCGGCCTCCACCCCAGCGAGGATGATGAACATCCTTGAAGCTGAGGGTGGGACCAAGATCGCAGCCCGGCTTGCTTCTCCCCACCCAGGGGCTGGTGGTCACCGTCTCGGGTGACCGCCGGCGGAGGGGTACAGCCGGGCCGGCTGATGAAAATCCTTGAAGCCGAACGATGGCTGAAAGGTACCAACTCCCACGGAGTTGCGTTCCTCCAACGACGAGGCGGAAAGACGACGGGTATCCCCCATCCAGGGGCTTGGAAGGTGGAAAGACACGATGCATAAGGGAGCACGAAGACATAGTCGCCTTCTAAGGGGGTCACCCTCCTTTTAAAGGCGACTCCCCTTACTTGCGTCCCCAGCCGTCGCGGGCTGAGTCTTCTCCAACACGATCCAAGGTCCTCCTCCTACGGCGCGGGGGCTGGGTCCCACATGTCATGCAAGCCGGCTCAGAGCAGAAGAAGCCAAACCGCCGTGCGCGGTGCGTACAACCGCCCAGCGGTTACAAGCGACCCTCCACTTTTGCCCAGACCAGCGGGCGAAAGGGCGGGCAGCCATGCAGGCGGCATGTAACCGCGCCAAGTGGGCGCACTTCTCCGACTCCCAACACGCCCGGCATGGGGGCCCAGGCCCACGCGTCATGCAACCGGCGCGCCGAATGCTTCGTGCATGCAACTGCACCGCCACTTGCGCCACCACCGCGCCTCCTCGACTGCGGAACCAATGCCGCGACTCGAGGCGACCCAGCGCACGACCCAGCAGCGCCAGCCTGGCGCGACGGTCAATGCGGCCAAAAATGGGCCGGCAGTAATGACGGTGGCAGGCGGGCAGGAGCAGCGGTCACGTCGTCAGCCAAGCTCACGTCCCATCCCGGGGCAGCGAGAGAACCCTCTCTCACGGCGTGAAGACATTCCGTTCCTCGAACGGCTCGCGCACGCGCAACGGCCACCCCGCCAACCACTCGCCCCTCGCATTAACTCCGCGGCGGGACAGGCGGCGCCTCTGGCAGGAGAAGCGGGCGACGCTTCACCTTCGCCATAATGACCGCGTCAGTAAAGGTACGCCGCGTCGTTCGATTTCGTATCCCTTTTCCTTTTTTCCTCTTTCTCTCTCTTGCAACAGGGATCGGGAAAGGGGGATACCCCGAAAAGGATCCTTCCCCGTGAACGAACCAGGCTCCGAGCCTCCCTACTGATCAGAGGTTCGAAGGCTGGCCCCTCGGAAGGGTTCAACAGCCGCCTCAGATCACGTGGGCCCTACACCCACTACTGGTCAGAGGTTCGAAGGCCGGCCCCTCAGAAGGGTTCAACGACCGCCTCAGGCTACTCGGGCTCCGCGCCCACTACTGATCAGGGGTTCGAAGGCTGGCCCCCGAAGGGTTCACAGCCGCCTTAGACACAGAGCGAGGGATGACCATGGGTACGTTCGATACATAACCAAGGCTCGGGCTGCGCTCCCGAGGTACCCTAGGACATTTCCGAGACCAGCGGGAACGATCTTGTAACGGAATCCCATCAGAGGGAGGCATCGAGCCCTCGGACCCCGTCGCCAGGGGACCGGGTCCGGCAGATCACCCGCAGGTACTTTTGGGCGTGCCTCTGGGCCCCTAGCCGACCCCTAACGAACGGGGCACGGACGTCCACTCGGATTACCCGCTTGCAGCTCACCGGAGACACCATGTTCGGCGCCCATCGAGGGCAACATGGCGCTTTCCCCCCTCCTCCTTGCAGAAAGGCGATGCAGGGGCGTATGTAAAAAAGCTGAGTCTGTCCCTGATCGCCCTCTCGCCCTGTGCAGAGGCTCGGTGGCTGCTCTCGCAAACCCGGCTCCGGCCGAACCGTTGACAGCGTCAACATACCAGCCCGAGAACTTGGGACCCGACCGTACACCCGGGCTACGGCCACCTCGCATGAGGGAACGATCAGACCAGCCGAAGCATTACGCGAGGCATTAAGACCTCGAAGGAGTGAAACCACTCCTCCGAGGCCTCGGGGGCTACACCCGGCGGGTGCGCTCGCGCGCACCCACCGGAACAAAACGCAACCGAGAAAGGCTGGTCCCCTTGCAAAAAAGTGCGATGAAAGCCTCCAAGCGAGTGCTAACACTCCCTTTGAGGCTCGGGGGCTACTGTCGGGGACCATAATTAGGGGTACCCTCAAGGCTCCTAATTCTCAGCTGGTAACCCCCATCAGCATAAAGCTGCAAAGGCCTGATGGGTGCGATTAAGTCAGGGATCAGTCCATTCGAGGGACTCGATCACGCCTCGCCCGAGCCTAGCCTCGGACAAGGGCAGCCGACCCCGAAGGATTTCCGTCTCGCCCGAGGCCCCCCTCCAGCGGCGAATATATCTCCGGCTCGCCCGAGGCCCTGTCTTCGCCAAGAAGCAACCCTGACCAAATCGCCGCACCGACCGACCAAATCGCAGGAGCATTCAATGCAAAGGTGGCCTGACACCTTTATCCTGACGCGCGCCCCCCGGCCGGCAGAGCCGAAGTGACCACCGTCACTTCGCCGCTCCACTGACCGGCCTGACAGAAGGACAGCGCCGCCTGCGCCACTCCGACTGCGGTGCCACTTGACAGAGTGAGACTGACAGGCAGTCAGGCCCGGCCGAAGGCACCATAGGAAGCTCCGCTTCGCCCGACCCAGGGCTCGGACTCGGGCTAAGTC
This sequence comes from Zea mays, assembly GCF_902167145.1. NCBI lineage: Eukaryota > Viridiplantae > Streptophyta > Magnoliopsida > Poales > Poaceae > Zea > Zea mays. Next base: position 181,519,201 of record NC_050097.1, on the reverse strand, counting down.
CCGGAAGACGGCGAACTCCGCTCCGCCCGACCCAGGGCTCGGACTCGGGCAAAGTCCCGGAAGACGGCGAACTCCGCTCCGCCCGACCCAGGGCTCGGACTCGGGCTAAGTCCCGGAAGACGGCGAACTCCGCTCCGCCCGACCCAGGGCTCGGACTCGGGCTAATTCCCGGAAGACGACGAACTCCGCTCCACCCGACCCAGGGCTCTGACTTGGGCTCAGCCCCAGAAGACGACGAACTCCGCTCCGCCGACCCCAGGGCTCGGACTCCGCCCTGGCCTCAGCCGACGGCCTCCGCCTCGCCCGACCCAGGGGCTCGGACTCGACCTCGGCCACGGAAGACAGACTCGACCTCGGCTTCGGAGGAGCTTCCACATCGCCCAACCTAGGGCGCAGACCAGCCACGTCAACAGGAGGCGCCATCATCACCCTACCCCGAGCTGACTCGGGCCGCAGGGAACAAGACCGGCGTCCCATCTGGCTCGCTCCGCCAGATAGGCAATGATGGCGACCCGCATACTCTGTGACGACGGCGGCTCTCAGCCCCCTTACGGAAGCAAGAGGACGTCAGCAAGGACTCAACCGCTCCGACAGCTGTCCCTCCGCCAGGCTCCATCGCTCCTCCGACGGCCACGACATCACACCAGCTGGGTGCTAAAATCTCTCCGGCTGCCACAACGGCATGTACTTAGGGCGCTAGCTCTCCTCCGCTAGACACGTAGCACTCTGCTACACCCCCCCATTGTACACCTGGATCCTCTCCTTACGCCTATAAAAGGAAGGACCAGGGCCCTCTTAGAGAGGGTTGGCCGCGCGGGGACGAGGACGAGACAGGCGCTCGCCTGAAGCCGCTCGCTCCCTCTCCCGCGTGGACGCTTGTAACCCCTACTGCAAGCGCACCCGACCAGGGCGCGGGACAATACGAAGGTCACGGGATTTCCACCTCTCTCACGCCCATCTCCGGCCACCTCGCTATCCCCCTTCGCGCTCGGCCTCGCGCTCGACCCATCTGGGCTGGGGCACGCGGCGACATTCACTCGTCGGCTTAGGGACCCCCTGTCTCGAAACGCCGACAGTACCCCTAATTATGGTCCCCGACACGTACGGTCCGCGGATTATAACCGGACAGTCCGCGCAGGGACCGGACTATACTTATTATATCCGAGTATTATTCTAGTTATTATATTTATCTCAAGCATGAAGAGAGCATGTCATGGTACCATACCATGTGACCTGTTTTTGCTCCCTTTTAGTTACCTGCATCTCTAGCTTTTTCCCTTGATTTTGCAGGTTGTGCTCTGTATGTTCATGAATACGGTTGCATATATGTTCCCAGATACGTACAGTTGTATAAACAACTCAACACCCAGTAGGCTGGAGGGTTATTTTTCAAAAAGAAAAATGTAATACACACTAGCTGGGTTTCTTCTTGCAACTCACAACTATTATTGTACATGTATTGATGCCCAGTACTTTCTATGGATCTCGTTACGTTTTGCAACTTCAGAATCACCACACTCTGTACCTTCTACGAGGACAAGTATTTCATCTTGGAATCTTCAAAATCAAATCAAAACACTCCTGTACGAATGAAAGATCTTGAGATGCATGTATTTGTTCGGTATAGGATTTTCCCCCATTTTAAATCTTTTTAAACTTATTTTTAATTTTAAGTTTTAACTCTTTTGGTCACGCCAATGCATAAAAGAAGGGTGAGAGACACTGGGCGAAGCTGTTTAACCAGTATAACATCGTGTTCAGATAAATGTTAAAAGGGCGAAGCTGTTTAACCAGTAGAATATCATGCTCACGTGTTTATAATATTGAATATAAATTGTACATATGTATATATATATATATATATTGTAAAATAAAAAAATAATTGTGTCGAGCCGGGCCAGCACTACGTGCTGAAGCTACGGCCCAAGCACCGCACGGCGCTCGTGCCGGGTTGGCCCAGGCACTATTAACTAGGTCGTGCCTCGGGCCGGCTCGCGAGACATGACTCATTTGGTCATCTATAACTTCGCACGATAATGATGGTTCTCGTCTTAGTTGCCACCACCTCGTTCGTCATTCTACTTCTTTTCTCTCTCCACTCATGCCTCCACCTCTGCGCCACCCCATTCTCGTTAGAGGGCGTAGGAGCATGCGCCTCCTCCTTATATTCGTCCGACACCAGCTCTGACACCGACTCGCGCAGTGGCTATTGCACGTCCACGAGGACGTTTCACATCATGTGCGCACCATTGTTTTCGCCGTCGTCGAACGTCCTGTTCATCTTCCCGATCTTCGCCCTGCTCTTCCTCCCCAACCTACTGCCCCCGCCCACAGTCATAGCCGCGAGCCGACTGACGCTCGTCGACGCGGGTACGGCGCGAGTCGGTCATGCTCCTAGCCTTTCTCTGTGCATGCCGTTGAGGAGGACATGGTGGCGCCTGTCACGCTTAGGTTATCTTGGCGATGAGGAGTCCAGGTCTGAGATATTGGACAACCAAGGCCCGTAGCGTGGCAGTAGTCGGCATATGCTACAGAGTTGGTGATGGTGTTGTGTCGCTTCGGCGGGTCCAGGGCTAGGAAGACACCCGCATTCTCTCGCCCTTCTCGGATTGACGCCTGTGCGGGTGCCTCTCGGTTTGGAGCTGCTCCGGCTAGGCTTCTTTCTCAATTGCGTGCTCTCTCCCTGTATATCTAGCGGTATACTACCTATGTCGCCTCCAGATGCCCAAGTCTTCGTCATGTTCTTCTCCGGCAACGAACAGGTATGTTCGCCTCTTCCCTTTCTCTCCTGCTCTACGAAACCTTGGAAGTGGGGGAGGCGAGGGATGAAGGTCTCTGATTTGCTGCCTATGGACTATGGTATCCGTGCGTTCATAAAATATTATGCGAAGAGCGGAGACAATCAATAAAAAATTTTGAAAACTTTTTGGTGGATAATTTACGTGGGTATTGTTGTGAGTCGTCGCAACGCACGCGTAACCGACTAGTATATATTAGTGCGGCAAGATATGACACGTTGGACAATGATATTTATGTGGAAAAAATTTCGTGCCATTTTCGTTGGCGTGACAATAGTGTTTTGTTACCACAATCGGCTTTAGAAAAATCATATAGTTTTATATGACATTGGATGAAGATGCTTGTTATATGAAAGTTATAGATCTCGATAAAATCCTAAACTTTCTAGTTTTGAGTTTTTTATTTGAGATCGTTAAGATATTTGAAAAAATAATATAGTCTTAGGAGCATAATAATCATGAAGAAGCGTTTAATGCTGTAAAAAAATAATATCTTTCTTGTATAGTATCAACTGAAAACACTTTTATATAATTGTTATAGCTCTCAATGAGATCTATAATTTAGTAGTTTTGAGTTTTTACATTTGTTATTATTAAAATGTTTAAAATGATATGAAATTTTAGCAGCATATTATACTAGAACTTATCGTCTTAGAAAAAACATACATATAGTGGTGTCAAATTAAGATATTTTTTATTGCTTTCAGTGAGGTCTGCTTTAAGTTTTTTCATTTGAAATACTTAAGATGCTAAACATTAATATAAATTTTAAATACTATATATTAGTCACATATCAAGTATTATTCTTTTAGAATAAAGATATTTTTAAAATGAAATATGCAAATGTTATTCAATATCATATAGAAGAGATATATTATTTTATAAATAAGCTATATATAAGAATAATATGCCTCTTAAAATTTAAATTATGTTCAGCGCATTTTAGCAATCTCAAGTGAAAACTTATGTCAGCATCCAAGGGTATAGCCTCAGTAATTACCAAGATGTCAATAGGGCTAGAAACGAGCCGAGTTGACTTAATAGGCTCATCTCGACTCGTCCACTTGGCGAGCTAGAGATTTAGGCTCGCGAGTCAGCTCAGCTCGCGAACCATTTCCTGATACTTATGGAATCATCATTCAACATTATGTAAAAAACGAGCTATTATCCGTCATTGAGTAAATTCGAAATATAGAATCATCATTCAACATTATGAGTAATTTAAATTATAATTGTAATATATTCATCAAAGACTAAAAACAAGCTATTATTTATAAAATTATCTAATATTTATCATTATTTTATAAATTGGTTAATTTGACACGGCTCACAAGCTGAAACGGGTCAGCTCGGTTCGGCTCGTTCGAGGCTCATGGGCCTCGAGCTTATTTTTCGGCCCTTTATGACATATGACATTCAAACACTTGAAGAACTAAACAGGAGTGTAAAAAATGATAAATGTGAAATGCTAAACTTTAGCATTCATAAGCAATTTATCTCCTCCAAGAGAGCTGAAAGTGATTCAGAGTAAGAAAAAAAAACATCTTACCCTTCTCTCGCACATTAATTAGCGATATGGATATCTTTTTACGTGCTAAACTTTACGTATGTACGTATATGCTATACTTTAGCTCTCAAATTTTATCTCTCCATTTGAGGACTAAATTTAACAATTTTAGCTCATTTAACAGAAGCACATTAAATCCAAACAGGACCTAACACTATCGAGGGTGTCCTAACTTGTGTCGATTCACAAAAAAACCAAGCATGATGTAGAAACCAACTGTAGTTGGCAGTAAACGCTTGACGTAAATTGCAATAAAAAACGCTTGACATTAATTAAATACTGCACCACAAAAACACATGAATCGATTGGGTAAAGTCCCCGACACCACAAGGTAGAAAAATTATTGCTGAAAACAGAACCTCCCCTACCTCAGTTGACAGTCACCATCAATCATCATTAACAAGTTCAGAATTCTACCGAGCTTGAATTATTGTGAAGGTTGCTCATTTAACAGAGCGCTACACAGGCGACCGAAAATTTTCCTCCATGAGACATTTCGGAGTTCATTAAATCAACTGACTACAGCAAACAAAGATGCCAGGAACCCCAACAGTTTTGTTTTCCCCAGCTGATCTGATCTGACCCAAACAGTCATGCTAGGAACTTAGAAGGGGAAAAAATGGTCTGTATAACCAATCAGGGCTTGAGGGCCACAGCAATCCCAACCTTCGAGCTCTTCTCGATGGTCTTTGTGTCGACCTCGGCCGAGATGGTGACCAGCGACTTTGGCCTCCACTCGTGCTGGATCAGGGCACTGGCCTTGCCAGAGTTGTTAATGCGGGCCTTCAAGACGGTTAGTGGGTCCAGGGCGTGCTGCCCGCCAAAGGTGAGGGTGTTTTCATTGGTCGAGAAGCTGTGGGTAAGCTCTGCCCCAACAGCTGTGTTGGTCAATTCGCTCACCTTGTGATAGTAGGCTCCAGTAAGGCTGTCTCCCTTGTTGTTCCTGCAAGAGAAGGTTGGGTCGGTTACATGAAATTTGGCAGGCACTGCAAAAAAATAAGACAGTAAACGTCCTAAAAGAAACAGGGTTACATCTGTTGAAAAGCTATGACATCAATTTCATTTAATATAAGATTATACATAGGACTTTTCACTCAATTAGAAAACCAAAATACTGAGCATATCAGACCCTTCCTGGAGGTACGGCTCAATATCAGCCATATTGCTACCAGCTTAATGCAATAGATCATTTTTCTCAATGAAACAAAAAACACTTAGCAAAGTCAGTCACTTCGATCAATTTCTGTACATGCAATAATCTGAGTTTGTTGCAAACGATCTAAGTAAAGTCAAATTGTAAAGTTTCTTCTTTCAAAACTCCATTTGAGAAATGTCTGAGAAAAGGTGAAATCACGGTGACCAATATATTAACATTTTGACCAACTTTTATGCACTAAACCACTTACACAACAGCTTTAAGTTGAGACACATCAAGCAGGGATTTGTACTTAACCATAAATAATGATATTACAAGTGCTGCCAAATAACAGTCACATACAGTGCCTAAGTATATAGGATTACTACACTTTGAAAACTCACAGGTTCAGGGATGCGACAAGGTCTTCATGAGTGAACCTCAGTGCAGCATTGTATTTAGTCAAGTTCCCAGTTGCAGTATCAAGTGAGATATCGGCACCAACTGCAACAGCCTTAGTACCAAAGGCAGCAGAGAGGTTGACTACAGGATTGGCTGTCAGACCGATGCTTGCATTAACTCCAGCATAATCATGCAAATACTGGAGCTCAACCTGCAGCCAGAAATTAATAAATGAATACATTGAAGAATAAGCTTCAAAGGGCAGGCCCGATGCAGTGGAGAGCTGTCTCATTGAGTCACCAGAGTGTGGTTCAAAGCAGAAGCAGCATCTCCATATTTGTGAGGGGAATGCTTGTCTCGGTTTATCTCTTCCCCATACCCCACTCGAGGGAGCCTCCAGCACTAGGTCTGCCCTTTTTTGAAGAATAAGCTTCCATTTAAGAAATGATAAAGTGAATTAGATTATTACCTTTCCAGATCTCTGATCAGGAACAGCAAAGCTTAAGATGGTCTTCAGCCCTGGTGTTGCAATCTCATCAACAGTAATTGTCGTAATGATCTGAACATCACATCAAACAAGCAGTCAGAACGTGAGAAATATGGCAGATCAACTAGTTAGTCAGAGAGCAAATTGTTGACCACCATAATTAGCATGCTTGATAGTAGTTTGTCAAAGTACAATTATTAGTCTAGGCGATATCATAATAAATGAACATGTTGGAGGTCCATTTTGAGCAAGGGATGCAATTTCCAGGGGTTAAGTATATACATATACAGAGAGAGATTTACATTTGACTCCGAGTTTGCTTTCACATCTATGGTCATGTTCTTGTTCTTTATCTGTGATTGGATCTCGCCAAGGATCAGGTCAGCTTTCTTTGTGCTAGAAGCAGTTACAGCCTGCATGAAAAAGTAAGAGAGGATATTAAAATCATAAGAATATGCTAGCCATGAATGCAAATGACTCTAACATAGTAACAATTTTTAGAAGCATGTAGAACAATCAAACATATACACGCACACCAAAGGATTAATTGTTAAATCATGCAAGTGTTACCATTAAGACAAGAGCAATGAGCATACATAATTCCAGATTCCAATACATCAACGGAAATGCAAGTTGCAAAAGTCAATATGAGTTGAGAAACATAATTAAGGTAACAGCATAATTGGGGTTCAACACAATCTTTTTTCCAGGTGTTTGATACTTCGGTTATAGTTTTATTATTCTCATTGTTTTAGTTCAGTACAGATACATTTTTCCTACAAATCTAAAACTCATCAAAACCAGCAATTTACTCACATAGCAACCGTGGAAGGAAATCCAACGGCACGCGTTGACATCGCTCAGCTCCTTAATTATTCTACTCAATAACTGACTACCCACACTGTCCTCCCAGTATCCACATAGTGCAAACATGTGTAGCATCCCTTGAAAATTGAGCCCGACACCAGTTATGTAACTCGAGCTTGCTGCTATTTCACATCACCTCCAGTTTTTATTAGAAACACAACCGCGAGGGGTTCCACTGTCCCTTTTTATTCGAACCCTTTCCTCCACTGGTCATGACTCAAGAGGGTTTCTCTAGCAACCCACTTATTTAAAACTAGTGAAAGAGCATCACATGTAAATCACACATTGCCGAATCCTGTACTCTACATCAAAAAACCAACCAGCAGATAGACACAGAGCACAACTAATAAGCAGGGCTCTGCAGGAACCCCAATCTAATCAATAAATAATCTCTTGTGCTGGAACAGTCACTCGCTAAGATCGAGCAAGAGAATCCGAAGCCGGCAGACGAATCCAATAGAAGATCATGAACCCATCCCACAGCTACGTCAACCAGATTCATTCCAGTCCGGAGAAAGCACAAAGCAACGCCCTAGTAAAAGGACCGAAGCTGAACAAGAGGAAACGGGGTGTTCCGAAACGGAGCGAAGCACTTACGACGCCATTGGAGGTGTAGGTAGTGAGGGTGAACTTGTGGTCAGTCTGGTAGTCCTTGTACAGCAGATCTGCGGAAAAAGCGAACCAACAACAATAAGCAAACCAACAGAAGAGAATAAACCAGCGAACTGCACCCATGATCCCCAGAGCTTGAAAGGAATCCTTAGGACGGATACCCACCCCTGGTCTTCTTGCCGATCTCGGTGTAGAGGCCTGGCCCGACCATCTTCACGCCGGTGACGACGCGACGCGACGAGGTGTGGTGGCGTGGGGATGCTGCGGGGTGGGAGTTTGGGGGCAGGATGATTGGGAGGCGGCGGATAGGTGGAGGCGAAGCAGACGAGTGGGGGGAGAATAAAGGCGGACATAACCACGCCGTGGAGCCTGCCGTGTGGCCCCGGCTAAACCCTAGTTTATTTTCCTTCTCCTTCTGTGGGGAATTCTCCACCAGGTTCAGACTCCAGACATCTAGTACTCATCCTCAGGCTATCTTCAGCAACGTCCTTTAAATTTCATCCTCTAAAAAAATATTTTTCGTCCTTTACAGTACACTCTAAAATATTACATCCTCTATATCTCTACCATCTCCAGCAGCGTTCTCTAAATTTCCTCCTCTATATCCTATATTCTATATTTTTTGACAACTGTGGGCCCGACCCATGTTCCAATGTCGTTGCCTCCTCCTGTGAGCTCCTGGTCCCACGAGCTGCATGTGGGCCATCCTTGTCGTATCAGCACTATGCCCCTGCTGGCCGGCTGCGTAGCGGACGCACAGTGAAACGCTAAATGTAGCATGCGCAGGCAGCGTCCGGTATTTTACCGGAGGCTTTACCGTCCGTTGCTGGACCAACAAAGGAGCTCGGCGTCCTGTAAATTTGGCGTACAGAACCACATACAGGTCCTTGTTGGACACGGTCTCATGAAGTTATACACATCCCTATTTTCATACTTATATCTATTATGATATAAGATTCATCTCATACACATCCTTATTCTGATATAGGGTCTCAATGGGTCCTCATCCATGACAAGGAAAACACTATTAAATTATATTTCATATGACATTAACAGTCACACGGCACCTAACAATAATACACTACCAATAAATCTGACATTTAATAAAAAAATATGTTTAACCATACAAAACAGCAAAACACAAAAAAAAAACATATGGACTAGTGGATGGGACGGCTAGTGGCTGACCACCTAGGCTAGGTGGATGGGTGCTTAAAAGGGTTGAAAGAGATTAAGTTAGTTGAAAGAGATTGAGTTAGTTGTTGTGCTTATTATCTATTAGGACACACATTTAATTTCACTAGGTGAATATTACTCATGGTTAATTGGTTTTGGATGATTTCTTTCCAAACCCATTTCTGCTTACCTAATGGGTGAATATTTTGTCTCATATTTATACCAATGGGGAGACTTTTTGTCTGATATCCTAACCCTAATAAGGGATTTAGCATCGGTTAGCGAGTATTGGAGTCCCTATTTGAAAGGGAATTAGGCTTACACCTATTTCCTAATTGGTTTTGGTGGTTGAATTGCCCAACACAAATAATTGGACTAACTAGTTTGCTCTAGTCTATAAGTTCTACAGGTGCCAAAGGTTCACATAAGCCAATAAAAAGACCAAGAAAAGGGTTCAACAAAGAGAGCAAGGGATAACCGAAGTGTGCCCTGGTCTGGCGCACCGGACTGTCCGGTGCACCAGGGAACTCCAAGCTGAACTCATCACCTTCGGGATTCTCAGAGACGCTTCGCTATAATTCAACGGACTGTCCGGTGCTCCAGAGGAGAGCGACTCTGAACCCGCTAGCTTCGGGAATCCGCTCCGCTATAATTCACCGGACATGTCAGGCGGGCCCACAAGTCAGAGCTCCAACGGTCGGAACCCAACGGCCTGGTGACGTGGCTGGCGCACCGGACACTATCCGGTGGCGCACCGGACTGTCCGGTGCGTCATGCGACAGCAGCCTCCACCAAACGGCTAGTTTGGTGGTTGGGGCTATAAATACCCCAACCACCCCCACATTCAAGTCATCCAAGTTTCCCACCTTCCAACTACATTACAAGAGCTAGCATTCAATACAAGGCACACCAAAGAGATCAAATCTTCTCCCAACTCCACACAAAGCTTTAGTGATTAGAGAGAGTGATTTGTTGTGTTCATTTGAGCTCTTGCGCTTGGATCGCTTCTTTTCTTTCTCATTCTTTCTTGAGATCAAACTCACTTGTAATTGAGGCAAGAGACACCAATCGTGTGGTGGTCCTTGCGGGAACTTCGTGTTCCATTTGTTTGAGAAGAAGAAGCCCACTCGGTCTAAGTGACCGTTTGAGAGAGGGAAAGGGTTGAAAGAGACCCGGTCTTTGTGACCACCTCAACGGGGAGTAGGTTTGCAAGAACCGAACCTCAGTAAAACAAATCCACGTGTCACACTATTTATTCGCTTGCGATTTATTTTGCACCCTCTCTCTTGGACTCGATTATATTTCTAACGCTAACCCGGCTTGTAGTTGTGATTAAGTTTGTAAATTTCAGATTCGCCCTATTCACCCCCCTTTAGGCGACTTTCACTATTGACATCCCGGAGGGTCCACCTTAACTTAGTAGTAGTGGGTAGGGATGGATCCGGATATTTATTCGGATGTCATTTTTTGGTCTTCTTTCTTCGATTGTGAACAGCTAACATATAGAATTTGCTATGTAAATTTATATTCTTGTTTTTAGCATTGAGACTATTAATCTTCACAAAAATAAACATTAAATTCATTCTATATCTTTTTAAATAATTCATATAAAATTTGGATGTCTATCCGAATACGGATTCAGATGTTTTTCACCTTTTTTGTTGTAGGGAGAAAATAATGTACATAAAAAATTATACAAAAATTTATTTAAATACTTCATAATATTCTTAATAACATTGCCGAAAATTAACTTTAAATTCTATGTATATCTATTCTAAAATATTAGATTTGTGATACAATTCGGATGTGTTTAGGAACATCCCTAGTAGTGGGTATCTCAATTTTGAGATACTGACAAAGACGAAGTAAAATCTTAGTATTGATGACGCGTACTCACGAGTGCGGATAAATTTTAAGGGCAGTAGTGGGTATCTCAATTTAAGGGTATGATTGTAATTCTACCGAAATTATGACATGTGACTATAAATAGAGGAATAATGTCATACGTAGTACTTTTTTTATCAGAGTGGATTATTCGACTCGTCATTTGAAGCTGTGTAATCCTTTTTACCTTCGTGGTACTGATTGTAAGAGCTGGTTGTAAGAGCTGAAGGTATTTTTGTAATTATTTGTTATATTGTATACATCCGGATGAGTAATTCATTCTATCTGTAATCGATTGTATTTTATTTCAAGTTAACTTCCATGTATCTTTTCGCTCTTGGTAACATATCCGGTACACATTAGTCTTTGTTGCATATATGGTGCACATGAATTAATAAAATTCAAAAAAAATCTAAAAAATTCAAACATATTCTTTCCATCTTAATCTAATTATATACAAAATTTTAAGTTTCTGTAATAAAAAAATAACATGCACGCGAGGGATTGTGCTTCTTTCGTTTCCTTCCTGTACACTGAAACCGTGAATACATGATGTCGATTATTTGTCAGCGGTTTTATCCACGGATCACCTCATGTATTCTGTTCTGACAAATGGACATATCGTCGCGTCACAATGAGATGGCATTTTTTTTTCTTCTTCCGTCGTCGATGAATCAAGTTTGGATAATTGGATTCGTGGCGTAACCAATCCCAATAAAGAATTGCTTCGTCCAGTTCTTCAACCTAGGTGACACTGACACAAGGCATGGTCGGGAATTGATCGAGGTTTCTGCACCTGCAGGGCTGCAGCCCACTTGTCCACTCCAATACAAGAGCCGGGACGGCGGGGCGGGCGGATCGGCCATGGCGCCTCCGAGGCAAGGGGAGGAGCATGCGGGCGCCGGCGCCGGCGCTGCGGGCCCCGGCACACGTGATGGCGCGGATGTTCTCGCAGCTCGACTGCGTTGACCTCGGAAGCTGTTCCCTCGTCTGCAAGTGAGTCGTCCCTCCCTCGCCTTCTGTTCTCCCCGCGCGCGTGCGATGGTCGACGGAATGCGGAATGCCCCCGTGCCGGCCCTTTGTCCTGGGTATCTCGGTGCCTGCTGGAACAGTTACTCCTGTGCAGTAACCTGATTGATAAACTCACCAAATCCATTTACAATTCTTCCTGTTCAACGCTATGGCTACAGTAGGATTTTGCACGCAGAACATATACATACCAAATAGCTGACAGGTTTGGATACCCAGGCTCACTCACAAGTGCACTTATAGCTCAATCGGTGCTTAACTATGCTTTTACAAATCAATCAAGCCTGCCTCTATATATCATATATAGTCTATAATTGACAATTTTATAGCATCATAGGACCGATGCCCTCATCCCTCTGAATCCTTCGTTTTCTCAGGGTACCCTCAGTGCAGATTAGCCTGCAGGAGGCCATCTCTTATCTGCGCCGAGACATCCTTGACAGCTCCAGGACCGTGGGGGATGAACACCGAAGAGGACTTGGAGGAGGCCCCAATCTCCCTCATGGTGTCAAAGTACTGGGTGACCAGGACCATGTCCATGATGTCCTTGGCAGTGGTGCCTGGAACGTTCTCTGAGAAGGCGAGCACACTGTCCCTCAGCCCATCCACAATGGCCTGGCGCTGCCTTGCAATACCCACGCCAGCCAGGTACTTGGATTCCGCCTCTCCCTCGGCTTTCTTGATCTGGAGTATCTTCTCAGCCTCAGCTTTCTCACTGGCTGCCACCCTCATCCTAGCAGCTGTGCCATGCAGCCAAAAGGGTAGCATGTAAGATTAGTCAATGTAATTAGTAGATGCTGATGGCTTAGCAAATGGCCAAATTCTGTATTGCCAATTTAATCTGATGCGGTGCTTATAATATGATGAAAATTGAAGAGTAAAGTACTCGCCTGCATTGATCTCGTTCATTGCTCTCTTGACGCGGTCGTCAGGCTCAATATCAACAATTAGCGTTTGCACGATCTGATAGCCATAAGTAGACATTGCCTACACCACAAGCAAGCTAGAACAGTCAAAAGATTCCACGTGCTCTAAAGGAAATTCAACACAACAATTAAACAAAAAAAATGCTTGGCAGAAACCTTTTCAAGCTCCTCTTCCACTGCTTTTGCGATCTCATTCTTCTGCTCAAATGCATCGTCCAAGCCCAGCTTCGGAACAGTAGCTCTGATGACTGGAATAAGCAATGAAGAGCCGTGAGAACTGGCTCTTTTGAACTGTGCAGTGTTGAAACATAATTTTCTACCAAAGTTACAATTTATGTCTCTAGATTCGCAAGCATAGAAACCAGTCAATTTGCATAGGGTATGCAAGGACTGAGACCAAATATAGAACAACGGAGACATGGCAAGCACAGAATAGACGCGACATAATAAACACCTAAAGTAGGATTTCAAACAGTAGGAACACTTACCATCAAATACGTATGACTGGATTTGTTCCCTGGTGTTGCTCAGCTTGTAGAAGGCGTCAGATGCCTTATCAGCAAGAGCGCGATATTGAACAGATGCAACAACAGTGACAAAGACATTGTCCTGAACAAACAAAATCCAGACAATAGAGTTCAGAAACGTTCGATAGACAATAGATATTCTTCTTTGGTAATGGCAGTAGCTTCAGCAAAGCACAAATCAGACATCAAAACGGAATGCGACGGAGAAAACCTTTGTCTTTGTTTCGCAGCGGACATCCAGCTGGCGCACACGCAAGGAGAGGTAACCAGCAATCTGCTGCCCTATGCACCAGGGCAGGAAGTGGCAACCAGGCTCCAGGACCTCGCTGAACTTGCCAAAATTTTCTTTGATGGCTACAGTTGACTGATCAACCTGAACTAAACCCAAAATCTGACCCATGTCTTATCTGCGCACAATAAGACGGACGTCTGTCATGTATGCTACCAGCGGTCCAGTAATGCATCAAGGACAAGAGTGTAAAGGCAAGGCCATTCATTTGTCATCCGAGCATATCCTAACTCCAATAATGCATCAACTATTAGTACTTCTTGAACGAAGCTGATGGTACACCAATGCAAGTTTGGACATCATAGAGAAAGCCAAAAATATGGCACGCAAGTCAAAAAGTACATGCCAACCTGAATGGATAGAGATTAGAATCTCATAACATGAGGGCAACTAAAAAAAAGTGATGCACTTGGAACTCTTTGAAACCAAATGAATAAGCACATCGCACCATAAACTCACTGTTCAACAGCCTTTTGATATCCATTGAAGAACAAAAGAGAAGACAATTACTCATATAAACTAGATATAAACTAGATATGACACAAAGAGAAGACAATTACTCATGTTCAGTAAGTTGCTTTGATCATAGACAAGGGTAGATACATGTCGCATTGAGGCAGCCATGGGAATCACAAGGTGTAAACTCTCACGATTCAAGGCACCTGACCACAAACTGAAGATAAAATATGCAATTTGACTCTTTGTACACTGCAAATATACAATTATCATGCGGTGTTCAGATATGGAGCAGTTTGTGCACTGCTCCACATCACATCTACAACTGTCTAGAAGAAAAAAAAAGAAGTGCTCAGCTAATAAGCGGTTCTTCCAAATAGAAAGATAACTGCTTAATTTACTAGACACATGTCGATCCCCGTCTGAACCAGCCCCCAAGTCTTTAGCTTTGTCCACTCCCGCACTGACGGCCGCAAAAGTGCAAAACAGCCACGCTGGGGGAAGAGCAGAGTAGCGGCTAGAGCTGGGAAAGGCAAGACTTGAGCAAAGAGCACGCCATTACACAAAATCGAGGGAAAGATAAGTTGCTGCGTCTAGTTAGAATGTGGAAATAAACCCCGGAGCTATGAGAGATCCATCCCCAAGAAACCCCCACCAAGAACCCTATACTGTGCCTGCGCAGCAAATCGCCAATGCACCCATCCGAGATTCACTAGTACGAGCGAGGAGAAATCGATTACCCTGTCCGACCGATCGATGGATCCTTGCGGGGAAGAGAGCTAAACACAGCGGCAAACAGGGACGGATCTAGAAAAAAATTTAGGAGGGGCTAAACTAAAACGCTATATCGACATAACTTTATCATACTCCCTACAAATATAATAATTTATAGTACTTTTATATTAAAACATCGATGAACAGTAAAAATTATAAAATACAAAATAAGAAATATGGGATGAAATTTATCCATACCGAAATTCGAAACACAGATAGGCATAAATAAATGGCTCTCATACATAATAGCACTCATTATTCATCCGAAGAAGCAAACTGCATAAATAAGACATAATAGATGAGTCAAATATTTATGGACCTCCAAATTATTAATTTAAAAGCGAAAAATATTAGTTTGAAAGAGAATAGAGCATACCACTATTTTTTTGGGCAATAACATACGACGCTTTTTCATCTCTTAAAATCGCTTTTTAATCTTTTCGTTATCAATCTTCTTAAATATCTCCTTCTCATTATAGCATATCATCAAGTCATTGAGCCATTCATCACCCATTTTACTACGCAAATCTGTCTTTATAATGGCCATAGCTGAAAATATTCTCTCAACTGAAGCCGTTGCCACTGGTAGTGTCAACGTTAGCTCAATAAGACGGTAAACCAATTTATAAGATGTGTGCATAGAAGCCTTGACCATAATTTCAGCAATTTTTCCAAGTTCAGTGCATCCAAGAAATTATGGAGTTCTTCTAGCACGGTTGACAAACTGTCTAAGTTGATTTGGCAAAATAGTAAGATCACCAATATCAAAATCCTCAGCATAAATTTCAGCAAGCCTCACAAGTTTGTCGACATCAAAATTAGAGAATGAGTTCCTTGGGTTAAAAGCAGCCATACATACTAATAACTCTGAACTAATTTTATTGAACCGATGATTCAACTCAGTCAAGATGGCATCAATGGCAACAAGAAAAATCTCAACATGATAGTAATGCATGTTTGTTACCTTTTGCTTTCTTCGTCTAGATGTCGCTCTAACATTAATTTCTTTATCCATATCTGGCACTTCAATCTCATTCCTCTCACAGAATGGTTTCACTTTTTTTAGTAATGGCTCCCATCCATTTTCTCTCATATCTTGCAAGCTCTCTTTCACATCCGTGATCAAATGCATTGCTTCAACTATATCTTGATTCTTCCTTTGCAAAGCATGTGACAAAATATCTGTCATACTCAATATTTCTATCAACAAATGCAGGATGAACACAAAATCAAAGATTTCCATTTTTCCAATTAAACCTAAAGCTCCACCATTACATGCTGGTTTAATAGAATCTTTCTTCACTATTTCAAGGACATCTATGATTGCCTCAAACATCACCAAAATGCGAAGCAAAGTTTTTAGATGTGAACCCCATCTAGTATCTCCAGGCCTTGCTATGCTACTTTCTTGGTTTAAACCTCTTCCAGTCATAATCTCACCATTCTCAATCTTTTCTAGCAACACATCATGATGCTTTGCAAGTAAGGCATCCTTTCTCATACAAGATGCCCCCACGGTGTTGACTATTAAAGGAATATAGTTAAAGAAATCTGCAATGTCTGCACTAGAAGTCGAAATTGATGGGCAAAACAATGCACATAGAAAGCATAAGGATTTTCATCACGAATCATTTTCTGCACCCCATTAAACTCGCCTCTCATATTAGAAGCACCATCGTACCCTTGCCCACGAAGCATAGAGATAGATAAACTGTGACTTGAAAGCATACCGACCAAAGCTTCTTTCAATGCAATAGATGTACAACTCTGAACATGTTGAAGTCCAAGAAATCTCTCCACAACTTTTCCTTCATCATTCACAAACCTGCATGACGCATTTGTTTATGTGTTAGTATAATTTTAGAAATAATGTGAAGAATCTAAGTAAAAATGCTATTATGGAGTACTGACCTTAGAATCATTGCCATTTGCTCCTTTATTGAAATATCTCGAGATTCATCTATAAGCACTGAGAATTTTCTACCTCGAATTTCATCCATAATGACAGCTGTGACTTCCTCTGCACAAGCTTTTGTAAGATCCTTTTGTATAAAATGAGATAACATCTGACAATTTTTAGAACCTTTCTCATATGCATCCTTCACTATCTCAACCTTATGTTTATATCAATCAACCATCTCTCTAAATGTACCTTTGTTGAGGGAAGTAGAACTCTCATCATCTCCACGAAAAGGTTCCCCTTGTGATATAAGAAATCTTGCAACATCTAAAGAAGCTGTCAAACGAATCTCATATCTTTTTTCTTCCTCCTTGCTTACCTCAACTAATTTTCGACCCACACTTGTTCTTTGGTTCATAAAATCATCACACTTTAGTCTAGCCTCTGCATGAGTCTTGCAAACACTGTGGTTATTAAAAGTACTCTTAGCTTTCTTCCAATTCACATAACCTTGATGTGCAAAGACAGAACTCCCAAATTTTTCAGACTTTGCCGAATTAAAGAAGAGATAACAATATAAGCAATAAGCTGCATCCCTGGACTCACTATACTCTAGCCAATCAAATTCATCAAACCAAGACATTTGAAATGATCTCCATTCCCCACCAATTCATTTACGAGGAAATGAAAATTCACGAGATTGGGTTGGACCACTCAAAGCATATGCTCTCTTTAATTGGTCTCTAATTTCAGATTCATAAGAATCGATTGGTTTGCGATTTCCAGGGTCAGCAATTAGGATAGAATGATTAAACTCTGCTCTAGGTTTCTTTGTGAAAGGGAATTAGGCTTACACCTATTTCCTAATTGATTTTGGTGGTTGAATTGCCCAACACAAATAATTGGACTAACTAGTTTGCTCTAGTCTATAAGTTTTACAGGTGCCAAAGGTTCACAACAAGCCAATAAAAAGACCAAAGATGGGTTCAAATGAAGTGAGCAAAAGACAACCCAAAGGCACCTTGGTCTGGCGCACCAGACTGTCCGGTGCACCACCGGACAATGTCCGGTGCACCAGGGCACTAGAAGATGAACTCGCTACCTTTGGGAAAATCAGAGGGCGCTCCGCTATAATTCACCGGACTGTCCGGTGTGCCAGCGGAGCAACGGCTACTTCGCGCGCAACGGTCGACTGCAACCGCATTCAATGCGCTACAGTGCGCGCCAGAGTCAGAGCACGCGCAGTTGGCGCACCGGACAGTCTACAGGACCTGTCCGGTGCACCACCGGACAGCCCAGAGGCCCCACAAGTCAGAGCTCCAACGGTCGAACCCCAACGGTCTGCTGACGTGTCTGGCGCACCGGACAGTGTCCGGTGGCGCACCGGACTGTCCGGTGCGCCATGCGACAGCACACTTCCAACGACCATTTTTGGTGGTTGGGGCTATAAATACCCCAACCACCCCACATTCAATGGCATCCAAGTTTCTACATTTCTACACCTTACAAGAGCTATAGCATTCAATACAAGACACACCAAAGAGATCAAATCCTCTCCCAACTCCACACAAAGCTTTAGTGATTAGAGAGAGAGATTTGTTGTGTTCATTTGAGCTCTTGCGCTTGGATCGCTTCTTTTCTTTCTCATTCTTCTTGTGACAAACTCAATTGTAACCGAGGCAAGAGACACCAATTGTGTGGTGATCCTTGCAGGGACTTTGTGTCCCGTTTGATTGAGAAGAGAAGCTCACTCGGTCTAAGTGATCGTTTGAGAGAGGGAAAGGGTTGAAAGAGATCCGGTCTTCGTGACCACCTCAACGGGGAGTAGGTTTGCAAGAACCGAACCTCGGTAAAACAAATCATCGTGTCCCACTCTCTATTTGCTCACGATTTGTTTTGTGCCCTCTCTAGGACTCGTTCTTATTTCTAACGCTAACCCGGCTTGTAGTTATGCTTAAGTTTGTAAATTTCAGATTCGCCCTATTCACCCCCTCTAGGCGACTTTCAATTGGTATCAGAGCCCGATGCTTCATTAGAGCCTAACCGCTCGAAGTGATGTCGGGAGCATCCGCCAAGAGGGATCTCGGGACCGGCGATAAGTCCGCAAGCTCGGGAAGAACACACTCAAGGGAGTCCGCCCACAAGCACAAGGAGGAACCCTCTTCCTCCGTCAAGTCCCATCGGATGGGTGACAAGAAGAAGAAGATGAGGAAGGTGGTCTACTACGAGACCGACTCTTCGTCACCCTCCACCTCCGGCTTGGAATCGGCCTCCACTACTTCAAAGCGCCATGAGCGCAAGAAGTATAGTGAGATGCCCCTTCGCTATCCTCGCATTTCTAGACGCACTCCATTACTCTCCGTTCCATTAGGCAAACCACCTATGTTTGAAGGTGAAGATTATTCTATGTGGAGTGATAAAATGAGACATCACCTAACCTCACTCCACAAAAGCATATGGGATATTGTTGAGTATGGAGTACAGGTACCAAAGAAGGGAGACAAGGACTACGACTCGGAGGAGGTCGAACAAATCCAACACTTCAACTCCCAAGCCACAACTATACTCCTCGCCTCTCTAAGTCAAGAGGAGTATAATAAGGTGCAAGGGTTGAAGAGTGCAAAGGAAATTTGGGACGTGCTAAAGACCGCGCACGAAGGAGACGAGGTGACCAAAATCACCAAGCGGGAGACGATCGAGGGGGAGCTCGGTCGCTTCCGACTTCGCCAAGGGGAGGAGCCACAAGACATGTACAACCGGCTCAAAACCTTGGTGAACCAAGTGCGCAACCTCGGGAGCAAAAAATGGGATGACCACGAAATGGTTAAGGTTATTCTTAGATCACTTGTTTTCCTTAACCCTACTCAAGTTCAATTAATTCGTGGTAATCCTAGATATACACTAATGACTCCCGAGGAAGTAATAGGGAATTTTGTGAGCTTTGAATTGATGATCAAAGGCTCAAAGAAAATCGTCGAGCTAGATGGCCCCTCCACATCCGAAGCACAACCGGTCGCATTCAAGGCGACGGAGGAGAAGAAGGAGGAATCTACATCAAGTAGAACACCCATCGACGCCTCCAAGCTCGACAATGAGGAAATGGCGCTCATCATCAAGAGCTTCCGCCAAATCCTCAAACAAAGGAGGGGAAGGATTACAAGCCCCGCTCCAAGAAAGTATGCTACAAATGTGGTAAGCCCGGTCATTTCATTGCTAAATGTCCATTATCTAGTGATAGTGACAGGGGCGACGACAAGAAGGGGAGAAGAAAGGAGAAGAAGAGGTATTACAAGAAAAAGGGCGGCGATGCCCATGTTTGCCGGGAATGGGACTCCGAAGAGAGCTTCACCGAATCCTCCTCCGACGAGGACGCCGCAAACATCACCGTCACCAAGGAACTTCTCTTCCCCAACGTCGGCCACAAGTGCCTCATGGCAAAAGATGGCAAAAGGAAGAAGGTAAAATCAAGATCTTCCACTAAATATGCTTCCTCTAGTGAAGATAATTCTAGTGAAAATGAGGAGGATAACTTGTGCATCCTTTTTGCCAACCTAAACATGCAACAAAAAGAAAAATTAAATGAATTAATTAGTGCTATTCATGAGAAGGATGAACTCTTGGACACCAAGAGGACTTCCTAATTAAGGAAAATAAGAAGCATGTTAAGGTTAAAAATGCTTATGCTCTAGAAGTAGAAAAATGTGAAAAACTATCTAGTGAGCTAAGCACTTGCCATGACACTATTGTCAACCTTAGAAATGAGAATGCTAGTCTAATAGCTAAGGTTGATTCAAATGTATGTGATGATTCAATTTCCAATCTTAGAGATGATAATGCTAATTTGCTTGCTAGGATTGAAAAATTGAATGATTCTCTTGCTAGCCTTAAGATTGAAAACGAAAAATTAATTGCTAAGGCTAAAGAATTAGATGTTTGCAATGCTTCCATTTCCGATCTTAGAGATAACAATGATATTTTGCGTGCTAAGATTGTTGAACTTAATTCTTGCAAACCCTCTACATCTACCATTGATGCTATTCATGATCATATGGTCTTAATTAAACAACAAAATGATCATATAGCAAAATTAGATGCTAAAATTGCCGAGCATGACTTAGAAAATGAAAAATTTAAATTTACTAGAAGCATGCTCTATAATGGGAGACACCCTGGCATCAAGGATGACATTGGCTTCCAAAAGGGGGACAATGAAACTTAATGCCCCTCCTAAAAGATTGTCTAACTTTGTTAAGGGCAAGGCTCCTATGCCTCAGGATAACGAGGGTTACATTTTGTACCTTGCCGGTTATCCCGAGAGCAAAATTAGGAGAATTCATTCTAGAAAGTCTCACTCTAGCCCTAATCATGCTTTTATGTATAAGGGTGAGACATCTAGCTCTAGGCAATCAACCCGTGCTAAATTGTCTAGAAAGAAAACTCCTATTGCATCAAATGATCATAATGTTTCATTTAAAACTTTTGATGCATCCTATGTTTTAACTAACAAATCCGGCAAGGTAGTTGCCAAATATGTTGGGGATAAACACAAGGGCTCCAAGACTTGTGTTTGGGTACCCAAAGTTCTTGTATCTAATGTCAAAGGACCCAAAACCGTTTGGGTACCTAAAATCAAGAACTAAACTTGTTTTATAGGTTTATGCATCCGGGGGCTCAAGTTGGATCATCGATAGCGGGTGCACAAACCACATGACAGGGGAGAAGAAGATGTTCTCCTCCTATGAGAAAAAACAAGATCCCCAAAGAGCGATCACATTCGGGGATGCAAACCAAGGTTTGGTCAAAGGATTGGGTAAAATTGCTATATCTCCTGACCATTCCATTTCAAATGTTTTTCTTGTAGATTCTTTAGATTACAACTTGCTTTCAGTTTCTCAATTATGCAAAATGGGCTACAACTGTCTCTTTACAGATATAGGTGTTACTATCTTTAGAAGAAGTGATGATTCAATAGCATTTAAGGGAGTGTTAGAGGGTCAGCTATACTTGGTAGATTTTGATAGAGCTGAACTCGACACTTGCTTAATTGCTAAGACTAACATGGGATGGCTCTAGCATCGCCGACTAGCACATGTTGGAATGAAGAATCTTCACAAACTTCTAAAGGGAGAACACATTTTGGGACTAACAAATGTTCATTTTGAGAAAGACAGGATTTGTAGCGCATGTCAGGCAGGGAAGCAAGTTGGTGTTCATCATCCACATAAGAACATCATGACGACTGACAGACCACTCGAGCTCCTACACATGGACCTATTCGGCCCGATAGCTTACATAAGCATCGGCAGGAGTAAGTACTGTCTAGTTATTGTGGATGATTATTCTCGCTTCACTTGGGAGTTCTTTTTGCAGGAAAAATCTCATACCCAAGAGACCTTAAAAGGATTCTTCAGACGGGCTCAAAACGAGATTGACTTAAGGATCAAGAAAATTAGAAGCGACAATGGGACAGAGTTCAATAACTCACAAATCGAAGGCTTCCTTGAGGAGGAGGGCATCAAGCATGAGTTCTCTTCTCCCTACACGCCACAACAAAATGGTGTAGTGGAGAGGAAGAATCAAACTCTATTGGACATGGCAAGAACCATGCTTGATGAGTACAAGACTTCGGATCGGTTTTGGGTCGAGGCGGTCAACACCGCCTGCTACGCCATCAACCGGTTATATCTACACTGAATCCTAAGAAGACATCATACAAACTTCTAACCGGTAAAAAGCCCAATATTTTATATTTTAGAGTCTTTGGTAGCAAATGCTTTATTCTTGTTAAAAGAGGTAGAAAATCAAAATTTGCTCCTAAGACTGTAGAAGGCTTTTTACTAGGATATGATTCAAACACAAGGGCATATAGAGTCTTTAACAAGTCCTCAGGACTAGTTGAAGTTTCTTGTGACGTTGTGTTTGATGAGACTAACGGCTCTCAAGTAGAGCAAGTTGATCTTGATGAGATAGGTGATGAAGAGGCTCCGTGCGTCGCGCTAAGGAACATGTCCATTGGGGATGTGTGCCCTAAGGAATCCGAAGAGCCACCACATGCACAAGATCAACCATCTTCCTCCACACAAGCATCTCCACCAACTCAAGATGAGGATGAGGCTCAAAATGATGAAGGAGAAGATCAAGAAGTTGAGCCGGCTCAAGAGGAGAGCAATAATCAAGGGGGAGATGCCCATGATCAAAATGAGGAAGATGAACAAGTTCCAAGACCGCCACACCCAAGAGTCCACCAAGCAATCCAACGAGATCACCCCGTGAACACCATCCTCGGCGATATTCAAAAGGGGGTAACTACTCGATCTCGTGTTGCTCATTTTTGTGAACATTACTCGTTTGTTTCCTCTATTGAGACACACAGGGTAGAGGAAGCACTACAAGATTCGGATTGGGTGGTGGCGATGCAAGAGGAGCTCAACAACTTCACTAGGAATGAGGTATGGCATTTAGTTCCACGTCCTAACCAAAATGTTGTAGGGACCAAGTGAGTCTTCCGCAACAAGCAAGACGAGCATGGTGCGGTGACAAGGAACAAAGCCCGACTTGTGGCCAAGGGATATTCACAAGTCGAAGGTTTGGATTTCGGTGAAACCTATGCACCCATAGCTAGGCTAGAATCAATTCGCATTTTACTTGCCTATGCTACTTACCATGGCTTCAAGCTTTATCAAATGGACGTGAAAAGTGCCTTCCTCAATGGACCAATCAAGGAAGAGGTCTATGTTGAGCAACCTCCCGGCTTTGAAGATAGTATCCTAACCATGTGTATAAACTCTCTAAGGCGCTTTACGGGCTCAAGCAAGCCCCAAGAGCTTAGTATGAATGTCTAAGAGATTTTCTTATCACTAATGGCTTCAAAGTCGTAGAGGCCGATCCTACTTTATTTACTAAAACTCTTGACAATGATTTGTTTGTATGCCAAATTTATGTTGATGATATTATATTTGGGTCTACTAACGAATCTACATGTGAGGAATTTAGTAGGATCATGACACAGAAATTCGAGATGTCAATGATGGGGGAGTTAAAGTACTTCTTAGGATTTCAAGTGAAGCAACTCCAAGAGGGCACCTTCATCAGCCAAACGAAGTATATTCAAGACATTCTAAGCAAGTTTGGAATGAAGGATGCCAAACCCATCAAGACACCCATGGGAACCAATGGGCATCTCGACCTCGACACGGGAGGTAAATCCGTCGATCAAAAGGTATACCGGTCGATGATAGGCTCTTTACTCTATCTATGTGCATCTCGACCGGACATTATGCTTTCCGTATGCATGTGTGCAAGATTCCAAGCCGACCCTAAGGAAGCTCACCTTATGGCCGTAAAACGAATCTTGAGATATTTAGTTTATACTCCTAAGTTTGGGCTTTGGTACCCTCGGGGATCCACTTTTGATTTAATTGGTTATTCGGATGCCGATTGGGTAGGGTGTAAAATTAATAGAAAGAGCACATCAGGGACTTGCCAGTTCTTGGGAAGATCTTTGGTGTCTTGGGCATCAAACAAAAAAAATTCCGTCGCTCTTTCTACCGCCGAAGCCGAGTATATTGCCGTAGGCCATTATTGCGCGCAATTGCTTTGGATGAGGCAAACCCTTAGAGACTATGGTTACAAATTAACCAAAGTTCCTCTTCTATGTGATAATGAGAGTGCAATTTGCATGGCGGATAATCCCGTTGAGCATAGCCGCACTAAACACATAGCCATTCGATATCATTTTCTAAGGGATCACCAACAAAAGGGAGATATCGAGATTGCATATATTAACACCAAGGAACAATTAGCCGATATCTTTACCAAGCCACTAGATGAACAAACTTTTAACAAACTTAGGCATGAGCTAAATATTCTTGATTCTCGAAATTTCTTTTGATATTTTGCACACGTAGCTCATGAATATACCTTTGATCATATCTCTTTTATATACTATGACTAATGTGTTTTCAAGTGAATTTCAAACCAAGTCATAGGTGTATTGAAAGGGAATTGGAGTCTTCGGCAAAGACAAAGGCTTCCACTCCACCCCATAACTCATCCTTCGCCGTCGCTCCAAGCAACTCTCCAACTTTGGTATAATCTTCACTTATATTTTATTAGCCAAAGGAAGAGAAAGTAGTTTTTAGGGCTTATATTTCACTCAAAATATCTGTTTTTGGCGATTCATGCCAAAGGGGGAGAAAGTATTAGCCCAAAGCAAAAGGACCGCACCACCACCCTTATTTTAAAAAGAGTTTTTCAAATTGGTATCTTATTATGTTCAAAAGGGAAAGAAAGTAGTATTTTCAAAAATGTATCTTAAAACCCTCTTGAACACTAAGAGGAGGATTTTATTCAGGGGGAGTTTTGTTCTAGTCAAAGAAAAAGCATTTGAAACAGGGGGAGAAAATTTAAAATCTTGAAAATGCTTCTCAAAATCTTATTCATTTACCTTTGACTATTTGCAAAAGGGCTTTGAAAAGAATTTACAAAAGAATTTGCAAAAACAAAATATGTGGTGCAAGCGTGGTCCAAAATGTCAAAAATATAAAGAAACAATCCATGCATATCTTATGAGAATTTCTATTGGTTCAATTATAAGTAACCTTTGCACTTACATTATGCAAACTAGTTCAATTATGCACTTCTATACTTGCTTTGGTTTGTGTTGGCATCAATCACCAAAAAGGGGGAGATTGAAAGGGAATTAGGCTTACACCTATTTCCTAATTGATTTTGGTGGTTGAATTGCCCAACACAAATAATTGGACTAACTAGTTTGCTCTAGTTTATAAGTTTTACAGGTGCCAAAGGTTCACAACAAGCCAATAAAAAGACCAAAGATGGGTTCAAATGAAGTGAGCAAAAGACAACCCAAAAGCACCTTGGTCTGGCGCACCGGACTGTCCGGTGTGCCACCGAACAATGTCTGGTGCACCACCGGACAGTGTCCGGTGCACCAGGGCACTAGAAGCTGAACTCACTACCTTCGGGAAAATCAGAGGGCGCTCCGCTCTAATTCACCGGACTGTCCAGTGAGTCACCGGACAGTGTCCGGTGCACACCGGACTGTCCGGTGTGCCAGCGGAGCAACGACTACTTCGCGCGCAACGGTCGACTGCAACCGCATTCAATGCGCTATAGTGCGCGCCAGAGTCAGACCACGCGCAGTTGGCGCACCGGACAGTCTACAGGACCTGTCTGGTGCACCACTGGACAGCCCAGAGGCCCCACAAGTCAGAGCTCCAACGGTCGAACCCCAACGGTCTGCTGACGTGTCTGGCGCACCGGACTGTCCGGTGCGCCATGCGACAGCACACTTCCAACGGCCATTTTTGGTGGTTGGGGCTATAAATACCCCAACCACCCCACATTCAATGGCATCCAAGTTTCTACACTTCTACACCTTACAAGAGCTATAGCATTCAATACAAGACACACCAAAGAGATCAAATCCTCTCCCAACTCCACACAAAGCTTTAGTGATTAGAGAGAGAGATTTGTTGTGTTCATTTGAGCTCTTGCGCTTGGATCACTTCTTTTCTTTCTCATTCTTCCTGTGACAAACTCAATTGTAATCGAGGCAAGAGACACCAATTGTGTGGTGATCCTTGCGGGGACTTTGTGTCCCGTTTGATTGAGAAGAGAAGCTCACTCGGTCTAAGTGACCGTTTGAGAGAGGGAAAGGGTTGAAAGAGACCCGGTCTTCGTGACCACCTCAACGGGGAGTAGGTTTGCAAGAACTGAACCTCGGTAAAACAAATCATCGTGTCTCACTCTCTATTTGCTCACGATTTGTTTTGCGCCCTCTCTCTAGGACTCGTTCTTATTTCTAACGCTAACCCGGCTTGTAGTTGTACTTAAGTTTGTAAATTTCAGATTCGCCCTATTCACCTCCCCCTCTAGGCGACTTTCACTTTGGTTGACTTGTGCTCTCATTAGTATGTGGAGTTGAACCACTAGCTCTTGAATTTTCAAAGTAGTTATGCAAAGTCCTTTTCGACATACTGAAATCTGAAAAATTGCAATAATAAAATAATTCATCCTTCGATCACAGTTCAATTGAATTTAGTGTTCCAATTGAAAAATATTTAGACTTTAAAGGACAAGAAATAACCTTGGAGGATGGAGCCGTGTAGTGAAATTTGCTGGCTGCTGCAGGGAGTATGGAGCAGACCAGCAAGGTGCCCAATCCCCACCGACCACAACAAATTGCTGTTGTGCCTGCTGTCTCCTGCCAGTGCTAGGGGCTAGACGCTTAGAGCCCTTGAGCCCACCGGCCACTGCCCATCAGGCATCAGCCACCACAGTACGTAGGGGCTGCCAGCTGCGGTGCTAGGCTGCTGCTGGCCGGCAACGCTGCAGCGATAGAGAGAAGGTAGGAACAGCCGAACATCGAACAACGGTAGAAGCAAGAAACGACGGCATTGGGAACGACGGGAACACATCTTGGTAGGGTTTTTTTAATGGGCTTCTGTTTTTTAATGGGCTTTAGCTTTTTTTAACTTCTCTATATCTTAGCCCCTCCTTTACTATAATATCAGGCTCATAATTGTTAAGGGGGCTTCGATGGGGCTCTGCTGGCCCGAGAGCATTAGGGGGGGCTCGAGACCCCCCACCCCCCCGCCCCAGTGTCAGCTCCATCCCTGGCGGCAAATGGGTAAAGCGGGAGCCGGAGCTGACGCGATTGGAATTTTGGTTCCCGTCCGCACCGAGCCCGGTGCGGGCGTATGCTTATATAGAGAGAGGAGAGTAGACGGGCACGCAGCCTTTATCATCCGTCATATCACCTATCGAGCTAAATTTAAATTGTTAGATTAATGTTAGTTGTATATACTCTTAGACTATCATGTTACAAATAAAAATCTAGCTTTCATTATACAAATATCATGTACTAAACCTATATATTATTACAATTACATATTCTTACCACTACTGGAGACGGGTTCTTTTAGCGAGTGTCTGAAACACTTGGCAAACGACTATTTACACTTGGTAAAAGATTTGCCGGGTGTTGTGCTCGACAAAGTGCTCTCAGTAAAAAAAAAGTCGACATAATCATCTCTGTCGAATGCTTCCTATCGGGCACTCGATAAATACTGTCGAATGTCGTACAGGTACTCCACAAAAAAGTGACGTGGTGACGGCAAGGATCACGGTGATGGAGTCTTTACCGAATGCCTAGATATATCACTTGTCAAAGTAGACCGATGCGCCTAGTGCCTCGGTTACGGCTCTCGACAAAGTTGGCTTCCAGGTGGTCCACGAGACAGGCCTTCGTCGAGTGCTCTGCCCATAGCTTAGTGTTAGCTAGGGCACTCAGTAGAGCTAACAGGTGTGAGTTGTCGTCAGCTGCTGACGACGTCTTAAAGAGCGTCTAGTTTTTACGAATGGACAACACTTGGCAAAATGTCCTTTGTCGAGTGTCTCTATATGCCGAGTGTTCGGCTCTCGGCAGATACATAGTTTGTCGGGTGTTTTTTTGCCGAGTGTGATACTTGACAAACCATACCTTTGCCGAATGCCGGACATCTTGCTTTTGGCAAACGTTGTAGCACTCCACATAGAACATGTCGCCGGTAGTATACAAAATGTTTGGTCTATAATGTTTTTAGACAATAATCATATCTCTAAATGAATAAATAAGATGGTGAGCTCACCTACATTACTTATATCAAATTTATCAGGTTTGGATAAATTGTGATATTAATGCAATTGTTTTCTGATGATCCAACAAGTTTGGAGATTTTAGGGATGGATCCAGATATTTATTTGGATGTTCAATTTGTTGTCTTCTTTCCATTCGATTATGAATAAATAACATATAGAATTTTCTATATAAATTTATATTCTTTTTTTATTAAGGGTATTCATATTCATAAAAAGTAAACCTCAAGTTTGTTCTATATCTTTTAAAAAATCAAACTTACAGATACAAAATTCAGATACGAATACAGATTCAAATGTTTTTTTTCACATTTTATGTTGTAGTTAGAAAACAACGTACATAAAAATTATATAAATTTTTATTCTTGTACCTCATAATATTCTTAATAACATGACTAAAAATGAGCTTCAAATTATATGTGTATCTATGTTAAAATAGTAGATTTGTCATATAAGTCATATGTTTTAGCATCCCTAGGCGATTTCAATCTCAAATTTAGGTGTTTGGTCACGTAGCTTGGCATTTGCCAAGCAGCTAGATGAGTATTGTCATAGTCCATAAGTCAGAGCAGTGGTCAGGCAATGACTGTCCAATTTAAGTTCACATGGGTGTTCCAGGTTGAGGCATACCCCCCCGACTTGAACCTTCCTCTGTTCCAAACCAAACAAATAAAATAGCATTTATAGAAGTTATTAGACTTCTAATATCACAAATGATTCATATAGGAAATACGTAAATAATATCAATTAGGATGCTTTTGGACATGTAATACTACATATGTATAGAATAGTAGTGTTGGTATTACAAATGAGGAAAATTTTACTCTTCAATTCTACCTCTATATATGGTGAAACACTAATGCCATTCTGGTTTAGGAATGGTAATTTCATTGCTTTGTCAAAGCGTCTAGTTTCTCTGTGGTTTCGGTGTTTAATGGCAACATGAGATTATTATGACTAACATACGTTTTGCGAAGGCAAACCAAGGGTAGGTCACAATGATGAAGATGGTTTGAGCAATTGATGGTTTTCATGTCCCTGATTGTGGATTTTGTTTTTGTTTTTGTTTTCAAAGGACAGAAGGCAAGGTTAACAAACTAGTTCTAAGTGTCATTTAGAGTGGAGAGACACTTAGAATAGTTTAATACTTTCTTTTCCCTTTAATCATATTATAAATGAGGGGTATGAATTAGTAGCTTGATCTAGGTGAGTCTAATGAGTTTAGTATGATGTACATAGGGGTGGTAATGGGCTCTAAATTTTATATTATAAAATTTAAGGATCGGATTAGGATCAGACTCTATACCTATTCAATTTTGAACTAAAATTAATTAAGGGATCAAACAAATTGTGAAGAAACATTTGGATCGTGACAATGGGACATTAGTTTACGAAAATTGCTCATGGTTGTAGTAATGACTAGTTGGTCAGTTAGAGATTATAAATACTCCAGTAATAAGTGATTTTCGCATTTAAAAAGCTATAGCAACGCATTTAAGTGTGAGGGAAAACCATTGCCTAGTGAGAGAGTTGAGAGTTTTAAATCGCTCGATTAGTGGTTTCATTAGTGCATAGAGTAATTAGTGTGCACCCATTGATCTCATGAAGCTTGGTTGGGTCAAGTGAGAGTTTGCGATTATTACTTTTGGTGATCATCACCTAGATGACTTAGTAGTGATCGGGAGTGTGGTAATCACTCGGAGAGTTTATAGGTGACTTGACTTGGACTTGTACATGGTTTTTAGTGGTTCACCATGTGAAAGTCGCCTAAAGGGGGGTGAATAGACGAAACCTAAAAATTATAAACTTTGAACACGAACTTCACTCGAGGTTAGCGTTAGAATGAGTAATGATGAAAACAGAATGCGGAAGATGGTTCTTCTTGCCACGAGTTGCTCAATCAATGAGGATAACTTTGGTAGCTAACTCAAAAAAAATGCAAGCAAGACAACCTAGATAAAGGGCGAAGAAGAATCAAATCGCAATACAAGATTAACACAAAGACACGGACAATTTGTTTCTCGAGGTTCGGTTCCGAAGAACCTACTCCCCATTAAGGAGACCACATAGGTCGGGTCTTTTTCAACCCTTTACCTCTCTCAAATGGTCACTTAGACCAGTTGAGTGATTCTTCTTAATACTGAGGGTCACTTAGACCCTGTAAAGATCACCACACTTGCAAGCTTTACAAGTCACTGAGAGTTTAGAAGGAGATGAAAAAAGGATGATCAACAAAGCCAAGCAACAAGAGCAACAAGAAAAACACAAGATCGCACTCTTTAGACTTCCCAAGGCACTAATCACTAATGAACACTAACCACAATTATGGCACTTGGAAGAGCTTGGGAGCTTTGAATGTTTCTTGGAGTGATGCAGTTGCTCTTGTATCGAATGTGAATGGATAGAGGTGGTTGGGCTTGTATTTATAGCCATCAACCACTTCCAAGTCGTTGTCAACTTTTTGCCACACGCGTACGGTCCGCGCTCTTGGCCTGAACGGTGCCCCCTACACATCAACGACTTAAATCGCAACGGTCAGCAGATGCATCGTCAGATTTTAGATAAAGCAATCACAGACGGTCGGTCGTACACCCCGAATGGTCCGCGAGGACGCTATAAATCAATTTTACCAAACCTGGCACCTTCGGGTTTTTTCGGTTTTCAATAGACTGACGATACTCTTCTCTCCTTCGGACAGTTCATAGTAGAAGCGTTGAAATTTACACAGTTCATGTCCGAGGTGTCGCAGACGGTCCACCGGAAGGGCCTGGACGGTCCGCACACAATTGATTTTTTTCCAAAAAGCTCTCCTATCCGGAACAACCTACGTTCTTCCAGACAGTCGACTTAGAATTGAGATGGATGGACTTATGCACTTGTGAATTAATCAACTAGGCAAACTAGTTAGTCTATAAGGTTGTGATGGTAATCAAGTACCAAAATCAATTAGAGACAATGGTAAAGACGATTTCGCTTTCACCGTGTTAGAGTGGTGAAGAACAATGTCATAGAAGAGCACTTAGTCCTTCTACGAACCAAGGGGGAGCGACATCATGCACAGGTGCTCCAATAAAGAATAATGGGAACTACCAAGTCTCTGAGACCTGTCTTTGAATGATTTTTTACTACATGCATTTACTTTTGAGCAATACAATTCAAACATTTATATTCTTAGGGTTCATTTGGCAAGGCTCTGGTTTGCCCAAAAATAGTTCTACCTATGGCTTTCCTGAAAAGTAGCTTTCACAAATCGTTTGCAGAAACAACTTATCCTAGATCTAGAGCAATTTCCTCTATATGCGGCCTCTTCACCGTAGTAAAAAACTGCTCTGGCTTTTAGGTGTTTTTCGAAGTAAACCATTTTAAAAAATGTTTGACATGACTCTAGCTTTTTTCAAGAGAAAAGCCAGAGCCTAAGTCCTACCACACAGGCTCTTAGAATTACAATAGTAGTATAAGATTTGAAATTTGGATGCAAAACTTTGTATTTCAACGCTAGACACTCGGGTGAAGTTGGATTTGTGTTTATAAATGTACGCAAAAAAATAGAGAGGCTCAATTCAACCCCATATTGACCCTTTCACTTTGGACAACCACATTCCACATACTACTAATCGAGGGGCGTCCTCTATGTGTCTGATTGGTTTACTGCGCCCGCACACCTAGTCTCACGCGAGCTTGCCGGCCAGGTACATCCATTTCTGGTGTATGTGCAGATGCAGGTAAATGACCTCAAAATGACTTATTTTGTATCCACTCATGTAGCCACCGTTCCTCGCGTACAGGCAACCAAACAGACGCTTAGCCAAAGTCAACGCACGAGATGATTCATGATGGAATAGTGCGGGAAACCAATCAGGTGGTATGTGATCTATGTGATGCAAAATCTATACTCGCTAGAATATAAACTTGCCAAACAAATAAACAATCATTGTAATATCCATATTTTTTTAGATAAAGGAAGCTTATATTGAAAATACCAAGTCATTACATCAAAAGGATACAAATCCTTGGTACAGAACAATCATTGTAATATCCATATATACTCATGCATGTAATATATGAGCTTGATAGCCTATGAACTTTTGTGAATCAGTTGGCATATAAACGTCATCAACCAATATTGCGGTGGTTAATGGTTTATCCTGATATTTTTGTTGCTTGTGGTAGAAAACGGTCCTACTATTATTGCCCGTATCTCTATAAATCTGATAACAGTATTTGATGCATGCGTATCGTTTACATTTACAAAATCAATAAGCTGTTTGGTTTGAGGGATGAGCTAGTCCATCATCTTCTCACTCCTCACTTTTTTTGTTTGGTTTGTGGAATAGATTGAGTTGATCCATCATCACCTTATTCCTTATAGTTATTTAGTTAGTACTAATATGAGGAATGGAGTCATCCCACCAAATTTGAGGAATGGATCCATGATGCATCATCACATTTTGGATAGAGTGATTCCTCAAACCAAACACCCCGAAAATGAATGAAACAGCTCTGCACAAATATAGAAAGCGGTCCTGCTTGCATGGTTTTGGTTGGTGATTCTCCAACCGGGAGCAGCAGCGGTTGCATGGGCGTTTACCTGATGATCAAGCAATATCCTTTGGTTGAAGAATAGAGAGAGGGAGAGAGAGTTACGAAGCAACGATTTGTACTTCTCGAGATTTTCAGCCTCCAGACCGTACCTCAAAAGTGACTAGTCACCACTCACCACTCACCATCTTCATTTTCGTCAAAAGAAGAGAGAGGCATGCCTACGAAACCTGTTATATGCAGCGGCTTTCCTATCTTAGAGACACTTCTAATTTAAAATTCACTTTACAAATAATATTATTTATATTATAAAACAGTGTTTTACATGATCTGCTAAATACAGCCTTACCACCTCCAAAAGCAGCCTGTTTCTGTTTCATCTCTTTTCTCGGTGCATATATTTTAGATGTACATGATAATGTATTGTATCTAAAAATCTAAAATTGCTTCTTTTCTTTGCTTTCTTTGGCAGAAATGGTTAAAACAGATGTAGGCAACAATATTTTGTTTACTACTATTCTTTCGTGCTGACATATCTCAATGACTTTTTTCTTCCTCTACAAAGGAAGGAGCAAGCTTATTTATGGCAACAAGAAGAAAACCTATTGTTTCGGGGAGAATTCAATCCTATACCACTCTGTTGGTGCCTTTTTGGTCACCAAACACAATAATGAACCGCTTGGCAGTACTTGGCACCTTGGGTTCGGCCCCGCAAGATGAACAGTAGTGGCGGCCTACGATAGGTCGCCGGATCGCCTGGTGGTGCCCTCTGCGACGGCGCGGACGGTCCGCGGCCTTGGGCCGGACGGTCCGTGACCTGGGCGCAGGAGCGGTGTCTTCCCTGCGTCACACCGGACGGTCCGCAGCTCTGGGCCGGACGGTCCGCGACCTGGCGACAGGGTCGTCTTCCTCCTCCTTGCTGGAATCTAGATCTCGTCCCCTTGGGGGAAAAGATCTTAAGGTGCTCCGGGTCGACAGGTCACCCGGGGCGTCCCCAGACGATGTGGAGTCGCCTAGGAATTAAGAGATCAAATCGAGGAAGAGGTCTTGGATGGACAACTAGATCTTGCCCCCCGGGAGGGGTGAGATCCTAGGGTCGTCTTGGGATCGGCAGGCCACCCAAGACGGAGCTAGACGACGTAGAGTCGACTAGGGGTGGAGGTGGATATGCGGAAGGCTACAACTAGAACTATGCTACATCTACTTCTAGGGCAGGAAAAGTAAGTAAGGTAATTGGTTCGATTGGAATGTGTTCGGGGGTTCTCAATCGGTCGTACCCCTTTATATTTATAGGGGAGGAGGTATGGACCTTTTCCTAAGAGATAGCTAACAAACTCCCACGTGATTAGATGGATAACCACGCACGAGATAAGGATAAACATCCGAGTCAATCTAATCTCGGGACACGCGGACCGTCCGGGCCCATGGGCCGGACCGTCCGCTCATTTTGGTGTCCAACATATGCCCCCCTGCCTTTTGGTGGAGCTTGGCGAACCAAAAGCATTAGCGAAAACTTCGGAAACAATTGACCTCATGAGGTTTTGTTCCCGAAGTAAGGACTCAGCTCGATGCAAGTCATCGGCTCTTGCGATCAGATAATATAAATACTTGATGGAACTTTAATGCACAGAGGCCGTTTCGGATCGCATCCTCTTCGGCCATGTCTACCTGATCAACCTGTCAATAGGCAAAAACTTGTGGTGCCCCCCAGCCCAAATAAGCAAACGGATTGGGCCAGTAATACGAATTCATCGCCGTACCACCCCACACATGAGCAGGACAACACATCGGCGATGGATAGAATGGGACGCACCATGCTATCTCTGGAGGAGGATGACAAGGCGATCTTGGTTGTGCTACCCTTTGGGTCCGTTTAGTCGTCTTTTGCTTTCGCACAGGTCGCCCTTTTGACTTCGTTTGTTTTATTGGCCGGTTGTGTGGAACGACCTTCTTCATATATTTGGCAAGCAACTGACCAAAAGTAGGGCCGACTCTACTGAGTCGTCCAGACGTCTTAGTAGTGTTTTGTTTCCTAACACTTGTGTTGAAACGTTGTGGTCCGATGGTCTGAGGTTGCTGCTTCTGACCATCTGCGGACCGTCCGGCCATCATAGCCGGACTGTCCGCGCCTGTCTCGGACTGTTCAGCCTTAGTACCCGGATCGTCCGGCGTACGCAGGACAAATGACCGTGATCGGGTGTCCGATCGTGCTTGCCCCCCGGTGCCTCCGGTCTTTCTTTTGTCCGGAGCCTTCAGAGTAACCATTCTGCGTGACATATTTGGTGTGCGAGGATCACCAATGACGATATTTTTATTTTTACTTTTATCGGCCGCACAAGGCCGAATTATGGCCTTTTTGCTCGTTGGCTCTAATGTGGTGACAAGAACAGGTGGTCTGTCAATTTTCACCTCTTTTTGAAACCTCAACCGGCCTTCGTTTATAGCCGATTGTATTTGCCGACGGAAGACGGCACAATCATTGGTGTTATGGAGAAAGGAGCCATGCCATTTGCAATAAACGCGCCCTTTTAATTGTTCAACCGGAGGAATTATATGTGACAATTTAATATTACCATGTTTAAGCAACTCATCAAATATTTTATCACATTTAGTAATATTAAATGTGAACTTAAATTTTTCCTTTTGTGTCGAGTGCGGGTGAGAGCGAACAGAAGGTTTGGCCTTAGTGGGCCAAACAAGCTCAGAGACATGTGACTTTTTTAGTTCTTGGGGCTTGGGTGGTCGATTATATTTATGTCGGTCTTCCGCACTAGGCGGATCACAGGTGACTTTTGGTGCTCCGGACGGTCCGACCTGCACAGTCGGACGGTCTGCGGGTGGATCGGACGGTCCGGTACTATCCTCGGACTGTCCGGTCACGTCAGGCAACATCTGTGACCCTTGTGGTGGGCTCTGTGTAACTCCGGACTGTCCGACGTAGGGTGCTGGACGGTCTGACGGAGGGTCGGACGGTCCGCTATTATGTGCGGACGGTCCGGCCGCGCTCAGAGTTGACTCACCATTTAGCGAAGATGGTGGTGACGGTCGTCCTGGATATGAGTCCATCGGCATACCAGAATATGGCTGGGGAAACCCTTTTGTTGCCGATGTGTTTGGCGCAATTGTTTTGGCGCCTAATTTATGTGATAAAAAACTAGGCATGTGAGTTTTTCCTAATGCATGCGCCATCCTTTCTATATCCTCTGTGATACTTTTAATCCGATTATCAAAAGAAATTTTAATAGATGGAATATCATCGACTGACCTGGCATCACCTATTGTGGGGAGCTGTTGCAGCACGGCTAACATATACTCGGCGTTTATCTCCCTCTCTTGGACGGTCTTCTGGTGGCAGTCTACCCTGAAGTGCGAGAGGTACCACTTATCCGCCACCTTGAGCACCTGATCCTTTTGTCGATGGGCCTCCTCGTCTATTTTCTCCATGTCATCTTCTAATCTTTTATGCTCAGCGGCCGATAAATTAGTCAGCCTTGTGTTGCTGTTTGAAGAAGCACCATTGAGATCTTTAGAATCGGCCATGTAAGACTGATTTTGTAGATCTGCAACTTCTCCCCCAGCGGAGTCGCCAAAAGTATGTTGGTGCCTTTTTGGTCACCAAACACAATAATGAACCGCTTGGCAGTACTTGGCACCTTGGGTTCGGCCCCGCAAGATGAACAGTAGTGGCGGCCTACGATAGGTCGCCGGATCGCCTGGTGGGCCCTCTGCGACGGCGCGGACGGTTCGCGGCCTTGGGCCGGACGGTCCGCGACCTGGGCGCAGGAGCGGTGTCTTCCCTGCGTCACACCGGACGGTCCGCAGCTCTGGGCCGGACGGTCCGTGACCTGGCAACAGGGTCGTCTTCCTCCTCCTTGCTGGAATCTAGATCTCGTCCCCTTGGGGGAAAAGATCTTAAGGTGCTCCGGGTCGACAGGTCACCCGGGGCGTCCCCAGACGATGTGGAGTCGCCTAGGAATTAAGAGATCAAATCGAGGAAGAGGTCTTGGATGGACAACTAGATCTTGCCCCCCGGGAGGGGTGAGATCCTAGGGTCGTCTTGGGATCGGCAGGCCACCCAAGACGGAGCTAGACGACGTAGAGTCGACTAGGGGTGGAGGTGGATATGCGGAAGGCTACAACTAGAACTATGCTACATCTACTTCTAGGGCAGGAAAAGTAAGGTAATTGGTTCGATTGGAATGTGTTCGGGGGTTCTCAATCGGCCGTACCCCTTTATATTTATAGGGGAGGAGGTCTGGACCTTTTCCTAAGAGATAGCTAACAAACTCCCACGTGATTAGATGGATAACCACGCATGAGATAAGGATAAACATCCGAGTCAATCTAATCTCGGGACACGCGGACCGTCCGGGCCCATGGGCCGGACCGTCCGCTTATTTTGGTGTCCAACACACTCTTAAAGTGATAGATCTAAGTAATAGCACTACTAAGAATAGGGGTCCAAGATATACCACTTCTAAGTCACTCCCTCTTCAAACAATATCAAGATAGCCGCTAACTCCTATCTTCTCCACTCTAATGAAGTTTTAACACAAAATTTCACATGCTTGGACCAATTTGACATTCACTATACAAACCTAGTCGCGTACCTGTGTAAAAAGAACACATGAAAAACATGATCTAGACATCCCCTAAAAACAATATAATATAATTAGGTTAAAAAGTAAAATATTAAAACATAGTAAAATGCACAATAATAATTATAATTCATAAAATTCCAGCACATAGTCTGAGTACATGTCAACACAATATTTCAGTATTTTATATGCATCTAATTTAAACACAATAGCCTAATCTGTAGATAGATTTAGGGCTGCCTATAGTGGTATTATATTGTTTCGATATTTTAATATTTTATGGGACACATAAATATTTTTTTACTATACTGATCGATTTCACAGTTTTGATATTAACACATAGCAAAAAAATAAAATATTAAAACATAATATATTATGTTTTACTTTGCATGTTCCGCTATATTATGTTTTGCACTAAACTTCATGTGTTCCATATTGTCAAAGAACATAGGAATTCTATGTTTTATATTTTATGCCATAATATTTTATTTTTTTATCCATATCGGCCGATTTTACTATATCTTATTTTTTAATATAATTATATTATATTATTTTTGATGTGATGTCTAGACCATGTTTTTATGTGTTCAGCGCTTCTATAGTTGGGGGTGGAATCGGTCAAAACACGTGAAATTTAATGTTAAAACTTGGTTAAAGCGAAGAAAAAGAGCAGTTTAGATGCAAACGTGATTAATTGCGCCTCTTCCGTTTGCTTCGAAAGGCAGGTACCGAAGCACTTTCTCTTCACCAGACCTAACACGACATCTAGCATCAAGATTCACGAGGCACCGCACATTGCAAGGCTAAAAACACCTAAACCTGCCTTGTTTGGGGGCAAAAATATATAGCAACGATCCATCAGCATTCATTCAACCTACACCTCCTCTTTCGCCTACATCTTTTCCTTTGTGCATATGTCAATCTACACAAGTACACAACACACATCAACGAATGGGGTTCGACTTCGACGCCCACGGCCCGGACCAGGTGCCTCATCATTTCACGTTCGGCTTCGGCGAGTAGCGGAACGGGGAGGCGCGGGGCCCGTCCGAGAGGCTCCGCACGGGCTGCTGCTGCCCGTTCCGCCCGAACGGGCTCTGTGCCTTGGAGGAGCCGTGGCCGTGGCTGCTCCTGCCGTTCATGCTGCTCGAGTGCGCCATGCGCTCGGCGTGCATCGTCTGGTAGAAGTAGGAGGCGCTCGCCATGTCCCTCAGGTTCTGCAGCGGCCTGAGGACCTCCACCACCTGGCTCATCAGGGGCCGCGCCTTGGGGTCCCGGCTGAGGCAGGCGCGCGCTAGCTGCGCCGCCTTCTGCGCGCCCTTCACAGAGAAGTTGCCCTCCAGCCGAGGGTCAACCAGCTTGTAGAACCGCTGCCTCTCCCCTAGGAGGGGCCGTGCCCATTCCACCAGGTTGTGCTCCCCGTTGGGCCGATTCTTGTCCATTGACCTGCGCCCCGACATCATCTCAAGAAGCACGACCCCGAAGCTGTAGACATCGCTCTTTGATGTCAGATGACCTGACAAAGTGGGACAGAAAGACAAAAAAAAATGCACGTCAAGCAAAGACCAGACCAGACCAGACGTGTAAACAGTAGAGTAAAAGGGTGTTTAAATCTTAAGAGAACAGGGTCGTCAAATTATCCCTTCAATATTATGAATGTGAAGCCAATGCAAATCTAGGTAAAGACTTCAGCCCCCACAAACAAAAATTCTATTGATGTCATCTGAGGATATGTGACTGCTGGGGTCAACTCACTGAGAATATCTACATTCTACATGAACTATCATGCCCAATACCCCAATACAAACATACCACTAATGGAAACTTGACATATTATCCAAACAAGTATGGCATGCGGCACTAAAGCATTATTACAACGTCCCTCAACGAGCATAACTTCCAACCTTAATAGGGTGTTTGGTTTGAGGAATAAGCTAGTCCATCATCTTCTCACTCTTCACTTTTTTGTTTGATTTTTGGAATAGAATGAGTTGATTCATCACCACATCATTCCTCATAGTTAATTAGTTAGTATTAACATGAGGAATGAAGTCATCCCACCAAATTTGAAGAATGGACTCATGATGCACCACCTCATCTACCTCATCTTGGATGAAGTGATTCCTCGGTGCCTCATCTACCTCATCTTGGATGAAGTGATTCCTCAAACCAAACATCCCCTAAATGTCTTCACAGAAGCATCAAGTGATGGATAACTGATTATCTCAGCGTACTTAAACATCGCTTTTAATGCACAACAAGCAGATATTCGATTTTAGGACAGGTAAACTGAATCTAGTGAATGGGTTCGTTGCTCACTGGTAGCACTGGCAGTGGCCAGACTGCTCACCAGAGTTTGATGGACACTCAGGTGTCGCACCGGTGCAGGTCCATGGAAAAATCCATTGCCTCGATTGCGATGCCATGAGAATGTAATGTGACCTATGGAGACTTGGTTGGTACTGTCAACCTCTCTAGGAAAGTGATCTTCCTTGCTAACTGTAGTTCTAGACTTCTAGGTCCGCCTCTGTGTGTGTGGCGGGCGTGGTGTGTGCGTGTTGGGGGCGGGGGTGTGGAAGGAGTATGTACGCACATGATCAGATGTTACAGTTGTACTCCGAAAGAGAGGGTAAGAAAGAAGGTAGAGAAAATCTGACAATGTGCTTACCAGTCATGACATATTCTGGTGCTGCATATCCATAGGTTCCCATTACTCGAGTAGAGACATGAGTTTTATCACCTACAGGTCCGTCTTTTGCAAGCCCAAAATCGGAGAGTTTTGCATTATACTCCTATACAAGCAATATAACATAAGATGCAACAGTATGTAAATAATGAGACACACACTGCATAATCCTATTCATTAACTTACCGCATCCAGTAGTATATTAGATGTTTTAAAATCACGATAAATGACTGGACTTTCTGCTTCTTCATGAAGGAAAGCCAGACCCTTTGCTGCTCCCAGTGCAACCTTCATTCTGATAGCCCATGGGAGAGGAAGAGACCCTACAGTAGAAAGCAGAATTGTTTACTTTAAGATTCAACATTTCCATGATACTATTTAAAGGATGCCTAAGCTACACAAATAAATACAGGAGAACATCATGCGCCCTCATATGATACACGATTATTTGCTTAAGAAAAAAAGGTGAATCCTAAACAGAAGTTAGTGCTCCAATCATTAAGGAATAAGCCAGATACATACTTCTAAAAAGATGGTTATCCAAACTGCCACGAGGCATGAATTCATACACCAGCAACCTTTGGTCATCTTCAACACAATATCCAATCAACTTGACCAAATTGGGATGGTGAAGATTTCCAAGAAAATCAACTTCAGCCTGGAAAAGATCAATTAAAACAGAGTATGAGACGCAGCCATCAAGAATTGACACCAAAAATATGTAAACATCATATGTGAACTTGCAAATAGGTAAAACAAACATAGCACATACCACCCATTCTTTATGCCCTTGAAGCCCGTCATGGTTTAGTGTCTTGACAGCAACCGTGAGACCTGTACCAGGTTTCACGGGTGCAGTTCCGTTCTCTTCGATCCACCCTTTAAAAACACATCCAAAACCCCCTTCTCCAAGGAGACTTTCAGGCCTGAAGTTCCGGGTAGCACATTTTAGATCATTGAATGCAAACTTGCGCAGCTGAAAGGCAACTTTTATCAATTCTCCATCTTTAGATGCAGATGAACTGCTTTCAGCGTTACTAGTAGTTGTAGAACCTGAGACTACCAATGCGACCGGTTGATTCCTGCTACCATTTTCTGTTGACTTTTCTGCTGTTACATGAAATTACAACAGTTTAGTATGCCATACTGACAAAAGAGAGTCTTCTGACAATATGATCTGAACAAACAAAAGCAAAAGTTCCATCTGCAGTCTGAGTATGACTTTATGCATGCATCCTTGAAAGCATCTGACAAAGACCACTGAAGTATATATTTAGTCCACACAGTGTCTTGCTGAAAGCCGAAGCAAATATAAAAAAGGATATCACATGAACATGGCACAACCAAATAGCCCATGCTAATAGTGACTTGTGTAGCATACAATAAATGCAGTAGATCATCACACCACAGATAGTATCAGTTAATGTACCAACTTACAAGAGGTGCTCTAATTCATTATTTTCATTTAATAAATCCCTGTTGTAAATACAAAAATGAGCACTTTATGTTCCTAGTAAAAGTATCGAAATGCTGACTGGCATTATTTCATCACACATCCTCCATACTTTTAAGTTCATTAGTCATTTAGTTCCAATTATGAAAAGGTGTTTCGATTCATACTAGAATAAATTAATTGCAAGCTAGACTCCATAGAAATACAAATACTTCTTGGTGTACACAGTTAATGGACAATCTATTCCGCAGATGGTAACAAACATTCTAGAGATGAGTTTTTCTCTGAAGTGACATTTTTCTTATTCTACTTTCAGAAATATTAACTAACCAATATGACCATTTTTACTCGTTAGCATAACAATTATGTAACATATCACTGAGAATGAATACCTAGGTTAGTAGGCTCCATAGCATAGCATAGTACATCACATGAATTTTCGCAAACTGGGCTTATATTTCTACATGAGCTACAGTGCCATACTGGACACAACAAACAGTAAATAGCAACTAAACCACAACTAGTTCAAACACCACACCTGCTGACATTACAGCATCAAAATCAGAGTCAGGTGTATGAGTCTAACGCACCAACAACTATTTGCAATGGAGAAGGCAATAACATTCTTTCCTGCGGAAAGTAACTCCAAGTTCGCTATACACCTCAAGCGAACAGTATTGAGCCAAAACCGACACATGCTAATGCTATTCTAAAATTAGATACTCGGGAAACCACTAATGACGCTGGTCCACTCACACTTGCTCCTCCAGAACCTGAACTATCATGTGTGCTGCTGCTCAGCAAGAAAGATGCTTGTTGTACAGGATTTGCCAACAAATCGGTGATCCTTTGTATATGCTGAAGGCAATCATTACCAGTCCATCCGCAAATTCAATGCTCAATAGAAGGATATAACTGAAAGAGTTGTCGATCCCAGCTGCAGCCTCACATATCTCCCTCAAACACCGGCGTAGTAACTACCGAAAACTGCACACGTCCTCAGGACCATTTACAATCGATCAGCTGCAAGCTCAACATGAGGTGACAAAGTGCGACATGTGTATGTTACATCATTACCCATAACGAAATGAGGGCTTACAGTACGGCGTCGCAATTATGGTCACTAGACGAGCAAATCCCATCCACCGCGCGAGCAAGGCAGCAAAGCACAATGCGGAGCGAGTATGCGGGTGACATGAGAGAGAGACGTTTACCGCCGTGCGTGCTGGCGCTGCTGGTGGAGGTGTCGACCTTGGACCTCGGCGGCGGCGGCGGCGGCGGCGGCGGGCATGTTCCGACGGGCCAGAGGCGGATGCAGCAACCGGTGGAGACGGCGGTGTCGTCGTCGGCGCCCTTGGGGTCCGCGCGGCGCCTACTGCTGCCGCGGCGGCTGCGGCGGCACCAGCCCCAGCGCTCCCTCTCCTCCCCGGAGCTCTCCCACCCGTCGAACTGCCCCAGCTCCGGCGGCGCGAGCCCCATAAGACTAGGGACTTACCTCCTCCGCCTCCTCCTAATCAGAACCCGGCAATGGCCCCCGGCACCACCTCTCCGGGCGGCAAGAGCACCAGATCGGCGCCGGGTAATCTCCGCCTCACGCGCTGACGAGCACCAAGCGGCCCGCCCGCTAGCCGCCCGAGCCGCTGGGGAAGAGAAGAATAAAAAAGTCACTGGTTCCCGCACGCGGAAGCACCGCGACCCAGCCTCCCCACCGAATCACGCCGGGTCTCGGGCGCCGGCCGCGCGATTCCGCCGCATCGGGCGTGTGTCTCGCACGAGGAGCACCTCGCGAAGCCCAGCACGGAATCAGGTGCGCGCGCAAGCCCAGCAGCCACGGACACCGCCGCCGCGCGTGAGCTGAGCCGAGCCTAGTGGAGCGCCTCCCAGGGAAGGACAGCGCCGTCCGGCGGCGGCGGCTGTGGCGGTGTGGCCGTGTGGAAGTGGGGAATAAACGAAGCGAAGGGGAAGGAATAATGGATTGTGTCAAGGAAAGGAAGGGAAGGCATAGGAGAGAGAAAGTGGTAGAGAGAGACAGGGCAAAGACCGCAGCGACCAGACTACATTTTTGCTTCTTTCGGAAGCACGTGGCCGACGTGGCAGAGTCTTTTTCCGCGTGCGGCAGCACTGGCTCCGTGGGCCCGCGCCGGGCTGACGTGCGCAACCGCACAGAGTTGACTCGGTCAGCGCGGCCTCGAGCGCCCGATGTTGTTGGATATCAATTGGAAAATCTAAGGCCCCTTTTTAGTTTGATGGACTAAAGATTAGTCTATTTATTTTAGTCTTATTTATTTCATAAATTATCAAATGTTGGAATTAAAATAGAGATTAAACTATTTTAGTCTCTAGTTTATTAAGGAGTGACTGAAAGGACTAAACTATATAAATTCTATTTTTTGCCCCTCCTTTGTTTCAGTTGCACTAATAGTGAAATAATGCTTAGGGATATTTTGGTCATCTTATAATTCATTTAATGCGTTTTGAATA
Source organism: Zea mays (assembly GCF_902167145.1). Classification (NCBI taxonomy): domain Eukaryota; kingdom Viridiplantae; phylum Streptophyta; class Magnoliopsida; order Poales; family Poaceae; genus Zea; species Zea mays. The sequence continues at coordinate 181,474,954 of NC_050097.1, read as the reverse complement.
CTCTTAGTCTCTAGTATCAAACAAGATAGAAACTTAACTTTAGTTTTTGAACTAAAGTAACCAAACGACCTCTAAGGCTCTCTTTGTTTTGAGGGACTAAAGATTAATCCCTATATTTTAGTACTATTTAGTCCCTAAATTGCTAAACAGTGGGACTAAAACTAGGACTAAACTGTTTTAGTCTCTAGTCCCTCAAGGATGACTAAAAGAGACTAAACCATATAAATTCCACATTTTGTCTCTCCTTTATTTCAGTTACACTAATGGCGGAGAATTTTAAGGGGTATTTTAGTCCTATTATAATTTATTTAATTTGTTTTAAATAGTTTTAGTCCTATAATCAAACAGAGTAGGGACTAAACTTTAGTCTTTTAAGGCCCCGTTTGGTTAGAGGGACTAATCTTTAGTCCTTGGTTTTTAGTCCCGTTTAGTCTCTATTTTACCAAACAGAAGGACTAAAGTAGATACTAATTGGCTTTAGTCTCTAGTCCTTCACATGGATACTAAAAGGGATTAAAGGGCAACATTTACTCCAATTGCTCTTATCTAGAAAACCAGCGTGAAACAAGAAAAGGCTTATTTTGGTCTTTATGTGTTGTATTTACTGTATTTAGAATATGTTTAGTCCCTACAACTAAACAAGGTAGGGACTAAAATTTAATCTCTGGACTAAACTTTAGTCCTAAGACTAATAGAAATAAACAAGGTCTAACTAAACTTTAATTCCTAGACTAAAAGAACCAAATGGGGCCTAAGTTTTAGCTAGGAAATCCAATTTGTAGAAACTCTAGTTTCCGTACCTAAGAATGTATTGCCACATTATTTCAAATGTGTGAATGTTGGGTAACTTGTTAACAGAAGTTATTTAATTATTGGCTCATTAAAACGGTAACTATCGGCTGTGTGCATTAGGCAGAAGCGAAAGTTTGTACCAAGGTTTTGTATCAATTCTTCTTGATGTAATGTACTTGGTAACATTTATTATAAGCTTCCTTTATCGAAAAAGCAGTAACTTGTTAGATATCTAATTGGAGCTAAAGAATCTAGTTTGTCCAAAATTCTAACTTAGCTAAGAAATTTGATTTTTTAGAACTCGACTTTTAGGACTAAGTATTTGTTTGAATGCACTAGAGCTAATAGTTAGTTGACTAAAAATTTACTAGTCAAATTAGCTAGCTAACTATTAGCTAGACTGTTTGGATGTATTTGACTAATTTTAGTAGTTAATTATTAGTTCTAGCGTATTCAAACACCCAAAGAATGTATTCTTGTCGCTAACCACATAACAACGATGTCACATCATTTATGACGCACAATTGCTAGGTAACTAACGGAATTTTTATTCGTGATAGTCTCACCAAAACGACAACTTATTAGACACCCTATTTTAGATAAGAAATTTAGTTTGTTAGATAAAAACAATCTTGGCTAAGAAATCAGAACTCTAATTTCCTCAACTAAGAATGTATTCTTGTTGATAGCCACATAGCAAAGACACCATATCATTTGGATGTGCAAACATAGTAGTTCACTCAATATAAATTTATCAAAATTTTGGAATGAAGCTACTTCTATAGATGCCAAAATGCAACCAAAATTACAAAAAAAGTTTGGTGGCTAGGATAGTGGGCAAGAGTTGGCTCATCAACCTATGCCCAACAAGGACAAGACATATGTGATTAAGCAACAACACAAGAAGTACAAGCATTTGGATAGTGTCGGGTACCGTAATTAGGGGTACCCCCAATGCTCCTAAACACGGCTGGAAAACATCTTCAGAACAAACCATAAACAGCTGATAAGGCGTGGTTCAAATCAAGGCCTCATCTACCAAGGGACGTGACCTCCCCCGAGCCCAGCCTCGGGCAAGGACGGTAGTCCCGGGTGGATTCACGCCTCGCCCTAGGGTCCCTTCAGTCAGCAGACGCACCCCCATCTCACCCGAGGCTAAGCTCGGGCGAACTTTGTCGTACAGCGACCTCGGCCGGATCGACCTACCAACCGACCGTATCGCATGCGCATTTAATGCAGGGATCGCCTGACACCTTATCCTGACACGCGCGCCTCAGTTGGCAAGGTCGAAGTGACCGCAGTCACTTCGCCCTTTCACTGACCGTTCTGACAGAAAAACAGCATTGTTCGCCCCGCTCCGGCTACCGTGCCAACCGCCAGGGTAGGACTAGCAACAGCAAGTCGTGACCTCTCCCGAGTTCAGCCTCGGGCGCGACAAGGAGCTCCGCCTCGCCCGACCCCAGGCCTCGGCCTCGGGGGAAGGTCCCCGTCTCGCCCGACCTCGGGTCTCGGCCTCAGCCTTAGCCTCGGGAGGAGTCACATCCTCGCCCGACCTCAACCCCGGCCTCAGGAGAAGTCTCCGCCTCGCCCGACCTCGGCCTCGGACCAACTACGCTACAGGGGATACATCATTACCCTTCGCTAGCTAGCCACCCTTTGCTACGAAGGAACAAGACCGGAGTCACATCAAACTACTCCGATAGCAGGTAATGATGGTTCCCCGCGTGCGTCCATGACGTCGATGGTTCTCAGCTCCCTACGAAAGCAAGGAAACGTCAGCAGGATCCATGCCGCACCACCAGCTGCACCTCTATAGGGCTTAAGGCACTTCTCCGCCAGCCACGTTAGCATACAGCTACACCCCCGTTGTACAGCTGGGCCATCTCCTTGTATCTATAAAAGGGGATGTCCAGGGCCTTCTTAAGAGACAGACAAACGCACACAGGGACGAGGCGAGCGAAGAGAGGCAGGCAGGGTAGGAGAGACGCGGAGGAGGCTAGCTCAGACAGCTCACCTCGAGGCCAAACCCTCTCTCTCTCTCTCGCTCTCGCTCTCTAGCGACGCTTGTAACCCCTACTACGAGCACCCCGGTGCAAGATAATATAAGCCTCATCCTCCCGCTTGTGTTCCATCTTGCATCAACCCATCTGGGCAGGGGCACGCAGCGATAAATTCACTGGTCAGTTGACGGTCCTCGCGGGTCCGAAACGTCGACAGTTGGCGCGCCAGGTAGGGGCCTGCTGCGTGTTGACGAACACTTTCCCGTTGAGTTCCAGATGGGTAGCCTTCAGCAACCTTTTCATCCGGGGATGGTGCTCTGCTTCGGGAGTCTCGAGTTCATGTCCCACGACGGCAGCCACGACATGGTACTCCTCCCCTCGCAGCGCGACAGCAACGACGGTCGTCGGCTCGCCTGGCGGCGGCGAACTTGACGACGACTTCCCCCCGTGGCAGAAGAGGAACACCCGGGTTTGCCCCGCCACCCTCCTCGCCGAAGGAGGAGGAGACGGGGCAACCATGGCCAAGCAGGAGGTGGCACCTCGTTGGCTGTCGGACCAGAGCGAGTCGACGACGTCGGCACCCCTGCGGGGGACATGTCGGGTGTTGTCCTCGCACCTATGACAATGACGGGTATCGCTTCCCCGCAACGTGCCAACCCCAAGCGGACTGATGACGCCAGCACCCTCGCGAAGGACTTGCTGGGCGTTAGCCTCGTACCTGAGATAACGGTGCAGTCCGTCCCCGACGTGACTTCACCACCGTCCATCGACCAAAAGGTACCATCCGTTTTCCACTCTGTTCCCTTTAGATTCAGCTTCGATCCACCAAGCGACCCCACTTCGGTGAGCACTTTCGCGGGGGCATATCCTGACCTTCCAGGGTACCATATGTGGTCATCTTGGGACCGACTGACGGCCGTCTCAACCTCCGGACCCGCGGGTTCCGAGGAAGACGACGACCCCGACTTCGGTTGGGATTTCTCCGGACTCCGTGATCCCAGTGTCGTACGAGACTTCATGTCCGCATGTGACTACTGCCTCTCCAGCTGCTCTGACGATGACCACAACCTCGACGACGAGGGTTATGGCCCAAGTCGCGAGTGTTTCCACATCGATCAGGGGGATCATGGCGAAGACAACCACCTCGGCATGCCAGAAGATGACGACGCCCCTATGCCTGCGTCTCGCGTTGAGATCCCGCGGGAGCTAGCTGTGGTCCCAGTCCCTGCGGGGGGGTCAGGACACACAGCTCGAGCAACTCCGCGAGATGCAGGCCAAGCTCGACGAAGAAGCGGGGTGGCTTGTACAGCTCCAGCAAAACATCGAGCAGGAATGGGCAGGCCGGGCACTCGCCGGAGGAGCGCGTCATCGGGCCTGGGACGTCCAGCGCCGTATCGTTGACTATGCCAGGGCAGGGCTGCCCCCGGCCTTCAGCGGGGTCGGCCAGAATCTAGCTGCAGTGGCGATGCTACTTTGGACAATGCCGGAGCCGTCCACCACCGAGGGGCGACGTATCCAGGGCGAGCTCAAAGGCCTCCTGGAAGACGCCGCTATCCGACGTGCCAAGAGCTCTGCCTCCCGAAGGCGAGGGTGCCCCTTGGAGCATCACGCAACGTCCTCCCGACACATGCGGGAGGCCTCGGTCCACACCGAGCGTGCACGGGACGGGACACCCGCAGCCCTGGATCGCCTCGGCGACGAGCAACACTATCGCGACCGTCGAGCCCGCCTCGAGGAGAGGGTGCGCTGAGGCTACCACCCCAGGCGTGGAGGACGCTACAACAGTGACGAAGATCGGAGCCCCTCACCCGAACCACCAGGTCCGCGAGTCTTCAGCCGGGCCATACGACGGGCGTCGTTCCCGGCCCGGTTCTGAGCCCCGACTACCATCACCAAGTACTCAGGGGAGACAAGGCCGGAGTTGTGGCTTGCGGATTACAGACTGGCGTGCCAGTTGGGAGGGACGGACAATGACAACCTCATCATCCGCAACCTCCCCCTTTTCCTCTCTGACGCTGCCCGGGCGTGGCTGGAGCATCTGCCTCCTGCGTAGATCTCCGACTGGGACGACCTGGTCAAGGCTTTCGTTGGAAATTTCCAAGGTACGTACGTGCGCCCTGGGAACTCATGGGATCTCCGAAGCTGCCGCCAGCAGCCAGGGGAATCCCTGCGAGAGTACATCCGGTAATTTTCAAAGCAGTGCACCGAGCTACCCAACATCACCGACTCGGACGTCATCGGGGCATTCCTCGCCGGCACCACGTGTCGAGACCTGATGAGCAAACTGGGGCGCAAGACTCCCACCAAGGCGAGCGAATTGATGGACATCGCCACCAAGTTCGCCTCTGGTCAGGAGGCGGTCGAAGCCATCTTCCGCAAGGACAAGCAGCCTCAGGGAAGATAGAAGGAAGACGCCCCCGAGGCGTCCGCCCAGTGTGGCACGAAGAAGAAGGCCAAGAAGAAGGCGCAAGCAAAACGCGACACCGTTGACGCGGATCTCGTCGCTGCTGCCGAGCACAGGAACCCTCGGAAACCTCCCAGAGGGGCCAACACGTTCGACAAGATGCTCAAGGAGTCATGCCCCTATCACAGGGGTCCCGTCAAGCACGCCCTTGAAGAATGCGACATGCTCCGGCGTTACTTCAACAAGGCCGGACCCTCGGTAGAAGGTGGCAAGGACCAAGGCAACAACAAGAAGGGGGACGACAAGGAAGAGGAGTTCCCAGAGGTCCACAACTGCTTCATGATCTACGGCGGACAGGTGGTGAACACCTCGGCTCGGCACCGCAAGCAGGAGCGTCAGGAGGTCTACTCGGTGAAGGTAGCGGCGCCGGTCTACCTAGACTGGTCCAACAAGCCCATCACCTTCGACCAAGGCGACCACCCCGACTGCGTACCGAGCCCAGGAAGGTACCCGCTCGTCGTCGACCCTGTCATCGGCAACGCTAGGCTCACCAAGGTCCTCATGGACAGAGGCAGCAACATCAATAGCATCTACGCCGAGACCCTAGGGCTCTTGGGGATAGATCTGTCCACGATCCGGGCCGGTGCAGCACCCTTTCATGGGATCGTCCCTGGTAAGCGCGTCCTGCCCCTTGGGCAACTTGATTTGCCCGTCTGCTTCGGAACTCCCTCCAACTCCCGAAAGGAAACCCTCACTTTCGAGGTGGTCGGGTTTCGAGGGACCTACCACGCGGTGCTGGGAAGACCGTGCTACGCCAAGTTCATGGTCGTCCCCAACTACACGTACCTCAAGCTCAAGATGTCAGGCCCCAACGGAACCATCACCGTCGGATCCACGTACTGCCACGCTAACGAGTGCGACGTGGAATGCGTGGAGTACGCTGAGGCCATCGCCGAGTCCGAGGCCCTCATCGCCGACCTGGATTGCCTCTCCAAAGAGCCGCCTGATGCGAAGCGCCGCGCCGGCAACTTCGAAGCGGCTGAGGCGGTTAAATCCGTCTCTCTCGACCCCAGCAACGATGCCGGCAAGAAAGTCAGGATCGGCTCTGAGCTCGACCCCAAATAGGAAGCAGTGCTCGTCGACTTTCTCCGCGCAAACGCCGAAATTTTGGCGTGGAGTCCCTCGGACATGCCCGACATACCGAGGGATGTCGCCGAGCACTCGCTGGACATCCGAGCCGATGCCCGACCCGTGAAGCAGCACCTGCGCCATTTTGATGAAGAAAAGCGCAGGGCCATAGGCGAGGAGGTCCATAAGCTGATGGATGCAGGGTTCATCAAAGAGGTATTCCATCCAGAATGGTTAGCTAACCCCGTGCTTGTAAAGAAAAAAGGTGGGAAATGGAGGATGTGCATAGACTATACTGGTTTAAACAAAGCATGTCCAAAAGTTCCCTACCCTCTGCCTCGCATCGATCAAATCGTGGACTCCACTGCTGGGTGTGAAACCCTATCTTTCCTCGACGCCTATTCAGGCTATCACAAAATCAAGATGAAAGAGTCCGACCAGCTCACGACTTCTTTTATCACACCTTTTGGCATGTATTGTTATACTACTATACCATTTGGCTTGAGGAATGCAGGTGCAACCTACCAAAGGTGCATGAACCACGTGTTTGGAGAGCACATCGCCAGAACGGTCGAAGCTTACGTCGATGACATCGTTGTCAAGACAAGAAAAGCCTTTGGCCTCCTCTCCGACCTCGAAGTGACTTTCGGGTGCCTGCGTGCAAAGGGCGTGAAACTCAATCTCGAGAAGTATGTCTTCGGAGTCCCCCGAGGCATGCTCCTAGGGTTCATCGTCTCCGAGCGAGGCATCGAGGCCAACCCGGAGAAAATTGCGGCCATCACCAACATGGGACCCATCAAGGATTTAAAAGGAGTACAAAGGGTCATGGGATGCCTTGCGACTCTGAGCCGCTTCATCTCGCGCCTTGGCGAGAAAGGATTGCCCTTGTACCGCCTCTTAAGGAAGGTCGAGCGCTTCACTTGGACCCCCGAGGCCGAAGAAGCCCTCGGAAACTTAAAGGCACTCCTTACTAATGCGCCCATCTTGGTGCCCCCGCTGTGGGAGAAGCCCTCTTGATCTACGTAGCCGCAACCACTCAGGTGGTCAGCGCCGCGATCGTAGTCGAGAGACGAGAAGAAGGGCATGCACTGCTCGTCCAAAGGCCAGTCTACTTCATCAGCGAGGTGCTATCCGAGACCAAGATCCACTACCCACAAATCCAGAAGCTACTGTACGCAGTAATTCTAACACGGCGAAAGTTGCGACAGTACTTCGAGTCTCATCCGGTGACTGTGGTGTCATCCTTCCCCCTGGGAGAGATCATTCAGTGCCGAGAGGCCTCGGGTAGGATAGCAAAATGGGCAGTGGAACTCATGGGCGAGACACTTTCATTCGCTCCTTGTAAGGCCATAAAATCCCAAGTCTTGGCAGATTTCTTGGCTGAATGGGTCGACACCCAATTGCCGACAGCTCCAATACAACCCGAACTTTGGACCATGTACTTCGATGGGTCGCTTATGAAAACAGGAGTGGGTGCTGGCTTGCTCTTTGAAAGCATCTAGGCCCCTGGTTGGTTTTAGTGATTAATGACAACGTAATGTTATATGTGACTAACGTGTGTTTTGCAGAGACAAATGGTAAGTTAGGTCGCATTACAGGTAGAAGTACTACAACCGTGAAAACAATCCCAGAGATAAGAACTCAAAGCGACGGCTAAAACGACGAAACAAAAGGTGAAGGACTACGGAGTCCGAGTGTCAAGGAGATGTGGACACTCGTGATTTAGTTAGGTCTTTTATTCTCTTTTAGCCGTACTATAAAGAGGGGTTGTCGATGAGTAGTTTGACCAAGAGAGTTCTAGTGTAGTGTTGGTGCACAATCACACTCACATACAGTGCTAGGTGTCACTCTAGAACTCACTCACAAGTTAGAACGAAAACCGATTTGAAAATCAGCTGAAAAACAAGAGGTAGGGTTTCTGGCCCTAGGGCACCGGACTGTCCGGTGCACCATCTGCCAGGTGGGCCAGGCTGGCCCAGGGGAAGGCCTCCTCGGGCAGCAAAACCCGAGCGCGCCTGTTTCAGAAGTGAATTATAGTGGCGCACCGGACAGTGCACCGGACTGTCCGGTGTGCCATGAGTCCAACGGCTAACTGTCAGAACTAGCTGTTGGAAACAACCGTTGGCGCACCGGTGGCGCACCGTTGGCGCACCGGATTGTCCGGTGCGCCCATGCACAGTGAAATGCCTCTAACGGCTAGTTGGTGGGTGAGGGCTATTTATACCCCTCCACCCACCATATTCAATGTCTTGCACCCCACATTTATTCCAGCACATTGCTAGAGCATTGCAAGCACCAAAAGCCTAGTGAGGAGATTAGAGAATCTTAATCCCACATTTGTTCCTCATTAGCGCTAGCGAGAGCCACCTAGAGCACACACCACTTGCATTAGGCTTCTCTTGGTCAAGCGAAAGTCTACGGTTTGTTACTCTTGGTGATCGGCATTACCTGGACGACTTGGTGGCGTTGGGAGCTCGGTGATCACCGTGAAGATCTTGTTGGTGACCCGACTCAAGTTTGTAAGCGGTCTCGAGGGATCCACCGCACCGGAGTGGCAAAGGATCATCTCGTAGTGAGCACTTGGTTCTTGCGAGGACCAAGGGGGAGCGATACCCTTGCGCAGGTGCTCCAACGAGGACTAGTGGAGAGTGCCGACTCTTCGATACCTCGGGAAAAATTGGAGGAGTCTTCTAAACCTTGCTTTACATTCCGCACTTAATTCAAGCACTTTACATTGTGTATTTGTTTAGCAAGTATTTAAAGTATTGTCTTAGCATTATTGTATTTCTAGTATTATTATCTTAGTGCTAGTTGTTGGGGTGAAGTTGGGATCTTGCTTAGCTCTTGCTTAGCTTTTAATTAGTGTTGATTTTTAGAAAAGCCCAATTCACCCCCCCCTCTTGGGCATCGTGATCCTTTCAATTGGTATCAAAGCCTTGTTGCTCTTAGATTAGCTTAACCGCTAAGAGTTACGATGTCCGGTGGGGATGGACCTCCTCCCGTTTTTGATGGTGACGATTTTCCTTATTGGAAAATTCGTATGGAAGCGTATTTAGAGGCTATAGACATTGGTGTCTATAAAGCCGCCACACAAGGATTCCCCGAACCTAGAGATCGCACAAATCTTGTAGGTGATGAGTTTAATTATGAAAAATGGAATGCCAAGGCCAAAAACACCCTTTTTAGAGGCCTTTGCAAAGATGTGTTCAATAGAGTAAGAAATCATAAAAATGCTCATGATTTGTGGATGGATATTTGTGCTCTACATGAAGGAACTAGAAGTGAGCATGAGGAGAGATATCACATTGCTATGAGAAAGTTAAATTCTTTTGAAATGCTTGCTAATGAAAATGCCAATGCTATGTACTCACGTCTCAATATTCTTGTAGAGGAAGTAAATGGATTGGGGCTTACTCAAATCTCACAACCGGATGTTGTGAGGAAGATTCTCAGTGTCCTCCCAATAGACAAATATGGACACATTGTCACTGTGCTACATCAAATGGATCTTTCAGTTACCACACCTACACAAATTTTGGGAAAGATCAATGCTCATGAGATGTACATGCACATCAACGACAAAGATGAGTCATCTTCCAAAAGAAAGGATTTGGCTCTCAAAGCAAATCAAGAAAGAAAAGGAAAAAGCAAAAATACAAGTTGAGGAAGAATCCTCAAGTGATGATGACCTTGATGCTAACATTGCCTTGATGGTAAGGAAGACCACCAAGATGTTGAAGAAGCTCAACAGAGAAGGCATCAAATTTGATTCAAGAAAGAAGAAATTCTTTTCCAACAAAAGAAAGCCCATCTCTGAGATGGATTGCTACAACTGTGGAGAGCTCGGTCATCTTGCTCATCAATGTAACAAGCCCAAGAAGAACAAGTTCAAGGGCAAGAAAGAAGATGATAGCGATGATGAAAAGAAGGAAAAGAAATTCTTCAAGAGGAAGGATGGGAAGCAAAAGAGGTTCCATAAGAAGAAAAATGAAAAGACATATATTGTTGGTGACTGGCTCACTGACATTGAGTCATCAAGTGGATCTTCTTCAAGTGAAGAAGAGAATGATGAAAAAGTTGCCGCCATCGCCGGGGACTTCTCTTCACCACCACCATCGCCATCATCGACTTCTCTCCTATGCCTCATGGCTAGAGGTGAACGAAAGGTACAAAATGATATTGATATTACTGATGATAGTGATAGTGACAGTGATGAGGAATTTGCTTCACCTTCATATGATGAGCTAGCTGACTTGCTTAAAGAATATACTCAAATCATTAGAAAGTCAAAAGCTAAATGTGATAGGTTGAAAAATGAAAATGAATCTTTAAATGCCAAATATGACATAGTTATGAAAGCTAGTGATGAAATGAAAGAAGAAAACAAAACTATGTCATCAACTGTAAATGAGCTCACAACCTCCCTAAAATATGCTAAGGATAAATGTGACAAATTAAATGAAGCTAATAGGGAGTTGCAAGATAGGCTAGTAAAAATCAAGGAAGACTATACTCAGATTAAATTTGATCATGATAATCTTCTTGTTGAAAATGAACTTTTATCTTGCAAAACACATGAGGCTATTAACCCTGTTGTTAAGATTGATGTAGCAACCTCATGTGATGATTTGAGTCAAGGAGAGCAAACTAGTCTACATGCTGAATTGACTGAAAAAGTTGAAGTCTTGACTTTAGACAACCAAAAATTGAAGAGATACTTGACTGATGCAACTACTAGAGGAAAGGTTGCTATTGAGAACAATGATTTCAACAATGAGTTGGCAGTGGATAATGAAAGGCTTAAAATGAGGTCAAGAAACTTAAGAATGAAAATGAACATCTTGCAACAAGTGTGCAAAAGTTCAACAAAGGACAATACCTCCAAAATGAGTTGCTTATGAACACTGTCATGAAAAACAACAAGAGTGGTATTGGATACAATGCTTTTGTGCAAAAGAAAGCTACTACTCAATACAAGCCTAAGCAGACTCACAAGCCTATCAAATGCTTTGAGTGTGGAAATGAAGGTCATTTTGCCCACAACTACAAAGCTAAACCACCAACTCCCTTGCCTAAGCACTCAAGACCATTTGCTTTCAATGCTCATTATGTTCTAAGAAAGGTTGCAAATGGAAAGGTCAAAGTTACATTCCTAGGTCCACCAAACAAGAGTAGACCTAGACAAATCTGGGTTGCAAAGTCCTTGATTGAGAGAGTCACTGGTCCTATGCAATATAGGGCCCTCAAAACTCAAGCTTGATTTGTCTATGGATGTAGGTGAACTACAAGACCGGTGGGAGCCATTGGGTTATTGACAGTGGATGCACACAACATATGACAGGCAACCCACAGATGTTCACCTCACTTGATGAGAATGTTGATGGACAAGATAAAATCACATTTGGAGACAATTCAAAAGGAAAAGTGCAAGGACTTGGCAAGGTGGCAATTTCAAATGATTTATCAATATCAAATGTTCTCTTGGTTGCACCTTTGAGCTTCAATTTATTATCAGTGGGTCAACTCTGTGATCTTGGACTTCAATGCTTATTCACTCCAATAGAGGTTATTGTATCAAAGATGGACAATGAATCAATGGTGTTCAAGGGATTTAGATACAACAACCTCTACTTAGTGGATTTCACTTCAGAAGATGCAGACTTAAGAACTTTCCTCTTCACCAAAGCTTCACTTGGATGGCTTTGGCATAGGAGGCTTGCACATGTTGGGATGAGCACACTCAAGAAGGTATTAAAGAAAGACATGGTTAGAGGATTAAAGGATGTGGTGTTTGAAAAAGACAAGCCATGTAGTGCATGTCAAGCTGGAAAGCAAGTTGCTAATACACATCCTACTAAAGCTTTCATGTCAACATCAAGGCCACTGGAACTACTTCATATGGATTTATTTAGACCTACAAATTATGTAAGTGCCGGTGGCAACCTCTACTGTCTAGTGATTGTTGATGACTTCTCAAGATACACTTGGGTGTTCTTTCTCCATGACAAATCTGAAGTTGCATCTATATTCAAGAAGTTTGCCAAGAAAGCACAAAATGAATTTGATTGCAAGATCAAGAAGATTAGAAGTGATAATGGCAAAGAATTTGACAACACCAACATTCATGAGTACTGTGATGAAATTGGGATCAAGCATGAAGTATCTGCAACATACACACCTCAACAAAATAGAGTTGTTGAAAGGAAAAACAGGACCTTGATCACACTTGCAAGAACAATGATTGATGAGTATAACACATCGGAGAGGTTTTGGGTCGAAGCTGTCAACACTGCATGTTATGCATCAAATAGGCTATTTCCTCACCGGCTACTTGCGAAGACTCCCTATGAACTGCTAAATGGGAAAACGCCAGACGTCTCCTTCTTCTGGGTGTTTGGGTGCAAATGCTACATCTACAAGAAACACCATCACCTAGGGAAGTTTCAAAGACGTTGTGATATTGGTTTTCTTTTGGGTTATTCATTAAAGTCCAAAGCATATCGAGTATTCAACCATGCCACTGGCGTGGTAGAAGAAACATATGATGTGGAATTTGATGAGACTAATGGCTCCCAAGGAGCACTTGAAAATCTTGATGATGTAGGTGATGAGCCACTTAGGGAAGCAATGAAGAACATGCCAATTGGAGCTATCAAACCAAAAGAAGATGAAGAAGAGGTGCAAAACATTGACATGCCTTCTTCATCAAATGTACCACAAGATGATGAAAAAGATGAGAGGCATGCAAATGAAGATACATTTGTCTCTCATGAACAAGCAAGGGTACAAGCTGAAGATGTTGATGCTCTAGGATCTTCTTCCCATGTGGTTGACAGGAGAAACTCATCACTACTTCAAGCTCATCCTCAAAACCAAATCATCGGGAGTCCTTCACAAGGGGTTATTACTCGATCACATAGACATGCTTCGTTTATTGAACATCACTCCTTTGTTTCTTGTGTTGAGCCTACTTGTATAGATGAGGCGCTACAGGATCCGGACTGGGTGAATGCCATGCATGAAGAACTTAACAACTTCACCCATAACGAAGTTTGGACCCTGGAGAAGCCCCCACAAGATGCAAGAATCATTGGAACAAAGTGGGTGTTCAGAAACAAACAAGATGATCAAGGTGTGATTGTAAGGAACAAGGCAAGACTTGTTGCAAAGGGGTTCTCTCAAGTTGAAGGCTTAGATTTTGGAGAGACCTTTGCACCAGTTGCTCGACTGGAAGCCATCCGTATCCTACTTGCATATGCATCATGCTATGATATAAAACTTTATCAAATGGATGTAAAAAGTGCATTTTTAAATGGCTTCATAAATGAACTTGTATATGTTGATCAACCACCTGGATTTGAAGACCCTAGATATCCTAACCATGCTTACAGGTTGTCCAAGGCGCTATATGGGCTAAAGCAAGCTCCAAGGGCTTGGTATGAGCGCCTTCGCGACTTCCTCATCGAAAAGGGCTTCAAGATCGGGACCGTCGACACAACTCTATTCACAAAGAAACATAACGGTGATATTTTCATTTGTCAAGTATATGTTGATGATATAATCTTTGGCTCGACAAATGACTATCATTGCAAGGAATTTGGTGAGTTGATATCAAAGGAGTTCGAGATGTCAATGATTGGTGAGCTAACGTACTTCCTCGGCTTTCAAGTCAAGCAAATGAAAGATGGTAACTTTCTCTCACAAGAGAAGTATACCAAAGACTTGTTGAAAAGGTTCAACATGGAGAAGTGCAAACCAATCAAGACCCCCATGCCAACAAATGGACATCTCGACTTAGATGAGGGAGGTAACCCGGTTAATCAAACTCTCTACCGTTCTATGATTGGTAGTTTATTGTACCTTACCACATCTATGCCCGATATTATGTTTAGTGTCTGCATGTGTGCTAGATTTCAATCTAATCCTAAGAAAGCTCATCTTCGCGCTGTTAAGAGAATTCTTAGGTATCTCAGGCACACCACAAGCGTTGGTCTGTGGTATCCCAAAGGAGCTACTTTTCATTTAATTGGCTATTCCGATTCGGATTATGCCGGTTGCAAAATTGATAGGAAAAGTACTTCTGGGGGATGCCATCTGCTTGGTAGATCACTAGTTTCATGGACATCCAAAAAGCAAAATAGTGTTGCCTTGTCAACTGCCGAAGCGGAATACATTGCCGCAGGTGCTTGTTGCACACAAATTTTGTATATGAAACAAACTCTTCTAGACTATGGCGTAGTTCTAGAAAAGGTACCTTTGTTGTGTGATAATGAGAGTGCTGTTAAAATTGCTAATAATCCTATACAACACTCTCGCACCAAGCACATTGTTATCCGTCATCACTTTCTTAGACATCATGTTGCTAAAGGAGATATCATTTTAGAAGGAGTGAGGTCGGAAGATCAATTAGCGGATATTTTCACTAAGCCACTTGATAAGACCCGCTTTTGCATGTTGAGAAATGAACTAAATATTCTTGATCTCAGAAATTTTATGTAAGATGTCAAATGGTGTTGTCAAGCTTGCATTGCATGTTTTAATTTTCTTGTATTGCATCTAGGGCTTGTCTAACCTAGTTGAGATAACCGCCAACAAAGCGAGTGAAAAAGCTTAACTCGGATCAAACTTGACAAGTCTTAGTTTTAAGCTTTTAGCACTTGAATTCTTACTTCTTATGCAATTGTTGGTTCTTGAAATATGCATGAGGTACTGCACTTAGGGGGAGTATTCAAAACTCAAATCACTCATGAAAACCCCTAGTGCAAGGCCAAAATGCAAATTTCACCATTTGCCTATTTTCTCTAAAAATTATCTAGCCTATGGCAAAATATTTTGAAAAATATGAGAAAATATATGAGGGTGCCAATACCTGTCCCAACAAGTGTTATTTTGTGTGATTATAAGTTGGGATTTGGTTTGGTTGGAAATTAGATAGAAAAATTCAAAAATTTCAAATCTTCCCTCTGTCTGGGCTCATCGGACAGTCCGGTGTGCACCGGACACTGCACTGTGCAATGTCCGGTCCACCGGCAGCCACGCGCTTCAAATCTTTTTTCCTCTGCGTTGTCCGGTGGCTCACCGGACAGCTACTGTGCGCTGTCCGGTGTGCACCGGACAGGCACTGTAGACTGTCTGGTGCGCCCATATTCGGTTTTAAAAAAACTTTTCCTCGCCCGAGCCCGAGGCCAGGCTTTGTTTCCTCTCTGGCCACTGTCTCTCTCTGTCTCTGGCGACACTCCCTGCTCTCCGGCGACCCCTCCCTCACCGGCAGAGATCCTTCGGTGAACCAGTGCCCAATCTTGCCCTCTTCTCTGGTGAGACTTCCCTATCCCTCTCTCTCTGTGTGTTCTTCCCTGACTGGAGCTCTCACTCAAACCTTTCCACCATTTGATTCAAATTCCAATTTCTATCAAATCCCATGAATCCAAGTACATGATTGAGTCCCTTTATGTTCCTTGAGTACTCCTGCAGGTTTCTAGCTCCTTAGGGAGGGTTTCACAGCCTCAAATAGCCATTTCTCCAAAACCCTAAATTCTCGCACACCACATGCTCGGTGAAATGCCCAAACCAGCCAAAAATGCTCCAATTGAACCCAAATTTTTCAGGCACCTTCAAAACACCTCCAGTAACATATTCGCAAAATTTCACGCCCATCTGATATTCCAGGCTTTAATTTCACCAAATTCCCCGTTTCGAGCTATCGTTTCCGAGCCGAGTGCCCAAATCTCATTTTCTTCGCCTAAATTCAAACCAAGCACACAATTCACTCATACTCACCAATATAAACCTATTCGTGAAGTATCGGCTCAATTCCACGTCATTTCATGCCTCAATTTGAATTCCAAACCTCCTATGGCACTTTTTATCGTTCAAACGCTGTTTTCACGTCGTTTGACCTCTCGATCGCCTTATCTCTCATTTTTTGTGCCATATTTCTCTGTGTATGTATTTATTCATATTTCATATACTTATGACTATGTGACTAATACGTGCTCACCTCTTCTGTCATTTCAGTGACCTTGCCTGTCCGTGAGCCGTCTCCTGTCCTGCCTGGATTTCCACCTGTCGTGTGAGTTTTCTAGGTAGACATCTCCTCCTTTGATATTCTATCGGATATTATCAACCTATGCTTAGCCTCTCTCTCATTTGCAGTCGTCAGGTCAGGATGTCGCGCACGAAGAATGTGTCGGCGCCAGGGGGAGGCGACGATGAGGATCCTCGTCGCCCCTTCAGGCAGGTCAAGGGCAAGACCGTATACTTGGAGCAGCAGGAAGGCCGCAAGAAGCGGCGTATGGATAGAGCAGCCCGAGCAGCGGCAGCAGCAGCAGCAGCCGCTGAGCAGGCCGAGCTAGGAGATCAGCCTCAGACTCTTTCAGATCAGATTGCGTACCATGTTCGTCGTCTCGCCTCTCGGCCTCGCTCCTCCACTACCACCACTGCTTCAGCTTCCACTCCTCCACCCACTTTGCCTGCTCCTGTCACCCCTGTTGTGCCATCCACCACCTCCTGTACACCAGCTTCCACTGCTCCTCCTCCCGCTCCTGTTTCCGCTCCACCTATCCCACTTGCTCGCTTCTGGGAGCGCGATGAGACTGAGGTGCGACCTATGGCTGCAGATCCTAGGTTGTTTGACCTTCAGCGTGCTACAACGGCACGAGTACGTAGGTTCAGATACGTACCCGTGGAGTATTGGTTACCGGCTCAGAGGGATCCTGCTGCAGTTGACCTCTTCAGCACCAGGATTCAGGAATCTTTCTTCAGGGCACAGATGTCTGCACAGATTGCTCTGCGAGTGCACCGGCTTTTGGACCTTCTAGCTTTTCTGCTAGCCGCCGGTGCTGACTCTGAGGTGCACCTCACATATCTGCCTAGCCTTCTGACTCTTTTGACTACCAGCGGCAGGTATGTTGAGGAGTGGGTCCGAGTTTTCTACGTGACTATATGGATAGACCCAGACCATCACTGGATGAGGTTTCGTTTTGAGCGAGAGGATGTCACTATTACTGCCAGCAAGATTCGCCAGCTCTTTGGTTTTCACGAGTCGTCGACTCGACTTCACAGCTTATGCTACGGTACCTCTTACTCTCATCGTCGCCCTCACGGCGGTGTGGCTCCGGGTACAGCTCACATCGCGGCTCTGTTCCGCCCGCCCTTCTCAGATGGGTCGCGACGCTCACCGGCAGATTTCACTACAGCAGCCAAGTTCCTATTTTAGTTTATGAGACTGACACTTCTGCCGCGGATGGGATACAGGGAGGCTACCACACATATCCAGCTCTGGCTCCTTGGTGCCCTGGTCTCTCACACTGAGTTTGACGTTGTTGATTTCCTTATTTGTGAGATCGAGGACACCATATTGGATGGTATGCGTGCTCGTCGTCAGCTGCCATATGCTCACTACTTGTGCCACATTTTTGCTCAGCTGCTTCGGCCTCCACAGTTCCAGGGCACACTTGAGGCCTCACGTATTGTTTTTGGATCCTACCGTCCAGCGCTTGAGGATCCTGTGCCATCTTCTACTCCAGTTTTTGACACTCAGGCTGAGGATGCTGCTCTTCATCAGTTCGAAGCTCAGGATGCAGCAGTTGATGATGATGATGATGATGATGATGATGATGATTTTGGGATTCCACCTCCGCCTCCGCCTCCTATGCCTCCACGCTCACATGATCATGAGGCTGGGAGTTCTCGTGCTACCCCTCCTGCTATCGACCCTTCTCTTGCTTCGATTCTACAGACACTCACTCAGCAGCAGGCTCACTTGGCAGCCGAGCAGACCCGCCAGGCAGCAGCCCATCAGCAGTTATCCGAGAGGATGCTCTCGATGTTTCAGACCATACAGGACAGGCAGGATTCTCTTCAGCAGCAGCTTCTCCAGGATCGGGCTGAGAGCTGGGCATTCATGGCTCTTATGCTACAGCATTCTGGTGTCTCGGTTCCCCCGGTTCAGTCTGCACCACCTCCTCTGCTTCAGGCTCCTGTTGTGCCAGCGATTCAGTCTGGACCCCCTCTTCCTTCTGTTGGTCCTTCTTCCTCTCCGCTCCGGCCGGTCATGCTGGCTTTCACGTCACCGGTTCTCAGCTCTGTCTGCCCTCAGCCGCCAGTGCCACCAGCTTCTGCTGTTACCACTACTGTTGTGGCAGTATCTGTGACCACTTCAGTTCCGACAGCTTCTGCAGCGCGACCTAAGTCCGAGTTAGTACCAGCTCCAGCTTCTACAGCAGATCCTGGATCCGAGACTGACTCTGACCCCCAGCCGGCGTTCGCTCTGCTGCCTCGACCTCGACCGGATGCGCCCCCGTCGCCTCCTCCTGCTTCAGATGTGTAGGTTCGGGTACCCTTTTGGTGTTTGACGCCAAAGGGGGAGAGATATGAGTTGTGAGAACTAGGGGGAGTTAGAGAGTTAGTAGAGAGTCATTTTGATGTAATATATGTGCTTGTTACTCTCTGTACTAGCTTGGTGCTTTTGGCTCACAAACTCTATATATACTCTCGATGCTTATGATTGACTGTGTGTATTATGTTTTCACCTTATATTTTATCACCAGTCTTCCAGTTCTTGATTCATTGATTTAATTTCACTTTTATATGAACAAGAATCTTACGATGTGTATGCGCTCATTCTTATTATTATGGTACACGTTCTTTCTGTCAAAGATTACTGAGTATAACTAACCATCCTTTCTATTGACAGAAACTTCAAAACAAACTACTCTCACAAATCTTGTAGTGTTGTCATCAATCACTAAAAAGGGGGAGATTGAAAGCATCTAGGCCCCTGGTTGGTTTTAGTGATTAATGACAACGTAATGTTATATGTGACTAACGTGTGTTTTGCAGAGACAAATGGTAAGTTAGGTCGCATTACAGGTAGAAGTACTACAACCGTGAAAACAATCCCAGAGATAAGAACTCGAAGCGACGGCTAAAACGACGAAACAAAAGGTGAAGGACTACAGAGTCCGAGTGTCAAGGAGATGTGGACACTCGTGATTTAATTAGGTCTTTTATTCTCTTTTAGCCATACTATAAAGAGGGGTTGTCGATGAGTAGTTTGACCAAGAGAGTTCTAGTGTAGTGTTGGTGCACAATCACACTCACATACAATGCTAGGTGTCACTCTAGAACTCACTCACAAGTTAGAACGAAAACCGATTTGAAAATCAGCTGAAAAACAAGAGGTAGGGTTTCTGACCCTGGGGCACCGGACTGTCCGGTGTGCACCGGACTGTCCGGTGCACCATCTACCAGGTGGGCCGGGCTGGCCCAGGGGAAGGCCTCCCCGAGCAGCAAAACCCGAGCGCGCCTGTTTCAGAAGTGAATTATAGTGGCGCACCGGACAGTGCATCGGACATTGCACCGGACTGTCCGGTGTGCACTGGACAGTGACTGTTCACTGTCCGGTGTGCCATGAGTCCAACGGCTAACTGTCAGAACTAGCCGTTGGAAACGACCGTTGGCTTACCGGTGGCGCACCGGACTGTCCGGTGCGCCCGTGCGCAGTGAAATGCCTGTAACAGCTAGTTGGTGGGTGAGGGCTATTTATACCCCTCCACCCACCATATTCAATGTCTTGCACCCCACATTTATTCCAGCACATTGCTAGAGCATTGCAAGCACCAAAAGACTAGTGAGGAGATTAGAGAATCTTAATCCCGCATTTGTTCCTCATTAGCGCTAGCAAGAGCCACCTAGAGCACACACCACTTGCATTAGGCTTCTCTTGGTCAAGCGAAAGTCTACGGCTTGTTACTCTTGGTGATCGGCATCACCTAGACGGCTTGGTGGCGTTGGGAGCTCGGTGATCACCGTGAAGATCTTGTTGGTGACCCGACTCAAGTTTGTAAGCGGTCTCGAGGGATCCACCGCACCAGAGTGGCAAAGGATCATCTCGTAGTGAGCACTTGGTTCTTGCGAGGACCAAGGGGGAGCGATACCCTTGCGCGGGTGCTCCAACGAGGACTAGTGGAGAGTGCCGACTCTTCGATACCTCGGGAAAAATTGGAGGAGTCTTCTAAACCTTGCTTTACATTCCGCACTTAATTCAAGCACTTTACATTGTGTATTTGTTTAGCAAGTATTTAAAGTATTGTCTTAGCATTATTGTATTTCTAGTATTATTATCTTAGTGCTAGTTGTTGGGGTGAAGTTGGGCTCTTGCTTAGCTCTTGCTTAGCTTTTAATTAGTGTTAATTTTTAGAAAAGCCCAATTCACCCCCCCCCCTCTTAGGCATCGCGATCCTTTCACTCTTCATTTCACCCCTCGGGAAACATGTGCGCTACGTACTGCGCCTCCATTTTCCGGCATCAAACAACATGGCCGAGTACGAGGCTTTGGTTAATGGGTTGTGAATCGCCGTCGAGCTAGGGGTTTGGCGCCTCGACGCTCGGGGCGACTCGCAGCTCGTCATTGACCAAGTCATGAAGAACTCCCACTGCCGCGATCAAAAAATGGAGGCCTATTGCGACGAAGTTCGGCGCTTGGAAGATAAGTTCCACAGGCTGGAACTCAACCATGTTGCTCGACGGTACAACGAGACCGCGGATGAGCTGGCGAAAATAGCCTCGGGGCGGACGACGGTTCCCCCGAACGTCTTCTCCAAGGACATATATCAACCATCCGTCAAACTCGACGACGCGCCCAAACCCGACGAGACCTCGACCCAGCCCGAGGTACCCTCGGCCTACGAGGGTGAGGCCTTGCGCATCGAGGGAGAGCGGAATGGGGTTGCGCCAAACCAAAACTGGCAGACCCCATACCTGGAATATCTCCTCCGAGGAGAGCTGCCCCTCGACGAGGCCGAAGCTCGACGACTGGCTCGACGCGCTAAGTCGTTCATTTTAGTGGGTGATGAAAAAGAGTTGTATCACCGCAACCCCTCAGGCATTCTCCAACGATGCATATCCGTCGCCCAAGGACAAGAGCTGTTACGAGAAATACACTCGGGGGCTTGCGGTCACCATGCAGCACCTCGGACCCTCGTGGGAAACGCTTTCCGATAAGGTTTCTACTGGCCGACCGCGGTGGCCGACGCCACTAGGATTGTACGCTCCTGCCAAGGGTGTCAATTCTACGCGAGACAGACGCGCCTGCCCGCTCAAGCCCTGCAGACAATACCTATCACTTGGTCGTTTGCCGTATGGGGTCTGGACCTCGTCGGTCCCTTGCAGAAGGCACCCGGGGGCTTCACGCACCTGCTGGTCGCCATCGACAAATTCTCCAAGTGGATCAAGGTCCGACCCTTAACCAGCATCGGGTCCGAGTAGGCGGTGGCGTTCTTCACAAATATCATCCATCGCTTTGGGATCTCAAACTCCATCATCACCGACAATGGCACGCACTTCACTGGGAAAAAGTTCCTGGACTTCTGCGAAGACCACCACATCCGTGTGGACTGGGCCGCAGTAGCTCACCCAATGACAAATGGGCAGGTGGAGCGCGCCAACGGTATGATTTTGCAGGGACTGAAACTGAGGATCTACAACGACCTCAACAAGTTTGGCAAGCGGTGGATAAAAGAACTACCCTCGGTGGTTTGGAGTCTGAGGACGACGCCGAGCCGGGCCACGGGATTCTCGCCATTTTTCCTAGTCTATGGGGTCGAGGCCATCTTACCCACGGACTTGGAATACGGTTCCCCGAGGACAAAGGCTTACGACAACCAAAGCAACCAGACCAGCCGAGAGGATTCATTGGACCAGCTGGAAAAGGCTCGGGACGTGGCCTTACTACACTCGGCGCGGTATCAGCAGTCTCTGCGACGCTACCACGCCCGAAGGGTTCGGCCCCGAGGCTTCCAAGTGGGAGACTTGGTACTTCGGCTGCGACAAGATGCCCAAGGGCGCCACAAGCTTACTCCTCCCTGGGAAGGGCTGTTCATCATCGCCAGGATTTTGAAGCCCGGGACATACAAGCTGGCCAACGACCAAGGCGAGGTCTACAGCAACGCTTGGAACATCGAACAACTACGTCGCTTTGACCCTTAAAATGTTTCAAGTCGTTCATGTATCTCGCTTTCTTTACATGCATAAATAAAGTCTAACCATAAAGGAAGGATCAGCCTTGCCTCGGCAAAGCCCGACCCTCCCTCGGGGGCTAGAAGGGGGGAACCCCCTCTGCGTCAAAATTTTCCTGGGAAAAGTCTTTTACCAGAACGACTTTCACGCTTTTCGACTGCGTCGGTAACAAAATCCTAATGACGAGCGAGAGGGACCTTGAACGGCAAGGTCGACCGAGCCGAGGGACTCCTACGCCTCTGGGATACGGATACCTCACTCATCACCTTCTGCGAAAAGTAACTCACGCTCGGATAAACGATTCTGCTACCAAACAAGTCCTAACGCTTGAAAACTTTTCTACCAAAACGACTTTCGTGCTTTTCGACTATATCGATAACAGAATCCTAAAAACGACGAGAGGAACCTTAAACGGCAAGGCCGACCAAGCCGAGGGACTCCTACACCTCCGGGATACGGATACCTCACTCATCACCTTCCGCGAAAAGTAACTCACGCTCGGATAAGCGATTCTGCTACCGAACAAGTCCTAACACACGAAACGAGAGGAAAGAAAACGCAGCTTTATAATCTGACAATTAAAATGTTTAGGCCTCGGCGACCGCAAAAAACATACGCATACTTAAAACAAACTGTTCCTGCAGGCTCAGACATCGGCAGGGGGAGGAACAGCACGCTCGGTGTCATTTCCACCCTCGGCAGAATCTGGCCCGACCTCGGACGGCGACACGGGCGGAAGGATCTCCACCTCAAAGGAGGAAGCCAGCGCCGCGCTTGGGCCCTCGATAGCCGCGTCAAGCCTCTGGACCTCGGCTAAGGCAGCCTCCTCTTCGTCGGGTAAGCAGTACCCCTCGCTAACCCGCTCCAGATCCACGTCGTAGTGGGAAGCGAGCACGGCGAAGGCCCGCCTAACGCCATGGTGCAGCGCCCCGCGGAGTCTGCTGCGCACATGGCCGCCCAAGGCCCGCAGATGACTCTGGGGGGAGCTACCCGAGGAGACGCCGTCGAGGCCAAAGGCCTGGCAGAAAGCCGAGATGGCCTCAAACATGGCCACGCCGTCGGCCTTTTTCTGCTCAGCTGCCTCGGCAAGCGCCTTGCAGTTCTTGACGGATTCGTTAAGAGCCGTCTCGAATCCTGTAGACAGCCGAACAAAATTCTTCAGACGCAAGGAGAAGAATGGAGACAAAAACAAAGTCATAGAGCGGGCAAAACATACCTTCGGCCCGGGCACGCTGCTGTGAGGCCATGGCTCGGGCAGACCGGGCAGACCCGATGACCACAGCCAGGCCCTCCGCAAGGGTCCCGGTCCGAGCGGTCGCCTCGGGTCTAGAAAGGGGGAAGCCCCCTCTGCGTCAAAATTTTCCTCGGAAAAGTTTTCCGCCAAAACGACTTTCGTGCCTTTCGACTGCGTCGATAACAGAATCCTAATGACGAGCGAGAGAGACCTTGAACGGCAAGGCCGACCGAGCCGAGGGACTCCTACGCCTCCGGGATACGGATACCTCACTCATCACCTTCCGCGAAAGGTAGCTCACGCTCGGATAAGTGATTCTGCTACCGACGAACAAGTCCTAATGCTCGAAACAAGAGGAAAGAAGCACGGCTTTATACCCAAATGTTCAGGCCTCAGCAGCCACAAAGAACAAACACACGTACTTGGGGTAACAATGGTACCTAGACTTAGACGTCGGCAGTGCCCTCGGCGGTTTTTCTCGACCTACGACAGATGTTTTAGTACTTAAAGCTATTACATCTCGCTCTGAAGCGGCAGAGGAGCCCTCTCCCACGACGTAAAGACGACGCACCCGTGTTCCGTTCCTCGAACGACTCATGCACGCGCAACAGACGCCCCGCGAATCGCCCGTCCCGTCGCATTAACTCCTTGGCAGGGCAAGCGACACCTCCGGCAGGCGAAGCGGGCACCGTTTCACCTCCGTCATGATGACCGCGTCAAAAAAGGTGCGCCACATTATTTGAATTCATATCCTTTTTCTTTTCCTCTCTCTCTCTCTCTTGCCACAGGGACCGGGAAAGGGGATATTCCGAAAAGGATCCTTCTCAGCGAAGGAAACGGGCCCCGAGCCCTCCTACTGATCAGGGGTTCGAAGGTTTCGCCCTCCGGGGTTCGGCAACCGCCCCAGAGCACTCGGGCTCTGAGCCCTTTACTGATCAGGAATTTGAAGGCTGGCCCCTCGGAAGGGTTCGACAACCGCCCCAGAGCACGCAAAGTCAGGGATGACCCTGGGAACGTCCATTACATGGCCGAGGCTCGGGCTACGCTCCTGAGGTACCCTAGGACATTTCCGAGACCAGCGGGAACGATTTGTAATGGAATCCCACCAGAGGGAGGCACCGAGCCCTCGGACCCTATCGAATGGGTCCGGGTCCAGCAAATCACCCGCAGGTACTTTTGGAGCGCGCCTCTGGGCCACTAGCCGACCCTTATCGAACGGGGCTCGGGCGTCCACTCGGATCACCCGCTAGCAACTCACTGGAAACACCATGTTCGGTGCCCTTCGAGGGTAACACGACGCTTTCCCCCCCCCCCTTCCTCCTTGTGGAAAGGCGACGAAGGGGCATACAATAAAAGTCAAGACGGTCCTTGATCGTCCTGTCGCTCCGTGCAGAGGCTCGGGGGCTGCTCTCGCACCAGGCTACGGCCAAACTGTTGATCACGTCAACAAACCAGCGTAAAAACTCGGAGCCTGACCGTGCACCTGGGCTACGGCCAGGCCACATGAGGGAACAACAAGGTCGACCGAGGCATCACAAAAAGAAATTAAGACCTCAAAGGAGTCAAACCACTCCTCCGAGGCCTCGGGGGCTACACCCGACGGGTGCGCTCGCGCGCACCCATCGGAACAAAATACGACCGAGACGGGCTGGTCCCCTTGCAAAAATCCGGCAGAACCTCCAAGCGAGTACCTACACTCCCTTCGAGGCTCGGGGGCTACTGTCGGGTACCGTAATTAGGGGTACCCCCAATGCTCCTAAACACGGCTGGAAAAAATCTTCAGAACAAACCATAAACAACTGATAAGGCGTGGTTCAAATCAAGGCCTCGTCTACCAAGGGACGTGACCTCATCCAGCCTCGGAGCCTGACGGATTCACGCCTCGCCTGAGGGTCCCTTCAGTCAGCAGACGCACCCCCGTCTCACCCGAGGCTAAGCTCAGGCGAACTTTGTCATACAGCGACCTCGGCCAGATCGCCCTACCAACCGATCGTATCGCATGCGCATTTAATACGGGGATCGCCTAACACCTTATCCTGACACGCGCGCCTCAGTCGGCAAGGTCAAGGTGACCGCAGTCACTTCGCCCTTTCACTGACTGTTCTGACAGGAAAACAGCATTGTTCGCCCCGCTCCGGCTACCGTGCCAACCGCCAGGGTAGGACTAGCAACAGCAAGTCGTGACCTCTCCCGAGTTCAGCCTCGGACGTGAAAAGGAGCTCCGCCTCGCCCGACTCCAGGCCTCAGCCTCAGCCCCGGCCTCAGGGAAGGTCTCCGCCTCGCCCGACCCCAGGCCTCGGCCTCGGGGGAAGGTCCCCGTCTCGCCCGACCTCAGGCCTCGGCCTCAACCCCGGCCTTAGGAGAAGTCTCTGCCTCGCCCGACCTCGGCCTCGGACCGACTACGCTACAGGGGATACATCATTACCCTATCGCTAGCTAGCCACCCTTTGCTACGAAGGAATAAGACCGGAGTCACATCAAACTACTCCGATAGCAGGTAATGATGGTTCCCCGCGTGCGTCCATGACGTCGATGGTTCTCAGCTCCCTACGGAAGCAAGGAAACGTCAGCAGTATCCATGCCGCACCGCCAGCTGCGCCTCTACAGGGCTTAAGGCACTTCTCCGCCAGCCACGTTAGCATACAGCTACACCCCCATTGTACAGCTGGGCCATCTCCTTGTATCTATAAAAGGGGATGTCCAGGGCCTTCTTAAGAAAAGGACAAACGCACACAGGGACAGGGCGAGCGAAGAGAGGCAGGCAGGGTAGGAGAGACGCGGAGGAGGGTAGCTCAGACAGCCCACCTCGAGGCCAAACCCTCTCTCTCTCTCTCTCGCTCTCGCTCTCTAGCGACGCTTGTAACCCCTACTACGAGCACCCTGGTGCAAGATAATATAAGCCTCATCCTCCCGCTTGTGTTCCATCTTGCATCAACCCATCTGGGCAGGGGCACACAGCAATAAATTCACTGGTCGGTTGACGGTCCTCGCGGGTCCGAAACGCCGACAGATAGAGACCAACAAGATGCCTAAGCAGTTGCAACTGCCATAGAGCATGCTTAGAGGGGTGGGAGAGGAGGTTGTATTAGGATCGATTACCCTCTTATCCACAATAGTTTGAGGCTACTCCACTACGACGGTCATCACATGCTCGTGTTCCTGTATACCGTACCAAGGTTCAACCTTAGAAGGTAGGAGCAACTATACCACTACACCCATAGGTCAAAGAGATCTATAAGTTCAAAATCGATTAGGTTTAGGACAACCCTAGGTTGTTACACCTTCATAGAGTTATAGCTAGTCAGGTCTGATGTTTCTGCCATGTTCCCATGTCTAGGTGGATATCAATGTGAAGGACCCTAGAGCTGGTGTGTTATGTAGCACTACTATACAAGTGTCCTTTTATCGAGCTCAAGCGATGGAGTGAATATCGCTAAAGGATCATAAGGCCATCAACTTCATTCTTCTGGTTGAGGTAGTCGGTCTAGAAATAAAGGAGCACCTCAATTACTTTCTAGGACTTCAAAGACTTCTTTTAGGGGTAGGACTGTACATTGATTAGTGGGTCCAAGTGTTTTATGCCACTGTTTAGATATACCATAAACACGAGCAATTTTAGTTTAGATTTTAGGGTAGTGACTATAGGCTATATGCTAGAGATGTCAAAAAGTTGTTTGGATTATTAGCATCTTAGACTCGTATCCATGGTCATTGGTATGGAGCATCTTATCCACCTCGACGTCCTCACGATAATGGCATGCCTCTATCAGCACAAAGTGGCCCATCTAGTTAGGCCATCGTTTGGAGATAGATCTCGCCATGGACGAGTTGACTTCACACATGTAGCACATATCCTCTATGCAATTATGAGGACACTACTTTCTCGGATGGGATATGATGAGGCATTCACCAACATTTAGCATTTGCTCCTTGGATCGTTAAGGGTCGCTAGCCACAACCAAATATGTTGAACCTCAGCATTAGCCGTCTCCAAAGCTATGCGAGTCGCTCCCAAATCCCTCAGAAGGATGTCCACTGTCCGCCTCGAGGGGATCGGCGAGGTGAACGGATGTGACAAGAAGTCGTGACACATTTGTGCCTCGGAAGAGGCGATCGCCACCCTAAGGAGCAAAGCGAGGATTAACAAGAAGAGGGACAAGAGGAAACCCCGAGATAAGGTAGTCTGGTCATACCATTTCCTCAAATAATCCCTCCTGGGAGATCTGCTCCGATCCATGGGCGAAAGGAGATGCCGGCTAATAAGGAGATCCCCGGACAAGGCTGCTCGCACTCCCCCTCTCTTTCTTTTAAAGAGGGAGGGTACTCAGAAAAGCTCACACAGAAAGGGGAAGCGGGAGAGACTCAAGGGCCCTACAATACAAAAAAACCAGGGAACAAAGTTTTCTTTATTAATTTAGGGAGGTACTATCGAGGTGCAGTACATTGCGATCAACGCGCGTCACGCACAATGTCATGAGCTGACACCCTAATCACGACACCACTAGCCACCTTGTCGTAACCTTCAAGCACGTCTTCTAGCCCTTCATCCGAAAAGGACAAAGGAGGACCGATGATGTCCTAGAGGCGACAGCCAGAGCATATATCCCCCATAAGCAGCGCCACTATGGCTCCCCGATAAACGCAGAAGTCGGCGGTGTCTCGAATACGGTATGGAGCGTTGTCTACGTGCTCAATTAGGGAGGTGTCGCGAGCCCTGACGTAGTCCAGAAGATGGCCCAGGCGATGATGCAACTTCTCTAGCTCAGCCCCACAACTGCCAGGAGAGACAAACAAGATGAGAAACGAGATAAAGAAGCCACGGAAAGGTCGGAGGGCAACTGACTTACCAACGACACGACCGTAGGCTTCAGCAAGCTACGTGCGAAGTAGCTCGGCCTAGGCCTCGGTGGCCTCTTGCGTTGCACGAGAGTCGTCGCAACTCTCTGGAGACGCCTGAGGGAGAGGAGGAGGAGATAAGGAGCTCGGCCGTAGCAGCCCGATGGGTGGCGATGTGACCTCCTGATCAGCGGTGACCGCACTACGACAAAAGGAGAAGGGAGAAAATATCAAGGCTGAGAAGGGGGTCGGGGAACTCAGAGGAGGAAACTTACCTCGGCTCATGGCCCATGGAGCACGACATCCTAGCGGCCCAAGATCCATCGGCCGACCCGGGCACCCGGCAGAAGGTGTGTTCAAGGAAGAGGCCAAAGAGAAAGGGAAATTGAGGGTGACTAATCAGCGAACGACTACTCGAGACTTATAAAGAGAGAGAAGTGTCTCACTCCACCCCGAGGGACGACAAGTCACCATGAAAGCAGCCCAAGTCCCTAGGAGGAATAAAACACCATGATCACTCGAAAGGCGAAAGGACAAAGCGTTGTTGAACCCTTCATCAGCCCCGAAGGGAGATACTCTCACCCTCTAGGGCTGGGGCTACTGTCAGGGATAAGTTGCCTGACCCCTAGGCCCATCGGTCAGCGAACACACTAGGGAGAGGCCTCTAGCAACTAGGGTCCTCTGTTCAGTCGGAGGAGATAGGTAACGTCTACCCTGGAGGCACCCGCCCTAGACGAACCTCGCAGCACCGAGCTTGGGGTTGGGCATGGTGGAACCTAACAGGGGGCCAGGCACGGCAAAGGGAAACCACTCGAGTAGATCCTGCGTCTAGCCCGAGACCGACCCATCATAAGTGATTGGCCACATTAACTATGTCTAGCGATGAGCCACGATGGAGGCGCCCGTATGCCTCCCACTCTTGACCTATGAAGCCCTCAGGTAGTAGTGCTCTCATGACCTACAAACCCCTCGGACTGCGGCACATTTATGGCATGTGCCACCCCGGTCTGCTACGCACATATGACCTATCAGACTAGGCTTGAGTGCACAGACCGCTGGTAGCATGAAACACGGCAAGACGCACCGAGCCCTAGGCTACGAAGACTAGGGGTCGCCATAGCCCAAATGATGGTGTTTGGGCCCCACGCTGCTCGCTGAAAGGGAAATGGCCTCAACTATTTCCTATAATCGATTTTGGTGTTTGATGACCATCACAAATCTTATAGACTAACTAATTTGCCTAGTTGATAGTTTCTCAAGTGCATAAAGTTCATATATGTCAATTCTAAGTCAATTATTCGAAATACAGTAGATTATTCCGGACAGGGGAAGTGTTTTGGAAATTCCCCTAAGCATGGACCGTCCGGGCCCTTGCGGCGGACCGTCCGCGACACCAGGAAAAGCCTCGGACAGGAACACTGCAAAAAAACATCGTTTACACTGCGGATTGTCCGAAGGAGAACCGAGCATCGTCCGAGACCAAGCACGGACCGTCCGGCCTCACGCACGGACCGTCTGACCGTTCAAAAAATAGAAAAACCTGAAGGTGATGGGTTCGGTAAAATGCATTTTTAGCATCCTCGCGGACCGTCAGGGGTGCACGGCCGGACCATCCGTGACTGCTCTGACTGACATCTGACAACGCATTTAATGCACTTGTAGCCGTTGATATAGCCATTACTGCTGACCGTTGCGATTTCAGCCATTGATGTACAGGGGCGGACCGTCCGGACTAGAGCCGCGGACCGTCTACGATCGGCAGGAAGAGGGCAATGGCTAGGAAGTTGTTGGTGGCTATAAATACAACCCCAACCACCTCCATTCACCACATCAAAGCACTCTACTCATACACATTCAATACAAGAGCTAGCAATCCATTCCAAGGCACATTCAAAGCTTCCAAACCTCTCCAAGTTCCACAATTGAGACAAGTGATCATTAGTGATTAGTGGCTTGAGAGAGTGCGACTCGTGTTTCATTTGTTGCTCTTGTTGCTTGATTTTCTTAATCATGCTTTCTTCATCTCCTTCTAAACTCTCTAGTGAATTGTAAAGACAGCAAGAGACACCTAAGTGTGTGGTGGTCCTTGCGGAGTCTTAGTGATCCTTGAGATTAAGAAGACGCACTCAACTGGTCTAAGTGATCGATTGAGAGAGGGAAAGGGTTGAAAAAGACCCGGCCTTCGTGGCCTCCTCAACAGGGAGTAGGTTCATTGGAACTGAACCTCGGGAAACAAATCGTTGTGTTCATTTATGTTGATCATTAACTTGCGATTTGATTCTTCCTCTCCCCCCTCTCTAAAGTTCTCTTGCTCACAATCTTTTGAGTTAGCTCCCAAGGTCATCTGCATTGATTGAGCAACTCATAGCAAGAATAACTCTCTTCCGCATTCTGAATTCATTATAACTTGTTTTTATCCTAACCCCGGGTGAAGTTTGTGTTCAAAGTTTATAATTTATAGGTTTTGTCGATTCACCCCCCCTCTAGGCGACTTTCACTCATGTTGTTTGTCATAAAGAATACGAGACAACCAGGCGACCCCGGGGCCCACGAGCACGTGTGGCTTCACCCCGAGTAGAACGCCTGATTTTACCTTTGCTTGGTGGCTCCTTCCCGGGGAAGCCACTGTTGGCTGACCCCACCCCCGGCCTATAAAAGGAAGGGGTTGGTCCTTAGACAAATGGATGCATACACGCACAGACGGGCCCTAAACAAGAAGACACCCAGACGGATCGACGAAGGGGAGGAGAACACACCGACGAGGACCCAAAGGCCGAAGCCTCGCCACCAAGCAAGACTTAGCTAGGACTCCACTCTGTAACCTTTAGCTCCACTTCCACCCCCGACAAGAGCCTTGGGAGCGTCTCCTCTCTCGCTCTCTCGCCCGCTTGTAACCCCTACTACTAGCTTTGATCATCAATGGTGCCGGTAGGGCAGGCCACCGATGATTAGAAGTAGGGACATTTTGTTCGAACCAGCATAAATCTTGCGCCCACCGCACACACCGTCCGGAGCTCAGAACATGCACAATAAATTTACTTGTCGGAGCGAGGTTCGAAACACCGACAATTGGTGACTATAGATGACAATATAGTCGCATAACTAGAACATAGGATTGCATATCGTCAACATCATGTAGCATAGTATAGTTGTAGAGAAGTAGAGGATGCTTGCCAATTAGCTCTATAGAGAGGCTAAGACTAGATACGAGCAAAGACGCTAGGCTGAGGCATAGCAACGTCTGACTGATCGGATGCTCACTTTGTTTGACACCATCTAGGGTCGGTAGGACTAGTTCCAGTAGAACTTTCTAACACACTGTGTGAGTACCTTTCCATTCTTCAAGCACATCCTTTAATAGAAAGAGATTCAATGCATCCACCACCATTTAGATGGCACCTCCTACCACCCTATAGACTCTCGTGACCCCAACTATATAGTTTGATAGATTTCAATTTTATAGTCTGTATCTGTTTGTGTCATCTATGTACCCTACTACACTTGACTTCTATTCACCAGTCCAGGTATGACCACTGGTTTTGATGGTATGTCACAAGCGATGCCAATTTCAGCTCTATTGACATCGTCCGTCACTATCATGATTGTCACTACACCATCTACCTTGACAGTCTTATTCGGTTTGGTCACTAGAGCCACTCCTTAGACAATTGCCTTGAATGTATCACTAGAGCCTTCAATTCTAGTTGCTCCCTTAACTGGTATAATAGGGACACTACCCTCATTAGTGGCATCATCAAATCCTCCCAAGCCTATCACAACTCTTCCAACTAGTCAGTCTAAGCCTACAACAAGAGCTCCACCGTTAGTACTTACTTCCTAGACAAATTGCTCTTCCAACTCAGATGTGGAGGCCCTCCTTATGCAATTTGATATAACACTTCACATCTCAGTGCCTAACATGACTGTGTTGGTCCCTCCTCACAACCCTTAAGGTTTTGTAGATTTTAGTGATTGAGGCTAAAGGGCGAGAGGGGCTAGGAGTATGTGAGTTAGAGTGAGATAGATAGAGTAGGATTTGATTTTCTATATTTTATGTGTGATCCCTCATGATATTCTCATACTTCTGCATGCACTTCACCTTTTTATGTATTGTATATTATATTATGTTGCATGCGTATGATATGGTGTGACATCTAACATGTGTTGTTTTATTTTTTATATTTATAATGTCACTTACACTTGTTTTTGCTCTTAAAGTTACATCTTATGAAAACAAACTTATTCATGTACTTGCGCTTAACGTTTCACTCCTATTGTACATGTTATGTACTTAGTATGTATGAAGTTCCTCTAACATTCATGTTCTTAATTCCACAAGTTCATGCAAATCAAGTGTCTTAAAAACCTCAAATATTTCACATACTTGAGGATGTGTTGTTATCAATAACCAAAAAAAGGAGATTTAAAGCATCTAGGCCCCTGATTTAGTTTCTATGGTTAATGACAATGCAAGATTATTGTGACTAACATGTGTTTTATAGAGGCGATTTGAGTTAGGTCATAATAATAGAGACTAATTGGGCTTTATGTTGTATTCATAACACTATCGATGGAGATCAATCATCAATTTTCAAAGGATGAGAAAGAAGGTTAAGGATCAGGTGGTTCTAAGTGTCAATGAGTTGTTGGACACATATTAGCAATAAAACCTTCTTTTTATTCCTTTGACTACAATATAAACATGTATGCATGGGTAGCTTTACCTAGTTAAGTATAGTGTAGAGTAGTGATGCACACTTGCGAAAACTAGTTCTAGGTAATCCCAGGAGAGAGAACATTATAAGTTTGAGAACAAACCCATCTCCAAAAAAATGTTGAAATAAGCAAGATGACGATGTTGTAGCGACATCGGACATGGGACTGCCCTGTTTAGAATAGATATGACACCAATGTGTCGGGTGTGCATTGGACAAGTCATCAAGAAATCTTGCATATGAGACTTAAATGCTAACTACTCACTTGACATGTCTGATGTGTCACCCAAACATGGCACCGTACAGGTAGCCATAGAGGCTGCAAATTGTGTCTAAGAGGTTGAGTACTCATCAGACATGCATGGTGTGTCACCAGGCATGGCACCATATAAGGTACTTAGATAGGTATAGAAACTATATATTTGAATGGTATACTCGCTGGACATGTGGGGTGAAGCACCATATACCAGTACATAATGACTTGTTTTTAAAAGTAGCCATTGGAGCTACACCAAACATGTCTAGTGTATACTTGATGTGCTCAGACATATCGAGTGTCCCTGTGAAAGATAAGTGGATGGCCAATGTCTAGTTGCTTTCCTTGGTACTATGTATGCACCTCAACTTGTTTCATTTGAGATCTCTTGCTTATTTTAACAGTTGAAGGGACCCTTTGGAGTGTGAAGAAGAGCCTTTGCCTAGTAAGTAACTTGAGAGTTGGTAATCACATGATTAGCGGCTCATTAGTACATTTAGAGAAGATTGTGTGAATCCACCATTCCCATTAGCCTTAGATGGGTCAAGTGGAGTTCTTGCTTGTTACTCTTGGTAATCAGCACACCTAGATGGCTTGGTGGTGATTGAGAGTTCGGTGATCATATGGAGAGCTTGTGGGTGACCAAAATCAAGGTGTACACAGTTATGAGTGGTCATGGTTCACCATGCAGGAGTGGAAAAAACAACCCATATAGAGCATTTGGTACTTACGTAGATCAAGGGAGAGTGGCACACATGCACGAGTGCTCCAACAAAGGCTAGTGAAAGCATCTAGGCCCCTGGTTGGTTTTAGTGATTAATGACAACGTAAGATTACATGTGACTAACATGTGTTTTGCAAAGCAAATGATAAGTTAGGTCACATTGCAGGGAGTTGCGCTACAACAGTGAAAACAATCCCTCATATGAGAACTTGAAGCGACAGATGAAAAGGAGAATCAAAAGATGAAAGACTTCATATCCTAAGTGTCGAAGGAGTTGTGGGACACTTGATATAGAGTTAGGACTTCTATTTTTTGTTTTAGCCGTACTATAAAGAGGGGTTGTGGATGAATAGTTTGACCAAAAGGAATCTAGTGTAGTGTCGGTGATTGTTCACACTCACAACTAGTGCTAGGTGTCACTCTAGAATTCACTCACAAGTTAGAATCGAAAAGGGTTTAGAAAAACCTAAGAAAAGAAAGGGGTTGCTGACCTGGGGGCACTGGACTATATGGTGGCCCCCCTGGCAGCGAGCTCGAGAGCGCCCGAGAGCAAGCCATCAGTACCCCCAGAAACATGAGAGCAAACAGTTCCTAGACTTGATTTTTAGCCTGGTATCGGACTGTCCGGTGCACACCAGTTAGGTACTGTTCACTGTCCGGTGCGACATCAGAGCAACGACTAGTTGTCGGAACTAGCCGTTGGAAGCGTATCGTTGGCGCACCGGACTGTCCGATGCGCCCATGCGCAGCAGCCTATTGTAATGGCTAGTTTTGGTTGGTGGGTGTGTTTATACCCCATCCACCAGCCATATTAAGTGTCTTGCTTCCCTCAACCACCTTGTATTCGTTGCTAGAGCATTGCAAGTCCACAAAGCATAGTGAGGTGATTAGCAAAATCATAATCCCATGTTAGGACCTCATTAGTGTGCATGAGAGCGACCTAGAGCACACACCACGTGCATTAGGCTTCTCTTGGTCAAGCGAAGGTCTATGACTTATTACTCTTGGTGATCGACATCACCTAGATAGCTCGGTGGCGATTGGAGTTCGGTGATCACCCCGAAGGATTTGTTGTTGACCCGACTCAATGGTTGTACGCGATCGTAAGGGATCCACCACGCCGGAGAGGCAAAGAATCATCTCATAGTGAGCACTTGGTTCTTGCGAGTACCAAGGGGAGCAATACCCTTGTGTGGGTGCTACAACGAGGACTAGGGGAGAGTGCCGACTCTTCGATACCCCAGGAAAAATTGGAGGTGTCTTCTTGTCCCTACTTTACTTTTCATATTTAATTTGAGAATTTTACTTTGTGTATTTTCTTAGCTAGTATTTGCAATAATGACTTAGGATTGTTCTCTATTTCATAGCTTTTACTTCTTGCTAGTAGTTTGGGTGAAGTTGGACTCATGCTTAGGGTTTAATATTTTATTAGAATTTTAGAGAAGCCCAATTCACCCCCTCTTGGGCATCGTGATCCTTTCAACTAGTAGAGAGTGTTAATTCTTCAATACCTCAACAAAACATCAAGACAATTGTAATCCTTACTTATGAGCATTTACTTTTAAGCAATCACATTCAAATTTCGACATTGCTAGAATTGCTATGATAGTATAGGATTGGAATATATGATGTAAAACTCTTGATCGCTAGATAGAAACACTTCCTAGGTACAAGGGGTGAAGCAAACTCGTTAATAGGCTTTATTTTGTACAAGAAATTAATAAACCCAATTAACCCACCCCTCCCCTCTTTTGGATATCTTGATCCTTTTAGATATCTTAATGGCACAAAAAATTGGATTATTTTTCAAAAGAAACTAAGGTCTAATTACTTTGGATACACTGACATTGGCTATTTATTCGATCCCTATAATGGTATGTCCTAGATGTGCTTTGTATTTTTGTTTGGAGGAATTGTCATATCATGGAAGTCTTATTAACATAGTCTAGTGACAACCTTTATAGATTATTACAAAATTGTTGCGTGATATAAATCATCATATGAATGTGTCTAGCTTCATCGAATGATTAATTATACTAGTGTATAGCGCGCACTTATGCGCGCATGGCGAATCGTTTAGCAACATTGTAATGATGTGTGGTGACTGTATGATTGACAGAGTAAAAAAGGACATAAGAGCAAAAACAAAGCAAACTAAGGTTCAGTGATTGAAAGAGCTGCACATTATTTAGAGGTGGTAAATGTAGCAGTTACAATAGCTACATAGTCAACCGACAGGTACGTACAAGTTTATATATTACATCATTAGCAGAATTCAACCGTTGGGGGTCGCTTCAATATATATGACACTGCGAAGGTTTCAACAGCTTGGTTATATATACACAAAAGCATTCGTGATCCAAAAGTGACGATGCTCGTCGTAGATATGCAACATAGGTAACTGTAAAAAAGGTGAGTGTAGTTATGGTGTCTTTGAGCTACTATGTGTTTTGTGGTATGGTTATAAAGGTGAGTGAAGAAGAATATGTAGATTATACTGATTACAAATTATGTAGAAGGCAGGGGAGTAGAATGTGTAGTACCTTCATGAGAACTGTGATGATTTAACAATTAAGGTTGTGAGGGTTTGTACTGGCTGGATAGCCTTGATCCTATGTGTTTGTTGGTGTTAGTATGAACTATGATTCATACCTGCAGAATTGAATAGTATATACAACTGGGGTTGTATTCTTTTAAAAAATACATACTTCTTAGGAGGCGACGCAAGGTTATCTTTGTTGAGCTGATTTGAAAGTTGGTCATCAACATGTAAATAAGTGGATAAGAAGTGTCAAGTAACATGGCTAATATAAAATAAAAGTTAATATTATTGAAGTTCAATGCCTTTTTAGAAAGCATTGTAGAGTTCTTGAGAAGTGAGTCGTTTTTATTATCATGTCAATATGTCACGCATATGTGTGCTGTGTAGCCTAGGCTATTGATCTTGTCTTTCTTATTCACAAGGAAAGACACAAGGATTTGCTGAATATTTTCAATAGAATGGAGAGTTCTATAATTGCTTAATCTACGGAAGATGTCTACATTTAATAATATTGGCACCCAGATGGAGATACTCACAAAAAGGCATGCAGATTTGAGATGTATTAATTAATATTTACATAACAATCCTGCTCACAAAATAGGTAACATGTTTCAGATTGTACTTAAAGAGTTTATTCGTAATTAGATCATTATATTATGATAAAACTGAGACAACAGCTTTAGTTGTCCACAAATTTACTTCCGTGTTCTCATCCTGATGCTTCTATTACTGAACCAGGAAGGATGTGACTTCTGCAAGTAGTTGCTTATTAGCCTATACAAATATAAGTATATGGGGATTGTTTATTGTTAGAGTTTATTCGTAATTAGATCATTATATTATGATAAAACTGAGACAACAACTTTAGTTGTCCACAAATTTACTTCCGTGTTTTCATCCTGATGCTTCTATTACTGAACCAGGAAGGATGTGACTTCTGCAAGTAGTTGCTTATTAGCCTATACCAAATATAAGTATCAGAGTTGCTATATATACTAAGTTTTGTTAGAATTATGTTTCCTCATGCCTTGATCATTTCTGTTTCCATGCTTAGGTATTGTTTGGTCGATTAGTTGAATTGTTATGCTCTGTATATCTGCCTGTGCATGAACAATATATATTATTTTATTAAACACATCCTATATTTGTTTTCTGGATATTGTCGATCATAGTGAGATATTATTGATTAGTTGACATAATAACGGATCTGTGGTAAATAGCAGATGCGTCTGATGCAAAGGCGTGGAGGCATGGTTGTGGGAAGTTAGAAATGCTGG
This sequence comes from Zea mays, assembly GCF_902167145.1. Classification (NCBI taxonomy): domain Eukaryota; kingdom Viridiplantae; phylum Streptophyta; class Magnoliopsida; order Poales; family Poaceae; genus Zea; species Zea mays. The sequence continues at coordinate 181,437,029 of NC_050097.1, read as the reverse complement.
CAACCATGTGCATCAGGGAGAATGTTTGATGGGCTTGGAAAGGTTGGGGGCACTTAGCAGCGATCAAATATCACTGGCAAAAACCTGTTTAGCATAGGAGCAGTTGTGACACAGATAGACTCAAGGTGGCATCGCTGTTGGAAATAGGTAAGTACAGGAGCGTGGAGAGGCTACAATTTTAAGGCCAACAATGTCAACAGCATTAATCTAAACAGTTGACTATTAATCTAAACAGCATAGTTTTGGTTATACTGCATTTCCCTCTCTGTCATTCTTTTTGGCCAGTTTAAGCTACTACTGTCCCATCCGATCTCAACTAACTTATATATTATATAATGATGATGCCCATTGTAGCTAGGGCTGATCTCAACTAACTCATATTGTATTTGCATATTAAAGTACAACAAATAATTATGTTAGTATAAACTACATACCAACAGCATAGTTTTGGTTTCAAAGCAAGTTGGTTTAGGTTGGGGATGAAACCAATAAGAAACAAAGATATTGAAAAGTATGAAAAGAGTAAAAGACAGTGAGCTAAAATTCTTTCTTACTTCTATAAAATATGTATGAAGCAAGAGTGGATTGTAATATGTGTTTTTTGTCGCAACAAGAGTAGATAACTGTTTAATTGTGGGAACATATGTAATGTAGATGTTAAAACATGTTTCATTTGAGAGTGGATTTTTTTGTTGATTGTTGCAACAAGAGTGCATTGCTATGTATTTCTGGAAACATGTGGAATTGAAATGTATCAATATAACATACTTACATTTGTGTCCTTTCAGAATACATAAGTTCGTGTCGTGGCTGCCAAATACATTTGATGAGTTCATACATGTATATATAAGTTGATATGGAGTACTTGTAGTTAATACTAAGAAATATCTTACCACATTTTCTTGATTGTTAGAAGTGGATAGTTTGGCGAGAACCAATTACCTCTCTGGATAAACCTTGGTTATGTGACTGTTGTAATCACTGGAATCCAAAAAACAGTTTAGAGTGTTGCTCTAAAAGTATCCAGAATCCAATGTTAATTCCCTTGTACTGTGTGTTCGCTGCACATGGAAAAAATCCCTATGTGCCGTCGAAATTTATAATCATTCCTTGTGTGCCATTGAGTGACATATAGGAAATTATTTTTTATGTGTATGATATGTGTGGCCAGTGGCACACAAGGAATGCGTATAATTTTCAATGGCACTAACTTAGTCGATGGGGAAGCACAAGAAACACACAAACACAATGAGATAAAATTATTTCGTGAAATACAGGTAAAATTAGCTCATATTAGTACTACATTTACATCCAAAAAATAATATAAGTGCAACATGTAGAAGCAACCCTTTGTCGTCGCATAAAAGACGTTCTATAAACCAAATCAATAAAGCAGAATGCAACATGTAGCAGACGCAACACACGAATGAAGGGTGCTTATAGAAAATGGTATGCCACCAAACAGTTCATGTAAGGATACAATGACACGCAAATAGAGTACAACATAAAGCAATAGCCAATTACCTCTTCGAATAAACCTTGGGTGTGTGATATTGTTGCAAATACTGCAATCTAACAACGATTAGGGGTGCTGGTGTAATAAATATTTTAATGGTATAGATCCAAAGTTGTAATCTTTTAATAGTATAGATCTAATTCTTCCTAATCTAAAATGCCATATATCACCCCCCTATTTTTACTGGGTTTTTGAGGAGTTCAATAGCGTATAACGAAGGCCCCGTTTAGTTTGAAAGACTTAGTCCCTACATTTTAGTCTCATTTAGTCTATAAATTATCAAACATTGAGATTGAAATATGGATTAAGCTCTTTTAGTCTCTAGTCCCTCAAAGGAAGGGCCGTACCTGAGGGGATGCGGAGGTGCGGCCGCACCGGGGCCCCAAAAACAGAGGGTCCACCTAGCCACTGGACACTAGCACTTTTCCTGTTAAACCTATCTATTCTAGACACAAATACGCAAAGAGCGATGCGCTATCGATCAGTCTCGTTTAGATTGTTAAACTAATGTCTCAATTACTTATCGAATACTCCATCCGTTTCAAAATAGTATTTGTTTTAGCTCTTGATTTTTATGTTTATATTCAACTATATAATGATGAATCCACTAAAGAAGCAAAACAAATTCTGTTTTGATATAGAGAGAGTATTATTTATTATACACATGATGGTTGCATCGGCAGAGAGAAGCTTTTTAAAATTGAAATATTTTTATGAACTATTTATGGTCAACAATAACTCAAGAGAGATTAAATGGCTCGGCGATTCTATATATCGAAAAAAGTTGTTGGATGAGATTGATCTCAATGATATAAGGGATGACTTTGTATCATAAAATGTTAGAAGATATTTTTAATGATATCAGATAACAAGTAAGTGTTTTTAACTATATTTTACATTTGTATCTTATAAACTCCAAAACAGTGCATAATAATTTTTATATGTCAAATATTCGATACTACATGTACAATTATATATATGTGTGTGGATGGGGCATCCATATCGGATTTTGCACTGCCCCCGAAAAGTCAGAAATGGCCTCAAAGGGTGACTAAAAAGAACTAAACCATATTAATTTCGTCTTTTTCTTTTTATTTCCGTTGCACTAATTACAGGAGAATATTAAAGATTTTGATCCTTACTATTTATATAATGCTTTTTGAATACTTTTAAATCTCTAGAACTAGAGACTAAACTTTAGTCTCCTGACTAAACTTTAGTCGCTGCCTCGCTGGACATTATCACACTCAAGTGATCTCATCACACGTATCACCAGGGTGGATCTAATCTCACGGATCGATGGATGTGTTCGAGGGATGCTTCGGAGCAAACACCGTCTGATCTATGGACGACGATTTAACATGTACTAGGTGAGTGCCCGTGCGTTGCAACGGAAACATATAATATCATGATAACTTATGAACAAATGTGTGTTATACTCTTATGTGAAAATGTTTCGTAATTAATTTGTGATCCTAGCCATACATAAACTTTGTTATTTCAATCAAGCTATTTCATCACTACATTGCAACCAACAGTACCATGCAGACTTCTATACATGATTTTAAAAATGTCATGTCAGTTGCATCATTTAAATGCTAAGACTATCACAATAAATTACAAACTTATACAAACCTTCAAAAACTACCATAAGGTCTTATAATTCAAATGGATACACCTGATGTGTTCTTTTCTTCTTTGCAACTTGCTTGTTGACAGAAACCCCAAGCATGTCATTAATATCAATAAAATATGCCCGGCAGCACAAGTAATGGTGTGGTTGGATGGGAGGGAGCAAGCATCGAGCTTGATGAAACGAACTCATAAAGCACACATATGCTGCAAATCCATAGAGCATGAGAAGTAAACAAACTTGTAAATCTGAAGGACTATCATCACAGAACTTGCATATCCAACCACCTATTAATGAAAACCACTTAAGAAGGCATTAAAACCACTCATGGACCAGATTTAAAATAAAATCTATTGATTCTCAAAGTCATCAAATTATCATAACCTTAGTCCCTACATTGTAGGAAAGTCATATTATGCCATCACTAACTGAACACGGAACATAACTAAGTAAATAGGGGCAAAGAAAAGGTAACATTTCAGATCATAGATGCAATATTAAATTTTTGTATTGCACCTCATGTGATCAGAATTCAGAACCATAAGTGCGGCACTTGTAAGCTTGCATGTGTGCAACCGACGGAAATAGTAAACTGCAGATGAAGTCTCCTTTAAATAACATGCATATACCACGACTATTTCAGATTTGTAAATTTCCATTGCCTTAAACATTTACAGTAGTCAAACAAAATATTCTTCTTCACGTGTGCTCTATTGGGAATACACTAAGATTGGATAAAAAATGATCGCTACTTGTCCATGAGCTCGATCTCACTTCATGGTCCAAGCTTTATTTGAGCATGCAGTCTTATCAATGGAGTTGCCAGTATCAATCTTGATGTTGCAGAAATCCATTACACAAATCTAAAGGTTAATGCTAAAAAAGAAGAGAAAAAAAGAACCATGAGCTCCAAATAATTCAGGACAGCTCAACCTGAACACAACCCTTACAAGGATAGTTGAAGACAAAATCCAAAAGAAAAGCACGATCCTCCAAAAGATTGAAATTACCTCCATTGAATGATACAATATTAGTATCAGATAAAAAGGGTCTTGTGTGGAGAACAAGTATCTTAGAAAAACATTTAATGATATCATGGGCAGATATTGTGGAAGTATTCCCCCTAAATTGAGATTCAGTAACAAACAAAACAGTTCTTTTACAAGAAAAAAGTAAGGTAACTCTAGCAATCTGCTACAATAAGCAACATAATTTGAAAAATTAGTAAAGCTCTTCCTTTGCTCTGTTGATAACCCAGTAGAACCCTGCTTCCCTACTAATGCATATCTCAGCTGATCAAGCTCTACCAGAGCCATAACCTCCTCGATAAATTCCTATAAAATAGCTCAAAGTGTGCATTATCTAAAATAACCACTTGCCCCTAGATTAAAAAGAGTTAGTACAAGTCATACATGTCTTGTTTTTGTACTTATATCTTTCGAAAGTCGTAAGATTGATAAAAACCACAGTGACTCTTCAGTTGTTATTTGTGGCGACTGTATATCATTTTGATCAACATAACCAGCTATCTTGGCAAAAGTTCTGTCATGGGCATCATAGAGAGCGGTCACTCATGTGGGACCGTACCTATGCGCGCCAAAAGCGAGAGGCCGCAGGGGGCGCTGGCAGCAGCGCGCGCAAGGAAGGCATGGCAAAGGAAAGCGCGCGCAAGGAAGGCATGGCAAAGGAAAGTGACTGATTTGGTGGCTAAATTGATAGACCTAAGTTGTAGGGGATATAATTCCAATTAGTCACTTGCCTAATTAGTGGTTGCCTAGTTGGTCAACCAGTGGCCTATATATAGGCCTGTACACAGGAGACAAAGAAGGGAGGAATATATTATCAAACCAATCTCTCTCTCTCTTGCAATGACTCTCAAGCGCCTAGGGCTGCTACCCTAGAACCAAGCCTGCGGCAGAGAGGTATAACCTCACCGAAGAAGACAGCTATCCCCATGGACTGACACCTGGTATCAGCTCCAGGTTATCCTCACCACCACCAGCCGCCCATACCTCACCACCACCAGCCGCCGCGCCATCAGCCGCCGCAACGCCCTCCCACCCGCCCTCTCCAACTCCAGATGCATTCACTCGGCTCGAAGAGAGTTTTAGCCGTTTCACAGAGAAGTGGGATCAGTTCGTTGTGATGTTAAACCGCTACAAGGAGAAGACAGAGAAGGAACTCCAAGCAGCGTTGCGGCTTCAGACGGCAGCGCGAGGGTTCCTGACACGCCGCCAGGTACAGTCCCTTCGTGGGGAGAAGCACTTTGCTGTGGCCTCCAGGGCCACCCCATGGCCGTCATCACATGAGCAGGCCGTGGTGCGCCTGCAAGCCGCAGTGCGCGGCTTCCTTGTTAGGCGGGCGGTGCGGAAGCTGCACTTGCTGATCGGCTCATCACTGCACCAACTCGCAGCCTGCGTGCCTAACCACCAGGTCTCGTCTATACTTTTTGAACCACCTGCAGAAGTCGAGATCTGGGTATGCAGCCCCCCTGCACGGCCAAAGAGGGTCGTCTCCTTCATTCGGGCACCTGCCTTGGTGCTGGACAGACCCAATATAAGAATGGGCTGGTTCCTCCTCCACCTTTCATCCAACGTGAAGGCCACAGTTCAGCTCTTTCCTTGGGATCCAGGAGGGCAGGAGGACATAGCTGTAGTTCAAATTTATATTTTAGTTCCACAATTATTTTGTATTTTCGTCTTAAATAATAAAGATAAGCCGAGATGTAAAAGGCTTAACCTTAAGTCGTGTCAGGTAAGTCTATGGCAGCTCGAGGACGAGCTGGTCCTCAAGGGAGGGGGAGATGTCATGGGCATCATAGAGAGCGGTCACTCATGTGGGGCCGCACCTATGCGCGCCAAAAGCGAGAGGCCGCAGGGGGCGCTGGCAGCAGCGCGTGCAAGGAAGGCATGGCAAAGGAAAGCGCGCGCAAGGAAGACATGGCAAAGGAAAGTGACTGATTTGGTGGCTAAATTGATAGACCTAAATTGTAGGGGATATAATTCCAATTAGTCACTTGCCTAATTAGTGGTTGCCTAGTTGGTCAACCGGTGGCCTATATATAGGCCTGTACGCAGGAGACAAAGAAGGGAGGAATATATTATCAAACCAATCTCCCTCTCTTGCAATGACTCTCAAGCGCCTAGGGCTGCTACCCTAGAACCAAGCCTGCGACAGAGGGATATAACCTCGCCGTAGAAGACGACGAACCGCGGCTACGACCTTCGTAGCCGAGGGCCCCCTGCTCTAGACGCCCAGGCCCTTGACAACCTGCCAGAAATCTTGATATCACCTTCAATACATCCACCTGTTTTTCTACCAGCTAAAACATCAAGATGGGTCGTCCTTCCAACACTACTTGAGCCAACCAGTGCCGTTAAGACACATGGCCTAAATACTCCACTTTCTTCAGATAGCAACTGTAGTCTTTTATCAGTTACACCTATGATTTTATTTCCCATATGCATGTAGAAACAATCTTGGCTGGTGATCAACTATAAAAATATAAATAAAAAGGTTTAGAAGAACAACCTTTGTCATATCAACAAAATAGTTAATTTTGTGAAACATCATTGTTAGTGGTTGAAATGGTAATATCATTCCCTTGTTGATCATTGTTTGCTTTATTGAATTTATGTCTATACGTCAATGTATATCCATTATATTTTCCTTTAGGGAGGTTATGTTCAATTATATAGCATAGTTAAGAGTTAAATGTGTAGTTAGCTAGGAGAAAAAATTTGGTATGTACATAATTCAACAAGCAAACATGAAAATTCAATATGAAGACATGCAAATGAAATAAACATACAAACACTGGCAACAGCAAGAGATGCAAATCCTAGCTTTCTTCCTTTACTTAATTATCTCATCAATATCCGATTAAAAGAAAATGCACAAAGTAGCACAAAAGAATAAACAGACAAGAGCACACGAGTATAGAACATAATAGAAGCCTTAACCAATTCAAACAATGGATTAGATGTATCATTACCTGTAACAACAACAAAGCCAACCTCTAAAAACTACCATGGGAATTGGTGGAAGGTGGCACGACTATTCAGACAGTGTACTAAAAGAAAAAGATCATTTGAGTGGCTCATATTTAACCATTCTCAGGATAGCAAGTGCACCTTATAGTGGAAGCACAATAAAATCTCTCTTGCTCTCTTTCTGTCCCTCTCGTAACGACGTTACTTGTAGCTACCACTATCCCAAAAGGAATGCTTGTCGAGGTGCATAGACAAAACTGCATTCTTTTCGGGATGGAGGTAGTAAGGTACAAGCCATCCTAGTTATACCTCTGCCATATCACCTAGTACAATGCACAAAAACAAATTTGTTCATGGTCCCAAAGGATCTGGTTTCACAGGCATCATTTTCTGTTTTCACAAAAGCATCATTTTCTGTGTTTCATAGGGCAAGACAAACATGGCTCAAGCTTAACTACTGTCGTTGTGTGAATTCTACATATTATAATTTTCTATGTTCAGTAGCCCAAAACAGAAACAACTCGAGCTTGACTGTAGTTGTTTCTCCAATGCCAGTTAAGGGTTCACATCTTGATAGTTACAAATTTCTAGTAGTGACTCCAAGGTGTTGATAGAATCAACAAGAGTGGTATAGTCTGCATTCATCAACATTGTAGTCCATGGCTGCAGAAATACCATAGAGATTAGGAGTACAAGAGAAATAGCATAAGAGTGGGTAAACATACCGGATCTTTTTTGCTAGCAAAAATATGCTTCTACAAAAAGGAAGAAAACTAAGCTATTTGAATGAAAGCTACAGAGTTCATTAAAGCTTATTTTCATGACAAATCCACCCTTTTTATTTTCAGACAGAGCTACCTGCAGCAAACCAAGCTGACTACACATAAGAAATGTTATGCACTTACAGTTTGGAGTGTTTGTGCTTTTGGCTCAGATCAGATGCATTTGAATCTTGTAGGCTTAAAGCTTGGTCCACCTAAGACGCTCTACTAAAACTAAATGTTTTTTCCAATGAACAACTACATCATTTCGTCCATCACTTAATCAGAGGAGCCATATCAATGCAAAGTAGCATACCTGTAGATCAGAACTCAGAAGTAGACAACCATCTGGACACCCTTCTCCACGAATCCGCACTTGGCATAGTAGGCACCCAGCTCAGGGGTGCAGTCGAGGATGACCTTGTAGCAGCCGACGTCCCTAGAGATCTTGAGGCAGTTAACATTGGATGAGTGCGCCACAAACTCCTCTACACCAAATGCAAGTCAAGGCATTCCAATAATGTGTGTGAATTTAACAGCCCAATCTTCCTCGATGACTAATATTATTTGCATCAATGTAGCACTTCAGACATTTTCACATACATGCTGGAATGCCAGCAATTGCATAATCAATGACAAATCAGTAACGACTACTTGATAATCACCAACAGCTAAATGTGACCTGCCGAATCTCGCAACCACCAAATAACTATTTAACAACTCAATAGAAACAGAAAATTAAGAGTCGGGAGCTCCTTCTCAAACTACTATGCAGCAACCCAAATCTACCCCCCTACTGGTTGAACGACCGCGACAGCAGCAATGGATCGGTCATACAAAAACCACTATGCAGCAACACCGACAAGTAATTAAAAAAAGGAAGCGAAATAGCGCAAAGGAAGTGACGAGGATACGGAGCTTTTAGGCACGCTTGGTGTTGGTCGTCATGGCCGTCTACCTTCACAGCGAATACCGCACAGCCGGGTCCAATCTCATCTCAAATCACGCTGACGCCACGACGCCACCAACGGGACCCGCCAGCCCTTCCACATGCAACAGCTCTCGAATGATTATTGTCACAACCAATTAAGAACATGAAAACTAATATGCAAACTGTCTTGTAAAGTATTTTTAATGATAAAAGAAAGAAATTTAGCAAGGCCAAACATCCAATTGAGATCTGGTACCAGAGAAAGTGGTCTTTGATGATCTAGTTGCTCCCAAACCCAGCCTAAAGTATAAGCATAACTCACAGCCTTACAAAATAAGCCTCTCAGTTCAGCTGAATAACCATCAGTTTCAATGAACAAGATTGTATGTAATTTTTAAGCAGATAATGTGTCATTATATAAGAAACAACACAAGTAGATATAAAAGTATAAATACATGTTATTTAGTTAACAAAATTTTTGTGAAGTTAAAAGTCTGATGAAAAATTGAAATGATAAGTAGATATACTTAATCTCAGACTGGATGATGATCTGGTGACTCTCTGAAACGTGGAAGCAGTTCTAACTGACAAGTTCAGGAACCATACTCCTTTCTCTGTCTGGTTCTAACGATATGAACATAAGCTAAATTCTACAGTTTTTTGTTCTCCTTTGGGCACATGTACAACATGCAAATGAAACAGAGTAAGAGAAAAAGATAAAAGGTTAACATTTGCTATTGCTGCCTTCGTACAATAAGGCCAACACCCAACAAATCAAGTAGGTGCCGAATCAAAACCAAAGTGAAGTGCATACCAAACTTGTGGATGGAAGCACATTTTAGAAACTTCATAATGATTGCTTTGCAGCAAAACCAAATGATAAAGATGTTTGTAGTACTAATTCGTTGTTATTTACAAAGTGGCGCAAGGAAGGTTTAGAGGATAAGTAACAACAGGTCATTACCATTCTGAACTATTAAAACAAACATAATTAAAGTGATCTTGCTACTGTTTAAAATAAACTTGTTACTTTTATTTTCGAAACTGAATTACCTCTCTTTTTTAAACTGGCAGATTTGTAATCCTAGACATGGATTACAACATCACCTTTTATTTATTATAAGAAAACAAGCACTATTCAACTTCTGTTTCACATATGATTCAAGTCAAAACAACTTTTCTTCTTCCGAAGATGAGGTCACTGTATTGATTAAGGAGAGAAATTGAAATTTATAGACCTAATTCCAAAAATGCACTCTAACCTTAGTTCACCCTGAATCTATTTTTGTCATGTTTTAATCTTTTTTGCACTTATGCTCTTTGCTGATTTAGGACAATCTGAATCGAATAATCAGTGGAAATGTCCCGTATCCAGTTGATCAACATCACCTTGACAATCCACATGTTAAAGCCAACTTACTCTTTCAGGTACAATAGCTGTGCCCGATTCTGAAATGGAATGTTAATTTTCTGCAGGATTACAATGAAACGGTTGCAGTGGTTGGGCGTTACATAAGTGAGAACTACAATGGTGTTGCTCTGCATCCAATTGATTTTATAGATACCAGTTCTGGGAAGCTTCTGGCTGAGGTGATGGACCCTGACATAATAACAATCAGCCCAGTGAACAAGCTACATCCGCAAGATGACATCCTAGCTACAGGAAGCTCAAGGTAGACCTATCGATACATAAGTATATAATAATGTTATCTAGTGCTATATCTTTTCCCCTCCACAACTCATGAGGTGGTCCTTGCAGGTCTATTTTCATATGGAAGCCAAAAACTGAAGATGAACTTACTGAAGAAAGAGCCAAACAGAAGGCCAAGGAATACGTATATGGATCAAGTTCCCGGAAGAAAACCAAATGGCAAGCATGACAATAGTAGTGATGACGACTCAGGTGGTGATTCTGGCGAAAATAACAAGAAAGCAAAGAAGACTCGCTTCACTCATGCAGTAAAGGGAAAGGGCAAATCCAAAGTCTGATGCTTGGTGTACATAGTCGACAGCATTTTGACAAGAAACCATCCATTAACCAGCAAATGAAACAGAGTAAGAGAAAAAGATAAAAGGTTAACATTTGCTATTGCTACCTTCGTACAATAAGGCCAACACCCAACAAATCAAGTTGAGGACGAGGAGGGCCCGCTCGATTGCACGCGCACGGATACGACGCTGGGGACCCTGCACAGCTCCTGCCGCCCCTCCCGGCACCTAGCGAGGAGGTCGAGAACCTCGACAGCGCGCGCGGAGAACCGGCGTCGCGTAGCGCGAGGGCGCTGTGGGCGTGCCTCGGTGGTTGGGTCCATGCGCGGTTGAGGGAGGCGATTTCCGCAGGCACGGCGGCGGGGGCTGGGTTCATGCGCGTGCGTGCGCGGTTGTGGGCGAGATCCGTCGGCGGGAGCTGGGTGCATCCGCGGTCCGCGGGCACAGCGGCAGGGGCTGGGTCCATGCGTGTGCCTGCGCGGTTGTGGACAAGATCCGTGGCGGGGGCAGGTTCCACGTGCGGGCGTGGGAGAGGACAGAGGCGGGGGCATGGCGAGGGCGGGGGCAAGGTGCGGAACTCTAGCCACGGCGTGCGGCAATCTCAGGGGCGGGGGCGGCGGCGGCGGCGTGGGGAGGGGCGGTCGTGGAGGGGTGGTGAAGGGCGCGTGGATGGGGCGAGGGCAGGCGGGGACACGGTAGTGTGGACGCTGACGTTACTAACTTAATAGGGTAGTATAGATAAATATGAGGTTAATCAAAGAAAATTCAAAATCACAGTTCAATCATTATCTCTCGATTACAACCACGCTCAAACAGCTACATTATGTGCCGTCGACACCAGTGCAGTCTCAGCGTCATGGATCGTCATAACAATACATTATCAGTTACAACACATGAGAAAGCACAGCAGTCATGTGGTTTTTAATTTCGCTGCTGCCTTGATTCACCACAATCCAACACCAGCAGCTACATTTATGCAGTTTCCGTCTCAACAAAAAACGAATGACAGCAGTGGCAACAGATAAATCAAGATCACCTCACAAACTGTCCAAGCTGTTAATTCTTTTCAGTGGTTTGTTTCCTGCACTTGTCACGTACCAACAGCAGTAATATGCACAGATAAATCAAATGGTACAGTATAGTATAGTACATGCAAATTACATAATTCTCGCAAAGCAACAAGTGGTAAGTAGTAGTAACAACACAAGACATCACACGCTTAGTGTAAGAGAGGCTATGGAAGGTGTTAAATTGAATATTACTACTAGGCCTGGGAAGGCTGTGACAGCAGACTTCTTCCACTTGAAGTGCTGTTCTTGAGGCTGGTTCCATGGTGGGAGCTGCTCAGTAGGAGTCATGAGCTGGGCTGTCCGAGTGCATGTCCATGGACGAATCATTCGAAGCCGTGGGGTTCACATCGCGGCTTGCACCGTTCGCGAAGTACCCTGCATCCCCGTCCTGCTCTAGGTGGTAAGGTTGCAGGCTCCGCCGGATGGGGCTGGATAATGCGCTTGAAAAGACCATGGAATTCTTGGACTGTGTCAACCCAGGGTTTCCTGAAGCAAATAAGCTTGGCGATGGTTGCTGGTTGCTTGTGTTGGGAATGTGCATTGTCGGTGCAGTGCTTTGGCTAGGGTATTGTGACCTTGGAGAGGCTGATGCATTGTCACCTCCATACTGAATCTCATGCTACACACAGATGATACATAAGTGTGTAATCATTCTTTGCCTGAATATGCGCAAAAGGAAGAACAATGGTGAAACTGTATGCAAACATGCTATGGCTGGATATGTAAAAAGGCAAAGAAAATAATCAGAGGATAGGAACAGGATCGAAGTTAAGTCTGCAAGAACAACAAGTTCATCTCATCTCATTTGTCATAAACTATTGTTCATTAAGGCAACAAGTCAGTAGCACACAATTTAGAACTAACCATGACCTATGAAATGGCAATATATGCAGGTTTTTTACCTGAGTTTGTATTGTCAATTTGTATAGAAACATATCAAGGAACGATTGCAAACTTACCTGGATATGGGAGGCTACATCAGCAACTGTTAGCCTCAAACCATTTTCGTGCTGCCTCAGGATCCATTCATAAAGTTTTTCCTGAATCAACCAAATAAAATAGAATTTTATTAGTAAACGGGGTGTATGTGTGTGTAGTGAACTAGTGATGGTGGTTGGGGCGCTGAAAAGAAATAAGAGATACCAATACTGATACTAGTAGTATGGATGAACATTGTCTGCCTACAATCAGTGCATTTTCATGAAAAGGTCCATGATCGAGACAAAAAAATATTATTTGCATCTTACAAAAACCAGAGCAAAACAAACAAATGTGAGTACATGGGGTAGTGGCAACTTAATAGTTAGTATTGAGTTTGGCATTAAGTGGCAACTTAATAGTTAGTATTGAGTTTGGCGTTAATTCCAGTACATGGAAAACGGCACCCTGGTTATTATGTCAAAAAGAAAAACTCAAATGCCCTACACCATCCACAGATTGGAACGTCAAAGCAGTATCAGAAACCATGTTATGTAAATCTCACACCTGCTAACTGGTTTTCAAACGGTGTGACATATTAAATAAAAAATTTTAACACATAGAGAGATGATATAGCCTACAGAAGATGGATAAATAACAACAATGAGCAAAGATCAGCATGGTCATTAATTCTAGGTAAATGCAGTTTGGACTGAAAATTTGAGGCAAGAGCATGCTCCAGATTCCAAATTCACAGATAGTTCTGTGAAAAAGATAAAATCATGCTACTAGAGGGCACAATCGTCACCTGTTGTAGAAGTGTGAAATCATGTACTCACTCATAGAAATAACTGCACTATTTTTTCTACCTCTACCTATTTAATTCTAATCACAATTTGTAGACAACCTGGCTATGTACCTCAAGAACGTATTGTGCTTCAATGCATTGCAATGAACTAGCTGAAAGCCTAGAACCTAGGCAATGTATAATGCTATTATGTGGCATGCGCATAGTGGAATGTTGCATCTGTTTTGTTGGAACTTGGAACTCACACCGTCTTGTGGGATGCTGGAGGAGGGCTGGAGGCATCTGCAGTTTTTCCTAGTCTCCAGGTGATGGCACTTGGTGAGATGACAGCTGCTGGCAATCAGGGCTAGAGACAGCTTAGGCTCTACGAGGTTGGTTATGCACATGAGGAAGTGAATACTAAGTTGTCAACTAGATGCCAGTACTGACAATTCCAATGCGTTCACTGGTTTCCGGTTGTACGAGGGTATACCCGACTATCCATTTGATGAGATAAGAAGAGGAGATTTAGTCATATTTAGATACAATATTGCACTACCAAAGCTTACTTGTTGTGTCTGAAAAATAAATGTTAACTTCTTACCTAACAATAAAACAATGTGGACCACAGAACAACACCTATCATAGAAATCAAGTACTGCAATCTCTGACTGGAACAGTACAGTAGTACACTGAATGGCGAGACTTCCATATAGCAGTGCACAAGCAAAGTGAGGTTTGAAAGGATGCATCCTTGGTACTACTGCTTAAGTAAGCTGCCCCAAAAGTAAAGTTTCTAGCCCCTCCCACCAGCTTTCCGATTGCACACCATCCCTCTGAACCTAACCAAGGCTAATCTGAGCCTTGCAAGTTGCAAAGCACAAAGTGAGACGCCCACAGCCGCTTCCACCCAGAAAGGAAAAGGCTAAAGTAACACGGAAGCAGCTGATTAGAGAAGGAGCAGCAATTAGAGCTGGTAAAATTCCAAGCGGAATGACTCCAAATGGCAATACAACAGTGATTCTTTTATCAATCAGTTTTGTCGGAGGTGTGATATTGAATACGAACAGGATGAGCTAGGCATCAAGTACGAAGAAACATTAATCCCAGGAAAAGTTGGCACTGGACGTGGATCGAAACTAACCATGCTCAGCCTATCCATCCATCCAGGAAATTCGGTCAGAACTTGCGTCGGGAGGTAACATGCATACTTGCTACTGACATCATAACCTTTGGCATCGCAAACAACAAATCGAAATCAGTATGGAACTGGACTTGAGAAATCCAATCCCCCCCCCCCCCCCTCTCAGAAAGGAGGAGTCGGCACCGGAATTCCCAACCAATCGAGCCTAAAACACAGGAATTCACACCACGCAGACTGACAAAGCGCCCAAAAGCGGATAGGCCCGAATTGGCCTCCGCCAGGACGCAAATCTCTGCCACTACCACCGTGGAACGACACCCAACAGGTACCGCAATCCGCCGCCTGGGGAGAAGAGGGAGGGAGATGGACGTACCATGGCGTGACGTTCGCCGGCGTGGAAGGAGGCCTTCTGCGCGCCCATGCCGAGCGTGTAGAGCTGCGAGAGCGAGTTGGCGGCGCCCCGGAAGGCCCCGTAGAGCGCCCGGTCCGTCTCCTCCAGGCGTGCCGCCTCCGCCTTGCGCTTCTTCCCGGCCATCCCAGCCAGTCCCCTCAGGTCGTCGCTTCCCGATCCGTCCGGCGACCGCCCAGTCCGGCGACGGAAGGGAGCTCTAAGGGACCCCGCGGCGAGACGGGCCCCGGCGGCGAGGTGACGTCGACGCGCACGAAGCGGCGGCTTTACGTCTCTCCCTGCCTGTGCCTGCGCAGTGTTTTTCCCCCCGTCTCGTCTCCTTCCCGTGGTTTTGGTTGGTTTCTCTTACTCCTCGCTCTTCATATCGTCTCGTCGTCGCGTCGTTTGCAGTGGCCAGTGGGTGTGGTGTGGGCGTGTGGCTCGTGTCGTGAGCGCGCGCGGAGGCTGATGCCGACGCTGGGCCCGCATGGCGGTGGGCGGAACGGGACGGGAGCGTACAAGCACGTGGCATGGGGGCTGACTGATTGACGGCGTGGATGCGAGGTAGTGGGACCATCGGAGCTGCCCGCCTGGCAGCACCGGTGTCAGTGACCGCTGTTGAGGCGTAATAGGCCCAGCGGCCCACTACAGATTAATAGGCCCAGCAGCCCACTGCAAGCAGCAGTGGCCGGTCCAGTGGCCTCGGAAACGCGGGGAGCCAGAGAGCTAGACTCTAGCTTTGAGTTGTCGTCTCTTCTTCGCACTCCTTGACGACAGTGTCCACCCCGCGTGGCGGCGCGCGCACCAAGAAGAGAAAGCCATGTCCAAGGGGTTCGTCGAGAGGGTATGTATGATAAAAACGGAAACGGTAATTTTTAGATACCGGAAATCATTTTCAAAGTTTTACCAAAATTTAGATCTAAACGGAATCGGTTACCGAAAATACGGGAACAAAATCGATAGAAAAAATCGAAAACGGAAACGGTTGGTGCTTTTTCCGACCGTTTCTGGATATTAGCGTTTTTATTCGGTATTTTACCGTCGGTAATAAATTCGATATTTTCAGAAAAATATTAAATCTGAACGGACCTTTATAAATTCAAAATAAATTCATCTTAACTTAGAAAATATGAAACTAATTTATTATTTTTTTAAAATCAAGATCTATCTAATGGTGTATAGTTTAGAATCGTTTGAAGCTTTTATAAATCTTATTTATGTTTTCTTACATGTTATTACTCTTGATACATATATTCATAATTTACACGAGAACTTAAGAAAGACTAAGAGAACACTAATTATATTGAATATGCCAAGTAGTATGAGTACAAATAGAATATAAGTGTCATATCATTATGCACATTTTGATTCTACTTTATTTAAATACGTAATAATAATTTTATTATTGTACACTTCTTACCTTATATATCTATTGTGACCTCATACCTTATATATTATTACTAATTTTATATGAATGTATGACTTGCGTGAATTTTTTAAGTTAATTGAGGGTACTTGTTACAATTTTTACCAATCGGATTTTAGTTTTTGATCGTAACCGATGTAATTTTCGTACCGAACTTTCGTTTCCGATGTTTCCGAATTACTGATGTCGTTTTCGTTTCTGGAGTTACCGTTTTGGATCTCGTTTTCAAGAAAAAAAATGAAAACGAAAATGTTTTAGTGTCTACCGATCGTTTTCACCATCAGAGATTTGTGTGAGTGGGAGACACGGGCTTAGAGAGGTTGTGGTGTTCGTATTGGACCATGACAACTTCACCATTGTTCCTATCACGACTCTAACGAAGATAACACATTCCATTTTAACATAAACTCTTTGGTAAATGGAGGAAACCTAGAACCGCCTCCTGCCCAGCAACAGCAAGTTAATAGCAAGATTCCTTCATTCCAGCGATTCATCGCCCATAACTTTGACGCCAGCGACCATGGCACATCAGGCTTCCCTGTTGTTGTTAATAGGATCGACATACTAGATATCCAGATTTTCAACACTAACATTCACACGACAATGTGCTAGTGAGGAAGCTTACGATGGCACATGTCGCTTTGGTTACAATACAAAGTTGTGTTTTCCTTAGTACTATTGCACTCACATCATTTGTATGAATATTTACATTTGAAATGGCTATATTAATCATGAATATCTAATAAGTAACTAGGTAGGGTTTATAGTTTTCTGTAATGGCTTTGGCTCCTCCAGAAAAGCTGCTTTGTCAAGAAGCCAACACCAAAGTCATTTCTGAAGAAGCTAAAACCATACCAAAGGAGGCTTAAATTGTGTTTTGCTAAGTTTCGAAAGTGTTATTATGACAAAATTAGAATATTAACCAAATAAATTGAGACAAAATTAATGTTTATAGAAAAAGTTGTTTTCACGAAGTACAATTTATAGAGCACCTTATGAAGTTTGTAGACATGGTCGGGATGCTCGGGATCTTGAAAACCTAGTCGTTGCTCCACATAACTATCTTGGTGATAGGTCCATTGAGAAGCAACCTCTTGACATCCATCCCATATAACTTGAAGCCATGATGGGAAACAAAGTCTACAAAGCATTTGGATTGCTTCAAGTCTCGCCACTGGTTTATGTCTCTTCAAAGTCATATGTTGGTCACAAAATATTGGAGTTCGTAAATCTCATCTATGACTTTTGTTGTAGTTGTATGTAGTGTTTATTATCCCAAAAGTACACAAAAAACTCTTAGATCTTTTCTATGACTTCGCAGTTATTTGTTGGTCATTTGAACCATAATGAATTAGTGCTCTAATAATAATTTTGTCAAGACCCTACAATTAAGCTGAGAGATTCATTCAATAATCTTTTAAACGGTTTTGGTGCAACTAATTGTAAGATCATTTTAGAACCATCTAGGGTCATAGCTATGAAATAAAAAGCATGTTCAATTAATTTTGGAGGTCCTACATCCGGTGCCCTTGGCTCTTATCCTCTCCATGACACTACATCTTCTATGATGATTGTGTACCCGATGCAAGAAATTAAGCTACCCTCTTCTACATATTTATTACCTTCACAAAAAACCTAACCCTAATCCCAAAAAACAACATCACAAGGAAAAGAGGTTTTAGGGTTTCACCTGCGCCTTCTTGTAGGTAGGATAAACAAGTTAATGGTCACATATGACGATCCTAAATCCGGTGAAATCTTTCTTTTGTCAAGGTGGATTTGAGACCTAGATGCGTGAATAAGTGGGACACCTCGCTGCGCACTTTGTCGTCATATCGTCCACTCGAGATCACCGCCAGGCTCCTCTTATTCGTTGCGCGTCAACGGCGATGCCTTTCCTGGCCAGATCCAACGACGATGGTGATATCTAGAGTTTGTGTTCTCCTAGATTTGAGGGGTCCACCTTCAAACCCGTCGAATGGGTGGTCACTAGAGCCTAGTTTCGCCACACTGAAGGGCACATCTTCCCTGGCTCCAAGTGGTCGTGGGAGGGAGAGTTGGACCAGGGAGGAGATCGAGCATGAGGGGAAGTTTCAGAGTGAGCGCGAGAGAAGGGAGTAGTAGTAAGGAGCGGAAAGAGCCGCCACATTTAGAGGACGTCCTCCTCTTTCACAAGGGAGCTTTGAAAGTCGCCTAGAGGGGGGTGAATAGGCGAAACCTGAAATTTAAAACTTTAAACACACGCTACAAGCCAGGGTTAGCGTTAGAATTAAATTCAAGTCCAAAGAGAGGGGAAAACAAATCAAACAAGAATCAAGGCGAGTGAACACGGTGATTTGTTTTACCGAGGTTCGGTTCCAAAGAACTGAAAGGGAAATGTGCCTTTGGGCCATTTCTATAATGTTTTGGTGATTAAATGTCCAACACGTCTGATTAAGTTCTTATGTGCCAAATAAAGTGAGAAGTACAAATCAAGGCACAAGGTATGTTTCTAGACTTAGTACATTGTTGTTTGAATGCTAATGTGTTTGTCTAAGTGCTAGAAACAGTGACAAAAGAAGAAGAAAAGAAATGGAAAGGACTTGGCTCTGTGCAGCCAAACCTTAGCTCGGTATGGCACACCGGACTATCCGGTGGTGCACCGGACAGTGTCCCGTGCGCTAGGCTGGTCTCCGATAAAAGGCCGCTCTCGGGAGTTGACGATGGTGTACGGTTATAATTCACCGGACTGTCCGGTGGTGCACCGGACTGTCCGGTGAGTCATCCACGGTGAACTCGTCGCTCTCGGGAAACGGAAAAGGCGACGTGGCTATAATTCACCGGACTGTCCGGTGGTGCACTAGACTATCCGGTGAGCCAACGGTCGCCAGCGCCAACGGTCGGCTGCAAAATCTGTGGGTGACGCGTGGCAGCTCCAACGGTCGGCAGGGGGCACCGGACTGTCCGGTGTGCACCGGACAGTGTCCGGTGCGCCAACGGGCCCGGTGCTGCAACGGTCGATTGTGCCCAATTTGGAAGGAAATCATGCACCGGACATGCTACATTGGTTGTCCGGTGCGCCACTCGACAGAAGGCAAGATTGGCCTTCCATGTTGATCTTCAACGGCTCCTAGCTGCCTTGGGGCTATAAAAGGGACCCCTAGGCACATGGAGAAGTACACCAAGCATTCTCTGAGTATTCTAAAGCATCCAGACTCCGCTCCCGCGCATTCGCTTCGTTGTGCTAAGTGATTTGGGCTCCACTCGAGTAGTGCACTCTCTGATTTGTCATTTGAGCTCAAGTCGTCACTTGTGTGCGTGGTGGTGCTGCGTATTTGAGTCTTGCGTGTGTTGCTTCTCCCAACCTTACTCTGTGATTTCTTTGTGATCTCTATTGTAAGGGCGAGAGACTCCAAGTTGTGGAGATTCCTCGCAAATGGGATAAAACTCTAAAGGAAAAGACCATGGTATTCAAGTTGATCATCGGATCACTTGAAAGGGGTTGAGTGCAACCCTCGCCCATTGGGATGCCACAATGTGGAAGTAGGCAAGTATTACTTGGCCGAACCACGGGATAAAATCGCATGTCTCTTGTGTTGCATTCTTTGTGATTGTTTTGTCCACAAGAACTCGTCTCAAAACTACTTAGTCACACTAACACTTCTGTAACTAAGTTTTGTGGCTATTTAGTGTTTGATTTTACAGGATCACCTATTCACCCCCCTCTAGGTGCTCTCAATTGGTATCGGAGTCATACTCTTCATCTAAAGGACTAACCGCCTGAAGAGATGGATCCTAAGGGAAAGGGGATGGTGGTCAACGACAAGGAAAAGGAGTCCGTCTTCAACGAGCCAAGAGACGACAAGCCGACTAACTCATGATCGAGTCAAAAGAAGAGAGACAGGAAGAAGAAAAGGCGCATCAAGAAGATCTTCTACTACGACAGCGATGCCTCGTCTTCTTCACCACACGACGACGACGACTCTTCAAAGAACAAACGGTTAATCAAAACTATTCATTTTATTATTCTCGTATTCCATTCAATTCAAATGCTCATTTGCTATCAATTCCACTTGGGAAACCTCCACACTTTGATGGAGAAGACTACTCTTTCTGGAGTCATAAAATGCACAATCATTTATTTTCTCTCCATCCTAGTATCTGGGAGATTGTTGAAAACGAAATGCAGTTTGATAGTACTGACAATCCCGTTTTCATAAATGAGCAAATTCATAAAAATGCACAAGCTACTACTGTCTTGCTAGCTTCACTTTACAGGGATGAATATAATAAGGTGAGTGGCTTGGACAACGCCAAGCAAATCTGGGACACCGTCAAGATCTCACATGAGGGAAATGATGCTACGATGATCACCAAAATGGAACTGGTGGAAGGCGAGTTGGGAAGATTCGCCATGATCAGGGGAGAAGAGCCAACACAAACCTACAACAGACTCAAGACCCTAGTCAACAAGATCCGAAGCTATGGAAGCACAAGATGGACGGATCATGATGTCGTCCGACTCATGCTAAGGTCATTTACTGTAATTGACCCCCATCTTGTCAATCTTATTCGTGAGAATCCTAGGTACACCAAGATGACGCCCGAGGAGATTCTTGGAAAATTTGTGAGCGGACGCATGATGGTGAAGGAGGCTCGATACGTGGACGATGCTCTAAACGGTCCACTACCTGTCTACGAGCCTCAACCTGTTGCTCTTAAGGCAACCAGTAGCAGGGAGGCGCTTCCAAGCAAGGTGGCACAAGTGGAGGCCGCTGGCCTCAACGAGGATGAGATGGTGCTTATCATCAAGCGCTTCAAGACCGCGCTTAAAGGACGCAAGGAGTACCCCAACGAGAACAAAACAAGGGGAAAGCGCTCCTGCTTTAAATGCGGTAAGACTGGTCACTTTATTGCAAATTGTCTCGATAATCATAATGATCAGGGACAAGAAAAAAGCAGGAAGAAGGAGAAAAAGAAAAACTACAGGAAGGCAAAAGGCGAGGCGCACCTTGGAAAGGAATGGGACTCGGACTGCTCCTCCTCCGACTCTGACGACGAAGGACTTGCTGCCTCGGCCTTCAACTAATCCTCACTCTTCCCCAACGAACGCCATACATGTCTTATGGCCAAGGAGAAAAAGGTATGTGTTCGGGACACACCCAAGTACACTTCATCTAGTGATGAAGAATCGTCCGATGATGAAGTAGATTACACTAGTTTATTTAAAAGTTTAGATAGAGCCAAAGTAGAAAAAATTAATGAATTAATTGATGCACTAAATGAAAAAGATAGATTACTAGAGAAGCAAGAAGATATATTGTATGAAGAACATGACAAATTTATTAGTGTTCAAAAATCTCTTGCTCTAGAAATTAAAAGAAATGAAATGCTATCCTCTGAGTTGTCTGCTTGCCATGAATCTGTTTCTAGTTTAAGGAGTTTAAATGATGAATTAAATGCTAAGCTAGAGGAAGTTAATAAATCTAGTTAATGTGTAGAGCATGTTGTTATTTGTAATAGATGTAAGGATTTTGATGTTGATGACTGTAATGAACATATTGCTTCCATTACTAAATTAAATGATGAGGTGGCAAGTCTTAATGCTCAACTTAAGACTTGCAAAATTGAGTTTGATAAATTAAAATTTGCTAGGGATGCCTACACTACTGGTAGACACCCCTCCATTAAGGATGAACTTGGTTTTCGAAAGGAAACCAAGAACTTAACAAGCCAAAAGGATCCCGTTCTCAACAAGGAGAAAGGGAAGGCCCCTATGGCTAGTAGTTATCAAAAGTGTCATGCCTACATTTATGATAGAAAATTTTCTAGAAATGCTTATAATGATAGAGACTATGATCATGCTATGATTGCTTCCAGCTCCACTTATGATTGTAGTAGAAATAGGTCTAGGCGCAACCATGTTGTGTCTCATGCGCCTAGGAGGAATAATGTTGTGTCTCATGTGCCTAGGAAAATGTGCAATGAACCCACTACTATTTTTCATGCTTGCAATACTTCATTTGTGCTTTTACGTAAAAATGAAAAAGTGGTTGCCAAGAAGTTGGGATCCAAATGCAAGGGAGACAAAAATTGCATATGGGTTCCAAAAACTATTTTGACTAACCTTGTAGGATCCAACAAGAGTTGGGTACCTAAAACCCAAGCTTAAATTCCTTACAGGTTTATGCATCCGGTGGCTCAAGCTGGATTATCGACAGCGGATGCACAAACCACATGACGGGGGAGAAGAAGATGTTCACCTCCTACGTCAAGAACAAGGATTCCCAGGATACGATCATCTTTGGAGATGGGAACCAAGGCAAGGTCAAAGGCTTGGGCAAGATAGCCATCGCCAACGAGCACTCCATATCGAATGTATTTCTAGTAGAGTCGCTTGGTTACAACCTTCTGTCTGTAAGTCAATTGTGTCACATGGGTTACAATTGTCTTTTTACACGTTGATGTATCTGTCTTTAGAAGGAGTGATGGTTCATTAGCTTTTAAGGGTGTATTAGACGGCAAACTCTACTTAGTTGATTTTTCGAAAGAGGAGGCCGATCTAGATGCATGCTTAATAGTTAAGACTAGTATGGGCTGGCTGTGGCATCGCCGTCTAGCACATGTTGGGATGAAGAACCTTCATAAACTTCTAAAGGCAGAACATGTGTTAGGACTAACCAATGTTTGTTTCGAGAAAGATATGCCTTGTGCAACATGTCAGGCAGGGAAACAAGTGGGAAGCACTCATTATAGCAAGAATGTAATGACAACATCAAGACCATTGGAGCTTCTTCACATGGACCTCTTTGGACACGTTGCCTACCTTAGCATCGGGGGAAGTAAGTATGGTCTTGTAATTGTTGATGATTTTTCCCGCTTCACCTGGGTGTTCTTTTTGCAGGATAAATTAGAAACCCAAGGGACCCTAAAGCGCTTTCTAAAGAGGGCTCAAAACGAGTTTGAGCTAAAAGTGAAAAAGATAAGGAGCGACAACGGTTCCGAGTTCAAGAATCTGCAAGTTGAGGAGTATCTTGAGGAGGAAGGCATCAAGCACGAGTTCTCCGCTCCCTACACACCACAGCAAAACAGTGTGGTAGAGAGGAAGAACATGACGCTTATCGACATGGCGAGAACGATGCTTGGAGAGTTCAAGACGCCCGTGCGGTTTTGGTCGGAAGCTGTGAACACAGCTTGCCACGCCATAAACCGGCTCTATCTACATCGCCTTCTCAAGAAGACCTCCTACGAACTCCTTACGGGTAACAAACCCAACATCTCCTACTTTCGTGTATTTGGGAGCAAATGTTACATTCCGGTGAAGAAAGGTAGACATTCTAAATTTGCTCCCAAGGCAGTAGAAGGGTTTTTACTAGGGTGTGACTCAAATACAAAGGCGTATAGAGTCTTCAACAAATCGTCGGGTTTGGTTGAAGTCTCTAGCGACGTTGTATTTGATGAGACTAATGGCTCTCCAAGAGAGCAAGTTGATCTTGATGACATAGATGAAGATGATGTTCCAACCGCCGCAATACGCACGATGGCAATTGGTGATGTGCGACCACAGGAACAACAGGAGCAAGATCAGCCATCTTCCTCCACAATGGTGCATCCTCCAACTCAAGACGGTGAACAGGTACCTCAAGAAGAGGGACATGATCAAGGGGGAGCACAGGAAGAACAAGTGATGGAGGAAGAAGCACCACGTGCCCCTCTAACTCAAGTCCGAGCAACGATCCAACGACATCATCCCGTTGATCAGATTCTGGGTGACATAAGCAAGGGAGTAACTACTTGATCAAGATTAGCTAACTTTTGTGAGCATTACTCATTTGTCTCTTCTATTGAGCCTTTCAGGGTAGAAGAGGCCTTGCAGGATCCGGATTGGGTGTTGGCCATGCAGGAAGAGCTCAACAACTTCAAGAGAAATGAAGTTTGGAGCCTGGTGCCACGTCCAAAGCAAAATATTGTGGGAACCAAGTGGGTGTTCCGCAACAAGCAAGACGAGCACGGGGTGGTGACAAGAAACAAGGCTCGACTTGTGGCAAAAGGTTATGCCCAAGTCGCAGGTTTGGATTTCAAGGAGACTTTTGCTCCTGTGGCTAGGCTAGAGTCTATTCGAATTCTATTAGCCTATGCCGCTCACCACTCTTTCAGGCTATTTAAAATGGATGTGAAGAGCGCTTTCCTCAATGGGCCAATAAAGGAAGAGGTATATGTGGAACAACCCCCTGGCTTTGAGGATGACATGTACCCCGTCCATGTGTTCAAGCTCTCTAAGGTGCTCTATGGACTTAAGCAAGCCCCAAGAGCATGGTATGAATGCCTTAGAGATTTGTTAATTGCTAATGCCTTCAAGGTTGGGAAAGCCGATCCCACTCTTTTTACAAAGACTTGTAATGGTGATCTTTTTGTGTGCCAAATTTATGTCGATGACATAATTTTTGGTTCTACTAATCAAAAGTCTTGTGAGGAGTTTAGCAGGGTGATGACACAAAAGTTCGAGATGTCGATGATGGGCGAGTTGACCTACTTCCTTGGATTCCAAGTGAAGCAACTCAAGGATGGCACCTTCATCTCCTAAACAAAGTACACACAAGATCTTCTCAAGCAGTTTGGAATGAAGGACGCCAAACCCACGAAGACACCGATGGGAACCGACGGGCATGTCGACCTCAACAAAGGAGGTAAGTACGTTGATCAAAAGGCATACAGGTCCATGATAGGTTCATTGCTTTATTTATGTGCTAGTAGACCGGACATTATGCTAAGTGTATGCATGTATGCTAGATATCAATCCGACCCCAAGGAATGTCACCTTGTGACCGTTAAGCGAATTCTTAGATATTTAGTTTCTACGCCTTGCTTCGAAATCTGGTATCCAAAGGGGTCTACCTTTGACTTGATTGGATACTCAGACTCTGATTATGCCGGGTGCAAGGTTGATAGGAAGAGTACATCAGGGACGTGCCAATTTCTAGGAAGGTCCCTGGTGTCCTGGAGTTCCAAGAAACAAACATCTGTTGCCCTATCCACCGTTGAGGCATAGTATGTTGCTGCAGGACAGTGTTGCGTGCAACTGCTTTGGATGAGGCAAACCCTCCGGGACTTTGGCTACAACTGAGCAAAGTCCCACTCCTATGTGACAATGAGAGTGCAATCCGCATGGCGGATAATCCTGTTGAACATAGCCGCACTAAGCACATAGACATCCGACATCACTTCCTGAGAGACCACCAACAAAAGGGAGATATCGAGGTGTACCATATTAGCACCGAGAACCAGCTAGCCGATATCTTCACTAAGCTTTTAGATGAGAAAAGGTTTTGCAGGTTGCGTAGTGAGCTAAATGTCTTAGATTCGTGTAACTTGGATTGATCTATAGCATACATGTGTTCTATGCCTTTGATCATGTTACTTTATGCATTTAAATCCATTATTGTGGTGCTCAAGTTGTACACGTGATCTCTGGACCTCACAAGTCCATTTGCAAGTGATGCACATATTAAGGGGGAGATGTGCTACAACTTGACCTTTTGAGACTAACCTGGTTGTTTGAGTATACTTGATGTAGTCTAAAAGGTGCATTGAAAGGGAAATGTGAACTTGGACGATGAAAAGACTTCCACTGCACTCCGGTATTAGTGTAATTAATTCCAAGTTCATTCTTATACTCTAATTGCCTTTTGCTCTGAATTGACATTTTTGGTGAGGCAATGGGGTTAAAGGGCCAACAATGATCCCGTTTTTGGTGCTTAATGCCATAGGGGGAGAAATTAAGGCCAAAGCAAATGGATCAGCTACCACTTGTGAATTTCAAAAATAATAGAGTTAGAATTTTTGATTTATCAAAAATGCTCTTATTGCAAAATTTGGTCTCTTGTGGGGGAGAATTTTGATTATGGGAAAAGGGGGAGTTTATGACACTTGATCAATTTCACTCTTGAAATATCTCTCTTTGTGGCCAAACAAGCGTGTCTGACTTAGAGATAGTAAAATGAATTTTATTTGCAAAAACAAACCAAGTGGTGGCAAAGAATGATCCAAATATGTCAAATCTTGTGCAAAAATGATTTGGTCCTCATTTGCATTAATGTTGAACTTATTTTGGTTGCTTTTTTTGATGTGTTGGCATAAATCACCAAAAAGGGGGAGATTGAAAGGGAAATGTGCCTTTGGGCCATTTCTATAATGTTTTGGTGATTAAATGTCCAACACGTCTGATTAAGTTCTTATGTGCCAAATAAAGTGAGAAGTACAAATCAAGGCACAAGGTATGTTTCTAGACTTAGTACATTGTTGTTTGAATGCTAATGTGTTTGTCTAAGTGCTAGAAACATTGACAAAAGAAGAAGAAAAGAAATGGAAAGGACTTGGCTCTGTGCAGCCAAACCTCAGCTCGGTCTGGCACACCGGACTGTCCGGTGGTGCACCGGATAGTGTCCGGTGCGCCAGGCTGGTCTCCGGTGAAAAGACCGCTCTCGGAAGTTGATGACGGTGTACGGCTATAATTCACCGGACTGTCCGGTGGTGCACCGGACTGTCCGGTGAGTCATCCGCGGCGAACTCGTCGCTCTCAGGAAACGGAAAAGGCGACGTGACTATAATTCACCGGACTGTCCGTTGGTGCACCAGACTGTCCGATGAGCCAACGGTCGCCAGCGCCAACGGTCGGCCGCGAAATCTGCGGGCGACGCGTGGCAGCTCCAACGGTCGGCAGGGGGCACCGGACTGTCTGGTCCGCCAACGGGCCCGGAGCTGCAACGGTCGACTTTTCCCGATTTGGAAGGAAATCACGCACCAGACAGGCTACAGTGGCTATCCGGTGGCGCACCAGACTGTCCGGTGCGCCACTCGACAAAACGCAAGATTGGCCTTCCATGTTGATCTTCAACGGCTCCTAGCTGCCTTGGGGCTATAAAAGGGACCCATGGGCGCATGGAGGAGTACACCAAGCATTCTCTAAGTATTCTAAAGCATACAGACTCTGCTCCCGCGCATTCGCTTCGTTGTGCTAAGTGATTTGGGCTCCATTCGAGTAGTGCACTCTCTGATTTGTCATTTGAGCTCAAGTCGTCACTTGTGTGCGTGGTGGTGCTGCGTATTTGAGTCTTTCGCGTGTTGCTTCTCCCAACCTTACTCTGTGCTTTCTTTGTGATCTCTATTGTAAGGGCAAGAGACTCCAAGTTGTGGAGATTCCTCGCAAACGGGATAAAACTCTAAAGGAATTGAACGTGGTATTCAAGTTGATCATCGGATCACTTGAAAGGGGTTGAGTGCAACCCTCATCCATTAGGACGCCACAACGTGGAAGTAGGCAAGTATTACTTGGCCGAACCACGGGATAAAATCGCATGTCTCTTGTGTTGCATTCTCTGTGATTGTTTTGTCCACAAGAACTCGTCTCAAAACTACTTAGTCGCACTAACACTTCTGTAACTAAGTTTTGTGGCTATTTAGTGTTTGATTTTATAGGATCACCTATTTACCCCCCCTCTAGGTGCTCTCAAGAACCTAGTCCCCGTTGAGGAGGTCACAAAGACCGGGTCTATTTCAACCCTTTCCCTCCCTCAAACGATTACTTAGACCGAGTGAGCCTTTTCCTTAATCTCCCGGGTCACTTAGACCCCGCAAGGACCACCACACACTTAGGTGTCTCTTGCTTCGATTACAAGTTACTTGAGAAATAGAAGGGAAAAGAAAAAAAGGCTAAGCCAAGCAACAAGAGCAACAAAGAACACAACAACACCCTCTCTCAAGTCCCTAATGGAATTGAGTTGATTTGGAGGCTATGAGAGGATTCAATCTATTTGATGTGTCTTGGACTAGAGTCTTTTGCTCTTGTATTGAATGAGATGTTTGGAATGCTTGGATGGATATGAATGAGGTGGTTGGGGGGTATTTATAGCCCTCAACCACTTCCATAGCCGTTGGAGAAGGCTGCTGGCGATGGGCGCACCGGACAGTATGGTGCGCCACCGAACAGGCACCGTGCACTATTCGGTGCACGCCACGTCAGCGTATCCGTTAGGGTTTGGAGCTGGTCGACCGTTGGAACCTTTGTCTTCTTGCGGCACCGGACAGTCCGGTGCCACACCGGACAGTCCGGTGCCCTCTGACTTCTGGTTTGCACTGTTCATCGTGGCAGGTGCTTTTGCAGTCGACCGTTGGCGCGTGAGAGTCGTTGCTCCGCTGGCTCACCGGATAGTCCGGTGGCACACGGGACAGTCCGGTGAATTATAGCGGAGCACACCCTGGAATTCCCAAGAGTGCCTGCTTCGAGGGGGCGTCTGGCTGGCGCACATGACAGTGTCTGGTGCACCATTTTTCAGCACACTTAAGTCCTTTTGCTCCAATTAAATTGTGTCCCTAACTTGATTTCTTTCTTGGTTTATGTTGAACCTTATGCACCTGTAATACATTAATTCTAGACAAACTAGTTAGTCCACTTGTTTGCGTTGGTCATCAACCACCAAAATTAATTATAGGAAATGGTTAACCCTATTTCCCTTTTAATCTCTCCCTTTTTGGTGATTGATGCCAACACAAACCAAAGCAAATATAAAGTGTGGAAATGTAACTAGTTTGTATTTATGATGAATATGCATAGGTTACTTGAAGTTAAACCAATTGAAAGTATCACTAAGAATAAGAGTGAATGGATTGCCTTTCTTTTATTTAATATTTTGGACCACATTTGCACCACAAGTTTTGTTTTTGCAAATCTTTTGGAAATCTTTTCAAACACTTTTGCAAGTAGTCAAAGGTATAGGAATATGATTGCAAGAAGCATTTTTAGGATTTGAAATTCCTCCTCCTGTTTCAAATGTTTTTCCTTTGACTACATAAAAGCCCCCCTGAATTAAATTCTCCCCTTAGTTTTCAAGAGGGTTTTGAAATAGAAATCAATTGAAAAATTTCTTTCACATATGAGTTGAAAATATGCTAATTTAAAATTCTTTCATTTCATTCTTAATGTGAAGTTTTGAAGATACTAGTTGAGAAATTTTCTTCACATACCTATTGAAAAATTTATTTTGATCAAGTACCGATTGAAATACTTAATTTTTTGAAAAATACCAATTTGAAAGATATATTAAAATTTTAAAATAGTGGTGGTGCGGTCCTTTTGCTTTGGGCTTAATATTTTCTCCCCCTTTGGCATTAATCGCCAAAAACGGAGAACTTGAGAGCCCTTTGTATTTTCTCCCCCTTTGGGGCCTAACATTACTTCCTAAATGGTGAAATAAATGCGAGTGAGAGGTCATACCATTTGGATTTTGCGGAATGTCGTCAAAGGGTAAATAATACCGTTCGAGTTGAGTGTAAGCGTTGTCTTTGCCAAATACTCCATTTCCCTTTCAATCGAAGACTAACCATAGAAATATACTTGAAAGTACATTAGTCGTAGTCTTGGCACAAAAAGAATAAGAAAGAGGCATTTGTACCATATTGAAAGAGACATGATCAAAGATATATAAATTAGCTATGTGTGCAATGTTTCAATCAAAATTCTGAGAATCAAGTATATTTAGCTCATTCCTAAGTTTGCCAAAGGTTTTCTCATCTAATGCCTTGGTAAAGATAACGACTAATTGGTTGTGGGTATTAACATAAGCAATTTCGATATCCCCCTTTTGTTGGTGATCTCTCAAAAAGTGATACCGAATGTTTATGTGCTTAGTGCGGCTGTGTTCAACGGGATTATCCACCATATAGATTGCACTCTCATTATCACATAGGAGAGGGACTTTGCTCAATTTGTAGCCATAGTCCCTAAGGGTTTGTCTCATCCAAAGTAATTGCGCACAACAATGTCTTGCGGCAATGTACTCGGCCTCGACGGTGGAAAGAGCTACCAAATTTTGTTTCTTTGAAGCCCATGACACCAAGGATCTTCCCAAAAACTGACAAGTCCCTGATGTGCTCTTCCTATCAATTTTACATCTGGCCCAATCGGCATCGGAATACCCAATTAGATCAAAGGTAGATCCCTTTGGGTACCAAAGCCCAAACCTAGGAGTGTAAAGTAAGTATCTCATGATTCTCTTCACGACCCTAAGGTGAACTTCCTTAGGATTTGCTTGGAACCTTGCACACATGCATACATAAAGCATAATATCCGGTCGAGATGCACATAAGTAGAGTAAAGATCCTATGATCGACCGGTATACCTTTTGATCTATTGATTTACCTCCCGTGTCGAGGTCGAGATGCCCATTGGTTCCCATGGGTGTCTTGATGGATTTTCCATCCTTCATTCCAAACTTCTTAAGTATGTCTTGAATGTACTTTGTTTGGCTGATGAAGGTGCCATCTTCGAGTTGCTTGATTTAAAATCCAAGGAAATATTTCAACTCCCCCATCATTGACATCTGGAATTTTTGTATCATTATCCTACTAAATTTTTCACAAGATGACTTGTTAGTAGACCCAAATATAATGTCATCCACATAGATTTGGCATATAAACAAGTCTTTTTCAATAGTTTTAGTGAAGAGAGTAGGATCGGCTTTATCGACTTTGAAGCCATTAGTGATAAGGAAGTCTCGTAGGCATTCATACCATGCTTTTGGGGCTTGAGCCCACAAAGCGCCTTTGCATTGAGAGCTTATACACATGGTTAGGGTACTCACTATCTTCAAAGCCGGGAGGTTGCTCAACATAGACCTCTTCCTTGATGGGTCCATTGAGGAAGGCACTTTTCATGTCCATTTGATAAAGCTTGAAGCCATGGTAAGTAGCATAGGCAAGTAATATACGAATTGACTCAAGCCTAGCTATGGGTGCATAAGTTTCATCAAAGTCCAAACCTTTGACTTGTGAATAACCTTTGGCCACAAGTCGGGCTTTGTTTCTTGTCACCATACCATGTCCATCTTGCTTGTTGCGGAATACCCACTTGGTACCTACAATATTTTGATTAGGGCGTGGAACTAAATGCCATACCTCATTCCTAGTGAAGTTGTTGAGCTCCTGTTGGTGGCCTTCGGCTTCCGAAGGTCCTCAAAAGCATGATTTAACAGTGTTTCTGGAGTATAATGTGTGAACAGGTATCTTCGGACTCGAATTGACATCACAGTAGGAGAAGCTCAAACAACATGAAGGTTGATACAGCGCCGAAGATGCGAGCAGGAAGGCTTCGGCGTGATAGCAGAAAAGGGAACCGACTTAAAGATGAAAAGGCTATTCAGACCTCGGTGGATTACTATAGAATTACTACCAAATGTAAAGGGCATGGGTGTAATTTTATATGGGCTGTGCCCCATGCCTATAAATAGGTGAACAGTGCCCCCGTACTGTTCACGCTGACTTGGCATTTGCTTTTGCGTCACGCTTGTACTTTTACCTTCTTTCAAGCCGAAGGTACATTTGTAATTTGATATCATTTATATTCTTCCATAATAATAAGATAGAAATGAGTTGAGAATGATATATAATTGTTTATATTATCCTTTATATTTCATATGTTTTCTTCTTCATCATTATATGTTGTGTTTATGAAGGTATGTCCTTCATTACCTTCGTCCGAAAATCATTATATCCCCAAGGGAAATAATGCTTCGAAGGATGAAGGACTTTAACATTTAACATTTTTTGTTGCCTTGTTCTTAACTCATAGCATTTGAGAACAAGTCCCCAACATTGGCGCCCACCTCCGGTGAACTCACTTCCACTCTTTGAGTTTTGAACACCTTCGGCGATCATATACCTTCGCTATGGCGCCGAAGAAAGCTTCAGCAACTGGGGCTGCAGCTCTGCAACCGCTGGACCCCAATCAGGAGACTCTCTCCCTTCGGGAGGCCCGAAGCCAGAAAAGGAAGGTTGTCAGCCCGACACCGCCAGAGGATGAGCTAGACCAAGAAATCAGAGACATGGAGATGCTTCATCAACAGGTACAGAGGAAGAAGGAAAAGATGGCCAGGCTAGCTGAACTGCAAAGGCAGATAGACGAAGCCTCTGCAGAAGTTCGTCATCTTACTCAGGATGAGCAGAACCGAAGGCCTCAGCACAAAGACCTTCATCAGGAGGGTTTCCTCAACGAAGATGACTGGTATGACAATTTCCATCATGGAAATTTTGCTTTTGATGATGCTTCTCCTCTGTCCGCTGAGCTGCAGGCTACACCTTGGCCTCCGTCCTACAAGCCGCCTCAGCTTCCCATATTCGACGACCATTCAGACCCGAAGCAGTTTTTGATGAGCTACAAAGCAACAGTATCTTCGTATGGTGGCAATACTGCAGTCATGGCAAAATCTTTTGTTATGGCTGTCAGGAGTGTTGCTCAAACCTCGTATTCCTCCCTTCGACCAGGAACGATCACTTCATGGCAAAAGCTGAAGGACATGTTGTTAACCAGCTTCCAAGGGTTTCAGACGAAGCCGGTCACTGCTCAAGCTCTATTCTAGTGCACCCAGGACCACGAAGAATACCTTCAGGCGTATGTCCGGAGGTTCTTGCGTTTGAGGGCACAGGCACCAACAGTGCCCAACGAAATTGTCATTGAGGCCATGATCAAGGGACTTCGGCTAGGACCTTCAGCTCAATACTTTGCTAGGAAGCCTCCTCAAACTTTGGAGAAGCTGCTCCAGAAGATGGACGAGTACATTCGTGCCGACAATGATTTTCGTCAAAGAAGGGAGGAGGCTTTCAGGTTTTCCGAAATTACCAGGGGCTTCAGAGGAAGATTTTATCCAAGGCACGTCAGGTCAATTCACAACTCTACTCAAAATGATGATAAGGGGAGTCAGCAACAAAGGCCACAATGCTCCTCACAGGCTTCGGGGCAACAGCAAAGCTCCTTCCGGCCGCCAGCTCCAAAAGGCAGAGGTGCCAGGGGCTTCGGCGGAAGATTTGGAGATCAACCAAGGAGAATATTTTGCTTGTTCTGTGGTGAAAACAAGGGCCATACCACCAGGATGTGCCATGTTACCATCCAGAAGCAAAAGGAGATAGCCGAAGCTGCAGCACAACAGGGTCAGCCGAAGCAGGTCATACACACTGCTTCGTATCATTCGCCTTATATCCCAGAATATGTAGGCAACCATCCTACAGTCTCTGTTGCTTCGGCGAGTCAACCTCAAGCTTCCTGGCAACAGCCTCCGCCTCCACCACCGATGCAGCAAGGCCAGCAGCCAGAAGGGGCCAATATGCTCAACAACAAAGGGACTTCAGAGAACAGTCCGAAGCTCGCACAATCAATAGCACTGTGCCAGAGTCGAAGCACATTTATTGACAAATATCCTACCTTGATAGCAGTCTTTGCCAGTCAGTTTTATTTTCTGTATAATAAAGGACACTTTTTAAATATCATGTAATAGTTTCCTTGTTTGCCACAAGGAAAATATATCTTCCTCACAAGCTCAAGTTGTTGAAGCTTAAAGATTTGCGATAGCAAGGAGGACCTTCGAATTATCAAAAACTTATTTTAAAAGGCACGCTATGAATTCTTCGAAGCAACAAAAAGTCGTTCTAAGGAACGCAGAGTAAGTTTGCTGAAGTTACAAAAAGCCGTTCCAAAGGGAGCGCAGTGTAAGTTTTCTGCTCCAAAGTCGTTCCAAAGGGAATGCAGAGCTTACAGCGAAAAATAAACGCTGATACCGCCTAAGTAAAAGGCGAAGCGTGAAAAGTCAACGCGAATACCGCCGAAAGTAAAAGGCGAAGAAGCTCCTAAGGGAGGCTTACAGCGAAAAATAAACGCTGATTCCGCTGAAGTAAAAGGCGAAGAAGCTCCTAAGGGAGGCTTACAGCGAAAAGTCAACGCTGATTTAAAAAGATTATGTGTTTTATTGCAGGGATGTGCGTGTATCTTCGGAATAACTACCATTTTACATAGCATAACATCATCACATCATTTCGCATAGCATAAGCATCATACATCATGCTGCATATGGCACAAGAAGGGGACACAATATCGATCTTCGGAAGAATGTTTTGAAAAAGGGGAAATTCATGCTAAGTCACAAGGAGATACACTATTGATCTTCGGAAGTGTAGCTTCGGAAAATATCTTCACGAAGCTTGGATATTCTTCATCAGAACTCTATGGATATTGTCGTGATAAATGAAAATTCTTCTTCACGAAGCATGAAAAGAAGGGAAGGTGTTTTTTCATCAAAGACTCAAAAACGGTACGTATGTAAAATTTCATGCATCGTAAAGAATTGAACCATAAAAAACAAGTATATTACAATCAGGGTTACAAGGTATTACACATATTACATTTCAGACGTTTTTACAATAGTACCTAGTCTTCCCTAAGTACTACTTCCGCAACTTCGTTCAGGAGTTGATTGACAACTTGATCCATGATAGCTTCAGCCATCTTTTTAATTTCATCGTCATCTTTCGGGTGAGGGCCTGGAGACGCTTTAGTAGGATCTGAAGGAGGACAGGATATGGCTACATTGCTATTACAAATTGCGAACGAAGTTTAAAATCAAAAATTACAATGCAATAAAAACCATTAGTTAATACCTATTTGCCCTTCGGGCTCTGCGCTTTTCTCAGCAGCCTCTGCTACTTTTCTAGCATCATGGATGCCCTTTTCGCTTTTTTGGATAATTTCTCGGGCCATTTCCCGGCCACCGTTGTCCCAGACATCGGTGAAAAATTTTCCACCAACCATGCTAGCTTCGGCTGAAGGATCTTTTGCATCTTCGAAGGACAAGGTAGCTTCAGATTGCGCTAAAATCTTTACATGCTCGCAGCCCTTTTTCTCCAAAATGGTGGCAATTCCCCTAGCACCCGAAAAAGCACATATGTCTCCACGGCTATTTAAAATTTCCTCAAAGGCCTCAGCTTCATGATTAATCCATTCGATGGGACCTTCGGGGTTGCCTCTTGTAAAGTTTTCTTCGCTCGAAAATGCGCCAACGCTGGCGAAGCTAGCTTTCATTTTCTTAACACACTCCATAGATTTGTCATAGCATCTTTTCTTGGACGAACGAAGCTCTTCAACAGTTCCTTCTAAATGATTTGCCCATTGGTCGCTAAGTTCTCGCTTTGTTTCTTCAAGTATGTGTTCCTCTTTAGCTCTGGCTAGTTGTTTTCGAAGATCTTCAATTTCACGCTTCTGAGCCTCAGCTTGACCTTTAAAAGTAGCTTCGTCTTCTTTTATTCTATTTATCAATGAATGCAATATTTTATCTTTTTCGAGACCTTCGTTCCTTAGTTCAATTACTTCGGAACGAAGGTTGCTCAGGGCCATCGCATATCCTTCATCTTCGACATCTTTTTGGGCCCTGAGGGCATTGCTAAGTATAAGGCCGTGCAAAGAAAAATGTGTGTGCGTCAATAAATTTAAGCAAACGAAAAATTTTGGTTTCAAAAAAAATAAAAAAAATACGAAGACCTCATTTTTTGCACCTTTAAGCTATTGTATGCCAAGCTGTCGGCCAGCTCGTTTTTCGACAACACCGAGAGCCCGTCTTCTAGTGTTGGGAATCCGAAGCTCTTGCTCATCTCCCGACAGACAGAAATCTCCTTGCTGTCAGGGAGACAATACAAGAAGTCTTCTTCTCCGCTGCCGTTGAATATCAACGCCCCCTTTGGATATTTCAGTTTTTGGGCGTAGAACTGGGCCTCTTGCTTTTCTTTTTTAGACAGCTTTTTCCCCGAAGCATGTCGAACAATATAATCAAGGACTTTGGGGGATGCTTCGGGGGCAACAGCACTGATTTCTTCAACAAGAATTGGCTCTGTCATTTTTTCTTCCTCGGTTTCCAAGGATTCTACCTTCGTGGGCTCTGAAGGCCCAGCTTCAGTCTCAGTTTGTTGCTTTGGAGCTTCAGCATCAAAGATTTCAGTTTCTGCTTTGGAAGTTTCAACAGCCTTCTTCGGCGTCGTGCTTGAGGACTCAATTGTCTCCAGAACATTTAGCACAGTGACCATTCTTTTTCTTTTTGGGGTCACCGCTGGGCCCTTTTGGCTTTTTATTGTCTCAACTCTTGCTGAAGGACTTAAAATTTCCAATATTTTCGGTCCTTCAGTACTCGGTTTTTCTGCCTTCTCTGCTGAAGCTTTTTCTTCGATCTTCGGCACTGAAGTTGGTTCTTTAATTTCGGTGGCCGAAGAGGTTTCACCGGCGAACTCAGGCACTGTAGCTGGTTCAATTTAGTGTGGCCGGTGTGTGAGAACTTTTACCCTTTGTCTCTTCGGCGCTGGCTCGCTGGGAGCGGCTGAAGCAGTTTCCTGTGCAGAAGTCGCGCTTTTTCTTTTTTGGCCCCGCGCTGGATAGTGGTAGTCGGGGTACACGAACCCAATTGCGTCAAACACTCGGTTCAGTCTTTTCTTTTTCCGGCCTCCGAAGGCTGCTGACAATGCAGTATCTTCGGCCTTTGAATAAACCCCAAGTAGTTCATCACTTACATTTTCAATGCTTTTTAGCCAGTCATCATCTGGCTCTACGAATTTGTCTCCGAGTTTGAAAGTATACTTCAGCCTGATAAGTCCACCTTCGTCAGCCTCCTTTATAGTCTCTTGTGGCATTTCCCATTTTTCCGCGAGCGGCCATACTTTGAAGGCAATATGCTCTTGGACCAAATCTCTCGTTCCAATAAAAGAGCAGATAACTCCGAAGGCTCTCTGGCATTCTTCGGCAGCTTCATTCATTTCAACCTTCGACCTCCGTAGGCCGAAGCTTTGCCAAATAGGGCGCATAATTATACCCTTAATATCTTCCTGTGTTTTCAGGTCATTCTTCATATAAAACCATTCTGTCATCCAGTCGCCGGGCCATCTCTTCCGAAAGGTTGGCACGGGACAGCTTGACCCAGACCGAGAGCCGAAACTGTAGCAGCCGAAATTATTGTGATACTGCTCCTTACCCCAGGGTTTCGTCTCGTATAATAATTCATGTATGTTGCAGAAACTTTTTGCGTCAGGTTCCAGACCTTGGCTTCTCGCGGCCCACACAAAGATATTCATCCTTATGATTGCTTCGGGGGTAAGTTGGTGAAGATAGACTTCAAATATTTTCAGCACCTCTACGACAAAGCTGCTCAGGGGAAATCGTAGTCCAGCTTTCAAAAAGCTTCGGTACACTACGACTTCATTTTCCTCAGGGGACGGACAAGTCTTCTCTCCTTCGTCGGCCCTTACAATGGATATGTCCCGGAAATATCTTCCCCTCATGTTGACAAGATGGTTTTCTTTGATATTTGATTTGCCAAAAACCGCATGGCTTGGTCGCCAGGGTCAATCTTCGGAGTCTTCACCACCGCTCTCCACATCATAACTGTCGCTGTCACCAATATCTTCAGATAAACCTTCTAAAATCTCTTTGGTGATTTTTTCTGTATTGGTCTTCAACATTGCTATAAGAAACCCCAGGTTTTTCTCTTCAGAGAGACTCAGCTTCATCTCGGCAGCAGCCTTCTTA
Organism: Zea mays; assembly: GCF_902167145.1. NCBI lineage: Eukaryota > Viridiplantae > Streptophyta > Magnoliopsida > Poales > Poaceae > Zea > Zea mays. Next base: position 181,399,113 of record NC_050097.1, on the reverse strand, counting down.
TCTTCAGACATCTTCGAAAACGCTAAAAACTGTTTTCAAAGCCGAAGCTTAAAAACTTAAAAAGCTAAGCAAGTCTTGGTGCGCAAGAGCTAAAAATTGAGTAAGCAAGAGCAGATGGCAAGAGAGCGTACCAAATGAGCTCGCGGTATGCTCTTATTTATACGCCCAGTGCATTGAAAATTGGAAGACCCCGCTTGTCAGTGAATGTTGCTATTCTAGCAAAGGGAAGGTATTTTTTCGGACCTTCGGCTTAAGGCCTTCGTCCATGTCGCAATCTAAATTTATTATTATAACAAATTAATATTGCGAGGGGCTACTGTTGGGGGCCTTCGGCTTCCGAAGGTCCTCAAAAGCATGATTTCACAGTGTTTCTGGAGTATAATGTGTGAACATGTATCTTCGGACTCGAATTGACATCACAGTAGGAGAAGCTCAAACAACACGAAGGTTGATACAACGCCGAAGATGCGAGCAGGAAGTCTTCGGCGTGATAGCAGAAAAGGGAACCGACTTAAAGATGAAAAGGCTATTCAGACCTCGGTGGATTACTATAGAATTACTACCAAATGTAAAGGGCATGGGTGTAATTTTATATGGGCTGTGCCCCGTGCCTATAAATAGGTGAACAGTGCCCCCGTACTGTTCACGCTGACTTGGCATTTGCTTTTGCGTCACGCTTGTACTTTTACCTTCTTTCAAGCCGAAGGTACATTTGTAATTTGATATCATTTATATTCTTCCATAATAATAAGATAGAAATGAGTTGAGAATGATATATAATTGTTTATATTATCCTTTATATTTCATATGTTTTCTTCTTCATCGTTATATGTTGTGTTTATGAAGGTATGTCCTTCATTACCTTCGTCCGAAAATCATTATATCCCCAAGGGAAATAATGCTTCGAAGGATGAAGGACTTTAACGTTTAACATTTTTTGTTGCCTTGTTCTTAACTCATAGCATTTGAGAACAAGTCCCCAACAGCTCCTCTTGCATTGCCACCACCCAATCCGGATCTCTTAGTGCATCCTCCACCCTGTGTGGCTCAATAGAGGACACAAAATAGTAATGTTTATAGAAATGTGCAACTCGAGGTCTAGTGGTTACCCCCTTATGAATGTCACAAAGTATGGAGTTGACGGGGTGATCTCTTTGAATTGCTTGGTGGACTCTTGGGTGTGGCGGCCTTTGATCCCTTTTTTCTTGATCATCTTCCTTGTCTTGATCATCTTCATCTCCCCCTTGATCCATGTCCTCCTCTTGAGGTGGCTTATCCTCTTGATCTTCGTCTTCATCATCTTGAGCCTGATCCTCGTCTTGAGTTGGTGGAGATGCATGCATGGAAGATGATGGTTGATCTTGTGCTTGTGTGGGCTCTTCGGAATCCTTAGGACACACATCCCAAATGGACATGTTCCTTAGTGCGACGCTTTGAGCCTCTTCATCATCTAATTCATCAAGATCAACTTGCTCCACTTGGGAGCCCTTAGTCTCATCAAACACAATGTCACAAGAAACCTCAACTAATCTAGTGGATTTGTTGAAGACTTGAAAGGGAAATAGGGTCAAACCTTTTCCTAAATGTTTTTGGTGGTTGAAATGCCCAACACAAATAATTGGACTAACTAGTTTGCTCTAGATTATATATTCTACAGGTGCTAAAGGTTCAACACAAACCAATAAAAGATCCAAGTTAGGGTTCAAAAGAAAGCAGCAAAAAGAAATCGAAGAGAACCCTGGTCTGGCGCACCGGACTGTCCGGTGTGCCACCGGACAATGTCCGGTGACTAGTGCCGTACTCCTTCAAACTTGCCACCTTCGGGTTTTTGGAGAGCCGCACCGCTATAATTCACCGGACTGTCCGGTGTGCCACCGAACTATCCGGTGCACCAAGCGGAGCAACGACTATCGAGCGTAACGGTTAACTCCAACGGTCGCCTGCAAACATGAACAGTGCGCAGACAGTTCGCGCAGAGTCAGAGCAGCGCCAGAAGGCGCATCGGACAGTGAATAGTGCCTGTCCGGTGCGGCACCGGAATGTCTGGTGCCCCAAGATGTCAAAGCTCCAATGGTCGAAATCGTCAGAACCCTAATGGTTGGGTGACGTGGCTGGCGCACCGGACAGTGTCCAGTGGCGCAGCCCATCGACAGACAACCTCCCCAATGGTTGGTTTGGTGGTTGGGGCTATAAATACCCCCCAACCACCACCACTCCAAGCATCCAAGTTTTTCAGACATTCCATTCAATACAAGAGCTAGTGCAATCAATACAAGACACAATTCAAAAGAATCAAAGCCTCTCCAAGTCCCAATTCACTCCAAACTTCTAGTGGCTAGAGAGAGAGTTTTGCTCGTGTTCTTTGAGCTCTTGTTCTTGGATCGTTTTCTTCTTCCTCATTCTTATTCTCAAGACACTTGTAATCAAAGCAAGAGACACCAAGTTGTGGTGGTCCTTGTGAGGGGTCTAAGTGACCCGTTTGATTAAGGAGAAAGCTCACTCGGTCTAGGTGACCGTTTGAGAGAGGGAAAGGGTTGAAAGAGACCCGATCTTTGTGACCAATTCAACGGGGACTAGGTTCTTAGGAACCGAACCTCGGTAAAACAAATCACCGTGTCATCCGCTTCATTTGCTTTTGATTTGTTTTTGCCCTCTCTTTCGAACTCGAATTTATTTCTAACGCTAACCCCGGCTTGTAGTGTGTGCTTAAGTTTGCAAATTTCAGATTCCGCCTATTCACCCCCCTCTAGGTGACTTTCAATTGGTATCGGAGCCCGGTACTTCATTAGAGTCTAACCACTCGAAGTGATGTCGGGAGGATCCGCTTAGAGGGAAATGGAAACGGACACAAGCCGCGGGAAGGCTCCATCAAGAGAGTACGGTGCCAAAAGAAGGGAGGACTCACCTCCCCGCATCAAGTCGCATCGAAGTGGCGACAAGAAGAAAAAGATGAAGAAAGTTGTCGGTGTTTCGAGACCGGGGGGTCCCTGGGCCTACGAGTGAATGTCGCCGCGTGCCCCAGCCCAGATGGGTCGGCGCGAGGCCGAGCGCGAAGAGGGGAAGTGAGGTGGCCGAAGATGGGCATGAGAGAGGTGGAAATCCCGCGGCCTTCGTGTTCTTCCCGCGCCCAGGTCGGGTGCGCTTGCAGTAGGGGGTTACAAGCGTCCACACGGGAGAGGGAGCGAGCGGCCTCATGCGAGCGCTTGTCTCGTCCTCGTCCCCGCGCGGCCAACCCTCTGTAAGAGGGCCCTGGTCCTTCCTTTTATAGGCGTAAGGAGAGGATCCAGGTGTACAATGGGGGGTGTAGCAGAGTGCTACGTGTCTAGCGGAGGAGAGCTAGCGCCCTAAGTACATGCCGTCGTGGCAGCCGGAGAGGTTTTGGCACCCGGTTTGTGTGATGTCGTGGCCGTCGGAGGAGCGCTGGAGCCTGGCGGAAGGACAGCTGTTGGGGCTGTCGAGTCCTTGCTGACGTCCTCTTGCTTCCGTAAGGGGGTGGAGAGCTGCCGTTGTCAGGGAGTGTGCGAGGCACCATCATTGCCTATCTGGCGGAGCGAGCCAGATGGGACGCCGGTCTTGTTCCCCGTAGCCTGAGTCAGCTTGGGGTAGGGTAATGATGGCGCCTCCTGTTGACGTGGCCGGCTCGCGCCCGAGGTTGGGTGATGTGGAGGCTCCTCCGAGGTCGAGGTCGAGTCTGTCTTCCGTGGCCGTGGTCGAGTCCGAGCCTCTGGGTCGGGCGAGGCAGAGATCGTCGGCTGAGGCCAGGGCTGAGTCCGAGCCTTGGGGTCGGGCGAAGCGGAGTTCGTCGTCTTCTGGGGCTGAGCCCAAGTCCGAGCCCTGGGTCGGGCGGAGCGGAGTTCGCCGTCTTCAGGGGCTTAGCCCAAGTCCGAGCCCTGGGTCGGGCGGAGCGGAGTTCGCCGTCTTCCAGGGCTTTGCCCGAGTCCGAGCCCTGGGTCGGGCGAAGCGGAGTTCGCCGTCTTCTGGGGCTTAGCCCGAGTCCGAGCCCTGGGTCGGGCGGAGCGGAGTTCGCCGTCTTCCGGGGCTTAGCCCGAGTCCGAGCCCTGGGTCGGGTGAAGCGGAGCTTCCTATGTTGCCTGCGGCCGGGCCTGACTGTCTGTCAGCCTCACTCTATCAAGTGGCACCGCAGTCGGAGCGGCGCAGGCGGCGCTGTCTTTCTGTCAGGCCGGTCAGTGGAGCGGCGAAGTGACGGCGGTCACTTTGGCTCTATCGACTGAAGGGCGCGCGTCAGGATAAAGGTGCCAGGCCACCTTTGCATTAAATGCTCCTGCGATTTGGTCGTTCGGCGCGGCGATTTGGTCAGGGTTGCTTCTTGGCGAAGACAGGGCCTCGGGCGAGCCGGAAATATGTTCGTCGCTGGAGGGGGGCCTCAGGCGAGACGGAGATCCTTCGGGGTCGGCTGCCCTTGTCCGAGGCTAGGATCGGGCGAGGCGTGATCGAGTCCCTCGAATGGATCGATCCCTGACTTAATCGCACCCATCAGGCCTTTGCAGCTTTATGCTGATGGGGGTTACCAGCTGAGAATTAGGAGACTTGAGGGTACCCCTAATTATGGTCCCCGACAGTAGCCCCCAAGCCTCGAAGGGAGTGTTAGCACTCGCTTGGAGGCTTTTGTCGCACTTTTTTTGCAAGGGGACCAGCCTTTCTCGGTTGCGTTTTGTTCCGGTGGGTGCGCGCGAGCGCACCCGCCGGGTGTAGCCCCCGAGGCCTCGGAGGAGTGGTTTGACTCCTCCGAGGTCTTAATGCCTCGCGTAATACTTCGGCTGGCCTGGTCGTTCCCTCATGCGAGCTGGCCGTAGCCCGGGTGCACGGTCGGGTTCCAAGTTCTCGGGCTGGTATGTTGACGCTGTCAACGGTTTGGCCGGAGCCGGGTTTGCGAGAGCAGCCCCCGAGCCTCTGCATAGGGCGAGAGGACGGTCAGGGACAGACTCGACTTTTTTACATACGCCCCTGCGTCGCCTTTCCTCAAGGAGGAGGGGGGAAAGCGCCATGTTGCCCTCGGTGGGCGCCGAACATGGTGTCTCCGGTGAGCTGCTGGCGGGTAATTCGAGCGGACGTCCGTGCCCCATTTGCTAGGGGTCGGCTAGAGGCCCAGAGGCGCGCCCAAAAGTACCTGCGGGTGATCTGCCGGACCCGGTCCCCTGTCGACGGGGTCCGAGGGCTCGATGCCTCCCTCTAATGGGATTCCATTACAAGATCGTTCCCGCTAGTCTCGGAAATGTCCTAGGGTACCTCGGGAGCGCAGCCCGAGCCTTGGTTATGTATCGAACGTACCCATGGTCATCCCTCGCTCTGTGTCTGAGGCGGCTGTGAACCCTTCGGGGGCCAGCCTTCGAACCCCTGATCAGTAGTGGGCGCGGAGCCCGAGTAGCCTGAGGCGGTCGTTGAACCCTTCCGAGGGGCCGGCCTTCGAACCTCTGACCAGTAGTGGGTGTGGAGCCCACGCGCTCTGAGGCGGCTGTTGAACCCTTCCGAGGGGCCAGCCTTCGAACCTCTGATCAGTAGGGAGGCTCGGAGCCTGGTTCCTTCACAAAGAAGGATCCTTTTCGGGGTATCCCCCTTTCCCGGTCCCTGTTGTAAGAGGGAGAAAGAGGAAAAAAGGAAAAGGATTCGAAATCGAATGACGTGGCGTACCTTTTTTGACGCGGTCATTATGGCGAAGGCGAAGCGTTGCTCGCTTCCCCTGCCAGAGGCGCCGCCTTTCCCGCCGCGGAGTTAATGCGACGGGGCGTGCGGTTCGTGGGGCGGCCATTGCGCGTGCGCGAGCCGTTCGAGGAACGGCTGTTTCGCTTCGAGTTTTTGAATCCCGCGGCCGGTCCGGGCGGAACGTTGAACGGGTCTCGCCTTGGTCTTTATATACTCGGGGGAGGGTCTGGCGATGGTTCTTTGCTCCGCTTCTTGCCTCCCTCTTAGGTTTTCGCAACCTGAGAGACTTATCCAGAGAAAAGGAAACCGCCCACCCTGTCCTTTACGCCGCCACCCCTTCTGCTCGGTGATGGCCGACCGGGTGACCATCATCTCGCCGCGCGACCCATGGCCTTTCTCCACAGTGACGGCGGGTGATCTGGAGGATCTTGTTGCTGAGGGTTTACTTCGCCCTCTCTCTGATGAGAGGCGGCCGAAATGGATTCCCCCCGTGAGCGGAGCCGCTCCGTCCCCACCGCCGGGGTACATCATGAGCTTCGTCTCCTTCCACGAGCGGGGATTTGGTGTGCCGGCGAACCGCTTTATGCGGGCGATCCTGCACCACTATGGGGTGGAGTTGGACAACCTCAGCCCCAACTCCATCTCGCAGACCGCCATCTTCGTAGCGGTGTGCGAGGGGTACTTGGGGATCGCCCCCACTGGGACTTGTGGACTCATCTCTTTTCCGCAGAGCTTTTTGCTTCGCCAACGGGGGAGAGAAAGGTCCGCGCGGCAGTGCGGGCCGGCGGCTGCATCCTCCAGTTGAGGCAGTCGCGGGCGTCGCTGTACATTCCCGCCATCCTTGCGTCCTCGAATAAAGGGTGGTAGCGCCGGTGGTTCTACCTCCGGAATGACGGCGAGTTGCTCCCGCCGTTTTCCCAGCGAGTGGTCACCGTCGCCGCCGATGCTTGGCGCCACGGGACCCTGCACGAAAGATAGAAGAACCTCGAACCCCTTCTCAAGGCCTTGGAGGCATTGCGGAAAGGGGGACTCACCGTCACGGGAGTGATTGCCGCCATCCACCGCCGGAGGGTGCTTCCCTTGGCGGAGCGACGGTTGCCGCTTTGGGAGATGACGCTGGAGGCTGACTTGGAGGGCTCGCGGATGTCCTCAGATCCTCTTCCCTTCGACGTTCTCCACGGGCGGGTGGTCGTCGCGTTGGGAAAACTGCACACCAGCGCCTTCTCCTAGCCCTTCATGCGCCCTGACCAAGGGTGCGTGACTCTGGTGAGTGTCCTCTCCTTCCTTCTTCTTGCGTCGGGTTGCCCCTGGTTCTTACGGTCGGGATTTCCATCCGTCTCCAGGAGGTAGGGTGGCACAAGCCTTCCCTGCCACGGGTCCCGCAGGATGCGGTGGACCGAGCAGCGTGGCGGGTTGCCGCGGAGGAGAAGAAGAAAAAGAAGGACGCGGAAAAGGCCCGGGCCCGCGAGCGGATGCGGGCTTGAGACGCCTTGGAAAAGCTCCGTCGTCGGCAGGAGAGGGAGGGGCTCCCGAGTGAGCCGTCGCCGGAAACGCCTGATGACGACGACGATGATGACAAGGAAGACGACATGGCTGCCCGCCTCGGCTTCAGCCCTGGCTTGAGGTTAGGCCAGGAGCCATCAAGCCAGCCCCCGAGTGGGCTGATGCCGTCGGTCCCCGGAGTCGGGATGCCGAGGTCCCGACCCGAAGAGCGGGGGCAGACCGATAGGGTACTTGACCCCTCGGCCGGGGAAGTTGAGGTGACCCCGGGGAGCCAGGCCGAGGCGTCTGTTCCCCGAGAGCCGTCGCCCACGCCGGCAGCGCAGGAGAGCGACCCTCAGGTCGCCGTGGCAGTGCCTGGGCAGTCCGTCTCCCGGGCGTCCAAGGCGCCCAAAGCAAGGGTGGTGCCGAAGCTGCCGGCGAGGCGGACCTCGGCGGCGCCTTCGGGGGTCGAGATCCGAGAGACCTCCCCTCAGGCACGGTTGATCATGGCCTAGAGCGGGTAAGTATCTTGGAACGTCTTCGTCCTGGCTTTTCATTCGTATGTCCCGACCGCGATTTTTCTTTCCTCCTCAGCAAGCGAAGCCATGGCCTGACCAATCTGGCTCCCCGAAAGGCCCTTAAGATGGCGTCGGCTTCCACAGTCGGTGCCGCTCCGGGCCTTGCCGTTCAGCTGACCTTCTCGCAAGGCGCTCCACAGCAGGGGGCTCAGGCGGCACCAGTCGCCGTGGAGCGAGTTCCCAAGGCCGACTCTTCTGCCGAGGCGGCCATCGTGCTAGAGGAGGCGGCTGACGCGGACGTGGCCCCGGCCCCACCGGACATGCCGGCGGTGCCGGCACCTGTTGCTACTGAAGCTGCTGTCGTCCCAGTCGGGGAGCGACCTGTTGCTGCCGACGCTGAGATGGTCGAGGCGTCGGCGCTCGGTGCCCCGGAGGAGGGGGCGTGGAGACGCGATCCGTCCCGCCGAGCGGCAGCCCTGTCGCTGTGCGGCGGAGCTCCGAGGGTCGGCGCCAGTTGCTCCGGTTCTGGACCCGTGAGGCCTCGGATCCCTTCTTCGTTCTCGACGATGAGCGGGAGGAGCAATCCTGGGATGAGCTCCGCGAGTGTGCCGAAGCAACGGTGGGGTCGCTCCGGTCGTCGCTGGAGGTTTTCTGCAGGGACGTCCCCAAAATCCTCCAGGTAACGGTTTCAGGCATACCCTTTTTTGTGACCAAGGCGTCCTTTGTGACGCCCCGCTTCCTTCCCTCAGGATCTGACGGATCTGAGCGCCGCCAAGTCATCGTTCATCCGCCACGAGGTCGACGTCTGGGGCTCGCTGCGATCCCTGAGGACCTCGCTCGCCGGGGCTACTGCGCGCCTCTCTCAGCAGGGCGCCGAGGTGGCGGACCTTCGGTTGCTCTGCACCGATCTGAGAGCCGAGGCGGCAGCGGCACGCGCAGAGGCGACCGCGGCACGCGCAGAAGTGCGACGACAGCAGTCGGAGTTCGACCAGATCGTCAATGAGCGGGACCAATCTCGGGGTCGGGCTGCCGAGGCCGAAAGCCGGGCTGGAGCCCTTGCAGCCGACCTAGCCATAGCCCAGGTCGCAGCCTCGGAGCAGCGTGCCCGAGCCGGAGGTACGCCCTGGCCATTTTCGGTTTTCATTTCAGCTTGTTTCCTCCGCTTGTGTTTGAGATCTTTCGTTCTGGCTGTTCGCAGAGCTCGAGTCCGCCCTTGACGAGTCCGCCAAGGCGCTTGCCGAGGCGCTTGCCGGGGCGGCCAAGCAGAGGGAGGCCGACCACGCGGCCATGTCCGAGGCCGTCTCAGACTTTTGCCGGGTCCTTGGCTTCGGCGACGTCCCCTCAGGAAGCTCCCCTCAAAGTCGCCTGCAGGCCTTGGGCGATCATGTGCGCGGCAGACCCCGCGAGGCGCTACACCACGACGTCAGGCGGGCCTTCGCCATGCTCGCTTCCCACTACGTCGTGGACCTGGAGCGGGTCAGCGAGGGGTATTGCCTTCCTGACGAAGATGAAGCCGCCCTGGCAGAAGTCCAGAGGCTCGATGCGGTCGCCGCGGGTCCGAGCGCAGTGCTGGCGACCACCTTCGAGGCAGAGATCCTCCCACCTGCGCCGTCGTCCGAAGCCGGGATGGACTTTGCCGAGGGCGGGGACGAAGCCGAAGGCGCGACTCCTTCCCCGGGCGACGCCTAACTCTGTCGGAGCAGTTTCTGTTGGATGCACGTGTGTCTTTCTGCGGCCGCTGAGGCCTGAACACTTTATTACCGTTGCATAAAGTCATGCTCCTTTCCCTTTCATTTTGCATGTCCGGCCCCGCCTGTCAGTAGCAGGGTGGCTTCCCCAAGTAGGAGTCACTTTTCGTGGTGGGTGACGAGTGAGGTGTCCGTAACCCAGAGGCGTAGGAGTCCCTTGGCTCAGTCAGCATTGCCACTTACATGCACCCGCGTTCGCTCCTTGGGGTCCTGCTTCCGACATAGCCAGGGGAACGCAAAAGCCTTTTCGATTGAAAATTTTGACGCAGAGGGGTTCCCCCCTTTTTAGCCCCCGAGGGAGGGTCGGGCTCTGCCGAGGCAAGGCTGACCCTTCCTTGATGACTAAAACTTGCGTGGGGGCGAGGTAAGCGAACAACTTGAAAGCATCTTAAGGGTAGAGGCGACGTAGCTGTTAGACGTTCGAAGTGTTGGTGCAGACCTCGCCTTGACTGTCGGCCAGTTTGTTTGTTCCGGGCTTCAGAACTTTGGCGATGACAAGCGGCCCTTCCTAGGGGTGCGTGTAGCCCCCAGGTGTCTCCAACAAGGGCTCGGGGTGCTGCGCGATGGTCGCAAGCCCCCGAGTGTACCTCTCGTAGGGGCTCCTGGCCTTTGGCGATGGAAATGCATCACTGGAGGAAGCCTGAGGGGCTGCGGTGGTGGAGCTCCTTCCCATCTCCCAGCAAGACGAACGACTTGGCGCGCCGCGCCAACCGCCGAGCTTTGGCTCGGTCGAGGGGTAGCTCTCCTCGGTGGAGATATTGCAGGTACGGGGTCTACCAGTTTCGATTAGGCGTGACCCCGCTTCGCTCCTCCTCGACGCGCAGTGCCTCACCCTCGGGGGCCGAGGGTACCTCGGGCCGAACCGTGGGTACCTCGGACCGAGCCAAGGGTACCTCGGGCTGGGCCGAGGGTGCCTCGGGCTCGGGCGTGTCATCGATCTTGACGGAGGGTTGATGCAGGTCTCGGGAGAAGGCTTCCGGGGGAACCGTTATTCGCCCCGAGGCGGTACAGAGGCAGGCCTCTTTCGCCGAGGTGCGGGATGAAACGGCTCAGGGCCGCAAGACATCCCATGACTCTCTGTACGCCTTTCAAGTCCTTGATGGCCCCATGCTGGTGGCGGCTGCGATCTTCTCCGGGTTGGCTTCGATGCCCCGCTCGGAGACGATGAACCCCAAGAGCATGCCTCGGGGTACCCCGAAGACGCACTTTTCGGGATTGAGCTTCACGCCTTTCGCCTTGAGACATCTAAAAGGGAATTAGGCTTACACCTAGTTCCTAAATGATTTTGGTGGTTGAATTGCCCAACACAAATCTTTGGACTAACTAGTTTGCTCTAGTGTATAAGTTATACAGGTGCTAAAGGTTCACACTTAGCCATTAAAAAGACCAAGAGTTGGGTTCAACAAAAGAGCAAAGGGGCAACCGAAGGCACCTCAGGTCTGGCACACCGGACTGTCCGGTGCACCACCGGACAGTGTCCGGTGCACCACCGGACATGTCCGGTGCACCAGAGGACTCCAACTCGAACTCGCCACCTTCGGGAATTTCCAGAGGCCACTCCGCTATAATTCACCGGACTGTCCGGTGTGCACCGGACATGTCCGGTGCTCCAAGGAAGGGCGGCCCCAGGAACTCGCCAGCCTCGGGTTTTCATTCCAGCCGCTCCGCTATAATTCACCGGACTGTCCGGTGTGCACCGGACTGTCCGGTGCATCTGCGGAGCAACGGCTACTTCAGGCGCCAACGGCTACCTGCAGCGCATTTATTGCGCGCCAACGCGCGCAGAGGGCAGGCTCGCCCATGCTGGCGAACCGGACACTCTACAGTACATGTCCGGTGCGCCACCGGACATCAAGGCGGGCCCCGAAGTCAGAACTCCAACGGTCGATTTCCAACGGCACTGGTGACGTGGCGGGGGCACCGGACTGTCCGGTGTGCACCGGACTGTCCGGTGCGCCATCGAACAGACAGCCCAGCCAACGGTCAAGTTTGGTGGTTGGGGCTATAAATACCCCAACCACCCCACCATTCATTGCATCCAAGTTTTCCACTTCTCAACCACTTACAAGAGCTAGGCATTCAATTCTAGACACACCAAAGAGATCAAATCCTCTCTAATTCCACACAAGGATTTAGTGATTAGCGAGAGAGATTTGCCGTGTTCTTTTGAGCTCTTGCGCTTGGATTGCTTCTTTTCTTTCTCACTTGTTCTTGTGATCAAAACTCCATTGTAATCAAGGCAAGTGGCACCAATTGTGTGGTGGCCCTTGCGGGGAAGTTTTGTTCCCGGTTTTGATTTGAGAAGAGAAGCTCACTCGGTCCGAGGGACCGTTTGAGAGAGGGAAGGGTTGAAAGAGACCCGGCCTTTGTGGCCTCCTCAACGGGGAGTAGGTTTGCAAGAACCGAACCTCGGTAAAACAAATCCGCGTGTCACACTTTTCATTTGCTTGTGATTTGTTTTGCGCCCTCTCTCCCGGACTCGATTATACTTCTAACGCTAACCCGGCTTGTAGTTGTGTTTATATTTGTAAATTTCAGTTTCGCCCTATTCACCCCCCCTCTAGGCGACTTTCAATTGGTATCGGAGCCGCGGTGCTTCATTAGAGCCTAACCGCTCGAAGTGATGTCGGGAGATCACGCCAAGAAGGAGATGGAGACCGGCGAAAAGCCCACTACAAGCCACGGGAGCACTTCATCGGAAGAGTCCCGCACCAAGAAGGAGAAGAAGAAGAGCTCCTCCAACAAAGGGAAGGAGAAGAAATCTTCTTCGCACCACAAAGAGAAGAAGGAGAGATCTTCCTCCCACAAGCCACATCGGAGAGGGGACAAGCACAAAAGGATGAGGAAAGTGGTCTACTACGAGACCGACACTTCATCAACATCGACCTCCGACTCCAATGCGCCCTCCGTAACTTCTAAACGCCAAGAGCGTAAGAAGTTTAGTAAGATCCCCCTACATTACCCTCGCATTTCTAAAAATGCACCTTTACTTTCTGTCCCATTAGGCAAACCACCAACTTTTGATGGTGAAGATTATGCTAGGTGGAGTGATTTAATGCGATTTCATCTAACCTCACTCCACAAAAGTATATGGGATGTTGTTGAATTTGGTGCACAGGTACCGTCCATAGGGGATGAAGACTATGATGAGGATGAGGTGGCCCAAATCGAGCACTTCAACTCTCAAGCAACAACAATACTCCTCGCATCTTTAAGTAGAGAGGAGTATAACAAAGTTCAAGGGTTGAAGAGCGCCAAGGAGGTTTGGGATGTGCTCAAAACCGCGCACGAGGGAGATGAGCTCACAAAGATCACCAAGCGGGAAACGATCGAGGGGGAGCTCGGTCGGTTCCGACTTCGCAAAGGGGAGGAGCCACAACACATGTACAATCGGCTCAAGACTTTGGTGAACCAAGTGCGCAACCTCGGGAGCACGAAGTGGGACGACCACGAAATGGTTAAGGTCATTCTAAGATCTCTCATTTTCCTTAACCCCACTCAAGTTCAATTAATTCGTGGTAATCCTAGATATACTAAAATGACCCCCGAGGAAGTTATCAGGAATTTTGTAAGTTTTGAGTGCATGATCGAAGGCTCGAGGAAGATGAACGAGCTTGATGATCCATCCACATCCGAAGCTCAACCCGTCGCATTCAAGGCGACGGAAGAAAAGAAGGAGGAGGCTACACCAAGTCGACAACCTATAGACGCCTCCAAGCTCGACAATGAGGAAATGGCGCTCGTCATCAAGAGCTTCCGCCAAATCCTCAAGCAAAGGAGAGGGAAAGACTACATGTCCCGCTCCAAGAAGGTTTGCTACAAGTGTGGTAAGCCCGGTCACTTTATTGCTAAATGTCCATTATCAAGTGATAGTGACAGGGGCGACGACAAGAATGGGAGAAGAAAGGAGAAGAAGAGGTACTACAAGAAGAAGGGCGGCGATGCCCATGTTTGTCGGGAGTGGGACTCCGACGAAAGCTCTAGCGACTCCTCCGACGACGAGGACGCCGCCAACATCGCCGTCACCAAGGGACTCCTATTCCCCAACGTCGGCCACAAGTGCCTCATGGCAAAGGACGGCAAAAGAAAGAAGGTTAAATCCAACTCCTCCACTAAATATGAATCGTCTAGTGATGATAATGCTAGCGGTGAGGAAGACAATTTGCGCATCCTTTTTGCCAACCTTAACATGGAACAAAAAGAAAAATTAAATGAATTGATTAGTGCTATTCATGAAAAGGATGACCTTTTGGATTCTCAAGAGGATCTCCTAATTAAGGAAAACAAGAAACATGTTAAGGTTAAAAATGCTTATGCTCTAGAAATTGAGAAATGTGAAAAATTATCTAGTGAGCTAAGCACTTGTCGTGAGATGATTGACAACCTTAGGAATGAAAATGCTAGTTTAAATGCTAAGGTTGATTCTCATGTTTGTAATGTTTCAATTCCCAATCCTAGAGATAATAATGATGATTTGCTTGCTAGGATTGAAGAATTAAACATTTCTCTTGCTAGCCTTAGGAGTGAAAATGAGAAATTAATTACTAAGGCAAAAGATTTTGATGCTTGCAAAGTTACAATTTCCGATCTTAGAAATAAGAATGATATACTACATGCTAAGATTGTTGAACTTAATTCTTGCAAACCCTCTACATCTACCATTAAGCATGTCACTATTTGTACTAGATGTAGAGATATTGATGTTGATACTATTCATGATCACATGATTTTAATTAAGCAACAAAATGATCATATAGCTAAACTAGATGCTAAAATTGCCGAGCACAACTTAGAAAATGAAAAGTTTAAATTTGCTAGAAGTATGCTCTATAATGGGAGACGCCCGGGCATCAAGGATGGCATTGGCTTCCAAAGGGGAGACAATGTCAAACTTAATGCCCCTTCTAAGAACTTGTCTAACTTTGTTAAGGGCAAGGCTCCCATGGCTCAGGATAACGAGGGTTACATTTTATACCCTGCCGGTTATCCTGAGAGCAAAATTAGGAAAATTCATTCTAGGAAGTCTCACTCTGGCCCTAATCATGCTTTTATGTATAAGGGTGAGACATCTAGCTCTAGGCAACCAACCCGTGCCAAGTTGCCTAGAAAGAAAACTCCTAATGCATCAAATGATCATACTATTTCATTTAAAACTTTTGATGCTTCTTATGTGCTTACTAACAAATCCGGCAAGGTAGTTGCCAAGTTTGTTGGGGGCAAACACAAGGGCTCCAAGACTTGTGTTTGGGTACCCAAAGTTCTTGTTTCTAATGCCAAAGGACCCAAAACCGTTTGGGTACCTAAAGTCAAGAACTAAAATTGTTTTGTAGGTTTATGCATCCGGGGGCTCAAGTTGGATACTCGACAGCGGGTGCACAAACCACATGACAGGGGAGAAGAAGATGTTCTCCTCCTACGAGAAAAACCAAGATTCCCAACGAGCTATCACATTCGGGGATGGAAATCAAGGTTTGGTCAAAGGTCTTGGTAAAATTGCTATATCTCCTGACCATTCTATTTCCAATGTTTTTCTTGTAGATTCATTAGATTACAATTTGCTTTCCGTTTCACAATTATGTCAAATGGGCTACAACTGTCTATTCACTGATGTAGGTGTCACTGTCTTTAGAAGAAGTGATGATTCAATAGCATTTAAGGGAGTGTTAGAGGGTCAGCTATACTTGGTAGATTTTGATAGAGCTGAACTCGACACTTGCTTAATTGCTAAGACTAACATGGGCTGGCTCTGGCATCGCCGACTAGCACATGTTGGGATGAAGAATCTTCACAAGCTTCTAAAGGGAGAACACATTTTAGGACTAACCAATGTTCATTTTGAGAAAGACAGGATTTGTAGCGCATGCCAGGCAGGAAAGCAAGTTGGAACTCATCATCGACACAAGAACATCATGACGACCGACAGGCCGCTTGAGCTACTCCACATGGATCTATTCGGCCCGATTGCTTACATAAGCATCGGCGGGAGTAAGTATTGTCTAGTTATTGTGGATGATTATTCTCGCTTCACTTGGGTATTCTTTTTACAGGAAAAATCTCAAACCCAAGAGACCTTAAAGGGATTCTTGAGACGGGCTCAAAATGAGTTCGGCTTAAGGATCAAGAAAATAAGAAGCGACAACGGGACGGAGTTCAAGAACTCTCAAATTGAAGGCTTTCTTGAGGACGAGGGCATCAAGCATGAGTTCTCTTCTCCCTACACCCCTCAACAAAATGGTGTAGTGGAGAGGAAGAATCGAACTCTATTGGACATGGCAAGGACCATGCTTGATGAGTACAAGACCTCTAATCGGTTTTGGGCCGAGGCAGTCAACACCGCCTGCTACGCCATCAACCGGTTATATCTTCACCGAATCCTCAAGAAGACATCCTATGAACTCCTAACCGGTAAAAAGCCCAACATTTCATATTTTAGAGTCTTTGGTAGCAAATGCTTTATTCTTGTTAAAAGAGGTAGAAAATCTAAATTTGCACCTAAAACTGTAGAAGGCTTTTTACTAGGATATGACTCAAACACAAGGGCATATAGAGTCTTTAACAAATCCTCAGGACTTGTTGAAGTATCTTGTGACGTTGTGTTTGATGAGACTAACGGCTCTCAAGTAGAGCAAGTTGATCTTGATGAGATAGGTATTGAAGAGGCTCCATGTATCGCGCTAAGGAACATGTCCATTGGGGATGTGTGTCCTAAGGAATCCGAAGAGCCCCCAAATGCACAAGATCAACCATCCTCCTCCATGCAAGCATCTCCACCAACTCAAATTGAGGATAAGGCTCAAGATGTTGAACAAGAAGATCAAGAAGATGAGCCACCTCAAAATGACGGCAACGATCAAGGGGGAGATACAAATGATCAAGAAAAGGAGGATGAGCAAGAACCAAGGCCGCCACACCCAAGAGTCCACCAAGCAATTCAACGAGATCACCCCGTTGACACCATCCTCGGCGACATTCATAAGGGGGTAACTACTAGATCTCGTGTTGCACATTTTTGTGAACATTACTCATTTGTTTCCTCTATTGAGCCACACAGGGTAGAGGAAGCACTACAAGATTCGGATTGGGTGGTGGCGATGCAAGAAGAGCTCAACAACTTCACAAGGAATGAGGTGTGGCATTTAGTTCCACGTCCTAACCAAAATGTTGTAGGAACCAAATGGGTCTTCCGCAACAAGCAAGATGAGCATGGTGTGGTGACAAGGAACAAAGCTCGACTTGTGGCCAAGGGATACTCCCAAGTCGAAGGTTTGGATTTCGGTGAAACCTATGCACCCGTAGCTAGGCTTGAGTCAATTCGCATATTATTGGCCTATGCTACTTACCATGGCTTTAAGCTTTATCAAATGGACGTGAAGAGTGCCTTCCTCAATGGACCAATCAAGGAGGAGGTCTATGTTGAGCAACCTCCCGGCTTTGAAGACAGTGAGTACCCTAACCATGTCTATAAGCTCTCTAAGGCGCTTTATGGGCTCAAGCAAGCCCCAAGAGCATGGTATGAATGCCTTAGAGATTTCCTTATCACTAATGGCTTCAAAGTCGGAAAAGCCGATCCTACTCTATTCACTAAAACTCTTGACAATGATTTGTTTGTATGCCAAATTTATGTTGATGATATCATATTTGGGTCTACTAACGAATCTACTTGTGAGGAATTTAGTAGGATCATGACACAGAAATTCGAGATGTCGATGATGGGGGAGTTAAAGTATTTTCTAGGATTTCAAGTCAAGCAACTCCAAGAAGGCACCTTCATTAGCCAAACAAAGTACACTCAAGATATTCTAAGCAAGTTTGGGATGAAGGATGCCAAGCCCATCAAAACACCCATGGGAACCAATGGGCACCTCGACCTCGACACGGGAGGTAAGTCCGTGGATCAAAAGGTATACCGGTCGATGATAGGATCATTACTTTATTTATGTGCATCTCGACCGGACATTATGCTTTCCGTTTGCATGTGTGCAAGATTCCAATCCGACCCTAAGGAATCCCACCTTACGGCCGTAAAACGAATCTTGAGATATTTGGCTTATACTCCTAAGTTTGGGCTTTGGTACCCTCGGGGATCCACATTTGATTTGATTGGTTATTCGGATGCCGATTGGGCGGGGTGTAAGATTAACAGGAAGAGCACATCGGGGACTTGCCAGTTCTTGGGGAGATCCTTGGTGTCTTGGGCTTCAAAGAAGCAAAATTCGGTCGCTCTTTCAACCGCCGAAGCCGAGTACATTACCGCAGGTCATTGTTGCGCGCAATTACTTTGGATGAGGCAAACCCTGAGGGACTACGGTTACAAATTAACCAAAGATCCTTTGCTATGTGATAATGAGAGTGCAATCAAAATGGCCGACAATCCCGTCGAGCATAGTCACACTAAGCACATAGCTATTCGGTATCATTTTCTTAGGGATCACCAACAAAAGGGAGATATCGAGATTGCTTACATTAATACTAAAGATCAATTAGCCGATATCTTTACCAAGCCACTTGATGAACAAACTTTTACCAAACTTAGGCATGAACTCAATATTCTTGATTCCCGCAACTTCTTTTGTTAGATTGCACACATAGCTCATTTATATACTTTTGATCATATCTCTTTTATATGCTATGACTAATGTGTTTCCAAGTCTATTTCAAATCAAGTCATAGGTATATTGAAAGGGAATTGGAGTTTTTGGCGAAGACAAAGGCTTCCACTCCGCAACCCATCCTTCGCCGTCGCTCCAAGCCACTCTCCATCTTTGGGGGAGAGAACAAATGGACTTCATCTTTGGTATAATCTTAACTCATTTGTTTATGACCAAAGAGGAAGACATTACTTAAAGGGCTCTAATAATTCCGTTTTTTTGGCGATTCATGCCAAAGGGGGAGAAAATGAGCCCAAAGCAAAAGGACCGCACCACCACCAATTTCAAAAACTTAGTGTTTTCCAAGAGTATTTATCAATTGGTATCCTATTGTGTTCAAAAAGGGGGAGAAAGTAGTATTTCAAAAATGATATATCAAAACCCTCTTGAACACTAAGAAGAGGATCTCCTTTAGGGGGAGTTTTGTTTAGTCAAAGGAAAAGCATTTGAAACAGGGGGAGAAAATTTCAAATCTTGAAAATGCTTTGCAAAATCCTATTCATTTACCTTTGACCATTTGCAAAAGAACTTTGAAAAGGATTTACAAAAGAGTTTGCAAAAACAAAACATGTGGTGCAAGCGTGGTCCAAAATGTTAAATAAGAAAGAAACAATCCATGCATATCTTGTAAGTAGTTATATTGGCTCAATTCCAAGCAACCTTTACACTTACATTATGCAAACTAGTTCAATTATGCACTTCTATATTTGCTTTGGTTTGTGTTGGCATCAATCACCAAAAAGGGGGAGATTGAAAGGGAATTAGGCTTACACCTAGTTCCTAAATGATTTTGGTGGTTGAATTGCCCAACACAAATCTTTGGACTAACTAGTTTGCTCTAGTGTATAAGTTATACAGGTGCTAAAGGTTCACACTTAGCCATTAAAAAGACCAAGAGTTGGGTTCAACAAAAGAGCAAAGGGGCAACCGAAGGCACCTCAGGTCTGGCACACCGGACTGTCCGGTGCACCACCGGACAGTGTCCGGTGCACCACCGGACATGTCCGGTGCACCAGAGGACTCCAACTCGAACTCGCCACCTTCGGGAATTTCCAGAGGCCACTCCGCTATAATTCACCGGACTGTCCGGTGTGCACCGGACATGTCCGGTGCTCCAAGGAAGGGCGGCCCCAGGAACTCGCCAGCCTCGGGTTTTCATTCCAGCCGCTCCGCTATAATTCACCGGACTGTCCGGTGTGCACCGGACTGTCCGGTGCATCTGCGGAGCAACGGCTACTTCAGGCGCCAACGGCTACCTGCAGCGCATTTATTGCGCGCCAACGCGCGCAGAGGGCAGGCTCGCCCATGCTGGCGAACCGGACACTCTACAGTACATGTCCGGTGCGCCACCGGACATCAAGGCGGGCCCCGAAGTCAGAACTCCAACGGTCGATTTCCAACGGCACTGGTGACGTGGCGGGGGCACCGGACTGTCCGGTGTGCACCGGACTGTCCGGTGCGCCATCGAACAGACAGCCCAGCCAACGGTCAAGTTTGGTGGTTGGGGCTATAAATACCCCAACCACCCCACCATTCATTGCATCCAAGTTTTCCACTTCTCAACCACTTACAAGAGCTAGGCATTCAATTCTAGACACACCAAAGAGATCAAATCCTCTCTAATTCCACACAAGGATTTAGTGATTAGCGAGAGAGATTTGCCGTGTTCTTTTGAGCTCTTGCGCTTGGATTGCTTCTTTTCTTTCTCACTTGTTCTTGTGATCAAAACTCCATTGTAATCAAGGCAAGTGGCACCAATTGTGTGGTGGCCCTTGCGGGGAAGTTTTGTTCCCGGTTTTGATTTGAGAAGAGAAGCTCACTCGGTCCGAGGGACCGTTTGAGAGAGGGAAGGGTTGAAAGAGACCCGGCCTTTGTGGCCTCCTCAACGGGGAGTAGGTTTGCAAGAACCGAACCTCGGTAAAACAAATCCGCGTGTCACACTTTTCATTTGCTTGTGATTTGTTTTGCGCCCTCTCTCCCGGACTCGATTATACTTCTAACGCTAACCCGGCTTGTAGTTGTGTTTATATTTGTAAATTTCAGTTTCGCCCTATTCACCCCCCCTCTAGGCGACTTTCAATTGGTATCGGAGCCGCGGTGCTTCATTAGAGCCTAACCGCTCGAAGTGATGTCGGGAGATCACGCCAAGAAGGAGATGGAGACCGGCGAAAAGCCCACTACAAGCCACGGGAGCACTTCATCGGAAGAGTCCCGCACCAAGAAGGAGAAGAAGAAGAGCTCCTCCAACAAAGGGAAGGAGAAGAAATCTTCTTCGCACCACAAAGAGAAGAAGGAGAGATCTTCCTCCCACAAGCCACATCGGAGAGGGGACAAGCACAAAAGGATGAGGAAAGTGGTCTACTACGAGACCGACACTTCATCAACATCGACCTCCGACTCCAATGCGCCCTCCGTAACTTCTAAACGCCAAGAGCGTAAGAAGTTTAGTAAGATCCCCCTACATTACCCTCGCATTTCTAAAAATGCACCTTTACTTTCTGTCCCATTAGGCAAACCACCAACTTTTGATGGTGAAGATTATGCTAGGTGGAGTGATTTAATGCGATTTCATCTAACCTCACTCCACAAAAGTATATGGGATGTTGTTGAATTTGGTGCACAGGTACCGTCCATAGGGGATGAAGACTATGATGAGGATGAGGTGGCCCAAATCGAGCACTTCAACTCTCAAGCAACAACAATACTCCTCGCATCTTTAAGTAGAGAGGAGTATAACAAAGTTCAAGGGTTGAAGAGCGCCAAGGAGGTTTGGGATGTGCTCAAAACCGCGCACGAGGGAGATGAGCTCACAAAGATCACCAAGCGGGAAACGATCGAGGGGGAGCTCGGTCGGTTCCGACTTCGCAAAGGGGAGGAGCCACAACACATGTACAATCGGCTCAAGACTTTGGTGAACCAAGTGCGCAACCTCGGGAGCACGAAGTGGGACGACCACGAAATGGTTAAGGTCATTCTAAGATCTCTCATTTTCCTTAACCCCACTCAAGTTCAATTAATTCGTGGTAATCCTAGATATACTAAAATGACCCCCGAGGAAGTTATCGGGAATTTTGTAAGTTTTGAGTGCATGATCGAAGGCTCGAGGAAGATGAACGAGCTTGATGATCCATCCACATCCGAAGCTCAACCCGTCGCATTCAAGGCGACGGAAGAAAAGAAGGAGGAGGCTACACCAAGTCGACAACCTATAGACGCCTCCAAGCTCGACAATGAGGAAATGGCGCTCGTCATCAAGAGCTTCCGCCAAATCCTCAAGCAAAGGGCGGCCCCAGGAACTCGCCAGCCTCGGGTTTTCATTCCAGCCGCTCCGCTATAATTCACCGGACTGTCCGGTGTGCACCGGACTGTCCGGTGCATCTGCGGAGCAACGGCTACTTCAGGCGCCAACGGCTACCTGCAGCGCATTTATTGCGCGCCAACGCGCGCAGAGGGCAGGCTCGCCCATGCTGGCACACCGGACACTCTACAGTACATGTCCGGTGCGCCACCGGACATCAAGGCGGGCCCCGAAGTCAGAACTCCAACGGTCGATTTCCAACGGCACTGGTGACGTGGCGGGGGCACCGGACTGTCCGGTGCGCCATCGAACAGACAGCCCAGCCAACGGTCAAGTTTGGTGGTTGGGGCTATAAATACCCCAACCACCCCACCATTCATTGCATCCAAGTTTTCCACTTCTCAACCACTTACAAGAGCTAGGCATTCAATTCTAGACACACCAAAGAGATCAAATCCTCTCCAATTCCACACAAGGATTTAGTGATTAGCGAGAGAGATTTGTCGTGTTCTTTTGAGCTCTTGCGCTTGGATTGCTTCTTTTCTTTCTCACTTGTTCTTGTGATCAAAACTCCATTGTAATCAAGGCAAGTGGCACCAATTGTGTGGTGGCCCTTGCGGGGAAGTTTTGTTCCCGGTTTTGATTTGAGAAGAGAAGCTCACTCGGTCCGAGGGACCGTTTGAGAGAGGGAAGGGTTGAAAGAGACCCGGCCTTTGTGGCCTCCTCAACAGGGAGTAGGTTTGCAAGAACCGAACCTCGGTAAAACAAATCCGCGTGTCACACTTTTCATTTGCTTGCGATTTGTTTTGTGCCCTCTCTCCCGGACTCGATTATACTTCTAACGCTAACCCGGCTTGTAGTTGTGTTTATATTTGTAAATTTCAGTTTCGCCCTATTCACCCCCCCTCTAGGTGACTTTCAACATCGGAATGTCACTTCAAGGTCGGAAAGGAGGTCGGAGGCTTTCCTCGTCTTGACTACGATGTCATCGACGTAGGCCTCGACCGTCCGGCCAATGTGTTCGCCGAACACATGGTTCATGCACCGCTGGTACGTCGCGCCCGCATTCCTCAGGTCGAACGGCATGGTGACATAGCAGTACATGCCGAAGGGCGTGATGAAAGAAGTCGCAAGCTGGTCGGACTCCTTCATCCTGATTTGGTGATACCCGGAGTAGGCATCGAGGAAAGACAGGGTTTCGCACCCAGCAGTGGAATCCACGATTTGATCGATGCGAGGCAGAGGGTAGGGAACCTTCGGACATGCTTTGTTTAGACCAGTGTAGTCTACACACATCCGCCATTTCCCTCCTTTCTTTCTCACAAGCACAGGGTTGGCAAGCCATTTAGGATGGAATACCTCTTTGATGAACCCTGCCGCCATTAGCTTGTGGATCTCCTCGCCTATGGCCCTGCGCTTTTCTTCGTCGAATCGGCGCAGAGGCTGCTTGACGGGTCGGGCTCCGGTTCGGATGTCCAGCGAGTGCTCGGCGACATCCCTCGGTATGTCGGGCATGTCCGAGGGACTCCACGCGAAGACGTCGGCATTCGCGTGGAGAAAGTCGACGAGCACTGCTTCCTATTTGGGATCGAGCTCGGAGCCGATCCGGACTTGCTTGGAGGCGTCGCTGCTGGAGTCGAGGGGGACGGACTTAACCGTCTCCGCTGGCTCGAAGTTGCCGACATGACGCTTCACGTCTGGCACCTCCTTAGAGAGGCTCTCCAGGTCGGCGATGAGGGCCTCGGACTCGGCGAGGGCCTCGGCGTACTCCATGTCGCATTCGAACGTGTGTTTGTACGTGGGGCCGACGGTGATGACCCCATTGGGGCCCGGCATCTTGAGCTTGAGGTAGGTGTAGTTGGGGACGGCCATGAACTTCGCATAGCATGGCCTTCCCAGTACCGCGTGGTAGGTTCCTCGGAACCCGACCACCTCGAACGTCAGGGTCTCCCTTCGGAAGTTGGAGGGTGTTCCGAAGCAGACGGGAAGGTCGAGTTGTCCGAGGGGCTGGACGCGCTTCCTGGGGATGATCCCATGGAAAGGCGCAGCGCCTGCCCGGACCGAGGACAGATCGACACGCAGGAGCCCGAGGGTCTCGGCGTAGATGATGTTGAGGCTGCTGCCTCCGTCCATGAGGACCTTGGTGAGCCTGACGTCGCCGACGACAGGGTCGACAACGAGCGGGTATTTTCCCGGGCTCGGCACGTGGTCGGGGTGGTCGGCTTGGTCGAAGGTGATGGGCTTGTCGTACCAGTCTAGGTAGACTGGCGCCGCCACCTTCACCGAACAGACCTCCCGACGCTCTTGCTTGCGGTGCCGAGCCGAGGCGTTCGCCGCTTGCCCACCGTAGATCATGAAGCAGTCGCGGACCTCGGGGAACTCTCCTGCCTGGTGATCTTCCTTCTTGTCGTCGTCGCGAACCTTGCCACCCTCCGCGGGTGGCCCGGCCCTGTGGAAGTGGCACCGAAGCATGGCGCACTCCTCAAGGGTGTGCTTGACAGGCCCCTGGTGATAGGGGCACGGCTCCTTGAGCATCTTGTCGAAGAGGTTGGCACCTCCGGGGGGTTCCCGAGGGTTCTTGTACTCGGCGGCGGCGACAAGGTCCGCGTCGGCGGCGTCGCGTTTCGCTTGCGACTTCTTCTTGCCCTTCTTCTTGGCACCGCGCTGAGTTGACGCCTCGGGGGCATCTTCCGGTGGGCGGTCCTAGGGCTGCTTGTCCTTCCGGAAGGTAGCCTCGACCGCCTCCTAGCCAGAGGCGAACTTGGTGGCGATGTCCATCAGCTCGCTCGCCCTGGTGGGGGTCTTGCGACCCAGCTTGCTCACCAGGTCGTGGCAGGTGGTGACGGCGAGGAATGCCCCGATGACATCTGAATCGGTGATGTTGGGCAGCTCGGTGCGCTGCTTCGAGAATCACCGGATGTAGTCCCGGAGAGACTCTCCTGGCTGCTGTCGGCAGCTTCGGAGGTCCCAGGAATTCCCAGGGCGCACGTACGTGCCCTAGAAATTGCCGGCGAAGGCTTGGACCAGGTCGTCCCAGTTGGAGATCTGCCCCGGAGGCAGGTGCTCCAACCAGGCGCGAGCGGTGTCGGAGAGGAACAGGGGGAGGTTACGGATGATGAGGTTGTCATCGTCCGTTCCACCCAGTTGGCAGGTCAGCCGGTAGTCCGCGAGCCACAATTCCGGTCTCGTCTCCCCTGAGTACTTTGTGATAGTAGTCGAGGGTCGGAACCGGGTCGGGAACGGCGCCCGTCGTATGGCCCGGCTGAAAGCCTGCGGACCGGGTGGTTCGGGCAAGGGACTCCGATCCTCCCCGCTGTCGTAGCGTCCTCCACGCCTGGGGTTGTAGCCTCGGCGCACCCTCTCGTCGAGGTGGGCCCGACGGTCGTGGTGATGGTGCTCGTTGCCGAGGCGACCCGGGGCCGCAGGCGCTGTGTTGCGCATGCGCCCGGTGTGGACCGAGGCTTCCCGCATGAGTCGGGAAGTCACGTCATGATGTTCCGAGGGGTACCCCTGCCTTCGGGAGGCGGAGCTCTCGGTCCGTCGGACCGCGGCGTCCCCCAGGAGATTCTTGAGCTCTCCCTGGATTCGCCGTCCCTCGGTGGTTGATGGCTCTGGCATCGCACGGAGAAGCATTGCTGCTGCAGCCAGGTTCTGGCCGACCCCACTAGATGTGGGTGGCGGCCTGACCCTGACATCGTCGGCGATGCGGTGCTGGAAGCCCTGGGGTAGATGACGCATTTCTCCTGCCGGAGGTCGGCCCGCCCATTCCTGCCCGACGTCCCGACGGATCGGCTCAAGCGCTCCTGCTCCCTCGTCGAGCCTGGCCTGCACCCCGCGGATTTGCTCGAGCTGTGGGTCATGGCCCCCCGCCTGAACGGGGACCACAGCTAGCTCCCGTGGGATGTCAACGCGAGGCACCGGCCTAGGGAGATCACCGTCCTCCGGCATACCGAGATGGTTGCTTTCAGAGGGACCCCCTAGATCGACGTGGAAACATTCACGGCTTGGGTCGCAGTCCTCGTCGCCGAGGCTACGGCTACCGTCAGAACAGTCAGAAAGGCAGTAGTCGCATACGGTCATAAAGTCCCGCATGGCACTGGGGTTGCCAAGTCCAGAGAAATCCCAACAGAAGTCGGGCGCGTCGTCTTCCTCGGACCCAGAGGGCCCGTAGGTCGAGACGTCCGTCAGCCGGTCCCAGGGTGACCGCATACGATACCCCAGAGGGTTTGGACTCGCCTCTACGAGAGCGCCCGCCAAAGCGAAGCCGCTTGGCGAGTCGAGGCTAAATCCGAAAGGCGTAAGATGGGAATTGGTCGGTACCTCTTGGTCGACGGGCGGTGATGAAGTCACGTCGGGGACTGACTGCACCGTCGTCTCAGGTACGAGGGTGACGTCCAGCAAGCCTTTCGCGAGCGTGCTGGCGTCGTCCGTTTGCTCGGAATCGGTGTGTTGCGGGGAGACGGCGCTCGTCTTTGTCTCAAACGCGAGGTCGATGCCCGACGCGCCCCCCGTTGGGGCGCTGGCGCCGTCGACTCGCTCGACAGCCAACGAGGCGCTGCCTCCTGCTTGGCCTTGGTTGCCCCGCCTCCTCCTCCGTCGGCGGGGGAGAGGACGGGGTGAGCTTGAATGTTGTTCTTCCACCACACGGGGAAGACGTCGTCGATTACGCCGCCGGCGGGCGTGCTATCGGCCGCCATTGTCGCTGTCGCACAGCGGGGGAAGGAGTATCATGTCGTAGCTGCCGTCGAGGGACATGAACTCAAGGCTCCCGAAACGGAGCACCGTCCCGGGCCAGAGAGGTTGCTGGAGACTGCCCATCTGGAGCTTGACGGGAAGCTGTTCATCAACACGCAGCAGGCCCCTACCTGGCGCGCCAACTGTCGGCGTTTCGAGACCGGGGGGTCCCTGGGTCGACGAGTGAATGTCGCCGCGTGCCCCAGCCCAGATGGGTCGGCGCGAGGCCGAGCGCGAAGGGGGAAGTGAGGTGGCCGGAGATGGGCGTGAGAGAGGTGGAAATCCCGCGGCCTTCGTGTTCGTCCCGCGCCCAGGTCGGGTGCGCTTGCAGTAGGGGGTTACAAGCGTCCACGCGGGAGAGGGAGCGAGCGGCCTCACGCGAGCGCCTGTCTCGTCCTCGTCCCCGCGCGGCCAACCCTCTGTAAGAGGGCCCTGGTCCTTCCTTTTATAGGCGTAAGGAGAGGATCCAGGTGTACAATGGGGGGTGTAGCAGAGTGCTACGTGTCTAGCGGAGGAGAGCTAGCGCCCTAAGTACATGCCGTCGTGGCAGCCGGAGAGGTTTTGGCACCCGGTTTGTGTGATGTCGTGGCCGTCGGAGGAGCGCCGGAGCCTGGCGGAAGGACAGCTGTTGGGGCTGTCGAGTCCTTGCTGACGTCCTCTTGCTTCCGTAAGGGGGCGGAGAGCTGCCGTCGTCAGGGAGTGTGCGGGGCGCCATCATTGCCTATCTGGCGGAGCGAGCCAGATGGGACGCCGGTCTTGTTCCCCGTAGCCTGAGTCAGCTTGGGGTAGGGTAATGATGGCGCCTCCTGTTGACGTGGCCGGCTTGCGCCCGAGGTTGGGCGATGTGGAGGCTCCTCCGAGGTCGAGGTCGAGTCTGTCTTCTGTGGCCGTGGTCGAGTCCGAGCCTCTGGGTCGGGCGAGGCGGAGACCGTCAGCTGAGGCCAGGGCTGAGTCCGAGCCCTGGGGTCGGGCGAAGCGGAGTTTGTCGTCTTCTAGGGCTGAGCCCAAGTCCGAGCCCTGGGTCGGGCGGAGCGGAGTTCGCCGTCTTCAGGGGCTTAGCCCGAGTCCGAGCCCTGGGTCGGGTGGAGCGGAGTTCGCCGTCTTCCGGGGCTTTGCCCGAGTCCGAGCCCTGGGTCGGGCGGAGCGGAGTTCGCCGTCTTCCGGGGCTTAGCCCGAGTCCGAGCCCTGGGTCGGGCGGAGCGGAGTTCGCCATCTTCCGGGGCTTAGCCCGAGTCCGAGCCCTGGGTCGGGCGAAGCGGAGCTTCCTATGTTGCCTGCGGCCGGGCCTGACTGCCTGTCAGCCTCACTCTGTCAAGTGGCACCGCAGTCGGAGCGGCGCAGGCGGCGCTGTCTTTCTGTCAGGCCGGTTAGTGGAGCGGCGAAGTGACGGCGGTCACTTTGGCTCTGTCGACTGAAGGGCACGCGTCAGGATAAAGGTGTCAGGCCACCTTTGCATTAAATGCTCCTGCGATTTAGTCGGTCGGCGCGGCGATTTGGTCAGGGTTGCTTCTTGGCGAAGACAGGGCCTCGGGCAAGCCGGAAATATGTTCGTTGCTGGAGGGGGGCCTCGGGCGAGACGGAGATCCTCCGTGTCGGCTGCCCTTGTCCGAGGCTAGGCTCGGGCGAGGCGTGATCGAGTCCCTCGAATGGACCGATCCCTGACTTAATCGCACCCATCAGGCCTTTGCAGCTTTATGCTGATGGGGGTTACCAGCTGAGAATTAGGAGACTTGAGGGTACCCCTAATTATGGTCCCCGACAAAAGTGGTCTACTACAAAACCGATTCTTCGTCGCCATCCACCTCCGGCTCCGACGCTCCGTCCGTCACTTCTAAGCGCCATGAGCGCAAGAAGTTTAGTAAGATCCCCTTACGCTATCCCCGCATTTCTAAACGCACTCCTCTGCTTTCCGTCCCATTAGGCAAACCACCGGTTTTTTATGGTGAAGATTATTGTATGTGGAGTGATAAAATGAGGCATCATCTAACCTCACTCCACGCTAGCATTTGGGACATTGTTGAGTTTGGAGCGCAAGTACCATCCGTGGGGGATGAAGGCTACGACTCGGACGAGGTCGCTCAAATCCGGCACTTCAACTCCCAAGCCACTACTATACTCCTCGCCTCTCTATGTTGAGTGGAGTATAATAAGGTGCAAGGGTTGAAGAGTGCCAAAGAGATTTGGGACGTGCTAAAGACCGCGCACGAAGGAGATGAGGTGACCAAGATCCCAAGCGGGAGACGATCGAGGGGAAGCTCGGTCGATTCATCCTCAACCAAAGGGAGGAGCCACAAGCCATGTACAACCGGCTCAAGACCTTGGTCAACCAAGTGTGCAACCTCGGGAGCACCAAATGGGATGACCATGAAATGGTCAAGGTTATTCTTAGATCACTCGTATTTCGTAATCCTACTCAAGTTCAATTAATATGTGGTGATCCTAGATATAAGTTAATGTCTCTTGAGGAAGTGATAGGAAAGTTTGTGAGCTTTGAGTTGCTGATCAAAGGCTCCAAACAAATCGTCAAGCAAGGCGGCACCTCCACACCCGAGGTGCAACCCGTCGCATTCAAAGCGACGGAAGAAAAGAGAGAAGAGTCTACATCAAGTAGCCTCCCCATCGACGCCTCCAAGCTCGACAACAAGGAAATGACGCTCATCATCAAGAGCTTCCGCCAAATACTCAAGCAAAGGAGGGGGAAGGATTATAAACCCCGCTCCATGAAAGTGTGCTACAAGTGTGGTAAGCCCGGTCATTTCATTGCTAAATGTCCTATGTCTAGTGATAGTGACAGGGGCGACAACAAGAAGGGAAGGAGGAAGGGAAAGAAGAAGTGCTACAAGAGAAAGCGCGGCGATGCCCACGTGTGTCGGGAATGGGACTCCGACGAAAGCACGGTCGATTCCTCCTTCGACGAGGACGCCGCCAACATCACCGTCAACAAGGGCCTTCTCTTCCCCAACGTCGGCCACAAGTGCCTCATGGCAAAGGACGGCAAAAAGAAGAAGGTAAAATCTAGAGCCTCCACTAAATATACAACATCTAGTGATGAGGGTAGTTCTAGTGAAGATGAGGATGATTTGCTTGCTCTTTTTGCCAACTTAAACATGCAACAAAAAGAAAAATTGAATGAATTTATAGGTGCCATTCATGAGAAGGATGAACTCTTGGATAGCTAAGAGGAATTCCTTATTAAGGAAAACAAAAAGCATGTTAAGGTAAAAAATGTTTTTGCTCAGGAAGTAGAAAAGAATGAAAATTTGACTAAGGAGCTTAGCATTTGCCATGACACCATTTCCAACCTTAGAAATGGGAACGATAATTTACTTGCTAAGGTTGAAAAATCAAATGCTTGTCATGATTCAATTGTCAATCTTAAAAATGATAATGCTAGCTTAATTGTCAAGATTGACAAATTGAATGAATCAATTTCTAGCCTTAATATTGAGAATGATAAACTAATTTCTAAGGCTAAGGATTTAAAAATTTGCAATGTTTCTATTTCCTATCTTAGAGATGAAAATGCCATGCTAAAATCTAAGGTAGATGAATTAAAATCTTGCAAACCCTCTACATCCACTGTTGATCATGTTTCTATTTGCATGAGATGTAGAGATATTAATGTTGATGCTATCCATGATCACACTGCTATGATTAAACAACAAAATGATCATATAGCTAAACTAGATGCTAAAATTGCCGAGCATGAACTAGAAAATGAAAAAATTAAATTTGCTCGTAGCATGCTTTATAATGGGAGACGCCCTGACATTAAGGATGGCATTGGCTTCCAACAGGGAGACAATGTCAAGCTTAATGCCCCCAAGAAATTGTCTAATTTTGTTAAGGGTAAAGCTCCCATGGCTCAGGATAACGAGGCCTATATTCTATATCCTGCTGGTTATCCCGAGCATAAGATTAGGAGAATTCATGCTAGGAAGTCTCATTTTGTTTCCCATCATGTTTTTATGTACAAGAATGAGGCATCTAGCTCTAGGAATTCTACCCATGTTAAAATGCCTAAAAAGAAATCTCCTACTGCATCAAATGATCATAATGTTTCTTTTAAAACTTTTGATGCTTCATATGTGCTAACTAACAAACCAGGCAAAGTAGTTGCCAAATATGTTGGGGGCAAACACAAGGGCTCCAATACTTGTGTTTGGTACCCAAGGCGCTTGTTTCTAATGTGAAAGGACCCAAGACCGTTTGGGTACCTAAGAACAAGGCTTAAACTTGTTTTGTAGGTTTATGCATCCGGGGGCTCAAGTTGGATAATTGATAGCGGGTGCACAAACCACATGACAGGGGAGAAAAGAATGTTCTCCTCCTACGAGAAAAACGAAGATCCCCAAAGAGCTATCACATTCGGGGATGGAAATCAAGGTTTGGTCAAAGGACTTGGTAAAATTGCTATATCTCCTGACCATTCTATTTCCAATGTTTTTCTTGTAGATTCTTTAGATTACAATTTGCTTTCTGTATCTCAATTATGCAAAATGGGCTACAATTGTCTTTTTACGGATATATGGGTTACTATCTTGAGAAGAAGTGATGATTCAGTAGCATTTAAGGGAGTATTAGAGGGTCAGCTATACTTAGTTGATTTTAATAGAGCTGAACTCGATACTTGCTTAATTGCTAAGACTAATATGGGTTGGCTCTGGCGTCGCCGACTAGCTTATGTTGGGATGAAGAATCTTCACAAGCTTCTAAAGGGAGAACACATTTTGGGACTAACAAATGTTCATTTTGAGAAAGACAGGGTTTGTAGCGCATGTCAAGCAGGGAAGCAAGTTGGTACCCACCATCCACACAAGAACATCATGACAACGGACAGGTCGCTCGAGCTACTCCACATGGATCTATTCGACCCGATAGCTAATATAAGCATCGGCGGAAGTAAGTAATGTCTAGTTATTGTGGATGATTATTCTCGCTTCACTTGGGTGTTCTTTTTGCAGGAAAAATCACAAACCCAAGAGACCTTAAAAGGATTCTTGAGACGGTCTCAAAATGAGTTCAGATTAAGGATCAAGAAAATAAGAAGCGACAACGGGACGGAGTTCAAGAACTCTCAAATTGAAGGCTTTCTTGAGGAGGAGGGCATCAAGCATGAGTTCTCTTCTCCCTACACACCTCAGCAAAATGGTGTAGTGGAGAGGAAGAATAGAACTCTACTAGACATGGCGAGGACCATGCTTGATGAGTACAAGACTCCGGACCGGTTTTGGGCTGAGGCGATTAACACCGCCTGCTACTCCATCAACCGGCTCTACCTTCACCGAATCCTCAAGAAGACATCATATGAACTCCTAACCTGTAAAAAGCTCAATGTTTCATATTTTAGAGTCTTTGGTAGCAAATGTTTTATTCTTGTTAAAAGAGGGAGAAAATCTAAATTTGCTCCTAAGGTTGTAGAAGGCTTTTTACTAGGATATGATTCAAACACAAGGGCATATAGAGTCTTGAACAAATCCACTGGACTTGTTGAGGTTTCTTGTGACATTGTGTTTGATGAGACTAATGGCTCTCAAGTAGAGCAAGTTGATCTTGATGAGCTAGATGATGAAGAGGCTCTGTGCGTCGCGCTAAGGAACATGTCCATTGGGGATGTGTGTCCTAAGGAATCCGAAGAGCCTCCACAAGCACAAGATCAACCGTCATCTTCCATGTAAGCATCTCCACCAACCCAAGATGAGGATCAAGCTCAAGATGATGAAAATGAAGATCAAGAGGATGAGCCACCTCAAGAGGAGGACAATGATCAAGGGGGAGATAACAATGATCAAGAAAAGGAAGATGATCAAGAAGTACAGGGTCAACAACTTCACAAGGAATGAGGTATGGAATTTAGTTCCATGTCATAACCAAAATGTTGTAGGTACCAAGTGGGTGTTCCGCAACAAGCAAGATGAGCATGGTGTGGTGACAAGGAACAAAGCCCGGCTTGTGGCCAAGGGCTATTCACAAGTCGAAGGTTTGAGTGAAACCTATTGTTGGGGACTTGTTCTCAAAGGCTATGAATTAAGAACAAGGCAACATAGAATGTTAAATGTTAAAGCCCTTCGTCCGCTGAAGCATTATTTCCCCAAGGATTTAATGAGCTTCGGACGAAGGTTATGAATAATATATCACGAAGGTCACACCTTCGTGATCAAAGATAAAACAATGCGAAATGAAATACAAGATATAAAACGTTACAAAATATCAAAAATAAATAACATTATTCACTCATTTTATAATATGAACTTAAATATTAAAACATAATATTTAAGTACATTTATACCTTCGCCTTGGCAGGAAACAATAATTCTAGAGTAATGCGTCAACAATTACAAGATTGCATGAACAGTAAAGGAATACTGTTCACTATTTGTAGGCACAGGACGCAGCCTGTAAGAAATTACAATCATACCCCTTACAAAAGATTACAATTATGACTCAGACCCTTATGGACTAAAAAGTCATTCCATCTTTAAGTCGGTTCGATCCTTCGTCTTCGGATGTGTTGTAATATCGAAGCTTCATGAGCGGTAGCTTCGGTACCACGTATAAACAGATTTGCCGAAGGTGTTTCTTCCCGCAGGACCTTCGGCGACGAAGCATGGTCCCAACACCTATGCGCCCGTAGCTAGGCTTGAGTCAATTCGTATATTACTTGCCTATGCTACTTATCATGGCTTCAAGCTTTATCAAATGGACGCGAAGAGTGCCTTCCTCAATGGACCAATCAAGGAAGAGGTTTATATTGAGCAACCTCCCGGCTTTGAAGATAGTGAGTACCCTAACCATGTTTACAAACTCTCAAAGGCGCTTTACGGGCTCAAGCAAGCCCCAAGAGCATGGTATGAATGCCTAAGAGATTTTCATATCACTAATGGTTTCAAAGTCGGAAAAGTCGATCCTACACTCTTTACTAAAACCATTGCAAATGATTTGTTTGTATGCCAAATTTATGTTGATGATATCATATTTGGGTCTACTAACAAATCTACATGTGAAGAGTTTAGTAGGATTATGATTCAAAAATTCGAGATGTCTATGATGGGGGAGTTGAAGTATTTCCTAGGATTTCAAGTGAAGCAACTCCAAGAGGGCACCTCCATCAGCCAAAAAAAGTACATTCAAGACATACTTACTAAGTTTGGAATGAAGGATGCCAAGCCCATCAAGACACCCATGGGAACAAATGGGCATCTCGACCTCGACACGGGAGGTAAATCTGTAGATCAAAAGGTATACCGGTCGATGATAGAATCTTTACTCTATTTATGTACATCTCGACCAGATATTATGCTTTCTGTATGCATGTGTGCAAGGTTCTAATCCGATCCTAAGGAAGTTCACCTTAGGGCCGTGAAGAGAATCATGAGATATTTAGTTTACACACCTAAGTTTGGTCTTTGGTACCCCAAGGGATCCACTTTTGATTAAATAGGTTATTCGGATGCTAATTGGGCTGGGTGTGAAATTGATAGGAAGAGCACATAAGGGACTTGTCAGTTTCTGGGGGGATCCCTGGTGTCTTGGGCTTCAAAGAAACAAAATTCAGTAGCTCTTTCTACCGCCGAAGCCGAGTATATTGCTGCAGGTCATTGTTGCGCGTAATTACTTTGGATGAGGCAAACCCTCATGGACTATGGCTACAATTTGAGCAAAGTCCCTCTCCTATGTGACAATGAGAGTGCAATCCGCATGGCGGATAATCCCGTTGAACACAGCCGCACTAAGCACATAGCCATTCAGTATCACTTTTTGAGGTATCACCAACAAAGGGGGGATATCGAGATTACTTATGTTAGCACCAAAGACCAACTAGCTGATATCTTTACTAAGCCATTAGATGAGAAAACCTTTACCAAACTTAGGAATGAGCTAAACATTCTTGATTCTCGGAACTTTGATTGAAACTTTGCACACATAGCTCTTTAATATACCTTTGATCATATCTCTTTTATGTCTATGACTAATGTGTTTTCAAGTTTATTCCTATGCTAAGTCATAGATTGAAAGGGAAATGGAGTCTTTGGCGAAGACAAGGCTTCCACTCCACTCTACCGGTATTATTTATCCTTCGTCGTCCCTCCGCACCATTCTCCACTATGGTATAATCTTCATTCATATTTATTTGTACCATTGGGGGAGAAAGTAAAAGGGCACTCAAACATCTCCGTTTTTTGCGATTAATGCCAAAGGGGGAGAGAATATAGCCCAAAGCAAAAGGACCGCACCACCACCAATTTTCAAAATTTCTTAAAGTAGTATATTTCAAATTGATATATTTAAAGGAGGTTTTTTCAATTGGTATCTAAATCTCTTTCATATTGGTAAAAACCCTCTTGAACACTAAGAGGAGAATTTTATCCAGGGGGAGTTTTGTTTAAGTCAAAGGAAAAGCATTTGAAACAGGGGGGAGAAAAAAAATCAAATCTTGAAAATGCTTATCAAAATCTTATTCATGTACATTTGACTATTTGCAAAAATACTTTGAAAATATTTTCCAAAAGAATTTGCAAAAACAAAACAAGTGGTGCAAATGTGGTCCAAAATGTTAAAAGAAAGAAAGCAATCCATGCATATCTAGTGAAAATATAAATTGGTTTAATTCTAAGTAACCTTTGCACTTGCCTTATTCAAACTAGTTCAATTCTGCACTTATATATTTGCTTTGGTTTGTGTTGGCATCAATCACCAAAAAGGAGAAGATTGAAAGGGAAATAGGGTCAAACCTTTTCCTAAATGTTTTTGGTGGTTGAAATGCCCAACACACATAATTGGACTAATTAGTTTGCTCTAGATTATATATTCTACAGGTGCTAAAGGTTCAACACAAAACAATAAAAGATCTAAGATAGGGTTCAAAAGAAAGGAGCAAAAAGAAACCAAATAGAACCCTGGTCTGGCGCATCGGACTCTCCGGTGACCAGGGTCGTACTCCTTCAAACTTGCCACCTTCGGGTTTTTGGAGAGCCACACCGCTATAATTTACCGGACTGTCTGATGCACCAAGCGGAGCAACGGCTATCGAGCGCAACGGTCAACTCCAACGGTCGCCTGCAAACATGAACAGTGTGCGGATAGTTCGCGTAGAGTCAGAGCAGCGCCAGAAGGCGCACCGGACTATAGATGCCCAAACGGACCGGGCTTTCTGGGTGGCCCGAAACCCGGGTTTAGCCCGGCACGAACCCGACACGGCTCGTAGTGAACCGGGCCCGTGCCGGCCCGGTCACTGGGCCATTGTGGGGGACAAATATCCCCCGGGTCCACTGGAAGAGTGAAAGACCTCACGAAAGGCCCAAGGGCCCAATAAATTGTAAGGTCATTCTTTTGTGGGCCTGGGGAGGGACAATCAGCAAAGCAGGTTGACATAAGGCCGGATTGGTGCAAGCCCGGACGGCCCACAACGTCGAGCGAGCGACCACAGCAGAGATCCGACTTTCCCGCGCTGGAGCCCCCCATGCAACGGAGCCATGCGAGGATAAGTCAGCAGAACTATAGAGAGATAAACTAAAACAGTTCACTATCTTTTAGGTGCACATTGTTATCATATCCACGTGTATTGCCCCACGGTCGAGTATATAAGGCCTAGGGGGCACCCCTTCAGAACGATCGCCCCTGTTGTTCAGCCACCCACCTCAACTCTCTCCATTCTCAATTCAGAGAGCTACCTTGTAACCTCATTCACCGAGCATACTCACCAGGACGTAGGGTTTTACGCATCTCTAAGCGGCCCGAACCTGTAAACATTGTCCACTGTCCCTCGTGCATCTGGCACGAACCATTTTGCTACAGTCGGCGACACCGTCCTACTCCTAAAAACACCTTGAGGGGCAACCCCGGGTGTGCGGTCGGACCCAAAACACCGACAGCTGGCGCGCCAGGTAGGGGGTGTGTCGACGATCCAAGCTAGCTCAATGGCCATCACCTTCCACAACAAGATCACCCTCCGTCCCGGATCCGTATTCTGCTTCGGAACAATCTCATCCGTAGAGGATGAAGAGGGAACTCTACACCGCATTGCAGATCCGCCGAAAAATAAGTCTCCTCCAACAAACTCCGAAAATATCGGAGAAGTTCTCCGGGAAAAGATCGCCTTCAGAAAGTCAGGGGCCGAGAGCCCGCTGACCCGGAGAACTCCACTGTCTACTTCCCCGACAAAAGAATGGACACAGATCGCGAGGAAGAAGGAGACCAAGGGGAAGCAAATTGTTCTTTCCGTTCCTCCGCCCTCAAAGGAGAACAGAAAGAAGGTCGCCACGACAGCAGCACCATTCTATCCCGACGTCCTCTTCATCGGGAGAGTGGAGTCGCCTCCCATCTCTGACGACGAGCCGACCGCACCCGGAGAAGAACCACCTCAACGAGAATCCCGCCGACGGAGAAACCAGCGCCGGAACGTTCGGCGACATCACGAGGCCGGAGAACGGAATCCGGAGCAACCTGTCTCGCGGGACGAGGTCTCAGAGATAGGAGAAACTCCGGAGGAACGCGTCTTCAGAGAACGAAGGAACTCCCAGCGACGTGATCACCGCCGAGCTCAAGAACAAGCTGAGCAAGACGTAAGGCAACGCCGGGAGAATCCACTCTTCGGGCGCAACCTGAATCCCGACTTCGCCCGAGCCATGAACACGCCGAGCGAAGTTGGGGGAGTACTAGCTCGGATAGCTGATGGGCTCCCTCGGACTCCCGACGCCGAGGGCTACCGACGGTTGTTCACCTAGGCAGCCAACCATCTTCTACCGCTTGCTCACCCACCGAACGATCTACGACACGCCATCAACAGCCGCCGAGACGCACGAAGTCCCATCAATGCTTCGCGTGAACGACGGCATGAGAACGAGATCCGCCGCCGGGAAGAGTACGACAGGGATCATGGCATCCCAGCTTGGAGCCAGGCCACCAGAACTGAGTCGGCAACGGCCTCGACTGGCGGTACCACCCGGGGACGGTCGAGGAACCACAACAACTACTCCCCTCCCCGGGACAGACATCATCCACGACGACAGGAGGACACATGCGGAGTGTCTGCTCTTACTCCACGCCTTAGGGCCATCCAATGGCCTCCTAACTTCAAGGTATCCAATGTCGACAAATATGAACCTAAGCAGGATCCAGGGGGCTGGCTAGCCGTCTACACCACCGCTGCTCGAGCTGCCGGGGCATCCGAAGACGTGATGACCGCGTACTTACCCATTGTCCTCGGGCAAGACACGCTGCAATGGCTACGACATCTACCTCGACACTGCATCGACGACTGGGGCGACTTCAGTCGACGCTTCACCGCCAATTTCCAGTCCCTCTCCGACAAACCGGCGCAACCATGGGACCTCAAATCCATCAAGCGCCGGGGGGATGAAACTCTCCGGTCGTACCTTAAAAGGTTCCAGACCATGATAAATCGTATCCCCGAGGTCACGGAGGCGGCCGTGATCGAGGACTTCTACAGAGGATCCAATGACTCGACTTTCGTCCGAGCCATATTACAGAAGGCGCCGACTACCTCCGAGGAGCTATTCCTGGAAGCCGACCTCTACATCACCGCCGACGAGCGAGCCCAGGACCTCATCGGAGGAGCGAAGCCCGCACCGGCAGCACCACAATGCGACGCGAACCAGCAGTCTGACAAACGCTGGGAGAAGAGACCTCGCGAAGAGGTACACACCGCCGGACCACCAGCCTCTCGCGCCCGGGGAGGACCTCGCGGAGGCGAGCGCACGCTGGACGACATCCTCGACGCCCAGTGCCCATACCACAAGGACATGCGCCACACTCTTCGGAACTGCCGGGACTTCAAGCATTCCGTCGGGCACGGCTGACCCTTCCAACCTCTACCTCCTCCTCCGCCGAGGGGAGGACCAGAAGAACCACGATAGCCCCAGCAGCAGGAGGAGGGAGGAGGAGGAGCTTTCCTGCGCGTTGACAGGGAGGTCAACGTCATCTTCGGCGGACACGGATCGCAGGAGAACAGAAGACAACAAAAGCTAAACGATCGCCAGATACTGGTGGCGACCACCGGTCCTCCCGCCCCGTACCGGTGGTCAGAGCACCCGATCACTTTCACTTGGGCGGATCAATGGCTCAACTTCGACCACCCAGGCAAATACCCGCTCCTCGTCGATCCGGTGATCCGAGAGAGCAGGGTGAAGAAGGTGTTGGTGGACGGGGGGAGCAGCATCAATGTCACCTTCCCCCGGACACTCCAAGGCTTGGGAGTTCACCTCAAAGAGCTCCACGAGTCGGACACTCCCTTCTTCGATCGTGCCGACTGAAGGGGAATACCCGCTGGGCCACATCTACATGCCCGTCACCTTCGGAACTCCGGAGAACTACAGAACCGAGTTCCTGAGGTTCGAAGTGGCGAACTTCGACTGCGGGTACAACGCCATCATCGGGAGGCCGGTGTAGGAAACGGGTGACGCCTAAGAGGGGGGTGAATTAGGACTTCTAAAACTTTCGCTAAACTAGGCCACAATTAAATCCCTAGAGCAAAACCTATGCAAATAGTCAAACTAGAATGTGCAAACTAAGTTTTGTCTAAGTGTTGCTATCTCTACCGCAAACGCTAAGTTTCAATCTACACTAGATATGTATGAATACAAGATTGAAACTTAAATGCTTAATATAAATGCGGAAACTTAAAGAGCAAAGTAGAGAAGCAAACTCTCGTGGATGACGCTGATATTTTTACCGAGGTATCCGGAACCGTGCAAGGTCCCGACTAATCCTCATTGGTGCCCCTATGTGAAGGGAAGCCCACGCGAGGGCCAAGCACCTCGGTCGAGTAACTCCGTAGAGAGCCGCGGGCCTTCTCCACACGCAAGTGGTGCTCCGCTTCTGGCTCCTCTCGGACGCTCCCCGCCGTCTCCACTATCGAGCTTCCGGCCGAAATGCCGCGGGCCTCGTTCCCTCCGGTACACGGTGGCGGCCGTGACACAAACGCGGTTGTCACGGTCTCGCAAGACTCTCGCCCCACTCGGTACAATTACAATGGCTCACGCAAGAGCCAAGGGGTTGTGAGGTTTATCTAAACTCACTCAACAATCTAGGGTTCACCTAGAGCAAGCGCTAAAGCGGTCTAACTAACCTAAGCACTTCGCAAAGCACCTACGCTAATCACCGAGTGATTCTATTAAGCACTTGGGTGTTTGAGCACTTGGAAATGTCTACAATATGCCTTGGTATGTTGCTTGGGCTCCCACACATGAGAATGGCCGGTTGGGGTGGTATTTATAGCCTCCACACCCCCAACTAGCCGTTGGACAGAAAGCAGCAGCTTTCTGTCGTCGGGTGCACCGGACAGTCCGGTGCACGCCACGTCAGCCGACCGTTGGCGCCTGTAGCAGTCGATCGTTGGATCCGACCGTTGTCGTCTGCCCGTTGGCACACCGGACAGTTCGGTGCTACAGCCAGAGAGCGCCTGTCTGCGGCCTCTCTGCGCAGACTGTCCGGTGCCTCACCGGACAGTCCGGTGCACACCGGACACCAATGTACGGTGCGCCACCAGGCGCTGGCTGACAGCCCTCATCTTGGATTTCTTCGCTGATTTCTTCGGGCTTCTTTGTTCTTGAGTATTGGACTCCTATGCATCTTTTTATGTCTTCTTTTGAGGTGTTGCATCCTCATTTGCCTTGGTCCAATTCTCTTCGCATCCTGTGAACTACAAACACAAACACTAGAAAACTTATTAGTTCACGGATTGTGTTGTTCATCAAACACCAAAACTCAATTAGCCAAATGGCCCGGGGTCCATTTTCCTTACAATCTCCCCCTTTTTGGTGATTGATGACAACACAACCAAAGCAAGCAAATAATACAAGTATTTGAATGAAAATATGCATTTTACTTGCTAAGATGCATGGATGTCCCCACAATGTGATATTATGGACTTAAACCTCCCCCTAAC
Organism: Zea mays; assembly: GCF_902167145.1. Classification (NCBI taxonomy): domain Eukaryota; kingdom Viridiplantae; phylum Streptophyta; class Magnoliopsida; order Poales; family Poaceae; genus Zea; species Zea mays. The sequence continues at coordinate 181,359,118 of NC_050097.1, read as the reverse complement.
TCCATAATTCACTTACTTCCTATTTTTGGACCAAATAACCAAAACCACTTGAAAAATCATTTGGAGATATAAAATTTTAAATTGGTGGTGTTTGGTGTTTGATATAGTTTTCATTGCTTTGGTCCCTAAACTTCTCTCCCTTTGGCATCAACCACCGAAAAGGAAGACATTAAAGGCATGTAGGAAGTAAATAAAAGCTTGCCCTCAACAAGAATTGTATCAAATGATATCACCAAAAGGATATTAAAATAAACCATATGAATGATACCAGATGAAAGGAACTCCCCCTAAATGAGTGTTCTCTTTAGAAGGAAGTTTCTCCCCCTTTTTAGAGATGGAGAAATACTCCCCCTGACAGAGATCCTCTACTTAAGAAAAAACATGTGAAAATTAGAGGTGCAAGACATGATTTGAAAAGACTAACTTCCCTTATGCATAGGTAACAGAATATGAATTAACCACTTATGCATTTTTAGCAACATGGAAGTATATGATATGAAATATAGTCTAATCAAATTTTGGAGAAGACATGTAAATGATACTTAAAGTAGTCTCAAAATATACTAATTGAAAGTCAATGATGAGCTTGAGAGACATGAGAGTTCTTGGAGATTTTGCAGTGGAAGATTGTTGTCTTTCTCCGGGGACTTCATTTTCCTTACAATGAGACTATCACAAAAAAAATAGACTTGAAAAGATGTTAGTCTCAAAGTCTTAGATTATAGAGTAATCTCCCCCTGAAGGTGTGCATACAAGTTTTGAATACTTGTAGGAGACATGCACTTTGATTTGATATCAAGAGGGGCAAATCATCTATAATCTGATCTTTGGCACATATATAAGTTAAATGATACACTTTGTAGAAATCAAAATTTTCAATTGATGCATCATTTACTATGGAGTGATATAAAAGCTATGTGTCGTGCTTTAACTAAACATTTTAAGCCATGTAGGTTTGCTTAAGTATATGAATTTAAAAACTAGCAATCCTACCATATGATTTACCTAGTATGCATGATTTTGAACAAAAGTACATAACAAATGTAATACTAGGCAAGAAAGGTAAACTAGATAAAAGATAAATAGATACGCATATCTAAAAACGAGAAATACAATAAAACTAGTTACCTTAGTCATGGGTGGGAAATTTGGGTCCAAATTTTTTGCTAACCCACTTGGCAATAAACTTGATCCAATATGATGTATCCCATGATATACATCCCAAACTTGCCAAGTCTCCAAATTTCCCAGGGACCTTTGGTCCACTCACTTCCCTTTCGGGATCCAAACCTTCTTGGTGCTTTTCATGGTTGAAATTATTTCCTTTGGCACCCAGATGCGTTTGGCCCCCTTTCCTTTGTTGACTTGCTTGTTGGCCTTAATTGCTATCACCTTTCCATTCTTTTTCTTCTTGATCAAATATGATGTAGCGGCCTTTTTGTCCACCTTTTTTATGTAGGTGTTGGAGATTTTGCTTGATGGCTTTTGTTTGAGCTTTTGCCTTTGTTTATCCCCGGTCATCGCCTTGCATTGGAAAGACTTATGGCCTTCCATGTGGCATAGCCTACAAATCACAGTTTCTCCCTCCATAGGCTTGTTCACTCCCGCAGTGGTGTTATCCTGTGGAGGTCGAATTTGTTTGGCTTTGCCTTTCTTGTCATACAACGCCTTGCCAAGGCGAGCCACTTCCTGCCTTAATTGTTCATTTTCCTTTGCAACCTCATCCGAACATGTTTATACAACAATATTCTCAACAAAAACTTGGTTGCAGGGGTTAGAATCATCAATTAAATCAAGGCAAGAAGTAGAAGCATCTTTCTTAATAATTTTAGGTATTTCAACTAAAAATGCTGCTGGGGTGCTACCGATGTTTTCTAGCTTGGTAGTTAGCTCATCATTGTGTATGCTAAGAATTTCCATTTTCTCTAGCAAATTTTCAATAGTATTTTGTGAGCTAGCTAACTTAGCCTTAAGTTTTTCATTCTTTTTAACAAGGCCATCATCGGTAGCAGTGGATGGAGCACTAGACTCTAATAGCTCAATTTTAGTTGATAGCTCACTATTTAAGTTTGCAAAAGTTTCAATTTTTTCTAGCAAACCTTTGTAATCATTTTGGGAGCTAATCAACTTATTTTTGAAGGTTTTAAGTTGAGCTTTTTGCTTAGTGCAAACATCCTGGAAAAATTCAACGGCTTCCGCAAGCTCATCTACAGAGGGCTTCCCCTCACCTTCATCATCACTACTACTTTCATCACTAGAGGATGGAATGCTTTTGTTACCTCTTGCCATAAGGCATTTGTGTGATGACCGTGATGAGCGTGATGAGGGCCGGTGGCTGCGCATCCTTGGAGATTCATCTTCACTTGAAGAATCATCCCAAGTTCTAACACTTGTTAGCGCCTTGCCTTTGCTCCTCTCCTTTTTGGGTTTGGCCATAGTCGGACAGCTGTCCCTGAAGTGGCCCTTCTCCCCACATGCGAAGCATCCTCTCTTTCTTTGCTTTTTCCTGTCAATGTTAAAGAGAATATCTTCGACCTGCAGAGGCACACCCATTAGATTAATCTTGCGGATCATCCCCATTACCTTTCCGACGCGTCGGATTGTTTCTTCGTCCTCGGAGGATGATGTGCATGGTTGATTATCTTCATCATCATCACTTTCTTCTTCTTCCTCTTCTTCACTTGAGGAACTTGGAGTGGAAGCCTTCTTTTTACCCTTCCTTTCATCACATGCAAAAGCATATGGTTTTGAGGAAGTTGGCTCCTCTCCCCGACACATTTTTCGCGACATCTCAAAAGCCGCGATTTTCCCAATTACAATGGTCGGGGTCATGTTACTCAAGTCCTCCATGTTGTGAAGGATGGTGATGATGCTCCCATATCTTCGTTGTGGCAGCAGGGAGATAATCTTCCTCACAATGTCCGCATCACCTAGCTTATTTATGCCAATAGAGTTGAGCTCATTGATGATTAGATTTAAACGAGAATACATGTCTCTAACAAGCTCATCATCTCTCATAGCAAAAGTATTATACTCATTTAAGACTAGGCAATGTTTTTGCTCATGGACATTGGATGTGCCGTCATGGAGCTCATGCAATTTTAGCCAAATCTCATTAGCAGTTCTCAATGTAAATACTTGATTAAAAATATCCATGCTAAGAGATTCATACAAGCAATTTTTGGCTCTAGCATTTAAATGAATTTCTTTTTCCTCACTCGTGGTGGGTTTCTCGGGATTCTTGAGAGGTTTCATCCCATCACGAGTGACTCTCCAAACACCTAGATCAACGACCTCTAGGTAACAAGCCATTCTAGCACTATAATATGGGAAGTTAGTGCCATCGAAGTGTGGTGGCCTATGGGTATCCATCCCTTCCTCTAAAAAGCGTCGGCTCTTTTAGCGGTGAAGCTAAAGCGTTTCAAATGAGCCAAACCAGGCTCCGATACCAATTGTAGGAAACGGGTGACGCCTAAGAGGGGGGTGAATTAGGACTTCTAAAACTTTCGCTAAACTAGGCCACAATTAAATCCCTAGAGCAAAACCTATGCAAATAGTCAAACTAGAATGTGCAAACTAGGTTTTGTCTAAGTGTTGCTATCTCTACCGCAAAGGCTAAGTTTCAATCTACACTAGATATGTATGAATACAAGATTGAAACTTAAATGCTTAATATAAATGCGGAAACTTAAAGAGCAAAGTAGAGAAGCAAACTCTCGTGGATGACGCTGGTATTTTTACCGAGGTATCCGGAACCGTGCAAGGTCCCGACTAATCCTCGTTGGTGCCCCTATGTGAAGGGAAGCCCACGCGAGGGCCAAGCACCTCGGTCGAGTAACTCCGTAGAGAGCCGCGGGCCTTCTCCACACGCAAGTGGTGCTCCGCTTCTGGCTCCTCTCGGACGCTCCCCGCCGTCTCCACTATCGAGCTTCCGGCCGAAACGCCGCGGGCCTCGTTCCCTCCGGTACACGGTGGCGGCCGTGACACAAACGCGGTTGTCACGGTCTCGCAAGACTCTCGCCCCACTCGGTACAATTACAATGGCTCACGCAAGAGCCGAGGGGTTGTGAGGTTTATCTAAACTCACTCAACAATCTAGGGTTCACCTAGAGCAAGCGCTAAAGCGGTCTAACTAACCTAAGCACTTCGCAAAGCACCTACGCTAATCACCGAGTGATTCTATTAAGCACTTGGGTGTTTGAGCACCTGGAAATGTCTACAATATGCCTTGGTATGTTGCTTGGGCTCCCACACATGAGAATGGCCGGTTGGGGTGGTATTTATAGCCTCCACACCCCCAACTAGCCGTTGGACAGAAAGCAGCAGCTTTCTGTCGTCGGGTGCACCGGACAGTCCGGTGCACCACCGGACACTGCACAGTAGATGTCCGGTGCACGCCACGTCAGCCGACCGTTGGCGCCTGTAGCAGTCGACCGTTGGATCCGACCGTTGCCGTCTGCCCGTTGGCACACCGGACAGTCCGGTGCTACAGCCAGAGAGCGCCTGTCTGTGGCCTCTCTGCGCAGACTGTCCGGTGCCTCACCGGACAGTCCGGTGCACACCGGACACCAATGTCCGGTGCGCCACCAGGCGCTGGCTGACAGCCCTCATCTTGAATTTCTTCGCTGATTTCTTCGGGCTTCTTTGTTCTTGAGTATTGGACTCCTATGCATCTTTTTATGTCTTCTTTTGAGGTGTTGCATCCTCATTTGCCTTGGTCCAATTCTCTTCGCATCCTATGAACTACAAACACAAACACTAGAAAACTTATTAGTTCACGGATTGTGTTGTTCATCAAACACCAAAACTCAATTAGCCAAATGGCCCGGGGTCCATTTTCCTTACAGCCGGGATTGGCCAAATTCATGGTCATTCCTCATTACATGTACATGATACTGAAGATGCCAGGACCACAAGGAATCATAACTGTGCGCGCCGACTTCCAAGGCGCCGCAGAGTGTTTCCGAGTGGCCATCCAAGCGGCCCTCACCACCAAGCAGTCGACGATTTCTTCAACACAGGCGAACTCTAAGCCTGAGGAGGACCTTGCAGTACCGGCAAACGAAGCTCAGGCCGCGACCTCTATGCGGCCGACTGAAGAAACTAAAAGGATCAACCTAGGGTTCGCTGATGAACGCAAGACTACCATCATCAGCTCCAGCCTGGACGACAAATAGGAAAGCGCGCTCGTCCAGTTTCTGCAAGATAACCGAGATGTATTCGCATGGCAACCTGCGGATATGCCAGGAGTCCCAAGAGAACTGGCTGAGCACAAACTGAAGGTCTATCCCCAGGCAAGGCCGATTCGGCAAAAACTACGTCGTTTCACGCCCGACAAGAGAGAGGCCATTCGCGCCGAGTTAGCTCGCTTGGTCGCGGCTGGATTCGTTAGAGAGGTGTTACATCCCGAGTGGTTAGCCAACCCTGTTCTTGTACTCAAAAAGAATAAAGTGGATTGACGCATGTGCGTCGACTATACTGACCTCAACAAACACTGTCCGAAGGATCCCTTCGGGCTCCCGAGGATAGATCAGGTGGTGGACTCCACCGCAGGATGTTCTGTGCTGTCTTTCCTGGATTGCTATTCCGGATACCACCAGATTAGTTTGGCAAAGGAAGACGAAGAAAAAACAGCGTTCATTACTCCGTTTGGTGCTTTCTATTATACCTCCATGCTGTTCGGCCTCAAAAACGCTGGAGCGACTTATCAGAGAGCCATTCAAACATGCTTAGTCGATCACTGGGGCAAGCGTGTGGAGGCCTACGTAGATGATGTGGTAATCAAAACGGAGAACTCGGAAAACTTCATCGAAGACTTACAGCTGGTTTTCAACAGTCTGAGGCGGTATCGATGGAAGCTTAATCCCGAAAAATGTGTTTTTGGGGTACCAGCAGGAAAGTTACTCGGGTTTATTGTCAGCCATCGGGGAATTGAGGCTAATCCGGATAAGATTGAAGCTATCATGAAGATGGAAGCACCTCGATCACAAAAGAAGGTTCAGCGACTTACTGGATGTATGGCAACTCTGAGCAGATTTATATCCAGGCTGGGGGGAAAAAGGTTTACCATTTTACAAGCTACTCAAGAAGGTGGATAAGTTTCAGTGGACTTCAGAGGCACAGGAAGCTCTAGATGCACTGAAAAGATTCTTGACAACACCGCTAGTGCTGAAGCCGCCACGTCGAGCCACATCAACTCAACCAGCTGAAGATCTGCTGCTGTACATCTCTTGCACGACTCACGTGGTAAGCACCACGTTGGTAGTCGAGCGAGCAGAAGAAGGACATACCTACCTAGTGCAACATCATGTTTACTTCATCAGTGAAGTTCTGGGTCCCTCGAAGAAAAAGTACCTTCAAGTTCAGAAGCTATTATATGCAGTACTTCTAACTGCCCGCAAGCTACGTCACTACTTTAATGACCACAAAGTCATAGTAGTCACTGGTTTTCCGATAGGGGATATTCTTCACAACAAGGAAGCCATTGGCCGAATAGCCAAGTGGGCTTGTGAGCTGGGATCTCATGACATCGAGTTCCGACCTCGCACTGCCATCAAAACTCAAGCACTGGTTGATTTCGTATCAGAGTGGACTGAACAGCAAGTACCAGATAACCCAGAGACTGCAGAAGTATGGCGAATGTATTTTGATGGCTCGCTGAAGCTGCAGGGAGCGGGAGCGGGAATTCTCTTCGCCGCACCTGGAGGCGAGCACCTCAAATATGCCCTCCAGTTGTTGTTTCCGGCCTCCAACAATGCAGCCGAGTATGAAGCTCTGATCCATGGATTGAATATCGCCATATCATTGGGCATCAAGAGACTGATGGTATACGGAGACTCTCTGGTAGTCATTAGCCAGATAAACAAAGAGTGGGATTGTTCAAGCGATTCAATGGGAAAGTACTGCACTGCCGTCCGAAAGCTAGAAGATAAATTTGAGGGTCTGGAATTTCATCATGTAGAAAGAGATCGGAACACAGCAGCCGATGTGTTGTCCAAGCTAGGATCCAGTCGAACTCAGGTCCCACCTGGAGTCTTTGTACAAGAAATACTACAGCTGAGCATCTCAATGGATCAAGCAGAAGAGTGTAATATTATAATTCAACCCGAGTCAGACTCTAATGACTGGAGAAGGCCAATCATCAGGTATATAAAGAATGAAGAGGAACCAGATGATAAAAATGCAGCTGAGCGCATTGCCAGACAGTCGGCTCACTACACACTCATTGGGGAGACATTATACAGAAGGGGTGCATCAGGCATCCTCATGAAGTGCATCCTCTCATCTACTGGGAAGCGACTTCTGGAGGAGGTCCATGCCGGGCAATGTGGAATACATGCGGCGTCTAAGACACTAGTCGGGAAGGTTTTCAGGTCAGGATTCTATTGGCCAACAGCGAAGAGTGATGCAACCGAGTTAGTTCAGAGGTGCGAAGCTTGCCAGTACTTGTCAAAACAACAACATCTACCAGCACAGCAACTGTAGACCATACCAGTGACTTGGCCCTTTGCGTGCTGGGGACTGGATATGATTGAACCTTTCAAGAAAGCTCAAGGAGGATACACTCATGTACTGGTAGCAATCGACAAATTCACTAAATGGATAGAATTCAAACCCATTACCTCTTTGACCTCAGCTAAGGCCGTGGAATTCATACAAGACATAATATTCAGATTCGGGATACCAAACAGCATCATAACTGACCTAGGATCCAACTTCACAAGTTCAGAGTTCTTCGACTTTTGCGAACAAAAAAGCATTCAGATCAAGTATGCTTCTGTAGCACATCCAAGAGCCAACGGGCAGGTTGAGCAAGCCAACGGGATGATACTGGAGGCACTCAGGAAAAAGGTCTTCGATAAGAATGAAAAGTTCGCAGGAAAATGGATAAGAGAATTTCCCTATGTCGTCTGGAGCCTAAGAACCCAGCCTAGCCGAGCTCTGCATGGAAACACTCCTTTCTTCATGGTCTATGGGTCAGAGGCAGTATTACCAGCCGACCTCAAGTTCGGAGCGCCAAGGTTAATCTTCGAAAACATAGCAGAAGTCGAAGCCACCAGGCTGGAGGACATTGATGTACTCGAGGAAGAACGGCTGAATGCAGTAATCCAATCAGCACGATACCAGCAGACTATAAGGCGCTATCACGACAAGGCCGTGCGGCAGCGATCCTTCTCAGTAGGAGATCTCGTCCTCCGCCGAATTCTAACGGGGGAGGGACGGCACAAGTTATTGCCCTTATGGGAAGGACCCTTCATAGTAGCAGAAGTCACTCGGCCAGGATCATATCGTCTCACTCAGATGGATGGCACAGAAGTCGGGAACTCCTGGAATATAGAACACCTCAGGAAATTTTATCCCTAGCTGTATTTCAAAAGCTATCGGGACGACGATGTACTCTGTAAAATGGAAATATGTCATCAATAAAAAAAGGCTTCAAAGATACTCAGTTTGTTCATGATTGACTTGCATTCTTACTTAACTCGGGGTGACCACTATGCCCTGCTAACGGAGCAATCGGCTTAAGTCGGCAACGACTTAAGGCGGTGCAACATGCTCACGCTTACTTAACTCGGGGTGACCACTATGCCCTGCTAACGGAGCAATCGGCTTAAGTCGGCAACGACTTAAGGCAGTGCAACATGCTCACACTTACTTAACTCGGGGTGACCACTATGCCCTGCTAACGGAGCAATCGGCTTAAGTCGGCAACGACTTAAGGCGGTGCAACATGCTCACGCTTACTTAACTCGGGGTGACCACTATGCCCTGCTAACGGAGCAATCGGCTTAAGTCGGCAACGACTTAAGGCGGTGCAACATGCTCGCGCTTACTTAACTCGGGGTGACCACTATGCCCTGCTAACGGAGCAATCGGCTTAAGTCGGCAACGACTTAAGGCGGTGCAACATGCTCGCGCTTACTTAACTCGGGATGACCACTATACCCCGCTAACAGAGCAACCGGCTAAAGTCAGCAGCGACTTAAGCCGGTGCAACATGCTCACGCCTACGCAATTCAGGGTGACCACTACGCCCTATTAACAGAAGCAATCAACTTAAGTCAGCAGCGACTTAAGGCGATCTGACGTGCTTACAATTACTCATATAGGGATGACTTCTATATCCCGCAAACAAATTTCAAAACCATCGCACATCATTTTACTACTGCAAATTTACAAACTGATGAATTCCGAAACAATATGAGAATAACAATGTCGTTCAAGTACTGAAATGACGTCCTCTAACAAATGTCTGACCATGCTAACCGCGCGCTCAAAGCATGCAAAATGTTTCTCTATTTTGTGATATTTTTTTCAGGAGCAATCGATGAGGAAGGGCGACTCGAGGAATCAGGGGCAGCATTCACGTCAGCCCTTATATCTTCGGGAACAACCACGCCGGGTCTCCTCATCAAGATTCGCCCCGCCCGAATGGCCTTATCCATGGCTCTGTCGCGCTGGGCTCTGAGAGTAACGGAAGTTTCTTCAGCAACCTTGGCAGCCAGCCGAGCAGTTTCTAACTCCTGGGCGATGGATTTCTTGGAAGCTCGGAGTTCTTTGATAGTAGCGTCCTTCGCTGATATCAACTGCTTGAGCCGGGTCACCTCATCCGTAGATTCCTGCAGCTTACATCGTTGGTTGTCTAACTCTTCCATGGTGAAGCGATGACTCCTCTCCAGGATGGTCAGTGAGTTGCTAGAATCGCGATACAATCTGTCAAGACTATCGCGAGAAGCAGCAAGGATACATTTTTCTTCCTGCAAACAAAAGTCAGCTCCCTCAAACATCAAGCAAGTAATAGGAGCACAACAAGGCAAAGCACAGTTTCATGAGTCACCTTTTCAGAATTAAGCTGAGCGTGAAGAGAAGAACTCAGTGCATTGGCGTCATCTAAGGCAGCAGAGACCTGAGCTAGTTCAGTCTGACTTTGAGAATACTTTTCCTCAAAGTCAGAACACTGCTGGACCAATTCAGCCTGATCTCGAGAATTTTTTTCTTTAAGAGTGGAAATCTGCCGAATCATACCTAGCAGGAGACAATCAAACAAAAGGGGTCAGAATGTAAATCAGTCTACAGTGAAGACAAAGAGAAGCAAAAAAACACTAACCAGCATTGGTCGTCTCCAAGTCAGAGACACGATGTTGAAGTAACACTGGATTCCAACATGCAAGAGACAAAGCTCCTTCTGGAACAGAAGTACCTTGTAACCTCAGCTGGCTAGCCATCCCGTCCACCAAAGCCTGATAAGGAGAACATATGAGTATAATGACAGCAGTTCATGCGGTGTAAAAATCAAGCTAAAGTATATCACAGTACCTGGAGGTTGGAAAAGAACGAAGGGACCCCCAAATCATGAGAGATCAATTGATGACCGGGCGTAAGGCCGCCACCCGAAGCAGCTTGCAACGAACCAGCAGGAACCAACTCAGTGCCATCAACAGAGCCCACAACTTGGTCAGTGGGGACGCTGCCCTCTAAAGCGACCCCCTGGTCCAAAGCTTGGGCTACCACCATGCAGCCGGAGTGCGGAGGCGATCCCGCATGAACGTCCATGGAAGTACAAGAGGGAGACCCCGCTCGGACACCCTCGGGGGCTGGGTCATAGTTTGCACTACCCACTTGAGCCGGATCATCCCTGGCAGCACCCTCGGGGGCTGGGCAGTGGCTTGCACTTCCCACCCGAGCCAAGTCATCCCCGGCAACATCCTCGGGGGCTGGGCAAGTGTCAACACCATCCTTGGGGTCCGAGTTCTCTGCGGTAGCCACCTCTAAGGCTGATGGGCCCTCAGTTACTTCCATGGGACCAGGACGATCCAAGCCAGTCTCCTGACCCTCGAGATCGCGCTCTAAGGTCGACGAGGCACGGGATGACCTCAACCCAGCATCAAGCACATCAGCACAAACCTCCATCACACCATCATCTGCTGGCTCTGATAACAAATCCTCTGGAACCATATCCTCAAGAGTCTGATCAAAATTCGCCAGGGACAATTCTTGCAGACCAATGAGAGCAGACAAAGCAGGAGAAGGAACTCCACTACTTTCACCACTAGCGATGAACTGCCGACTGTTTTTCCGAGTCAAAGGAACTTCATCCTCTTCCTCCCCGTCGTCTTCATTAGCAACACAGGCAGCACACCCATTGGGATCAGCAACAGATGGAGCACCCACATTGGGATCAGCAGCAGATTGGGCACACCCATTGGGGTCAGCGTCAATAAATTCAGTCACAGGCGTTTCTTCAGCAGCAGGAACAGAAGTACCAACGTCCCGATCCAAACTGGATACTCGTCGGAGACGTCTCTTTTTCTTTTTCTGCTCATCAGCAGAAGGATCAGGTTGATTGGCTCGGCAAGGGCGCCACGGGCGAATACTGGCAGGTTTCTGAGTGTCCAAGGTCGTACCAGCCTCTGGGAGGGACGCCACCACCAATGTCCCAGCAGGAGCAGCATCAGAAGAGTCCTCAGCCAGCAAATCAAGCATAGCACTTATCTCTGCATCGCTAGGATTCAGGGGCACCTCAAAATGGACCTGCCGTTCATCATCAGGAATCTCTCCGAGCGAGGCAACCAAGGCACTAACTTCTTCAGCAGAGGGCTGCACTCTAAGGCCCAAACTGCCATCAGTGCAGGTGGATTTGACACAAAAAGAGTGAAGGCTTTGGGAGGAGGCAAGTTCCAGGCTGAGTATGCCACTGGGGCACCAACATTTGACACCTTGCCTCTAAGGATCATCTCAAGTCAGTTCACCAAGTCTAAAGAGGGAATTCTTCTGTTGGTAACCCGAGTTGAGTCGGCTAGGCCTCAATACAGATAAGCCGGGTATGCCCTGTCTTTCAACGGCTGAATATTCTTGAAGACAAAATCAGCAACCACAGCTTCAGCAGTCGGGCCACTCTCCTTCAGCAATCCAACTTCAGCTAGCAAAGCACCTGCCTCAGCCACCTCCTGATCCGTGGCGGACTCGGTCCAACTCGGGGTGCGAACGTCCGGCTGTCTTCCCGACCGAGGGGGGAGAGAGTTTCCATAATTCTCAACAATGAACCACTCCAAGCGCCATCCCTTGATGCTGTCTTTGAGAGGGATTTCAAGATACTCAGTCTTCCTCCCGCGGCGCATCTCCAAGCTAGCACCCCCAACCAACTGATGTTGTCCTCCGGCCATCCCAGGGCGACAGTGATACAAGTACTTCCACAACCCGAAATGTGGCAGCACGCCAAGAAAGGCTTCGCATAAGTGAACGAAAATGGAAATTTGCAGGATAGAATTGGGATTCAGATGGGTCAAGTTAAGATGGTAGAAATCAAGGAGGCCGCGAAAAAAGGGAGAAATGGGAAGACCGAGGCCGCGGAGAAGGAAAGGAGCGTAAATCACGGACTCATGGGTATCCTCTGTCGGGACAGTGACCCCATGGCAAATCCGCCAAGAGCAGAGCTCCCTCGGGGTAAGAACCCCGATGGACACGAGGTGGAGAAGTTCGGGCTCGGAGATGACAGACATGTGGTTACCTGCGAAAGGAAACTGGCTGTTGGGGTCAATTGGAGGAATCACCGCGGCAGACGAACTCGAGGCCTTCCTCTTGGGCGCCATCTCGATTCTACCGGCGAGCAGAGTGGAAGGCGAATTGCAGGGAGGATTCGGAAACGAGAAAGCAAGAACTAGGGCACGGAAAGCAGAGGCGGCTAAAAGCGCAACACTTATGGGATATTCCCGAGCCAGATACCGTTTCAAAAAGCGCCCAGTCAGCACCCGGTGGTTATTTCCAAAACACCGGCGTGCCACGTCATCACCCGGCAGTTATTTCCAAAACACCGATGCGCCACATCATCACTCGGCTATTATCCTCAAAATGGCCCACGCAACCCGCTATCGCTCGGCGCTACCTCTAAAACGTTGACGTCGCCCTCAAGTCGCTCGGCAGTTGACTCTAAAACTCCGACATTGTGTTCAGTCACTCGGCGTTGCCTCTAAAACGCTGACGTTGTCTTCAAGTCATTCGGCGCTACCTCTAAAACGCTGATGTTGTCTTCAGCCGCTCGGCAGTTACCTCTAAAACTCCGACGTCGTCTACAAGTTACTCGGCAGCTATCTCTAAAAACGTCGAAACTATGCTAGAGTTATTTACTTACAAATTCCAAGGAAATCAATTTCACAAATAAGCAGGACGATTGGCACAGAGAAGGCAACATAATTTCTTCATTAAAGGGAAGATATCATACTTACAAATCAACTCATTATGAGTTGATACTTCCCTACTACTACTACTACTACTACTACACTACACTATGCTATACTACTCTACACTACTAAATACTACTACATTATTCTAACTATACTATACTAACATCTAAAGACCAGTGGCATCTAGCCACTGGCCCTGTTGCTGCCCCTGCTGCTGTCGCCACCGCCGCTGCCGCCCCTGCTGCTGTCGCCATCGCCATCCTTGCTGCCGCCCCTGCCGCTGTCGTCACCGTCACCGCTGCCACCTCCTTCGTCATCGTCGTCGTCGTCGTCGTCCTCGCCGTTGCCGCCACCGTCCTCCTCGGACGAGTCCTCCTCATCCGAGTAGTACTCCGACTCATCCGAGCCCTCGAGCCCGGAGCGCTCGACGGCCCGGATGTACGTCCAGACCTCCGCCGCGAGCCCCTGGGAGTCGTCTGAGTCGTCAGACGACTCACGCAGGGGGATGGGAGCCGGAGACCCCTCAGACTCAGAGGAGGACTCCTCCTCTGAGTACTCCGAGTCACCAAAATCCTCCGATGGAGGAGTTGGCTCACGCTTGCGCTTGTTGTTTTTGCCCATGGTGGAAGCGAAAGGGAGAGAAGAAAAGCAAGCAACAGAGAACAGCAAGAGATGTGAAAAAGCCGGAGAGACAACGACATTATTTATAGAAGGAGAAGGCAACCGCTCACCTCCAACCACGGTCACTGAACAATCGCAAAGCATTCAATAAGCACTTCAACCCGTCTGAAGACACGTCAGGCGGCTGATGCCGTTTCACGCAACACAACACCCATTGGGACTCCAGTCAACAGCGCGGAGGATATGATTACACCCGTCGTCACATCATATTACTACTCAGAAGCAGCCGGCTAAAACACTCAGCGTACCAAGCCGTCCCTTGCCCACACCCATTGGGGGGGGGACGCCCAGGAATTATCAATATATTTTTCAAAACTGTCACATCCGTGCAGGGCATGCAGTGAATACCTCAAGACAAAAATGAGATATCAGTAAGGATCAGAGGAAAGCCAAATATAGCCGGTGAAGTACAAAATATGGCCGACAGAAGCGACGTGAAGACTAGACAGAGAACGTCCATCAAATGTCCAATCAGTCGCAGAGCAAATAAATTACACCACCTAGCAAGATATGGATGGATTGTGAACTCGGCTGCAAAAGACAAAATACATGCTGACCTCTGAAGCATAATATTGATGACATAATGCTGACCTCCAAAGCATAATGCGGATGGCATCATGCCGATTTTTACAAGCAGAAAGGATAATCTTCAGCAAAAAGACACAAAAGGAAGACCTTCGAATGGATTATCAACAAAAATCCACTTGAAGGTCGGGGGCTACACCCATTGGGTGCACCTTCGGTGCACCCCATGGATCACCATTTCAAGCCAAGATAGTGCCGACTTCTAAGGCATGGGACAAGATTAAAGACAAGGCTGGCCCTCAACCAAAACGCAGGAGTAAAGATGAAAATAATTTCTGGTGAAGACCTTCGAGTAGATTATTTTCTGAAATCTACTCGAAGCTCGGGGGCTACACCCATTGGGTGCACATCCGGTGCACCCAATGAAGTTCAGGGTCCTACAAAATGAAATGCCGACCTCTAAGGCACAAGCACGAAACAAAGCTTTAGTTTACAAGTGATCAAAGCAAGAGGAGACAGTAAGAAATCGTTTTCCCCAAATTACCTGCAAGCTGGACCTGGGATCTTTGGGCTGATTACCTCAAAATCAACCCAAAGATCGGGGGCTTGTGGGGGACAGATATCCCCCGGGTCCACTGGAAGAGTGAAAGACCTCACGAAAGGCCCAAGGGCCCAATAAATCGTAAGGTCATTCTTTCGTGGGCCTGGGGAGGGACAATCAGCAAAGCAGGTTGACATAAGGCCGGATTGGTGCAAGCCCAGACAGCCCACAACGTCGAGCGAGCGACCACAGCAGAGATCCGACTTTCCCGCGCTGGAGCCCCCCATGCAACAGAGCCATGTGAGGATAAGTCGGCAGAACTATAGAGAGATAAACTAAAACAGTTCACTATCTTTTAGGTGCACATTGTTATCATATCCACGTGTATTGCCCCATGGTCGAGTATATAAGGCCTAGGGGGCACCCCTTCAGAACGATCGCCCCTGTTGTTCAGCCACCCACCTCAACTCTCTCCATTCTCAATTTAGAGAGCTACCTTGTAACCTCATTCACCGAGCATACTCACCAGGACGTAGCGTGTTACGCATCTCTAAGCGGCCCGAACCTGTAAACATTGTCCACTGTCCCTCGTGCATCTGGCACGAACCATTTTGCTACAGTCGGCGACACCGTCCTACTCCTAAAAACACCTTAAGGGGCAACCCCGGGTGTGCGGTCGGACCCAAAACACCGACAGCCGTGCCTGGGCCGAAGGTGTGGCACGACGGGCTAGGCCTGGCATGACCCGATTTTATTTTTTTCCTATTTTTCATATAAATACATATATTATACTTGAATATAGAGTATAAAACACAAGAAACATGTGTTTTTGTTGGTTACATGGGTGTAAATAAATGTTTAGAGCTAATAAATATGGTTTAAACCCTAAAAATGCATACTTTTAGGATATTTTTATCATTTAAACGTCATATATTATTATGGGCCCGTTAGGCCCGTCGGGCCGTGGGCTGGCTCGGCACGATTATTAAACTAGTGGGTCGTGCTTGGGGCCCATGGGCCAGCACGACACGCCCCGCTAGCTACTCCAGGCCGGCACGGTCCTAATCCATGCTGGGCCTAGCCGTGCTCGGGCCGGGCCGGCATGGCCCGCCCATTTGGACATCTATACACCGGACAGTGAACAGTGTCTGTCTGGTGCGGTACCGGACTATCCGGTGCCCCAATATGGCAGAGCTCCAACGATCGAAATCGTCAGAACCCTAACGGTTGGGTGACATGGCTGGCGCACCGGACTGTCCGGTGCGCCCATCGACAGACAGCCTCCCCAACGGTTGGTTTGGTGGTTGGGGCTATAAATACTCCCCAACCACCACCACTCCAAGCATCCAAGTTTTTCAGACATCTCATTCAATACAAGAGCTAGTGCAATCAATACAAGACACAATTCAAAAGAATCAAAGCCTCTCCAAGTCCCAATTCACTCCAAACTTCTAGTAGCTAGAGAGAGAGTTTTGCTCGTGTTCTTTGAGCTCTTGTTCTTGGATCGTTTTCATCTTCCTCATTCTTATTCTCAAGACACTTGTAATCAAAGCAAGAGACACCAAGTTGTGGTGGTCCTTGTGAGGGGTCTAAGTGACCCGTTTGATTAAGGAGAAAGCTCACTCGGTCTAGGTGACCGTTTGAGAGAGGGAAAGGGTTGAAAGAGACCTGGTCTTTGTGACCACTTCAACGGGGACTAGGTTCTTAGGAACCGAATCTCGATAAAACAAATCACCGTGTCATCCACTTCATTTGCTTTTGATTTGTTTTTGCCCTCTCTTTCGGACTCGAATTTATTTCTAACACTAACCCCGGCTTGTAGTGTGTGCTTAAGTTTGTAAATTTCAGATTCCTCCTATTCACCCCCCTCTAGGTGACTTTCAAGACTCTATATGCCCTTGTGTTTGAGTCATATCCTAGTAAAAAGCCTTCTACAGCCTTAGGAGCAAATTTAGAACTTCTGCCTCTTTTAATAAGAATAAAGCATTTACTCCTAAAGACTCTAAAATATGAAACATTGAGCTTTTTAACAGTGAGGAGTTCATATGATGTTTTCTTGAGGATTCAGTGAAGGTAGAACCGGCTGATGGAGTAGCAAGCGATGTTGATTGCTTTCGCCCAAAACCGGTCCGGTGTCTTGTACTCATCAAGCATGGTCCTTGCCATGTCCAGTAGAGTTCTATTCTTCCTCTCCACTACACCATTTTGTTGAGGTGTGTAGGGAGAAGAGAACTCATGCTTGATGCCCTCCTCCTCAATAAATCCTTCAATTTGAGAATTTTTGAACTTCGTCCCATTGTCGCTTCTTATCTTTTTGATCCTTAATTCGAACTCATTTTGAGCCCGTCTCAAGAATCTTTTAAGGTATCTTGGGTCTAGGATTTTTCCTGCAAAAAGAACACCCAAGTGAAGCGATAATAATCATCCACAATAACTAGAGAGTACTTATTCCCACCGATGCTTATGTAAGCGATTGGGCCGAATAGGTCCATGTGGAGTAGCTCGAGCGACCTGTCCGTCGTCATTATGTTTTTGTGTGGATGGTGGACTCCAACTTGCTTCCATGCTTGGCATGCGCTACAAACCCTGCCTTTCTCAAAATGAACATTGGTTAGTCCTAAAATGTGCTCTCCCTTTAGAAGCTTGTGAAGATTCTTCATCCCAACATGGGCAAGTCGGCGATGCCAGAGCCAGCCCATATTAGTCTTAGCAACTAAGCAGTGTCTAGCTCAGCCTGATTATCATTAAAATCCACTAAATATAGCTGACCATCTAACACTCCCTTAAATGCTATTGAATCATCACTTCTTCTAAAGACAGTAGCACCTATATCAGTGAATAGATAGTTGTAGCCCATTTTACACAATTGAGAAACAGAAAGCAAATTGTAATCTAAGGAATCTACAAGAAAAACATTGGAAATAGAATGGTTAGGTGATATAGCAATTTTACCCAAACCTTTGACCAAACCTTGATTTCCATCTCCGAATGTGATAGCTCGTTGGGGATCTTCATTTTTCTCATAGGAGGAGAATATTCTCTTTTCCCCTGTCATGTGGTTTGTGCACCCGCTATCGATTATCCAACTTGAACCACCGAATGCATAAACCTACAAAACAATTTTAGGCCTTGTTCTTAGGTACCCAAACAGTCTTGGGTCCTTTGACGTTAGAAACAAGCACCTTGTGTACACAAACACAAGTTTTGGAGCTCCTGTGTTTGCCCCCAACATATTTGGCAACTACTTTGCCTGATTTGTTAGTTAAAACACATGAAGCATCAAAAGTCTTAAAAGAAACATTATGTTCATTTGATGCAGTAGGATTTTCTTTCTATGCAATTTAATATGAGCGGTATGCCTAGAGCTAGAAGCCTTAATTTTGTACATGAATGCATGATGAGAAACATTGTGAGGTTTCCTAGCATCAATCTTCCTAATCTTATGTTTGGGATAGTTTGCAGGGTATAAAATGTAACCCTCACTATCCTGAACCATGGGTGCCTTGCCCTTAACAAAGTTAGACAATCTTTTAGGGGCATTAAGCTTGAAATTGGATTGGTTCTCATGTTGGAACCCAATGCCATCCTAATGCTAGGGCGTCTCCCATTATAAAGCATGCTATGAGTAAATTTAAAATTTTCATTTTCGAGCTCATGCTCGGCAATTTTAGCATTTAACTTAGCTATGTGATCATTTTGATTTTTAATCATGGCAATTTGATCATCAATAGCTTCAACATTTATATCTCTACATCTAGTGCAAATGGAAACATGCTTGACAGTAGATGTAGATGGTTTGCATGTACCAATAAAACATATCATCATTCATGATATCCAAAACAAAGTATTGAGACCTAAGTATTTCAATTTCTCCAAAGGGTATAAAATCTCCTACAGAGATCAATTGAACACAACCCAGTCCAACAATTAGCATAATAAATATAAAAAGACAGCCCACCAGGACAAATTCCTAAATGAGCTCATTGTGCAATATGAATTTGGCAACAAAGATAGCAGATGATCTAGAGAAATATCCTACTGCATAGATGAAAGAAGATATAAATGTAAACACATTGTACAAGACAACATTATAAATTTGTGTCCCGTACAAGAAACCAAGGCAATACCAACACAAACAACAAAACACTTGATTAATTATCCAACATCCTAAACCATGAAGATCAGTCAATCCATGTGTGTACCTCATGACTTCAAATACTACCAGTACCACGAAAAGAGTAGTCTGAATAACAACATAAAGGTGATTCATGTCCTGCTGAAGGATACCTTTCCAAATTGCCAATTGGCGCTCCATTCTGCATCTTTGAAAATGATCTTTCTGCATTTTATTCTGGGTAGTATCTGCAAGCCTGCAACTGCAATATATGCAATGAAGCATTTAATATTCAGATTGGTTCAAACTCAGGTATTTAATATATCATTCCTGTAAACTGGAAAGCTACAACATGTGACAGATACAATGAACTGTACTATGAAACAGTGCTGATCATTCCAAAGTCAAGAGTCAGGAGATCACTTTTGCAGCTCTAACTCAACCAGAGGTTAAAAACACTGAAAGTCTGAAACCTAGTGCATTGTAGATAGAGGCATCATTGAGTTTTGCCGAAACAAATGCTACATAAAAAGAAGGAACATGACTTAATTTACTAAACATGAGAATGGCAAATAAAGGCTACATGAGTGTATGAGCATTTACTTATTCAAGCCCAAAGCTGGTAGACAGAGAGGAAAAATAAAATGGACACCCTACTAACATAAATCCAACGACATCATTGAGTTTTGCACGCACACACCAAAATCGATACCTATACTCTACAACAAACTACAGAGGGAAACAGAAACTCAGGTATTCAGGACCAAACACAACTAATTGGTATGTGTATTTCTTAGCAGCCATAACCTTCCAATCCATCTATACGGCACTTGTGTTAAATGTAACTTACTAATAAGAACGGAATGAACGGTGGCAGTTCTATGATGGCTGGCTGAATCGAGAAGAACATGGAACAAAAAGGAAAGGAAGATGAATGGTGAATCCCACCTCCTGCTAGCTCTAGCTCCTAAAGCTCGTCAGTCGACGCACGGACACGGAGGCAGACTCCAGCTTGTCTTCAGCCAGAGATCATCGCCTCGCTTCCTGCTGCCACCACGACGCAGTAGGTCTTATGGTGCCCTGCGCGCCCTCTGAGCACCACCACCGCCACAACAATTCCCTAGCCGTGGCGAAAAAGAGGAGATTACAAAAAGCTACAACCTGGAGGCGATGATCATCTGCTATCTTTCAACTTGAGAAGATTACACATCTTGGGGACGTAGCCAGTGCAGCGCCACAGGGCGGCAGAAAAGGTCAGGGCGCCGCGGAAAAGAGCGCCATCGCCCCCGCCAGGAAGCCCATGGACGTGGACGCGGGCTAGGAGCGAGACCTCAGCCCAGCGGCGGTACACGCGGCGCCCACTACTCCCCACTCTGCTGAGCGCCCGCAACCGGCGCCCTCACACCCACGCAACTGGGCTTGGCGCCCGTGCCCGTGCCCGTGGCCGCCACTTCCAAGCTCACAGCTTGGCTCGAGCAAAGAGGTGAGTGATACGCCCTGCGCGACCTGTTCAACACGAGAAAGGAGCAGATCTGATTCAACAACCTTTTCATTTTCTCGTGTATTCAGACGAACAAGAACAGAACGGAACTACAAGCGTGTATCCATCGGGGGGAGAGAAAAAAAGAAAAGATTTAGAGTGTGTGTACTGGCGCTGAATTCGGCTTGTAGAGGCTTTTCCTCCTGAAAAAAATCACCGAATCTGCGGAATATCAGGCTCTTCTTCTTGTGCTTCGTGGAGTCCTCCGTGTCAACGTAGTGGCTCTCGTCGATGTGGTCGAACTCGTCGTCCAAGTCCTCCGTCGCCGCGTCCCCCGCGGACTTGAGGTCGGCGATGTTGCTCAGCGACGCGAACGCCCGATCCCTGGGGTTCAGGTTCCCCATCCGCGCGGACCGCGAGAAGCCGGTCGTCAGCTTGCCCGGCTCGCCGATCGAGTACGTCCTCCGGCTGCTCGGCGTCCGTGGCTTGTCCGGCATCCACCGCTGCAACGCCGACTGCGGCGTTCCCTTCTTGCTCCTGCCATTCGGAAGGCGCTGTTTGAGGCCGTAGCCCGGCGCGGGGGCGGTCTTGGCGGACGCGGGGGTGCTGCACGCCGTCGTGGTGGCGGCGAGGAGGCTGTTGAGCTCCCTGAGGCTACCCTGCGCCGCGGCCTCACTCGGAGGAGGGGTTGCGCGGCAGCTCGAGCGCCCTGCGACCCACCGGCCTTCTGTCGAGATCGTCGGTCTAGGTTGCGTCGGCGGCGAGATCGGAGCTGGGCAGTTAGGTGAGAGAGTAGGTGAGAGAGGGGGCGTGGGGAGGAGGGATGGCGGGTCATCGCCTTACGCCGCCAGATTTCGCGGGTCGCGGAGATGCGCGGCGGTGTAGCGGAGGGGTTCGCGGCAGTGGGCGAGTGGGTCTGAGGGCGTGCGAGATGCGCGACGGCGGATTTCGCGGCGGGCGTGGGGTTGCGCGGGGGCTGGCAGGCGTGCAGCAGCGGGGGAGGGGGGTGTTGGGTAGCGGCGGGGGCGGTCTACACTAAGGGCTTAATAGTTGTAGAGATGTTCTACTGGTTAAACAACTTCACCTAGGTGCTGTTTGGTTTAAGAAATGTAACGCAAATGGTAACGGTAATGGTTTACGCTCAATTACTGGCGGTAACAAATTTGAATATGCTAGTATCAAATTTTAGTATGGTATCTAATTACGGTTGGACTAAAACAAACATGATTTAACGTTATCAGTTACCCATTGCGTTACAAATATGTGAACCAAACGGCACCCTAGTGTCTCCCGTCCTTTCATCAGGGCATGGGTTCAAACCCCACATCATGCACCGTTTTTTAACATTTTACGTTGATTTAATTAAATGGGTCGACGGGCTAACAGGCTGGCCCGACACAGTTAGCAGGCCGCCATGACGTGCCTGGACCATAGTTGTGGCCCGCGTGCGTCTAGCCCGTGCCGGGCGCCGTTTGACCATCTATATAGACGTGCAACAGATTAATTTGAAATAGTTGTGATGAGTTATTTGTAAAAAGATGACGCATGACGACCGTTGAAACTGGTGCTTTAAGTATAGTATAAATATAGATATTAACTATATATTTAATAATCTTGTCTCGTCTTTTCATCTTCATTTATTTAATTAATTTTTATAATTAGACTATATTTAATACACACAATTAATACACACAATTATCACTTGTAAACATTTGATGTGACATGACCCCTAATCATCAGGGAGCTGATGGAGTGATGAGCACGAGACGTGCTATTTGCAATTAGGCCTGTCATGTTGCTGGTCCATCTTTTATCAGATGGAAAGACAAAAAAAAACGAAAAAGCGTTTTAACACCTCGCGATCTAAAACCCTAGCTTTCTCCAGACAGCCCTTCGGAACATCAGGACCGTTGGTTGCAATCTGCGAGCCAATCGAGACCGCTCTTCTCTACTTCCGCTGCTACATATAAACCTGCACGAGCTCTCTCTCGTCTCCGGCGGCGGAAGCAGAAGTGGAAGGAAGCAGGCGGCCACCATGGTGAAGGGACGCACGGGACAGCGCGTCAGGCTCTACGTCCGGGGCACCATCCTCGGATACAAGAGGTGAGATCCGCGCCGCCGCTTCTTCTCCGTCTACATACATCTGGCCTTTCTCGGTTCGATTCCGCTGACAGTGGTTGCGGTGGTGGCTATGCAGGTCCAAGTCGAACCAGTACGAGACCACGTCGCTCATTCAGATCGAGGGGGTGAACACCAAGGAGGACGTCGCGTGGTACGCTGGCAAGCGCATGGCGTACATCTACAAGGCTAAGACCAAGAGCAGCGAGACCCGCTACAGGTGCATCTGGGGCAAGGTCACCCGCCCGCACGGCAACTCGGGCGTCGTCCGCGCCAAGTTCAAGTCCAACCTCCCGCCTGAGTCCATGGTCTGTGCCGAACCCCCTAAGCTATGTGATGTGTTGCTTCCCAATTCCTGCCCTGTCCTGATGCCTTTTTACATTTGAGTGCAGGGGCGCAAGGTCAGAGTGTTCATGTACCCGAGCAGCATCTAAGGTTAGGTATGATCCACAGACGTCTGTTATTCTCTATTTGTTTGGCTGGTTGATCTTGAATTTGTTGTTTGCTATCAAATGAGATGGCAACGAATTCTGCTTAGTTTGCACTCGACATTGCTGTAGAGGCTAGATCTTTAGGTTGTAAACGCATCATAGTTTGTGGTTACGGTTGTTTGTTAGGATTAGGAGGCACATTGAGTCTGTAGCAGCAAATAGTCCCTATTCAGCTGAGAATCATGGTAGTTTGGCTATTGTGGTTTGTTGTGCTCATGTTGATACTGGCCTGAATTCGGTGAGCTTATTATAGCTGGCTGAGGGAGTAATTAACTTTAGTGAAGAACGCAAGTTAAAAACTTTTCACTGTTCTTCACTCTAGTCAAGGAAAATGACATGGTCCTCATCAATCAACAAGTAATATTGTAAGAGAGAACTGCTGGAAAATTAACAGCGAGGGATAGGAATAGCGTAACATGCTAGAAATGTCTGCATTTGTCGAAACTCTAAAAAAATGCTTACCCTTATTAGGGATGAAGGGAAGTATATACAGTTGTTCCAACTAATGTTTACCACCATTTGATTTTATCAGTTCCTTTGCATTGGAGCTCCTCAATGCTGTTTTGCATCAGTTCTTTAATTGTGCTGTCACTGTATATTGCATATAGTGATGCCTATTTTGAGCAATTGAGACTTGGCAGTTTTATTGCTTCCATTTATATTTATATTGGGCAGCTTTTCTTGCCATATAAGTGCACTGATATTTGGTAATGTTCATTGCCTTCGTGGTACAATACAATGGCTGTAAACATACCGTGTCTTGTTTAGAACATTGGGCATCGGTCTCCCAACACGAAATTCGAATCCAATGCTTAACCCTTTCAAAACAATTCCATGTGCATAGCCTGCAATGCCTTCGCTTATGCTATTATCTGGCTTTATGTCTGCAGGTTTTTGTTGGAGTAAAGGTGGACTCTAAATGGCCATGCTTAGTTCTTCTCTCTGAGCTTAAAATGCCATGTGTTGGCAACTTAGATTGTTCATGTACTGAACCTGTTGAAGTTCTACCAAAATTTGTTGTCGAACGGCTGAACAGTTGTCCTAATGTTATGCTATAAACAGAGCTTATTTCCCCCCGTGCCATCGCTGTATGATTGCAGTATTTTTTCTCTCGCCAAATTTTATAGACATATTTTACACTTGTTTGCCCATGTTCGTCTATCACATCTGAAATTGTTGGAAACGGCTTTCGTTTGGTGTGAATGTGTAATGCTCTTCTACGATTCTCTGCGATGCCTTCTCAGTAACTATTTCTGCAAAGTTTTGTTGGCACAGGAGGCCCTGCTAGGTAATTTGTGCCCTGCGGGCTTACATAGTAAACAGCGCCGACGGACACCAGCTGCGTGATAAGTCAAATAATTAACGCTTTCAGTTTGTGACAACATTTCGCATGTATGCTTTCTTCGTCCTGGAAATAAATTTTAGAGCTGTCCTCCATCTTAAACAGACTCTTGAACTACAAATTCTGCCAAGATTGCTTGTTGCATTTTCTCCTCATCATTCTTCCTCAACAAAATGATCTCTTCACGAAGCTAGGAGACCGCCATATCGTGACTCTCTTCCTATATATAGGTCGCCTTGAGATCTCGATAATGTCCTAAAAAAGTTAAATCAGAAAGATGGTCTTTAGAAACTAGGTGGTTCAATAGAAGTGTAAGCAAACCATACGAAACAAAACAAAGCAAGTGCAAACCCTGAGGCTAGTGTGTGTATTAAGACACTCAGAGCGGTCTCGTTTGCTTAAGCCAGTGATTTGTGCTCGAGCATGGGCATGGTGAAGTTGTGCATCACATCTCATACAATGTCAATCTTCTTCATGTTTGGCACACATTCTAGCGGGGTTGAAGGACCACCACCAGTAAAGTGTAGTCATCACTTGGCCTTGAAATTGTTTCTCCTTCGATTATAGGGGCTGCGAGGCTATGTGCTCCCTTTGTATAAGGTTCAAGATTAATAACATTAGCTCATAGAGGTCCATGGGGTTTGTTTTGTCATGGTTCAAACATGTACATAGTCCTAGAAGTCGCTTGGCTTGTTAACATCTTTCTGGTGGCTAGTTTGGTGAGCTTCCTTTTTCTAGCATCGATCGGTTGACTTTGAAGGATTCATCTTTATTTGGCACAGAGGCCTTGAAGTGCTTATATTTCTTCAGGATGCGCTTTGCTTCCTTCTCTATCGTGGTCACCTCATATTTTCTCTTTGCCTAGTCTCATCATCTTTGGCGAGGTTAGGATAGTTTGTGTTCAAATCCATACGCCTTAAAATCAGAGTTGTAACTCCGCTTACCACGGTGATCATTTTTTTGGTCAGTAACTTATATTTCTTTGTTATATAGTTCCCTAGTACTTCATTGGTGATCATGTCAATAGTTGTAAGCTAATCCTTGCAAGGCTTAGTTTACTTGGTGAAGGGTTGAAACTTGAAGGGCACTGTGGTGATCTATTTGTTGGCAATTTTCTTCTTCACCACTTCTTCATCATCATGCTTCGACATCGACCACCCATCCTTGGTTAGGAAAACTTAATAGTCAATATGCTCTTGAGCCAAGTTGTGTGTGCACATGTGTTGATAGATAACATTGTAAGCAATCATCGTTGTCTCGAAGCACTGCAAAAGAGCACAACAGGCGTTTTATCCCAAATGAAAATTTCAATGGGATTATGATAAGCACCTTCATCTTGGGGAACTTCATCAAGTCCACCTTATAATAAAACCATTCCTGAGTCCACCTGATGTCCCACTTGGTTCGAAGGGGTAGATATATAGTGGTATTATTTATATTTTTTTCCTTTCATAATGATTTTTTTGTATATTTGTATCCCTCATATACCTGTTTATATATTTGAGCCGGTTGCCCCATAATAAATATGTGCTATTCATAATAGGTAGTAGCATTAGCTTATGTCTTTTTCTCAAACCTGTTGAAGATGTCATTCTAAATATTCGTCAACTCAAGGTTTCCTCTGGTAGTTCTCAGTTATATCATGTTAAGGTCGTTAATCATATTTACATGGTAGATAGAGAAAGTTCATATCTTCACATAGATTTCAGTGTCTACATGTGACATCTTTTTACATCATATGAATCTTGCCTTTGCATGTGCATCCTAGCAGGTAGATTGTATTTTACTTTTGGTATTTAATTATTTGCTTGCTTTGGTTGTGTTGTCATCAATCACCAAAAGGGAGAGATTGTAAGGAAAATGGATTGAGGCTCATTTGATTATTGAGTTTGGTGTTTCATGATCAACATAACCATTTGGATTAACATTGTTTGCTAGTGTTGTGGATATAGTTCAAAGGATGCAATGTGGACTTAGACAAAGGCAAAGTCATGATTGACAAGATCAACACCTCAAGCACGACATTAGAAGAATCATTGAAGACCTACAAACACCATGCAAGAGTCCAAGACATAAGATAGAAGAAGCCCAAATGAAGATACACAAAGAAACAAAAAAATAGAATGCTAAGCAGCCCAGATGTGCCCGGTGAAGCACCATATAAAGCATCAAACAGGAGTGGCACATGTACTAAAGGAAGGGTTGAAAATTAGAATACATCATACATGCAGGTGTGCACCAGATATCGCACCAGACAGGGCACCAGATACGACACTTAGAGAGGTGAAAGAGGTGTATAGTGTGTTTAGGGAATTCCATAAGGCACCAAACATGTCTGGTGTGTCAACGGATACCCCATCGGATAGGGTACTCAAAGAGGTTACAAAGAAACTCGAGGCATCCTACAACACACCAATTGTGTCTGGTGTAACACTGGTGGTAACACCGAATGCATGTACTCAAACAGCCAATAATAACTTGTTCCAATGGGTACCTGACATGGACATAAACTGAACGTGTTCGTGGGTGCATCAGAGTATTTAGTGAGTATGAACATTTCTGTTTTGCTTTCAATGGCTAGTTTTGGACTTGGGGTTTGTATATACCACCCCAATCAACCTTTGAGAAGTGTGGGAGCTGAGAAATATTGATAAAGAGTTAAGACTCCATTCCTACAGCTCTAGAGACCCAAGTGTTCAAAGATCACTCGGTGATTAGCATAGGCACTTTGCAAAGTGCTTAGGTTAGTCAGACGTTATATTAGTATTTCTTTAGGTTATGCCTAGTTTATTAGAATTGAAAAATAAACACCTTCAACCCTTGATTCTTGTGCGCACCATTATATCCCTTGATGCTTGCATGCATCATAATAGTTGTACCAGGAGGGATTATAAGTCTTACTGGAGCATACTAACTACGTTAGTGGTGGTGTTGCCACAATGTACTAGAGAGAATGAGTCCCATAGTGTTATAGCAATAAAAACTCTATAGTGGGTATGATGGGGAGCATCCAAAAGAGGCTAGAACTGGAATATTGAAAGTCGCCTAGAGGGGGGGGGGTGAATAGGCGGAATCTAAAAAATATAAACTTAAGCACAACTACAAGACAGGGTTAGCGTTAGAAATATAAACGAGTTCGAAAGAGAGGGTGAAAACAAATCACAAGCAAATGGAGAGTGAGACGCGGTGATTTGTTTTACCGAGGTTCGGTTCTTGCAAACCTACTCCCCGTTGAGGTGGTCACAAAGACCGGGTCTCTTTCAACACTTTCCCTCTCTCAAACGGTCACTTAGACCGAGTGAGCATCTCTTCTCAATCAATCAGGACACCAAGTCCCCACAAGGACCACCACACAATTGGTGTCTCTTGCCTTGATTACAATTGAGTTGGGATCAAGAAAGAAAGAACAAGAAAAGCAATACAAGCGCAAGAACTCAAAAGAACACAAATGTCACTCTCTCTAGTCACTATTTGATTGGAATGAACTTTGGACTTGGGAGAGGATTTGATCTCTTGTTTGTGTCTTGGAATGAAGTCTAGAGCTCTTGTATTGAATGCAAATGGCTGAAACTTGGATTCCTTGAATGTGGGGTGGTTGGGGGTATTTATAGCCCCAACCACCAAAATGGCCGTTGGTGAAGGCTTCTGTCGTATGGCGCACCGGACAGTCCGGTGCGCCAGCCATGTCACCAGGTCGTTGGGTTCCGACCATTGGAGCTCTGACAAGTGGGGCCACCGGACAGTCCGGTGCGCCTTCTGGCGCCTGCTCTAACTTCTGCGCGCGTAGGCGCGCACTGTTTGCTTTCACTGTTCATTTGTAGACGACCGTTGGCGCGAAGTAGTCGTTGCTCTGCTGGCACACCGGACAGTCTGGTGTTACACCGGACAGTCCGGTGAACTATAGCGGAGCGGCCTCCCAAATTCCCGAGGCTGGCAAGTTTGAGTTGATCTTCCCTGGTGCACCAGACACTGTCCGGTGGTGCACCGGACACTGTCCGGTGCGCCAGACCAGGGCTGCCTTCAATATACTTTGCTCCTTTATTTTGAACCCTTTCTTTTAACTTTGTATTGGTTTGTTGTGAACCTTTGGCACCTGTAGAACATATATTCTAGAGCAAACTAGTTAGTCCAATAATTTGTGTTGGGCAATTCAACCACCAAAATTCATATAGGAAAAGGTTTGATCCTATTTCCCTTTCAATCTTCCCCTTTTTGGTGATTGATGCTAACACAAACCAAAGCAAATATAAAAGTGCAGAATTGAACTAGTTTGCATAAGGTAAGTGCAAAGGTTGCTTGGAATGAAACCAATAATGAATTCTACTAGATGTGTGTGGATGGTTTTTCTTCTTATTTAAAATTTTGGATCTCATTTGCACCACTAGTTTTGTTTTTGCAAATCCTTTGTAAAATTCTTTTCAAAACATTTTGCAAATAGTCAAAGGTACATGAATAAGATTGAAAGAAGCATTTTCAAGATTTGAAATTTTCTCCCCCTGTTTCAAATGCTTTTCCTTTGACTTAAACAAAACTCCCCCTAAATAAAATTCTCCTCTTAGTGTTCAAGAGGGTTTTGTAAGTTTTGAAGATACTACTTTCTCCCCCTTTTGAACACAATAAGATATCAATTTGAAAAACTTCATTTTTAAAATTCGGTGGTGGTGCGGTCCTTTTGCTTTGGGCTCATACTTTCTCCCCCTTTGTCATGAATCGCCAAAAACGGATACTTGTGAGTGAAATATAAGCTCTTTTACTTTCTCCCCAATGGCAAAATAGATATGAGTGAAGATTATACCAAAGTGGAGAATGATGCAGAATACCGGCAAATATCGATGGAGTTGAGTGGAAGCGCCGTCTTTGCCGAATACTCCATTTCCCTTTCAATTCTATGACTAAGCATGATAATACACTTGAAAACACATTAGTCATAGACATAAAAGAGATATGATCAAAGGTATATAAATGAGCTATGTGTGCAAGGAATCAATCAAAGTTCCTAGAATCAAGAATATTTAGCTCATTCCTAAGTTTGGTAAAGGTTTTCTCATCAAAAGGCTTGGTAAAGATATCGGCCAATTGATCTTTGGTGTTTATATAGGCTATCTCGATATCCTCCTTTTGTTAGCGATCTCTCAAAAAGTG
The DNA here is from genome assembly GCF_902167145.1 of Zea mays. NCBI lineage: Eukaryota > Viridiplantae > Streptophyta > Magnoliopsida > Poales > Poaceae > Zea > Zea mays. Next base: position 181,329,503 of record NC_050097.1, on the reverse strand, counting down.
ATACCGAATGGCTATGTGCTTAGTGCGGCTGTGTTCAACGGGATTATCCGCCATACGAATTGCACTCTCATTATCACATAGGAGAGGGACTTTGCTAAATTTGTAGCCATAGTCCCTAAGGATTTGCCTCATCCAAAGTAATTGCACGCAATAATGGCCTGTGGCAATGTACTCGACTTCAGCGGTAGAAAGAGCTACTGAGTTTTGTTTCTTTGAAGCCCAAGACACCAGGGATCTCCCCAGAAACTGACAAGTCCCTGATGTGCTCTTCCTATCAATATTACATCCTGCCCAATCAGCATCGAAATATCCTAATAAATCAAAAGAGGATCCCTTGGGGTACCAAAGACCAAACTTAGGTGTTTGAACTAAATATCTCAAGATTCTCTTCACGGCCCTAAGGTGAACTTCCTTATGATCGGCTTGGAACCTTGCACACATGCATACAGAAAGCATAATGTCCGGTCGAGATGCACATAAATAGAGTAAAGATCCTATCATCGACCGGTATACCTTTTGATCTATGGATTTACCTCCCGTGTCGAGGTCGATATGCACATTAGTTCCCATGGGTGTCTTGATGGGCTTGGCATCCTTCATTCCAAACTTGGTGAGTATATCTTGAATGTACTTCATTTGGCTGATGAAGGTGCCCTCTTGGAGTTGCTTGACTTGGAATCCTAGAAAATACTTCAACTCCCCCATCATAGACATCTCGAATTTTTGAATCATGATCCTACTAAACTCTTCACAAATAGATTTGTTAGTACACCCAAATATGATATCATCAACATAAATTTGGCATACAAACAAATCATTCTCAATTGTCTTAGTAAAGAGAGTAGGATCGGCCTTTCTAACTTTGAAGCCATTAGTGATAAGGAAATCTCTTAGGCATTCATACCATGCTCTTGGGGCTTGCTTGAGCCCATAAAGCGCCTTAGAGAGTTTATAGACATGGTTAGAGTACTCACTATCTTCAAAGCCTGGAGGTTGCTCAACATAGACCTCTTCCTTGATCGGTCCATTGAGGAAAGCACTCTTCACGTCCATTTGATATAACTTAAAGCCATGGTGAGTAGCATAGGCAAGTAATATACGAATTGACTCTAGCCTAGCTACGGGTGCATAGGTTTCACCAAAATCCAAACCTTCGACTTATGAATACCCTTTGGCCACAAGTCGTGCCTTGTTCCTTATCACCACACCATGCTCATCTTGTTTGTTGCGGAAGACCCAATTGGTTCCTACAACATTTTGGTTAGGACGTAGAACCAAATGCCATACCTCATTTCTTGTGAAATTGTTGAGCTCCTCTTGCATCGCCAGCACCCAATCCGAATCTTGAAGTGCTTCCTCTACCCTGTGTGGCTCAATAGAGGAAACAAAAGAGTAATGTTCACAAAAATGAGCAACACGAGATCGAGTGGTTAACCCCTTATGAATATCTCCTAGGATGGTGTTCACGGGGTGATCTCGTTGGATTGCTTGGTGGACTCTTGGGTGTGGTGGCCTTTGATCTTGTTTATCTTCCTTGTCTTGATCATGAGCATCTCCCCCTTGATCATTGACCTCCTCTTGAGGTGGCTCATCTTCTTGATCTTCTCCTTCATCATCTTGAGCCTCATCCTCATCTTGAGTTGGTGGAGATGCTTGCATGGAGGAAGATGGTTGATCTTGTGCTTGTGGAGGCTCTTCGGATTCCTTAGGACACACATCCCCAATGGATATGTTCCTTAGCGCGACGCACGGAGCCTCTTTATCATCTAGTTCATCAAGATCAACTTGCTCTACTTGAGAGCCGTTAGTCTCATCAAACACAATGTCACAAGAGACTTCAACTAGTCCAGTGGACTTGTTAAAGACTCTATATGCCCTTGTGTTTGAGTCATAACCAAGTAAAAAGCCTTCTACAGCCTTAGGAGCAAATTTAGATTTTCTACCTCTTTTAACAAGAATAAAACATTTGCTACCAAAGACTCTAAAATATGAAACATTGGGCTTTTTACCGGTGAGGAGTTCATAAGATGTATTCTTGAGGATTCGGTGTAGATATAACCGGTTGATGGCGTAGCAAGCGGTGTTGACCGCCTCAACCCAAAACCAATCCGAAGTCTTGTACTCATCAAGCATGGTCCTCGCCATGTCCAATAGAGTTCTATTCTTCCTCTCCACTACACCATTTTGTTGTGGCGTGTAGGGAGAAGAACTCATGCTTGATGCCCTCCTCCTCAAGAAAACCTTCAATTTGAGAATTCTTGAACTCTGTTCCATTGTCGCTTCTTATTTTCTTAATCCTCAAGCCGAACTCATTTTTAGCCCATCTCAAGAATCCTTTTAAAGTTTCTTGGGTTTGAGATTTATCCTGTAAAAAGAATACCCAAGTGAAGCGAGAATAATCATCCACAATAATTAGACAGTACTTACTCTCGCCGATGCTTATGTAAGCTATCGGGCTAAATAGGTCCATGTGGAGGAGCTCGAGTGGCCTGTCAGTCGTCATGATATTCTTGTGTGGATGATGAACACCAACTTGCTTCCCTGCTTGGCATGCGCTACAAATCCTGTCTTTTTCAAAATGAACATTTGTTAGCCCCAAAATGTGTTCTCCCTTTAGAAGTTTATGAAGATTCTTCATCCCAACGTGGGCTAGTCGGCGATGCCAGAGCCAGCCCATGTTAGTCTTAGCAATTAAGCAAGTATCGAGTTCAGCTCTATTGAAATCAACTAAGTATAGCTGACCCTCTAATACTCCCTTAAAAGCTATTGAATCATCACTTCTTCTAAAGACAGTAACACCTGTATCCATAAAAAGACAGTTGTAACCCATTTTGCATAATTGAGAAACAGAAAGCAAGTTGTAATCTAATGAATCTACAAGAAAAACATTGGAAATAGAATTGTCAGGTGATATAGCAATTTTACCCAATCCTTTGACCAAACCTTGATTTCCATCCTCGAATGTGATAGCTCTTTGGGGATCTTGGTTTTTCTCATAGGAGGAGAACATCCTTTTCTCCCCTGTCATGTGGTTTGTGCACCCGCTGTTGATGATCCAACTTGAGCCCCCGGATGCATAAACCTACAAAACAAATTTAGGCCTTGTTCTTAGGTACCCAAACGGTCTTGGGTCCTTTTACATTAGAAACAAGCACCTTGGGTACCCAAACACAAGTCTTTGACCCCTTGTGTTTGCCCCCAATATATTTGGCAACTACCTTGCCTGATTTGTTAGTTAGCACATATGAAGCATCAAAAGTCTTAAATGAAATATTGTGATCATTTGATGCAATAGGAGATTTCTTTTTAGGCATTTTAACATGTGTAGAACGCCTAGAGCTAGAAACCTCATTCTTATAAATAAATGCATGGTGAGAATGAGTCTTTTTAGCATGAATTCTCCTAATCTTATCCTCAGAATAACCAGCAGGATACAAAATATAACCCTCGTTATCCTGAGGCATGGGAGCCTTGCCCTTAACAAAATTAGACAATCTTTTAGGAGGGACATTAAGCTTGACATTGTCTCCTTGTTGGAAGCCAATGCCATCTTTAATGCTAGGGCGTCTCCCACTATAAAGCATACTACGAGCAAATTTAAATTTTTCATTTTCTAGTTCATGCTCGGCAATTTTAGCATCTAATTTTTCTATATGATCATTTTGTTGTTTAATCATGGCAAGGTGATCATGAATAGCATCAATGTTAATATCTCTACATCTAGTATAAATGGAAACATGATCAACGCTAGATGTAGAGGGTTTGCAATCATTTAATTCAACAATTTTAGCATGTAAAATAGCATTCTCATCTCTAAGATTGGAAATAGAAGCATTGCAAACATCTATGTCTTTAGCCTTAGCAATTAATTTTTCATTCTCATTTCTAAGGCTAACAAGAGAGGCATTCAATTTATCAATCTTAGCAATTAAACTAGCATTATCATTTCTAAGATTGACAATTGAATCATCACAAATATTTGACTTCTCAACCTTAGCAATCAAATTAGCATTCTCAATTCTAAGGTTGGAAATAGTGTCATGGCAAATGCTAAGCTCACTAGTTAATTTTTCATTTTTCTCTATCTCCTGAGCATAAGCATTTTTAGTCGTAACATGCTTTTTATTTTCCTTAATAAGGAATTCCTCTTGGCTATCCAAGAGTTCATCCTTCTCATGAATAGCACTAATCAATTCATTCAATTTCTCTTTTTGTTGCATGTTAAGATTGGCAAAAAGAGTAAGCAAGTTATCCTCCTCATCACTAGAATTGTTCTCATCACTAGAGGTTGCATACTTAGTGGAGGATCTTGATTTTACCTTCTTCTTCTTTCCGTACTTCGCCATAAGACACTTGTGGCCGACGTTGGGGAAGAGGAGACCCTTGTTGACGGCGATGTTTGCGGCGTCCTCGTCGTCGGAGGAGTCGGTGGAGCTCTCGTTGGAGTCCCACTCCCGACAAACATGGGCATCGCCGCCCTTTTTCTTGTAATATCTCTTCTTCTCCTTCTTCTTCCCCTTCTTGTCGTCGCCCCTGTCACTGTCACTAGAAATAGGACATTTTGCTATAAAGTGACCGGGCTTACCACACTTGTAGCAAACCTTCTTGGAGCGGGACTTGTAATCCTTCCCCCTCCTTTGCTTGAGGATTTGGCAGAAGCTCTTGATGATGAGTGTCATTTCCTCGTTGTCGAGCTTGGAGGCATCAATGGGGACCCTACTTGGTGTAGAGTCTTCTTTCTTCTCCTCCGTTGACTTGAATGCAACGGGTTGTGCCTCGGGTACGGAGGAGGCGCCTTGCTCGATGATCTTCTTGGAGCCTTTGATCATTAGTTCAAAGCTCACAAATTTTCCTATTACTTCCTCGGGAGACATTAGTTTATATCTTGGATCACCACGAATTAATTGAACTTGGGTGGGGTTAAGAAATACGAGTGATCTAAGAATAACCTTGACCATTTCATGGTCATCCCACTTGGTGCTCCCGAGGTTGCGCACTTGGTTCACCAAGGTTTTTAGCCGGTTGTACATGGCTTGCGAGTCTTCTCCTTGGTTGAGCATGAACCAACCGAGCTCCCCCTCGATCATTTCCATTTTGGTGATCTTGGTCACCTCGTCTCCTTCATGCGCGGTCTTTAGTACATCCCAAATCTCTTTAGCATTTTTCAACCCTTGCACCTTATTATACTCCTCTCGACTTAGAGAGGTGAGGAGTATAGTAGTTGCTTGAGAATTAAAGTGTTCGATTTGGGCGACTTCGTCCGCGTCATAATCTTCATCCCCTACGGAAGGTACCTGTACTCCAAACTCAACAATGTCCTATATGCTTTTATGGAGTGAGGTTAGGTGATATATCATCATATCACTCCACCTAGAATAATCTTCACCATTAAAAGATGGTGGTTTGCCTAATGGGACCGAAAGTAATGGATTATGATTGGAAATGCGAGGATAGCGTAAGGGGATCTTACTAAACTTCTTGCGCTCATGACGCTTAGAAGTGACGGACGGCGCGTTGGAGCCGGAGGTGGATGGCGATGAAGAATCGGTCTCGTAGTAGACCACCTTTTTCATCTTCTTCTTCTTGTCCCCACTCTGATGCGACTTGTGAGGAGGTGATTCCTCCTTCTTCTTGTTGCGGGACTCTCCCGATGGAGCCTTCCCGTGGCTTGTGGCGGGCTTCTCGCCGGTCACCATCTCCTTCTTGGTGTGTTCTTCCGATATCACTTCGAGCGGTTAGGCTCTAATGAAGCACCGGGCTCTGATACCAATTGAAAGTCGCCTAGAGGGGGGGTGAATAGGCGGAATCTGAAAATTATAAACTTAAGCACAATTACAAGCCGGGGTTAGCGTTAGAAATATAAACGAGTCCGAAAGAGAGGGTGAAAACAAATCACAAGCAAATGGAGAGTGAGACGCGGTGATTTGTTTTACCGAGGTTCGGTTCTTGCAAACCTACTCCCCGTTGAGGTGGTCACAAAGACCGGGTCTCTTTCAACCCTTTCCCTCTCTCAAACGGTCACTTAGACCGAGTGAGCTTCTCTTCTCAATCAATCGGGACACTAAGTCCCCACAAGGACCACCACACAATTGGTGTCTCTTGCCTTGATTACAATTGAGTTGGGATCAAGAAAAAAAGAACAAGAAAAGTGATCCAAGCGCAAAAACTCAAAAGAACACAAATGTCGCTCTCTCTAGTCACTATTTGATTGGAATGAACTTTGGACTTGGGAGAGGATTTGATCTCTTGTTTGTGTCTTGGAATAAAGTCTAGAGCTCTTGTATTGAATGCAAATGGCTGAAACTTGGATTCCTTGAATGTGGGGTGGTTGGGGGTATTTATAGCCCCAACCACCAAAATGGCCATTGGTGAAGGCTTCTGTCGTATGGCGCACCGGACAGTCCGGTGCGCCACCGGACACTGTCCGGTGTGCCAGCCACGTCACCAGGCCGTTGGGTTCCGACCGTTGGAGCTCTGACAAGTGGGTCCACCGGACAGTCCGGTGGTGCACCAGACAGGTCCTGTTCACTGTCCGGTGCGCCTTCTGGCGCCTGCTCTGACTTCTACACGCGCAGGCGCGCACTGTTTGCTTTCACTGTTCATTTGCAGACGACCGTTGGCGCGAAGTAGCCGTTGCTCCGCTGGCACACTGGACAGTCCGGTGAATTATAGCGGAGCGGCCTCCCAAATTCCCGAGGCTAGCAAGTTTGAGTTGATCTTCCCTGGTGCACCGAACACTGTCCGGTGGTGCACCGGACAGTCCGGTGCGCCAGACCAGGGCTGCCTTCGATATACTTTGCTTCTTTGTTTTGAACCCTTTCTTTTAACTTTGTATTGGTTTGTTGTGAACCTTTGGCACCTGTAGAACATATATTCTAGAGCAAACTATTTAGTCCAATAATTTGTGTTGGGCAATTCAACCACCAAAATTCATATAGGAAAAGGTTTGATCCTATTTCCCTTTCAAATACCACTTACATATGTAGGAGGCCCAAGGCTACCTATGGAGTTATCTGACCGAGAGCATGGCCCTTGCATGGGGCTCCAACAAGGACTAGGGGGAAGCTTGCGTTCTTCTCGAAACCTCGGTAAAAATACAAGCACAACACCATGAGTATGTATCTCTATTACATTTAAGCTTCCACATTTATATTTTTTACTTTGGTTATGTGCTTTACCTTTCTATCTTAGTTATAGGGTAGTTAATAAGACTGGAACCTAGGTTGCATAATTCTTGGAGCGTGGGGTGTAGGATTTCAAGAGATATCATTAGTGTGTCTTGCATATCGCACTTCCGGCAAGACTCTCCTTATGGCATGTCTTACCCATTGCGTTCATTGCTAGGGGCACGCATGACATATTCATCTGTGAACAACTATGACGGTGGATATATGTGAAGGAGTGGATCTGGGATTGTATGCACTTAGAGAGAAAAAGTGACAGTAGAAGATGACGATGACAACGATGTCTCATTATTCGCCATTGCATGTATCTAAGGACCATGGAACTTGTTGAGCACTTTGGATAGGTGGAGGAATGACCTTTGGAGCCTCGTCACATTCCTTCTTGTATCTCATAGCATTAGTTCTCTTGTCCTCCTTCATGTATGAGTTCTTGGAGATCTGTGGATCTAGAGGTGCATTTGTGGTGGCTCTAAAGCTTTGGTAGAGAGAAGAAAGGACAGTAGGTGTTTCACATTCATGTGCATGGGAGATTGACATTACATACATTATGGTGAACAGTGTGTTGCTAGGTCAGATAGGGAGGGTTTCCAACTTTACTAGGTTGACCTTTGATTGATTCTCATTTGTTAGGGTCACCTACTCATATTGATTTGTAGGTTGACCTTTTGCTCTAAGGTACTTCACTCCTTTTTTGCAACAAGGATGACTGGCACACACACTCTACATCATGTAACATTGGCTAGCAACACCCACAAAGACTCAAATTTATACATGTAAGGAAAATGGACTGATGCCCATTTGATAGTTATGTTTTGGTGTTTGATGATCAATATGACCATTTAGACTAACATTATTTACTAGTGCTTATGGATATAGTTCACAAGATACAAAATGAACTTGGACGAAGGTAAAGTGATGATCGAAAAGATCAACACCTCAAGAAAGACATTATAACATCCATTAAAGATGTACAACCACATGCAAAGAGTCCAAGACATAAGATAGAACCAAGTCAGATGTAATGATCATGAATAAACAAAGAACAAAAGGCATTATAAGGCATTGTACCCTGGCGTTGGACCCTAGTGTCAAGGCATCAGACCTATATTGTTCACCAATGGCACCAGACTTAATGGTGGAGACACTGGGCCAAACTAGCTAAGGATAGGGCATCATACATGACTACCATACTATTGACCTAGGTAAAATTGGACCAAACATAGACATTGTTCATTGGATGGCCCACTAGTCAGTGTGATGGATGGTGAGGCACTAGACCTTAGACTATAGTCCAAAGGTAGTCATCGGACCAGTCCGATGATGTATGGAAGCTCTTGGGGAACTGTCTAAAGGGCATCAAACCATGGAGACTATAGTCCGACGAGCGTTGAAATAGGAGGTATCATACTAAAAGCTCAACTATTTGTTAGGATGTAATGGCTAGAATCAAAGTACATGCGACATAATCAGATAGCACCATATCATAAGCAATGGTTCATGGCTGAGCTGGTTGTCCAATGGCTAGTTCTTGACTTGAGGGCTATAAATAGGATCCTAATTGACCATTTGAAAAGTGTAGAAGCTGGTAAACATACCAAGTGAGTTGAGACTCATACACAATAGTTGTATACACACAAATGCTTAAGGAATCACTTGTTGATTAGCATAGGTGCTTTATGAAGTGCTTAGATTAGTTAGATCGCTATCATTAGCGCTTTCTCTAGGTTTAGGCCTAGTGATTAGATGTGAGGTTAGACACACCTCTTATCTCTTGATGCTTGTGCACATCATTGTAATAGTTGTATTAGGTGGGACTTGTAAGTCGAGACCACATCAACTACGTTTCTAGTGTGGTCACCACTTTATACTAGACAAAGCATCTCGAAGAGGCCACAACTAGAGCACTACTTGTGTGTGGAGAAGACATGAGGCTATCCATAAATTTATCTGACTGGAAGCTTGGCCCTTGCACATATATTATCTTGCATGGAGCTATAATGAAAATTAGGGGGAAGCTTGCGCGCTTGACACATCAACAAATGTTTGTACTCTAACGGATTTAAGCTTATGCATTTGTATAATGTTACGTTGATTATATGTTTTATCTTTCGAACTTAGTTATAGGCTAATGGATAGAATTGAAACCTAGATTGTATAACTCTTTACGGTTGTGAATAACAATACTTAGACAAATTTCTAGTTGCACATAAGATAGTTTATTTATCGCGTAGGTTTTGACAAGAAGAAAACTAGAGATCATAGTTTAGACAAAAATTATATGGTCTAATTTACCCTATCTTAGACTTCATGTGTTCCTTCAATACATATACTTTTTGTCATAATATAAATTGATAAGCAAGTACTCCCTCCATCCACAATAGACTTCGTTTTATCGCTTGCTTTTTATGTCTATATTCAAATAAATGGTAATAAATCTAGACATATATACAAAACACACAGTAATTATTGTATGAATCCAATAAAAAGCTAAAATGAATTTTAATTTAGAATAGAGAGAGTACAATCGTGGGTCTAAGATGAAGAATGCTAGGCCCAGTTAGGGTCCGCAGTCCGTTTGAGGCGTGCCTTGTTTCGCATGGCTGAGCGAAGTCCACATTCGTTTGGTTTCTTTCCAATCTATCTCGATTTTTTGTGTTTTCAAGGTTTCTATTTTGCTGGTCTATTTGCTTTAGATTAAAGCCAGTTATTCAGACTGCTGCAGTTGCAATCCATAGAGACAAAACACTGTAGAAACGGTAGAATCCGTTTTGGATTAAAGCCAAACGAACATCTATGACTTTGTCGAGCCAAGCCAGGGACACAATAGGGCAAGACCTCCAAACATGTCCTTGATTTCCCAGCAATCTAGCCTCGCCTAGCATGGCTAGTCAAACGAAACCTTGCCAATTAAAGTGAGCCGATTTGGCTAGCTCGCCTCACCAAGACAAAACTTGCCAACGCATAGCCTGAGGTAAGCTAGCTAAGAAATAACGTCTTGCTCGTTCCAACTAACATGAGGTAATATATTTGGCAAAGATTTGGCCCCGTTCGGCTCCAGCTCCTTACCGGAGTCCTCCTAAACAGTGCGTCGAAAACGGCTCCACACCGAGAGCAGGATCCATTTTGGGGCTTGTGCGAATGTTTCTGGCGGGCGCTTCGTACAATACGCGCACGAGATGTTCATGCAAATGTCTAACCAAAGACTGCGGGTATTTTACACATACACAAAATAAAATCGTATAGGAGGAGCCATTTTGCAACGATTTGCAAAAAAAAAAAAATGGCTCTTATGAATGAGCTGCTCCTGTAGAGGAGCCGGAGATCTGCCAATCATGGCCTAAATAGAAAAAAAAAGAACACCAAATCCTAGATGTTTTTCCAGGCCATATATGCAATTATGCATGCGATTGAAGCTGCTCATGAAGAACGGTGAATTCCTACGAGATATCCAAATCCACATGGGCGAATGGTAGTGATGGAATATAGCAATTGCTTTGCTTGGTACGGATGTTGATAGAGGGCACAACATGACATGCATGCCGTAGCAAGGGGCCCAATCAAGCATGACACAAGCATCGCAGGGGAATCAAAATGAGGATTACTACACATACTACAAGATCAACTAGCTCGCCGCATATATAATCATCGCCAGGAATACAGATTGGGTACTACCTGCTCAGCTCATCATCAGGTGTCCTTTCCATGGTGATACTGGTACCTGCTCTTGTGGCCGACCAAGAGTGGCCGGGAGAGCACAGGAAGCCCCCACGGTGACACGAAGACGACGGCCGGGCAGATGGTGGCGGCGGCCTCGGTCCTGGCGCTGGCGTGACGGATCTTTGCGGAGAGCTCAGCAACCTTCCTTGGTAGTATCAGAGCCGAGGTGATCTTGCTCCACTTCAGCCTCTTGACATTGAACAAACAGGGGGGAGCCATCTTACCATTCTCCGTCGGCAGCCACGGCCACCGCCACCGGGACCTGGGACTGGGAGCGACTCCGGCGTCCTCCCAGCACTCCAGCCTCTGGTACTGGAGAAACCTGGCCGTCCGGCTGCTGCCACCACCGACGACGCGGGTGTCCTGGAAGAAGCCCATCGTGGACATGGTAGCTCACTGCAAAAGCTGCAAGGCAGGAGATATAGACACTACCTACAAGGAGGGGTACATACAATACAAATCACGACAGTAGGCCACATGGAATGACCCCCACACAAGGCTGTACCATGTTGAAGCTAGGATTAGCAGCACTGAAACGTGGAGATAGGGACAAAGCTTGCCCCAATGCTTGACTCCTTGCATCACATGGGGCTATGAGCACCCTTTCACATCCATGTCCCTACTGCATTCACACCTCTCGCTGTCTTGTGCTGCTGCCTGCTGGGGGTGCATTCTCGAGTGTTTACTGGAAAAAAAACATTCCTCTTGGCCCCATCCAGCATGGTTTATCAATCCAGATAGAAAAAATAGAGGGTGAAGCATCTGGGATAGAATTTTGTCCTTGCGCCTTTTTTTGACTTGTCAGGTGTGACTCAATCAGATGTGTCTGCCATTGGAACTATCAGGAATCTTCGTCATGATGCTCGGTGGAAAGTGACGCTTTTAATCTACATAGGAGATGCTATCTTTGGAGGGTAATTTGAGAGCAAGTGTGATAATATCATGGAGAATTCATCGTTTCATATGAAAGGCTAAACAAGTTTAACAAACAGAAACCAGAGGTAAAAGCGATTTTTTTTAGTCTACAAGAGCAAAGCAGTGCTCCAAAAGAGAAAGATCAGCTTTTTGAAACAGTCACAGGTAGATTAACAGAACCAGGAAGTCCTATAAGACCTCCCTCTCACCCAATATGGAGTCCAGTACATGTTTCCAGTTCTCCCGACAATCGCAGGGGCAGTGCTAATCTATTTGAATGAGAATTTCCAAACCTCCCTAACATTGGATGATCCATCAGCAACATCATTGAGCCGCTCAGGATGCATGGCACCTGAGAACAACCAAAAGTTAGTATAAGCAAAACTTGAATCCCACATGGTGTGCAAATGTAAACCATAACCCACATGACAGATCCAGAGAAGCTCTTTGTGCTCTACAGTTATGCTCACATCAACAGAAAAGGTAAAATAATCATTGTTTACGAAATGTAGAATATCATATTAAGAATGGATAATCTACATTCTAACTACTTGACGTTTTGGAGATAACAGTAACGCTCGTGTATGTCACCAACATTTGGTGACAGGGTCAGTGTCCGCTGTGGTGTGGTGATGACGTGACGACGGGCTGCAGCTGTGGGAGTGTAGTCGGGCGCGCTCGTGCTCATGCTCTGGCCACTCTGTTGGTGTTGTCAGTTGATGTCGTGGAGAAAGCTTGGATGGCAATGTCTGCGAGCATCTCTTCTGATATGGGTGTTCCCGTTGATAGGAACGAGTTCCAGGCCGCAGCCCAGATCGAGTAGGCTGGGGCGGCACCGGGATAGCTCGCCGGCGACCTATGGTAGCGGTTGACGGAACCACCGGCCATTTATCGTCGGCGACGCCTGAGACTGGAATTTGTGGAACAAGAATGTCCCTTTTCTCTTCTGCCTTTCTCCCTTTTATTTCCCCACAATCTCTTTCCTAAACATAGAAACTATAGAGCCGTGTAATGCTCAATAAGGTAACTAATGCTACCATTACAAAAAGGGACTATTTGCTACCAAATAATCACAGCCAATCAACTCAGTGTTTCCTAAAATAAACTCTATGCGGCTGGGCCATATCAATACTCCCCCCCCCCCCCCTCGACAGCAAGCTTGTCCTCAAGCTTGAAATCTGGGTGCGCCCGACGGAAGTCCAGAGCATCCTCCCAAGTAGCTTCTTCAAGATCTTGTCCGGTCCACTGAATCAAGAACTGCCGGTGCCCGTGAACAAAGCGTTGAGCCAGTATCTTGTGAGGAGTTGGTTGTGCAGATTCTGGAGAGGGGTAGGATACATCTTCAGGAAGGTCTGGTGTGGTGGATGGAGGAGGCCCTTTGAAAGGTTTCAGCATGGAGACGTGAAATACATCATGTATTTTAGCTGTTGCTGGTAAGGCGAGACGATATGCCACGTTGCCCACTTGACTGACCACCTGGTAAGGTCCAAAAAATCTGGGCGCCAACTTGTGATAGTGATCCGGGCGAACCGAGAGTTGACGATGACTTTGGAGCTTTAACCACACCCAATCACCCACAGCATAAGAGACCTCACGGTGATGGAGATCATAACGTTGTTTCATCCTGTTCTGGGCAGTCAACAAGTGATGACGAGCTCTATCCAATAAGGCATCACGATCCACCAGCTGGCTATCAACTGCCCAAGACATGGCAACCGAGCGCCATTGGCTACCTGCACCTGCTGTCCAGTCCCTGACGATTGTGTGATCTGCACCACAGAAGCAGCATGGCTACTAATAAAGTTATGGGTGCTACCACTATCCACTAAGCCCACCAGACGTTGTCCACCCATGACTACAATGACCTGCATAGTGCGACTGGCCTTCAGACCCTTCATGGCTATAGCAGATAGGGTTGGTTCCTCCTCCAGTGAATCATCCTCTTCACCCTCGCTGAGCACTTCCAAATGGAACAAGCGCTGACAACGATGTCCACGCGAGTAAACCTCATCACAGTTATAACAGAGACCCTTCTCCCTTCGGTCAGACATTTCTGCAGGACTGAGACGACGACGATATGGTGGAGCAGTGGGAACAGTCCCTGAAGTCTGTGAAGTCGTCGTCAACGCTCGACCCCCTTCCAGCTTGGATCCCCCAGGCGCCACCGGGAGGGCACTGGATGACGGCGCCGTCGCCCGATTACTTGCCGATGGATCGGTGCCCGATGCCCAAGATGTGCTACGAGACCCGCGTGACCACGTGGCCTGGGCCACCTTGGCAAGAAAGAGATCTTCCCGCCGTTCTGCTTCACGAGCCAAACCCATGGTGTCAGCCAAGTCCCGGGGGCGATCCCGACGGACCTCGGCCGCGAGGGTGGATGATAACCCCGCGGTAAAGAGCTCGATCTGATCCTGCCGAGACAACCTTGGTGTGCGGGCAAGAAGTCGCTGAAACTCCCTTGCATATACGTCTGCTCGGCTGTTGTGCTGTTTCAAATTGGCTAGATCTCCCAGCGGTCCCGAGGTTGAATGCCGTGTGAAGCGCTGCAAGAAGGTGTCATAGAACTCCGGCCAAGAAATGAATTGATCCTCAGTTTCCCAATTGTCCAAAACCTCCTGAGCCTCGCCGCGCAGATGCATGCCAGCCATCTGCACCCACTCCTCCCTTGGAATGTCATGCAACCGCCCATACCGCTCGCACTGACGCAGCCACAGCAATGGGTCCTCCGACCCATCGAACAGCGGCAAGTCGTAACGGGGCGCGTGTGGAAACCCGCGACGACCGCCACGCTCACCGCCCATCGCGTCGGCGTCTCGTCCGTCCCGGCGTCCCTGCTGTTGAGGACGGTGCCGGCCGTCCACCCCCGACGCCTCGCCACCCGTCAGCTGCACTGAGTCGGCGACAACCTTGGCGAGCTCTGCTATGTTGGACTGGATGTCCTGCACAGCAACCGCCAGTTGCGCGACCGATGCCTCCAGATGCCCCACGCGATCCTCAGCGGAAGCCATGGGAAGGGATGCACCAGAACCGCCTGAATCCGATACCAGTTGATATGGGTGTTCCCGTTGATAGGAACGAGTTCCAGGCCGCAGCCCAGATCGAGTAGGCTGGGGCGGCACCGGGATAGCTCGCCGGCGACCTATGGTAGCGGTTGACGGAACCACCGGCCGTTTATCGTCGGCGACGCCTGAGACTGGAATTTGTGGAACAAGAATGTCCCTTTTCTCTTCTGCCTTTCTCCCTTTTATTTCCCCACAATCTCTTTCCTAAACATAGAAACTATAGAGCCGTGTAATGCTCAATAAGGTAACTAATGCTACCATTACAAAAAGGGACTATTTGCTACCAAATAATCACAGCCAATCAACTCAGTGTTTCCTAAAATAAACTCTATGCGGCTGGGCCATATCAATACTCCCCCCCCCCTCGACAGCAAGCTTGTCCTCAAGCTTGAAATCTGGGTGCGCCCGACGGAAGTCCAGAGCATCCTCCCAAGTAGCTTCTTCAAGATCTTGTCTGGTCCACTGAATCAAGAACTGCCGGTGCCCGTGAACAAAGCGTTGAGCCAGTATCTTGTGAGGAGTTGGTTGTGCAGATTCTGGAGAGGGGTAGGATACATCTTCAGGAAGGTCTGGTGTGGTGGATGGAGGAGGCCCTTTGAAAGGTTTCAGCATGGAGACGTGAAATACATCATGTATTTTAGCTGTTGCTGGTAAGGCGAGACGATATGCCACGTTGCCCACTTGACTGACCACCTGGTAAGGTCCAAAAAATCTGGGCGCCAACTTGTGATAGTGATCCGGGCGAACCGAGAGTTGACGATGACTTTGGAGCTTTAACCACACCCAATCACCCACAGCATAAGAGACCTCACGGTGATGGAGATCATAACGCTGTTTCATCCTGTTCTGGGCAGTCAACAAGTGATGACGAGCTCTATCCAATAAGGCATCACGATCCACCAGCTGGCTATCAACCGCCCAAGACATGGCAACCGAGCGCCATTGGCTACCTGCACCTGCTGTCCAGTCCCTGACGATTGTGTGATCTGCACCACAGAAGCAGCATGGCTACTAATAAAGTTATGGGTGCTACCACTATCCACTAAGCCCACCAGACGTTGTCCACCCATGACTACAATGACCTGCATAGTGCGACTGGCCTTCAGACCCTTCATGGCTATAGCAGATAGGGTTGGTTCCTCCTCCAGTGAATCATCCTCTTCACCCTCGCTGAGCACTTCCAAATGGAACAGGCGCTGACAACGATGTCCACGCGAGTAAACCTCATCACAGTTATAACAGAGACCCTTCTCCCTTCGGTCAGACATTTCTGCAGGACTGAGACGACGACGATATGGTGGAGCAGTGGGAACAGTCCCTGAAGTCTGTGAAGCCGTCGTCAACGCTCGACCCCCTTCCAGCTTGGATCCCCCAGGCGCCACCGGGAGGGCACTGGATGACGGCGCCGTCGCCCGATTACTTGCCGATGGATCGGTGCCCGATGCCCAAGATGTGCTACGAGACCCGCGTGACCACGTGGCCTGGGCCACCTTGGCAAGAAAGAGATCTTCCCGCCGTTCTGCTTCACGAGCCAAACCCATGGTGTCAGCCAAGTCCCGGGGGCGATCCCGACGGACCTCGGCCGCGAGGGTGGATGATAACCCCGCGGTAAAGAGCTCGATCTGATCCTGCCGAGACAACCTTGGTGTGCGGGCAAGAAGTCGCTGAAACTCCCTTGCATATACGTCTGCTCGGCTGTTGTGCTGTTTCAAATTGGCTAGATCTCCCAGCGGTCCCGAGGTTGAATGCCGTGTGAAGCGCTGCAAGGTGTCATAGAACTCCGGCCAAGAAATGAATTGATCCTCAGTTTCCCAATTGTCCAAAACCTCCTGAGCCTCGCCGCGCAGATGCATGCCGGCCATCTGCACCCACTCCTCCCTTGGAATGTCATGCAACCGCCCATACCGCTCGCACTGACGCAGCCACAGCAATGGGTCCTCCGACCCATCGAACAGCGGCAAGTCGTAACGGGGCGCGTGTGGAAACCCGCGACGACCGCCACGCTCACCGCCCATCGCGTCGGCGTCTCGTCCGTCCCGGCGTCCCTGCTGTTGAGGACGGTGCCGGTCGTCCACCCCCGACGCCTCGCCACCCGTCAGCTGCACTGAGTCGGCGACAACCTTGGCGAGCTCTGCTATGTTGGACTGGATGTCCTGCACAGCAACCGCCAGTTGCGCGACCGATGCCTCCAGATGCCCCACGCGATCCTCAGCGGAAGCCATGGGAAGGGATGCACCAGAACCGCCTGAATCCGATACCAGTTGATATGGGTGTTCCCGTTGATAGGAACGAGTTCCAGGCCGCAGCCCAGATCGAGTAGGCTGGGGCGGCACCGGGATAGCTCGCCGGCGACCTATGGTAGCGGTTGACGGAACCACCGGCCGTTTATCGTCGGCGACGCCTGAGACTGGAATTTGTGGAACAAGAATGTCCCTTTTCTCTTCTGCCTTTCTCCCTTTTATTTCCCCACAATCTCTTTCCTAAACATAGAAACTATAGAGCCGTGTAATGCTCAATAAGGTAACTAATGCTACCATTACAAAAAGGGACTATTTGCTACCAAATAATCACAGCCAATCAACTCAGTGTTTCCTAAAATAAACTCTATGCGGCTGGGCCATATCATCTTCCTCCTTGGAGGTGCCTTCCTACCCTGCGCTCAGTTGTTGCAAATGAAATCCCAAACCTGTTTGGGTTGGCATTGTTCCCTTCCTAAAGGCGTCATCAAGCATTTCCAGCGCCTTGGTTCAGCTTCATCGGGTTGTTTTTTTTCCCAGGTTTTCTTTTTCTCCTTGCTGTTTTGTTCCTAAACGGTTGGCTTTGAGTTGTTGCTTGGGTTGCGTCTTGAGTAGTGATGACTGATGAGTTCCTGAGCGAGTTGTGGCACCCGACATTAATGTTTGGTCTTCTGATCAAATATGTTCAGGATGTGGTTGTGTAGCCCCTAGTTGTGCAGTCTGTGGACCCAAGTTGTGCGGGTTTAAACCCTAATTGTATAGTTTTCAGGCCCGGTTTCCTTATAAAGTAGGTCAATTTTCTTCTAACAATATTATGGTGAAGCAAAGCTTTCACCGCCTTTTCAGGAAAAAGAACATCGTTTGTAGTAATATGGTAGTAAAACCTTCCCTTTTACTTTGAAAATACATAACAAAACAAACTGATTAATACTACTATTTCCATGTCAGCAATCTAAATAGTTCTGTGCATGGTACCAGTCAAAGCTGAATATGTTCAATGATTTAGATAAGATTGACAAATGTACAAGAAAGAGTAAATGAAACATAAACGATCCGGTCACCAACTCACCATGTAGCAGGCAAATATTATTTCACAAGCTTGTTATTTCACAAGTTTGCAAGACGAACATTCGATCCTACTGGAAGCAAGGTATGGGAGTTTGCAAGACGAACAGCTCTAGTCAGGAGAAACAGACAACTTACCGTCTTTTTCAACCAAGCGCAGAAACTGCCTTGTGCCACCACCTACTCCAAAGTAATGCTTCTTCCCTGCCATGTAAACCACACCCCCAGGGTAGCGCAAGCACTGCAAAAGACTTTCAGTGTGTAAGAAAGCCAGTATTAAGCAATTTTTTTAATGTTCAAGAAAGAATATTCAGCAAAATGGAAATTTTGAATGTTAACCTTCTTGATGAGCCTGTAGAGATTTGGAAGACAAGATACCGCGTAAACAGTCTCAGCCATCAGGATGATATCATAACCATTACACATTTTACCTTCTGTATCACCACTGGCTGTTTTGTCTTGCTCAGCATCCCCGCAAAGTAGTAGCTTATCCATTTCACTCCAATCACCAGCAAAGAAACCAACAATCGGACATGTACATGTTCCTTCTGGTGAATCCTTGAAAAGATTGACTTTTACATTTGGTATAGTCAAGCACCTAAGCACCTCGGCATTGAAATCTTGGAAATGAATCAGGTCAGCACCCTGACAGTTCAAGTTTTTGAAAAATCAATATACATGAGGAATTATTTGAAAGTGGCACAAAGGAAAGGATCAAGGGCAATACCTTGAGACCCGCAAAAATGCCAGGGAGGCCATGTCCACATCCAAGCTAAAAATCAAAATAAAGTAGCTAATATAAGTAGCTTGCTTATAATACATTGGTTTCCTACTTTACAACGGTTTCATTTGAATACTTCTGTTGAAAAAAAACAGTCACTTGGACATTATACCACAGAGCACATATTATCAGTGCAGATTCATTTGTTGACAAGTATATAACTATATATACACCGTGGGATACAATGTTATCTCTGAACCCGCATAAAAATGGGATATTTGCAGGATCGCAGACAAAGCTGCTTGCATCCCTTACTACAGAAAAGAATAAAGGTTGCACCAAAAGTAACAAGTTCAGTGACTTCAGTAGAATAGAAGAATAAAGAATTTAATTAACAAACAGAGGTTCACATGGTATATGCATAACCATGAACCTGAAATTAAGCATCGCACCTCCAATACGCGTTTGCCTTCCAGATGAAATTTATCTTCTTTGATATCAGAATTCAGGGCTTTCACCAAGTCTAATGAACCTTCCCACAGCTTCAACCCACCTGGTGCCCATGGTGACGCTCAAGTTCACAGAGCCAAATAAATACAAATATGACGTAAAGAATAAAATATATTTAGTCTTCACCTTCATATTTTCCAGGGACCAAATCAGAGTCTTTGACACCAAACACGTCAGATGTACTCACTCTGCCCTGATAAGATTGGGAAGGAAAATTGGCTTAGTTTAACACCATCACAAGGAGATACCAAATTATCAATGACCAGTGGTGTATGCAGGCATGGGCCCAGAGCCTCCTTCAGATGAAGCAGAAACAAAATTCACAATATTATGTCTAAGTGTCTAAAACTATCAGATAAGCAACTAGCCAACTACAATCATCTTCCACCTCTGGTACCTGTGTTTTCCAGCACCTGTTACTTGCATCATTCTCTCTCAGCAGCATATGGTAAGAAAAGATTGATAAAGCGGTTGAAGTCACTGTTGCCGCTTCTCAGATGTGCCAAATAACTAGTGGCTAAATGAAGTTTTCACAGCAAGGTAACATGGTCAAATGCAACCATATCTTGAGCATGCAATTAACAGTTAATCTGGGCATCAAAACATGATTTTTTATGTATGATATGACTTCCATTGGGCAGCAGTAGCACAACTTTGAAACATGCAACTCAAAACTTTGTAATACTAATAAGTAAAAGAGATAAACTTTGCAATAATTTGTGTTTGTCTTCTTTCTCGTTCGCCTATTGATTTGTCGAATGATATTTTTTCAATCTTGTACATATATATGAAATTTGAACTTGGTATCTTCGGCAGAGAAAATAAGTAAATGCATATAGAATTTTCCATTTATTTATTTATCACATCTCCCTTGGCAGTACTGCACAGTTCTTACAGTATACCGTGACAGAAGCATTTCCACGAACACAAGTCAAGCGAGAGAGCGAGCCTAGCTACCGCACCTTGTAGATCGTCAAGGAGTCATCGACCACGACTGGCTCCAACCTAGCTGCCGGAACGGGTGATTCCTGCAAGATCGTCAGGCAAAACCCAACCTTCAACGCTATCACCCAAAGCGAGAACACCGAAATAAGCACAAAAGAGACGGAGAAGTACCTCGCAGAGCTGGACCTCGATGGCAGGCGGCAGAGGAGCGCTGGATTTGAAGCCAAAGCCAGAGCCGAAGGAAGCACCGCCGAGGTTGGAGAAAGAGAAGAGAGGGGAGGCGAAAGTGGGGCCGGTGGTGGCCGTGTTCTTGGCGGCTTCCGTGTCGTCCATTCTAACAGTTGGGGAGCTGCCTCTGCGGAGGACGTTCAAGGTGCAGAGGGGAAGTGGATGACTGAGACTGTCTTGAACGGAATTTCACCCACTACGTCAGCAATCTCTCCCCTATATCACATCTCTCTGCAACGATTCGCCTGTATCATCTCCTGTCACCCGTACCAATGAAATATACTTAATGTTGACGCTTTTTCGGGGCGCCAAATACTCAAGAAGAACCGGCGGCGGTGCTCTCTGGTCAGGCGCGGACGGTCCGCGGCCTGGAGTCGGACGGTCCACGACCTGACGCAGGGGCTAGGGTTTCCTGCCTGACGGCCGGACGGTCCGCGCCCTAGGGCCGGACGGTCCACGCGTACGCAGGGGCGGCGGAAGTCGCCGGCGGCAGCCTGGATCTCGCTCCCGGGAGGGACCCCGTCGGGGAGGAGAGATCCTAGGGGTTGTCTAGGCTCGGACCGGCCGACCTAGACTCCTCCAATCGGCGTAGAGTCGAAGAGAGGCGAAGAATTTGAGGATTGAGAGGCTAAACCTAAACTAGACTAGAACTACTCCTAGGATAAAATACGAATAGAAGTTGTATTGATTCGATTGATGATTACAAATCGGCCGTATACCTCTCTATTTATAGAGGAGAGGGCTGGACCCTTTACAAACTAATTTCCGAGCTTATCCCGAGATTTTCGCCAACAAACATAGCAAGAAACTCGGAACCCTAATCTGTTCTGCGCCTGCGCGGACCGTCCGGCCCATAGGCGCGGACTGTCCGGACCACGGACCGTCCGGCCCCAGGGCCGGACCGTCCGCGCACTCAAAATGGTGCTCAACATATGCCCCCCTGCCTTTTGGTGGAGCTGAGCGAACCAAAAGCAACTAACTCGATGTGATCACATCGGTTTTCTTAGGCATCTTGCCACTTACTAGGATGGTACGCAGTGGCCTTGGTCTCGATGGTTGACTCAACGGACGTGATCCCTTTAGATTTGGTCGAAATGTCAGTTCCAACACCGCCGAGCGTCATACTGGTTCTGACCAATTCGTCACCTTGCTTTCCTAATTTTCTAAGTGTTCTGGCGTAGCTCCGTAGTCGACCAGGTCTTCTCCTTACAGGTCGTCTTCCTCCATGGGCGTCGGTACGTCGTCGGAGGTGTCTTGGTGTAGTGCGGATGGTTCGGCCTCAGGGGTCAGATGGTCCGCGTCCTGTGCAGATGATTCGGCCTTTATAGCCGGACAGTCTACCATACCTGCAGAGAGCTGCACAGTTGTCGTTTTATTTTTCTATTTTTGTGGTCGTTTGATTTTTCTCAACGGCCTTTGGTCTCTATCTCTTTTGTGGTGGCGGATACTGCGGATGCGTGTCATTGAATATTCTTTCTGCCTCCTTTTCCTGATTCTCCTTTGCTCTGAGGCGCTGTAATTTTCGCTTTTGGGATCGTGTCAATCCCGCTGGGCACCATCGAGGCATGGAGTATTTTGGATCGGCTGTTTTGATGTTAGCCGTATCCTTTTCGGTTGTGTTGGCCGATTCGCCGAAAATCATCGGCCCTTTATTATCTTCTTGTATGACAACATCTGCAGTGCCTATTTTGATGATGTCCTTTTTTGTTGTTTTTTGAGTTGCTGCAGGCATATGCCCCCCTGCCAGATTGGTCGGCCTTGAAGGCCGAGTAGTCCGGCAATCCTGTTGGGTTTGTGCCTGGTGACCGGATTGAACAGTGCTCAATCGGTCTTGTACTGGTGGCGTCAACCTGTCAAAAACAGATGTTTGGGGTGCCCCCCAGGCGGGGTACTGTGGCATCCCAAATGGATATGGTGGCATGCCCCACATTTGATTTGGGACATATGGCGGAGGTAAATATGTGTATGGATATGGCATAGGTGGATATGGAGGTGAAGGTGTCCATGCAGGTATGTTAGGTCTCACTTGTACAGTATGACCTTTCATTTCTTCCGATTGGTGGGGTGGTCCAATCGGCCTGACCTGACGTTGCTCATGAATGGGTGAGCGGGGTCGCTTTGCTGGCCGGTCACTGGGGTCGGCCTTCTTTTTTACGTATTTAGACAATAATTGATCAAAAGTTGGGCCGGCTTTAACCAACCGACCAGCTGCCTTGAATGTATTTGTTTTCCACGTACCTATCTCTGGTCGTCGTGGTTTGAAAGTACGTGGACGTTGTGAATCCTGAGTACGGCCGGACCGTCCGCCGGAGCTCTCCGGACCGTCCGGTGGGGTCTCGGACCGTCCGCGCCTACGTGCCGGACCGTCCGAGATACGCAGCACGGGTTCCTGCATCTGTCTCCCTGTCTGCGCTTGTCCCCCAGTACTGGAGGTTGTGATGGTCACCTTTAGGGTCTCCCCTCCATCGGGAGTCTTCTCGGCTACCACTTTCCTGCAAGAAACTTTACGATCCCCATCGGCCTCTTTAGCATTGCTGATGATTGTCTCTTTGCCTTTATCTTTATCGACTGTGTTTGGCCGAACTAGGACTTTCTTGCCCTCGAAGTCAATCATGTTCATCGGAAAGGGCTCTGTATCCACCTGCATTTCCTGAAATTTCAATCGTCCTTCATTAATGGCCGATTGAATCTGTCGCCGAAATACATTACAATCATTAGTGGCATGAGAAAATGAGTTATGCCACTTACAGTACGCACGACGTTTTAGCTCGTCGGCGGATGGAACAGTGTGATTTATTTTAATATTGCCATTTTTGAGTAACTCGTCAAATATGTTATCACACTTACCGACATTAAACGTAAACTTAACCTCCTCTTGCCGTTTCTTTTGAACCGGCTGTAAGGAGGAACAAGCCGAAGATTTGGCCTGTTTTGGCCAAACCATTTCAGCAGCGTACACTTCCGCTGATTCGTCATCCGAGCTACTTTGGTCGCATTCTACTATGTGTACGTTGTGACACATTGTTTTAGCAGTTTCTTTGCTCCGGCTTTCACAAGCCAAAGCCCTCTGGTGTAACTGTGCTAGTGTAAAAAATTGGATGCCTTCTAATCTTTCTTTTAAATAATATCGCAGACCATTAAAGGCTAATCCTACTAGCTGTTTTTCTGCTAAATGAATTTGAAAGCATCGGTTTCTTGTATCGCGGAATCTCCGGATGTAATCATTAACCGATTCGTCCTTTGTTTGTCGTAATGACACTAAATCTACCAAATCCAACTCATAGTCACCGGAGAAAAAATGATCATGAATTTTTTGTTCTAGATCCCCCTATGATGAAATGGAATTAGGAGGTAAAGTGGCATACCATGCAAACGCGGTTCTTGTTAGAGATAATGAAAATAAGCGCATGCGAAATGCCTTTGTGTCGGCCAATTCTCCCAATTGTGCTAAGAACTGGCCTATATGTTCACGCGTGTTTTTCCCTTGATCACCCGAAAATTTTGCGAATTCGGGTATTCTAGTTCCCTGTGGGTACGGGTGGTGATCAAATCGGCTGTCATAAGGTTTCCGATATGATTGCCCCCCAGGGATCATGCTTACTCCGAGCTTATCTCGGAACGCCCCGGCTATTTCTTCCCTTACTATATCAATGGCAGCCGGTGCAAGACCACCGGCTCTCTGGTCAAACATAGGTGGGGTTGGTTGCATGTTAGCATGTTGTCGTTCCCCCCATTGGTTTGAACTACGTGGTGCATTTCCATTTGCCCTATATGGCTCATAGGTTTGATCGTTTCTTTCCGGCCTTCTAGGTGGGGCCGGAAAGCTTTCCTGGGCTCTGGATCCTGAATTAATGGGCTGGTGCATTGCATAGTGTGATGGGAAGTGTTGCTGGGACGGGCGAGGATTCAGGTGATAATCCTCCTCAAAAGACTCATGCGCGGACTGTCCGGACATTGGCCCGGACCGTCCGTGATTATGTGTGGACCGTCCGTCGTTGTACGCGGACGGTCCGACTGGGTAGTTTAGATTCTGTGTCGTATGTGGTGGTTCGGGCGCATATCTAGGTAACTCATTAAAAATCGGCCCGACTGTTGTTGGTCCGGACGGTCCGCGCTCACGTGCGGACGGTCCGGGCATGCACAGATCGGCTGATTTGCTGCCGATTTGCGGTTGCTCAGGGTATGTGTCCATCGGCATCCCATAAAGGGGTTGTGACTGGTCGTGACAACCTGTAGCCGATGTGTTACGCGTGTTACCCCCTAACTCAACCTCGTGCGAAGGAAAATTTGTGATACTAGATTTATCAAATGCACGTACTAGTCTCTTAAGATCGCTTTGCATACCCCCTATGATGTTCTGCATTTGTTCACACTGATCTTCTACATAATTTCTAAGAGATTGCAGATCGTTGGTATTACTTACATTGGGGATATCTGGCGTGGGTTGGAGCGAAGCCGGATCCGTCGCCCGATGTCGGACGACCTTGTTGTTCCTGTCCACTTTGAAGTTGGCCAAGAACTTTGCTTTCGCCTCCTGGATCATCCGCTCCTTGTGCTCCTCGAACTGGAGCTGCTCGTCAGCCGGCAAGGTTTCCCAAGTCGGCTCTATGATGTTGCTTGGAGAAATATCAGAGCTATCCCTTGAACCGGCCATTGAGGGCCGATTTGATAAGCTTAGATATGTACTTCCCCAACGGAGTCGCCAAAAAGTATGTTGACGCTTTTTCGGAGCGCCAAATACTCAAGAAGAACCGGCGGCGGTGCTCTCTGGTCAGGCGCGGACGGTCCGCGGCCTGGGGCCGGACGGTCCGCGACCTGGCGCAGGGGCTAAGGTTTCCTGCCTGACGGCCGGACGGTCCGCGCCCTAGGGCCGGACGGTCTGCGCGTGCGCAGGGGCGGCGGAAGATCGCCGGCGGCGCCTGGATCTCGCTCCCGGGAGGGACCCCGTCGGGGAGGAGAGATCCTAGGGGTTGTCTAGCCTCGGGCCGGCCGACCTAGACTCCTCTAATCGGCGTAGAGTCGAGGAGAGGCGGAGAATTTGGGGATCGAGAGGCTAAACCTAAACTAGACTAGAACTACTCCTAGGATAAAATGTGAAATAGAAGTTGTATTGATTCGATTGATTCTTACAAATCGGTCGTAGACCTCTCTTTATATAGAGGAGGGGGGCTGGACCCTTTACACGACTGGATTCTGGGTTAATTCCGCAAATCTAGCCAACAAACATAGCACAAAACTCGGAACCCTAAACTGCTCTGCGCATGCGCGGACCGTCCGGCCCACAGGCGCGGACTGTCCGGACCGCGGACCATCCGGCCCCAGGGCCGGACCGTCCGCGCACTCAAAATGGTGCTCAACACTTACTCAGTTTATTTTATTTATCGTGTTTTAGTTCAAAGGGTAGAGACTTTGTTGTCATAACCCCTTGATACTCTACCCATGACGTGGACATGGTTTGGTGACGACGTGTCCTATTATGACCGTCGTAGACCAACAATGTGGGCATGAGTTCCCTCCTTACGGGTCCGCTTGGCTGTATGTCCCTCCTTGTATTGATCGACGAGGACTTAGTCGCTCGCCCCGTCTCGTGGGCTTGTTCAGCGGGGACTTGGTTGCTCGCCCACCTCGCGGGCTTTCTCGGTGGAGACTTAATCGCTCATCCCGTCTCACAGATTTGCTCGATGGATGGGCTAGAAAGAGTTTTATGGGCCTCGCTATGGGTACCCTGTTTCTGGGTACCCAACAGGTCACGATCCATATGGTGCCCGACCCCTCATATGACGATCTGTCAACTTTCTTCGCGTCCTACGTGGAACTTTCTGCGTTATACGACGCGGAAACGTTGTCCTACCATGATGGCTCTAACAGCGGCCGCGACGCCTTCCCGCCTCGACTGCGCCATACTCGGCGGTGATCGTGGCCCTCATGGCTCGTGGCCATCTCCCCACCTTCGACGACCTAGAGTTCGCAGGGATGGTCGACGGCGGGAGAGACCTCATCTTCGATGTGCTCTACACGGACTCAGACTTAAGTTCCCCTGCGAGCAGCGAAGAAGAGTCCCTCAACGATGAGGAGGATGAAGACCGCCCGACTTCCGTAGCCCCACTGGTGGTACCTACAAAGTGGGTCACCACGCGCGGTAGGAGTCGGAGGGACCGTCAGGCGTAATGCCTCCAATGAAAGCCTGTAGTAAATGCCCGACCGGAGTGGATTCGCGCCTCGTTTTGTAAATCTCTCGAGCAGCTGTGAATAAAGTGTGTTTCTAAAATTGCTATCGGCGTCGAATACGGTAAAGAGGGGGTGAACCTCGACCTAGTCCCGGTTCATTTCTCTCTCTCCCTTTCTCGCTTCCCTTCGATGACTTGCAGGGAAGGGAGCATGCCATGTGCCAACGAGGCAGGACGAATGACGACGGACCCAGTGGAGTAACGGGCGGGGACCCCCACCGCAAAGCCAACTACGTTACTTTTCCTCTTCCAAAATTAGTGCTTCGAGTTCTCTTATCTTTTTTTCGAAAGGGTCTTTAGCGAAACGTGATGCCACGTCGCTCCTTCCCTCCTAGGGCACCCTTGACGGGAAGGTGGCTTAGGACAACGTAACCAGAGACCCCCGTGATCGAACCTCGAGGAAGGACGTCGGGCGGGGCAATCCTACTTTCATCCTCGCTAGAGCGGACCAAAAGGGACATGTGATGCGGACGGAAGGACACATCAAAGAAGCTAGTTGTGACTGCGAACACCTATGCCTTGAAGGCTACGACGATGATCACGAGTGGAACCGGGGGACCTAAAAACTTGCGAAAACACATACTGGCGGGACGACCACTAACGAAGATGAACCGGAAAGCACAGCGCAAAGACCCTGATGACATTTATTAGTGTATTTCTTCTCTTACAAATCTTCTGGCAAAAATTAATCCTCTACCTTTTCTCTCTAAGAAATGCAAAAAATGGACGACCATAGGTCGGGCGCCGCATGATGAGTCCCACCAACACTCCTAGGTCTTCGAGCTCGTCGTATCATCGACCGCCGGCATACCCGAGGCGTACTCAATCTCGCTCGATCAAGTCCTCACCGAGAGGTCGAGCGGCGACTAGGGCGTGGTGGACCTCGAGCCGGAACACGACAGCGTCCAGTCACGGATGCAGCTAGCGACGAGCGTCATCCGGGAGGTCTTGGCGGATGATTCCCCCGACCGAGGAATCCTGAGATGATCGCACACGAGGTCAATGGCCACGGATAGACCGGAGTGCTCAGCATCGAGAGCCCAGAGGTGGTCCTTCTCACGCGAAAGTTCCTCCATTACCATCGCTAGCGAAAAAAACATAAAATCATATAAGAAACCCGCTGGGAACCAGAATGGTCAAAAGTCGAAGAAGGAAGAGCACAAGCCACACCTTCTGCCAAAAGCCTAGACGAAGGTCCTTTGGCACTGCGTCCTGGCAACGACGCCTCGCTAAGACTTAGGTGGGCCCTCGGAGAGCCCTCCCTCGCTACAGGGTGCTTAGGCCCCCCATCTTAATGAGCCCGGACCCTGCCACAACAACCCCCTTATTGACGGCTTCTCGAGCGAAGGCATGAACCCCGCGCCTCCTCGAAAGGCTGGGCCGCCGTGGACAACTGACGTCCGAGCTCGAGGATAACAAAATACTCCCCCAACCGTCGCAAAAACGACCGCACACCCCGGATGCCCTATAGCAGCCATCTTCGTCCTCAGGATGTGATCCTCCTCGACGATGGAAGGACCGCGACCCTCTCGTGGACAACAGTCGACGTAAGGAGGCCGGCGCCCCTAGGGAGCGGTTCATTGAAAAAGGAGCCTCCCGCGAGTAAGGCACCGATTGAGGACTTGTTCGTTTCTGTCGGATTGGTGGGTCGGAACGATTCCTAACCGGATTGCTTCTCTAATTTATATAAACTTTGATTAATTGGAACGATTCCGGGTGCTATCCGACACAAACGAACAAGGCCTGAGGTGGCCCATCAATGCCCACACTCACTGAGGAAAGCACCTGGTCTGCATGCAAAGGAAGCACGGGGTAGGCAAAGGTCTCTGACGATGCTCGGATTTCTTCCAAGGACGGTGCCCTTATATAGCTTCCGGATAGGAGGAATGTACAGACGATTGAATTAAAAGCCTGTTTGTTTAGAATTATAATCAGTTCAGATTAAATGATCTAACTTATTTTAAACTATAATATAGATAGACTATAATCTCAAACAAACATGCTCTAAATTACATAGGGTTCTAGAGGAAGAGAAGACCTCGTCTCTTAGTCTCCAAACTCCGACACATACAACCATATGATACTCTCTCTGTACCAAAATAAAAGTCGTTTTTGCCTTTTTAATAAACTGGGTCAGTGTACGTGCATTGCAACGGAAATATATAATACATCGATAACTTATATATACAAATGTGTGTTATACTATTATGAGATGGACGACGACATCCACGAGCCGTCCAGGATGACGTCGAAGCGAAACTTAGGCCTGCGATCCACGAGCACTCACCTAGTAGTGTATTATATAATATTTAACAAAAAAATAATGGCAAAAATTCAAGAATGATATTTCATAGAACACCATAGTTTAGATATTCAAATCAATAAATAAAAAATAAACATAAGCATAACTATCTATTTAATCTATTTTTTCATATTACGATTAAGGTACTCTTGTATACACACGTGCATTGTAACGAGGGACACTTGTACATACATAGGTCACTGTTTAGTGAGGATTCATCTTTGAAATAGGCTACAGATGTTATTCATCTATTGTTTCAAATCTGGGAGGCTGATAAACCTTCTTGAACCACTCATTGTTAATGAGCTCTGAAATAGCTATTCTCTACACATGCCACAAAACGATGGTACACAGTTTTTAGCCCTACAGATGTTGAATAGAATGAATAAAAATGATGGCTACGGACAACAGAACACAGTGTTAGCATTAGGATCAAGTATTTTCTTGATGAGCTTCTTTGCACTTGTGGAGAACCACGACGAGCAACTGAAATCCGCTTTGAAGATCTGCATGAAAAATGAGGTTGTGTTAAGCAACCAATAAGAAAAAAAGGAGTAAAGATGTCATGCAGGCTGGCTGGCCACATTGACAAAGGAACATACTGGCACACAGCTAGGCATAGCAATATGCAGAAGTATATGAGTACACATGTACATATGGCAGGATTTTTTGAAACGAACCAGGCAAAGCTTGTCGATTATATTATAAAGAAGAAACCCAGACTAGGTAACACAGCAAACAAAACCGGACGGTTGGATTGAGACATCAACACGCATTGTATAACACTACACGGCTAGAGACCGACATAAATGTAGTAAAAGAGCACTCTGATGTGGCTTCCCAGGTAAATTGTGCCTCAAACTCTTGGGTGATGTGGATGAAGTAAAAGAACACTCACATATGGCAAGATGATTAGTTAGAATGGAGGATTAGCCAAATAAGCTATTTGCATTTGATTTGAGCAAATAGAGATAAGCTAGTATCTTAGTTAGTTGGTTGGTTAAGGGCAGTAAGGCACGTAATCTATAAAGAATGCCATAGGATTAATGACAAAAAATAAAAAGGTTTTACTATGGAACCCAATAGCCACAGTTGTTGTAAAGACAAGCTGAGCAGGCTGTAAGCTTTTGATTGCTTGTTTCCGCCGTGTGCATTTTTTATGCTAAAGTGTGCAAGTGGAAGTCCATAAGTACAAAAAAACTATGCAGTCCAAGGCAACAAAGTTCCTATTCCACATCACGCATGAGTTTGAGGCACAATTTACATGGGAAGCCAAATCAGAGTGTCCTTTTACTGCATTTCTGCGAACATCCAATGAACGAGCATAATAGTTTCTTGAAGATTGGACGTCGCCATCATAGTAGCGAAGGTCACCGGTTTTATTTAGTAAAATAGAGAGTATGAACCAGCTGCAGATGAATGTAAGAGATAAATTAACAGCATGTGAAGTTAATGTTATTACAATTATACTAAAATTTAATAGAACCTCAAGATCTTTTACAGTGGGCTTTGAGAGGAACTCAACACTTTATTCATAGTAAGTGATCGCTGCAGGAACATATCCTAAGGTCCAATTGAAATATAAATATAATAAAGTTTCAGGCATGGATGAGCATATAGGTAAAATGATCTTCTTTTACTGGACATACACACAACTATTGTCAGGTATACAACAAAAGTTTGATAAGCAAGGAAACACATTTATGCATTTTCTGTTGGATGAGAAGTCAGAACTGAACTATATGTCATTAATTGTACATTATTGCACAAACCTTTTAGAGTTGTGTGTGTGTGTGTATATATATATATATATATTAAAGCAAGAGAACATAGTTTTTTTGTTGGAAGAGAAGTTGGAACTCAACTATGAACAAGTTTGGGTTAATAATTGTTCATAAACTTTATAGAGCTCCCTTTGTAGATTTTTTATACGAATAGAGTGAAGCTTTTTCAACTAAAAATGAACCATCACTTGCACTCAACATAAACCAGGTTGGGGCAAGTTAGTTTATATTTAACATTGTTAAATATCAAATACATGCGATGGTATTGTTACTGGTCGTGTGATTTCTAGTTGTAGTCTTGCCATTGGCAAGACTAGATTCCCATTAACATTGTGCATGATGAATGTTCACGACCGATTCCTTGCCAGAACTATTAAATAAAGGTGTTAATGTGCATGATGAATGTTCACAGTCGATTCCTTGCTAGAAATATTAAATAAAGGTGTTAATGTGCATGATGAATGTTCACAGTCAATTCCTTGACAAAACTGTTAAATAAAGTAGCCACGAGAGGAGATGAGCAGGTAGGAGAGGAGATGAGCAGAACTTACCTTCGTGATGTAAGTGGAGGTGGTCTACGTACAAGAAAATCTAAAAAAGAGAACCTCATTGTTACCAAGAACAATTCAAATAGTCGTTTCTATAAATCATTTCGCCTATACACACCTTCAATTCAAGTCCCTTTCGACAATGTTCTCTATATATAATTGGATAACAAATAAGAAAATCAGTAGCCAGAAAATGTACAATAAAGGCTACATGAAATATACATGAAGTCCCGAACTAATAATGCTAATAAATTCACCTCTCCAACATTTTGGAGTGCAACTGCCGTTCAAATTGTCTTGCCCACATATGAAGCATATCCCATCTGCTGAACTTTTTTGAAGTTTGGAACTCATAGGCGAAGCAAGTAACTGATACAGGTAACAAGAAGCGCCACGCACACCACAAAGAGCAGGGGAAACCCATTTGACTCCTTGCGGTTCCCTTCTTTCTTAGGAATACATGGACAGACCATGCATCATATTAGAAATAGTATAAGCAAAATATGACCAATATGTAATAACTGAAGCATAAACCAAAGCAAATCCAATGATTGTAAAATATCAGTTTCGATAGTGAGAAGTTTGCAACACAGATTCGGT
The DNA here is from genome assembly GCF_902167145.1 of Zea mays. Lineage (NCBI taxonomy): Eukaryota > Viridiplantae > Streptophyta > Magnoliopsida > Poales > Poaceae > Zea > Zea mays. The sequence goes on along the minus strand of NC_050097.1, from coordinate 181,297,458 downwards.
TAACATGAGAGTTTAGAGAGTATCTTCATTCCTCAGTTTCAAACATGGATAAGATATCAGCTGACTATCAGTCGACCCTCCAGATCTAAACGCACAAATTGGGAAATGAATGCATCAATAAATTTTGGTCCTCAGATTCTATCAGGGGACCTTTTTTATTTGGGTACATATTGGGACCATTTAGTAAATGAAATTCTAGATGGATGTCTCCATAGCTAAATGGTAGCATAGTCCTGACCCACATTGCCTAGAACATAATGCAGTGTCAAGGATTAGTGGGCCTAAGCATCAAACTTATTCTGAATCAAAACTATTAATTAAAAGCATCAAGAGAAGCTCGAGATGCCACAAAGTTTTACAAATATATGTAACAATGTAGGTGAAAGGGAAATAGGCCAAAACCTTTTCCTAATTGATTTTGGTGGTTGAATTGCCCAACACAAATAATTGGACTAACTAGTTTGCTCTAGATTATAAGTTCTACAGGTGCCAAAGGTTCAACACAAACCAATAAAAAGTCCAAGAAAGGGTTCAAATAAAAAGAGCAAAAGACAACTGAAGGCTTCCCTGGTCTGGCGCACTGGACTGTCCGGTGTGCCACCGGACTGTGTCCGGTGCACCAGGGAAATCAACTCTGAACTTGCCACCTTCGGGTTTCTGGGATTGCCTCTCTGCTATAATTCACCGGACTGTCCGGTGTGCCAAGCGGAGTAACGGCTACAGCGCCAACGGTCGTCTGCAAAAGGTGAACAGTGGGCTACAGTGCGCGGACAGCGCGCGCAGAAGTCAGAGCAGGCACAGATGGCGCACCGGACAGTGAACAGTGACTGTCCGGTGCACCACTGGACTGTCCGGTGGCCCCACATGTCAGAGCTCCAACGGTCGAACCCTAACGGTTGGGTGATGTGGCTGGCGCAACGGACTGTCCGGTGCGCCCTTCGACAGTAGCCTTCCCCAACGGCCACTTTGGTGGTTGGGGCTATAAATACCCCCAACCACCAACACTTCAAGGCATCCAAGTTTTCAGCCAACACACTCAATACAAGAGCTAGTGCATTCAATACAAGACACAAATAGAGTGAATCAAAATCTCTCCAAGTCCCAATTCCACTCAAAGCAATAGTGACTAAAAGAGAGAGTTTTGCCGTGTTCTTTTGAGCTCTTGTGCTTGGATCGCTTTTCTTCTTCCCCATTTCTTGTTCCCAAGTTCTTTGTAATCAAAGCAAGAGACACCAATTGTGTGGTGGTCCTTGTGGGGACTTAGTGTCCCAATTGATTGAGAAGAGAAGCTCGCTCGGTCTAGGTGACCGTTTGAGAGAGGGAAAGGGTTGAAAGAGACCCGGTCTTTGTGACCACCTCAACGGGGAGTAGGTTTGCAAGAACCGAACCTCGGTAGAACAAATCACCGTGTCATCCGCCTTATTTGCTTGTGATTTGTTTTTCATCCTCTCTTTCGGACTCGACTGTATTTCTAACGCTAACCCCGGCTTGTAGTTGTGCTTAAAGTTCATAAATTTCAGATTTGCCTATTCACCCCCCTCTAGGCGACTTTCAATTGGTATCAGAGCCCGGTACTTCATTAGAGCCTAACCGCTCGAAGTTATGTCAGGAGCTCACGCCAAGAAGGAGATGGTGATCGGCGAGAAGCCCGCCACAAGCCACGGGAAAGCTCCATCGGGAGAGTCCGGCAACAAGAAGAGGGAGGAATCACCTCCCCGCGTCAAGTCGCACCGGAGTGGCGACAAGAAGAAAAATGAAGAAAGTGGTCTACTATGAGACCGACTCTTCGTCGTCATCCACCTCTGGCTCCAACACGTCATCTGTCACTTCTAAGCGCCATGAGCGCAAGAAGTTTAGTAAGATCCCCTTACGCTATCCTCGCATTTCCAAACACACTCCTTTACTTTCCGTCCCACTAGGCAAACCACCGGTTTTTAACGGTGAAGATTATTGTATGTGGAGTGATAAAATGAGGCACCATCTAACCTCACTCCACGCTAGCATCTAGGACATCATTGAATTTGGAGCGCAGGAACCATCCGTGGGGGATGAAGGCTATGACTCGGACGAGGTAGCCCAAATCCGGCACTTCAACTCCCAAGCCACCACTATACTCCTCGCCTCTCTAAGTCGAGAGGAGTATAATAAGGTGTAAGGGTTGAAGAGTGCTAAGGAGATTTGGGACGTGCTCAAGACCGCACACGAAGGAGACGAGGTGACCAAGATCACCAAACAGGAAACGATCGAGGGGGAGCTCGGTCGCTTCATGCTTCATCAAGGGGAGGAGCCACAAGCGATGTACAACCGGCTCAAGACCTTGGTGAACCAAGTGCGCAACCTCGAGAGCACCAAATGGGATGACCATGAAATGGTCAAGGTTATTCTTAGATCACTCGTTTTTCTTAACCCTACTCAAGTTCAATTAACTCGTGGTGATCCTAGATATAAACTAATGTCTCCGGAGGAAGTGATAGGAAAGTTTGTGAGCTTTGAACTAATGATCAAAGTCTCCAAACAAATCATTGAGTGAGGCGCCACCTCCACACCCGAGGTGCAACCCGTTGCCTTCAAAGCAACGGAGGAGAAGAAAGAAGAGTCTACATCAAGTAGGCTCCTCATCGACGCCTCCAAGCTCGACAATGAGGAGATGGCTTTAATCATCAAAAGCTTTCGCCAAATCCTCAAGCAAAGGAGGGGGAAGGACTACAAGCCCCGCTCCAAGAAAGTTTGCTACAAGTGTGGTAAGCCCGGTCATTTTATTGCTAAATGTCCATTATCTAGTGATAGCGACAGGGGCGACGACAATAAGGGAAAGAAGAGGGAAAAGAAGAAATACTACAAGAAGAAGGGCGGCAATGCCCATGTTTGCCGGGAGTGGGACTCCGATGAGAGCTCCACCGACTCCTCCTCCGACGAGGACGCCGCAAACATCACCGTCAACAAAGGACTCCTCTTCCCCAACGTCGGTCACAAGTGCCTCATGGCAAGAGACGACAAAAAGAAGGTAAAATCTAGAGCCTCCACTAAATATGCAACATCTAGTGATGAGGAAAACTCTAGTGATGATAAAGATAATTTGCTTGCCCTTTTTGCCAACCTCAACATGCAACAAAAAAAATTAAATGAATTGATAGGAGCTATTCATGAGAAGTATGAACTCTTGGATAGCCAAAAGGACTTCCTTATTAATGAAAACAAGAAGCATGTTAAGGTTAAAAATGCTTATGCTCAGGAAGTAGAAAAGTGTGAAAAATTGACTAGTGAGCTAAGCACTTGCCATGATGTTATCTCAAACCTTAGAAATGAAAATGCCAAATTAATTGCTAATGTTGAGAAGTTAGATATTTGTGATGATTCAATTGTTAGTCTTAAAAATGATAATGATAGTTTGATTACTAAGATTGACAAATTGAATGCATCTCTCTCTAGCCTTAAAATTGAGAATAAAAAATTAATTGCTAAGGCTAAAGATTTAAATGTTTGCAATGATGTTATTTCCAATCTTAAGAATGAAAATGCTATTTTACATGTTAAGATTGATGAACGAAATATTTGCAAACCCTGTACATCTACCATTGAGCATGTTACTATTTGTACTAGATGTAGAGATGTTAATGTTGATGCTTCCAAGATGGTTGCCTTCGTCGAGACCCCCTAGATCGACATGGAAGCATTCGCGACTTGGGCCACAGTCCTCGTCGCCGAGGCTGTGGCTGCTATCGGAGCAATCGGAGAGGCAGTAGTCACATGCGGTCATGAAGTCCCGCATGGCACTGGGGTTATCGAGCCCGGAGAAATCCCAACCAGAGTCGGGCTCGTCATCTTCCTCGGAACCCAGAGGCCCGTAGGTCGAGACGGCCGTCAGTCGGTCCCAGGTTGACCGCATATGATACCCCGGAGGGTTTGGATATGCCTTTATGAAAGTGTCCACCGAAGCGGGGTCGCTTGGTGGGTCGCAGCTGAATCTAAAAGGCATGGAATGGGAAACGGACGGTACCGCCTGATCGACAGGCGATGACGAAGTCGCGTCGGGGACGGACTGCACCGTTGTCTCAGGTACGAGGCTAACGCCCAGCAAGTCCTTCGCGAGCGTGCTGGCGTCGTCCGTCTGCTTGGGGTTGGCGTGTTGCGGGGAAACGACGCTCGTCTTCGTCTCAGACGCGAGGTCAACGCCCGACGTGTCCCCCGTTGGGGCGCCGGCGCCGTCGACTCGCTCGACAGCCGATGAGGTGCCACCTCCTGCTTGGCCATGCCTGCCCCGCCTCCTCCTCCGTCGGTGGGGAAGGTGACGGGACAGACCCGGATGTTGCTCTTCCGTCACGTGGGGAAGATGTCGTCGATTCCGCCGCCGGCGGGCGGGCTGACGGCCGCCATTGTCGTTGTCGCGCGGCGGAGGAAGGAGTATCATGTCGTAGCTGTCGTCGAGGGACATGAACTCAAGACTCCCAAAACGGAGCACCGTCCTGGGTTGGAGAGGTTGCTGGAGACTACCCATCTGGAGCTTGACGGGAAGTTGTTCGTCAACACGCAGCAGGCCCCTACCTGGCGCGCCAACTGTCGGCGTTTCGACCCCGAGGGGTCCCTGGACCGACGAGTAAATTGTCGATGCGTGTCCCAGCCCAGATGGGTCGGCGCGAGACAGAACACAAAGGGGGGGAAACAGCAAAGGGGAACCCGCGGCCTTCGTGTTGTCCTGCGCCCAGGGCGGATGCGCTTGCAGTAGGGGGTTACAAGCGTTCGCGTGGGAGAGAGAGAGAGCGAGAGCCTTGTGCGTCAGCCCGTTCTCCCTCGTGGCCAACCCTCTCGTACGAGAGCCCTGGACCTTCCTTTTATAGGTGTAAGGAGAGGGCCCAGGTGTACAATGGGGGGTGTAGCAATGTGCTAACGTGTCTAGCAGAGAGGAGCCAGAGCCCTAAGTACATGTCGTCGTGGCTGTCAGAGAGGTTTTGGCGCCCTGTTCATGTGATGTCGTGGCCGTCGGAGGAGCGCTTGAGCCCCGTGGAAGTACAGCTGTTGGGGCTGTCGGATCCTTGCTGACGTCTCCTTGCTTCCGTAAGGGGCTGAGAGCCGCTGTCGTCATGGAGCACGCGGGGTGCCATCATTACTTGTTTACCAGGGCGAGCCAGATGGGACGCCGGTCTTGTTCCCCGTAGCCTGAGCTAGCTGGGAGTAGGGTAATGATGGCTCCCCCTGCGTCGCAGTCAGTCCGAGCCCGAGGTCGGGCGAGGCGGAGGCTCCTCAGAGGTCGAGGTTGAGTCCGAGCCCTGGGGTCGGGCGAGGCGGAGACCGTCTTCCGAGGTCGAGGTTGAGTCCGAGCCCTGGGGTCGGGCGAGGTGGAGTCCATCGTCCGAGGTCGAGGCTGAGTCCGAGCCCTGGGGTCGGGCGAGGCGGAGTCCGTCGTCCGAGGTCGAGGCTGAGTCCGAGCCCTGGGGTCGAGCGAGGCGGAGTCCGTCGTCCGGCGTCGAGGTTGAGTCCGAGCCCTGGGGTCGGGCGAGGCGGAGTCCATCGTCCGGCGTCGAGGTTGAGTCCGAGCCCTAGGGTCGGGCTAGGCGGAGTCCATCATCCGGTGTCGAGGTTGAGCCCGAGCTATGGGGTCGGGCGAGGCAGAGCTTCCTATGGCGCCCGAGGCTGGACTTAGCTGCTGTCAGCCTCACTCTGTCGAGTGGCACAGCAGTCGGAGCAGGGCAGGCGGCGCTGTTTTCCTGTCAGGTCGGTCAGTGGAGCGGCGAAGTGACTGCGGTCACTTCGGCCCTGTCGACTGAGGAGCGCGCGTCAGGATAAGGTGTCAGTCGATCCTTGCATTAAATGCTCCTGCGATACGGTCGGTTGGCGTGGCGATCTGGCCAAGGTTGCTTCTCCGCGAAGCCTGGGCCTCGGGCGAGCCGAAGGTGTGTCCGTTGCTTGAGGGGACCCTCGGGCGAGACGTGAATCCTCCTGGGTCGGCTGCCTTTGCCCGAGGCTGGGCTCGGGCGAGGCGAGATCGTGTCCCTTGAGTGGACGGAGCCTTGACCTGAATCGCGCCCATCAGGCCTTTGTAGCTTTGTGCTGATGGGGGTTACCAGCTGAGATTAGGAGTCTTGGGGGTACCCCTAATTATGGTCCCCGACACTTGTGTTTGGGTACCCAAGGTGCTTGTTTCTAATGTGAAAGGACCCAAGACCGTTTGGGTACCTAAGAACAAGGCCTAAACTTGTTTTGTAGGTTTATGCATCTGGGGGCTCAAGTTGGATCATCGATAGCGGGTGCACAAACCACATAACTGGGGAGAAAAGGATGTTCTCCTCCTACGAGAAAAACCATGATCCCCAAAGAGCTATCACATTCGGGTATGGAAATCAAGGTTTGGTCAAAGGACTTGGTAAAATTGCTATATCACCTGACCATTCTATTCCCAATGTGTTTCTTGTAGATTCTTTAGATTACAATTTGCTTTCTGTTTCTCAATTATGCAAAATGGGCTACAATTGTCTTTTTTACGGATATAGGTGTTACTGTCTTTAGAAGAAATGATGATTCAGTAGCATTTAAGGGAGTGTTAGAGGGTCAGCTATACTTAGTTGATTTCAATAGAGCTAAACTCGATACTTGCTTAATTGCTAAGACTAACATGGGTTGGCTATGGCATCGCCGACTAGCCCACGTTGGGATGAAGAATCTTCATAAGCTTCTAAAGGGAGAGCACATTTTGGGACTAACAAATGTTCATTTTGAGAAAGACAGGGTTTGTAGCGCATGTCAAGCAGGAAAGCAAGTTGGTGTTCATCATTCACACAAGAACATCATGACGACCGACAGGCCACTTGAGCTACTCCACATGGACCTATTCGGCCCGATTGCTTACATAAGCATCGGCGGGAGTAAGTACTGTCTAGTTATTGTGGATGATTATTCTCGCTTCACTTAGGTGTTCTTTTTGCAGGAAAAATCTCAAACCCAAGAGACCTTAAAGGGATTCTTGAGACGGGCTCAAAATGAGTTCGGCTTAAGGATCAAGAAGATTAGAAGAGACAATGGGACAGAGTTCAAGAACTCACAAATTGAAGGCTTTCTTGAGGATGAGGGCATCAAGCATGAGTTCTCTTCTCCCTACACGCCACAACAAAATGGTGTAGTGGAGAGGAAAAATAGAACTCTACTTGACATGGCGAGGACCATGCTTGATGAGTACAAGACTTCGGACCGGTTTTGGGCGGAAGCAATCAACACCGCTTGCTACGCCATCAACCGTGTCTACCTTCACCGAATCCTCAAGAAGACATCATATGAACTCCTAATCAGTAAAAAGCCAAATGTTTCATATTTTAGAGTCTTTGGTAGCAAATGCTTTATTCTTGTTAAAAGAGGTAGAAAATCTAAATTTGCTCCTAAGGTTGTAGAAGGTTTTTTACTTGGTTATGACTCAAACACAAGGGCATATAGAGTCTTTAACAAGTCCACTGGACTAGTTGAAGTTTCTTGTGACATTGTGTTTGATGAGACTAACGGCTCTCAAGTAGAGCAAGTTGATCTTGATGAGCTAGATGATGAAGAGGCTCCATGTGTCGCGCTAAGGAACATGTCCATTGGGGATGTGTGTCCTAAGGAATCCAAAGAGCCTCCACATGCACAAGATCAACCATCTTCCTCCATGCAAGCATCACCACCAACCCAAGATGAGGATCAAGCTCAAGATGATGAAAATGAAGATCAAGAGGAGCCACCTCAAGAGGAGGACAATGATCAAGGGGGAGATGCTAATGATCAAGACAAGGAAGATGATGAGGGTCCAAGGCCGCCACACCCAAGAGTCCACCAAGCGATACAAAGAGATCACCCCGTGAATTCCATCCTCGGCGATATTCATAAGGGGGTAACCACTCGATCTCGTGTCGCTCATTTTTGTGAACATTACTCTTTTGTGTCTTCTATTGAGCCATACAGGGTGGAAGATGCATTAAGAGATTTGGATTGGGTGTTGGCGATGCAAGAGGAACTCAACAATTTCACGAGGAATGAGGTATGACACCTTGTTCCACGTCCTAACCAAAATGTTGTAGGAACCAAATGGGTCTTCCGCAACAAGCAAGATGAGCATGGTGTGGTGACAAGGAACAAAGCTCGACTTGTGGCCAAGGGATATTCACAAGTCGAAGGTTTGGATTTCGGTGAAACCTATGCACCCGTAGCTAGGCTTGAGTCAATTCGTATATTACTTGCCTATGCTACTTACCATAGCTTTAAGCTTTACCAAATGGACGTGAAAAGTGCCTTCCTCAATGGACCAATCAAGGAGGAGGTCTATGTTGAGCAACCTCCCGGCTTTGAAGATAGTGAGTACCCTAACCATGTCTATAAACTCTCTAAGGCGCTTTATGGGCTCAAGCAAGCCCCAAGAGCATGGTATGAATGCCTAAGAGATTTTCTTATCACTAATGGCTTCAAAGTCAGAAAAGTCGATCCTACTCTCTTTACTAAAACAATTGCAAATGATTTGTTTGTATGCCAAATTTATGTTGATGATATCATATTTGGGTCTACTAACAAATCTACATGTGAAGAGTTTAGTAGGATAATGGTTAAAAATTCGAGATGTCTATGATGGGGGAGGTGAAGTATTTTCTAGGATTTCAAGTCAAGCAACTCCAAGAGGGCACCTTCATCAGCCAAACCAAGTACATTCAAGACATACTCACCAAGTTTGGGATGAAGGATGCCGAGCCCATGAAGACACCCATGGGAACCAATGGGCATCTTGACCTCGACACGGGAGGTAAATCCGTAGATCAAAAGGTATACCAGTCAATGATAGGATCTTTACTCTATTTATGTGCATCTCGACCGGATATTATGCTTTCCGTATGCATGTGTGCAAGATTCCAAGCCGATCCTAAGGAAGTTCACCTTAGGGCCATAAAACGAATCTTGAGATATTTAGTTCATACTCCTAAGTTTGGTCTTTGGTACCCTAAGGGATCCACTTTTGATTTAATTGGATATTCAGATGCTGATTGGGCAGGGTGTAAAATTGATAGAAAGAGCACATCAGGGTCTTGTCAGTTCTTGGGAAGATCCCTAGTGTCTTGGGCTTCAAAGAAACAAAACTCAGTAGCTCTTTCTACCGCTGAAGCCGAGTACATTGCCGCAGGCCATTGTTGCGCGCAATTGCTTTGGATGAGGCAAACCCTTCGGGACTATGGTTACAAAATAACCAAAGTTCCTCTCCTATGTGATAATGAGAGTGCAATCCGCATGGCGGATAATCCCGTTGAGCATAGCCGCACTAAGCACATAGCCATTCGGTATCACTTTTTGAGGGATCACCAACAAAGTGGGGATATCGAGATTGCATATTTTAGCACCAAAGAACAATTAGCCGATATCTTTACCAAACCACTAGATGAGAAAACTTTTACCAAACTTAGGCATGAGCTAAACATTCTTGATTCTCGGAATTTTGATTGATACTTTCCACACATAGCTCATCTATATACCTTTGATCATATTTCTTTCATGTGCTATGACTAATGTGGTTTTCAAGTGTATTTTATTCTAAGTCATAGATTGAAAGGGAAATGGAGTCTTCGGCGAAGACAAGGCTTCCACTCCACTCCACTCTATCGAATTATTTCCACTTCGCCGTCACTCTGCACCGCTCTCCAATTTGGTATAATCTTCACTCACATATTGTTTGCCAAAGGGGGGGGGGGAGAAAGTATTAGCCCAAAGCAAAGGACCGCACCACCACCAATTTCAAAAATGTGCTCTTTCAATTTGTATTAAAGAAGTTTTTCAATTGATATCATAATTTTGATATAATTTCAAATTGGTATGACCTCTTTCAAAATTAATATCTAAAACCCTCTTGAACACTAAGAGGAGAATTTCATTGAGGGGAAGTTTTGTTTAGTCATAGGAAAAGCATTTGAAACAGGGGGAGAAAATTTCAAATCTTGAAAATGCTTCTCAAAATCTTATTCATATACCTTTGACTATTTGCAAAAGACTTTGAAAAAGAATTTCCAAAACATTTGCAAAAACAAAACAAGTGGTGCAAGCGTGGTCCAAAATGTTAAAATAAATAAAGCAATCCATGCATGTCCTATGAATGTATAAATTGGTTTAATTCCAAGTAACCTTTGCACTTACCTTATGCAAACTAGTTCAATTCTGCACTTATATATTTGCTTTGGTTTGTGTTGGCATCAATCACCAAAAAGGGGGAGATTGAAAGGGAAATAGGCTAAAACCTTTTCCTAATTGATTTTAGTGGTTGAATTGCCCAACACAAATAATTTGACTAACTAGTTTGCTATAGATTATAAGTTCTACAGGTGCCAAAGGTTCAACACAAACCAATAAAAAGTCCAAGAAAGGGTTCAAATAAAAAGAGCAAAAGATAACCGAAGGCTGCTCTGGTCTGGCGCACCGGACAGTGTCCGGTGCACCAGGGAAATCAACTCCGAACTTGCCACCTTCGGGTTTCTGGGATTGCCTCTCCACTATAATTCACCGGACTGTCCGGTGTAGCATCGGACTGTCCGGTGTGCCAAGCGGAGTAACGGCTACAACACCAACGGTCGTCTGGAAAAGGTGAACAGTGAGCTGCAGTGCGCGGACAGCGCGCGCAGAAGTCAGAGCGGGCACAGATGGCGCACCGGACAGTGAACAGTGTTGTCCGGTGCACCACCGGACTGTCCGGTGGCCCCACATGTCAGAGCTTCAATGGTCGAACCCTAACGGTTGGGTGACGTGGCTGGCGCACCGGACAGTGTCCAGTGGCGCACCGGACTGTCCGGTGCGCCCTTCGACAGTAGCTTTCCCCAACGGCCACTTTGGTGGTTGGGGCTATAAATATCCCCAACCACCAACACTTCAAGGCATCCAAGTTTCCAGCCAACACACTCAATACAAGACACAAATAGAGTGAATCAAAATCTCTCCAAGTCCCAATTCCACTCAAAGCAATAGTGACTAAAAGAGAGAGTTTTGCCATGTTCTTTTGAGCTCTTGTGCTTGGATCGATTTTCTTCTTTCCCATTTCTTGTTCCCAAGTTCTTTGTAATCAAAGCAAGAGACACCAATTGTGTGGTGGTCCTTGTGGGGACTTAGTGTCCCAATTGATTGAGAAGAGAAGCTCACTCGGTCTAGGTGACCGTTTGAGAGAGGGAAAGGGTTGAAAGAGACCCGGTCTTTGTGACCACCTCAACGTGGAGTAGGTTTGCAAGAACCGAACCTCGGTAAAACAAATCACCGTGTCATCCACCTTATTTGCTTGTGATTTGTTTTTCGTCCTCTCTTTCAGGCTCGACTATATTTCTAACGCTAACACCGGCTTGTAGTTGTGCTTAAAGTTCATAAATTTCAGATTTGCCTATTCACCCCCGCCCTCTAGGCGACCTTCGGTAGTGTCGGGGACCATAATTAGGGGTACCCCCAAGACTCCTAATCTCAGCTGGTAACCCCCATCAGCACAAAGCTGCAAAGGCCTGATGGGTGCGATTAAGTCAAGGCTCGGTCCACTCAAGGGACACGATCTCGCCTGGCCCGAGCCCAGCCTCAGGCAAGGGCAGCCGACCCCAGAGGATTTACGTCTCGCCCGAGGGCCCCCTCAAGCAACGGACACACCTTTGGCTCGCCCGAGGCCCAGTCTTCGCCAAGAAGCAACCTTGGCCAAATTGCCACGACGACTGACCGTATCGCAGGAGCATTTAATGCAAAGATGGTCTGACACCTTATCCTAACGTGCGCCCTTCAGTCGACAGAGCCGAAGTGACCGCAGTCACTTCGCCGCTCCACTGACCGGCCTGACAAGAGGACAGCGCCGCCTGCGCTGCTCCGACTGCTGTGCCACTCGACAGAGTGAGGCTGACAGCAGCCAAGTCCGGCCTCAGGCGCCATAGGGAGCTCCGCCTCGCCCGACCCTAGGGCTCGGACTCGGCCTCGGCCCCGGAAGACGATGAACTCCGCCTCGCCCGACCCCAGGGCTCGGACTCGGCCTCAGCCCCGGAAGACGACGAACTCCGCCTCGCCCGACCCCAGGGCTCGGACTCGGCCTCGGCCCCGGAAGACGACGAACTCCGCCTCGCCCGACCCCAGGGCTCGGACTCAGCCCTGGCCTCAGCCGACGGTCTCCGCCTCGCCCAACCCAGGGGCTCGGACTCGACCTCGACCTCAACCTCGGAGGAGCCTCCGCCTCGCCCAACCCAGGGCTCGGACCGACCACGCCACAGGAGGGGCCATCATTACCCTACCCCTAGCTAGCTCTGGCTACAGGGGACAAGACTGGCGTCCTATCTGGCTCGCCCCGGTAAAACAAGTAATGATGGCGCCCCGCATGCTCCATGACGACGGTGGCTCTCAGCCCCCTTATGGAAGCAAGGAGACGTCAGCAAGGACTCGACAGCCCCGACAGCTGTCCTTCCGCAAGGCTCCAGCGCTCCTCCGACGGCCACGACATTACACGAACAGGGTGCCAAAACCTCTCCGGCTGCCACGACGGCATGTACTTAGGGCACTAGCTCCTCTCTGCTAGACACGTTAGCACACTGCTACATCTCCCATTGTACACCTGGACCCTCTCCTTACGCCTATAAAAGGAAGGTCCAGGGCCCTCTTACAGAAGGTGGGTCGCGTGGGAAGGACGGGACAGCGCGCGCGTAAGCCTCTCGCTCCCTCCCACGCGGACGCTTGTAACCCCCTACTGCAAGCGCACCCGACCTGGGCGCGGGACAAACACGAAGGCCGCAGGTTTCCCCTTTCATGCCTGTCTCCCTCTGGCTTTCCCCCCTTCGCGCTCCGTCTCGCGCCGACCCATCTGGGCTGGGGCACGCGGCGACATTTTACTCGTCGGTCCAGGGACCCTCCGGGGTCGAAACGCCGACAGTTGGCGCGCTAGGTAGGGGCCTGCTGCGTGTTGACGAACAGCTTCCCGTCAAGCTCCAGATGGGTAGTCTCCAGCAACCTTTCCAGCCCGGGACGGGCTCCGTTTCGGGAGTCTTGAGTTCATGTCCCTCGACGGCAGCTACGACATGATACTCCTTCCCCCGCTGTGCGACAGCGACAATGGCGGCCGACAACCCGCCCACCGGCGGCGGAATCGACGACGTCTTCCCCACGTGGTGGAAGAACAACATTCGGGTTTGTCCCGTCGCCTCCCCCGCCGACGGAGGAGGAGGCGGGGCAACCAAGCCCAAGCAGGAGGCGGCACCTCGTCGGCTGTCGAGCGAGTCGACGGCGCTGGCGCCCCAACAGGGGACACGTCGGGCATCGACTTCGCGTCTGAGACGAAGACGAGCGCCGTTTCCCCGCAACACGCCAACTCCAAGCGGACGGACGACGCCAGCACGCTCGCAAAAGACTTGCTGGGCGTCACCCTCGTACCTGAGACGACGGTGCAGTCTGCCCTTGACGTGACTTCGTCACCGCCCGTCGACCAAGAGGTACCGACCGATTCCCATCTCGTGCCTTTTGGATTCAGCCTCGACCCACCAAGCGACTTCGCTTCGGTGGACGCTTTCATAGAGGCGAGTCCAAACCCTCCGGGGTACGATATGCGGTCACCCTGGGACCGGCTGACAGCCGTCTCGACCTACGGGCCCTCGGGTTCCGAGGAAGATGACGAGCTCGACTTTTGTTGGGATTTCTCCGGACTTGGTAACCCCAGTGCCATGCGGGACTTCATGACCGCATGCGACTACTGCCTCTCCGATTGTTCCGACGGTAGCCGCAGCTTCGGCGACAAGGACTGCGGCCCAAGTCGTGAATGTTTCCACATCGATCTAGGGGGTCCTGGCGAAGGCAACCATCTTGGTATACCAGAGAACGGTGATCCCCCTAGGCATGCGCCTCGCGTTGACATCCTTCGGGAGCTAGCTGTGGTCCCAGTCCCTACGGGGGGTCAGGACTCACAGCTCGAGCAAATCCGCGAGATGCAGGCCAGGCTCGACGAGGGAGCAGGAACACTTGAGCCTTTCCGCCGGGACATCGGGCAGGAATGGGCAGGCCAACCTCCGGCCGGAGAAGCGCGTCATCTACCCCAGGGCATCCAGCACCGCATCGCCGACGATGTCAAGGCAAGGCCGCCACCGGCTTCCAGTGGGGTCGGCCAGAACCTGGCTGCAGCGGCAATACTTCTCCGCGCGATGCCGGAGCCATCAACCACCGAGGGGCGGCGTATCCAGGGAGAGCTCAAGAATCTCCTGGAGGATGCCGCGGTCCGACGGGCCGAAAGCTCTGCCTCCCGAAGGTAGGGGTACCCCTCGGAACATCGCGCCGCGACTTCCCGTTTCATGCGGGAAGCCTCGGTCCACACCGGGCGCACGCGCAACACAGCGCGTGCGGCCCCAGGTCGCCTCGGCAACGAGCACCATCACCGCAACCGTCGAGCCCACCTCGACGAGAAGGTGCGCCGAGGCTACCACCCCAGGCGTGGGGACTCTACAACAGCGGGGAAGATCAGAGTCCCTCGCCCAAACCACCCGGTCCGCAGGCTTTCAGCCGGGCTATACGACGGGCGCCGTTCCCGACCCGGTTCCGAACCCCGACTACTATCACAAAGTACTCAGGGGAGACGAGGTCGGAACTGTGGCTCGCGGACTACCGGCTGGCCTGCCACCTGGGTGGAACGGACGATGACAACCTCATCATCCGCAACTCCCCCCGTTCCTCTCCGACACCGCTCGAGCCTGGCTGGAGCACCTGCCTCCGGGGCAGATCTCCAACTGGGACGACCTAGTCCAAGCCTTCGCCGGCAACTTCCAGGGCATGTACGTGCGCCCTGAAAACTCCTGGGATCTCTGAAGCTGCCGCCAGCAGCCGGGAGAGTCCCTCCGGGACTACATCCGGCGATTCTCGAAGCAGCACACCGAGCTGCCCAACGTCACCGACTCGGATGTCATCGGCGCGTTCCTCGCCGGCACCACCTGCCGCGACCTGGTGAGCAAGCTGGGTCGCAAGACCCCCACCAGGGAGAGCGAGCTGATGGACATCGCCACCAAGTTTGCCTCTGGCCAGGAGGCGGTTGAGGCCATCTTTCGGAAGGATAAGCAGCCCCAGGGCCGCCAGCCGGAAGATGTCCCCAAGGCGTCCACTCAGCGCGGCACCAAGAAGAAAGGCAAGAAGAAGTCACACGCGAAACGCGACGCCGCCGACGCGGACCTTGTCGCCGCCGCCGAGTACAAGAACCCTCAGAAACCTCCCAGAGGCGCCAATCTCTTCGACAAGATGCTCAAGGAGCCGTGCCCTTATCATCAGGGGCCCGTCAAGCACACCCTTGAGGAATGCGCCATGCTTCGACGCCACTTTCACAAGGTCGGGCCACCTGCGGAAGGTGGCAGGGCCCACGACGACGATAAGAAGGAGGATCGCAAGGCAGGAGAGTTCCCCGAGGTCCACGACTGCTTCATGATCTACGATGGGCAAGTGGCGAACGCCTCGGCTCGACACCGCAAGCAAGAGCGTCGGGAGGTCTTCTCGGTAAAGGTGGCGGCGCCAGTCTACCTAGACTGGTCCGACAAGCCCATCACCTTCGACCAGGGCGACCACCCCGACCGCGTGCCGAGTCCGAGGAAATACCCGCTCGTTGTCGACCCCGTCATCGGCAACGTCAGGCTCACCAAGGTCCTCATGGACGGAGGCAGCAGCCTCAACATCATCTACGCCGAGACCCTCGGGCTCCTGCGGATCGATCTGTCCTCGGTCCGGGCAGGCGCGGCGCCTTTCCACGGGATCATCCCCGGGAAACGCGTCCAGCCCCTCAGACAACTCGATCTACCCATCTGCTTCGGGACTCCCTCCAACTTGCGAAGGGAAACCCTCACGTTCGAGGTGGTCGGGTTCCGAGGAACCTACCACGTAGTGTTGGGAAGGCCAAGCTACGCCAAGTTCATGGTCGTCCCCAACTACACCTACCTCAAGCTCAAGATGCTGGGCCCCAACGGGGTCATCACCGTCGGCCCCACGTACTGTGGCGGAACTGCCCGAATTATTTCGACTTAAGTGCCTAAGCCCCGCCTTAGAGGCTAGACCACACTTAAATGGGAATAACCCGTCAATCCCTCGGATCTAGTCCGACACGGCCACTGACAGGATCAAGTACCACACTCTCACTTGATGGTGAGTCACAGAGCAAATATAATAAAGCATGAAACCATACATGTCAGAGTATTAAATTATTACATCACCATCATCATCATCGGAGTTTTTGCAAAAGTAACCATCATTGTTCGAAGTGCAGCGGAAATAAACTAACGGTAAATAAGTAGAGAGATGGGGAAGCCTATCCCATCACTCCTCATGCTCCTCCTCAGCCGAGGCAGGGTCCCACTCGACAGTCCAACCCGGTGGCAAGATGGACGACCAAGTCACTCCAGCAACCATTTCCTCCAGAGAACCTGTAAAAATTATGCCACAAGCAAGGCTGAGTATACTAATACTCAGCTAGACTTACCCGGTGCGAGGAGTCTACTCCTCTACCTCTAGACATGCAGCTGTTTGGCTGTGGGGTTTGGTTGCCAAAAGCACTAGCTGAGTTTCTCAATCAAGATTTTAACTTTGTCAAAATTAAGTGTGACTCTCTTAAGGCTAAAAGTGTACTATCTACTCATACATAGTAGCAAGCATTTTTAGCAATCAACATCTTGTATCATCTCAACACAGTTCCACTTGTTACTCAATGTAGCAGCATGGATCAAGCAGTCTCATTAGCTGCGAGAAGCAGACGATTCGAATCGAGTTTTAAACCTTGCAAGGTAAACCTAAACACACGACATGCAGGGGCACTCCGTCCCCACACACACCAACCGTCCCCATCGATTCCCTGGCAACAGATCAGGGCTCACCGCCTTGGCGTACAATGCCTCACTGACCCCGACTGGCCGTCGTGCAGTGACCGCACTTGTACCCACCATAACCGGAATGGGAGACCTCGTCTCAGGTCGCGTGAGGGGATATGTCTGCGGGCAGGTTCACTCAGGTACTAGGCTTACCGATTTACCATATTTCTCGGTATGTGTTTAGTACATTCAAACGCTTGACACACGGTACCACACCTTAATCCTTATTCCCATTTTTATTCCGTGAACAACCAATCCCCATGGATGGTTGCCCACACCCAACATCCGTACGATATGAAAGTGGGTACAATCAATGTCCTGACCTCGCGCGAGTGCTAGAAAAATCACTCGTCTTCTACCGAGATCCTACTTAATAAAGCAGCTACTCGACCTAGCATACTAGTATTCATCTCAACAGGGTTCCTGAGATCATGCAACTAAGGTTCCAAACAATTCCTACACCTATGTGCACAATCAATCCTACAATCATTAAGTGAAGTAAAATAGCATAATTAACAGGTTATGCATAAAACCGAGGCTTGCCTTCCAAAGCAGTGGCAGGCAGGTCCTCTGGTGCAGACTCTGGTGCTGGATCTGGGACTACCTCCTGAGCA
The DNA here is from genome assembly GCF_902167145.1 of Zea mays. NCBI lineage: Eukaryota > Viridiplantae > Streptophyta > Magnoliopsida > Poales > Poaceae > Zea > Zea mays. Next base: position 181,280,033 of record NC_050097.1, on the reverse strand, counting down.
GCTCCTTGCTCCGGCACGAGGATGTACTCTCCGTCAGCGAGGTTACAGTCTATCGAATGTAATGAACATGTATGTCATGATTATGCAGGATTTAATACCATTATGCTAAAAAGAAACTAAGTCAAGAAGTAACTTAAGGTTTATTGGTGAGGTGGGGCCTCTAATGGGTTAGACTTATCACCTTTAAGCTTAGGTTTTTGCTGAGAATAAACATAGGTAATTTGTATTGCCCTTGTATCCTTCAGTGGATAAGATATAAGGGATTTTAAGATGGCACATCTTTCTATTACTCATTTTCCCCTTTTCTCTTATTTCCTACTTATGGTTTCTAAGGTAGGGTTGAACTATGACAGGGGTTTAATATTTTCCAAAAATTCTATAAAAAGTACAGTGGGTTGTTAATTGCTATTCTAGCCTGTTTTAAGAATTTGAGGCTCAACATATAAAGACTATGCTTAAGACAAAAAGAATAAAAGTTGGGTAAATGAGCTACTTTGTACTGCAACTCTTAATTAGAGGTGGGTGCTGTCCTAAAGGTTATTTTTGCTGGCATCCATTAATAATAATAGGCTTCTGTGCTAACAATTACAGAAAACTAAGGGGTGGTTAATTAGTTATGATTTTCTTAAGTTTAGTGTCAAAAAGGCACTTTCTACTACATTACTATTTGAAAAATGTCAAACAGCAGATTTTATATTTTTCCTAAGTTCTCATTAATAAAACATTAGTTATCTTAAGGGTGGGGGTGTTTTTACCTTGGGGTTATTTTTGGTAGGGTTTTTCTAAGTTATCCCTATTTTATTAATTTAAAAGGTATCCTACTTATTTTATACTAAACCAGGGTATGATATATTTTTCCAGTGAACTACATTAAATAAGTATCCTAACAAAAATAGGGGTGCTCTCTGGTTCATGGTTTAAATTACATTTTCTATTTTTCTTATCTTTAAGCATATTATGGAATAAGGGGTAAAAACTAACTTAATAGAGTGGACAGAGAGGTTCAACATTTTTAAACAGGTCAGTAGGTAGATATAAGCTTCTCCAAATTTTCCTAATCCTAGTCAATTAGCACAACTATTTTTCTTTCTATTATTGAGCTTTTGGCCAAAACTAACATTAAATCAGAGCTTTAAAATCTTCCTTAGTACCAAGGGGTTTTATATTTTTCTTAAATAGGTTACATTAATTAGAGTCTGGCAAAATTGGTTTGACCAAATTTGGATGAACTAAACATAAGTTATGAATTTTTAAAGTCTCTGTTCAATTTTAAAATAGATTTTAAAAGAGTTTCCTGGAAAAACAGTTTACACCGGGGTCCCTGGGTTTAAACCAAATCAACCCTCGCAAATCTACCCTCGTGCCACTGTTCCCCTGTGTCTCTGACATTTCACAAAACCCCCCGACCTTCTCTCCCTCTCACCCGCAGTCCTTCCCCCAACTGAAACAGTAACCGCGGGAAAGAAAAGGGTGGCGTGGCTTACCGGCGGCGAGGGAGGTCCGGTGAAGGGTGGGGTTGGCTCGGGGAGACTCTGGCGGTCACGTCGAGGTACGGCTTGACGTCGGGGATGGCCGGAATCGCCCGGTCCACGAGCGCAGGCGGGTGTGCTCGTCGGCGGCGAGTGTACCGGCCAAACTACGGCGAACTGGTTCAATCCAAGGACACGGTGAGCTTCACGGTGTAACGTAGCGACTGTGTGCACAAGGAATCGAAGGATGGTTGAGTGGTTTACCCGGTCCACGTACTCCGGCAGGGTTGAGAGCTCCGGCGAGCGTGGGCTGGCCTCTCCGGCGAAGCAAACTCCGATTCCTCGCTCGGGGAGCTTCACGGAGGGGCGCACAGTCTTCTCTGAGGGATGGACGGGGTTGGGAATGGCTCTATTGGCCGGTCTACGGTGACAGAGGGATTGGGCGGCCGCGGACTCGCTGCGCACGGGCAAACGGCGGCGAGCTAGACTCCGGTGAGGTTTTGAGGGTGCGCGGAAGAGTGTAGCCGAAGCCTGGGAGGGCTTTATAAGCTCGGGCGCGGGCCACGGCGCTGGTTTGGCTCGGGCGCGGCGCTGGGCATGCGGTGTAACACCCCTGGTGTTACTATAACTAAAACTTGAGCATGACATCATAAGCATTGGCATTGCATATGTGTGACACACCTAGAGTGCATTCACTAGGCAAAAAGTTCAAACAAGTTGTATTGTTTTAATGTTTTTGCAAATGGAACCCTGGTTAATGGACTTAACCCTAAATAGTGGTTAAAGGGGTAAAACTTAACTCAAGTTAAGAAAACCTAAATACTTTAGGGTAAAAGTCATAAAATGACCCTAAGAATAAGCTTGAATCACTTTTATACCCCTGAGATACCAGAAAACCTAATTGGAACCCTGGGAAACCCTAAAACTAAAACCCAGGGGCTTATGTGTAAAAGTGATGAACCTTTGGACTAAAGTGCAAAAACTACTATGTTTAAACATATAAAGTCATTTGGTTCACAAATGTGTGGACTTGAAAGCCAAATGTTGAGTTCTGGACTTAAATGCAAAATGGACCTCAATTAGATTCTATTCTAAGTCTGAAATTTAGTGTTGAGGGCTCAACTTTGGAGCATTGTATCTTTCAACTTCTAGGGTTTCTGCCCTAGATCACCACACCAAAGTTGTAGAGCATTCAAAGGAGAATAAGTTTGCTCAAGAGTACAAGCCTTGTTCTTGTGAGAAATTGGGAGATAATCTTGCTTGAAGTTGGACTGTCAGGCTATTTAAGTCTGAAAATTCAGACTGACAGTGGACTGATAGCAACTTCAAGACCAAGTTCATGCATGATCTGCTGCCTTTTTGTGACAATACCATATAGCAAAGATGTAGCTGGTTTATAGCACTACAATATTGCTGCAGAGATTTGGACCTGTTGCCATGAAGATTTGAGAGAAAAGTTGCTCTAAAGTTGCTCTGTCAGGCGTCATAAACTGAAAATCGCCATGGTACAGTATGGCAACTGAAATAGATCAGACCGCCAGCGCGGCTGTCTTCACCGTCGACGACCTTGCGCCAAGATCATCGCCGCCGTTGAGATTCGCACTCGCTGGTAACCGGATAACATCCCGGGGAGAGGGAATATTCGTCGCCGGTGAGCTGGACTCCATTCCGGTGAACCCACGTGCTTTCCCTCTACCCTGCGGCTTGTGCCGATAAGAACGCCGGTGACCGCCGCCTCCCGGCCGTGCGCCGCGTGGCCTAACTTTTCTACCGTGTCGCCGTGGCTTCTTACGGCCGTCAAATCAGCCCCGGTAAGCTTGCCACGCCGTTTGCCACGAACTCACCGCGCCAGGGATTCTTCCCTATCTCCGGCCGCCAGTACGGCTCGGTCAAATTCACCACCGCCGCTTACCCTCGCTATAAATTGACCGTACCCCCAGCTCCGCCATGCATCCAAGCATCTACTGCACCCACCGGCATCCCGAAACCCCCACCAGAGCACGTGAATTTGGGATTTCCCCAAAACCGTTGAAGAACACCGCGAAGAGCAACCTCGCCGTGGCCAGCTCGATTCCGGTTAGCTCGCATTCCTCTGTTGCCTGTTCTAGCGTCCTTAGGCCCTCCTAAAGCTCTTAGACCCGCCCAATTGAACTGGACCGCCCCCCCCCCTCGCCGAGAACGCGTATGGTCATCCGCCTCATCCGCGGTCACCGTGGTCAGGGCGTCTCGGTGTGTCATTCCTGAAATTAACTTAGGGGAAACATCGAATAAGGTGTGAATTTGGTGTCAGTCGACGGAGAGCGCCGGTCACAGCTCCAATCGGCCGGTCTAGGACCTCGCCGGAGCGCGGTCGTGCGTGAACGGCGTCGTGGGCGTGTCGGGTAAAGGAATAGAACTTCAGGGGCATTTCTGCAAATCGTAAGTGGCTATGTTAAATAGTGTTTGGGCTCGTTCACAGTTTGTTAAAACCCCAAGGGTCCCTGTGCAAAGCCGCCAGGGCGCGGCCGCGCGCGGGCACCTTTCTGCCTTAACTGGGCCGCCTGGGCTGAATTCGGCCCAGCGCTGTTCTAGTGTTTTTCTTTTTCTTTTATCCCCAGAGCCAAAACAATTATAGAAAAATGTAGAAAAATGCTAAAATTGTGAAACTAATTTTCCTAGGTTTGTTATTTTCCATAGTATTTAATAAAAATAAGTTGATGATTTTTAGTGAAAGTAAGAAATTTTAGGGTATTTAAAATAGTTAAAAATGTTGATTATAGATTTTTAGAAAATAATTGGTAAGTCCTAAAATGCCCAAAATTTTTATATGAGTGTTATACAATATTTAGAAGCCTTGGGTAAAGTTTGAATTGATTTGGACCTTGTTTGATCACCAAACCCCAAAACACCCCCCCTGCCCTATGAACTCCTTTACCGACTCCGGAAACCCTAAGTTACCGGAATTCCGTGAAGGAAAGTTATATTCAAGACATAGAGAATAAGTTTATATTATCTTTGCATTCTCATGAGCATCCCATGGCATCCATTCTTATACTTGTGAATGGCTATGATTAGAACGTGAAGAAGAGATAGAAGTCACTGAAGAGCAAGTACAACCACCTTTGGACACTCAGGCCGGGAATAGTTTCTACTTCGACATTTGTGGATCCGAGCCTGAATCACCTGTAAACGAAGGCAAGCCCCGGTGCATTTGCCACCTCCCTTGTTGTTTTTAAAATCTTTCTCACTTGCTTGCTGCATTAAGTTATAGGAGTTGATTGTTAAACAATTCCTGCATTACCTTCCTTGATCTTGATTACCCCCCTTGAAATCCTGTTTTTACAAAAGGTTTTACTTTGCTTAGCATTGCTTTAGAAAAACAAAGGATTTGTTTTGCAAAAGATGTTTGGCAAAGTGGGAGGGTTGTTTTCGAAAATAAAACTTGATGGTGGATCCCTCACGGCCGTGATGGATTCAACATCGGAAAAGATGTACCTCTGCCAGGTACCAAGTTTTTGGGGTGAAATGATTAAGCTGAGACCGGGCGGGTGACTTGCACGAGAAGAGAGTCTCGGTGTAGTGTCTCCGTCTGAGTCGATTAAGGACCGTCTCGATGTAGGCTTGTTGATCGAGGACCCTTTAGCTGGTCACATGCCTCGTCATGGGTAAGCCTTGCCTCGGGCAGACTAAGGCCGGAATAAGACAACACGAGATGGGCGTGGAGCGGTGGCGAGAGTAGCGTGTACCCTCCGTGGCAAGAGGCTGGACGGTGGTGTATCTGTGCTCTCGGTCTGCGTGAACCTGATCCGGTCTTAAGAACCCCGGTGGCGGGTTGACATATGCAAGGGTTAAGTGCTACATATGTCGTGTGATTGGAGATCCTCAGCTGAGTATAATCGATTCGGATCGCCGTACCTTCGCGGTCATGAAGACTTGGTCACTACCCTACACGTAGCATTCCACTAAAGACGATGGGCTCTTGTTAAGAAATTGGCTAGTGCAGGACCAGTGATTGAACTAGGGTAGAAAGAACTCTAGTGCAGGTAATTTTACCTAACTTGACAAATAAAATTTGATTTTTAAGGATCCACTTTAGTAAGCATTTCTGCAAAACAGAGTCTTTGAATATTGAAAAGCCTTACCTTGACTCCCACATAACCAGCATACCCTTGAGAGTCTTTTCTTTAGTCGGGTAAGACTTGCTGAGTATTCCATACTCAGGGTTTATCCCTTCGTTGTTTTTAGGTGAGGAAGTAGCAGACTTTTGCTGCTTCTGTGCCAAGGTGGTTCCGAAAGAAGAAAAACAAGACTGAAGTGCGGGAGGACTCGGTCCTCCACTTAGGATCTTTGTTTATAACTTCTCGGGAGGAGTTTGTGCCTCCCTGGTTTGTATAATATTACTACTCTGCACTCACTTTTAGTCTGGTCTGTAATAACATAACTCAAGCTTGCTTTTGAAATAAATGTAAGATTATGTAATTCGCTTCCGCATTTCTTTATCTCCGATGTTCTGTAATGTCTGCAAGACGGGTGAGACGTTCCTGGTGAGGTAAGGAAAGATACCGAACTTGTCAAGTAGTTCAGGGGCACCTACAGGGTTGTCTGATGTCCGTTGGACAAGGACAACTGTAGGTGGGCCTAATTACTTGGGAGGTTCCGTCACAGCTGGTATCGGAGCGTAGCCCTTCTTGGCAGATATTATGAGGCATCTTCAAAAGAATTTTCCAAAATCTTACCTAAAAATTCTTTTCTCTTCTTACCTAAGTATTCTGAAGAGTCTATCTTAAAGACCAGATAGGAAGAGTGCAACGTATAGAAGGTTGAATCGACTAAGGTTGATTCTGTAATTATACATGCATCATGCTAAGCACTATACTAATAACATTTTCCCCCTTAGAAAGATGCCGCCACGCACCAGGCTAACGGCACGCAAGTCTACGGGACCAATTGGGGTGCCTCGGCGTCAATTGGCTCCCCGACATGAAAGCAGCAGCAGTGGAAGTAATGACCCCATCGGAGATCTTGAAGCTCGTGTGAGTCGACTTCAAGCAGCTCTTCAACAGAGGACCGATGCTTGGGTCGCTGACGGAGATAGAATCAATGAACTGAGAAGGGACATCCGACACTTGCAGGATCAACTCGCTGATCGAGACTTAGCACTTGACTGGGCCGTACAGTCTCGTTTGCTAATGTGTGCTAAGGAAGCAAGGGCTCAGGCCCGAATTAAAGAACTTAGCTCGACTGTCGATGACCTGCCGGTTTACTGCAATACGTTGCACGAGGAAGTCCATGTATTATACTCACAACTACACCCAAGTGAGCCTGCACCACCTGCTGAGGCAGAAGCTGGACCATCTCACGTTGCGGGACGTGCGCTGGGTGGGGAGTTAGACCTTTTTGAGCCCCCTCCTTCTTTGAGGTTGGTTGATGTCTGGACTCCCACACCTGACGATGAGGCCGCCAAGACTAATGGAAAGCAGGAATAATAGTGTAATAAAAGTAGAGTAGTATATTGTAGGGTATTGTAGGGTGTACTGTTGTATAATAGGTTGAACTTTTGTATAATGGGTATTGTATCCTGTTATGTAATATCGAGTCTGTATCATTACTTTTAATAGTAATGTAAAATGGAAGGTTTTCTCTGGCACAGTATGTTTACTTCAAATGTTTTTGCCACAGATGCTGACCAGGACTCGAGGACAGGACGCAGCCGGAACTTCTAGGGGCAGGGATGCTACCCCAAACCCACCTCCAGTTCCTCCCACGTTAGCCGAGGCGATTGCCGCCTTGGTGAATGCCACCGCCGATAATACCCGCTTCCTTAGGGAAATGGCGGGTCAGCAGCAGTTCCAGCAGCAAGCAGCAAGAGGCTATCCGCAGGGTCCCCGTGAGACCACCTATCTGGATTTCTCGGAAACTCGTCCACCCCTATTCGTCAAGGCAGAAGATCCCCTAGAAGCTGACGAGTGGATTCGGGTTATCGAGCAAAAGTTTGGTCTTCTTCGTTGCTCAGAGACGCAGAAGCCGTTGTTTGCCGCACAACAACTCCGTGGTCCTGCCAGTACCTGGTGGGGAAATTTTATGGCTATTCAACCTGACAACCATCAAGTCACCTGGAATGAGTTTAAAGCAGCTTTCCGTGAACACTACATCCCCGAAGGAGTGCTGCATATGAAACAAGAGGAGTTTATGAAGTTACAACAAGGCGGAGATACCATTACTCAATATCTCAACAAATTCAATCACCTGTCGCAGTATGCTATCGACCAGGTGAATACGGATTTAAAGAAGAAGAACTATTTTATGCGGGGACTGAATGATCGGCTACAAAGGAAAATGGCCACATGCATAGACCTCACGTATGGAAAGGCTGTCAGCACAGCCTTATCTGTTGAAGCCAAATACACAAATTCTGGAAAGAATAAGGGATTCGGTGGTGAGAGGCCTAATCAGGGCCAGGCGAAGAAACCACGGTTTGTGATTCGACCCTCAAACCAAAATCGCCCTTTTTCTCGTCCACCTTCATTTCCCTTCAAACAGCCAATCATTATCCGCCCCAACAATGTCCCCACTACCCCAAAACAGCCGGGTGCCCCAGGCACTCGATTTCCTGCCTTGCCTAGTTCTTCAACTGGGTGTTTTAATTGCGGCAAGTCAGGACACTTCATCAAAGACTGCCCATATCCTAGGCAAAATCAATCTAATGTTTCGCAAGGATCTGGGAAATCAGCCCAGCCTAAAGGAAATACTATGGGGAAGAATGTGAAGAAAACGGGGCGTGTGTATTATACTCAAGTGGCTACTACACCGGAAGGAGAACCGGTGATGATGGGTACGTTTCCCGTGGCCAGTCACCCAGCAATTATTCTTTTTGATTCTGGTGCTTCACATACATTCATTAGTAAGACATTTGTGGAGCAACATCATATTGCATACCATGAATCGAAGGAGGGATTTAAAATTCATTCACCTGGGGGACACATTTATACTAGAGAAGTGGCCTATGGAGTGCCAGTAACAATGGCCGGACGGAACTTTCCTGCTAACATGATTGTTCTGAAGGGCCAGGATATAGATGTAATTTTGGGTATGAATTGGTTAACCCAACACAAAGCAATTCTCAACACTGAACTCAGAACCGTCAGGTTGAGCTATAACCAAGAAGAGATTCTCTTGACTCTCCCCGCAACCAATCCAGCCAAAACTTCTGGTAGAGTCTATGAAGCCATTGTACCGGAGATCAAGAACATTCCGGTAGTATGTGAGTTTCCAGATGTATTTCCGGAAGATTTGCCTGGACTGCCCCCTGAAAGAGATGTAGAATTCGTAATTGAGCTAAAGCCCGGTACGGCTCCCATCTCCCGAAGATCGTACCGCATGCCCCCTAATGAATTGGCGGAACTGAAGATTCAATTACAAGACCTACTGAATAAGGGATTCATCCGGTCAAGCTCGTCCCCTTGGGGTTGTCCCGCCATTTTTGTTAAGAAGAAGGATCAAACCTTGAGAATGTGCGTGGATTATCGACCCCTAAATGAGGTCACTATCAAGAATAAGTACCCTCTTCCAAGGATCGACATCTTATTTGATCAACTGACTGGGGCAAGGGTATTTTCCAAAATTGATCTCAGGTCGGGCTATCATCAAATCCGTATTCGGCCCGAGGATATACCGAAGACCGCGTTTACCACGCGATATGGATTGTTTGAATACCTGGTAATGTCTTTCGGGCTCACAAATGCTCCTGCCCATTTCACCTATTTGATGAACTCGGTGTTCATGCCCGAGTTGGACAAGTTCGTGGTAGTCTTCATCGACGATATCTTGATATATTCTAAGAATGAAGAAGACCATGCTCAGCATCTACGGATTGTATTGACGCGCCTCAGGGAACATCAGCTATATGCCAAGTTCAGTAAGTGCGCGTTCTGGCTGGAAGAAATTCAATTTTTGGGGCACGTGTTATCAGCTAAAGGAATTGCGGTAGATCCTAGCAAGGTCAAGGATATTCTGGAGTGGAAACCCCCAACAACTGTTCACCAAGTCCGGAGTTTTCTGGGACTAGCTGGGTATTATCGCAGATTCATACCAGATTTTTCTAAGCTTGTGAAGCCAATCACAAGTTTGTTGAAGAATGACATTAAGTTCAATTGGTCTTCTAAGTGCAATGAAGCCTTTGAGCAACTAAAGACACTATTGACCACTGCTCCGGTATTAGCTCAACCGGACATCACTAAACCTTTTGATGTATATTGTGATGCATCTGGCAGTGGGCTCGGCTGTGTACTGATGCAAGAGGGCCGAGTGATTGCGTATGCTTCAAGGCAGTTGCGCCGACATGAGGAGCATTATCCCACTCATGATCTGGAGCTAGCTGCTGTGGTTCATGCCCTAAAGATTTGGCGTCACTATCTGCTGGGAAATATCTGTCACATATATACAGATCATAAAAGTTTGAAGTACATCTTCACCTAGTCAGAGTTAAATATGAGACAAAGACGATGGCTTGAGCTCATTAAAGACTATGAACTGGAGATCCATTATCACCCAGGCAAGGCCAATGTGGTGGCAGATGCATTGAGTCGTAAGACTTCCTGCCACTGTCTTATGGCAAAGACCTTCGAGAACACTTTGTGTCAAGAAATGGAAAAGCTAAACCTGGGGATCATTCAACAAGGAACTCTAAATCAGTTAAGGCTTGAGTCAATCATTTTGCAAAGAATAATTGATGCTCAAAAGGATAATCTGGGTATGAAGCACATACGAGAAAAGATAAGAGCTGGAACAGCCAAGTGTTTCAAAGAAGACGATCAAGGTGTGATATGGTTTAAAAACCGCATAGTTGTGCCAAAGAACGAAGAGCTCCGCCAGCAAATTCTGGATGAAGCACATCTTAGTCGCTATTCTATTCATCCCGGAAGCACTAAGATGTACCAAGATTTAAAGCAACATTACTGGTGGACAAAAATGAAGATTGAAATTGCACGCTATGTGGCTAAGTGTGACACCTGCAGACGTGTCAAGGCCATACACATGAAAACTGTTGGTCCATTACAATCTTTGCCAATCCCAACCTGGAAATGGGAAGACATCAGCATGGACTTCATTGTGGGATTGCCCAGAACCGCAAAAGGCTTTGACTCCATCTGGGTTATCATCGATCGACTTACAAAGATCGCCCACTTTCTCCCGGTCAAGGTAAAATATCACGTCAATATCTATGCGGAGTTGTACATCGCCCGTATTCTCAGTTTGCATGGTATCCTAAAGACTATAGTGTCGGATCGTGGACCACAATTTGTATCTAAATTCTGGGAAGAACTTCATAAATTCCTGGGTACTAAACTGCTCCACAGTTCGGCCTATCATCCTCAAACCAGTGGACAAACTGAGAGAGTGAACCAAATACTTGAAGATATGCTGCGGGCATGTGTCCTGGATTTCTCACTAAAATGGGATGAATGTTTACCTTTAGCGGAGTTTTCATATAATAATAGCTACCAAGAAAGTATCAAGATGGCACCCTTTGAAGCTTTATATGGACGACGGTGTCGGACTCCGCTAAATTGGTCTGAACCTGGAGAAAGATACTTCTTTAGACCTGATATGGTGAAAGAGGTTGAAGAAAAGGTTCAGAGAATTATCCATAATATGAAGAAAGCTCAAGCACGGCAAAAGAGTTATGCAGACAAACGGCGAATGCCCTTATATTTTCTTGAAGGGGACTATGTCTACCTGAAGGTATCGCCAATGAAGGGCGTATCGCGTTTCGGAGTTAAAGGAAAACTTGCACCACGATATATTGGTCCTTTTCTTATTCTGGAAAGATATGGGCCAGTGGCGTATCGACTCCAACTCCCCGAAACCTTGTCTGCTGTGCATAATGTGTTCCACGTATCACAACTGAAGAAGTGTCTTCGGGTTCCTGATTGAACCGTTGAAGTGACTGATGTTGTCCTGGAACCAGATTTAACATACTCGGAACATCCTATTCGAGTTCTGGATCAAAAGGACAGGGTCACCCGAAGAAAGACTCTCAAGTTCTACAAGATACAGTGGAACCAGCATTCAGAAGATGAGGCTACATGGGAAACCCAAGACTTTTTAAATAAGAATTTCCCAGGCTTCCTAGCCTCATGTAAATTGTAAAGCCTATATAGCTGTTGTAATAAAGAAGTAACCCCCACATTACCCCTGTCTTGTACCAAAAATAAAGAAATAAAAATGTGATGTGTTTTCTTTACCATTACCTACCCTAGGATCTTAATCTCGGGACGAGATTCTTTTATGGGGGAAAGGATGTAACACCCCTGGTGTTACTATAACTAAAACTTGAGCATGACATCATAAGCATTGGCATTGCATATGTGTGACACACCTAGAGTGCATTCACTAGGCAAAAAGTTCAAACAAGTTGTATTGTTTTAATGTTTTTGCAAATGGAACCCTGGTTAATGGACTTAACCCTAAATAGTGGTTAAAGGGGTAAAACTTAACTCAAGTTAAGAAAACCTAAATACTTTAGGGTAAAAGTCATAAAATGACCCTAAGAATAAGCTTGAATCACTTTTATACCCCTGAGATACCAGAAAACCTAATTGGAACCCTGGGAAACCCTAAAACTAAAACCCAGGGGCTTATGTGTAAAAGTGATGAACCTTTGGACTAAAGTGCAAAAACTACTATGTTTAAACATATAAAGTCATTTGGTTCACAAATGTGTGGACTTGAAAGCCAAATGTTGAGTTCTGGACTTAAATGCAAAATGGACCTCAATTAGATTCTATTCTAAGTCTGAAATTTAGTGTTGAGGGCTCAACTTTGGAGCATTGTATCTTTCAACTTCTAGGGTTTCTGCCCTAGATCACCACACCAAAGTTGTAGAGCATTCAAAGGAGAATAAGTTTGCTCAAGAGTACAAGCCTTGTTCTTGTGAGAAATTGGGAGATAATCTTGCTTGAAGTTGGACTGTCAGGCTATTTAAGTCTGAAAATTCAGACTGACAGTGGACTGATAGCAACTTCAAGACCAAGTTCATGCATGATCTGCTGCCTTTTTGTGACAATACCATATAGCAAAGATGTAGCTGGTTTATAGCACTACAATATTGCTGCAGAGATTTGGACCTGTTGCCATGAAGATTTGAGAGAAAAGTTGCTCTAAAGTTGCTCTGTCAGGCGTCATAAACTGAAAATCGCCATGGTACAGTATGGCAACTGAAATAGATCAGACCGCCAGCGCGGCTGTCTTCACCGTCGACGACCTTGCGCCAAGATCATCGCCGCCGTTGAGATTCGCACTCGCTGGTAACCGGATAACATCCCGGGGAGAGGGAATATTCGCCGCCGGTGAGCTGGACTCCATTCCGGTGAACCCCCGTGCTTTCCCTCTACCCTGCGGCTTGTGCCGATAAGAACGCCGGTGACCGCCGCCTCCCGGCCGTGCGCCGCGTGGCCTAACTTTTCTACCGTGTCGCCGTGGCTTCTTACGGCCGTCAAATCAGCCCCGGTAAGCTTGCCACACCGTTTGCCACGAACTCACCGCGCCAGGGATTCTTCCCTATCTCCGGCCGCCAGTACTGCTCGGTCAAATTCGCCACCGCCGCTTACCCTCGCTATAAATTGACCGTACCCCCAGCTCCGCCATGCATCCAAGCATCTACTGCACCCACCGGCATCCTGAAACCCCCACCAGAGCACGTGAATTTGGGATTTCCCCAAAACCGTTGAAGAACACCGCGAAGAGCAACCTCGCCGTGGCCAGCTCGATTCCGGTTAGCTCGCATTCCTCTGTTGCCTGTTCTAGCGTCCTTAGGCCCTCCTAAAGCTCTTAGACCCGCCCAATTGAACTGGACCCCCCCCCCCCGCCGAGAACGCGTATGGTCATCCGCCTCATCCGCGGTCACCGTGGTCAGGGCGTCTCGGTGTGTCATTCCTGAAATTAACCTAGGGGAAACATCGAATAAGGTGTGAATTTGGTGTCAGTCGACGGAGAGCGCCGGTCACAGCTCCAATCGGCCGGTCTAGGACCTCGCCGGAGCGCGGTCGTGCGTGAACGGCGTCGTGGGCGTGTCGGGTAAAGGAATAGAACTTCAGGGGCATTTCTGCAAATCGTCAGTGGCTATGTTAAATAGTGTTTGGGCTCGTTCACAGTTTGTTAAAACCCCAAGGGTCCCTGTGCAAAGCCGCCAGGGCGCGGCCGCGCACGGGCACCTTTCTGCCTTAACTGGGCCGCCTGGGCTGAATTCGGCCCAGCGCTGTTCTAGTGTTTTTCTTTTTCTTTTATCCCCAGAGCCAAAACAATTATAGAAAAATGTAGAAAAATGCTAAAATTGTGAAACTAATTTTCCTAGGTTTGTTATTTTCCATAGTATTTAATAAAAATAAGTTGATGATTTTTAGTGAAAGTAATAAATTTTAGGGTATTTAAAATAGTTAAAAATGTTGATTATAGATTTTTAGAAAATAATTGGTAAGTCCTAAAATGCCCAAAATTTTTTTATGAGTGTTATACAATATTTAGAAGCCTTGGGTAAAGTTTGAATTGATTTGGACCTTGTTTGATCACCAAACCCCAAAACACCCCCCCTGCCCTATGAACTCCTTTACCGACTCCGGAAACCCTAAGTTACCGGAATTCCGTGAAGGAAAGTTATATTCAAGACATAGATAATAAGTTTATATTATCTTTGCATTCTCATGAGCATCCCATGGCATCCATTCTTATACTTGTGAATGGCTATGATTAGAACGTGAAGAAGAGATAGAAGTCACTGAAGAGCAAGTACAACCACCTTTGGACACTCAGGCCGGGAATAGTTTCTACTTCGACATTTGTGGATCCGAGCCTGAATCACCTGTAAACGAAGGCAAGCCCCGGTGCATTTGCCACCTCCCTTGTTGTTTTTAAAATCTTTCTCACTTGCTTGCTGCATTAAGTTATAGGAGTTGATTGTTAAACAATTCCTGCATTACCTTCCTTGATCTTGATTACCCCCCTTGAAATCCTGTTTTTACAAAAGGTTTTACTTTGCTTAGCATTGCTTTAGAAAAACAAAGGATTTGTTTTGCAAAAGATGTTTAGCAAAGTGGGAGGGTTGTTTTCGAAAATAAAACTTGATGGTGGATCCCTCACGGCCGTGATGGATTCAACATCGGAAAAGATGTACCTCTGCCAGGTACCAAGTTTTTGGGGTGAAATGATTAAGCTGAGACCGGGCGGGTGACTTGCACGAGAAGAGAGTCTCGGTGTAGTGTCTCCGTCTGAGTCGATTAAGGACCGTCTCGATGTAGGCTTGTTGATCGAGGACCCTTTAGCTGGTCACATGCCTCGTCATGGGTAAGCCTTGCCTCGGGCAGACTAAGGCCGGAATAAGACAACACGAGATGGGCGTGGAGCGGTGGCGAGAGTAGCGTGTACCCTCCGTGGCAAGAGGCTGGACGGTGGTGTATCTGTGCTCTCGGTCTGCGTGAACCTGATCCGGTCTTAAGAACCCCGGTGGCGGGTTGACATATGCAAGGGTTAAGTGCTACATATGTCGTGTGATTGGAGATCCTCAGCTGAGTATAATCGATTCGGATCGCCGTACCTTCGCGGTCATGAAGACTTGGTCACTACCCTACACGTAGCATTCCACTAAAGACGATGGGCTCTTGTTAAGAAATTGGCTAGTGCAGGACCAGTGATTGAACTAGGGTAGAAAGAACTCTAGTGCAGGTAATTTTACCTAACTTGACAAATAAAATTTGATTTTTAAGGATCCACTTTAGTAAGCATTTCTGCAAAACAGAGTCTTTGAATATTGAAAAGCCTTACCTTGACTCCCACATAACCAGCATACCCTTGAGAGTCTTTTCTTTAGTCGGGTAAGACTTGCTGAGTATTCCATACTCAGGGTTTATCCCTTCGTTGTTTTTAGGTGAGGAAGTAGCAGACTTTTGCTGCTTCTGTGCCAAGGTGGTTCCGAAAGAAGAAAAACAAGACTGAAGTGCGGGAGGACTCGGTCCTCCACTTAGGATCTTTGTTTATAACTTCTCGGGAGGAGTTTGTGCCTCCCTGGTTTGTATAATATTACTACTCTGCACTCACTTTTAGTCTGGTCTGTAATAACATAACTCAAGCTTGCTTTTGAAATAAATGTAAGATTATGTAATTCGCTTCCGCATTTCTTTATCTCCGATGTTCTGTAATGTCTGCAAGACGGGTGAGACGTTCCTGGTGAGGTAAGGAAAGATACCGAACTTGTCAAGTAGTTCAGGGGCACCTACAGGGTTGTCTGATGTCCGTTGGACAAGGACAACTGTAGGTGGGCCTAATTACTTGGGAGGTTCCGTCACATGCGGCGGCGCGCGCGGGCGTGCTCTGGCGCGGGCAGAAGGCGTCGAACACGTGGAGGTGAGTTTCTTCCATTGTTCAAACGTCTCCAGAGATCGCAAACGTGCGAATCTTGCCATGAATCCGACGCAGACCTCCTCCTGGCACCTAGGGCTATCTCACATGTGTGAGTTCCAAAGGAGGATACGCCCTAGATCAGGAGATAGACGGGCGCCAAATCTGGCTTGTCTTACTGCCCACACTGCGACAAAACTGATGTCAAGAGCTGTCAAACGTCAGGGTCTCGGTGTCCACTTTTTCCAGGGGGTGCCTTAAGTGGTATACCACATTTTTGGTATAGAACCCAAGTGGTTTTGGTGCCATCTTCAAGGTGAACACGGTTTATCCTTAAACTAGGGTTAAAAATGGACTTAGAGAGAAATAGAGGGCTCTAGCTCTCTCTCCACTTGGAGATTTGAAATGGGGTTTCTCCAGGGGTCTTTTTGCAATATCCCCCCCCTAATTGATGGTTATATAGTTAGTTAAGGTTTGGGTAAAAATTACTCATGCTTTGCACACTTGTTCACTCTCTTTCCCCTCTTACCTAGGGTTTTGGGAGATAGGGTTTAAGAGAGGTCTAGGGTTCTTCTCCCCTCTTATCCATGGTAGTAAGTGAGCAAGGATTAGAGTAATGCTTCTTAGGTCATTGGCAACTTGATTAGCACATGACCTCCAAAGTTCTTATGTGTTGCCCTAAGCCTTTACCCCATATAATTCACAGTCCTTAGTGCCAAGATGTGCTCTAGCCATGGTAACACCTGGGGTGTTACAACCCTCCCCCCTTAAAGGAATCTCGTCCCGAGATTTTAGGTAGAGTCCTTTGGAGGGTGCTTGAAGGTGTGCTGGTGT
Source organism: Zea mays (assembly GCF_902167145.1). NCBI lineage: Eukaryota > Viridiplantae > Streptophyta > Magnoliopsida > Poales > Poaceae > Zea > Zea mays. The sequence goes on along the minus strand of NC_050097.1, from coordinate 181,263,363 downwards.
TATTTTTCCTTTATACTTAAGTTTCCCTTATTAACTGCTCTTCGAATGTCATCCTCTTTGCAACTTCAGAAGGAAGCCCTTCTTAAGTTAAATTCTCAACTTAGACTATCCTTGTTATCTAAGTTTTTCTTATAATTGAATTCAAAGGGCAGGTGGGGGTGGGGTTTTGGGGTTACGTACCGACTCCTTTGGGCAGAAAGTCAGGGAAGCGAGAGCGTAGAAAATCCTCAGTCTCCCATGTAGCTTCTTCTGCTGAATGGTGACTCCACTGAACTTTATACATTCTGACCGACCTTGCCCGAGTTGATCTTTCCTTTTGATCTAATACCTTGACGGGGTGCTCTTGGTAGGACAAATCTGGTTCTAGCACAAGGTCTGGTTCCGGTAGCACTTCAGTGGGTAGACGAACACATTTCCGCAGCTGAGATACATGGAACACATTATGCACTGCTGACATGTGAGGTGGTAATTCCAATTGGTAGGCTACGGGTCCACAACTTGCCTTGATCTCATAGGGTCCAATGTAGTGAGGAGCTAACTTGCCCTTGATCCCGAATCTCTGGACACCCTTGGTGGGTGATACCTTAAGATAGACATGATCTCCCACCTCAAACTGTAGAGGCTTTCGCCTCTTATCATGATAGCTCCTTTGCCTGGCCTGAGCAGCTTCCAAGTTCTTGGTAATAACCCTGACCTTTGCCTCTGCCTCGAGTACCAAGTCTGGCCCAAAAATTTCCCTTTCTCCTGCTTGAGACCAATTTAGTGGGGTCCTACACCTTCTCCCATATAATGCCTCAAAAGGTGCCATCTTCAGACTGGACTGATAGCTGTTATTGTAAGAAAACTCTGCCAAAGATAGACACTTGTCCCATTCCTTTCCATAGTGTAGTACACATGCTCGCAACATGTCTTCCAAAATCTGATTTATCCTTTCTGTCTGGCCATCTGTTTGGGGGTGGTATGCTGAGCTTCGGATGATATGGGTCCCAAGTGATTCTTGCAATTGTTCCCAAAATCGTGCCACGAATGGTGCTCCTCTGTCCGAGACTATAGTCTTAGGTATCCCATGCATACGAATTATTTGATCAATGTAGATCTCTGCATATTTCTCTGTCCTGTGGTTGGTGTGCACTGGCAAGAAATGCGCAGTCTTTGTCAACCTGTCCACGATAACCCAAATAGAATCATGGTGTCTGGAGGTATTGGGTAATCCCACTATGAAGTCCATGCAAATGTCCTCCCATTTCCAAGAGGGTATGGGAAGGGGTTGCAAGGGGTCTGCTGCCTTCAAATGACTAGCTTTGATTTTCTGGCAGGTGTCGCACTCGGATATGTACTTGGCAATTTCCCTTTTCATTCTAGTCCACCAATATAAAGATCTGAGATCATGGTACATCTTGTTGCTTCCAGGGTGCATGGAGAATTTGGAGAGGTGAGCTTCATCTAGTATCTTCTTTCTGAGCTTAGGGTCCTTGGGAACAACCAATCGATCTCCAAACCATAGAATTCCCTTGCTGTCCTGTCGGAAACACTTGTATTTTTCTGCCTTTTGCTTGATCATATCTTTGATAACCTGAACACCCTTATCCTCAACCTGTGCCCTGACTATCTATTCTTGCAATGTGGGTTCTACCGAGATATAGCTTAAGTCACCCGAAGAAACAACTTCCAGGTTCAGCTTGCACAACTCATCGCACAGGGTGGTGACTCTTGCATCCATGCTCATACAATTGCACTGAGCCTTTCTGCTTAAGGCATCTGCCACAACATTTGCCTTGCCCGGATGGTAATGCACTTCCAAATCGTAGTCCTTGATTAGCTCCAACCATCTCCTTTGCCTCATGTTTAGATCTGCCTGAGTGAAGATGTATTTGAGACTCTTGTGATCAGTGTAGATGTTACAGTGAGCTCCCATCAAGTAGTGTCTCCATATCTTAAGAGCATGGACTACAACTGCCAATTCTAGATCATGTGTAGGGTAGTTCTGTTCATGGGGCCTGAGTGCTCGGGAAGCATAGGCAATGACTCTGCTCTCTTGCATCAAGACACACCCCAATCCTGTACCAGAAGCATCACAATAAACTTCAAATGGCTTGGTGTTATCTGGTTGAGCCAGCACTGGGGCCATTGTCAAATGCTGTCTCAAAGTGTGAAAGGCATCTTCACACTTTTGGCTCCACTCAAATTTGACTCCCTTCTTCAACAGTTCAGTCATTGGTTTGGCAATCCTGGAGAAATCCGGAATAAATCGTCGATAATACGCTGCCAAACCCAGAAAACTTCGAATCTGCCTCACTGTAGTCGGGGGTTTCCAATCCATTACCTCCTGCACTTTTTCAAGATCAACTGATATCCCATCCTGAGAAATTGTGTGACCCAAGAATTTGATTTCCATCAGCCAGAACTCACACTTAGACAACTTAGCATACAACTGATGGTCACGCAGTCTCTGAAGTACAGTATGCAAATGTTTAGTGTGCTCAGCTTCATTCTTGGAATAAAACAGAATGTCAGCAATGAAAACGACCACAAACTTGTCTAACTCTGGCATGAATACTGAGTTCATCAAGTACATGAAATAAGCCGGGGCATTGGTCAGCCCGAAAGACATCACCAAAAACTCATACAGCCCATATCTGGTAGAAAAGGCCGTCTTGGGAATATCACTGGCACAGATCTTGATTTGATGGTAACCTGAGCGAAGGTCTATCTTGGAGAATACCTTGGCTCCTACCAACTGATCAAACAGAACATCAATACGGGGCAGTGGATATTTGTTCTTGATAGTCACCGCATTGAGAGGGCGGTAGTCAACACACATCCTCAAACTCTCATCCTTTTTCTTTACAAATAAAGCTGGACATCCCCATGGTGAAGTACTTGGACGAATAAACCCCTTGTCCAACAACTCTTGCAATTGCTTCTTCAATTCTGCCAATTCCGCGGGAGGTATCCTATAGGGTCTTTTGGAGATAGGAGCAGTCCCGGGTTGCAACTCAATTGCGAACTCAATGTCTCGGTCAGGTGGCATCCCTGGCAATTCATCTGGGAAAACATCTGGGTAGTGACAGACCGCTGGGATCTTTTCCACTGGGGATTCTAACATAACAAAGGCACAAGATCGGGTACAACCCTGGTCAGGCAAATATAGTGTGGTTTCACCACAAGTTGGTGAGTGCACCTCAATGGCTCTAGCTGCAATATCCATCACAGCCTGATTTCTGGTCAACCAGTCAGTTCCCAATATAATATCCACACTCTCCAAACCCAAAATGAGGAGGTTGGTTTTAATTATCAGACTACCGAACTTTATAGGCACATTCTTGTTAATTTGATAAGTGGCAACCCTGCCTCCTGGTGTTGAAATTGTGATACCCCCATCGGTGTGGTGAAAAGGTAATTGGCACTTGGCACTAAATTTGGCACTGATAAAACTATGTGAAGCACCGGAATCAAAAAGAACAATAGCGGGATAATTTAAAACTGTAAAGATACCAGTCATGATGGGTGCTCCCTCTAGAATATCAGCCATGGTGGTGAAGTTCAGCCTGCCCTGCCTCACTTGCACCTTTTGCCTCTTCCCTTGGTTCTGATTATCATTCTGCCCCTGCCTCTGCTGGTTCCGGGGGCAATTCTTGGCATAGTGTCCGGTGTTGCCACATGTGAAGCACCTGTTGTCATTTGCCTGGCGGTACTGCTGCTGCTGCTGATTGCTCCTCTGGGCTGGAAACTGGGTGCGGTTGGGTGCCTGCTGCTGCTGCGGTCGGATCACCCATCTCCCCTGCTGCTGCTGAGGTCCCCTGTTCTGAGTGTCGGACACAATCCTGAAGCGCTGTGGCTGAGCTGAAGGTCCTGCCACAGGGGTCTTCCTCTTCTTCTCCGCCTGTCGAGCCGTAATGCAATCCTCTTGGGATATAGCCATGTTGACCAACTCATTGTAACTGTTGGCCCTGACGGTGTTGAGACGGTCACGGAGCTTAGTGCTGAGCCCCCTCCTGAACCTGTCTCTCTTCTTCTCATCTGTATCCGCATGATATCCCGCATACTGGCACAAGTCATTAAAAGCCTGGGCATACTGCAACACTGTCCTGTTGCCCTGAGTGAGTGCCAAAAACTCATTGAGCTTCCGGTCCATAATCCCGGCTGGTATATGGTGTCCCCTGAAAGCTGCCTTGAACTCCCTCCACTCCACCTCTCGGTCCTCTGGCTGCATAGCAAGAAAATGACCCCACCAAGTCCTTGCAGGTCCGCGAAGCTGCTGGGTGGCGAACCTGACTTTGGTGACCTCTGAGCAAGCTCCATGGAGTAGTGGGAATTTGGATTCCACCACTCGCAACCATACATCTGCATCAAGTGGGTCCTCTGCCCTTGTGAACAGTGGTGGCTGGGTGCTAAGGAATTCCTGATATGTAGCCGCCGCGGGGTGACGCTGATGGTCTCCACCACCATAGTGCTGAGGTGCTGGTTGACGTTGAGCAAGCTGCCTCAGGATCTCATTCTGCTGAGCCATTAGCTCCTGCAGAGTGGGAGGTGGTGGCGGCGGTGGAGGAACACGCTCATTCTGGCCACGACGCTGCCTCCCGGCCATCTGAAAAACCACATACATGCTTAACACCATATCTCCAAGTTCAATATTTTATCGCGGTGAAAAAGTTAAAATCAACATGATAGACTCCAACTTCAACATAAGGATTTTAAAAAGACATAAATTCCTCTTTCCAAATTTAAACTGATAATAGCATCCATCAAACAGGCTTCCAAGAGAGTTTAACACGATTACATCGATTTGTCCCAAAATGACTCAACTCTATCTAGCCTAGTACCCCAAGGGCGCAAAAGCTAAGCTAGCTGCGAGGAGTCCTACCATCACCAACGTCTAACTCTACTCTGGACATCTAGTGAGCGAATGAGGCCACACTCGACTCGGGGGAAGGTGGTCTTCTCGAGCCAGCAGTGTCCACACTGGAGGCAGGCTCATCTCCTCCCTCGATGTCGACGTCCTCGTTGGCCTCCAGGTCCTGGATCTCCTGGTGATGCATATCCAGGTGCTCGTTAGCCTCAGCAAGCTGCTGCTGAGTATTAATGAGCTGATCCTCAAGAACCTCAATGGTGTTCTCCCTGGTGCCCACTAGCTCCTCCAACTCTTGGATATCAGTGGATAGCTGCTCCACCTGCAAGTCTTTCTCCACCATCTCTTGGGACAAGTCAACCACGAGTTCCTCTCTGTTGTCCAAGGTGATCTTGGTAGCCTCCAATAATGCCATCAGGTGGGACATCGCCTCACTGCGCATTACTTGCAGACGGTACAGCGCATTCATGCACCGTACGGTCAAGTGCGCAGTCTGTCCTGGGTAGATGGCCCAGATATCCTTGGCATGCTCCACCCGATCCTTCCACATTGGGTCGTCCTCCCTCTCAGCGGGGAACAAACCAATGGGGTGGGTGGCCAACTCCAAAGGATGGAACCCGCAGAAAGTAGTCAATCCATGCAGGGCAATCGCCTCGAGTGTGTCCTCTGCTCGGTATCCGAAAGACTCGGAGTCCAAGGAGCGCCAGCCTGGCTGCAGGGGATGAGGCTCCAGGGTCATCCTCACCCTACAGCGGGGCACTCGGTGCTTCTCGAACTGCTGCACCGCGTACTGAGGAGGCGTCGTGTATCCGGCCCCCTGAAGTACCTCCCACAAAATGCGGGGAAAGCCCTCTCGTGCAAGTCTGTCAGTGTGGGTCAGTGCATTTCCGTCATCGAAGGATCCGTGGGAAGTCATCTGTGTACGGTTAAGCGTAAGTAAAAGAAAAAGAATTACAAAAAAGAACAAGGAAAATAAAACTCAGCCTGTCTCTAGTTAAAAGAAAATGGCACTGGGTTGTTATCTGGTTTTTAAGTCTTTACTTAGTTATCCATTTGCTTAATTAAGAATGCATGCATGCTCGTCCTGAACGACCTCACAACAAGATAAAAGGAATAGGGAAGAGCTCCCATCCTGTAAATGTGGCCTGTAGGGCCTAGTTACTTAGCCACCTAGCTACCCTCTATCATCCTAAGGCTTCACATCCTAGGTCTATCCTGCTCGTCCTACTATCTATCCAACATTGTTTCTATCAAGTTTTACTTTAGAAAAGGATGACATTCATGTTTTATCGATTCCTCTGTGGTGGTACAAGCTCCGATACCAGCTGTGGCGGAACTGCCCAAATTATTCCGACTTAAGTGCCTAAGCCCCGCCTTAGAGGCTAGACCACACTTAAATGGGAATAACCCGTCAATCCCTCGGATCTAGTCCGACACGGCCACTGACAGGATCAAGTACCACACTCTCACTCGATGGTGAGTCACAGAGCAAATATAATAAAGCATGAAACCATACATGTCAGAGTATTAAATTATTACATCACCATCATCATCATCGGAGTTTTTGCAAAAGTAACCATCATTGTTTGAAGTGCAGCGGAAATAAACTAACGGTAAATAAGTAGAGAGATGGGGAAGCCTGTCCCATCACTCCTCATGCTCCTCCTCAGCCGAGGCAGGGTCCCACTCGACAGTCTAACCCGGTGGCAAGATGGACGACCAAGTCACTCCAGCAACCATTTCCTCCAGAGAACCTGTAAAAATTATGCCACAAGCAAGGCTGAGTATACTAATAATCAGCTAGACTTACCCGGTGCGAGGAGTCTACTCCTCTACCTCTAGACATGCAGCTGTTTGGCTGTGGGGTTTGGTTGCCAAAAGCACTAGCTGAGTTTCTCAATCAAGATTTTAACTTTGTCAAAATTAAGTATGACTCTCTTAAGGCTAAAAGTGTATTATCTACTCATACATAGTAGCAAGCATTTTTAGCAATCAACATCTTGTATCATCTCAACACAGTTCCACTTGTTACTCAATGTAGCAGCATGGATCAAGCAGTCTCATTAGCTGCGAGAAGCAGACGATTCGAATCGAGTTTTAAACCTTGCAAGGTAAACCTAAACACACGACATGCAGGGGCACTCCGTCCCCACACACACCAACCGTCCCCATCGATTCCCTGGCAACAGATCAGGGCTCACCGCCTTGGCGTACAATGCCTCACTGACCCTGACTGGCCGTCGTGCAGTGACCGCACTTGTACCCACCATAACCGGAATGGGAGACCTCGTCTCAGGTCGCGTGAGGGGATATGTCTGCGGGCAGGTTCACTCAGGTACTAGGCTTACCGATTTACCATATTTCTCGGTATGTGTTTAGTACATTCAAACGCTTGACACACGGTACCACACCTTAATCCTTATTCCCATTTTTATTCCGTGAACAACCAATCCCCATGGATGGTTGCCCACACCCAACATCCGTACGATATGAAAGTGGGTACAATCAATGTCCTGACCTCGCGCGAGTGCTAGAAAAATCACTCGTCTTCTACCGAGATCCTACTTAATAAAGCAGCTACTTGACCTAGCATACTAGTATTCATCTCAACAGGGTTCCTGAGATCATGCAACTAAGGTTCCAAACAATTCCTACACCTATGTGCACAATCAATCCTACAATCATTAAGTGAAGTAAAATAGCATAATTAACAGGTTATGCATAAAACCGGGGCTTGCCTTCCAAAGCAGTGGCAGGCAGGTCCTCTGGTGCAGACTCTGGTGCTGGATCTGGGACTACCTCCTGAGCAGCTCCTTGCTCCGGCACGAGGATGTACTCTCCGTCAGCGAGGTTACAGTCTATCGAATGTAATGAACATGTATGCCATGATTATGCAGGATTTAATAACATTATGCTAAAAAGAAACTAAGTCAAGAAGTAACTTAAGGTTTATTGGTGAGGTGGGGCCTCTAATGGGTTAGACTTATCACCTTTAAGCTTAGGTTTTTGCTGAGAATAAACATAGGTAATTTGTATTGCCCTTGTATCCTTCAGTGGATAAGATATAAGGGATTTTAAGATGGCACATCTTTCTATTACTCATTTTTCCCTTTTCTCTTATTTCCTACTTATGGTTTCTAAGGTAGGGTTGAACTATGACAGGGGTTTAATATTTTCCAAAAATTCTATAAAAAGTACAGTGGGTTGTTAATTGCTATTCTAGCCTGTTTTAAGAATTTGAGGCTCAACATATAAAGACTATGCTTAAGACAAAAAGAATAAAAGTTGGGTAAATGAGCTACTTTGTACTGCAACTCTTAATTAGAGGTGGGTGCTGTCCTAAAGGTTATTTTTGCTGGCATCCATTAATAATAATAGGCTTCTGTGCTAACAATTACAGAAAACTAAGGGGTGGTTAATTAGTTATGATTTTCTTAAGTTTAGTGTCAAAAAGGCACTTTCTACTACATTACTATTTGAAAAATGTCAAACAGCAGATTTATATTTTTCCTAAGTTCTCATTAATAAAACATTAGTTATCCCAAGGGTGGGGGTGTTTTTACCTTGGGGTTATTTGTGGTAGGGTTTTTCTAAGTTATCCCTATTTTATTAATTTAAAAGGTATCCTACTTATTTTATACTAAACCAGGGTATGATATATTTTTCCACTGAACTACATTAAATAAGTATCCTAACAAAAATAGGGGTGCTCTCTGGTTCATGGTTTAAATTACATTTTCTAATTTTCTTATCTTTAAGCATATTATGGAATAAGGGGTAAAAACTAACTTAATAGAGTGGACAGAGAGGTTCAACATTTTTAAACAGGTCAGTAGGTAAATATAAGCTTCTCCAAATTTTCCTAACCCTAGTCAATTAGCACAACTATTTTTCTTTCTATTATTGAGCTTTTGGCCAAAACTAACATTAAATCAGAGCTTTAAAATCTTCCTTAGTACCAAGGGGTTTTATATTTTTCTTAAATAGGTTACATTAATTAGAGTCTGGCAAAATTGGTTTGACCAAATTTGGATGAACTAAACATAAGTTATGAATTTTTAAAGTCTCTGTTCAATTTTAAAATAGATTTTAAAAGAGTTTCCTGGAAAAACAGTTTACACCGGGGTCCCTGGGTTTAAACCAAATCAACCCTCGCAAATCTACCCTCGTGCCACTGTTCCCCTGTGTCTCTGACATTTCACAAAACCCCCCGACCTTCTCTCCCTCTCACCCGCAGTCCTTCCCCCAACTGAAACAGTAATCGCGGGAAAGAAAAGGGTGGCGCGGCTTACCGGCGGCGAGGGAGGTCCGGTGAAGGGTGGGGTTGGCTCGGGGAGACTCTAGCGGTCACGTCGAGGTACGGCTTGACGTCGGGGATGGCCGGAATCGCCCGGTCCACGAGCGCAGGCGGGTGTGCTCGTCGGCGGCGAGTGTACCGGCCAAACTACGGCGAACTGGTTCAATCCAAGGGCACGGTGAGCTTCACGGTGTAACGTAGCGACTGTGTGCACAAGGAATCGAAGGATGGTTGAGTGGTTTACCCGGTCCACGTACTCTGGCGGGGTTGAGAGCTCCGGCGAGCGTGGGCTGGCCTCTCCGGCGAAGCAAACTCCGATTCCTCGCTCGGGGAGCTTCACGGAGGGGCGCACAGTCTTCTCTGAGGGCTGGACGGGGTTGGGAATGGCTCTATTGGCCGGTCTACGGTGACAGAGGGATTGGGCGGCCGCGGACTCGCTGCGCACGGGCAAACGGCGGCGAGCTAGACTCCGGTGAGGTTTTGAGGGTGCGCGGAAGAGTGTAGCCGAAGCCTGGGAGGGCTTTATAAGCTCGGGCGCGGGCCACGGCGCTGGTTTGGCTCGGGCGCGGCGCTGGGCATGCGGGGGCGCGCGCGGGCGTGCTCTGGTGCGGGCAGAAGGCGTCGAACACGTGGAGGTGAGTTTCTTCCATTGTTCAAACGTCTCCAGAGATCGCAAACGTGCGAATCTTGCCATGAATCCGGCGCAGACCTCCTCCTGGCACCTAGGGCTATCTCACATGTGTGAGTTCCAAAGGAGGATACGCCCTAGATCAGGAGATAGACGGGCGCCAAATCTGGCTTGTCTTACTGCCCACACTGCGACAAAACTGATGTCAAGAGCTGTCAAACGTCAGGGTCTCGGTGTCCACTTTTTCCAGGGGGTGCCTTAAGTGGTATACCACATTTTTGGTATAGAACCCAAGTGGTTTTGGTGCCATCTTCAAGGTGAACACGGTTGATCCTTAAACTAGGGTTAAAATGGACTTAGAGAGAAATAGAGGGCTCTAGCTCTCTCTCCACTTGGAGATTTGAAATGGGGTTTCTCCAGGGGTCTTTTTGCAATATTCCCCCCCTAATTGATGGTTATATAGTTAGTTAAGGTTTGGGTAAAAATTACTCATGCTTTGCACACTTGTTCACTCTCTTTCCCCTCTTACCTAGGGTTTTGGGAGATAGGGTTTAAGAGAGGTCTAGGGTTCTTCTCCCCTCTTATCCATGGTAGTAAGTGAGCAAGGATTAGAGTAATGCTTCTTAGGTCATTGGCAACTTGATTAGCACATGATCTCCAAAGTTCTTATGTGTTGCCCTAAGCCTTTACCCCATATAATTCACAGTCCTTAGTGCCAAGATGTGCTCTAGCCATGGTAACACCTGGGGTGTTACACGTACCGACACGCGTACGAATGTGACGTGGAGTGCGTGGAGTACGCCGAGGCCCTCGCCGAATCCGAGGCCCTCATCGCCGACCTGGAGAGCCTCTCCAAGGAGGCGCCAGACGTGAAGCGCCATGCCGGCAACTTCGAGCCAGCGGAGACGGTTAAGTCCGTCCCTCTCGACCCCAGCAACGACACCTCCAAGCAGATCCGGATCGGCTCCGAGCTCGATCCCAAATAGGAAGCAGTGCTCGTCGACTTTCTCCGCGCAAACGCTGACGTTTTCGCGTGGAGTCCCTCGGACATGCCCGACATACCGAGGGATGTCGCCGAGCACTCGCTGGATATCCGAGTTGGGGCCCGACCCGTGAAGCAGCCTCTGCGCCGATTCGACGAAGAAAAGCGCAGAGCCATAGGCGAGGAGATCCACAAGCTAATGGCGGCAAGGTTCATCAAAGAGGTATTCCATCCCGAATGGCTTGCCAACCCTGTGCTTGTGAGAAAGAAAGGAGGGAAATGGCGGATGTGTGTAGACTACACTGGTCTAAACAAAGCATGTCCAAAAGTTCCCTACCCTCTGCCTCGCATCGATCAAATTGTGGATTCCACTGCTGGGTGCGAAACCCTGTCTTTCCTCGATGCCTACTCAGGGTATCACCAAATCAGGATGAAAGAGTCCGACCAGCTCGCGACTTCTTTCATCACACCTTTCGGCATGTACTGCTATGTTACCATGCCGTTTGGTTTGAGGAATGCGGGTGCGACATACCAAAGGTGCATGAACCACGTGTTCGGCGAACACATTGGTCGAACGGTCGAGGCCTACGTCGATGACATTGTAGTCAAGACGAGGAAAGCCTCCGACCTCCTTTCCGACCTTGAAACGACATTCCGGTGTCTCAAGGCGAAAGGCGTAAAGCTCAATCCCGAGAAGTGCGTCTTCGGGGTCCCCCGAGGCATGCTCTTGGGGTTCATCGTCTCCGAGCGGGGCATCGAGGCCAACCTAGAGAAAATCACGGTCATCACCAACATGGGGCCCATCAAGGACTTGAAAGGCGTACAGAGGGTCACGGGATGCCTTGCGGCTCTGAGCCGTTTCATCTCGCGCCTCGGCGAAAGAGGCCTGCCTCTGTACCGCCTCTTAAGAAAGGCCGAGTGCTTCACTTGGACCCCTGAGGCCGAGGAAGCCCTCGGGAACTTGAAGGCGCTCCTCACGAACGCGCCCATCTTGGTTCCCCCTGCTGCCGGAGAAGCCCTCTTGATCTACGTCGCCGCTACCACTCAGGTGGTCAGCGCCACGATCGTGGTTGAGAGATGAGAAGAAGGGCATGCATTGCCCGTCCAGAGGCCAGTCTACTTCATCAGTGAGGTACTATCCGAGACCAAGATCCGCTGCCCACAAATTCAGAAGCTGCTGTATGCGGTGATCCTAACGCGGCGGAAGTTGCGACACTACTTCGAGTCTCATCCGGTAACTGTGGTGTCATCCTTCCCCCTGGGGGAGATCATCCAGTGCCGAGAAGCCTCGGGTAGGATTGCAAAGTGGGCAGTGGAAATCATGGGCGAGACAATCTCGTTTGCCCCTCGGAAGGCCATCAAGTCCCAAGTCTTGGCGGACTTTGTGGCTGAATGGGTCGATACCCAGCTCCCAACAACTCCGATCCAACCGGAACTCTGGACCATGTTTTTCGATGGGTCGCTGATGAAGACAGGGACAGGCGCGGGCCTGCTCTTCATCTCGCCCCTCGGGAAGCACCTACGCTACGTGTTGCGCCTCCATTTCTCGGCGTCCAACAATGTGGCCGAGTACGAGGCTCTGGTCAACGGGTTGCGCATCGCCATCGAGCTAGGGGTCTGACGCCTCGATGCTCGCGGTGACTCGCAGCTCGTCATTGACCAAGTCATGAAGAACTCCCATTGCCGCGACCCGAAGATGGAAGCCTACTGCGATGAGGTTCGGCGCTTGGAGGACAAGTTCTACGGGCTCGAGCTCAACCACATCGCTCGACGGTACAACGAGACTGCGGACGAGCTGGCTAAGATAGCCTCGGGGCGGACAACGGTTCCCCCGGACGTCTTCTCCCGAGACCTGCATCAACCCTCCGTCAAGACCGACGACGCGCTCGAGCCCGAGAAGGCCTCGGCTCAGCCCGAGGCACCCTTAGCTCAGCCCGAGGCACCCTCGGCCCCCGAGGGTGAGGCACTGCGCGTCGAGGAGGAGCGGAGCGGGGTCATGCCTAATCGAAACTGGCAGACCCCGTACCTACAATATCTCCACCGAGGAGAGCTACCCCTCGACCGAGCCGAAGCTCGACGGTTGGCGCAGCGCGCCAAGTCGTTCGTCTTGCTGGGGGACGGGAAGGAGCTCTACCACCGCAGCCCCTCAGGCATCCTCCAGCGATGCATATCCATCGCCGAAGGCCAGGAGCTCTTACAAGAAATACACTTGGGGGCTTGCGGTCATCACGCAGCGCCTCGAGCCCTTGTTGGAAACGCCTTCCGACAAGGTTTCTACTGGCCAACCGCGGTGGCCGACGCCACTAGAATTGTCCGCACCTGCCAAGGGTGTCAGTTCTATGCGAGGCAGACACACTTGCCCGCTCAGGCCCTGCAGACGATACCCATCACCTGGCCGTTTGCTGTGTGGGGGCTGGACCTCGTTGGCCCCTTGCAGAAGGCACCCGGGGGCTACATGCACCTTCTGGTCGCCATCGACAAAATTCTCCAAGTGGATCAAGGTCCGACCCCTAAACAGCATCAGGTCCGAACAGGCGGTGGCGTTCTTCACCAACATCATCCATCGCTTTGGGGTCCCGAACTCCATCATCACCGACAACAGCACCCAGTTCACCGGCAGGAAGTTCCTGGACTTCTGCGAGGATCACCACATCCGGGTGGACTGGGCCGCCGTGGCTCACCCCATGACGAATGGGCAAGTAGAGCGTGCCAACGGCATGATTCTGCAAGGGCTCAAGCCGCGGATCTACGACGAGCTCAACAAGTTCGGCAAGCGATGGATGAAGGAGCTCCCCTCGGTGGTCTGGAGTCTGAGGACAACACCGAGCCGAGCCACGGGCTTCACACCGTTCTTTCTAGTCTATGGGGGCCGAGGCCATCTTGCCCACAGACTTAGAATACGGTTCCCCGAGGACGAGGGCCTACGATGACCAAAGCAATCGAGCTAACCGAGAAGACTCACTGGACCAGCTGGAAGAGGCTCGGGACATGGCCTTACTACACTCGGCGTGGTACCAGCAGTCCCTGCGATGCTACCATGCCCGAGGGGTTCGGTCCCGAGACCTCCAGGTGGGCGACTTGGTGCTTCAGCTGCGGCAAGACGCCCGAGGGCGACACAAGCTCACGCCTCCCTGGGAAGGGCCGTTCGTCATCGCCAAGGTTCTGAAGCCCGGGACGTACAAGCTGGCCAACAGTCAAGGCGAGGTCTACAGCAACGCCTTGAACATCCGACAGCTACGTCGCTTCTACCCTTAAGATGCTTTCAAGTCGTTCGTACACCTCGTTCACACACAAAGTCTAACCATCAAGGAAGGGTCAGCCTTGCCTCGGCAAAGCCCGACCCTCCCTCGGGGGCTAGAAGGGGGGAACCCCCTCCGCGTCTGTTGGGGACTTGTTCTCAAATGCTATGAATTAAGAACAAGGCAACATAAAATGTTAAATAATAATGTCCTTCGTCCGCTGAAGCATTATTTCCCCAAGGATTTAATGAACTTCGGACGAAGGTTATGATGACACAATTACGAAGGTTGTATTTTCGTAATTAAACTCTCAGAGATAAAACAGAACAAGACATAAAGTATTAAAGACAAGTAAGTTAGAAGTAAACAACATCATTTACATATTGTATAAACTTGATGTATTCAAATATAATGTTTAGATACATTTATACCTCTACCTTGACAGGGATTAATTTCCGAGTGATGTGATTGCAATTATAGGAATCCGTGAACAGTAAAGGAATACTGTTCACTATTTATAGGCACAGGACACAACCTGTGAGCAATTACAATCATACCCCTCATGAAAGTTTACAACAACGACTCAAACTCTTATGGACTAAAAGGTCATTCTATCTTTAAGTCGGTTTGTAATTCCGAAGCTTCATGAACGGCACCCTTCGGCATCACGTACAGACAGCTTCAGCCGAAGTTGTTTCTTCCTGCAGGACCTTCGGCGACGAAGCATGGTCCCAACAGTAGCCCCTTCGCGGTGCTAGATCGTTTTTCGTAACGAGCTTGATCCGTGAAAAAAGTCTCTTAGGCTTCAGGAAGCCGAAGGTCCGAAAAACACCTTCCCTGAGCTCGTTGTCGAGAAACGATACAGTTTCCGAGCGCGTAGCGGTCCCACCATGCAGGTTCACTATTTTGGTCTTTGTGGCCCACCACGCAGCGGGTGCGAGCAGCTGTTTGCCTGGTGTAAAAATCCTGACGATTCACCTTCTTACCTGCAGCACTATATAAACAGACAGGTAGGTGTGAAGTTACCACAGCATTCATTGCTATTGCACTGTTTTGCTGCCAAAAATTTTAACCATAGCCGAAGCTTGACTCTCGCATTCAGACGAAGCTGCAGTTTGGTGCCTACTTCGTCAGAAGAAAAACTTCGGGAGAAACGGTTATTTAATTCCCAAGAAATCTTTCAAGAAGTTCAAAATTAAATGGCCAGAGTGCGCTCTACTGCTAGAGTTGAGCGTGAGGGAGACGAAGCCGAAGGTGCGGAGACTGTTCCTATCTCCGAAGCAATGCAGCGATCCGGATTGGTGACCTCAGAAAGAATCCCCACTACCGAAACAGAACAAGTTGCTGCCGAAACGGAACAAGAAGATATTGAGGAAGCTGATTCTGACGGTGATTACCATATCGCAGTACCGAGCAAGCCTAGCCATTTGGACTTCGGAAAGTCGACTATCTCCAAGGCTGATTTTTCCAAAATGGTGAAGTCGGGCTATTTCAGTGAAGATGAGAAGAAGCTGATCCGCTTCGGGGGAGAGGAAACTACCCCGAAGCCAGAAAAGGATGAAATAGTTATTTTCAAGAGTTTTCTAAAAGTTGGGTTGAGATTTCCTTTAAATAGAATGATTTCTGATGTGCTGCAAAAGTTTGGGATTTATTTTCACCAGCTGACTCCTAACGCCATTGTCAGGCTTAGCGTTTATATCTGGGCTCTCCGAAGCCAGGCGGTTGAGCCGTTTGCCGACAGCTTCTGTCGAGTACATGAACTGCATTACCAGACTAAGGCCAGAAAGGATGGGTTGCATGAAAATTTTGGTTGTTATAATTTTGCCTATCGGAAAACCACAAAATTTCCTGTGATTAGCTACCGAAGCAAATGGCCGGCAGGCTGGAAGTCAGAATGGTTTTATGTCAAAGTTGACGATGACAAAGAGAAGCTGGTACAGAACCCTCTTGAACTGATCTTCGGAGAAACCAGACCCTGATGCAATATGAAAGCAGAAGGTCCAACTTGTACCGCACTGGCTGAATTCAAAATTATTGCAGAACACATTGGCACTAGAGATTTAGTGCAGGAATTTCTGGCCTTCAGAGTATTTCCAACTATGAAGGAGTGGACTATGCCGAAGCTTAAAGGAGAAAAGAAAGAGGGGGAACTTGTCCGACTGCCCTATTATTATAAGTTTAAGAAATATTTTAAAGCACCCTGCCAAGAATGGCTCGATACAATCGAAGTAATGAGTAATGAAATTCTTGGAAATTACTCTAAAAAAGAGGACCAGCTGATGACAGCAGCCTTCGGCACTCGGCCGAAGCGAAGGCTGAACAGGGTGCTTGATGCTATAGGATTTGAATATGCTGATTATGGTCGACTGAGCGGGGATGCTGGAGGCCCGAAGCGAAAAAGAATTGCCAGCGCTGCTGACGAAGAGGTCGTCAAGGTAGCCAAAAAGAAAAGGGAAGATTCTGAAAAACTTAGCCCTGAAAAATTGAACCCTGAGCCGAAGGTGGCCACTGCAAGAAAGAGGAAAACTGCAACTCCAGAACCAAAAACGTTGGTGCAAGAAGAAGATACTCCTGCAACGCCTTCTGCTGTTGAAGTAGAAGAGATCATGAAGGTAATGACTGAACCCTTGCATGTCAAGCTAAGTCCGCTGGCGCTGGAACTGACGAAGTTTTTTCAGAAGGACAAGGCAGCTTCGGCAGAAGAAGGTCCTGTACTGCCGAAAAAACGAAGGATCATTCAAATAGCAGATGTAATCCATGGGACACCGTCACCGACACCGGCATCAAGAATTGCTATTGACCAGACTGCCGAAATCGCCGAAGCTAAAGGCGCCGCAGCCGAAGCCACCAGAGCGGAAACCTTCAAAGCTGAAACTGGCGCAACCGAAGCTGCCGGGGCTGAAACCGGGGCCACAGAAGATCCGAACCTGGAAGAAACACTTGAAGTTATTGATAACATACTCCTAAAAATGACTGAGGAAGAATCTGTTGTGGCCGCGGCGAGCACAGCTACTGAAAAGGGGAAAAAGCAAGCTGAAGACATTTTGGAGGAAGAAAATTTTGAATTTCAAGATTTACTTGGGCAAGGACTGACAGACGCTGAAAAAGCAGAGCTTAAAAAATGTGTCATAGCCTGCGGATATAATCCAGGGGCTACACTATTCGGTGGGGTCAACGAAGGAAAGCTGAGGTGCCTTCGAAACCGCAGCGAAGCTAAAATTGTTAGAACTCTCTGCAAAAACATTGGCTTGCCGAAGCTAGAAACGGACCTCTGCCGTTGCCAACGACACCATATCGCCGGAAGCTTGCTTTATGCGAACTTCAAGGTAACAAATATTTTTGTTATTTTATTACTATTATTATTATCTTTTAGGTCGTTTTCTAACGAAGATCGTTTCGACAGAGCATATTATTAAGTAAGGTTCTAAAAATGCAACAAGATCTCGAAGAAGAGAAGAACAAAGCCGTCATCCAAGATTTGGCTGAAAAAGTTGAAAATTACGAAGCTAATCTGAAAAAGAAAGACTTCACCATCCAGGACCTTGAAATCATGGTTAAAGAGCACAAGGGTGCATTAGAAAAGAAAGAGTTTGTTATTCAGACTATGGAGGGTTCTTTGGCTGAAACCCAAACTGAGAACAACAGCTTAAAGAATGAATTGCTCCAACAATCAGAAAAATTTGAGCAAGAAAAGAAATATCTTGAAGCAAGCCTGAAAATTGAGGTGGATAAAAATTCAAATTTGCAGAAATCCTTTAAAGAACTTCAAGAGAAATGCCTAAGTTTCGGCAGCCGATGCGTGCAGCGGCTGAAGGATGTGTTTCATTCTGTCAGAGCCAGCTCTGCAAAATTTACACCTTCAGCTGAAAATCTGCCCAGCACATTAGAATATATTGAAGGCGAGGTTGATGCCCTTGACGAAGTTATTGGTGGGCACGCCGACTTCTGCGCCCTGGTAGCTTCTCGGGGCACAGCCACTGCTTTTCTGAAGGCTGGCTGCACGCATGGAAATATTGTGAACAGACCAAACTTCAGCTTGTCAGCATCAGATCTGATAGATATCCCAAGCCTAGCCCGAAGCATTGGAAATAGATTCATGACCCAGATCTGGGTAAGTGGCGGGCGAAAAATGGCAGGTGACGAAGCTCGAAGTCATCTTAAGCCGGTAAGAAACTTATGTTTGTTACTTTTACCTTCTCCTTGAAATTTGCACTTTTCTTATTCTGCTGCTTGATATGTGTAGGATGACGAAGCTAAAGAATGACGAAGCTAAAGTTTGACGAAGCCTGGCCTGAAGCTTGATAGTTGCTTACAATATACTTTCCTGCAAAAATTCTGGAGAAACTCTTGTAATATATTTATGGATCAACTCATGTAAATTTGTACATACCTTGTAATATATTTTGTTTCTGCTATCTGTGTACAATCTGCTTTGCTGTGGATGAAACTTCTCTTTTGAGCCGAAGGCGAAAAAACACCTTCCCTTCTTTTCGTACACAACGAACAATAAAAAATTTTACCTTCGAAGTTTTTCCTCATTGCCGAAGCATCTGTGTTTTTTGTGCGGTATAATGATGATTCTATGTATGTCTAAATGTATGTTTATGAATGCAAATGACATGATGAGATGTATTGTGCAAATGAATATCAAAACACATATTCAAAAAACCATAATCATAGCCCTTCAGCGTTGACTTTTCGCTGTAAGCCTCCCTTAGGAGCTTCTTCGCCTTTTACTTTCGGCGGAATCAGCGCTTATTTTTCGCTGTAAGCCTCCCTTAGGAGCTTCTTCGCCTTTTACTTTCGGCGGAATCAGCGCTTATTTTTCGCTGTAAGCCTCCCTTGGGAGCTTCTTCGCCTTTTACTTTCGACGGAACCAGCGCTTATTTTTCGCTGTAAGCTCTGCATTCCCTTAGGAACGACTTTTAAGCTTCTCCCTGTTTCCTTTTCTTTTTTCCTTTGCATTTACATTTACATTTTTTGGGGGATATCACTCTCATAGAATTGAAATAAGGAAAATTACATGTTGTGGCCCCATTAAAAACCTTTCTCCCCCTTTGGAAAGGAAAAAGGTGCCACAAAAAAGAATATATAAAAAATTACATCAAACTAAACATAATATCGCCGAAGCTCATCCGCATTCCATGATCTAGGAATGTCGTTGCCGTCCATATCCTTCAATCTGTAGGAACCGGGTCTTGACGAAGATACTACCAAAAAGGGACCTTCCCACTTCAGCTGTAATTTGCCTACTGTCTCAGGGTTGGCTACTCTTCGAAGTACCAAGTGTCCTGGTTCAATGTTCTTCAGCTTGACCTTTCTGTCACGCCATTTTATTGTTTCAGCTTGATATTTATTGATGTTTTACACAGCTTGAAGTCTGATCCCTTCAATAGCATCTTTTTCTACAGAGCAATCAGCTTCGTCTTCGCCTTCTGCCGAAGCTACTGTCCTTATTGATCCTGCTTTGGCCTCTTCTAGGGTTATTGCTTCGTCACCGAACAATAGTTTAAAGGGCGTAAAGCCTGTTGACCTTGACATGGTTGTGTTATGGCTCCACACCACTTTGATTAACTCGTCTGGCCACTTTCCCCTGGGCTGATTGAAGATTGACTTCATTATTCCTGTCATTATGATCCCATTAGCTCTTTCTACAAGTCCATTTGACTCTGGGTGTCGGACTGATGCAAAATGGATCTTCGTGCCAATTTGATCACAAAATTCTCTGAAGACTTCAGAATCAAACTGTGTCCCATTATCCACAGTAATAGCCTTCGGCACTCCGAAGCGACAAACAATGTTTTGCCAGAAAAACTTTTGAATAGTAAATGAAGTTATTGTGGCCAAGGGCTTTGCCTCAATCCACTTGGAAAAGTATTCCACTGCCACTACTACATATCTTAGGTTCCCCTGTGCTGGTGGTAATGGGCCTAGTAAATCGAGGCCTCACCTTTGCAACGGCCAAGTGGGTTGTATTAATTGGGTTAAAGACGAAGGTTGTTTTTGATCTTTTGCACATTTCTGACAACCTTCGCACTTTTGGACCAGATCTGCTGCATCCGAAGCTGCCTTTGGCCAATAAAATCCTTGGCGAAAAACTTTCCCAAGCAAGGGCCTAGATCCAATGTGAGATCCACACAGGCCTGCATGTATTTCCTTCATTAATTCTATACCTTCGGATCTGGATAAACACTTGAGCAATGGGGAACAGACCCCACGCTTGTATAACTCCCCTTCTATTATGACATATGGTCGAGCTCTTGCTTCTATTCTCCTGTTATAAGCTTCGTCGTCTGAAAGAAAATTACCCTGAAGGAAAGAGATGATCTCAATTCTCCAATCTTCGCTATAAACAGGGGATATGTTAAGGATTGCTCTTTCAAGAAGCTCGACCGAAGGTGCTTTTATTGTTTCGAAAAATACTTCTGAAGGTATAGGCAGCCCCTGGGCTGCTGACTTGGCCAACAGATCAGCATATTCATTTTCTCCACGAGGAATGTTTTTGACAGAGAAACCTTCGAAGTAAGCCTCAATCCTTCGGACTGTATCTAGATATTTTTCAAGCTTCGGGTCTCTTGCTTTATAGCTCTTGTCAACATGACCAGAAATAACTTGAGAATCAGTTTTAAGAATGGCCTTTCTGATTCCCATTGCCTTTAGCTTTCGAAGACCCAAGAGCAGAGCTTCATACTCAGCGATATTATTTGTGCAACTAAAATCAAGTCTTGCCGCATAACAAGTTTTAACTTTGGATGGTGAAACCAACACAGCAGTCGCTCCTGCTCCGAAGGTTCCCCAAGACCCATCACAAAACACTGTCCATGCTTCGGCATCTTTATTCGTTTCTTCCTCCTGAGCCCCTGGCGTCCAGTCAGCAATGAAGTCTGCCAACGCTTGGGAATGAATCGAAGACCTATGGACATAATCAATACAAATTTCATTGAGCTCTGCAGCCCATTTTCCAATCCTTCCAGTAGCTTCTCGGTTTCTCATAATGTCCTTCAGAGGTTGCGAAGAAGGAACAATTATGTTGTAAGCTTGAAAATAATGTCGAAGCTTCCTGGAGGCCATCAAAATAGCATACAGTACCTTCTCCAATTCTGTATAATTTTTCTTTGATAAACTAAGGACCTCGGATACGAAATATATTGGAGCCTGCCTCTTAACTTGGCCTTCAAGCTTCTCCTGAACAAGTGCTGCACTTACCGCTGAGTGCGAAGCTGCCACATATAATAACAAAGGAGCCCCTGGCGTTGGTGGAGTTAATGTTGTTAGATCTATCAAATATAGCTTCAGCTCTTCGAAGGCTTTCTGCTGGATTGGTCCCCATTGAAAGACTTCGGTTGACTTCAGCACTTCGAAGAATGGTAAGTTTCTCTCCGCTGAACTGGATATGAATCTGTTGAGAGATGACAGCCTTCCTGTCAATCTTTGAGCCCCCTTTTTTGTACTTGGTGGTTCCATTCGAAGTATAGCTTCGATTTTGCTTGGATTAGCCTCAATTCCCTTTGTTGAAACTAGGCAACCAAGAAATTTCCCCTTCTTTACTCCGAAGACACATTTTTCTGGATTCAGCTTTAGACCAGCCTGTCTAAAATTAGCGAAGGTCTCCTGTAAATCAGCAATGTGGTTATCTTGCTTCGTGCTTTTTACAATGATATCATCAACATAAGTTAGCACATTCCTGCCTATCTGAGAATGGAGGACCTTCGCTGTCATTCTGCTGAAACTTCCTCCGGCATTCTTAAGCCCCTCAGGCATCCGGAGGTAACAATATGTTCCACTAGGGGTTATGAAGCTGGTTTTCGGTTCATCCTCCTTCTTCATCCAGATTTGATTATAGCCTGAATAGCAATCCAGCAGACTCATAAGCTCTGATAAAGCTGCTGCATCGACTAAGGAATCTATCCTTGGCAATGGAAACTCGTCCTTCGGACAGGCCTTATTGAGATCAGTAAAATCGACACACATTCTCCATTTACCATTTTCCTTCTTCACCATAACAGTGTTAGCCAACCATTCTGGGTATTTTACCTCTCTAATAACTCTGGCACTGAGGAGTCTTTTCACTTCATTCCGAGCACCTTTGGCCTTGTCATCAGACATCTTCCGAAGCCTCTGCTTTCTGGGTCTGAAGGATGGATCAACATTGAGCGAGTGCTCAATAACATCCCTGTTAACTCCACAAAGATCATTAGCTGACCAAGCAAAAACATCTTTATTGTTGAACAAAAACCTTATCAAGGTTTTCTCCTGCTCTTCAGACAATTGAGATCCCAATAGCACCTTCTGCCCTGCTATATCTTCACATAAGAGCATGGGCTTCGGCTGATCAGCCGAAGCAGCCTTTTCCCTTCTGAACTTGTATTGCTCACAAGCTTCGGTTCCATCTATATTATGGATTGCTTTTGAGTCTGTCCAATTTCCTTCGGCCCTTCTGGCAGCTTCCTGACTTCCATGAATAGAAATGGGCCCTTGGTCCGAAGGTATCTTCATGCAAAGATAAGCTGGATGAAGAATTGCTTCGAAGGCATTGAGAGTACCACGACCAATGATTGCATTGTAAGGGTATTCCATGTCAACAATATCAAACACAACTTGTTCAGTCCTTGTGTTGTTGATAAATCCGAAGGTTATTGGCATTGAGATTTTGCCGAGTGCTACAATCTGCCTTCTTCCGAAGCCGCAAAGGGGATGTGTGGCATCAAAAATTTTATCTTCGGGCTCTTGCATCTGTCTGAAGGCCTTAGCAAATATGATATCAGCTGCACTGCCTGTATCAACCAAAACATTGTGGACCAGAAATCCTTTGATAACACAAGAGATAACCATAGCATCATTGTGTGGGTAATCCTTGAGTTGAAGATCCTCTTGGGAGAAGGTAATAGGAATGTGAGACCATCTTGACTTGATGAAGGGTCCTTGCACCCCGACGTGCTGTACCCTTCTCTGCGCCTCCTTCTTCTGCTTCTTGTTGGCTGGCTCTGAGCATGAACTGCCTGTTATCGGGAGTACCAGCTTCGGAGCCGAAGCAGCTCCAGCTTGAATGTTGAACGAAGCCATCAGCTCAGAAAAGTGGAAGTGAATTCACCGGCGGTGGGCGCCAATGTTGGGGACTTGTTCTCAAATGCTATGAATTAAGAACAAGGCAACATAAAATGTTAAATAATAATGTCCTTCGTCCGCTGAAGCATTATTTCCCCAACGATTTAATGAACTTCGGACGAAGGTTATGATGACACAATTACGAAGGTTGTATTTTCGTAATTAAACTCTCAGAGATAAAATAGAACAAGACATAAAGTATTAAAGACAAGTAAGTTAGAAGTAAACAACATCATTTACATATTATATAAACTTGATGTATTCAAATATAATGTTTGGATACATTTATACCTCTGTCTTGATAGGGATTAATTTCCGAGTGATGTGATTGCAATTATAGGAATCCGTGAACTGTAAAGGAATACTGTTCACTATTTATAGGCACAGGACACAGCCTGTGAGCAATTACAATCATACCCCTCATGAAAGTTTACAACAACGACTCAAACTCTTATGGACTAAAAGGTCATTCTATCTTTAAGTCGGTTTGTAATTCCGAAGCTTCATGAACGGCACCCTTCGGCATCACGTACAGACAGCTTCAGCCGAAGCTGTTTCTTCCTGCAGGACCTTCGGCGACGAAGCATGGTCCCAACAGCGTCAAAATTTTCCTCGGAAAAGATCTTTTCTGCCAGAACGTCTTTCGTGCTTTTTGACTACTTCGAAAGTGGGATCCTGAAAACGATGGAGTACACGTAAGCAGCCAAGGCTGACCGAGCCGAGGGACTCCTACGCCTCCGGGATACGGATACCTCACTCATCACCTTCTGCGATAAGTAACTCACGCTCGGATAAGTGATTCCGCGGACCGAACAAGTCTTCACGCTCGAAAACTCTTCTGCCGAAACGATTTTTCGGGCCTTCTCGACTATATCGATAGCAGAATCCTACGGACGAGTAAGAGTACACGTAAGCGGTCATGCCGATCGAGCCGAGGGACTCCTACGCCTCCGGGATACGGATACCTCACTCATCACCTTCCGTGAAAAGTAACTCTCGCTCGGACAAACAATTCTGTTACCGACAAATAAGTCCAGATACTCGAAACAAGAGGAAAAGAAACGCGGCTTTACAACACGACGACAGTATGTTTGGGCATCGGCGGCCGCAGGAAACATACGCACACTACAAGATAAACTGATCCTGCAGGCTTGGACCTCGACGGAGGGGGAGCAGCAGCACCCTCGGCGTCAACTACACCTTCGGCGAAGTCCGACCTAGCATCAGACGGCAACGCGGTCGGAGGATCTCCACTCCGAAGGACGACATCAGCACCGCGCCCGGGCCATCGCCGCTAGGGTCTTCTCCAGGAATCCAGCTCGAGCAGACAGCTCGGCCGGCCACCCCGAAGCCTCAGCCAGCTGTCCCCCGAGGACATCAGCCCGGCTCGTGGCCTCGGCAACTCGACTCCGGCATCGGTCCCGCCAGTGGACGACCCGGCCAGGCTCCGGCTGACGAAGTCTTCTTTTCGAGCCAACTCCGCCTCTGTCCGTGCTGACACCGCTGCCTCCGGCTTCGGCTCATCGAAGAGCGGCCGAGGGATCATTTAACCAACCAAGAGAAGCCTCGGGCGGCAAGGCCGACCGAGCCGAGGGACTCCTACGCCTCCGGGATACGGATACCTCACTCGTCACCTTCGCACGAGGCAACTCACACTTGGTTAAGCGGTTCAGTTAGCCGACAGGCGAGTCCTAGTGCTCGAAATGAGGAAAAAACACGGCTCCATGCCGAAAATACATACATGTTCAGGCCCCGACAGCCACAATGAACAAGACATCGGCACTCAAGGTGTCATTACAAACGGAACTCCGGTTCCACCTCCGCGGGTACGAAAAACCCCCCACATTGGAGGGCCCGCGGGGCGATAAGGCTCCAGGTCGCTCACCGCCGCCCGCTCCAGCAGCAGCGACAATGACCTCCGCTCCGGGTGGCCGAACTGCAGCAGCGATGGCCTCAGGGCAGACGCCGCTGCAACAATGCCCTCGCCCACGTCTCCGCTCGAGGGGCGAGGACAAGCTATCAAAGCCAAAGAGCCGGAGGCCCGGAGCACGGATGGTGGCGGTGATCCCGTCGGCGACGAGGACTTCTTCAGCCGCCACCACCTCAGCACCGACGACGGAAGCCATCTGCCCACCGGCAGATCCCCACTCGGATCCTCCCGAACGAGCGGAGCACCGACCTCCGCGCAGAGGCGCCGTACCGGGGCAAAGGCAGGACAGCCCCAGAACACGAACGCCGCCCTAGCAGCGCGCGACGTCTTGGGCGGTCCTCCGGTGCGCGCGGCGCGACAACCGCTCTTGCGGCGGGAGGGGGCACTGGGAGCCAAGCCAAAGCCAGCTGAGCCAGCGAGCCCAACGCGCTGAAGCTGACGACGCTCACCGCCGACCAGCCCCGCGTTGTCGAAGTCCAACCCTCCCGCTAGGCCGGTGAGCGCCCTCTCCCTTGAATGCTGAGGGAGAAGGTGACCCACGAACCCACGCGGGAGGTAGAGCTCCGGCTCAGCCCGGCCCCCACCCCAGCCAGGATGATGAAGATCCTTGAAGCTGAGGGCGGGACCAAGATCACAGCCCGGCTTGCTTCTCCCCACCATTGAACTGATGGTCACCGTCTTGGGTGACCACCGGCGAGGGGATGCGGCCAGGCTGCCTGATGAAAATCCTTGAAGCCGAACGATGGCTGAAAGGTACCAACTTCCGCGAAGTTGCGTTCCTCCAACGACAAGGCGAAAGAACTGCGAGTGTCCCCCATCCGGGGGCTCGGAAGGTGGAAAGACGCGATGCATAAGGGGAGTGCGAAGACATGGTTACCTTTAAAGGGTTAACCCCCCTTTTAAAGGCAACTCTCCCCACTTGCGTCCTCAGCCATCGCGGGCTGAGTCTTCTCCAACACGCTCCAAGGTCCTCCCCCCACGACACGGGGGTTGGGTCCCACGCGTCATGCAAGCTGGCCCAGGGCAGAAGAAGCCAAACCGCCGCGCGCGGTGCGCGCGACTGCCCAGCGGTTACGAGCATTTCTCCACTTTCGCCCAGACCAGCGGGTGAAAGGGCGGACCGCCATGCAGGCGGCATGCAACCGCACCAAGTGGGTGCACCCTTTCGACTCCAATGCGTCCAACATGGGGGCATAGGTCCACACGTCATGAAACTGGCGCGCCGGTTGCTACGTGCAAGAAACTGCGCCGCCACTCGCGCCACTACCGAGCCTCCTCGACTGCGGAACCAGTACCGCGACTCGAGGCAACCCTGCGTATGACCCAACAGTGCCAACCAGGCACGTCGGTCACGGGTCAGTCAGCCGCGGGAGAAGGTGCGACGGTCGATACGGCCAGAAATGGGCCGGCAGTAATGGCGGTAGCAGGCGGGCGGAAGCAGCAGTCAAGTCGTCAGCCAAGCTCACGTCCCCTCCAGGGACAGCGAGAGAACCCTCTCCCACGGCGTGAAGACGGCGCGCCCATGTTCTGTTCCTCGAACGGCTCGCGCACGCGCAACGGCCGCCCCGTGAATCACTCGTCCCGTCGCATTAACTCTGCGGCAGGACGGGCGGCACCTTTGGCGGGCGAAGCAAGCGACGCTTCGCTTCCGCCATAATGACCGCGTCAAAAAAGGTGCGCCACATCATTCAATTTCATATCCTTTTCCTCTTCCTCTTTCTCTCTCTTACAACAGGGACCGGGAAAGGGGATACCTCGAAAGGGATCCTTCTCCGCGAAGGAAACGGGCCCCGAGCCCCCTACTGATCAGAGGTTCGAAGGCTGGCCCCTCGGAGGGGTTCAACAGCCGCCTCAGAGCGCTCGGGCTCCGCGCCCACTACTGGTCAGAGGTTCGAAGGCCGGCCCCTCGGAAGGGTTCAACGGCCGCCTCAGGCCACTCGGGCTCCACGCCCACTACTGATCAGGGGTTCGTAGGCTGGCCCTCTAAAGGGTTCGACAGCCGCCTCAGACGCAGAGCGAGGGATGACCCTGGGTACGTTCGATACATAACCAAGGCTCGGGCTATGCTCCCGAGGTACCCTAGGACATTTCCGAGACCAGCGGGAACGATTTTTGTAACGGAATCCCATCAGAGGGAGGCATCGAGCCCTCGGACCCCGTCAAAAGGGGACCGGGTCCGGCAAATCACCTGCAGGTACTTTTGGAGCGCGCCTCCGGGCTACTAGCCGACCCCTAACAAATGGGGCACGGGCGTCCACTCGGATTACCCGTTAGCAGCTCACTGGAAACACCATGTTCGGTGCCCTCCGAGGGCAACATGGCGCTTCTCCCCCCCTCCTTGCGGAAAGGCGACGCAGGGGCGTATGTAAAAAAGTCGAGTCTGTCCTTGACCGTCCTCTCGCTCCGTGCGGAGGCTCGGGGGCTGCTCTCGCAAACTCGGCTCCGGCCAAACCATTGACAGCGTCAACATACCAGCCCGAGAACTTGAAACTCGATTGAGCACCCGGGCTACGGCCAGCTCGCATGAGGGAACAATCAGACCGGCCAAAGCATCACGAAACACATTAAGACCTCGAAGGAATCAAACCACTCCTCCGAGGCCTCGGGGGCTACACCCGGCGGGTGCGCTCGCGCGCACCCACCGTAACAAAACGCAACCGAGAAAGGCCGGTCCCCTTGCAAAAAAGTGCGACAAAAGCCTCCAAGCGAGTAATAACACTCCCTTCGAGGTTCGGGGGCTACTGTCGGGGACCATAATTAGGGGTACCCCCAAGACTCCTAATCTCAGCTGGTAACCCCCATCAGCACAAAGCTGCAAAGGCCTAATGGGTGCGATTAAGTCAAGGCTCGTCCACTCAAGGGACACGATCTCGCCTCGCCCGAGCCTAGCCTCGGGCAAGGGCAGCCGACCCCGGAGGATTTACGTCTCGCCCGAGGGCCCCCTCAAGCAACGGACACACCTTCGGCTCGCCCGAGGCCCGGTCTTCGCCAAGAAGCAACCTTGGCCAAATCGCCATGACGACCGACCATATCGCAGGAGCATTTAATGAAAAGATGGCCTGACACCTTATCCTGACGCGCGCCCTTCAGTCGACAGAGCCGAAGTGACCGCAGTCACTTCGCCGCTCCACTGACCGGCCTGACAAGAGGACAGCGCCACCTGCGCCGCTCCGACTGCTGTGCCACTCGACAGAGTGAGGCTGACAGCAGCCAAGTCCGGCCTCGGGCGCCATAGGGAGCTCCGCCTCGCCCGACCCTAGGGCTCGGACTCGGCCTCAGCCCCGGAAGACGACGAACTCCGCCTCGCCCGACCCCAGGGCTCAGACTCGGCCTCGGCCCCGGAAGACGACGAACTCCGCCTCGCCCGACCCCAGGGCTCGGACTCAGCCTTGGCATCAGCCGACGGTCTCCGCCTCGCCCGACCCAGGGGCTCGGACTCGACCTCGACCTCGGAAGACAGACTCGACCTCGACCTCGGAGGAGCCTCCGCTTCGCCCAACCCAGGGCTCGGACCGACCACGCCACAGGAGGGGCCATCATTACCCTACCCCTAGCTAGCTTTGGCTACGGGGGACAAGACCGGCGTCCTATCTGGCTCGCCCCGGTAAAACAAGTAATGATGGCGCCCCGCGTGCTCCATGACGACGGTGGCTCTCAGCCCCCTTACGGAAGCAAGGAGACGTCAGCAAGGACTCGACAGCCCCGACAGTTGTCCTTCCGCAAGGCTCCAGCGCTCCTCCGACGGCCACGACATTACACGAACAGGGTGCCAAAACCTCTCCGGCTGCCACGACGGCATGTACTTAGGGCACTAGCTCCTCTCTGCTAGACACGTTAGCACACTGCTACATCTCCCATTGTACACCTGGACCCTCTCCTTACGCCTATAAAAGAAAGGTCCAGGGCCCTCTTACAGAAGGTGGGCCACGCGGGGAGGACGGGACAGCGCGCGCGTAAGCCTCTCGCTCCCTCCCACGCGGACGCTTGTAACCCCCTACTGCAAGCGCACCCGGCCTGGGCGCGGGACAAACACGAAGGCCACGGGTTTCCCCTTTCACGCCTGTCTCCCTCTGGCTTTCCCCCCTTCGCGCTCCGTCTCGCGCCGACCCATCTGGGCTGGGGCACGCGGCGACAATTTACCCGTCGGTCCAGGGACCCCCCGGGGTCGAAACGGCGACAGGTAGGCACAAAGAAGATATGTCATGCCCAATATATTATTTCTGTAGTAATAAAAAATGAAACTCTACCAGCAAATGAAACTCAAGCTTTTGTTTCTTCCTTCCAAGTGAGATTACTGAAAGGATTCAATGTCTATATGCATTCCATATTCAACAACTTTCATATAACGGTTCCACAAGATTACACTGAATGTTAGCAGTGTGCACGGTTTGACATTTCACTTTTAATTGAGTGACTGGTCGTCTATGCATGGCTTCCTTGGTCATATTACTTTGTACTCTTCTTCTTTAATGAAATGAAATGGCACTAACTCTGAGTGCCTTTGAAATTCTGGTCGTCTATGCAGTACCATTTAGTAAATGAAATGGCACAAATTCTAGTCTTCTATGCAGTACCATTTAGTAAATGAAATTCTGGATGGATGACAACAAATAAGAAAATCAGTAGCCAGAATTTGTGTTCCTAGGATGAAGAAACATTGTGTGCCTTTGGCAAAGACCCTAGCTGCTTTTAAGCCAATAATACTAACATGTTTGACATCCCTACAAATATTTAATCAATAACAACTGATGAAATCGTTAAGTGAAGATATAATGGCGAATTGTATTGATAAAATATTTTTGTTCACTCTGAGTCAAAACTTATTGTTACCTTTCAAGCCTTCTAATTTCATTCATTGTTGCATGAGACAGTAATCAGATGTTACACTTTATAGAGTGATTTTTCAGGCATGAGACAGTAATCAGATGTGTTTTGTCGAGGTTATATTTATATATTGATATTGCTATCCTCATAACAATAAGAGGAAATAGAAAAAGGCAAAGTTGTGTCCATACCTCTTGGTGATGTGATGAAAAATTAGAATAAAATTATTTGCAATCGATGAGCAATATATTACTGCTGTCCACACCAACGCTGGGGCAGTTACAACATGCTCCTTATTATATTACTGCTGCTAAACTTGATAGTTCTGGTTTCTCCCTTCAATAAAGTTTAGCAAGCTATAAGAAGGCATGTACTGTTAATTGGTAAAGGCTATTACAGTCAAAAGTAATATTGACACCCTCAAAAGCAATACCTAGAGCAAAATGGCATGGAAGGTTCCTCACTAACTTTGGCTAGTCAGCTCTGCATTGGTAAGGGTCGAACGCATTCCAGTCGAAAGAACTCTGTATGGTATATTATAACCAAGGATTATTTGAGGCAGCAAGTCAACATCCATTGGTAAAATACCCGTTCCCACCAATCCACAAAATGAGGACCTAGCTCATCATTATCTAATTGAACTCCAACCCTTCCTCATTCATGTGCTTAATATTCTACACATTCAATAGGGACACAGTTGCATGTTTTGCAGACAAATATATCCCTTGAATATCATTCTCAACGGCATTCGAGGCATTTGGGATGAACAATGCACCAAATTCGCCTTTAACCGATGATGAGGCACCATTTAGAGCTTGAGATTTTAGAGGCCTTTTGTAAATGCTCCCTCGGTAAACCACCATTACACTTCCAGGCCTCCACATGATCAATTCGCCTGTGCGTCGCTGATCAATGCACACAAAATTTGTGTTAGGAATCCATTTCCAAAAGAATCAATGACGCCAAGACAGACTCAAATTCACCATATTTAATTGAGAAATACAATGCATGTTGAATTGACATCGGCAACAAAACTCTAAAGAAAAAGACCTGCTGCAAATCTAACTACACGACCAAAAGGGAGCATAAAAACCCGGGGAAACCTCCCGAAAAAGGTACTATAGAGAATAATCCATTCCTGGACAAGGCCAAGACAGCATATGTCTAACGAAAACAGTGTCAACACTCAATAAGGATACATAGAAACTTTTGCTGATTAGTTGATTTTTACAGGTAAGTAGCATCATTTGGAAGACTATAATAGCACTTATTTCTTCAGAATCCCTACTACAAGACTCATTGGCATATCTTCACATGCCTCAAAATTTGCTACTAAAGAGAAAGAAGAAATGGGAAAGAGGCAAATGAGGTGTACCCACCGGCGCTCGCACCAGTAAAAAATATTCCTACTGATCAAACAAGTTTGAAATATAATAGGAAGAGTAATAAATGAAACAAAACGAACCTTCAAATTATTTGTCCTCAGAAATTGCTGAGTGATATCAGGACCCCAAAGCAATCCAATGTCTTGATCTTTATTCGGAGAAAGACCCATCTGCAAGGAAGGGTCAGACCACATCACATCCCTAGGGATCAAATTTGAGCCTTCCCAAGGAGGGTCAAGAACAGTTATCATTGCTTTTAATAACTCATCCAATGATCCAAGTTTCATGGAAGTCAAATCATTAGTAAAATTCGCCTTGTATTTGTGACCCTTTCCCCCCTTTTTTGAATTATGTGATGGCATTACAATTGTACCATGGAACTAGTGAAGACACCTCCACGTGCAGTGTACACACATCCTGCTATTATTGCCGCTAGAGGAAGGTCCCCAAAACATCTTTAAAACTTTCGATAAAGTTAAGGGCCTTGATCTTTGTATTTAGTCATTATCTCCTTCTCGAAACCATATTAAAGGATTCATGGTTTCCCCGGAGAAGGAACACACAATTTGGGAGTAGCACCTGAAAGAAAGAAAGAACACCATTAATTAGCAACCATTTATGTTTCACACTGTTTGATGGTTGAATTAAAATTTCTATAGAATGTCAAAGGAGGATTCACATCTTGTGCGAGTTAACAATCAAATGTCTAAATATATATCACACATGACACTAAATAGCGATCGTAGCGACCTCCTACAGCTACAGCTTATTTGATCATATCAAAAGAAAAGAGGAGAAAGATAAATATAAGTTATATGTACCTCCAGATAGTAGAAAATCATAACCATAAAAGTTGATGCCAAGGAATATCATCCGTGAATGTGAATTGCTATGAGAGGAATCTTTTGCTGAAAGAACTGCTGCTAAAGAATGATGTATCCACTTTAGAGGTGCACTGGGACCAGGATCCTGAGGTCCTGAGAAGTCGTATGTCATAAGAGAAAACCCATCTACAGTGTCAGCCAGATGCATGAGATCTTTGGGTCCAAAGTCCTAATTATTGAGCTTTTGCATTCTTGGAGCCGGAATAACATAAATTAATTCCAAATTGTGGCTAGTTGATTTGGAATTGACTGAATGCAAAGCCTCTCCTAGCTGCTTAACAAATTCAAGTGCCTATCAAAAACCACAACATGATCATGAGGTGTAATCGCCAGAGATAGAAACAACTGATAATGTTTCAATGCTCTGAGCCTCCGAAAAATCTTTCTATTATTTTAACGATCGGTTTGATATCCTCTACTTTCAATGTACTGTTCTAAAATATTTGCAATGACAGTATCATTAACATGCAAAAAAACCATGATCATCGTGTGCTTTATGCCAAAATTAACTTGTTTGCTAAAAGATCTCCAACCAGGATTATGTTTTTGTCATTTTAATCTTTCTTTCTAAACATGCAAGAGTCTTGTACTAATAAAAAGTATGGTGTCTGTTCAGATCTGTCATGGATATCTAAACAAAGGTGTATATTTCATTTTCCACTTTCATTTGGAGTTCACGAATTGTCTGGCATGGATTGAAGAATACAACAACTGCTTGCCAAGTGTTATTTCTTTGTGGTGTATGATTCACAAAAAAATCATCTGCTTTGTTAGACTTCTCTATAGTTTGGAGGGGCTATTGGTGCAATCAACTACTAATTCAGAAAGGCAATATGATAATGAAAAGAATGCAAATCTTATATATGACAAAGACTACACAAGTGCACAAGTTGCCATATCTGGTACTGGTAGTTCAGACATGATCATGTAAATTCATTTGTTAAAATAAAAGTGGCAAGAAAGGTGAATTATTCCATTAGTATCGTTGGATATTAGGAATATTTCGTTCCATTCTTATCCTTTGTTCTTGTAGGTCTTTGTGTGAAGTTCTATAGCAACTCATGAATAAATTGGAAAGAAAAAATACTGACAACACTAATGTTTGGTGTTTAAGTAGTAACTGAAAGATCATATGGTAAATCCTCTAGAATGGTGATCAGAAGAAACATAAGAGAACAATACTTAATGCATATATTCCTAATTTATAGTAACATTTCTGTAAGCATCTTTAATATGAATAGTATTGTGCTACAGTAATCTATTGTGAGCACGTTCCTAAAGTAAGGTGATCGGCAATATAATATGATCTTTCAGTTATAACTTGGCTTGTCCAATTGCCTTACAGTAAACATCTCCATCACTATTTCTATAAACAAAGCTTCGTTAACTTCATCTGATCTGTCTGTGACCTGAAAATTTATTCAGAAATTTAACTATATAATGCATTTCAGGAAAACTAAGATCTGGTTAAATTGCTTAGTCGTGCTTGTGGCAAGTTATTAAATCTTAATTTGCAGTTCTAGGAATTCTTATATTTTGCGCTGATTTGAAGTTCTTAGCTGCGTAATACATGTTTCGGAATTAAAAATGCAATTCCAACTACCATCCTAATTCAAGTAGTCTGCTCAAGTTTAACATACCATATAAACATACGGATCCAGGGCACCACCATTGCCTGCATGCCGCAAGTCGCCCTCCTGCTTCAACAGCCTGCAAGTTTTGCATGAGCAGAAGCACACAGATACGCAGGTCATGCAGAAGTAATCAGGTAACCATTGCAAAACCTTTTCAAATGGAAGTTGGAGGCAGAGTCAAGCTCACTATCGTATCGCTTTGCTCATGCCGGAGTTGTCGCCGATGGCGGCACGAATGTCGTTCTCCGTCGCTGGCCCAGCTTGCATCTGCAAAAACCACAGAATTATCACCTCCGCCCACCTCGGCCCCTTACCACCAGCAGCACAACCCACCCACGGAGCCCAACAGCATCTCCTCGACGTGGCTGTGGAGCCCGCAGACGCGGCGGCCGTGACTGTGCTCCCCTCGCTGGCCACGGCGCTGCTCCTCTCGCTCTAGCCGTCGTCTCCACCGCTGTCAATCTCGATCCACACGCCCTTCCACTTATTCTCTGCGTCGGTATGGAACAACGCGCTTGTGGCCTCGGCTAGCACCTGGAGCCAAGGAGCAGAGCCATCAGTGTGTAATCGCAGAAGAGATATTCTCGCAACCGCGGTCGTGGGAATGAGCGGAGTGGAGGATGTCGACGGACTTCGTCGACACCTTCTACAACCTCGTGACCGACATCTACGAGTGGGGGTGGGCCCGTGCGTTGCGACGACATATAAAATATTCAGTAAAATATAATTGCACAACATATTCAGACAAAAATAATGTCACGATGACATTCAGTGATGAAACTAAGATTTACTCAAGCCAAGGCCAGATTGTGACATAGTTATGACAAAATTATGAAAAACTACAAGTAATCATTGCTCCCTCTATTTCCTTGCGAGTTGCAACTTGATGAAATTAGACCTAATTTATCAAGCTATAGGCAAGCAATGAAGAAGATATTCTCATTTAAAGTCGACTTAGCAAAAGTGCACTAAATAAACCTATTGCTCCGTTTCTTTTGAAAATACTTTGATGGGATGTTGAACAAAGGGTGTTACGTACCTCTCAATCTGCTTGCTAACACAGTGCGTTGCGTATTGGAACAATTGAAAGTTAATTCTCCCAATGTGCTCTGCAAGTGATACTTTTTGGACCTTCTCTACTCTGCTGGTGCCTAGCAACACCAGTGTACCACACCACACGCCAACACTGGCGCCGCAAACCATCGAGCCGTCGAGCAGCGGGCAAACAGCACCAGCGAGGGCCTAAGGCGAGCCCCTCGCTGCCCACGTCCACGAGCAGCGAGCACCACGTGCACCTGCTCGCGTACGCACCCGTCAGTGTGCATGGGTTGTGTCGCTGCCTCGCTGCCACTGCGCGAGAAGTACCCCATCGCTGCAGAGCCCCGTGAGTGCCCTGATCGCACAACCTCGATCGCTCACCTGCTTTGCCATCACGCACAGCCTTGGATGCTCGCTAGCTGTGAATATGAATGTGCCGAGAATAACAGAATAGGATATGACAATGTTGAGGAGTCAACTACACCAAATGAAAGGAAGGGATATAGATATACATAAATCGTCGTTGGAAATAAATACTTATTTGTTATGTTTTACGACCTGAATTTATTTACTATCTAGTAGAAGTTATGAAACCTAGTATATGTCCAATTTAATCAGATCATATTAGTATTGTTAATATATAAGGATAGCTTTACCATTTGTAGCACATACCTTCATAGTAGCACTTGCGGAGTAGGGCACTGACTAGATGACAAGTAGTCATCATTCTCCACCAGCAAGACTCTTAGGGTCTTCACGGGTAGGAACATCTCCCAGTGAATGCTTTGTCTTGTTGCTCATGCTCATCAACCTGTTGCACGCCATGTGGTGCACTGTGCCTATTGATCAAGTCCTCTTCCTTTTCCCTCCATTCATTTGCATTAGCTCCAGCCACATGGTGGTCATTCTCTAAGGTGGCATTCCCTATCCCTAACACATTCTTGCGAGAAAACTCGTTTGTGCCAGCTTGGCAAGTGCTACTCATTAACCTGATTCAAAGAGAGAGACAAAGAAAGCATTGTCATGGTTTGTGCTACTACAGGAAGCTCAAAGATGGTGGAGCACATCCTATGTCAGCATAAATAATGTATACGTTGAATACAACTACAAATCAGCAGGGAAAACATACAGGAATCAAACACCAATCTGTCATGAGCACAACAGATGCTCAGAAATAAGCTAGTTCATTCTTCAGTATTGGTCAGGGTTAGAGAACACTACTTGCAGCCTAGCACAGAAAACCAACACCAGAGATTTGAAGCAGTATGAAAATAAAGGATTTGGTATGAGTTGAGAACGGAAGTCAGAAACCACCGTCTCCCTTCAAATTCACATTAATTCGCAATCCGAACTAAATATAGAACAGATAGATAATTAAACCTTGTCGGAGCAAAAAAATTATAAGGAAAAATCTGTGAAACAAACAGCGCACCTCCAACTTGCCTTCCCTCAAGGTAACATCAACACCTCCGAAAGGGTCCACTCTTGGAACGGACTTCTCGAGATCCATTGGAGGAGAACTCTGCCACATGAAAAAACAAAAAATAGCTAAATGGTAGCATAGTCCTGACCCACATTGCCTAGAACATAATGCAGTGTCAAGGATTAGTGGGCCTGAGCATCAAACTTGTTCTGAATCAAAACTATTAATTAAAAGCATCAAGAGAAGCTCGAGATGCCACAAAGTTTTACAAATATATGTAACAATGTAGGGACAAAGAAGATAAGTCATGCCCAATATATTATTTCTGTAGTAATAAAAAATGAAACTCTACCAGCAAATGAAACTCAAGCTTTTCTTTCTTTCTTCCAGGTGAGATTACTGAAAGGATTCAATGTCTATATGCATTCCATATTCAGCAACTTTCATATAACGGTTCCACAAGATTACACTGAATGTTAGCAGTGTGCACGGTCTGACATTTCACTTTTAATTGAGTGACTGGTTGTCTATGCATGGCTTCCTTGGTCATATAACTTTGTACTCTTCTTCTTTAATGAAATGAAATGGCAATAACTCTCGTGCATCGTTCGAGAAGGAAAAAAGTGACTGGTTTTCCCAGCTGACTGCACATATACATTGGTTGAACTTGGGACAACAGAAAATGGATTGAGTACGTAAGCCTTTTGGCTTCCTGGAAACAGTTGAACTGAAAGAGAGATTGATCATGGCTATTGCATGACCTGGAGATTGACTACTTTGTATAATTATACCTCGAAGTATTCATGTCTCTAGATTAGCCCAGCAAAGGATGGTAAGCCAAAAGATAGATTTGTCTTGTCACCAGATTTGTCTTGTCGGCGGCGGGCGCGATCCCTGCATTGCTTGCACGGACGGAGAATGATGTCGTGCCGCCGCCAAGGCTGGGGCTCTAGGCCGGTGCCGCCATGGCCGGGTCTCCCGCACCCGCGCCGTGGCCGGGGCCGGGGACGCCGCGCCGGCCGTGCCTACGCGCCCGCGCGCTAGGGCCACCACGGATGCGCCCGCGCCGTCGTGGGGGTTGGCCGGAGCTGGCCGCCTTGGCCTGGGCAGACGCGAAACAGGGCGGGGGCAGCCAGGATGGATCTCCATCGAGATCTCGAGGGGCAGCCGCGGTTGGTGTAGAGAAGTGGGTGGGGCGATGGTGGTCGCGTGACTGGTAAGGCGAGGCGAGGTTGTCCGCCAAGGGGGAGGCCACCGGCGGGTGAGGAGCGACCGATGGGGCGGTGGAGGCTTACCGGCGGAGGGGAGTGGAGGCTCGCCGACGGGGATGAGGCCACCGCGCGGTGAAAACTGCCTGCGGGTATGAGGCCGCCGCGCGGTGAAGACTGCATGTGTGAAGTCTCTAGGGTTTTTCATAGATGGGCCTTATAGAATTTAATTGATAGATGGGCCTCATACGGTAACCAAATAACTCAGCCCACGCAGGCTACCGCGACGCAAATATAATGTACCATATTGGCCAGCCAAAGGTTGCGGTAGCAACTTATAAACTTTCCTGCTACAGAGGAAACAGTCAGATTGTGTAATCAGCTCTTGATATTGTCAACTTGTGTCGATTTTTTGCGCGAAGCGAGCACGTGGACCCAGCACGCGGATGGGGCGGGGTGAGGGCGCGGCTAGCAGATTAATGTGGCGATGGACGATCCAGATTGAATAACAGGGATGGACGATCCAGATTGAACAAAGGCAGAACGGCAGGCTACCCTTATAGCCTTAATAAGTAGCAGAGATTCATTCAATAATTGATGTATATGTTTTGTATATGTGTCTAGATTCATTCTTATTTGTTTGAATATAGATATAAAGATGAAAACTAAAATGACTACTAATTTAGTACATAGAGAGTATCATTTAATTTGACACCTGAGGGCACTGAGCTTAGGGATGGCAATGGGTTGGGTTCGGATCGGGTAGAGTAAATACCCGCCCGCGACTATGCCCGCGGGGATTATCCATATCCGTCCATGACTATACCCACGGGTAAAATTTTGTACCCGTGCCCGTACCCATCGGGTATCGGGCGGATATCGGGTATCCGTCGGGTATAGCAGCTTGGTGCATTCTCCCTAAATGAAGTCTAGTGCAGTTCTGAGCGTCGCACATCGCCTGATCACCGGAGGCACATAATGTTGTTGCACAGTGCAGTCGTGTAGATGTAGCCCTGAACATGTGTTGCTAATGTTTTTTTGTTAATAAACTTCCAACTCGTCAAAATCGGAGAGTAGCTAGCATAGATGTCTGCTGTATTAACACTCTCTTAGCTCAAGTACTTGTACTAGATAGCACTGGTACTACGTACTGGCACTTTATCAAACGTACTGTCACTAGTACTAGAACTAGATCAGAAGCATCAGCAGACATGGATGGCAGTAGGATGAGCTGTCGAGGATGGACGGCTAGCTAGTGTACTAGTAGGTTGAAAATATAAAATCACTATTTTCGGATATCCGTCGGGTACCCACGGGTAAGAAATCAAATCCGTACCCGACCCATAATAAAATCGGGCCGGGTACGGGTAAGACCCACGGGTCAAAATTTGTGCCCGAACCCGTACCCGACGGATCGGATATCCGACGGATATCCGAACCCGCGGGTAAAATTGTCATCCCTAACTGAGCTCATCACCCACATACCGAGACACGTGGGCCTGGATCACCACGCTGGTTTGACATCTCGTCGACTTGTTTCCCTTTGATTTTTTTTCTTAATAAATGGACGACAACTCAGTCCAACACATGCGCATATACTGTATGAGAATCGCGAATGCATCAGTATACTCCGTTATACACAGTGCAGAGTGCACGTACCTATCTGCCTGCTTGATCAACTCCATTATACACAGTGCACGCTGCGGCAAGCCTACCTCATACCTGTGTGAA
This sequence comes from Zea mays, assembly GCF_902167145.1. Lineage (NCBI taxonomy): Eukaryota > Viridiplantae > Streptophyta > Magnoliopsida > Poales > Poaceae > Zea > Zea mays. Next base: position 181,224,206 of record NC_050097.1, on the reverse strand, counting down.
AGCGATGGCTCTCGCTCCCCCAATAATCACCGGTATGTGTGTCCTACTTAAACTCTCAGCTTTTGCTCGTTCTTTTTTAAGTATCATGTTTTAGTTTAAAAATGAACAAACCAGCGACAAATATTTGAGAACTGAAGTAATACTTGTTTAGCATTTCCTTTTTCTTTTCTCCCCGTCACTTCCAACCGTGTGAGTGAGGGAGGGACATCAACTTCCAATTCTCCGCTACGACAAGCATCCACCCACCACCCACCGTTTCTGCAACTATAGACGGCCGAAGGACACCGATCGACGAGCACAACCTATGGTGTGATAATTTGGCGATACAGCCTGGCCTAAAGACCACTCTCTTGGTATGGGTTTTGCTAGAGGTCCACCCCTATCTATATCCGTAGCATACGCGACACTATTATTAGACTCTCCAACTATTCCCCCTCACAAAACCTTATTCGAGCTTTCTAATATATTTTACTATATATATGCAAAAACATTTCCCCTACATATAGTTTGTCTTCAACTTATATAATTGGCACCTATTTATCGCTTTTTAAAATTTAAAAACATACAATATTTGTAGTGTCATAATACACATTATTAGCATGTTATAAGGCTTAATTAGAGCTAAAAAGATATAATTAACCTGTATGGGGAGTATAGTGCTCTCCCTATATATACAAGGAGATTCCTTCTTTCAATACATACATGTAACATTTACCGTGAACCGTTGGGGGATACAGTCCCCTTACATCCGGTTAGGGGACCTATAGTCTATATCGGGTGTTGGTCACTTGTTTTTTTCCTGTAAGATATTAAAAATAAGATAACACAAGAGTATCGATTTTTAAGCTCTATCCTTTAATTAACTCCTTATTTAGAGATTAATTAAAGGAAGAAGATGAGAGCCCAAAATATGTTTTACATAAACGAATTGTGAAAAGTGAAAAACGATGTAGATTACTCAAATAATTATGTGATAACATTGTTTCGTTTATTACATTATACTGAATGATTATAAATATACATTCGTCTTTACAAACGATTAAATGAAATGAAAGGAAAAATACTACTTTGTAGGTAGAGCGTAGCAGATCTCTCTGATCTCAAGAAGTCGTCCCTATATATGACATTGTACTCCTATTTATAGTCGTAAGGTGAAACTTCGGCTAAAATTACAAGATTAATCAGGGGTATTTTTGTCTCTTCTCGTCGTTGTCTTGCTGAACAAGTCTCGAGGGTTTACACCGTGCTCTGGAAGGCTTTGGGATTGCATGTGCATACCATCCAGACGAAGGTCGTGGCTTTGTTTTACGTCGTCCTGTCTGAAGGCGATCTTTGTCACTTCGCTCTGTTAAACTGGATAGGTTTATGAGTGATTGATGGGAAAATGCTTTTTGAGGACCTTCCACTAATAAGGATCCTAACACCAGGAATCGTTGGAGCCAACCTTAACTCATTCTCTTTCATGCAAGATCCAATGCAAGTGGTCTTTCAACTATCGACCACACTAACACTAACGACTACGCTATCTACTATCGTCAGCCTTTATCTACCATAACGTTTCAATGTATAACCTTTATCATCAGCCTATAGTGATCCCAACGCCACATCAAGTTTTTATTTACATATTTGTATTGCAAATAAAACACGACATTTTATTAGAAACATCAGACACATAAATAAACCAATAAAAAGTACATGTTTCATAAAAAAATTTAAAAACATTACTTAAAATAAAGATTACATAATTTATAAAACAAATTTAAATACATTACTTGAAAAAAATAAAATCACATAATTCCTAAAAATAAAATATAATTCATGTGGTACAGATCTCAAATATGCTCTATTTGATTATTTTGGAGTTGACCATGCAACCACACTAGTACGGATTGTGGCTCATGTTGAAGGTTGGTTGCAAAGTACATCATTGCTTCGGAGGTGATAGTTGGTGCTGCGATGGCATAAGATCCTCCACGCTCAGCCTCAATAATCATGTTTTGTGCGAAATGATACATATATGCATGATCATACTCTTGGTGAGAAAAGGAACAATTAAGTTGTTCGGCTGCACAAGCTGTTCGGCCGACTACAAACCGCATCAAGGTTTAGCTGCTTCCATATAATATAGCTTGGTCTGGAAATGCCACAGCTACAGTAGCTTTCAGCTAAGCAAACATCATGAATATGACCTAGTGAGAAAATAGAAGCGAGCCTTGAGGACCCTAAATGCTCTCTCTACGTCATTCCATACACCCTTCTAGCATGCAACAAATATCCACTGCTTCAGAGTATATGAGAGGGGAATGATCTTCACAAACATTGGACACCAAAGGTAGATGCCATCAGCAAGATAGTATCCTTTGTACTCGTGACCATTCACCGTGAAGTTCATATTTGGTGCTTCTCATTGAGCACATCAGTGAACAACAACTGGTTAAGTACACTAATGTCATTGTTTGCCCCGCTACCTTAAAAAGCATGCTAAATCCACATGTCAAACAAAACAACCACCTTGCAAACTACCCTCACCATTCAATGGGGGCAGTTCCTGCACTTCTAATGCATGCAATTTATGTTAGAAATATGACCTAAAGATGATCATAGAGATGGCTATATTTCTTTGTATCCATGATAAATTGCTTAATTGAATATCTATGAAAGGCACCTTGTATTGATTATCAATTATGTGAATTGTTTGTGAGATTCTTTACTTGTATGGTTATTCTAAAAGATGTCCCTAGTTAGAGTCGATGATTAGCACATGTATTAGTTGATGACTATGTTTCACAAGTCATGGACATAGAGATATCAAACTAATAATGTGAGCACATGTATGACATGAGGCTGAACCTACCCAATGTGAGATTTCGTAACATAGTTCTCTTTTTTGCAACATGTACACCGTGTCCTTAGACCTAAGATTGTCGCATGTTCTTAAGATGTGAATTTACCTACTTAGGGACTATCAAATGTTACTCCATAATGTGCTAGTTATAAAGTTAATTTTGGATTTGTTAGGAAGCATGTTTTGAAGCATGGTCAGTCAAGATAGAATTTGTCCCTCTCCACTTGAGAGGGATATCTCTTGGCCCTCGAGTGATTGGATTAAGAAATGCATGACCGTGCTTGGGTTAAGTGTTGGATTCCAAATCAAAGTATTGAGAAAAAAGAGGTCTGCTTAAAACTAGACCAAATATCGTGAGACAAGAGGAACAACATGTACATAATGTTGTGATGGTTCATCTGATACGATCTTTACGTGTGCATAGAAGTTGACTTGTCTTGCTAGAGGTCCCTGTCAATTATTGGGATAAGTAAGAGTATTTAGACCATGTCTATATATGTGTGAACCTATAGGATCACACACTAGAGGGGAAGGAAGCCTAATTCAGATAGGATCTGAATTAGACTGGGCTTAGGGTTGTTGATGGGACTTAGAGTCAGAAGCCCACCAAAACGCATATGTAATGAAGGATTGGGGCGGTTAGGGTTAACCCAATTCGCCCACCAGCAAACCAACAGTCGTGTCCCTCTTGCCTTCGCCAAGCTACCACCGCGAATCTAGCAGTTCGGTACGTGACGCTTCCTTCATGTACGTGTGGATACCACGGAGGTGCTGCATCTGTAGCACTAGGACGAACCGCGCGAGGATGTGGAGGACATCGGCGATTGCATGACATTGCTTGACACGTTCGTTTACATCGAGACGGTTTTCACTGCCCTAGCGTCTAGTGGTAATCTCGTGACCTATAACAACAGTATATCTTGGTTTATGGGTCGAAAATTTTGTTTTGCGCTAGTGTAGCCTCCCCATAATCTTACAGTGGTATCAAAACCGTAGACATTAAGTTTTAGGTTCGGGACGTGTGCATACGGGGATATGCAATATTTCTGGATGATCTGTGAACGGGTTTTGATGTTCTTGCTGCAATGGTCATGTAACGATCTACTCCTACCGGTTGGTATTCTGCCATCGGAGTTAAATGATACACGTAATACTAGTTGCAGCGAGATTAGATCAATATGATTGGTCAGATCGAAACCCGGTTTCATACGCCTTTCGCATCTGATGCGCGATAGTAGATTGGATCTGTTACCAAATCAGGTTTATCATTGTTATGACGTCTTTACCGTAAAATAGTCATAACTTTTCGCACGTAACTCAGATTGAGATAGATTCTATACGAAAATCAATCTACTAGAAAATTTACACGTGAATTTTTGTAGGTTTGCCGCATCTGGCGAAATTAGATTTCCCAAATTCGGCTTGCAAAATTGAGTTATAGAAGGTTTAAGTTTAGACGTCAGGAACACCTAACTTATTTTTGTAGGATATCTATTTGTTATCGGTATGGATGTTATATGTATCTGATGCATGTATATGAATTATTCATGACCTGCTTGTTATGACCAGGGTAATACGATGTAGTCACATGTATTTTTAAAATTTAATGTAATGACTTGTGTGTCAACATGTGATGACCCAAATCTTATATGTAATTTGTTTACTAGCATACGTTAGATAGGTCTTGAAGGACTCATCACTTAAAGGATGGCATATTTACATAATGGAGATGGAGATCAACATGATGGACACATTATTGGAAGTAGAGATCATCATGCGACGGCGAGCCATACCAAATCACAACTGTTGTGTGAATGTCTTTCTTAATGTTCTACTTATTCATGTTGCATATATTGTCCTTACATGCGATGATATAAGTAGAACAATCCCTCATAAATCTTTAAGCTTAGATGCCTCTCCAAACCTTGCACTATCACAAGTCTTGTACAATTGATGGTGGATCTATGAAATTAGGGTGCCACCAGTTTTCCTTGACTAGATAGGTTTGTATCAGATACTTACTATAGAAAGGGTTGGTTAACTTAAACAAAGTCAGGTTAATGGTTAAAGGCTTTGGGGCATAAGGTTGGGAGCCAAGACATAGAGATGTCACCCAACAACAGAAGTCATATATAATATGATTAGCAAGGAGTTGCTTACCGATCTACCTTATCTTCTAGCGGTGATGCTAAAGCTCACTAGTAGACTTATTAGCTGTGGGTTCTGAATCACTAAGTATCAATCAAGGGATGTTAATTTTAGTGGGAGTATGACCCTATTTGGGACTGCTCTAGCTCCAGAAAATTCGGTGGAGCAAGTCATTAGGCGCTTTAGAAAATCGTGGAGCTAGAGTTGTGAACCTTTAAAAGACATTTAGTTAAGTCATTTTGTTCATTATTTAGATTAATAATAGTTTTTAAACTATTTAAATTTATATTATGAACTACAAATCCACGCTGAGGCTGGAACCTAGAGCAGTCCTAAACACCCCCTATATTCTATTAAATGTTTAGTATGATTTACTCTGACATGGAATTTTTGTCTTAATATTTTGTATTTTTTGCTATAGATAAATGACACCTAGCACCCTATCATTAACTTTGCGATCAATTCTTGAAAAAGATAAGTTAAATGGAAGAAACTATACAGATTGGATCTGTAACCTGAGAATTGATCTCAGGACAAAAATCTCTTGTTGTCTCTGGTCTGGCTACTGAGAGCTTGGCTCCCTGTATACATGCTAGGTTGGGCCACGCTCCCACGATACACCAAACATGTCCAGGGTAAATGTGAGCGCGCGAAGGAGAGGGCACATTCCCACGGATGAGAGGTAAATCATGGGTTTGGGGGAGTGGGGAGGCTGAGCGCATGCACAGGGTGAATGTGAGCGTGCGAAGGAGAGGGTACTTCCACACGGAGGAGAGGTAAATCGTGGATTTAGGGTGTGGGAAGGCTGAGCACTCAATTTGCACATCCTCATTCGTGCTTCGCTGGAAGTGTGAATAGTTGAATACGAACACGAAAAAAATACACATGGACATTCAATTATAAGGTCGACTGAAGATAGCCTAACTAACTACTAGTTAAACATTTGGCTAATAAAGTAGTCCACCTATTAGCTCTTATACCATAATACACTAGAATTATTTTAGCTAAGCTAGCAATTAGCTCTGGTATCAAAACACGTTAAAAAGTAATGATATTTTCTCTATCCTCATAGGTCATCAATGAGACGCAAAAGCGGAAATAGAGTTTCCTCATAAATAATGGCATGTTTAAACATAAAGTTGAATTCAATCTATTAACAATGTATTTTATGTAAATTACTCTTTTTTACTCAACTATAAAACCATTAGACAAAAAAATATAACTGCATTACAATAACGTGTGGTGCTTGCAAAACCCCCATCGAAAATTCAAACCAGCATACGAGATATTTCCAACTTCAATATGACATCTAATGTTTATGGACAGAGATGAAAACGAACACTTATTTGAATATTATTTTTTGTCTTTTTTAATTACGAATAAATAGGATATAAATACGTTATTCAGATTTTATTCTAGTTTTTTGTATTAATCTTGTAAAGATTTATAAAAGGCAAATATCAAATTTATCACATATCTTCTTGGATGATAACTATAAAATTCACACATAGAATTGGATACAGATCATATTTTTTTACATTTTTCATTATAGGGAACAAAGAATGCATAAAACAATTTATGCAATTTTTTTTGCGATAATGTGTGATGACATAAGAATAGATTAACACCAAATTTAATGCATATCTATTTTAGAATATTAAATTTATTGAATATCCACTCTTCTTTCTATTTATGAGTTCTAAATCAACAAACCAAGTTAGCTTCAATTTTCCGTATGAAATTTACACCGACATTGTTTACCCATGTTTTTTGTTGCCGTCAAAAGGAAAACACGGTAAGAGCTAACCCCAGAAGTTTAGCTAAAAATACTAGCCAAATTTTCTGATTTAGCTATTTTTATAATAAATTTTATATAAAATAAGGAGATTATTCCAATAGACTTGTAAATCTAGAACTCCTGTATAGCGAGTGAAAAAAGATATCTAAGAACAACTCAGTAGTTCTCTAAAATACCTCCTAAATCAATAATTTAGGTAGTTAAACTAAAAAATCCTCTCCAACAGTTCTCTAATTAAACTTCTAAATTTAGCTACTTCTCATCAAACCTCATTTACTCCCTATATCTAGCAACCTTTTACCAAGTCCCGAAACAACGAAGACTGACGAAAACCAATCATATGTCGACATGATGTACCCTTTCAGGAGCAAATTGATCGTCCCACGTGAATGGATTCAGCGTGATCCGTATGCTAGGTCTTCTACCGTCACTGTTCTGTCGATAAGTACTGCTAGTAATAGCAACCAACTGCCAACATATTTCTGAAACAGATGACAACGATCTGTCACCGTATGGGTGAATCAAATGTTTTGTTACAGATGCAATCAAAATATAAGTAGAAAATATGCACACTTATTTTTTTTATGTAGATTCAAAACCAAACTACAACATATATTTAAAGAGCTATTGGACAAGTCATAATTTTTAACTCCCAAAATTATTTAATAACTTCCTAAATCTATGATTTAGAAAACTAAAATATATATAACTATTAGATCTGCTCTAAAAAAAGAAAGTGAAGTTATAGGGATATAAAGCTACTAAAATTTAAAGGGTCATTTATAAAATCTGTTGGAGATGTTTTTTAATAATAATCAAAATTTACCAAGCGTCTCTTAAAGTTGCAGTAAAAAGAAAAGGGTCGCACTCGTTAAACCTAGCTGCGAGTACTCTTTGCAATTTAACCCGCGACATGCCATCTCCCTCTCTATCCCACGCTGCCTCGCTGGAGTTGGGAGGGGGTTTCCCTCTCTCTCTCCTCCTCATCCCCCTCTTTCTCCACTAGAGAGCCGGGACCTAGCACGAGAGGGAGGGAGGGAGAGAGTCACGCCGGGAGGTCACCGTCGCCGCCGACGGCCGCGATGGCTCGCCTGTTCCGCGAGTCCCGCCGCGACTCGTCCCCCTTCTCCTCCTCCTCCAATGGCTTCCTCCCGCCGGCGTCCGCTTCCAGCCCCTCGGTCTCCGCGCTCCCCTCGCCGTTCCCGGACCTCGGGGTCGCCCTCTCCACCGCGGACCTCCGGGAGGCCGCCTACGAGGTGCTGGTCGCGGCCTCCCGCACCACGGGCGGGAAGCCCCTCACCTATATCCCCCAGTCCTCGTCGGTGGCCGCGGGGGCCACGGCGTCCCCGGCCTCCTCCGCGTCCTCGGCATCCTCCGCCTCGCTCCAGCGCTCCCTCACCTCTGCCGCCGCCAGCAAGATGAAGAAGGCGCTCGGGCTCCGCTCGTCCGCCTCCTCCAAGGGTGTCGGCAGCCCCGGGAGTGGCGGGAAGGCGGCGCCCCCGCGTAGGCCCGCCACGTTTGGGGAGCTCATGCGGGTGCAGATGCGCATCTCCGAGCCCACCGACGCCAGGATCCGCAGGGGCCTCCTCCGCATCGCTGCCAGCCAGGTAGGATCTCGTGTTTAGCTGCTGAGATTCCCGCTGAGATTTCCTTCCAATGCTGGCGTTGGTGGATTGCGTTACTAGATCTGGAGTCGGTCAAGAGTGCCATGATGTTCTCGGAGTTTGTTGAAGGGTCCGTCGAAAATTCAAATTTAGCTAAATTTACACCTATTTTCTTATTTGATTTAAAAGTATACTATGTCTTAGATATTTTTAGTTTAGGATTGGAATGCCGTTGCTAAACATGCGGCATTTTATAGGGACGAGAGTGAAATGACTTATCTATTTTTTTGGCGGATCTTGTAATTTGGGTGTCGGCTTCAGCAGCTGTTATTAATATTTGTTGCCTTCAGATACCTAATTAAGATTTTCCCTTGCTTCATTGAATATAAAATTGCATCTCTCAACTTTGTAGTCACGGATAACCTTTGTTTGTTAATTCTTACCTTGGTCTAGGGTTCTCGTGATAAAGTGCGAAGATGAATTAGGAATGCACATACTCCCTCTGTTTGAATCTGAAACTCAGTTTTAGTTTTGTTCCAGGTCAAACTTGTCTAACTTTGACCAATTTTATATAATATATTACATTTACAATATCAAATAAGGCCCTGTTTGGTTTGAGGGACTAAAGATTAGTCCCTCAAGGGGTGACTAAAAGGGACTAAACCATATTAATTCCACTTTTTCCCCTCAGTTATTTCAGTTGCACTAATGACGTTATTTCAGTTGCACTAATGACGGGAGAAGGTTAAGGGGCATTTTAGTCTTCTTATGAGTCATTTAATGCGTTCTCAACACTTTTAGTCCTTGCAACCAAACAGTGTAGAGACTAAACTTTAGTCACTCGACTAAACTTTAGTCCCTGGACTAAAGGAACCAAACAGGCTCTAAGAGGGTGTTTGGCTTCTAGGGACTAATTTTTAGTCCCGCCATTTTATTTCATTTTAGTTTCTAAATTGCCAAATACGGATATTAAAACTCTATTTTAGTTTCCGTATTTGACAATTTAGGGACTAAAATGGTATAAAATGAAGGGACTAAAAATTAGTCCCTAGAAACCAAACACCCCCTAAGAGCACTATCAAAATATATTTCATGGTCTATCTAATAAGTGTTGTTTGATCATGTAGATGATTGTGCATAAAACTATAAACTCAGTCAGTCAATCAAAGCTAGAGAAGTTTGACTTAGGACAAAGCTAAAATAACCTACAATTCCGAACGGAGGAAGTAAGTTTTTAGGATAAGGCACATAATTCACTCGTCTTGATTTCGGGCAGTGTTTTCTTTCTGTTTTTACTACTTTATTTTGCAAGGGTAAAATTGGCAACTAATGTGCTGGTACACATTTACATTGCACAACCAAAATGACTTTCTACATTGTCCTGATTTTAGTAGTAGGTGTAGTAGGTCTTTACTCTATAATGTTGTTTAGAGTGTAACTAGTGACCCAGTTTGTTTTCATGATTGAAAAGATGATCACCAGAGTTTGTATGGGCATGCCATAGTTAACACTAGATGTTTAACGGTTAAGAGTGTCAATTGTGAAAAGTTTCCAAAAATTCTATTGCGTCATTGTTTGCTTGGTTCATAGTAACTCAGGAGTGAACATGAATGTGGACAATTTGTAAAAGATGCAGTGATGCAGGTTCAATCAAATTTAGATAAACTGTAGTTATAGCATGTTTATGTTGAATCCTCAATTTGGTGGGCCTTTATGGGGTTGTGCATATACTGAAGTTTTTTAACAGTTTTTTGTTAGGAGAATGAAACCCTACCCTAACACTAATGTGGGTTGAGAATATATTAATATAGCTGAGTATGTGGGCCAAGGCCCATTACAGGAGAGAAATACACAGTTACGCTAACACCCCCCAGTCACAACTCTATCATGTACAGATGTTGAGACTGGACCAAAACTCGGTAAAAATTGTCGAAGGAAGCCCCTTGATGAAGATGTCGGCGAAGGACGCGGAGAACGCGAACATCGTTGATAGCGACATGCTCACGGACAAAATGGAGGCCGATCTCCACGTGGTTTGTGCTGATGCTGCACGGGATTGGTAGAGAGGCAGACCGTGCTAACGTTGTCGCAGTAGACAGGAGTGGTGCACGCGAGGGGCTGTGGAGCTCATGAAGAAGTTGACGGAGCCAGGAAGTCTCGGCCACACCATTGGCCACAGCGCGATACTCGGCCTCAGCGCTAGAGCGGGAGACGACGGGCTGCCGCTTCGAGGGAGGGGAGGGGCCTGGTGGTGACAGCAGCAGGGGAGGAGGGGGTGGCGGCTGCTGTGGGAGGGAGAGGAAAACCTAGCTAGATACCATGTTAGGAGAATGAAACCTTAACCCTAATATGGGTTGGGAATATATTAATATAGTTGAGTATGTGGGCCAAGGCCCATTACAGAAGAGAAATACACAGGTACGCTAACATTTTTCATCAAACAGCTTGGCAGGCGTGCAGAATCTATGGTGTTGCCCTTGGAATTCTTGCAGCAATTCAAGGCATCAGATTTCTCTGATCCTCAAGAGTATGAGGCATGGCGGAGTAGGAATCTGAAGCTTCTTGAGGCTGGTCTACTTGTTCATCCACTCGTTCCATTGAACAAATCAGACAGTTCTGTGCAACGGTTGCGGCAAATTATACGGGGTGCATATGATAGGCCACTTGAAACTGGGAAAAACTCTGAGTCAATGCAGGGTCTACGTACTTGTGTCATGTCCCTTGCTGGAAGATCTCATGATGGTACTTCTGATGGATGCCACTGGGCAGATGGCTTCCCATTGAATCTCCATCTGTACCAAACGTTGGTAGAAGCTTGCTTTGATAATGATGAGGGCACTGTGGTTGATGAGATCGATGAGGTGATGGAGCTCTTGAAGAAAACCTGGGTTATTCTTGGAATTAATGAGTTGCTCCACAATCTTTGCTTTACTTGGGCATTGTTCAACCATTTTGTTATGTCTGGTCAAGTAGATATCGAGCTACTTTCTGCAGCAGAGAACCAGTTAGCTGAAGTGGCTAAGGATGCGAAAACCACAAAAGATCCAAATTACTGTAAAGTATTGAGCTCAACATTAAGCTCAATAATGGGCTGGACAGAGAAAAGACTTCTGGCATATCATGAAACCTTCAATACAAGTAATATTGAGTCTATGCAAGGCATTGTCTCCATTGGAGTGTCAGCTGCAAGGGTTCTTGTTGAAGATATATCCCATGAATACCGCCGTAGAAGAAAAGAAGAGACTGATGTAGCTCGAAGCAGGGTAGAGACATACATAAGGTCTTCACTACGGACAGCTTTTGCTCAAGTAAGTCTTGTTAGTCGTAAATATCATCCTCAATCTTTGGTTTAACATATATGAATAATGTTGTTTCTGTACCTCAAAAGTCAAAATACCCATGTGCATTTGTTGTTTTTGTTTTGCCACATCAATTTATTGCTCACAACCCATGCCATGTTTGGTAAAGGAATGACTAGAAAGTTTTAACCTAGAAACTGTAGAAAATCATTTTCCATGATCTCAACTTATATTTGTACTTAGCTGTTCTCTTTTATGCATGGATTGAGATGCTAGGTTTCATAAAATTGATATTTTGGTATTGTGCACAAGCTCTTCTGTTATTGATGTTACTTCGACCTGTGTAGAGAATGGAAGAAGCAGATTCAAAACGATCATCAAGAAACCCTACTCCAGTTCTTTCTATCCTTGCGAAGGACATTAGTGACCTAGCTACGAAGGAGAAAAAATTGTACAGTCCAATACTGAAGACATGGCATCCTCTTGCTTCTGGTGTTGCTGTTGCAACCCTTCATTCTTGTTATGGAAATGAGCTGAAGCAGTTTGTAGCTGGGCTTACAGAGCTGACCCCTGATACAGTTGAAGTACTTAAATCAGCAGACAAATTAGAGAAGGACCTTGTTAATATAGCTGTAGAAGATTCTGTGGATAGTGATGATGGAGGCAAGTCACTAATCAGAGAGATGCCGCCATATGAAGCTGAAAATGCAATTGCTAATCTGGTGAAAGTGTGGATAAAAGAAAGAGTAGACAGACTAAAGGGATGGGTTGACCGGAATTTGAAGCAAGAGGTGCTCATTTTTGCCCCTTTCACCATCAGACCTTTATTTCTTTATGTAAATAAATAGTCATAATTCAGTAACCAATGCCGTGTGCTGTTATAGTTTATTTCTTCAATCCATTTTCTGTATATATATGATCTATCTTCTACGCGCTGTAGTAGCAATGTATTATATACTTGCTAAAGCGGACCCTTTTTTCATCTGCAATATACATAATCATTAATGTTATTTAATATTTGCTAAGTACACGGCTTTGATGCATAATGTGTTTGCCTATTTTGTTCATGCTACTATTCTTCCATGTCCATCATCCATTTGCCACTCATCAATGGTTACAAACCTCTGAAGTGAGCCCCTGTGCATGCTTAAGTATCCAATCGTGTCACATTGTCACTGATATTGTCAGCCATAATCTAGTATTGCACTAAAAAGGATAGACCCAATGCTGGCGGCTCCGACGTGAGTGGTGTCTGGGGAAGGAATAATTGAGGCAAGCCTTACCCCTGCAGAGAGGCTATGTTGAACCCAGGACCTTTGGCACGGTGGAAAGACTTTTTTCACCACTGCGCCCGGCCTATCTTTCTAGTCCTAATGTCCGATATCACTCTTGCTAATTGTTTTTGAGGTCTTGAAACCACAACCACAAGTCTATGTGCAGACTGAAATATATGTTGACTGAGCAACTTGAGCGAATCATTCTGAACAACCTTCTGTGAATTAAATAAAATTTGATACTTGATATGCAGTACATGATACATAGTTCTGTTATGCCTACCTTGAAACTTGTTTCTATGGGCTTTGCATGATTTCTGAGCCACTAAACCTGGTAGCATCTTTTATGCAGACCTGGAATCCAGGTGCCAACAGGGATAATTTTGCTCCCTCTTCCGTGGAGATGCTTCGAGTTATTGGTGAAACGTTGGATGCATTTTTCCAATTGCCTATACCAATGCATCCGGCTCTTCTTCCTGATCTGACAGTTGGGCTCGACAGAAGCCTACAGCTTTATGTTGCTAAAGCAAAATCTGGCTGCGGTAAGTACTAGACAAAGGTTAAGTAATTTGTGTGAACCTCATTTCTGCTTTTGATGAAGCTCATTTCTGCTTTTGTATCAATGAACAGGAGCACGAAATTCTTTTATGCCCCAACTACCCCCACTAACGCGATGCGAGGTTGGCTCCAAGTTATTATTCAAGAAAAAGGAGAAGCCACAAAATCTGCAGGTTCGTGTATCACAAAATGGAGCATCAAACGGAAATGATCCCTTGGGCCTTCCTCAACTCTGTGTGCGCCTGAATACTCTTCAGTACATCCGTGGTGAGTTTGAGAATCTAGAGAAGAAAATTAAAACGAGCTTACGAAATGTTGAGTCAGCTCAGGCAGATATCACTGATGGATTGAACATCAAGTTTGAGCTTTGCCAGGCAGCCTGTCAAGAAGGCATTCAGCAGATTTGTGAGACGACTGCATATAAGGTGATGTTTTATGACTTGGGACATGTCCTCTGGGACACCCTTTATGTTGGTGATACTGCATCAAACAGGGTTGAGGTACTGTTGAGGGAACTTGACCCTGTCCTTGAGACGGTATCTAGTATGGTGCACAACAAAGTGCGGAACCGTGCTATTACTGCACTGATGAAAGCAACTTTTGATGGTTTCTTGCTGGTGCTTCTTGCTGGTGGGCCTTTGCGTACTTTCACCCGTCAAGACTCTCAGATAATAGAAGATGACTTCAGGGCCCTCAGAGATCTGTACTTAGCAGATGGGGATGGTTTGCCAGAGGAATTAGTTGACAAGGCATCCTCCCAGGTCAAGAATGTCCTGCCCCTCTTTCGAGCAGACTCTGAAAGTCTCATTGAGCGATTCAAACGCATGATGGTTGAATCGAATCGGCCTGCGTCCAAGAACAGGTTACCATTGCCTCCAACAACAGGGCATTGGAGTCCAAATGAGCCTAACACAGTCCTGCGAGTTCTGTGCTACCGGAATGATGAGACAGCTACAAAGTTCCTCAAGAAAACTTACAACCTACCGAAGAAGATTTGACTTGTGGGATAGATCACAAACCATATGTACATGTTCCTGTCACTACAAAAAGGTTTCTCTATGCCTGTCACATTCTCTGGCTGAGGACCCCGAGGAAATACCCCCTGTAAAGTTTCCACATCAAAGGTTTCAAGTGATCATCAGCAAGAAGGTTTATTCTGTGGTGCTGTAGAGATGTGACTGGGTGTTTTCGGTGGTTCGTGTCATTGATAGGTTTTGCGGTGAAGGGTGGATTTACTTACAGCTCGATTTGTTCATTATATTATATGTTTGCCTAATCCAGTTCTTTTGCTGACCTTGCGCTCGTGTAATTTGGTTCATTCTAGTCTGCAACAGCTAAATCCAGCGTGTGAATAAGTTGTGTACTCGCGTGACACTGTCCGGTGCTTTTGCTGTGACAATATGCGGGGAGCATTTGTATATTTTACTGCATCGTGCACTCCATCTCTCTCCATATCCTCGTTGGATCCGTTCTTCAGTCAATCGATCCTGTTCAAAGTGAGAATAATACGTGGTCGAGATGATGAAATGAGTGATTGTTAACACATGGTTGAGATTAGGGATGAAAGTGGTAATCTGAACTGTTAGGACAAATTTAATATTTTAAAATAGATATGTACATTATTTGATGGTGATCATGTGTTATGTTCTCAAGCATATTATTAAAAAAAGAATAAAATATTACATAAATTGTTTTATTTATTATTTGCTCCCTAAAACAAAAAAAATGAAAAAATTATCGAATTTGTTTTCGAATCCATACCGAATTTTATATCTATCATTTAAGAAAATATATGATGAATTTAAGGATTAACTTTTATGAATCTTTACAAGCTCAATGTTATAAACAAGAATACAAATTTATATATTGCAATATATATCCTATTTATTCGCAATCAAAGAAAAACGATAAAAAACTAATTACCGAATAAATACCGTTTTCGATCGTTTTTATCCCTAGTTGAGATACGTCTATGGTGTTGAAGGGATGATAGACTTAGGTTTAGTGTTAACTAATTTAACGTAAGTTGTGGCATATGTAATGTGTCTCTTAACTTGTGTATATATGTAGGGCATAGGTGAACTTGTGTATAGATGTGGGAGCATAGGTGATAGAACTTAGATGGTGAACTTGTGTATAGATGTGAAGCATATGTGATAGAGCTTAGATGGTTGGACAGAGTTTGTGTATAGATGTGGAGCATAGGTGATAGGACTTAGATAATTAGATAGAGTGAATAGCCTATAAAAAATATCATATAAACACACAATTCTTATTGAATCTAAATTGGTTACTATAAAAGGTGACATGGAAATGTATACATGCAAAGAAAGCTTCCTGAACAATTCTATTAGCCTGGCCTCTGGTATACATCTAGCTTCCTGAACAATTCTATTAGCCTGGCCTCTAGTATACATCTACTAGCAACACGTACAAACTATAACTCTCTATCCCAAATTTAAATTTATTTTAGAATTTTAATAGATTCGTACAGATTCATTACCATCCATTTGAAATATAGATATAAAAATCAAAGGCTAAAATGAATACTAATTTAGAACGGGGGAGTATAGATGTGGAGCATATGTAAACTTAGATGGTTAGATAGAGTTTGTGTATAGATGTCGAGCATAGGTGATAAAACTTAGATGGTTAGAGCACCTGTGCAGGTACCCAAAAATACATGCTATATTTTCGTTTAGAAGAATATTAACAAAAAAAAGTTGCTCTAAAAAGTTCCTTAAAATCTACTTTCTAAATTTACAAAGTTCTTGTCTGGATGTCGGCGTTTCGACCCCGGGGGGTCCCTGGATCGACGAGTAAATTGTCGCCGCGTGCCCCAGCCCAGATGGGTCGACGCGAGACGGAGCGCGAAGGGGGGAAACCGGAGGGAGACAGGCGTAAAGGGGAAACCCGCGGCCTTCGTGTTGTCCCGCGCCCAGGTCGGGTGCGCTTGCAGTAGGGGGTTACAAGCGTCCTCGTGGGAGGGAGCGAGAGGCCTGCACGCGCCGTCCCGTCCTCCCCGCGCGGCCAACCTTCTCGTAAGGGAGCCCTGGACCTTCCTTTTATAGGCGTAAGGAGAGGGTCCAGGTGTACAATGGGGAGTGTAGCAATGTGCTAACATGTCTAGCAGAGAGGAGCTAGCGCCCTAAGTACATGCCGTCATGGCAGCCGGAGAGGTTTTGGCACCCTGTTCATGAGATGTCGTGGCCGTCGGAGGAGCGCTAGAGCCTTGCGGAAGGACAGCTGTCGGGGCTGTCGAGTCCTTGCTGACGTCTCCTTGCTTCCGTAAGGGGCTGAGAGCCGCCGTCGTCATGGAGCACGCGGGGCGCCATCATTACTTGTTTACCGGGGCGAGCCAGATGGGTCGCCGGTCTTGTTCCCCGTAGCCTGAGCTAGCTAGGGGTAGGGTAATGATGGCCCCCCCTGTGACATGGTCGGTCCGAGCCCTGGGTCGGGCGAGGCGGAGGCTCCTCCGAGGTCGAGGTCGAGTCTGTCTTCCTGAGGTCGAGGTCGAGTCCGAGCCCCGGGTCGGGCGAGGCGGAGACCGTCGGCTGAGGCCAGGGCTGAGTCCGAGCCCTGGGGTCGGGCGAGGCGGAGTTCGTCGTCTTCTGGGCGAGGCGGAGTTCGTCGTCTTCCGGGACCGAGGCCGAGTCCGAGCCCTGGGGTCAGGCGAGGCGGAGTTCATCGTCTTCCGGAGCCGAGGCCGAGTCCGAGCCCTGGGGTCGGGCGAGGCGGAGTTCGTCGTCTTCCGGGACCGAGGCCGAGTCCGAGCCCTGGGGTCAGGCGAGGCGGAGTTCGTCGTCTTCCGGGGCCGAGGCCGAGTTTGAGCCCTGGGGTCGAGCGAGGCGGAGTTCGTCGTCTTCCGGAGCCGAGGCTGAGTCCGAGCCCTGGGTCGGACGAGGCGGAGTTCGTCGTCCGAGGCCGAGACGGGGGCCGAGCCCTGGGGTCGGGCGAGGCGGAGCTTCCTATGGCGCCCGAAGCCGGACATGGCTGCTGTCAGCCTCACTATGTCGAGTGGCACAACAGTCGGAGCGGCGCAGGCGGCGCTGTCCTCTCGTCAGGCCGGTCAGTGGAGCGGCGAAGTGACTGCGGTCACTTCGGCTCTGCCGACTGGAGGGCGCGCGTCAGGATAAGGTATTAGGCCATCCTTGCATTAAATGCTTCTGCGACGCGGTCGGTCGGTGTGGCGATCTGGCCAAGGTTGCTTCTTGGCGAAGACTGGGCCTCGGGTGAGTCCGAAGGTGTGTCCTCTCTAGCCACTTGGCTTTATTGCTCTAACACCTAATCAAGTTTGTGGCTTTAAGTTTCAAGTTTTTACAGGATCACCTATTCACCCCCCTCTAGGTGCTCTCAGTGGTCCTTGCGGGAACTTCGTGTTCCGTTTGATTGAGAAGAGAAGCTCACTCGGTCTAAGTGATCGTTTGAGGGAGGGAAAGGGTTGAAAGACACCCGCTCTTCGTGACCACATCAACGGGGAGTAGGTTTGCAAGAACCGAACCTCCGTAAAATAAATCATCGTGTCTCGCTCTTTATTTGCTCACGATTTGTTTTTCGCCCTCTCTCTCAGACTCGATTATATTTCTAACGCTAACCCGGCTTGTAGTTGTGCTTAAGTTTATAAATTTTAGATTCACCTTATTCACCCCCCCTCTAGGCGACTTTCACTTTTACCCTACGTTAGACCACATTAGGGGGGTCTGGCACTTTCGTCCATACAATGCTTCGAACGGTGACATCTTGATACTGGCCTGATGGCTGTTGTTATACGAGAACTCTGTATAAGGCAAACTGGACTCCCAGTTTCTATCGAGCGTTAACACACATGCTCTTAATAAATCTTCGAGGACCTTGTTGACCCTTTCTGTCTGACCATCTGACTGGGGGTGATAGGCGGTGCTGAAGTCTAGCTTGATGCCCATAGCTTGCTGAAGGCTCATCCAAAATTTGGAGGTGAACTGGGTTCCCCTATGTGACACTATCTTCCTTGGAATGCCATGGAGTCTGACTATCTCTTTAAGATATATCCGGGCAAGGGTGGCTCCTCCAAAGTTAGTTTTCACTGGGATGAAGTGGGCTACCTTGGTAAGACGGTCTATTATCACCCACATAGAGTCGTTCCCTTTTTGCGTCCGGGGCAGTCCGGTTACAAAATCCATGCCTATTTCCTCCCACTTCCATTTGGGCACTGGAAGGGGTTGCAATAGGCCTGCAGGCTTCTGGTGCTCGGCTTTAGTTCGTTGGCAAGTGTCACACCGAGCCACATACTATGCCATCTCTTTCTTCATCCCTCTCCACCAGTATCTGGTTTAGAGGTCTAGGTACATCTTGGTGGTTCCTGGGTAAATGGAGTAGGATGAGTTGTGAGCTTCATCGAGCAGGACTTCTCGTGCCTCTCCTTTTGGTACACACAGACGGTTTTTGAACCAAAGGACTCCTTTATCTGTCCTGAGATCCGGAAGTTGTTATTTGCAAGCTTTCTCCATAAAACTTGCTGTCTCCATGTCCAGGCGTTGAGCCTTGCATATGAGGTCTTCTAGCGTTGGCTTGACTTCTGGCTGCCGTTGTTTCCCAGACATGCATTCAGCTGAGCTGATTCCTTCTTCCAATCTTCTAAAAAGTTGGTCCCCTTTATCCCGAAAGGTTTTTGGCTGAGGGCGTCTGCTACCACGTTGGCCTTTCCGGGGTGGTAATGGATCTCAAGGTCATAATCTTTGATCAGTTCCAGCCATCTTCTCTGACGGAGGTTGAGGTCTGGCTGAGTGAAGATATACTTCAGACTCTTGTGATCGGTGAAGATGTAACATTTGTTTCCAATTAGGTAGTGCCTCCATATTTTCAGGGCATGCACTATGGATGCCAATTCCAAATCGTGGGTAGGATAATTCTGCTCATGCGGCTTGAGTAAGCGTGATGCATAAGCAATGACTTTCTCATTCTGCATCAGAACACACCCTAAGCCTTGCCTTGAAGCATCACAGAAGACGACGAAATCCTGATGTATATCTGGTAGTTTCAAAACGGGCGCGGTTGTGAGCTTCTTCTTTATGATCTGGAAACTTTCCTCACACTTCGGAGTCCACACAAACTTATTGTCTTTCTTGAGGAGCTCGATCATAGGTCTTGCTATGCTGGAGAATCCCTTGATAAAGCGGCGGTAATATCCTGCCATTCCCAGAAAGCTTCGAACTTCACTGACGTTGGATGGCTGCTTCCATTTTGATACTGCTTCTACCATGGACGGGTCTACTTCTATTCCTTCTGCAGTCAAGATATGCCCAAGGAAGGCTATCTTTTCTAACCAGAATTCACATTTGCTGAGCTTAGCATAGAGTTGATGTGCCCTAAGTCTTCCGAGGACGATCTGGAGGTGACGCTCATGATCTTCGCGATTCTTGGAGTAGATAAGGATGTCGTCAATGAAGACTACGACAAACTTATCCAGTTCTTCCATAAATACCTTATTCATGAGGTTCATGAAAAAGGCGGGTGCGTTCATTAGTCCGAAAGGCATTACTGTGAACTCATACTGTCCATACCGGGTAAATGCAGTCTTCTGAATATCTACTTCCTTGGTTCTCAGCTGGTGATAACCAGACCTCAGGTCTATCTTGGAGAAATATTTGACCCCTTGAAGCTGGTCGAATAAGTCATCGATCCGAGGGAGTGGATACTTGTTTTTTATTGTAACTTCATTTAAAGATCGGTAATCAATACACATCCTCATACTTCCATCCTTTTTTATGACGAAAAGGACTAGTGCTCCCCAAGGGAATGAGCTGGGACGAATGTACCTATTTTGTTGAAGTTCTGCAATCTGGAGCTTTAATTCTGCTAACTCGGTAAGAGCCATGCGGTATGGTCTCTTTGCGATGGGTGTCGTGCCAGGGATCAGATCTATGTAGAACTCTACTTCTCTTTCTGGCGGCATTCCTGGCAACTCTTCTGGGAATACATACATGAATTCTTCTACCACTGATATGCTTTCTGATGCTAGATTAAACACCATTGGATCATTGGCGGGTGGCTGAGCCTGACAAGAAACTGACTTTCCTTGGTGGTCCGTGAGAAGGACGGTCTTGTTTGCACAACTTATGATGCATTTGTGCTTGTTTAACCAATCCATTCCTAAGATCACATCATTCCCTTGGGATGACAAGACTGTTAAGTCTGCCAAGAACACTACCCCACTTAAAGGAATTCTGACTAGGGAGCATTTGAGCTGGCATAGAAGGTCTCACCCTGGGGTTCGGATGACCAAGGAAATTTCTAGGTGGGTAGAGGGGATGCCATGCTTTTCCACAAAACTAGTGGCTATAAAAGAATGGGATGCTCCTGAATCAAAAAGTACAGTAGCGAGAGTAAATTCAATAAGGAACTCACCGAGCACTACTCCCGGAGCTTGCTGAGCCTCCTGAGCATCGACGTGGTTTACTCGTGCCCTTCCCTGATACTGGGTCTTGCTCTGCTGGTTGATTGAGGAGGGTGCCTTGGGGGCGGGTGCTGGGGTATTCTTGGGGCCATTCACCGAGTTGGAGTAAGCAGGTCCTGATGCCTTCAACTGGGGGCAGTTGTTCTTGAACTGACAGGGGGTCTCCGCAGTGCCAATAGGCATTTGCTGACGGTTGGTTGCTTGCAACTGAGGGGGCCTGAAAGGAGCTCTGACTCTGCTGACTAAAACGCGATGGAGTGGGTCCAGCTGGTCTATTGAAGCTTGGTCCCTTGGGTGGAAACCTAAAGGATCGAGTTCTCTGGTGCCGGTCTTGCTGCTAAGCTCGGAGGACTTGGAATTTCCTCTTGAGGTGACCTTTTTCTTCTTCCCTTGCCCTTTCCACTTGTATGGCTTTGTTTGAGAGGTGCGAGAAGCTGAGGAAATCTTGGTTGGCTAGGATGGTCTTGAGTTCTGGTCTGAGCCCTTTCAAAAAGCGGGCCATCTTCTTGGCTTCTGTGCTGACGTCATCAGGCGCGTAGCGAGCCAATTATGTGAATTTGTGCACGTACTCATTGACAGATCTTCCACCTTGAGTTAGTTCCCGAAATTCATCTTCCTTGAGCTGAACGATCCCTTGGGGCACATGGTGCTCTCAGAATGCAGTTTCAAACTCTATTCAGGTAGCATCTCTGACGGCAGCGCTGAAGGTATCCCACCAGGATAGGGCCATTCCGGAAAGTTGATGAGAATCCAACTGAACACGCTGATTCTCAGGGAATCCGATGGCTTCTAACTTCCTTTTTATCGTGCGCATCCAATCATCAGCATCGAGAGGATTGCTGGATCCAGCGAAGGTGGGAGGCTTGAGCCTCAGAAAATCTCCCATCCTGTCCTGTGGTCTTCCACCATTCGGGCACTGATTCTCCAGACTTCTAGTGAGGACCTCAATGAGTCGGGTTTGGTTGGCTAGAACTTGGGCTAAATCTAATGGCAGCTCCGGAGGTGCGGGGAGGTGGGTCTCACTCCATTCTCCACTGGCTTCTCCTTCAGCTCCTAGGGAAAACCCTGCTCCAATCCCGTAGGCGGTAGGCGTGGTTTTATCCGAAGCCATCTGCCAGGGGGAGAGAGTTACTACTATGCATATGCCAAAAAAAATTTCAACCAAGTTATTTTATTCATTACACAAGTTCATTACAAGCATACAGTTACCACAAGTCGCACTACACGCGAGCGCTTTCTAAGGTACTTCCGAACTCCCTTTCTAAAGTGTCCCCAAATTCCTTGAGAAGGTCATCAAGGCTAGCTAGGGACATATCCTCGACGTCGGGCAAATTCTCTATCCTGGAGGGAGGTAGTGCTGGAGGGGCTTTCTTCTTCCGCTCAGTCTAGCATCCTTGGCTCTTGGTCTTGTTTCGAATTTTCTTCGTGGGGGTGAGCTTCTTTAGCTTCTTATCGTAATCCATCTTCAGGGTTCAGTAGGCTTCATGAGTGTTGGCCTCTTCGCCTTCTGCTATATCGAGACTCTCTTGGAGGGACGCCTTCTCCTTTTTAAGTTCCTTGATCTGCTGCTCTAAGCTTTCGACTCAGGAGTTTAGGTGGGTGCAGTGGGAGGAAAGGTCATCATAGTGGTTATCGAGAGTGTGAAGATATCCGTCCATGTAGACGATGGTGGGGTCATCCTCAGTAGGATCTCTTCCTGACAGGGCCTGAAGTCTTTTCCTCCAGGTAGGGGTATTTTTGTTGCTAGGTGGGAAGTAACGAAGGGGGGTTTCAAAAACCTCTCTGCTGTAGTTTTGGCATAGCTGTCGGAGAGCTTTTCGGGCAACATTTTGGCAAGTGTCTGGGAAGTGGTGTCCATTGAAGGTGACTTGGAAAGGAGGGTGGTTTGGGTAACTTCGGCTTTCTCCCAGGTAGACTGTCATAGAGCACTTCTCAATTCCATTCTCGCGGTATTCTTTCCAGACATACTCCGGCTTCTTACGGATCCCCATGCGAAGCGCGCAACTCCGCAAGAGATGAGGGAATCCTTCCTCCTCTGAGCAGTAGGATGTCCTAATGACCCAAGAGCCTTCCATCTGGTAGAAGAAAAGAAGGGTCTGTTAATATCGGGGGAAAGGAGAGAAGATTTTTCTTAGGGATAAGAGGTGTTTTCTTGTTAAGGCAAACTTTTAAGGTCAGGGCTGCGATCTACGGCCAGTCCTATGGCTCTGATACCACCTGAAGCGTCCCGATCCTTTGGGACTCAAATGTGATACAATTACTAGTCTCAAGAGGCTAGTAACCACATTCCTTACTTCAAATAGTACAGAGTTCGAATAAAAGTTATTACTATACCAGAGTACAAGCTCGAGAGAGAGCCAGAAATACAAAGCGCAGTAGAAGATAAACTAGCCCAAGCCCAGGCAGAACTGGGTGCAGACACAGCCCCCCTCAATCAAGCATAGCAGAAAAGAAGTCTTCAGCTGCTGAAAAACATAAATAAATCTGGGTGAACACACTAGATATTCCGCAAGCCCATCCCGCTCCCGTAAAGAGAAAGGGACCTATATCGTACATGCTTTATACGGTGGAGTTGAAGTCACTCTTCTTTTCCTCAAAGTACTGCCTTTCTCTGAGAAAAAGAAGAGTGACTTCAACTCCACCATATAAAGCATGTACGATATAGGTCCCTTTCTCTTTACGGGAGCGGGATGGGCTTGCAGAATACCTAGTGTATTCACCCAGATTTATTTATGATTTTCAGTAGCTGAAGACTTCTTTTCTGCTATGCTTGATTGAGGGGGGTTGTGTCTGCATCCAGTTCTGCCTATGGCTTTGGCTAGTTTATCTTCTACCGCGCTTTGTATTTCTGGCTCTCTCTCGAGCTTGTACTCTGGTTTGTAATAACTTTTATTCGAACTATGTACTATTTGAAGTAAGGAATGTGGTTACTAGCCTCCTGAGACTAGTAATTGTATCACATTTGAGTCCCAAAGGGATCGGGATGCTTCAGATGGTATCAGAGCCATAGGACTGGTCGTAGATCGCATCCCTGACCTTAAAAGTTTGCCTTAACAAGAAAACACCTCTTACCCCTAAGAAAAATCTTCTCTCCTTTCCCCCGATATTAACAAACCCTTCTTTTCTTCTACTAGATGGAAGGCTCTTGGGTCATTAGGACATCCTACTGCTTAGAGGAGGAAGGATTCCCTCATCTCTTGCGGAGTTGCGCGCTTCGCATGGGGATCCGCAAGAAGCCGGAGTATGTCTGGAAAGAATACCGCGAGAACGGAATTGAGAAGTGCTCTATGGCAGTCTACCTGGGAGAAAGCCGAAGTTACCCAAACCACCCTCCTTTCCAAGTCACCTTCACTGGACACCACTTCCCAGACACTTGCCAAAATGTTGCCCGAAAAGCTCTCCGACAGCTATGCCAAAACTACAGCAGAGAGGTTTTTGAAACCCCCCTTCGTTACTTCCCACCTAGCAACAAAAATACCCCTACCTGGAGGAAAAGACTTCAGGCCCTGTCAGGAAGAGATCCTACTGAGGATGACCCCGCCATCGTCTACATGGACGGATATCTTCACACTCTCGATAACCACTATGATGACCTTTCCTCCCACTGCACCCACCTAAACTCCCGGGTGGAAAGCTTAGAGCAGCAGGTCAAGGAACTTAAAAAGGAGAAGGCGTCCCTCCAAGAGAGTCTCGATATAGCAGAAGGCGAAGAGGCCAACACTCATGAAGCCTACCGAACCCTGAAGATGGATTACAATAAGAAGCTAAAGAAGCTCGCCCCCACGAAGAAAATCCAAAAGAAGACCAAGAGCCAAGGATGCCAAATTGAGCGGAAGAAGAAAGCCCCTCCAGCACTACCTCCCTCCAGGTTAGAGAATTTGCCCGACGTCGAGGATGTCCCTAGCTAGCCTTGATGACCTTCTCAAGGAATTTGGGGACACTTTAGAAAGGGAGTTCGGAAGTACCTTAGAAAGCGCTCGCGTGTAGTGCGACTTGTGGTAATTGTATGCTTGTAATGAACTTGTGTAATGAATAAAATAACTTGGTTGAATTTTTTTGGCATATGCATAGTAGTAACTCTCTCCCCCTGGCAGATGGCTTCGGATAAAATCACGCCTACCGTCTCCGGGATTGGAGCAGGGTTTCCCCTAGGAGCTGAAGGAGAAGCCAGTGGAGAAGGGAGTGAGACCCACCTCCCCGCGCCTCCGGAGCTGCCATTAGATTTAGCCCAAGTCCTAGCCAACCAAACCCGACTCATTGAGGTCCTCACTAGAAGTCTGGAGAATCAGCGCCCGAATGGTGGAAGACCACAGGACAGGATGGGAGATTTTCTGAGGCTCAAGCCTCCCACATTCGCTGGATCCAGCAATCTTCTCGATGCTGATGACTGGCTGCGCACGATAAAAAGGAAGTTAGAAGCCATCGGATGCCCTAAGAATCACCTTGTTCAGTTGGCTGCTCATCAACTTTCCGGAATGGCCCTATCCTAGTGGGATACCTTCAGCGCTGCCGTCAGAGATGCTACCTGGACAGAGTTTGAAACTGCTTTCCAAGAGCACCATGTACCCCAAGGGATCGTTCAGCTCAAGGAAGATGAATTTCGGGAACTAACTCAAGGTGGAAGAGCTGTCAGTGAGTACGTGCACAAATTCATAGAATTGGCTCGCTACACGCCTGATGACGTCAGCACAGAAGCCAAGAAGATGGCCCGCTTTTTGAAAGGGCTCAGACCAGAACTCAAGACCATCCTAGCCAGCCAAGATTTCCTCAGCTTCTCGCACCTCTCAAACAAAGCCATACAAGTGGAAAGGGCAAGGGAAGAAGAAAAAGGTCACCTCAAGAGGAAATTCCAAGTCATCCGAGCTCAGCAGCAAGACTGGCACTAGATAACTCGATCCTTTGGGTTTCCACCCAAGGGACCAAGCTTCAATAGACCAGCTGGACCCACTCCGTCGCGTTTCAGTCAGCAGAGTCAGAGCTCCTTTCAGGCCCCCTCGGTTGCAAGCAACCAACCGCCAGCAAATGCATGTTGGCACTGCGGAGACCGCAGTCACTTTAAGAACAATTTCCCCTAGTTGAAGGCATCAGGACCTGCTTACTCCAACTCGGTGAATGGCCCCAAGAATACCCGAGCACCCACCCCCAAGGCACCCTCCTCCATCAACCAGCAGAGCAAGACCCAGTATCAGGGAAGGGTGCGAGTAAACCACGTCGATGCTCAGGAGGCTCAGCAAGCTCCGGGAGTAGTGCTCGGTGAGTTCCTTATTGAATTTACTCCCGCTACTGTACTTTTTGATTCAGGAGCATCCCATTCTTTTATAGCCACTAGTTTTGTGGAAAAGCATGGCATCCCCTCTACCCACCTAGAATTTCCCTTAGTCACCCGAACCCTAGGGTCAGACCTTCTATGCCAGCTCAAATGCTCCCAAGTCAGAATTCTTTTAAGTGGGGTAGTGTTCTTGGCAGACTTAACCGTCTTGCCATCCCAAGGGATTGATGTGATCTTAGGAATGGATTGGTTAACCAAGCACAAAGGCATCATAAGTTGTGCAAACAAGACCGTCCTTCTCACGGACCACCATGGAAAGTCAGTTTCTTGTCAGGCTCAGCCACCCGCCAATGATCCAATGGTGTTTAATCTAGCATTAGAAAACATATCAGTGGTAGAAGAATTTATGGATGTATTCCCAGAAGAGTTGTCAGGAATGCCGCCAGAAAGAGAAGCAGAGTTCTACATAGATCTGATCCCTGGCACGGCACCCATCGCAAAGAGACCATACCGCATGGCTCCTACCGAGTTAGCAGAATTAAAGCTCCAGATCGCAGAACTTCAACAAAAAGGGTACATCCGTCCCAGCTCATCCCCTTGGATGGAAGTATGAGGATGTGTATTGATTACCGATCTTTAAATGAAGTTACAACTAAAAACAAGTATCCACTCCCTCGGATCGACGACCTCTTCGACCAGCTTCAAGGGGCCAAATATTTCTCCAAGATAGACTTGAGGTCTGGTTATCACCGGCTGAGAATCAAGGAAGCAGATATTCAGAAGACTGCATTTGTCACCCGGTACGGACAATATGAGTTCACAGTAATGCCTTTCAGACTAACGAACGCACCCACCTTTTTCATGAACCTCATGAATAAGGTATTTATGGAAGAACTGGACAAGTTTGTCATAGTCTTTAATGACGACATCCTTATTTACTCCAAGAATCGCGAAGATCATGAGCGTCACCTCCGGATCGTCCTCGAAAGACTCAGGGCAAATCAACTCTATGCTAAGCTCAGCAAATGTGAATTCTGGTTAGATAAGATAGCCTTCCTTGGGCATATATTGACTACAGAAGGAATAGAAGTAGACCCGTCCAAGGTAGAAGCAGTATCAAAATGGAAGCAACCATCCAACGTCAGTGAAGTTCGAAGCTTTCTCGGAATGGCAGGATACTACCGCCGCTTTATCAAGGATTCTCCAGCATAGCAAGACCTATGACCGAGCTCCTCAAGAAAGACAATAAGTTTGTGTGGACCCCGAAGTGTGAGGAAAGTTTCCAGATCATAAAGAAGAAGCTCACAACCGCGCCCGTTTTGACACTACCAGATATACATCAGGATTTCGTCGTCTTCTATGATGCTTCAAGGCAAGGCTTAGGGTGTGTTCTGATGCAGAATGAGAAAGTCATTGCTTATGCATCACGCTTACTCAAGCCGCATGAGCAGAATTATCCCACCCACGATTTGGAATTGGCAGTCATAGTGCATGCCCTAAAAATATGGAGGCACTACCTAATTGGGAACAAATGTCACATCTTCACCGATCACGAGAGTCTAAAGTATATCTTCACTCAGCCAGACCTCAACCTCTGTTAGAGAAGATGGCTGGAACTAATCAAAGATTATGACCTTGAGATCCATTACCACCCTAGAAAGGCCAACGTGGTAGCAGACGCCCTCAGCCGAAAACCTTTCGGGATAAAGGGGACCAACTTTTTAGAAGATTGGAAGAAGGAATCAGCTCAGCTGAATGCATGTCTGGGAAACAACGGCAGCCTAGAAGTCAAGCCAACGCTAGAAGAACTCATATGCAAGGCTCAACGCCTGGACACGGAGACAACAAGTTTTATGGAGAAAGCTTGCAAAGAACAACTTCCAGATCTCAGGACAGATGAAGAAAGAGTCCTTTGGTTCAAAAACCGTCTGTGTGTACCAAAAAGAGAGGCACGAGAAGTCCTGCTCGATGAAGCTCACAACTCAGCCTACTCCATCCACCCAGGAACCACCAAGATGTACCTAGACCACTGTCGGCGTTTCGAGACCGGGGGGTCCCTCGGCCGACGAGTGAATGTCGCCGCGTGCCCCAGCCCAGATGGGTCGAGCGCGAGGGCGAGCGCGAAGGGGGAGAGCGAGGCGGCCGAAGACCGGCGTGAGAGAGGTGGGAATCCCGCGGCCTTCGTGTTCGTCCCGCGCCCAGGTCGGGTGCGCTTGCAGTAGGGGGTTACAAGCGTCCACGCGGGAGAGGGAGCGAGCGGCCACAAGCGAGCGCCTGTCTCGTCCTCGTCCCCGCGCGGCCAACCCTCTCTAAGAGGGCCCTGGTCCTTCCTTTTATAGGCGCAAGGAGAGGATCCAGGTGTACAATGGGGGGTGTAGCAGAGTGCTACGTGTCTAGCGGAGGAGAGCTAGCGCCCTAAGTACATGCCGTTGTGGCAGCCAGGGAGATTTTGGCACCCAGCTGGTGTGATGTCGTGGCCGTCGGAGGAGCGATGGAGCCTGGCGGAGGGACAACTGTCGGAGCGGTTGAGTCCTTGCTGACGTCCTCTTGCTTCCGTAATGGGGCTGAGAGCCGCCGCCGTCACAGGGTACGCGGGGCGCCATCATTGCCTATCCGGCGGAGCTAGCCAGATGGGACGCCGGTCTCGTTCCCTGCGGCCCGAGTTAGCTCAGGGTAGGGTGATGATGGCGCCTCCTGTTGACGTGGCTGGTCTACGCCCTAGGTTGGGCGATGTGGAAGCTCCTCCGAGGCCGAGGTCGAGTCTGTCTTCCGTGGTCGAGGTCGAGTCCGAGCCCCTGGGTCGGGCGAGGCGGAGTTCGTCGTCTTCTAGGGCTGAGCCCAAGTCCGAGCCCTGGGTCGGGCGGAGCGGAGTTCATCTTCTTCCGGGGCTGAGCCCGAGTCCGAGCCCTGGGTCGGGCGGAGCGGAGTTCATCGTCTTCCGGGACTTAGCCCGAGTCCGAGCCCTGGGTCGGGCGGAGCGGAGTTCGCCGTCTTCCGGGACTTAGCCCGAGTCCGAGCCCTGGTTTGGGCAGAGCGGAGTTCGTCGTCTTCCGGGACTTAGCCCGTGTCCGAGCCCTGGGTCGGGCGGAGCGGAGTTCGCCGTCTTCCGGGACTTAGCCCGAGTTCGAGCCCTGGTTTGGGCGGAGCGGAGTTCGTCGTCTTCCGGGACTTAGCCCGTGTCCGAGCCCTGGGTCGGGCGGAGCGGAGTTCACCGTCTTCCAGGACTTAGCCCGAGTCCGAGCCCTGGGTCGGGCGGAGCGGAGTTTCCTATGATGCCTTCGGCAGGGCCTGACTGCCTGTCAGTCTCACTCTGTCAAGTGGCACCGCAGTCGGAGCGGCGCAGGCGGCGCTGTCCTCCTGCCAGATCGGTCAGTGGAGCGGCGAAGTGACGGCAGTCACTTCGGCTCTGCCGGCTGGGGGGCGCGCGTCAGGATAAAGGTGTCAGGCCACCTTTGCATTAAATGCTCGATTTGGTCGGTTGGTGCGGCGATTTGGTCAGGGTTGCTTCTTAGCGAAGGCAGGGCCTCGGGCGAGCCGGAAATATGTTCGCCGTTGGAGGGGGCCTCGGGCGAGACAGAAATCCTCCGGGGTCGGCTGCCCTTGTCCAAGGCTAGGCTCGGGCGAGGCGTGATCGAGTCGCTCGAATGGACTGATCCCTGACTTAATCGCACCCATCAAGCCTTTGCAGCTTTATGCTGATGGGGGTTACCAGCTGAGAATTAGGAGCC
Source organism: Zea mays (assembly GCF_902167145.1). Classification (NCBI taxonomy): domain Eukaryota; kingdom Viridiplantae; phylum Streptophyta; class Magnoliopsida; order Poales; family Poaceae; genus Zea; species Zea mays. The sequence goes on along the minus strand of NC_050097.1, from coordinate 181,194,251 downwards.
TTGAGGGTACCCCTAATTATGGTCCCCGACAGTAGCCCCCGAGCCTCGAAGGGAGTGTTAGCACTCGCTTGGAGGCTGTCGTCGCACTTTTTTGCAAGGGGACCAGCCTCTCTCGGTTGCGTTTTGTTCCGGTGGGTGCGCGCGAGCGCACCCGCCGGGTGTAGCCCCCGAGGCCTCGGAGGAGTGGTTTCACTCCTTCAAGGTCTTAATGCCTTGCGTAATGCTTCGGCTGGTCTGGTTGTTCCCTCATGCGAGCTGGCCGTAGCCCGGGTGTACGGTCGGGTCCCAAGTTCTCGGGCTGGTATGTTGACGCTGTCAACGGTTTGGCCGGAGCCAGGTTTGCGAGAGCAGCCCCCGAGCCTCTGCACAGGGCGAGAGGGCGATCAGGGACAGACTCGACTTTTTTACATACGCCCCTGCGTCGCCTTTCCGCAAGGAGGAGGGGGGAAAGCGCCATGTTGCCCTCGATGGGCGCCGAACATGGTGTCTCCAGTGAGCTGCAAGCGGGTAATCCGAGTGGACGTCCGTGCCCCGTTCGTTAGGGGTCGGCTAGGGGCCCAGAGGCACGCCCAAAAGTACCTGCGGGTGATCTGCCGGACCCGGTCCCCTGGCGACGGGGTCCGAGGGCTCGATGCCTCCCTCTGATGGGATTCCGTTACAAGATCGTTCCCGCTGGTCTCGGAAATGTCCTAGGGTACCTCGGGAGCGCAGCCCGAGCCTTGGTTATGTATCGAACGTACCCATGGTCATCCCTCGCTCGGCGTCTGAGGCGGCTGTGAACCCTTCGGGGGCCAACCTTCGAACCCCTGATCAGTAATGGGCGCGGAGCCCGAATAGCCTGAGGCGGCCGTGGAACCCTTCCGAGGGGCCGGCCTTCGAACCTCTGACCAGTAGTGGGGGTAGGGCCCACGCGATCTGAGGCGGCTGTCGAACCCTTCCGGGGGGCCAGCCTTCGAACCTCTGATCAGTAGGGAGGCTCGGAGCCTGGTTCCTTCACGGGGAAGGATCCTTTTCGGGGTATCCCCCTTTCCCGGTCCCTGTTGCAAGAGAGAGAAAGAGGAAAAAGGAAAAGGATACGAAATCAAACGACGCGGCGTACCTTTTTTGAGGCGGTTATTATGGCGAAGGCGAAGCGTCGCCTGCTTCTCCTGCCAGAGGCGCCGCCTGTCCCATCGCGGAGTTAATGCGACGGGGCGAGTGGTTGGCGGGGCGGCCGTTGCGCATGCGCGAGCCGTTCGAGGACGGAACACGGGCGCGTTGTCTTCACGCCGTGAGAGAGGGTTCTCTCGCTGCCCCCGGATGGGACGTGAGCTTAGCTGACGACGTGACTGCTGCTCCTGCCCGCCTGCCACCGTCATTGCTGCCAGCCCATTTTTGGCCGCGCTGACCGCCGCGCTAGGCTGGCGCTGCTGGGTCGTGCGCTGGGTCGCCTCGAGTCGCGGTATTGGTTCCGCAGTCGAGGAGACGCGGTGGTGGCGCAAGTGGCGGTGCAGTTGCATGCACGAAGCATCCGGCGCGCCGGTTGCATGACGCGTGGGCCTGGGCCTCCATGCTGGGCGTGTTGGGAGTCGGAGAAGCGCGCCCACTTGGCGCGGTTGCATGCCGCCTGCATGGCTGCCCGCCCCTTTCGCCCGTTGGTCTAGGCAAAAGTGGAGGGTCACTTGTAACCGCTGGGCGGTCGTGCGCACCGCGCACGGCGGTTTGGCTTCTTCTGCTCTGAGCCGGTTTGCATGACGTGTGGGACACAGCCCCCGCGCCGCAGGGGAGGACCTTGGAGTGTGTTGGAGAAGACTCAGCCCATGACGGTTGCGGGCACAAGTAGGGAGAGTCGCCTTTAAAAGGAGGGTGACCCCCTTTGGAAGGCGACCGTGTCTTCGCGCTCCCTTATGCATCGTGTCTTTCCACCTTCCAAGCCCCCGGATGGGGGATACCCGCCGTCTTTCCGCCTCATCGTTGGAGGAACGCAACTCCGTGGGAGTTGGTACCTTTCAGCCATCGTTCGGCTCAAGGATTTTCATCATGCAGCCCGGCTGCATCCCTCCGCCGGCGGTCACCCAAGATGGTGACCTCCAGTTTGATGGTGGGGGAAAGCGAGCCGGGCTGCGGCCTCTGCCCCTCCCTCAGCCTCAAGGATTTTCATCACCAGGGCTGGGGAGGGGAGTGTGCCGAGTTGGGGTCGGCCCCTGCGTGGGCGGTGGCCCGCTCCTTCCCTCAGTGATCGGAGGGAAGGGCGGTCGTCGTCTGTGGCGCCGGCAGCTGCAGCGTGCCTGGCTCTCGGGCGCGAGTGGCTTCGGAGCCGCTCGCGGCGCCGGCGTCTGTCGCGGCAGCTGGAAGAGGATCTTCCACCGATGAGATAGCCAGGGCCGCCCACGGACCGACCTCCAACTCTACGGCCTTCTGCCCGTCCTTGCCTCACGAGTTTGGGCATGGGCGGGGGCCTCTTGGCAGCAGCATCCGCCCTGAGGTCAGTGCTGCCGCTGTTCGGCCCCCCGGAGCAGAAGTCGTCGTCGTCGCTGCTGCCTGAGCGGGCGACGGCGCGCCGTTCGTCGGCCTTCCGTTGCTCCGCAGGCCCCCTCGCATCGAGTGGGGTTGTTCGTACATGCGGAGGTGGAACCGGAGTTCCGTTTGTAATGGCACTTTGAATGCCAGTGTTTCTGTTCATTGTGGCTGTCGAGGCCAGAACATGTATGTAATTTTGGCACGGAGCCGTGTTTTTTCCTCATTCTCGAGCACTAAGACTCGCCTGTCGGTTGTCTGAACCGCTTCACCAAGCGTGAGTCGCCCCGTGTAAAGGTGACGAGTGAGGTATCCGTATCCCGGAGGCGTAGGAATCCCTCGGCTCGGTCGGCCTTGTTGTCCGAGGCTTCTCTAGCTTACTTAAAGGGACCCCTTGGCCGCTCTTCGGTGAGCCGAGGCCAGGGGTAGCGATATCAGCATGAACAGGGGCAGAGTTGGCTCGAAAAGGAAACCAGGTTGGCCGGAGCCCAGCCGGGTCGTCCGTTAGCGGGACCAACGCCGGAGTTGACCAGCCGAGGCCTCGGGTCGGGCTGGCGCCCTTGGAAGACGGTTGGCCGAGGCCCCGGGGTGACCGGCCGAGCCGCCTGCTCGGGCCGAATTCCCGGAGAAGACCCTGGCAGCGATGGCCCGGGCGTGGCGACAACGTCGTCCTTTAGAGTGGAGGACCTCGGATCGCGTCGCCGTCCGAGGCTAGGTCGGACCTCGCCGAAGGTGTCGTCGATGCCGAGGGTGTTGCCGCCCCCTTCCGGCGTCAAGACCTGAGCCTGCAGGACCGGATCGTCTTGTAGCGTGTGTTTCCTGCGGCCGCCGAGGCCAAAACACACCCTCGCTGTATTGTAAAGCTGCGTCTCTTTTCCTCTTGTTTCGAGTATCCGGACTTTTTTTGTCGGTAACAGGGATGTTTGTGCGAGCGAGAGTTGCTTCTCGCGGAAGGTGACGAGTGAGGTATCCGTATCCCGGAGGCGTAGGAGTCCCTCGGCTCGGTCGGCCTTGCCGCTTACGCGCACTCTTACCCGTCCATGGGGCTCTGTCACCGACGCAGTCGAGAGGGCTCGAAGGATCGCTTCGGCAGAAGAGCTTCCGATCGTGAAGACTTGTTCGGTCCGCGGAATCACTTATCCGAGCGTGAGTTACTTATCGCAGAAGGTGATGAGTGAGGTATCCGTATCCCGGAGGCGTAGGAGTTCCTCGGCTCGGTCAGCCTTGGCTGCTTACGTGTACTCCGTCGTTTTCAGGATCCACTTTTCGAAGTAGTCAAAAAGCACGAAAGATATTCTGGCAGAAAAGATCTTTCTTCGAGGAAAATTTTGACGCAGAGGGGGTTCCCCCCTTTTAGCCCCCGAGGGAGGGTCGGGCTTTGCCGGGGCGAGGCCGACCCTTCCTTGATGACTAAAATTTGCGTGGGTGTGAGGTATATGAACAACTTGAAAACATCTTAAGGGTAGAAGCGACGTAGCTGTTGGATGTTCCAAGCGTTGCCGTAGACCTCGCCTTGACTGTTGGCCAGCTTGTACGTTCCGGGCTTCAGAACTTTGGCGATGACGAAGGGCCCCTCCCAGGGGGGCGTGAGCTTGTGCCACCCTCGGGCGTCTTGTCGCAGCCGAAGCACCAGGTCGCCCACCTGGAGGTCTCGGGACCGGACTCCTCGGGCGTGGTAGCGTCGCAGGGACTGCTGGTACCGCGCCGAGTGTAGTAAGGCCTTGTCCCAAGCCTCCTCCAGCTGGTCCAGTGAGTCTTCTCGGCTAGCTTGGTTGCTTTGATCGCTGTAGGCCCTTGTCCTCGGGGAGCCGTATTCCAGGTCTGTGGGCAAGACGGCCTCGGCCCCGTAGACTAGGAAGAACGGCGTGAAGCCCGTGGCTCGGGTCGGCGTTGTCCTCAGGCTCTAGACCACCGAGGGGAGTTCCTTCATCCATCGCATGCCGAACTTGTTGAGGTCGTTGTAGATCCGAGGCTTGAGCCCTTGTAGAATCATGCCGTTGGCACGCTCTACTTGCCCATTTGACATGGGATGAGCCACGGCGGCCCAGTCCACCCGAATGTGGTGATCCTCGCAGAAGTCCAAGAACTTTCTGCCGGTGAACTGGGTGCCGTTGTCGGTGATGATGGAGTTCGGGACCCCGAAGCGATGGATGATGTTGGTGAAGAACGCCACCGCCTGCTCGGACCTGATGCTGTTCAGAGGTCGGAACTCGATCCACTTGGAGAATTTGTCGATGGCGACCAGCAGGTGCGTGTAGCCCCCGGGTGCCTTCTGCAAGGGGCCAACGAGATCCAGACCCCACACAGCGAAAGGCCAGGTGATGGGTATCGTCTGCAGAGCCTGAGCGGGCAGGCGGGTCTGCCTCGCGTAGAATTGACACCCTTCGCAGGTGCGGACAATTCTAGCGGCGTCGGCCACCGCCGTCGGCCAGTAGAAGCCTTGTCGGAAAGCATTCCCGACAAGGGCTCGAGGCGCTGCGTGATGGCCGCAAGCCCCCGAGTGTATCTCTCGCAGGAGTTCCTGACCTTCGGCGGCGGAGATGCATCGCTGGAGGATGCCAGAGGGGCTGCGGTGGTAGAGCTCCTTCTCATCGCCCAGCAAAACGAACGACTTGGCGCGCCGCGCCACCCGCCGAGCCTCGGCTCGGTCGAGGGGTAGCTCTCCTTGGTGGAGATATTGCAGGTACGGGGTCTGCCAGTTTCGATCAGGCGTGGCCCCGCTTCGCTCCTCCTCGACGCGCAGCGCCTCACCCTCGGGGGCCGAGGGTACCTCGGGCTGAACCGAGGGCGCCTCGGGCCGAGCTGAGGGTGCCTCGGGCTGGGCCAAGGGTACCCCTGACTGGGCCGAGGGCGCCTCAGGCTCGGGCGTGTCGTCGATCTTGACGGAGGGTTGATGCAGATCCCGGGAGAAGACGTCCGGGGGAACCGTTGTTCGCCCCGAGGCTATTTTAGCCAGCTCGTCCGCAGTCTCGTTGTAGCGCCGAGCGATGTGGTTGAGCTCGAGCCCGTAGAACTTGTCCTCCAAGCGCCGAACCTCATCGCAGTAGGCCTCCATCTTCGGGTCGCGGCAGTGGGAGTTCTTCATGACTTGGTCGATGACGAGCTGCGAGTCACCGCGGGCGTCGAGGCGCCGGACCCCTAGCTCGATGGCGATCCGCAACCCGTTGACCAGAGCCTCGTACTCAGCCACATTGTTGGACGCCGGGAAATGGAGGCGTAGCGCATAGCGTAGGTGTTTCCCGAGGGGCGAGATGAAGAGCAGGCCTGCGCCGGCCCCCGTCTTCATCAACGTCCCGTCGAAAAACATGGTCCAGAGCTCCGGTTGGATCGGAGCCATCGGTAATTGGGTGTCGACCCATTCGGCCACGAAGTCCGCCAAAACCTGGGACTTGATGGCCTTCCGAGGGGCGAACGAGATTGTCTCGCCCATGATTTCCACTGCCCACTTTGCAATCCTACCCGAGGCCTCTCGGCACTGGATGATCTCCCCCAGGGGGAAGGATGACATCACAGTTACCAGATGAGACTCGAAGTAGTGTCGCAACTTCCGCCGTGTCAGGATCACTGCATACAGCAGCTTCTGAACTTGTGGGTAGTGGATCTTGGTTTCAGACAGTACCTCGCTGACAAAGTAAACTGGCCTCTGAACGGGCAATCCATGCCCCTCTTCTTGCCTCTCGACCACAATCGCGGCGCTAACCACCTGAGTGGTCGCGGCGACGTAGACCAAGAGGGCTTCTCCGTCAGCCGGAGGCACCAAGATAGGCGCCTTTGTGAGGAGCGCCTTCAGGTTCTCGAGAGCTTCCTCGGCCTCAGGGGTCCAAGTGAAGCACTCGGCCTTCCTTAAGAGACGGTACAGTGGTAGACCTCTTTCGCCGAGGCGTGAGATGAAGCGGCTCAGAGCCGCGAGACATCCCATAACCCTCTGTACGCCTTTCAAGTCCTTGATGGGCCCCATGCTGGTGATGGCTGCGATCTTCTCTGGGTTGGCTTCGATGCCCCGCTCGGAGACGATGAACCTCAAGAGCATGCCTCGGGGCACCCCGAAGACACACTTCTCGGGATTGAGCTTGACGCCTTTCGCCTTGAGACATCGGAATGTCACTTCTGTGACGGAACCTCCCAAGTAATTAGGCCCACCTACAGTTGTCCTTGTCCAACGGACATCAGACAACCCTGTAGGTGCCCCTGAACTACTTGACAAGTTCGGTATCTTTCCTTATCTCACCAGGAACGTCTCACCCGTCTTGCAGACATTACAGAACATCGGAGATAAAGAAATGCGGAAGCGAATTACATAATCTTACATTTATTTCAAAAGCAAGCTTGAGTTATGTTATTACAGACCAGACTAAAAGTGAGTGCATAGAAGTAATATAATACAAACCAGGGAGGCACAAACTCCTCCCGAGAAGTTATAAACAAAGATCCTAAGTGGAGGACCGAGTCCTCCCGCACTTCAGTCTTGATTTTCTTCTTTTGGAACCACCTTGGCACAGAAGCAGCAAAAGTCTGCTACTTCCTCACCTAAAAACAACGAAGGGATAAACCCTGAGTATGGAATTACTCAGCAAGTCTTACCCGACTAAAGAAAAGACTCTCAAGGGTATGCTGGTTATGTGGGAGTCAAGGTAAGGCTTTTCAATATTCAAAGACTCTGTTTTGCAGAAATGCTTACTAAAGTGGATCCTTAAAAATCCAATTTTATTTGTCAAGTTAGGTAAAATTACCTGCACTAGAGTTCTTTCTAAAGCAAAGCTAAGCATCAAAAAGCTTTTGTAAAATAGGTGATCACGGAAGGTAATCAAATTCAAGGAAGGTAATGCAGGAATGGTTTTATCAAGCAACTCCTATCACCTAATGCAGCAATCAAGTGAGAAAGATTTTGAAATAGCAAGGGAGGTGGCAAATGCACCGGGGCTTGCCTTCGTTTACAGGTGATTCAGGCTCGGATCCACAAATGTCGAAGTAGAAACTATTCCCGGCCTGAGTGTCCAAAGGTGGTTGTACTTGCTCTTCAGTGACTTCTATCTCTTCTTCACGTTCTAATCATAACCATTCACAAGTATAAGAATGGATGCCATGGGATGCTCATGAGGATGCAAAGATATCATAAATTTATTATTTATGTCTTGAATACAACTTTCCTTCACGGAGTTCCGGTAACTTAGGGTTTCCGGAGTCGGTAAAGGAGTTCATAGGGCAGGGGGGGGTGTTTTGGGGTTTGGTGATCAAACAAGGTCCAAATCAATTCAAACTTTACCCAAGGCTTCTAAATATTGTATAACACTCATATAAAAATTTTGGGCATTTTAGGACTTACCAATTATTTTCTAAAAATCTATAATCAACATTTTTAACTATTTTAAATACCCTAAAATTTCTTACTTTCACTAAAAATCATCAACTTATTTTTATTAAATACTATGGAAAATAACAAACCTAGGAAAATTAGTTTCACAATTTTAGCATTTTTCTACATTTTTCTATAATTGTTTTGGCTCTGGGGATAAAAGAAAAAGAAAAACACTAGAACAGCGCTGGACCGAATTCAGCCCAGGCAGCCCAGTTAAGGCAGAAAGGTGCCCGCGCGCGGCCGCGCCCTGGCGGCTTTGCACAGGGACCCTTGGGGTTTTAACAAACTGTGAACGAGCCCAAACACTATTTAACATAGCCACTGACGATTTGCAGAAATGCCCCTGAAGTTCTATTCCTTTACCCGACACGCCCACGACGCCGTTCACGCACGACCGCGCTCCGGCGAGGTCCTAGACCGGCCGATTGGAGCTGTGACCGGCGCTCTCCGTCGACTGACACCAAATTCACACCTTATTCGATGTTTCCCCTAGGTTAATTTCAGGAATGACACACCGAGACGCCCTGACCATGGTGACCGCGGATGAGGCGGATGACCATACGCGTTCTCGGCGAGGGGGGGGTGGTCCAGTTCAATTGGGCGGGTCTAAGAGCTTTAGGAGGGCCTAAGGACGCTAGAACAGGCAACAGAGGAATGCGAGCTAACCGGAATCGAGCTGGCCACGGCGAGGTTGCTCTTCGCGGTGTTCTTCAACGGTTTTGGGGAAATCTCGAATTCACGTGCTCTGGTGGGGGTTTCGGGATGCCGGTGGGTGCAGTAGATGCTTGGATGCATGGCGGAGCTGGGGGTACGGCCAATTTATAGCGAGGGTAAGCGGCGGTGGCGAATTTGACCGAGCAGTACTGGCGGCCGGAGATAGGGAAGAATCCCTGGCGCGGTGAGTTCGTGGCAAACGGCGTGGCAAGCTTACCAGAGCTGATTTGACGGCCGTAAGAAGCCACGGCGACACGGTAGAAAAGTTAGGCCACGCGGCGCACGGCCGGGAGGCGGCGGTCACCGGCGTTCTTATCGGCACAAGCCGCAGGGTAGAGGGAAAGTTGCTGTGACGGAACCTCCCAAGTAATTAGGCCCACCTACAGTTGTCCTTGTCCAACGGACATCAGACAACCCTGTAGGTGCCCCTGAACTACTTGACAAGTTCGGTATCTTTCCTTATCTCACCAGGAACGTCTCACCCGTCTTGCAGACATTACAGAACATCGGAGATAAAGAAATGCGGAAGTGAATTACATAATCTTACATTTATTTCAAAAGCAAGCTTGAGTTATGTTATTACAGACCAGACTAAAAGTGAGTGCATAGAAGTAATATAATACAAACCAGGGAGGCACAAACTCCTCCCGAGAAGTTATAAACAAAGATCCTAAGTGGAGGACCGAGTCCTCCCGCACTTCAGTCTTGATTTTCTTCTTTTGGAACCACCTTGGCACAGAAGCAGCAAAAGTCTGCTACTTCCTCACCTAAAAACAACGAAGGGATAAACCCTGAGTATGGAATTACTCAGCAAGTCTTACCCGACTAAAGAAAAGACTCTCAAGGGTATGCTGGTTATGTGGGAGTCAAGGTAAGGCTTTTCAATATTCAAAGACTCTGTTTTGCAGAAATGCTTACTAAAGTGGATCCTTAAAAATCCAATTTTATTTGTCAAGTTAGGTAAAATTACCTGCACTAGAGTTCTTTCTACCCTAGTTCAATCACTGGTCCTGCACTAGCCAATTTCTTAACAAGAGCCCATCGTCTTTAGTGGAATGCTACGTGTAGGGTAGTGACCAAGTCTTCATGACCGCGAAGGTACGGCGATTCGAATCGATTATACTAGCTGAGGATCTCCAATCACACGACATATGTAGCACTTAACCCTTGCATATGTCAACCCGCCACCGGGGTTCTTAAGACCGGATCAGGTTCACGCAGACCGAGAGCACAGATACACCACCGTCCAGCCTCTTGCCACGGAGGGTACACGCTACTCTCGCCACCGCTCCACGCCCATCTCGTGTTGTCTTATTCCGGCCTTAGTCTGCCCGAGGCAAGGCTTACCCATGACGAGGCATGTGACCAGCTAAAGGGTCCTCGATCAACAAGCCTACATCGAGACGGTCCTTAATCGACTCAGACGGAGACACTACACCGAGACTCTCTTCTCGTGCAAGTCACCCGCCCGGTCTCAGCTTAATCATTTCAAACCCAAAGTTGGTACCTGGCAGAGGTACATCTTTTCCGAGGTTGAACCTATCAAGGCCTTTGATAGATCCATCATCAAGTTTTATTTTCGAAAAACATCCCACCCACTTTTGCCACATCATATTTTGTAAAAACAAAACCTTTTGTTTTTCTAAAGCAAAGCTAAGCATCAAAAAGCTTTTGTAAAACAGGTGATCACGGAAGGTAATCAAATTCAAGGAAGGTAATGCAGGAATGGTTTTATCAAGCAACTCCTATCACCTAATGCAGCAATCAAGTGAGAAAGATTTTGAAATAGCAAGGGAGGTGGCAAATGCACCGGGGCTTGCCTTCGTTTACAGGTGATTCAGGCTCGGATCCACAAATGTCGAAGTAGAAACTATTCCCGGCCTGAGTGTCCAAAGGTGGTTGTACTTGCTCTTCAGTGACTTCTATCTCTTCTTCACGTTCTAATCATAACCATTCACAAGTATAAGAATGGATGCCATGGGATGCTCATGAGGATGCAAAGATATCATAAATTTATTATTTATGTCTTGAATACAACTTTCCTTCACGGAGTTCCGGTAACTTAGGGTTTCCGGAGTCGGTAAAGGAGTTCATAGGGCAGGGGGGGTGTTTTGGGGTTTGGTGATCAAACAAGGTCCAAATCAATTCAAACTTTACCCAAGGCTTCTAAATATTGTATAACACTCATATAAAAATTTTGGGCATTTTAGGACTTACCAATTATTTTCTAAAAATCTATAATCAACATTTTTAACTATTTTAAATACCCTAAAATTTCTTACTTTCACTAAAAATCATCAACTTATTTTTATTAAATACTATGGAAAATAACAAACCTAGGAAAATTAGTTTCACAATTTTAGCATTTTTCTACATTTTTCTATAATTGTTTTGGCTCTGGGGATAAAAGAAAAAGAAAAACACTAGAACAGCGCTGGGCCGAATTCAGCCCAGGCGGCCCAGTTAAGGCAGAAAGGTGCCCGCGCGCGGCCGCGCCCTGGCGGCTTTGCACAGGGACCCTTGGGGTTTTAACAAACTGTGAACGAGCCCAAACACTATTTAACATAGCCACTGACGATTTGCAGAAATGCCCCTGAAGTTCTATTCCTTTACCCGACACGCCCACGACGCCGTTCACGCACGACCGCGCTCCGGCGAGGTCCTAGACCGGCCGATTGGAGCTGTGACCGGCGCTCTCCGTCGACTGACACCAAATTCACACCTTATTCGATGTTTCCCCTAGGTTAATTTCAGGAATGACACACCGAGACGCCCTGACCACGGTGACCGCGGATGAGGCGGATGACCATACGCGTTCTCGGCGAGGGGGGGCGGTCCAGTTCAATTAGGCGGGTCTAAGAGCTTTAGGAGGGCCTAAGGACGCTAGAACAGGCAACAGAGGAATGCGAGCTAACCGGAATCGAGCTGGCCACGGCGAGGTTGCTCTTCGCGGTGTTCTTCAACGGTTTTGGGGAAATCCCAAATTCACGTGCTCTGGTGGGGGTTTCGGGATGCCGGTGGGTGCAGTAGATGCTTGGATGCATGGCGGAGCTGGGGGTACGGTCAATTTATAGCGAGGGTAAGCGGCGGTGGCGAATTTGACCGAGCAGTACTGGCGGCCGGAGATAGGGAAGAATCCCTGGCGCGGTGAGTTCGTGGCAAACGGCGTGGCAAGCTTACCGGAGCTGATTTGACGGCCGTAAGAAGCCACGGCGACACGGTAGAAAAGTTAGGCCACGCGGCGCACGGACGGGAGGCGGCGGTCACCGGCGTTCTTATCGGCACAAGCCGCAGGGTAGAGGGAAAGCACGGGGGTTCACCGGAATGGAGTCCAGCTCACCGGCGGCGAATATTCCCTCTCCCTGGGATGTTATCCGGTTACCAGCGAGTGCGAATCTCAACGGCGACGATGATCTTGGCGCAAGGTCGTCGACGGTGAAGACAGCCGCGCTGGCGGTCTGATCTATTTCAGTTGCCATACTGTACCATGGCGATTTTCAGTTTATGACGCTTGACAGAGCAACTTTAGAGCAACTTTTCTCTCGAATCTTCATGGCAACAGGTCCAAATCTCTGCAGCAATATTGTAGTGCTATAAACCAGCTACATCTTTGCTATATGGTATTGTCACAAAAAGGCAGCAGATCATGCATGAACTTGGTCTTGAAGTTGCTATCAGTCCACTGTCAGTCTGAATTTTCAGACTTAAATAGCCTGACAGTCCAACTTCAAGCAAGATTATCTCCCAATTTCTCACAAGAACAAGGCTTGTACTCTTGAGCAAACTTATTCTCCTTTGAATGCTCTACAACTTTGGTGTGGTGATCTAGGGCAGAAACCCTAGAAGTTGAAAGATACAATGCTCCAAAGTTGAGCCCTCAACACTAAATTTCAGACTTAGAATAGAATCTAATTGAGGTCCATTTTGCATTTAAGTCCAGAACTCAACATTTGGCTTTCAAGTCCACACATTTGTGAACCAAATGACTTTATATGTTTAAACATAGTAGTTTTTGCACTTTAGTCCAAAGGTTCATCACTTTTACACATAAGCCCCTGGGTTTTAGTTTTAGGGTTTCCCAGGGTTCCAATTAGGTTTTCTGGTATCTCAGGGGTATAAAAGTGATTCAAGCTTATTCTTAGGGTCATTTTATGACTTTTACCCTAAAGTATTTAGGTTTTCTTAACTTGAGTTAAGTTTTACCCCTTTAACCACTATTTAGGGTTAAGTCCATTAACCAGGGTTCCATTTGCAAAAACATTAAAACAATACAACTTGTTTGAAATTTTTGCCTAGTGAATGCACTCTAGGTGTGTCACACATATGCAATGCCAATGCTTATGATGTCATGCTCAAGTTTTAGTTATAGTAACACCAGGGGTGTTACATCCTTTCCCCCATAAAAGAATCTCGTCCCGAGATTAAGATCCTAGGGTAGGTAATGGTAAAGAAAACACATCACATTTTTATTTCTTTATTTTTGGTACAAGACAGGGGTAATGTGGGGGTCACTTCTTCATTACAACCGCTATACAGGCTTTACAATTTACATGAGGCTAGAAAGCCTGGGAAATTCTTATCTAAAAAGTCTTGGGTTTCCCATGTAGCCTCATCTTCCGAATGCTGGTTCCACTGTATCTTGTAGAACTTGAGAGTCTTTCTTCGGGTGACCCTGTCCTTTTGATCCAGAACTCGAATAGGATGTTCCGAGTATGTTAAATCTGGTTCCAGGACAACATCAGTCACTTCAACGGTTCGATCAGGAACCCGAAGACACTTCTTTAGTTGTGATACGTGGAACACATTATGCACAGCAGACAAGGTTTCGGGGAGTTGGAGTCGATACGCCACTGGCCCATATCTTTCCAGAATAAGAAAAGGACCAATATATCGTGGTGCAAGTTTTCCTTTAACTCCGAAACGCGATACGCCCTTCATTGGCGATACCTTCAGGTAGACATAGTCCCCTTCAAGAAAATATAAGGGCATTCGCCGTTTGTCTGCATAACTCTTTTGCCGTGCTTGAGCTTTCTTCATATTATGGATAATTCTCTGAACCTTTTCTTCAACCTCTTTCACCATATCAGGTCTAAAGAAGTATCTTTCTCCAGGTTCAGACCAATTTAGCGGAGTCCGACACCGTCGTCCATATAAAGCTTCAAAGGGTGCCATCTTGATACTTTCTTGGTAGCTATTATTATATGAAAACTCCGCTAAAGGTAAACATTCATCCCATTTTAGTGAGAAATCCAGGACACATGCCCGCAGCATATCTTCAAGTATTTGGTTCACTCTCTCAGTTTGTCCACTGGTTTGAGGATGATAGGCCGAACTGTGGAGCAGTTTAGTACCCAGGAATTTATGAAGTTCTTCCCAGAATTTAGATACAAATTGTGGTCCACGATCCGACACTATAGTCTTTGGGATACCATGCAAACTGAGAATACGGGCGATGTACAACTCCGCATAGATATTGACGTGATATTTTACCTTGACCGGGAGAAAGTGGGCGATCTTTGTAAGTCGATCGATGATAACCCAGATGGAGTCAAAGCCTTTTGCGGTTCTGGGCAATCCCACAATGAAGTCAATGCTGATGTCTTCCCATTTCCAGGTTGGGATTGGCAAAGATTGTAATGGACCAGCAGTTTTCATGTGTATGGCCTTGACATGTCTGCAGGTGTCACACTTAGCCACATAGCGTGCAATTTCAATCTTCATTTTTGTCCACCAGTAATGGTGCTTTAAATCTTGGTACATCTTAGTGCTTCCGGGATGAATAGAATAGCGACTAAGATGTGCTTCATCCAGAATTTGCTGGCGGAGCTCTTCGTTCTTTGGCACAACTATGCGGTTTTTAAACCATATCACACCTTGATCGTCTTCTTTGAAACACTTGGCTGTTCCAGCCCTTATCTTTTCTCGTATGTGCTTCATACCTAGATTATCCTTTTGAGCATCAATTATTCTTTGCAAAATGATTGACTCAAGCCTTAACTGATTTAGAGTTCCTTGTTGAATGATCCCCAGGTTTAGCTTTTCCATTTCTTGACACAAAGTGTTCTCGAAGGTCTTTGCCATAAGACAGTGGCAGGAAGTCTTACGACTCAATGCATCTGCCACCACATTGGCCTTGCCTGGGTGATAATGGATCTCCAGTTCATAGTCTTTAATGAGCTCAAGCCATCGTCTTTGTCTCATATTTAACTCTGACTGGGTGAAGATGTACTTCAAACTTTTATGATCTGTATATATGTGACAGATATTTCTCAGCAGATAGTGACGCCAAATCTTTAGGGCATGAACCACAGCAGCTAGCTCCAGATCATGAGTGGGATAATGCTCCTCATGTCGGCGCAACTGCCTTGAAGCATACGCAATCACTCGGCCTTCTTGCATCAGTACACAGCCGAGCCCACTGCCAGATGCATCACAATATACGTTAAAAGGTTTAGTGATGTCCGGTTGAGCCAATACCGGAGCAGTGGTCAATAGTGTCTTCAATTGCTCAAAGGCTTCATTGCACTTAGAAGACCAATTGAACTTAATGTCATTCTTCAATAAACTTGTGATTGGCTTCACAAGCTTAGAAAAATCTGGTATGAATCTGCGATAATACCCAGCTAGTCCAAGAAAACTCCGGACTTGATGAACAGTTGTTGGGGGTTTCCACTCCAGAATATCCTTGACCTTGCTAGGATCTACCGCAATTCCTTTAGCTGATAACACGTGCCCCAAAAATTGAATTTCTTCCAGCCAGAACGCGCACTTACTGAACTTGGCATATAGCTGATGTTCCCTGAGGCGCGTCAATACAATCCGTAGATGCTGAGCATGGTCTTCTTCATTCTTAGAATATATCAAGATATCGTCGATGAAGACTACCACGAACTTGTCCAACTCGGGCATGAACACCGAGTTCATCAAATAGGTGAAATGGGCAGGAGCATTTGTGAGCCCGAAAGACATTACCAGGTATTCAAACAATCCATATCGCGTAGTAAACGCGGTCTTCGGTATATCCTCGGGCCGAATACGGATTTGATGATAGCCCGACCTGAGATCAATTTTGGAAAATACCCTCGCCCCAGTCAGTTGATCAAATAAAACGTCGATCCTTGGAAGAGGGTACTTATTCTTGATAGTGACCTCATTTAGGGGTCGATAATCCACGCACATTCTCAAGGTTTGATCCTTCTTCTTAACAAAAATGGCGGGACAACCCCAAGGGGACGAGCTTGGCCGGATGAACCCTTTATTTAGTAGATCTTGCAATTGAATCTTCAGTTCCGCCAATTCATTAGGGGGCATACGGTACGACCTTCGGGAGATGGGAGCCGTACCGGGCTTTAGCTCAATTACGAATTCTACATCTCTTTCAGGGGGCAGTCCAGGCAAATCTTCCGGAAATACATCTGGAAACTCACATACTACCAGAATGTTCTTGATCTCCGGTACAATGGCTTCATAGACTCTACCAGAAGTTTTGGCTGGATTGGTTGCGGGGAGAGTCAAGAGAATCTCTTCTTGGTTATAGCTCAACCTGACGGTTCTGAGTTCAGTGTTGAGAATTGCTTTGTGTTGGGTTAACCAATTCATACCCAAAATTACATCTATATCCTGGCCCTTCAGAACAATCATGTTAGCAGGAAAGTTCCGTCCGGCCATTGTTACTGGCACTCCATAGGCCACTTCTCTAGTATAAATGTGTCCCCCAGGTGAATGAATTTTAAATCCCTCCTTTGATTCATGGTATGCAATATGATATTGTTCCACAAACTTCTTGCTAATAAATGTATGTGAAGCACCAGAATCAAAAAGAATAATTGCTGGGTGACTGGCCACGGGAAACGTACCCATCATCACCGGCTCTCCTTCCGGTGTAGTAGCCACTTGAGTATAATACACACGCCCCGTTTTCTTCACATTCTTCCCCATAGTATTTCCTTTAGGCTGGGCTGATTTCCCAGATCCTTGCGAAACATTAGATTGATTTTGCCTAGGATATGGGCAGTCTTTGATGAAGTGTCCTGACTTGCCGCAATTAAAACACCCAGTTGAAGAACTAGGCAAGGCAGGAAATCGAGTGCCTGGGGCACCCGGCTGTTTTGGGGTAGTGGGGACATTGTTGGGGCGGATAATGATTGGCTGTTTGAAGGGAAATGAAGGTGGACGAGAAAAAGGGCGATTTTGGCTTGAAGGTCGGATCACAAATCGTGGTTTCTTCGCCTGGCCCTGATTAGGCCTCTCACCACCGAATCCCTTATTCTTTCCAGAATTTGTGTATTTGGCTTCAACAGATAAGGCTGTGCTGACAGCCTTTCCATACGTGAGGTCTATGCATGTGGCCATTTTCCTTTGTAGCCGATCATTCAGTCCCCGCATAAAACAGTTCTTCTTCTTTAAATCCGTATTCACCTGGTCGATAGCATACTGCGACAGGTGATTGAATTTGTTGAGATATTGAGTAATGGTATCTCCGCCTTGTTGTAACTTCATAAACTCCTCTTGTTTCATATGCAGCACTCCTTCGGGGATGTAGTGTTCACGGAAAGCTGCTTTAAACTCATTCCAGGTGACTTGATGATTGTCAGGTTGAATAGCCATAAAATTTCCCCACCAGGTACTGGCAGGACCACGGAGTTGTTGTGCGGCAAACAACAGCTTCTGCGTCTCTGAGCAACGAAGAAGACCAAACTTTTGCTCGATAACCCGAATCCACTCGTCAGCTTCTAGGGGATCTTCTGCCTTGACGAATAGGGGTGGACGGGTTTCCGAGAAATCCAGATAGGTGGTCTCCCGGGGACCCTGCGGATAACCTCTTGCTGCTTGCTGCTGGAACTGCTGCTGACCCGCCATTTCCCTAAGGAAGCGGGTATTATCGGCGGTGGCATTCACCAAGGCGGCAATCGCCTCGGCTAACGTGGGAGGAACTGGAGGTGGGTTTGGGGTAGCATCCCGTCCCCCAGAAGTTCCTGCTGCATCCTGTCCTCGAGTCCTGGTCGGCATCTGTGGCAAAAACATTTGAAGTAAACATAATGTGCCAGAGAAAACCTTCCATTTTACATTACTATAAAAAGTAATGATACAGACTCGATATTACATAACAGGATACAATACCCATTATACAAAAGTTCAACCTATTATACAACAGTACACCCTACAATATACTACTCTACTTTTATTACACTATTATTCCTGCTTTCCATTAGTCTTGGCGGCCTCATCGTCAGGTGTGGGAGTCCAGACATCAACCAACCTCAAAGAAGGAGGGGGCTCAAAAAGGTCTAACTCCCCACCCAGCGCACGTCCCGCAACGTGAGATGGTCCAGCTTCTGCCTCAGCAGGTGGTGCAGGCTCACTTGGGTGTAGTTGTGAGTATAATACATGGACTTCCTCGTGCAACGTATTGCAGTAAACCTGCAGGTCATCGATAGTCGAGCTAAGTTCTTTAATTCGGGCCTGAGCCCTTGCTTCCTTAGCACACATTAGCAAACGAGACTGTACGGCCCAGTCAAGTGCTAAGTCTCGATCAGCGAGTTGATCCTGCAAGTGTCGGATGTCCCTTCTCAGTTCATTGATTCTATCTCCGTCAGCGACCCAAGCATCGGTCCTCTGTTGAAGAGCTACTTGAAGTCGACTCACACGAGCTTCAAGATCTTCGATGGGGTCATTACTTCCACTGCTGCTGCTTTCATGTCGGGGAGCCAATTGACGCCGAGGCACCCCAATTGGTCCCGTAGACTTGCGTGCCGTTAGCCTGGTGCGTGGCGGCATCTTTCTAAGGGGGAAAATGTTATTAGTATAGTGCTTAGCATGATGCATGTATAATTACAGAATCAACCTTAGTCGATTCAACCTTCTATACGTTGCACTCTTCCTATCTGGTCTTTAAGATAGACTCTTCAGAAAACTTAGGTAAGAAGAGAAAAGAATTTTTAGGTAAGATTTTGGAAAATTCTTTTGAAGATGCCTCATAATATCTGCCAAGAAGGGCTACGCTCCGATACCAGCTGTGACGGAACCTCCCAAGTAATTAGGCCCACCTACAGTTGTCCTTGTCCAACGGACATCAGACAACCCTGTAGGTGCCCCTGAACTACTTGACAAGTTCGGTATCTTTCCTTATCTCACCAGGAACGTCTCACCCGTCTTGCAGACATTACAGAACATCGGAGATAAAGAAATGCGGAAGCGAATTACATAATCTTACATTTATTTCAAAAGCAAGCTTGAGTTATGTTATTACAGACCAGACTAAAAGTGAGTGCATAGAAGTAATATAATACAAACCAGGGAGGCACAAACTCCTCCCGAGAAGTTATAAACAAAGATCCTAAGTGGAGGACCGAGTCCTCCCGCACTTCAGTCTTGATTTTCTTCTTTTGGAACCACCTTGGCACAGAAGCAGCAAAAGTCTGCTACTTCCTCACCTAAAAACAACGAAGGGATAAACCCTGAGTATGGAATTACTCAGCAAGTCTTACCCGACTAAAGAAAAGACTCTCAAGGGTATGCTGGTTATGTGGGAGTCAAGGTAAGGCTTTTCAATATTCAAAGACTCTGTTTTGCAGAAATGCTTACTAAAGTGGATCCTTAAAAATCCAATTTTATTTGTCAAGTTAGGTAAAATTACCTGCACTAGAGTTCTTTCTACCCTAGTTCAATCACTGGTCCTGCACTAGCCAATTTCTTAACAAGAGCCCATCGTCTTTAGTGGAATGCTACGTGTAGGGTAGTGACCAAGTCTTCATGACCGCGAAGGTACGGCGATTCGAATCGATTATACTCAGCTGAGGATCTCCAATCACACGACATATGTAGCACTTAACCCTTGCATATGTCAACCCGCCACCGGGGTTCTTAAGACCGGATCAGGTTCACGCAGACCGAGAGCACAGATACACCACCGTCCAGCCTCTTGCCACGGAGGGTACACACTACTCTCGCCACCGCTCCACGCCCATCTCGTGTTGTCTTATTCCGGCCTTAGTCTGCCCTAGGCAAGGCTTACCCATGACGAGGCATGTGACCAGCTAAAGGGTCCTCGATCAACAAGCCTACATCGAGACGGTCCTTAATCGACTCAGACGGAGACACTACACCGAGACTCTCTTCTCGTGCAAGTCACCCGCCCGGTCTCAGCTTAATCATTTCAAACCCAAAGTTGGTACCTGGCAGAGGTACATCTTTTCCGAGGTTTAGAAAATAATTGGTAAGTCCTAAAATGCCCAAAATTTTTATATGAGTGTTATACAATATTTAGAAGCCTTGGGTAAAGTTTGAATTGATTTAGACCTTGTTTGATCACCAAACCCCAAAACACCCCCCCTGCCCTATGAACTCCTTTACCGACTCCGGAAACCCTAAGTTACCGGAACTCCGTGAAGGAAAGTTGTATTCAAGACATAAATAATAAATTTATGATATCTTTGCATCCTCATGAGCATCCCATGGCATCCATTCTTATACTTGTGAATGGTTATGATTAGAACGTGAAGAAGAGATAGTAGTCACTGAAGAGCAAGTACAACCACCTTTGGACACTCAGGCCGGGAATAGTTTCTACTTCGACATTTGTGGATCCGAGCCTGAATCACCTGTAAACGAAGGCAAGCCCCGGTGCATTTGCCACCTCCCTTGCTATTTCAAAATCTTTCTCACTTGATTGCTGCATTAGGTGATAGGAGTTGCTTGATAAAACCATTCCTGCATTACCTTCCTTGAATTTGATTACCTTCCGTGATCACCTGTTTTACAAAAGCTTTTTGATGCTTAGCTTTGCTTTAGAAAAACAAAAGGTTTTGTTTTTACAAAATATGATGTGGCAAAAGTGGGTGGGATGTTTTTCGAAAATAAAACTTGATGATGGATCTATCAAAGGCCTTGATAGGTTCAACCTCGGAAAAGATGTACCTCTGCCAGGTACCAACTTTGGGTTTGAAATGATTAAGCTGAGACCGGGCGGGTGACTTGCACGAGAAGAGAGTCTCGGTGTAGTGTCTCCGTCTGAGTCGATTAAGGACCGTCTCGATGTAGGCTTGTTGATCGAGGACCCTTTAGCTGGTCACATGCCTCGTCATGGGTAAGCCTTGCCTCGGGCAGACTAAGGCCGGAATAAGACAACACGAGATGGGCGTGGAGCGGTGGAGAGAGTAGCGTGTACCCTCCGTGGCAAGAGGCTGGACGGTGGTGTATCTGTGCTCTCGGTCTGCGTGAACCTGATCCGGTCTTAAGAACCCCGGTGGCGGGTTGACATATGCAAGGGTTAAGTGCTACATATGTCGTGTGATTGGAGATCCTCAGCTGAGTATAATCGATTCGAATCGCCGTACCTTCGCGGTCATGAAGACTTGGTCACTACCCTACACGTAGCATTCCACTAAAGACGATGGGCTCTTGTTAAGAAATTGGCTAGTGCAGGACCAGTGATTGAACTAGGGTAGAAAGAACTCTAGTGCAGGTAATTTTACCTAACTTGACAAATAAAATTGGATTTTTAAGGATCCACTTTAGTAAGCATTTCTGCAAAACAGAGTCTTTGAATATTGAAAAGCCTTACCTTGACTCCCACATAACCAGCATACCCTTGAGAGTCTTTTCTTTAGTCGGGTAAGACTTGCTGAGTAATTCCATACTCAGGGTTTATCCCTTCGTTGTTTTTAGGTGAGGAAGTAGCAGACTTTTGCTGCTTCTGTGCCAAGGTGGTTCCAAAAGAAGAAAATCAAGACTGAAGTGCGGGAGGACTCGGTCCTCCACTTAGGATCTTTGTTTATAACTTCTCGGGAGGAGTTTGTGCCTCCCTGGTTTGTATTATATTACTTCTATGCACTCACTTTTAGTCTGGTCTGTAATAACATAACTCAAGCTTGCTTTTGAAATAAATGTAAGATTATGTAATTCGCTTCCGCATTTCTTTATCTCCGATGTTCTGTAATGTCTGCAAGACGGGTGAGACGTTCCTGGTGAGATAAGGAAAGATACCGAACTTGTCAAGTAGTTCAGGGGCACCTACAGGGTTGTCTGATGTCCGTTGGACAAGGACAACTGTAGGTGGGCCTAATTACTTGGGAGGTTCCGTCACAGCTGGTATCGGAGCGTAGCCCTTCTTGGCAGATATTATGAGGCATCTTCAAAAGAATTTTCCAAAATCTTACCTAAAAATTCTTTTCTCTTCTTACCTAAGTTTTCTGAAGAGTCTATCTTAAAGACCAGATAGGAAGAGTGCAACGTATAGAAGGTTGAATCGACTAAGGTTGATTCTGTAATTATACATGCATCATGCTA
Source organism: Zea mays (assembly GCF_902167145.1). NCBI lineage: Eukaryota > Viridiplantae > Streptophyta > Magnoliopsida > Poales > Poaceae > Zea > Zea mays. Next base: position 181,172,398 of record NC_050097.1, on the reverse strand, counting down.
AGCACTATACTAATAACATTTTCCCCCTTAGAAAGATGCCGCCACGCACCAGGCTAACGGCACGCAAGTCTACGGGACCAATTGGGGTGCCTCGGCGTCAATTGGCTCCCCGACATGAAAGCAGCAGCAGTGGAAGTAATGACCCCATCGGAGATCTTGAAGCTCGTGTGAGTCGACTTCAAGCAGCTCTTCAACAGAGGACCGATGCTTGGGTCGCTGACGGAGATAGAATCAATGAACTGAGAAGGGACATCCGACACTTGCAGGATCAACTCGCTGATCGAGACTTAGCACTTGACTGGGCCGTACAGTCTCGTTTGCTAATGTGTGCTAAGGAAGCAAGGGCTCAGGCCCGAATTAAAGAACTTAGCTCGACTATCGATGACCTGCAGGTTTACTGCAATACGTTGCACGAGGAAGTCCATGTATTATACTCACAACTACACCCAAGTGAGCCTGCACCACCTGCTGAGGCAGAAGCTGGACCATCTCACGTTGCGGGACGTGCGCTGGGTGGGGAGTTAGACCTTTTTGAGCCCCCTCCTTCTTTGAGGTTGGTTGATGTCTGGACTCCCACACCTGACGATGAGGCCGCCAAGACTAATGGAAAGCAGGAATAATAGTGTAATAAAAGTAGAGTAGTATATTGTAGGGTGTACTGTTGTATAATAGGTTGAACTTTTGTATAATGGGTATTGTATCCTGTTATGTAATATCGAGTCTGTATCATTACTTTTTATAGTAATGTAAAATGGAAGGTTTTCTCTGGCACATTATGTTTACTTCAAATGTTTTTGCCACAGATGCCGATCAGGACTCGAGGATAGGATGCAGCAGGAACTTCTGGGGGACGGGATGCTACCCCAAACCCACCTCTAGTTCCTCCCACGTTAGCCGAGGCGATTGCCGCCTTGGTGAATGCCACCGCCGATAATACCCGCTTCCTTAGGGAAATGGCGGGTCAGCAGCAGTTCCAGCAGCAAGCAGCAAGAGGTTATCCGCAGGGTCCCCGGGAGACCACCTATCTGGATTTCTCGGAAACCCGTCCACCCCTATTCGTCAAGGCAGAAGATCCCCTAGAAGCTAATGAGTGGATTCGGGTTATCGAGCAAAAGTTTGGTCTTCTTCGTTGCTCAGAGACGCAGAAGCCGTTGTTTGCCGCACAACAACTCCGTGGTCCTGCCAGTACCTGGTGGGGAAATTTTATGGCTATTCAACCTGACAATCATCAAGTCACCTGGAATGAGTTTAAAGCAGCTTTCCGTGAACACTACATCCCCGAAGGAGTGCTGCATATGAAACAAGAGGAGTTTATGAAGTTACAACAAGGCGGAGATACCATTACTCAATATCTCAACAAATTCAATCACCTGTCGCAGTATGCTATCGACCAGGTGAATACGGATTTAAAGAAGAAGAACTGTTTTATGCGGGGACTGAATGATCGGCTACAAAGGAAAATGGCCACATGCATAGACCTCACGTATGGAAAGGCTGTCAGCACAGCCTTATCTGTTGAAGCCAAATACACAAATTCTGGAAAGAATAAGGGATTCGGTGGTGAGAGGCCTAATCAGGGCCAGGCGAAGAAACCACGATTTGTGATCCGACCTTCAAGCCAAAATCGCCCTTTTTCTCGTCCACCTTCATTTCCCTTCAAACAGCCAATCATTATCCGCCCCAACAATGTCCCCACTACCCCAAAACAGCCGGGTGCCCCAGGCACTCGATTTCCTGCCTTGCCTAGTTCTTCAACTGGGTGTTTTAATTGCGGCAAGTCAGGACACTTCATCAAAGACTGCCCATATCCTAGGCAAAATCAATCTAATGTTTCGCAAGGATCTGGGAAATCAGCCCAGCCTAAAGGAAATACTATGGGGAAGAATGTGAAGAAAACGGGGCGTGTGTATTATAGTCAAGTGGCTACTACACCGGAAGGAGAGCCGGTGATGATGGGTACGTTTCCCGTGGCCAGTCACCCAGCAATTATTCTTTTTGATTCTGGTGCTTCACATACATTTATTAGCAAGAAGTTTGTGGAACAATATCATATTGCATACCATGAATCAAAGGAGGGATTTAAAATTCATTCACCTGGGGGACACATTTATACTAGAGAAGTGGCCTATGGAGTGCCAGTAACAATGGCCGGACGGAACTTTCCTGCTAACATGATTGTTCTGAAGGGCCAGGATATAGATGTAATTTTGGGTATGAATTGGTTAACCCAACACAAAGCAATTCTCAACACTGAACTCAGAACCGTCAGGTTGAGCTATAACCAAGAAGAGATTCTCTTGACTCTCCCCGCAACCAATCCAGCCAAAACTTCTGGTAGAGTCTATGAAGCCATTGTACCGGAGATCAAGAACATTCCGGTAGTATGTGAGTTTCCAGATGTATTTCCGGAAGATTTGCCTGGACTGCCCCCTGAAAGAGATGTAGAATTCGTAATTGAGCTAAAGCCCGGTACGGCTCCCATCTCCCGAAGGTCGTACCGTATGCCCCCTAATGAATTGGCGGAACTGAAGATTCAATTGCAAGATCTACTAAATAAAGGGTTCATCCGGCCAAGCTCGTCCCCTTGGGGTTGTCCCGCCATTTTTGTTAAGAAGAAGGATCAAACCTTGAGAATGTGCGTGGATTATCGACCCCTAAATGAGGTCACTATCAAGAATAAGTACCCTCTTCCAAGGATCGACATTTTATTTGATCAACTGACTGGGGCGAGGGTATTTTCCAAAATTGATCTCAGGTCGGGCTATCATCAAATCCGTATTCGGCCCGAGGATATACCGAAGACCGCGTTTACTACGCGATATGGATTGTTTGAATACCTGGTAATGTCTTTCGGGCTCACAAATGCTCCTGCCCATTTCACCTATTTGATGAACTCGGTGTTCATGCCCGAGTTGGACAAGTTCGTGGTAGTCTTCATCGACGATATCTTGATATATTCTAAGAATGAAGAAGACCATGCTCAGCATCTACGGATTGTATTGACGCGCCTCAGGGAACATCAGCTATATGCCAAGTTCAGTAAGTGCGCGTTCTGGCTGGAAGAAATTCAATTTTTGGGGCACGTGTTATCAGCTAAAGGAATTGCGGTAGATCCTAGCAAGGTCAAGGATATTCTGGAGTGGAAACCCCCAACAACTGTTCATCAAGTCCGGAGTTTTCTTGGACTAGCTAGGTATTATCGCAGATTCATACCAGATTTTTCTAAGCTTGTGAAGCCAATCACAAGTTTATTGAAGAATGACATTAAGTTCAATTGGTCTTCTAAGTGCAATGAAGCCTTTGAGCAATTGAAGACACTATTGACCACTGCTCCGGTATTGGCTCAACCGGACATCACTAAACCTTTTAACGTATATTGTGATGCATCTGGCAGTGGGCTCGGCTGTGTACTGATGCAAGAAGGCCGAGTGATTGCGTATGCTTCAAGGCAGTTGCGCCGACATGAGGAGCATTATCCCACTCATGATCTGGAGCTAGCTGCTGTGGTTCATGCCCTAAAGATTTGGCGTCACTATCTGCTGAGAAATATCTGTCACATATATACAGATCATAAAAGTTTGAAGTACATCTTCACCCAGTCAGAGTTAAATATGAGACAAAGACGATGGCTTGAGCTCATTAAAGACTATGAACTGGAGATCCATTATCACCCAGGCAAGGCCAATGTGGTGGCAGATGCATTGAGTCGTAAGACTTCCTGCCACTGTCTTATGGCAAAGACCTTCGAGAACACTTTGTGTCAAGAAATGGAAAAGCTAAACCTGGGGATCATTCAACAAGGAACTCTAAATCAGTTAAGGCTTGAGTCAATCATTTTGCAAAGAATAATTGATGCTCAAAAGGATAATCTGGGTATGAAGCACATACGAGAAAAGATAAGGGCTGGAACAGCCAAGTGTTTCAAAGAAGACGATCAAGGTGTGATATGGTTTAAAAACCGCATAGTTGTGCCAAAGAACGAAGAGCTCCGCCAGCAAATTCTGGATGAAGCACATCTTAGTCGCTATTCTATTCATCCCGGAAGCACTAAGATGTACCAAGATTTAAAGCAACATTACTGGTGGACAAAAATGAAGATTGAAATTGCACGCTATGTGGCTAAGTGTGACACCTGCAGACGTGTCAAGGCCATACACATGAAAACTGCTGGTCCATTACAATCTTTGCCAATCCCAACCTGGAAATGGGAAGACATCAGCATGGACTTCATTGTGGGATTGCCCAGAACCGCAAAAGGCTTTGACTCCATCTGGGTTATCATCGATCGACTTACAAAGATCGCCCACTTTCTCCCGGTCAAGGTAAAATATCACGTCAATATCTATGCGGAGTTGTACATCGCCCGTATTCTCAGTTTGCATGGTATCCCAAAGACTATAGTGTCGGATCGTGGACCACAATTTGTATCTAAATTCTGGGAAGAACTTCATAAATTCCTGGGTACTAAACTGCTCCACAGTTCGGCCTATCATCCTCAAACCAGTGGACAAACTGAGAGAGTGAACCAAATACTTGAAGATATGCTGCGGGCATGTGTCCTGGATTTCTCACTAAAATGGGATGAATGTTTACCTTTAGCGGAGTTTTCATATAATAATAGCTACCAAGAAAGTATCAAGATGGCACCCTTTGAAGCTTTATATGGACGACGGTGTCGGACTCCGCTAAATTGGTCTGAACCTGGAGAAAGATACTTCTTTAGACCTGATATGGTGAAAGAGGTTGAAGAAAAGGTTCAGAGAATTATCCATAATATGAAGAAAGCTCAAGCACGGCAAAAGAGTTATGCAGACAAACGACGAATGCCCTTATATTTTCTTGAAGGGGACTATGTCTACCTGAAGGTATCGCCAATGAAGGGCGTATCGCGTTTCGGAGTTAAAGGAAAACTTGCACCACGATATATTGGTCCTTTTCTTATTCTGGAAAGATATGGGCCAGTGGCGTATCGACTCCAACTCCCCGAAACCTTGTCTGCTGTGCATAATGTGTTCCACGTATCACAACTGAAGAAGTGTCTTCGGGTTCCTGATCGAACCGTTGAAGTGACTGATGTTGTCCTGGAACCAGATTTAACATACTCGGAACATCCTATTCGAGTTCTGGATCAAAAGGACAGGGTCACCCGAAGAAAGACTCTCAAGTTCTACAAGATACAGTGGAACCAGCATTCGGAAGATGAGGCTACATGGGAAACCCAAGACTTTTTAGATAAGAATTTCCCAGGCTTTCTAGCCTCATGTAAATTGTAAAGTCTGTATAGCGGTTGTAATGAAGAAGTGACCCCCACATTACCCCTGTCTTGTACCAAAAATAAAGAAATAAAAATGTGATGTGTTTTCTTTACCATTACCTACCCTAGGATCTTAATCTCGGGACGAGATTCTTGTTGGGTCTATGCTTCGTCGCCGAAGGTCTTCAAGGGAGAAGCGGCTTAAAATGTGTGAGCAGGTATCTTCGGACTCATATCAGAAAGGGAAAAGCTACAAAGGTTGACACAACGCCGAAGCTGTGAAGCAGGAAAGCTTCGGCATGTTCGCAGAAAAGGGAACCGACTTAAAGATGAAAAGGCCATTTAGACCTCGATAGAGTGCTATAGAATTATCACCAAATGTAAAGGGCATGTATGTAATTTTGTATGGGTTATACCCCGTGCCTATAAATAGGTGAACAGTACCCCCGTACTGTTCACGTGGACTTGGCATTTGCTTCTGTGTCACACTTGTATTTTCATCTCCTTCCAAGCCGAAGGTACATTTATAATTCGATATTGTCTCTATTCCTCTATAATGATATAATAAAGTTAAATGAATGATGTTATATGATTATTCATGTTGTCTTTTATGTTTCATATGCTTCGTCTTTCATTATCATATACTGTGATGATGAAGGTTCGTCCTTCATGACCTTCGTCCGAAGATCGTTATATCCTAAGGGAAATAATGCTTCAAAGGACGAAGGACTTTATCGTTTAACATTCTCTGTGTTGCCTTGTTCTTAACTCATAGCATTTGAGAACAAGTCCCCAACATTGGCACCCACCTCCGGTGAACTCACTTCCACTTTTTGAGCTGATGGCTTCGTTCAACGACCAAGCTGGAGCTGCTTCGGACCCGAAGCTGGTGCTCCCGATCACAGGTGGCTCGTCCTCAGAGCCAGCTAACAAGAAACAGAAGAAGGAAGCACAGAGAAGGGTACAACATGTTGGGGTGCAAGGACCCTTCATCAAGTCAAGATGGTCTCACATTCCTATTACCTTCTCCCAAGAGGACCTTCAGCTCAAAGATTACCCACACAACGATGCCATGGTTATCTCTTGTGTTATCAAAGGATTTCTGGTCCACAATGTCTTGGTTGACACAGGCAGTGCAGCTGACATTATATTTGCTAAGGCCTTCAGACAAATGCAAGAGCCAGAAGATAAGATTCATGATGCTACACATCCTCTCTGTGGCTTCGGAGGAAGACAGATTGTAGCATTGGGCAAGATCACCATGTCAGTGACCTTCGGGTTCATCAACAACACTAGAACTGAGCAAGTTGTGTTTGACATTGTCGACATGGAATACCCTTACAATGCAATTATTGGTCGTGGTACTCTCAATGCCTTCGAAGCAATCCTTCATCCTGCCTATCTTTGCATGAAGATACCTTCGGATCAGGGACCCATCGCTATCCATGGAAGTCAGGAAGCTGCAAGAAGGGCCGAAGGTAATTGGACTGACTCAAAAGCAATCCATAACATCGATGGAGCTGAAGCTTGTGAACAGTACAAATTCAGAAGGGAGAAAGCAGCTTCAGCAGACCAGCCGAAGCCTATGCTCTTATGTGAGGACATAGCAGAGCAGAAGGTGCTGTTAGGCTCTCAGTTATCCGAAGAGCAGGAGAAAACCTTGATAAGGTTTTTGTTCAATAACAAGGATGTTTTTGCATGGTCAGCCAATGATCTCTGCGGAGTTAATAGAGATGTTATCGAGCACTCACTCAATGTCGATCCATCCTTCAGACCCAGAAAGCAAAGGCTTCGGAAAATGTCAGATGATAAGGCCGAAGGTGCTCGCAACGAAGTCAAAAGACTCCTCAGTGCAGGAGTTATCAGAGAAGTGAAGTACCCAGAATGGCTGGCTAACACTGTTATGGTAAAAAAGGCCAATGGCAAGTGGCGAATGTGCATCGATTTTACAGATCTTAACAAAGCTTGCCCGAAGGATGAATTCCCACTACCAAGGATAGATTCTTTAGTTGATGCAGCAGCTTCTTCAGAGCTCATGAGTCTGTTAGACTGTTATTCAGGCTATCACCAAATTTGGATGAAGCAGGAAGATGAGCCGAAGACTAGCTTCATAACTCCAAGTGGCACATATTGCTATCTTCGGATGCCTGAGGGGCTCAAAAACGCTGGAGGAAGTTTCAGCCGAATGACTGCGAAGGTTCTCCAATCTCAAATAGGCAGAAACGTGCTAACTTATGTTGATGACATCATTGTCAAAAGCACGAAGCAGGAGAATCATATTGCTGATCTGCAGGAGACCTTCGCCAGTTTCAGGCAAGCTGGCTTAAAGTTAAATCCAGAAAAATGCGTCTTCGGAGTGAAGAAGGGGAAATTTCTTGGATGCTTGGTTTCAACAAAGGGGATTGAAGCTAATCCAAATAAAATTGAAGCTATACTTCGGATGGAGCCACCAACTACAAAGAAGGGGGCTCAAAGATTGACAGGAAGATTGGCATCTCTCAACAGATTCATATCCAGATCAGCAGAGAGAAACTTACCATTCTTCGAAGTACTGAAGTCAGCCGAAGTCTTTCAATGGGGACCAATTCAACAGAAGGCCTTTGAAGAGCTAAAACAGTATTTAATAGATCTAACAACATTGACTCCACCAATGCCAGGGGCTCCTTTGTTACTATATGTGGCAGCTTCGCACTCAGCGGTAAGTGCAGCGCTTGTCCAGGAGAAGCTTGATGGTCAAGTCAAGAGGCAGGCCCCAATATATTTTGTATCCGAGGTTCTTAGTTTGTCAAAGAAAAATTATACAGAGCTGGAGAAGGTATTGTATGCTGTCTTGATGGCCTCCAGAAAGCTTCGGCACTATTTCCAAGCTTACAACATAATTGTTCCTTCATCACAACCTCTGAAGGATATTATGAGGAATCGAGAAGCTACTGGAAGGATTGGAAAATGGGCTGCAGAGCTCAATGAATTTTGTATTGAATATGTTCATAGATCTTCGATTCAGTCACAGGCGCTGGCAGACTTTATTGTTGATTGGACGCCAGGGGCTCAGGAGGAGGAAACGAATAAAGACAACGAAGCCTGGACAGTGTTTTGTGATGGATCTTGGGGAACCTTCGGAGCAGGAGCGGCTGCTGTCTTGGTTTCACCTTCCAAAGTCAAAATTTGTTATGCGGCAAAGCTTGATTTTAATTGCACAAATAACATTGCTGAGTACGAAGCATTGGTTCTAGGTCTTCGGAAGTTAAAAGCAATGGGAATCAGAAGGGCCATACTTAAAACTGATTCCCAGGTTGTTTCGGGTCATATTGACAAAAGTTGTAAGGCTAAGGATCCGAAGCTTGAAAAATATCTGGATATGGTTCGAAGAGTCGAAGCTTCCTTCGAAGGGTTTTCTGTCAAAAATATCCCTAGAGGACAAAATGAACATGCTGATTTGCTAGCTAAGTCAGCAGCACAGGGGCTGCCCTTACCTTCGGATGTGTTCTTCGAAACAATAAAAGCACCTTCGGTGGAACTTCTTGAAAGAGCAGTCCTTAACATATCTCCTGTTTTTAGCGAAGATTGGAGAACCGAGATCATCTCTTACCTTCAGGGTAAATTCCTTTCAGATGACGAAGCTTATAACAAGAGGATAGAGGCAAGAGCTCGTCCATATGTCATGATAGAAGGGGAGTTGTACAAACATGGAGTTTGTGCTCCGCTGCTCAAATGTTTATCCAGAGCCGAAGGTATAGAGTTAATGAAAGAAATACATGCAGGCCTGTGTGGATCTCACATCGGATCTAGGCCGTTACTCGGAAAAGTTTTCCGTCAAGGGTTTTACTGGCCGAAGGCAGCTTCGGATGCAGCAGAATTGGTTCAAAAGTGCGAAGGTTGTCAGAAATGTGCAAGAGATCAAAAACAACCTTCGTCCTTAACACAGCTCATACAACCCACTTGGCCATTGCAAAGGTGGGGCCTTGACTTGTTAGGTCCGTTACCACCGGCCCAAGGGAACCTGAGGTATGTTGTAGTAGCTGTGGAATATTTTTCTAAATGGATTGAGGCGAAGCCTTTAGCCACAATAACTTCGGCTACCGTCCAAAAGTTTTTCTGGCAAAATATTGTTTGTCGTTTCGGGGTGCCAAAGGCTATCACTGTGGACAATGGAACACAGTTTGACTCCGAAGCTTTCAGGGATTTCTGTGACCAAATTGGTACGAAGATCCATTTTGCATCAGTTAGGCACCCGGAGTCAAATGGACTCGTTGAAAGAGCCAACGGCATTATAATGACAGGAATAATGAAGTTAATCTTCAATCAACCCAGAGGAAAATGGCCAGATCAGTTAATCAAAGTGGTGTGGAGCCACAACACGACAACATCAAGGTCTACAGGTTTCACTCCATTCAAGTTGTTATTCGGTGACGAAGCAATAACTCCAGAGGAAGCTAAAACCGGATCAATAAGGATAGTAGCTTCGGCAGAATCAGATTCCGAAGCTGCTTATTCTATAGAAAAAGATGCTTTGGAAGGGATCAGACTGCAAGCCGTGGAGAATATCAATAAATATCAAGCTGAAACAGTTAAATGGCGGGATAGAAAGGTTCGGCTAAAAAATATTGGGCCAGGGCACTTGGTGCTTCGGAGGGTGGCCAACTCGGAAACAGTGGGCAAATTGCAGTTGAAATGGGACGGGCCTTTCTTAGTAGCATCTTCGTCAAGACCCGGTTCATACAGATTGAAAGATATGGACGGCAATGACATTCCTAGATCTTGGAATGCGGATGAGCTTCGGCGATATTATGTATAATTCGATGTAATTTTTCATATTTTTTATTTTTTATTTCTTCTTTCATGGCACCCTTTTCCTTTCCGAAGGGGGAGAAAGGTTTTTAATGGGGCCATCACGTGTAATTTTCTTTTTTAGTTCTATAAGAGTAAAATCCCCCAAAGAATGTAAATGTAAAAGCTGAGAATGCACCATCGAGTGCCAAAAAGAAAAAAAGAAGCTCCAAAGACGTTCCTAAGGGAATGCAGAGCTTACAGCGAAAAGTCAACGCTGATTCCGCCAAAAGTAAAGGCGAAGAAGCTCCAAAGACGTTCCTAAGGGAATGCAGAGCTTACAGCGAAAAGTCAACGCTGATTCCGCCAAAAGTAAAGGCGAAGAAGCTCCAAAGACGTTCCTAAGGGAATGCAGAGCTTACAGCGAAAAGTCAACGCTGATTCCGCCAAAAGTAAAGGCGAAGAAGCTCCAAAGTCGTTCCTAAGGGAATGCAGAGCTGAGGTCTGATTGTTTTTAAGAAAATAATGGCTATGAATATGGCTTCGGATACGTGTTTGACCATTTGCACATTACATTACATCATAGCATTTGCATTCATAAACATTCATCTAGGCATATGTAGGATAATCATCTTCATCGCATAAAATGGTTGCTTCGGCAAGAAGAGAAAAAAGAAAGGGAAAAATTTCTATGAAGGAGAGCTTCGGAGAAAAGGAAAATGTTGTTTTCTATGAAGGAGAGCTTCGGAAAAAAGGAAAATGTTGTTTTCTATGCTTCGTTGCGTACGAAAAGAAGGGAAGGTGTTTTTTCGCCTTCGGCTCAAAAAAGGAAATTTCGTCCACATCAAAGCATTTCTCATACATCAGTGAAAGGTTAAGGATATATTACAAGGTATGAACAGTATACATTAAAAACAAGTTTTTGTTTACATTTACAAAAGTTATCTCAAAAGTTTTTCAAGTACTGTCTGTAGTCTACTATCTAAATTTCCAAGGAGCTTCGGCTTCGGCGTTATTTTTGATCGTCAGCTTCGGCTTCGTCATCCTACATGAATAAGGTCGTTGGAAGTCAGAATCAAGTTTACAGGAAAAGGTAAGCACAAGGTATGATTTCTTACTGGATCAAGGTGGCTACGAGCTTCGTCTCCAGCTTTCTCCCGACCACCTTTTGTCCATATCATTTTTACAAATCGATTCGAGATGCTTCGGGCGAGATCAGGGATGTCATCCAGGATTGATGGTGACAAAGTAAAATTTGGCCTATTGACAATTTTCCCATGATCACAGCCAGCCTTCATGAAGGCTGCAGCAGTCCCTCGAGAAGCCACCCAGGCACAGAAGTCACCATGCCCAGCTATGACTTCGTCGAGCTCGTCAATCTCCCCCTCAATGTGTTCGAAGGTTTTTGGTAGATCTTCAGCTGAGGGGGTAAATTTTTCGCTGCTAGCTCCAACCGAGTAAAAAATCTTTCTTAGTCGTTGAATGCACTTGTTGCTAAATTCCAGGCATTTTTCTTGAAGATTTGTCAGTAGTTTTCTCAAATCCGAATTTTGCTGAGCTTCGGCTTCAAGTTTTGCATTGAGATCTTGTTTTTCTCGTTCGAACTGCTCAGACTGGCGGAGAAGCTTCGAGTTCAGTTCTGATATTTTTGCTTCAGCTTCCGCCAGTAAGCCTTCGACTGCCTGGAGCTCAAAGTTCTTTTTCTCAAAAGCATCTGATTGCTCCTTTATTTTGTTTTCCAAATTTCCGATTATAATTTCATGCTTTTTATCTTCAAGATCTTGCTGCATTTGCAAGGCTTTGCTCAATAACATACTCTACACAAACATAACCTTCGTCAGACATGTTTTTATTAGAAGCAATAAAGGTTAAGGGACAAGTCATTCACCTTGAAGTTGGAGTAAAATAAACTACCAACGACATGTTGTCGTCGGTAGCGGCTGATGTCTGTTTCTAGCTTCGGGAATCCAATGCTCCTGGACAGAGTACTAATAACTTTGGCCCCTGTTTGGTCCCGAATACACTCTAATTTCTCGTCATCAACGCCTCCGAAGAGGAGTGCCCCAGGTTTGTATCCACAGGATTGGGCATACTCTTTAAGCTCTTCTATTTCAGCTTTTGTTAGATGTTCTCCAACTAAGTTTTGGAACGCGAAGGCTTCGTTTTCTGAAGCTTCATCAGCAATTTCTTTTCCTTTCTTTGACGCTGCGGTCACAGTCTCTTCGGCAGCAGTGGCAGCTTCTTCTGCAGCCATGTCTAGCAGCATTTGGTCAATATGTTCAATTGTGCTCTCTAAATTCAAGTCTTCAGCTGAGGTAACTTCGGCGGCTGCGGCCTCCGAAGGTGCAATTTCAATATCTGCCCCCTCTAAAGCTGCTCGTGTTTTTTGGGCCGAAGCTCTTGGCGGCGTTTTGTCAATTACCTCTGTCACGGTAATGATTCTTTGTTTCCTTGCCTTGATTGTTTTCTTCGATTTCTCGGGCTCCTTGTCCTTCTGAAAAAACTTTGTCAGTTGAGGACCCAGTGGACTTAGCTTCGCAGGTAAGGATTCAGTCATTACCTTCAGAATTTCCTCAACAACAGCAGCAGAAGGTGATGCGGGAGTTTCTTCTGCTTCGGAAATTTGTTGCTTCGGAGAAGAAGTTTTCCTTTTCTTCGGAATTTTCTTCGTTACTGGCTCTTTTTCACCTTCATCTAAGGCTTCAGTTCCCCTTTTCCTTTTTTGGCCTCCGGCACCTTTGTTCAGATTTTCGTAGTCTAGGTATTCGAAACCCAAGGCGTCCAGCACTCGATTTAGCCTTCGTTTCGGACGAGTGCCGAAGGCTGCGGTCATCAATTGATCTTCTCTTTTGGAATAATTGCCAAGTATTTCATTACACATTGCTTCAATCGTATCTAGCCACTCTTGGCAAGGTGCTTTAAAGTACTTTTTAAACTTGAAATAGTAAGGTAAACGTACGAGTTCACCTTCTTTCTTTTCCCCCTGTAGCTTCGGCATTTCCCATTCTCTCAAACTGGGAAAAACTTTGAATGCTAAAAACTCTTGAACCAGGTCCCTTGTGCTAATATGCTCTGCAATAATTCTGAATTCACTCATTGCTTGTTGTGTTGGACCTTCGGGTGTCATATTGAAGCGAGGTCGGGTTTCTCCGAAGATTAATTCCAGCGGGCTTTGTACAAGCTTTTCCTTGTCGTCATCAACCTTGACATAGAACCACTCTGATTTCCAGCCTGCTGCCCACTTGCTTCGGTAGCTAATTACAGGGAACTTTGTAGTTTTCCGATAGGCAAAGTTGTAGCAACCAAAATTATCGTGTAATCCATCTTTTCTAGCCTTTGTTTGATAATGTAGCTCGTGAACCCGGCAGAAGCTGTCTGCAAATGGTTCCACTGCTTGGCTTCGGAGTGCCCAGATATAAACAATAAGCCTAACGATAGCGTTAGGGGTCAGCTGATGAAAATAGATACCGAACCTCTTCAGTACCTCTCCAATAATCCCATGTAGGGGGAACCTCAATCCAGCCTTTAGAAAACTTTTAAAAATAACAATCTCATCCTTCTCTGGCTTCGGGGTAGTCTCTTCTCCACCGAAGCGCAACAACTTCTTCTGATTTTCAGTAAAAAAGCCCGCTTTTACCATCTTGGACAAATCAGCCTTCGAAACAGTAGATTTCCCGAAGTCCAAGTGGCTCGGCTTGCTTGGCATGGCGATGCGGTAATCATCTTCGGAATCAGTTTCTTCAATATCTTCTTCCTCTGCTTCAGCGATTGTTTGTTCTGCTTGTTTTGCATCATCATGAGGGACCTTTTCTGAAGTCACTAGACCCGATCGTTGCATGGCTTCGGAGATGGGAAGAGTCTCCGAAGCTTCAGTTTCCTCCCCCTCGCGCTCAACCCTGGCGGTAGAGCGGACTCTGGCCATTCAATTATGAACTTGTGAAACTTTAAAATTTCCTTCCTCCGAAGCAGGTTTCAAACTGGAGCTTCGTTCGTTTCTAACAGACAAGCTTCGGCGATGGTTAAAAATTTTGGCAGGAAAACAGTGCAAATAGCAATGAATGCTGTGGTAACTTCACACCTACTCGTCTGTTTATATAGTGCTGCAGGTAAGAAGGCGAAGCGCCAGAGTTTTTACACCAGGCGCACACCCGCTTGCGCTCGCTGCGCGGTGGACCGCAGGGACAAACAGTAAACTCTGCAAGGTGGGACCGCTGCGTGCTGGGAAATTAAATCGTTTCTCGGCAACGAGCTCAGGGAAGGTGTTTTTTGGACCTTCGGCTCCCCGAAGCTTAAGAGACTTTTTTCACGGATCAAGCTCGTTACGAAAAACGATCTAGCACCGCGAAAGGGGCTACTGTTGGGTCTATGCTTCGTCGCCGAAGGTCTTCAAGGGAGAAGCGGCTTAAAATGTGTGAGCAGGTATCTTCGGACTCGTATCAGAAAGGGAAAAGCTACAAAGGTTGACACAGCGCCGAAGCTGTGAAGCAGGAAAGCTTCGGCATGTTCGCAGAAAAGGGAACCGACTTAAAGATGAAAAGGTCATTTAGACCTCGATAGAGTGCTATAGAATTATCACCAAATGTAAAGGGCATGTATGTAATTTTGTATGGGTTATACCCCGTGCCTATAAATAGGTGAACAGTACCCCCGTACTGTTCACGTGGACTTGGCATTTGCTTTTGTGTCACACTTGTATTTTCATCTCCTTCCAAGCCGAAGGTACATTTATAATTCGATATTGTCTCTATTCCTCTATAATGATATAATAAAGTTAAATGAATGATGTTATATGATTATTCATGTTGTCTTTTATGTTTCATATGCTTCGTCTTTCATTATCATATACTGTGATGATGAAGGTTCGTCCTTCATGACCTTCGTCCGAAGATCGTTATATCCTAAGGGAAATAATGCTTCAAAGGACGAAGGACTTTATCGTTTAACATTCTCTGTGTTGCCTTGTTCTTAACTCATAGCATTTGAGAACAAGTCCCCAACAATTCTTTTATGGGGGAAAGGATGTAACACCCCTGGTGTTACTATAACTAAAACTTGAGCATGACATCATAAGCATTGGCATTGCATATGTGTGACACACCTAGAGTGCATTCACTAGGCAAAAATTTCAAACAAGTTGTATTGTTTTAATGTTTTTGCAAATGGAACCCTGGTTAATGGACTTAACCCTAAATAGTGGTTAAAGGGGTAAAACTTAACTCAAGTTAAGAAAACCTAAATACTTTAGGGTAAAAGTCATAAAATGACCCTAAGAATAAGCTTGAATCACTTTTATACCCCTGAGATACCAGAAAACCTAATTGGAACCCTGGGAAACCCTAAAACTAAAACCCAGGGGCTTATGTGTAAAAGTGATGAACCTTTGGACTAAAGTGCAAAAACTACTATGTTTAAACATATAAAGTCATTTGGTTCACAAATGTGTGGACTTGAAAGCCAAATGTTGAGTTCTGGACTTAAATGCAAAATGGACCTCAATTAGATTCTATTCTAAGTCTGAAATTTAGTGTTGAGGGCTCAACTTTGGAGCATTGTATCTTTCAACTTCTAGGGTTTCTGCCCTAGATCACCACACCAAAGTTGTAGAGCATTCAAAGGAGAATAAGTTTGCTCAAGAGTACAAGCCTTGTTCTTGTGAGAAATTGGGAGATAATCTTGCTTGAAGTTGGACTGTCAGGCTATTTAAGTCTGAAAATTCAGACTGACAGTGGACTGATAGCAACTTCAAGACCAAGTTCATGCATGATCTGCTGCCTTTTTGTGACAATACCATATAGCAAAGATGTAGCTGGTTTATAGCACTACAATATTGCTGCAGAGATTTGGACCTGTTGCCATGAAGATTCGAGAGAAAAGTTGCTCTAAAGTTGCTCTGTCAGGCGTCATAAACTGAAAATCGCCATGGTACAGTATGGCAACTGAAATAGATCAGACCGCCAGCGCGGCTGTCTTCACCGTCGACGACCTTGCGCCAAGATCATCGCCGCCGTTGAGATTCGCACTCGCTGGTAACCGGATAACATCCCGGGGAGAGGGAATATTCGTCGCCGGTGAGCTGGACTCCATTCCGGTGAACCCCCGTGCTTTCCCTCTACCCTGCGGCTTGTGCCGATAAGAACGCCGGTGACCGCCGCCTCCCGGCCGTGCGCCGCGTGGCCTAACTTTTCTACCGTGTCGCCGTGGCTTCTTACGGCCGTCAAATCAGCTCCGGTAAGCTTGCCACGCCGTTTGCCACGAACTCACCGCGCCAGGGATTCTTCCCTATCTCCGGCCGCCAGTACTGCTCGGTCAAATTCGCCACCGCCGCTTACCCTCGCTATAAATTGACCGTACCCCCAGCTCCGCCATGCATCCAAGCATCTACTGCACCCACCGGCATCCCGAAACCCCCACCAGAGCACGTGAATTTGGGATTTCCCCAAAACCGTTGAAGAACACCGCGAAGAGCAACCTCGCCGTGGCCAGCTCGATTCCGGTTAGCTCGCATTCCTCTGTTGCCTGTTCTAGCGTCCTTAGGCCCTCCTAAAGCTCTTAGACCCGCCCAATTGAACTGGACCGCCCCCCCTCGCCGAGAATGCGTATGGTCATCCGCCTCATCCGCGGTCACCGTGGTCAGGGCGTCTCGGTGTGTCATTCCTGAAATTAACCTAGGGGAAACATCGAATAAGGTGTGAATTTGGTGTCAGTCGACGGAGAGCGCCGGTCACAGCTCCAATCGGCCGGTCTAGGACCTCGCCGGAGCGCGGTCGTGCGTGAACGGCGTCGTGGGCGTGTCGGGTAAAGGAATAGAACTTCAGGGGCATTTCTGCAAATCGTCAGTGGCTATGTTAAATAGTGTTTGGGCTCGTTCACAGTTTGTTAAAACCCCAAGGGTCCCTGTGCAAAGCCGCCAGGGCGCGGCCGCGCGCGGGCACCTTTCTGCCTTAACTGGGCCGCCTGGGCTGAATTCGGCCCAGCGCTGTTCTAGTGTTTTTCTTTTTCTTTTATCCCTAGAGCCAAAACAATTATAGAAAAATGTAGAAAAATGCTAAAATTGTGAAACTAATTTTCCTAGGTTTGTTATTTTCCATAGTATTTAATAAAAATAAGTTGATGATTTTTAGTGAAAGTAAGAAATTTTAGGGTATTTAAAATAGTTAAAAATGTTGATTATAGATTTTTAGAAAATAATTGGTAAGTCCTAAAATGCCCAAAATTTTTATGAGTGTTATACAATATTTAGAAGCCTTGGGTAAAGTTTGAATTGATTTGGACCTTGTTTGATCACCAAACCCCAAAACACCCCCCCTGCCCTATGAACTCCTTTACCGACTCCGGAAACCCTAAGTTACCGGAACTCCGTGAAGGAAAGTTGTATTCAAGACATAAATAATAAATTTATGATATCTTTGCATCCTCATGAGCATCCCATGGCATCCATTCTTATACTTGTGAATGGTTATGATTAGAACGTGAAGAAGAGATAGAAGTCACTGAAGAGCAAGTACAACCACCTTTGGACACTCAGGCCGGGAATAGTTTCTACTTCGACATTTGTGGATCCGAGCCTGAATCACCTGTAAACGAAGGCAAGCCCCGGTGCATTTGCCACCTCCCTTGCTATTTCAAAATCTTTCTCACTTGATTGCTGCATTAGGTAATAGGAGTTGCTTGATAAAACCATTCCTGCATTACCTTCCTTGAATTTGATTACCTTCCGTGATCACCTGTTTTACAAAAGCTTTTTAATGCTTAGCTTTGCTTTAGAAAAACAAAAGGTTTTGTTTTTACAAAATATGATGTGGCAAAAGTGGGTGGGATGTTTTTCGAAAATAAAACTTGATGATGGATCTATCAAAGGCCTTGATAGGTTCAACCTCGGAAAAGATGTACCTCTGCCAGGTACCAACTTTGGGTTTGAAATGATTAAGCTGAGACCGGGCGGGTGACTTGCACGAGAAGAGAGTCTCGGTGTAGTGTCTCCGTCTGAGTCGATTAAGGACCGTCTCGATGTAGGCTTGTTGATCGAGGACCCTTTAGCTGGTCACATGCCTCGTCATGGGTAAGCCTTGCCTCGGGCAGACTAAGGCCGGAATAAGACAACACGAGATGGGCGTGGAGCGGTGGCGAGAGTAGCGTGTACCCTCCGTGGCAAGAGGCTGGACGGTGGTGTATCTGTGCTCTCGGTCTGCGTGAACCTGATCCGGTCTTAAGAACCCCGGTGGCGGGTTGACATATGCAAGGGTTAAGTGCTACATATGTCGTGTGATTGGAGATCCTCAGCTGAGTATAATCGATTCGAATCGTCGTACCTTCGCGGTCATGAAGACTTGGTCACTACCCTACACGTAGCATTCCACTAAAGACGATGGGCTCTTGTTAAGAAATTGGCTAGTGCAGGACCAGTGATTGAACTAGGGTAGAAAGAACTCTAGTGCAGGTAATTTTACCTAACTTGACAAATAAAATTGGATTTTTAAGGATCCACTTTAGTAAGCATTTCTGCAAAACAGAGTCTTTGAATATTAAAAAGCCTTACCTTGACTCCCACATAACCAGCATACCCTTGAGAGTCTTTTCTTTAGTCGGGTAAGACTTGCTGAGTAATTCCATACTCAGGGTTTATCCCTTCGTTGTTTTTAGGTGAGGAAGTAGCAGACTTTTGCTGCTTCTGTGCCAAGGTGGTTCCAAAAGAAGAAAATCAAGACTGAAGTGCGGGAGGACTCGGTCCTCCACTTAGGATCTTTGTTTATAACTTCTCGGGAGGAGTTTGTGCCTCCCTGGTTTGTATTATATTACTTCTATGCACTCACTTTTAGTCTGGTCTGTAATAACATAACTCAAGCTTGCTTTTGAAATAAATGTAAGATTATGTAATTCGCTTCCGCATTTCTTTATCTCCGATGTTCTGTAATGTCTGCAAGACGGGTGAGACGTTCCTGGTGAGATAAGGAAAGATACCGAACTTGTCAAGTAGTTCAGGGGCACCTACAGGGTTGTCTGATGTCCGTTGGACAAGGACAACTGTAGGTGGGCCTAATTACTTGGGAGGTTCCGTCACAGCAACTTTCCCTCTACCCTGCGGCTTGTGCCGATAAGAACGCCGGTGACCGCCGCCTCCCGGCCGTGCGCCGCGTGGCCTAACTTTTCTATAATCACAGCATCAAACCATCCGCGCTAAGACCGACTATAATCACACCAGCACAGCATAGCCAACCATGCCACACAAAGTACACAGCGCCCTCGCAGGCACAGGCACGCGAGGGCACACAACTTCATCTTACAACCCTTTACACATATACAAGCGAGGGCACCACACTCTACATCGGCTCCACCTTAGGAATAATCCCCATCTCCCTATAATTAAATAACATTATCCTAAGCTCCTCACCCGCAAAGAGACTTCGCAGTTCCCCTTCCCCTGTGCTCGCGGCGGCCGGCAAAGACAACAGTTCCTGCCGACCAACCCTACTCACGCGAAGCCGAGCCCCTTCCTCCGCGCTAACCCTACGCTTTGCAACCGCCCTTCGTCGTCGGCGCCCGGTGCTAGGACCCGGCACGTCTGGCGCGTCCGCAGCGTGTGGCGAAGCCTCCGCCGCAGCCACGTCCAAGGCCGCGAAATAATCTAAGTCCTCCTCCGACGACTCCTCACTCCACTCAACCGAGCTCCCAGAGTCAGTAAAATCAAAAAACTCAGATACAGACCCACCATATTCATTTCCACCTTCCGCGGTCGAAGCCGCCAAAAACTCAGTAGTAGCGGTTGCGTGCGCATGCCCAAATTCTTGAACCTGCGCAGCAACCAGAATTCAGCACAACATCCAAAAATTCCCCAACCCTAAACACCCACTACGCCACCTGCGAAGGCCCTGGCGCTGCGGAAGCCTCCGCCGCTGGCTCCGCCGTAGGCTCCGCCGCGGCCTCCGCCGCAGTTTCCGCCGCCTCCGCCGCGGAACCTTCAGCACTCGGCGCAGCGGCTGCGGGGGCATCAGCGCCGCCTTCGCCAGTCGCAGCGGGCGGGGGGGCAGCCGTCGCGATCGCTGCGGTCTCCGGGGTTGGCTCCAGGGCGACCCCAGTCACAGCCTCCGCGAGGGTTGACCCCAGGTCTGGCAGCGCGCTGTCCAGAGCCCCGAAGTCGTCCACCCGCTCGCCGCGCTCCGCCTAGGACAAGACACAGATTCAGCAAACACTCGCACAGCCCGCATACAGCAAACGCCAAACAAACAACAACGTTACCTGAGCCCTCGCAGCCTCGGCGCGCTCCCTGACCACCTCACGACCGTACAGACCCCACATCCGGTCGTAAAGGGCCCCGGTGGACTCCTTCACTACGGGGTCTTCGACCTTATAGATGTCTCGCCCAAAATCTTCATCCACCTGGTCGAAGGCCTCGAAGTGCCGGCACCCTTCGCGGGAGAGCGCGTTCATCGCCCCCTCGCAGGTGACCAGGGAGGCGTACGACATCAACCCCCCCCACAACGGTTGGAAGTTCCAGCAGCTCCTCCTGCGCCCACTGCAGACAGCGAAGCCCGGGCTCTCGGTCCGGCACCTCGAAGTCACCGGTCCGCGCACCAAGCTCACGATATGTATCCATAAGCTGCGTGCGCGTCCGTTCGGCCTCCGCACGCGTCGCGGCCTCGGCCTCCTTCGCGCGGATCTCCAGGGCGGTGAGCCGCCCTTGCAGTTGTTCGGCGAGCTCCTTGGCAAGATTGCCCTCCGCCCGCGCCAGCTTGGCATCCGCCTGCGCAGCCTGTTCCTTGGCGATGGCTTCGTTGGCTTCCCTCCTCTCCGCCGCCAGTTGGCGCCGGAGGTCAACTTTCTCCCTCTCCAGGGCGGCCACCTTGTCTGTCAGATTGCGACACTTGCTGTCGGAGGCCGATTTCTCACGGACAGCGTCAGCGTGTTGCGTCCGAAGTCTCTCGACTTCGGCAGACAAAGCCGCCGTAAGGGCCCCCGACGCAGTACGGCTGGTTAAATCAGCCACCTGCAGAGCACACATAAGGAAATCAGCCACCCGGAGGGGGGGAGGGAGTATAGATCAGCGGACCTGACTCAGTGCCTCCGTCGCCTGACTCAGCGCCTCCGTCACTCCCTTCAGCCGGCGGGTCGCCGCGCCCGCCTCGTCCCTGACCAACGCGAGGGCTGGCACCTCGCCTCCGGCGCCAAGGATCTCGCCCCTCGCCTTCGGCGCTTGCGCAGCCGTCGCGATCGCCGCGGCAGGCGCAACTATAGCAAGCTGGCCCTCGTCCGACCCTGCAACGCATCAACGAATTAAAAAAAAAACATATATAACGACTTACCCCCAAGATAATCGTCCACATTAATATCGGTGCCGAAGTCGGCAACGCGTTTGCCCGGCGGCAGCGACGTTCGGGCCGCCTTCGAAGCCTCCGCCACTCCGCTGGCCGCCGGCACCACCTTCGTCGGTCTGGAGCCTCCGGCGCCCGCCGTTGCCTTCGGCGCCTTGCTAGGCGCAGAGGCGCCCGCCTTCGCCGCCAGCGGCGGCTTGCCTCCGCCGGAGGCCGCAGCCTTCGCATTTCCCCGCTGCCTTTTCGGCCGAGCTTCGTGAATCCTGACAGTCGCCTGGCGTTTCTGCGCCGCCCCTTGGCGATCCTTGTCCATCACTGCCCACATAACAGCACCGATATTTCGCCCGTAAGGAAAAACTCTCCACTGATGAACCATGCGAGATGTAAAACAGTCCTCCTCAGCCGCGCAGGGGATAGGAACATTTCTAGGCCAGCAACCCCCGGTAACCCTCAGCATCCGAGCCGAAGACTCCCGGAGCTCGGGCGAAGACATCCTTTCCCCCGGGGCCGCACACGTCCTCATTAAATCTCTAGCGAAACTATCAGACACCCCAATCCCTCCCATCGCAGTACCTAATTTTCTCTTTTTCGAGGGAGGGGCGGCCGCCGGCGCAGGGTCGTCTCCTGTCTCCACCGCCGGTTTCTTCCCGCGGCGGTCGGCTTCGTCTTGACCAGGATATCCATCGTACGGCAATTGATTTAATTCGAAGACCCTGTTCAGACGGTCATTTGACCCGCGGATATCAAAGCTGCGCTGGCCTTCCGTCCTCGGCACGTAACGCCCCACGAGCCGCACGGCCCCGTCCTCCGCGTCGCGCACAAAAGCAGCCGGGTCGCGGTTCCGCAGATTTAGTGCGAAGGCAGGGCTTCGCACAACCCTTCCTCCGTGAAAAGGCATCTGGCGAGGGCACACTTCGCCCAGCACCCAACCGTGCGCCAAGGGCCACACCCCATACGCCACAAACTCTTCAACTAAATCACGCCCACTGCTCTTACCGGCGGCGCACCGAAGGGCCCCTTCGTCTGCATCTTCCTCTGCCACTTCAAAAGGCGGATACGCAGAGTAATAATGAGAGCACATCTCAGACACAGGGAGACCTTTATGGCCTTCGACAGTACCCTCCGCAACATAAAACCAAAATTCATTCCAATTGCCCCACTTGTTGCGGGCGCACGGAACCAACTCCACTACTGGCATTGTGGTCTTGCCGGTCTTCGGCGTGAATGTGCATGACCCGAACTGGGCAACTCCGTCCCCAACCATCCTCTTCTGCCAATGCAAACAATAATTCTTCGCAAAAACTTCAACAGACGGCTGCCCGCCGTACGAAGTCGTCGCCCAGACATACTTCGCCAGCGCCACCATGGCATTCGGTGTCAGCTGATGTATTTGAACATTGAATCTACGCAGGACTTCGCCAACAAACCGGTGCGCAGGCAAGCGGAGACCGGCGGCGAAGAACGCCTCGAAAACGACCAACTCACCCTCCGGCTCGGGGACTTCCTCCGTCCCCGGAGCACGAGCAACTCCACCGCCAAAGTAGCCCAACCGCTGCATATCTTCAACGCGGGCTGACGTCATCCGTGACACACCAAAATCAACAGAGTCGCCGGCGCGCAACTCCTCCACCATCACGCTACTCAACGTCTCCTCAGACGAGGCGGCGGCCGGCGGCGTGGTGTCGGAGGAAGAAGAAGAGGACGACATTGCTACGTACCGTCGGCGGCGGTGGGCGGTTTGCTTCACTCGAGCCAGCACTCCGGCGAGCAAAAGGAGCAGCGGAAGAAGAAGAGCAGCAAGACGGCGGGAGGCTAGGGTTTTTACGGAGCGCGGAAGGCAAAGTTCAAACAGCGCCGACCCCCGCCCCCCTTTTTATAGGTAGGGCGTGGCTCTTCGGGAAACCCGCAATCCGACAGGGCGCGACGCTTCGGGAAACCCGCAATCCAACAGTACGCCGTCCATCAACGGTCACATCAAAAACCCCCGCGGAACCACTTCGAGCGAGGGCAGCGTCTCCGCCATCTAGCGACGTCTTCGACACCAGGTGACTTTGTCGAACTGGTCCCTCGGAGGGCAAATGTTGGGGCGAAGGCAGAGACGCCACCCTTCGCTCGTCGCCTTTCGCTGCAGTCGCTGGTTTGACGAAGACAAAACGGGCAGGGACACCCTTCGCTTCATTCAGCACCAGACGAAGGCCTGCGGTGACGTCTCCCCGCAGCACGGCCTCGCCCTGCTCTGAGGCCCACGTGTGATCTGGCCCATTGTAACGGGCCCCGCGTGACCGTCGTTGTGTTACGGGCCTAGTTTGTAAAGGCATTCTTGTAAGTACAGCTTGTAACCCTGCTTTATGGGAATATTCTGGGGATAAACTAGGTGTCCGAGGGCACATGCGTCCTTAACACGAGGCGCTGGGCACTCAGATACCTATAAATACCCCCACACAGTGCCCGTGAGAGGCTAGACATTAACAGAGCTATTTGCCCCCGTGCACGTATCCCTGTTGTCACCACTGTTCATCCTTGTTGGCCTCCTTGCTACTGAGAGCAAGTTCCAACAAGGGACATGAACTCAAGACTCCCGAAACGGAGCACCGTCCCGGGTTGGAGAGGTTGCTGGAGACTGCCCATCTGGAGCTTGACGGGAAGCTGTTCGTCAACATGCAGCAGACCCCTACCTGGCGCGCCAACTGTCGGCGTTTCGAGACCGAGGGGTCCCTGGGCCGACGAGTGAATGTTGCCGCGTGCCCCAGCCCAGATGGGTCGAGCGCGAGGGCGAGCGCGAAGGGGGGAGAGCGAGGCGGCCGGAGACCGGCGTGAGAGAGGTGGGAATCCCGCGGCCTTCGTGTTCGTCCCGCGCCCAGGTCGGGTGCGCTTGCAGTAGGGGGTTACAAGCGTCCACGCGGGAGAGGGAGCGAGCGGCCCCAAGCGAGCGCCTGTCTCGTCCTCGTCCCCGCGCGGCCAAACCTCTCTAAGAGGGCCCTGGTCCTTCCTTTTATAGGCGCAAGGAGAGGATCCAGGTGTACAATGGGGGGTGTAGCAGAGTGCTACGTGTCTAGCGGAGGAGAGCTAGCGCCCTAAGTACATGCCGTTGTGGCAGCCGAAGAGATTTTGGCACCCAGCTGGTGTGATGTCGTGGCCGTCGGAGGAGCAATGGAGCCTGGCGGAGGGACAGCTGTCGGAGCGGTTGAGTCCTTGCTGACGTCCTCTTGCTTCCATAAGGGGGCTGAGAGCCGCCGCCGTCACAGGGTACGCGGGGCGCCATCATTGCCTATCCAACGGAGCTAGCCAGATGGGACGCCGGTCTCGTTCCCTGCGGCCCGAGTTAGCTCGGGGTAGGGTGATGATGGCGCCTCCTGTTGACGTGGCTGGTCTACGCCCTAGGTTGGGCGATGTGGAAGCTCCTCCGAGGCCGAGGTCGAGTCTGTCTTTCGTGGTCGAGGTCGAGTCCGAGCCCCTGGGTCGGGCGAGGCGTAGTTCGTCGTCTTCTAGGGCTGAGCCCAAGTCCGAGCCCTGGGTCGGGCGGAGCGGAGTTCATCGTCTTCCGGGGCTGAGCCCGAGTCCGAGCCCTGGGTCGGGCGGAGCGGAGTTCGCCGTCTTCCGGGACTTAGCCCGAGTCCGAGCCCTGGGTCGGGCGGAGCGGAGTTCGCCGTCTTTCGGGACTTAGCCCGAGTCCGAGCCCTGGTTTGGGCGGAGCGGAGTTCGTCGTCTTCCGGGACTTAGCCCGTGTCCGAGCCCTGGGTCGGGCGGAGCGGAGTTCGCCGTCTTCCGGGACTTAGCCCGAGTCCGAGCCCTGGTTTGGGCAGAGCGGAGTTCATCGTCTTCCGGGACTTAGCCCGTGTCCGAGCCCTGGGTCGGGCGGAGCGGAGTTCGCCGTCTTCCGGGACTTAGCCCGAGTCCGAGCCCTGGGTTGGGCGGAGTGGAGTTTCCTATGATGCCTTCGGCAGGGCCTGACTGCCTGTCAGTCTCACTCTGTCAAGTGGCACCGCAGTCGGAGTGACGCAGGCGGCGCTGTCCTCCTGCCAGATCGGTCAGTGGAGCGGCGAAGTGACGGCGGTCACTTCGGCTCTGCCGGCTGGGGGGCGCGCGTCGGGATAAAGGTGTCAGGCCACCTTTGCATTAAATGCTCGATTTGGTCGGTTGGTGCGGCGATTTGGTCAGGGTTGCTTCTTAGCGAAGGCAGGGCCTCGGGCGAGCCGAAAATATGTTCGCCGTTGGAGGGGGGCCTCGGGCGAGACGGAAATCCTCCGGGGTCGGCTGCCCTTGTCCGAGGCTAGGCTCGGGCGAGGCGTGATCGAGTCGCTCGAATGGACTGATCCCTGACTTAATCACACCCATCAGGCCTTTGCAGCTTTATGCTGATGGGGGTTACCAGCTGAGAATTAGGAGCCTTGAGGGTACCCCTAATTATGGTCCCCGACAACCTCAAAACCAGATACTGGTGGAGAGGGATGAAGAAAGAGATAGTACAATATGTGGCCCGGTGTGACACTTGCCAACGAACTAAAGCCGAGCACCAGAAGCCTACAGGCCTATTGCAACCCCTTCCAGTGCCCGAATGGAAGTGGGAGGAAATAGGCATGGATTTTGTAACCAGACTGCCCCGGACGCAAAAGGGAACGAATCTATTTGGGTGATAATAGACCGTCTTACCAAGGTAGCCCACTTCATCCCAGTGAAAATTACCTTTGGAGGAGCCACCCTTGCCCGGATATATCTTAAAGAGATAGTCTGCCTCCATGGCATTCCAAGGAAGATAGTGTCAGACAGGGGAACCCAGTTCACCTCCAAATATTGGATGAGCCTTCAGCAAGCTATAGGCACCAAGCTAGACTTCAGCACCGCCTATCACCCCTATTCAGATGGTCAGATAGAAAGGGTCAACAAGGTCCTCGAAGATTTATTAAGAGCCTATGTGTTAACGTTCGACAGAAACTGGGAGTCCAGTTTGCCTTATGCAGAGTTCTCGTATAACAACAGCCATCAGGCCAGTATCAAGATATCACCGTTCGAAGCATTGTATGGACGAAAGTGCCAAACCCCCCTAATGTGGTCTAACGTAGGGGAAAAGAAACTAGAAGGATCTGCCTTTGTTAAAGAGGCCGAAGAGAAAGTTGCCCTGATCCGCAAAAGATTACTTGAACCTCAGAGTCGGCAGAAAAGTTATGCGGACAACAGGCGGAGAGAACTCAAATTCGAGGAAGGAGACTTCGTCTACCTCAAGGTCTCCCCGATGTGCGGTGTCAAAAGGTTCCAAGTGAAAGGAAAGCTAGCACCGCGATTCGTCGGCCCCTATCCCATCATTGGCAGAGTGGGACCCGCAGCATACCGCCTTGAATTACCAGAATCCATGTCAGATATCCATAATGTGTTTCATGTGTCCCAGCTCCGCAAATGCCTACAAGTACCAGAAATTCACATCAAAGAAGAGACAATCCAGATTTAGAAAGATCTTCAGTACCGAGAAAAGCCAATAAAGATTCTTGACTCGGCAGTCCGAAAGACCCGCAACTCGGAAGTGAGACTTTGTAAAGTTCATTGGAACAGAGAAGGAGAAGAGGAAGCTACCTGAGAAAGTGAGGACTCTTTGAGGAGGGAATACCCTTACCTTTTCTCAAGCCCATTCTGAATCTCGAGGGCGAGATTCCTTTAAGTGGGGTAGGTTTGTAACATCCCAAAATTTCAACCCAAGGTTTGGATCCCTAATCTCCTAACCCCCCCCTTTTATCTCTCCCTAAACTCCACCCCATAGGTCTTCTCATCATTTACATACACTATGATTGTTAGAAGCACCTCACATAGAATATATATTTTTAGCACCTAATATTATATAGCTAATTATTTGTTCAAAAGAAAAGGAGATAAAAGAAATAGAAATAGAAAATAGAAATAAGAAATAGAAAATAGAAAAGAAAAAGGAAAAACCTTCTCCCCCCCCGACTGGGCCGTTTCCAGCCCAGCTCCCTCTCGCACGCGCGCCCGCACTGCCCTCCCTTCCGCGGCCCATCGCCGCACACCCGCGCCCGCCACTGACATCCCGCTCCCACCTGTCAGCTGCCCCTCTCTCTCTCTCTCTCTCTCTCTCTCGTCGCTCTTCCGCTGGCGACCCGGGCCCACCCGTCAAACCCGTCGTCCCCGCCCGTGACTTCACCGGCGCAATCCCCGTCGATCACCCCTCGTCCCGTCTCCTCGCCATAACTCCGCGCCAGTGATGTTAGGCACCGCTCCTCAGCTCACTGTGCTCGCAGCCTGCCTGTGCGGTCTCATCCCCGGCACTGTGCACCCCCCATTGCCGTCGTGGCGCTCGCCGGTGCCAGCTATCGTTTGGCCGCTTCCTGCCTCGGGCGCCTATAAAAAAGACCGCCCGAGCTCCGCTTTTCCCACACCAGCCTCGGCCACCCCCTTCCTCCTTTCCCGAGCTCGATTGAGCCAGCGCCGCCGCGTCCTTCCCCTGCTCCGATGAGTCTCGCCCTCCTCCATCTGCTAAGTTCCAGAATAATTCATATAGTTCTTGAGCTTCGCCATTCCCTCACAAACACAATGCACCCATCCCCGCCTCCTATCGCGCTTGGCGGCCTTCACCGGCGACCTCACCGCCGCGAGCGTCCGCCACCTCACCGTGGGCCGGCCACCCCGAGCACCCTCCGTCCAAATTGACCCTACCCCCGCCCGTGCCTTGCCGCCACTCCTCCGTCGCAAAACCGGGCTCCCGACGGAGAACCGCCGCGGACCTCACCGGCGGTCGAGCTTGACCGATTCGCCCCCCCCCCGTCACTGCTCCACGCCGTCAGCCCCCCTTCCTTTGGCACGTGGGCCCACGCCCACGACGGCGTCCCCACGCCGTTCCCCGCTGGCGGGCCTAGTGGGTCGCCTGCCCCCACGCGCGCGCTCGGCTGGGCCGAAATTCCCCCCCCCCCCCCCCCCCCGGCCCAGCTAGCTAAGAAATCCTTTTCTTTTTCCTTTTTCTTTTCCTATTTATATATATACATATGTTGATATTTTATGCACCAAAAATAGTCTAAATACATTATAGGGCACAAAAATAATAATATCTAACAATTGTCACACCCCACTAAGTCACCATGATTGATGTATTGTTCCTTATCTATGTTTGCTAGCAGAAGAGGGATCTGATCCACCGGAATTTGTAGCTCCGGAAGAAGGGCAGGAACCCGACCCCTCTGAAATAGATCTTTTATGCCAGGAAAGCTTCGACGAAGGCAAGTCCATTCTTCCCTTGATGTATAATTTACCTATTCTTTCTACCACTACCTAAGCCAGGATTCAGGGATGGATCATTGCATTGTGAGCAGAGAGATAGCCCGCATTAACAAACATCTTTTGAGTACAAAATGTGGGATGGGAAAAAGGGGCAATGTTTTTACTAAGCGATGTTTTCAAAAAGTGTATGATGAAGGGTATTCACCCTCATCACCTTGTGAGTGGGATGATCAGGGACTCCCTGGTTTAGGGGAGGGCCTAAGGTGATGGCTCAGCTGGTTTAGGCGTGGGCAGAAGGATCGTCCCCTCATATAAGGACCGGTTTGTCATCCTTCACTACCTGTACTCATGATAAGTACAACCACTCGAGACTGTATGGGCAGTCACTCAATCTGAACTCGTACGGTCCAAACCCCAGGGTTATGAAGGCTGGGGAGCACCGGGAGGATAAGGAGGGGGAATGTTTTGTCCGGTTTGGACATGGCGGTGGCTTGACTCCTTCTGGTATAACCGTTAAGGTAAGGACGTGCGAGGAAAGAAAGAGATTCGGTTCAGATCTCATTGGCCATGAGATCGCAGAGCCAGACTAGTGGGTAAAGTGTACCCCTCTGCGTAGAGTTCAAACCTATTCGAATAGTCCGTGTCCACTGGAATGGACGAGTCTGGTGTGGTATGACAATTAGTGTTTTACAACCTCCGTGATCAGGGAAGTGTATGTGTGAGTGTGTTTTTGGAAATGAAAACAATACCACGGGAGCGGGAAGCTCAGTGGTGTTGAGTAATGTGTTATTTTTACTTCTTTGGGAAAAAACCTCAAAGTACTGCCTTTCTCTGAGAAAAAGAAGAGTGACTTCAACTCCACCATATAAAGCATGTACGATATATGTCCCTTTCTCTTTACGAGAGTGGGATGGGCTTGCGGAATACCTAGTGTATTCACCCAGATTTATTTATGTTTTTCAGCAGCTGAAGACTTCTTTTCTGCTATGCTTGATTAAGGGGGGTTGTGTCTGCACCCAGTTCTGCCTGTGGCTTGGGCTAGTTTATCTTCTACTGCGCTTTGTATTTTTGGCTCTCTCTCGAGCTTGTACTCTGGTATTGTAATAACTTTTATTCGAACTCTATACTATTTGAAGTAAGGAATGTGGTTACTAGCCTCCTAGGACTAGTAATTGTATCACATTTGAGTCCCAAAGGGATCGAGACGCTTCAACAGTGAGTTGAGGAGCGGTGCCTAACATCACTGGCGCGGAGTTATGGCGAGGAGACGAGGCGAGGGGTGATCGATGGGGATTGCGCCGGTGAAGTCACGGGCGGGGACGACGGGTCTGACAGGCGGGCCTAGGTCGCCAGCGAAAGAGCGACGAGAGAGAGAGAGAGAGGGGGGCAGCTGACGGGTGGGGGCGGGATGTCAGTGGCGGGCGCGGGCGCGCGACGATGGGCCGCTTGGGCCGCGGAAGGGAGCGTAGTGCGGGCGCGCGTGCGAGAGGGAGCTAGGCTGGAAACGGCCCAGCCGGGGGGAGAAGGTTTTTCCTTTTTCTTTTCTATTTTCGATTTCTTATTTCTATTTTCTATTTCTATTTCTATTTCTTTTATCTCCTTTTCTTTTGAACAAATAATTAGCTAGATAATCTTAGGTGCTAAAAATATATATTCTATGTGAGGTGCTTCTAACAATCATAGTGTATGCAAATGATGAGAAGACCTATGGGGTGGAGTTTAGGGAGAGATAAAAAGGGGGGTTAGGAGATTAGAGTTCCAAACCTCGGGTTGAAATTTTGGGATGTTACACAAAGCCTTGTAAGCGAAGCATGTGTGGTGGTCCTTGCGGGGTCTAAGTGACCCGAGAAATCAAGGAAGGAAGCTCACTCGGTTTAGGTGACCGTTTGAGAGAGAGAAATGGTTGAAAGAGACCCGGTCTTTGTGACCACCTCAACGGGGAGTAGGTTTAGAAGAACCGAACCTCGGTAAAACAAATCACCGTGTTACACTCTTCATTTGCTTGTGATTTGTTTTTGCCCTCTATTTCGGACTCGAATTTATTTGTAACGCTAACCCCGGCTTGTAGTTGTGTTTAAAATTATAAATTTCAGTTTCCGCCTATTCACCCCCTCTAGTCGAGTTTCACTTACCCTTAAGTAAATCCACTACTCGCAAAGCAGTGTGTACTTTTGTTACCTTACTAGCTACTTACTTTTCTACACTTAGCAGGGTTGGAGAGTATAACTCTACCCCTAAGCACACTACACAAGCATTGCATGTACATTCAACACACCACCTATTCTTAAGAGTTGTTCATCACTTAGTGAGAAGGACATACTAAATAAGTTGGGTTATAATAACAATAAGTGTTTTCATCATTAAGTATGTTTTAACCATATCAAAGGCAATAATCACTTCTATTCACTTTATTTCCTATACTCTACTTAATGGGCTTACACAACAAGTACAATTTTGCCTCTTCCAAAAAATCTACAAAAATTACAGTGAGTAGGGTCTATCTCTTAGACTCCATCACAGAGAGATCAACTTATTTGGATCCTTATTCTTTACTGCACAAAAATAACAAATAACAAGGCACAAAAGCACTTTAAACTACTTCGTACTACCAAACAACTAATGTTATAATTTTTCCATAATTTACTTAGCAGTTAGCACAAGAACATGGCACACAAATTTACATAAACATTCTTTCCAGAATTTTTTTCTGTGATTTCCTAAAGAAAACAACATTTTCTATTTTTAAATCCTAACTCAACATTTCTCCATACAACAAGTAGCTCATATTTGATTCAGAGGTGACAGATTACACGACTAATGCTCACAAAAAGTTTCACACTAATATCAGAGAGTTTGCTATTTTTTCTACTAATTTAAAAGAAATCATTAACTCCACTTTTTAATTCACAAAACATTTTTCTTAACAGAACATACCCATAATATATTTATCACAAGAAAATATCCTCATGAGAGACCTAACAAAACTGGAATCTTATTTTTCCGACCACTATTCTAATTACTATGACCTTTGGAAAGAAAACTCAGTTTCTTTGTTTAAATCAAGCCCTACATAAAAGTACCAGAAACTAGACATGCAATATTTTCAAACTGTAGATCCATTCGATAGAAGTACCACAAAATTGGTTCCACTGATTTTGGTGCCCTGTAACTGAAGTTATTATTTTTCCAAGGATTTCTAGCAGATTAACTTGAAGAAAACAGAAAAGAAAAAGGGGAAACGACCTTGCGCAAGGGCCTCTGAGCTTTACCCAAAACAGATCCTCATGCTCAGGTCCTCAGACACTATTCCCTTGTGTCTGGCGCATTCCAGAAAACCTTGAACTTTTTCATATTCTAAATCGAGTCCCTCTTATTCTTCCTAGAGCAGAGAGAAAGAGAGAGCTCGATGGGTTCGGTCGGCAGCTTACCAGTGACGAGACGAGCAGGGCGATGGGTCAGGGAGACGCGTCGGTTGATGGTGAGTTCGACGACGTCCTTAGCTCCGCGGGAGGCGGACGGAGGCGCTCGGTCCTCGCACGCCGGCGTGAACCGAAGCACGGCGACGTTGACGGTGAGGCTTCGGCGTCCGTTGGGCTTGGGAAAATGGCGACTAAGATTCATCACGCGAAGAGGAAGACAGTGCGAGGCTTGGTTTGGCTGGAGGAGGGCTAAGGGGGCGCAACCATGGAGCTTAGCCCGCGCCGTCCATGGCGAGTGTGCCGCGACGAGGGTGGAAGAGAGCGTGCGAGCGAGCAGAGGAGAGCAGGGCGAGTGCGGAAGAGGGCGGAGGCGAGAGTGCGCACGACGAAATAGAGCGGGCGCGGCTGAGGGCGCATCCACGCGCGGGGGACAAGGCGCGGCGCGTGCAGAGCTCGGCTGCCACACGTCCAGGCGCCTACCACTTGGTCGATTCAATCTGCTGCGATTCAAACGCAAAAATACAAGGAAAACGGGTGCCCATGGTAATGGCCACTGTAGCAAATTTCCTCCGTGAACCATAAGCTACATCTTTCCTATAGTACTTAGGGTGATTAAGGCTTCGGTTTAAAAGTTAATTATCCTGTTATCCACGAAGTTGGGTTAGTCAGAGTTGTGAGGTTTAGCAGAAACAGATGTCAAAGCATGTCAAATTAATCCAAACACTTGTCAACTTTTTATGGGGTGTTGGACACCAAATGTGTCTCGCGGACGGTCCGGCCCTGAGGCCGGACGGTCCGCGGTCCGGACTGTCCGCGGTGGTGGCGCGGACGGTCCGCGCGTGCGCAGAATCAGTTAGGGTTCCTAGTTTCTCGCGGGATTGGTTACCTAAAACCACGGGATTAACTCGGAAATCAGTTTGAAGCGGATCCAGACCTCCCCCTTTATATAGATGAAGGGCTACGGCCGATTGAACCCCCAACAATCGAACAAATCAAGTCTATTTCTCGTTTTTACCTTACGCAATAGGAATAGTTCTAGTCTAGTTTTAGTTTAGCCTCTCAATCTCCAAATTCTCCGCCTCTCTTCGACTCTACGTCGATTAGAGGAGTCTAGGTCGGCCTGCCGAGCCTAGACAACACCTAGGATCTCTCCTCCCCGACGGGGTCCCTCCCAGGAGCGAGATCCAGGCGCCGCCGGCGACTTTCGCCGCCCCCTGCGCACGCGCGGACCGTCCGGCCTGTAGGCGCGGACCGTCCGGCCGTCAGGCAGGGAACTTTTGCCCCTGCTCCAGGTCGCGGACCGTCCGGTCCCTGGTCGCGGACCGTCCGCGCCTGTGCAGAGAGCACCGCCGCCGGTTCTTGTTGAGTGTTTGGCGCCCGAAAAAGGTGTCAACATACTTTTGGCGACTCCGCTGGGGAAGGTGTTTAGATCTACTAAAAATCAGGCCCTCAAATGGCCGGTTCTAAAGATCACACTGATATCTCCACAGACAATATCCTGAAGCCGGCTGTTGAAAGTCTGACGGCCGATGAGCAACAGCAATACGAGGACTACATGCGTCAAGCGAGGGAGAAATTCTTATCACAATACACGGTGGATCGCCACCAGAAAGTTGTCAAACATGGAGAGACCGACGTCGCATCTCTTCTATCTTCGCTTCAAGTCCCCAACGTAAGTAAACCCGACGACATCCAATTTATTAAACAGTATGTAGATCATCAGCAGAATCAAATGAAACAACAGATTGGAGGGTTAGAAGAGTCAATTAGAAAATTAACGCATACGTTGGAGAAGTCTGTTGCTCCTAGTTTTCCATCATATGAGACTAGTAATAGGATATCTATGTCTAATACATCGGCAACAAATGGGGATTTGCAGACCCAACCATTATATGGAATGTCGATGAACTCATATCCAGGGCAAGTACCACCGCCGCCATCCCTGCTTGGCAGATCGGCGCCCCTGAATACGGTCGGACCGTCCGAGCTTCTGCCCGGACCATCCGGCCCATACGCTGACCGTCCGGCTTGCTCTGCCGGACAGTCCGGGGCCGCCCTAGGACCGCCGCCGTCCCTGTTTGGCAGATCGGCGACCCTGGACGCGGTCGGACCGTCCGAGATGCTACCCGGACCGTCCGACCCTTACGCGGACCGTCCGACTTTCTGTGCCGGACAGTCCGGGGCCGTACCGGGACTACCACGTGGCGCCCCAATAATGGCGAACACGACCGGCCAGTTCGGATGTACCACCGTACAAACCGGATACACATATGCGGAACCTGCTGTTGCACACCATGCACCAAATTATTACACACCACAACAGCAGTATATTTCGCCTTCTACATATTTAAACCATAATGCACCATATAATCACAGACCGATCAACACTATCGATCGGTCACGGCAAGAAGGTCGGTATACTAATACCCGACCAAATGAGCCCCACAGCCCAGGATTCGGTGGTCTACCACCGGGTGCAATGGAAAAAATTAGGGAAGAGATGACTGAACTATTTCGAGATAAGTTCGGAGTTAATGTAGCCAGAGTAGGGCAATCATACCAAAAGCCATATAATCACCGGTTTGACACTGTCCCATATCCACAAGGGGCAAGGATACCGGAATTTTCTAAGTTTTCTGGTGAGAATGGGAGAAGCACATACGAACACATAGGCCAGTTCCTAGCACACCTAGGCGAATTGGCTGATGGAGAAGCATTTCGTGTTCGGTTATTTTCTTTATCGCTTACTGGTACTGCTTTTGCATGGTACGCCGCCCTGCCTCCTAATTCCATTAATTCCTGGCATGAGTTAGAAAATAAATTTCATGAACATTTCTTTGCCGGGGAATATGAATTAGGATTAGCTGACTTAGCTTCAGTCCGACAAGGACGCGAAGAATCGGTTAATGATTATATCCGGAGGTTTCGGGACACTAGAAACCGATGCTTTCGGATCCATGTTGCAGACAAAGAGCTAGCAGGGCTAGCTTTTAATG
This sequence comes from Zea mays, assembly GCF_902167145.1. Taxonomy (NCBI): domain Eukaryota; kingdom Viridiplantae; phylum Streptophyta; class Magnoliopsida; order Poales; family Poaceae; genus Zea; species Zea mays. The sequence goes on along the minus strand of NC_050097.1, from coordinate 181,137,438 downwards.
GGTTGCTATCCTACTTAAGAGACAAATTAGATGGAACCCAGTTCTTTTCGATAGCCCAACTACATCAGCGGGCTTTAGCCTGTGAAAGCCGATTTAAAGAGACATCAAAATCGGCCGCCCGTACTATACATCTAATAGAGCGTGATAGTTCAGATGATGAATCCGCAGATGTATATACCGCTGAGTTTATTTGGCCAACAAAGGCCAAATCTTCAGCATGTTCTTCCTTACAGCCGGTTCAAAAGAATCGGCAAGAAGAGATTAAATTCACCTTTAATGTTGCCAAATGCGATAAGATATTTGATGAGCTACTTAAAAATGGCAACATTAAATTAACTCATAATATCCCTCCTATAGATGAATTAAAGAGGCGTGCTTATTGTAAGTGGCATAATTCTTTCTCTCATGCCACCAATGACTATAATGTTTTTCGTCGACAGGTACAATCGGCCATAAATGAGGGCCGGTTGGCTTTTCAGGAAATGCAAGTGGACACACAGCCATTTCCTGTTAATACAATAGATATCACATGCAAAAAGATCTTAGTTCGGCCCGAAATGGCCGATAAAGGCAAAAGCAAAGACATCATCATTGGTAGTCCTCGCACGTCGAATATATCACAAAAGGAGATTGTTCGAAAGGCTCCGGACGATAAGGCTAAAAAGTCCGAAGGCACCGGGGGGCAGGCACAATCAATGAGCCAAGCACGACAGCCTGGCCTGAACACCACAGACGGTATGGCACCTACGTGCGGACGGTTCGGTGCTCAGACAGACAGTTCGGCTACCTCTGCCGGACAATCCGCCTATGCCCAAAGACGTCAGCCTCCACACAAAATCTTAAAAGGGAAGGAGACACAACGGCAAAGCACAAATGGTCGGCTGATCAAAGCTGACTCTAATGTTGATCAGTTGCTCTCCAAGAATACTAGCGAGAAGACCGTTCTACGTGATCGGTCAACAAAGAAACCTCGGTCATCTGCTAAAACGAAACGGGTAAACAAAACGGCCCGAAAGGCGACACAACAAGCATCGCCTATTTATCCTATGAGACCAGGGTACTTTCCACCCGTTTACTCATCGTCGGTATATTATCCTGTTCAAACATGGAATGGTACGATGCTGAATCCATGGTACATGTATAGTCCCTTTGTCTATCCATACTGGGGGGCACCTCCATTCTATTCCTTTTGATTCAGTGATCAAACGGTCATGGCCGAGAAAGATAAAATCTGAAACGGCCTTTACACATTGGTGCTTTATTAAATCATCTTAATATTGAAAAGCCGGTGACTTACATCAGGTTTAGTTCATATGCTTTTGGTTCGTCAACCTTCACCAAAAGGCAGGGGGGCATATGTTGGACACCAAATGTGTCTCGCGGACGGTCCGGCCCTGAGGCCGGACGGTCCGCGGTCCGGACTGTCCGCGGTGGTGGCGCGGACGGTCCGCGCGTGCGCAGAATCAGTTAGGGTTCCTAGTTTCTCGCGGGATTGGTTACCTAAAACCACGGGATTAACTCGGAAATCAGTTTGAAGCGGATCCAGACCTCCCCCTTTATATAGATGAAGGGCTACGGCCGATTGAACCCCCAACAATCGAACAAATCAAGTCTATTTCTCGTTTTTACCTTACGCAATAGGAATAGTTCTAGTCTAGTTTTAGTTTAGCCTCTCAATCTCCAAATTCTCCGCCTCTCTTCGACTCTACGTCGATTAGAGGAGTCTAGGTCGGCCTGCCGAGCCTAGACAACACCTAGGATCTCTCCTCCCCGACGGGGTCCCTCCCAGGAGCGAGATCCAGGCGCCGCCGGCGACTTTCGCCGCCCCCTGCGCACGCGCGGACCGTCCGGCCGTCAGGCAGGGAACTTTTGCCCCTGCTCCAGGTCGCGGACCGTCCGGTCCCTGGTCGCGGACCGTCCGCGCCTGTGCAGAGAGCACCGCCGCCGGTTCTTGTTGAGTGTTTGGCGCCCGAAAAAGGTGTCAACATACTTTTGGCGACTCCGCTGGGGAAGGTGTTTAGATCTACTAAAAATCAGGCCCTCAAATGGCCGGTTCTAAAGATCACACTGATATCTCCACAGACAATATCCTGAAGCCGGCTGTTGAAAGTCTGACGGCCGATGAGCAACAGCAATACGAGGACTACATGCGTCAAGCGAGGGAGAAATTCTTATCACAATACACGGTGGATCGCCACCAGAAAGTTGTCAAACATGGAGAGACCGACGTCGCATCTCTTCTATCTTCGCTTCAAGTCCCCAACGTAAGTAAACCCGACGACATCCAATTTATTAAACAGTATGTAGATCATCAGCAGAATCAAATGAAACAACAGATTGGAGGGTTAGAAGAGTCAATTAGAAAATTAACGCATACGTTGGAGAAGTCTGTTGCTCCTAGTTTTCCATCATATGAGACTAGTAATAGGATATCTATGTCTAATACATCGGCAACAAATGGGGATTTGCAGACCCAACCATTATATGGTATGCCGATGAACTCATATCTAGGGCAAGTACCACCGCCGCCATCCCTGCTTGGCAGATCGGCGCCCCTGAATACGGTCGGACCGTCCGAGCTTCTGCCCGGACCATCCGGCCCATACGCTGACCGTCCGGCTTGCTCTGCCGGACAGTCCGGGGCCGCCCTAGGACCGCCGCCGTCCCTGTTTGGCAGATCGGCGACCCTGGACACGGTCGGACCGTCCGAGATGCTACCCGGACCGTCCGACCCTTACGCGGACCGTCCGACTTTCTATGCCGGACAGTCCGGGGCCGTACCGGGACTACCGCGTGGCGCCCCAATAATGGCGAACACGACCGGCCAGTTCGGATGTACCACCGTACAAACCGGATACACATATGCGGAACCTGCTATTGCACACCATGCACCAAATTATTACACACCACAACAGCAGTATATTTCGCCTTCTACATATTTAAACCATAATGCACCATATAATCACAGACCGATCAACACTATCGATCGGTCACGGCAAGAAGGTCGGTATACTAATACCCGACCAAATGAGCCCCACAGCCCAGGATTCGGTGGTCTACCACCGGGTGCAATGGAAAAAATTAGGGAAGAGATGACTGAACTATTTCGAGATAAGTTCGGAGTTAATGTAGCCAGAGTAGGGCAATCATACCAAAAGCCATATAATCACCAGTTTGACACTGTCCCATATCCACAAGGGGCAAGGATACCGGAATTTTCTAAGTTTTCTGGTGAGAATGGGAGAAGCACATACGAACACATAGGCCAGTTCCTAGCACACCTAGGCGAATTGGCTGATGGAGAAGCATTTCGTGTTCGGTTATTTTCTTTATCGCTTACTGGTACTGCTTTTGCATGGTACGCCGCCCTGCCTCCTAATTTCATTAATTCCTGGCATGAGTTAGAAAATAAATTTCATGAACATTTCTTTGCCGGGGAATATGAATTAGGATTAGCTGACTTAGCTTCAGTCCGACAAGGACGCGAAGAATCGGTTAATGATTATATCCGGAGGTTCCGGGACACTAGAAACCGATGCTTTCGGATCCATGTTGCAGACAAAGAGCTAGCAGGGCTAGCTTTTAATGGGTTGCTATCCTACTTAAGAGACAAATTAGATGGAACCCAGTTCTTTTCGATAGCCCAACTACATCAGCGGGCTTTAGCCTGTGAAAGCCGATTTAAAGAGACATCAAAATCGGTTGCTATCCTACTTAATGTTGATCAGTTGCTCTCCAAGAATACTAGCGAGAAGACCGTTCTACGTGATCGGTCAACGAAGAAACCTCGGTCATCTGCTAAAACGAAACGGGTAAACAAAACGGCCCGAAAGGCGACACAACAAGCATCGCCTATTTATCCTATGAGACCAGGGTACTTTCCACCCGTTTACTCATCGTCGGTATATTATCCTGTTCAAACATGGAATGGTACGATGCTGAATCCATGGTACATGTATAGTCCCTTTGTCTATCCATACTGGGGGGCACCTCCATTCTATTCCTTTTGATTCAGTGATCAAACGGTCATGGCCGAGAAAGATAAAATCTGAAACGGCCTTTACACATTGGTGCTTTATTGAATCATCTTAATATTGAAAAGCCGGTGACTTACATCAGGTTTAGTTCATATGCTTTTGGTTCGTCAACCTTCACCAAAAGGCAGGGGGGCATATGTTGGACACCAAATGTGTCTCGCGGACGGTCTGGCCCTGAGGCCGGACGGTCCGCGGTCCGGACTGTCCGCGGTGGTGGCGCGGACGGTCCGCGCGTGCGCAGAATCAGTTAGGGTTCCTAGTTTCTCGCGGGATTGGTTACCTAAAACCACGGGATTAACTCGGAAATCAGTTTGAAGTGGATCCAGACCTCCCCCTTTATATAGATGAAGGGCTACGGCCGATTGAACCCCCAACAATCGAACAAATCAAGTCTATTTCTCGTTTTTACCTTACACAATAGGAATAGTTCTAGTCTAGTTTTAGTTTAGCCTCTCAATCTCCAAATTCTCTGCCTCTCTTCGACTCTACGTCGATTAGAGGAGTCTAGGTTGGCCTGCCGAGCCTAGACAACACCTAGGATCTCTCCTCCCCGACGGGGTCCCTCCCGGGAGCGAGATCCAGGCGCCGCCGGCGACTTTCGCCGCCCCCTGCGCACGCGCGGACCGTCCGGCCTGTAGGCGCGGACCGTCCGGCCATCAGGCAGGGAACTTTTGCCCCTGCTCCAGGTCGCGGACCGTCCGGTCCCTGGTCGCGGACCGTCCGCGCCTGTGCAGAGAGCACCGCCGCCGGTTCTTGTTGAGTGTTTGGCGCCCGAAAAAGGTGTCAACATACTTTTGGCAAAAGTATGTTGACGCCTTTTTGGAGCGCCAAACACTCAACAAGAACCGTGGCGGTGCCCTCTGGTCAGGCGCGGACGGTCCGCGGCCTTGGGCCGGACGGTCCGCGACCTGGGCGCAGGAGCGGTGTCTTCCCTGCGTCACACCGGACGGTCCGCAGCTCTGGGCCGGACGGTCCGCGACCTGGCGATAGGGTCGTCTTCCTCCTCCTTGCTGGAATCTAGATCTCGTCCCCTGGGGGAAAAGATCTTAAGGTGCTCCGGGTCGACAGGTCACCCGGGGCGTCCCCAGACGACGTGGAGTCGCCTAGGAATTAAGAGATCAAATCGAGGAAGAGGTCTTGGATGGACAACTAGATCTTGCCCCCCGGAAGGGGTGAGATCCTAGGGTCGTCTTGGGATCGGCAGGCCACCCAAGACGGATCTAGACGACGTAGAGTCGAATAGGGGTGGAGGTGGATATGCGGAAGGCTACAACTAGAACTATGCTACATCTACTCCTAGGGCAGGAAAAGTAAATAAGGTAATTGGTTCAATTGGAATGTGTTCGGGGGTTCTCAATCGGCCGTACCCCTTTATATTTATAGGGGAGGAGGTCTGGACCTTTTCCTAAGAGATAGCAACAAACTCCCACGTGATTAGATGGATAACCACGCACGAGATAAGGATAAATATCCGAGTTGATCTAATCTCGGGACACGCGGACCGTCCGGGCCCAAGGGCCGGACCGTCCGCTCATTTTGGTGCCCAACATATGCCCCCCTGCCTTTTGGTGGAGCTTGGCGAACCAAAAGCATCAATGAAAACTTCGGAAATAATTGACCTCATGAGCTTTTGTTCCCGACGTAAGGACTCAGCTCGATGCAAGTCATCGGCTCTTGCGATCAGATAATATAAATAATTGATGGAACTTTAATGCACAGAGGCCGTTTCGGATCGCATCCTCTTTGGCCATGTCTACCTGATCAATCTGTCAATAGGCAAAAACTTGTGGTGCCCCCCAGCCCAAATAAGCAAACAGTTTGGACCAGTAATACGAATTCATCGCCGTACCACCCCACACATGAGCAGGACAACACATCGGCGATGGATAGAACGGGACGCACCATGCTATCCCTGGAGGAGGATGACAAGGCGATCTTGGTTGTGCTACCTTTTGGATCCGTTTAGTCGGCTTTTGCTTTCGCACAGACCGCCCTTTTGACTTCGTCTGCTTTATTGGCCGGTTGTGTGGAACGGCCTTCTTCATATATTTGGCAAGCAACTGACCAAAAGTAGGGTCGACTCTACTGAGTCGTCCAGACGTCTTAATAGTATTTTGTTTCCTAACACTTGTTTTGGAACCTTGTGGTCTGAGGTTGCTGCTTCTTACTGTCTGCGGACTGTCCGACCATTATAGCCGGACCGTCTGCTACTGTCTCGGACTGTTCGGCCTTAGTACCCGGATCGTCTGGCGTACACAGGACAGGTGACTGTGATCGGGTGTCCGATCGTGCTTGCCCCCCGGTGCCCCCGGTCTTTCTTTTGTCCGGAGTCTTCCGAGTAACCATTATGCGTGACATATTTGGTGTACGGGGATCACCAATGACGATATTTTTATCTTTGCTTTTATCGGCCGCACAGGGCCGAACTATGACTCTTTTGCTTGTCGGCTCTAATGTGGTGGCAGGGACAGGTGGCCTGTCAATCCTCACCTCCTTTTGAAACCTCAACCGGCCTTCGTTTATAGCCGATTGTATTTGCCGACGAAAGACAGCACAATCATTGGTGTTATGAAGAAAGGAGCCATGCCATTTACAATATATACGCCCTTTTAATTCTTCAACCGGAGGAATTATATGTGATAGTTTAATATTACCATGTTTAAGCAACTCATCAAATATTTTATCACACTTAGTAATATTAAATGTGAACTTAACCTTTTCCTTTTGTGTCGAGTGCGGGTGAGAGCAAACAGAAGGTTTGGCCTTAGTGGGCCAAAGAAGCTCAGGGACATGTGACTTTTTTGGTTTTTGGAGCTTGGGTGGCCGGTTATATTTATGTCGGCCTTCCACACTAGGCGGATCATAGGCGACTTCTGGTGCTCCGGACGGTCCGACCTGCACAGTCGGACGGTCTGCGGGTGGATCGGACGGTCTGGTACTATCCTCGGACAGTCCGGTCACGTCAGGCAACACCTGTGACCCTTGTGGTGGGCTCTGTGTAACTCCGGACTGTCCGGCGTAGGGTGCCGGACGGTCCGACAGAGGGCCGGACGGTCCGTAATTGTGTGCGGACGGTCCGGCCGTGCCCAGGGTTGACTCACCATTTAGCAAAGATGGTGATGACGGTCGTCCTAGATATGAGTCCATCGGCATACCAGAATATGGCTGGGGAAACCCATTTGCCGCCGATGTGTTTGGTGCAATTGTTTCATCGCCTAATTTATGTGATAAAAAATTAGGCATGTGAGTTTTTCCTAATGCATGTGTCATCCTCTCTATATCCTCCGTGATACTTTTAATCCGATTATCAAAAGAAATTTTAATAGATGGAATATCATCGGCTGACCTGGCATCACCTATTGTGGGGAGCTGTTGCAGCACAGCTAACATATACTCGGCGTTTATCTCCCTCTCTTGGACGGTCTTCTGGTGGCAGTCTACCTTGAAGTGCGAGAGGTACCACTTGTCCGCCAACTTGAGCACCTGATCCTTTTGTCGGTGGGCCTCCTCGTCTATTTTCTTCATGTCATCTTCTAATTTTTTATGCTCAGTGGCCGATAAATTAGTCAGCCTTGTGTTGCTGTTTGGAGAAGCACTGTTGAGATCTTTAGAATCGGCCATGTAAGCCTGATTTTGTAGATCTGCAACTTCTTCCCCAGCGGAGTCGCCAAAAGTATGTTGACGCCTTTTTGGAGCGCCAAACACTCAACAAGAACCGTGGCGGTGCCCTCTGGTCAGGCGCGGACGGTCCGCGGCCTTGGGCCGGACGGTCCGCGACCTGGGCGCAGGAGCGGTGTCTTCCCTGCGTCACACCGGACGGTCCGCAGCTCTGGGCCGGACGGTCCGCGACCTGGCGACAGGGTCGTCTTCCTCCTCCTTGCTGGAATCTAGATCTCGTCCCCTGGGGGAAAAGATCTTAAGGTGCTCCAGGTCGACAGGTCACCCGGGGCGTCCCCAGACGACGTGGAGTCGCCTAGGAATTAAGAGATCAAATCGAGGAAGAGGTCTTGGATGGACAACTAGATCTTGCCCCCCGGGAGGGGTGAGATCCTAGGGTCGTCTTGGGATCGGCAGGCCACCCAAGACGGATCTAGACGACGTAGAGTCGAATAGGGGTGGAGGTGGATATGCGGAAGGCTACAACTAGAACTATGCTACATCTACTCCTAGGGCAGGAAAAGTAAATAAGGTAATTGGTTCGATTGGAATGTGTTCGGGGGTTCTCAATCGGCCGTACCCCTTTATATTTATAGGGGAGGAGGTCTGGACCTTTTCCTAAGAGATAGCAACAAACTCCCACGTGATTAGATGGATAACCACGCACGAGATAAGGATAAATATCCGAGTTGATCTAATCTCGGGACACGCGGACCGTCCGGGCCCAAGGGCCGGACCGTCCGCTCATTTTGGTGCCCAACATGGGGTGTGCCTTAAGCAATTATCTACAACTTTTGTATTTGGAGTCAATCCATTTGACGCTTATTTCTTAATGAACATGTCGAGGTTTGAAGCCAGGTGAAGAATTTGACCTAGAAAAATTTCAGATTTTCTTTATTCCATTTAACCACCTTCTTGGGTTTTCACTTACTCTTAACCCATTTCTTTTTGACTTAGGCCCACAACAACTTAATAGCTCATAAAGTTAATTACTTCCCTCTTTTGTTTTGGTTATAGGTAACACCTTTATCAAGCAAATTCCAAACCAAATCACACACATAACACACAAGGTAAGCAAACTATCACCACGTGTGATCAAGAGTTGAAAATCTACCTCAAACAAATCTGTATGAAAACGTGTGTTGGTTCTGGCTCGGACGGATTCCAGCGTAAAACGTGAGCTAAAACAGCGTAAATGAGTATGAAATTTAGCGTAAATCCTATATATGTTTTATAACAGCAAACGGGGCCCACAATTACGGCGTGAAAATCGCATGCAGCCGATCGTGCGCGGGTTCTGTCTCGGGCGGATTCCAGCGTAAAATGTGAGCTAAAACAGCGTAAATGAGAACGAAATTTAGCGTAAATCATATATCTGTTTTATAACAACAAACGGGGGCCCAAAATTACGGCATGAAAATCACATGCAGTCGATCGTGCGCGGGTTCTGGCTCGGGTGGATTCCAGCGTAAAACGTGAGCTAAAACAGCGTAAATGAGTATGAAATTTAGCGTAAATCCTATTTCTGTTTTGTAACAGCAAACGGGGCCCAAAATTACGGCGTGAAAATCGCGTGCAGCCAATCGTATGCGGGTTCTGGCTCGGGCGGATTCCAGCGTAAAACATGATCTAAAACAGCGTAAATGACTACGAAATTTAGCGTAAATCCTATATTTGTTTTGTAATAGCAAACGGGGCCTAAAATTACGGCGTGAAAATCGCGTGCAGCCGATCGTGCGTGGGTTCTGGCTCGAATGATTTCAGCGTAAAACGTGAGCTAAAACAGCGTAAATGGGTACGGAATTTAGTGTAAAACATGCCAACAATCTCACTTCGCAAGAGATTGTTGTAAAACATATCAAAAAGTGTCATAATTTTGGCGTAAAACACAATAAGACTGTTTTAATGGAAGCATAAAACACAACAAGAAGTGTCGTAAAATTTAGTTTGAAAATGCATAAATCACGATAGTCTCAGAGGGCACTTGTTTTGTTCACAGTATATCAAAATATAAAATACAACGATATTTTGCCAATATTGTTGCAATCATACACAATTTTTTGACATGACAAAAAACGAGGAGCTAGCCCTGTTTTCGGTACTTCAGACACTTTGAACCATTAGCCTTTAGCTAGGTCGTGGTCCGAAATGGAAGCATCGCTGCCCGGCTCTTGTTAAAACAGGTCTGTGTAAGCCTGTATAAAGCATAAAGACACGTCAGAACAAGCATAAGTAAATCAAACAGAAACCTAAATGATTCACCAGTTAAAAGACATGGATTGAGAGGAATGATATAATATAATAGTAGAGTTATACATTCACTTAGCTTTTTTGTAGTGGACCATCCAAAATTGAGAAACTTCTTGTGCAATAAATTGGATTAAAAAACCTTTGATTTGTGTTCTTTCCATTGACCTTTTCTAGAGAAAAATGAAGTGGGTTCAACAAGCAAGCAAATGTAGAGTTATTTTGCTGAATTATCTCATCGTAAAAGCTTTTTGTTGTTTTGTGAAAACAAAAGTAAACAGTTTACTAAAAAAGGATAAGCATGTGATAGAAATATAATGGAATGATTACTATCAACAGTTCACAATGCGATACGAACTATATGCTATGCAGTGCCTAACCACCCACCTTCACTGATAAGTTCATGTAATCTAACAACATCCCCACCAGCACAGAATGCTCGGCCGCTGCCCTTCATGCAATGAACAACTCAATTTGTATTTGGTCAGTGATATTAGCAGAACTGAAATGATGAAGCACCGTACCTTCATCATGACAAAGCCAATGTCTGGGTTGTCCTCCCATGATTGATAAAATTTATTGAACCTAGCTCCCTATCAAGACAGACATTTTACCACGCATCAGATCAATTGTTTCCAATGTGAAGCTGTAAGCTATAATCTATACACGCATCAGATGAGCCCACCTAAAACTTTTCAAGAGCAAGCATGTTGTCACCATCTGGAGATCTCGGGCCCTTTAGGGTATTCTTTTGTATCAAGAACTCCTCGCAGTTCTAACAGCAAAAACAGAAAAATAGAATGGGGGTCAGTGGCAACATAATCATGATAAATTATAAGTGGAATTATTTGACTAATTTGTGGTCGTTACACTAGTAGACACATGCACATGTTTATAATAACTGAATAATAATAATAACACAATTAGTTAATAATAATAACACAATTAGTTCTGGCAGATTAAGATTGTAGCAGGGTATTATATAAACTACTTACAAATCATATATATGCACACACAAATTAAACTACTGTAAACCACTTGTACACGACTACAAACACATATAAAATGTACACAATTAAGCCTGCTCTATTAATAAGGAGAGGAGAAAGTTAGGAAGTTTCTGCTCTTGGAACTGTGTGAGGTTGCCTTCCGCCACAGTTCGAAAGCTACTATTTGGAGATTGAGCAGCTAGCAGAACCTGAGTGGTATCCATGGTTGTATCGTACATAGAATATATAGGTTTTGTCAGTCAGAAAGGAATCAAAGAAAATCAACAAGCAACATAATAATCAACAATGCAGATTACTAAAAGTCAGTCAGACACTGAGACAATTGAAGATATATTAAAGTTTTTGCATTCAAAACAAGTTGTTCACAACACAGATATTAGCCAAACAACTCATTCAACAAAGGTAATGTATGCAAATTATTCATTCATATTAAAGCTCGTACCATAATATTTGCTTAGCCACATCAACAATCCAATATTATCACTAAACAGTGTTTTCTACTATGAATGTCCCATCGAAACTATTGTTTTTTTCTCTGAAAAAATCGAACTAGAGATTGATGCAAGCAGCAGAAAGGGATCAAAGCGCGATAGATACATCAGGTCCGAAGGCAACCTGCTCCTGAACGACTCAAAGCAACACGTTGCTGATGCTCCAGAACCAAACGCTGCTGGAGAAGAGTCGTGGGACTTCGAGAGTAGTTCAACCATGCCCAGGTATTACAGAAAATGCAGTCGGCCTTGCTGATGATACCGCCTGAAATTTGACCCACTGTAATACTCAACTCAACTTTATATTTAGACGCTAAATGCTTATACGCTAAATGCGATAGGCACTCTGACAGCTAAATGTTTAGACGCTGCTGGATACGTACCTGTGTGTAGCCATCAGCCGTTCCATGGAGGAGCATTTGCGACTGGACAGTGGAGTATCGGAGGATGGAGGTTGGAGCTGGTGAGCCGCCGCAGCGGCGCTGTGCCCGTATCAGGGAGTGGCCAGCTCGGCGGCGGCGTGGGTGGAGGCAAAGATGGATCGGCCGCTAGCGTTGTCGTCAGAGATGGATCGGCCGCTAGCTGCCTGCTTTTCCCTGTTACTGGTGGCAATGGATCACCGCCGCAAGCATCTCGCTAAACCCGATCTACCTGGCGGGCTAAACAGAAAGGCCAGTGTGCTCCGCCTGCTTCCTCCCGTGACAGCGTGTGCTCATGGCTTCCCTGCGACGCTCGGCGGGCCGCCGCTGGCTGCCAACGGCGCGCACCAGACGCTAGATCGGGCTGCCCAGGGCAGTTAACTGCAATCCGATGCCACTCCTTGAGTCCTCCAAGGGGGAGATGAGGCAGATGGGGATGGGAGGATGAGGCGGCGGCGAGTGCGTGCATGGAGACGGCGAGGGCAGGTTTCGCGATGCTGGGGGAAAGGCGACAGCGGATGTGGGATGGAGAGCAATTAGGTTTTTGGGTGTGGGTGAGATAACAATCTGACGGCTGGATTTGTGTGTGGGGCTTGACTCGGGGCTTGCATATCCATAATGTGGAGGTCGGACCCGTGCGGTGCGTGCAACGTGGTCAGGGCTCTCTTTAGTTAGAGGAAGCCTAGGGCTTCAAATACATAAACTATATATATATATATGGAAGAGGTAATGGAAACCATGTGCTTTCCCTACTAATGGAAGCCCCAGCCAGGACGCGGTCGACCCAGCACCCGCGTGCTTGCGTCAGCCATGCAGTCGACAGCCAAGAATCCAGGACGATAAGCGTAAGGCAATATACGAATACATATATATATATATATATGGATAAATATGCGTAAACCATGCATAAAGGAATCTTTTGACGCCCGAATCACGTGGAACGAATATGACACTGTGGACAACGTTTACGATTGCATAATGATATGTACTTGACAGCATAAATCATGCAGTATGTGGTTCTGGTTCTGGCTCGGACGGATTCCAGCGTAAACCGTGATCTAAAACAGCGTAAATGAGTACAAAATTTAGCGTAAATCCTATATCTGTTTTGTAACAGCAAACGGGGCCTAAAATTACGGCGTGAAAATCGCGTGCAGCCGATCGTGCGCGGGTTCTGGCTCGGGCCGATTCCAGCGTAAATCGTGAGCTAAAACAGCGTAAATGAGTACGAAATTTAGCGTAAATCCTATATCTATTTTGTAACAGCAAACGAAGCCCAAAATTACGGCGTGAAAATCGCGTGCAGTCGATCGTGCGCGGGTTCTGGCTCGGGCGGATTCCAGCGTAAAACGTGAGCTAAAACAGCGTAAATGAATACGAAATTTAGCGTAAATCCTTACTCTATTTTGTAACAGCAAACGGGGCTCAAAATTACGGCGTGTAAATCGCGTGCAGCCGATCGTGCTAGGGTTCTAGCTCGGGTGGATTTAATCATAAAACGTGAACCGAAATAGCGTAAATGAATACGAAATTTACCTAAATTATAGACCTGTTTTGTAACAGCGAATGGGGCCCGAAAGTTACGGCGTGAAAATTGCGCACGTTCGATCGTGCACGGATTCTGGCTCGGTCAAATTTCAGCGTAAGATGTGAACCAAAACAACATAAATGAGTACAAATTTTAGCGTACATCATCAATTTATTTCGTAACGACGAATAGGGCCTAAATTACGGCGAGGCACGGGTCGAACTCCTCCAGGCAGCGGGATGATGCGGGTGGACACGTTCTCCGACGACATGATGACGACGTGGATGTCCCTGAGCGCCGCCGACTCCTTGACGCGCTTGAGCAGCTTGTACCCAATCATTCCAGGCACCACCGCCTTCCTGCTGTTGTTGGCCTTTGGCGCAGGGGACGGCGCCACAGACGCTGGAGCGGCAGCGGCGATGGCCATCGCAGAGACGGACGGGACAAACGTTGTTGCCATCGGGCCTAGGGTGCGCTGCCGCCGTCCATCCGCTTCGAGAACGCCGTTGCCGCTTGCGCACCCGCCTCGGGAGCATCGTTGTCGCTCGTTCCTGGTGGAGCGCCACCATCGGTCGCCTGCCTCGGGGCGGGCCGCTGCTGGCCCCCAGGATCACCGGCGCTCGCACGCCCGAGGGAACCGCCGCCGCCGCTAAAACCTAATCCCTGGCGGCGTGGGGGTGTTTTTATAGTGGCGGCGTGGGACTGGATAACTGCGAGCGTGTGGGTGGGATCGTGGGCCCTATGCACGTAATATGCGGGACGAAATCTACGTGATGACCCATAGATTTGCATAAATTGTTACACACATCAGCATAACTCGTATTATAATTTGTCGTAAGCAGTTAGGTATAATAAGCCAAAAAGGGTCTGGTACGGTCTGCGCACTTGGTCGATGGGTGGTCGGGGCTTCCAATAGTTATAAAGAGCCCAGGGCTCTAAATACTATAAATACTATATATATAGTTTATGTATTTGAAGCCCTAGGCTTCCTCTAACTAAAGAGAGCCCTAACCACGTTGCACGCACCGCACGGGTCCGACCTCCACATTGTGGATATGCAAGCCCCGAGTCAAGCCCCACACACAAATCCAGCCGTCGGATTGTTATCTCACCCACACCCAAAAACCTAATTGCTCTCCATCCCACATCCGCCGTCGCCGTTCCCCCAGCATCGCGAAACCTGCCCTCGCCGTCTCCATGCACGCACTCGTCGTCGCCTCATCCTCCCATCCCCATCTGCCTCATCTCCCCCTTGGAGGACTCAAGGAGTGGCATCGGATTGCAGTTAACTGCCCTGGGCAGCCCGATCTAGCGTCTGGTGCGCGCCGTTGGCAGCCAGCGGCGGCCCGCCGAGCGCCGCAGGGAAGCCATGAGCACACGCTGTCACGGGAGGAAGCAGGCGGAGCACACGAGCCTTTCTGTTTAGCCCGCCAGGTAGATCGGGTTTAGCGAGATGCTTGCGGCGGTGATCCATTGCCACCAGTAACAGGGAAAAGCAGGCAGCTAGCGGCCGATCCATCTCTGACGACAACGCTAGCGGCCAATCCATCTTTGCCTCCACCCACGCCGCCGCCGAGTCGGCCACTCCCTGATACGGGCACAGCGCCGCTGCGGCAGCTCACCAGCTCCAACCTCCATCCTCTGATACTCCACTGTCCGGTCGCAAATGCTCCTCCATGGAACGGCTGAAGGCTACACACAGGTACGTATCCAGCAGTGTCTAAACATTTAGCTGTCAGAGTGCCTATCACATTTAGCGTATAAGCATTTAGCGTCTAAATATAAAGTTGAGTTGAGTATTACAGTGGGTCAAATTTCAGGCGGTATCATCAGCAAGGCCGACTGCATTTTCTGTAATACCTGGGCATGGTTGAACTACTCTCGAAGTCCCACGACTCTTCTCCAGCAGCGTTTGGTTCTAGAGCATCAGCAGCGTGTTGCTTTGAGTCGTTCAGGAGCAGGTTGCCTTAGGACCTGATGTATCTATCGCGCTTTGATCCCTGTCTGCTGCTTGCATCAATCTCTAGTTCGATTTTTTCAGAGAAAAAAACAATAGTTTCGATGGGACATTCATAGTAGGAAACGTTGTTTAGTGATAATATTGGATTGTTGATGTGGCTAAGCAAATATTATGGTACGAGCTTTAATATGAATGAATAATTTGCATACATTACCTTTGTTGAATGAGTTGTTTGGCTAATATCTGTGTTGTGAACAAGTTGTTTTGAATGCAAAAACTTTAATATATCTTCAATTGTCTCAGTGTCTGACTGACTTTTAGTAATCTGCATTGTTGATTATTATGTTGCTTGTTGATTTTCTTTGATTCCTTTCTGACTGACAAAACCTATATATTCTATGTACGATACAACCATGGATACCACTCAGGTTCTGCTAGCTGCTCAATCTCCAAATAGTAGCCTTCGAACTGTGGCGGAAGGCAACCTCACACAGTTCCAAGAGCAGAAACTTCCTAACTTTCTCCTCTCCTTATTAATAGAGCAGGCTTAATTGTGTACATTTTATATGTGCTTGTAGTCGTGTACAAGTGGTTTACAGTAGTTTAATTTGTGTGTGCATATATATGATTTGTAAGTAGTTTATATAATACCCTGCTACAATCTTAATCTGCCAGAACTAATTGTGTTATTATTATTAACTAATTGTGTTATTATTATTATTCAGTTATTATAAACATGTGCATGTGTCTACTAGTGTAACGACCACAAATTAGTCAAATAATTCCACTTATAATTTATCATGATTATGTTGCCACTGACCCCCATTCTATTTTTCTGTTTTTGTTGTTAGAACTGCGAGGAGTTCTTGATACAAAAGAATACCCTAAAGGGCCCGAGATCTCCAGATGGTGACAACATGCTTGCTCTTGAAAAGTTTTAGGTGGGCTCATCTGATGCGTGTATAGATTATAGCTTACAGCTTCACATTGGAAACAATTGATCTGATGCGTGGTAAAATGTCTGTCTTGATAGGGAGCTAGGTTCAATAAATTTTATCAATCATGGGAGGACAACCCAGACATTGGCTTTGTCATGATGAAGGTACGGTGCTTCATCATTTCAGTTCTGCTAATATCACTGACCAAATACAAATTGAGTTGTTCATTGCATGAAGGGCAGCGACCGAGCATTCTGTGCTGGTGGGGATGTTGTTAGATTACATGAACTTATCAGTGAAGGTGGGTGGTTAGGCACTGCATAGCATATAGTTCGTATCGCATTGTGAACTGTTGATAGTAATTGTCGGCGTTTCGAGACAGGGGGGTCCCTAAGCCGACGAGTGAGTGTGATGCGTGCCCCAGCCCAGATGGGTCGAGCGCGTGGGCGAGCGAGAAGGGGGGAGAGGCGAGGTGGCCGGAGCCGAGCGTGAGAGAGGTGGAAGTCCCGCGGCCTTCGTGTTCGTCCCGCGCCCAGGTCGGGTGCGCTTGCAGTAGGGGGGTTACAAGCGTCCACGCGGGTGAGGGAAGCGAGCGGCCCCAAGAGAGCGCCTGTCCCGTCCTCGGTCCCGCGCGGCCAACCTTCTCTAAGAAGGCCCTGGTCCTCCCTTTTATAGTCATAAGGAGAGGATCCAGGTGTACAATGGGGGGTGTAGCAGAGTGCTACGTGTCTAGTGGAGAGAGAGCTAGCGCCCTAGGTACATGCCAATGTGGCAGCCGGAGAGGTCTTGGCACCTTGCTGGCGTGATGTCGTGGCTGTCAGAGGTGCGACGGAGCCTGGCGGAGGGACAGCTGTTAGAGCGGTCGAGTCCTTGCTGACGTCGCCCTGCTTCCGTAAGAGAGCTGGGGGCCGCCGTCGTCACAGAGCTTGTGGAGTGCCATCATTGCCCATCCGGCGGAGCTGGCCGGATGGGACGCCGTGTCGGTGTTTTGGGTCCGACCGCACACCCGGGGTTGCCCCTCTAGGTGCTTTAAGGAGTAGGACGGTGTCGACGACTGTAGCAAAATGGTTCGTGCCGATCGCACGAGGGACAATGGACAAGGTTTGCAGGTTCGGGCCGCTTAGAAGTGCGTAACACCCTACGTCCTGGTGAGTATATGAGCGTGGTTACAAGAGGATTCTCTGGATAGAAGGCACAGAGAATGTTTGTGGGTGGCTAAGTAGAATAGGGTCGATCGTTCTGAAGGGGTGCCCCCTAGGCCTTATATACTCGGCCGTGGAGCATTACATGTGATACGATAACAACAAGTAGCTGAAAGATAGTAAACCTCTTGAGTTTATCCTTACGTAACCTCCGCCGACTTATCCTCGCATGGCTCCGTTGCATGGGGGCTTCAGCGCGGGAAAGTCGGGTCTCTGTTTGTGATTCATTCGTTTGACGTTGTGGGCCGCCTGTGTTTGCACTAATCAGTCCCACGTCTTCTTTATTGGTTGTCTTTCCCTAGGCCCACGAAAGAATGACCTTACGAATTATTTGGGCCCTTGGGCTTTTCGTGAGGCCTTTTACTTCTTTAGTGGACCCAGGGGATATCTATCCCCCACAAGCCCCCGATCTTTGAGTTAATTTAGAGGTAATCAACTCAAAGATCCAAGGTCCGGAAAATGACTTCCTGCTGTCTTCTCTGGCTCTGATCACTCGTTCGACCAAAGTTTGGTTTTGTGCTTGTGCCTTAGAGGTCGGCATTTTGGATTGTAAGACTCTAGACTTCATTGGGTGCACCGGAGGTGCACCCAATGGGTGTAGCCCCCGACCTTTGAGTAGATTTTACAAGATAATCTACTCAAAGGTCTTCTCCAAAGATTATCTCCATTCGCGTTCCTGTATCTCAGTTGAGGATTGACCTTTCCAATCTTGTTCTACGCCTTAGAGGTCGGCACTATATTGATTTAGAATGATAATCCATGGGGTGCACCGAAGGTGCACCCAATGGGTGTAGCCCCCGACCTTCAAGTGGATTTTTGAGGATAATCCACTCGAAGGTCTTCCTTCTGTGCCCTTTTGCTGAGAATTATCCTTTCTGCTTGTAAAAAATTGGCATGATGTCATCCGCGCTATGTCATCAGTTTTTATGCTTCAGAGGTCAGCATGTTTTCTGTCTTTTGCAGCCGAGTTCGCAATCCATCCATATCTCGCTAGGTAGTGTAATTTATTTGCTCTGTGACTGATTGGACATTTGATGGACGTTCTCTGTCTAGTCTTCAAGTCATTTCTGTCGACCATATTTTGCACTCCACTGGCTATATTTGGCTTCCCTCTAACTCTTGTTGATATCTCATTTTTGTCTTGAGGTATTCACTGCACGCCCTGCACGGATGTGACCGTTTGAAAAATATACTGATAATTCCTGGGCGTCCCCCCCCCAATGGGTGTGGGCAAGAGATGGCTTGGTACGCTGAGTGTTTTAGCCTGGTTGCCTCTGAGTAGTAATGCGATGGGACGGCTAGTGTAATCATATCCTTTGCGCTGTTGACTGGAGTCCCAATGGGTGTAGTGTTGCATGAAACGGCGTCCGCCGCCTGACGTGTCTTCGGGTGGGTGGAAGTGCTTATTGAATGCCTTGCGACTGTTCAGTGACCGCGGTTAGAAGTGAGCGGTTGCCTTTCCCTTCTATAAATAACCCTTTTGCTTCTCTGGTTTCTTCGCATCTCTTCGTTGCTTCTTACTGCCTCTTCTCCTTCTTCTCTCCCAAAGCTCTCAACCATGGGCAAGAACAACAAGCGTAAGCGTGAGCCGACTCCTCCATCAGAGGAGTTTGGCGACTCGGAGTACTCGGAGGAGGAGTTCTCCTCCGAGCCCGAGGGGTCTCCGGCTCCCGTCTCTCCCCCGGCGTCGTCCGATGACTCGGACGACTCCCAGGGGATAGCCGCGGAGGTCTGGACATACATCCGGGCCGTCGAGCGCGCCGGGCTCGAAGGCTCGGATGAGTCGGAGTACTCCTCGGATGAGGAGGACTCGGACGGCGGCGAGGAGGGTGAAGACGACGACGACGACGACGACGACGATGACGACGGCGGCAGCAGTGGCGGGGGCGACGGCGACGGCAGAGGCGGCACCAAGGGCGGCAGCGGAGGCAGCGGAGACAGCACCAGGGGCAGCAGCAGGGGCAGCACCCGGGGCGGCGGCGGCGGCAGGGGCAGGGCCAGTGGCTAGGTGCCACTGGTCTTTTTAGATTTTAGTATAGTTTAGTATATAATGTAGTAGTAATTAGTGTAATTTAGTAGTAGTAGTAGTATAATGTAGTTTAGTAGTAGTAGTAGTGTAGAGTAGAATTAGGGAAGTATCAACTCATAAAGAGTTGGTTTGTAACTTGTTGACTTCCCTTCAATGAAAGTTGTCGTTTATTTCCTCTTTTTGATGACTCTTCACTGGTTTTGCTAAATGTTGAATCGATTCTTTTGATGTAGTAGAAATAACGCCGAGCAGTTGTGAAGATTGACATCAGCGTTTTAGAAGTAACACTGAGCAATCGAACACAAGACCAGCATTTTAGAAATAACGCCGAGTGATAGAATACCGGCATCAGCATTTTAGAAGTAATGCTGGGCGTGTGAACACGTGGTCGGCGTTTTAGAGGCAACGCCGAGTGATTGAAGGTCGGCGTCGGCATTTTAGAAGCAATGCCGAGCGATTGAACACATGGTCGGCGTTTTAGAGACAGCGCCGAGTGGTTGAAAGTCGGCGTCGGCATTTTAGAAGTAATGCCGAGCGATTGAACACGTGGTCGGCGTTTTAGAGGCAACGCCGAGTGATAGCAAGTCGGCGTCGGCATTTTAGAAGTAACGCCGAGCGATTGAACCCATGGTCGGCGTTTTTAGAGGCAACGCCGAGTGATAGCCAGCTTCTTCAAGTTTCTTTGAGGAAAATGGCTGAGTGATGAGGTGGCACATCGGCTTTCTTGGAAATAACTGTTAGATATCCACGTGGCGTGCTGAGATTTCGGAGATGACCGCTGGGTGATGACCGGGCACTTTTTCAAAAGGTATCTGGCTCAAGAATATCCCTTAAGTGTCGCGCTTTCAGCCGCCTTTGCTTTCCGTGCCCTAGTTCTTGCATTTCCGCATCTGAATCTTCTCTGCCACTCGCCTCCCACTCTGTTTCGCTAGCGAGAAGCAAGAATGGCGCCCAAGAGGAAAACCGCGAACTCGTCTGCTGCAGTGATCCCCGCCATCGATCCCAACAGTCAGTTACCCTTCGCAGGTAACCATATGTCTGTGATTTCTGAAGTTGAGCTTCTCCGCCTTGTTTCCGTCGGGGTTCTCCCTCCACGGGAACTCTGTTCTTGGCGTTCTTGCCATGGGACTACTGTCCCAACCGAAGATACCCACGAATCAGTGGTCTATACCCCTTTCCTTCTTCGCGGCCTCGGCCTTCCCATATCTCCTTTTTTCCGTGGCATCCTTGATTTTTATCATATCAACCTGACTCACCTGAACCCTAACTCCATTCTCCAAATCTCTATTTTCGTTCACCTTTGCGAAGCTTTTCTTGGCGTGCTGCCGCATTTTGGCTTGTGGAAATATTTGTATCACTGCCGTCCTGGGATGGCCGGGGGGCAACATCAATTGGTCGGAGGTGCCAGTTTAGAGATGCGCCGGGGGCGGAAGACCGAGTATCTCGAGATACCCCTCAAGGATAGCATTAAAGGCTGGCGTCTGGAGTGGTTTATAGTGGACAATTATGGAAACTCTCTTCCTCCTCGTTCAGGGAGACAGGCAGACGTTCGCACTCCGAGTTGGACTGAATCTCCCACGGACCAAGAAGTAGCCGAGGCGGGCGTGTTGCTTACTGAGGTTGGATTACTGAAAGAGAGAGGTCTGACTGCCGAAGCTGTGGTTACAGATTTTGTTTTCAAAAACATTCAGCCGCTGAAGGACAGGGCCTATCCAGCATATCTTTACCGAGGGCTGGCCGACCCAACTCGAGTTACTAATAGGAGAATTCCTTCTGTTGATTTGGTGAGCCGACTCGAGATGATCCTCAGGGGTAAGGTTTCAAACGTTGGAGCTCCAGTGGCATACTCGGCTTGGAATCTGCCTTCTCCCAAAGATTTCACTCTTTTTGTGTCCAATCCGCCCGTGACAGATAGCAATTTGGGTCTTAGAGTTCGACCTTCTGCTGAAGATGTCCGTTCCTTAGTTGCTTCGCTCGGGGAGATACCTGATGATGAACGACAGATTTATTTTGAAGTGCCCCTGAACCCTAGTGACGCAGACATAAATGACATGCTCGATCTGCTAGCTGAGGATTCGTCTGATACTGTTCCTGATGGTACACTGGCAGTGGTGCCGCCTCCAGAGGTTGTTGCGACCTTGGATGTCTCGAAACCTGCCAATGCTCGCCCGAGGTGTCCTAGCCGAACCAGTCAGCCCGAGCCTTCTGCTGATGATCAGAAAAGGAAAAGAAGACGCCTCCGGCGAGTGTCTAGCTTTGATGAGGACGCCAGCACCTTAGCTCCTACTGCTGAAGAAATGACTGCAACTGGTCTAGCTGACGTTGATCCCAATGGGTGTGCTCCACCTGTTGCTGACCCTAATGAGGATGCTGTCTGCGCTGCTGCTGTGGAAGATGAGGAGGAAGAGAATGAAACTCCATTAACTCGGAAGAACAGTCGGCAGCTCGTCGCTAGCGGTGGTAGTAGTGGGGTTCCTTCTCCTGCCTTGTCTGCTCTTATTGGTCTGCAAGAACTGTCCATGACCAATTTTGATCAAGCTCTAGAGGATATGGTCCCTGAGAACTTGCTGTTGGAACCTGCAGACGTTGATGCAACAGAAATTTGCGCAGCCGTGCCAGATGCAGGGTTGAGGTCGTCCCGTGCCTCGTCGACCTTAGAGCACGATCTTGAGGGCCGGGATAATGACTTGGATCGTCCTGATCCTGTGGAAACAGCTGAAGGCCCGTCGACCTTAGAGGTGGTCACGGCGGAGAGCTTGGATCCTTTGAACAGTGCTGACATGTGCCCAGCCCCCGAGGGTGTCGCCGGGGAGGACTCAACTCAGGTGAGGAGTGTAGGCCACTACCCAGCCCCCGAGGGTGTTGCCGGGGGTGACCCGGCTCAAGTGGGTAGTGCCAACCTTGACCCAGCCCCCGAGGGTGTCCGAGTGGGGTCTCCCTCCTGCACTTCTATGGATGTTCATGTGGGTTCACCTCCACATTCTGGCGGCATGACGGTGGCTCGGACTTCGGATCAGGGGGTCGCTTTGGAGGGCAGCATCCCCACTGGTCTGAAGTTGAACTCTGCTGAATGTACTGAGCTTGTTCCTGCTGGCCTACTACGAGCTGCTTCGGGTGGTGGTCTGATACCTGATTACCAGCTGATTTCTCCTGACCTGGGGATCTCTTCGTTCTTTTCCAACCTCCAGGTGCGGTGCCGTGCTTTAATTTGATCTCTATGTTGCATGAATTGCTGTCATTATACTCATCTGTTCTTCTCGTCAGGCTTTGGTGAATGGATTGGTCAGTCAACTGAAATCGCAGGGTGCTTCTACCCCAGAAGTGGCATCATCTCTCGAGTGTTGGAATCCAGTGTCGCTTCGCCGTCGTGTATCTGAGTTGGAGGCCATCAATGCTGGTCAGTGTCCTTTCTTCTTCTTCTTTGCTCTTGTCCGTAGGTTGTTTTACCTTCTGATCTCGTTTTGTTTGAATACTTCTTGATAGGGATGACTCGGCAGATCATAGTTCTTGAAGAAAAACATTCTCAAGATCAAGCCGAGATGACTCAACGATGTGCTGACTTCGAGGAGAAGTATTCTCAAAGTCAGATCGAGTTGAGTCAGGTCTCTGCGGCTTTGGATGACGCTAACGCTCTGAGCTCTTCTCTTCATGTTCAGCTTAACTCTGAGAAGGTAGCTTACGAGCCTGTGCTTCGCCTTATCACGATCTTGGATTCTGAATGAGCTTGATTTTTGCTTGTAGGAAGAGAAACGTAGCCTTGCTGCTTCTCGTGACAACTTGGACAGACTGTACCGGGATTCCAGTAATTCGCTGACCATCTTGGAGAGGAGCCACCGCTTTACGATGGAGGAACTTGACAATCAGCGCCGTCAACTGCAAGAATCTTCGGACGAAGTGGCCCGCCTTACACAGTTGCTATCAGCAAAGGATGCCTCCATCAAGGAACTCCGAGCTTCCAAGAAAACCATTGCCCGGGAGTTGGAAACTGCTCAGCAGGCTGTTAAAGTTGCTGAAGAGGCTGCTGTCACTTTCAAAACTCAGCGCGATAAGGCCCTGGACAAGGCCATTCGGGCGGGACGAATTTTGATGAGAAGACCTGGCGTGGTTGTCCCCGAGGATATAAGAGCCGATGTGGTTGCTGCCCCTGATTCCTCGAATCGCCCTTCTTCGTCAGTCGTTCCTGAAAGAGACATTGGAAGATAAAGAAACAGTTCGCGTGCTCTGAGCGCGCAGTTAGCATGAGCGAGTATTTATTTAGAGGACATCAGCTTATCACTCGAATGTTATGATTTCTTTCTTATCGTATCAGAATTTATTAGTTTGCAAATTTGTGGTATGCTACATGATAATTATGAAGTCTGTTTGTGGGATATGGAGATCATCCCTTGAACTGCACAAGCGTGAGTATGCTATACTGGTTTAAAACCATCAATTACTTTTAGCCGGTATCTTCCGTTAGTAGGGCATAGTGGTCACCCCGAGTTAAGTAAGCGTGAGCATGTTGCACCGCTTTAAGTCGTTGCCGACTTAAGCCGATTGCTCCATTTGTAGGGCATAGTGGTCACCCCGAGTTAAGTAAGCGTGAGCATGTTGCACCGCTTTAAGTCGTTGCCGACTTAAGCCGATTGCTCCGTTTGTAGGGCATAGTGGTCACCCCGAGTTAAGTAAGCGTGAGCATGTTGCACCGCCTTAAGTCGTTGCCGACTTAAGCCGATTGCTCCGTTTGTAGGGCATAGTGGTCACCCCGAGTTAAGTAAGCGTGAGCATGTTGCACCGCCTTAAGTCGTTGCCGACTTAAGCCGATTGCTCCGTTTGTAGGGCATAGTGGTCACCCCGAGTTAAGTAAGCGTGAGCATGTTGCACCGCTTTAAGTCGTTGCCGACTTAAGCCGATTGCTCCGTTTGTAGGGCATAGTGGTCACCCCGAGTTAAGTAAGCGTGAGCATGTTGCACCGCCTTAAGTCGTTGCCGACTTAAGCCGATTGCTCCGTTTGTAGGGCATAGTGGTCACCCCGAGTTAAGTAAGCGTGAGCATGTTGCACCGCCTTAAGTCGTTGCCGACTTAAGCCGATTGCTCCGTTTGTAGGGCATAGTGGCCACCCCGAGTTAAGTAAGAATGCAGGTCAATCATAAATGAATCAAGTATCTTTGAAATTTCTCTTTATTGATGACATATTTCCACTTTACAGAGTACATGGCCGCCCCGGCTGTTTTGAAGTACAGCTAGGGGTAAAACTTTCTGAGGTGTTCTATGTTCCAAGAGTTCCCGACTTCTGTACCATCCATCTGGGTGAGGCGATACGATCCGGGTCGAGTGACCTCTGCCACTATGAAGGGTCCTTCCCATAAGGGTGATAGCTTGTGTCGTCCCTCCCCCGTTAGAATTCGGCGGAGGACGAGGTCCCCTACTGAAAAGAACCTTTGCCGCACAGCCTTATCGTGATAGCGCCTTAGAGTCTGCTGGTATCGCGCTGACTGTATTACTGCGTTCAGTCGTTCTTCCTCAAGTATATCAATATCTTCCAGCCTGGTGGCCTCAGCTTCCGCTATGCTTTCGAAAATCAATCTTGGCGCCCCAAACTTGAGATCAGCGGGTAGCACTGCTTCTGATCCATAGACCATGAAAAAAGGAGTGTTTCCATGCAGGGCCCGGCTAGGTTGAGTTCTCAAGCTCCAAACAACATAAGGCAATTCTCTTATCCATTTTCCTGCGAATTTTTCATTTTTATCAAAGACCCTCTTTCTGAGTGCCTCCAATATCATTCCGTTGGCTCGCTCAACCTGCCCATTGGCTCTCGGATGGGCTACAGATGCATACTTGATCTGAATGCTTTTCTGCTCGCAGAAGTCAAAGAATTCTGAGCTGGTAAAGTTGGATCCCAAGTCAGTGATGATACTGTTTGGTATCCCAAATCTGAATATTATGCTTTGTATGAATTCCACGGCTTTAGCAGAGGTTAAAGAGGCAATGGGCTGGAACTCTATCCATTTAGTGAACTTGTCAATTGCCACCAATACATGGGTGTATCCTCCTTGAGCTTTCTTGAAAGGTCCAATCATATCCAATCCCCAGCATGCAAAAGGCCAAGTTACTGGTATGGTTTGTAGTTGCTGTGCTGGCAGGTGCTGTTGTTTTGACAGGTACTGGCAAGCTTCGCATCTCTGAACTAGCTCGGCTGCATCATTCTTTGCTGTCGGCCAATAGAATCCCGACCTGAAAACCTTCCCAACTAATATTCTGGATGCTGCATGTATTCCGCACTGCCCTGCATGGACTTCCTCCAGAAGTTGCTTCCCGGTGGACGGGAGAACGCACTTCATGAGGACGCCTGACGCGCCCCTCCGATATAATACCTCCCCAATGAGTGTGTAGTGAGCTGATTGTCTGGCAATGCGCTCTGCTGAGTTCTTGTCATCTGGCTCTTCTTCATTCTTTATATACTTAATAATCGGTTGCCTCCAGTCATCAGAGTCTGGCTCGGGTTGGTCTATGATGTTGCACTCTTCCCTTTGATCCGTCGAGATGCTCGGCTGAAGGATTTCTTGCACGAAGACCCCGGGCGGGACTTGAGTTCGACCAGATCCGAGCTTTGACAGTATATCAGCCGCCGTGTTCCGATCTCT
Organism: Zea mays; assembly: GCF_902167145.1. NCBI lineage: Eukaryota > Viridiplantae > Streptophyta > Magnoliopsida > Poales > Poaceae > Zea > Zea mays. The sequence goes on along the minus strand of NC_050097.1, from coordinate 181,111,297 downwards.
TTCTATATGATGAAACTCCAGACCTTCGAATTTATCTTCTAGTTTTCGGACGGCGGCGCAGTATCTCCCCATTGAATCATTTGAACAATCCCATTCCTTGTTTATCTGACTGACGACTACCAGAGAATCCCCATATACCATCAGTCTCTTGACACCCAGTGATATGGCGATGTTTAACCCGTGTATCAAAGCTTCATACTCGGCTGCGTTGTTAGAGGCCGGGAATAGCAATTGGAGAGCGTACTTGAGGTGTTCGCCTCCCGGTGCAGTGAAGAGAATTCCTGCTCCTGCTCCCTGCAGCTTCAGCGAGCCATCAAAATACATTCGCCATACTTCTGCGGTTTCTGGATTATCCGGCACTTGCTGTTCTGTCCATTCTGATACGAAGTCGACCAGTGCTTGAGTTTTGATGGCAGTGCGAGGTCGGAACTCGATATCGTGGGACCCCAACTCGCAAGCCCACTTGGCTATTCGGCCAATGGCTTCCTTGTTGTGAAGAATGTCCCCTATTGGAAAACCAGTAACTACTATGACCTTGTGGTCGTCAAAGTAGTGACGCAACTTGCGGGCAGTTAGAAGTACTGCATATAATAGCTTCTGAACTTGAGGATACTTTTTCTTCGATGGGCCTAGAACCTCACTGATGAAATAGACGGGGTGTTGGACCGGGTAGGCATGCCCTTCTTCCACTCGCTCGACTACCAACGCAGTGCTTACCACGTGAGTCGTGCAAGAGATATATAACAGCAGATCTTCAGCCGGCTGAGTCGGCATAGCTCGCCGGGGCGGTTTCAATACTGGTGGTGTTGTCAGGAATTTCTTCAGTGCGTCTAGAGCTTCTTGTGCCTCTGAAGTCCATTGAAACTTATCCACCTTTTTCAGCAGTTTATAAAATGGCAGACCTTTTTCTCCCAGTCTGGATATGAATCTGCTCAGGGCTGCCATACATCCGGTGAGTCGCTGAACCTTCTTCTGTGACCGAGGAGCTTCCATCTTCATGATAGCTTCAATCTTATCTGGATTAGCTTCAATTCCCCGGTGGCTGACAATAAATCCGAGTAACTTCCCTGCTGGTACCCCGAAGACACATTTTTCAGGATTGAGCTTCCATCTATATCTTCTCAAACTGTTGAAAACCAGCTGTAAGTCTTCGATGAAGTTTTCTGGATTCTCCGTTTTGATCACCACATCGTCCACGTAAGCTTCCACACGCTTGCCCCAGTGATCGGCTAAGCATGTTTGAATAGCTCTCTGATAAGTCGCTCCAGCGTTTTTGAGGCCAAACGGCATGGAGGTATAACAGAAAGCACCGAATGGGGTGATAAATGCCGTTTTTTCCTCGTCTTCTTTTGCCAAACTAATCTGATGATACCCGGAATAGCAATCTAAGAAAGACAGCATCGAACATCCAGCGGTGGAATCCACCACTTGATCTATCCTTGGGAGCCCGAAGGGATCCTTCGGACAGTGTTTGTTGAGATCGGTATAGTCGACGCACATGCGCCAATCCACTTTATTCTTTTTGAGTACAAGAACAGGGTTGGCTAACCACTCGGGGTGTAATACTTCTCTAATAAATCCGGCCGTGACCAAGCGAGCTAACTCGGCACGAATGGCCTCTCTCTTGTCGGGCGTGAAACGACGCAGCTTTTGCCGGATTGGCCTCGCCTGGGGATAGACCTTCAATTTGTGCTCGGCCAGTTCTCTTGGGACTCCCGGCATATCCGCAGGTTGCCATGCGAATACGTCTCGGTTATCTTGCAGGAACTGGACGAGCGCGCTTTCCTATTTGTCACTCAAACTGGAGCTGATGATGGCCGTCTTGCGCTCATCAGCGAAACCCAGGTTGATCCGCTTGGTGTCTTCAGTCGGCCGCATAGAGGTCGCGGCCTGAGCTTCGTTTGCCGGCACGGCGAGGTCTTCGTCAGGCTTAGAGTTCGCCGGTGTAGAAGAAATCGCTGATGGCTTGGTGGTGAGGGCTGCCTGGATGGCCACTCGGAAACACTCTGCGGCGCCTTGGAAGTCGGCGCGTACAGTTATGATTCCTCGTGGTCCTGGCATCTTCAGTATCATGTACGTGTAGTGTGGAATGGCCATGAACTTGGCCAGCCCTGGCCTCCCGACGATGGCGTTGTACCCGCAGTCGAAGTTCGCCACCTCGAACCTCAGGAACTCGGTTCTGTAATTATCCGGAGTCCCGAAGGTGACCGGCATGTAGATGTGGCCCAGCGGATACTCCCCTTCCGTCGGCACGATGCCGAAGAAAGGAGTGTCTGACTCGTGGAGCTCTTTGAGGTGAACCCCCAAGCCTTGAAGTGTGCGGGGGAAGGTGACGTTGATGCTGCTCCCCCCGTCCACTAGCACCTTCTTCACCCGGCTCTCTCGGATCACCGGATCGACGAGGAGCGGGTATTTGCCTGGGTGGTCGAAGTTGAGCCATTGATCCTCCCGAGTGAACGTGATTGGGTGCTCCGACCACCGGTACGGGGCGGGAGGGCCGGTGGTCGCCACCAGTATCTGGCGGTCGTTGAGCTTTTGTTGTCTCTTGTTCTCCTGCGACCCATGTCCGCCGAAGATGACGTTGACCTCCCTGTCAACGCGCGGGAAAGCTCCGCCTCCCCCTTCCTCCGGCTGATGGGGTTGTCGTGGTTCGTCTGGTCCTCCCCTCGGAGGAGGAGGTGGTAGAGGTTGGAAGGGTCGGCCATGCCCGACGGAGTGCTTGAAGTCCCGGCAGTTGCGGAGAGTGTGGCGCATATCCTTGTGGTACGGGCACTGGGCGTCGAGGATGTCGTCCAGCGTGCGTTCGCCTCCACGAGGTCCTCCTCGGGCGCGAGAGGCGGGTGGTCCGGCGGCGTGTACCTCTTCGCGAGGCCTCTTCTCCCAGCGCTTGTCGGACGGCTGGTTCGCGTCGCGTCGTGGTGCCGCTGGTACGGGTTTTGTTCCTCCGATGAGGTCCTGGGCCCGCTCGTCAGCGGTGATGTAGAGGTCGGCTTCCCGGAACAGCTCCTCGGAGGTGGTTGGCGCCTTTTGTAGTACGGTTCGGACGAAAGCCGAGTCATTAGATCCTCTGTAGAAGTCCTCGATCACGGCCGCCTCCGTGACCTCGGGGATACGGTTTCTCATGGTCTGGAACCTTTTAAGGTATGACCGGAGAGTCTCATCTCCCCGGCGCTTGATGGATTTGAGGTCCCATGGTTGCGCCGGCTTGTCGGAGAGAGACTGGAAGTTGGCGGTGAAACGTCGGCTGAAGTCTCCCCAGTCGTCGATGCAGTGTCGGGGTAGATGCCGTAGCCACTGCAGTGCGTCTTGCCCGAGGACAATGGGCAGATACGCAGTCATGACGTCCTCAGATGCCCCAGCAGCCCGAGCGGCGGTGGTGTAGACGGCTAACCAGCCCCCTGGGTCCTGCTTAGGTTCATATTTGTCGACGTTGGATACCTTGAAGTTTGGAGGCCATTGGATGGCCCTAAGGCGCGGAGTAAGAGCAGATACTCCGCACGTGTCCTCCTGTCGTCGAGGATGGCGCCTGTCCCGGGGAGGGGAGTGGCGGTGGTGGTTCCTCGACCGTTCCCGGGAGGTTCCACCGGTTGAAGCCGTTGCTGACTCAGTTCGGGTGGCCTGGCTTTGAGTCGGGAAGCCATGATCTCGGTCATACTCCTCCCGACGGCGAATTTCGTTCTCGTGCCGCCGTTCGCGCGAAGCATTGATAGAGCTTCGCGCGTCTCGGCGACTGTTGATGGCGTGTCGCAGATCGTTCGGCGGATGGGCGAGCGGTAGAAGATGATTGGCTGCCTGAGTGAACAGGCGCCGGTATCCCTCGGCGTCGGGGGTCCGAGGAAGTCCGTCGGCTATCCGGGCCAGAACGCCTCCGACTTCGCTCGGCGTATTCATAGCTCGGGCGAAGTCAGGGTTCAGGTTGCGCCCGAAGAGCGGATTCTCGCGTCGTTGCCTTGCATCTTGCTCGGCTTGCTCCTGAGTCCGACGGCGATCTCGTCGTCGGGAGTTCCTTCGTTCCCTGAAGACGCGTTCTTCCGGAGTTTCTCCCATCTCTGAGACCTCGTCTCGCGAGACAGGCTGCTCCGGATCCCGTTCTCCAGCTGCGTGATGTCGTCGGATGTTCCTGCGTCGGTTCCTTCGTCGGCGGGACTCTCGCTGAGGCGGTTCTTCTCCGGGTGCAGTCGGTTCATCGTCGGAGACGGCGAGCGATTCTGCCCTCCCAATGAAGAGGATGTCGGGGTAGAACGGCATTGTTGCCGCGGCGGATTTCTTTCCGTTCTCCTTTGAGGTCGGAGGAACGGGAAGAATGATTGGCCTCCCTCTGATCTCCTTCTTCCCTATGACTTGTGTCCATTCTTTCGTTGGGGAAGTAGACAGCGGAGTCTTCCGGGTCAGCGAGCTTCTAGCTCCAGCCTCCCCGGAGGCGATCTTGTTCCGAAGAGCCGGAGGTAGTGCTTTTCTAGCATCCTCGGAGTTTGTTGGAGGAGACTTCTGTTCCGGTAGATCCGCGAGGCGGTGTAGAATTCCTTCTTCGTCCGCCACGGATGAGATTGTTCCGAAGCAGAATGTGGATCCGGGGCGCATGGTAATCTTGCTGTGGAAGGTGACGGCCATTGAGCTAGCTTGGATCGTCGACACACCCCCTACCTGGCGCGCCAGCTGTCGGTGTTTTGGGTCCGACCGCACACCCGGGGTTGCCCCTCTAGGTGCTTTAAGGAGTAGGACGGTGTCGACGACTGTAGCAAAATGGTTCGTGCCGATCGCACGAGGGACAATGGACAAGGTTTGCAGGTTCGGGCCGCTTAGAAGTGCGTAACACCCTACGTCCTGGTGAGTATATGAGCGTGGTTACAAGAGGATTCTCTGGATAGAAGGCACAGAGAATGTTTGTGGGTGGCTAAGTAGAATAGGGTCGATCGTTCTGAAGGGGTGCCCCCTAGGCCTTATATACTCGGCCGTGGAGCATTACATGTGATACGATAACAACAAGTAGCTGAAAGATAGTAAACCTCTTGAGTTTATCCTTACGTAACCTCCGCCGACTTATCCTCGCATGGCTCCGTTGCATGGGGGCTTCAGCGCGGGAAAGTCGGGTCTCTGTTTGTGATTCATTCGTTTGACGTTGTGGGCCGCCTGTGTTTGCACTAATCAGTCCCACGTCTTCTTTATTGGTTGTCTTTCCCTAGGCCCACGAAAGAATGACCTTACGAATTATTTGGGCCCTTGGGCTTTTCGTGAGGCCTTTTACTTCTTTAGTGGACCCAGGGGATATCTATCCCCCACACGCCGGTCTTGTTCTCCGTGACCCGAGTCGATTCGGGGTAGGACGATGATGGCGCTTCCTGTTGACGTGGCGGGCCTGTGCCCTAGGCAGGGTGACGTGGGGGCTCCTCCGAAGCCGAGGTTGAGTCTGTCCTCTGTTGCCGAGGCCGAGTCCGGGCTATGGGGTCGGGCGAGGCGGAGGTCGTTCGGCCGAGGCCAGGGCGGAGTCCGAGCCCTTGGGTCGGGCGAGGCGGAGTTTCGTCGTCTTCCGGGTCTTAGCCCGAGTCCGAGCCCTGGGGTCGGGCGGAGCGGAGTTCCGTCGTCTTCCGGGTCTTAGCCCGAGTCCGAGCCCTGGGGTCGGGCGGAGCGGAGTTCGCCGTCTTCCGGGTCTTAGCCCGAGTCCGAGCCCTGGGGTCGGGTGGAGCGGAGTTCGCCGTCTTCCGGGTCTTAGCTCGAGTCCGAGCCCTGGGGTCGGGCGGAGCGGAGTTCGCCGTGGCGCCTTCGGCAAGGCCTGACTGCCTGTCAGATTCACTCTGTCGAGTGGCACCATAGTCGGAGTGGCGCAGGCGGCGCTGTCCTTCTGTCAGACTGGTCAGTGGAGCGGTGGAGTGACGGCGGTCACTTCGGCTCTGCCGGGGGGGGCGCGTGTCAGGATAAAGGTGTCAGGCCACCTTTGCGTTAAATGCTCCTGTAACTTGGTCAGTCGGTGTGGCGATTTAGTCAGGGTTGCTTCTGAGCGAAGCCAAGGCCTCGGGCGAGCCGGTGATGTGTCCGCCGTAAAAAAGGGGGGCCTCGGGCGAGACGGAAGTCTCTCGAGGTCGGCTGCCCTTGGCCGAGGCTAGGCTCGGGTGAAGCGTGATCGAGTCACTCGTGTGGGCTGATCCCTGACTTAATCGTACCCATCAGGCCTCTGCAGCTTTATGCTGATGGGGGTTACCAGCTGAGAATTAGGCGTCTTGAGGGTACCCCTAATTATGGTCCCCGACAGTAGCCCCCGAGCCTCGAAGGGAGTGTTAGCACTCGCTTGGAGGCTTTCGTCGCACTTTTTTGCAAGGGGACCAGCCTTTCTCGGTTGCATTTTGTTCCGGTGGGTGCGCGCGAGCGCACCCGCCGGGTGTAGCCCCCGAGGCCTCGGAGGAGTGGTTACACTCCTTCAAGGTCTTAATACCTTGCGTAATGCTTCGGCTGGTCTGGTCGTTCCCTCATGCGAACTGGCCGTAGCCCGGGTGCACGGTCGGGGCCCAAGCTCTCGGGCTGGTATGTTGACGCTGTCAACGGTTTGGCCGGAGCCGGTTTTTACGAGAGCAGCCCCCGAGCCTCTGCACAGGGCGAGAGGACGATCAGGGACAGACTCGGCTTTTTTACATACGCCCCTACGTCGCCTTTCCGCAAGGAGGAGGTGGGGGAGAGCGCCATGTTACCCTCGATGGGCACCGAACATGGTGTCTCCGGTGAGCTGCAAGCGGGTAATCCGAGTGGACGTCCGTGCCCCGTTCGTTGGGGGTCGGCTAGGGGCCCAGAGGCACGCCCAAAAGTACCTGGGGGTGATTTGCCGGACCCGGTCCCCTGGCGACGGGGTCCGAGGGCTCGATGCCTCCCTCCGATGGGATTCCGTTACAAGATCGTTCCCGCTGGTCTCGGAAATGTCCTAGGGTACCTCGGGAGCGCAGCCCGAGCCTCGGTTATGTATCGAACGTACCCCTGGTCATCCCTCGCTCGGTGTCTGAGGCGACTGTGAACCCTTCGGGGGCCAGCCTTCGAACCCCTGATCAGTAATGGGCGCGGAGCCCGAGTAGCCTGAGGCGGCCATGGAACCCTTCGGGGGGCTGGCCTTCGAACCCCTGACCAGTAGTGGGTGTCGGGCCCACGCGATCTGAGGCGACTGTTGAACCCTTCGGAGGGCCAGTCTTCGAACCCCTGATCAGTAGGGGGCGGGGCTCGGAGCCCGTTTCCTTCGCGGAGAAGGATCCTTTTCGGGGTATCCCCCTTTCCCGGTCCCTGTTGCAAGAGATAGAGAAAGAGGAAAAAGGAAAAGGATACGAAATCGAACGACGTGGCATACCTCTTTTTGACGCGGTTATTACGGTGAAGGCGAAGCATCGCGCGCTTCTCCCGCCAGAGGCGCCGCGTGTCCCGCCGCGGAGTTAATGCGACGGAGCGAGTGGTTGGCGGGGCGGCCGTTGTGCGTGCGCGAGCCGTTCGAGGAATGGCTGTTCCGCTTCGCGCTTTTTGAATCCCGCGTCCGGTCTGGGCGGTGTGCTGGAAACGGTTTCGCCCTGGCCTTCATATACTTGAGAGGGGGTCCGGTGACGGTTCTTCGTTCTGCTCCCTTCTTTTCCCTTTAGGTTTTCGCAACCCGGGAAACTTTAGTCGGAGAAGAGAGAAACCGCTCTCCCTGCCCCCCGCGCCGCCATCTCCTCCATTTTGATGATGGCGGATCGAGTGACCATAATCCCCCCACGCGATCCGTGGCCCTTCTCCACGGTGACGGCGAGTGATCTGGAGGAGCTGGTCGGCGAGGGTTTGCTCCGCCCCCTCACCGACAAGCAGCGGCCAGAGTGGATTCCTCCCGTGGGCGGAGCCGCTCCGTCCCCACCGCCGGGGTATGTCGTAAGCTTTGTCTCCTTCCATGAGCGGGGATTTGGCGTGCCGACGGGCCGCTTTATGCGGGCCATCTTATTCCACTACGGGGTGGAGTTGCACAACCTCTCCCCCAACTCCATCTCGCAGGCCGCTATCTTCGTAGCGGTATGCGAAGGGTACTTGGGGATCGCCCCTCATTGGGATTTGTGGACTCATCTCTTCCTCGCCGAGCCTTTCGCTTTGTCGACGGGGGAGAGGAGGATCCGTGCTGCGGTGCGGGCCGGCGGCTGCACTCTCTTGTTGAGGCAGTCGCGGGCGTTGCAGTACATTCCTGCCATCCTTGCGTCTTCGAACAAGGGGTGGCAGCGCCGGTGGTTCTACCTCCGGAATGACGGTGAGTTGCTCCCACCGTTCTCCCAGCGAGTTGTTACTGCTGCCACCGACGCCTGGCGCCACGGGACCCCGCACGAGAGGCAAAAAAATCTCGAACCCCTTCTCCAGGCCCTGAAGGAGTTGCGGGAGGGGGGACTTACCGCTGCGGGAGTGATCGCCGCTATCCACCGTCGGAGGGTGCTTCCATTGGCGGAGCGGCGGCTGCCGCTCTGGGAGATGACCCCGGAAGCTGACTGGGAGGGCTCGCGAATGTCCCCTGATCCCCTCCCCTTCAACGCTCTCCAATGGCGGGTGTCGGCTGCGATGGGGAAGCCGGACCCCCACGCATACTCCCAGCTTCGGATGCGCCCCGACCAGGGGTGTGTGACTTTGGTGAGTGTTCGCTCCTTCCTTCTTCGTATATCGGTTCGCTCCGGGCCCTTATGATCGGGTTCCTTTCTCCCCTCCTTTTAGGATGTGGGGTGGCACAAACCCTCCCGGCCACGGGTCCCGGAGGACGCGGTGGACCGTGCAGCGCGGCGGGTCGCCGCGGAGGAGAAGAAGAAAAAGAAGGACGCGGAGAAGGCCCAGGCCCGCGAGCGGAGGCGGGCTCAGGACGCCTTGGAGAAGCGTCGTCGCCAGCAGGAGAGGGACGGACTCCCGAGGGAGCCGTCACCGGAGACGCCCGACGATGATGATGACGATGATGATGATGAAGAGGATGACATGGCTGCCCGTCTCGGCCTCAGCCCCGGCTTGGGGTGTGGCCAGGAGCCATCGAGCCAGCCCCCGAGCGGGCCGACTCCGTCAGCCCCCGAAGTCGGGGCGTCGGGCTCCCGACCCGAGGCACGGGGGGAACCGAGAGGTCACCTGACCCCTCAGCCGGAGGAGCTGAGGCAGCTCCGGAGGTCCAGGCCAAGGCGTCTGTTCCCCAGGGGCCGCCGCTCGTGTCGGTGGCGCATGGGGGTGACCCTCAAGTCGTCGCGGCCGTGCCCGGGGAGTCCGCTTCCCGGGCGCCCCAAGCAAGGGTGGTGCCGAAGGCGCCGGCGAAGCGGACCTCGGCGGCTGTTTCGGGAGCCGGGATCCAAGAAGGCTCCCCCCAGGCGCGGTGGATCATGGCCCGAAGTGGGTGAGTATCTCGGAATGTCTTCGTCTTGGCTTCCCATTCATATGTCTCGGTCGTGATCTTTCTTTCCTTCTCTCTTTTTTTTATTCAGCAAGCGAAGTCATGGCCAGACCGACCTGGCACCCCGGAAGGCCCTCAAGACGGCGCCGAACTGTGTGGCCAGCGCCATTCCACCGACCCTTTCGCGGGGTACTTCACCACCGGGGGCTCGGGCGTCGCCAATCTCTGAGGAGCGGGCTCCCGAGGCCGGCTCTTCAGCCGAGGCGGCTATCGTGGTTGAGGAGGCGGCTGACGCCCACGCGGCCCTGAGTTCGCCTGTCGTGCCGGTCATGCCGGCGCCTGCCACCGCCGAGGTTGCCGCCGTCCCTGTCGAAGGGCGTCCAGTTGCCGCCAGCGTCGGGATGGCTGATGCGTCGGCGCCCAAGACCTCAGAAGAGGTGGGCGTGGACGCGCAATCCGTCCAGCCGGGTGACAGCCTCATCGCTGTGCGGCGGAGCCCCGAGGCCCGGCGCCCGTTGCTCCGATTCCGGACCCGCGAGGCCTCGGACCCCGTCTTCGTTCTCGATGATGAGCAGGAGGACCAGTCCTGGGGTGAGCTCCGCGAGTGTGCAGAGGCAACGGTGGGGTCGCTCCGGTCGTCGCTGGAGGTTTTCTGCAGAGACGTCCCCAAAATCCTCCAGGTAGCGGTTTCGGGTATACCTTTTTTCCTTCTGTGGGCGAGACACTCGTCGTGACGCCCTGTTTCCTTTCCCCAGGATCTGACGGACCGGAGCGCCGCCAAGTCGTCGTTCATCCGCCGCGAGGTTGATGTCTGGGGCTCGCTGCGATCCCTGAGGTCCTCGCTCGCCGGGGCTACCGCGCGCCTTTCTCAGCAGGATGCCAAGGTGGCGGACCTCCAGCTGCTCTGCGCCGACTTGAGAGCCGAGGCGGCAGCAGCGCGTGCGGAGGCGCAACGGCAGCGATCGGAGCTCGCGCAGGTCGTCGAGGAACGGGACCGATCTCAGGGCCGGGCTACCGAGGCCGAAAGCCGTGCCGAGACCCTTGCGGCTGACTTAGCCGCGGCCCAGGTCACGGCCTCGGAGCATCGTGCCCGAGCCGGAGGTACGTCTTGGTCCTCCCTGGTTCTTTTTCTTGTCCGTTTCCTTTGCTTGTGGTTGAGGTATTTCTCCTGGTTGCTCGCAGAGCTTGAGTCCGCCCTTGACGAGTCCGCCAAGGCGCTTGCTGAGGCACTTGCCGGAGCCGCCGAGCAGAGGGATGCGGACCTCGCGGCCATGTCCAAGGCCGTCTCGGACTTTTATCGTGTCCTCGGCTCCGGCGACGTCCCTTCAGGAAGCTCCCCTCAGAGCCGCCTTCGAGCCTTGGGTGATCACGCGCGCGGCAGAGTCCGCGAAGCGCTACACCACGGCGTCAGGCGGGCCTTCGCCGTGCTTGCTTCCCACTACGTTGTGGACCTGGAGCGAGTTAGTGAGGGGTACTGTCTTCCTGACGAAGAGGATGCCGCCCTAGCGGAGGTCCAGCGGCTCGACGTGGTCGCCGCGGGTCCGAGCGCGGTGCTGGCGACCACCTTTGAGGCGGAGATCCTTCCCCCTGCAATGTCACCGGAGGCCGAGATGGACCCCACCGACGGCGGGGATGGAGCTGAGGGCGCGGCTCCTTCCCAAGGCGGCGCCTAATTCTTGTTTGAACAGTTTCTTGTTGGATGTGCGTCTCACCGCGGCTGCTGAGGCCTGAACACTTTGTCTTTCATGTATGGAGTCATACTCTCCTTTCTTTCCATCTGCATGTTCGCCCTGGCTTGTCAATAATAGGGTGGCTTCTCGAGTTGGGCCATTCTTCGTGGCAGGGGATGAGTGAGGTATCCCTAACCCGGAGGCACAGGAGCTCCTCGGCTCAGTCGGCCTTGCCATTTACATGTACCCGCGTTCGCTCCTCGAGACCCTGCTTCTGACATAGCCGGGAGAACGTAGCCGGGAGAACGCAAGAGGCCCCTTTTTGATTGAAAATTTTTGACACGGAGAAGTATGCCCGATCTTGACGCAGAGGGGTTCCCCCTTTTTTAGCCCCCGAGGGAGGGTCGGGCTCTGTCAAGGCGAGGCCGACCCTTCCTTGATGACCGAGGCGCAGAGGCTGCCTGACGGATCGGGCTCCGGCCCGGATATCCATTGAGTGTTTGGCGACATCCCTCGGTATGCCGGGCATGTCCGAGGGACTCCGCGCAAAGACGTCGGCGTTTGCGCGGAGAAAGTCGACGAGCACTGCTTCCTATTTGGGGGTCGAGCCCGGAACCGATCCGGATCTGCTTGGTGGTGTCGCCACTGGGGTCAAGAGGGATGGCCTTAACCGTCTCTGCTGGCTCGAAGTTGCCGGCATGGCGCTTCACGTCTGGCACCTCCTTGGAGAGGTTCTCCAGGTCGGCGATGAGGGCCTCGGACTCGGCGAGGGCCTCAGCGTACTCCACGCACCCCACGTCGCATTCGAACGCGTGTTTGTACGTGGGGCCGACGGTGATGACCCCGTTGGGGCCCGACATCTTGAGCTTCAGGTAGGTGTAGTTGGGGACGGCCATGAACTTCGCGTAGCATGGCCTCCCTAGTACGGCGTGGTAGGTTCCTCGGAACCCGACCACCTCGAACGTCAGGGTCTCCCTTCGGAAGTTGGAGGGCGTCCCGAAGCAGACGGGGAGGTCGAGTCGCCCGAGGGGCTGGACGCGCTTCCCAGGGATGATCCCGTGGAAGGGCGCAGCGCCTGCTCGGACGGAGGACAGATCGACGCGCAGGAGCTTGAGGGTCTCGGCGTAGATGATGTTGAGGCAGCTGCCCCCATCCATCAGGACCTTGGTGAGCCTGACATTGCCGACAACGGGGTCGACGACGAGCGGGTATTTCCCCGGGCTCGGCACATGGTCGGGGTGGTCGGCCTGGTCGAAGGTGATGGGCTTGTCGGACCAGTCTAGGTAGACTGGCGCCGCCACCTTCACCGAGCAGACCTCCCGGCGCTCTTGCTTGCGATGCCGAGCCGAGGCATTCGTCGCATGTCCTCCATAGATCATGAAGCAGTCGCGGACCTCGGGGAACTCTCCTGCTTGGTGATCTTCGTTGTTGTCGTCGTCGCGGGCCCTGCCACCCTCGGCGGGTGGCCCGGCCCTGTGGAAGTGACGCCGAAGCATAACGCACTCCTCGAGGGTGTGCTTGACGGGCCCCTGATGGTAGGGGCACGGCTCCTTGAGCATCTTGTCGAAGAGGTTTGCACCTCCGGGGGGCTTCCGAGGGTTCTTGTGCTCGGCGGCGGCGACAAGGTCCGCGTCAGCAGCGTCGCGTTTCGATTGCGACTTCTTCTTGCCTTTCGTCTTGGCGCCGCGCGGAGCAGACGCCTCGGGAGCCTCTTCCGATGGGCGGCCCTGGGGCTGCTTGTCCTTTCGGAAGATAGCCTCGACCGCCTCCTGGCCAGAGGCGAACTTGGTGGCGATGTCCATCAGCTCGCTCGCCCTGGTGGGGGTCTTGCGACCCAGCTTGCTCACCAGGTCGCGGCAAGTGGTGCCGGCGAGGAACGCGCCGATGACATCCGAGTCGGTGATGTTGGGCAGCTCGGTGCGCTGCTTCGAGAATCGCCGGATGTAGTCCCGGAGCGACTCCCCCGGCTGTTGCCGGCAGCTTCGAAGGTCCCAGGAATTCCCGGGGCGCACGTATGTGCCCTGGAAATTGCCAGCGAAGGCTTGGACCAAGTCGTCCCAGTTGGAGATCTGCCCCGGAGGCAGGTGCTCCAACCAGGCGCGAGCAGTGTCGGAGAGGAACAGGGGGAGGTTACGGATGATGAGGTTGTCGTCGTTCGTCCCACCCAGTTGGCAGTCGAGGCGGTAGTCCGCGAGCCACAGTTCCGGTCTCGTTTCCCCCGAGTACTTCGTGATAGTAGTCGGGGGCCGGAACCGGGTCGGGAATGGCGCCCGTCGGATGGCCCGACTGAAGGCCTGCGGACCGGGTGGTTCGGGCGAGGGACTCCGATCCTCCCCGCTGTCGTAGCGCCCCCCACGCCTGGGGTGGTAGCCTCGGCGCACCCTTTCGTCGAGGTGGGCCCGACGGTCGCGTCGATGGTGCTCGTTGCCGAGGTGGCCCGGGGCCGCAGGCGCGGTGTTGCGCGTGCGCCCGGTGTAGACCGAGGCTTCCCGCATGAATCGGGAAGTCGCGGCATGAGGCTCCGAGGGATATCCTTGCCTTCGGGAGGCAGTGCTCTCGGCCCGTCGGGCCGCAGCGCCTTCCAGGAGATTCTTGAGCTCTCCCTGGATTCGCCGACCCTCGGTGGTTGATGGCTCCGGCATCGCGCGGAGGAGCATCGCTGCGGCTGCCAGGTTCTGACCAACCCCGCTGGATGCGGGCGGCGGCCTGACCCTGACATCGTTGGCGACGCGGTGCTGGAGACCTTGGGGCAGGTGACGTATTTCTCCGGCCAGGGGTTGGCCCGCCCATACCTGCCCGATGTCCCGACGGATCGGCTCAAGCGCTCCTGTTCCCTCGTTGAGCCTGGCCTGCGCCTCGCGGACTTGCTCGAGTTGTGGGTCATAACCCCCCGCCGGAGCGGGGACCACAGCTAGCTCCCGTGGGATGTCGGCGCGGGGCGCCGGCCTAGGAAGATCACCGTCCTCCGGCATGCCGAGATGGTTGCCTTCGGAGGGATCCCCTAGCTCGATGTGGAAACATTCGCGGCTTGGGCCGCAGCTCTCGTTGCCAAGGCTGCGGCTTCCGTCGGAACAGTCGGAGAGGCAGTAGTCACATGCGGTCATGAAGTCCCGCACGGCACTGGGGTTGCCAAGTCCGGAGAAATCCCAACAGATGCTAGGATCGTCATCTTCCTCGGACCCAGAGGGCCCGTAGGTCGAGACGTCCGTCAGCCGGTCCCAAGGCGACCGCATACGAAACCCCAATGGGGTTGCACTCGCCTCAATGAGAGCGCCCGCCAAAGCGAGGTCGTTTGGCGGGTTGAGGCCGAGTCGAAATGACGCAAGATGGGAGTTAGTCGGTACCTTTTGGTCGACGAGGAGCGACGTAGTCACATCGGGGACTGGTTGCACCGTCATCTCATGTACAAGGGCGACGTCCTGCAGGCTTTCCGCGAGCGCGCCGGCGTCGTCTTCTTGCTCGGGGTCAGCGTGTCGCGGGGGGACGGCGCCTGCCTCTGTCTTGAACGCGAGGTCGACGTCCGGCGTGCCTTCCGTCGGGGCGTCGGGGGCGTCGATTCGCTCGACGGCCAACGAAGCGCGGCCTCCCGCTTGGCCTTGATGGCCCCGCCTCCTCCTTCGTTGGCGGGGGAGAGAACGGAGCGAGCTCGAATGTTGCTCTTCCACCACGCGGGGAAGATGTCGTCGATTCCGCCGCCGGCGGGCGGGTTGTCGGCCGCCATTGTCGTTGTCGCGCGGCGGCGGAAGGAGTATCATGTCATAGCTGCCGTCGAAGGACATGAACTCAAGAGTCCCGAAACGAAGCACCGTCCCGGGCCAGAGAGGTTGCTGGAGACTGCCCATCTGGAGCTTGACGGGGAGCTGTTCGTCAGCACGCAGCAGGCCCCTACCTGGCGCGCCAACTGTCGGCGTTTTGAGACAGGGGGGGTCCCTAAGCCGACGAGTGAGTGTGCTGCGTGCCCCAGCCCAGATGGGTCGAGCGCGTGGGCGAGCGCGAAGGGGGGAGAGGCGAGGTGGCCGGAGCCGAGCGTGAGAGAGGTGGAAGTCCCGCGGCCTTCGTGTTCGTCCCGTGCCCAGGTCGGGTGCGCTTGCAGTAGGGGGGTTACAAGCGTCCACGCGGGTGAGGGAAGCGAGCGGCCCCAAGAGAGCGCCTGTCTCGTCCTCGGTCCCGCGCGGCCAACCTTCTCTAAGAAGGCCCTGGTCCTCCCTTTTATAGTCATAAGGAGAGGATCCAGGTGTACAATGGGGGGTGTAGCAGAGTGCTACGTGTCTAGTGGAGAGAGAGCTAGCGCCCTAGGTACATGCCAATGTGGCAGCCGGAGAGGTCTTGGCACCTTGCTGGCGTGATGTCGTGGCTGTCGGAGGTGCGACGGAGCCTGGCGGAGGGACAGCTGTTAGAGCGGTCGAGTCCTTGCTGACGTCGCCCTGCTTCCGTAAGAGAGCTGGGGGCCGCCGTCGTCACAGAGCTTGTGGAGTGCCATCATTGCCCATCCGGCGGAGCTGGCCGGATGGGACGCCGGTCTTGTTCTCCGTGACCCGAGTCGATTCAGGGTAGGACGATGATGGCGCTTCCTGTTGACGTGGCGGGCCTGTGCCCTAGGCAGGGTGACGTGGGGGCTCCTCCGAAGCCGAGGTTGAGTCTGTCCTCTGTTGCCGAGGCCGAGTCCGGGCTATGGGGTCGGGCGAGGCGGAGGTCGTTCGGCCGAGGCCAGGGCGGAGTCCGAGCCCTGGGGTCGGGCGAGGCGGAGTTTCGTCGTCTTTCGGGTCTTAGCCCGAGTCCAAGCCCTGGGGTCGGGCGGAGCGGAGTTCCGTCGTCTTCCGGGTCTTAGCCCGAGTCCGAGCCCTGGGGTCGGGCGGAGCGGAGTTCGCCGTCTTCCGGGTCTTAGCCCGAGTCCGAGCCCTGGGGTCGGGCGGAGCGGAGTTCCGTCGTCTTCCGGGTCTTAGCCCGAGTCCGAGCCCTGGGGTCGGGCGGAGCGGAGTTCGCCGTCTTCCGGGTCTTAGCCCGAGTCCGAGCCCTGGGGTCGGGTGGAGCGGAGTTCGCCGTCTTCCGGGTCTTAGCCTGAGTCCGAGCCCTGGGGTCGGGCGGAGCGGAGTTCGCCGTGGCGCCTTCGGCAAGGCCTGACTGTCTGTCAGATTCACTCTGTCGAGTGGCACCATAGTCGGAGTGGCGCAGGCGGCGCTGTCCTTCTGTCAGACTGGTCAGTGGAGCAGTGGAGTGACGGCGGTCACTTCGGCTCTGCCGGGGGGGCGCGTGTCAGGATAAAGGTGTCAGGCCACCTTTGCGTTAAATGCTCCTGTAACTTGGTCAGTCGGTGTGGCGATTTAGTCAGGGTTGCTTCTGAGCGAAGCCAAGGCCTCGGGCGAGCCGGTGATGTGTCCGCCGTAAAAAAGGGGGGCCTCGGGCGAGACGGAAGTCTCTCGAGGTCGGCTGCCCTTGGCCGAGGCTAGGCTCGGGTGAAGCGTGATCGAGTCACTCGTGTGGGCTGATCCCTGACTTAATCGTACCCATCAGGCCTCTGCAGCTTTATGCTGATGGGGGTTACCAGCTGAGAATTAGGCGTCTTGAGGGTACCTCTAATTATGGTCCCCGACAGTAATCATTCCATTATATTTCTATCACCTGCTTATCCTTTTTTAGTAAACTGTTTACTTTTGTTTTCACAAAACAGCAAGAAGCTTTTACGATGAGATAATTCAGCAAAATAACTCTACATTTGCTTGCTTGTTGAACCCACTTCATTTTTCTCTAGAAAAGGTCAATGGAAAGAACACAAAACAAAGGTTTTTTAATCCAATTTATTGCACAAGAAGTTTCTCAATTTTGGATGGTCCACTACAAAAAAAGCTAAGTGAATGTATAACTCTACTATTATATTATATCATTCCTCTAAATCCATGTATTTTAACTGGTGAATCATTTAGGTTTCTGTTTGATTTACTTATGCTTGTTCTGACGTGTCTTTATGCTTTATACATGCTTACACAGACCTGTTTTAACAAGAGCCGGGCAGCGATGCTTCCATTTCGGACCACGACCTAGCTAAAGGCTAATGGTTCAAAGTGTCTGAAGTACCGAAAACAGGGCTAGCTCCTCGTTTTTTGTCATGTCAAAAAATTGTGTATGATTGCAACAATATTGGCAAAATATCGTTGTACTTTATATTTTGATATACTGTGAACAAAACAAGTGCCCTCTGAGACTATCGTGATTTATGCATTTTCAAACTAAATTTTACGACACTTCTTGTTGTGTTTTATGCTTCCATTAAAACTGTCTTATTGTGTTTTACGCCAAAATTATGACACTTTTTGATGTGTTTTACAACAATCTCTTGCGAAGTGAGATTGTTGGCATGTTTTACACTAAATTCCGTACCCATTTACGCTGTTTTAGCTCACGTTTTACGCTGAAATCATTCGAGCCAGAACCCACGCACGATCGGCTGCACGCGATTTTCACGCCGTAATTTTAGGCCCCGTTTGCTATTACAAAACAAATATAGGATTTACGCTAAATTTCGTAGTCATTTACGCTGTTTTAGATCATGTTTTACGCTGGAATCCGCCCGAGCCAGAACCCGCATACGATTGGCTGCACGCGATTTTCACGCCGTAATTTTGGGCCCCGTTTGCTGTTACAAAACAGAAATATGATTTACGCTAAATTTCATACTCATTTACGCTGTTTTAGCTCACGTTTTACGCTGGAATCCGCCCGAGCCAGAACCCGCGCACGATCGACTGCATGCGATTTTCATGCCGTAATTTTGGGCCCCGTTTGTTGTTATAAAGCATATATAAGATTTACGCTAAATTTCGTTCTCATGTACATTGTTTTAGCTCACATTTTACGCTGGAATCCGCCCGAGACAGAACCCGCGCACGATCGGCTGCATGCGATTTTCACGCCGTAATTTTGGGCCCCGTTTGCTGTTACAAAACAGATATAGGATTTACGCTAAATTTCATACTCATTTACGCTGTTTTAGCTCACGTTTTACGCTGGAATCCGTCCGAGCCAGAACCAACACACGATCGGACGCGCGTGGGTATACCTGACTGGGGCTTCCCACAGGGCTTCCATTACCTCGTGTGTGTGTGTGTATATATATATATATATATAAAAGATGCCAAGATAAAAAAAACTTATGCAGAAACGTATAGGACGGGGCATTATGAGAATTGAGATACCTAAAGCGAAAGGCATTATTCCAGATGTCAATATATGCTTCACGTCAAAATTACATGGGATATCCTAATGTTTTATTCCAGGTGTCAATATATGCTTCTCTGACGCCAACCCCACGCCCAGCGCCCCCCGCCCCCGCCGCCGCCGCGCAAGAAAGCGTCCAGTGCATCTTAATGTTTTAACTTGTGCATAGAGAAACTTTATGCTACTATCTGTGGGTGAACTTGAACGTATCTCACGGAGGACTTCAGACACCATGACACTTTCTTTATACCGAGTATGAATTTTTAGAAGCGAAACGAATTCGTTTATTGTATATTCTAACTTATGTGTAACTAACCTTTTAATTACAGAGGGTGTCACGTAGCCTTCGTCGTGCTGCGGCTCGTTGTGGATGCATGTCCCTAGCAAGCATGAACGTCCACCTTCCTATGTCTCCTATGCAGTCGGACGTTTAAATTCTCGTTCCCATAGTTGGACCTTCTGTAGCTGGACAGAGGTCCTCGCGTTTGACGCGAGATACGTTTGTAGACGTGGACGATGACGACCAGGGGGAGGAGAACGTCGTGGCCACAGGTCACGATGTTATTGGACCGTCCCAGCTGCAGGACACTACCACAACTCAGCTGTCACATGTCACACCACGTAGACGGCGCTCACGTGACCCCTACAATCTAGACACTGATGCTCTTGGGGCCAAGGGTAAGGGTAAGACTAGGAGTAAGTGAGTACTATGTGATGTGGACTTTGTAATGTAAACTTTGTGATGTGAACTTTGTGATGTGGACTTTGTATTATGGACTATGTGATGTGGACGATATAATGATTGTGATGTGAATTATGTGGACTTTGTGATATTATGTGTTTATTGTCATGTATTATATGCTAAAATGTGGTGATATCTTATCATATGTGATTATTTCAAATGTGGTTATTAATAAAACAAGGGAAGCTCTTGCGAATTTTTTTGGTAAATTAGAACTATATATCCTAGGAGCAACAATCAAAACTAATAATCGAAACAATACTACCTAATATACAAAACAAACTAATCAGTGAGACATCATACCTTGGTATACAAAGTTTTCCAACTCGAATACAACGATTCTAATGTGAATCTAGTCGCTTTTAAAAAAGATTGGAATGGAGAGAAAGTAGAAAGAAAAGGTGGGCGTAGCTCTCGGCAGAAAAACGACCGATTTATAGGACTTTCTAGCTCGACGATAAGATCTGTGGCGCCGAGCTAGGACGCCACGTCAGAGCTCAGCGTCATAACATATAGCACCGAGATGTGTTAGCTCGGTGCTATGGCCTATGACACCTAGTAAAAGGTCCAAATCATGAAATAAGTTATCTAGAGATCTAAATGTTATTTTTTGTCGAAAAAGAACTAAAAAAACAAAAATTTCGGGCTCCACGCCTGCTTCTGTTGAGAAACCTTGCCAAGCTGAAAGGCTCGAGATAAAACGTTGCAATTGAGTCGGGTTCACCTGTTTTTGTTGCTTGATTATCTGGGTACTTCGGGCAAAAAACAACACCATATATAAGATGACAAGATAAAAGAAAAACTTATGCAGAAACGTATAGGACGGGGCATTATGAGAATTGAGATACCTAAAGCGAAAGGCATTATTCCAGATGTCAATATATGCTTCACGTCAAAATTACATGGGATATATCAGTCGCAGTATATATAGAGAGAGCGAGATCTAGCAAAGTCGCAACCAAAACCAACTGTATCTTAGGCTCCACGAAATATATATAAACTAACATCGAAAATGAACAGGACTTTTCTCCGATCCTTCACGTCTCAAAAGCAGACCATGCACTCTTTCTTCTCACCTGCAAAATTGGTCTCCACATCATCAAATGGCCTGGCGGGGGGGAGTACACGGGCCTCATCCACTCAGTTGCTGGTATTCGCTGGGAGGTAGTAGTACTGGTAGTATCCCAGCACCGCAAGGAGGGCAACTAGCACAGCAGCCACCATGGCAGCTGGGCCAGCCCATGACCAGTAGGACTGAGCCTTCTTCCTCTTCAGGATCGCCTTGGGTAGCGGGGCCTTGCTCCGGCTCACCACATTCCTGTACCGGGCACTCTCCTTCTGTTCTTTCTTTACCGTGGTGGAAGCTGGGGCCACTTCTTGTTCCGCTGGGGCTTCCATGGCTTCGTCAGACTTGGCATCCGATTCTGAGGGCTCATCAGTGTCAGCTGCACCAGATTTCTTCTTGGCTTTCTTCTCCTCTTTCTGAAAAAAAAATTATAGTTATTGCATTGTTACAGTATAGATCACAGGAGGTGAATGTGTGTGTGAGAGAGAGATGAGCAGTACCTTCAGCTTCTTCTCAGCTTCCTTCTGTGCTCGGGCCACAGCTTTTGCTGCCTGCTTCTCAGCCTGCCTCTTCTTCCTCTCCAAGGCAAGCTTGTTCTTCTCAATCTCCTCCTGCCTCTTCATCTCTTTCAACTTCGCCACATCAGCCCCCGTAGGCTTTGCCTTCTCCTTCGGGGGCTCGGCCTCATAATCATCATCAGCATCGAGAGCAGCTTTTGCCTTGTGCAACTGGACAGGTCCTTTTGAAGGAGCTTCAATCTTGGAAGCATTATCTGCCTGAGGAGCAGGCACTTCCTTGACTTGTTTTGCAGGCAATTTTACAGGGAACGGCTCTGGCTCTGGAGCTGGCGCCTGTGACTCGATAAATATGGGCTTCTCATCAGGATTCCTCATCCGACCATCTCGAGTCAGCTGTCGGCTGTTTAGGGAGGTGAGGATTCTCTTCTCGTAGTCCTCTCTGAAGGCCTTACTTTCACACCATTGGCTCATGAATTTGTCGACCTATTAAAGCATCAAATGTTTAGTACAGAAACACGTGGGCATCACATGAGATTGAGCCATTAATATCAACATATTTAGAAGCATACCTCAGCCTTGTGGAGCTCTTGCAGTTCTGATAGCATATTCCTCAAAGAATAATCCCTAGCTTTGGCTAAAACTGTACGATTTTGCATGAAGGGTGCGTTCTGGATCAAATACAGAAGAATAGTATCGCTGAATTGCCACATAACCATAAGCCTTCCACGGAAAAACAGAAACCATGCCACTCCAAACACGTTATGCAACAAGCAATAAGTTAATCCACTCCAACTTTCAAGGCACTAATGGCCAACATGATCAAATCCTCAATAGCCTAAAATAGTCCTGGTAACACCACACCACTAAATGAACTAGCATTACACATGGAACTCAACTGGTAGTTAAAATGAAGATGTGGCTGCTTTATAATGCGGCAAATTTAATACATCAACGGGCAGACAGATCACAAATCCATCCAGAAGAAATATCAACAATGAAATACCAGAGGCAGTTGATGAGCAGGGGTGGATAGATGATGCATCATCACATTAACACTTCATAAAAAGAGAAGTGTAAAAGGTATCTATATGATAGTGTGTTGCATTTCAGATTCCAGAATACAGAAAGCCGAACAAAACAGAAAAACTGTTGTGCAATCAAGTTTCCCATGCAATTGCCGTGCAATCAAAGTACCAAAAGTCATAAAAAATCTATAATATACACACACACACTTCAGTATTTACTCTACCAAGTACCAATATAACAAATTTCATGTTCTAATTCATACTATGTTAACAGATATAAAAAAAGAGAAAATTCTATCATTTTTAATCCTTTATATTGGATAAAATTTTCTCTTTTTTTATATCTCTTCACATAGGATATTAGAACTTGAAATTTGATACATTGGTAGAGTAAATAATGAAGTATATCTACAAATTTTTGAAAATTTATCATGACTTTTTATAGTTTGATTGCATGGCGATTGCGTAGGAAGCTTGATTGCAGAGTAGTTTTTTGCCGAACAAAACAGCAGGTGCACTAATCCAGCGCAGCCATCTATAGGTGGTACGCAGTGAACAAAACACAAAAACAACCATAGGCACGCACCAGTATATGTAAACAAAGAAACAAAAACTGCAGAAAATGAAAGAAATAGGGTTTCCCTCTTCTTAACCCAAGTATAGAGCATAAGGACAGACATAATTTCTTCGCGGGCAATTTGAAGATATTTTAAACTTACTTTGCACAAGGAATTTAAAGATATGTTAAGCTTACTTTCGCATCGCGACCTGCTCTCAATTCTTGCAACAATTCATATGCCTTGTCCTTTCTGGCAGTTGCTGCATCTAAATCTTCTTGAAGCGATGCAATCTCAGCATCAACAAGTTTTAGCTCATCCTCCAGGACCTTAATCTTAGATCTTACAGCCTGTCTTTCTTTCTTTATTTCATCAATGCCCTCCCCAATGATCTGAATGTTCAGTCTGTGGTTACCACTTATTTCGATAGGAAATATATGCAGAAACAAAAAGATGAATTGCAGTAGAACACACTTACTTTGACCTGGTCCTGTATAGCCTCTTTTTCAACCACTGTACCTTGCAGTTTAGCCCTGTTAGCAGCATTAGAGATGACTTTCGATCTGGTTTTTTCAAGGTCTTTAATTTCTTTCACCAGACGCTTCTCCTCAGATAAAGGTATGCTCTCATGTACGATGCGATCATTCAGCATCTTGATCTAGGAGGAGCAATGCAAGAACAACATATAGTTAACTGTTTCAGGAATGGAAACTATGTTAGCGAAAAGGTTCAGGACAAACCGTTAGGTCAAGGTCTTCGATAGAAGAGCATAAACCTGCACTCTGTGCTCTCATGGCATTGTTTTCCTCACGAAACTTGCCCAAGCTGTTCCGAAGAGGCTCCATCTCCTTTATCTTCTCATTCACAACTCCATTATATTGCTTGTTCTCAGCGCTCAATGGCTTCAGCTCCGCGATAATACTGGAGCGCTCTGCCTACAAGAGTTTGTAGGTTATAAGATAAGATACATGTCGCTTCCTGGGGCTGTTCACTCCCACGCATGTTTTGAAACAAGTTTTGAGATATATCTTGGCTAATGGCTATCAAAAGAACATGCATGCTTTGAAACAAGTTACAAAGCATTCAACGTTGATGAAAAGTGGTGCGTCAGTTAGGAAGATTACTTCAATGAGGACCTGTAAGAAAAATACCTTCTTGGCTCTTACTGCCTCGATAAGTTTAGAACGAGCTTGGATCTTCTTCTGGAATTCTTTGTCAGCTTGCTCGAGTTTTGCCCTCAGTTTAGGATCCTCAAATGAGCGGACCTTGATGAAGTAGAAGGCATAAGTTTGCTTAGGTTCAGGCCACTCATCCTTCACATCCGTTGGAGGTGCCAGATCAGTGACATTGGTAGTTGTCTCTGAACCAAAAACAGCTGCCTCCTCACGTTCTTTAGCAGTTGCTTTGCTTTCCTTCTCTTGGAATAGATTCACATCATCAGATACTTTGATCTCTGCTGGTGCTGCTTCAGCACCAACGACCTCCATTCCCATACCCCTGCAGCTACAGAAAAAAGAACATTGTCAGTGAACAGGTTGCAATGAAGCAAAGGAAAAAAATCTGAGGACTTCTCATGGCTTCCAATACATGCAGCTAACTGAAGTTTACTGGGAAACTACACAAGAAGCGTAAATGCAAATCAAAAAATGTTTGCTGGCAATCAAGTAGTGGTTCAAAGCAAATGCCACTGGACACCCAAAAACTGGTCGATCCAAAAGGCATGGTTCACCAAATCATCATGAAAGACATTATGCAAACAAAGTAAAAATAAGGAGGAACAAGGTATGCAGATCGCATCATCATCAAATCATCGAGAGTAGTCCCTAATAATTGGTACTTGAGGGGGCCATTGAATAAAAAACACATCCACATCAACTTTGTTTCTCGTACCCAAAGTTGAATCAGGCATCAAACCTCTTCTCCAGTCCCCCTCTGACAGGAATTCTACACCAAGCATGACCATATCACTATATCCAAATCTACTTATCTATTTTGTCCAAAGAGTGGGTTCACCTGGAATTGACTGCAGCTGCAACCCCAAATTTAAAAATCTGGGAGGAAGCAACGAAAGGTTAGGTTCTGACATTAAAGGTAGGGTTTCTATTCTTTTGGAAAATTCTGACTGCGCCATAGAATAATCGCTGAAATCCATATATGGCACACTTGAGTCAATGGGATGTGGGAGCCTGGACGCACCTGTCATCTACACATGCAGTAGCATATAGGGAACTCAGAGATTGTTCGTTGGCATAGGTGGAATTCAGGGAACTGACACTTTGGGTTTTACTGTTGCAGTATTTCTTCTTGCCGTTTCCCAAAGCGGAAAAGCGGTCAGACGCACTGGGACCAGTGTGCTGATGCAATTTTGGTGCTGGGTCAAGCTACACCAGCAGACAGTGGAAACGGCAGATAGTTTGAGCGAGGCATGCAGCTGATAACAGCCATAGCTCACACGTTCTCTGGGAAAGGTTGTAGGAAAACTGCAGACCGGATCACTGGCATACAAAGCTCACACTGCTATCTACCTAGCACACACACACACACACACACACACACACACACACACACACACAAAAATGGACTTACTCTTCATTGTGCAAAGAGATGCACTCCAACATCTGGTCTTAACAGAATTGTGGAAACGGTTTATGCATCCAGTGGACTGAAACTGAAAGCGACCAATGTGAAGAACTCTGGAATATAGTGGCAGAAAATAGGCAATCCAGATGTGGTAACGAATTTAATTCACTGGGCACGGTCCGTCGAATAACATGCTAGAGAGTCAATCCTACCAGATTGCTACAGCGGCGGATTCAACACACGAACTGGACGAGAAGAAGCTCCTATCGAAGGAACTAGCTGCCAAACCCCGTCGAATCCAGGCGTGATCCACGAGGCACCGCAGATCGCAGCGCGCTTCCGCCGATCCTCTCAGTCTGGCGTGCAGCCTCAATCCAAGCGGCGGGCCGACCCAGATCTACGAGGCCCCCGCCCTTAATTCCCTCACGACGATTTCAATTTACCCATGGGCCAGGGGGGCGGGCGGCACCGGTAAAGGGCAGATCGAAGCTAGCAGGCATAAAATGCGCATAGACTCGTAACTAGACCAGATCCGAATGCAAATAACCAAATAGCTTAAGTTAGGGGTGGGGTGCTCGTTATCGGTGGGCGTACCTGGCAGGTGCTCGTCGCCGGCAGAGATACCTGGGCACCAGGCGTAGTGAGACAGCGGCTGTCGCCCAGTCGCCGCCGAGAGGGTCAGAGGGATACAGGGAGGGTGAGACCTTGTGTGAGAGAGAGAGAACAGAAGAGAACGCAAGGGGTGAGAACACGCAAGCCTTGTCTGGATCCAGACAGTATTGATTATTGAATATACAGACCGTATGAGCCGCCAAATAATACCACTACTAAACATGGTTTTCCGTCTTAAAAAAGTATACATGTTTTTTCTCGTGTCCTGCTAAAAAATCTTAAAGCTACTATTTTAACTTTATGTTATCCCTCATATTCCATGCTTCTCCTGCTAGATAGTGACATTTTTCACCAAAATGTTCCTAGAAGCCAAAGTGGCCATTTATTGCATTATTCATTAGGCAGTGACATTTTTTACTAATATATATCGCCAGAAGACAAATTGAACATTTATTTCTCTTAGAGCCCATTTGTTTACCTTCATTTTGAGGAACTAGAATATAACTAATGAATTAGACTATTTTTTAGAATGTGACATTTCATAACTTTCCAACGTTTATATACAAGTCTATCTCAAATTCATGAGATGAGAGGTGAAAATTGATTCTATAAATTTACATACTACTTTTCTAATGTACAACTTTACTTCTTTATACCATAAGTGTAGTGTATAACTATCTATCTCTTATATGATTTAGAATAATATACAAATAAATTGCATATATAAATATATTTACTTAATTAGTTTATGTCTAAATTACAATTATTATAATAAAATTCAATTCCAACCAACCAAACGGCCCTTAACTAACTTCAACTTCAAGCGATTGATCGGGCGAGTGTAGGCATATATCATGGTTCTTGAGTCACGCTTCTCTATTACACTTATATTTTAAATTTTATTTTACAAACAATAAAATTTATAGTATAAAACAGTGTTTTACACATCCATTTACACGGTCTGCTAAAGATAACCTTAAAGTATGCCCGTGAGCACTTGTCTGCTCACAAGACTGAGTGACTGCCCTTGCCCCTCGACGTCGCAAAGACCGAAGAGGCAAGGAGCATTCGTCTACACCGGATGTCCATAAAGCCCTTACATGCACAATTTATCATTGTTTGTGTGCATTTTCTCACTAGATGAATGGTGTGTGTGATATGCACTTGCATGTATAATCCACTAAATGTACTGGAATTCAAAGGAAATGTTGAAAAAAAATACTTCATTTTGTTGGAGGGGCAATCAACTTCTATGAAAATATGTAGTCGTTGCCGGATTTTGTAACTGTTTTGCGGACAAGGTCGGTGTCGGTACCATGTAACTGGGGTACCCTCTCCTACTGTGTCAAGACAGATACCCGCGTGGTTACCTATAACTGCGCACTAAGAAACTGAGCAGCCGGGCCCATAGGTTCGGACCTGTCTAAGTAGATCATTAGCCTCGGGACCCGCTCCCCACTCGAAGCAGGTCCAATTGAAAATCGCCTAGAGGGGGGTGAATAGGTAAATCTGAAATTTACAAACTTTAAGCACAACTACAAGCCGGGGTTAGCGTTAGAAATAAAGTCGAGTCCGAAAGAGAGGGTAAAACAAATCACAAGCAAATGAAGGCGGATGACACAGTGATTTGTTTTACCGAGGTTCGGTTCTTGCAAACCTACTCCCCGTTGAGGTGGTCACAAAGACCGGGTCTCTTTCAACCCTTTCCCTCTCTCAAACGGTCACCTAGACCGAGTGAGCTTTTCTCCTTAATCAACGGGTCACTTAGACCCCTTACAAGGACCACCACAACTTGGTGTCTCTTGCTTGATTACAAAGGTGTTGAGAACAAGAATGGAGGAAGAAAAAAAGCGATCCAAGCGACAAGAACTCAAATGAACACAAAAATCTCTCTCTCACTAGCCACTATTTGTTTGGAGTGATTTTGGACTTGGGAGAGGATTTGATCTCTTGTTTGTATCTTGGAGTGAAGTCTAGAGCTCTTGTATTGAATGCAATGGCTGAAAACTTGGATACCTTGAAGTGCTGGTGGTTGGGGGTATTTATAGCCCCAACCACCAAAATGGTCGTTGGGGAGGCTGTCTGTCGATGGGCGCACCGGACAGTCCGGTCCGCCACCGGACACTGTCCGGTGCGCCAGCCACGTCACCCAACCGTTAGGGTTCTGACGGTTTCGACCGTTGGAGCTCTAACAGATTGGGGCACCGGACAGTCTGGTGCCGCACCGGACAGTCACTGTTCACTGTCCGGTGCGCCTTATGGCGCTGCTCTGACTCTGAGCGCGCTGTCCGCGCACTGTTCACGTTCACTGTTCACTTTTGCAGACGACCGTTGGTGTAGTAGCTATTGCTCCGCATGGCACACCGGACAGTTCGGTGCTACACCGGATAGTCCAGTGAATTATAGTGGAGTGGCTCTCTAAAAACTCGAAGCTGAGCAGTTCAGAGTTGATCTCCCTGGTGCACCGGACAGTCCGGTGCGCCAGACCATGGCAGCCTTCGGTTGGTTTTGCTACTTTCTTTTTGAACCCTAACTTTAACTTTTTATTGGTTTATGTTGAACCTTTGGCACCTGTAGAACATGTACTCTAGAGCAAACTAGTTAGTCCAATTGTTTGTGTTGGGCAATTCAACCACCAAAATCATTTAGGAAAAGGTTTGACCATATTTCCCTTTCAATCTCCCCCTTTTTGGTGATTGATGCCAACACAAACCAAAGGAAATATATAAGTACAGAATTGAACTAGTTTGCATAAGGTAAGTGCAAAGGTTGTTTGGAATTAAACCAATTTAAACTTTCATAAGATATGCATGGATTGCTTTCTTTCTTTTAACATTTTGGACCATGCTTGCACGACTTGTTTTGTTTTTGCAAATTATTTTGGAAAATCTTTTCAAAGTCCTTTTGCAAATAGTCAAAGGTATATGAATAAGATTTCGAGAAGCATTTTAAGATTTGAAATTTTCTCCCCCTGTTTCAAATGCTTTTTCTTTGACTAAACAAAACTCCCCCCTTAATGAAATTCTCCTCTTAGTGTTCAAGAGGGTTTTACAAATTGAAAGAAGATCAAATATTTTAGATACCAATTTTTGAAAACCTCCTCTTTTAAATATAGATATCAATTGAGATAGAATTTCTTAGAGGAATACTAATTTGAAGGATACCAATTGAAAACAATTTATTCCGAAAAAGTTTGAAATTGGCGTGGTGGTGCGGTCCTTTTGCTTTGGGCTAATACTTTCTCCCCCTTTGGCATTAATCGCCAAAAACGAAGTCTTTAGAGCCCTTTTACTTTCTCCCCAATGGTACAAATGAATATGATTGAAGATTATACCAAAGTTGGAGAGTGGTGCGGAGTGACGGTGAAGGGTAAATGATACCGATAGAGTGGAGTGGAAGCCTTGTCTTCGCCGAGCACTCCATTTCCCTTTCAATCTATGACTTAGCATAAGAATTTACTTGAAAACACATTAGTCATAGACATAAAAGAGATATGATCAAATGTATATAAATGAGCTATGTGTGCAAAGTATCAATCAAAATTCCTAGAATCAAGAATGTTTAACTCATTCCTAAGTTTGGTAAAGGTTTTCTCATCTAGTGGCTTGGTAAAGATATCAGCTAATTGTTCTTTGGTGCTAACATAAGCAATCTCTATATCCCCCCTTTGTTGGTGATCCCTCAAAAAGTGATACCGAATGGCTATGTGCTTAGTGCGGCTGTGTTCAACGGGATTATCCGCCATGCGGATTGCACTCTCATTATCACATAGGAGAGGGACTTTGGTTAATTTGTAACCATAGTCCCTAAGGGTTTGCCTCATCCAAAGCAATTACACGCAACAATGGCCTGCGACAATGTACTCGGCTTTGGCGGTAGAAAGAGCTACTGAATTTTGTTTCTTTAAAGTCCAAGACACCAGGGATCTTCCCAAGAACTGACAAGTCCGTGATGTGATCTTTCTATCAATTTTACACCCTGCCCAATCAGCACCTAAATAACCTATTAAATCAAAGGTGGATCCCCTTGGGGTACCAAAGACCAAACTTAGGTGTATGAACTAAATATCTCAAGATTCTCTTCACGGCCCTAAGGTGAACTTCCTTAGGATCGGCTTGGAATCTTGCACACATGCATACGGAAAGCATAATATCCGGTCGAGATGCACATAAATAAAGTAAAGATCCTATCATCGACCGGTATACCTTTTGATCTACGGAATTACCTCCCGTGTTGAGGTCGAGATGCCCATTAGTTCTGAAAGGGAAATGTGCCTTTGTGCCATTTCTATAATGTTTTGGTGATTAAGTTCCCAACACATATTCTTTAAGTCCTAATGTGCCAAAGTTTGAAAAGTGCAAATTAAGGCATGAGGTATGTTTCTAGACTTAGTACATTTGTTTTTGAATACTAATGAAGTTATCTAAGTGCTAGAAATAGTGAGAAAAGAAGAAGAAAAGAAACCGAAAAGACTTGGCTCTGTGCAGCCAAACTTTAGCTCAGTCTGGCACACCGGACTGTCCGGTGGTGCACCGGACAGTGTCCGGTGCGCCAGGCTGGTCTCCGGTGAAAAGACCGCTCTCGGGAAAAGATCAGCAGCGTACGGCTAAAATTCACCGGACTGTCCGGTGAGCCAACGGTCGCCAGCGCAATGGTCGGCCGCGCAATCCGCGGGCGACGCGTGGCCCGCAGAAACGGTCGGTTGGGCACACCGGACTGTCCGGTGTGCACCGGATAGTGTCCGGTGCGCCAACCGACCCCGAGGACCAACAGTCGGATGCGCCCGAAAAGGAAGGAGATCGCGCACCGGACAACTACAGTGACTGTCCGGTGGTGCACCACCCGACAGAAGGCAAGTTTGGCCTCCAACGGCTCCTAGCTGCCTTGGGGCTATAAAAAAAGGGACCCCTAGGCGCATGGAGGAGCAAGACAAGAATTCACTAACAATCCTAAGACTCCAAGACTCCAACTCCACGCATTCGATTCTTTGTGTTAGCGATTTGAGCTCCAATTGAGTCGTGAACTCTGTGTGTTGTGTTTTGAGCTCAAGTCGTGACTTGTGTGCGTGGTTGTGCTGCGTATTTGAGTCTTGTGTGTGTTGCTCTTCCCAACCTTACTCTTGTGCATTCTTTGTGATCAATATTGTAAGGGCGAGAGGCTCCAACTTGTGGAGATTCCTCGCAAACGGGAAGAAGACTATAAGGAAGAAAGTCGTGGTATTCAAGTCGATCATTGGATCACTTGAAAGGGGTTGAGTGCAACCCTCGTCCATTGGGATGCCACAACGTGGAAGTAGGCAAGTGTTACTTGGCCGAACCACGGGATAAAAACCGCGTGTCTCTTGTGATTGCTTTCTCTGTGATTGTTTTGTCCACAAGAACCCATCTCCCAACCACTTAGTCGTACTAACACTTTGAATTAAGTTTTTGTGGCTATTAGTGTTTGATTTTTACAGGATCACTTATTCACCCCCCTCTAGGTGCTCTCAATTGGTATCAGAACTGTACTCTTCATCTAAGGGACTAACTGCCCGAAGAGATGGATCCTAAGGGAAAGGGGATGGTGGTCAACGACAAGGAAAAGGAGTCTGTCATCAACGAGCCAAGAGACGACAAGCCTACTAACTCAGGCTCGAGTCAAAAGAAGAGAGAAGGGAAGAAGAAGAGGCGCATCAAGAAGATCATATACTACGACAGCGATGCCTCATCTTCTTCACCACACAACGATGACGACTCCTCATCAAAGAAGAAAACGGTTAATCAAAACTATTCATTTGATTATTCCCATATTCCGTACAATTCTAATGCTCATTTGCTATCAATTCCTCTTGGGAAACCCCCCCACTTTGATGGAGAAGATTATTCTTTCTGGAGTCATAAAATGTGTAGTCATTTATTTTCTCTCCATCCTAGCATCTGGGAAATTGTTGAAAACGGAATGCACTTTGATAGTACTGACAATGTCGTTTTTATAAATGAGCAAATTCATAAGAATGCCCAAGCTACTACTGTGTTGCTAGCATCTCTTTGCAGGGATGAGTACAATAAGGTGAGTGGCTTGGACAATGCCAACCAAATATGGGACACCCTCAAGATATCTCATGAGGGAAACGACGCCACCATGATCACCAAAATGGAGTTGGTGGAAGGCGAGCTGGGAAGATTTGTGATGATCAGGGGAGAGGAGCCAACACAAACCTACAACAGGCTCAAGACCTTGGTCAACAAGATTCAAAGCTATGGAAGCACAAGATGGACGGACCATGACGTCGTCCGACTCACGCTAAGGTCATTTACTGTAATTGACCCCCATCTTATCAATCTTATTCGTGAAAACCCCAGGTACACAAAGATGACACCCGAGGAGATCATTGGAAACTTTGTGAGCGGTCGCATGATGGTGAAGGAGGCTCGATACGTGGACGATGCACTCAACGGTCCACTACCCGTGTACGAGCCACAGCCCGTTGCTCTCAAAGCAACCAGCAGCAGGGAGGCGCTACCAAGCAAGGTAACACAAGTAGACGTTGTCGGGCTCAATGAGGATGAAATGGCGCTCATCATCAAGCACTTCAAGGCCGCGCTTAAAGGACGCAAGGAGTACCCCAACAAGAACAAGACAAGGGGAAAGCGCTCCTGTTTCAAATGCGGTAAGACTGGTCATTTCATAGCACAATGCCCCGATAATGATAATGACCAGGAACAAGAGAAATACGAGAAGAGAGAGAAGAAGAAGATCTACAAGAAGGCGAAAGGTGAGGCGCACCTTTGAAAAAAATGGGATTCGGACTGCTCTTCGTCCGACTCCGACGATGAAGGATTGGCTGCCTCGGCCTTTGTCGGTGTTTTGGGTCCGACCGCACACCCGGGGTTGCCCTCAAGGTGTTTTAGGAGTAGGACGGTGTCGCCGACTGTAGCTAAATGGTTCGTGCCAGATACACGAGGAACAATGGACAGTGTTTACAGGTTCGGGCCGCTTTGAGATGCGTAACACCCTACGTCCTGGCGAGTGTGCTTTATGTTACGGGTTACAAGGTAGCTCTCTAAAGCTAGAACGTAGAGAGTTGAGGTGGATGGCTGAGTAGTGGGATCGATTTGAAGGGGTGCCCCCTAGGCCTTATATATTCGACCGTGAGGCATTACATGCGGATGCAATAACAATACACCCCTAAGAGATAGTGAACTGATTGAGTCTATCTTCCTATAATTCTGCCGACTTATCCTCGCCTGGCTTTGTTGTACGCGTCTCCAGCGCGGGAAAGTCGGGTCTTCTGTTGTGGTTGCTTGCTCAGTGTCGTTGGGCCTTCCAGGCTTGCATCAATCCGGCCTTATGTCGATCTGCTTTACTGGTCGTTCCTCCCCAGGCCCATGAAGGAGTGACCTTACGATTTATTGGGTCCTTGGGCCTTTCGTGAGGTCTTTTATCCTTCCAGTGGACCCGAGGGATATCTGTCCCCCACAAGCCCCCGATCTTCGGGCTGATTTTGAGATAATCAGCCCAAAGATCCTAGGTCCAGCTTGCGGTCTTTGTTTATGACAAGAAATGCTTTCCAAGCAGTCTGGTAAAAACGATTTCTTACTGTCTCCTTCTGCTTTGATCACTCGTAAATTGGAGCCTTGTTTCATGCTTGTGCCTTAGAGGTCGGCATTTCATATTGTAGGACCCTGAACTTCATTGGGTGCACCGGAGGTGCACCCAATGGGTGTAGCCCCCGAGCTTCGAGTGGATTTTGGAAAATAATCCACTCGAAGGTCTTCATAAAAAATTATTTTTTATTTTCCACTCACACTTTGGTTGGAGGTCAGCCTTGTCTTTAATCTTGCCTTATGCCTTAGAACCCGACATTATCTTGGTTTGAAATGGTGATTCATGGGGTGCACCGAAGGTGCACCCAATGGGTGTAGCCCCCGAGCTTTGAGTGGATTTCTGAAAGTAATCCTCTCGAAGATCTTCATTTCGTGTCCTTTTGCTGAGGGTCATCTTTTCTTTTCTCGAATGCCTTAGAAGTCGGCATTATGTCATCGATATTATGCTTTAGAGGTCAACATTATGTCATCAATATTATGCTTTAGAGGTCAGCATGCATTTTGTCTTTTGCAGCCGAGTTCGTGATCCGCCCATATCTTGCTAGGTGGTGCAATTTATTTGCTCTGCGACTGATTGGACATTTGATGGACGTTCCCTGGCTAGTCTTCACGTCGCTTCTGTCGGTCAGATTTTGTACTTCACCGGCTATATTTGGCTTTCCTTTGATCCTTACTGATATCTCATTTTTGTCTTGAGGTATTCATTGCATGCCCTGCACGGATGTGACAGTTTTGAAAAATATACTAATAATTCCTGGGCGTCCCCCCAATGGGTGTGGGCAAGGGACGGCTTGGTACGCTGAGTGTTTTAGCCGGCTGCTTCTGAGTAGTAATGTGATGTGACGGCGGGTGTAATCATATCGCCCGCGTGGTTGACTGGAGTCCCAATGGGTGTTGCGTTGCGTGAAACGGCGTCAGCCGCCTGACGTGTCTTCAGACGGGTTGAAGTGTGTATTGAATGCTTTGCGACTGTTCAGTGACCGTGGTTGGAGGTGAGCGGTTGCCTTCTTCTTCTATAAATAATGCCTTTGCCTCTCCGGCTTTTTCACATCTCTTGTTGTTCTCTGCTGCTTGCTTTCTTCTTCTTTCTTTATTTCCACCATGGGCAAGGGTAACAAACGCAAGCGCGAGCCGACTCCTCCATCGGAGGACTTCGGTGACTCGGAATACTCGGAGGAGGAGTTCTCCTCTGAGTCCGAGGGGTCTCCCGCTCCCGTCTCTCCCCCGGCGTCGTCCGACGACTCGGACGACTCTCAGGGGATTGCCGCGGAGGTCTGGACTTACATCCGGGCCGTCGAGCGCTCCGGGCTCGAGGGCTCGGATGAGTCAGAGTACTCCTCGGACGAGGAGGACTCGCCCGAGGAGGACGGCGATGGTGACGACGACGACGACGACGGAGGCGACGACGACGATGACGGTGACGGCGGCGGCAGGGGCGGCAACGGCGACGACAAGGGTGGCAACGGCGGCGACAACAGCAAGGGCAACAACAAGGCCAGTGGCTAGATGCCACTGGTCTTTAGATGTTAGTATAGTGTAATGAAATAATGTAGCAGTATTTAGTAGTGTAGAGTAGTATAGTGTAGCGTAGTAGTAGTAGTAATAGCAGTAGGGAAGTATCAACTCATAATGAGTTGATTTGTAAGTACGGTTACTTCCCTTAATGAAGAATGACTTCGTCTCCTCCTGTGTCAATTATTTTGCTTCATAGTAAGTTGATCTCTTATTTGTGAAGTTGATTCCTTCGGAATAGAAACTAAGTAATTCGGGCATCATATCGCCGCTTTGGGGGTGATGGCCGAGCTATTATTGTCGATATTTACGCATTTGAAATAGAGTCCGAGTGATGACGAAACCATGTCAGCGTCGGAATGACTGATGATCATGTCGGCGCTCTTAGAGGTCACAACCGAGTGAATTGTGACGACGCCAGCGTTTTTTAGAGATAACCGCCGAGCGACTGAGGACATCGTCGGCGCTTTAGAGATAGCTGCCGAGCGACTGAGGACATCGTCGGTGTTTTTAGAAATAAATGCCGAGCGACTGGTGATAATGTCGGCGTTTTAGAAATAACAGTCGAGCTAGAACGGGCCGTGTCGGCCATTTTGAGGATAATAGCCGAGTGATGATGTGGCACACCGGGGTTTTAGAAGTAACCGCCGGGTGACAACGTGGCACGCCGGTGTTTTAGAAGTATCTGTTGGGCGACAACGTGGCACGCTGGTGTTTTAGAAGTAATTGCCGGGTGACAATGTGACACGTTGGTGTTTTAGAAGTATCTGCCGGGTGCTGACTGGGCGCTTTTGGAAACGATATCTGACTCGGGAATATCCCATATGTACTGCGCTTTCAGCCGCCTCTGCTTTCCGTGCCCTAGTTCTTGCTTTCCAGCCTCCAGATCCTCTCTGCAATTCGGCTCCCGCTCTGTTCGCTAGTGGAGTTGAGATGGCGCCCAAGAGAAAAGCCTTGAGTTCATCCGCTGTGGTGATTCCCCCCATCGACCCAAACAGCCAGTTGCCTTTCGCAGGTAACCATATGTCTGTTGTGTCCGAGCCTGACCTTCTCCATCTCGTGTCCATCGGGGTTCTTCCCCCGAGGGAGCTCTGTTCTTGGCGGATTTGCCACGGGGTCACTGTTCCAACAGAGGACACCCACGAATCCGTGATTTATGTTCCTTTTCTTCTCCGCGGTCTCGCTCTTCCTATTTCTCCCTTTTTCCGCGGTCTCCTTGATTTCTATCGCCTTAATTTGACCCACCTGAATCCCAATTCCATTCTGCAAATTTCCATTTACGTTCATTTATGCGAAGCTTTTCTTGGCGTCCTGCCACATTTTGGACTGTGGAAGTACCTGTATCACTGTCGCCCTGGAATGGCCGGGGGGCAGCATCAGCTGGTTGGGGGTGCTAGTTTAGAGATGCGCCGTGGGAGGAAGTCTGATTATCTTGAAATCCCTCTCAAGGATAGTATCAAGGGATGGCGCTTGGAGTGGTTTATTGTTGAGAACCACGGAAGTTCTCTCCCCCCACGGTCGGGGAGACAGCCGGATGTTCGCACTCCAAGTTGGACCGAATCCCCCACTGATCAGTAGGTGGCTGAGGCAGGGGCTTTGCTAGCTGAAGTTGGACTGCTGAAGGAGAGGGGCCTGACTGCTGAGGTTGTGGTTGCTGATTTTGTCTTTAAGAACATTCAGCCGTTGAAGGATAGGGCATAGCCGGCTTATCTGTACCGAAGTCTAACTGACTCGACTCGGGTTACCAACAGAAGAGTTCCCGCTGCAGATTTGGTGAACCGACTTGAAATGATTCTTAGAGGCAAGGTATCAAATGTTGGTGCCCCAGTGGCATACTCGGCCTGGAACCTGCCTCCTTCCAAAGCCTTCACTCATTTTGTGTCGAATCCACCTGTCGCTGATGGCGGTTTGGGCCTTAGAGTGCGACCCTCTGCTGAAGAAGTTAACGATTTGGTTGCCTCGCTCAGGGAAATTCCTGATGATGAACGGTAGGTCCACTTTGAGGTGCCTTTGGATCCTAGCGATGCAGAGATAAGTGATATGCTTGATATGTTGGCTGAGGACTCTTCTGATGCTGCTCCTGCTGGGACACTGGTGGTGGCGCCTCTCCCAGAAGCTGGTACAACCTTGGATATTCAGAGACCTGCCAGTGTTCGCCCAAGACGCCCTTGCCGAGCCAATCAACTTGATCCTTCTGCTGATGAGCAGAAAAAGAAAAAGAGACGTCTTCGGCGAGTATCTAGTTTAGATCGGGATGTTGGTCCTTCGGTTCCTGCTGCTGAAGAAGTGCATGTGCCTGAATTTACTGACGCTGACCCCAATGGGGGTGCTCCATGTGCTGCTGACCCCAATGGGGGTGCTCCATTGTAGCATCCCAAAATTTCAAATCCTGAAATTTTCTCAAACTCCCTCTAAATTCAAAATGAATTTCAAGTTTCATTTCAAAATGTTTGTTTGCGAGATGATATCAACAAATAAAATATAGTGGTCTATATTATCTCCAAAATCCTCCTCAAAATATCCTACAAATATTTTCTGAGTGATCCCCCTCAAATTCTTTCCAGAAATACTGCTCAGATATTTCCCCAGTAACCCCCCTTTGATTTCTTTCCAGAAATACTGCCCAAATATTCCACCGATGTATCTCCGGATATTTTCCTCTTGAGAAATACCTTCAGAATCATTTTTCAAGACCCTACAAATATTTTCTTCATAACTTTCCTCATGTCCATACGTATACGTATGCCTCCAGTGTCATACGGTGAGCTCTATAAGCTAATTACACTTATACAAGACAAATACATGCTAACCTCCCACTAATCCTCTCATCCTCCCACTAATCCTCTCATCCCTCCCCCTAATCCCCCCACCATGGCTATAAATAGAGGGGCAAGGGCCTCCTCTCATCCCACCCCAAGCCATTTCATGGCAACTCTCTCCCTCCCACACACCCACTCCATGTTCCACACAAGCACACACTAGCACAAGGATCGTTCGATCGTTCTTCGATCGTTCGTCCCCTGTTCTTAGTTTGTTCGTTCGTTCGTCCGATCGTTCGATCGTTCGTCCGATCATTCATGGTTCGTTCGTCCGTTCGTCCGATCGTTCGATCGTTCGTCCGTTCGTTCGTCCAAATAATCTTTTTCCTACCGTTATGCTGCCGAAATTCCGATCGTTCGTTCATTCGATCATTCGATCGTTAATCGTTCGTTCATAGTTCCTATTCATCGTTCATCGTTCGTTCATAGTCCCTATTCATCGTTCTTCCAGATAATCTTTGACCTGCCGTTATGCTGCCGAAATTCCGATCGTTCGTTCGTTCGATCATTCGATCGTTCATCGTTCGTTCATAGTCCCTATTCATCGTTCATCGTTCATTCATAGTCCCTATTCATCGTTCTTCCAGATAATCTTTGTCCTGCCGTTATGCTGCCGAAATTCCGATCGTTCGTTCGTACGATCATTCGATCGTTCGTCCGTTCGTTCGTCTAAATAATCTTTTCCTACCGTTATGCTGCCGAAATTCCGATCGTTCGTTCGTCCGATCATTCGATCGTCCGTCCGTTCGTTCATAGTTCCTATTCATCGTTCATCGTTCGTTCATACGAACTATTCACTATCACTATTCACCATTACTATTCATCGTTACTATTCACATACACTATTCATCATCGTTACTATTTATCATTACTATTCATCATTGTTACTATTCATCAATGATATCTATAATTACTTTTCCATCTCCACTATTCATCGTTACTAATCATCGTTACTATTCATCGGTCATCTAGTCATCCCAAATTTCAACTACTCATCCATCATGTTGTCCAGTCCACCTAAGACCAGCCAGACCCATGTTCCAATCATACGAACTCCGGTGACTGTGGTTTTCCTTCCAGTGGGAACTTCCCATCTAGTCACCCATCCCAGGTTTCCCCAAGTTGAGCATGCTTGACTTTGAGATTCCTTCGAACCAGGCTTCCAAACTCAGATTCCAATAATTCTTGTTTCTAAATTCTTATCAAACTATTCCCTATCCAACCATGTCATCTCTTAAGCATGGTTCATATTCCAGAAGACTCCCAAAATACTCTTGTCCCATATTCTGCCTATAACTCTCTTGTTCATACTAAGTCAGACGATTCATTTGTCACTATTCTCACCAACAGTGAACTTCACTGTGCTACACCACATACACCCAGCTATAAATACCCCCAGCTACCCTCTCCCACTCCACACACTTAACACCCTCAGCCAAGGCTAACACCCCACCCACTCAGTTACTCTGCTCTGCTGGCTACACGCATAGTGTCGCTTCGCCTCCAGTCCACCCTCCTGGTAAGCACCTCCGCTCCACCACTAGTAGTATCTCAACACCACATGGCATAGATTCTACTCAAGACTCTACCCATCCATATATCTATTCTGACCACTATACTAAATATTTGTTGGTATACTTGTTGGTTTGTATGTTTGCTTGTTCATGTTGCATAGTTATCGGAGCGTTCGTGCCGTCTCGTGGAGGCTAGATCTGCAAGTCTACGCCAGGCAGTGGAGCTAGAAGCCAGTTCCACGAGCTCCCCTTCCTCCTTCGTCGGATAAGCACTGCAAGCTCACTGGATCCCTTTGATGCATAAATTACCTATGTTTTACAACCACAACCCTCAGCCTGTTATTTTATGCATGATATGATTTTAAGACAAGTTATTATGGCCACCCAGCCGCTTGCCGCAATCAATCCCTGATATATTTGTTACAAATGATTTGAGGAAAGGTGTGAGTTTTCAAAAGAAAATGTTTTTCAAAATGTGTATGATGAAGGGTTTTCACCCTTATCACCTTTGAGTAGGGATGATCAGGGACTCCCTGGTTTAGGGGAGGGCCTAAGGTGATGGCTCAGCTGGTTTAGGCGTGAGCAGAAGGATTGTCCCCTCATATAAGGACCGGTTTGTCATCCTTCATTACCTGTACTCATGATAAGTACAACCACTCGAGACTGTGTGGGCAGTCACTCAATCTGAACTCGTACGGTCCAACCCCAGGGTTATGAAGGCTGGGGAGCACCGGGAGGATAAGGAGGGGGAATGTTTTGTCCGGTTTGGGCATGGCGGTGGCCTGACTCCTTCCGGTATAACCGTTAAGGTTAGGACGTGCGGGGAAAGAAAGA
Source organism: Zea mays (assembly GCF_902167145.1). Classification (NCBI taxonomy): domain Eukaryota; kingdom Viridiplantae; phylum Streptophyta; class Magnoliopsida; order Poales; family Poaceae; genus Zea; species Zea mays. The sequence goes on along the minus strand of NC_050097.1, from coordinate 181,071,710 downwards.
GATTCGGATTCGGATCTCATTGATCATGAGATCGCAGAGCCAGACTAGTGGGTAAAGTGTACCCCTCTGCGCAGAGTTCAAACCTATTCGAATAGTCTGTGTCCACAGGAATGGACGAGTCTGGTGTGGTATGGCAATTAGTGTTTTGTTTCCAAAAAAAGGGTGCGTTTGAGAAAAGTGGTTTTTAAAAGGTTCGGCGGTTGAGCCGTGAGCTATGGTGGACGGGAAGTCCAGTAGCTGTTTTTGAAAAGGAAAACCAGTGGGAAACTGCTGAGATACCTGGATGGTTTAGTCCAGGGGATTTTGTTATAATACTAAAAAACTTCCTGCTCCTTTTGGAGAGGATGCACTTTGCAAAAATACAAAATGTTTTTCAAAACAACTCTGCATAAAATATTGCTGTTTCTGCAAAATATCCTGAGCTCCACATATTCCATGCATTATATCTGATTTCTCCATTCCACGGGTGAAGGTGGGCTGCTGAGTACATTTGTACTCACCCTTGCTTATTTGTTGTTTTTCAGAAAAAGGAGATCGGGTAAGAGTTACGACTGTTCCCAACCTTGCATGTGGCTGTTGGACCGCTGATTTGCTTCGCTGCGTATATCGGGCTGCTTCAGCCCCACTCTGATGATTTGTCCTGAGTTGTGGACCAACTCTTAAAGTTGTTCGACACATGTATAGGTTTGTCTCATTTAAGCAGATCTGGAATCATCTGATGTATAAATGTGTTTACTAGCCTCCTGAGACTAGTAATTGTATCACATTTGAGTCCCAAAGGATCGGGACGCTTCATCCATCTGCTGCTGACCCTAATGGGTGTGCTCCATCTACTGCTGACCCCAATGGGTGTGTTGTCTGTGTTGCTGATGAAAACGACGGGGAGGAAGAAGATGAGGTCCCTTTGACTCGGAAGAACAGTCGGCAGTATGTCGCCAGTGGGGAAAGTAGTGGAGTTCCTTCTCTTGCTCTGTCTGCCCTCATTGGCCTACAAGAATTGTCCCTGACAAACTTTGATCAGACTCTTGAAGATATGGTTCCAGAGGATCTGCTATCAGAGCCAGCGGATGATGGTGCGACGAATGTTTGTGCTGATGTGCTTGACGCCGGGTTGGGGTCATCCCGGGCAGCGTCCCGTGCCTCATCGACCTTAGAGCACGGTCTTGAGGGTCAGGAAACTGACTTGGATCGTCTTGTTCCTATGGAAGTAACTGAGGGGCCTTCAGCCTTAGAGACGGCCACTGTAGAGAACTTGGTCCTCAAGGATGGTGTTGACGCTTACCCAGCCCCCGAGGATGTTGCCGGGGATGACTCGGCTCGGGTGGGAAGCGCAAGCCACTGCCCAGCCCCCGAGGGTACTGACGGAGATGATTCGGCTCAAATGGGTAGTGGAAACTATGGCCCAGCCCCCGAGGGTGTCCGAGCGGGGTCTCCCTCTTGTACTTCCATGGATGTTCACGCGAGATCTCCTCCACACTCTGGTTGCATGGTGGTAGCCCAAGCTTTGGGCCAGGGAGTCGCTTTAGAGGTTAGCGTTCCCGCTGACCAAGTTTTGGGCTCTGTTGATGGCACTGAGTTGGTTCCTGCTGGTTCATTGCGAGCTAATTCGGGTGATGGCCCTATGCTGAGTCATCAATTGATCTCTCACGATTTGGGAGTCCCTTCGTTCTTCTCCAACCTCCAGGTACTGTGATATATTCTAGCCTGACTTTTACACCATATGAACTGCTGTCATTACACTCATCTGTTCTCCATATCAGACATTGGTGGACGGGATGGCTAGTCAGCTGAGGTTGCAAGGTGCTTCTGTTCTAGAAGGAGTTTCGTCTCTGGCACGTTGGAATCCAGTGCTGCTTCAACATCGTGTCTCTGACTTGGAGGTGACAAATGCTGGTTAGTGCTCTTTTGCTTCTCTTCGTCTACCTTGTTGAACTGCCTTACACTTTGACCCTTTTTGCTTGATTGTCTCTCGCTAGATATGGCTCGGCAGATTTCCATTCTTGACGAGAAACATTCTCAAGGTCAGGCCGAACTGGTCCGGCGGTGTTCTGATTTTGAGGAAAAGTATTCTCAAAGCCAGACTGAGCTGGCCCAGGTCTCTGCTACTCTAAATGACGCTAAGACGCTGAACTCTACTCTTCGCGCTCAGCTTGATTCTGAAAAGGTGACTTATGAAAATGTGCCTTGTATTGCTGTGCTCTTATTACTTGCTTGATGTTTGAAGGAGTTGATTCTTGTTTGCAGGAAGAAAAATGTGCCCTTGTTGCTTCTCGCGATAATCTTGGCAGACTGTATCGTGATTCTAGCAACTCGTTGACCATCCTGGAGAGGAGCCATCGCTTTACCATGGAGGAGTTAGACAATCATCGTTGTAAGCTGCAGGAATTCACGGATGATGTGATCCGTCTCAGGCAGTTGATATCGGCTAAAGACGCTGCTATCAAAGAACTGCGCGCTTCCAAGAAGTCCATTGCCCAGGAGCTAGAGACCGCTCAATTGGCTGCCAAAGTTGCTGAAGAAACTTCCATTACTCTGAGAGCCCAGCGCTACAGAGCCATGGATAAAGCCATTCGCGCGGGGCGAATCTTGATGAGGAGACCCGGCGTGGTTGTTCCTGATGATATAAGGGCTGACGTGAACGCTGCTCCTGATTCCTCAAGCCGCCCTTCTTTGTCGGTTGCTCCTGAGAAAGATATTGAAAAATAGAGAAATATTTTGCGTGCTTTGAGCGCGCGGTTATCATGATCGGATATTTGTTAGAGGACACCAGTTCAGCATTTGAATGATATTGTTACTCTCCTATTGTTTTAGAATTCAACAGTACGTAAATTTGCAGTAGTAAAATGTTGTGTGATGGTTTTGAAACTTGTTTATGGGATATAGAAGTCACCCCTATATGAGTATTCGTAAGCATGCGAAATCGCCTTAAGTCGTTGCTGACTTAAATCGATTGCTTTTGTTAATAGGGCATAGTGGTCACCCTGAGTTGAGTAAGCGCGAGCATGTTGCACCGTCTTAAGTCATTGCCGACTTAAGTCGATTACTCCGTTAGCAGGGCATAGTGGTCACCCCGAGTTAAGTAAGCGCGAGCATGTTGCACCGTCTTAAGTCGTTGCCGACTTAAGCCGATTGCTCCGTTAGCAGGGCATAGTGGTCACCCCGAGTTAAGTAAGCGCGAGCATGTTGCATCGTCTTAAGTCGTTGCCGACTTAAGCCGATTGCTCCGTTAGCAGGGCATTGTGGTCACCCCGAGTTAAGTAAGCGCGAGCATGTTGCACCGTTTTAAGTCATTGCCGACTTAAGCCGATTGCTCCGTTAGCAGGGCATAATGGTCACCCCGAGTTAAGTAAGTGCGAGCATGTTGCACCGTCTTAAGTCGTTGCCGACTTAAGCCGATTGCTCCGTTAGCAGGGCATAGTGGTCACCCCGAGTTAAGTAAGCGCGAGCATGTTGCACCGTTTTAAGTCGTTGCCGACTTAAGCCGATTGCTCCGTTAGCAGGGCATAGTGGTCACCCCGAGTTAAGTAAGAATACAAGTCAATCATGAACAAACTGAGTATTCTTGAAGCCTTTTTTATTGATGACATATTTCCCATTTTACAGAGTACATTGTCGTCCCGATAGCTTTTGAAATGCAGCTAGGGATAAAACTTCCTGAGGTGTTCTATATTCCAGGAGTTCCCAATTTCTGTGCCGTCCATTTGAGTGAGACGATATGATCCTGGCCGAGTGACTTCTGCTACTATGAATGGTCCTTCCCATAAGGGCGATAACTTGTGCCGTCCCTCCCCCGTTAGAATTCAGCGAAGGACGAGATCTCCCATTGAAAAGGATCGTTGTCGCACGACCTTGTCGTGATAGCGTCTCAGAGTCTGCTGGTACCGTGCCGATTGAATTACTGCGTTCAGCCGCTCTTCTTCGAGTATATCAACATCTTCCAGCCTAGTTGCTTCGGCCTCTGCTATGCTTTCAAAGATCAACCTTGGCGCCCCAAACTTGAGATCAGCAGGTAGTACTGCCTCTGGCCCATAGACCATGAAGAAAGGAGTGTTTCCATGTAGAGCTCGGCTAGGTTGGGTTCTTAGGCTCCAAACGACGTAGGGCAATTCCCTTATCCACTTTCCTGCGAACTTTTCATTTTTATCGAAGACCTTTTTCCTGAGTGCCTCCAATATCATCCCGTTAGCTCGTTCAACCTGCCCGTTGGCTCTCGGGTGTGCTACCGAAGCATACTTGACCTGAATGCTTTTTTGCTCGCAGAAATCGAAGAACTCTGAACTTGTGAAGTTGGATCCCAGGTCGGTTATGATACTGTTCGGTATTCCGAACCTGAATATTATGTCTTGTATGAATTCCACGGCTTTAGCTGAGGTTAAAGAAGCAATGGGTTTGAACTCTATCCATTTAGGTAGTGTTTGGTTGAGGAGTCAAGTAGAACAGAGTCGTTCCATCCCTGATTCTAGGAATGGAGCCGCTCTGTTCTGTGTTTGGTAATCTGGAACAGAGCGGCTCTGTTTTTGTTTGGTTGCAGAGTGAACGGAACGGAGCGTGACTGTGATAGCGGGATGGGAACGGAGCGGCTCCGTTCGGTTGATTTTTTGGAGTGGAATGGTTCCGGATCTGAGGAGAATATTCCCTAATTGGAGTCATTCCGTTCTAGTTCCTTTGTAACCAAACAGCAACAAAACTGGAACAGAACGGCTCTGTTCTACTTGGCTCTTCAACCAAACACTACCTTAGTGAATTTGTCGATTGCTACCAGCACGTGAGTGTATCCTCCTTGAGCTTTCTTGAAAGGTCCAATCATATCTAGCCCCCAGCATGCGAAGGGCCAAGTCACCGGTATGGTCTGCAGTTGCTGTGCTGATAGATGTTGTTGCTTTGACAAGTACTAGCAAGTTTCGCACCTCCGAACTAACTCGGCTGCATCACTTTTCGCTATTGGCCAATAGAATCCCGACCTGAAGACCTTCCCGACTAGTGTCTTGGACGCTGCGTGTATTCCACATTGTCCAGCATGGACCTCATCTAGAAGTCGCTTTCCAGTAGATGAGAGAACGCATATCATGAAGATGCCTGATGCGCCCCTTCTGTATAGTGTCTCCCCAATGAGTGTGTAGTGAGCTGACTGTCTAGCGATGCGCTCGGCTGCATTTTTATCGTCTGGTTCCTCTTCATTCTTTATATATCTGATGATCAGCCTTCTCCAGTCATCAGAGCCTGACTCTGGTTGATTCACGATATTACACTCTTCTGCCTGATCCATTGAGATGCTTGGATGTGGTATTTCTTGTACAAAGACTCCGGGTGGGACCTGAGTTCGACTGGATCCTAGCTTGGACAATACATCGACTGCCGTGTTTCGATCTCTTTCTACATGATGAAATTCCAGACCTTCAAATTTATCTTCTAGTTTTCGGACGGCAGTGCAGTATTTTCCCATTAAATCATTCGAACAGTCCCATTCTTTATTTATCTGGCTTATGACTACCAGAGAATCTCTGTATACCATCAGTCTCTTGATGCCTAATGATATAACAATGTTCAGTCCGTGGATCAGAGATTCATACCCGGCTGCATTGTTAGAGGCTGGAAATAGCAACTGGAGGGCATATTTGAGGTGCTCGCCTCCAGGTGCGATGAAGAGAATTCTCGCGCCTGCTCCCTGCAGCTTCAGCGAGCCATCAAAATACATCCGCCATACTTCTGCAGCTTCTGGGTTCTCTGGTACTTGTTGTTCAGTCCATTCTGATATGAAGTCAACCAATGCTTGAGTTTTGATGGCAGTGCGAGGTCGAAATTCGATGTCATGAGATCCCAGTTCATAGGCCCACTTGGCTATTTGGCCAATGGCTTCCTTGTGGTGAAGGATATCCCCTATCGGAAAACCAGTGACTACTATGACTTTGTGGTCATCAAAGTAGTGACGCAGCTTGCGGGCAGTTAGAAGTACTGCATATAATAGCTTCTGAACTTGAGGATACTTTTTCTTCGAGGGACCCAGAACTTCACTGATGAAATAAACAGGATGTTGCACTGGGTAGGCATGTCCTTCTTCTGCTCGCTCGACTACCAACGCGGTGCTTACCACGTGAGTCGTGCAAGAGATATACAGCAGCAGATCTTCAGCTAGTTGAGTTGACGTGGCTCGCCGTGGCGGCTTTAGTACTGGCGGCGTTGTCAAGAATTTTTCCAGTGCATCTAGGGCTTCCTTTGCTTCTGAAGTCCACTAAAACTTATCCACTTTCTTGAGTAGCTTGTAAAATGGTAAACCTTTTTCTCCCAGCCTGGATATAAATCTGCTCAGAGCTGCCATGCATCCGGTAAGTCGCTTAACCTTCTTTTGTGATCGCGGTGCCTCCATTTTCATGATAGCTTCAATCTTATCCGGATTAGCTTCAATTCCCCGGTGGCTGACAATAAATCCGAGTAGCTTTCCTGCTGGTACCCCAAAGACACATTTTTCGGGATTAAGCTTCCATCGATATCGCCGTAGACTATTGAAAACTAGTTGTAAGTCTTCGATGAAGTTTTCCGAGTTCTCCGTTTTGATTACCACATCATCTACGTAGGCTTCCACACGCTTGCCCCAGTGATCGGCTAAGCATGTTTGAATGGCTCTCTGATAAGTCGCTCCAGCGTTTTGAGGCCAAACGACATGGAGGTATAGCAGAAAGCACCGAACAGAGTGATGAACGCTGTTTTTTCCTCGTCTTCCTTTGCCAAACTAATCTGATGGTATCCGGAATAGCAGTCCAGGAAAGACAGCACAGAACATCCAGCGGTGGAGTCTACCACCTGATCTATCCTAGGGAGCCCGAAGGGATCCTTTGATCAATGTTTGTTGAAATCTGTATAGTCGACGCACATACGCCAATCCACTTTATTCTTTTTGAGTACAAGAATAGGGTTGGCTAACCACTCGGGATGTAACACCTCTCTAATAAACCCAGCCGCGACCAAGCGAGCTAGCTCAGCTCGAATGGCCTCTCTTTTGTCGGGCGTGAAGCGATGTAGTTTTTGCCGAATCGGCCTTGCCTGGGGGTAGACCTTCAGTTTGTGCTCGGCCAGTTCTCTCGGGACTCCCGGCATATCCGCAGGTTGCCATGCGAATATGTCTCGGTTGTCTTGCAGAAACCGGACGAGCGCACCTTCCTATTTATCGTCCAGGCTGGAGCTGATGATGGCAGTCTTGCGTTCATCAGCAAACCCCAGGTTGATCCTTTTAGTTTCTTCAGTCGGCCGCATAGAGGTCGCGGCTTGAGCTTCATTCGCCGGTGCCGTAAGGTCTTCCTCAGGCTTAGAGTTCGCCTGCGCTGAAGAAGTTGCCGACGGTTTTGTGGTGAGGGCTGCTTGAATGGCCACTCGGAAACATTCTGCGGCGCCTTGGAAGTCAGCGCGCACAGTTATGATTCCTTGTGGTCCTGGCATCTTCAATATCATGTACGTGTAATGCGGAATGGCCATGAATTTTGCCAATCCCGGCCTCCCGATGATGGCGTTGTACCCGTAGTCGAAGTTTGCCACTTCGAACCTCACGAACTCGGTTCTGTAGTTCTCCGGAGTTCCGAACGTGACGGACATGTAGATGTGGCCTAGCGGGTATTCCCCTTCAGTCGGCACGATGCCGAAGAAAGGAGTGTCTGACTCGTGGAGCTCTTTGAGGTGAACTCCCAAGCCTTGGAGTGTCCGGGGGAAGGTGACGTTGATGCTGCTCCCCCATCCACTAACACCTTCTTCACCCTGCTCTCTCGGATCACCGGATCGACGAGGAGCGGGTATTTGCCTCGGTGGTCGAAGTTGAGCCATTGATCTGCCCGAGTGAAGGTGATCGGGTGCTCCGACCATCGGTACGGAGCGGGAGGACCGGTGGTCGCCACCAATATCTGGCGATCGTTGAGCTTTTGTTGTCTTCTGTTCTCCTGCAATCCGTGTCCGCCGAAGATGACGTTGACCTCCCTGTCAACACGCGGGAAGGCTCCTCCTCCTCCCTCCTGCTGCTGCTGGGGTTGTCGTGGTTCTTCTGGTCCTCCCCGCAGCGGAGGAGGAGGTAGAGGTTGGAAGGGTCGGCCGTGTCCGACGGAGTGCTTGAAGTCCCTGCAGTTCTGAAGGGTGTGGCGCATGTCCTTGTGGTACGGGCACTGGGCGTCGAGGATGTCGTCTAGCGTGCGCTCGCCTCCACGAGGTCCTCCCCGGGCGCGAGAGGCAGGTGGTCTGGCGGCGTGCACTTCTTCGCGAGGTCTTTTCTCCCAGCGTTTGTCGGGTTGCTGGTTCGCGTCGCGTCGTGGCGCTGCCGGTGCGGGCTTCGCTCCCCCGATGAGGTCCTGAGCTCGCTCGTCGGCGGTGATGTAGAGGTCGGCTTCCCGGAACAGCTGCTCGGAGGTAGTTGGTGCTTTCTGCAGTATGGCTCGGACGAAGGCCGAGTCATTGGATCCTCTGTAGAAGTCCTCGATCACGGCCGCCTCCGTGACCTCGGGGATACGATTTCTCATGGTCTGGAACCTTTTGAGGTACGACCGGAGAGTTTCGTCCCCCCGACGCTTGATGGATTTGAGGTCCCATGGTTGCGCTGGTTTGTCGGAGAGGGACTGAAAGTTGGCGGTGAAGCGTCGACTGAAGTCGCTCTAGTCGTCGATGCAGTGTCGGGGTAGATGTCCCAGCCATTATAGTGCGTCTTGCCCGAGGACAATGGGTAAGTACGTAGTCATCACGTCCTCGGACGCTCCGGCGGCTCGAGCGGCGGTGGTGTAGACGGCCAGCCAGCCTCCTGGATCCTGCTTAGGTTCATATTTGTCGACATTGGATACCTTGAAGTTAGGGGGCCACTGAATGGCCCTAAGGCATGGAGTAAGGGCAGTCACTCCACACGTGTCCTCCTGTCGTCGGGGATGATGTCTGTCCCGAGGAGGGGAGTAGTTGTTGTGGTTCCTCGACCGTCCCCGGGTAGTACCACCAGTCGAGGTCGTTGCTGACTCGGTTCTGGTGGCCTGACTCCGAGCTGGGATGCCATGATCCCTGTCGTACTCCTCCCGGCGGCGGATCTCGTTCTCATGTCGTCGTTCACGCGAAGCATTGATGGAGCTTCGCGCGTCCCGGCGACTATTGATGGCGTGTCGCAGATCGTTCGGCGGGTGAGCAAGAGGTAGAAGATGGTTGGCTGCTTGGGTAAACAGTCGTCAATAGCCCTCGGCGTCGGGAGTCCGAGGGAGTCCATCGGCTATCCGAGCTAGTACTCCCCCGACTTCACTCGGTGTGTTCATGGCTCGGGCGAAGTCGGGATTCAGGTTACGCCCGAAGAGTGGATTTTCCCGGCGTTGCCTTGCGTCATGCTCGGCCTGTTCCTGAGTTCGTCGGTGATCACGTCGTCGGGAGTTCCTTCGTTCTCTGAAGACGCGTTCCTCCGGAGTTTCTCCTATCTCTGAGACCTCGTCTCGTGAGACAGGTTGCTCTGGGTCCCGCTCTCCGGCCTCGTGATGTCGCTGGATATTTCGGCGTCGGTTCCTCCGTCGGCGGGATTCCCGTTGAGGAGGTTCTTCTCCGGGCACGGTCGACTCATCGTCGAAGACGGGGGGCGACTCCACTCTCCCGATGAAGAGGACGTCGGGGTAGAATGGTGCGGCGGTCGTGGCGATCTTCTTTCCGTTCTCCTTTGAGGGCGGAGGAACGGAAAGAACAACTTGCTTCCTCCCGGTCTTGTTTGCCTCCTTCTTCCTTGCGATTTGCGTCCATTCTTTCGTCGAGGAAGTAGACAGTGGAGTTCTCCGGGTCAGCGGGCCCTTGGCCCCTGGCTTGCCGAAGGCGATCTTTTTTCGGAGCGCTGGAGGTTGCGCTTTTTCCTTCTTCACCCCGATATTCTCGGAGCGTGTTGGAGTGGGCTTCTTCTTTGGCGGATCAGCGATGCGGTGTAGAGTTCCCTCTTCATCTGTTATGGACGAGATAGTTCCAAAGCAAAATACGGACCCGGGACGGAGGGTGATCTTGCGGTGGAAGGTGACGGCCATTGAGCTAACTTAGATCGGCGACACACCCCCTACCTGGCGCGCCAGCTGTCGGTGTTTTGGGTCCGACCGCACACCCGGGGTTGCCCCTCAAGGTGTTTTAGGAGTAGGACGGTGTCGCCGACTGTAGCTAAATGGTTCGTGCCAGATACACGAGGAACAATGGACAGTGTTTACAGGTTCGAGCCGCTTTGAGATGCGTAACACCCTACGTCCTGGCGAGTGTGCTTTATGTTACGGGTTACAAGGTAGCTCTCTAAAGCTAGAACGTAGAGAGTTGAGGTGGATGGCTGAGTAGTGGGATCGATTTGAAAGGGTGCCCCCTAGGCCTTATATATTCGACCGTGAGGCATTACATGCGGATCCAATAACAATACACCCCTAAGAGATAGTGAACTGATTGAGTCTATCTTCCTATAATTCTGCCGACTTATCCTCGCCTGGCTTTGTTGTACGTGTCTCCAGCGCGGGAAAGTCGGGTCTTCTGTTGTGGTTGCTTGCTCAGTGTCGTTGGGCCTTCCAGGCTTGCATCAATCCGGCCTTATGTCGATCTGCTTCACTGGTCGTTCCTCCCCAGGCCCATGAAGGAGTGACCTTGTGATTTATTGGGCCCTTGGGCCTTTCGTGAGGTCTTTTATCCTTCCAGTGAACCCGGGGGATATCTGTCCCCCACAGCCTTCGACAAGTCTTCGCTCTTCCCCAACGAACGCCACACTTGCCTCATGGCCAAGGAGAAGAAGGTATGTATTCGAGATTCCCCTAAGTACTCTTCTTCTAGTGATGAGGAATCTGATGATGAAGTAGACTATACTGATTTGTTTAAAGGTTTAGATAGAAAAAAGTAGACAAAATTTATGAATTAATTGATGCCCTTAATGAAAAGGATAGATTGCTAGAGAAGCAAGAAGATATTTTGTATGAAGAGCATGACAAATTTATTAGTGTTCAAAAATTTCTTGCTTTAGAAATTAAAAGAATGAAGTGTTATCCTATGAATTGTTTGCTTGCCATGAATCTGTCTCTAGTTTAAGGAGTTTAAATAATGAATTAAATGCTAAGCTAGAGAAGGCAAATGTAACTAGTTCATGTGTAGAGCATGTTGTTATTTGTTATAGATGCAAGAATTTTGATGTTGATGCATGTGATGAACATCTTATGGCTATTACTAAATTGAATGATGAGGTGGCAAGTCTTAATGCTCAACTTAAGACTTGCAAAATTGATTTTGATAAATTAAAATTTGCTAGGGATGCCTACACTATTGGTAGACACCCCTCAATTAAGGATGGACTTGGTTTTCGAAGGGAAACCAAGAACTCAACAAATCAAAAGGCTCCCATTCTCACCAAGGAGAAAGGGAAGGCCCCTATGACTAGTAGTCCTCAAAGGAACCATGCTTTTATTTATGATAGGAAAATTGTGTAACACCCCAGGTGTTACCATGGCTAGGGCACATTAATGCCCTAATGGCTGTGATCACATGTGGAAGAAACTTAAGGAAAGGAGTATAAGAACCTTGGGGGTTAGGTTTTAACCAAGAAATGTGAATGGCCAAAAGCATTACCCAAGTTGTGTGCACTTATCACCTTGGACAAGAAGGGAGTAAACCCTAGACCTCTCTTGAACCCTATCTCCTAAACACCTTGGTTAAAGGGGAGAGATTAAGCAAAGGTGCAAGTCATGACCAAACCTTTGGCACAAAGTTAAGTAACTTATTAATCTACAAATATAGAGAGGAAACATTGCTAAAAGACCCCTTAAGAAACCCCAAATCCATTCCCTAAGTAGAGAAAGAGCTAGAGCCCTCTAGTTCTCTCTAAGTCAAAATCTACACCTAATCTAAAGATCCACCGTGTTCACCTTGAAGATGGCACCAAAACCACCTAAGTTCTATACCAAAAATGTGGCATACCACCTAGGGCACCCCCTGGAAAAAGTTGAGATCGAGACCTTGACATTTGACATGTCTTGGCATCACTTTTGTCGTGCAGCGGGCAGGGGGACAAGCTAGATTTGGCGTCCGCATATCTTCTGACCTAGGGCTTATCTTCCCTTGGAACTCACATATAAGAGATAGCCATAGGTGCCAGGAAGAGGTCTGCGCCGTATTTTTGCCAAGATTCGCACGTTTGCGATCTCAGCAAGCTTTTGAACACGGGCAGATGAACACCTCCACGTGTTCGACGCGTTCTGCGCGCGCCAGAGCACGCCCGCGCCTATAAAGCCCCCAGGGACTTCGGTTGTACCCCTCCGTGCACGCTCGACCTCACCAGAGCCCAAACTCACCGGCGTTTGCCCGTGCACGGCGTGTCCGCGGCTGCCCGATCTCCCTGCCACCGTAGACCGGCCAACCAAGCCTTTCCCAACCCCGTCCGACCTTCGGAGAGGACTGAGCACACCTCGGTGAAGCTCCCCGAGCGAGGAATCGGAGTTTGCTTCGCCGGAGAGGCCAGTCCACGGTCGCCGGACTCCATCCGACCGCCGGCGAGCGTAGACTGGGTCGCCGTGGTTTGGCCGGCACACCCGCCGCCGATGAGAGCACCCGCCTGCGCACGTGGACCGGGCGATTCCGGCCACCCCCGCCGTCAAGCCGTACACCGTTGTGACCGCCAGAGCCTCTCCGAGCCAACCCCACCCCTCGCCGGACCTCTCTCACCGCCGGTAAGCCGCGCCACCCTTTTCTTTCTCACGGGTACTGTTTAAACCTAGAGAGGGACCGCGGGGGAGAAGAAAGGAAAGCAAGGGGGTTTTGCGCAATGTCAGTGACTCAGATGAATAGTAGCGCAGGGGTATAACTGAGAGAGTTAGTTTAGAAATAACCCAAGGACCTCAGTGCAAAGTGGTTTTCCAGGAAACCTTTTATTAAATCTGATTTAAAATTTGAACAGAACTTGAATAATTCATATCTTCTGTTTTATTCATCCGAATTTAGTCAAACTAATTTTGTTAGATCTTAAATAATATAAACTACTTAAGAAAAATATAAAACCCCTATGTACTACAGAAAACTTTAGAGTTCTGATTTAAATACTGATTTGACCAAAAGCTAAATAATGGGAAGAAAAATAGTTGCACTATTTAACTGGAGTTAAGAAAATTTGGAGAAGTTTATGACCACCTACTAACCTGTTTAAAAATGATAAACCTCTCTGTACACATCATTAAGGTAGAGTTTGCCATTTATTTCACATTGTGTTTAAAGTTAAAGGAAATAAGAAAGGTGATTTAATTAAGGACCCAGGGAGCACCCATACTTTTGTTAGTCCCCTTATTCATTGTAGTTCACTAGAAAAATCTATTATACTCTGGTTTAGTATATAATAAATAGGATACCTTTTATTTTAAGAAAACAAAGAAAACTTAGAAAAGCCCTACAAAAATAACCCCAAGGTGAAAACACCCCAACCCTTGGAATAGTTAATGTTTTGTTATGAAGAACATAGGAAAAATATAAAGTCTGCTGTTTGACATTTTTCAAATGACAAGGTAGTAGGATGTGCCTTTTTGGCATTAAACCTTGGAAAATCACAACTAAATAACCATCCCTTAGCTTTCTGTGATTTTTGGCACAGAAGCTTATTATTACTGTTAGATGCCAACAAAAATAACCCTTAGGGCAGAACCCACCTCTAGTTAAGAGTTGTAGTACAAAGTTGCCCATTTACACAACTTTTGTTATTTTTGTCTAGAGCATAGCCTTTTTAAATTGAACCTCAAAGTCCTAGAACAGGCTATATTGACCAATGGCAAGCCACTATAATTTTTACAGGATTTTTTTAAAAAAGTTAATTCAATGTTGTAGTTCAAACCTACACTAGATTTCATAAATAGAAAATAAAGAAAGGGAAAAGGAATAATGGAAATTAGTGTCATCCTAAAACCCTTTGTAAATTGTCCACTGAAATATATAGAGGAAATACCAATCCATTATGCATATCTCTAACAAAACCTAAACCTAGAGTGATAAGCATAAACCACTAAAAACCACGTATGACCCAAAAACCCTAAGTCACTCATTAACTTAGTTTTCCTTCCTTTAGCATAATGTTATTAAATCCTGCATAATCATGACATACATGTTCATTGCATTTCGATAGACTGTAACCTCGCTGACGGAGAGTACGTCCTCGTGCCGGAGCAAGGAGCTGCTCAGGAGGTAGCCCCGGATCTAGCCCCAGAGCCTGCACCAGAGGATATGCCTGCCACTGCTTTGGAAGGCAAGCCCCGGTTTTATGCATAACCTGTTATTTATGCTATTTTACTATACTTAATGATTGTAGGATTGATTGTGCACTTAGGTGTAGGAGTTGTTTGAAACCCTAGTTGCATGATCTCAGAAATCCTGTTGAGATGAATACTAGTATGCTAGGTCGAGGTAGTTGCTTTATTAATTAGGATCTCGGTAGAAGTCGAGTGGTTTTTCTAGCACTCGCGCGAGGTCAGGAATTGGCTGTATCCACTTTCTTATCATATTGATGTTGGTTTGTGGGCAACAATCCATGGGGATTGGTTGTCTACGGGATAAAAATTGGAATAAGGATTAAGGTGTGGTACCGTGAGTCAAGCGTTTGAACGTACTAAGCACATGCCGAGAAATATGGTAAATCGGTAAGCCTAGTACCTGAGTGAACCTGGCAGTGGACATATCCCCTCACGCGACCTGAGACGTGGTCTCCCATTCCGGTTATGGTGGGTACAAGTGCGGTCACTGCACGACGGCAGTCGGGGTCAGTGAGGCATTGCACGCCAAGGCGGTGAGCCCTGATCTGCTGACGGGGAATCGATGGGGACGGTTGATGTGTGTGGGGACGGAGTGCCTCGCCATATCGTGTGTTTAGGTTTACCTTGCAAGGTTTAAAAACTCGATTCGAATCGTCAGCTTCTCGCAGCTAATGAGACTGCTTGATCCATGCTGCTACATTGAGTAACAAGTGGAAATATGATGAGTTGATACAAGATGTTGATTGCTAAAAATGTTTGCTACTATGTATGAGTAGATAGTACACATTTAGCCTTAAGAGAGTCACACTTAAATTGACAAAGTTAAAACTTGATTTAGAAACTCAGCTAGTGCTTTTGGCAACCAAACCCCACAGCCAAACAACTGCATGTCTAGAGGTAGAGGAGTAGACTCCTCACACCGGGTAAGTCTAGCTGAGTATTAGTATACTCAGCCTTGCTTGTGGCATAATTTTACAGGTTCTTTGGAGGACATGGTTGCTGGAGTGACTTGGCCGTCCATCTTGCCACCGGGTTGGACTGTCGAGTGGGACCCCGCCTCGGCCATGGAGGAGCATGAGGAGTGATGGGACAGGCTTCCCCATCTCTCTATTTATTTACCGTTAGTTTTATTCCGCTGCACTTCGAACAATGATGACTGCTTTTGCAAAACTCAGATGGTGATGTAATAATTTAATACTCCTTAATGCATGGTTTTATGCTTTATTGTATTTGCTCTGTGACTCACCATCGAGTGAGATTGTGGTACTTGATCCTGTCAGTGGCCTTGTCAGACTAGATCCGAGGGATTGACGGGTTATTCCCATTTAAGTGTGGTCTAGCCTCTAAGGTGGGACTTAGGCACTTAAGTCGGAATAATTCGGGCAGTTCTGCCACAGCTGGTATCAGAGCTTGTACCACCACAGAGGAATCAATAAAATATAAATACCATCCTTTTCCAAAGTAAAACTTGATAGAAACAAGGTTGGATAGGTCGTAGGACGATCAGGATAGACCTAGGACGTGAAGCCTTAGGATGATAGAAGGGTAGTTAGGTGGCTAAGTGATTAAGCCCTACAGGCTACTATAAAGGATGGGAGTTCTTCCCTATTCCCTTCATATTGATGTGAGGTCGTTCAGGACGAGCATACATGCATTTTTAAATAAACAAATAGATAATTGAGTAAAAACTTAAATACAAAATGATGACCAACTAAGTACCCGGTACCATTGTTATAATTAGAGATAGGCTGAGTTGTGTTTCCTTTTTCTTTTTATAATTCTTTTTCTTTTACTTGCGCCTAACCGTACACAGATGGCTTCCCACAGATCCTCAGACGACGGGAATGCACTGTCCCACACTGACGGGCTTGCACGAGAGGGCTTTCCCCGCATTTTGTGGGAGGTACTTCAGGGGGCCGGATACACGACACCTCCTCAGTACGCGGTGCAGCAGTTTGAGAAGCACCGAGTGCCCCGCTGTAGGGTGAGGATGACCTTGGAGCCTCATCCCCTGCAGCCAGGCTGGCGTTCGCTGGACTCTGAGTCCTTTGGATACCGGGCTGAGGACACGGTCGAGGCGATTGCTCTGCACTGATTGACTACTTTCTGCGGATTCCACCCCTTGGAGCTGTCCACCCACCCCATTGGCTTGTTCCCCGCGGAGAAGGAGGACGACCCAATGTGGAAGGATCGGGTGGAGCATGCCAAGGACATCTAGGCTATCTACCCAGGTCAGACTGCTCACTTGACAGTACGGTGCATGAATGCCCTGTACCGTCTGCAAGTGATGCATGGTGAGGCAATGTCCCATCTGATGGCACTATTGGAGGCGACTAAGATCACCCTGGATAACAGAGAGGAGCTTGTGGTTGATTTGTCCACTGAGATGGTGGAAAAGGACTTGCAGGTGGAGCAGCTATCCAATGAGATCCAAGAGCTGGAGGAATTAGTGGGGACCAGGGAGAAACCATCGAGGTTCTCGAGGATCAGCTTATTAACACTCAGCAGCAGCTTGCTGAGGCTAATGAGCACCTGGATATGCATCACCAAGAGATACATGACATGGAGGCCAACGAGGACATCGACATTGAGGGAGGAGAGGAGCCTGCCTCCAGCTTGGACACTGCTTGCTCAGGGAGACCACCTTCCCCCGAGTCGAGTGTTGCCTCGTTCGCTCACTAGGTATCAGGAGTGGGGTTAGAAGTCGGTAATGGTAGGACTCCTCACAGCTAGCTTAGCTTTTGCACCCTTGGGGTACTAGGCTAGATATAGTTGAGTCTTTTGGGCCATTGATGTAATCATGATGAACTCTTTTGGAAACATGGTGGATGGATGATGTTAGTCTTAATTTGGGAAGAAAGTTTATGCCCTTTTGAAATCCTTTATGTTTATGTCGGAATCTATCACTTCGCCTTTTGACTCTTTATTCGCGATTGAACCTTGAACCTTAAAGGATGTATTATTGAGAATGTATGTGATTTTTCAGATGGCCGGGAGAGCGCGTCGTGGTCAGAATGAGCGCGTTCCTCCACCGCCGCCACCGCCTCCCACTCTGCAGGAGCTAATGGCTCAGCAGAATCAGATCTTGAGGCAGCTAGCTCAGCGCCAGCCACCACCTCAGCACTATGGTGGTGGAGATCATCAACGTCACCCCGCGGCAGCTACCTACCAGGAGTTCCTCAGTACCCAGCCTCCATTGTTCACCAGGGCAGAGGACCCACTTGATGCGGATGTGTGGTTAAGAGTAGTGGAATCCAAATTCCCACTACTCCATGGAGTTTGCTCAGAGGTCACTAAGGTCAGGTTCGCCACCCAGCAGCTACGCGGACCCGCAAGGACTTGGTGGGACCATTTTCTTGCTATGCAGCCAGAGGACCGAGAGGTGGAATGGAGAGAGTTCAAGGCAGCTTTCAGGGGGCACCACATACCAGCCGGGATTATGGACCGAAAGCTCAACGAGTTCCTAGCACTCACTCAGGGCAACAGGACAGTGTTGCAGTATGCTCAGGCTTTTAATGACCTGTGCTAGTATGCTGGATATCATGCAGATACAGACGAGAAGAAGAGAGACAGGTTCAGGAGGGGGCTCAGCACTAAGCTCCGTGACCGTCTCAACACCGTCAGGGCCAACAGCTATAATGAGTTGGTCAACATGGCCATCTCCCAGGAGGACTGTATCACAGCTCGTCAGGCGGAGAAGAAGAGGAAGAACCCTGTGGCAGGACCTTCAGCTCAGCCACAGCGCTTCAGGATTGTGTCTGACACTCAAAACAGGGGATCTCAGCAGCAGCAAGGGCGATGGGTGATCCGACCACAGCAGCAGCAGCAGCAGGCACCCAACCGCACCCAGTTTCCAGCACAAAGGAACAATCAACAGCAGCAGCAATATCGCCAGGCAAATGACAACAGGTGTTTCACATGTGGCAACACCGGACATTATGCCAAGAATTGCCCCAGGAACCAGTAGAGGCAGGGGCAGAATGTTAATCAGAATCAAGGCAAGAGACAGAAGGTGCAAGTGAGGCAAGGCAGGCTAAACTTCACCACCATGGCTGATATTCCAGAGGGAGCACCCGTCTTGACTGGTACCTTTACAGTTTTGAGTTATCCTGCTATTATTCTTTTTGATTCTAGTGCATCACATAGTTTTATCAGTGCCAAATTTAGTGCCAAGTGTCAATTGCCTTTTCACCACACCAATGGGGGTATCACAATTTCAACACCAGGAGGCAGGGTTGCCACCTACCAAATCAACAAGAATGCACCCATAAAGTTTGGTAGTCTGATAATCAAAACTAACCTCCTCATTCTGGGTTTGGATAGCGTGGATATCATATTGGGAACTGACTGGTTAACCAGGCATCAGGCAGTTATTGATATTGCAGCTAGGGTCATTGAGGTGCACTCACCAACTTGTGGTGAAACCACACTATATTTGCCCGACAAAGGTTGTACCCGTTCCTGTGCCTTCGTTATGCTAGAATCTCCAGTGGAAAAGATCCCAGTAGTCCGTGACTACCCAGATGTTTTTCCGGATGAATTGCCAGGGATGCCACCTGACCGAGACATTGAGTTCGCCATTGAATTGCAACCCGGGACTGCTCCTATCTCCAAGAGACCCTATAGGATGCCTCCCGCAGAATTAGCAGAACTGAAAAAGCAACTGCAGGAGTTGTTGGACAAGGGGTTCATTCGCCCAAGTACTTCACCTTGGGGATGTCCGGCCCTATTTGTGAAGAAAAAGGACGAGAGTTTGAGAATGTGTGTTGATTACCGCCCTCTCAATGCGGTGACCATCAAGAACAAATACCCACTGCCCCGCATTGATGTTTTGTTCGATCAGTTGGTAGGAGCCAAGGTATTCTCCAAGATAGATCTTCGCTCAGGTTACCATCAGATCAAGATCCGTGCCAGTGATATTCCCAAGACGGCCTTCTCAACCAGATATGGGCTTTATGAGTTTTTGGTAATGTCTTTTGGGCTGACCAATGCCCCGGCTTATTTTATGTACTTGATGAACTCAGTATTCATGCCAGAGTTAGACAAGTTTGTGGTCGTCTTCATTGATGATATTCTGGTCTATTCCAAGAATGAAGATGAACATGCTGAGCATCTTCACATCGTGCTTCAGCGACTGCGCGATCATCGCCTTTATGCTAAGTTGTTTAAATGTGAATTCTGGCTGAAGGAAATTAAATTCTTGGGCCACACAATTTCTTAGGATGGGATATCGGTTGATCCTGAGAAGGTACAAGAGGTAATGGATTGGAAACCCCCAACTACAGTGAGGCAGATTCGGAGTTTTCTGGGATTGGCAGGGTATTATCGACGGTTTATTCCGAATTTCTCCAGAATTGCCAAACCAATGACTGAACTGCTAAAGAAGGGAGTCAAGTATGATTGGAGCCAAAAGTGCGAAGATGCCTTTCATACTTTGAGGCAGCATTTGACAACAGCCCCAGTGCTGGCTCAACCTGATAACACAAAGCCATTTGAAGTTTATTGTGATGCTTCTGGTACTAGATTGGGATGTGTCTTAATGCAAGATAATAGAGTAATTGCTTATGCTTCCCGAGCACTCAGACCCCATGAGCAGAACTACCCTACACATGATCTGGAGTTAGCAGCTGTGGTTCATGCTCTTAAGATATGGAGACACTACTTGATAGGAGCTCACTGTAACATTTACACTGATCACAAGAGCCTCAAATATATTTTCACTCAGGCAGATCTGAACATGAGGCAGAGAAGATGGTTAGAATTAATCAAGGACTATGATTTGGAGGTGCATTACCATCCTGGCAAAGCCAATGTTGTGGCTGATGCCTTGAGCAGAAAGGCCCAGTGCAATTGTATGAACATGGGTGCGAGAGTGACCACCCTGTGTGATGAATTGTGCAAGATGAACCTGGAAGTTGTTGCTTCCGGTGAATTAAATTATATCTCGGTGGAGCCCACATTACAAGAGCAAATAGTCAGGGCACAGATTGAAGATAAGGGTGTTCAGGTTATCAAAGACATGATCAAGCAGAAGGCAGAAAAATACAAGTGCTTCCGTCAGGACAGCAAGGGAATTTTATGGTTTGGAGATCGATTGGTTGTTCCCAAGGACCCTGAACTCAGAAAGAGGATATTGGATGAAGCTCACCTTTCCAAATTCTCCATGCACCCTGGTAGCAACAAGATGTATCATGATCTCAGATCCTTATACTGGTGGACCAGGATGAAGAGGGAAATTGCCAAGTATATATCCGAGTGTGACACCTGCCAAAGGATTAAAGCCAGTCATTTGAAAGCAGCAGGCCCTTTGCAACCCCTTCCCATACCATCTTGGAAATGGGAGGACATTTGCATGGACTTTATCATGGGATTGCCCAATACCTCCAGGCACCATGATTCTATTTGGGTTATTGTGGACAGGTTGACCAAGACCGCTCATTTCTTGCCAGTACACACCACCCACAGGACAGAGAAGTATGCTGAGATCTACATTGACCAGATAGTTCATTTGCATGGAATACCAAGGACTATAGTCTCAGACAGAGGAGCACCATTTGTGGCACGATTTTTGGAACAATTGCAGGAATCACTTGGGACCCATGTAGTACGAAGCTCGGCATACCATCCTCAAACAGATGGCCAGACAGAAAGGGTAAACCAGATTTTGGAAGACATGTTGAGGGCATGTGTGCTGCACTATGGAAAAGATTGGGACAAGTGTCTTTCTTTGGCAGAGTTTTCTTATAATAACAGCTACCAGTTTAGTCTAAAGATGGAACCTTTTGAAGCCTTATATGGGAGAAGGTGTAGAACCCCGCTGAATTGGTCTCAAGCAGGAGAGAGGGAAATATTTGGGCTAGATTTGGTACTTGAAGCAGAGGAAAAGGTCAGAGTCATCAAGAAGAACTTAGAAGCTGCTCAGGCCAGGCAAAAGAGCTATCATGACAAGAGGCGGAAGCCTCTACAGTTTGAAGTGGGAGACCATGTTTATCTTAAGGTGTCACCCACCAAGGGTGTCCAGAGATTCGGGATCAAGGGCAAGTTAGCTCCTCGCTACATTGGACCCTACGAGATCAAGGAGGCTTGTGGACCTGTAGCCTATCAATTGAAGTTGCCACCCAGCATGTCAGCTATTCATGATGTGTTCCATGTATCTCAGCTGCGGAAATGTGTCCGCCTACCCACTGAAGTGCTACCTGAACCAGACATTGAGATAGAACCAGACCTGTCCTACCAAGAGTACCCCGTCAAGGTATTGGATCAGAAGGAGAGATCAACTCGGGCAAGGTCAATCAGAATGTATAAAGTTCAGTGGAGTCACCATTTAGCAAAAGAAGCCACATGGGAGACTGAGGATTTTCTACGCTCTCGCTTCCCCGACTTTCTGCCCAAAGGAGTCGGTACGTAACCCCAAAACCCCACCCCCACCTGCCCTTTGAATACAATTATAAGAACAACTTAGATAACAAGGGTAGTCTAAGTTGTGGATTTAACTTAAAGAGGACTTCCTTCTGAAGTTGCAAAGAGAATGACATTCGAAGAGCAGTTAACAAGAGAAACTTGGGTAAAAGAAAGAGTAGCACACCAACACACCTTCCCGCACCCCTCCGAGGGACTCTACCTAAAATCTCGGGACGAGATTCCTTTAAGGGGGAGGGTTGTAACACCCCAGGTGTTACCATGGCTAGGGCACATCAATGCCCTAATGGCTGTGATCACATGTGGAAGAAACTTAAGGAAAGGAGTATAAGAACCTTGGGGGCTAGGTTTTAACCAAGAAATGTGAATGGCCAAAAGCATTACCCAAGTTGTGTGCACTTATCACCTTGGACAAGAAGGGAGTAAACCCTAGACCTCTCTTGAACCCTATCTCCTAAACACCTTGGTTAAAGGGGAGAGATTAAGCAAAGGTGCAAGTCATGACCAAACCTTTGGCACAAAGTTAAGTAACTTATTAATCTACAAATATAGAGAGGAAACATTGCTAAAAGACCCCTTAAGAAACCCCAAATCCATTCCCTAAGTAGAGAAAGAGCTAGAGCTCTCTAATTCTCTCTAAGTCAAAATCTACACCTAATCTAAAGATCCACCGTGTTCACCTTGAAGATGGCACCAAAACCACCTAAGTTCTATACCAAAAATGTGGCATACCACCTAGGGCACCCCCTGGAAAAAGTTGAGACCGAGACCTTGACATTTGACATGTCTTGGCATCACTTTTGTCGTGCAGCGGGCAGGGGGACAAGCCAGATTTGGCGTCCGCATATCTTCTGACCTAGGGCTTATCTTCCCTTGGAACTCACATATAAGAGATAGCCATAGGTGCCAGGAAGAGGTCTGCGCCGGATTTTTGCCAAGATTCGCACGTTTGCGATCTCAGCAAGCTTTTGAACACGGGCAGATGAACACCTCCACGTGTTCAACGCGTTCTGCGCGCGCCAGAGCACGCCCGCGCCTGACCTCGCGTGCCCCGCGTTGCGTCAAATCCCAGCCGGCGCCGTTGCTCGCGCCCGCGCCTATAAAGCCCCCAGGGACTTCGGTCGTACCCCTCCGCGCACGCTCGACCTCACCGGAGCCCAAACTCACCGGCATTTGCCCGTGCACGACGTGTCCGCGGCTGCCCGATCTCCCTGCCACCGTAGACCGGCCAACCAAGCCTTTCCCAACCCCGTCCGACCTTTGGAGAGGACTGAGCACACCTTGGTGAAGCTCTCCGAGCGAGGAATCGGAGTTTGCTTCGCCGGAGAGGCCAGTCCACGGTCGCCGGACTCCATCTGACCGCCGGCGAGCGTAGACCGGGTCGCCGTGGTTTGGCCGGCACACCCACCGCCGACGAGAGCACCCGCCTGCGCACGTGGACCGGGCGATTCTGGCCACCCCCGCCGTACACCGTTGTGACCGCTAGAGCCTCCCCGAGCCAACCCCACCCCTCGCCGGACCTCTCTCACCGCCGGTAAGCCGCGCCACCCTTTTCTTTCTCACGGGTACTGTTTAAACCTAGGGAGGGACCGCGGGGGAGAAGAAAGGAAAGCAAGGGGGTTTTGCGCAATGTTAGTGACTCAGATGAATAGTAGCGCAGGGGTATAACTGAGAGAGTTAGTTTAGAAATAACCCAAGGACCTCGGTGCAAAGTGGTTTTCCAGGAAACCTTTTATTAAATCTGATTTAAAATTTGAACAGAACTTGAATAATTCATATCTTCTGTTTTATTCATCCAAATTTAGTCAAACCAATTTTGTTAGATCTTAAATAATATAAACTACTTAAGAAAAATATAAAACCCCTATGTACTACAGAAAACTTTAGAGTTCTGATTTAAATACTGATTTGACCAAAAGCTAAATAATGGGAAGAAAAATAGTTGCACTATTTAACTGGAGTTAAGAAAATTTGGAGAAGTTTATGACCACCTACTAACCTGTTTAAAAATGATAAACCTCTCTGTACACCTCATTAAGGTAGAGTTTGCCATTTATTTCACATTGTGTTTAAAGTTAAAGGAAATAAGAAAGGTGATTTAATTAAGGACCCAGGGAGCACCCCAACCCTTGGAATAGTTAATGTTTTGTTATGAAGAACATAGGAAAAATATGAAGTCTGCTGTTTGACATTTTTCAAATGACAAGGTAGTAGGAAGTGCCTTTTCGGCATTAAACCTTGGAAAATCACAACTAAATAACCATCCCTTAGATTTCTGTGATTTTTGGCACAAAAGCTTATTATTACTGTTAGATGCCAACAAAAATAACCCTTAGGGCAGAACCTGTGGGGGACAGATATCCCCCGGGTCCACTGGAAGAGTAAATGACCTCACGAAAGGCCCGAGGGCCCAATAAATCCTAAGGTCATTCTTTCGTGGGCCTGGGGAGGGACAATCAGCAAAACAGGTTGACATGAGGCCCGATTGGTACAAGCCCAGACGGCCCACAACGTTGAGCGAGCGACCACAACAGAGATCCGACTTTCCCGCGCTGGAGCCCCCATGCAACGGAGCCATGCGAGGATAGGTCGGCAGAACTTTAGGGAGATAAACTCAAACAGTTCACTATCTTTTAGTTACACATTGTTATCATATCCACGTGTATTGCCCCACGGTCGAGTATATAAGGCCTAGGGGGCACCCCTTCAGAACGATCGACCCTATTACTCAGCCACCCACCTCAACTCTCTGCATTCTCAATTCGGAGAGCTCTCTTGTAACCTCATTCACCAAGCATACTCACCAGGACGTAGGGTGTTACGCATCTCTAAGCGGCCCGAACCTGTAAACATTATCCACTGTCCCTCGTGCAACTGGCACGAACCATTTTGCTACAGTCATCAACACCGTCCTACTCCTAAAAACACCTTGAGGGGCAACCCCGGGTGTGCGGTCGGACCCAAAACACCGACAGCTGGCGCGCCAGGTAGGGGGTGTGTCGACGATCCAAGCTAGCTCAATGGCCGTCACCTTCCACGGCAAGGTCACCCTCCGTCCCGGATCCGTATTCTGCTTCAGAACAATCTCATCCGTAGCAGATGAAGAGGGAACTCTACACCGCATTGCGGATCCGCCGGAAAAGAAGTCTCCTCCAACAAACTCCGAAAATGTCGGAGAAGCGCAACCTCCAGCTCTCCGGAAAAAGATCGTCTCCGGAAAGTCAGGGGCCAAGAGCCCGCTGACCCGGAGAACTCCACTGTCTACTTCCCCGACAAAAGAATGGACACAGATCACGAGGAAGAAGGAGACCAAGGGAAAGCAAGTTGTTCTTTCCGTTCCTCCACCCTCAAAGGAGAACGGAAAGAAGGACGCCACGACAGCAGCACCACTCTACCCCGACGTCCTCTTCATCAGGAGAGTGGAGTCGCCTCCCGTCTCCGACGACGAGCCGACTGCACCCGGGGAAGAACCACCTCAACGAGAATCCCGCCGACGGAGAAACCGGCGCAGGAACGTTCGACGACATCATGCGGCCGGAGAACGGGATCCGGAGCAACCTGTCTCGCGGGACGAGGTCTTGGAGATAGGAGAAACTCCGGAGGAACGCGTCTTCAGGGAACGAAGGAACTCCCGACGACACGATCGCCGCCGAGCTCAGGAACAAGCCGAGCAAGATGCAAGTCAACGCCGGGAGAATCCATTCTTCGGGCGCAACCTGAATCCCGACTTCGCCCGAGCCATGAACACGCCGAGCGAAGTTGGAGGAGTACTAGCTCGGATAGCTGATGGACTCCCTCGGACTCCCGACGCCGAGGGCTACCGACGACTGTTCACCCAGGCAGCCAACCATCTTCTACCGCTTGCTCACCCACCGAACGATCTACGACACACCATCAACAGTCGCCGAGACGCGCGAAGCTCCATCAATGCTTCGCGTGAACGACGGCACGAGAACGAAATCCGCCGCCGCGAGGAGTATGACAGGGATCATGGCATCCCAGCTCGGAGCCAGGCCACTAGAACTGAGTCGGCAACGGCCTCGACTGGCGGTACCACCTGGGGACGGTCGAGGAACCACAACAACTACTCCCCTCCCCGGGACAGACATCATCCACGACGACAGGAGGACACGTGTGGAGTATCTGCTCTTACTCCATGCCTTAGGGCCATCCAATGGCCTCCCAACTTCAAGGTATCCAATGTCGACAAATATGAACCTAAGCAGGATCCAGGGGGCTGGCTAGCCGTCTACACCACCGCTGCTCGAGCTACCGGGGCGTCCAAAGACGTGATGACCGCATACTTACCCATTGTCCTAGGGCAAGACGCGCTGCAATGGCTGCGACATCTACCCCGACACTGCATCGACGACTGGGGCGACTTCAATCGACGCTTCACCGCCAATTTCCAGTCCCTCTCCGACAAACCGGCACAACCATGGGACCTCAAATCCATCAAGCGCCGGGGGGACGAAACTCTCCGGTCGTACCTTAAAAGGTTCCAGACCATGAGAAATCGTATCCCCGAGGTCACGGAGGCGGCCGTGATCGAAGACTTCTACAGAGGATCCAATGACTCGGCCTTCGTCCGAGCCATATTACAGAAGGCACCGACTACTTCCGAGGAGCTGTTCCGGGAAGCCGACCTCTACATCACCGCCGACGAGCGGGCCCAGGACCTCATCGGAGGAGCAAAGCCCGCACCGGCGGCACCACGACGCGACACGAACCAGCAACCCGACAAACGCTGGGAGAAGAGGCCTCGCGAAGAAGTGCACGCCGCCGGACCACCTGCCTCTCGCGCCCGAGGAGGACCTCGCGGAGGCGAGCGCACGCTGGACGACATCCTTGACGCCCAGTGCCCGTACCACAAGGACATGCGCCACACTCTTCGGAACTGCCGGGACTTCAAGCACTCCGTCGGGCACGGCCGACCCTTCCAACCTCTACCTCCTCCTCCGCCGAGGGGAGGACCAGATGAACCGCGACAACCCCATCAGCAGGAGGAGGGAGGAGGAGGAGCTTTCCCGTGCGTTGACAGGGAGGTCAACGTCATCTTCGGCGGACACGGGTCGCAGGAGAACAAAAGACAACAAAAGCTCAACGATCGCCAGATACTGGTGGCGACCACCGGTCCTCCCGCCCCATACCGGTGGTCAGAGCACCCGATCACTTTCACTCGGGCGGATCAATGGCTCAACTTTGACCACCCAGGCAAATACCCGCTCCTCGTCGATTCGGTGATCCGAGAGAGCCGGGTGAAGAAGGTACTAGTGGACGGGGGGAGCAGCATCAACGTCACCTTCCCCCGGACACTCCAAGGCTTGGGAGTTCACCTCAAAGAGCTCCATGAGTCGGACACTCCTTTCTTCGGCATCGTGCCGACTGAAGGGGAATATCCGCTGGGCCACATCTACATGCCTGTCACCTTTGGAACTCCAGAGAACTACAGAACCGAGTTCCTGAGGTTCGAAGTGGCGAACTTCGACTGCGGATACAACGCCATCATCGGGAGGCCGGGGTTGGCTAAATTCATGGCCATTCCCCATTACACGTACATGATACTGAAGATGCCGGGACCACAAGGAATCATAACTGTGCGCGCCGACTTCCAAGGCACCGCAGAGTGTTTCCGAGTGGCCATCCAAGCGACCCTCATCACCAAGCCGTCGACGACTTCTTCAACACAGGCAAACTCTAAGCCTGAGGAGGACCTTGCAGTACCGGCAAACGAAGCTCAGGCCGCGACCTCTATGCGGCCGACTGAAGAAACTAAAAGGATCAACCTGGGGTTCGCTGATGAGCGCAAGACTGCCATCATCAGCTCCAGCCTGGACAACAAATAGGAAAGCGCGCTCGTCCAGTTTCTGTAATATAACCGAGATGTATTCGCATGGCAACCTGCGGATATGCCGGGAGTCCCAAGAGAACTGGACGAGCACAAACTGAAGGTCTATCCCCAGGCAAGGCCGATTCAGGAAAAACTACGTCGTTTCACACCCGACAAGAGAGAGGCCATTCACGCCGAGTTAGCTCGCTTGGTCGCGGCTGGATTTATTAGAGAGGTGTTACACCCTGAGTGGTTAGCCAACCCTGTTCTTGTACTCAAAAAGAATAAAGTGGATTGGCGCATGTGCGTCGACTATACTGATCTCAACAAGCACTGTCCGAAGGATCCCTTCGGGCTCCCGAGGATAGACCAGGTGGTGGACTCCACCGCTAGATGTTCCGTGCTATCTTTCCTGGATTGCTATTCCGGATACCATCAGATTAGTTTGGCAAAGGAAGACGAGGAAAAAAACAGCGTTCATCACTCCGTTTGGTGCTTTCTGTTATACCTCCATGCCGTTCGGTCTCAAAAACGTTGGAGCAACTTATCAGAGAGCTATTCAAACATGCTTAGCTGATCACTGGGGCAAGCGTGTGGAAGCCTACGTAGATGACGTGGTATTCAAAACAGAGAACTCGGAAAACTTCATCGAAGACTTAGAGCTAGTTTTCAACAGTCTGAGGCGGTATCGATGGAAGCTTAATCCCGAAAAATGTGTTTTTGGGGTACCAGCAGGAAAGTTACTCAGGTTTATTGTCAGCCACCGGGGAATTGAGGCTAATCTAGATAAGATTGAAGCTATCATGAAGATGGAAGCACCTCGATCACAAAAGAAGGTTCAGCGACTTACTGGATGTATGGCAGCTCTGAGCAGATTTATATCCAGGCTGGGGGAAAAAGGTCTACCATTTTACAAGCTAGTCAAGAAGGTGGATAAGTTTCAGTGGACTTCAGAGGCACAGGAAGCTCTAGATGCACTGAAGAAATTCTTGACAACACCACCAGTGCTAAAGCCGCCACGGCGAGCCACATTAACTCAACCAGCTGAAGATCTGCTGCTGTACATCTCTTACACGACTCACGTGGTAAGCACCGCGTTAGTAGTCGAGCAAGCAGAAGAAGGACATACCTACCCAGTGCAACATCCTGTTTACTTCATCAGTGAAGTTCTGGGTCCCTTGAAGAAAAAGTATCCTCAAGTTCAGAAGCTATTGTATGCAGTACTTCTAACTGCCCGCAAGCTACGTCACTACTTTGACGACCACAAAGTCATAGTAGTCACTGGTTTTCCGATAGGGGATATTCTTCACAACAAGGAAGCCATTGGCCGAATAGCCAAGTGGGCCTGCGAACTGGGATCTCATGACATCGAATTTCGACCTCGCACTGCCATCAAAACTCAAGCATTGGTTGACTTCGTATCAAAGTGGACTGAACAACAAGTACTAGATAACCCAGAGACTGCAGAAGTATGGCGAATGTATTTTGATGGCTCGCTGAAGCTACAGGGAGCAGGAGCGGGAATTCTCTTCGCCGCACCTGGAGGCGAGCACCTCAAATATGCCCTCCAGTTGCAGTTTCCGGCCTCCAACAATGCAGCCGAGTATGAAGCTCTGATTCATGGATTGAACATCGCCATATCATTGGGCATCAAGACTGATGGTATACGGAGACTCTCTGGTAGTCATTAGCCAGATAAACAAGGATTGGGATTGTTCAAGCGATTCAATGGGAAAGTACTGCACTGCCGTCCGAAAGCTAGAAGATAAATTTGAGGGTCTGGAATTTCATCATGTAGAAAGAGATCGGAACACGGCAGCTGATATGTTGTCCAAGCTAGGGTCCAATCGAACTCAGGTACCACCTGGAGTCTTTGTACAAGAAATACTACAGCCGAGCATCTCAATGGACCAAGCAGAAGAGTGTAATATTATAAATCAACCCGAGTCAGACTCTGATGACTGGAGAAGGCCAATCATCAGGTATATAAAGAATGAAGAGGAACCAGTTGATAAAAATGCAGCTGAGCGCATTGCCAGACAGTCGGCTCACTACACACTCATTGGGGAGACATTATACAGAAGAGGTGCATCAGGCGTCCTCATGAAGTGCATACTCTCGTCTACTGGGAAGCAACTTCTGGATGAGGTCCATGCTGGGCAGTGTGGAATACATGTAGTATCCAAGACACTAGTAGGGAAGGTTTTCAGGTCAGGATTCTATTGGCCAACAACGAAGATTGATGCAGCCGAGTTAGTTCAGAGGTGCGAAGCTTGCCAGTACTTATCAAAGCAACAACATCTACCAGCGCAGCAACTGCAGACCATACCAGTGACTTGGCCCTTCGCGTGCTGGGGACTGGATATGATCGGACCTTTCAAGAAGGCTCAGGGAGGATACACTCATGTACTGGTAACAATCGACAAATTCACTAAATGGATAGAATTCAAACCCATTGCCTCTTTGACCTCAGCTAAGGCCGTGGAATTCATACAAGACATAATATTCAGATTCGGGATACCAAACAACATCATAACTGACCTGGGATCCAACTTCACAAGTTCAGAATTCTTCGACTTCTGCGAGCAAAAAATCATTCAGATCAAGTATGCTTCTGTAGCACATCCAAGAGCCAACGGGCAGGTTGAGCGAGCCAACGGGATGATACTGGAGGCACTCAGGAAAAAGGTCTTCGATAAGAATGAAAAGTTCGCAGGAAAATGGATAAGAGAATTGCCCTATGCCGTCTGGAGCCTAAGAACCCAGCCTAGCCGAGCTCTGCATGGAAACACTCCTTTCTTCATGGTCTATGGGTCAGAGGCGGTATTACCAGCCGACCTCAAGTTCGGAGCGCCAAGGTTGATCTTCGAAAACATAGCAGAAGTCGAAGCCACTAGGCTGGAGGACATTGATGTACTCGAGGAAGAACGGCTGAATGCAGTAATCCAATCGGCACGGTACCAGCAGACTCTAAGGCGCTATCACGACAAGGCCGTGCGACAACGATCCTTCTCAGTAGGAGATCTCGTCCTCCGCCGAATTCTAACGGGGGAGGGACGACACAAGTTATCACCCTTATGGGAAGGACCTTTCCTAGTAGCAGAAGTCACTCGGCCAGGATCATATCGTCTCACTCAGATGGACGGCACAGAAGTCGGGAACTCCTGGAATATAGAACACCTCAGGAAATTTTATCCCTAGCTGTATTTCAAAAGCTATCGGGACGACGATGTACTCTGTAAAATGGAAATATGTCATCAATAAAAAAGGGCTTCAAAGATACTCAGTTTGTTCATGATTGACTTGCATTCTTACTTAAATCGGGGTGACCACTATGCCCTGCTAACGGAGCAATCGGCTTAAGTCGGCAACGACTTAAGGCGGTGCAACATGCTCGCGCGTACTTAACTCGGGGTGACCACTATGCCCTGCTAACGGAGCAATCGGCTTAAGTCGGCAACGACTTAAGGCGGTGCAACATGCTCGCGCGTACTTAACTCGGGGTGACCACTATGCCCTGCTAACGGAGCAATCGGCTTAAGTCGGCAACGACTTAAGGTGGTGCAACATGCTCGCGCGTACTTAACTCGCGGTGACCACTATGCCCTGCTAACGGAGCAATCGGCTTAAGTCGGCAACGAAGGGAAGAGCTCAGTGCATTAGCGTCATCTAAGGCAGCAGAGACCTGAGCTAGTTCAGTCTGACTTTGAGAATACTTTTCTTCAAAGTCAGAGCACCGCTGGACCAATTCAGCCTGATCTCGAGAATGTTTTTCTTCAAGAGTGGAAATCTGCCGAGTCATACCTAGCAGGAGACAACCAAACAAAGGGGGTCAGAATGTAAAGCAGCTTAATAGAGAAGACAAAAGAGAAGCGAAAAGCACTAACCAGCGTTGGTCACCTCCAAGTCAGAGACACGATGTTGAAGTGACACTGGATTCCAACGTGTAAGAGACGAAGCTACTTCTGGAACAGAAGCACCCTGTAACCTCAGCTGGCTAGCCATCCCATCCACCAAAGCCTGATGAGGAGAACAGATGAATGTAATGACAACAGTTCATGCAGCGTAAAAATCAAGCTAAAATACATCACAGTACCTGGAGGTTGGAAAAGAACGAAGGGATCCCCAAATCATGAGTGATCAATTGATAACCGGGCGTAAGGCCACCACCCGAAACAGCTTGCAACGAACCAGCAGGAATCAACCCGGCGCCATCAACAGAGCCCACAACTTGGTCAGCGGGGACGCTGCCCTCTAAGGTGACCCCCTGGTCCAAAGCTTGGGCTACCACCATGCAGCCGGAGTGCGGAGGCGATCCCGCGTGAACGTCCATGGAAGTACAGGAGGGAGACCCCGCTCGGGCACCCTCAGGGGCTGGGTCATAGTTTGCACTGCCCACTTGAGCCGGATCATCCCCGGCAGCACCCTCGGGGGCTGGGCAGTGGCTTGCACTTCCCACCCGAACCAAGTCATCCCCGACAACATTCTCGGGGGCTGGGCACGTGTCAACACCATCCTTGGGGTCCAAGTTCTCTGCGGTAGCCACCTCTAAGGCTGATGGGCCCTCAGTTACTTCCATGGGACCAGGACGATCCAAGTCAGTCTCCCGACCCTCGAGATCGCGCTCTAAGGTCGACGAGGCACGGGATGACCTCAACCTAGCATCAAGCACGTCAGCACAAACCTCCACCACACCATCATCTGCTGGCTCCGATAACAAATCCTCTGGAACCATATCCTCAAGAGTCTGATCAAAATTGGCCAGGGACAGTTCTTGCAGACCAATGAGAGCAGACAAAGCAGGAGAAGGAACTCCACTACTTTCACCACTAGCGATGAACTGCCGACTGTTTTTCCGAGTCAAAGGAACTTCATCCTCTTCCTCCTTGTCGTCTAAATTAGCAACACAGGCAGCACACCCATTGGGTTCAGCAACAGATGGAGCACCCACGTTGGGATCAGCAACAGATGGAGCACCCACATTGGGATCAGTAGCAGATTGGGTACACCCATTAGGGTCAGCGTTAGTAAATTCAGTCACAGGCACTTCTTCAGCAGCAGGAACCGAGGTACCAACGTCCTGATCCAAACTGGATACTCACCGGAGGCGTCTCTTTTTCTTTTTCTGCTCATCAGCAGAAGGATCAGGTTGACTGGCTCAGCAAGGGCGCCTTGGGCGAGTACTGGCAGGCTTCTGAGTATCCAAGGTTGTATCAGCCTCTGGGAGGGGCGCCACTACCAATGCCTCAGCAGGAGCAGCATCAGAAGAGTCCTCAGCCAGCAAATCAAGCATAGCGCTTATCTCTGCATCACTAGGGTTCAGGGGCACCTCAAAATGGACCTGCCGTTCATCATCAGGAATCTCCCCGAGCGAGGCAACCAAGGCACTAACTTCTTCAGCAGAGGGCCGCACTCTAAGGCCCAAACTACCATCAGTGACAGGTGGATTCGACACAAAAAGAGTGAAGGCTTTGGGAGGAGGCAAGTTCCAGGCTGAGTATGCCACTGGAGCACCAACATTTGACACTTTGCCTCTAAGGATCATCTCAAGTCGGTTCACCAAGTCCACAGAGGGAATTCTTCTGTTGGTAACCCGAGTTGAGTCGGCTAGGCCTCGATACAGATAAGCCGGGTATGCCCTGTCTTTCAACGGCTGAATATTCTTGAAGACAAAATCAGCAACCACAGCTTCAGCAGTCAGAC
Organism: Zea mays; assembly: GCF_902167145.1. Lineage (NCBI taxonomy): Eukaryota > Viridiplantae > Streptophyta > Magnoliopsida > Poales > Poaceae > Zea > Zea mays. The sequence goes on along the minus strand of NC_050097.1, from coordinate 181,038,539 downwards.
CCCTCTCCTTCAGCAATCCAACTTCAGCCAGCAAAGCACCTGCCTCAGCTACCTCCTGGTCTGTGGAGGACTCGGTCCAGCTTGGGGTGCGAACATCCGGCTGTCTTCCCGACCGAGGGGGGAGAGAGTTTCCATAATTCTCAACAATGAACCACTCCAAGCGCCATCCCTTGATACTGTCTTTGAGAGGGATTTCGAGATACTCAGTCTTCCTCCCACGGCGCATCTCCAAGCTAGCACCCCCAACCAACTGATGTTGTCCCCCAGCCATCCCAGGGCTGCAGTGATACAAATACTTCCACAACCCAAAATGTGGCAGCACGCCAAGGAAGGCTTCACATAAATGAACGAAAATGGAAATTTGCAGGATAGAATTGGGATTCAGATGGGTCAAGTTAAGATGGTAGAAATCAAGGAGGCCGCGGAAAAAGGGAGAAATGGGAAGACCGAGGCCGCGGAGAAGAAAAGGAGTGTAAATCATGGACTCATGGGTATCCTCAGTCGGGACAGTAACCCCATGGCAAATCCGCCAAGAACAGAGTTCCCTCGGGGGAAGAACCCCGATGGACACGAGGTGGAGAAGTTCGGGCTCAGAGATGACGGACATGTGGTTACCTGCGAAAGGCAACTGGCTGTTGGGGTCGATTGGAGGAATCACCACGGTAGACGAACTCGAGGCCTTCCTCTTGGGCGCCATCTCGATTCTACCGACGAGCAGAGTGGGAGGCGAATTGCAGAGAGGATTCGGAAGCAAGAAAGCAAGAACTAGGGCACGGAAAGCAGAGGCGACTAAAAGCGCAACACTTATGGGATATTCCCGAGCCAGATACCGTTTCAAAAAAGCGCCCAGTCAGCACCCGGCGGTTATTTCCAAAACACCGGCGTACCACGTCATCACCCGGCAGTTATTTCCAGAACACCGGTGCGCCACATCATCACTCGGCTATTATCCTCAAAGTGGCCCACGCAGCCCGCTATCGCTCGGCGTTACCTCTAAAACGCTGACGTCGTCTTCAAGTCGCTCGGCGTTACCTCTAAAGCGCTGACGTCGTCTTCAAGTCACTCGGCGTTACCTCTAAAACGCTGACGCCGCCCTCAGGTCGCTCGGTGTTACCTCTAAAACGCTGACGTCGCCCTCAGGTCACTCGGCGTTACTTCTAAAACGCTGACGTCGTCTTCAAGTCGCTCGGTGTTACCTCTAAAACGCTGACGTCGCCCTCCAGTCGCTCGGCGTTACCTCTAAAACGCTGACGTTGCCCTCCAGTCACTCGGCGTTACCTCTAAAACGCTGACATCGTCTTCAAGTCACTCGGCAGCTACCTCTAAAAGCATCGATATGATGCCCGAGTTATTCACTTACTATTCCAAGGGAATCAACTTCACGAAAAAGGCGGGAAGAGTAAAGATTCAAGAACTTTGAGTTATGAATATCGAAGAGCAATCATCACAGAGAAGCTAACATCATTTCCTCATTAAAGGGAAGATATCATACTTACAAATCAACTCATTATGAGTTGATACTTCCCTATTACTACTGCTACATTACATTACATTACTACTACTACTACTACACTACACTATACTACTCTACACTACTAAATACTACTACATTATTCTAACTATACTATACTAACATCTAAAGGACCAGTGGCATCTAGCCACTAGCCCTGTTGCTGCCGCCGCCGCTACCGCCCCTGTTGCTGCCCCTGCTGCTGCCGCCACTGCCGTTGCCGCCCCTGCTGCCGCCGCCGTCACCGTCCTTGCTGCCGCTGCTGCCGCCCCTGCTGCTGCCGTCACCGCCACCGCCGCCACCGCCTTCGTCGTCGTCGTCGTCGTCGTCGCCGTCCTCATCCTCGCCGCCACCGTCCGAGTCCTCCTCATCCGAGGAGTACTCCGACTCATCCGAGCCCTCGAGCCCGGAGCGCTCGACGGCCCGGATGTACGTCCAGACCTCCACCGCGAGCCCCTGGGAGTCGTCTGAGTCATCAGACGACTCATGCAGGGGGATGGGAGCCGGAGACCCCTTAGACTAGAGGAGAACTCCTCCTCTGAGTACTCCGAGTCACCAAAATCCTCCGATGGAGGAGTTGGCTCACGCTTGCGCTTGTTGTTCTTGCCCATGGTGGAAGCGAAAGGGAGAGAAGAAAAGCAAGCAACAGAGAACATCAAGAGATGTGAAAAAGCCGGAGAGACAACGACATTATTTATAGAAGGAGAAGACAACCGCTCACCTCCAACTGCGGTCACTGAACAGTCGCAAGGCATTCAATAAGCACTTCAACCCGTCTGAAGACACGTCAGGCGGCTGACGCCGTTTCACGCAACACAACACCCATTGGGACTCCAGTCAACAACACGGAGGATATGATTACACCCGCCGTCACATCACATTACTACTCAGAAGCAGCCGGCTAAAACACTCAGCGTACCAAGCCGTCCCTTGCCCACACCCATTGGGGGGGGACGCCCAGGAATTATCAGTATATTTTTCAAAACGGTCACATCTGTGCAGGGCATGCAGTGAATACCTCAAGACAAAAATGAGATATCAGTAAGGATCAGAGGAAAGCCAAATATAGTCAGTGAAGTACAAAATATGGCCAACAGAAGCGACGTGAAGACTAGACAGAGAACGTCCATCAAATGTCCAATCAGTCGCAGAGCAAATAAATTACACCACCTAGCAAGATATGGATGGATTGCGAACTCGGCTGCAAAAGACAAAATACATGCTGACCTCTGAAGCATAATATTGATGACATAATGCTGACCTCCAAAGCATAATGCGGATGGCATCATGCCGATTTTTACAAGCAAAAAGGATAATCTTCAGCAAAAAGACACAAAAGGAAGACCTTCGAATGGATTATCCTCAAAAATCCACTTGAAGGTCGGGGGCTACACCCATTGGGTGCACCTTCGGTGCACCCCATGGATGATCATTCCAAGCCAAGATAGTGCCGACTTCTAAGGCATGGGACAAGATTAAAGACAAGGCTGGCCCTCAACCAAAACGCAGGAGTAAAAATGGAAATAATTTCTGGTGAAGACCTTCGAGTAGATTATTTTCTAAAATCTACTCGAAGCTCGGGGGCTACACCCATGAATTCAGGGTCCTACAAAATGAAATGCCGACCTCTAAGGCACAAGCACGAAACAAAGCTTCGGTTTACGAGTGATCAAAGCAGGAGGAGATAGTAAGAAGTCGTTTTCTTCAAATCGCCTGCAAGCTGGACCTGGGATCTTTGGGTTGATTACCTCTAAATTAACCCAAAGATCGGGGGCTTGTGGGGGACAGATATCCCCCGGGTCCACTGGAAGAGTAAATGACCTCACGAAAGGCCCGAGGGCCCAATAAATCGTAAGGTCATTCTTTCGTGGGCCTGGGGAGGGACAATCAGCAAAACAGGTTGACATGAGGCCGGATTGGTACAAGCCCAGACGGCCCACAACGTTGAGCGAGAGACCACAACAGAGATCCGACTTTCCCGCGCTGGAGCCCCCATGCAACAGAGCCATGCGAGGATAGGTCGGCAGAACTTTAGGGAGATAAACTCAAACAGTTCACTATCTTTTAGTTACACATTGTTATCATATCCACGTGTATTGCCCCACGGTCGAGTATATAAGGCCTAGGGGGCACCCCTTCAGAACGATCGACCCTATTACTCAGCCACCCACCTCAACTCTCTGCATTCTCAATTCGGAGAGCTCTCTTGTAACCTCATTCACCAAGCATACTCACCAGGACGTAGGGTGTTACGCATCTCTAAGCGGCCCGAACCTGTAAACATTGTCCACTGTCCCTCGTGCAACTGGCACGAACCATTTTGCTACAGTCGTCAACACCGTCCTACTCCTAAAAACACCTTGAGGGGCAACCCCGGGTGTGCGGTCGGACCCAAAACACCGACAGAACCCACCTCTAGTTAAGAGTTGTAGTACAAAGTTGCCCATTTACACAACTTTTGTTATTTTTGTCTAGAGCATAGCCTTTTTAAATTGAACCTCAAAGTCCTAGAACAGGCTATATTGACCAATGGCAAGCCACTGTAATTTTTACAGGATTTTTTTAAAAAAAAGTTAATTCACTGTTGTAGTTCAAACCTACACTAGATTTCATAAATAGAAAATAAAGAAAGGGAAAAGGAATAATGGAAATTAGTGTCATCCTAAAACCCTTTGTAAATTGTCCACTGAAATATATAAAGGAAATATCAATCCATTATGCCTATCTCTAACAAAACCTAAACCTAGAGTGATAAGCATAAACCACTAAAAACCACGTATGACCCAGAAACCCTAAGTCACTCATTAACTTAGTTTTCCTTCCTTTAGCATAATGTTATTAAATCCTGCATAATCATGACATACATGTTCATTGCATTTCGATAGACTGTAACCTCGCTGACGGAGAGTACGTCCTCGTGCCGGAGCAAGGAGCTGCTCAAGAGGTAGCCCCGGATCCAGCCCCAGAGCCTGCACCAGAGGATCTGCCTGCCACTGCTTTGGAAGGCAAGCCCCGGTCTTATGCATAACCTGTTATTTATGCTATTTTACTATACTTAATGATTGTAGGATTGATTGTGCACTTAGGTGTAGGAGTTGTTTGAAACCCTAGTTGCATGATCTCAGGAATCCTGTTGAGATGAATACTAGTATGCTAGGTCGAGGTAGCTGCTTTATTAATTAGGATCTCGGTAGAAGTCGAGTGGTTTTTCTAGCACTCGCGCGAGGTCAGGAATTGGCTGTATCCACTTTCTTATCATATTGATGTTGGTTTGTGGGCAACAATCCATGGGGATTGGTTGTCTACGGGATAAAAATTGGAATAAGGATTAAGGTGTGGTACCGTGAGTCAAGCGTTTGAACGTACTAAGCATATGCCGAGAAATATGGTAAATCGGTAAGCCTAGTACCTGAGTGAACCTGGAAGTGGACATATCCCCTCACGCGACTGAGACGTGGTCTCCCATTCCGGTTATGGTGGGTACAAGTGTGGTCACTGCACGACGGCAGTCGGGGTCAGTGAGGCATTGTACGCCAAGGCGGTGAGCCCTGATCTATTGACGGGGAATCGATGGGGACGGTTGATGTGTGTGGGGACGGAGTGCCTCGCCATATCGTGTGTTTAGGTTTACCTTGCAAGGTTTAAAAACTCGATTCGAATCGTTTGCTTCTCGCAGCTAATGAGACTGCTTGATCCATGCTGCTACATTGAGTAACAAGTGGAAATATGATGAGTTGATACAAGATGTTGATTGCTAAAAATGTTTGCTACTATGTATGAGTAGATAGTACACATTTAGCCTTAAGAGAGTCACACTTAAATTGGCAAAGTTAAAACTTGATTTAGAAACTCAGCTAGTGCTTTTGGCAACCAAACCCCACAGCCAAACAGCTGCATGTCTAGAGGTAGAGGAGTAGACTCCTCACACCGGGTAAGTCTAGCTGAGTATTAGTATACTCAGCCTTGCTTGTGGCATAATTTTACAGGTTCTTTGGATGACATGGTTGCTGGAGTGACTTGGACGTCCACCATCTTGCCACAGGGTTGGACTGTCGAGTGGATCCCCGCCTCGGCCAAGGAGGAGCATGAAGAGTGATGGGACAGGCTTCCCCATCTCTCTGTTTATTTACCGTTAGTTTTATTCCGCTGCACTTCGAACAATGATGACTGCTTTTGCAAAACTCCGATGGTGATGTAATAATTTAATACTCCTTAATGCATGGTTTTATGCTTTATTGTATTTGCTCTGTGACTCACCATCGAGTGAGATTGTGGTACTTGATCCTGTCAGTGGCCTTGTCGGACTAGATCCCAGGGATTGATGGGTTATTCCCATTTAAGTGTGGTCTAGCCTCTAAGGTGGGACTTAGGCACTTAAGTCGGAATAATTCGGGTAGTTCCGCCACAAATTGCTAGTCGTCCTCATCATAATAAGAATCATATTCATGTTGCTTATAATGATTCACATGCTATGTTTGCTTCTAGCTCTACTTTTGTGCATGGTAGAAGTAGGCCTAGGAAAAATCATGGTGTGCATCATGTGCCTAGGAAAATGTGTAATATACCTACTACTGTTTTCCATGCTTGCAACACTTCGTTTGTACTCTCATGTAAGAATGAAAAAGTGGTTGCTAGGAAATTGGGAGCCAAATGCAAGAGAGACAAAACTTGCATTTGGGTTCCAAAAGTTATTGTGACTAACCTTGTAGGACCCAACAAGAGTTGGGTACCTAAAACCCAAGGGTAAATTGCCTTGCAGGTTTATACATCCAGGGGCTCAAGCTGGATTATCGACAGCGGATGCACAAACCACATGACGGGGGAGAAGAAGATGTTCACCTCCTACGTCAAGAACAAAGATTCCCAGGATACGATTATCTTTGGAGATAGGAACCAAGGCAAGGTCAAAGGCTTGGGCAAGATAGCCATCACCAACGAGCACTCCATATCGAATGTATTTCTAGTAGAGTTGCTTGGTTACAACCTTATGTCTGTAAGTCAATTGTGTCACATGGGTTACAATTGTCTTTTTACAAACGTTGATGTATCTGTCTTTAGAAGGAGTGATGGTTCATTAGCTTTTAAGGGTGTATTAGATGACAAACTCTACTTAGTTGATTTTTCGAAAGAGGAGGCCGATCTAGATGCATGCTTAATAGCTAAGACTAGTATGGGTTGGTTGTGGCATCGCCATCTAGCACATGTTGGGATGAAGAACCTTCATAAACTTATAAAGGGAGAACATGTGTTAGGACTAACTAATGTTTGTTTCGAGAAAGATAGGCCTTGTGTAGCATGTCAGGCAGGGAAACAGGTGGGAAGCACTCATCACAGCAAGAATGTGATGACAACATAAAGACCACTGGAGCTTCTTCACATGGACCTCTTCGGACCCGTTGCCTACATTAGCATCGGGGGAAGTAAGTATGGTCTTGTAATTGTTGATTATTTTTCCCACTTCACTTGGGTGTTCTTTTTGCAAGATAAATCAGAAACCCAAGGGACCCTAAAGCGCTTTCTAAGGAGGGCTCAAAACGAATTTGAGCTCAAGGTGAAAAAGATAAGAAGCGACAACGGGTCCGAGTTCAAGAATCTGCAAGTGGAAGAGTATCTTGAGGAGGAAGGCGTCAAGCACGAGTTCTCCGCTCCCTACACACCACAACAAAACGGTGTGGTAGAGAGGAAGAACAAGACACTTATTGACATGGCGAGAACGATGCTTGGAGAGTTCAAGACGCCCGAGCGGTTTTGGTCGGAAGCTGTGAACACAGCTTGCCACGCCATAAACCGGCTCTACCTACATCGCCTTCTCAAGAAGACCTCGTATGAACTCCTTACCGGTAACAAACCCAACGTTTCTTACTTTCGTGTATTTGGGAGCAAATGTTACATTCTGGTGAAGAAAGGTAGACATTCTAAATTTGCTCCCAAGGCAGTAGAAGGGTTTTTACTAGGTTATGACTCAAATACAAAGGCGTATAGAGTCTTCAACAAATCATCGGGTTTGGTTGAAGTCTCTAGCGATGTTGTATTTGATGAGACTAATGGCTCTCCAAGAGAGCAAGTTGATCTTGATGACATAGATGAAGATGATGTTCCGACGGCCGTAATGCGCACGATGGTGATAGGTGATGTGCGACCACAGGAACAATAGGAGCAAGATCAACCATCTTCCTCTACAATGGTGCATCCCCCAACTCAAGATTATGAACAGGTACCTCAAGAAGAGGGACAGGATCAAGGGGGAGCACAGGAAGAATAAGTGATGGAGGAAGAAGCACCACGGGTCCCTCCAACTCAAATTTGAACGACGATCCAATGACATCACCCCGTCGATCAAATTCTGGGTGACATAAGCAAGGGAGTAACTACTCGCTCAAGATTAGCTAAATTTTGTGAGCATTACTCGTTTGTCTCTTCTATTGAGCCTTTCAGGGTAGAAGAGGCCTTGCAAGATCTGGATTGGGTGTTGGCCATGCAGGAAGAGCTCAACAACTTCAAGAGAAATGAAGTTTGGAGCCTGGTGCCTCGTCCAAAGCAAAACATTGTTGGAACCAAGTGGGTGTTCTGCAACAAGCAAGACGAGCACGGAGTGGTGACAAGAAACAAGGCTCGACTTGTGGCAAAAGGTTATGCCCAAGTTGCAGGTTTGGATTTTGAGGAGACTTTTGCTCCTGTGGCTAGGCTAGAGTTTATTCGAATTTTATTAGCCTATGCCGCTCACCACTCTTTCAGGTTGTTTCAAATGGATGTGAAGAGCGCTTTCCTCAATGGGCCAATCAAGGAGGAGGTATACGTGGAACAACCCCCTGGCTTTGAGGATGACAGGTACCCCGACCATGTGTTCAAGCTCTCTAAGGCGCTCTATGGACTTAAGCAAGCCCCAAGAGCATGGTATGAATGCCTTAGAGATTTCTTAATTGCTAATGCCTTCAAGGTTGGGAAAGTCGATCCCACTCTTTTCACTAAGACTTGTAATGGTGATCTCTTTGTGTGCCAAATTTATGTCGATGACATAATGTTTAGTTCTACTAATCAAAAGTCTTGTGAGGAGTTTAGCAGGGTGATGACACAAAAGTTTGAGATGTCGATGATGGGCGAGTTGACCTACTTCCTTGGGTTCCAAGTGAAGCAACTCAAGGACGACACCTTCCTCTCCCAAACGAAGTACACTCAAGATCTTCTCAAGAGGTTTGGGATGAAGGACGCCAAGCCCGCGAAGACACCGATGGGAACCGATGGGCATGTTGACCTCAACAAAGGAGGTAAGTCCATTGATCAAAAGGCATACCGGTCTATGATAGGGTCATTGCTTTATTTATGTGCTAGTAGACCGGACATTATGCTAAGTGTATGCATGTGTGCTAGATATCAATCGACCCCAAGGAGTGTCACCTTGTGGTCGTTAAGCAAATTCTTAGATATTTAGTTTCTACGCCTTGCTTCAGGATCTGGTATCCAAAGGGGTCTACCTTTGACTTGATTGGATACTCAGACTCCGATTATGCCGGGTGCAAGGTTGATAGGAAGAGCACATCAGGGACATGTCAATTTCTAGGAAGGTCCCTGATGTCCTGGAGTTCTAAGAAACAAACATCTGTTGCCCTATCCACCGCTGAGGTCGAGTATGTTGCTGTAGGACAGTGTTGCGCACAACTACTTTGGATGAGGCAAACCCTCCAGGACTTTGGCTACAATCTGAGCAAAGTCCCACTCCTATGTGACAATGAGAGTGCAATCCGCATGGCGGATAATCCTGTTGAACACAGCCGCACTAAGCACATAGACATCCGACATCACTTTTTGAGAGACCACCATCAAAAGGGAGATATCGAGGTGTACCATATTAGCACCGAGAACCAGCTAGCCGCTATCTTTACCAAGCTGTTGGATGAGAAAACCTTTTGCAGGTTGCGTAGTGAGCTAAATGTCTTAGATTCGCGTAACTTGGATTGATCTATAACATACATGTGTTCTATGCCTTTGATCATGTTACTTCATGCATTTATATGAATTGTTGCTTATTTATGGTGCTCAAGTTGTGCAAGGGATCCCTGAACCTCACAAGTCCATGTGTGAATGATGCACATATTTAGGGGGAGATGTGCTACAACTTGACCCTTTGAGACTAATCTTTGTGTTTGAGTATACTTGATGTAGTCTCAAAAGTGGATTGACAACTTCATACTTATGCTCTCATTGCCTTTTTGCTCTTAATTGACATTTTTGGTGAGGCAATGGGGTTAAAGGGCCAAAAATGATCCTGTTTTGGTGCTTAATGCCAAAGGGGGAGAAATTAAGGCCAAAGCAAATGGATCAGCTACCACTTGTGAATTTTGAAAACAATAGAGTTAGAACTTTTGATTTGTCCAAAATACTCTTATTGCAAAATTTGGTCTCTTGTGGGGGAGAATTTTGATTATGGGAAAAAGGGGGAGTTTTGGCACTTGATCAATTTTTTCTCTTGTAATATCTCTCTTTGTGCCCAAACAAGCGTGTTTGACTTAGATATAGGAAAATGAATTTGATTTGCAAAAACAAACCAAGTGGTGGCAAAGAGCGATCCAAATATGCCAAATTATAGTCAAAAACAATTTGGTCCTCAATTGCATTGATGTTGCACTTATTTTGGTTGCTTTTGGTTGTGCTGGCATAAATCACCAAAAAGAGGGAGATTGAAAGGGAAATGTGCCTTTGGGCCATTTCTATAATGTTTTGGTGATTAAGTGCCCAACACATATTCTTTAAGTCCTAATGTGCCAAAGTTTGAAAAGTGCAAATTAAGGCATGAGGTATGTTTCTAGACTTAGTACATTTGTTTTTGAATACTAATGAAGTTATCTAAGTGCTAGAAACAGTGAGAAAAGAAGAAGTAAATAAACCGAAAAGACTTGGCTTTGTGCAGCCAAACTTCAGCTCAGTCTGGCACACCGGACTGTCCGGTGGTGCACCAAACAGTGTCCGGTGCGCTAGGCTGGTTTTCGGTGAAAAGGCCGCTCTCGGGAAAAGATCAGCGGCGTACGGCTAAAATTCACCGGACTGTCCGGTGAGCCAACGGTCGCCAGCGCAATGGTCGGCCGCGCAATCCGCGGGCGACGCGTGGCCCGCATCAACGGTCGGTTGGGCACACCGGACTGTCCGGTGTGCACCAGACAGTGTCCGGTGCGCCAACCGACCCCGAGGACCAACAGTCGGATGCGCCAGAAAAGGAAGGAGATCGCACACCGAACAACTACAGTGCATGTCCGGTGGTGCACCGGACTGTCCGGTGCACCACCCGACAGAAGGCAAGTTTGGCCTTCCAAGTTGGCCTCCAACGGCTCCTAGCTGCCTTGGGGCTATAAAAAAGGGACCCCTAGGCACATGGAGGAGCACGACAAGAATTCACTAAGCATCCTAAGACTCCAAGACTCCAACTCCACGCATTTGATTCTTTGTGTTAGCGATTTGAGCTCCAATTGAGTCGTGAACTCCGTGTGTTGTGTTTCGAGCTCAAGTCGTGACTTGTGTGCGTGGTTGTGCTGCGTATTTGAGTCTTGTGTGTGTTGCTCTTCCCAACCTTACTCTTGTGCGTTCTTTGTGATCAATATTGTAAGGGCGAGAGGCTCCAACTTGTGGAGATTCCTCGCAAACGGGAAGAATACTATAAGGAAGAAAGTCGTGGTATTCAAGTCGATCATTGGATCACTTGAAAGGGGTTGAGTGCAACCCTCGTCCATTGGGACGCCACAACGTGGAAGTAGGCAAGTGTTACTTGGCCGAACCACGGGATAAAAATCGCGTGTCTCTTGTGATTGCTTTCTCTGTGATTGTTTTGTCCACAAGAACCCGTCTCTCAACCACTTAGTCGTACTGACACTTTGAATTAAGTTTTTCTGGCTATTAGTGTTTGATTTCTACTGGATCACCTATTCACCCCCCCTCTAGGTGCTCTCAAGTTCCCATGGGTGTCTTGATGGGCTTGGCATCCTTCATTCCAAACTTGGTAAGTATATCTTGAGTGTACTTGGTTTGGTTGATGAAGGTGCCCTCTTAGAGTTGTTTCACTTGAAATCCTAAGAAATACTTCAACTCCCCCATCATTGACATCTCGAATTTTTGAATCATTATCCTACTAAACTCTTCACAAGTAGATTTGTTAGTAGACCCAAATATGATATCATCAACATAAATTTGGCATACAAACAAATCATTTACAATAATTTTAGTAAAGAGAGTAGGATCGGCTTTTTCGACTTTGAATCCATTAGTGATAAGGAAATCTCTTAGGCATTCATACCATGCTCTTGGGGCTTGCTTAAGTCCATAAAGAGCCTTAGAGAGTTTGTAAACATGGTTAGGGTACTCACTATCTTCAAAGCTGGGAGGTTGCTCAACATAGACCACTTCCTTGATTGGTCCATTGAGGAAGGCACTCTTCATGTCCATTTGATAAAGCTTGAAGCCCTGGTAAGTAGCATAGGCAAGTAATATACGAATTGACTCAAGCCTAGCTACGGGTGCATAGGTTTCACCGAAATCCAAACCTTCGACTTGTGAATATCCCTTGGCCACAAGTCGGGCTCTGTTCCTTGTCACCACACCATGCTCATCTTGCTTGTTGCGGAATACCCACTTGGTTCCTACAACATTTTGGCTAGGACATGGAACAAGATGCCATACCTCATTCCTCGTGAAGTTGTTGAGTTCCTCTTGCATTGCCAACACCCAATACGAATCCCTTAAGGCATCTTCAACCCTGTATGGCTCAATAGAAGACACAAAAGAGTAATGTTCACAAAAATGTGCGACACGAGATTGAGTGGTTACCCCCTTATGAATATTGCTAGGGATGGAGTTCACAGGGTGATCTCGTTGTATCGCTTGGTGGACTCTTGGGTGAGCCGATCTTGGACCCTGATCATCTTCCTTGTCTTGATCATTGGCATCTCCCCCTTGATCATTGTCCTCCTCTTGAGGTGGCTCATCCTCTTGATCTTCATTTTCATCATCTTGAGCTTGATCCTCATCTTGAGTTGGTGGAGATGCTTGCATGGAAGATGACGGTTGATCCTGTGCATGTGGAGGCTCCTCAGGTTCCTTGGGGCACACATCCTCAATGGACATGTTCCTTAGCGCGACGCACGAAGCCTCTTCATCATCTAACTCATCAAGATCAACTTGCTCTACTTGAGAGCCGTTAGTCTCATCAAACACAATGTCACAAGAAACTTCGACTAGTCCAGTGGACTTGTTAAAGACTCTATATGCCCTTGTGTTTGATTCATAACCAAGTAAAAAGCCTTCTACAGCCTTAGGAACAAATTTAGATTTTCTACCTCTCTTAACAAGAATAAAACATTTGCTACCAAAGACTCTAAAATATGAAACATTGGGCTTTTTACCGGTGAGGAGTTCATATGATGTCTTCTTGAGGATTTGGTGAAGGTAGAGTCGGTTGATGGCGTAGCAAGCGATGTTAATTGCTTTCGCCCAAAACCGGTCCGAAGTCTTGTACTCATCAAGCATGGTCCTCGCCATGTCAAGTAGAGTTCTATTCTTCCTCTCCACTACACCATTTTGTTGAGGTGTGTAGGGAGAAGAAACTCATGCTTGATTCCCTCATCCTCAAGAAAGCCTTTGATTTGAGAATTCTTGAACTCCGTCCCATTGTCGCTTCTAATCTTTTTGATCCTTAAGCCGAACTCATTTTGAGCTCGTCTCAAGAATCCCTTTAAAGTCTTTTGGGTTTGTGATTTTTCCTGCAAAAAGAACACCCAAGTGAAGCGAGAATAGTCATCCACAATTACAAGACAATACTTACTCCTGCCGATGCTTATGTAAGCTATCGGGCCGAATAAATCCATGTGGAGTAGCTCAAGCGGCCTGTCGGTCGTCATGATGTTCTTGTGTGGATGATGGACACCAACTTGCTTCCCTGCTTGACATGCGCTACAAACCCTGTCTTTCTCAAAATGAATATTGGTTAGTCCCAAGATGTGTTCTCCCTTTAGAAGCTTGTGAAGGTTCTTCATCCCAACGTGGGCTAGTCGGCGATGCCAGAGCCAACCCATATTAGTCTTAGCAATCAAGCAAGTATCAAGTTCAGCTCTATTAAAATCAACTAAGTATAGCTGACCCTCTAATCTCCCTTAAATGCTACAGAATCATCACTTCTTCTAAAGATAGTAACACCTATATCCGTAAAAAGACAATTGTAGCCCATTTTGCATAATTGAGAAACTGAAAGCAAGTTGTAATCTAAAGAATCTACAAGAAAAACATTGGAAATAGAATGGTCAGGAGATATAACAATTTTACCAAGTCCTTTGACCAAACCTTGATTTCCATCCTCGAATGTGATAGCTCTTTGGGGATCTTGGTTTTTCTCATAGGAGGAGAACATCCTTTTCTCACCTGTCACGTGGTTTGTGCACCCGCTATCGATGATCCAACTTGAGCCCCCGGATGCATAAACCTACAAAACAAGTTTAGGCCTTGTTCTTAGGTACCCAAACGGTCTTGGGTCCTTTCACATTAGAAACAAGCATCTTGGGTACCCAAACACAAGTCTTCGAGCCCTTGTGTTTGCCCCCAACATATTTGGCAACTACTTTGCCTGATTTGTTTGTAACCACATAAGAAGCATCAAAAGTCTTAAATGAAACATTAGGTTCATTTGATGCAATAGGAGATTTCTTTTTAGGCAATTTAACATGAGTGGATTGCCTAGAACTAGATGCCTCACTCTTATACATAAAAGCATGATGAGAGCCAGAGTGAGACTTCCTAGAATGAATTCTTCTAATCTTATGTTCGGGATAACCAGCAGGATATAAAATATAGCCCTCGTTATCATGAACCATGGAGGCCTTACCCTTAACAAAATTAGACAATTTCTTAGGGGCATTAAGTTTAACATTGTCTCCCTGTTGGAAGCCAATGCCATCCTTAATGCCAGGGCGTCTCCCACTATAGAGCATGCTTCTAGCAAATTTAATTTTTTTTCATTTTCTATCTCATGCTCATTAATTTTAGCACTAAGTTGAGCTATGTGATCATTTTGTTGTTTAATTAAAGCTAGGTGATCATGGATAGCATCAACATTAATGTCTCTACATCTAGTACAAATGGAAACATGATCAACAGTAGATGTAGAGGGTTTGCAAGCATTTAATTCATCAATCTTAGCATGTAAAATAGCATTCTCATTTCTAAGATTGGAAACAATATCATTGCAAACATTTAAATTCTTAGCCTTAGTAATTAATTTATCATTCTCAATCTTAAGGCTAGAAATTGATTCATTCAAATTGTCAATCTTAGCAATTAAACTAGCATTATCATTTTTAAGGTTGACAAGGGAATCATCACAAATATTTGATTTCTCAACCTTAGCAATTAATTTGGCATTTTCAATTAAGGTTAGAGATAGTGTCATGGCAAATGCTAAGCTCACTAGTTAATTTTTCACATTTTTCTACTTCTTGAGCATAAGCATTTTTAACTTTAATATGCTTCTTATTTTCCTTAATAAGGAAGTCCTCTTGGCTATCCAAAAGTTCATCCTTCTCATGAATAGCACTAATCAATTCATTTAACTTTTCCCTTTGTTGCATGTTAAGGTTGGCAAAAAGAGTAAGCAAATCATCCTCATCGTCACTAGAGCTAGCCTCATCACTAGATGTTGCATATTTAGTAGAAGGTCTAGATTTTACCTTCTTTTTGTCGTCCTTTGCCATGAGGCACTTGTGGCCGACGTTGGGAAAAAGGAGGCCTTTGGTGACGGCGATGTTGGCGGCGTCCTCGTTGGAGGAGGAGTCGGTGCAGCTCTCATCGGAGTCCCATTCCCGACACACGTGGGCATCGCCGCCTTTCTTCTTGTAGTACTTCTTCTTTTCCTTCCTTCTTCCCTTCTTGTAAATGGACATTTAGCAATAAAATGACCGGGCTTACCACATTTGTAGCAAACTTTCTTGGAGCGGGGCTTATAATCCTTCCCCCTCCTTTGCTTGAGGATTTGGCGGAAACTCTTGATGATGAGCGCCATCTCCTCATTGTCGAGCTTGGAGGCGTCGATGGGGAGCCTACTTGATGTAGATTCTTCTTTCTTTTCTTCCGTCGATTTGAATGCGACGGGTTGTACCTCGGGTGTGGAGGTGGCACCTCGCTCGATGATTTGTTTGGAGCCTTTGATCATCAATTCAAAGCTCACAAACTTTCCTATAACCTCCTCGGGAGACATTAGCTTATATCTAGGATCACCACGAATTAATTGAACTTGAGTAAGATTAAGAAAAACGAGTGATCTTAGAATAACCTTGACCATTTCATGGTCATCCCATTTTGTGCTCCCAAGGTTGCGCACTTGGTTCACCAAGGTCTTGAGCCGGTTGTACATGGCTTATGGCTCCTCTCCTTGGTTTAGCATGAATCGACCGAGCTCCCCCTCGATCGTCTCCCGCTTGGTGATCTTGGTTACCTCATCTCCTTCATGCACGGTCTTGAGCACATCCCAAATCTCTTTCGCACTCTTCAACCCTTGCACCTTATTATACTCCTCTCGACTTAGTGAGGCGAGGAGTATAGTAGTGGCTTGGGAGTTGAAGTGCCGGATTTGGTCGACCTCCTCCGAATCATAGTCCTTGTCCCCTTCCTTCAGTACCTGTGCTCCATACTCAACAATATCCCATATGCTTTTGTGGAGTGAGGTTAGGTGATGCCTCATTTTATCACTCCACATAGAATAATCTTCACCGTAAAAAACCGGTGGTTTGCCTAATGGGACGGAAAGTAATGGAGTGCGTTTGGAAAAAGAGAGGATAGCGGAGGGGCATCTTACTATACTTCTTGCGCTCATGGTGTTTAGAAGTGGCGGATGCCAATTCGGAGCCGAAGGTGGAGGGTGACGAAGAGTCGGTCTCGTAGTAGACCACTTTCTTCATCTTCTTCTTCTTCTTGCCACCTCTCTATTGTGACTTGATGGAGGAAGAGGATTCCTCCTTGTGCTTGTGGCCGAACTCCCTCGAGTGTGTTCTCCCCGAGCTTGCGGACTTGTCGCCGCCGGTCCCGATCTCCCTCTTGGCGGATGCTCCCGACATCACTTCGAGTGGTTAGACTCTAATGAAGTACCAGGCTCTGATACCAATTGAAAGTCGCCTAGAGGGCGGGTGAATAGGCAAATCTGAAATTTACAAACTTTAAGCACAACTACAAGTCGGGATTAGCGTTAGAAATAAAGTCGAGTCTGAAAGAGAGGGCGAAAACAAATCACGAGCAATGAAGGCGGATGACACGATGATTTGTTTTACCGAGGTTCGGTTCTTGCAAACCTACTCCCCATTGAGGTGGTCACAAAGACCGGGTCTCTTTCAACCCTTTCCCTCTCTCAAACGGTCACCTAGACCGAGTGAGCTTTTCTCCTTAATCAATGGGTCACTTAGACCCCTTACAAGGACCACCACAACTTGGTGTCTCTTGCTTGATTACAAAGGTGTTGAGAACAAGAATGGAGGAAGAAGAAAAGCGATCCAAGCGACAAGAACTCAAATGAACACAAAAATCTCTCTCTCACTAGCCACTATTTGTTTGGAGTGATTTTGGACTTGAGAGAGAATTTGATCTCTTGTTTGTATCTTGGAGTGAAGTTTAGAGCTCTTGTATTGAATGCAATGGCTGAAAACTTGGATACCTTGAAGTGGTGGTGGTTGGGGGTATTTATAGCCCCAACCACCAAAATGGCCGTTGGGGATGCTGTCTGTCGATGGGCGCACCGGACAGTCCGGTGCGCCAGCCACGTCACCCAACCGTTAGGGTTCTGACGGTTTCGATCGTTGGAGCTCTGACAGATTGGGGCACTGGACAGTCCGGTGCCGCACCGGACAGTCACTGTTCACTGTCCGGTGCGCCTTCTGGCGCTGCTCTGACTCTGCGCGCGCTGTCCGCGCACTGTTCACTGTTCACTATTCACTTTTGCAGACGACCGTTGGCGTAGTAGCCGTTGCTGTGACACCCCAGGTGTCAGTTTCGTGTTACGTCGGGAGATTTATCCTAATCGCGGATGCTCAGTGAAAATTCCTATTTCTCGCTCGCATATGTCTCTGATTATCCAGACTATTCGTACATATTTCACCGAATTCGGAATTATTCAGTCTCATAGAAGGCCAAATTTGGAGCCTGTTAAAACTTTTATTCTCGGCACGAATGCGAACTCGAAAATCATTCTCGAATTATAAATCTCATCTGAAGCTCATTAAATCAAACTCTCGACGACTGTTATCTGATCTGAGCCCGAATCGAATTCCTCGAACTTCGATCGATGTTCGACTATTTTAATCCGAATCCGTACTCTCAAAAGGAATACTCGACATGTTGCCCTCTAATCAATTTTATCCTACTCGGCCAATTATCTCATGTCCGAACCAAACTCAAAACCCCGTATCGACCGCAATTTTAAGATATCACGATCCGCCTTCTCCGACTAAAAATCCAAAGTCGATCAAATCTCAGGACGATTTATTTTCGAATCACGCGTAGGGAATTATTTCCGAGCAAATTCAAATCCAACTCTTGGCTGAGTTAATCGCGCAACCGTCCGCTCGTCCGAACTCTAGTTCACGCTGTTTTGCGTACAAACGAATTCCACAGGAGCATTTTTACTCTGGAAATAATTCAGCGCGGCACGATTTAGCATTTTGGGCCAAGTCCATTCCGGCCCATTTGGCCCACTAAGGGAACCCTAACCCTAGCCATCTTCTATAAATAGGGGTGCCCTTCCCTTGCACTTGGGCAATTTTGCACTCCCACCCCTCAAAAAAGTTCAGCCGCCACTCCCTTTCTTCCTCCTTGCTCCACAGCAGCAGGCTTGGCTTCTCTCCCTGTTCATGGCGCCTCCACCTCCCTACTTGGGCGCTGGCCGAGCCCTTGGAGCAGGCGCCTCCAGCTCTTATCCATGGCACCCTTCTTCCCCACAGCGGCTAACAGGGAGACCGGCCAGCCATGGCATCCTCCCCTTCTTCCCCAGCGCAGGGAGCACGGCTCCTTCCCTCCCATGGCCGCGACGCCCCCAACCGGCCACCATCTTCCCCAAGTGCTGGCGCACGGGAGCCATGTCCCCTCTGTCCAGAAAATGTAGAGCTCGAGCACACCCCTCTGCTCCCGTGATGGACACCGGGGCGCCCTCCTCTAGCCCATGGCCGCCAGGATCCACAGAGCAGAGCAACACCTCTGCTCCTGCTTCCTTCCTCCAATGTCGACCGACGCCATGGAGCTGAACCCGAGCCCCCCTCTCTAATCCAGCGCTCAAGGCCCCTCTCCCCCTCCATTATTTCAGCGTCTGAAACAAACCCCTGGCCACCATCCACACTGGTGCTCGGCCCTCCTCGTGCGGCGTCAACTGATCTGCGCAGCGGTGCCGGTCCACAACAGCGAACCTCATCGATCTACACAGGGCCGCCATCATTCCCAACACGTCGGCATCGAGCTCCGCTAGTCGTCAATCTGTGCAGCGAACAACAACCTCGGTGAACGGCTATGCGCTTTTCGTGTTCGATTAAATGACCACACCAATAAATCGTGTAATAAACTGTACCGTGCTTGTAGCCCTTGTCGCCGTCACGCCTCGCATGTCGCTCGTCGGCACAGAGCCCCGTCTGATGGCATGCATGCGCGACACGAGTCGGCCAGGTTGTTCGCCTTGAATGATTCGTGATTTGTTTTATTTACGTATTCGGTCGATGATGTGCCTGCGTGTTTATATGTGTGTAAAATGTTTCGGTTATGCGCATTGGTAGAATCGCGTTTGCGATTGGAGAACAAGAGGTTATTTGATGTATGCGATTTGTAGTTGTCTAACTATGTTTTGGTCGATGTGGTGCATGTTTAAAAATTGTATTGGTATGGATTGAAGTTCGTGGCGAAAGAAAATGAAGTAGAGAAGAACTCGGGTATTTTTATTTTGATCGGAAAATATGCGATGCGTTGTTTAATGCGAAAACTAAGTTACAAAATGCGGATTTTGTTTTGGGAAATGCATCGATATGTGGTTATGCGAAAAGTATAATTGTTTTATGCAATGTGATGGAATTCAGGAATATATAGGGAGTATATTTATTGATGTGATGAGTAGTTTAGAAAATGCTAGTTGCATAGAGGATGAATTATAAAAACATGAGTATCGGAGTTCATATATTAGTGGTTGCGCCACATTGATTGAAGTGTCTCGAGTGCACGCCACAATATGGTTGTATGCGAGACATAGTAAAATAAGGTGTGCTCGATGGGGATGTTCAGTCGTTGTAGGTGGAAATTGTCGTTGCTTAAATAGAGAGGTGGTGACATGCCGAAGTAGTCATCGCCTCCTCTATGTTTATATGTCGAGTCAAAATGCGGGGTACTCGTGGTACGCTAGGCGGTGTCCAAATAAATTAACCGGTCGATGTGGTAGTGGTCGTGCGTGATTTATGGCTAGCGAGTAGTTGAATTACGAGTTATGCGAGAATCATGTTAGAAACTAATGTGCGGCGTGTAACTGTGCTTGGGTGGTAAACCATAGGTTAGTAGGTATTATTGGTGTCATTAGCAAATGGGGATGATTCTTGTTGTGCGATAAAATTTGAAAGGCAAAGAACATGGGTAGTGTGTCGATCAAGTTAACCGATAGGTTTCGTAAACACGCTTGTAATGCTTGTATGAACATGATAAAATTGATGCCTTGTCGTCGTAGTCTTAGGAAATTTTCTAAAATGCGCTAGTGCTCCTCTGATGGGTTGAATAAACTTGAGATGTATTACAATAGCTGTGTCGTGCCGGTCATCTAAAAATGGCGAAAGGTGGTGTGTGATGGTAATTGGGAAATAGTCACGTCATTAGCCAACTCATGTTCGGTAGGAGTTGATTGTGTTAAGTGATTGTTATATATGTTGTGTCTCGAATTGTGATAATAATAGGCAAGCCGACGTGTATGCTGTCTAGCGGGCGGTGTCGTTGTTCTAGCTAGCCGACTCTTAGATGACTTTAGTTAAGCTTGTAGTCCCGGTAAATTGCTTGTTGTATTCTAAATGCGTATGGTTACGGTCGCGGATGAAAAGTATTAGTGCTCATATGATGTCTAATTTAAAACGCAAATGGTTGGGTGATTATCGTGAAGAATGCGTTGTTAATTGGTTGTAGTAATTTTAGTGCACTAAATGATTTGGATAAAATTTGTAAGTCTACTTGTTAGTCCTCATTTAATTAATTCAACTCTAACGAATGGTAAAGTGTTACAATAATTCAAGTCTCTAGAACGCGTCAATTCTTGAATTGTATAGAAGCTGAAATGTATTGGTTGCTGTTTTGGGCTGCACGTACTGTTTTCGGTGTGCTGTATGTTTGATGAACTAAATTGGGTTTTCTGTAGATACGTGCTATAGAAAGGTGGTAGATAACTTTATTATCTTGCTGGTGTTAAAATTTGACAGCCATAGGTCTGACCGTTTAGGAGTTGTGCTTTTTACAAATTCAGCAACTGAATCTGTCCAAATTCTGTACAGATTTCAGAAACTGCACTGTTTGCTCAATTTAATGTTGCCACCTGTTCATGGTCGTTATAAAAAAGTTGTAGATGCTTTTCGGATCATGCTTGTGTTAAAATTTCATAACCATCGGCCTGGTAGTTTAAGAGTTATGAATTTTACAAACTGCTTGCTGTGTTCTGTCCACCGTCGGAACAGATTTCAAAAACTGTGTTGTTTGATTTAGTTAAACATTGAATCATTTCTTGGTGATTATAAAAGTTATGTAGTGCTTTTTCTAATCTTTCCAAAAAGTCTTGGATCACTCTTTTTGGTGGTCTGAAGATTTAGTTATGAATGTTTAAAGTCTGAAGACTGAATCTGTCCAGTTCTGGACAGCAAGGTCTTCTAGTGCCTTTTATCCTTAGTTAAATATGGAATCACCTTGAGATGTTTATAAATAATTTGTAGAACATTTAATTAGCTTTCCAGAAAGTCTAAAATCACTTTGTTTGGATGTCTGAATCTTCAGTTGTGAATTTTTGAAGTTGCAAGCCTGAATCTGTCCAAATCTGGACAGAGCTGCTGTGTTTGCACAATTCGACTTCGCTAAGTGTTGAATCATGTTGTGATGAAAATACCAAAATTGTAGAGCACTTTCTAAACTTTCCAGAAAGTCATAGTTTACTATTTTTGGATTAATATTTGAAAAGTTATGATTAAAACAAGTAACTGTTGTGCTGCTGTCCTAAAAATCTGCACGTGCTCAAATGAATGTTTAGTTCACAATTTTGGCTAAAAATGCTTAGTTAGCTTTTAACGGACATAGACTTGTGATGGCTAAACTTAGGTTAACATGTGTTCCGTGATTAATGTGCTTGCTTGCTGTAGTTGGTTGTGGATATAAGTTTTGTAGTTATTGATGCCTATGTCCTGTTTAAACGTACGTTGTCTTGGTTGCTCTTGTGTGATCAATAGGAGAACTAAGGAAAAGTCGTAGCAAGTTAAATAAATGTTCATACGTGTGATGTCCTGTTGTGTTGGTTAATTAAAATTCGTGATCATCGTCTTTCCAGTGGTAATGTTTACGTGTGCCCAATGACACATAAATAACTAGTGTTTGCATATAGTTGTTGCAGTGTCTTACTAATTAATGTTCAGTTCGCCACTGTGTCTTGGTATATCTTGTGCTATTTTTGTGCTACTTTCATTATATTCATACATATAGATCTTGCACCTCATATAGGACCGCGAGATGATGATCGAGCCAGTGATGTGGTGCCACCCACAAGATGCAGTTGGTGGACGACCTGAAGAATGATGGACATGACCAGTAGATGCTCGCCAAGCGAGTACCTCCCCCAACAAACACTAAGTGTTAAATTAAAGGCAAGCCTCGGTTTTATGCATAACTGTTATATATGTTATTTTACTGCACTTAATGTTTGTAGGCTTGTACTGTGCACTTAAGTGTAGGAGTTGACTGAAACCCTAGTTGCATGAACTCAGGACTCCTTTTGAGATAGATACTAGTATGCTAGGTCGAGTAGCTGCTTTGCTAATTAGGGATCTCGGTAGAAGACGAGTGATTTTTCTAGCACTCGCGCGAGGTCAGGAATTGGTTGTATCCACTTTGATAACAGAATGATGATGGTCTATGGACACGGGTCCATGGGGACGCGTAGTCTACGAGATGAAAATTGGAATAAGGATTAACGTGCGGATACCTGTGTCAAGCGTTTGAACGTACTAAACACATACCGAGAAATATGGTAAATCGGTAAGCCTAGTACCTGAGTGAACCTGCCCGCAGACATATCCCCTCACGCGACCTGAGACGTGGTCTCCCATTCCGGTTATGGTGGGTACAAGTGTGGTCACTGCACGACGGCAGTCGGGGTCAGTGAGGCATTGTACGCCAAGGCGGTGAGCCCTGATCTGTTGCCAGGGAATCGATGGGGACGGTTGATGTGTGTGGGGACGGAGTGCCCCTACATGTCGTGTGTTTAGGTTTACCTTGCAAGGATAAAAACTCGATTCGAATCGTCTGCTTCTCGCAGCTAATGAGACTGCTTGATCCATTGTACTGCATTGAGTAATAAGTGGAAATGAGATGGCAAAAGATGTTGATTGATAAAATGTTTGATATCATGTATGACTAGCTAGGTACACATCTAGTAAAGAGGATCATACTAAAACTTGAAAAGCTAAAACTTGATTTTAGACTCAGCTAGTGCTTTTGGCAAACCAAACCCCTCAGCCAAACAGCTGCATGTCTAGAGGTAGAGGAGTAGACTCCTCACACCGGGTAAGTCTAGCTGAGTATTAGTATACTCAGCCTTGCTTGTGGCATAATTTTTGCAGGTATCTCCTTGATTTGGTTGATGGTGTGACTTGGCCTCCATCCCTGCCACCGGGATAGACGGTCGAGTGGGTTACTGCTTCCGCAGGAGAGGACCAGGAGGAGTAGCGTGGCCAGGCTTCGCCATGTTACTCGGTTCTTCTCCGTTAGTTAATTCCGCTGCATTAAAATTTATGATTATTATTTCTGAAACTCCGATCATGTAATCACTAATGATACTTATTAAATTTGTGGTATTATATTTTATTGTATTTCTCTGTGCCTCACCTTCGAGTGAGCTAGTGGTATTCGATCCTGGTAAGTGGCTTTATCGGGCTAGATCCGAGGGACTGACGGGTTATTCTTGTTTAAGTGTGTTGCTGCCCTTAAGGGTGCGACTTGGGCACTTAAGCTGGAATAATTCGGGCGGTTCCGCCACAGCTGCTCCGCATGGCACACCGGACAGTCTGGTACTACACCGGACAGTCCGGTGCTACACTGGACAGTCCGGTGAATTATAGCGGAGTGGCTCTCCAAAAACCCGAAGCTGAGCAGTTCAGAGTTGATCTCCCTGGTGCACCAGACATAGTCCGGTGGTGCACCAGACACTGTCCGGTGGCACACCGGACAGTCCGGTGCGCCAGACCAGGGCAGCCTTCGGTTGGTTTTGCTCCTTTCTTTTTGAACCCTAACTTACTTTTTATTGGTTTGTGTTGAACCTTTGGCACCTGTAGAACATGTACTCTAGAGCAAACTAGTTAGTCCAATTGTTTGTGTTGGGCAATTCAACCACCAAAATCATTTAGGAAAAAGTTTGACCCTATTTCCTTTCACCAATGTTGCCACGTGTCCTAGGGGTGAAAACATCGAGGACTGAAACCTCAATGCAGACTTTGGTGCAGTGGCACCACCATCCTCGGGAGCGCTCGGGCCTAGATCAGTGTCCTAGTGGTCGAAGTAGTCTGCGCCGCACTCGCGAATCATCTTCGTGCGATGGCGTGGTCATCATGTTCCGGCCACACCTACCAGAGAAGAATGATAGCATGTATAACCCGTAGGAATTCATGCAGGTCTATATCACTGCTATCACAACAACGGGCAGAAACGATGTCGTCATGGTGAGCTACTTTCATGTAGCCTTGACTAGGCCAGTCCAGACTTAGCTCATGAATCTCACCCTTGGGTCAATCCATTCCTAGGAAGAGCTCTACGCGCGGTTCACCGTGAACTTCACCAACACTTACTAGTAGCACAGCGTGGAGGCCCACCTCCATGCTATGAGGCAGGAACCCGAAGAGATGCTCTAGGCCTTCATCTCCTGCTTCACTAAGGTACGGGGAACCATACCTCATATCTTTGATGCGTCTATCATCACTGCTTTCTGTTTGTGGGTACGTGACGAGAAGATGCTCGAAAAGCTAGCGACGCACGATGTAGAAAGAGTCACCATGCTCTTTGCTCTGGCCGACAAGTGCATCAGGGCTGCCGAGGATCATGCATGGCACTTGCTCCCACAAGACGGGGCTACCCAAACAGGCGGCTCAAGCGTCGTTGCTTAGGGCAGCGACAATAAAAAGAATAAAAGAACCAAGGTGGCGAGAAGCCGCTGTCTGGTGCTCTAGTCGTTGTGACTGTGGCTGGGGCCCAAAACGTGCGTGGCAAGTGCCCGCGATAGTAGGGTGGTGACAGTGGCTCATGTCATGTCAATCCGACCAGCTCACAACATACCTCATTCATGTGAGGGAGCTGGAGGAGGACTTCGACGACCTAGAACTGCAACATGTTCCTCACGCTAACAACTCAGCAACAAATGATCTCTCCATGAGAGCATCAACTTGGGCACCCGTTCTTAAGGGCGTCTTCAAAAGGTGGTTGTTGAGACCTTCTGCTCAACCTGCCGAACTACATGAAGGGGGTCAGACTAGCATCTCGAAGCTAGCGATCCCGACGTTGTTCCATCCGTGGAGCCCGCCAAGGATTGTGTGCACTACCGAGGACCCCGAAAACCTCTTAGCATTGCATCCAGTTGCTCAGAGAGGTCTCCATGCATGGATCTCTGAGATCCGAGACTACTTGAAAGACAACATCCTTCCTGAAGACCATGTGTCTGCTGAGTGCACAGTGTGGTTGGCTAAACACTACACGATGGTGGAGGGGATCTCTACCGTCATGGCGCCAATAGCATTCTCATGTGATGCATTACCCCAAAAGAGTCTCACGAGTTTCTCATGGAGATCCATGGAGGCAAGTGTGGAAGTCATTCCTCATCCCGCACACTGGTCGGTAAGGCCTTCCTGCATGGCTTTTACTAGCCAACCGCCCTCCAGGATACAACTAAGTCAGTAAAGTCTTGTAAATCATGCTAGTTTCATACAAACCAAATACACACACTAGCTTGGTCGTTCGACGTATGGGGGTGGATATCCTGGGATCATTTCGTGGGGCTAGCATATAGAGCCTCCTCATGGGCTCACCATGGGTCCAAGCTTTCAATGAATCCATGCAGGAACAACTGCTGCATGAAGACGTGGATCTCATCGACGAGCGAAGATCCATGGAACATGGAGCATCTCCATAAGTTTTATCTGTAAGGGTAGGATGGGGAATGAGTTTGTTCCTTTGTAATTTGGTAGCACCTATGTGTGGTCTAGTCTGGTGGGATCCGACCTCATAAACTCGGTGCCTGGTGTTCATCGCACAGCTCGTGTGTGTCAAGTTATAAAGGAAGTATTTACTCCTTGTTCTGTATTTTCAATAATTTTCTTTCCTATTTTGACTTACAAGCATTATTTCTTCTAACCCCCAATACGGTTCCCTACTCTTGTTGCTATGTTGAGATCTGAATTGAGATAGCTAGCTTGTTGCTTAGTTTGGTGCCCCTTTACTACTAAAAGGGATTCGGATCGTCGGACCTAGGTCCGGAGAAAAGGTACATATTTCCTAGGGTGGTCCTAAGTCATGTAACCGCTTAGCCTGGTCCTATACTCTAAGTTTGCATACTCCACCACTCTGCAATAGGTGCCCTAGTACCTAGAATAGCGCACCTTGTGTCTCAGACCTCATTCAAGCTTAAAGGTCGGCTTCCTAAGCTCTACTCGTCGAGTCCAGTTGCTTGTGACTTAGTTTGGGACCTCCTTTTAGTGCTGAAAGAGGTTTGTATCGCTAGGGGCCGAGTCCGAAGAAATTGTACCTGTTTCCTAGAGTGGTTCAAAGTCTTGTAGCCGCTTAGCATGGTCATGTACCCTAAGCCTGCATACTCCACCACTCTACAAATAGGTGCCCTAGTACCTAGAACTATGCACCTAGGATCCTGGACCTCATTCTAGCTTAAAGGTTGGCTTCCTAATCCTTGCTCGTCAAGTCTGTTGCATGTCTCAAAGCATCAACATTGAGTCATATGCAGGACTAAACCCTTGTTTGGTGGAAGTTGTGGTTGTCGGTCTTCCTGCTGCTATTATTGTTGTGAGTGGTCGCGCCCAGACGATGGTGGTGGTGGCGGAGGCAACAAGACCGTGGGCACCCACACACTATGGACCTAGGGGCTACCGTGTGCCTCCACCCCTACGTTTCTTTAATGCTTCATGACAGGCCCGTGACGAGGGACTTGTCGCCGTGGTGTAGCTTGCCCTGCATTTCCTTTGTCCCCTCGAAGTCGGTGAGGGCAGAGCTACTACCTTTGGGTTGCTTGCCTTGCTTGAGGGACTAGAGGGCGCCGCCAGGCTCAGACCCTGATCTAACATACCTAGGATTCGGATCTCATAATTGGGATCTCCTCCTGTCTATCTAACGTTATGTGCATGACTGGGCATATCACCAGACATGGGGCCTGCGGGTCATTAAGTCGTAGAAACGTGTGCGACAGCAGGTGATTTGACAACAAGCATGCACCGTTGTGCGCAAGTCACAATCAGATTGCTTGAAATGAGATCGCAGTTGTGGCCCCATTTATGGGTTCATAACCTCTCCCGAGGTGGGCTCGGGGGCCACTATCGGTACCCTGTAACTGGGGTACCCTCTCCTAATGTGCGAAGGAAGATATCCATGTGGTTACCTATAACCAGGTACTAAGGAACTAAGTAGTCGGGCTTATGGGTTTGGACTTATCTGACTAAACCAATGGCATCGGGACCTGCTCCCTACTCGGGGTAGGTCTGGTGTCGCCATGTGTCCCAGGGGTGAAATTGCTCAGGGACTACCGCCATGAGTCTGAACCTCCATGGGCAGGTCTTAGACCTCCCTATTTGGCATCCGAACCCCCAATAGGTAGGGCCTAAGTCTTCAGGCCAGCCTGTGCCCTTGGTCCCCACTCTCCGCTCGGACAGGGGTTCGGTGCTGCCACGTGGCCCATGGGTGCGTGGCATAAGCCTTCAGCTAGAAGCAAGCTCGTTGTCCGCATTCAATGCGAGCGATCGAGGCATGCCCTACTACACACAGGGCATTTATAGGCTTTTGTCAGGCCGTGCAAGCATGAATCATCGCTCTGTGCGTTACCGATGTGAGCGGTTGTGTCTCTGTGCCACGCGCATGGGCAGTGCCATCATAACTTTCCATGTCCAAGATTAATATTCTAGCTTCTGCTGGACAAACCCATATGTGGAAGTAGTTGAGTGTGGGCTTTCTGACAATCCACAACTCATATGGAGTTTTAGTTACTGATTTACTAGGGACACTATCGAGTATATGGATAGCGGTTTTTTAAAGCCTCCATCCACAAACCCAATGGTAAGTTAGAGTAACTAAGCATACTCCTTACCATGTCCATTAGTGTTATGTTATGCCTTTCGACAACCCCATTCTGTTGTGTTTCACCAGGTGTTGAATACTGAGCAACAATACAATTTTCTCTAAGGAACCTCACAAAAAGGCCTTGGGACCTATCCATACTTAGTATGTGCCCATAGTACTCCCCCACGATCTGATCTAACAATCTTTATCTTCAGATCATGTTGATTTTCTACTTCAGTCTTGAACTGTTTAAACTTGTCTAAAGCTTCTAATCTTTCCTTAGGGGGATAAATATAATAGTAGCGAGAGTAGTCATCTATGAAGGTTTATGATCGAGTCGAACCCATCTACTGTCCTAACTGGAAAAGGACCACATATATCTGTATGAATAATTTCTAACACTCTTGTACTGTGCTTAGCATTTTCTTAATCTGCTTCGCAAATTTACCCTTAATGCAATCTCTGCATTGCTCTAAGTCTGTGAAGTCTAATGGATGGAGAATTTGTTTTTTAACGAGACGCTCTATTCTCCCCTCGAAATATGGCCCAAACGATAGTGTCATAAAAATTTCAGCGAGGTCTCTTTATCACTTCGTTTTCTTTTCCTACCACTGCTGGCTGGATCGTTTTCTGGTGTATCTAAGAGAGTAACAACATCACTATGTAAAAATAAATAAAGCATATCTCATCGAACGACATGACCAACATCTTTTTTATGAAATTGAATAACACATTGTCTATCACCGAAATGACAATAAATGTGTTGATCATCTAATCTAGAAACTGAAATAAGGTTTTTTCGCAAGAAAGGTACATAGAGTATGTCTCTCAACAATAGTACAAAACCATCAGGTAAACTAAGAAGTGGATCTCCAATGGTCTTGACTGCTGCTTTGACTCCATTTATCACTCTAATTGTTCTTCGACCCTTTGGAAGCATTTAGCTTGAACGGAGTCCCTTTAGAGAGTTGACAACATGAACAGTTGCACCTGAGTCAATCCACCAAGAATAATTGGGATATTCTAAGTATAAAGTCTCATTCACAAATGTAACTTGGGCCTTACCACTCTCTAGAAGATACTGTGGGAATTCAGGGTACTTCCTTTTGTAATGACCTGTCTTCTTGTAGTAGAGGCAGATATCAGGGGGAACTGAGAAGTTGGCTCCTTGCTTTGACTGATTGTTGTTGCTAGTAGAAGCCCAATTATTCTGCTTACCCTGCTTCTTGAACTTCTTCTTTGAGTTCTTTTTCTGTTTAGGGATATTGAAGCGTCCCAATCCTCTAGGACTCAAATGTGATACAATTACTAGTCCCAGGAGGCTAGTAAACACATTTATACATCAGATGGTTCTAGATTTTCTTACACGAGACAAACCTATAAAGGTGGCGATCAACTTTAAGAGTTGGTCCACAACTCAAGACATATCATCATAGTGGGCCCGAAGCAGCCTCATATACGCAGCTAAGCAAATCACTAGTCCAACAGCCACATGCATGGATGGAACAGGCGTAACTCTTATCCAATCAACGATCTCCTTCTCCGAAAAACAATAAATAAGCAAGAGTGAGTACTTACGTACCCAACAGCCCACCTTCACCCACAGAATGGGAAAATCAGATATAATGTATGGAGTATGTGGAGCTCAGGATATTTTGCAGAAAGAGCAATATTGAATGCAAGGTTATTTTATAAAACATTATATATTTTTCAAGCACATCCTATCCCAAAGGAGCAGGATGTTTTTCAATATAGAACAAAATCCCCTGGACTAAACCATCTAGACATCTCAACAATTTCCCACTGGTTTTCATTTTCAAAAATAGCTATTGGACTTCCCGTCCACCATAGCTCACGACTCAATCGCCAGACCTTTTAAAACCACTTTTGAAAAGCATTTTTGGAAAACAAAACACTAATTGACAAATCCATGCCATGACTCATCCATATCCGTGCACACGGACTATTCGAATAGGTTTTTGACTCTACGTAGAGGTGTACACTTTATCCACTAGTCCGGCTCTGCGATCTCATGGCCAATGAGACCCAAATTCGAAACTCTATCTTCCCTTGCACGACTTTACCTTGGCGGTTACACCGAAAGGCACAAGGCCACCTCCATGCCCAAACTAGAACAAAACATTCCCCTCCTTGTCCTCTCGGTGCTCCCCAGCCATCATAACCCTAGGGCACAGACCGTGCAAGTTCGGATCAAGCGACTACCCATACAGTCTTGAGTGGTTGTACTTGATAAGAGTATAGGTAAGGAGTGATGACAAACTGGTCCTTAGGCGAGAGGGACAATCCTTCATGCTCACACCTAACCCGGCTGAGCCATCACCTTAAGGCCCTCCCAAACGAGGGAGTCCCTGATCATCCCACTCAAAGGTGATAAGGGTGACAACCCTTCATCATACCCATTTTGAAAATCATTTTCTTTTGAAAACTCACACCTTTTCCCAAATCATATTGTAACAAAAATGTCGAGGAGTATAAAGATGAATTGTGGCAAAGTTCTAAGGCTGGATGGCCATATTAACATGTCTCTTAGTAGCAAGATCATATCATACATAAAATAACAGGCCGAGGGTTGTGGTTGAAAAGCATAGGTAATTTATGCATCAGGGATCCAATGAGCTTGTCGTGCTTTAACCGGTGAAAGGGTGAGAGCTCGTGGAACTGGCTTCTGGCTCCACCGTCTGGCGTAGACTTGCAGATCTGGCCTTCACGAGACAATACGAACACTCCAATAACTATGCAGCATGAACAAGCAAACATACAAACCAACAAGTATATCAACAAATATTTAGTATAGTGGTCAGAATGGCGATATATGGATGGGTAGAGTCTCGAGCAGAATCAGTGTCATGTGGTGTTGAGATATTACTGGTGGTGGAGTGGAGGTGCTTACTAGGAGGGTGGACATGACTCATCCATATCCGTGCACGCGGACTATTCGAATAGGTTTTTGACTCTGCGTAGAGGTGTACACTTTACCCACTAGTCCGGCTCTGCGATCTCATGGCCAATGAGACCTGAATCCGAAACTCTCTCTTCCCTTGCATGACTTTACCTTGGCGGTTACACTAAAAGGCACAAGGCCACCTCCATGCCCAAACTAGGACAAAACATTCCCCTCCTTGTCCTCTCGGTGCTCCCCAGCCATCGTAACCCTAGGGCACAAACCGTGCAAGTTCGGATCAAGCGACTGCCCATACAGTCTCGAGTGGTTGTACTTGATAAGAGTATAGGTAAGGAGTGATGACAAACTGGTCCTTAGGCGAGAGGGACAATCCTTCATGCTCACACCTAACCCGGCTGAGCCATCACCTTAAGGCCCTCCCAAACGAGGGAGTCCCTGATCATCCCACTCAAAGGTGATAAGGGTGACAACCCTTCATCATACCCATTTTGAAAACCATTTTCTTTTGAAAACTCACACCTTTTCCCAAATCATATTGTAACAAAAATGTTGAGGAGTATAAAGATGAATTGCGGCAAAGTTCTAAGGCTGGATGGCCATATTAACATGTCTCTTAGTAGCAAAATCATATCGTGCATAAAATAACAGGCTGAGGGTTGTGGTTGAAAAGCATAGGTAATTTATGCATCAAAGGGATCCAATGAGCTTGTCGTGCTTTAACCGGTGAAAGGGTGAGAGCTCGCAGAACTGGCTTCTGGCTCCACCGTATGGCATAGACTTGCAGATCTAGCCTTCACGAGATGACACGAACGCTCCAATAACTATGCAGCATGAACAAGCAAACATACAAACCAACAAGTATATCAACAAATATTTAGTATAGTGGTCAGAATGGCGATATATGGATGGGTAGAGTCTCGAGCAAAATCTGTGTCATGTGGTGTTAAGATATTACTGGTGGTGGAGTGGAGGTGCTTACTAGGAGGGTGGACATGACTCATCCATATCCATGCACGCGGACTATTCGAATAGGTTTTTGACTCTGCGTAGAGGTGTACACTTTACCCACTAGTCCGGCTCTGCGATCTCATGGCCAATGAGACCCGAATCCAAAACTCTCTCTTCCCTTGCATGACTTTACCTTAGCGGTTACACCGAAAGGCACAAGGCCACCTCCATGCCCAAACTAGGACAAAACATTCCCCTCCTTGTCCTCTCGGTGCTCCCCAGCCATCATAACCCTAGGGCACAGACCGTGCAAGTTCGGATCAAGCGACTGCCCATATAGTCTCGAGTGGTTGTACTTGATAAGAGTATAGGTAAGGAGTGATGACAAACTGGTCCTTAGGCGAGAGGGACAATCCTTCATGCTCACACCTAACCCAACTGAGCCATCACCTTAAGGCCCTCCCAAATGAGGGAGTCCCTGATCATCCCACTCAAAGGTGATAAGGGTGACAACCCTTCATCATACCCATTTTGAAAATCATTTTCTTTTGAAAACTCACACCTTTTCCCAAATCATATTGTAACAAAAATGTCGGGGAGTATAAAGATGAATTGCGGCAAAGTTCTAAGGCTGAATGGCCATATTAACATGTCTCTTAGTAGCAAAATCATATCATGCATAAAATAACAGGCTGAGGGTTGTGGTTGAAAAGCATAGGTAATTTATGCATCAAAGGGATCCAATGAGCTTGTCGTGCTTTAACCGGTGAAAGGGTGAGAGCTCGCGAAACTGGCTTCTGGCTCCACCGTCTGGCGTAGACTTGCAGATCTGGCCTTCACGAGACAACACGAACGCTCCAATAACTATGCAGCATGAACAAGCAAACATACAAACCAACAAGTATATCAAGAAATATTTAGTATAGTGGTCAGAATGGCGATATATGGATGGGTAGAGTCTCGAGCAGAATCTATGTCATGTGGTGTTGAGATATTACTGGTGGTGGAGTGGAGGTGCTTACTAGGAGGGTGGATTGGAGGCAAAGCGATGCTAGGCGTGTAGCCGGCAGAGCGAGGTAACTGAGTGGGTGGGGGTTTGCCTTGGCTAAGGGTGTTGAGTGTGTGGAGAGGGAGAGGGTAGCTAGGTGTATTTATAGCTGGTTACCTGTGGTTTAGTACGGTAGAGTTCATTGTTGGTGAGAATAGTGGCGAATGAATCGTTTGACTTAGTTTAAATAGAGAAATTATAGGCATAATATGGGACAAGAGTATTTTTGGAATTTTCTAGAATATGGACCATGCTTAAGGGATGACATGGTTGGATAGGGAATAATTTGATAAGAATTTAGAAACAAAAATTATTGGAATTTGAGTTTGGATGGAGGAGTTTTGGATTTTATAATCATAGGAATAAAAAGAAAAGGGAAAAGGAATATTCTTGGAATATTCCAGAATTTGAATATTTAGAGATATTTAGAAAATCAAAAATGTATTTTTGAGCGGAGTGCCAGGAATTATTTCTGGGCTATTCTTGGGCAAAGGTTTATGTTGGTGGCAACTGTTCCTACATACTGTGTCACATGAGACAATAGTAAGGCGGGACCCAAATAGCTAGAATTCTGTGGTATTCTGGTCCAGGTGGGTTGTGGTATCTTGGGCCAGGTTTTATAGGATTGACGGTGTATCCATACAAACATGGTTCGCCTTTCTTTTTGGAAGCTTGGTTCGAAAGAATCTCAAAGTTAAGTGTGTCAACTTGGAGAAATCTAGGATGGGTGACCAGATGGGAAGTTCTTACTGGAAGGAAAATCACAGTCACCAGAGTTTGTATGACTGAAATATTGGTCTGGCAGGTCTAAGGTGAGCTGGATAGCATGATGGATGAGCAGTTGAATATTTGGGTGATCGGATGAACAATGAATAGTAATGATGAATAGTAAGATGAACGGTCCGATGAACGATGAATAATGACTATGAATGATCCGATGAACGGTGAATAGTCCGTATGAACGAACGATGAATAGTTCGTATGAACGAACGATGAATAGTGACTATGAACGGTCCGATGAACGGTAAATAGTGACTATGAACGATGAATAGTCGTATGAACGAACGATGAACGATGAATAGTGACTATGAACGAACGATGAACGGTGAATAGGGATTATGAATGAACGATCGAATGATCGATTCGATCAGACAAACAAATGATCGGAATTCCGGCAACATAGCGGTTGAACAAAGATTTATCGGACGAACGATCGAATGATCGGACGAACGAACAAACGATCAAACGATCGGACCAACGAACGAACAAACTATGAACAGGTGGACGAACGATCGAATGAACGATCGAACGATCCTTGTGCTTGTGTTGTGCTTGTGTTGGGCTTGGGGTTGCTTGAGGGGAGGCCCTTGCCCATCTATTTATAGGAAAGGTGGGGGATTAGGGGGAGGAGGTGAGGATTAGAGGGAGATAAGCATATATTAGTCATGTATAAGTGAAATTAGCTTGTAGAGCTCACTGTATGACACCAGAGGCGTATGTATACGTATTGTCACACCCGATTTTTAGAAGGTAAACCGAATGCAAACCATGTACGTGCCAGGATCAGAAACTCACATACACAGCGATTATATAATTGGACATCATCACACAATGCTTGAAATAAATAGCGGAAAGGTACTTAATTACATCAAGATGTCCAAGACATCCACAGAGTCTAATACATAGCCATAATGTTCAACATAAATATCAAAGTGCGAAGAAAACGAAACGTAGATGATAAGCCTACACATGCAGCTGACTGGGGGTTTGCCACTAAGATAAACTAAAACTCGTCGTAATCCTGGAACTCCTCGAAGTCCTCCATGTTGCCAGCATCACCTCCTGAGCACTGAGTACAAAGGGGACAACCTGGGGTGGGGTGGTGTGTAAAGCAAGGGTGAGTACACATCAACGTACTCAGCAAATGTCCCGTTTGGCTAAAGTGGACTAGTTGTATGTGGGGTTGAAGTTAAGCAGTTGCTTTTAGTTGGTCAAGTATTTATTATTATTAGTAGAGCCAAGTTTTAGTAATAAACCCAGTTATTACCCAAAAGTACTTCATCAAAAGAGGAAATACCAGAGATCAGATTTATATCATCATTGTTAACCATCATCATAAAAGTATCCAAAGTTCTTCTAATCAAAGAGGATCCCAAGGCTGCTCTTAACTGTGAGCTCGGCCGATATACCAGTTTCTAACACTCTGCAGAGGTTGCACACTTTACCCACGAGTCGTGATCCCTTTCCAGCCTGGGTTGTACAGACCCGATCTTCACTACCAAGGTGAATGGCCAGGGATACACTACGTAGCCTTTACAAAGACTCCCCTGGTGCATAGCTGCTCGTTAGGATTCGCCAGTCATATAAACGCAGTACACCTCCCCAAGGTGGGTGACTAACAAAACCAAATCGAATGAACCTCTGCACCCCACCCTTGCCAGAGCGAGCACTACGCCCTGCCCCCATTGACGGCCCACAAGCAAAGCCAACTACACCCCCAGGTTCATCTAATTAATCAGCTAAGGGTGTCCCATTCCACCCTCATGGCTGCATTGTTATCCCGGGTGGTCACTCCATGAACAGGTCCTTACGGAGAGGTACTCAGGGAAAAGGCCTGAGCCCCCTATAGTATCACAAGATCATCAACATAATCAAGATAAAAGTATCGTATCATAATTGTTCACATCATGTTCATTGATTAAAGTTAAGGCAATAGCAAAATGCTAACCATGATAACCCAAAAGGTAAACAAGGATAAGTAAATACAGACTAGTCAATCCTTAGGTTTAATAAAGCAATGTGGGACAGTGAATTATAGAGTATGTAGGACATAATAGGTCAGAGGACACTTGCCTTCACCAGGTTGTTGCTCAGGAAGGTCTCCAACAACACACTCAGGAACCTCGGACTGCTCGTTGTCTAAATAAAGCGAGCATGCATTCAATACATTTGAAAAGTACAAATGAACAGCACACCAAACATGTACAAACATAGGAATACATCTTAAAAGACACAATACTACATAAGGGATAATGAGATCAAAGTATAACATAAACTATAACATAAACTAACTTCATTTAAAAATAGATTATTATTCCTTTAAGTATTTCCCACAATTACATAACCTAGTTCAATTTATTTTATGGTGACCTAAAAGTTAGACCAGGGATGAATTCATGTAGTACACATCATTAATCTCACAAGATTAAACATGCTTTAATCTCTAGGTTTTTCCCTTTTTATTTTATTAAATAAACAAATTTAAACATATACTAGTTCATAGTTACCCATAAAATTAGAAAGCACAGAATGTAAATGGAACTATTTTATTAAACAGAGAATAATCCTATCAACATTTTGCAATTTGAATCACTAAATTTGGAGTTCATATGCAAAAGATATGAAATAAACAAGTTTGGGAATTCAAAATATGAAATTAGGTCTAAATGTATGAATATTTAAAAGTCCAGGGTTCAATCTACAAGATTACAGGGGCCTGCGCGCGAAAACCAGAGACGACGGGTTGATTCTAAACAAACCGAGGATCTCTTTAATAAAACTACCGTGCGAAGGGGTATCGGGTGATTCAAACCGTTAGATCAGAAACCGACAGCCGAGATTAGATCTGCGACCGAGGGCGCGCGCGCTCGCGGGCGAGCGCTGATAGGCGGGCCAAGGGGTGTCAGCGACCGAGGGGGAGAGCGCACTGACCGAGCGGGCCCAGCGCCAGGGGACACAGGCACTGACAGGCGGGCCAGGGGCGTAGGGCGCGCGTGCGCGAAGCGGTATCCACGATCTGGGCCGTGCGATCAAGATCAGACGGGGGAGATCAGACCGGGGGGGGGTGAACGGCGGCGGGCGGCGCTGCTCCTCTTCGCAACGGTGAGGTCGCCGGAGTTGAGGCAGGCGCGTGCTAGGGTGGCTCCGGGGTCGCCGGGATTGGGCAGAGAGGGAGAGAATGCCACGGCGAACTCAGTGGCAGGGAAAAGGCCACGAATCCGAGGACAGAGAGGGGAGAACGGCGGGGAGAAGGCCTCGGGCGGACTGGAGGAACTCCGGTGAGGGATTCCGGCCACGGGGAGGGGCTTGAGGCGCGCTAAGGCCTCGGAAAGCTTCAGCAGAGGGAGGGGTACCTTAGGGACTCACATCGGGGCACTGGACCGGGCTAAACTGACCGGCCACCGCGCGAGCGCGGCGGACCGCCACGGACGAGCACCGGCGATGCCAAAATTGGTCGAGCATAGAGCGAAATTGGGGAAATTAAGCACGGGCAAAGGTGTCTCACCTCGTGGCGGAGCTCGGGGTGGCTTGGCGCGGTCTCCGGCGAGCTAGATGGTCGGGGAAGCGGGCGCGGGTCTCCGGCAACGTCTGGTGGCGTGGGCAGAGCACGAGAGAGGGCAGAGTTGTGCGAAATGAGGCGAGGAAGTGAGTGCGGGCGCTGGCGGGGCTCTAAGAGGGAGCTGGGGCGCGTGGTGGGCGTAGTGGCCGAGAATTCCGGCGACGTGCGCGAGTGTGCACGCGCCGGTCCACGGCGGGTGCGGGGAGGGTAGAACTGACAGGGAGGGTCAACGACGCAGAGAGAGGGAGAGAAAAGGGGCGCACGGGTGCAACGGCTCAGGGCCTGGCAGCACAGGCCCGCGAGGCAGAGAGGGATGAGGGGCGCGGAGGGGGAGACAACTGGCTCCGACAGGTCGGCCCCAGCGGGCAGAGAGCGAGAGCGAGAGAGCGCGCGGGAGAGAAAAGCTGTCGCTGACAGGTGGATCCCACGTGTCAGGCGACGCGCGCGGGCGCGCGGCCTGGCTGGGCCGAGCTAGGCTGCTTTTCCTTTTTCTTTTTCTCTGGATTTTCTAATTCTTTTTCTATTTCTTTTTCTCTAGGGTTTCCAATTCCAAATTCAAATTAGGTTTCAAATTCAAATAAATTCAAACATGTGCAACACTTCAAAAAATAAATAAGCTCAACATGATGCAGCATGTCATGAATCATAATGTTTTGGCAAAAATAAATAATTAAATCCCCCTAACTTTATGCTAATTCTACTTCAAAGGGAGAAAAAAAGGAGAGAGGATCTAGAGAAAGATAAAACCTAGGGTGAGAGAGAGAAGAGTAACACATGAATTTGGGTGATCATTAGAAAGAAATTTTACACCCCCAAATTCAGGGTGTTATAGACCTATCCCCCTTAAAAGAATCTCGCCCTCGAGATTCAGGGCTGGCTAGCAAAGAGCTTAGGGTACTTGGCTTTCAAATCATCCTCTCGTTCCGAGGTGGCTTCTTCTTCTGAGTGGTGACCCCATTTGACTTTGCACATCCTAATGGTACTTCTCCGAGTGACCCGATCTGCTGTCTCTAGAATCTGAGTTGGCTTCTCAATATAAGTCAGATCTTCTTGAACTTCAAGATCCTCTGCTGGCAACTGCTCTTCTGGCACTCTTAAGCATTTCTTCAACTGAGATACATGGAACACATCGTGCACAGCTGACAGATTCTCTGGTAAACTGAGTTGATAAGCCACTTCTCCACGTCTTGCTTGAATTTGATACAGTCCGATATATCGAGGTGCTAGCTTGCCTTTGACTCCAAACCTTTTGGTTCCTCTGATGGGTGACACCTTCAAATACACATAGTCTCCCACTTCAAAACTGAGTTCCCTTCTTCTTAGAGATGGCAGTTGGACCCGTGGTTATGGATACCCGCGGGTTTCGTACCCGGTCGATATGGATATGGGTAGAAAAACTCACCCGCGGGTCCTATCGGGTAGGATAGCCGAAATATATCGGGTCGGGTATGGGTAAAATACTTTACTCGCCGGTATCCAGTGGATATCCGAGATATCAATATACCTCTTTAAATGTGCTACATCCACTAAAATTAAGGACCATAATAGAATGTAGCCAAAAAAATACACAACAATCCTGGTTTTGTTGCATGCTGGTTGCTGCTACTTCACCATGGACACAGGCACGACCACAGGTTGCTGTTGCTGGCGGTAGGCTGCTGCTACTATACACCATGTCACGGGCTGCTGGAGCTGGTTGCTGCATGTTGTTTTTATTTATCAATTTATCATGGCGCATGTGTTGTTGATTAATAAATATTAATTTGTGCTAACAATCAACTGTAATGTACTAGAGATCAATGACACATTGACAATGTTATGACTGTCAACTGTCATGAACTCATTAAACTTTTATTCTCTGTACTCGAATTTAAATATATTGGATGCGATAATTATGAGTTTAGATATTGTATCAACGTGTAGCCAAATATAGTCATTCTCGTGTTGTACTGGTGCTTAGATGGAAACTAAAATATTTTATGTATTTATTATAACATTAATTGAATGTTATTTTGTCTACAGTAACATATCCACTGGATACCCGATACCCGGTGGATACCCGATGGGCATGGATACGGGTACAGTTTCTCGTCCGATTGGCTTGGTGGGTATGGATATTTGTAGAAGTCTCGAGTACAATTTCGGGTCGGGTATTATTATACCCGAACAAAATCTGACCCGCTGCCATCCCTACTTCTTCTGGTGCCAGCATAGCTTTGCTGTCTGTACTGCGCTGCCTTTAAATTCTCTCGGACCATTCTGATGTTCTCTTCGGCTTCAAGCAAAATATCTGGACCGAGCACCTGTCTTTCACCAGGTTGGTCCTAATGCAATGGAGTTCTGCAATTCCTCCCATAGAGCGCTTCGAATGGTGACATCTTCAGACTGGCCTGATAGCTGTTGTTGTAAGAGAATTCTGCATATGGTAATCTCTTGTCCCAACCTATCTTATCTTGTAAAGCACAAGCCCTCAACATATCCTCCAGAATCTGATTGGTTCTCTCTGTTTGACCATCTGTCTACGGGTGGTAAGCTGAGTTGAACTTCAAGTGTGTGCCTAAAGCTTCGTGCAACTGCTGCCAAAAATGAGAGGTGAACTGAGTGCCTCTATCTCATACTATCTTCTTCGGGACGCCATGCAAGCACACAATCCGAGCCATGTATAGTTCGGCTAACACCGCACTATTGTAGGTAGTCTTGACTGGTATGAAATAGGCTGCCTTTGTCAAACGGTCCACTACTACCCAGATGGAATCATAACCAGTACGAGTACGGGACAAACCGACTATAAAGTCCATTCCAATCTCATCCCATTTCCACTGAGGAATCTGCAACGGTTGCAACAAACCTGTAGGCCTCTGATGTTCTGCTTTAATCCTTTGACAACTGTCACATACAGCCACATACTCTGCTATCTCCCTTTTCATTCCGTACCACCAGAATCTTGTCTTTAGATGTTGGTACATCTTCTCACTACCAGGGTGTATAGAGTATGTTGTCTCATGAGCTTCCTTGAGAATCAGTTCCTGGATCGATTTGATGACGAGAACACAGTCTATCCTTGAACCATACCACTCCTTCTGCATCTTCACGAAAATCCTTGCCTTTCCCATCTATGATCAACTGTCGGATCTCGTTGATCTTCTCATCATCCTTCTGACCTTTCCTGATGTCTTGCTCTAGAGTGGGTTCCAACTCGATTGTCACCCCTTGGGTGTTGTTCAAAAACCTGAGACTCAATCTGTTGAGCTAGCTCATACGACATCGAGTGAGCGGCCAACATATTGACTTGACTCTTCCTGCTAAGAGCATCTGCAACCACATTTGCTTTGCCTGGGTGATAATGAATCTCTAGCTCATAATCTTTGATCAATTCTAGCCATCTTCGCTGCCTCATGTTTAACTCCGACTGAGTGAATATGTATAGACTCTTGTGATCCGTGTAGATATCACACTTCTGCCCATAAAGATAATGCCTCTAGGTCTTCACCGCATGAACCACGACTGTTAATTCCATATCATGAGTAGGATAATTCTTCTCATGAATCTTCAACTGTCGGGACGAGTATGCCACTACTCTCCCTTCCTGCATTAACACACATCCCAGTCTAGTGTATGAAGCATCACAATATACTGAGAATGGTTTGTGAATGTCTGGCAAAATCAGTACTGGTGCCGTTGTCAACTTCTCCTTCAATGTCTTAAAGGACTTCTGGCATGCTGGAGTCCACTTGAACCCAACCTTCTTTGCCAACAAGGCTGTCATTGCCTGGCAATCTTGGAGAAACCTTCAATGAAACGACGATAATAACCGTCCATTCCGATGAAACTCTTGATTCCTCAGACATCTTTTGGTGCTTTCCAGTCCAAGATAGCGGTTACCTTCTTCGGATCTACAACCAATCCCTCTCGGTTTATAATGTGACCCAAGAACAGGACTTCACTAATCCAGAACTCGCACTTGCTAAGCTTGGCATACAGCTGACAATCTCGTAGCCTCTGAAGTACTTTCCTCAAATGCTCCTCATGCTCTTGCTCATTCTGGGAATATATAAGAATATAATCAATAAACACCACCACTAACTTGTCGAGGTAGTCCATGAATACACTGTTCATCAAGTACATAAAGTAAGCTGGCGCATTCGTCAAACCGAATGACATGACCTTGAACTCATACAGTCCATACTTGATGATGAATGCCATCTTCAGTATATCCGAGGGTCGGATTCTGAGCTGATGGTAGCCTGCCCTCAGATCTATCTTCGAGAACACACCGGCTCCTCTCAAATGATCGAATAAATCTTCAATTCTGAGTAGGGGGTACTT
This sequence comes from Zea mays, assembly GCF_902167145.1. Taxonomy (NCBI): domain Eukaryota; kingdom Viridiplantae; phylum Streptophyta; class Magnoliopsida; order Poales; family Poaceae; genus Zea; species Zea mays. The sequence continues at coordinate 180,996,907 of NC_050097.1, read as the reverse complement.
GTTCTTGATAGTAACTTCATTCAGAGCTCGGTAATCCATGCACATCCTCTCTGTGCCATCCTTCTTCTCCACAAACAACACTAGGGCTGCCCAAGGCGAGGTACTCGGTCTGATGTAGCCTTTCTCTGACAACTCATCGGTCTGCTTCTTGAGTTCCACCAACTCTGGTTCGGACACTTGATAGACTCTCTTGGAAATAGGGGCGGTGCCTGGTATAAGCTCTATGGCAAATTCAACCTTCCTTTCAGGTGGCATACCCGGTAACTCCTCGGGAAACACATCTGGGAATTCTAATACTACATTGATAGCCTCTGATGGTTTAATCTCCTCAATATGGGCGGTGACTTGGTGACAACTCCCTTTTCTTGGTCCAGACAAGACCAACTCTACTAACACTTCTTCTCCTGATAGGGATACTAACTTCACTGTTCTCTTATCACAGCTAAGACTGGCTTGATACTTGGTTAGCCAATTTATCCCTATCATGACATCTATAGTTGTATCCTGGTTACCCATAACTATTAAGTCAGCGGGGAATTCTATCCCCCTTATTTGAACTCTTGCACTACGGCAAAATCTATCCGTTTGGGTTCTTCCACCAACTGAACTAACCCTCATAGGTGGATACATGGGTGCTACTGGTATATTATGTGTTTCTACCCATGATGCAGTCACAAAAGAATGTGTTGCTCCAGTATCAAATAAGACATTTGCAGAATGGTACTCAACTGAAAATGTACTTAGTGCCACTCCTGGAGTCTCCTGGACCGTGTCAGCCTCCAAGTGGTTCACCTTTCCATACTGGGCACGAGGTTGCCCATGATTGTTGCCTCCTTGCTGCATTGCATTCTTTCTGACTGGGGCATTGGGAGCTGGCTGCTGCTGAGCTGCTTTCTTTGGGCAATGATTCGCCAAGTGGCCTTGTTCCCCACAGTGGAAACATGCACGACTTCCTCCTTGCGTTGGCGCTGCTTGGTTGCTCTGGTTGGTTGCTGGGGCAGGAAGACGGGGTGCCTGGTTGCTCTGACGCTGGTATTGATTTCTTCCCTACTGGTTATTCTGACGGTACTGCTGCTGCTGAGGAAACTGCCTCTGGTACTGCTGCTGGTGGTTCTGACGCTGATGCTGGTGCTGGTGACCCTGCTTGAATGGCTGAGGTGGGTTGTCTGAGTAGCGAGGATGGCTGCTACTCCCAGCCTGAGATCCACCAATCTTGCGTTTCCTGTCCTCCATCTCCCGACGCTTCCTTTCAGTCATGATTGCTCTATCGATCAGATGTTGGAAGGTAGGGAAGGTGTGGTTCATCAACTGATAGTGGAGGGGATCAACCAATCCTCTCAAGAAGCGGTATTGCCTCTTGGCATCCGTGTTGACATCTTCTGGGGCATATCGCGACAGCTGCAGAAACTTATCTGTGTACTCACTGACGGACAGGGGACCTTGCTTCAAGGCAAGAAACTCCTCCTTCCTCACTATCATCAGTCCCTCGAGCACATGGTAGCGACGGAAGTTGTCCCTGAATTCTTCCCAAGTGATGGCTTCAGGGTTGGCATGGGTGGCGAGGTAAGACTCCCACCAAGACTGGGCTGCTCCCCTCAGCTGTCGGGGACCGTACAACACCTTCTCACAATCGTTGCATTGGGTAGTGTGCAACTCACGTTCCATGGTACGCAGCCAATCTTCGACGTCCATGGGATCAGCAGAATGGGTAAAGACTGGGGGATGGCCCCTCATGAATTCTGCCTGCTTGTCTCTGGGCACTTGAGGCATCTAGACTTGCACCTGAGGTTGAGGCGGTGGTGGCTACTGCTGCACTTGCTGCATCGCTGCTAGGGTCTAACCAATTGCCTAGACTGCTTGAGTCTGCATCAGGAACATTTGCTCAATGGTCATCGGTGGTGGCGGTGGCAAATGCTGCTGCGGTGCTGCCTCCTCTTGGGGTGCCTGCTGTTCTGGCTGAGCACGCCTCGCACCTCTGCGTCTGTTCTCAGACACCTATAGAAATCACACACATATATCAAATCTGACTCTGCAGTGTTTCAGCATAAGAAAAGATGTATAGAAAATCCTCATAGCACTGAACAAATGACCATCTTCACTGACAACTTCTCAGATAAAGAGGAAAGTGGGAATAAATGGATTACCCAACTAAATAACTGACTTTATTAATAACTACACCAAGTTGCAGGGGATACCCACACCTTGGTGACAATCATTACAAAGATCCAACTTCACTACATGTCCATCATAACAAGCATCCAACATAAGATAAGCAAACTAACTCTAACTAAAACTGACTAGACTAAGACACTGAACTAAGCAATATTACAGACTCCGACTCTGTCGATCTAGGGATCCAAATCTATCCGGGTCCTGCAGTTTGGGGTACCATAGTCGAAGCGACCACGGGGTGGTGAACGGTAAGGGTGCTAAATCCCGACAGGGGCGGGAGAACCACCATCCAGATAGTGGCATGCTACGCACTCAGCACACAATTCTGCAACCTCCGCCCGAACCTTGCCCAACTCGTCAAGGGCGTGGTCCAACTCTGTGTTGAGCACGGCGGCCAGGTTGACCATGTTGTTCAGCCAGGGATTGCCCTCACCAACTGGCGAGACAATCACACCTCTAGCACTGTCGGTCGAACGACGAGGGTAGTACTTCAGGTCAAGGCCATCAACTACCCCGCTGAACAACGAGCAATAATGAGAAAGTGCCCGTCGTGCTGCATCTTGCATGGCTGCCTCAACAGTATCCCTCTCGGTAATAGAATAGTGCTCTAAAAAGGCCTCTGCACCTGGAGATCATCGTCCGGACGACGCACCAAGCAAGTAGCCTCCCACTGGTCCGGGTATAACCCGCGACGATGCCGCTAGATTACACAACAATACTCGATGGACCAAGTGTGTCGGTCGAAGGCCTAACGCAGCAGGGTGTCGAGAGTATCGTGGAAGTGACACCTGCGAGCGGCGTCACAAGTGATGGGTCTAGCGATCCATCCCTCTGACTCCGGCTCCTCCGAGAGCTCCGTACCGTGGCTTGAACTGCCACCGACGTCGTCGTCATCTCCGTCTCTGTCAGGGTCTCCTCCAGCAGCCGGGATGCCCTGAGGTGGTGCAGGGGGCATCTCTGGCTGAGGTGCAGGGGAAGGCGGTCTCTCAGACTCCACCTCCTGCTGAGGCGAGGGGGAAGAGTCCTGCTGCTCCTGCTCCTGGCGTCGGCGCTCCTGCTCCTCGTGCAGGCGATGATGCAGTCTCTCCAGGTGACTAGACTAACCTGGCAACGTGCGACGCAGTGGACGCTCCGCTAGGCGAGAAGGCAAAAAGGGATCACAGACTTACGTGCGGTGCACGTGATACGGGCCATCTACAAAAGACATCGTAAGCACAAGAGTAAGAGTAGAACTATGAGACCAGAAAGTAAACAGAAAGAAAAGTGAGACAAATTTTTTTGAGATAAGTAGATAACATAGAGTTGGTCAAGATGACCAACTTTTGAAAGAACTCTAAGGTCAAGGAAACTGTAGGGGTCTATAGTGAAAGGGAAATATGCTTACACCTTTTCCTAAATTGATTTTGGTGGGTGAATTGCCCAACACAAATAAGTGGACTAACTAGTTTGCTCTAGATTATGAGTTCTACAGGTGCCAAAGGTTCACAACAAACCAATAAAGAGACCGAGAAAGGATTCAAATATAAAGAGCAAAAGTCAGCCGAAGTGTGCCCTGGTCTGGCGCACCGGACTGTCCGGTGTGCCACCGGACAGTGTCTGGTGCACCACCGTACAGTGTCCGGTGCACCAGGGACTTCAACTCTGAACTGCTCACCTTCGGGAATTCTGGGAGCCTCTCCGCTATAATTCACCGGACTGTCCGGTGTAGCACCGGACAATGTCCGGTGGGGCACCGGACTATTCGGTGTGCCAGGGAGCAACTGCTACTTCGCGCCAACGGTCGTCTGCAGAAGGCATTAAATGCGCTACAGTGCGCGCCAGAGTCAGAGCAGCGCCAGAAGGCGCACCGGACAGTCTACAGGACCTGTCCGGTGCACCACCGGACTGTCCGGTGGCCCAGAAGACAGAAGCTCCAATGGTCAGAATCCAATGGCTGGGTGACGTGGTAGGCGCACCGGACAGTATCCGGTGGCGCACCGGACTGTCTGGTGCGCCATGCGACAGCAGCCTTCACCAAACGGCTAGTTTGGTGGTTGGGGCTATAAATACCCCCAACCACCCACCATTCATTGCATCCAAGTTTTCCAACTTCCCACACCTTACAAGAGTTATAGCATTCAATACAAGACACACCAAATAGATCAAATCCTCTCCCAAGTCCATAGTTCATTCCCATCAAATAGTGACTTGTGAGAGAGTGACTTGTGTTCATTTGAGCTCTTGCGCTTGGATTGCTTCTTTTTCTCATTCTTTCTTGTGACCAACTCAATTGTAACCAAGGCAAGAGACACCAATTGTGTGGTGGTCCTTGCGGGGACTTTGTGTCCCGTTTGATTGAGAAGAGAAGCTCACTCGGTCTATGTGACCGTTTGAGAGAGGGAAAGGGTTGAAAGAGACCCGGTCTTTGTGACCACCTCAACGGGGAGTAGGTTTGCAAGAACCGAACCTTGGTAAAACAAATCCTTGTGTCTCACTCTCCATTTGCTTACGATTTGTTTTTTTGCCCTCTCTCTCGGACTCGTTAATATTTCTAACAATAACCCGGCTTGTAGTTGTGCTTAAGTTTATAAATTTCAAATTCGCCCTATTCACCCCCCCCTCTAGGCGACTTTCAATTGGTATCAGAGCCCGGTGCTTCATTAGAGCCTAACCGCTCGAAGTGATGTCGGGAGCATCCGCCAAGAGGGAAATCGGGACCAGCGACAAGTCCGCAAGCTCGGGGAGAACACACTCAAGGGAGTCCGCCCACAAGCACAAGGTGGAATCCTCTTCCTCCATCAAGATCCAACGGAAGGGTGACAAGAAGAAGATGATGAAAAAGGTGGTCTACTACGAGACCGACTCTTCGTCACCCTCCACCTCCGGCTCGGAATCGGCATCCGCCACTTCTAAGCGCCATGAGCGCAAGAAGTATAGTAAGATGCCCCTTCGCTATCCTCGCATTTCAAAACGCACACCATTACTTTCCATCCCATTAGGCAAACCACCTATGTTTGATGGTGAAGATTATTCTATGTGGAGTGACAAAATGAGGCATCACCTAACCTCACTCCACAAAAGTATATGGGATATTGTTGAGTATGGAGCGCAGGTACCAAAGGAAGGGGATATGGATTATGATTCGGAGGAGGTCGAACAAATCCAACACTTCAACTCCCAAGCCACTACTATACTCCTCGCCTCTCTAAGTCGAGAGGAGTATAATAAGGTGCAAGGATTGACGAGCGCAAAGTAGATTTGGGACGTGCTCAAGACCGCGCACGAAGGAGACGAGGTGACCAAGATCACCAAGAGGGAAACGATCGAGGGGGAGCTCGGTCGCTTCATGCTTCACCAAGGGGAGGAGCCACAAGCAATGTACAACCAGCTCAAGACCTTGGTGAACCAAGTGCGCAACCTCGGGAGCACCAAATGGGATGACCATGAGATGGTCAAGGTTATTCTAAGATCAATAGTTTTTCTTAATCCTACTCAAGTACAATTAATTCGAGGTGATCCTAGATACAAACTAATGTCTCCCGAGGAAGTGATAGGTAAATTTGTGAGCTTTGAACTAATGATCAAATGCTCCAAAAAGATCATCGAGCAAGGCGCATCCTCCTCCGTACCCGAAGCACAACCCGTTGCATTCAAAGCAACAGAGGAGAAGAAAGAAGATTCTACTCCAAGTAGAATTCCCATCGACGCCTCCAAGCTCGACAATGAGGAGATGGCGCTCATCATCAAGAGCTTCCGTCAAATCCTCAAACAAAGGAAGGGGAAAGATTACAAGCCTCGTTCCAAGGTGTGCTATAAGTGTGGTAAGCCCGGTCATTTCATTGCTAAATGTCCATTATCTAGTGATAGTGACAGGGGCGACGACAAGAAGGGAAAGAGGAGAGAAAAGAAGAGGTACTACAAGAAGAAGGGCGGCGATGCCCATGTTTGCCGGGAGTGGGACTCCGACGAGAGCTCCACCGACTCCTCCTCCGACGAGGACGCCGCCAACATCGCCGTCAACAAAGGACTCCTCTTCCCCAACGTCGGCCACAAGTGCCTCATGGCAAAGTACGGCAAAAGGAAGAAGGTAAAATCAAAACCCTCTACCAAATATGCAACCTCTAGTGATGAGTGTAATTCTAGTGATGAGGAGGATAATTTGCTCACCCTTTTTGCCAACCTAAACATGCAACAAAAAGAAAAGTTGAATGAATTAATTAGTGCTATTCATGAGAAGGATGAACTCTTGGACACCCAAGAGGACTTCCTAATTAAGGAAAACAAGAAGCATGTTAAGGTTAAAAATGCTTATGCTCTAGAAGTAGAAAAATGTGAAAAACTATCTAGTGAGCTAAGCACTTGCCATGATGTCATTGCCAACCTTAGAAATGAGAATGCTAGATTAATTGCTAAGGTTGATTCAAATGTATGTGATGATTCAATTTCCAATCTTAGAGATGATAATGCTAGTTTACTTGCTAAGATCAAAAAATTGAATGCTTCTCTTACTAGCCTTAGGATTGAAAATGAGAAATTGATTGCTAAGGCTAAAGACTTAGATGTTTGCAATGCTTCCATTTCCAATCTTAGAAGTGAAAATGATATTTTACATGCTAAGCTTGTTGAACTAAAATCTTGCAAACCCTCTACATTTACCATTGAGCATGTTACAATTTGCACTAGATGTAGAGATGTTAACATTGATGCTATTCATGATCACATGGCCTTGATTAAACAACAAAATGATCATATAGCAAAATTAGATGCTAAAATTGCCGAGCATGAGTTAGAAAATGAAAAATTTAAATTTGCTCGTAGCATGCTTTATAGTGGGAGACGCCCTGGCATCAAGGATGGCATTGGCTTCCAAAAGGGAGACAATGTCAAATTTAATGCCCCTCCTAAAAAATTGTCAAACTTTGTTAAGGGTAAGACTCATGTGGCTCAGGATAACGAGGGTTACATTCTATACCCTGCCGGTTATCCCGAGCATAAAATTAGGAGAATTCATTCTAGGAAGTCTCACTCTGGCTCTAATCATGCTTTTATGTATAAGGGTGAGGCATCTAGTTCTAGGCAATCAACCCGTGATAAATTGCCTAAGAAGAAAACTCCTATTGCATCAAATGATCATAACATTTCATTTAAAACTTTTGATGCATCTTATGTTTTGACTAACAAATCCGGCAAAGTAGTTGCCAAGTTTGTTGGGGGCAAACACAAGGGGTCAAAGACTTGTGTTTGGGTACCCAAAGTTCTTGTATCTAATGTCAAAGGACCCAAAATCGTTTGGGTACCTAAAATCAAGAACTAAATTTGTTTTGTAGGTTTATGCATCCGGGGGCTCAAGTTGGATCATCGATAGCGGGTGCACAAACCATATGACAGGGGAGAAGAAGATGTTCTCCTCCTAAGAGAAAAACCAAGATCCCCAAAGAGCGATCACATTCGGGGATGGAAATCAAGGTTTGGTCAAAGGATTGGGTAAAATTGCTATATCACCTGACCATTCCATTTCAAATGTTTTTCTTGTAGATTCTTTAGATTACAATTTGCTTTCCGTTTCTCAATTATATAAAATGGGTTACCACTGTCTTTTTACAGATATAGGTGTTACTGTCTTTAGAAGAAGTGATGATTCAGTAGCATTTAAGGGAGTGTTAGAGGGTCAGCTATACTTAGTAGATTTTGATAGAGTTGAACTCGACACTTGCTTAATTACTAAGACTAACATGGGCTGGCTCTGGCATCGCCGACTAGCACATGTTGGAATGAAGAATCTTCACAAGCTTCTAAAGGGATAACACATTTTGGGACTAACAAATGTTCATTTTGAGAAAGACAGGATTTGTAGCGCATGTCAGGCCGGGAAGCAAGTTGGTGTTCATCATCCACACAAGAACATAATGACGGCCGACAGGCCGCTCGAGCCACTCCACATGGACCTATTCGGCCCGATTGCTTACATAAGCATCGGTGGGAGTAAGTATTGTCTTGTAATTGTGGATGATTATTCTCGCTTCACGTGGGTGTTCTTTTTGCAGGAAAAATCACAAACCCAAGAGACTTTAAAGGGATTCTTGAGACGGGCTCAAAATGAGTTCGGCTTAAGGATCAAGAAGATAAGAAGCGACAACGGGACGGAGTTCAAGAACTCTCAAATAGAAGGCTTCCTTGAGGAGGAGGGCATCAAGCATGAGTTCTCTTCTCCCTACACACCACAACAAAATGGTGTAGTGGAGAGGAAGAATAGAACTCTATTGGACATGGCAAGGACCATGCTTGATGAGTACAAGACTTCGGATCGGTTTTGGGCCGAGGCGGTCAACACCGCTTGCTACGCCATCAACCGATTATATCTTCACCGAATCCTCAAGAAGACATCATATGAACTCCTCACCGGTAAAAAGCCCAATGTTTCATATTTTAGAGTCTTTGGTAGCAAATGTTTTATTCTTGTTAAAAGAGGTAGAAAATCTAAATTTTCTCCTAAGGCTGTAGAAGGCTTTTTACTAGGATATGATTCAAACACAAGGGCATATAGAGTCTTTAACAAGTCCACTGGATTAGTTGAAGTTTCTTGTGACATTGTGTTTGATGAGACTAACGGCTCTCAAGTAGAGCAAGTTGATCTTGATGAGCTAGATGACGAAGAGGCTCCGTGCGTCGCACTAAGGAACATGTCCATTGGGGATGTGTGTCCTAAGGAATCCGAAGAGCCTCCACAAGCACAAGATCAACCATCTTCCTCCATGCAAGCATCTCCACCAACTCAAGATGAGGATGAAGCTCAAGATGATGAAGGAGAAAATCAAGAAGATGAGCCACCCCAATAGGAGAGCAATGATCAAGGGGGAGATGCCCATGATCAAGATGAGGAAGATGAACAAGTTCCAAGGCCGCCACACCCAAGAGTCCACCAAGCAATCCAACGAGATCACCCCGTGAACACCATCCTCGGCGACATTCATAAGGGGGTAACTACTCGATCTCGTGTTGCTCATTTTTGTGAACATTACTCTTTTGTTTCCTCTATTGAGCCACATAGGGTGGAGGAAGCACTTCAAGATTTGGATTGGGTGATGGTGATGCAAGAAGAGCTCAACAACTTCACTAGGAATGAGGTATGGCATTTAGTTCCACGTCCTAACCAAAATATTGTAGGAACCAAGTGGGTTTTCTGCAACAAGCAAGATGAGCATGGTGTGGTGACAAGGAACAAAGCCCGACTTGTGGCCAAGGGATATTCACAAGTCGAAGGTTTGGATTTTGGTGAAACCTATGCACCCGTAGCTAGGCTAGAATCAATTCGCATTTTACTTGCCTATGCTACTTACCATGGCTTCAAGCTTTACCAAATGGAAGTGAAGAGTGCATTTCTAAATGGACCAATCAAGGAAGAGGTCTATGTTGAGCAACCTCCCGACTTTGAAGATAGTGAGTATCCTAACCATGTATATAAACTCTCTAAGGCGCTTTATGGGCTCAAGCAAGCCCCAAGAGCATGGTATGAATGCCTAAGAGATTTCCTAATCACTAATGGCTTCAAAGTCGGAAAGGCCGATCCTACTCTCTTTACTAAAACACTTGAAAATGATTTGTTTGTATGCCAAATTTATGTTGATGATATTATATTTGGGTCTACTAACGAATCTACATGTGAAGAGTTTAGTAGGATCGTGACACAAAAATTTGAGATGTCAATGATGGGGGAGTTGAAGTACTTCTTAGGATTTCAAGTGAAGCAACTCCAAGAGGGCACCTTCATTAGCCAAACGAAGTATATTCAAGACATTCTATTCAAGTTTGGGATGAAGGATGCCAAGCCCATCAAGACACCCATGGGAACCAATGGGCATCTCGACCTCGACATGGGAGGTAAATCCGTAGATCAAAAGGTATACCGGTCGATGATAGGTTCTTTACTCTACTTATGTGCATCTCGACTGGATATTATGCTTTCCATATGCATGTGTGCAAGATTCCAAGCCGATCGTAAGGAAGCTCACCTTAGGGTCGTAAAACGAATCTTGAGATATTTAGTTTATACTCCTAAGTTTGGCCTTTGGTGTGACACCCTAGGTGTCAGTTTCGTGTTACATCGCGAGATTTATCCTAATCTCGGATGCTCAGTAAAAATTTCTATTTCTCGCTCGCCTATGTCCCTAATTATCCAGATTATTCATTCACGTTTCACCGAATTCGGAGTTATTCAGTCTCGCAAAAGGCCGAATTCGGAGCCTGTTAAAACTTTTATTCTCGGAACGGATGCAAACTCGATAGTCAATCTCGATTTATAAATCTTATCTGAAGCTCATTTAATCAAACCCTCGACGACTGTTATTTGATCTGAGCCCGAGTCTAATTCCTTGAACTTCGATCGATGTCTGACTAATTTAATCTGAGTCCGTACTCTCAAACGGAATGCTCAACATGTCGACCTCTAATCAATTTTATCCGACTCGGCCAAATATCTCCAGTCCGAACTAAATTCAAAACCCCGTATTGATAGAAATTTTAAAATGTCACGATCTGATTTCTCCGACTAAAATTCCAAAGGCGATCAAATCTCAGGACGATTTATTTCCGAATCACGCGTAGGGAATTATTTCGAGCAAAATCAAATTAGACTCTCGGCCGAATTAATCGCTCAATCGTCCGTTCGTCGAAACCCAATTTCGCTCTGTTCTCCGTAGAAACGAATCCCACAGGAACATTTTTATTCGGGAAAATAAATTAGCGCGGTCCGAGTACGTGTTTTGGCCCAGCCCGGCCCAGCCCACTAAGCAACCCTAGCCCTAGGGTTTCTCTATAAATACGGATCCCTCTCCCTTGCCCTTGGTCATTTTGCATTCCCACCCCTCCACTTTTTCCAGCCGCCGCTCTCTTCTTCCTCCTCTCCCACACGCACAACTCTCTCCTGCTTGCTCCATGGCGCAGCAGCAGGGTCCTTCTTCCCCACATCCGGTCGCCGTCCCCCTGGTCCTGCTCGGCGATGCCCTTCTCCCCTAGGCCGGTGAGCAGGTCTTCTTCCTCCCTGCTTCACGGCAGCAAGCATGGACGACGTGCTCCTCCCATGGCGCCGGCGAAGCTCGAGCAGCCGCTCACATCTCATTGCAGCGCCCTTCCTCCCTGCTCCTCCCTCGCGCAGGCCTGTTTCAGCCGAGTCCCCTTCTTCACGGCGCTCGGCAGCAGGGAGATTTTCTTCCCACGGCTGCAGCAAGCAGCTCTGCTCGCCTCCTCCCCATGGCGCCTCCACCTCCCTGCGTGCTCTCTGCCCCTTCTGTCTTGGTGCGCTGAAGCTCTCCCATGGTGTGGCCGAGCAGCAGCTCCCCCTCCCCTCGCCCCTGCTCTCCTCTGGCCGGACCGACCCCTAGTTCGAGCGGGTGAGCTGTCGTCGCCCATGGCGCCCAGCGCAGGAAACTTTCTCCATTGCTGCTCCATTTTTTCCCTCGCCCCTACTCTTCCCTGCCCGTGGCCAGGGAACTCCTAGGCCCTGACGCCTCTGCTCGGCCAGCAAGAGGCCAGCGCCCCTCTCCTGCTCGACTACCGCTGTGCGCATGAGTTTCTTCTCCATTGATGCCGCCCAGCTCTAGGCCGAGCTTCCCCTCTGCTCGAGCTTGGGTCGTACCTCCGCCAGCCCTGCTCCTCTTCACCGAGCCGAGCTCGTCGTCCCTGCCATGGTGGACGCTCGGCGCCCAAGCTCCATTCCCCTGCTTGCGCGCTGCTGCGTAGTGCGCCATTGACACTTGCTATGCGCTTGATGAAATGCACAACAAGCCACGCGTCGTCGATCCCCCGCAGCAGCACCGTTCTTCGCCTTGCGTTGTCGTCGAACTTCGCTGCTGCTTTTCCCTCCCATAACCAGCACCCCCGCAGCAGCCCCCGCCCGCTCGGCCCTCCACCCCGCAGCGCCGTCGTTGTCCCTGCCTAAGTGTCGTCCAAATTCCTGTAGCAAGCCTCACCCAGCAACGCCCAGTGGCGGCATGGTGCTTCGCCCCGCGCTTGCGTGCTCAACGGATCGCAGCAGCGAGCCACGCCCTTCAACTTCGTTTCGGTCTCCCGTGTGCGACGACGCATTCGTCTTCACGCCGCATGTGCAGCAACCACGACGGAGATTTGATATGGTGAGCCGATGTATTATTTTGTTGTTGGATTGGATATATATGTGGCTGCAATAGTTCTTTTATGCGTCGTAGAGATTGGTTCGCGGATGTATTAATTAATTGCTAAAGCACTTCGTCGTAAAGTAGTGTGTTAGACGTGGTAAATTTAATAAAGCGTAAAACATGCTTGGTAATTTCCGCAGTCGGCTAATGAGTTGGTCTAGGATAATTATATTTATGTATTCATCGTTGGCGTAGGTCAAATTAGGTGAAAATGTAAATTACGTGATATTTAATTGGTGTTGGAAGGTGAGATAGGTTAATTTAGAAAGGTGGGTTATCAAACATGTGTGCCGAAGTGCGTTGTAGTAGTGATTGCGTAAGTTGAACTGAAGTGTCCCAAGTACATGCCAGGATATGGTTGTATTTGAGATAATAAATTATAAGTATTACGTGATATAAGACTCGATCGATGTGGTTAATATTGATTTGGCCTGTAAAGAGGTGGTGACATGCCGAAGTAGTCAACTAGTCATCGCTTCCTCTACGGTTAAGTCAGAGTCATGTGTGATGACGTTACTTACGGGGTGAATGCGTATCGAAATATTTTATGTCGTGCAATATGATTAGAAAGGTGAAGGATAGACAGGGTGTTTCGGAAATGTTAGCCAATAGATTCGGACAAGCGTGATAGAGGTTGAGTCACTTATGTTATAAAATTGATGCTCGACATGTAGGGTCTCCTAAAATGTGGCGTTTTAGGTGACTCGTGTGTTATCCAATTTAAGTTGAGCTACGGTTAAGAAACACTGTTTAATCGACTCCAACCCATATTTTGAGTTACGATGTCTAAAATGGTTTGCTAAGTCTTATATGGCATTAGCCAACTCATGTTAAGTAAGAGTTGATGGTGTAAGTGATTGTTATATATGTTGTGTCTCGAATGGTGATAATAATAGGCAAGCCGACGTGTATGCTGTCTAGCGGGCTGTGTCGTTGCTCTAGCTAGCCGACCCGTTAGATGACTTTAGTTAAGCTTGTAGTCATGGTGAATTGCTTGTTGTGGTCTAAATGGGTATGGTTATGGTCACGGGTAAAAGTAGTAGTGCTCATGTGGGGTCTAATTGAAAACGCAAATCGTTGGGTGATTATCGTGAAGAATGCGTGTTAATTGGTTGTAGTAATTTTAGTGCACTAAATGATTTGGATAAAATTTGTAAGTCTATTTGTTAGTCCTCATTTAATTAATTCAACTCTAACGAATGGTAAAGTGTTAGAATAATTCAAGTACTTAGAACGCGGCAATTCTTGAATTGTATAGGAGCTGAAATTTATTGATTGCTGTTTTGGACTGCACGCGCTGTTTTAGTTGTGCTGTATGTTTAATGAACTAAATTGTGTTTTCTGTAGATATGTGCTATAGAAAAGTGGTAGATAACTTTATTATCTTGCTGGTGTTAAAATTTGACAGCCATAGGTCTGACAGTTTAGGAGTTATGCTGTTCACAAATTCAGTAACTGAATCTGTCCAAATTCTGTACAGATTTCAGAAACTGTATTGTTTGTTCAATTTAATGTTACAATCTGTCGGGGACCATAATTAGGGGTACCCTCAAGACGCCTAATTCTCAGCTGGTAACCCCCATCAGCATAAAGCTGCAGAGGCCTGATGGGTGCGATTAAGTCAGGGATCAGTCCATACGAGCGACTCGATCATGCCTCGCCCGAGCCTAGCCTTGGGCAAGGGCAGCCGACCCCGAGGGGTTTCCGTCTCGCCCGAGGCCCCCCTTTTAACGGCGGACACATCTCCGGCTCGCCCGAGGCCTTGCCTTCGCTAAGAAGCAACCCTGACTAAATCGCCGCGCCGACCGACCGAGTCGCAGGAGCATTTAACGCAAAGGTAGCCTGACACCTTTATCCTGACGCGCGCCCCCCGGCAGAGCCGAAGTGATCGTCGTCACTTCGCCGCTCCACTGACCGGTCTGACAGAAGGACAGCGCCGCCTGCGCCACTCCAACTGCAGTGCCACTTGACAGAGTGAGACTGACAAGCCGTCAGGTCTTGCCAAAGGCGCCATAGGAAAGTCCGCTCCGACCGACCCAGGGCTCGGACTCGGGCTAGGCCCCGGAAGACGGCGAACTCCGCTCCACCCGACCCAGGGCTCGAACTCGGGCCAGGCCCCGGAAGACGGCAAACTCCGCTCCGCCCGACCCAGGGCTCGGACTCGGGCTAAGCCCCGGAAGACGGCGAACTCCGCTCCGCCCGACCCAGGGCTCGGACTCGGGCTAAGCCCCGGAAGACGGCGAACTCCGCTCCGCCCGACCCAGGGCTCGGACTCGGGCTAAGCCCCGGAAGACGGCGAACTCCGCTCCGCCCGACCCAGGGCTCGGACTCGGGCTAAGCCCCGGAAGACGGCGAACTCCGCTCCGCCCGACCCAGGGCTCGGACTCGGGCTAGGCCCCGGAAGACGGCGAACTCCGCTCCGCCCGACCCAGGGCTCGGACTCGGGCTAAGCCCCGGAAGACGGCGAACTCCGCTCCGCCCGACCCAGGGCTCGGACTCGGGCTCAGCCCCAGAAGACGATGAACTCCGCTCCGCCCGACCCAGGGCTCGGACTCGGGCTCAGCCCCAGAAGACGACAAACTCCGCTCCGCCCGACCCCAGGGCTCGGACTCCGCCCCGGCCTCTGCCGAACGACCTCCGCCTCGCCCGACCCAGGGGCTCGGGCTCGGCCTCGGCCACGGAAGACAGACTCAACCCCGGCTTCGGAGGAGCCCCCACGTCGCCCGACCTCGGGCGCAGGCCCGCCACGTCAACAGGAAGCGCCATCATCACCCTACCCCGAGCCGACTCGGGCTGCAGAGAACAAGACCAGTGTCCCATCTGGCTAGCTCCGCCAGATAGGCAATGATGGCGCCCCACGTGCCCTGTGACGACGGCGGCTCTCAGCTCTCTTACGGAAGCAGGAGGACGTCAGCAAGGACTCGACCACTCTGACAGTTGTCCCTCCGCCAGGCTCCGTTGCTCCTCCGACGGCCACGACATCACACCGACTGGGTGCCAAGATCTCTCCGGCTGCCACATCGGCATGTACTTAGGGCACTAGCTCTCCCCCGCTAGACACGTAGCACTCTGCTACACCCCCATTGTACACCTAGATCCTCTCCTTACGCCTATAAAAGGAAGGACCAGGGCCTTCTTAGAGAAGGTTGGCCGCGCGGGGACGAGGACGGGACAGGCGCTCTCTTGGGGCCGCTCGCTTCCCTCACCCGCGTGGACGCTTGTAACCCCCTACTACAAGCACACCCGACCTGGGCGCGGGACGAACACGAAGGCCGCGGGATTTCCACCTCTCTCACGCCCGTCTCCGGCCACCTCGCTTCCCCCCTTCGCGCTCGACCCATCTGGGCTGGGGCACGCGGCACACTCACTCGTCGGCTTAGGGACCCCCCGGTCTCGAGACGCCGACAGTTGGCGCGCCAGGTAGGGGCACGCTGCGTGCTGACGAACAGCTTCCCGTCAAGCTCTAGATGGGCAGTCTCCAACAACCTCTCCGGCCCGGGACGGTGCTCCGTTTCGGGAGTCTTGAGTTCATGTCCTTCGACGGCGGCTACGACATGATACTCCTTCCACCGCCGCGCAACAACGACAATGGCGGCCGACAACCCGCCCGCCGGCGGCGGAATCGACGACATCTTCCCCGCGTGGTGGAAGAACAGCATTCGAGCTCGCCCCGTCCTCTCCCCCGCCAACGGAGGAGGAGGCGGGGCAACCAAGGCCAAGCGGGAGGCCGCGCTTCGTCGGCTGTCGAGCGAATCGATGTCCCCAGCGCTCCAACGGGGGGCGCGTCGGGCGTCGGCCTCGCGTTTGAGACGAAGGCGAGTGCCGTCCCCCCGTGACACACCAAGCCCGAGCAAGTGGATGACGCCAGCGCGCTCGCGGAGGGCTTGCAGGGTGTCACCCTCGTACCTAAGACGACGGTGCAATCAGTCCCCGACGTGACTATGTCGCTCCTCGTCGACCAAAAGGTACTGACTGATTCCCATCCTACGTTATTTCGACTCGGCCTCAACCCGGCTAGCGACCTCGCTTTGGCGGACGCTCTCGTTGAGGCGAGTGCAACCCCTCTGGGGTTTCGTATGCGGTCGCCTTGGGACCGATTGACGGACGTCTCGACCTACGGGCCCTCTGGGTCCGAGGAAGATGACGATCCCAGCATCTGTTGGGATTTCTCTGGATTTGGCAACCCTAGTGCCATGCGGGACTTTATGACCGCATGTGACTACTGCCTCTCCGACTGTTCCGATGGTAGCCGCAGCCTTGACGACGAGGACTGCGGCCCAAGCCGCGAATGTTTCCACGTTGAGCTAGGGGATCCCTCCGAAGGCAACCATCTCGGCATGCCGGAGGACGGTGATCTCCCTAGGCCGGTGCCTCGCGCTGACATCCCGCGGGAGCTAGCTGTGGTCCCCGTTCCGGCGGGGGATCACGACCCACAGCTCGAGCAAGTCCGTGGGGCGCAGGCCAGGCTCGACGAGGGAGCAGGAGCGCTTGAGTCGATCCGCCGGGACGTCGGGCAGGTGTGGGCGGGCCAACCCCCGGCCGGAGAAATACGTCACCTGCCCCAGGGTTTCCAGCACCGCGTCGCCAACGATGTCAGGGTCAGGCCGCCACCCGCATCCAGCGGGGTCGGTCAGAACCCGGCAGCCGCAGCGATGCTCCTCCGCGCGATGCCGGAGCCATCAACCACCGAGGGTCGGCGAATCCAGGGAGAGCTCAAGAATCTCCTGGAAGGCGCTGCGGCCCGACGGGCCGAGAGCTCTGCCTCCCGAAGGCAGGGATACCCCTCGGAACCTCATGCCGCGACTTCCCGATTCATGCGGGAAGCCTCGGTCTACACCGGGCGCACGCGCAACACCGCGCCTGCGGCCCCGAGCCACCTCGGCAACGAGCACCATCGTCGCGACCGTCGGGCCCACCTCGACGAAAGGGTGCGCCGAGGCTACCACCCCAGGCGTGGGGGACGCTACGACAGCGGGGAGGATCGGAGTCCCTCGCCCGAACCACCCGATCCGCAGGCCTTCAGTCGGGCCATCCGACGGGCGCCGTTCCCGGCCCGGTTCCGACCACCGACTACTATCACAAAGTACTCGGGGGAAACGAGACCGGAACTGTGGCTCGCAGACTACCGCCTGGCCTGCCAACTGGGTGGAACGGACGACGACAACCTCATCATCCGCAACCTCCCCCTGTTCCTCTCCGACACTGCTCGCGCCTGGTTGGAGCACCTGCCTCCGGGGCAGATTTCCAGCTGGGATGATTTGGTCCAAGCCTTCGCCGGCAATTTCCAGGGCACGTACGTGCGCCCCGGGAATTCCTGGGACCTCCGAAGCTGCCGGCAGCAGCCGGGAGAGTCTCTTCGGGACTACATCCGGCGATTCTCAAAGCAGCGCACCGAGCTGCCCAACATCACCGACTCGGATGTCATCGGCGCGTTCCTTGCCGGCACCACCTGTCGCGACCTGGTTAGTAAGTTGGGTCGCAAGACCCCCACCAGGGCGAGCGAGCTGATGGACATCGCCACCAAGTTCGCCTCTGGCCAGGAGGCGGTCGAGGCTATCTTCCAAAAGGACAAGCAGCCCCAAGGCCGCCCATCGGAAGAGGCTCCCGAGGCGTCTACTCCGCGCGGCGCCAAGAAGAAAGGCAAGAAGAAGTCGCAAGCGAAACGCGACGCCGCCGACGCGGACCTTGTCGCCGCCGCCGAGTACAAGAACCCTCGGAAGCCCCCCGGAGGTGCTAACCTCTTCGACAAGATGCTCAAGGAGCCGTGCCCCTACCATCAGGGGCCCGTCAAGCACACCCTTGAGGAGTGCGTCATGCTTCGGCGCCACTTCCACAGGGCCGGGCCACCCGCAGAGGGTGGCAGGGCCCGTGATGACGACAAAAAGGAAGATCACCAAGCAGGAGAGTTCCCCGAGGTCCGCGACTGCTTCATGATCTACGGTGGGCATGCTGCGAATGCCTCGGCTCAGCATCGCAAGCAAGAGCGCCGGGAGGTCTGCTCGGTGAAGGTGGCGGCGTCAGTCTACCTAGACTGGTCCGACAAGCCCATCACCTTCGACCAAGCTGACCACCCCGACCACGTGCCGAGCCCGGGGAAATACCCGCTCGTCGTCGACCCCATCGTCGGTGACGTCAGGCTCACCAAGGTCCTGATGGACGGGGGCAGCTGCCTCAACATCATCTACGCCGAAACCCTCAGGCTCCTGCGCGTCGATCTGTCCTCCGTCCGAGCAGGCGCTGCGCCCTTCCACGGGATCATTCCTGGGAAGCGCGTCCAGCCCCTCGGACGACTCGACCTTCCCGTCTGCTTCGGAACACCCTCCAACTTCCGAAGGAAGACCTTGACGTTCGAGGTGGTCGGGTTCCGAGGAACCTACCACGCGGTACTGGGGAGGCCATGCTACACGAAGTTCATGGCCGTCCCCAACTACACCTACCTAAAGCTCAAGATGCCGGGCCCCAACGGGGTCATCACCGTCGGCCCCACGTACAAACACGCGTTCGAATGCGACGTGGAGTGCGTGGAGTACGCTAAGGCCCTCGCCGAGTCCGAGGCCCTCATCGCCGACCTGGAGAACCTCTCCAAAGAGGTGCCAGACGTGAAGCGTCATGCCGGCAACTTCGAGCCAGCGGAGACGGTTAAGGCCGTCCCTCTCGACCCCAGTGGCGACACCTCCAAGCAGATCCGGATCGGTTCCAGGCTCGACCCCAAATAGGAAGCAGTGCTCGTCGACTTTCTCCGCGCAAACGCCGACGTCTTTGCGTGGAGTCCCTCGGACATGCCCGGCATACCGAGGGATGTCGCCGAGCACTCGCTGGATATTTGGGCCGGAGCCCGACCCGTCAGGCAGTCTCTGCGCCGATTCGACGAGGAGAAGCGCAGAGTGATAGGCGAGGAGATCCACAAGCTAATGGCAGCAGGGTTCATCAAAGAGGTATTCCATCCCGAATGGCTTGCCAACCCTGTGCTTGTGAGAAAGAAAGGGGGGAAATGGCGGATGTGTGTAGACTACACTGGTCTCAACAAAGCATGTCCGAAGGTTCCCTACCCTCTACCTCGCATCGACCAAATCATGGATTCCACTGCTGGGTGCGAAACCCTGTCCTTCCTCGATGCCTACTCAGGGTATCACCAAATCCGGATGAAAGAGTCCGACCAGCTCGCGACTTCTTTCATCACGCCCTTCGGCATGTACTGCTATGTCACCATGCCGTTCGGTTTGAGGAATGCGGGCGTGACGTACCAGCGGTGCATGAACCATGTGTTCGGCGAACACATCGGTCGCACAGTCGAGGCCTACGTCGATGACATCGTAGTCAAGACAAGGAAGGCTTCCGACCTCCTCTCCGACCTTGAAGTGACATTCCGATGTCTCAAAGCGAAAGGCGTCAAGCTCAATCCCGAGAAGTGTGTCTTCGGGGTGCCCCGGGGCATGCTCTTGGGGTTCATCGTCTCCGAGCGAGGCATCGAAGCCAACCCGGAGAAGATCGCAGCTATCACCAGCATGGGGCCCATCAAGGACTTAAAAGGCGTATAGAGGGTCATGGGATGTCTCGCGGCCCTGAGCCGCTTCATCTCACGCCTTGGCGAAAGAGGTCTGCCTCTGTACCGCCTGTTAAGGAAGGCCGAGTGTTTCGCTTGGACCCCTGAGGCCGAGGGAGCTCTCGGGAACCTGAAGGCGCTCCTCACAAAGGCGCCTATCTTGGTACCCCCAGCTGATGGAGAAGCCCTCTTGGTCTACGTCGCCGCGACCACTCAGGTGGTTAGCGCCTTGATTGTGGTCGAGAGGCAAGAAGAGGGGCATGCATTGCCCGTTCAGAGGCCAGTTTACTTCATTAGTGAGGTACTGTCCGAAACCAAGATCCGCTACCCACAAGTTCGGAAGCTGCTGTATGCAGTGATCCTGACGAGGTGAAAGTTGCGACATTACTTCGAGTCTCATCCGGTAACTGTGGTGTCATCCTTCCCCCTGGGGGAGATCATCCAGTGCCGAGAGGCCTCGGGCAGGATCGCAAAGTGGGCGGTGGAAATCATGGGCGAGACAATCTCGTTCGCCCCTCGGAAGGCCATCAAGTCCCAGGTATTGGCGGACTTCGTAGCCGAATGGGTCGACACCCAGCTGCCGACGGCTCCGATCCAACCGGAGCTCTGGACCATGTTTTTCGACGGGTCGCTGATGAAGACGGGAGCCGGCGCGGGCCTGCTCTTCATCTCGCCCCTCGGGAAACACCTACGCTACGTGCTACGCCTCCATTTCCCGGCGTCCAACAATGTGGCTGAGTACGAGGCTCTGGTCAACGGGTTGCGGATCGCCCTCGAGCTAGGGGTCAGACGCCTCGACGCCCGCGGTGACTCGCAGCTCGTCATCGACCAAGTCATGAAGAACTCCCACTACCGCGACCCGAAGATGGAGGCCTACTACGATGAGGTTCGGCGCCTGGAAGACAAGTTCTACGGGCTCGAGCTTAACCACATCGCTCGGCGCTACAACGAGACTACGGACGAGCTGGCAAAAATAGCCTCGGGGCGAACGACGGTTCCCCCGGACGTCTTCTCCCAGGATCTGCATCAACCCTCCGTCAAGATCAACGACACGCCCGAGCCCGAGGTACCCTCGGCCCAGCCTGAGGTACCCTCGGCCCAGCCCGAGGCGTCCTCGGTTCAGCCCGAGGTACCCTCGGCCCCCGAGGGCGAGGCACTGCACGTCGAGGAGGAGCGGAGCGTGGCCACACCTGATCGAGATTGGTAGACCCCGTACCTGCAATATCTCCGCCAAGGAGAGCTACCCCTCGACCAAGCCGAGGCTCGGCGGGTAGCGCGACGCGCCAAGTCGTTCGTCTTGCTGGGCGATGAGAAGGAGCTCTACCACCGCAGCCCCTCGGGCATCCTCCAGCGATGCATCTCCATCGTTGAAGGTCAGGAACTCCTGCAAGAAATACACTCGGGGGCTTGCGGCCATCATGCAGCGCCTCGAGCCCTCGTCGGGAATGCTTTCCGACAAGGCTTCTACTGGCCAACGGCGGTGGCTGACGCCACTAGAATTGTCCGCACCTGTGAAGGGTGCCAATTCTATGCGAAGCAGACCCACCTGCCCGCTCAGGCTCTGTAGACGATACCCATCACCTGGCCCTTTGCTGTGTGGGGCCTGGACCTCGTCGGTCCCTTGCAGAAGGCGCCCGGGGGCTACACGCACCTGCTGGTCGCCATCGACAAATTCTCCAAGTGGATCGAGGTCCGACCCCTGAACAGCATCAGGTCCGAGCAGGCGGTGGCGTTCTTCACCAACATCATCCATCGCTTCGGGGTCCCAAACTCCATCATCACCGACAACGGCACCCAGTTCACCGGCAGAAAATTCTTGGATTTTTGCGAGGATCACCACATCCGGGTGGACTGGGCTGCCGTGGCTCATCCCATGTCGAATGGGCAAGTAGAGCGTGCCAACGGCATGATCCTACAAGGACTCAAGCCTCGGATTTACAACGACCTCAACAAGTTCGGCAAGCGATGGATGAAGGAACTCCCCTCGGTGGTCTGGAGCCTGAGGACGACGCCAAGCCAGGCCACGGGTTTCACGCCGTTCTTCCTGGTCTACGGGGCCGAGGCCGTCTTGCCCACTGACCTGGAATACGGCTCCCCGAGGACAAGGGCCTACGACGATCAAAGCAACCAAGCTAGCCGAGAAGACTCGCTGGACCAGCTGGAAGAGGCTCGGGACAAGGCCTTACTACACTCGGCGCGGTATCAGCAGTCCCTATGGCGCTACCACGCCCGAGGGGTCCGACCCCAGGACCTCCAGGTGGGCGACCTGGTGCTTCGGCTGCGGCAAGACGCCCGAGGGAGGCACAAGCTCATGCCCCCCTGGGAGGGGCCATTCGTCATCGCCAAAGTTCTGAAGCCCGGAACGTACAAGCTGGCCAACAGTCAAGGCGAGGTCTACGGCAACGCTTGGAACATCAAACAGCTACGTCGCTTCTACCCTTAAGATGTTTTCAAGTTGTTCATATACCTCGCACCCACGCAGAGTTTAGTCATCAAGGAAGGGTCGGCCTCGCCTCGGCAAAGCCCGACCCTCCCTCGGGGGCTAAAAGGGGGGAACCCCCTCTGCGTCGAAATTTTCCTCGAAAAAAGATCTCTTCTGCCAGAATATCTTTCGTGCTTTTTGACTACTTCGAAAAGTGGGTCCTGGAAACGACGGAGTACACGTAAGCAGCCAAGGCTGACCGAGCCGAGGGACTCCTACGCCTCCGGGATACGTATACCTCACTCATCACCTTCTGCGATAAGTAACTCGCGTTCGGATAAAGTGATTCCGCGGACCGAACAAGTCTTTACGTTCGGAAGCCCCTCTGCCGAAGCGATCCTTCGAGCCTTCTCGACTGAGTCGGTGACAGGGCCCCATGGACGGGTGAAAGTACGCGTAAGCGGCAAGGCCGACCGAGCCGAGGGACTCCCACGCCTCCGGGATACGGATACCTCACTCGTCACCTTCCGCGAGAAGCAACTCTCGCCCGCACAAACATCCCTGTTACCAACATAAAGTCCAGATACTCGAAACAAGAGGAAAAGAGACGCAGCTTTACAACGCAGCGAGGGTGTGTTTTCTGGCCTCAACGGCCGCAGAAGGCACACGCTACAAGACAATCTGATCCTGCAGGCTCGGGTCTTCACGCTGGAAGGGAGCTGTAGCACCCTCGGCATCGACGATACCTTCAGCAAGGTCCGACCCAGCCTCGGACGGCGACGCGGTCCAGGGACTTCTCCGGGAATCCGGCCCGAGCAGGCGGCTCGGCCGGTTACCCAGGGGCCTCGGCCAACCATCTTCCAAGGGCGCCAGCCCGGTCCGAGGCCTCGGCTGATCAACTCCGGCATCGGTCCCGCTGACGGACAACCCGGCTAGGCTCTGGCCAACCAGGTTTTCATTTTTCAAGCCAACTCCGCCTCTGTTCGTGCTGATATCGCTACCCCTGGCTTCGGCTCGTCGAAGAGCAGCCAAGGGGTCTCTCTAACTAAGCTAGAGGAGCCTCAGACAACAAGGCCGATCGAGCCGAGGGACTCCTACGCCTCCGGGATACGGATACCTCACTCGTCACCTTGACACGAGGCGACTCATGCTTGGTGAAGCGGTTCAGATAATCAATAGGCGAGTTTTAGTGCTCGAAAATGAGGAAAAAACACGGCTCCGTGCCCAAAATTACATACATGTTCAGGCCTCGACAACCATAATGAACAAAAACACTGGCATTCAAAGTGCCATTACAAACGGAACTCCGGTTCCCCCTCCGCAGGTACGAACAACCCCACTCCATGGGGGAAGGCCTGCGGAGCAACGGAAGACCGACGAACGGTGCGCCGTCACCTGCTCCAGCAGCAGCAACGACGACGACTTCTGCTCCGGGGGGCCGAACAGCGACAGCACTGACCTCAGGGCGGATGCTGCTGCCAGGAGGCCCCCGCCCATACCAAAACTCGTGAGGCAAGGACGGGCAGAAGGCCGTAGAGTTGGAGGTCGATCCGTGGCCAGCTTTGGCTATCACGCCGGCGGAAGAACCTCTTCCAGCTGCCGTGGCGGACGCCAGCGCCGCGAGCGGTTCCGAAGCCACTCGCGTCCGAAAGCCGAGCACGCTGCAGCTGCCAGCGCCACGGACGACGGTCGCCCTTCCCTCCAATCACTGAGTGAAGGAGCGGGCCACCGCCCACGCAGGGGCCGACCTCAACTCGGCACACTCCTCTCCCTAGCCCTGGTGATGAAAATCCTTGAGGCTGAGGGAGGGGCAGAGGCCGCAGCCCGGCTCGCTTTCCCCCACCATCAAGCCGGAGGTCACCATCTTGGGTGACCGCCGGTGGAGGGGTGCAGCCGGGCTGCATGATGAAAATCCTTGAAGCCGAACGATGGCTGAAAGGTACCAACTCCCACGGAGTTGCGTTCCTCCAACGATGAGGCGAAAAGACGGCGGGTTCCCCCCATCCGGGGGCTTGGAAGGCGGAAAGGCGCGACGCATACGGGAGGAAGAAGACATGGTCGCCTTCCGAAAGGGGTCGCCCTCCTTTTAAAGGCAACTCTCCCTACGTGCGCCCCCAAACGTCACGGGCTGAGTCTTCTCCAACACGCTCCAAGGCCCTTCCCTGCGGCGCGGGGGCTGGGTCCCGCAGGTCATGCAAACCGGCTCAGAGCAGAAGAAGCCAAAGCGCCGCGCGTGGTGCACACAACCGCCCAGCAGTTACAAGCGACCCCCCACTTTTGCCCAGACCAACGGGTGGAAGGGGCGGGCAGCCATGCAGGCGGCATGCAATCGCGCCAGGCGGACGCGCTTCTCCGACTCCCAACACGCCGGCATGGAGGCCCAGGCCCACGCGTCACGCAACCGGCACGCCAGATGCTGCATGCAAGCAACCGCACCGCCACTTGCGCCACCACCGCGCCTCTTCGGTTGTGGAACCAATACCGTGACTCGAGGCGGCCCAGCGCGCGACCCAGCAGCGCCAGCCTGGCGCGACGGTCAATACGGCCGAAAGTGGGCCGGCAGTAATGACGGTGGCAGGCGGGCGGGAGCAGCGGTCACGTCGTCGGCCAGACTCACGTCCCGTCCGGGGGCAGCAAGAGAACCCCCTCTCACGGCGTGAAGACAGGGCGCCCGTGATCCGTTCCTCGAACGGCTCGCACACGCGCAACGGCCGCCCCGCCAACAACTCACCCCATCGCATTAACTCCGCGGCGGGACAGGCGGCGCTTCTGGCAGGAGAAGCAGGCGACGCTTCGCCTTCGCCGTAATAACCGCGCCAAAAAAGGTACGCCACGTCGTTCGATTTCGTATCCTTTTCCTTTTTTTTCCTCTTTCTCTATCTCTTGCAACAGGGACCGGGAAAGGGGGATACCCCGAAAAGGATCCTTCCCTGTGAAGGAACCGGGCTCCGAGCCCCCCTACTGATCAGAGGTTCGAAGGCTGGCCCTCCAAAGGGTTCAACGGTCGCCTCAGATCGCGTGGGCCCTACACCCACTACTGGTCAGAGGTTCGAAGGCCGGCCCCCCGAAGGGCTCCACGGCCGCCTCGGGCTACTCGGGCTCCGCGCCCATTACTGATCAGGGGTTCGAAGGCTGGCCCCCGAAGGGTTCACAGTCGCCTCAGACGCCGAGCGAGGGATGACCGGGGGTACGTTCGATACATAACCAAGGCTCGGGCTGCGCTCCCGAGGTACCCTAGGACATTTCCGAGACCAGCGGGAGCGATCTTGTAACGGAATCCCATCGGAAGGAGGCATCGAGCCCTCGGACCCCGTCGCCAGGGGACCGGGTCCGGCAGATCACCCGCAGGTACTTTTGGGCGTGCCTCTGGGCCCCTAGCCGACCCCAACGAACGGGGCACGGACGTCCACTCGGATTACCCGCTTGCAGCTCACCGGAGACACCATGTTCGGTGCCCATCGAGGGTAGCATGGTGCTCTCCCCCCTCCTCCTTGCGAAAAGGCGACGTAGGGGCGTATGTAAAAAAGCTGAGTCTGTCCCTGATCGCCCTCTCGCCCTGTGCGGAGGCTCGGGGGCTGCTCTCGCAAACCCGGCTCCGGCCGAACCGTTGACAGCGTCAACATACCGTCCCGAGAACTTGGGCCCCGACCGTGCACCCGGGCTACGGCCAGTTCGCATGAGGGAACAACCAGACCAGCCGAAGCATTACGCAAGGCATTAAGACCTCGGGGGAGTGAAACCACTCCTCCGAGGCCTCGGGGGCTACACCCGGTGGGTGCGCTCGCGCGCACCCACCGAAACAAAATGCAACCGAGAAAGGCTGGTCCCCTTGCAAAAAAGTGCGACGAAAGCCTCCAAGCGAGTGCTAACACTCCCTTCGAGGCTCGGGGGCTACTGTCGGGGACCATAATTAGGGGTACCCTCAAGACGCCTAATTCTCAGCTGGTAACCCCCATCAGCATAAAGCTGCAGAGGCCTGATGGGTGCGATTAAGTCAGGGATCAGTCCGTACGAGCGACTCGATCACGCCTCGCCCAAGCCTAGCCTCGGGCAAGGGCAGCCGACCCCGAGGGGTTTCCGTCTCGCCCGAGGCCCCCCTTTTAACGGCGGACACATCTCCGGCTCGCCCGAGGCCTTGCCTTCGCTAAGAAGCAACCCTGACTAAATCGCCGCGCCGACCGACCGAGTCGCAGGAGCATTTAACGCAAAGGTAGTCTGACACCTTTATCCTGACGCGCGCCCCCCGGCAGAGCCGAAGTGACCGCCGTCACTTCGCCGCTCCACTGACCGGTCTGACAGAAGGACAGCGCCGCCTGCGCCACTCCAACTGCAGTGCCACTTGACAGAGTGAGACTGACAGGCCGTCAGGTCTTGCCAAAGGCGCCATAGGAAACTCCGCTCCGCCCGACCCAGGGCTCGGACTCGGGCTAGGCCCCTGAAGACGGCGAACTCCGCTCCGCCCGACCCAGGGCTCGGACTCGGGCCAGGCCCCGGAAGACGGCGAACTCCGCTCCGCCCGACCCAGGGCTCGGACTCGGGCTAAGCCCCGGAAGACGGCGAACTCCGCTCCGCCCGACCCAGGGCTCGGACTCGGGCTAAGCCCCGGAAGACGGCGAACTCCGCTCCGCCCGACCTAGGGCTCGGACTCGGGCTAAGCCCCGGAAGACGGCGAACTCCGCTCCGCCCGACCCAGGGCTCGGACTCGGGCTAAGCCCCGGAAGACGGCGAACTCCGCTCCGCCCGACCCAGGGCTCGGACTCGGGCTAGGCCCCGGAAGACGGCGAACTCCGCTCCGCCCGACCCAGGGCTCGGACTCGGGCTACGCCCCGGAAGACGGCGAACTCCGCTCCGCCCGACCTAGGGCTCGGACTCGGGCTCAGCCCCAGAAGACGACGAACTCCACTCCGCCCGACCCAGGGCTCGGACTCGGGCTCAGCCCCAGAAGACGACGAACTCCGCTCCGCCCGACCCTAGGGCTCGGACTCCGCCCCGGCCTCTGCCGAACGACCTCCGCCTCGCCCGACCCAGGGGCTCGGGCTCGGCCTCGGCCACGGAAGACAGACTCAACCCCGGCTTCGGAGGAGCCCCCACGTCGCCCGACCTCGGGCGTAGGCCCGCCACGTCAACAGGAAGCGCCATCATCACCCTACCCCGAGCCGACTCGGGCCGCAGAGAACAAGACCGGTGTCCCATCTGGCTAGCTCCGCCAGATAGGCAATGATGGCGCCCCACGTGCCCTGTGACGACGGCGGCTCTCAGCTCTCTTACGGAAGCAGGAGGACGTCAGCAAGGACTTGACTGCTCCGACAGCTGTCCCTCCGCCAGGCTCCGTTGCTCCTCCGACGACCACGACATCACACCGACTGGGTGCCAAGATCTCTCCGGCTGCCACATCGGCATGTACTTAGGGCACTAGCTCTCCCCCGCTAGACACGTAGCACTCTGCTACACCCCCATTGTACACCTGGATCCTCTCCTTACGCCTATAAAAGGAAGGACCAGGGCCTTCTTAGAGAAGGTTGGCCGCGCGGGGACGAGGACGGGACAGGCGCTCTCTTGGGGCCGCTCGCTTCCCTCACCCGCGTGGACGCTTGTAACCCCCTACTGCAAGCGCACCCGACCTGGGCGCGGGACGAACACGAAGGCCGCGGGATTTCCACCTCTCTCACGCCCGTCTCTGGCCACCTCGCTTCCCCCTTCGCGCTCGCCCACGCGCTCGACCCATCTGGGCTGGGGCACGCGGCACACTCACTCGTCGGCTTAGGGACCCCCCGGTCTCGAGACGCCGACACAATCTGTTCATGGTCATTATAAGAAAGTTGTAGGTGCTTTTCTTATCTTGTTTGTGTTAAAATTTCATAACTAAAGGCTTGACGGTTTAAGAGTTATGAATTTTACAACTTGGTTGCTGTGTTCTGTCCTCTGTCAGAACAGATTTCAAAAACTGTAATGTTTGATTTGAATAAACCTGTAATCACTTCTTGGTGATTATAAAAGTTATGTAGTAATTTTCCCAAGCTTTCCAAAAAGTCTTGGATCACTATTTTTGGTGGTCTGAAGATTAAGTTACATGTGTTTGAAGTGTGAAGACTGAATCTGTCCAGTTTTGGACAGCACAGCCTTCATAATATATTTTACCCTTGATACATGCTAAACCAGCCAGGGATGTTTATAAATAATTGGTAGAACAGTTAATTGGCTTTCCAGAAAGTCTAAGATCACTTTGTTTTGATGTCTGAATCTTCAGTTGTGAATTTTTGAAGTTGCAAGCCTGAATCTGTCCAAATCTGGACAGAGCTGCTGTGATTGCACTTTTTGACCTTGCTAAGTGTTTAATTATGCTGTGATGAAAATACCAAAATTATAGAGCACTTTCTAAGCTTTCCAGAAAGTCCTAGTTTGCTAGTTTTGGATTAATATTTGAAAAGTTATGATTAAAGCAAGTAACGGCTGTATTGCTGTCCAAAAATCTGCAAGTAAGCAAATGAATGTTTGGTTCACCCAAATTGCTAAAAATGTTTGGTTGACACTTAAGTAATGTAGACTTGCCATGACTAAGCTTAATAATGCACGTGTGTCATGTTTTGTATGTTTTTTTTGCTTTAGTTGATTATGATATAGGAGTTCCGTAGTTAGTAATGCCTATGTCGTATTCAAGCTCACGTTGTATTGGTTGGACTTGTGTGGTCGGTGATGCTTTTGCACGATTAATAGGAGAACTAATAAAAAGCCGTATCCAAATAAATAAAATGTGCGTGTACTTATCATATCGTATTTGTGTTGCGTAAATAAATAAAATGTGGCCGTCGTGTTAATGGTGTTAATGATGAACGCCGATAACATACGAATAGCTAGCGCTTGCGTATAGTCATTGCGGTGTCTTACAATTAAATGTTAGTTGCTACCATGTATTTATATAGCTTGTGATATTTTTCATTGTATTCATACATATGCATCCTGCATCTCATTTAGGACCGAGAGGTGACGACCGTGCAAGTGATGTGGTGCCAACCACAAGATGCAGTTGGTGGACGTACTGAAGGATGGTGGACTTAACCAGTGGATGCTCGCCAAGCGAGTGCCACCCCAACAAACACTATCTAAGTGTTAAATTAAAGGCAAGCCCCGGTTTTATGCATAACCGTTATATATGCTATTTTACTGCACTTAATGTTTGTAGGCTTGTACTGTGCACTTAAGTGTAGGAGTTGCCTGAAACCCTAGTTGCATGAACTCAGGATTCCTTTTTGAGATGGATACTAGTATGCTAGGTCGAGTAGCTGCTTTACTAATTAGGATCTCGGTAGAAGTCGAGTGATTTTTCTAGCACTCGCGCGAGGTCAGGAATTGGTTGTATCCACTTTGATAACAGAATGGTGATGGTCTGTGGACACGGGTCCATGGGGACGCGTGGTCTACGAGATAAAAATTGGAATAAGGATTAACGTGCGGATACCTGTGTCAAGCGTTTGAATGTACTAAACACATGCCGAGAAATATGGTAAATCGGTAAGCCTAGTACCTGATTGAACCTGGCAGTGGACTTTACCCCTCACGCGACCTGAGACGTGGTCTCTCATTCCGGTTATGGTGGGTACAAGTGCGGTCACTGCACGACGGCAGTCGGGGTCAGTGAGGCATTGTACGCCAAGGCGGTGAGCCCTGATCTGCTGACGGGGAATCGATGGGGACGGTTGATGTGTGTGGGGACGGAGTGCCCCGGCATGTCGTGTGTTTAGGTTTACCTTGCAAGGATAAAAACTCGATTCGAATCGTCTGCTTCTCGCAGCTAATGAGACTGCTTGATCCATTGTACTGCATTGAGTAATAAGTGGAAATGAGGTGACTGGCAAAAAGATGTTGATTGGTAAAAATGTTTGATACCATGTATGAGTAGCTAGGTACTCACCTAGTTTAAAAAGGAGCATACTAAAACTTGAAAAGCTAAAACTTGATTTTAGACTCAGCTAGTGCTTTTGGCAAACCAAACCCCTCAGCCAAACAGCTGCATGTCTAGAGGTAGAGGAGTAGACTCCTCACACCGGGTAAGTCTAGCTGAGTATTAGTATACTCAGCCTTGCTTGTGGCATAATTTTTGCAGGTACTTCTTAGGTTGATGGGTTGATGGTGTGACTTGGCCTTTATCCCTGCCACCGGGATAGATGGTCGAGAGGGTTACTGCTTCCGCAGGAGAGGACCAGGAGGAGTAGCGTGGCCAGGCTTCGCCATGTTACTCGGTTTTCTCCGTTAGTTATTTCCACTGCATTAAAATTTATGGTTATTATTTCTGAAACTCCGATAATGTAATCACTGATTATACTTATTAAATTTGTGGTATTATGTTTTATTGTATTTCTCTGTGCCTCACCTTCGAGTGAGCTAGTGGTATTCGATCCTGGTAAGTGGCTTTATCGGACTAGATCCGAGGGACTGACGGGTTATTCCTGTTTAAGTGTGTCGCTGCCCTTAAGAGTGCGACTTGGGCACTTAAGCTGGAATAATTCGAGCGGTTCCGCCACAGCTGGTATCGGAGCGAATACCATCACAGAGAAGTCAATAAGTCATGATTACCAACCTTTTCTAAAAGTAAAACTTGCTTAGCAACCAATGTTGGATAGATCGTTAGGACGATAAGTATAGACCTAAGACGTGAAGCCTTAAGAAATAGATGGGTAGCTAGGTGGCTATATTTATATAGGCCATAAAGGCTACTACTACTATTAATAAGGATGTTGTAGAAGCACCCGAAAATTAGTTAGGTCTGAGAAGACGACTAGAATGAGCATGCATCATGATTGTCGCATCGTTGTCTCTTGTGCACCCACATGCTTCTCTCACCTTATTCCAATAATAAAAACTTGTGAATAATGTGTTTTACTATTATGTTAGGAACTATAAGAAATGTTTTACCTTGTGCTAGATTGGTAAGTCTTGACTAGGTCGTGTTATGTGTTTCTCTTACCTTGCTTTCTAGAAGGTACGATAACTAATTAGTCCATTTTGCCTCTAACCAATAAAAATTGTTGCCTATTTTTCCCCATAAAAGACCCCCCATTTTAAACAACCTAGTGGTCAGCAAGTGAAACCCTAAAAAAATCAAATCACATGCTTGTGTTGGTGTTTTCTGACCCTCGAGTGTTTTACCCTTGAATTTACACTTGCACAACATATAGACCACCACAACCTGACCGCTAGACCAACCCAAGTCTCCTTGTGCACTTGTTGTGTCAAAAAAAATTGTTTGGTGTCTAGTTGCGCAAACCCTATCAAGGCCATGTTTCTTTCCATAGATCCTCTCCCGAATCTCATAGCCTTTCTGGTGCTCATCCTAAACGATCTCAGGTAACTACCTCTCCTTTCACCTGGATTCGGTAATCCTTTTTCCTTGTGAATCATGTTGGCTTTATCATCCGAATCTCCAGATCCTTTATTGATTCTGCCTCATTATCTGGTTATCTGCTATAACCTGTTCTCATGTATCGGATGTTGATCTGCCTAAATCTCTCAATTCTGGTCGATCTCATGTTCTTCCTCCAAGAATCATGACGTTGTTTTATCGATTTTATCTCTAAGCAGTGGATCCATTTGGTTCAATGGGTTATGTTGTTAACCTTAGTTCTCTCATGTCTCTAAAAGCTCGTCAATATTGATCTCATGGTTGGTTCCTTCTCATATCAAATCTCGTACTAATCTCTGGCCTAATAATCTCCATGTTGATCATAAAATAGTTCTCTGAGTTAAATAAAAATTCTCATGTGATGCTCTTTTGCCAACAATCTTTGCTTCAACTCTGATCACATTCTTATTTTTTTGAGCCATACTCTCATGGGCTCCATCTACCTGTGCTATGTGGGTTTCGCATTGGTTGCGTTTGGTAATGGTATTATGACTAAACGACCAATGATGCCGCGACAAAACCGAGAGCCTACTATGGTGCACACATGGTTGAGCTGCTCGGCACGCGTTGGTATCATGGTTAGTAGTTGTGACCCATTACGAGACTATACTGATGTGCTATCTTTTGTGGATATTCTCTCAAAGTGATCGCTGCATTTTGTCTCGATATGTCGCGGTATTCTATCCAAATCTATCTTCATTATCTTGTCAAATCCCATCTCATGAATTTGCACCTATCTTCATCCTGGGAGTTACATGCTTCTCCACCCTTGAAGATCCTCATTCGAATCTCGGGACGAGATTCTTTTTAAGGGGGGAAGGCTGTGACACCCCAGGTGTCAGTTTCGTGTTACGTCGCGAGATTTATCCTAATCTCGGATGCTCAGTAAAAATTTCTATTTCTCGCTCGCCTATGTCCCTAATTATCCAGATTATTCATTCACGTTTCACCGAATTCGGAGTTATTCAGTCTCGCAAAAGGCCGAATTCGGAGCCTGTTAAAACTTTTATTCTCGGAACGGATGCAAACTCGATAGTCAATCTCGATTTATAAATCTTATCTGAAGCTCATTTAATCAAACCCTCGACGACTGTTATTTGATCTGAGCCCGAGTCTAATTCCTCGAACTTCGATCGATGTCTGACTAATTTAATCTGAGTCCGTACTCTCAAACGGAATGCTCAACATGTCGACCTCTAATCAATTTTATCCGACTCGGCCAAATATCTCCAGTCCGAACTAAATTCAAAACCCCGTATTGATAGCAATTTTAAAATGTCACGATCCGATTTCTCCGACTAAAATTCCAAAGGCGATCAAATCTCAGGACGATTTATTTCCGAATCACGCGTAGGGAATTATTTCGAGCGAAATCAAATTAGACTCTCGGCCGAATTAATCGCTCAATCGTCCGTTCGTCGAAACCCAATTTCGCTCTGTTCTCCGTAGAAACGAATCCCACAGAAACATTTTTATTCGGGAAAATAAATTAGCGCGGTCCGAGTACGTGTTTTGGCCCAGCCCGGCCCAGCCCACTAAGCAACCCTAGCCCTAGGGTTTCTCTATAAATACGGATCCCTCTCCCTTGCCCTTGGTCATTTTGCATTCCCACCCCTCCACTTTTTCCAGCCGCCGCTCTCTTCTTCCTCCTCTCCCACACGCACAACTCTCTCCTGCTTGCTCCATGGCGCAGCAGCAGGGTCCTTCTTCCCCACATCCGGTCGTCGTCCCCCTGGTCCTGCTCGGCGATGCCCTTCTCCCCTAGGCCGGTGAGCAGGTCTTCTTCCTCCCTGCTTCACGGCAGCAAGCATGGACGACGTGCTCCTCCCATGGCGTCGGTGAAGCTCGAGCAGCCGCTCACATCTCATTGCAGCGCCCTTCCTCCCTGCTCCTCCCTCGCGCAGGCCTGTTTCAGCCGAGTCCCCTTCTTCACGGCGCTCGGCAGCAGGGAGATTTTCTTCCCACGGCTGCAGCAAGCAGCTCTGCTCGCCTCCTCCCCATGGCGCCTCCACCTCCCTGCGTGCTCTCTGCCCCTTCTGTCTTGGCGCGCTGAAGCTCTCCCATGGTGTGGCCGAGCAGCAGCTCCCCCTCCCCTCGCCCCTGCTCTCCTCTGGCCGGACCGACCCCTAGTTCGAGCGGGTGAGCTGTCGTCGCCCATGGCGCCCAGCGCAGGAAACTTTCTCCATTGCTGCTCCATTTTTTCCCTCGCCCCTACTCTTCCCTGCCCATGGCCAGGGAACTCCCAGGCCCTGACGCCTCTGCTCGGCCAGCAAGAGGCCAGCGCCCCTCTCCTGCTCGACTACCGCTGTGCGCATGAGTTTCTTCTCCATTGATGCCGCCCAGCTCTAGGCCGAGCTTCCCCTCTGCTCGAGCTTGGGTCGTACCTCCGCTAGCCCTGCTCCTCTTCACCGAGCCGAGCTCGTCGTCCCTGCCATGGTGGACGCTCGACGCCCAAGCTCCATTCCCCTGCTTGCGCGCTGCTGCGTGGTGCGCCATTGACACTTGCTATGCGCTTGATGAAATGCACAACAAGCCACGCGTCGTCGATCCCCCGCAGCAGCACCGTTCTTCGCCTTGCGTTGTCGTCGAACTTCGCTGCTGCTTTTCCCTCCCATAACCAGCACCCCCGCAGCAGCCCCCGCCCGCTCGGCCCTCCACCCCGCAGCGCCGTCGTTGTCCCTGCCTAAGTGTCGTCCAAATTCCTGTAGCAAGCCTCACCCAGCAACACCCAGTGGCGGCATGGTGCTTCGCCCCGCGCTTGCGTGCTCAACGGATCGCAACAGCGAGCCACGCCCTTCAACTTCGTTTCGGTCTCCCGTGTGCGACGACGCATTCGTCTTCACGCCGCATGTGCAGCAACCACGACGGAGATTTGATATGGTGAGCCGATGTATTATTTTGTTGTTGGATTGGATATATATGTGGCTGCAATAGTTCTTTTATGCGTCGTAGAGATTGGTTCGCGGATGTATTAATTAATTGCTAAAGCACTTCGTCGTAAAGTAGTGTGTTAGACGTGGTAAATTTAATAAAGCGTAAAACATGCTTGGTAATTTCCGCAGTCGGCTAATGAGTTGGTCTAGGATAATTATATTTATGTATTCATCGTTGGCGTAGGTCAAATTAGGTGAAAATGTAAATTACGTGACATTTAATTGGTGTTGGAAGGTGAGATAGGTTAATTTAGAAAGGTGGGTTATCAAACATGTGTGCCGAAGCGCGTTGTAGTAGTGATTGCGTAAGTTGAACCAAAGTGTCCCAAGTACATGCCAGGATATGGTTGTATTTGAGATAATAAATTATAAGTATTACGTGATATAAGACTCGATCGATGTGGTTAATATTGATTTGGCCTGTAAAGAGGTGGTGACATGCCGAAGTAGTCATCGCTTCCTCTATGGTTAAGTCAGAGTCATGTGTGATGATGTTACTTACGGGGTGAATGCGTATCGAAATATTTTATGTCGTGCAATATGATTAGAAAGGTGAAGGATAGACAGGGTGTTTCGGAAATGTTAGCCAATAGATTCGAACAAGCGTGATAGAGGTTGAGTCACTTATGTTATAAAATTGATGCTCGACATGTAGGGTCTCCTAAAATGTGGCATTTTAGGTGACTCGTGTGTTATCCAATTTAAGTTGAGCAACGGTTAAGAAACACCGTTTAATCGACTCCAACCCATATTTTGAGTTACGATGTCTAAAATGGTTTGCTAAGTCTTATACGGCATTAGCCAACTCATGTTAAGTAAGAGTTGATGGCGTAAGTGATTGTTATATATGTTGTGTCTCGAATGGTGATAATAATAGGCAAGCCGACGTGTATGCTGTCTAGCGGGCTGTGTCGTTGCTCTAGCTAGCCGACCCGTTAGATGACTTTAGTTAAGCTTGTAGTCATGGTGAATTGCTTGTTGTGGTCTAAATGTGTATGGTTATGATCACGGGTAAAAGTAGTAGTGCTCATGTGGGGTCTAATTGAAAACGCAAATCGTTGGGTGATTATCGTGAAGAATGCGTGTTAATTGGTTGTAGTAATTTTAGTGCACTAAATGATTTGGATAAAATTTGTAAGTCTATTTGTTAGTCCTCATTTAATTAATTCAACTCTAACGAATGGTAAAGTGTTAGAATAATTCAAGTACTTAGAACGCGGCAATTCTTGAATTGTATAGGAGCTGAAATTTATTGATTGCTGTTTTAGACTGCACGCGCTGTTTTAGTTGTGCTGTATGTTTAATGAACTAAATTGTGTTTTCTGTAGATATGTGCTATAGAAAAGTGGTAGATAACTTTATAATCTTGCTGATGTTAAAATTTGACAGCCATAGGTCTGACAGTTTAGGAGTTATGCTGTTCACAAATTCAGCAACTGAATCTGTCTAAATTCTGTACAGATTTCAGAAACTGTATTGTTTGTTCAATTTAATGTTACAATCTGTTCATGGTCATTATAAGAAAGTTGTAGGTGCTTTTCTTATCTTGTTTGTGTTAAAATTTCATAACTAAAGGCCTGACGGTTTAAGAGTTATGAATTTTACAACTTGGTTGCTGTGTTCTGTCCTCTGTCAGAACAGATTTCAAAAACTGTAATGTTTGATTTGAATAAACCTGGAATCACTTCTTGGTGATTATAAAAGTTATGTAGTAATTTTCCCAAGCTTTCCAAAAAGTCTTGGATCACTATGTTTGGTGGTCTGAAGATTAAGTTACATGTGTTTGAAGTGTGAAGACTGAATCTGTCCAGTTTTGGACAGCACAGCCTTCATAATATATTTTACCCTTGATACATGCTAAACCAGCCAGGGATGTTTATAAATAATTGGTAGAACAGTTAATTGGCTTTCCAGAAAGTCTAAGATCACTTTGTTTTGATGTCTGAATCTTCAGTTGTGAATTTTTGAAGTTGCAAGCCTGAATCTGTCCAAATCTGGACAGAGCTGCTGTGATTGCACTTTTTGACCTTGCTAAGTGTTTAATTATGCTGTGATGAAAATACCAAAATTATAGAGCACTTTCTAAGCTTTCCAGAAAGTCCTAGTTTGCTAGTTTTGGATTAATATTTGAAAAGTTATGATTAAAGAAAGTAACGGCTGTATTGCTGTCCAAAAATCTGCAAGTAAGCAAATGAATGTTTGGTTCACCCAAATTGCTAAAAATGTTTGGTTGACACTTAAGTAATGTAGACTTGCCATGACTAAGCTTAATAATGCACGTGTGTCATGTTTTGTATGTTTTTTTTGCTCTAGTTGATTATGATATAGGAGTTCCGTAGTTAGTAATGCCTATGTCGTATTCAAGCTCACGTTGTATTGGTTGGACTTGTGTGGTCGGTGATGCTTTTGCGCGATTAATAGGAGAACTAATAAAAAGCCGTATCCAAATAAATAAAATGTGCGTGTACTTGTCATATCGTATTTGTGTTGCGTAAATAAATAAAATGTGGCCGTCGTGTTAATGGTGTTAATGATGAACGCCGATAACATACGAATAGCTAGCGCTTGCGTATAGTCGTTGCGGTGTCTTACAATTAAATGTTAGTTGCTACCATGTATTTATATAGCTTGTGATATTTTTCATTGTATTCATACATATGCATCCTGCATCTCATTTAGGACCGAGAGGTGACGACCGTGCAAGTGATGTGGTGCCAACCACAAGATGCAGTTGGTGGACGTACTGAAGGATGGTGGACTTAACCAGTGGATGCTCGCCAAGCGAGTGCCACCCCAACAAACACTATCTAAGTGTTAAATTAAAGGCAAGCCCCGGTTTTATGCATAACCGTTATATATGCTATTTTACTACACTTAATGTTTGTAGGCTTGTACTGTGCACTTAAGTGTAGGAGTTGCCTGAAACCCTAGTTGCATGAACTCAGGATTCCTTTTTGAGATGGATACTAGTATGCTAGGTCGAGTAGCTGCTTTACTAATTAGGATCTCGGTAGAAGTCGAGTGATTTTTCTAGCACTCGCGTGAGGTCAGGAATTGGTTGTATCCACTTTGATAACAGAATGGTGATGGTCTGTGGACACGGGTCCATGGGGACGCGTGGTCTACGAGATAAAAATTGGAATAAGGATTAACGTGCGGATACCTGTGTCAAGCGTTTGAATGTACTAAACACATGCCGAGAAATATGGTAAATCGGTAAGCCTAGTACCTGATTGAACCTGGCAGTGGACTTTACCCCTCACGTGACCTGAGACGTGGTCTCCCATTCCGGTTATGGTGGGTACAAGTGCGGTCACTGCACGACGGCAGTCGGGGTCAGTGAGGCATTGTACGCCAAGGCGGTGAGCCCTGATCTGCTGACAGGGAATCGATGGGGACGGTTGATGTGTGTGGGGACGGAGTGCCCCGGCATGTCGTGTGTTTAGGTTTACCTTGCAAGGATAAAAACTCGATTCGAATCGTCTGCTTCTCGCAGCTAATGAGACTGCTTGATCCATTGTACTGCATTGAGTAATAAGTGGAAATGAGGTGACTGGCAAAAAGATGTTGATTGGTAAAAATGTTTGATACCATGTATGAGTAGCTAGGTACTCACCTAGTTTAAAAAAGAGCATACTAAAACTTGAAAAGCTAAAACTTGATTTTAGACTCAGCTAGTGCTTTTGGCAAACCAAACCCCTCAGCCAAACAGCTGCATGTCTAGAGGTAGAGGAGTAGACTCCTCACACCGGGTAAGTCTAGCTGAGTATTAGTATACTCAGCCTTGCTTGTGGCATAATTTTTGCAGGTACTTCTTAGGTTGATGGGTTGATGGTGTGACTTGGCCTTTATCCCTGCCACCGGGATAGATGGTCGAGAGGGTTACTGCTTCCGCAGGAGAGGACCAGGAGGAGTAGCGTGGCCAGGCTTCGCCATGTTACTCGGTTTTCTCCGTTAGTTATTTCCGCTGCATTAAAATTTATGGTTATTATTTCTGAAACTCCGATAATGTAATCACTGATTATACTTATTAAATTTGTGGTATTATGTTTTATTGTATTTCTCTGTGCCTCACCTTCGAGTGAGCTAGTGGTATTCGATCCTGGTAAGTGGCTTTATCGGACTAGATCCGAGGGACTGACGGGTTATTCCTGTTTAAGTGTGTCGCTGCCCTTAAGAGTGCGACTTGGGCACTTAAGCTAGAATAATTCGAGCGGTTCCGCCACATTTGGTACCCTAGGGGATCCACATTTGATTTAATTGGTTATTCGGATGTCGATTGGGCGGAGTGTAAAATTAATAGAAAGAGCACATCAGGGACTTGCCAGTTCTTGGAAGGTCTCTGGTGTCTTGGGCTTCAAAGAAACAAAATTTTGTAGCTCTTTCTACCGCCGAAGCTGAGTATATTGCCGCAGGCCATTGTTGCGCGCAATTGCTTTGGATGAGGCAAACCCTTAGGGACTATGGTTACAAATTAACCAAAGTCCCTCTTCTATGTGATAATGAGAGTGCAATCCGCATGGCGGATAATCCCGTTGAGCATAGCCGCACTAAACACATAGCCATTCGGTATCATTTTCTAAGGGATCACCAACAAAAGGGGGATATCGAGATTGCATATATTAACGCCAAAGAACAATTAGCCGATATCTTTACCAAGCCACTAGATGAACAAACATTTACCAAACTTAGGCATGAGCTAAATATTCTTGATTCTAGGAATTTCTATTGATGTTTTGCACACATAGCTCATAGATATACCTTTGATCATATCTCTTTCATGTGCTATGACTAATATGTTTTCAAGTGCATTTCAAACCAAGACATAGGTTGAAAGGGAAAGGAGTCTTCGGCAAAGACAAAGGCTTCCACTCCATCGAATTACTCATCCTTCGCCGTTGCTCCGCAAACCTCTCCACCTTTGGTATAATCTTCACTCATACGTTATTTACCATAGGGAGAGAAAGGAAGGGCTTATATTTCACTCAAGTGTCCGTTTTTGGCGATTCATGCCAAAGGGGGAGAGAGTATTAGCTCAAAGCAAAAGGACCGCACCACCCACCAATTTCAAAAATTTGTGTTAAGAAAAGACTTTTCAAATGGTGATTTTTTCAATTTGGTATCTTATTTTTGATAGAATTTCAAATTGGTACAACCCTTTCAAAACTAATATCTAAAACCCTATTGAACACTAAGAGGAGGATTTTATTGAGGGGGAGTTTTGTTTAGTCAAAGAAAAGCATTTGAAACAGGGGAGAAAATTTCAAATCTCGAAAATGCTTCTCGAAATCTTACTCATTTACCTTTGACTATTTGCAAAAGGACTTTGAAAAGAATTTATAAAAGTATTTGCAAAAACAAAACATGTGGTGCAAGTGTGGTCCAAAATGTTGAAAATGAAGAAATCAATCCATGCACATCTTATGATAATAATTTATTGGTTCAATTCTTAGTAACCTTTACACTTACATTATGCAAACTAGTTCAATTATGCACTTCTATATTTGCTTTGGTTGGTGTTGGCATCAATCACCAAAAAGGGGGAGATTGAAAGGGAAATAGGCTTACACCTTTTCCTAAATTGATTTTGGTGGTTGAATTGCCCAACACAAATAAGTGGACTAACTAGTTTGCTCTAGATTATGAGTTCTACAGGTGCCAAAGGTTCACAACAAACCAATAAAGAGACCGAGAAAGGATTCAAATATAGAGAGCAAAAGTCAGCCGAAGTGTGCCCTGGTCTGGCGCACCAGACTGTCCGGTGTGCCACCGGACAGTGTCCGGTGCACCACCGTACAGTGTCTGGTGCACGAGGGACTTCAACTCCGAACTGCTCACCTTCGGGAATTCTGGGAGCCTCTCCGCTATAATTCACCGGACTGTCCGGTGTAGCATCGGAAAATGTCCGGTGGGGCACCGGACTGTCCGGTGTGCCAGCGGAGCAACGACTACTTCGCGCCAACGGTCGTCTGCAGAAGGCATTAAATACCCTACAGTGCGCGCCAGAGTCAGAGCAGCGCCAGAAGGCACACCAGACAGTCTACAAGACCTGTCCGGTGCACCACCGGACTGTCCGGTGGCCCAGAAGACAGAAGCTCCAACGGTCAGAATGCAACGGCTGGGTGACGTGGCAGGCGCACCGGACTGTCCGGTGCGCCATGCGACAACAGCTTTCACCAAACGGCTAGTTTGGTGGTTGGGGCTATAAATACCCTCAACCACCCACCATTCATTGCATCCAAGTTTTCCATCTTCCCACACCTTACAAGAGCTATAACATTCAATACAAGACACACCAAAGAGATCAAATCCTCTCTGAAGTCCATAGTTCATTCCAAATCAAATAGTGACTTGTGAGGGAGTGACTTGTGTTCATTTGAGCTCTTGCGCTTGGATTGCTTCTTTTTCTCATTCTTTCTTGTGACCAACTCAATTGTAACCAAGGCAAGAGACACCAATTGTGTGGTGGTCCTTGCGGGGACTTTGTGTCCCGTTTGATTGAGAAGAGAAGCTCACTCGGTCTAAGTGACCGTTTGAAAGAGGTAAAGGGTTGAAAGAGACCCGGTCTTTGTGACCACCTCAACGGGGAGTAGGTTTGCAAGAACTGAACCTCAGTAAAACAAATCCCTGTGTCTCACTCTCCAATTGTTTACGATTTGTTTTTTTTTGCCCTCTCTCTCGGACTCGTTAATATTTCTAACACTAACCCGACTTGTAGTTGTGCTTAAGTTTATAAATTTTAGATTCGCCCTATTCACCCCCCTCTAGGCAACTTTCATATAGTCATTAGGGTGACCATTCTAGTCTAGGTTAGCGGTCCTACAGTTAGCAAGGCTTTGATACCACTTATGTCACACCCGGTTTTTAGAAGGTAAACCGAATGCGAACCATGTACGTGCCAAGATTAGAAACTCACGTACACAGCGATTACATAATTGGACATCATCACACAATGCTTGAAATAAATAGTGGAAAGGTACTTAATTACATCAAGATGTCCAAGACATCCATAGAGTCTAATACATAGCCATAATGTTCAACATAAATATCAAAGTGCGGAGTAAACGAAACGTAGATGATAAGCCTACACAGGCAGCTGACTGGGGGTTTGCCACTAAGATAAACTAAAACTCAACGTAATCCTGGAACTCCTCGAAGTCCTCCATGTTGCCAGCATCACCTCCTGAGCACTGAGTACAATGGGGACAACCTGGGGTGGGGGTAGTGTGTAAAGCAAGGGTGAGTACACATCAACGTACTCAGCAAATGTCCCGTTTGGCTAAAGTGGACTAGCTGTATGTGGGGTTGAAGTTAAGCAGTTGCTTTTAGTTGGTCAAGTATTTATTATTATTAATAGTAGAGCCAAGTTTTAGTAATAAACCCAGTTATTACCCAAAAGTACTTCCTCAAAAGAGGAAATACCAGAGATCAAATTTATATCATCATTGTTAACCATCATCATAAAAGTATCCAAAGTTCTTCTAATCAAAGATGATACCAAGGCTACTCTTAACCGTGAGCTCAGTCGATATACCAGTTTCTAACACTCTGCAGAGGTTGCACACTTTACCCACGAGTCGTGATCCCTTTCCAGCCTGTGCTGTATAGACCCGATCTTCACTACCAAGGTGAATGGCCAGGGATACACTACGTAGCCTTTACAAAGACTCCCCTGGTGCATAGCTGCTTGCTAGGTTTCGCCAGTCATACAAATACAATACACCTCCCCAAGGTGGGTGACTAACAAAACTAAATCGAATGAACCTCTGCACCCCACCCTTGGCAGAGCGAGCACTACGCCCCGACCCCCATTGATGGCCCACAGGCAAAGCTAACTACACCCCCAGGTTCATCTAATTAATTAGCTAAGGGCGTCCCATTCCACCCTCATGGTTGCACTGTTATCCCGGGTGGTCACTCCACGAACAAGTCCTTACGGAGAGGTACTCAGGAAAAAGGCCTGAGCCCCTAGAGTATCACAAGATCATCAACATAATCAAGATAATAGTATTGTACCATAATTGTTCACATCATGTTCATTGATTAAAGTTAAGGCAATAGCAAAATGCTAACCATGATAACCCAAAAGGTAAACAAGGATAAGTAAATACAGACTAGTCAATCCTTAGGTTTCATAAAGTAATGTGGGACAGTGAATTATAGAGTATGTAGGACATAATAGGTCAGAGGACACTTGCCTTCACCAGGTTGTTGCTCGGGAAGGTCTCCAACAACACACTCAGGAACCTCGGACTGCTCGTTGTCTAAATAAAGCGAGCATGCATTCAATACATTTGGAAAGTACAAATGAACACTAGTACAATTTGGCTCTATACAAGCGGTAGGATTTTTACATCACAGGCGGTTCGGTTAGAAAACCGCATGTGATGTCCCAGGCGGTTCAGTACGCCTGTGATGTAATAGTATCACAAGCGGTTTTTGTTTAGGACCGCCTGTGGTGCTCTATCATTTTCACAAGCGGACCCTAAGACAAAACCGCCTGTGATTGTAAAAATATGAAAATACAATTTAAATATGAAAATAATTTTAATTTTTAACAGAAATATGCAAATACAATTTAAATGAATTAATATTTAATTTTTAACAATAATATGCAAATACAATTTAAATGAATTATAATAGCACACATAGATTACTAGAGAGATTTTAAATTAATTGGCAACCACAATTCATAGTCGATCATACATGATAAAAAATACAATTTGATTCATACAATTTTTCATGAACTACCATTTTTCCGCATGTATGGCTTTAAGTTCTTATCAATTTTCTTTTCCACACGCTTGATTCTCTCTGGACCGTTAAAGACGAACATCTCTTCATACTTATTGTATTCCTCATCTTGGTCTCCCACATTCTCAACTCCAACAATTTTTTGCTTTCCAGAAATAACTACATGCATCTTCTCATCTGCTGGATCGAGTACATAGAACACTTGTGCAACACATTCGGCGAGAACCCACGGGTCATCTTTATATCCTACTTTCTTTAAGTCTACCAGTGTGAGTCCGTAGTTATCCACTATCACCCCCACGGGATGTTGTACCCATTGGCACTTAAATAAGGGTATTTTCATGCTTGGGCCATAATCAAGTTCCCATATTTCCTCTATGAATCCAAAATATGTGGTCTTCTGTCCATGTAGGTCAAAAGCATCGATACGAACACCGCTATTTTGTGCAACACTTTTAATGTCTTTTGATTTAGTGTAGAATGTGTACCCATTGATGTCATATGCTTGCCATGATGTCACAAAACACGATGGCCCAGAAGCCAAATTCTTCATTGTTTTCTCATCCGAAGAGTCTCCGAATGGGATGTTTTTGTCCATTAACCATTCGCTGAAACGATGTTTGTGCTCCCTCATGATCCAGTCCTCTGTGCGGTTCTGATTTTCTTTACGAAGCTCATTCAGGTGTTCCTCTATGTAAGGCTCGGCTATCGTGAGATGTTGTAGTACACTACCATGAGCACAATGTACTAGCTTGTAATCCTCAACGCGAAAAGTTTTCTTGCCCATTCTCCCTCTCCCACATAGTTTACCCTCATGTTTAGGTACAGGCACACCTATCATTGTTCCGTCACTGATGTAATCTATACAGCTCTCAATCACTTCTTCTGTAGTGTATCCCTCCATGATTGAACCCTCTGGGTGAGCGCGATTTCGCACATAACCTTTTAATACTCCCAGGTATCGCTCCAACTGAAACATATGATGTAAATATAGTGGCCCTAATATTTTTATCTGATCCACGAGATGTATGATTAGGTGTACTTGCATATCAAAAAATGATGGAGGAAAACACATTTCAAGCTTGCACATAGTCTCGATGATGTATGCCTTTAGATAGTCCAAGTCTTCTAAAGCTATTACTTTTTGTGAAACCGCATTGAAAAAGTAACACAAGCGTGTGATGACAAC
The DNA here is from genome assembly GCF_902167145.1 of Zea mays. Lineage (NCBI taxonomy): Eukaryota > Viridiplantae > Streptophyta > Magnoliopsida > Poales > Poaceae > Zea > Zea mays. The sequence continues at coordinate 180,952,349 of NC_050097.1, read as the reverse complement.
TTTGACATGCTCTGTTTCGAGGGCTCTTACCGCAATTGGGAGGAACACCGTCATCATCACATGGCAGTCATGAGAGTTGTAGCCAAATAGAGACAAGTCCTTCATCCTGACTAGTCTGCTGATATTGGATGAGAAACCTGTGGGCACTTTGACCCCACGCAAACATTTGCAAATCTTTGTTCTCTCCTCAACTGACAAGTTGTAGCTAGCTGGGGGGAGGTAAGGCTTCCCTTTGCCACTATCCACTGGATGAAGTTCCGGTCTGATTTGAAGATCTACTAGATCATTGCGTGATTTAAGTCCGTCTTTTGTCTTACTCGGCATGCCCAGCAAGGTTCCAATGATGCTGTCAAAAACATTTTTTGTTACATGCATCAAATCAATGCTGTGGCAAATTTCCATATCCTTCCAGTATGGGAGGTACTTGAAAAATATTGATTGCTTCTTGAAAGTTGTGTAAGTTGAAGGGTCAGTTCTCTTTCTCTTTTCTCCTTTGTTTTTTCCCTTTCCGAATACAACATGAATGTTCTTTACAATTTCAAAAACAAGTTTCCCACTATAAGGCTTTGGTGCACCTTCACTTTCCAGTTGATTGTTAAATTCCTCTTTCATCTTTCAGTACTTATGCTGCTTCATCAAGAACCGTCTGTGTCCCATAAACACCAACTTCTTGGATGATTTAAGGTACATGGAAGCAGTTCCATCGACGCACACTACACAACCATTCTTTCCTTTAGTCTTTTGCCCTGATAGTGTGGCGCCACCGGGAGAATCATGGATGGTAACAAATATAACTGCTCTTAAGTTGAAATACTCACGGCAATACTCATCCCATATTCTAACTCCTTCATTCCAGAGCTTTGTCATATCTTCCATAAGAGGTTCTAGGAACACATCAATATCAACACCAGCTGATTTCGGACCTTGAATAAGAATAGTCAACATAATATACTTTCTTTAAGTACAAATGACGAACAGCACACCAAACATGTACAAACATAGGAATACATCTTAAAAGACACAATACTACATAAGGGATAATGAGATCAAAGTATAACATAAACTAACTTCATTTAAAAATAGATTACTATTCCTTTAAGTATTGCCCACAATTACATAACCTAGTTCAATTTATTTTATGGTGACCTAAAAGTTAGACCAGGGATGAATTCATGTAGTACACATCATTAATCTCACAAGATTAAACATGCTTTAATCTCTAGGGGTTTTCCCTTTTTATTTTATTAAATAAACAAATTTAAACATATACTAGTTCATAGTTACCCATAAAATCAGAAAGCACAGAATGTAAATGGAACTATTTTATTTAAACAGAGAATAATCCTATGAACATTTTGCAATTTGAATCACTAAATTTGGAGTTCATATGCAAAAGATATGAAATAAACAAGATTGGGAATTCAAAATATGAAATTAGGTCTAATTGTATGAATATTTAAAAGTCCAGGGTTCAATCTGCAAGATTACAGGGGCCTGCGTGCGAAAACCAGGGACGGCGGGTTGATTCTAAACAAACTGAGGGTCTCTTTAATAAAACTACCACGTGAGGGGGTATCAGGTGATTCAAACCGTTAGATCAGAAACCGACGGCCGAGACTAGATCTGCGGACAAGGGCGCGCGTGCGAGCGGGCGAGCGCTGACAGGCGGGCCACGGGGTGTCAGCGACCAAGGGGGAGAGCGCACTAACCGAGCGGGCCCAACGCCAGGGGACACGGGCGCTGACAGGCGGGCCAGCGGTGCAGGGCGCTTGCGTGAAGCGGTATCCGCGATCTGGGTCGTGCGATCAAGATCGAACGGGGGAGATCAGACCGGGGGGTGAACGGCGGCAGGCGGCGCTGCTCCTCTCTGTGGCGGTGAGGTCGCCGGAGTTGAGGCAGGCGCATGCTAGGGTGGCTCCGGGGTCGCTGGGATTGGGCAGAGAGGGAGAGAATGCCACAACGAATTCAGTGGCAGGGAAAAGGCCACGAATCCGAGGTCAGAGAGGGGAGAACGACGAGGAGAAGGCCTCGGGCGGACCGGAGGAACTCCGGTGAGGGATTCCGGGCACGGGGAGGGGTCTTGAGGCGCGCTAAGGTCTGGGAAAGCTTCAGCAGAAGGAGGGGTACCTTAGGGACTCACATCGGGGCACTGGACTGGGCTAAGCTGGTCGGTCACCGCGCGGGCGCGGCGGACTGCCACGGCCGAGCACCGGCGATGCCAAAATTGGCCGAGCACAGAGCGAAATTGGGGAAATTAAGCATGGGCAAAGGTGTCTCACCTCGGGGCGGAGCTCGGGGTGGCTTGGCGCGGTCTTCGGCGAGCTAGATGGCTGAGGAAGTGGGTGCGGGTCTCCGGTGGCGTCTAGCGGCGTGGGCAGAGCGCGAGAGAGGGCAGAGCTGTGTGAAATGAGGCAAGGAAGTGAGTACGGGCGCTGGCGGGGCTCTAAGAGGGAGCTAGGGCGCGTGGGTGGGCGTCGTGGCCGAGAATTCCAGCGACGTGCGCGAGTGCGCACGCGCCGGTCCACGGCGGGTGCGGGGAGGGCGAAACTGAGAGAGAGGGTCCACGACGTAGAGAGAGAGAAAAGGGGCGCACGGGTGCAACGACTCAGCGCCTAGCAGCGCGGGCCCGCGAGGCAAAGAGGGAAGAGGGGTGCGGAGGGGGAAACAACTGGCGCCGACAGGTCGGCCCCAGCGGGCAGAGAGCGAGAGAGAGAGCACGAGGGAGAGAAAGCTGCCGCTGACAGGTGGATCCCACCTGTCAGGCGGCACGGGCGCGCAGCCTGGCTAGGCCGTGCTGAGCTGCTTTTCCTTTTTCTTTTTCTCTGGATTTTCTAATTCTTTTTCTATTTCTTTTTCTCTAGGGTTTCCAATTCCAAATTCAAATTAGGTTTCAAATTCAAATAAATTCAAACATGTGCAACACTTCAAAGAATAAATAAGCTCAACATGATGCATCATGTCATGACTCATAATGTTTTGGCAAAAATAATTAATTAAATCCCCCTAACTTTAATCTAATTCTACTTAAAAGGGAGAAAAAAGGAGAGAGGATCTAGAGAGAGATAAAACCTAGGGTGAGAGAGAGAAGAGTAACACATGAATTTGGGTGATCATTAGAAAGAAATTTTATACCCCAATTCAGGGTGTTACACGTATGAGCATGAGAAAAATTATGAAGAAAATATTTGTAGGGATTTTAAAAATGATTCTAAAGGTATATCTGAGGAGGAAAATATTTGGAGAAATATAAGTGGAATATTGTCACGTCCGGTTTTAAAAGGCAAACCGAATGCGAACCATGTACGTGTCAGGATCAGAAACTCACGTACACAACGATTACATACTTGGACATCATCACACATTGCTCAAAATAAATAGCGAAAATAGTACTTTATTACATCAAGATGTCCAAGACATCCACAGAGTCATTACTTAACATAGTCATTAACATTATCAAAGTGCGAAAAAGCGAAAATAGCAGATATGGCCTTCACAAGCAGTTGACTGAGGGTTTGCCACTAACATAACTAGAACTCGTCATAGTCCTAGAACTCTTCAAAGTCCTCCATGTTGCCTGCATCTCCCCCCGAGCATTGAATACAGTGGGTACAACCTGGGATGGGGTGGTTTTTAATGCAAGGGTGAGTACACATCAACGTACTCAGCAAATGTCACGTTTGGATAAAGTGGACTAGCTGTATGTGGAGTTAAGGTTAAGCAGTTGCTTTTAGTTGATCAAATATTTATTATTAGTAGTAGAGCCAAGTTTTAGTAATAAACCCGGTTATTACCCAAAAGTACTCCCTCCAAGAGGGAATACCAGAGATCAAAATTATAACCATCATCATTAACCATAATCATACATGTATCCAAAGTTCTTCTAATCAAAGAGGATCCCAAGGCTGCTCTTATCCGTGAGCTCGGCTGATATACCAGTTTCTAACACTCTACAGAGGTTGCACACTTTATCCACGAGTCGTGATCCCTTTTTGCCTCGGGTCGATCAAACCCTTAAACACTACCAAGGTGAGTAGGCAAGGTCTCACTATATAGCCTTTACAAAGACTCCCCTGGTGCATAGCTTCTCGTTAGGTTTCGCCATTCATACAAAAACAGTACTCCTCCCTAAGGTGGGTGACTAACAAAACCAAATCGAATGAACCTCGACACCCACCCTTAGCAGAGCAAGCACTATGCCCCGACCCCCATTGATGGCCCTCTGGCAAAGCCAACTACACCCCAGGTTCATCTAATTATTCAGCTAAGGGCGTCCCATTCCACCCTCATGGTTGCACTGTTACCCCGGGTGGTCACTCAATGAACAAGTCCTTACAGAGAGGTACCTAGGAAATAGCCTGAGTCCTCTAAAGTATCACAAGATCATCATCGGGATAACATCATCGTATCATAAATATTCACATCATGTTCGTTGATTAAGTTAAAGCAATAATATAAAGCTAACCATAGTAACCCAAAAAGGTAACAAGTATAAAGTAAATACAGACTAGTCAATCCTTAGGTTTCAATAAAGTTATGCGGGATGGTGAATTATAGAGTAAATAGGACATAATCGATCAGAGGACACTTGCCTTCATCACGTTGTTGCTCAGGAAGATCTTCGATAACACACTCAGGAACCACGGGTTGCTCATTGTCCAAATAAAGCGATCATGCATTCAATACATTTGGATAAGGACAAATGAACAACACACCAATCATGTACAAACAAGTGAACACATCTCAAAAGAACAACATAAACTTAAGAGGTAGTTTAGGTTATAGGGTGAACTAACAAATTTAGAAGTTTGCTATTCTCTAAGTGTTGTCTATCTCCATGATTACATAATCTAATTCCACTTATTTTAGTGAGACATAAAAGTTAAACTAGGGATAAATCCATACATTACATATTATTAATCACACAAGATTAAACATCTAATTACCACTAGGGTTTCCTTTTATTTATTTTATTAAATAAATAAACTATTACATAAACTAACCTATAGCCTAGACATAAAATTAGGATGTGCAGACAATGAATGATCATAATTTATTTGGACAGAGAATAATTCTATGAACATTTTACAATTTGAATCACTCAATTTGGAGTTCATATGCAAAAGATATGAGATAAATAAGTTTTGAAGTTTAAAATACAAAATAAAGTCCAATTCTGTGATTAACTAAAAGTCCAGGGTTCAATCTACAAGATTATAGGTGTCTACGCGCGAAAACCAGGGATGGCGGGTTGATTCTCAGAAACCGGGGGTCTCTTTAACAATTTTACCACACGAAGGGTATCGGGCTTTCTCAGCCATTAGATCGCAGATCAACGACCAAGAACAAATCCGCGGGCGAGAGTGCGCACTGACCAGCGGGCCAAGGCGGTCAGCGACCGAGGGCGGGGAGGCGGACTCACTGGTCGGGCCCAGTGCCAGGGGCACAGGCGGCCGATAGATGGGTCCAGGCACATGGCGCGCGAGTGCGAAGCGGTATCCCGAGATCTGGGTCGTGCGAGGTTTTGTTAGTAACGCCGAAGGGGTTACTACGGTGAAGTCGTGGGAGCTGGGAGGGTGTTGGCTACAGGGGCTTCGAGGTCACCGGGGTTGGCCAGGACCGGCGAGAAGAACCCGGCGAACTCACTGGTGGGGTTCCACCCACGAGACCGGGACCAGAGATGGGAGAACGGCGGAGGGGGACCTCCGGGTGGGTCGGGGTTACTCCAGCGAGGAATCCCGTGCGCGGGGAGGGGAAATCGGGTGCGCTAAGGCTCAGACTAGCTCCGACGAGGGTAGGGGAGTGGTATGGGCCAACATAGGGGTACGAGACGGGGCTGGGTTGGCCAGTCACCACGCGGGGCACGGCGAACCAGCACGGATGAAATCCAACAAGGCCAAAAATGGCTAAGATCAGACGCGAATAAGGAAAACCAAGCACGAGAACGGGTTTCTCACCTCGGGACGGAGCTCGGGGTGGCTTGGCGCAACTTCTGACGAGCTGGATGGCCGACACGACGGGCGTGGAACTCCGGCGAGCGCGAGCGGCAAGAGCAGAGCGCGAGAGAGGGTGAGCTTGCGCGAAATGAGGCAGGCGAGAGAGAGTGGGTGTGGGCGGTGCTCAAAAGGGAGATGGGGTGCGTGGGCAGGCGACGTGAGTGGGGTTCTCGGCGTGCGTGCTCGCTGGTCCATGGTGGTTCACGCGGAAGGCAGAGCTGATAGGGAGGTCCCACGGTGCAGAGAGAGAGAGAGGGAGCAGGCGTGCGGGGGAAATAGCTCACTGTGCTGACGAGGCGGGCCTGCAAGGCAGAGAGGGAAAGGTGGCGCGTGGGCGAGGGTGATTTGCACCGACAGTCCGGTCCACTAGGCTGAGGGAGGGGGGAAGAGAGTGCGCGTGGAAGGAAACCACCGCTGACAGGTGGAGCCCACCTGTCAGGCGGCAAGAGCGCGCGCGTGACCTTGATGGGCTGGACTAGGCTGGCTTGGGCTGAATTGAGTTTTCCCTTTTTCTCCAGATTTCTAATTGCTTTTATTTTTATTTTCTCTAGGGATTTCAAATCAAATTCAAACCAAGTTTCAAATTCAAACCAAATCAAACATGTGCATTCATTCAAAGAATATTTTAGGCTCAGCATGATGCATCAAATCATGACTCTAAGTTTTGACAAAATAAATAATAAATCCCTCACTTAATTAAGCTAATTCTACTCAAAAGGAAGAGGGAGAGAGAGAGACTAGAGAGAGACAAAAGGGTAACACCTTAATTTGGTAGGCATTTAGAGAAGAAATTTTATACCCCAAATTCAGGGCGTTACAAATATTTGGGCAGTATTTTTGGAAATAATTTGATGGGATCACTGGGGAAATATTTGTAGGATATTTTGAGGAGGATTTTGGAGAGAATATAGACCACTATATTTTATTTGTTGATATGAACTCACAAATAAACATTTTAAATGAAATTTAAAATTCATTTTGAATTAGATCTAGTTTGAGAAATTTCAAATTTTGAATTTTTGGGGTGCTATAGATCTACCCCACTTAAAATGAATTTCGTCCTCGAGACTCGGCTTAGAAGGGTTATGGGTATAGCTTTACTTCAGCTACATATCTTCACTTTGCAGACTCTTTGAGGAGATGGAACTTCAACAAAATCTGACCTTTGAGGAGCATCCGGTTACCGATTGCGAACGCTAATTCTAGCTACTCAAATATCATCATCAAGCTTCTAGCTTTTGCTTGGTAGCTAGCTTATTGAAGAAGCATCATGCCAACACACAAACCTTCCTCATACAAACTTATCCATGGACCCCTTCCTTGATTGGTCTTCTGGTGCTTCATCAACAAAACTTGGGTGACCACTTCTCATCCAGAAACTTGTATGCTTGGATGATATGGTCCTCCACAAGCTTGCTACAAGCCTTCTTCTTTTTCTCCATGGGAGGAACCTTACTAGAACACTACTCCACTTAAAAAGAATGAGGATAGAACTCTTAAATCTTGGGGGTTTGAACTCCTTGAAGTACCTCATAACATGGGTGTTATGGGGTCTTCTTCTGCTGTTGTTGCTTGAGCAGGCTGCGGAGAGATGACTGACATAGGGTAGATTTTGGGACAACCTACTTCTCATCTTCTCTATTTTTCTTTTCACTTTTCACTGCCCATTTCTTTCTCTTTGTTCTTCCCACTGGAGGGCTCTATCAAAGAGTATTACCATCACACACTAGAGGAAACCAAAGACTATGAATCATGTACAACAGTCTTCAACCCAAGAATCACCAAGCATTGTGATCTTAGAGCGAGGGAGTGGAAAATGTAGTTGCTTGCTATTTGGCAGAGGGGATTTTATCAGGTGTGTGCTTTGCTTTGAGCGAGATGGGAGTTGAGGGAGCTAGTGGGGGATTTATATGCAAGTGGGGGCGCTAGGGTGCAGAGTGGTGGTGATGGAGCAGGTGCGATGGAGGGGAAGGGGTCCTGTTGCCGACGATGATGACGGTGGTGGGTGCGCTGCAAAGGGGACGCGGGGCGGTGGTAGTGCACATGGAGGCGGGGCACGCGTGCGGGGGGGGCACGGGTGAGTGGTGGGGTCAATGACCCTGATGTTTGTGGTCTCTAGTTCCAAGAATCTTTGCCTCTCTGTATGGTAATAACTTCTTTTGTGCTCTTTTCTGTTTAATTTGACTCAGGGGAAGTGCTTTGATTCTCAAGGTCAGTCCTTTTGACTGAGCGGCTGGACATGTTCCTTCTGTAGCTTATTCCAGGCTTCAAGGGTAAGCTTCCCGATATCTTCTTGGGTAAAGTGCTTTTCTCTTGATAGGGGGTTAATGGGAGGATGGAAGCATAATGTGAGTTTAGCTCTAATTTGTGATCTATGATTTTAGAGAAAACCTTTTTTAAGAAAAAAAGGAAAGAAAACACACAAGCTCAACAATGATAAGCACAAATAAATCAAATGTTTTGAATAAGGGAAGAATAGAGTTTTTCCAAAGCACGAACTACTCAGATTCAGGGGCTAAGCATAACTACTATTGCTCGGCTTATGAACTGAGAACTATGATAAATGCGACTTATGAGCACTAACGTTAAAGCATCACATATGCACTCAGAAGGGGAGAAAACATCAAGTGGAATTCATTTTGAAATGCTCTAGTGGGGCACACAATTAGAGTTTTTCGAAACATAGGGCTACAGGATTACCTCTCATACATGCAGGGCTCTGGCCAAAGTGAAGAAAAAACTTCACTACCCAATGCATACAGAGGACTGGGCATAACTAACTTCAGATCTGGCAGCTCCTCTTCTGGCGAGGCTGACACACAACTTCAATCCGAGATATCTCCTGGATGGGTTAAGAGGGAGCTGATGTTGATGACTTCTTCTGATGGTGACTGAGATGGCTGGACGAGGTCGAACTCTTCTTCAAGCTGGACTGGCTCTTGTATCTCCTCAGAGGGCGGCGGTGCTGGTGGGGTGCTTGTAGCTTCTTCCTTGATCTCAAGGGAGGGTGCTGGAATTTTCTTCATGGTGAGGGGATCAAATAACTCTGGCGGGGAATCTTGGGAGGATTTGGGGTGCTCTTGCTTATCCATAGCCTTAGGGGATACTGACATTCCTTCCAAGACTATGGCACCTTCCGGGAGTTCCCAAGCCTTCTTTTCTCCTCTGATAGAGACCGGGTGACCTTCAAGAATCTGGGGATCTTCAGCTCTCATGGGTTGAACTGGGTTGGATGAAGTAGGCTCTTGGATACGCAGGGCTCTATGTTGGTTATGGGTGACCAAGTAGGCTTCAATCAACTTCTGGACGTGCTCACCCTTGTCTTGCTTCAGGGCATCAATAGCAATGACTTCACGACTTTCCAAGGCAGTTGCATAGGCTTGAGCTATAGTGAGATCCACATGGAGCTGACAGTTGCGCTTCTCTGCATCTTCTGCTCGAGCAATCATCTGACAGTGGTGCCGAGCCAAGAAATCATATTGTGCATCCAAGGTTAGCAGGTATGCAGTGAGGTACACGACTGTGGGGTCGTCCTCAAGCAGCTGCTGCCCTTCCAATGCATGCATCCTGGCCATCCAATCAGGATGGTCTCTCTAAAAGGGTGGAAAGAATTTGAGCGGGGTGTCGGCCACTTCTTCTTCATAGATTTGACACAAGGCCTAGCGACGACTTGGCAGGTGTCTCTGAATTTGTGCCCTGAAGCAGTGACACTCCATTCCACATGGTGCGGACTGGATCCAATGTATACAGTCACGACACACTTCTCTGTGCCATGCTCGATGAATTCACGACCATCATACTCTGGCTGGCTCCTGATTTCGAGGCGAACTGTGCATGCTCTCAACAACTTGGGGAAACCATCTTCATTCTGGCAAAAGCTGGTTTGGCAGCGGACCTCCATCTGACTTCTGAGAGAAGCAAAGGGGGATTTTTTTTGAAATGGAGGGATGAGAGCAAGAATTTTTTTAAGAAAATAGTTTGACTAAAAAAATTTTGGTTCAAGCCTAAGGGTTGTCCTGCGACCAACCTACAACTCTGATGCCACCTAAAGCATCCCAATCCTCTAGGACTTAAATGTGATACAATTACTAGTCCCAGGAGGCTAGTAAGCACATTTATACATAAGATGGTTCCAGATTTGCTTAAACGAGACAAACCTATAAAGGTGACGATCAATTTTAAGAGTTGGTCCACAACTCAGGACATATCATCAGAGTGAAGCTGAAGCAGCCCGATATACGCAGCGAAGCAAATCAGCGACGAAGGCTTGCTGTGTTGCAGTAGCCCTGATGACCGCACATGTGTTGACACCAGACGCTAGAGCTTGTACTCACGTGGATTGTGGTGGGTTGTTCAAGCCCCCGAAGTCAAATTATGCTCAATCTTCATAAACAATTTTGTTTGGCTCTATATTTTATTTGACTGTGTTGTGTGGCATTATATATTTATATATCGCCATGTGGCCATAACAATTATCAAGCTCTATAGTGCTTGAAAATCTGGGAAATTAAATTGAAATACAATGAAACACAGATAAGTTAATTTTCTGCTCTCTCCTCATGCATAAAGTTTTACCCGAAGTAACCCGAAGATATATAATATAATGCATGGAAACCTTTTTGACATATAAGTCATCACAATTTGGGATTCTATTAGTAGGCAAAGAGACCTTACCGGATGAATAAAGGCTAGAAATTTCGGTCATATATTGCTCAACCAGTTGTTGACACATTGCTCTCTTTGTCGCTGATTGACATGAAGCAAACTCTGAGATAAAAGGACATGTAACCCCTAGCAACACAGAGTTGTGAGTATAGGTTATTCTGATAAACTTTTCACTATGTTGGTGGAAAAACCATTGTGTGTTCCCGTCGAACCACTTTGCTCACCTGTAGGATCTCTATGCTTGTGTTGCATACATCTCTCAGAATTGTAAATACTCATGGTTGCTGAATTAACTTGGGATAGTTCTTTCACTGGTATGGTATATACTATAAGCCAAATGGTAAAGGTCAGTCCTGAATGGACATATATCTGGGTTTATGTAACATAACTACATTGGATTCCACCCCTTGGCATGCTTACCATACTAGAAGTACAAAAATAGCCGTGAAATCCCACATCACCACAGAGGTTGAAGCAAAATTGGACATTAATATGTCCTTAGTCCTTGGCGCCGAAAGAACCATAAATCTTGACCGCCAGAGTGGTAGTTATGGTAATTTGTGATAGAACTATGAAGATCTTGTGGAAACCGGATGACTCCTTCATATGAGAGCAACACTATCTATTGTTGAAGACTGGTCCCATACGGATATTGGTCTTTTTTCGCTCTTGCCAATCAGTTATCACTATTTGCTTAGTCTTAGCAATCGGGTGGGTTTTCCCAGATAAAACAATTTCTTGGGCTTGTATGTTCTTTTCCAAAGCATCTCTTTTTGTTGAACAATGAAGAGATCGGAATAATGCTATATCGAACAATTTGGTATATAATATGAGGAGAAATGTTTGCCCTGCTCGCAATGCCACAAATAATTAACTATTGTTATAAGTTCTCTCTCAAATTTATTATATCTAAAAATGTTGTATAAATCGATACCCAATTTCAGAACGGTATGAGTAATTGAGTAAACCATGGGCAATAATAAAACGAGCTGGACTATACATCCCTGCATATAAAAATCTATGTTTGGCAGCATTAGCCTGATGTCATGCACTTTACCACCATTATATACGCACATATTCTCCTATGTGCTTGAAAGCACAATGCAACCAGTGAATGTATTTGTGAGCGCTAGATCATGATGGTCATTTTCCTTGTTGATCTGAAGTCAACTACTTGCTCCAAATGACATATAATGTGCATGAGCCCCTGAAGTATTTTGTTTTTTATGGCTAACATAGTGTTGCGCGTATCAGTCTAAATCCTGATGATTGACTGTGTATTTGGTAATAATAACAATAAGTTTGCAGAATTGTAACCACAAAGCAACTTGTTGTTGCGTGTCTTGTTGGAAGTTGAGACCAATCCTTCATGTTGAAAAACAAATATGTAGTATTCATGCCACTACATTAATCTAAGTCCAAAGCTCACTGTATAAAACCCATATCTGCAATGTGCGTAAGATTTCCCAAATAAATCACCACAAATAGCATACATTGGCCACAACTAGATGATTGTGGTTGGGGATTTTATCTGTATACTTTTAGAAAATCTCGACATTAGGGGGAGGAATGCCCATCTAGTGTAATGCCTCAATATTCTATAAAACGCACAAAAACCAAACTGAACTTGTCGTTCAGTGTGTACTCCTGTGTATATGGAGTTTGCCAGAAATCGTTGAGAAGTAACCATATTGGTTTGAATGCTTCTACCTGATGTAGATGTGGATATACCCGGGATTAATATCATATCCACATTTGACATATTGAAATTGGATCTTTTCTCGGGGACGCCTGTGAACATGATCTATCGGCCTTAGTCAAAGCATATGTTTTGATTACAGATTCATGTGGTTTGTGACAACTCTCCTCTGATTAATTCACCCTGATGGTGATTTGCCTCACTAAGAGGTTCATCTTGATGATGAAACTCCTAGCGATGCGCGTGATATCATTGTGCTGGGAATGCGAAACAATGAATCTTTCATTTTTGAGAAATGATGAAGATCATTATTAAATGTGGTAGACAAATGTGTCGACACCTATCTTGCCTCTCTAGATTGCAAAGGGATCCAAAATCAAAGTCCTAGGCATGAGTGCTTGAAGCTCTCTTATCGGGTCAATGATAAATGCAATCGAGGTTGGACCAATAATCGTAAAATAAAGTCGCGAGCTTGAAGTTTGGACATTTATGGGTTCTATTGAAATAATGTGTGGTGAATGCGGCGGTTCATGTGGTCTTGTAAGAGACCATCACACATATGTGTTGAATAAACATTGTTCCGTTATGTAATATATCTGGCAAATGACATGAATTAAAATATGCAGTCAATAGGATTCTGAAGATCCATCATGAGATACTAGGAGGACTTGTATCTTTGAATTATAAATATGCAACATATAAATCTCGTACTGAATAATACATTCCCGACGAATGAACACTCTCCTATGTAGAGAGAATATATCCTAGATGAGATTATAGTTCCTTGATGGAACCTTTCCATAAGAAATAAAGTCTGTGTTAAACACCAAAGTTTGATAATCTCTATAATGGGATAAAGACCCATACAGACCCAAAAACGAATAAGATGAGCTACCAAATGACTTGAAGTTCACCGAATAAGCACATGTGCATTCCACGATCTTTACTCATGGTATTTTTCACTAGATGTGGAATTACTGTATCCTCTAAAGCCCTGATGGCAGAAACCTATAAGGTTTAGGTGTTACTGGCAAAATATCCTCATTGTGCCAGAATGACAGACTATAACGATGTATGTGATCGATGAAAAATCCCTGATGGATTACGATCTTTGATGGACTTCTGTTACACCATCATAGATGTTGCAATGGATGAACGCCTGGAGCGATGTGTCATATTTAGAATATGTACTATTGCAACTATATTATCCCTAAGTCCTATAGAAGGACATGTTACTTGCTTTGCACAACTATGTATAAATTGTGGTGTAAGATAGAAAATGATAGCACCCCAACCTCATCCATTCTCATTATTCCAGGTGAACAATGAGACATATATCTTGAAGAATATGCTTGAGTTATGAGGGATAACGACTTTGACAGATGTCATCGTCAGGGGGAGCGAATGCTTATATTGATCACAATCGTGAGACAATAAATGTCATATTCTATGCCCTGAAGGCATCAATTTGATGATCAATATGTGAACCTTTATGGAAATTTCTATCAAATATATAGATCTATTCGATCGAACACCATCAGTCAAAATGGCTTATTTATGTTGATACATGCACTTACCTCGTATATCCTAGAAGTGAGTAGAGGTGAAGTTTTTGATATAATCCTTGCAACAGTATGCAATATGTTTGCTAAATCAATATGTGCATAGCTACATATACTTCTAGAAGAAGTTATTTTGCCATACCGAGACAGTTTTTTTGCAAGGATATGGGGGAGCACATTTCTAAATTTAGCCTTTATAGAAGATTCAATGGAATCTAGATCTAGAAGATCGAAATATGTCCTGATGATAGTTGTTGTACTCTTTTTTCTTAGTGAGTTTTCCTGAAGTTTCTCACATGAGGTTTTTAACGAGGCAACAAAGTGCAAATGCAATATGCGTCACCATGCGCTCTTTCTCCATATTTTCCCACTGAGTTTTTTGGGAGTTTTAATGAGGCATGTGTTGGTCACGGTATTCGTTCAAGGGGGAGTGTTGAGAAACCCTAATGAAGTGTTATGTGGGCAAATACCGAATATGCCCCTGAGGGCTATCACGTCTCTATATATAGAACTTGTACCCCCTCATATGGAATACAGAAGAGAAAGAGGCTAGAGACCCAACCCTACATCCTGTGTCTAGTGTGTTCTCTGTCGTGCTTCTGGGAAGGGAGACTGGTCTTCTACGTCTTCTCGCGCCTAATCTGTTGACGGGAGGGAAGAGAGCGGATCTTGTGATCCGTGGTATCTTAGTTCTCAATACTGTCGGCGATTCGATCCCGGGGGGGTCCCTGGACCGACGAGTAAATTGTCGCTGCGTGTCCCAGCCCAGATGGGTCGGCGCGAGACGGAACACAAGGGGGAACAAAAGAGGGAACCGCGGCTCGTGTTTATCCTGCGCCCAGGGCGGATGCGCTTGCAGTAGGGGGTTACAAGCGTTCACGAGGGAGAGAGAGAGAGCCCGTGCGTCAGCCCGTCCTCCCGCGCGGCCACCTTTTCGTACGAGGGCCCTGGACCTTCCTTTTATAGACATAAGGAGAAGGCCCAGGTGTACAATGGGGAGTGTAGCAATGTGCTAACGTGTTTAGCAGAGAGGAGCCAGAGCCCTGTGTACATGCCGTCATGGCTGTTGGAAAGGTGTTGGTGCCCTGTTCATGTGATGTCGTGGCCGCCGGAGGAGCGCTTGAGCCTTGTAGAAGCACAGCTGTCGGGGCTGTCGGGTCCTTGCTGACGTCTCCTTGCTTCCGTAAGGGGCTGAGAACCGCCGTCGTCATGGAGCACGCGGGGTGCCATCATTACTTGTTTACTGGGGCGAGCCAGATGGGACACCGGTCTTGTTCCTTGTAGCCTGAGCTAGCTAGGGGTAGGGTAATGATGTATCCCCTTGTAACGTGGTCGGTCCGAGCCCAAGGTCGGGCGAGGCAGTGACTCCTCCGAGGTCGAGGCTGAGTCCGAGCCCTAGGGTCGGGCGAGGCGGAGACCGTCTTCCGAGGTCGAGGTGGAGTCCGAGTCCTGGGGTCGGGCGAGGCGGAGACCGTCTTCCGGGGTCGAGGTTGAGTCCGAGCCCTGGGGTCGGGCGAGGCGGAGCTTCCTATGGCGCCCGAGGCTGGACTTGGCTGCTGTCAGCCTCACCCTGGCGAGTGGCACAGCAGTCGGAGCAGGGCAGGCGGCGCTGTTTTCCTGTCAGGTCAGTCA
The DNA here is from genome assembly GCF_902167145.1 of Zea mays. NCBI lineage: Eukaryota > Viridiplantae > Streptophyta > Magnoliopsida > Poales > Poaceae > Zea > Zea mays. Next base: position 180,936,798 of record NC_050097.1, on the reverse strand, counting down.
GGGGAGGGGCGAAATGACTGCGATCACTTTGGCCCTGTCGACTGAGGAACACGCGTCAGGATAAGTTGTCAGGCGATCCTTGCATTGAATGCTCCTGCGATACGGTCGGTTGGCGAGGCGATCTGGCTAAGGTTGCTTCTCCGCGAAGCCTGCCCGAGCTGGGCCTCGGGCGAGTCGAAGGTGCGCCCGTTGCTTGAGGAGACCCTCGGGCGAGACGTGAATCCACCTGGGTTTGCTGTTCTTGCCCGAGGCTGGGCTCGGGCGAGGCAAGATCGTGTCCCTTGAGTGGGCGAAGCTTTGACCTGTATTGCGCCCATCAGGCCTTTGCAGCTTTGTGCTGATGGTGGTTACCAGCCGAGTTTAGGAGTCTTGGGGGTACCCCTAATTATGGTCCCCGACAGTAGCCCCCGAGCCTCAAAGGGAGTGTTGGTACTCGCTTGGAGGCTTTGTCGCACTTTTTTGCAAGGGGACCGGCCTTTCTCGGTTGCATTTCGTTCCGGTGGGTGCGCGCGAGCGCACCCGCCGGGTGTAGCCCCCGAGGCCTCGGAGGAGTGGTTTGACTCCTCTGAGGTCTTAGTGCCTTTCGTGACGCCTAGGCCGGTCTGGTTGTTCCCTCATGCGATCTGATCGTAACCCGGGTGCATGGTCAGGTTCCGAGTTCTCGGGCTGGTATGTTGACGCTGTCAACGGTTTGGCCGGAGCTGGGTTTGTGAGAGCAGCCCCGAGCCTCCGCACAGAGCGAGAGGACGGTCAAGGACTGACTCGGCTTTTTTCATATGCCCCTTCGTCGCCTTTCCGCAAGGAGGAGGGGGGGAAAGCGCCATGTTGCCCTCGGAGGGCGCCGAACATGGTGTCTCCAGTGAGTTGCTAACGGGTGATCCGAGTGGACGCCCGTGCCCCGTTCGATAAGGGTCGGCTAGTGGCCCAGAGGCGCACTCCAAAAGTACCTATAGGTGATTTGCCGGACCCGGTCCCGTTTGATAGGGTCCGAGGGCTCGATGCCTCCCTCTGATGGGATTCCGTTACAGAATCGCTCCTGCTGGTCTCAGAAATGTCCTAGGGTACCTCGGGAGCGTAGCCCGAGCCTCGGCCATGTATCGGACATACCCAGAGTCATCCCTCGCTCTGTGTGTTCTGAGGCGGTTGTCGAACCCTTCGGGGGGGCAGCCTTCGAACCCTTGATCAGTAGTGGGCGCGGAGCCCGAGTGGCCTGAGGCGGCTATCGAACCCTTTCGAGGGGCCAGCCTTCGAACCACTGACCAGTAGGAGGGCTCGGGGCCCGCTTCCTTCGCGGAGAAGGATCCCTTTCAGAGTATCCCCTTTCCCGGTCCCTGTAGCAAGAGAGAGAAAGGGGAAGAGGAAAATGATACGAAATTGAACAACGTGGCACACCTTTTTTGATGCGGTCATCATGGCGGAGGTGAAGCGTCGCCCGCTTCGCCTGCCAAAGGTGTCGCCTGCCCTGCCGCGGAGTTAATGCGACGGGACGAGTGGTTCGCGGGGCAGCCGTTGCGCGAGCCGTTCGAGGAACGGAACACGGGCGCGTCGTCTTCACGCCGTGGGAGAGGGCTCTCTCGTTGTCCCAGGAGGGGACGTGAGTCTGCAGACGATTTGACTGCTGCTTCCGTCCGCCTGCCGCCGCCATTACTGTCGGCCCACTTTTGGCCATGTCGATCGTCGCGCCTTCTCCCGCGGCTGACTGACCCGTGACCGATGTGCTCGGTTCGGCACTGTTGGGCCATGCGCAGGGTTGCCTCGAGTCGCGACACCGGTTCCGCAGTCGAGAAGGCGCGGTACTGGCGCAAGAGGCGGTGCAGTTTTTCGCACGTAGTAACCGGCGCACCGGTCACATGTCGTGTGGGCCTGGGCCTTCATGCTGGACGCGTCGAAGTCGAAAGGGAGCGCCCCTATGGTGCAGTTGCATGCCCTCTGCATGACGGTCCGCCCTTTCACCCGTTGGTTTAGGTGAAGATGGAGGAGTGCTTGTAACCGCTGGGCGGTTACACGCTCCGCGCGCGGCGGTTTGGCTTCTTCTGTCCTAGGCCAGCTCGCATGACGTGTGGGACCCAGCCCCCGTGTCGTAGGGGGAGGACCTTGGAGCGTGTTGGTGAAGACTTAGTCCGCGACGCCTGAGGACGCAAGTGGGGAGAATCGCCTTTAAAAAGGGGGCGACCCCCTTGGGTGGCATTCATGCCTTCGCACTCCCCTCATGCATTGCGCCCTTCCGCCTTCCGAGCCCCCGGATGGGGGGCGCCCGCGTTGCTTTCATCTTGCTGCTGTTGGAGGAGCGCAACTTCGCGGAAGTTGGTACCTTTCAGCCATCGCTTGGCTTCAAGGATTTTCATCAGGCAGCCCAGCTGCATCCCCTCACCAATGGTCACCCAAGACGGTGACCACCAGTTCGATGGTGGGGAGAAGCAAGCCGGGCTGCGACCTCTGCCCCGCCCTCAGCTTCAAGGATCTTCATCATCCTTGCTGGGGAGGATGGCAAGGCGAGCCGGGGCCTGCCTTCGCATGGGCTGGCGTCCCGCTTCTTCCTCTAGCTCTGCGGAGGAGGCGCCCTCCAGCCATGCCGGGGAAGGCGAACTGCTACTGCCCAGCCAGGGTGCAGCATTTCGTCCTCTGTCCGAGCGACAGTGGCCAGCCGCACCGGGGGGTCTCACAACACGTCGTATGCCACGAGGGCGGTACTCGTGTTCTGGGATGGTCCCATTCTCGTTTTCATGGCGAGGACGGGAGTGCGGACCTGCCGGTGCGCTTTGGGGCGGCCGGCGCCCGCTAGTGCGGTGTTGGTGGGCAGGTGGACGCCGCCGCCGGTGCTGAGGTGGTGGCAGCTGGAGAAAGCTTCTCCTGCCGACGAGACCATCAGCGCCACCTGAGGACCGACCTCCAGCTCTTTGGCTTTAATGTCTGGTTCTCGTCCCTCGAGTGGGGACACGAACGAGAGCCTTCCAGCGGTAGCGTTCGCCCTGGGACCATCGCTGCTGCTGCAGAGGTCGTCGGCGAGTCACCCGGAGTTTGCCGTCCCGCAGGCTCTTCGATGTGGAGGTTGTTCATACCCGTGGGAGTGGAACCGGAGTTTCGTTTGTAATGGAACCTTGAGTGCCGGTGTCTGTTCATTGTGGCTGTCGGGGCCTGAACATCTAGGTATTTTGGGTGTAATACCGTGTTTCTTCCTTATTTCGGGCACCAGGACTCGCCTGTCGGCTAGCTAGACCGCTTAACCAAGTGTGAGTTTCCCTGTGCGGAAGGTGACGAGTGAGGTATCTGTATCCCGGAGGCGTAGGAGTCCCTCGGCTCGGTCGGCCTTGCCACCCAAGGCCTCTCTTGTTTAGTTAAAGGAAAACCTTGGCTGCTCTGCGATGAGCCGGAGCCGGAGGCAGCGGTGTGAGCATGGACAGAGGCAGAGTCGGCTGGAGAAGAAAACTTCGTCGGCCCAGGAGCAGGGGACTTCCCAGGCCGAGGAGGCGTAGCAGCAGCGGCTGGAACCTGGCCAGGTCGTCCACTGGTGGGACCAACCCTGGAGTCGGGCTGCCGAGGCCATGAGCCGGGCTGATGTCCACGGGGGTCAGCTGGATGAGGCTACGGAGCGGCCGGTCGAGCCGTCTGCTCGGGCCGGGTTCTTGGAGGAGACCCTGGCGGCGATGGCCCAGGCGCGGTGCTGACCTCTTCCTTCGAGGTGGAGATCCTCTAACCGTGTCGCCGTCCGAGGCCGGGTCGGATTCCGCTGAAGGTGGAGTCGACGCCGAGGGTGCTGCTGCCCCCTATTGATGTCTGAACCTGCAGGATCAGTTTGTCTATAGTATGCGTATGTTTTTTGCGGCCGCCGAGGCCCAAACATATCATCGTCGTGTTATAAAGCTGCGTTTCTTTTCCACTTGTTTTGAGTATCAGGACTTGGTTGTCGGTAGCAGAATCGCTTATCCGAGCGAGAGTTGCTTATCACGGGAGGTGATGAGTGAGGTATCCGTATCCCGGAGGCGTAGGAGTCCCTCGGCTCGGGCGGCCTCGCCGCTTACGTGTACTCTTACTCGTCCGCAGGATTCTGTTATCGATATAGTCGAGAAGGCACGAAAAATCGTTTCGGCAGAAAAGTTTTCGAGCGTTAAGACTTGTTCGGTCAGCGGAATTGCTTATCCGAGCGTGAGTTACTTATCGCAGAAGGTGATGAGTGAGGTATCCGTATCTCGAAGGCGTAGGAGTCCCTCGGCTCGTTCGGCCTTGCCGCTTACGTGTACTCCGTCGTTTTCAGGATCCCACTATCGAAGTAGTCAAAAAGCGTGAAAGACGTTCTGACAGAAAGACTTTTTCCGAGGAAAAATTTTGCGCAGAGGGGGTACCCCCCTTCTAGCCCCCGAGGGAGGGTCGGGCTTTGCCGAGGCAAGGCTGACCCTTCCTTGATGGTTAGACTTTATTTGTGTATGTAAAGAGAACGAGGCATATGAACGACTTGAAAACATCTTAAGGGAAAAAGCGATGTAGCTGTCGGATGTTCCAAGCGTTGTTGTAGACCTCGCCTTGACTGTTGGCCAGCTTGTACGTTCCGGGCTTCAAATTCTTGGCGATGATGAATGGCCCTTCCCTGGGAGGCGTGAGCTTGTGGCGCCCTCGGGCGTCTTGTCGTAGCCGAAGCACCAAGTCCCCCACCTGGAGGTCTCGGGATCGAACCCCTCGGGCGTGGTAGCGTCGCAGAGACTGCTGATACCTTGCCGAGTGTAGTAAGGCCATATCCCGAGCCTCTTCCAGCTGGTCCAGTGAGTCTTCTCGGCTGGTCTGGTTGCTTCGGTTGTCGTACACCCTTGTCCTCGGGGAACCGTATTCTAAGTCTGTGGGCAAGATAGCCTCGGTCCCATAGACTAGAAAGAACGGCGTGAAGCCCGTGGCTCGGCTTGGCGTCGTCCTCAGACTCCAGACCACCGAGGGGAGTTCCTTCATCCATCGCCTGCCGAACTTGTTGAGGTCGTTGTAGATCCTCGGCTTAAGTCCCTGCAGAATCATGTCGTTGGCACGCTCTACCTGCCCATTCATCATGGGGTGAGCTACGGCGGCCCAGTCCACCCGGATGTGGTGGTCCTCGCAGAAGTCTAGGAACTTCCTGCCAGTGAACTGGGTGCCGTTGTCGATGATGATGGAGTTCGGGACCCCAAAGCGATGGATGATGTTGGTGAAGAACGCCATCGTCTGTTCGGACCTGATGCTGTTTAGGGGTCGGACCTCGATCTACTTGGAGAATTTGTCAATAGCGACCAGCAGGTGCGTGAAGCCGCCGGGTGCCTTCTGCAAGGGACCGACGAGGTCCAGACCTCACACAGCAAATGACCAGGTGATGGGTATTGTTTGCAAGGCCTGAGCGGGCAGGTGTGTCTGCCTTGCGTAGAATTGACACCCTTGGCAAGTGCGTACAATCCTAGTGGCGTCGGCCACCGCGGTTGACCAGTAGAAACCTTGTCGGAAGGCGTTTCCAACGAGGGCCCGAGGTGCTGCGTGATGACCGCAAGCCCCCGAGTGTATTTCTTGCAATAGCTCCTGACCTTCGGTGATGGATATGCATCGCTGGAGGACGCCTGAAGGGCTGCGGCGGTAGAGCTCCATTCCGTCACCCAACAAGACGAACGACTTGGCGCGCCGCGCCAGTCGCCGAGCCTCGGCCCTGTCAAGGGGTAGCTCTCCTTGGTGGAGATATTGCAGGTACGGGGTCTGCCAGTTTCGATTAGGCGTGACCCCATTCCGCTCTTCCTCGACGCGCAGTGCCTCACCCTCGGGGGCCGAGGGTGCCTCGGGCTGGGCCGAGGCCTCCTCGGGCTCGGGCGTGTCGTCGGTCTTGATGGAGGGTTGATGTAGGTCTCGGGAGAAGACGTCCGGGGGAAACGTTGTCCGCCCCGAGGCTATTTTTGCCAGCTCGTCCGCAGTCTCGTTGTATCATCGAGCGACGTGGTTGAGCTCGAGCCCGTAGAACTTGTCCTCCAGGCGCCAAACCTCGTTGCAGTAGGCTTCCATCTTCGGGTCGCGGCAATGGGAGTTCTTCATGACTTGGTCGATGACGAGCTGCGAGTCGCCACGAGCGTCGAGGCGCCGAACCCCTAGCTCAATGGCGATGCGCAACCCGTTAACGAGAGCCTCGTACTCGGCCACGTTGTTGGATGCCGGGAAATGGAGGCACAACACGTAGCGGAGGTGCTTCCCGAGGGGTGAGATGAAGAGCAGGCCCGTGCCCGCTCCTGTCTTCATCAGCGACCCGTCGAAAAACATGGTCCAGAGTTCTGGTTGGATCGAAGCTGCTGGAAGATGGGTGTCGACCCATTCAGCCACAAAGTCCGCCAAGACTTGGGACTTGATGGCCTTCTGAGGAGCGAACGAGATTGTCTCGCCCATGATCTCCACCGCCCACTTTGCAATCCTACCCGGGGCCTCTCGGCACTGGATGATCTCCCCCAGGGGGAAGGCTGACACCACAGTAACCGGATGAGACTCGAAGTAGTGTCGCAACTTTCGCCGCGTCAGAATTACCGCATACAGTAGCTTCTGAATTTGCGGGTAGCGGATTTTGGTCTCGGACAGTACCTCACTGATGAAGTAGACCGGTCTCTGGACGGGCAATGCATGTCCTTCTCGTCTCTCAACTACGATCGTGGCGCTGACCACCTGAGTGGTTGCGGCTACGTAGATCAAGAGGGCTTCTCCGGCAGCGGGGGGGCACCAAGATGGGCGCACTTGTAAGGAGCGCTTTTAAGTTCTCGAGGGCTTCCTCGGCCTCGGGGGTCCAAGTGAAGCGCTCGGTCTTCCTTAAGAGGCGGTACAGGGGTAGGCCTCTTTCGCCGAGGCGCGAGATGAAACGGCTCAGAGCCGCAAGGCATCCCATGACCCTCTGTACTCCTTTCAAGTCCTTGATGGGCCCCATGTTGGTGATGGCCGTGATTTTCTCCGGGTTGGCCTCGATGCCCCGCTCGGAGACGATGAACCCCAGGAGCATGCCTCGGGGGACTCAGAAGACACACTTCTCGGGATTGAGTTTTACGCCTCTCGCCTTAAGACACTTGAATGTCGTTGCAAGGTCAGAGAGGAGGTCGGAGGCTTTCCTCGTCTTGACTACGATGTCATCGACGTAAGCCTCGACCGTTCGACCAATGTGCTCTCCGAACATGTGGTTCATGCACCTTTGGTATGTCACGCCTGCATTCCTCAAACCAAATGGCATAGTGATGTAGCAGTACATGCCAAAAGGTGTGATGAAAGAAGTCGCGAGCTGGTCGGACTCTTTCATCCTGATTTGGTGATACCCTAAGTAGGCATCGAGGAACGACAGGGTTTCGCACCCAGCAGTGGAATCCACAATTTGATCGATGCGAGGCAGAGGGTAGGGAACTTTCGGACATGCTTTGTTTAGACCAGTGTAGTCTACACACATCCGCCATTTCCCACCTTTCTTTTTCACAAGCACAGGGTTGGCTAGCCATTTGGGATGGAATACCTCTTTGATGAACCCTGCAACCATCAGCTTGTGGATCTCCTCGCCTATGGCTCTGCGCTTTTCTTCGTCGAATCGGCGCAGAGGCTGCTTCACGGGTCGGGCTCCAGCTCGGATATCCAGCGAGTGATCGGCGACATCCCTCGGTATGCCAGGCATGTTCAAGGGACTCCACGCAAAAACCTCGGCGTTCACGCGGAGAAAGTCGACGAGCACTGCTTCCTATTTGGGGTCGAGCTCGGAGCCGATCCGGACCTGCTTGGAGGGGTCGTTGCTGGGGTCGAGAGGGACGGACTTAACCGCCTCAGCTGGCTCGAAGTTGCCGACGTGGCGCTTCGCATCTGGCACCTCCTTGGAGAGGCTCTCCAGGTCGGCGATGAGGGCCTCGAATTCGGCGAGGGCCTCGGCGTACTCCACGCACTCCATGTCGCATTCATACGCGTGTCCGTACGTGGATCCGACGGTGATGACCCCGTTGGGGCCCGACATCTTGAGCTTGAGGTAGGTGTAGTTGGGGACGGCCATGAACTTGGCGTAGCATGGTCTCCCCAGCACTGCGTGGTAGGTTCCTCGGAACTCGACCACCTCGAACGTAAGGGTTTCCTTTCGGAAGTTGGAGGGAGTCCCGAAGCAGACGGGCAGATCGAGTTGCCCGAGGGGTTGGACGCGCTTCCCGGGGATGATCCCGTGAAAGGGCGCCGCGCTGGCCCGGATCGTGGACAGATCGATCTGCAAGAGCCCGAGGGTCTCGGCGTAGATGATGTTGAGGTTGTTGCCTCCGTCCATGAGGACCTTGGTAAGCCTGACGTTGCCGATGATGGGATCGACAACGAGCGGGTACTTCCCCGGGCTCGGCACGCGGTCGGGGTGGTCGCCTCGGTCGAAGGTGATGGGCTTGTCGGACCAGTCTAGGTAGACTGGCGCCGCCACCTTCACCGAGCAGACCTCCCGGCGCTCTTGCTTGCGGTGCCGAGCCGAGGCGTTCACCACTTGCCCACCGTAGATCATGAAGCAGTCGTGGACCTCGAGGAACTCTTCTGCCTTGTGGCCCTCCTTCTTGTCGTTGTCTTGGGCTCTGCCACCTTCCGCCGGGGGCCCGGCCTTGTGGAAGTAGCGCCGAAGCATGACACACACCTCAAGGGTGTGTTTGACGGGACCCTGATGATAGGGGCACGACTCCTTGAGCATCTTGTCGAACAGGTTGGCGCCTCCGGGAGGCTTCTGAGGGTTCCTGTGCTCGGCGGCGGCGACAAGGTCTGCATCGGCGGCGTCGCGTTTCGCCTGCGACTTCTTCTTGCCCTTCTTCTTCGTGCCGCGCTGAGCGGACGCCTCGGGGACGTCTTCCGGCTGGCGCCCCTGAGGCTGCTTGTCCTTCCAGAAGATGGCCTCAACCGCCTCCTGACCAGAGGTGAACTTGGTGGCGATGTCCATCAGCTCGCTCGCCCTGGTGGGAGTCTTGCGACCCAGCTTGCTCACCAGGTCGCAGCAAGTGGTGCCGGCGAGGAACGCGCCGATGACATCTGAGTCGGTGATGTTGGGCAGCTCGGTGCGCTGCTTCGAAAATCGCCGGATGTAGTCCCGCAGGGATTCTCCCGGCTGCTGGCGGCAGCTTCGGAGATCCCAGGAGTTCCCAGGGCGCACATATGTGCCCTGGAAGTTGCCGGCAAAGGCCTTGACCAGGTCGTCCCAGTTGGAGATATGCGTAGGAGGCAGATGCTTCAGCCAGGCTCGGACGGCGTCAGAGAGGAACAGGGGGAGGTTGCGGATGATGAGGTTGTCATCGTCCGTTCCACCCCAGCTGGCAGGCCAGCCGGTAGTCCGTGAGCCACAGTTCCGGCCTTGTCTCCCCCGAGTACTTGGTGATGGTAGTCGGGGTTCGGAACCGGGTCGGGAACGGCGCCCGTCGTATGGCCCGGCTGAAAGCCTGCGGACCGGGTGGTTCGGGCGAAGGGCTCCGATCCTCCCCGCTGTCGTAGCGTCCCCCACGCCTGGGGTGGTAGCCTCGCGCACCTTCTCGTCGAGGTGGGCTCGACGGTCGCGACGGTGGTGCTCGTTGTCGAGACGACGCGGGGCCGCAGGCGCTGTGTCCCGCGTGCGCCCGGTGTGGACCGAGGCTTCCCGCATGAATCGGGAAGTCGCAGCGCGATGCTCCGGGGGGTACCCTTGCCTTTGGGAGGCAGAGCTTTCGGCCCGCCGGACCGCGGCATCCTCCAGGAGATTCTTGAGCTCTCCCTGGATACGTCGCCCCTCGGTGGTGGATGGTTCCGACATCGCTCGGAGTAGTATTGCTGCTGCAGCCAGGTTCTGGCCGACCCCACTGAGGCCGGGGGCAGCTTTGCCCTGGCATCGTCAGTGATGCGGTGCTGGACGTCCTAGGCCAGATGACGCGCTTCTTCGGCCGGTGCTGGGCCTGCCCACTCATGCCCGATATTTTGCAGGAGCTGCACAAGTTGTCCTGCTTCCTCGTCGAGCCTGGCCTGCATCTCGCGGATTTGCTCGAGCTGTGCGTCCTGACCCCCCCACAGGGACTGGGACCACAGCTAGCTCCCGAAGGATGTCAACGCGAGGCGCAGGCCTAGGGGGATCGTCGTCCTCCGGCATACCAAGGTGGTTGCCTTCGTCGAGACCCCCTAGATCGACGTGGAAACATTCGCGACTTGGGCCACAGTCCTCGTCGTCAAGGCTGTGGCCATCATCGGAGCAATCAGAGAGGCAGTAGTCACATGCGGTCATGAAGTCTCGCATGGCACTGGGGTTACCGAGCCCGGAGAAATCCCAACCAGAGTCGGGACCGTCATCTTCCTCGGAACCCGGGGGCCCGTAGGTCGAGACGACCGTCAGTCAGTCCCAGGTTGACCACATATGGTACCCCAGAAGGTTAGGATATGCCTTTATGAAAGCGTCCACCGAAGCGGGATCGCTTGGTGGGTCGAAGCTGAATCTAAAAGGCACAGGATGGAAAACGGACGGTACCTCTTGATCGACGGATGGTGACGAAGTCGCGTCGGGGACGGACTGCACCGTTATCTCAGGTACGAGGCTAACGCCCAGCAAGTCCTTCACGAGCGTGTTGGCATCGTCCGTCTGCTTGGGGTTGGCGTGTTGCGGAAAACGACGCTCGTCTTCGTCTCAGACGCGAGGTCAACGCCCGACGTGTCCCCCGCTGGGGCGCTAGCGTCGTCGACCCGCTCGACAGCCGACGAGGTGCCGCCTCCTGCTTGGCCATGGTTGCCCCGCCTCCTCCTCCGTCGGCGGGGAAGGTGACGGGACAAACCCGGATGCTGCTCTTCCGTCACGCGGGGAAGACATCGTCGATTCCACCGCCGTCGGGCGGGCTGACGGTCGTCGTTGTCATTGTCGCGCGGCGGAGGAAGGAGTACCATGTCATAGCTGCCGTCGAGGGACATGAACTCGAGACTCCCGAAACGGAGCAGCGTCCCGGGCTGGAGTGGTTGCTGGAGACTACCCATTTGGAGCTTGACGGAAAGCTGTTCGTCAACACGCAGCAGGCCCCTACCTGGCGCGCCAACTGTCGGCGTTTCGACCTCGGGGGGTCCCTGGACCGACGAGTAAATTGTCGCAACGTGTCCCAGCCCAGATGGGTCGGCGCGAGACGAAACACAAGGGGGAACAAAAGAGGGAACCACGGCTCGTGTTTATCCTGCGCCCAGGGCGGATGCGCTTGCAGTAGGGGGTTACAAGCGTTCGCGAGGGAGAGAGAGAGAGAGCCCGTGCGTCAGCCCGTCCTCTCGCACGGCCACCTTTTCGTACGAGGGCCCTGGACCTTCCTTTTATAGACGTAAGGAGAAGGCCCAGGTGTACAATGGGGAGTGTAGCAATGTGCTAACGTGTCTAGCAGAGAGGAGCCATAGCCCTGTGTACATGCCGTCGTGGCTGTTGGAAAGGTGTTGGTGCCCTGTTCATGTGATGTCGTGGCCGTCGGAGGAGCGTTTGAGCCCTGTAGAAGCACAGCTGTCGGGGCTGTCGGGTCCTTGCTGACGTCTCCTTGCTTTCGTAAGGGGCTGAGAACCGCCGTCGTCATGGAGCACGCGGGGTGCCATCATTACTTGTTTACCGGGGCGAGCCAGATGGGACGCCGGTCTTGTTCCCCGTAGCCTGAGCTAGCTAGGGGTAGGGTAATGATGTATCCCCTTGTAACGTGGTCGGTCCGAGCCCAAGGTCGGGCGAGGCAGTGACTCCTCCGAGGTCGAGGCTGAGTCCGAGCCCTAGGGTCGGGCGAGGCGGAGACCGTCTTCCGAGGTCGAGGTGGAGTCCGAGTCCTGGGGTCGGGCGAGGCGGAGACCGTCTTCCGGGGTCGAGGTTGAGTCCGAGCCCTGGGGTCGGGCGAGGCGGAGCTTCCTATGGCGCCCGAGGCTGGACTTGGCTGCTGTCAGCCTCACCCTGGCGGGTGGCACAGCAGTCGGAGCAGGGCAGGCGGCGCTGTTTTCCTGTCAGGTCAGTTAGGGGAGGGGCGAAATGACTGCGGTCACTTCGGCCCTGTCGACTGAGGAACACGCGTTAGGATAAGTTGTCAGGCGATCCTTGCATTGAATGCTCCTGCGATACGGTCGTTTGGCGAGGCGATCTGGCTAAGGTTGCTTCTCCGCGAAGCCTGCCCGAGCTGGGCCTCGGGCGAGTCGAAGGTGCGCCCGTTGCTTGAGGAGACCCTCGGGCGAGACGTGAATCCACCTGGGTCTGCTGTTCTTGCCCGAGGCTGGGCTCGGGCGAGGCGAGATCGTGTCCCTTGAGTGGGCGGAGCTTTGACTTGTATTGCGCCCATCAGGCCTTTGCAGCTTTATGCTGATGGTGGTTACCAGCCGAGTTTAGGAGTCTTGGGGGTACCCCTAATTATGGTCCCCGACAAATACATATATGCTCTGGCAAGCTAGCACAAGTATACTTGATGGTTGTTGCCTAATAAAGATCGGTTAAAACCAAATCGAATTCTCGGTTACCCAAAATATCGGTTTACAGTTACCCGATAATTATTTCGGTTCTCAATTCCAAAAACCCGAAATACAAAAAACCAAAAAACCGACTCGACATTTCAGGTAAAACCGAATGCCCTAGGCTGTGCCATTATCTCTTCTCACACGGAAAATCAGACATCCACACATACTATGAAGTCCATGGCTGCAAGTAGGAGCTAGGAGAATATGTTATTTTTAGCTTCACATTCCTTTCACCCTATGCCAGGAGAAGTAGTTTTTTTTTTCATTTTATCTTGTTTGGCATCAACCAACTTTTGAACTTCAGAGATACTAGTATATAGTCTATGCTAACGATACGAAAGGAGGGGTCGACGACAGCGGTGTGCGAGTAAGGGAAGGGAAAGCGGGTGGCGGTGTCGCGGGGGAGAGGGGAGGCTGGAGGCGACAGGGCCGTGGGGAGGTGGAGGATAAAGGATGATATAAATAATATTATCTATTGGATTTGAGTAAGAGAGAGAGGATTAAGTCTGGGTGTAATTTGTTTGGTGTATTAAGTGGAAGTTATGAGTATGAGGTGATTTGGTTGGCTGTGTTTTAATTATACAGTGGTATAGAAATGACGACAAAATGGATTTTAGCTATCCATCTGCCACTCTTCCAAAAGACTTCGAAAAAATGTCATATTCTCCAACACTTTAAATAGCTTGTTTGGTTCGCTGCCTAACTTGCCACACTTTGCCTAACTTTTCTGTCCAAGGTTAATTTTTCAATTCGAACGACTAACCTTAGGCAAAATGTGACATAATTAGCTACAAACCAAACAGACTCTAATGGAGTGTTTGGTTTGAGGAATGAACTAGTCCATCGTCTTCTCACCCATCACTATTTTTGTTTGGTTTGTGAAATAGAATGAGTTGATCCATCACCATCTCATTCTTCGTAGTTAGTTAGTACTAATATGAGGAATGAAGTCATCCCACCAAATCTGAAAAATGAACTTATGATGTACCACCTTAATTTGGATGGTATGATTTCTCAAACCAAAGTCCCCTATCTTTTGGGCCGTTGCTTTTGGACGGGTGCTGTTCATAGACATCTTCTCCAAAAAAATTACTCCTATCATACACATAGCTCTGGGCTTCCCATATTTTGGGCCGAATCACAGGTGCCTTTGGAGCCCGGAAACGGGAGTCTGGAGCATTTCCGAGTTGTCTCCACCGCGCAAGCGACGAGAAGGCGGCGCGCCACCACCGCTGCTGGCCTGCCGCCACGACTCGCCGGCAGACTAGGCTCCTATGGCGCGCCGCCGCGTGCTGCTCTTCCTCAAGCCCTTCGACGTATACCCTCCCCGCCCGTACGTCGGAGCTGCGGCCTCTTCTCCCACCTCTGCGCCCTCGTCACTGCCGCAACCGCGCGCCGCCAACCCCAAGGTCGCACCTCTCTCTCTCCTTCTCTCATGTCATGTCTTTGATTATGATGTTCACATTGCTTGCGAAGGACTGGAGCGGGGTGTCAGGGTTGTCACATGTTTTGACAGACGAATGTAGGCTCCAGTGGGAGTGGGAATCAGCAATTTTCATCGAGGGCCAGACAAATATGATGACACCCTTAAGTGTGATAAAAAAAGCGTATGTCTCGATAACTTTTTAAGGTTTTTACAGATGTACCTAGTATTTGTAACAAAAAAAATCATAATATTATGATAAAATGGGTGAATTGCTGCCTTGCTGTGCTGTAAACCGAACTATTTATCTGCTGTGTTTGTGTGGGTGGGGGGTGGGGGAGGGGGCATGGCCCCTGCTGCCCCCCTGGTTCGGTCACTCAACGGTCTAAACTGTAGTATTCACTTCTTCGCGTTTGGATCCTGAAAATGACACTAGGGTTTATTTTCTAAGTTTCTTATCCTCGATAATGGTGTTGTCCGTTGTGCGTGACCGCGTTTGATCCATTTGAGTTGAGTGAGCATAATGCTTGTCCAAATGGCGGTGGAGTTCAGGTGTTCGTCAAAATGCCTCTACGGATCGTGACCTTTTACTTTTACATTTCGGTGTCCTGGATCGCTAACTAAGATGCTGTGCTTGCCACCCTGCATTAGCCATTGCATAGTACTTACAAAATGCCGTAGCATGACATTCCATAGGGAACTTGTTGCATGGTGCACTGTTGTTGCGGCAATGAACAACTCCGTCATGTTCAGGCTTTTTGGTTGTCCCCCCCCCCCCTTGATTCATTTTGATACCACAGATACTTTTTGATATGGCTTAAAGAAACTTACCTATCCTTCTCTTACCATCTTGGTTTGCCCAGGTCTTGAGCTATCTGGATGATAGGTGCAGAGTTCACAAGGACACTATTGATCTCTGCCAGAGTGTCTTACAGCGCAAGTCCCTTGACTGGATTGCTGTGCAGCGCAATCATTTGTGTCAGCCAATACGTGATGTGGATCTTGTGGTTGCTGTCGGCGGCGATGGCACCCTTCTCCGGGCTAGCCATTTTTTGGATGATTCAGTTCCTATATTGGGTGTTAATTCAGATCCTACTTGTACTAAGGAGGTCAGTTGTTTATCCTTTTCTAACTCAAGTCTCAGCTTGAAATCAGTGAGGTACAATACTTATATCATAACCAGTATGTTATTATGTCATGGTCGGGCGCACGTATGTGAGACGGCGTCGTGCCCGTGACGTGCGCCGGGCCCTAGAGCAAGCAGCGGCCATGCAGGAAAATATGCAGGACACAAGCGCAGCTAGGGGCTAGGAGGGAAAGTAGGATAGCCTACTGTTATTCAGTTCCTTAGATTGTGGAGTTTGTTGCTCCTTTCGGTTGGGCCTCTGGCCATATAAGATTGTAACCGCACAGGAGATAGGGAATCAAGTATTATCAGCCTATCATCTTCCTCTTCCTCTCTAAGCCGGCAACACGGGGGCATAACCCGGTTGACGAAGGCGGCGACGACGTGGGGGTATAACCCTGCCGGCGACGACGGATCGCGACTACGAACTACGTAGCCGGGGTCCCGCTGCCTTGGGTACCACTGCCCTTGACAACCTGGTATCACGGTCACGTCGATCCTCCCCCACCCGCTCCAGCCGCTCCTCCACCGCAGCTGCCGCCATCGCTAGCCCACCATCCTTGCCACCACCCTCCACTGCCTCGGCTACCGACCACAACACCATGGCCGAACCCACTCTCGCCGAGATCATGGCACAGCTGAAGTCCCTGACCGCGGAGATGACGACCTTGAAGTCTGACATGGCGGCCATCAAGGACACGTCCTCGTCGTCCGGCGGCAACGGTGCTGCCCGACGTGCGGAAGGCCTACGCGATCAAGACTTCCACCAGAAACATAAAAAGTGGGATTTCCCCCGTTTCGACGGCACGACCGACCCGATGCTCTTCCTCCACAAATGCGACGCCTATTTCCACCAACATCGAACTATGGCGGAGGAGCGCGTGGCGCTGGCGTTGTACTACCTGGACGACGTCGCCCAGCTGTGGTTTACCCAACTGCAGGACGACGACGACACACCGATGTGGGGACGTTTCAAGGATCTCCTTAACTTGCGATTCGGGCCCCCCCCTCCGTTCCGCCCCGATGTTCGAGCTCTCGGAGTACCGCCGCACGGGCACCGTGGAGGAGTACTCCAATCGCTTCCAAGCCCTTCTTCCGCGCGCGCGGCGCTTGGAGGAGGCCCAACGCGTTCAGCTCTACACGGGCGGGCTTTTGCCTCCTTTGAGCCACACAGTTCGCATCCATCACCCCGAGACCCTCGCCGCCGCGATGAGTCTCGCACGCCAGGTCGAGCTGATGGAGTTGGATCGGGTCCAGCAGGCTCTGCCCCGGGCCGCGTCGCGCGCGCTGCTCCCAACACCGGCGCCCCGAGCGACGTTCCCGGCGGCCCAGGCACCATTGCCTCTGCCCGCCCCGGCGCCGCCCCTGCCAGGACTTCAGGCGCCGCCACCCAGGGGCGCTCCCAACCCGGCCAGGCGTCTCTCGACCGAGGAACAGGCGGAACGACGCCGCCTGGGCCTCTGCTACAACTGCAACGAGCCGTATTCGCGGGGTCATAACCGCGTCTGCCGTCACATCTTCTTCATCGACGGCGTTGAATTGGAGGAGGGCGTCGCGGACGAGGAAGCCCCAGTGTTTTCCCTGCACGCGGTCGCCGGCGTTCCCGGCAGCAAAACGATCCAGCTCCGGGTCCGGGTGGGCGCAGCCGACTTCATCGCGCTCATTGACACCGGCTCCACGCACAGCTTCATTGGGGTGGAGGCCGCCCGTCGCGCTGGTGTCCACATCGAATTGCGCCCACGTCTGACGGCAACCGTGGCGAATGGCGAGCGTGTTTCCTGCCCCGGGGGTGCTCCGTCACGCGCCAGTGCTCATCGACGGACTGGAGTTCCAGGTGGATTTGTTTCTTATGCCCCTTGCAGGCTACGACGTGGTGTTGGGAACCAACTGGATGGCGCCGTTGGGGGACATCGTGTGGAACTTGGCGGCTGGCACTATGGCGTTCCAGCATGAGGGCAGGTCTGTCTGTTGGCAGGGCCTTGCCCCCAAGACCCCTGGTCGTCTCCACTCTGTCGAGGCCAGGGAACCCTTTCTCGACGCGCTCCTGGATGAATTCCACGACGTCTTCGCCGAGCCGAGTGGCCTGCCTCCGGAGCGGGGCCGGACGCACCGCATCGTCCTCAAACCCAACGCGACCCCAGTGGCGGTCCGCCCATACCGCTACCCTGCGGCGCACAAAGATGAGTTGGAGAGGCAGTGCCATGCCATGATCGCCCATGGCATCGTCAGGCGCAGCGACTCCGCGTTCTCCTCCTCGGTCCTCCTCGTCAAGAAGCAGGATGGATTGTGGCGGTTCTGCGTCGGCTACCGCGAGCTGAACGCCATCACGGTGAAGGATGCGTACCCCATCCCTATCGTCGACGAGCTGCTCGATGAGCTCCATGGTGCCCGGTTCTTCACCAAGCTCGATTTACGCTCCGGGTACCATCAAGTGCGCATGAGGACCGAGGACATCCACAAGACGGCTTTCCGCACTCACGACGGCCTCTACGAGTTCTTGGTGATGCCGTTCGGCCTGTGCAACGCCCCGGCAACATTCCAGGCCCTAATGAACGATGTACTGCACCCTTGCCTTCGTCGCTTTGTACTCGTTTTCTTTGACGATATATTGATCTACAGCAAGTCATGGGCGGACCACCTTCGACACCTCCGCGCGGTCCTCAGTGAGCTACGCCGCCATGTCCTCTTCGTCAAGCGCTCCAAGTGTGCGTTCGGGGTGCCTTCGGTCGCCTACCTCGGACACACAATTTCGGCGGACGGTGTGGCTATGGACTTGACCAAGGTCCAGGCCATCCACGACTGGCCGGTGCCTCGGTCAGCATGGGCAGTACAGGGCTTCCTCGGCTTGGCGGGTTACTACCACAAGTTCATCCACAACTATGGCACCTTGGCGGCACCACTCACCAGCCTGCTCAAGAAGGAAGGCTTCTCCTGGGGTATGGAGGCCGCCAAGGCATTCGAGGACCTCAAGACAGCTGTGACTGCAACACCGGTCCTGGCCATGCCTGATTTCGCCAGGCCCTTCGTGGTCGAGTGTGACGCATCCTCTCACGGCTTCGGGGCAGTGCTCATCCAAGACGGCCACCCGGTCGCTTTCTTCAGTCGACCGGTGGCGCAGCGACACCGTGCTCTTGCAGCCTATGAACGCGAGCTCATCGGCTTGGTCCAGGCGGTGCGGCACTGGCGCCCGTATCTCTGGGGACGCCGTTTCAGCGTGAAGACGGACCACTACAATCTCAAGTACCTGCTGGATCAGCGCCTCGCCACCATTCCGCAACACCATTGGGTTGGCAAGCTGCTCGGGTTCGATTTCTTCGTCGAGTATAAGCCGGGCGCTGCTAACGCCGTGGCTGACGCACTGTCCCGACGGGACACTGAAGACGGGGCGCTGCTCGCCCTCTCGGCCCCCCGTTTCGACTTCATCGACCGTCTACGCCACGCCCAGCTCGTCGACCCGGCCCTCGTCGCCCTCCATGCTGACATCACGGCGGGGTCTCGTCAGGCGCCTTGGGCGCTCGTCGACGGCATGGTTCACTTTGCCGGCCGGCTGTACATTCCGGCCGCCTCCCCGCTACTCCAGGAGATCATGGGGGCGGTCCATGAGGATGGCCACGAGGGCGTCTAGCGCACCCTTCACCGGATTTGTCGCGACTTCCACTTCCCCAACATGAAGCAACGGGTGCAAGACATGGTGCGCGTGTGCACGGTGTGTCAGCAGTACACCTTCAACCGGCGGGCCTGCTCCTTCCTCTACCGGTGCCGCAGGGTGTCTGGACGGACATCGCGCTGGATTTTGTGGAGGCCCTCCCTCGCGTCCGCGGCAAGTCGGTGATCCTTACCGTGGTGGATCGGTTCAGCAAGTACTGCCATTTCATCCCTTTGGCGCACCCATACTCTGCTGAATCCGTCGCCCAGGCCTTCTTCGCCGACATCGTTCGTCTACACGGTGTCCCTCAGTCCATCGTCTCTGATCGGGACACGATCTTCACCTCCTCCTTTTGGCGCGAACTCATGCGCCTGATGGGCACAAATCTACACATGACGACAGCGTTCCACCCCCAGTCCGATGGGCAGTCCGAGTCGGCCAACCGCGTCATCGTCATGTACCTGCGGTGTTTGACGGGGGATCGGCCACGCCAATGGGTCCGGTGGCTGCCTTGGGCCGAGTACCTCTTCAACACGACGTTTCAGTCCTCCCTGCGCGACACTCTGTTCCGCGTGGTGTACGGGCGCGACCCGCCCTCGATCAGATCCTACGAGCTGGGCGACACCAGGGTGCAAGCAGTCGCGAGATCCATGGAAGAGCGGGCGGAGTTCCTGGCCGATGTGCGCTACCGCTTCGAGCAGGCGCAGGCTACGCAGAAGCTGCAATACGACCGCAACCACCGCCCGGTCAGCTACCAGGTCGGCGACTGGGCTCTACTTCGTCTTTGGCAACGCTCGGCGTCCTCGCTGCCGCAAGATACGGGTGGTAAGCTCAAGCCTCGCTTCGTCGGGCCGTATCGCATCGTTGACCTCATCAACGATGTCGCTGTCCGCCTTGCTCTTCCGGAGGGCGCCCGCATCCACGACGTCTTCCACGTGGGCCTCCTAAAGAAGTTCCAAGGCGCTCCACCCGATGTGATACCGCCGCTCCCACCGCTTCGTCATGGCGCCATCGAACCAGAACCTGAGCGCGCGGTGCGCTATCGTCTCGCCCGCGGCGTTCCACAGGTCCTCATCAAGTGGAAAAATTGCTCTGCGGCGTCGTCTACTTGGGAGGACACCGACACGTTCCGCACCAGGTTCCCCTCCTTCCAGCTTGAGGACGAGCTGACTCTCGACGGAGAGGGAGATGTCATGGTCGGGCGCACGTATGTGAGACGGCGTCGTGCCCGTGACGTGCACCGTGCCCTAGAGCAAGCAGCGGCCATGCAGGAAAATATGCAGGATACAAGCGCAGCTAGGGGCTAGGAGGGAAAGTAGGATAGCCTGCTGTTATTCAGTTCCTTAGATTGTGAGTTTGTTGCTCCTTTCGGTTGGGCCTCTGGCCATATAAGATTGTAACCGCACAGGAGATAGGGAATCAAGTATTATCAGCCTATCATCTTCCTCTTCCTCTCTAAGCCGGCAACACGGGGGCATAACCCGGTTGACGAAGGCGGCGACGGCGTGGGGGTATAACCCTGCCGGCGACGACGGATCGCGACTACGAACTACGTAGCCGGGGTCCCGCTGCCTTGGGTACCACTGCCCTTGACATATTAGCTGGTTGTTTACTTGTGAGCAACTGGCCTTGATATTTGTGCCTCATCAGATCTTGTTATAAACTTATAATTCTGTAGCTCATAATAGCCTTATACAGGTTGAGGAGCTATCTGATGAATTTGATGCAAGGAGGAGCACAGGGTATCTTTGTGCAGCTACTGCAGGAAACTTTGAGCAGGTTATTTTATCTGCTAAGTGTTCTCATTTATTATTTGTTTCACGGACATTGGCTAAAATTCATGCTCACTCTACTTTGTGGAATTGTATCATCAATGGATTTTTATATGATCTCTCAAATTCCATTTCCCCTGAACTTGCCATATTCACAGATACTTGATGTGACGCTTGATGGCAGTAGGCGCCCTTTGGAGCTGTCAAGGATATCGGTGAAACTAAATGGAATTCAGCTGCCGACTTATGCTCTGAATGATATATTGGTGTCACACCCTTGTCCAGCAAGTGTGTCGCGCTTCTCATTTAGGTATTTTATCTGAGTTTCCTTATAAATTCATTTTCCTTTCAGATGTGATCAATTCTGATTAGTATTGCCATCTCAGGAAAAGGAACAATACAGGAGAGAACTCGCGTTTAATTAATTGTAGATCAAGCGGTCTGAGGGTCTCAACAGCTGCTGGATCAACTGCTGCCATGCTATCAGCTGGAGGATTTACGATGCCATTATCAAGCCGTGAGCTTCAGTATATGATAAGGGAGCCCATTTCTCCAATGGATGCCGACAAAGCAATGCTCCATGATGTTCTTAAGCAAGAACAACACATGCATGTCGTGTGGTACAATCAAGAGGGTGCTGTTTATGTTGATGGTTCACACGTAGTGCATTCAATTCAGCATGGGGACTCACTTGAGATATCCTCAGGTGCTCCGACCTTAAAAGTTGTTTTGCCAGAACATTTGCTAAAGATGGGACCTGAATGGTGAAATAACAATATTTTTGTGATGTTCCTTATCTATTTAATATGATATAGGAGTTGAGCAGTGAGCTGAGTTATTGGGTGCTTAAGCGGTATCAATCCATGTTCATGTAGTGACTGACAGTTAAACGCTATCAGATGAAGCATTAGTGACAAATTTGCGAGGTTTTGTTTGTAGATAAAAGCAAAAGAAGGGTCAGAGTTCAGAGACAATAGGGAGCTTCCCAGTGCTGTACCACACTGAGAAAAGACATGATATGCTATTTGCTATTGAACCTGATCACGGGTGTGCATATAAGTAGCCAGCAGCCAAAGTGTTGAAGGCAATCATAGTAGCCTGGGCGGCGCCACTCATGTTGCACAATGCACAACGACTTCTTTAGCCCGAAGGACGGCTTCAGAGGTCACATAATGATATCTTTTATCTCGAGCCATTTCTTCAAATCAACTTTATAGCCTCTCGTCTAGTTATTTGGCCACTTGCTTTGGTATGTTAAAACTGGCTTGGTACGTTAAAACTGGTGCAAGGACATCCTTGCTATGGTAATCGTTGTAGTATCCCAAGTTATTATGTACCCCTTTTTGTACAGGTCTTTGTCTGATAAGGGAGCTTGTGAATTTGACAAAAGCACTCGACACTCACTTCATTTGTCGGTATCCCGTAACTTTGTCGGTATCCTGTAACTGAGGTAGCCTCTCCTACTCTACTGTACCAAGGCCAGATATAGGGATGACAATTTAACCCGAAACCCGATGAATACCCGGCGGGTGCAGGTACGGGTGAAGATTTTGATCCGCGGGTGCAACCCGCGTCCGACCTGAAGTTTCACGGGTGTAGATGCGGGTTTCTATTTCAACTCGCGGGTGATCCATACCCGACCCGAAATTTGGTTCATTCTTTATTTTGCACAAAAATAAGTATGATATAATAATAACTATTTTGAATAAATAACTTGGCTAATGATTCATAATATGTTTTGTTGCTGCTCAACGCGAAAAGGCTTAAAATTCATACATATAACTCAACTATTGCTGCTACTTAATTGCTTATTGCTAAAACCTGCGGGTGACCCAAAACCCACCCGGAACCTGATGGGTTCGAGTGCGAGTTTAGAATTGCACCCGCGGGTGCAGTCGTGGGTGGGTTTCAGTAGTCTTCACGGGTGCGATCACGGGCGGGTTTTTGCTCCACCTGACCCGAACCCGACCCATTTCCATCCCTAGTTCTGAGAGCATAGTCATCGACGCTCCCTCTTCCTCATCGCTTGGTTCGCCGGTTTCGCGTGGGCTCTTTCCCTTGCAAGAAATTGCCCGTACTGCGTCCTCCCCATCGGCGAACTTAGTCGCTAAGTCGAGGGGGTAGGTAGTTGTTCTTGGCCTCCCCTGCTCTAGTTCATGGACGAGTGCCTCATTGGTTGTGTCATAGGTGAAGGCACTTACTACGTTGGTGTTAATGGTGTCGGGAAGTTCATTCCTTTTATGCAAAAACCTCTGCTCGCATAGCTGCTCAACCTCCTCTTGCTCCCGGCGCTGATTGTTGAGAAGGTATTGGGCGTCGCGAATCTCACTGATACGGTTCTTCACGGGGATTCAATCCTGCGCAGATTGGGAGGGTTGTGCCCCCCTCCTCCAAGATGAGGTCGTGCACTTGCAGTAATTATCTGCGTCGGTGGGATTCTACCGATCGATCTTGGCCTGTTGTACCGCAGCCTTCTCCACCAAATTGCGGAGGTTTCATAACATTGCCTTTGCCTCCGGTTCGTCAGGCTTAGGGATGGATCGAAGCATCATGGCTGCTAATGCCATGTTTCTGCCCGGGGTTGAGGAAGTATTGTACCCTGTCACTGCTCTCGGCGAGCTGGTTGTAAATCTTTTTTCCCAAGGCTATTCGGCCTCGAGATGTTTTTGCTCAATGTCGCCATAAACTCGATCGAGCTTACAGACGAGAGCGTCAAGCTCTTCTTGCTGCTCTCGTAGGATGGCCTCACGCGCCTGGCATTGGCGCTGATACTCCTCATCCTGGATGGGGGACTCATTGTCCCCCCTGCCGTTATCGTTTCATGGCGGTGTTGCCACAAAGCAGGCCCTTCTCAGCGCTTCATCGGCGTCAGAGTTGACCACGGTCGAGCCGTGGCTCGAATTGTCCTTGAGCGGGTCGAGGACGGATGTCGGCTAGTGACCAATGACGACCACCAAAGTTGACGGCGAAGCACCCGCCTTCTTCTTCTTGATGGCATCGATGTGCCTGTTGAGGCGGCGCTTCAAGGCGGTGGCGCGCCCCTTCAGGCGCCGCTTCTCTGCCTTGCTGTTGGTGGAGCGTGTGGGTCATGTGCCCGTGGTGACAGGTATGTCGGGGGTGGCGAGGCGGATATCGCTGGTGGCAGTGGCAAGGAAGTTGAGGATGCCGAACAAGATGTGGCTCCCTGGCGCGAAAGTTTCGCCGCTAGCGAATGTCGATGCATGGGCCATCGGAGTGATGAATGTCTACGGCCACGCTCAAAAGCTCCCCTACCTAGCGTGCCAACTATCGTGGTTTCAGAAACCAGGGGCAGTAAGATTTCTGTTCGGCGGGGAAGTTAGCGTGGACTCACTCCGAATGGTGAGTCGCTGGGACTTAAGCGATGGATTTAAGAGGGTGGGTTATACTGGTTTAGGCGTGCGCCCTAGTCCACTGTAGTGCTGATCATAGTATTGCTAAGGGCGTGTTACAACTAGTGTGCTCATGTGTAAAGAAAGAGGGGTCCTTCCCTTTTATAGTTCAAGGGCCAGGCCTTATAGTGGGGACTTGTATTCTACCGAAGGGAGCTCGGCCAATGGCCCTTGGGTGACATGTTAAAGGGAAATAGGGTAACCTTTTCCTACAATTAATTTTGGTGGTTGAATGTCCAACACAAACATATGGACTAACTAGTTTGCAATAAGAATTCATGTATTACAGGTGCATAAGGTTCAACACAAACCAATAAATATTCAAGTTAGGGACCCAATTCAAAAGGAGCAAAAAAAACTTAAGTGTGCTGTGGTCTGGCGCACCGGACTGTCCGGTGTGCCACCGGACAGTGTCCGGTGCACTAGGACCGTACAACATCAAACCAGCCACTCTCGGGAAAACGTAGGCGCGCTCCGCTACAATTCACCGGACTGTCCGATGTGCCACCGGACTGTCCGGTGTGCCAGCGGATCAACGACTAACTCGCGCAACGGTCAACTCTGCAAAGTGCTACAGTGCGTGAACAGTGCGCGACAGAAGTCAGAGAGGCATCAGACTGTCTGGTGCCACAAGAAGACAAAGCTCCAACGGTCGACCGAGCTCCGAACCCTAACGGTTGGGTGATGTGGCGGCTCACCGGACAGTGAACAGGACCTGTCCGGTGGCGCACTGGACTGTCCGGTGCACCCATAGCCAGTAGCCTCCCCAACGGCTACCTTGGTGGTTGAGGGCTATAAATACCCCCAACCACCACAACTCCAAGCATCCAAGTTTTCTAAAGTTCTCATTCAATACAAGAGCTAGTGCATTCACTCCTAGACACAATTCAAAAGATCAAAGCCTCTCCAAGTCCCAAATTCATTCCAACCACCTAGTGACTTAAGAGAGTGTGCGATCGTGTTCATTTGCGCTCTTGTTGCTTGGATCGCTTTTTTCCTTCCTCATTCTTGTTCCGAAGTGACTTGTAATCAAAGCAAGAGACACCTAAGTGTGTGGTGGTCCTTGCAGGGTCTAAGTGACCCGTTTGATTAAGGAGAAAGCTCACTCGGTCTAAGTGGCCGTTTGAGAGAGGGAAAGGGTTGAAAGAGATCCGGTTTTTGTGACCACCTCAACGAGGACTAGGTTCTTTGGAACTGAACCTCGGTAAAACAAATCACCGTGTTCACTCGTCTTATTTCTTGGTTGATTTGCTTTCCCTCTCTTTTAGAATTGAATTTAATTCTAACGCTAACCCCGACTTGTAGTGTGTGTTTAAAGTTATAAATTTCAGGTTTCGCCTATTCACCCCCCTCTAGGCCACTTTCAACATGGTTCCTCTGAAGTCGTCCGTAGGGTCGTGCGCAGCCATACTTCCATCATGGTTGTACTGTCCCATCCGCTCGTCATACGGATCCCTGTAGATAGTCTCCCATTGACGTCCTCATGGTAGTGCGTGGGGGTCCCGCAGGTCAGTCATATGGAGCAGTCGTGCGTCATGCGGTCATGCCCATCATCATGAGCCTGCGTCACTCATTGACATGCATATGCGTACACCCGGTATGATTTATCTACTGCACACTTTCCGGTATTTGGGTCACTACAGAAGGTCTGATGCTGAGGTCCTTCATAAAAAAGGGTTGTCCGGCCCCTTGAGGCAATGGGGGTGTGCCCGGGGCTATATTTGAGGAGGTGCGATCATGTCGATAGCAGCCACTCGGTGTGCCCTCGGCCTACTGTTCGCATGTCTAGCCACGACCTAGGGTGACATGTCTTGTCTCAGTTGGCGTGGACCTCACGACGTTTGACTTGGGTTTCCGCCTTGCCAACTTTCTTGATGAGGATCTGGTCGGTCGCCTTGCGTTGCGGACTTGCTCGGTAGGGACCTGAGTGGTCGCCCTGCCTCATAGACTTTCTTGACAGGGACCTGGTCAGTCGCTCTACCTCGTGGACTTGCTCGACAGGGACCTGGTCGGTCGCTTTGTCTCGCAGACTTGCTCGGCAGGGACCTAGTCGGTCGCTCTGCCTCACGGACATGCTCGGCTAGAACCTGGTCGCTCGGTAGGGACCTGGTCGGTCGCTCTGCCCTCTCGTACTTGCTCGCCAGAGGCCTGGTCGGTCGCTCAGCTTCACGGACTTTCTCGGTAGGGATCTGGTCAGTCGCTCCACCTCGTGGACTTGCGTGGCGGGTAGACTTTGGTCGACCAGAAGGTTTATAGACCTCATTTTGGGTACCCCGTTCCTAGGTACCCCGTCATACCTACTTCCCTTTTAGCACGCAACAACAAAAACCCACCCACCCACAACAACGCACACAACACACAAAGGCCTGCCCTAGTTTTTTAATATCAAATTTTGTTATAAAAACCCAAACCTAGTTCTTCTTTAAAGAGTGAAGTCATTATCTCATGTGCTTTCAATTAAATAAATAAAATAAATATAGGATCAAGTGATTTGTTGCATTTCATATTGGTGCATAAGTTTTTGTTTGATAGTTTGTTTTGGTTGAGTGGCTAATTGTTTTTAAACACATTTGAATTTTGAATTCAAAATCAAGTGACCAAAATTATAAAAGAAAAAAGGAAAATAATTCCCCTCCCTTCCCTTCCTAGCTTTTAGCTCAGCTCAGCAGTCGGTCAGCTCATGAGCACGCGCGCGTCGTCTGACCTGCCATGCGTTAGCTTTTGATGCGCCTCGCATCGCAACCTACATCGCCCCATCGATACACTGGATCGTTCAAAGCTGCACTAGATCCCCCCTTGCTGACGCCCTGGGTCCACGCATCAGAACTTTCTCTTTCCTTCAGCTATCATTCCTACGCAGAGCCCGCGCACGACGTCGCAACGCTTCCCACCTCACATGAGCGGTTCAGTACCCTTGCACCCATGACACCCTCCCCTCTACAAGAACTCGCCACCCTGCACCACTACCCGAACCCACCTTCTCAAGTTGATACTGTCAGGCCATTTCCTTGTCCTCTACCCACACACATAGTCGCTATCACGTGCCCAAGCCGTCAACCCGTCTCCATTGTTAAGCTTTACCGAGTGAGCTTCACCTTCATCTCTCTCACCTAGCACATGCCTTCGTTCTCTCTCTCACCCACAATTGTCACCATCGTCCTTGTAGTTCGAACAGTTCACCATTCTATTCCACAATTGTCAATTTGTCTTCGGTGTCAAGGAACCCTTGGTGAGTTTCCTCGCTGCACTTCGCACCCCATGCACGCGTCAATTCGTCCTCTCCGTCTTCCTAGCTCACCGACGTCGTGACACCTTATTCCCACGCATAGACCAAGCCCCAACCCGTAACCTCCACGAACCCTAAGGATTGGTTTCCGAGCTTCGTATCGAGGTAAGGAAACTACCCGACCTGCCTTTAACCTCAACCACCCTCCTACTCACGTGTAATTGCTCGCTAGAGTACTTGCTCCTGCACAGCCATAACCCCTCCTTGCCCACAGAAAAAAATCTCTGGACTCTAGTTTTTCTCACGAACAAGCCCTTTTGGCTTGCAGAAAGGTCCTTATACCCTAGTTTTTGCACTTAAAATCCCCCTATTTTCAAATGTAATACCTAGAGGCCCATGTTTTTTATACATAAGTCCCTACATCCATGTTTTTAATTACAAGAGCCCCAAAGCATGTGTTTTACATTTTAAACCCTACATACATAGAGTTTTAAATCAAAACCCTGTCCTTTTACACCCAAACCCTTAGAGCCTTGCCAAAATTAAAATCTAACCCCTAGAATCTTGTTTTAAGCATAAATTTTGTATATAGGCTATATTTTGATTAGATCTTGAACCTATAGTCTCAAAGTAAGATGTAGAATAATTTTGTAACAAGGTTATATCATGTTGTCAATATTTTGTGTACCATTATTTCTTTTATTAGTGTATTGAATGCATGTTTGTATCATTTAGATGGCAATCAGTATAAGGAGCCCAACAGAGCTGTTAGTGAAGGACCATGATCAAACAATAGTTTGACGAAGGCAAGTATGTTTTGATTTATTAATGTCCTACATTCACATGAGAACTTACTTTTCTCACATAACATGCTCAACCTAAGGATGCCTAATTTTTTTATTCCATGTCTATGCTAATCCTTAGGAATGGGCTTTGATGTGTAGCTTTAATACTAGTGCTTGGACATAATGAATGAACATGGTGAGATGGTGATACTTTTCATAATGACAACAGAGACAACAGTGCAACCATAAGAGTGGTATGGGATGCCCTTGGTTGATTAATTAGAGGAACTAATGTGTAATTTGCTTTGTCGTTGTGTTGTATGGGGGTTTAGGGCATGGGTCTAGCTCTGCCAATGATGGGTGTTGAGGTTTGTTCGTTTGGTTTTGTTAGTCACTACCTTGAAGGGAAGTCCTATTCTTAGTAACTAGAGAAACCTAACATGTGAATATACCTTTGAGAAATCTTTGTAAAGGCTTTGTAGTGAGATCCTACCATTTCAGTTAGAAGTCATGATCCTCGGGTAGAAAGGGAATCACGACTCATGGGTAAAGTGTGCAACCTCTTCAGAGAGTTTATTGAAACTGGTAAATGAATCGTGCTCACGGTTAAGAGCGACCTAGTTTTCCTCTTTTTTTAGAGTTTATGTGGTTTGGTTACAATGATGGAACAATTTCCCAGAAGTTATATTCTTGGGTTAATAATTTTGGGATGATGCTAAAACTTGTTTGATGCTAATGAATACTTGTTTTACCTAAAAGTGAAAGGGAAATGGGCAATTAAACCATTTCTATAAGTTTTGGTGATTAAACGTCCAACACAACATCTTGGACTAACTTGTTTGCTAAGTATATGAGTATAGGTTCACTCGAGTGTAAGTTAAAAATTCCAAATCCAAATGAGCTAAAAAGAGGCCAGGAAATGCAACTTTGTGAAATAGGATAAAACTGTGGGGTTGAAACCTTTAAATATGTTGCATGTACCTATTATAATGTTTCTAGCACTTTCGTTTGCTCTCTAACTCTGTTTCTTGAGTAAAGTGCCTTATGGACTTAGTTTGAGCTAAAATATTAACCATGGTGTCGGGTACCATAATTAGGGGTACCCCCAATACTCCTAAGCATGGCTGAGAAACATCTTCAAAACAGACCATAAAAACTGGTAAGCACAGCTCAAGGTTAAGGCCTCATCTGCTAAGGGACGCGACCTCGTCTCCCCCGAGCCCGGCCTTAGGCAAGAACAGTAGTCCCGGACGGATTCACGCCTCGCCCGAGGGCCTCCTCAGGCAGCAGGCGCACCCCCGGCTCGCCCGAGGCTAAGCTCGGGCAAACTTTGTTGTATAGCGACCTCAGCCAAATCGCCTCGCCGCCGACCGTATCACATGCGCATTTAATGCAAGGGTCACCTGACACCTTATCCTGACACGCGCGCCTCAGTTGGCAAGGTCAAAATGACCACAGTCACTTCGCCCCTTTACTGATCGTTCTAACAGGAAAACAACACTATTCACCCCATTCCGACTACTGTGCCAACCACTAGGGTAAGACTAACAACAGTAAGTCACGGCCTCTCCCGAGTTCAGCCTCGGGCGCAACAGGGAGCTCTTCCTCGCCCGACCCCAGGCCTCGGCCTCAGCCTCCGCCTCGGGAGAAGGTCTCCGCCTCGCCCGACCCCAGGCCTCAGCCTCAGCCTCTGCCTCGGGAGAAGGTCTCCGCCTCGCCCGACCCCAGGCCTCAGCCTCAGCCTCGGTCTCGGGAGAAGGTCTCCGCCTCGCCCGACCTCGGCCTCGGCCTCAGGAGAAGTCACCGCCTCGCCCGACCTCGGCCTCGGACCGACTACGCTACAGGGGATACATCATTACCCTACCTCTAGCTAGCCGCCTCAGGCTACGAAGGAACAAGACCGGTGTCACATCTAAATTACTCCGGCAACAGGTAATGATGGTTCCCTGCATGCGTCCATGACGTCGATTGTTCTCAAGCTCTCTATGAATGCAAAGAAACGTCAGCAGGACCCAGGGCCGCACCGCCAGCTACGCTTCTACAGGGCTCAAGCATTTCTCCACCGGCCACGTTAGCACATAGCTACACCCCCATATGTATAGCTAGACCATCCCCTTGTATCTATAAAAGGGGATGCCAGGGCCTTCTCAGAGGGAAAAAAAGAAAAAGAAGAGGCGGAGGCGGCAAGGACGATAGAGACGAACTCACTCAAACATTGAACTCCACTCCGCAACACTAGACTTCTCAAGAGACCTGGGACCCGTTCCCTCTCTCGCGAAGCTTGTAGCCCCTACTACAAGCACCCCAGTGCAAGATAATATAAGCGTCATCCCCCTCTTGTGTTTCATCTTGCATCAACCCATCTGGGCAGGGACACGCGACACAAAATTCACTAGTCGGTTCGGTTGAGGGTCCCCCGGGTCCGAAACGCCGACAGTTGGCGCGCCAGGTAGGGGGTTCGCTGCGTGTAAACAACACTTTCCCGTGAGGTTCCAGATGGACAATCTTCAGCAGCCTCTTCAGCCCGGGACGGTGCTCCGCTTTGGGAGTCTCGAGTTCGTGTCCCCCGACGGCAGCTACGACATGGTACTCCTCCCCCCGCAGCACGACAACAACGACGGTCGTCGGCTCACCCGGCGGAGGCGAACTCGACGACGACGGCATCTCCCCGTGGCGGAAGAGGAACACCCGGGTTTGCCCCGCCACCCTCCTCGCCGGAGGAGGCGGAGACGGGGCAACCATGGCCAGGCAGGAGGCAGCGCCTCGTCTGCTGTCGGACCAGAGCGAGTCGACGACGCCGGCACCCCTGCGGGGGACATGTCGGATGTTATCCTCGCACCTGGGACAATGACAGGTGTCGCTTCCCAGCGACGTGCCAACCCCATATGGACTGATGACGCCGGCGCCCTTGCGAGGGACTTGTCGGGCATTAGTCTCGCACCTGAGATAACGACACATTCCATCTCCGACGCAACTTCACCGCCGTCCACCAACCAGGAGGTAACATCAGTTTTCCATCCTGTTCCCTTTAGATTCAGCTTTGACCCACCAAGCGACCCCACTTCGGTAAGCGCTTTCGCAAGGGCATATCCTGACCTTCCGGGGTACCATATGTGGTCAACTTGGGACCTACTGACGGCCGTCTCAACCTCCGGACCCATGGGTTTCGAGGAAGAGGATGACCCCGACTTCAGTTGGGATTTCTCCGGACTCTGTGATCCCAGTGCCATGCGAGACTTCATGTCCGCATGTGACCACTGCCTCTCCGGCCGCTCTGATGATGGCCACAGCCTTGACGACGAGGGTTACGACCCAACTCGCGAGTGTTTCCACATCGATCAGGAGGATCACAATGGAGACAACCACCCTGGCATGCCAGGAGACGACGGCGCCCTTGCACCTGCGTCTCGCGTTGGGATCCCGCGGGAGCTAGCTGTGGCCCGGGTCCCTGCAGGGGATCAGGGCACACAGCTCGAGCAACTCCGTGAGATGCAGGCCAAGCTCGACGAAGAGACGGGGCGACTTGTATAGCTCCAACAAAACATCGAACAAGAGTGGGCAGGCCGAGCACTCGCCGGAGGAGAGCGTCATCGGGCCCGGGACGTCCAGCGCCGTATTATTGACGATGCCAGGGCAAGGCTGCCCCTGGCCTTCAACGGGGCCGGCCAGAACCTAGCTGTAGCGGCGATGTTACTTCGAACGATGTCGGAGCCATCCACCACCGAAGGGCGACGTATCCAGGGCGAACTCAAGGACCTCCTGGAAAATGCCGCAGCCCGACAAGCCGAGAGCTCTGCCTCCCGGAGGTGAGGATGCCCCTCGGAGCATCACACAGCGTCCTCCCGACACATGCATGAGGCCTCGATCCACACCAATCACACAGAAGACGAGACACCTGCAACCTGGGATCGCCTCGGCGACGAGCAACACCGCCGCGACCGTCAAGCTCGCCTCGAGGAAAAGGTGCTCCAAGGCTACCACCCCAGACGCGGGGGACGTTACGACAGTGAGGAGGATCGGAGCCCCTCACCCGAACCGCCAGGTCCGTGGGTCTTCAGTCGGGCCATACGACGGGCGTCGTTCCCAGCCCGGTTCCGAGCCCCGACTACCATCACCAAGTACTCAGGGGAGACGAGGCCAGAGTTGTGGCTCGCGGATTACCTGCTGACATGCCAGTTGGGAGGGACGGACGACGACAACCTCATCAACCGCAACCTTCCCCTTTTCCTCTCCGACGCTGCCCGGGCCTGGCTGGAGCATCTGCCTCCTGCGCAGATCTTCGACTGGGACGACCTAGTCAAGGCCTTCGCTGGAAATTTCCAAGGTACGTATGTGCGCCCTAGGAACTCGTGGGATCTCCGGAGCTGCCGCCAGCAGCCAGGGGAATCCCTGCGAGAGTACATCCGGTGGTTTTCAAAGCAGTGCACCGAATTGCCTAACATCACCGACTCGGACGTCATCAGAGCATTCCTCGCTGGCACCACTTGTCGGGACCTGGTAAGCAAACTGGGACGCAAGACACCCACCAAGGCGAGCGAATTGATGGACATAGCCACCAAGTTCGCCTCTAGTCAGGAGGCGGTCAAAGCCATCTTCTGGAAGGACAAGCAGCCTCAGGGAAGGCAGGAGGAAGATGTCCCCGAGGCGTCCGTCCAGCGTGGCACAAAGAAGAAGACCAGGAAGAAGGCGCAAGCGAAACGCAACGTCGTCGAAGCAGATCTCATTGCTGCTGCTGAGCACAGGAATCCTTGGAAGCCTCTCAGAGGGGCCAACGTGTTCGACAAGATGCTCAAGGAGTTGTGCCCCTATCACAGGGGCCCCGTCAAGCATACCCTTGAGGAGTGCGACATGCTCCGGCGTTACTTCAATAAGGCTGGACACCCGGCGGAGGATGGCAAGGACCAAGGCAACAACGAGAAAGGAGGCAACATGGAAGAAGAGTTCCCGGAGGTCCACAACTGCTTCATGATCTACGGTGAGCAAGTGGCGAATGCCTCGGCTCGATACCGCAAGCAAGAACGCCGGGAGGTTTGCTCGGTGAAGGTAGCGACGCCAGCCTACCTAGACTGGTCCGACAAGCCCATCACCTTCGACCAAGACGACCACCCCGACTACGTACCAAACCCAGGAAGGTACCCGCTCGTCGTTGACCCTATCATCGGCAACGTTAGGCTCTCCAAGGTCCTCATGGACGGAGGCAGTAGCCTCAACATCATCTATGCTGAGACCCTAGGGCTCTTGGGGGTCGATCGGTCCGAGATCCGGGCCGGTGCAGCACCTTTTCACGGGATTGCACCCGGAAAGCGTATCCTGCCCCTTGGAAAAATTGACTTGCCCGTCTGCTTCGGAACTCCCTCCAACTTCCGAAAGGAAACCCTCACTTTCGAGGTAGTCAGGTTCCGAGGGACCTATCACGCGGTGTTGGGAAGACCGTGCTACGCCAAGTTCATGGTCGTCCCCAACTACACGTACCTCAAGCTCAAGATGCCTGGCCCCAAGGGAGTCATCACCGTCGGACCCACGTACCGCCACGCTTACGAGTGTGACGTGGAATGCGTGGAGTACGCCGAAGCCATCACCGAATCCGAAGCCCTCATCACCGACCTAGATTGCCTCTCCAAGGAGGCGCCCGACGTGAAGCAGCACGCCGGCAACTTCGAACCAGCCAAGGTGGTTAAATCTGTCTCTATCGACCCCAGCAACGATGCCAACAAGAAAGTCAGGATCGGCTTCGAGCTCGACCCCAAATAGGAAGTAGTGCTCGTCGACTTTCTCTGCGCAAACGTCGAATTTTTTGCGTGGAGTCCCTCAGACATGCCAGGCATACCGAGGGATGTCGCCGAGCACTCACTGGATATCCGAGCCGGTGCCCGACCGATGAAACAGCACCTACGCCGTTTTGATGAAGAAAAGCGCAGAGCCATAGGCGAGGAGGTCCACAAGCTAATGGCTGCAGGGTTCATCAAAGAGGTATTCTATCCAGAATGGTTAGCTAACCTTGTACTTGTAAAGAAAAAAGGTGGGAAATGGAGGATGTGCATAGACTACACTGGGTTAAATAAAGCATGTCCAAAGGTTCTCTACCCTCTACCTCGCATCGATCAAATTGTGGACTCCACCGCTGGGTGTGAGACCCTGTCTTTCCTCAATGCCTATTCAGGCTATCACCAAATCAAGATGAAAGAATCCGACCAGCTCGCGACTTCTTTTATCACACCTTTTGGCATGTATTGTTATACTACTATGCCATTTGGTTTGAGGAATGCAGGTGCTACATACCAGAGGTGCATGAACCACGTGTTCAGGGAGCACATCGGCAGAATGGTCGAGGCTTATGTTGATGACATCGTTGTCAAAACAAGGAAAGCCTCCAACCTCATCTCTGACCTTGAGGTGACATTCAGGTGCCTAAAAGCGAAGAGCGTAAAACTCAATCCCGAGAAGTGTGTCTTCAGAGTCCCCCGAGGCATGCTCCTAGGGTTCATCGTCTCCGAACGAGGCATCGAGGCCAACCCGGAGAAAATCGCGGCCATCACCAACATGGGGCCCATCAAAGATTTAAAGGGAGTACAAGGGGTCATGGGATGCCTTGCGGTTCTGAGCCGCTTCATCTCGCGCCTTGGCGAGAAAGGATTGCCCTTGTACCGCCTCTTAAGGAAGGCCGAGCGCTTCACTTGGACTCCTGAGGCCGAAGAAGCCCTCGGAAACTTAAAGGCACTCCTTACTAATGCGCCCATCTTGGTGCCCCCCACTGCGGGAGAAGCCCTCTTGATTTACGTAGCCGCAACCACTCAGGTGGTCAGCGCTGCGGTCGTAGTCGAGAGACGAGAAGAGGGGCATGCACTGCTCATCCAGAGGCCAGTCTACTTCATCAGCGAAGTGCTATCCGAGACCAAAATCCGCTACTCGCAAATCCAGAAGCTACTGTACGCGGTGATTCTAACACGGGGAAAGCTACGACACTACTTCGAGTCTCATCCGGTGACTGTGGTGTCATCCTTTCCCTTGGGAGAGATCATGCAGTGCCGAGAGGCCTCGGGTAGGATAGCGAAATGGGCAGTGGAACTCATGGGGAAAACACTTTCATTTGCCCCTCGGAAGACCATAAAATCCCAAGTCTTGGCCAACTTCCTGGCTGAATGGACCGACACCCAGTTGCCAACGGCTCCAATCCAGGCCGAACTTTGGACCATGTACTTCGATGGGTCATTGATGAAAACCAGAGCAGGCGCGGGCTTGCTCTTCATCTCACCCCTCAAAGAACATATGTGTTATGTAATACGCCTCCATTTTCCGGCGTCAAACAACGTAGCCGAATACGAGGCCTTGGTGAATGGGTTGCGCATCGCCATTGAGCTAGGGGCTCAGCGTCTCGACGCTCGTGGAGACTCGCAGCTCGTTATTGACCAAGTCATGAAGAACTCTCACTGCCGTGACCAAAAAATGGAGGCCTACTGTGACGAAGTTCGGCGCTTGGAAGATAAGTTCTATGGGCTGGAACTCAACCATGTTGCTCGACGGTACAACAAGACTGCAGATGAGCTGGCTAAGATAGCCTCGGGACGAACAACGGTTCCCCCGAATGTCTTCTCTAGGGACATATATCAACCATCCGTCAAACTCAACGACGCACCCGAACCCGAGGAGACCTCGACCCAGCCCGAGGTACCCTCGACCGCCGAGGGTGAGGCCCTGCGCGTCGAGATAGAGCAGAATGGGGTCACACCAAACCTAAACTAGCAGACCCGTACCTGGAATATCTCCTCCAAGGAGAGCTGCCCCTCGACAAGGCCGAAGCTCGGCGACTGGCTCGGCGCGCCAAGTCATTTGTTTTACTGGGTGATGAAAAAGAGTTGTACCACCGCAGCCCCTCAGGCATTCTCCAACGATGCATATCCGTCGCTCAAGGGCAAGAGCTGTTACAAGATATACACTCGGGGGCTTGCGGTCACCATGTAGCACCTCGAGCCCTCGTAGGAAACGCTTTCCGACAAGGTTTCTACTGGCCGACCACAGTGGCCGACGCCACTAGGATTGTACGCTCCTGCCGAGGGTGTCAATTCTACGCGAGACAGACGCACCTGCCCGCTCAGGCCCTACAGACAATACCTATCACTTGGCCGTTTGCCGTGTGGGGTCTGGACCTCGTCGGTCCCTTGCAGAAGGCACCCGGGGGCTTCACGCACCTGCTGGTCGCCATCGACAAATTCTCCAAGTGGATCGAGGTCCGACCGTTAACGAGCATCGGGTCCGAACAGGCGGTGGCGTTCTTTACAAATATCATCCACCGCTTTGGGATCCCAAACTCCATCATCACTGACAATGGCACGCAATTCACTGGGAAAAAGTTCCTAGACTTCTGCGAAGGCCACCACATCCGTGTGGACTGGGCCGCCGTAGCTCACCCAATGAGAAATGGGCAGGTGGAGCGCGCCAATGGCATGATTTTGCAGGGGCTAAAACCAAGGATCTACAATGACCTCAACAAGTTTGGCAAGTGGTGGATAAAAGAGCTACCCTCGGTGGTTTGGAATCTGAGGACGACGCCAAGCCGGGCCACGGGTTTCTCACCGGTTTTCCTAGTCTATGGGGCCGAGGCCATCCTACCCACAGACTTAGAATATAGCTCCCCGATGACAAAGGCATACGACGACCAAAACAACCAGACCAGCCGAGAAGATTCATTGGACCAGCTAGAAGAGGCTCGGGACATAGCCCTACTACACTCAGCGCGGTATCAGCAGTCTCTGCAACGCTACCACGCCCGAAAGATTCGGCCCCGAGGCTTCCAGGTGGGAGATTTGGTGCTTCGGCTACGACAAGATGCTCGAGGGCACCACAAGCTTACTCCTCCCTGGGAAGGGCCGTTCATCATCGCCAAAATTTTGAAGCCCGGGACATACAAGCTGGCCAATGATCAAGGCAAGGTCTACAACAATGCTTGGAACATCGAACAGCTACGTCGCTTTTACCCTTAAAATGTTTCAAGTCGTTCATGTGCCTCAGTCCCTTTACATGTATAAATAAAAGGTCTAGCTGTCAAGGGAGGATCGACCTTGCCTCGGCAAAAACCGACCCTCCCTCGGGGGCTAGAAGGGGGGAACCCCCTCTGCGTCAAAATTTTCCTCGAAAAAGTTTTCTACCAAAATGACTTTCGTGCCTTTCGACTATATCGATAACGGAATCCTAAAAACGAGTGAGAGAGACCTTGAGCGGCAAGGCCGACCGAGCCGAGGGACTCCTACGCCTCCGGGATACAGATACCTCACTCATCACCTTCCGCGAAAAGTAACTCGTGCCCGGATAAGTGATTCTGCTACCGGACAAGTCCTAACGCTCGGGTAGAAAACGACTTTCGTGCCTTTTGACTATATCGATAACAGAATCCTAAAAACGAGCGAGAGAAACCTTGAACGGCAAGGCCGACCGAGCCGAGGGACTCCTATGCCTCCGGGATACGGATACCTCACTCATCACCTTCCGCTAAAGGTAGCTCACGCTCGGATAAGTGATTCTGCTACCGACGAACAAGTCCTAATGCTCGAAATAAGAGGAAAGAAACACAACTTTATACTCTGACACTAAAAGTGTTTAGGCCTCAACGGCCGCAAGAAACATACATATACTTAGAATAAATTGTTCCCCACAGGCTCAGGAGTCGGCAGGGGGAGGAGCAGCACCCTCGGCGTCGTTCCTACCCGCGGCGGGATCTGGCCTGACCTCGGACGGTGACACAGGCGGAAGGATCTCCACCTCAAAAAAGGAAGCCAACGCCGCGCCTGGACCCTCGGCAGCCGCATCAAGCCTTTGGACCTCCGCTAGCGCGGCCTCCTCTTCATCGGGTAAGCAATAGCCCTCGCTGACCCGCTCCAAATCCACGTCGTAGTGGGAAGCGAGGACATCGAAGGCCCGCCTAACGCCGTGGTTGATAGTCGCCTAGAGGGGGGGGTGAATAGGGCGAAACTGAAATTTACAATTATAAACACAACTACAAGCCGGGTTAGCGTTAGAAATAAAAACGAGTCTGCGAGAGAGGGTGCAAAACAAATCGCAAGCAAATGAAGAGTGTGACACGCGGATTTGTTTTACCGAGGTTCGGTTCTCGCAAACCTACTCCCCGTTGAGGAGGCCACAAAGGCCGGGTCTCTTTCAACCCTTCCCTCTCTCAAACGGTCCCTCGGACCGAGTGAGCTTCTCTTCTCAAATCAAAACCGGGAACAAAACTTCCCCGCAAGGGCCACCACACAATTGGTGCCTCTTGCCTTGATTACAATGGAGTTTTGATCACAAGAACAAGTGAGAAAGAAAAGAAGCAATCCAAGCGCAAGAGCTCAAAAGAACACGACAAATCTCTCTCGCTAATCACTAAAGCCTTGTGTGGAATTGGAGAGGATTTGATCTCTTTGGTGTGTCTAGAATTGAATGCCTAGCTCTTGTAAGTGGTTGAGAAGTGGAAAACTTGGATGCAATGAATGGTGGGGTGGTTGAGGTATTTATAGCCCCAACCACCAAACATGACCGTTGGTGGAGGCTGTCTGTCGTATGGTGCACCGGACAGTCCGGTGCACACCGGACATGTCCGGTGCGCCAGCCACGTCACCAAAGCCGTTGCAATTCGACCGTTGGAGTTCTGACTTCTGGGCCCGCCTGGATGTCCGGTGGCGCACCGGACATGTACTGTAGAGTGTCCGGTGCGCCAGCATGGGCGTGCCTGACGCCTGCGCGCTCTGGCGCGCATTAATTGCTGTTGCAGGCGACCGTTGGCGCGAAGTAGCCGTTGCCCCGTAGTTGCACCGGACAGTCCGGTGTACACCGGACATGTCCGGTGAATTATAGCGGAGCAACCGCTGCGAATTCCTGAGGCTGCCAAGTTCCGAAGCCGCGTCCTTTTGGAGCACCGGACACACAGTCCGGTGAATTATAGCGCACCGGCTCCAGGAAAATCCCGAGGCTGAGAAGTTCTGCGCGAAGTCCCCTGGTGCACCGGACACTGTCCGGTGCGCCACCGGACAGTCCGGTGCGCCAGACCAGGGAGCCTTTCGGGATGCCTTTAGCCCTCTATTTTGAACCCAACTTTGGTCTTTTTAATTGGCTTGTTGTGAACCTTTGACACCTGTATAACTTATACACTGGAGCAAAGTAGTTAGTCCAATTATTTGTGTTGGGCAATTCAACCACCAAAATTATTTAGGAACTAGGTGTAAGCCTAATTCCCTTTCAATCTCCCCCTTTTTGGTGATTGATGCCAACACAAACCAAAGCAAATATAGAAGTGCATATTTGAACTAGTTTGCATAATGTAAGTGCAAAGGTTGCTTGGAATTGAGCCAATATAAATACTTACAGGATATGCATGGATTGTTCCTTTGTTTTTAACATTTTGGACCACGCTTGCACCACATGTTTTATTTTTGGAAGCTTTTTTGTAAATCCTTTTCAAAGTTCTTTTGCAAAAAGTCAGAGGTAAATGAATACGATTTTATGAAGCATTTTCAGGATTTGAAATTTTCTCCCCCTGTTTCAAATGCTTTTCCTTTGACTAAACAAAACTCCCCCTAAATGAAATCCTCCTCTTAGTGTTCAAGAGGGTTTTGATATATCATTTTTGAAATACTACTTTCTCTCCCTTTTGAACACAATAGGATACCAATTGAAAATACTCTTTGAAAAACTAAGTTTTTGAAATTGGTGGTGGTGCGGTCCTTTTGCTTTGGGCTCATACTTTCTCCACCTTTGGCATGAATCGCCAAAAACGGAATCATTAGAGCCCTTGAATTACTCTCTCTCCCTTTGGTCATAAATAAATGAGTGAAGATTATACCAAAGATGGAGTTCTTTTGCTTGGTGCTCATGGTTTCTCCCCCAAAAATGGAGAGTTGCTTGGAGTGATGGCGAAGAATGAGTTACGGAGTGGAAGCCTTTGTCTTCGCCGAAGACTCCAAT
Organism: Zea mays; assembly: GCF_902167145.1. Lineage (NCBI taxonomy): Eukaryota > Viridiplantae > Streptophyta > Magnoliopsida > Poales > Poaceae > Zea > Zea mays. Next base: position 180,897,050 of record NC_050097.1, on the reverse strand, counting down.
TCCCTTTCAATACACCTATGACTTGGTTTGAAATAGACTTGGAAACATATTAGTCATAGCATATGAAAGAGACATGATCAAAGGTATACAAATGAGCTATGTGTGCAAATCAACAAAAGAAGTTCCTAGAATCAAGAATATTTAGCTCATGCCTAAGTTTGTTAAAAGTTTGTTCATCAAGGGGCTTGGTAAAGATATCGGCTAATTGATCTTTAGTATTAATGTAAGAAATATCGATATCTCCCTTTTGTTGGTGATCCCTTAAAAAGTGATACCGAATGGCTATGTGTTTAGTGCGGCTATGCTCGACGGGATTGTCGGCCATTTTGATTGCACTCTCGTTATCACATAGCAAAGGGACTTTGGTTAATTTGTAACCGTAGTCCCGCAGGGTTTGCCTCATCCAAAGCAATTGCGCGCAACAATGGCCTGCGGCAATATACTCGGCTTCGGCGGTAGAAAGAGCGACCGAATTTTGCTTCTTTGAAGCCCAAGACACCAAGGATCTTCCCAAGAACTGGCAAGTCCCCGATGTGCTCTTTCTATTGATTTTACACCCTGCCCAATCGGCATCCGAATAACCAATCAAATCAAATGTGGATCCCCTAGGATACCAAAGCCCAAACTTAGGAGTGTAAGCCAAATATCTCAAGATTCGTTTTACGGCCGTAAGGTGAGCTTCCTTAGGGTCGGCTTGGAATCTTGCACACATGCATACGGAAAGCATAATATCCGGTCGAGATGCACACAAATAGAGTAAAGATCCTATCATCGACCGGTATACCTTTTGATCCACGGACTTACCTCCCGTGTCGAGGTCGAGATGCCCATTAGTTCCCATGGGTGTCTTGATGGGCTTGGCATCCTTCATCCCAAACTTGTTGAGAATGTCTTGAGTGTACTTCGTTTGGCTAATGAAGGTGCCCTCTTGGAGTTGCTTCACTTGAAATCCCAAGAAGTACTTCAACTCCCCCATCATAGACATCTCGAACTTTTGTGTCATGATCCTACTAAATTCTTCACATGTAGACTCGTTAGTAGACCCAAATATGATATCATCAACATAAATTTGGCATACAAACAAGTCCTTTTCAATAGTTTTAGTGAATAGAGTAGGATCGGCCTTTCCGACTTTGAATTCATTAGTGATGAGAAAATCCCTAAGGCATTCATACCATGCTCTTGGGGCTTGCTTGAGCCCATAAAGCGCCTTAGAGAGTTTGTAAACATGGTTAGGGTACTCACTATCTTCAAAGTCGGGAGGTTGCTCAACATAGACCTCTTCCTTGATTGGTCCATTGAGGAAGGCTCTTTTCACGTCCATTTGATAAAGCTTAAAGCCATGGTAAGTAGCATAGGCTAATAATATGCGAATTGACTCAAGCCTAGCTACGGGTGCATAGGTTTCACCGAAATCCAAACCTTCGACTTGGGAGTATCCCTTGGCCACAAGTCGAGCTTTGTTCCTTGTCACCACACCATGCTCATCTTGCTTGTTGCGGAAGACCCATTTGGTTCCTACAACATTTTGGTTAGGACGTGGAACTAAATGCCATACCTCATTCCTAGTGAAGTTGTTGAGCTCCTCTTGCATCGCCACCACCCAATCCGAATCTTGTAGTGCTTCCTCTACCCTGTGTGGCTCAATAGAGGAAACAAAAGAGTAATGCTCACAAAAGTGTGCAACACGAGATCTAGTGGTTACCCCCTTATGAATGTCGCCGAGGATGGTGTCGACGGGGTGATCTCGTTGGATTGCTTGGTGGACTCTTGGGTGTGGCGGTCTTTGTTCTTCATCCTCCTTGTCTTGATCATTTGCATCTCCCCCTTGATCATTGTCGTCATCTTGAGGTGGCTCATTTGCTTGATCATCTATTTCATCAACTTGAGCTTCATCCTCATTTTGAGTTGGTGGAGATGCTTGTGTGGAGGAGAACGGTTGATCTTGTGCATTTGAAGGCTCTTCGGATTCCTTAGGACACACATCTCCAATGGACATGTTCCTTAGCGCGATGCATGGAGCCTCTTCGTTACCTATCTCATTAAGATCAACTTGCTTCACTTGAGAGCCGTTAGTCTCATCAAACACAACGTCACAAGAAACTTCAACTTGTCCAGAGGACTTGTTAAAGACTCTATATGCCCTTGTGTTTGAATCATATCCTAGTAAAAAGCCTTCTACAGTCTTAGGAGCAAATTTAGATTTTCTACCTCTTTTAACAAGAATAAAGCATTTGCTACCAAAGACTCTAAAATATGAAATGTTGGGCTTTTTACCGGTTAGGAGCTCATAAGATGTCTTCTTGAGGATTCGGTGTAGATATAACCGGTTGATGGCGTAGCAAGCGGTGTTGACCGCCTCGGCCCAAAACCGATCCGAAGTCTTGTACTCATCAAGCATGGTCCTTGCCATGTCTAATAGAGTTCGATTCTTCCTCTCCACTACACCATTTTGTTGTGGCGTGTAGGGAGAAGAGAACTCATGCTTGATGCCCTCCTCCTCAAGGAAGCCTTCAATTTGAGAGTTCTTGAACTCCGTCCCGTTGTCGCTTCTTATTTTCTTGATCTTTAAGCCGAACTCATTTTGAGCCCGTCTCAAGAATCCCTTTAAGGTTTCCTGGGTTTGAGATTTTTCCTGCAACAAGAACACCCAAGTGAAGCGAGAATAATCATCCACAATAACTAGACAGTACTTACTCCCGCTGATGCTTATGTAAGCAATCGGGCCGAATAGATCCATGTGTAGGAGCTCCAGTGGCCTGTCGGTTGTCATGATGTTCTTGTGTGGATGATGGGCACCAACTTGCTTTCCTGCTTGGCATGCGCTACAAACCCTGTCTTTCTCAAAATGAACATTTGTTAGTCCTAAAATGTGTTCTCCCTTTAGAAGCTTGTTGTCATGATGTTCTCCCTTTAAAATGAGTTCTGCGCGAAGTCCCCTGGTGCACCGGACACTGTCCGGTGCGCCACCGGACAGTCCGGTGCGCCAGACCAGGGAGCCTTTCGAGATGCCTTTAGCCCTCTATTTTGAACCCAACTTTGGTCTTTTTAATTGGCTTGTTGTGAACCTTTGACACCTATATAACTTATACACTGGAGCAAACTAGTTAGTCCAATTATTTGTGTTGGGCAATTCAACCACCAAAATTATTTAGGAACTAGGTGTAAGCCTAATTCCCTTTCAGTGGTGCAGCGCCTCGCGGAGTCTGCTGCGCACGTGGCCGCCCAAGGCCCACAGGCGACTCTAGGGGGAGCTGCCCGAAGGGACATCGTCGAGGTCAAAGGTCCGACAGAAGGCCGAGATGGCCTCGGACATGGTCGCGTGGTCGGCCTCTTTCTGCTCAGCCGCCTAGGCAAGCGCCTTGCAGTTCCTGACGGACTCGTCGAGAGCCGCCTCGAACCCTGAAGACAGCCGGACGATATTCTTCAGACACGAGGAAAAGGATGAAGCTAAAACAAAGTCGCAAAGCAGGCAAAACATACCTTCGGCCCGGGCACGCCGCTGTGAGGCCATGGTTTGGGTGGACCAGGCAGACCCGACAGCCACGGATAGGACCTCTGCAAGGGTCCCAGCCCGAGCGGTCGCCTCGGCTAGCCGCTCCGTAACCTCAGTCAGTTGTCCCCTAAGGGCCTCAGCCCGGCTCACGGCCTCGGCAGTTTGGCTCCGGAATTGGTCCCGCTCGCTGGTGATCTGGTCGAGCTCCTGCTGCCGCTGCTGCATCTCCCTGACCTGGGAGGCCACCTGCTCCCGTGCTGACGAAGCCTCCGTTCGTGCCGACGCCGCCTCTGTCCGCGCCGCCGCTGCCTCCGACTTCAGCTCATCACAGAGCAGCCGACGGTCCACCACCTTGGCGCTCCGTTGGGCGAGGCGCTCATTAGCCTCGGTAAGCGCGGCCCACTGGGACCGCAGCGACTCCCAAACGTCGCTCTCGCGACGGATGAACAGCGACTTGGCGGTGCTCATGTCCGCGAGCTCCTGAGGGAGAAAAATAGGATATCACAAAGAATGCCCTGATCACGCGAGGCGTACGTATAAATCCTTACCTGGAAGACCCTGGGAACGTCCCTAGAAAGGATTTCCATGGTCGTCTGAAGCGACCTCATCGCCGCCTCGGTATATTCACAGAAATTATCCCGGAACTGCTCCTCCAACTCATCGTTAAGGGAAAGGATGGGCTCCGAGGTGTCGCGGCTCCAGAACAGGAGCGGCTGCCCACACCACTCATTGGGATTGAGCTGCGTGGGGATAAGGCCGCTGCTCCCCAAGACGGGCCACGATTCTGCGCGCCCCACGACCAAGGCGCTGGGTCCCCCTGCAGTCGATGCATCGGGTGCCACCACAGTCGACGTATCAGGCCTCTCCTCGGCCAGGGTGACAAGCCTCCGCTCACCGACCTTGGCAACAACGGCCGCCCTCTCCTCATGGTCGAAAATGGGGAGATCAGGGATGACCGAGGGCAAAGGCGCCTCAGCCATCTCTACATCGGCGGTGACGGGCGGCTCCGCGGGCGAATCAGCAACGACCCCGACAGGAATCGATGCCGGCGCCGGTAACAAGACAAGCGGACTCGGGGCCGCGGCCGCGTCAACGGCCTCCCCCGGCATGATGGCCGCTTCAACAGGGGGCTCGACCTGGGGGGCTTGCCCCATGACAGCCCATGCCGCCTGGGCCCCCCGCCGGAGGGCGCCTTGCGCGGAGGCCAACCAACCAGCGTGGCGCGCTGCAACTCCGGCTGCAGAGGCCGGCCCCGTCTTAAGCGCCTTCGCGGGGGCCAGTCCAGTCGAGCCCTGCCTCCGCTTGCTGAAAGGGAGAAGGGGCAAATTCAAGACACATAGCGAAATAACTGAAACAGAGGTACCCTCAGATACTCACCCGCTCCGGGGCAAAGCCAATCGTGCCTGCGGAAAGACCCCTCGGGCCCCGGTCTCCGCAGGCGCTGCCGAGGGTTGTCCCGTAGCCGGCCTCGACGCCGCTTCCGCCTCGGACGCCCTAGTCGCCGAGGGGGAGTCCTACCGAGGCGACGTCACGACAGCCGAGGGACCAATATCCCGTACGACCGGCACGGGCACCTGCTCTTGGGGGGCATGCGGTTCGGCCTGACCCCCCGGAGTCACCCCAATTATCTCGGCCAAGGGGTCAAGTACCCCCTCGGCCCGCCTCCGCTCCTCGGACCGGGACCCTGACGTCTCGGCCCCGAACGCTGGTGACGCCAGCCCCCCTGGAAGCTGGTTTGACGACCTCTAGTCCAGCCTCGGATCCGGACTGAGGCCAAGCCGGGCCGCCATGTCATCGTCTTCGTCATCAGCATCATCAGCATCATCATCATCATCATCGTCAGGCGTGTCCGGCGACGGCTCCAACGAGAGCCCATCCCTTGCTTGCCTCCGACGACGCTTCTCCAAGGCTTCCCGAGCTCGCATCCTCTCGCGAGCTCGGGCCTTTTCTACGTCCTTCCTCTCCTTATCCTTCTCCGCGGCGAGCCTACGCGCGGTTCGGCCTGCCGCGTATTCCAGGACCGGTGGCCGGGAGAGTTTAAAACTCCTCAACCCCTGGGGACGAACGAAAATCCCAACAGTAAGAACTAAAAGACGTGAGAAACACGGCGCAAAACAGAAGGAGGGTCGGACACTTACCAGGGACACATACCCATGGTAGGGACGCATCGGGGGCTGGCTAAGGACACCAGCGTCCAGCCTCCTTACCGTACCCGCTACCCGTCGGAGGAGGTCATCGGCGGTGAGGGGGGTCGAGGACATCCGTGCACCCTCCAAATCAACCCTCGGCTTCATCTCCGAAAGCCGCAACCGCTGCTCTGCCAATGGGAGCACCCTCCGGCGGTGGATAGCGGCGACGACCCCCACAGCGGTAAGGCCCTCGGCTTGTAACTTCTGCAGGGCGCGGAGAATGGGCTGGAGCTTCTCCTGGTTCTCGCGTGTGGCCCCCCAGCGCCAATTATCACTGGCGGCGGTCACCACTCGTTGAGAAAACGGCGGAAGCATCCCGTCGTCGTTCCAGAGATAAAACCACCGGTTCGGCCACCCCTTGTTCGAAGATACAAGGGAGGCGGGGATGTACTGTTGTGCGCGCCCTGGCCTCAGCTGGAGGGTGCAGCCGTCAGCCCGCACCACCATACGGACCTTCTTCATGTCCGTCGACGCGACGAAGAACTCCGCGGAGAAGAGATGGATCCACAGGTCCCAATGGGGGTCAATCCCCAGAAACCCCTCGCAAACCGCCACGAAAATAGCCGCCTATGCGATGGAGTTGGGGTTGAAGTTGTGAAGCTCCACCCCATAGTAATGCAGGAGCGCCCGCATGAAGCGGCTCGCCGGCATCCCAAACCCCCGCTCATGGAAGGGGGTGAAACTGACCACGTACCCCGGCGGCGGAGTCGGTTCGGCCTCGCTCCCGGGGGCCAACCACTCAGGCTGTGGCCCGCCGGAGAGAGGACGGAGCAAACCCTCGGTAACAAGAGCCTGCAGATCCTCCGCAGTGACGGTGGAGAAAGGCCACGGGTCACGCGGCAGAATGACGGTCGCCTTGTCAGCCATCGCCGAGCTAAAGCGGTGGAAGCGGAGGGGATGAGGTGCGCGGTTTTCTCTTCTCTGTCTACTCTCTTAGGTTGCGAAGACAAAAGCAGAAGACAAGCGCAGATGGCAGGGTAAAGAACCATTGCCGGCCCCTCTTCCAGGTATATAAAGGCACGGGCGAAATCCACCCAAAACTTCGCCCGAATCCTTCGTGAATTTCAAACTCGAAGGCAAAAAGGTTTTTCCGTTCCTCGAACGACTAGCGCACGCGCAACAGATACCCCGCGAGTCGCCCGTCCCGTCGCATTAACTCCCTGGCAGGACACACGTCTCCTCTGGCAGGCGGGCGGGCGCCGTTTCGCCTCCGTCATGATGACTGCCTCAAAAAAGGTGTGCCACACTATTTTTCAAAATATCTCCTTCTTCCTTTCCTCTCTTTTCTCTCTCTCTCCGCAGGGATCGAGAAAAGGGACATTTCGAAGGAGTCCTTCACAGCGAAGGAAACGGGCCCCGAGCCCTCCTACTGATCAGGGGTTCGAAGGTTGCGCCCCGCGGGGTTCGGCGACCGCCCCAGAGCACTCGGGCTCCGAGCCCTTTACTGATCAGGGGTTCGAAGGCTGGCCCCTCGAAGGGATTCGACAGCCGCCCCAGAACATGCAGAGTCAGGGATGACCCTGGGTACGTCCGTTACATGGCTGAGGCCCGGGCTACGCTCCCGAGGTACCCTAGGACAATTCTGAGACCAGCAGGAACGATTTGTAATGGAATCCCACCGAAGGGAGGCACCGAGCCCTCGGACCCTATCGAATGGGTCCGGGTCCAGCAAATCACCTGCAGGTACTTTTGGAGCGCGCCTCTGGGCCACTAGCCGACCCTTATCGAACGGGGCTCGAGCGTCCGCTCGGATTACCCGATAGCAACTCATCGAAAACACCATGTTCAGCGCCCGCCGAGGGTAGCATGGCACGTTCCCCCCTCCCTGCGGAAAGGCGACGAAGGGGCATACAATAAAAAGCCGAGATGATCCTCGATCGTCCTCTCGCTCCGTGCAGAGGCTCGGAGGCTGTTCTCGCACCAGGCTACGGCCAAATTGTTGACCACGTCAACAAACCAGCTTAAAAACCTGGAGCCTGACCATGCACCCGGGCTGCGGCCAGGCCGCATGAGGGAACAACAAGGCCAACCGGGGAATCACAAGAAGAATTGAACCTCAGAGGAGTCAAACCACTCCTCTGAGGCCTCGAGGGCTACACCCGACGGGTGCGCTCGCGCGCACCCATCGGAACAAAATATAACCGAGAAAGGCTAGTCCCCTTGCAAAAAATCCGGCATAACCTCCAAGCGAGTGCCTACACTCCCTTTGAGGCTCGGGGGCTACTGTCGGGTACCATAATTAGGGCTACCCCCAATACTACTAAGCATGGCTGAGAAACATCTTCAAAACAGACCGTAAAAACTGGTAAGCATAGCTCAAGGTTAAGGCCTCATCTGCCAAGGGACGCGACCTCGTCTCCCCCGAGCCCGGCCTTGGGCAAGAACAGTAGTCCCGGATGGATTCATGCCTTGCCCGAGGGCCTCCTCAGGCAGCGGGCGCACCCCCGGCTCGCCCGAGGCTAAGCTCGGACAAACTTTGTCGTATAGCGACCTCGGCCAAATCGCCTTGCCGCCGACCGTATCGCATGCGCATTTAATGCAAGGGTCACCTAACACCTTATCCTGACACGTGTGCCTCAGTTGGTAAGGTCGAAATGACCGCAGTGACTTCGCCCCTTTACTGATCGTTCTGACAGGAAAACAACACTATTCACCCCATTCCGACTACTATGCCAACCACCAGGGTAAGACTAACAACAGTAAGTCACGACCTCTCCCGAGTTCAGCCTTGGGCGCAACAGGGAGCTCTGCCTCGCCCGACCCCAGGCCTCGGCCTCAGCCTCCACCTCGGGAGAAGGTCTCCGCCTCGCCCGACCCTAGGCCTCGGCCTCAGCCTCGGCCTCGGGAGAAGGTCTCTGCCTCGCCCGACCTCGGCCCCGGCCTCAGGAGAAGTCACCACCTCGCCCGACCTCGGCCTCGGACCGACTACGCTCCAGGGGATACATTATTACCCTACCTCTAGCTAGCCGCCTCAGGCTACGAAGGAACAAGACTGGTGTCACATCTAAATTACTCCGGCAACAGGTAATGATGGTTCCTGTAACACCTCAGGTGTTACCATGGCTAGAGCACACCTTGGTACTAAGGACTGTGATCACATGTGGTAAAAACTCAATGAGAACATAAGAACCTTGGAGACCATGTGTTAACCAAGATTGCTAATGACCTAAGAAGCATCACTCAAACTTTTGTGCACTTACTACCTTGGGCAAGAGGGGGGAAAACCCTAGACCTCTCTTGAACCCTATCTTCCAGAACCATGGTTAAGAGGGGGAGAGAATAAGCAATTGTGCAAACCATGAGTTAATCTTTAACCAAACTTTAAGTAACTTCTTAACCAGCAAGTGTGGAGGGAAATGTTGCAAAAAGACCCCTGGAGAAACCCCAAATCCATTCCTTAAGTGGATAGAGAGCTAGAGCTCTCTATTTCTCTCTAAGTCAAAAACTACACCTACACTAAAGATCAACCGTGTTCACCTTGGAGATGGCACCAAAACCACCTATGTTCTATACCAAAAATGTGGCATACCACCTAGGGCACCCACTGGAAAAAGTTGAGCCCGAGACTTTGACGTTTGACATGCCCTGGCATGGTTTTTGTCGCGAGGTGGGCAGAGTGACATACCTGATTTGGCGACCGAAGATCTCCCTACCTAGGCCATATCTGCCATGGCAACTCACGAATGAGAGACAGCCCTAGGTGCCAGGAAAATACTCGCGCCGGATTTTTGCCAAGATTCGCACGTTTGCGACTTGGGTGAGCTGTGAAACACGGGCAGAAGAAAAGCTCCACGTGTTCGACGAGCTCTGTGCACGCCAGAGCACGCCCGCGCGCGCCCCGCGTCGCGCCAACGGCCAGCCGACGCCATGGCCCGCGCCCGCGCCTATAAAGCCCGCTCGGGCGTCGACCACACTCTTCCACGCACGCTCAAACCCCATCGGAGCTCAACTCACCGCCGTTTGCCCGTACGCGGCGTGTCCGCGGCCACCCGAGCCCCTGCCGCCGTAGACCAGCCAGCCTAGCCTTTCCCAACCCCGTCCAACCCTCGGAGACGAGTGAGCACACCTCGGTGAAGCTCCCCGAGCGAGGAATCGAAGTCTGCTTCGCCGGAGAGGCCAGTCCACGGTCGCCGGAGTTCACAACCCCGCCGGAGTGCGTGGACCAGGTAATCCACTGAACCATTTTCTGATTCATTGTGCACACAGTCTCTATGTCACCCCATGAAGCTCACCGTGCCATTGGATTGAACCAGATCGCCTTGATTTGGCCGGCACACCCACCGCCGACGAGGACACCCGCCTGCGCACGTTGACCGAGCGATTCCGGCCATCCCCGCCATCGAGTCGTACATCGCTATGACCGCCAGAGCCTCCCCGAGCCAACCCCGCCCTTCGCCGGACCTATCTCGCCGCCGGTAGGCCGCGCCACCCTTTTCTTTCTTGCGGGCACTGTTTAAACCTAGGGAAGGACCGCAGGGGAGAAGAGAAGAAGTCTGGGGGGTTTTGTGAAATGTCAGAGACTCAAATGAATAGTATCGTGGGGGTATAACTGAGAGAGTTAGTTTGGAAATAACCCAGGGTCCTCGGTGTAAACTGCTTTTCCAGAAAACCTTTATTAAATCTGATTTTAAATTTGAACAGAACTTTACTAATTCATAACTTCTGTTTTATTCATCCAAATTTAGTCAAACCAATTTTGTCAGACTCTAAATAATGTAAACTACTTAGGAAAAATATAAAACCCCTATGTACTACAGAAAACTTTAGGGTTCTGATTTAATTGTTGTTTTGACCAAAAGCTAAATAATAGGGATAAAAATAGTTGCACTATTTGACTAGGGTTAGAAAAATTTGGAGAAGTTTATATCCACCTACTGATTTGTTTAAAAATGTTGAACCTCTTTGTCCAACCCATTAAGTTAGTTTTTGCCATTTATTTTACAATATGCTTAAGATAAAGAAAAATGGAAAAGGTGATTAAAATGATGAACCAGAGGGCACCCCTATTTTTGTTAGGGTACTTATTCAATGTAATTCACTAGAAAAATCTGTCATACCTTGGTTTAGTATAAAGTAAGTAGGATCCCTTTTATTTTAAGAAAACAAGGAAAACATAGAGAAACCCTACAAAAATAACCCCAGGGTGAAAACACCCCAACCCTTGGGATAATTAATGTTTTGTTATTAAGAAATTAGGAAAAATATGAAATCTGCTGTTTGACATTTTTCAAATAACAATGTAGTAGAAAGTGCCTTTTTTGGCATTTAACTTTAGAAAATTATAACTAAATGACCATCCCTTAGCTTTCTGTGATTTTTGGCACAAAATCCTATTATTACTATTAGATGCCAACAAAAATAACCCTTAAGACAGAACTCACCTCTAATTAAGAGATATAGTGCAAAGTGGCCCATTTTACACAACTTTTGTTATTTTTGTCTAAAGCATAGTCTTTTTATTTTAAACCTCAAATTCCTAGAACAGGCTATAATGACCAATGGCAACCCACTGTAATTTTTATAGAATTTTTGGAAAATATTAAACCACTGTCGTAGTTGAAACCTACACTAGAAACCATAAATAGAAAATAAAGAAAGGGAAATATAAATAACAGAAAATTAGTGTCATCCTAAAACTCTTTATAACTTGTCCACTGAAATATATAAAGGCAATACCAATTCCTATGCCTATCCCTAGCAAAACCTAAACCTAGAAGTGATAAGCATAAACCATTAAAAGCCACGTATGACCCAGAAACCCTAAGTTACTCATTAACTTAGTTTTTCTTCTCTTAACATAATGTTATTAAATCCTGCATAATCATGACATACATGTTCATTGCATTTCGATAGACTGTAACCTTGCTGACGGAGAGTACGTCCTCGTGCCGGAGCAAGGAGCTGCTCAGGAGGTGGCCCCGGATCCAGCACCCGAGCCTGCACCAGAGGATCTGCCTGCCACAGCCTTGGAAGGCAAGCCCCGGTTTATGCATAACCGTTTATATATGCTATTTTACTACACTTAATGTTTGTAGGCTTGTACTGTGCACTTTAAGTGTAGGAGTTGACTGAAACCTTAGTTGCATGAACTCAGGATTCTTTTGAGATGGATACTAGTATGCTAGGTCGAGTAGTTGCTTTAATAATTAGGGATCTCGGTAGAAGTCGAGTGATTTTTCTAGCACTCGCGCGAGGTCAGGAATTGGTTGTACCCACTTTCATATCATAATGATGCTGGTCTGTGGACAACAATCCATGGGGATTGGTTGTCTACGAGATGAAAAATTGGAATAAGGATTAACGTGCGGATACTTGTGTCAAGCGTTTGAACGTACTAAACACATACCGAGAAATATGGTAAATCGGTAAGCCTAGTACTTGAGTGAACCTGCCCGCAGACATATCCCCTCACGCGACCTGAGACGTGGTCTCCCATTCCGGTTATGGTGGGTACAAGTGCGGTCACTGCACGACGGCAGTCGGGGTCAGTGAGGCATTGTACGCCAAGGCGGTGAGCCCTGATCTGTTGCCAGGGAATCGATGGGGACGGTTGATGTGTGTGGGGACGGAGTGCCCCTACATGTCGTGTGTTTAGGTTTACCTTGCAAGGATAAAAACTCGATTCGAATCGTCTGCTTCTCGCAGCTAATGAGACTGCTTGATCCATTGTACTGCATTGAGTAACAAGTGGAAATATGATGAGTTGATATAAGATGTTGATTGCTAATAATGTTTGCTACTATGAATGAGTAGATAGTACACAGTTAGCCTTAAGAGAGTCACACTTAAATTGACAAAGTTAAAACTTGACTTAGAAACTCAGCTAGTGCTTTTGGCAACCAAACCCCACAGCCAAACAGCTGCATGTCTAGAGGTAGAGGAGTAGACTCCTCACACCGGGTAAGTCTAGCTGAGTATTAGTATACTCAGCCTTGCTTGTGGCATAATTTTACAGGTTCTTTGGAGGACATGGTTGCTGGAGTGACTTGGCCGTCCATCTTGCCACCGGGTTGGACTGTCGAGTGGGACCCTACCTCGGCTGAGGAGGAGCATGAGGAGTGATGGGACAGGCTTCCCCATCTCTCTGTTTATTTACCGTTAGTTTTATTCCGCTGCACTTCGAACAATGATGACTACTTTTGCAAAACTCCGATGGTGATGTAATAATTTTAATACTCTTACATGCATGGTTTTATGCTTTATTGTATTTGCTCTGTGACTCACCATCGAGTGAGATTGTGGTACTTGATCCTGTCAGTGGCCGTGTCGGACTAGATCCGAGGGATTGACGGGTTATTCCCATTTAAGTGTGGTCTAGCCTCTAGGGCGGGCTTAGGCACTTAAGTTGGAATAATTTGGGCAGTTCCGCCACAGCTGGTATCGGAGCTTGTACCACCACAGAGGAATCAATAAAATATAAATACCATCCTTTTCCGAAGTAAAACTTGATAGAAACAATGTTGGATAGATAGTAGGACGAGCAGGATAGACCTAGGACGTGAAGCCTTAGGATGATAGAAGGGTAGCAAGGTGGCTAAGTGATTAGGCCCTACAGGCCACCTTAAAGGATGGGAGTTCTTCCCTATCCCCTTTACATTGATGTGAGGTCGCTTAGGACGAGCATGCATGCATTCTTAAATTAAACAAATGGATAATTGAGTAAAGACTTAAAAACAAAATGATAACCAACTAAGTATCCCAATACCATTTTTTATAGTTGGAGAGCAGCTGAGTCTTATTTTTCTTGTTCTTTTTATAATTCTTTTTCTTTTACTTACGCTTAATCGTACACAGATGACTTCCCACGGATCCTCAGACGACGGAAATGCACTGTCCCACACTGACGGGCTTGCGCGAGAGGGCTTTCCCCGCATTTTGTGGGAGGTACTTCAGGGGGCCAGATACACGACGTCTCCTCAGTACGCGGTGCAGCAGTTTGAGAAGCATCGGGTGCCCCGCTGTAGGGTGAGGATGACCCTGGAGCCTCATCCCCTGCAGCCAGGCTGGCGTTCACTGGACTCTGAGTCCTTTGGATACTGGGCTGAGGACACGATCGAGGCAATTGCTCTGCACGGGTTGACCACTTTCTGCGGATTCCATCCCTTGGAGCTGTCTACCCACCCCATTGGCTTGTTCCCCGCGGAAAGGGAGGACGACCCAATGTGGAAGGATCGGGTGGAGCATGCCAAGGACATCTGGGCCATCTACCCAGGTCAAACCGCGCACTTGACCGTACGGTGCATGAATGCTCTGTACCGTCTGCAAGTGATGCGCGGTGAGGCGATGTCCCATCTGATGGCACTGTTGGAGGCGACAAAGATCACTTTGGACAACAGAGAGGAGCTTGTGGTTGATTTGTCCACTGAGATGGTGGAAAAGGATTTGCAGGTGGAGCAGCTATCCAATGAGATCCAAGAGTTGGAGGAATTAGTGGGGACCAGGGAGAACACCATCGAGGTTCTCGAGGATCAGCTCCTTAACACTCAGCAGCAGCTAGCTGAGGCTAATGAGCACCTGGATATGCATCACCAGGAGATCCAGGAAATGGAGGCCAACGAGAACGTCGACATCGAGGGAGGAGAGGAGCCTGCCTCCAGTGTGGACACTGCTGGCTCAAGGAGACCACCTTCCCCCGAGTCGAGTGTTGCCTCGTTCGCTCACTAGGTGTCCGGGATAGAGTTAGAAGTCGGTGATGGTAGGACTCCTCGCAGCTAGCTTAGCTTTTGCACCCTTAGGGTACTAGGCTAGGTAGAGTTGAGTCTTTTGGGACCATTGATGTAATCATGTTAAACTCTTTTGGAAGCATGGTTGGTGGATGCTATTAGTTTTAAATTTGGAAAGAAAAGTTTATGCCTTTTTAAATCCTCTATATTTATGTCCAGAATCTATCATTTCGCCTTTTTGACTCTTTCGCCGCGAGTAAACCGTGAACTTGAAGATGTGTATTAAGTATATATGTGGTTTTCCAGATGGCCGGGAGACAGCGTCGCGGTCAGAATGAGCGCGCTCCTCCACCGCCACCACCGCCTCCCACTCTGCAGGAGCTAATGGCTCAGCAGAATGAGATCTTGAGGCAGCTAGCTCAGCGTCAGCCACCACCTCAGCATTATGGTGGTGGGGACCATCAGCGTCACCCCACGGCAGCTACCTACCAGGAGTTCCTCAGTACCCAGCCTCCATTGTTCACAAGGGCAGAGGACCCACTTGATGCAGATGTGTGGTTAAGAGTAGTGGAATCCAAATTCCCGCTACTCCATGGAGCCTGTTTAGAGGTCACTAAAGTCAGGTTCGCCACCCAGCAGCTTCGCGGACCCGCAAGGACTTGGTGGGACCATTTCCTTGCCATGCAGCCAGAGGATCGAGAGGTGGAGTGGAGAGAGTTCAAGGCAGCTTTCCGGGGACACCACATACCAGCCAGGATTATGGACCGAAAGCTCAACGAGTTTCTGGCACTCACTCAGGGCAACAGGACAGTATTGCAGTATGCTCAGGCTTTTAATGACCTGTGCCAGTATGCTGGGTATCATGCAGATACGGACGAGAAGAAGAGAGACAGGTTCAGGAGGGGGCTCAGCACTAAGCTCCGTGACCGTCTCAACACCGTCAGGGCCAACAGCTACAATGAGTTGGTCAACATGGCTATCTCCCAGGAGGACTGTATCACAGCTCGTCAGGCCGAAAAGAAGAGGAAGACCCCTGTGGCAGGACCCTTAGCTCAGCCACAGCGCTTCAGGATTGTGTCTGACACTCAGAACAGGGGACCCCAGCAGCAGCAAGGGAGATGGGTGATCCGACCGCAGCAGCAGCAGCAGGCACCCAACCGCACCCAGTTTCCGGCTCAGAGGAACAATCAGCAGCAGCAGCAGTATCGCCAGGCAAATGACAATAGGTGTTTCACATGCGGCAACACCGGACACTATGCCAAGAATTGCCCCAGGAACTAGCAGAGGCAAGGGCAGAATGTTAATCAGAATCAAGGCAAGAGACAGAAGGTGCAAGTGAGGCAGGGCAGGCTAAACTTCATCACCATGGCTGATATTCCAGAGGGAGCACCCGTCATGACTGGTATCTTTACAGTTTTGAATTATCCTGCTATTGTTCTTTTTGATTCTGGTGCATCGCATAGTTTTATCAGTGCCAAATTTAGTGCCAAGTGTCAGTTGCCTTTTCACCACACCAATGGGGGTATCACAATTTCAACACCAGGAGGCAGGGTTGCCACCTACCAAATCAACAAGAATGTGCCTTTAAAGTTTGGTAGTCTGATAATCAAAACTAACCTCCTCATTTTGGGCTTGGATAGTGTGGATATCATATTGGGAACTGACTGGTTGACCAGGAATCAGGCTGTGATGGATATTGCAGCTAGGGCCATTGAGGTGCACTCACCAACTTGTGGTGAAACCACACTATATTTGCCTGACCAAGGTTGTACCTGTTCCTGTGCCTTCGTCATGCTAGAATCCCCGGTAGAAAAGATCCCAGTGGTCTGTGACTACCCAGATGTTTTCCCAGATGAATTGCCAGGGATGCCACCTGACCAAGACATTGAGTTCGCAATCGAATTGCAACCCGGGACTGCTCCTATCTCCAAGAGACCATATAGGATGCCTCCCGCGGAACTGGCAGAACTGAAAAAGCAATTGCAAGAGTTGTTGGACAAGGGATTTATTCGCCCAAGTACTTCACCATGGGGATGTCCAGCCCTATTTGTGAAGAAAAAGGATGAGAGCTTGAGAATGTGTGTTGACTACCGCCCTCTCAATGCGGTGACTATCAAGAACAAATACCCACTGCCCCGCATTTATGTTCTGTTCGATCAGTTGGTAGGAGCCAAGGTATTCTCCAAGATAGATCTTCGCTCAGGTTACCATCAGATCAAGATCCATGCCAGCAATATTCCCAAGACGGCCTTCTCAACCAGATATGGGCTTTATGAGTTTTTGGTGATGTCTTTTGGGCTGACCAATGCCCCGGCTTATTTCATGTACCTGATGAACTCAGTATTTATGCCAGAATTGGACAAGTTCGTGGTCGTTTTCATTGATGATATTCTGGTTTATTCCAAGAATGAAGCCGAGCACACCAAACATTTGCATACTGTACTTCAGAGACTGCGTGACCATCGGTTGTATGCCAAGTTGTCTAAATGTGAATTTTGGCTGAAGGAGATTAAATTCTTGGGTCACACAATTTCTCAGGATGGGATATCAGTTGATCCTGAGAAGGTACAAGAGGTGATGAATTGGAAACCCCCGACTACAGTGAAGCAAATTCGAAGTTTTCTGGGATTGGCAGGGTATTATCGACGATTTATTCCGGATTTCTCCCGAATTGCCAAACCAATGACTGAACTGTTGAAAAAGGAGTCAAGTATGATTGGAGCCAAAAGTGCGAAGATGCCTTTCATACTTTGAGGCAGCATCTGACAACAGCCCCGGTGCTGGCTCAACCTGACAACACCAAGCCATTTGAAGTTTATTGTGATGCTTCCGGTACGGGATTGGGATGTGTCTTGATGCAAGAGAACAGAGTCATTGCTTATGCTTCCCGAGCACTCAGGCCCCATGAGCAGAACTACCCTACACATGATCTGGAATTGGCCGTTGTGGTTCATGCTCTTAAGATATGGAGACACTACTTGATGGGAGCCCACCGTAACATTTACACTGATCACAAGAGCCTCAAATACATCTTCACTCAGGCAGATCTGAACATGAGGCAGAGGAGATGGTTGGAGTTAATCAAGGATTATGATTTAGAGGTGCATTACCATCTTGGTAAAGCCAATGTTGTGGCAGATGCCTTGAGCAGAAAGGCTCAGTGCAATTGTATGAGCATGGATGCCAGAGTTACCACTCTGTGCGATGAACTGTGCAAGCTGAATCTGGAAGTTGTTTCTTCGGGTGACTTAGGTTATATCTCGGTAGAGCCCACATTGCAAGAGCAAATAGTCAGTGCACAGATTGAGGATAAGGGTGTTCAGGTCATCAAGGAAATGATCAAGCAGAAGGCAGAGAAATACAAATGCTTCCGCCAGGACAGCAAGGGAATTCTATGGTTTGGAGATCGATTGGTTGTTCCCAAGGACCCTGAGCTCAGAAAGAAGATATTGGATGAAGCTCACCTTTCCAAATTCTCCATGCACCCTGGTAGCAACAAAATGTATCATGATCTCAGATCTTTATATTGGTGGACCAGAATGAAGAGGGAAATTGCCAAGTATATATCCGAGTGTGACACCTGCCAGAGAGTCAAAGCCAGTCATTTGAAGGCAGCAGGCCCTTTGCAACCCCTTCCCATACCATCTTGGAAGTGGGAGGACATTTGCATGGACTTTATCGTAGGATTGCCCAATACCTCCAGGCACCATGATTCCATTTGGGTTATTGTGGACAGATTGACCAAGACTGCTCATTTCTTGCCAGTGCATACCACCCACAAGACAGAGAAGTATGCGGAAATTTATGTTGATCAAATAGTGCGATTGCATGGTATTCCAAAGACCATTATATCTGACAGAGGAGCACTGTTTGTGGCACGCTTTTGGGAGCAGCTCCAAGAATCACTTAGGACCCATGTCATACGAAGCTCAGCATACCATCCCCAAACAGATGGCCAGACAGAAAGGGTAAACCAGATTTTGGAAGATATGTTAAGGGCATGTGCACTACACTACGGAAAGGATTGGGACAAGTGTCTTTTCTTGGCAGAATTTTCTTACAATAACAACTATCAGTCCAGTCTAAAGATGGCACCTTTTGAAGCTTTGTATGGGAGAAGATGTAGAACCCCGCTGAATTGGTCTCAAGCAGGAGAAAGGGAAATATTTGGGCCAGATTTGGTACTTGAGGCAGAGGAAAAGGTCAGAGTTATTACAAAGAACCTAGAAGCTGCTCAGGCCAGGCAAAAGAGCTATCATGACAAGAGGCGGAAGCCTCTACAGTTTGAAGTGGGAGATCATGTTTATCTTAAGGTATCACCCACCAAGGGTGTCTAGAGATTCGGAATTAAGGGCAAGTTAACTCCTCGTTACATTGGACCCTATGAGATAAAAGCAAGTTGTGGACCCGTAGCCTATCAATTGGGATTGCCACCTCACATGTCAGCAATTCACAATGTGTTCCATGTATCTCAGCTGCGGAAATGTGTTCGCCTACCCACTGAAGTGCTACCGGAACCAGATCTTGAGATAGAACCAGACTTATCTTATCAAGAGTACCCAGTTAAGGTATTGGATCAGAAGGAGAGATCAACACGGGTGAGGTCAATTAGAATGTATAAAGTTCAGTGGAGCCACCATTCAGCAGAGGAAGCTACATGGGAGACTGAGGATTTTCTACGCTCCCGCTTCCCCGACTTTCTGCCCAAAGGAGTCGGTACGTAACCCCAAAAACCCCACCCCCACCTGCCCTTTGAATACAATTATGAGAAAAATTTAGATGACAAGGATAGTCTAAGTTGTGGATTTAGCTTAAAAAGGGCTTCCTTCTGAAGTTGCAAAGAGAATGACATTCGAAGAGCAGTTAACAAGAGAAACTTGAGTATAAGAAGGAGTAGGCCATCAACGTGCCTTCGTAGCACCCTCTAGAGGACTCTGCCTAAAATCTCGGGACGAGATTCCTTTAAGGGGGGAGGGCTGTAACACCTCAGGTGTTACCATGGCTAGAGCACACCTTGGTACTAAGGACTGTGATCACATGTGGTAAAAACTCAATGAGAACATAAGAACCTTGGAGACCATGTGTTAACCAAGATTGCTAATGACCTAAGAAGCATCACTCAAACTTTTGTGCACTTACTACCTTGGGCAAGAGGGGGGGAAACCCTAGACCTCTCTTGAACCCTATCTTCCAGAACCATGGTTAAGAGGGGGAGAGAATAAGCAATTGCGCAAACCATGAGTTAATCTTTAACCAAACTTTAAGTAACTTCTTAACCAGCAAGTGTGGAGGGAAATGTTGCAAAAAGACCCCTGGAGAAACCCCAAATCCATTCCTTAAGTGGATAGAGAGCTAGAGCTCTCTATTTCTCTCTAAGTCAAAAACTACACCTACACTAAAGATCAACCGTGTTCACCTTGGAGATGGCACCAAAACCACCTATGTTCTATACCAAAAATGTGGCATACCACCTAGGGCACCCACTGGAAAAAGTTGAGCCCGAGACTTTGACGTTTGACATGCCCTGGCATGGTTTTTGTCGCGAGGTGGGCAGAGTGACATACCTGATTTGGTGACCGAAGATCTCCCTACCTAGGCCATATCTGCCATGGCAACTCACGGATGAGAGACAGCCCTAGGTGCCAGGAAAAGACTCGCGCCGGATTTTTGCCAAGATTCGCACGTTTGCGACTTGGGTGAGCTGTGGAACACGGGCAGAAGAAAAGTTCCACGTGTTCGACGCGCTCTGTGCATGCCAGAGCACGCCCGCGCGCGCCCCGCGTCGCGCCAACGGCCAGCCGACGCCATGGCCCGCGCCCGCGCCTATAAAGCCCGCTCGGGCGTCGACCACACTCTTCCGCGCACGCTCAAACCCCACCGGAGCTCAACTCACCGCAGTTTGCCCGTACACGGCGTGTCCGCGGCCACCCGAGCCCCTGCCGCCGTAGACCGGCCAACCCAGCCTTTCCCAACCCCGTCCAACCCTCGGAGACGAGTGAGCACACCTCGGTGAAGCTCCCCGAGCGAGGAATCGAAGTCTGCTTCGCCGGAGAGGCCAGTCCACGGTCGCCGGAGTTCACAACCCCGCCGGAGTGCGTGGACCGGGTAATCCACTGAACCATTTTCCGATTCCTTGTGCACACAGTCTCTACGTCACCCTGTGAAGCTCACCGTGCCATTGGATTGAACCAGATCGCCTTGATTTGGCCGGCACACCCGCCGCCGACGAGGACACCCGCCTGCGCACGTGGACCGAGCGATTCCGGCCATCCCCGCCATCGAGCCGTACATCGCTGTGACCGCCAGAGCCTCCCTGAGCCAACCCCGCCCTTCGCCGGACCTATCTCGCCGCCGGTAGGCCGCGCCACCCTTTTCTTTCTTGCGGGCACTGTTTAAACCTAGGGAAGGACCACGGGGGAGAAGAGAAGAAGTCTGGGGGGGTTTTGTGAAATGTCAGAGACTCAAATGAATAGTATCGCGGGGGTATAACTGAGAGAGTTAGTTTGGAAATAACCCAGGGTCCTCGGTGTAAACTGCTTTTCCAGAAAACCTTTATTAAATCTGATTTTAAATTTGAACAGAACTTTACTAATTCATAACTTATGTTTTATTCATCCAAATTTAGTCAAACCAATTTTGTCAGACTCTAAATAATGTAAACTACTTAGGAAAAATATAAAACCCCTATGTACTACAGAAAACTTTAGGGTTCTGATTTAATTGTTGTTTTGACCAAAAGCTAAATAATAGGGATAAAAATAGTTGCACTATTTGACTAGGGTTAGAAAAATTTGGAGAAGTTTATATCCACCTACTGATTTGTTTCAAAATGTTAAACCTCTCTGTCCAACCCATTAAGTTAGTTTTTGCCATTTATTTTACAATATGCTTAAGGTAAAGAAAAATGGAAAAGGTGATTAAAATGATGAACCAGAGGGCACCCCTATTTTTGTTAGGGTACTTATTCAATGTAATTCACTAGAAAAATCTGTCATACCCTGGTTTAGTATAAAGTAAGTAGGATCCCTTTTATTTTAAGAAAACAAGGAAAACTTAGAGAAACCCTACAAAAATAACCCCAAGGTGAAAACACCCCAACCCTTGGGATAATTAATGTTTTGTTATTAAGAACTTAGGAAAAATATGAAATCTGCTGTTTGACATTTTTCAAATAACAATGTAGTAGAAAGTGCCTTTTTGACATTTAACTTTAGAAAATCATAACTAAATGACCATCCCTTAGCTTTCTGTTATTTTTGGCACAGAAGCCTATTATTACTGTTAGATGCGAACAAAAATAACCCTTAAGACAGAACTCACCTCTAATTAAGAGATGTAGTGCAAAGTGGCCCATTTTACACAACTTTTGTTATTTTTGTCTAAAGCATAGTCTTTTTATTTTAAACCTCAAATTCCTAGAACAGGCTATAATGACCAATGGCAACCCACTGTAATTTTTACATAATTTTTGGAAAATATTAAACCACTGCCGTAGTTCAAACCTACACTAGAAACCATAAATAGAAAATAAAGAAAGGGAAATATAAATAATAGAAAATTAGTGTCATCCTAAAACTCTTTATAACTTGTCCACTGAAATATATAAAGGCAATACCAATTCCTATGCCTATCACTAGCAAAACCTAAACCTAGAAGTGATAAGCATAAACCATTAAAAGCCACGTATGACCCAGAAACCCTAAGTTACTCATTAACTTAGTTTTTCTTCTCTTAACATAATGTTATTAAATCCTGCATAATCATGACATACATGTTCATTGCATTTCGATAGACTGTAACCTTGCTGACGGAGAGTACGTCCTCGTGCCGGAGCAAGGAGCTGCTCAGGAGGTGGCCCCGGATCCAGCACCCGAGCCTGCACCAGAGGATCTACCTGCCACAGCCTTGGAAGGCAAGCCCCGGTTTATGCATAACCGTTTATATATGCTATTTTACTACACTTAATGTTTGTAGGCTTGTACTGTGCACTAAAGTGTAGGAGTTGACTGAAACCTTAGTTGCATGAACTCAGGATTCTTTTGAGATGGATACTAGTATGCTAGGTCGAGTAGTTGCTTTAATAATTAGGGATCTCGGTAGAAGTTGAGTGATTTTTCTAGCACTCGCGCGAGGTCAGGAATTAGTTTGTACCCACTTTCATATCATAATGATGCTGGTCTGTGGACAACAATCCATGGGGATTGGTTGTCTACGAGATGAAAAATTGGAATAAGGATTAACGTGTGGATACCTGTGTCAAGCGTTTGAACGTACTAAACACATACCGAGAAATATGGTAAATCGGTAAGCCTAGTACCTGAGTGAACCTGCCCGCAGACATATCCCCTCACGCGACCTGAGACGTGGTCTCACATTCCGGTTATGGTGGGTACAAGTGCGGTCATTGCACGACGGCAGTCAGGGTCAGTGAGGCATTGTACGCCAAGGCGGTGAGCCCTGATCTGTTGCCAGGGAATCGATGGGGACGGTTGATGTGTGTGGGGACGGAGTGCCCCTACATGTCGTGTGTTTAGGTTTACCTTGCAAGGATAAAAACTCGATTCGAATCGTTTGCTTCTCGCAGCTAATGAGACTGCTTGATTCATTATACTACATTGAGTAACAAGTGGAAATATGATGAGTTGATATAAGATGTTGATTGCTAATAATGTTTGCTACTATGAATGAGTAGATAGTACACAGTTAGCCTTAAGAGAGTCACACTTAAATTGACAAAGTTAAATCTTGACTTAGAAACTCAGCTAGTGCTTTTGGCAACCAAACCCCACAGCCAAACAACTGCATGTCTAGAGGTAGAGGAGTAGACTCCTCACACCGGGTAAGTCTAGCTGAGTATTAGTATACTCAGCCTTGCTTGTGGCATAATTTTACAGGTTCTTTGGAGGACATGGTTGCTGGAGTGACTTGGCCGTCCATCTTGCCACCGGGTTGGACTGTCGAGTGGGACCCTACCTCGGCTGAGGAGGAGCATGAGGAGTGATGGGACAGGCTTCCCCATCTCTCTGTTTATTTACCGTTAGTTTTATTCCGCTGCACTTCGAACAATGATGACTACTTTTGCAAAACTCCGATGGTGATGTAATAATTTTAATACTCTTACATGCATGGTTTTATGCTTTATTGTATTTGCTCTGTGACTCACCATCGAGTGAGATTGTGGTACTTGATCCTGTCAGTGGCCGTGTCGGACTAGATCCGAGGGATTGACGGGTTATTCCCATTTAAGTGTGGTCTAGCCTCTAGGGCGGGGCTTAGGCACTTAAGTTGGAATAATTCGGGCAGTTCCGCCATAGTTCCCTGCATGCGTCCATGATGTCGATTGTTCTCAAGCTCTCTACGAAGGCAAAGAAACGTCAGCAGGACCCAGGGTCGCACCGCCAGCTACACTTCTACAAGGCTCAAGCATTTCTCCACTGGCCACGTTAGCACATAGCTACACCCCCCATATTGTCACACCCGGCTTTAAGGAACAAAGCCAGGTGCATCTCATACATGCGCCAAGAAGACAACATATATAATAACAGAGTGTATAGAGATAAATGTCATAAAACATCAGAGTATTTATTACATAGCGGAAGACTTATTACAAAATAAAAGAATAAGCATGAAACGAACTAAGGATCGTTGGCGCCAATGTCAACTGAGAAACGCCACCTAGATCAGATCATACTCCTCACCTTGTGGCTCCTCCTGAACCACCTGCTCTTCTCCTGTGGGGGGTGTGAGACAGCAAGAGTGAGCTCACATACGTTCATCGCTCAACAAGTCGTGGGGAATAATGTGACATGAACTCACCAAAGGTGGGAGCTCATGGAGTGTAAGGCTTATCAAAGAGAATGGTTAAAGCTGAGCATTGCTTTTAAGTAGTTGGTCAAAATTTTATTAGCAATTACTAAGTGTAAGTAAATACCAAACCTTAATAAATAATAGAACAAAATTAATAATAAACCCATGCATATGCAAATGACAAAATTGAATTTAAGTTCCATAATTTAATCATCAGAGAGTCCTGAGCTGCTCATGACCGTGAGCTCGGCTAGTATACCAGTTTTACACTCTGCAGAGGTTGTACCCTTTACCCACAAGTCATGTTACCCATCTGCCAAGGGGTCGCGACTCCCATACACCTCTACCTAGGAAGCGCGGCAGGGCAACACTACGAGGCCTTTACAAAGTTCCACTAGCTTCCGAAAACCCGCTACAGTTTATAGGAAGCTCCAATGCAGGGTTCTTGCCTGACCGCCATCGCAGCAAAATCAACCAAGGACCTCCCTACACTGACCACTCCTCTACTTCCCTTGCCCCTTTCGGGTAAGGTAGTCTTCCACTAGCTTTCCTAATTAGTCAGCCAAGGGCGTCCCATTAAACCCTTGTGGTGGCACGTGTTTCTCAAGTTAAGCTCTATGTTCCAATTAACATTAATGATCTTAACATGAACATAAATAGAATAACAAGAATAATTGGAACATAGATATAATAAATGATTATCCCAAAACCATGTAAAGCAATAGCGAACTACCCAAGTGATTCAGGGGTAAACAAGGTAATGAGATAAACAATCTAGGGTGTCCTATTGGGTCCCATCAAAATTAACCTATGCATGGATAAATGATATTAAAGAACATTATTGGGTAAAAAGTGGTCAAGGGCACAACTTGCCTTCAATGAGCTCCTGCTCAGCTACTTCTATCTGCTTGTTGGGGACCTTCGGCGTCCGAAGGTCCTCAAAAACAGGATTTAACAGTATTTCTGTAGAACAATGTGTGAACAGGTACCCTCGGACTAAAAGTTGGCATTGCAGTAGACCGGAATAATACGAAGCTTGATACAGAGCCGAAGGTGTTGAGCAGGAAAGCTTCGGTGTAACGGCAAAGAGTGGAACCGACTTAAAGATGAAAAGGCTATTCAGACCTCGATAGACTACTATAGAGTTATTATCAAATGTAAAGGGCATGAATGTAATTTTGTAAGGGCTGTGTCCCGTGTCTATAAATAGGTGAACAGTATCCCCGTACTGTTCACGTTGACTTGGCATTTGCTCCTGCGTCACACTTGTATTTTCATCTCCTTCCAAGCCGAAGGTACATTTATAATTCGATATTGTCTCTATTTCTCTATGATGATATAATAAAGTTAAATGAATGATGTTATATGATTATTCATGTTATCTTTTATGTTTTATATGCTTCGTCTTTCATTATCGTATATTGTGATGATGAAGGTTCGTCCTTCATGACCTTCGTCCGAAGATCGTTATATCCTAAGGGAAATAATGCTTTAAAAGACGAAGGACTTTACCGTTTAACATTCTCTGTGTTGCCTTGTTCTTAACTCATAGCACTTGAGAACAAGTCCCCAACACTGCTGCTCACCAGGATCCTCAGTCACGGTCTCTTCTACTCGCCACAATACAAACAAGCACAATATACAGGGAAAATTAACATCACACCAATCATGTGAACAAAATACACAGCAATATTCTACATATTAAAATAAAATCCTAGGAACAGGAATCATAATTTTTGGAGTTATAGATTTTAAGTTATGGATTTTCAAAGGTTTTATGTGTTTAATACAAGATTAAGTACTAGATAAATTTTAATGTGTCTTTCATGCCAAAACAGAGGCACCAATGGCTAGAAAATAATATTACAGAAATTTAGGAACTGGAATGGACCAATTTGGAGTTCATATGAATTTTCTACAAATTAAACAAGTTTTAACATTTATTTATGCATTATAAATCTATTTCTGTGATTATTTCCTATTTTCCCAAGTCTCTGGATCGGGCCTCAAATAAAGAGAAGTGCAGGGGCAAGCGTGTAAGAATCCCAATGACTCAATGCACTGCTCCCGCGGACCGCGGGTTGATTCCTATATTGTGCGGGGTCTCGTTTATAAAATCACCAGCCGAAGGGGTACGCAACAATGTCCACCGTTCGATCCCAAACGGAACGCCAGGATTAGACTACTAGGGTAACTAGGCTATACACATTCTGGTCCATCGGATCGCTAACCAGTGGTCCACATCGATCGATACGCGGAGCGATCAGAGCCGTTTAATCACAGATCGACGCCCCAAAATTCCTCTCCCGAAACGGTACACCTATACTCTAATCGGGGCAGTTCGTACCCAGATCAAGGGTTCATGGCCACCACAACACATCGTTCTTCCTCCGGTCATCTGAGCGGTCAGGAGCAGAGCTCCACGGCGGCGCTGACGCCGGAGAAAACCGCTTGGCGGCTACCCCGACCCACCGCCAGTCTCCCTGGTGCACTACGATGAGACGACCATGGCGAATCCTATAGAAAAGTACTTACGTTGTGTTGCGGCGGAGGGGAGTTTCGCCCACAGGCAAGGCGGATCCACGACGAAAATGGCGCTCCGACGATGGATTGTCTCAGCCACACCGTATCTCCCCGTCGAATTGGTGGCCGAAGTAGTTCCCACGCTCCCAGGCGATGCTCTTTGTCTCCCTTCACGACCCCAATCGGCGCTGCAGGCACAGGTTCACAGTGGGGAGCGGTCCTATGGCGGCGGCCACGGATCTCTCCAATTCTCTCTCCCGAGCGCTCTCTCTTTCTGTGTTCGGGGCGACGACGACTAGGTGCAGTGGAGAGACAGGGTACGGGGCCAGGTTTCATTAGCCGCGACGCGAGGATCTCGGGCGGAAGCTCATCCATGCGGTCGATCCGGTCAACGCGGCGAGCTCCGCGACTTCGTTTGCGGAACAAACAGAGGATAGGGACGCGCCTGACGGACGGGCCCCACCGAGCGGTCCCAGCGTGCAGCGCGCAGTTCCGAGTTGGGCCGAAATGGGAGTACACGGCCCAATTAGGTTAGAATTCTTTTCTCTTTTTCTCTGATTTTCTTCTTCTCTTATTTTCAATTCCCAATTTGAATTTCAAGTATGACTTTGAGTTTTGTGCTCAGTTTTAAATATAGATTCTAATCATACCAGTATGTTTGAGTTTATTTGTTTATAAATTTTGTTTTATATTTTTATATTATTTCCTTCTTTCCCCTTTTTTTATGCCACTTCCAATTTTTCCTAAATTGTGCCTTTGGGATAAATCTGAAATTTCAAATCATTATTATATTTTTATTAGAGACACTATTATTATCATTCAATGCGCAAACAAAAGAAGTCCAGCATGATGCACGAGTTCATATGTTTGTATTTAGTATTTATTTGCAAGAAAACATGTCTTATGATTAAATCACACAACCCAAAGGGTTCCTTTAATATTCTCAATGATATGCCATGGGAACTCTATACTAGGTTTACACATATGTACAGCTGGACCATCCCCTTGTATCTATAAAAGGGGATGCCAGGGCCTTCTCAGAGGGAAAAAAAGAAAAAGAAGAGGCGGAGGCGTCAAGGACGATAGAGATGAACTCACTCAAACATCGAACTCCACTCCGCAACACTAGACTTCTCAAGAGACCTGGGACCCGTTCCCTCTCTCGCGAAGCTTGTAGCCCCTACTGCAAGCACCTCGGTGCAAGATAATATTAGCCTCATCCCCCCTCTAGTGTTTCATCTTGCATCAACCAATCTGGGCAGGGACACGCGGCACAAAATTCAATAGTCGGTTCGGTTGAGGGTCCCCCGGGTCCGAAACGCCGACACATGGTGAAAAGATAAGAAAGAGGTGAGTTTCCATGACTTAATTCAATTGATTATACTCCAATAATGTTTGTCTAAGTCATAGAGAAGCTCCCAACAAAAGCCAAGTCGAATTGAAGAAAACTTAGCTAAAAAGGACTTTAGCTTTGTTGTCTAGGCTTCACTAGACTGGTCTAGTGGGGGTCCGAGTTCGCAGAGAGCCCAAAACAAGGACTTCGGTGTCTTGATGCATGAGACGAGACCCTGCTATAAGAACTTCTTAGTCTCATGATTTTTAAATCACCGGACCATTTATAATGAGTGGTTCGGTGGTGCACTGGTCCTCGGCTCCAATGGCTCTTTGGCACGCAATGGCTACTTCAACGGTCGAGTGACACGTGGTGGTCCAATGGTGGACCAGACCGTTCCAGTGCTAGCCAGATTTGGAAGTCGCCATTCAAGATCCTGAAGGACCTACTACTGTTCCTGGTCCGGTGGTGCACCAGACCGGTGCGCCACCCGAAAGCATATTTTCTACATGTTTTTGGAGGAAACTACAACGACTTTGTGAGGCTTGTGGCTATAAATATACCCTCATTTCGACCTCCACAACACACCAAGCACTCCAAGAGCAAGTACTTCATTCCTACACATTTGTGAACCACGCCAAAGCGATTCGAGCGCCCTTTGTAGTGAGATTGAGTCGTGTTGCTGTCATGCTTGTGTTTTTGTCTTTTGGTGTTGTTTCTTTGCTCTTGTGTGTTCTACTCCTCCCTCTTGCTGTTCTTGGGGATTGTGCTCCCATCGAACTTGAATATGGCTACAAGATACTCCAATCTGTAGAGATCCTTACGAGAAGAATATAAAGAAGAATTGTGACCTTAAGTTGATCATTAGATCACTTGAGAAGGGTTGGTTGCAACCGTCATCTTTTAGGACACCACAACATGGATGTCTTGTCTGCTTGATTTTTGCTATTTACTCTTCCTCTCTATTTCTCTTGTTCTTTCTTCATTCTTCACTTGTGATATTGCTCAAGTTATAATTCTGCAATCTTGTGAGCAATCAAGTACAAGAATCTCTTCTCTCCCTCACTCTTGAATCGAGTTTTTAAGCTAACTCATATAGTGTGATTCAAGTTTTTGTTTAAGTTGTGAATTTCAGGTGTCACTTATTCATCCCTCTAGGTAGTCATCACTCATCAATTGTTATCAGAGCCTGACACTTCGTTTGAATCTAACCACTCGAAGTGATGCAGGGAGAAAACAAGAAGATGCCATTGGAAAACAACCCATGGAGGGAGGAAAGCCCCGCTGGCTCGACACATGAGGAAAGATAAAAATAAGCGAATTAAGAAGACCGTCTACTATGAGACAGATTTAACGTGATATAGTGTTCCGACTGAAGAGCATCTCCAACAAACTAGTCAAATGATTCGTCAAGCCAAATTTGGCTACTTAACAATAAAATAACTCTTCAACAGACTAGCTATCTAACTTGTCAAACTATCCGACTCTCTAAATTGGCTCTCTCGCTAGTTAAATTTGGCTATCCATCTGACTAACCAAACTAGATAGATAGTCTGTTAAACTAAGATGCTATATATAGAGTGTAATATTTATAAAAAAAGTTAAATAGAGAGTCAAATAGAGAGAAAAATAAAGAGTCTCGTAGAGATGCTCTGAGGATGTTTGAATGCACTAGAACTAATAGTTAGTTGGCTAAAAATTGTTAGTACAATTAGCTAGCTAACAAATAACTACTTAACTATTAACTAATTTACCAAAAATAGCTAATAGTTGAACTATTAGCTAGGGTATTTGGATGTCTCAATTAATTTTAGCCACTAACTATTATCTCTAGTGCATTCAAACACCCCGTTCACTAACGTTTTTAGATAAATAATTAATAGAATGTTATTTAAATAGTTGTTTACGGAGTTTTTCTCGTCGGTTTGCTTTCTTTGCTTCCAAATTAACTGCGAAGGCAAAGCCGTGCCGAAGGCCTCGCCGCGCCGCTCCCACACACTACACCCTCGCCGCCGCTGAGACTCGGCAAACTGCCTCCCGTTCCATGGGCTGCGTAGGATCCACCCCGGCCACCAAAGATGCCGGGGGAAGTAGCGGTAAGAGCTCACGATCCCGATCCCCAAGTTCTTTGCTTCGCTAGGCGATCCGTGCGGATGGAATCGGGGTTTTCTTGGGAAACTACGGTTCCTCAGTCTCAGGATTTCTAGGCCTCTTGTGAGGTGGCGATCTTGGGATGGCTTTGTGCAGCGCAGTGCGGTACTGGTTGCGTTGAAGGGAATTGCGACCGATCATGTGGTCGGAGCTCGGAAGGGATGGGGTCCTGGGTGGACTCCTTTAGTTCCAGTTGGGTAAGATTATGAATTCGAGGTCTTTGTAATTTTGTGAAGTCTTGTGGGCGATAAGAGTGATGCCGTTAAGGATCAAGTCGCGTGCAATTGATGTCCTGGTTTCCTGCTCGAAAGAATTGCCAGACGGTCGACGTTCTTGGAGCCGTAGTGATTTGTGGAATCCTTTGTTCTCTAGTATGCCTTTTGTAGACATTTGAGTTTGTGAGGAAACATTCCTGTGAATGGGGGATGGGCGGTTGGGCTTGTACTGCTCCTGTAATGGCAATAGGCCAATAGCAGAGTGTTCCTTCTGAAATATCTTAGTGCCATGTGACGTGAGCCTGAATTGGAACTGCCTTTTGCTTTTCAATATCAGATTTCTGAATACTGTGTGGATCATCATGCTATAAAAATTTCTGACATTTAGGTAGAAGAGCAGGATCTTAGATTCCATGAGGAGGCATTGGATTGTCTTGATGAGTTGTCCTTGTTTGTCGGTAGTGTCGTATCTAGAGGGTGGACAGGGTGGACCCTCTGATTTTGATTTGCTACAGTAGTCAGTATATAGATGGTTTTAATTTATTTTTCCTTTTGATTCTCATATGTCGTATGACTTAAAATGCAAACTCATTTATTTATTTTGATTTTCATAAGATTGGACCACCCTAACTTAAATCCTAGATTCACCACTATTTGTTAGTACCATAGCTGTGTGCGGTAATATGATGAGCTGCTGTGAGAGATATATGGTCAACTTGGCAGTGTGTACTGTGTAGTGACATACTTGTCTCTGAACCTTCAAGACGACTGATGACAATATAGTGTGTGCCGTTGAATTCTATGAATAAGTGGCCAAAATGAAGCATGGATATTTTTTTTTTCAAAACTGCCAAAGGAAAATGCATGGCCTGTATTAATGTAGAAGGGAGAAGCATGGATAATAAGCATGCTTATCCTTCAGAGTGATCCTTGGGTAAAATCTTTTATGCTTGATCTGTCTGTTTCTCTATTTGATAATATGCACATTCATAGCATCATCAACCCTTTCTACATGCGCTCACGCTGTGTTGTACGTTGACCATCAACCCTTGGGGGTTGAATGTAAATGTAGCGCCCGCCCATAGTAGCCTGTAATAGTTTGCCAATAGGGCCCATGTGTGGTTGTGGTTGGTGGGTTTAATAATACCTTTGATGCTTAGGTGGGTGATTGTCGCTCCAAACGTAGCACCTCTGGGCTAACCCTTTTACACGAATCGATGATGAAAGTGTAAGGGAGGTGCTATGCATATACAAGCCTGTTTCACGTGAGACGTTAGGAGCTAGTCCGTAAGCAGATTTTGGACGCGGGGTGTTAAACCTATGCATTTGTTTAGAGCGACTCATAGTTCTGATTTTGGATGCCTATACAGTTATGACCAAATAAATTTACAATTGCCATTCTTTCTCTGGCATTTTTTCTTACAGCAATGCAATGAGCAATATTATATGTTTAGATGTGGCCCATTTCCATATTTCAAGTAACATGGCACTTCATGAAGATTTAAATATTAGGAATATAAACATAATATTCTTTCTGTTTACATTACATAGAATTATACTTCTGTGGGTTCAGCTGAGCACAGTAGCTTATTTTCTGAATCATAATAGTCAATGTTTATTGAGTAATATTGTTGAAGTTGTATTTACATCTGGTTCTCAGCCATACTACAGTTGCCCTCTTGGTTTCTGGATAATCAGCTGGTTTGCTCACGCAATCGGTACTATGAATTGGCAGGAAGAATAAACTTGCTAGTTGCCCTAGAAGATGCATATATTTGTGTTGACTAGACTACACAGTAAGGAAGTAGTTACACCAGGTGCCCTCTTGGTTTCTGGACAACCAGCTGGTTTGGTCATGCAATTGATACCATGAATAGGAAGAATAAGTTTGCTAGTTGCCCTAGAAGATGCATATATCTGTGTTGACTAGACTACATAGTAAGAAAGCAGTTACCTAGTACAAAGAATAATGGTAGGAACTATAAAGGTTAAATCTAAAGATTTGCATTTTTTTTGTTCCTTCAAAATGTGTGCAAGGGAATCTCTGATTTGCTTACTCTCAGTTTTATTTATGTATGAGCATGTCCCTGCCTTGTATCATGTTCTTTCACAGCATCCTTGTACTATCACAGTCATGGCACTTTTACTGATTTACTACACTGATTAAACTTTGAAGATTCTACATGCTTAACTAAGATGATGTTTGTCACCTTATCTAGTGATGTTTATGTTATTATATGCAGATGTCAATCATGGCACTAAGAGAGTGAGGAAACCCAAAGCTTGGAAGCATCCCCAACCGATAACCATGGCCCAGCTCAGGCAGATGCGTGAGGAGTTTTGGGACACCGCTCCTCACTACGGTGGTCAGAAAGGTATTCTCAGTTCTCATCTTTGGTTTTGTTTACTTGTCCCCGGTATCTTGTTTTGATTTGTATAAGTTGAGCTAATTCATCTTACTTTTATCTGCTTGGATGCATAAATGCTTATATTTCTAGTTGGCGCTATTCTTACTCCTTGCACTAACCATTTTGAACCTTGTACAGAAATCTGGGATGCCCTTCGAGTTGCATCAGAGTCTGAGGTATCCCATGCACAGGCTGTTGTGGAAAGTGCAGGCATAATTGTTTCTAATGCCGATCTGACTCTCTGCTACGATGAAAGGGGTACGGCTTTTTCTGCTTGATTCTTTGGCTTTCTGTTATCCTTTCACGTTTGTTCATTTGTTTTAATTTAGTTCCGTTTTAACATTCCAGGTGCTAAGTATGAATTGCCCAAGTATGTTTTGAGTGAACCAACCAACCTGATCCGAGACAGCTGAACGGCAGCCGGCCGTAGGAAGACCCACCGATGTAAAAACTGTAAATGACTGCAGATGCCGCCAAATTGGTCCCTTGCTTGTGGTAACTGGAGTGCCTCGAGTAACCTTCAGATTTGCTTTGGCAACTTTCGGCAATAGGGTTTTCCAGTTCTAGTGTTCAGATAAAAAAAAACTTTTGCGTACCCTCGTCTATTGTTCTTGGTTCTACTGTAAACATGAGTCTGCTTAGAATTCTTTGGAGCGAGAATGCTGCTGAGATTGTTCTCGTCCACTATCATGATACAAGCTGGAGCATACGTTTTAGAAACTTGTCACATCTCGTGCAACTAATTATATTATTATGTGGTCTGGTCTGACATTTGAAATGAAATGCATGATAAGGAGCAAATCGCAATCTAATTTTTACATTATCGCAACATATCCGATGATACTGGAGTTTTACATTATTATCATGAGAATGATGCTGATTCATCTAGTGGTAGTGTTGCGTGGAGTCTGAGAACCTGAACCGGCTGAATGCCTCCTCCATCGCCATCACCATCGCCAGCAGGTCCAGATCCATCCCTCCTCCGTCTTCGTCGGCGACGCTCCTCTCGCAGAGCGCGAACCGGCACACCGGGCAGCTGCCGTGCCCCTGCACCCAGGGAGCGATGCACCCCTGGTGAAACGTGTGGTTGCAGGGCGTGACCGCAACCTGCTCTCCAGGCAGGAACGTCTCCAGGCATATGGTGCAGACCTTCTCCTCTTCACTGGTTTCCTTCCCTGTCCGGAGGTTACCTCTGCCGCCGCCGCCATGCTTCTGCTGCTGCCTGTATTCGTCCTTCCTCAGCTGATCCATGGCCTCTCTGAACTCCTCGTTGGTCAGTCCAGCGTCTCCTCGCCTGTGTCTCGGGTTTAGGGGCGCGCCACTGCCGCTGCTGCCATGGACACGGTGGATATGGAATGGTGGCTGCAACGGGTGCCTGAGCACAACATCAGTTGGCGGGCAGATGGTACGGGTGATGATATCGTCAAGTTTCCAAAAGTTCAGTGCAACTGAAGCTCCTCAGATTGAAAACGCAGGAAGAGTCTTGTGAACTGTACCAGGAACTGGAGCGCTCGAAAGGTGGTCTTCTGAACCTGTGCTCCGAAAGCCTCCAAGGGTAATCCTGCAACCAAATCCAAGAGCATGGCTTCCTTTGACCTTTGAACTTGCAAAAAAATGAATGAACTTGCATGTCTCTCGAAACGTGCAAAGATGAGAAGAAGAGGAAGAAGAAGAGTACCCCATGATGCAGAGGCCACGGGGACCTCCTCCTGGTCCTGGATGGCAACTGAGGGTACCAGGCGTGCTGAAACTCACGAGGGACGGGGCCGTACTCCGGCCCGTAGCTCCCGTCTGCCCGCCGGCCGTCACTCATCTCATCTCCCATTGTGGTGACCACCGGGGAGGGTGATGACCGATGAGTTCTTTGAGGGTGTCGCTATGTGTAGTATAACCAACCATCGATCCATGTACTGGGGCTCAGGCTCACCACTCACCAGGTGGAATGGAGAATCAGGTGCTTTGCAACCGATGCCCACAGAGGATGGGGTTGAGCATCAGGTTCTCCTTCAAATCTCATCTGATCACGCATTGTTCTCGTCGTCTTTTTTTTTCTTTTGGCGCGAAGCCAAATGATATATTGCAGCACAGACAAATTTGGGAGCATTTTCGACTAGAATGCACACAGAAAGTGAGCATCCGATTGCCCTTCCTGTCACTCATGTTTATCATGTGATATATTGTGATGTGCCTAGAGTGAGCATAAAACCACGGATTTATTTCTCATGTCCTCACATTGCAGAATACTCCATTGCAAGTTCAAAGGTCAAAGCCAGCCATGCTTAGCTTGTGGGTTATCCATCCTTTTCATTTCAAATCATTTGGGCTATCAAAATTCATCTGAATATAAACAAATTCTAAAACGCAAATTTTACAAACGACCTCGGATGAAAACATATGCCAAAATAAAAGTTGCAGAACTTAGAAAAGTTTACGAAACTTTGTAGTCGACAACCTTTTTGTTTGAATTCGTTTACCGCTTACAAAGGCCAGCGCAAATCGATTTCTCTACACTCGCGGTTGGTGGCGTAACTGAACCGCCAGAACAAATCAATTTTTACTCAATTAACCACATGTGGAAAAAAATATTTCAATCATATGCATGTGTATGTTCAGCTGCGGTGCGCTGAATTCGATTTGTTGGCATATCTTTAATTTCGACCCCATCGATCTCTCCTTCAATTCAATCATGTGTATGTTCACCACTTGTACAGTGTACGTCGTCTTTGGTTTGCTTGCATTTTGCGTTGGGTCCCTAACCCTAACTAGACCTTGCAAAGGCTTTCGAAGCCCATGTACTGATGCCGCTCCACCCTGTGGACTATGTTTGAGATGCCTACCCCTCCTGCAAAGAGCCAGCAGAGATGCATGGTTTTCAAACAAAAGCTGCAGCTCTTATTGTTGGTGATCGACTTCAACAGATGAAGGCAGGGCATGCATGGACGATCGATCGATCGATCGATGCTGTACGTACGTACGTACCGAGCGTAAGCGCGCTGACGAAGATCATGGACGCCAGGATGAAGATGATGAGCGACGCGCGGCCCAGCCACGCGATCAGCTTCCTCACGCAGTGCTGCCCCGTGATGGCGGCCACGAACGCCACGCCCGTGAAGTAAGCAGCTGCAGAATCATCAAAACCAATGCAAGGCGATCGATCGAGAGAGCGAGGGAACCAAGAAATTAATAGCGGATGCATATGGTGGTAGGTACTAGTACCATAAGGCACTGGGAAGCGGTGCAGCAGGTAGTACTCCACGACCGACATGGACGACGAGAACATCATCGTGAACGTGGCTGTAGCACTAGACACCTGCACGCACGAGGATTGCTCTGCCAAGCTAATAAGTTGGTGACCGACGCCTGCATCTATCGATCTCGATAATTAATCAATCCCAGGGCAAAGATGCCCAACGCAGATCGACAAACCTAGCTACCTGTGGAGGGATTCCGAGCTCCAGGAAGAGTGGCCCCATAATGAAGCCACCGCCCATGCCTAGCAGGCCGCCCACGAGTCCTGCCAGGACGCCGAACAGGCAGTACACCAGCAGCTGGCGAATCCTTAGGGCGCTTTGCTGCTGCTGGCTTCCTCCCTTATTAGACGACAGCGCCCTTCTCCCTGTTCTTAGCCCACAGGCTTCGTACACTGTCACTCCCACTGCCACCGGGACCTGCACGCATAAACGTGACCAGCAATTAATATGCAAGAGGAAAGATCTATTATTACTACTTACCCCCAATGCTCTGGACTATATATATATGCCTATTCAAAATCCTAGCTATATATACAGAATATTATTATTATTTGTTTTTAGATATATATACCTGCAGAGAATTCAGCACCCAGTACCAAACGGAGCAGGAAGCGGCGTAGTTCGTCTGAAAACAACAAGACGTACTATTAATTAATAAGCTGTTATTAAAATCAAATAAAAGAAGTAGTGCAATACACAGCATCGTTATGATAAGCTATAAGGCCGGCCAGCGTACCCTTGTGAGCTGAAGCCCAAGGAATGCTATCCACACGAACGCAAGGAGACCCAGCTCCTTCCAGTAGATGTTCTTCAGAACCGATGATGTCTGAAATAATGCAAGACAAGCAGTCTCCATTAATTCGTCGATATATATATGTACACACGTACGTATACGTACGATATATGCAATGGTACGTACTGCAATGCATGCTAGATTACCGTACCGCTTCATTATCTGTCGGGTTTCTTGCCTTGCTGCTCGGTGGAGGCGGAGCAGCATCTGCTTCTACAGGGATCGATGTCTCATGCTCTGTGCCACCATGACCACCTGCTGACGACATTTTTTTTTGCATTGGGAGAGACAAGTTCTGTCAGGAAGAGCGTTCCACAAACTAATTTGCGAGAGACTGAGAGAGATTGATCGATCGATCGATCGACTCCGTGTTGTTTTGGATGCTGCTCGCTTACATGGCGGCTCTTGTCCTTTTGCGTCCTCCAGCTGTGATCGAGAGCGAGGAGAAGCGATAAACAAAGCAGCTCCATTAGCGCGCGACGACAGGCGATATATAAGAAACAAGGAAAGGTAAAGCGGCGACGTCTGAGGCGGACTTCAGCAGTTCAGCCAAAGTTTACCCGAGAAAATTGGCAAAGCTAGCTTACCCTTTTCTTTACTGTCTCTTTCTTCCAGGTCTCGAAGCCCTTGAGATACGCCTTAGTCGACGTGACTGTGAGTCAAATCCCGACCGATCGAGAGATGCATGCAACGGAAGTCAGTTGCAATTAACAATATAGCTAGCTAGATAACCGTGTCTGCTAGTTTCTGACGGTATCTATACCATATGTTCGCCCGAGAGTGATACTCGATCGGCAAAACTAGGCGGCAAAGAACGCGTTTTTTTGGTAGTGTGCTAGCTGTAACCTGTAAGAGAGGGAGAGGATGTATAGAAACAACAGGCACCTAGGAAAATGGTTATGAGGAGGGCCGTGATGAGCCAGTCGGGGAATATGACGTTGAAAATGACGCCGATGCTGACCCCAAGCATGAGCATAGGCTGCATGAGCAGGGCGAGGTCGTAGTCGATCAGCGGCATGTCCAGGCTCGGGTGCTTCCGCTTCAGGTTGTAGTAGACAGTCGAAACGGACCCTCCCATGATCATGCCTGTACATCCCAGATCAAAATATCAAGAGACAACAAGGACACACTTGTAGAGCTAGGCTAGCACATGCGTGTGTATATATATATGATGAAACAATACAATACAATACATTCACGCACACTTGGATATGGCAGTGGATGACTTGGGATCGAAGCCGACGATGAGTGCCAGCATGGGCACGAAGATGCCGCCGCCGCCTACGCCGCCGACGCTGCCGCACGCCGCGCCGAAGAAGCCGATCAGCGACCCCACCACCACTCGCCATCCAAATCCCATTGGCTAGGAAAAAGAAACATTGGACACACCACATCGATTTATTATATATATAACCAAACTGTTCAGTACGTGAAACCGAGCGATACGGCAACTGAATCAGTAACCAAAGTATATATATATATATGCGTGAGTGTGTATTCGATCGGCCGGGCCGGGGCTGTGCGCGCGTTATTACCGGCCAAACGTGGTGGTACGCCTTGCCGTCGTC
Organism: Zea mays; assembly: GCF_902167145.1. NCBI lineage: Eukaryota > Viridiplantae > Streptophyta > Magnoliopsida > Poales > Poaceae > Zea > Zea mays. Next base: position 180,858,653 of record NC_050097.1, on the reverse strand, counting down.
GTTCCCGCCGGGGCGTGCCGGGGCCCCGCCTGCTGATGCGGAGGCTGTCGAGTTCCTCGTCGGGACGTCGGGGGCGGCGGCAGCAACAGCAACGACGGCCGCCGCGGCGCACGCGGCGATGAGCGTGGCGACGGCGTGCCGCCGGCGCCACTGCTGCGTCGCCATCCCTGCCAGCAAACAAAAGATGCAATGCAATGCAATGCAATGCAGGGAAAGCTAGCCGCCGGCCCTCTTTTTAATATAAATCTCCCAGGAAAGTAGTAGCGTCCACGATGCTGGAGTGGAGCTCTCAGCTCGGTGCTGCCCCAACTTATAGAGAGCGGGATATATATGCATCCGGGTGGGTCACATCCTGTGGCATTTCACACACCAGGTATCGCCCGCACTCAGCCGTTGTCGTGGGAACGACCGAATTAACTTCCCCAGCTTTATTAATTACTTATTATACAAATATACAATACATCTCTAAATAAATTTATTAATGATCTTTCTAATGATACTGATTATGTATTATAAATTTTAATGATTCTATATATTTAATCAAAGTTAAATATGTTTGACATGCTGTAGAGTAGAGAGAGAACGTCGATCGCATAATGGAAAAGGACAGAAAAAGAGTATATTATAATTGCAGATGTCGCAGCACGACACGTTGATCTCGACGATCTCAGCTGTTCGCCTAAGGTCTAATAATTTATGTATCCATAGAGAGGCTGATCTGGCACTCCCGGCAACTACCTGGTAAGGACGCTCTCGCGCGCCATGGTCGTCGGCTCACGTATCTTTCTTTGTGTCCTCAGCTCTAACACAAGTGCCTGTCGGTGGTAGGACGATGGACCTGTTTGATTCGGCTTTTTTTTCTGTGAACTTTTCTGAAAAACTAACTGTAGATAAAAGCTGGCTGTGGATAAAAGCTGAGTAAGAAGAATCTGAATGTTTAGTTGGAATGCTGTGGGAGAAACTAGTGGTTAGAATCTAAATGTTTGGATACACAGATTTTGATATTATAGATTATAAGTGAAAAAGAAAACAGGGAAAGGCACAATAATCAACACCTCATTACAATTAAACATGATATTTCCCTGCAACACAAATTTATTATGGTTAAGGTCATATATAACGACATTAACGGGGAATGCTACAAATGTACAATGTACACATGTACAAATTTATTATGGTTAAGGTCATACATAACAACATTAATTGTTTTCTCTTAGTACTACTGTATTCTGTATTGATTTTTTATACCAACTGTATTCGAAAGAATGTAACGGCCACGCAAAAGAAACTGTCGCATGTAACCGGAGGCTTCTTGGCAACACGGCCTTCCTACCGTTAGTTTCCGCTTCCGTGTGTAACAGCCATGGCCACCATAATCGCGCCGCACAGAAGCCGGTCCAAAAGTGACGCGTTTAGAAGCTCAAAGCGCTTATTCTGACCAGAATCGGCTCCAAAAGCCGATCCAAACACCACCAGCTCCAGATCTCACACTACAGTAGAAGGGGGGCTTCCGTCCCTCAGTTACAAATACCGATTTTCTATAAACCGGTACAAACATCTGATGAAAGCCTTCCGTCCATCAACTTTTGTATCGGTTGTCTCAAAAAACTTAGTATTGACAAAGTCATCAATATCAGTTATAAATAGTGGAGATCGTACAGAGACCTTTAGTACCGATTCAGGACAATAACCGGTACTAATATAGAACCTTCAGTACGGTTTGGGACACGATATTAATTCAGGTACTTGTTTGACACATTCGTAGGTAACAAGTCAATGGCTAAAGATATTCACGCACACCAATATTTTCTACAATATTTATGTTGATTAAATATTAATAGAGCATCTTAGCTTTTAGTTTAATGCAATAGCACTTTTTATTAATGCTATTGACAAATGTTGATTAATATACCATTTAGAAAATTTTAAAAAATAATTTTAAATTATTTATAGTGGCGCTAGGTTAAAGAAAACCGCCACTCCTAGCGATTTTTTTAAGAATTATGTATTTATACTGACTGTTGTTCTAAAAAAACGTCGTTCAAAATTAAGGTCCCGTTTGGTTTGGGGTGACTAAAGTTTAGTGACTAATATTTAGTCACTTTTAGTCTCTAAAGAAGCAAACATGGTGACTAAATTGGGGTGACTAAACTTTAGTTCTTTAGTCACCAAAGGGGTAACTAAAAGGGACTAAAGTAGTATTTTTACCTTATTTGCCCTCTCCACTTTTTTCTTATAGAAAACATCCATTAATTAATAGGGGTAAAACAGTCATTATTCACAGCAATTAATGTTCTTTAGTCCGGTTTAGTCACTGGAACCAAATGGGTTACTTTAGCAACTAAACTTTAGTCACTAAAATTTAGTCTAGTGACTAGAGAAACCAAACAGGGCCTAAGTTGGTAGTGACAATGTACTTAGGTCATGTTTGGTTCCTTTAGTCACCTGACTAAATTTTAGTGACTAAAGTTTAGTCACTAAAGTAACCCGTTTGGTTCTAGTGACTAAACCTGACTAAAAAACATTAATTGGTGTAAATAATGACTGCATTATCCTTATTAATTAGTGGATGTCGGCTACATTAAGAAAGAGGAGAGGGCAAACGAGGTAAAAATCCTACTTTACTCCCTTTTAGTCACCTCTTTGGTGACTGAAGAACTTATGTTTAGTTACACTGGCCATTTTAGTCACTATATTTGCTTTTTTAGAATCTAAAAGTGACTAAAGTTTAGTCACCTCAAACTAAACGGTATCTTATTAAGAGAACTGACAGTGAAAATATATGGTCTCTACTGGCGTAGACTTAAATGAAAATACAGTGTCGGTTCATAGTCATGGGCTCATAATTTCATTCTTTCTTGCGCTTATATATGCATATAAAAACCCAATGGTATGTTCACGCTACCACACAGTTGCGCCGTGCCGTCATTGAACAGCTTTGGGCAAGCAACCGCTTGAAGCATATACACGCTGGTTTCTTTTTCTATAGACATGAATTATTTGTGAACTGTCAGATTTTCTCCGTTTTTCAACAACAACGAGTACATACATACATACATACATACATACATATAATATATTATATATATACATATAAAATCTAAAGTTCTAGGCTTCCAATAATTAAAAGAAGCTCAGGTCAGACGGTGTCATCTGGTTGAGCCGAACAAGGCCAAAGCGTCTATAAAAACAGCACAGACCCCTAGGAATTAGGGTTTTGGGGCATGGCGGCGGGTGCAACTGCTTGAGGCGCGAGCGAGGGCGAGCGGTGGCTGGACATCGACGACGGCTTCCTGCGGCGCGAGCCGCGAGCCGCGGCGTGAGGCACGAACGGCGGCTCCAAGTGACATCGGCGAGCGGCGGCCCAAGGCGACGTTGGCGAGCGGCACACCAAGACGTGAGCGTCGTGGCGGCCGTGACTGCATGAGGCACGAGCGGCGGCAATCGCCCGACACCGAGCATCGATGGTTGCGGTGACCGCCCGCGGCAACATTCGAAAACAATGATATCTGATCCGGCGCGTCTCGGACGTCCTTCGACGAAGACCACCTCCGATCTGGTGGCTTCAGAGGCGTTCATTGATCCGGTGGCCTTAGGGTCGTCCTCCAACGACGTCCTACCACCAATCCGTGTTTATGCCTTCCATGATTATGTTTTATGTCTACTACTTACACTATTTATGCATTCTGTTAAGTATTTTTGTGATGATGAACACGACGTCTCTCACGTGGCTTCGATGTTTTATGATAACCACCTGGATTGACGCACATTTGTTACATGGATATCAAACATGATATCACGCTGACCATTGTAATAACATTGCATATTTTTATGCTTACCACTATCAATATTTATGCCACCAATATATATACTCTATTCATCACCTAGGGTGATGGACCCAATAGTCCATCACCTGGAACACCTGGTGCGCGCGCGCTCGACCGACCTCGTACCCCCTCCCACACGGCGCGCGCCCCGTGCGGCTCTATCCCACATGGCTCGCACCTCGCCACGGCTCGCGCCCCACCCCGACTCATTTTCTAGCCACATTAAGTTATTGTATATTGTGTATCTTCTCACTAAGGATATCTGGCATCTAATCTTTTTTGGGGATCGATAGTTATGCGTGGACCATGATGTGATGTAATTGTGATTAATTACTAGCTCAGTTCATAGCTAGATGACACTGTTGATTTTTCTATTGTAGGTGCTCATTAATGACTCCTGGCATCTTGTCCTTGTTGCTAATTGTTCGTGGATCTTGATGAAGTAATTGTGATTAATTACTAGCTTAGTGCATAGCTCAGGGCCGTCCTGGGAGCATCTCCAACAATGCTCAAACTAGGGCCCTACACATGAAAAATCACTCTAACAGTGTCTTATTTCATAAAATTTTGTCAAAAAATTATAGGGCACTCTCTCAAGTGCCTCAAATATACTACACCGTAGTGGGCTGCCCTATAATCTAGATTTGGGGCTTTACTGTTGGAGTGGAGTGTTTTGTTGGTGCCCTAAATTCTATAAAATATATTAATTTTTAAATTATAGGATATTTTTATAGATCACGTTGTTGGAGATGCTATGAGGGGGTGCACCTCTTAAATTCAGGAACGACCTTGGCATAGCAAGATGACGGTGTTGCTTGATTCTTAATTTCTTATATGTCACGTTTGGCTCATGCCTCATTTTTAGAATCTAGCCAAACAACTATTTAATTTTGTATTGGATTCTGTGCCAGAACCTCATTATAAGTGGATATTGGATTTGCATTTGATTTTGTGCAGTATATCCGAGTTTTCAAATTTTGTATAGTGATTTCATCAAGAGTTTGACATAAAAAAATATGAGAAGTAGAAGACCTCACATATAGAGAAATTCTACCAAGAGTTTGATTCAAGTGCTTGCAGCTAATCTCCTTGGCACTTATTAGTATAGTATTATTGATCCAGTTGGGTTCTCGTTTATGAAACCAATGATTTGTTCAATAAAACTGGTAAAATGCCAGAGAACTCAAGCAGATCAGCGGATCTTGACGAATATAATCATGTAACAACTACATAATATAGCCCTCCTGTTGATGAGCGAGTTATTACTTAATACAGTAGAAATCAAGGAGGCACGCAGATCAACGTGAAGTCCAGTAACGGCCGGGTACTGCTTGCTCTAGTCTCACGCGCGTCACGGAGTATATTATATATAACAATAACAGCAGCACTCACGTTGTCTTGACTGCACGTCAGCAAAAGATGCGACAGAGATCCGAGATCATATATATATATATTAATTAATTGTTTTAATTATATTGATCCCGATCCTGTGACGGCGTATAGGCACGGTAGAACGTGCAGTGGTGGTGCACATTGTTTTCATATGTACCGCAAATAAAGGCGGCCTTCTAGTTCCCACAGCGAGAAAAACGTTCATGCATCCACTTGCACCACACACGAACGTTTCATGACAGTCACATGCTGTGCACCATCATGCATATGTGTCAACCAAAAAGAAAGAGCCAGCGAGCGAAGCATGGAGAGTACTGTCGGCGTTCCCGTATGAACAGCTCAAATCATGTATGATAAAACCAGTGATGGAGGAGCCATTATGGCTAAGTGTGGCATCAGCCATACCTTACTTTTAAAAGCTCTTATATCTTTCACTATAACCACAAAATAAGGCCTGGTGTGGTGGATGTGTTGCCTTGATTCTAGCAGCAAGTCTTAAGTTTGATTCATGATTCTTGCAAATTTTATTTTTTTTCAGCCATACCACATTTTTTCTACCACATTTTTTCTTTGACCTCCGCTACTGGATAAAACATCTATCTTAATCTGTTTGCATATGTAAAACATCTATCGGTTTGCATATCGTCATCACTAATTAACCCAATATGGCATCTTTTTTTAGAGAAGACTGTGAAGAACATATATAAAAGAACGATGTAGACATATCGCTGAAGATAGCCTAAAAATCATGTTAAACACTATGAAGACCAACCTACATTGATCCCATAGATTCTTTAGGTTTAGTGCTATTGGAAGTAATCACTAAAAATGCATTTCTATTTAAATGCACTACTATAGAAAGGTCTTTACAAGCATCCATGTTGTTTTGCACATAAGAAAAAAAATGATACATGAAAAATGGATGTGCGCATTCAACCAAGATAACATGTGAGAAGCGAATCATAGGACACGTACCAATAGATACACAACAACAACAATAAAAAGAGTTGTACGATGAAGTAAAAATAGTTGTACCAGCAACGATATGTGTACCCGTGCTTCTCATGTTCATTGATAATCAATACCACAACAACAGTATAAATTTCTCCACGGTATCCACAATGAAAGCATGTAGGCCATCTGTTTTGCTGATTAATGACAATATATGATTATTGTGACTAATGTGTGTTTTTGCAGACGTAAATTTAATTTGGTCACAGTAATAATAGAATGAATAATGGTTTGGGAAATATATATGGTCCATTGCCCTTGATTATGTATTTTGTTGTGATTTTTTAAAGGATAAAAGATAATGTTAAGGATGGACTAGTTTTAAGTATCAATTGGAGTTAAGAGACACTTAGACTAATTTAGAATTTTGTTTTTTTCTTTAACCATATTATAAAGGAGGGTATGAACTAATAGCTTGACCTATATAAGTATGGTGCATAATAGTTATCTTTAGCTCTGGATAGTTTAGAAGAGGCCTAAAACCAGTAATGATCAAAACTCAGTTCCAAAATTTCAAATTTGGACAAGTTAGAAGGCTTTTTGAGGCATTGGATCCTATGTTTTATGGTCGTCGAACCATAGTGGATCGGTCCGACGCCTCCACATATATATAGCCCTAAACCATTTGATCGTTGGATCCTGTGAACAACATCTCATGAGACTAACGTGTTGGGTCTGATGGACTATGTAATTAGATCCAAGAGTTTCAGGGGTGCATCTGAATGGGGTTTCGTCTATAGGGCGGTCATTAGACCCTATGCATAGTATCCTTATCAACTCAGTGGATGGGTCCAACGAGTGGTGTATATTGACCACAAAAATTCTGGCGGGCGTCAGAGTAGTACACCGGATCATACACGTAAGGTTTGGATGGCAATGGTGAATTCTCTGTCATGGAATGGCTCCCTAGCCACGTCCCCATGAGGAGAAAAATTTTCTATCCCCATCGCCGTGAACACTCACGATGAAGCTTTTTCTCCCATCCTCGTCCTTGTCAGGAAATTTACCCCGTTAAAAAATATAATATTTAGAGGCAAATTCAAATTGATTATATCAAATCAATATAAATTGAACAAACAACGCTTAAAATTACAAGAAACAACTATTTTATAGTTTAGTTTGTTATTTTATAATAGCCCATGTTTTGAGATTTTAGTATAATTTTAACATATTAATAAACTAATTTAGATCAAGAGAAGTTTGTAAGGCGGATATGTGGGGAACGACAACGCGGGATGATCCCCCATGCGTGTCTCCGTCATGCGCGTCTCCGTGAACCCGACAGAGACTAAAATTTCTCTATTTTGATCCCCTGGTTATGGGGACTAAATTACCATATTAAAACTCGTAGAAAAAACTCTAAGTCTATGGAGGGGTCTAATTTTTACAGGCGGATTCCGTTATCAAGCGCCAGTGCTATATCTATAGAAGGTCCCTTAAGAAAACCACTAGTAGAAATCATATTTCTACATATGGTTCTTTAATAAAACTGCATGTAGATATCGATTTCTACATATGGTTTTTTTTAAGAAACCGTCAATAGAAATCATTTTTATCCTTTTTTGAGTTTTTCAAATGACCTCGTATAAAAAACCACCAAAATAAAAGTTGTAGATATCTAAAAGTTATGAAACTTTGTAGTTGATAACTTTTTTATTTGAAATTATTTTGACTTAAAAAATTGCATCTAAATTTGTTAAATTTAAAATTCAAATTTTGCAAACGATCTCGAATGAAAAAAGTATCAAAATAAAAGTTGTTGAACTTCAAAAGTTATTTAACTTTGTAGTTGACAAATTTTTTTATTTAAATTCGTTTACAGCCCCAGACAATCAATTTACTCTTGATTGGTTATAATATGTGGGTAACGAAATTGCAATTGAACAAACGATATGTTATAGGTGGAGTGGTAGAGGAGGCTTCACGCAAGGATGAGGTTGCAGGTTCAAATCCCACTCGTCGTGTAGCCATTGCAAATAAGTTCAGAACCGTCTCTATAGAGCTTCCGTATACTAGTGTGAATAAGATGTGATTTCCTCCCCATAATCCCCTCCAACTCTCTGGTCACCAAACTAGCCCTAATAGGGGAATTCCCTGTAGAAAATCGAGGATCGAATCTCCATTGCTATCTCTACCTAAGACAAGTTTAAAACGACTATTTCTGACATAGTAGTATAAGGCCCCGTTTGTTTCCTTTCATTTTGAGGAATTGGAATCTTACTATTAGAATAGGCTATTTTTTTAGAATGTGACATTCCACCACTTTCCAAAGTTATCATATAAGCTTATTTCAAATTCATGGGGTGATAGATGGAAATTAATTCTATAGATTTACATGTTATTTTTCCGATGTACAACTTATAGCACTCTCTTCTACTTGCTTCGTTATAACATGAATGTAGTATATAACTATCTCTCTCATATGATTTAAGATAATATACAAATATATTATATATATAAATATATAAACTTAATTAGTTTTGTCTAAATTATAATTATTAAAATGGAATTCAATTCCAACGAAACAAACGGGACCTAAGAGTTATCATTATGTCTAGTGATACCCTATTGTATTGTTTGGCTGTGGTTGTCGGACGGTTCAACAGTCACAAACTCAACATGAATTGGCAGTAACGATAAGTTGGCTTATTGAGGGCTATAAATACCCCACGGCCGGTCGACACACTAGTTTTGTCCTATTTAATAGCCAAAACAAATTATATAGTGTGAGATAAGAAGCTATTACATAATGAGGAACTTGAGTGACAAATTTTACAAAATTAGAGGCCTCATTATTGCAAATAAGAGCGATTAATATGCAGTCATTATTGTCATTGGTCTTCGTAGAGTCACTGAGTTAGGTGAAAGTTTGTGTTTATTACTTTTGGTGATTAGCATCATGCCATTATTTATATGATTTGATGGTGATCAGCGAAGATGACGTGAATGATTCGGCTCGAGAAATGTACACGGTCGCAAGCAATTCATCATGGCAGATTGAAAAAGAACAAGCACTAGGTCCTTTTACAGTGCATTATTACTTGAACATGGCAGCGGATGACTTGGGATCAAACCCGATGATCAACATTAGCCTCGGCAGGCAGACGCCGCCGACGCTCCCAAACGCGGTGCCAAAGAACCTGATTTTAGTGAGCGCAGCACGATCGACCAACCAAATTCCATTTGGGTATATTAACACAAATCAAATAAACCATTCACAAAATGAGCACAATGTTAGAGAAAATCATTCCTAAAAAAAACAACGACATTTGCACTTCCCTATGTCGCCGGCGACAATGGCGTGCCAATGCCACTCCGGGTTAATTTGGTGAAAAGGAATCATGAGGAATTGAAGGGATTGAGGGGGAAATGAACTAATTTCCTCTCCAATCCCCCTCCGATCCTTCTATAACCTCGAGTCACCAAATCAGCCCTCATTGCCCCAGGATCCCGCAGCTAGGAAACAAACCGCTATCGACAACGCAATGCGACTTCCTTTACTGGCGACGTGCCTGGACCTCGTCGGCGAGGTGGAGAGAGAGGCTTCGTGGGATGGGGATCCGAACGACAGGAACAACACCGGTCATCTCGATGGCCCTCTAAAATATATAAAAAATTATGATATATGTAAATATGTATGCTCTAATTTTAGTTGTAAAACAAAAACAAAAACAAAAACAAAAACAATAATATATTTAATGTAACATGTCAAATAATTATCGAGAAATAAAATCGATCAAAATAACTATATATATTTACCTTGGAGCTAATATAATTACTTAATGAAGAATTGAACTCTATAACATATATTGCTTCTCATAAAAAGATACTTTTTGGGATATTTTTTGATGCAAGATCATCAAAGACTATATTAAAATCAAAAGTGTCCAAGATATCCTTCAACTTCGTTGACATCAACATTAGTTGAAACGCCAAAGAATTTATGTAAGCACCCTTTTGGGATTCGACCAATTGATCTTCATGTTTTCTCTTTTTTTTAATAACCTGACAATGATTTCTTGGGCAGCATCTAAGACCTAATCAAAAAAGCAAGTAATTGTTTCACTAAAATTGAAATGTTACAACTAAACAGTGGCGGAGCCAGGATCTCTCTAAATATAGAGCCGGATATAACACTAAAAACATTGTATGAAACTTTAGACACCAAAAGCTAGCTCTTTCGACGGCTAATCATATTGACCGATATATGAAGCTTTAAAGGCTATTCGGTCTAAGAGTAGGACCCATACCCATACCCTACTAGCCATAGGTCTGTCTCCGCGGCTGCAACTAAATATTTAAGACGGTAGATAAATAAAGAAGTTAAAATTTTAAACAATATGTATGATGTGGAACACGGATAGTTATGATCAAGTGCACATCACTGAAATTAATTTTTTTAAAAAAAAATATGTAAGAGATTAAGACGCTAGCAGTAGCAGGCACCAATCCAATCACCATTCACGGATTCATCAAATCACCTGGGCCTGGGCGGTGGATGCTTCCGCACCTGGCCGATGGATCGCTGGCCTAGCCGGCTGGCCGTTGCCGATCGGGAGACAGTGGCTCACTGAGACGCCCGATCGCTGAACGCTAAGACGCTGACGCAGAGCATTGACGAAGACCCGAGTATGGAAGTTCGAACGACTGGCGGTGGCGGCGGATTACGGCCGGCGCCCCGTGACGTCTGGTCGATGCGAATGCGACGTCTGGCGTCCTAGATCTTACCCCTACCATCTATTATATTTTGGACCCTCTCCATCCGTCCATCGTCGACCTCCGACGGCCGTCTCTGTTGCATGAGTTAAATTGGATAGAGTTCTGATGAGCAAGAAATGGAAGGATATGTTTCCTCTTGTTAAAGTTAAAAAGCTTCCTAAGATTCTTTTTGATCATAATCCTCTCATTATTGAGTCTGAAAAACAGTGTAAGAGATCCCACTCTTTCTTCTTTTTTGAGATTGGTTGGTTATCTCATCCAAATTTTAAAAAAATAGTTGAAGATATTTGGAACAAACCATGCCGAGCTAAAAGTGCACCGGATAAAATCCAACAAAAACTAAAGTTATGCAAGCAGTTTCTTAAAGGATGGGATTGGAACTTAAAAGGGGAGAAAAAGAAGAAGATAGATCAAATTATTTATGATCTGAATAGGCTGGAAATGGATGAAGAGCGGGGTCCTCTTAATATTCAGCAGCTTGAAGCAAGATGCTATCTTATGAAAGAGAATTTTCTGATGACTGATGAAGATGAACTGTTTTGGAAACAGAGGACGCATGAAAACTGGCTTATGCATGGTGATGGAAATAATGAGTATTTCCATCGCATGCTAATAGTAGGAGACGAAAAAATAATATTGTCTTCCTGGAAGATGGAGATAAGAGGATTTTTTGGGATAAAAATATTTTGGAACATGCTACTCAGTTTTATACTGAGCTTTTTTGCCCTGCTCCGGGTAATTTGTTTCAAATTGACATGGAAATATGGAATGGAATTGAACGGTTGGATGATATAGACAACCAAGTTCTTTGTGGTCAATTCTGTAAGAAAGAGATCAAAGATGCCTTATTTCAGATGGAACGCAATAAAGCTACTGGTCCAGATAATATTCCAATTGATTTTTATCAAGTTTGTTGGGACATTGTTAAAAAAGATATTGTCAACATGTTCCATGATTTCTATGGTGGGAATTTGAATGTTAGCAGAATTAATTATGGTATTATTACACTGCTTCCAAAAATTAAAGAGGCCACTAAAATTCAGCAATATATACTCATTTGTCTGTTGAATGGCTTATACAAGCTCATTACTAAGGTTTTAACCTCAAGAATTGAACCTTATGCTCAGAAGTTGATCAGTGAGCATCAAATTGCATTTATTAAAGGCAGAAACATTATGACTGGAGTTATGATCCTTCATGAAATCCTTCGTGAGACTAAAAAAAGGAAAGAAGTTGGGGTTATCCTTAAACTGGATTTTGAAAAAAGCGTATGATAAAGTTAATTGGGATTTTCTGTTTCTTTGCCTCCATAATAGAGGTTTTTGTAAGAAATGGTTAGTGTGGATGCACATGGTGGTTGAGGGTGGCACTGTCAGTGCTAGAATCAATAACCAAACTGGGAAATACATTAGAAGTGCTAAAGGTGTGAGACAGGGAGACCCCCTCTTCTTTTCAATTTTGTGGCTGATAGCCTTGCTAGAATGATGGATAATGCGATTGATAATGGTGTTTTAAAAGGTTTGGGCAATCACCTAATCCCCGATGGGGTTTCTCTGTTGCAGTATGCTGATGACACCATCATCTGTTTGGAAAATGACGTTAATAAAGCCAGAAACTTGAAAACGTTATTGTATATCTATGAAATGATGGCTGGTCTGAAAATTAATTTTATGAAGAGCGAAATTTTTGTGATTAATGGAGATGATGATATTGCTATGCAATATGCTAATCTCTTTAACTGTCAAATTGGAACTTTTCCAATGATGTACCTTGGAGTTCCTATCAGTCCGAATTGTTTGCGCATTGCTGATTGGAGGAAACTTGAGGAAAAGTTGGAAAAAAGACTTGCTAGTTGGAAGGGTAGTCCTTTATCTGTTGCTGGGAGAATTACCTTGATTAATGCATGTTTATCCAACTCCCCAATTTACCATATGTCAATGTATTTGCTTCCAAAGACAACTATTGATAATCTGGATAAAAAAGGAAGAAGTTCCTTTGGCAAGGTGGAGGGGATAAAAAGAAATATCATCTTGTTAGATGGGATAAAGTCTGTACTAGCAAAAAAAGGTGGGCTTGGAATTAAGAACTTAAGACTGCTAAATATATGTTTAATGTGCAAGTGGTGGTGGAAACTTGAAAAGGAGAAGGGGATTTGACAAGAAATTGTGAATAATAAATATATCCATGGTAATAGTATCCTTAATATTGGCCCCAGGGTGGGTGAATCTCAGGTGTGGAGATATGCTTAAAGTTAGAGATTATTACATGCAGGGGAGACACATTATTACGCAGTCTAGTGATAAGACTAGATTTTGGGAAGATTCTTGGCTTCTTGAAACTACTCTTGCTATATCTGAACCATACTTGTTTGATATTTGTAATGACAAAAATATTCTTGTGATTGATGTCATTGAGAAAAATGCCCAACTTGATTTCAGAAGATGGTTAAGTGATGATGACAGGAAAAATGGGCTGAAATTCTTGAAAAATTTCAGATGTTTGAATTCCAGGAGTTGGGTGATGATGTTAAATGGAAATGGGGCAATAAGAAAGAATTTACTGTGAAAAATCTTTATGATAACATTGATAGTAACTGCTATGGTTCTTGTTTCAATCATATTTGGAAAGGGAAAATCCCTCCAAAAATCAAAGTTTTCATGTGGTTTCTTGAAAACAATGTGTTGTTGACTAAAGAGAAGTTGATTAGTAGAAATTGGATAGGTGATAATTCTTGCAGTTTTTATCTAGATTTCGAGTCGACTAATCATTTATTTTTTACATGTCACACTGCTAGATTTGTGGGGGTGCGTAGCTAAATGTTTCAATTCTGATTATGTTCCAAATAATATTGAGCAGTGCTGGATGTGGCTTAATTGTAATCTCTATGATGTCAAAGAAATTAGAATTGTCGGGGCTGCCGCCATTTGCTGGGCCTTATGGAAAGCAAGGAATAAAGTTTGCTTTGAAAACATTGTGATCAATTCATCTGTGGAAATTGTTTGTCATGCTTGTACGTTGATTATGAAATGGACAGGTTTAAGCAAGAGGGAACTCCAGGACTTGCTGCATGATGGCGCGAAGCTCCTGTTGAAGGCTGCCAATGCAAAGATCAATCCACATATGCCGAGCGAGGAAGGTGGACACTGAGTTGCTGTCGAGTTGGATGGTCTTTGAATCTCTTTTGGGGTTTCTGATGTCTAGTGTTTTCTATTGCTGAAGTTGAGTGAGGAGTGGTTGGGAACTTAGCTGTTATGTGTGTTTCTGGTTTGTTTCAGTTTAAAAACAATGTGCTGTTTGTTGGTGTGACCTGAATCAGGTCAGTTTCTGGTGATGTATCCCTTCTAGGCCTAGCCCTTGGTGGTTATCTAGATGTGGATAAAAACAATTGTATTTCTGTTATGAAAAGTAATAGAAATGGAGTGATCTCGGTTCGAAAAAAAAAGATCGGACCTGAGCAGGAAATGGTTTGGTTCCTGCACGGGCGGCGGCGACTGGCAAAACCATGGGTTCTGTGTACCCCGATCCCCTGCGCACGCGACGAAGAGACTCAAGAGAGCCGGAATGGTGGTACGGATGAGGGGTGTCATTTGCATGCTTTTTATTCTGCGAGCTTCGGTGGCAGCCGACCGAGTTCAGCGACACCGCCTGATCGTGATAATGGCGGACGCTTTCTGGGGCAAGGTGGCTGCGCACTCCCATCAGAGATCCGCTCGCTCTTGCATCAGGAGGCACACACATAACGCATTCCACCATATTGTTGGAAATTCGGACAATACTCCTGTTAGCTCTTCAAATTTATTGCTTCAGCTCGAGAACAACGGACCTGTTTGATTGGGCTGGCAGGATTTTCCGAAAACGGAGAGAATCTAAGTATCGTGAGAATTACATACGGAAGACACACAAATAGTCCATAGGATTTAAGTGACGTTACGACGACTCAGCCAATTATATGTTTGCGTTGATTTTAAGTGGTTTTCATCAAAGATTCTTTTAGAAACAGGCAAAAAAAACTGAACGTTTGGAGTCCACAACAGTTAACAAACACACACGACGACTCCTTAGGTATTGATCGCTGTACCGTTTAAAGAAAGAATAGAACTTTACAAAACTGCAAATGCTTTCAGATTCTCAGCCCATATTTTTTACCCCTGGTGTTAGCACTAACAAAAAAAGGTCCGTTATTATACATCCTTCTTTTGTGAAATGGTTGATAAAAAACCTCTTAAAACTAACAGATACGGTGCGTGCCAACACAGCGCCACAGTGGGTCATCGATCACATATTGTACTTTACTACTGTACTTCTGTGGTGGCTGATGACTCTCATTAGCCCCTGCACTTTATTATAGATGACAATGGAGAATTCCTCGTCGCTGAATAACTCCTCCTACCCATTTCCACAACAACAAAAAATTCCCCGCGACGAAAATCTTCATAAACGCTTGCAGGGGACACTTCTTCCCTATCCCCGTTCCTCACGGTGATAAATTCCAAAGGAGATCCCCGTCTCCGTTTAAATTATAATTAGAATATACATCCTTTATTATTAATACAAAACAATTTCACTTATACATATTGTTAGATGTAAGAAATCATTATGTGCTCATCAAAATGAACACATTTGTAATGATTGATCTTTTGACAAGCTAATTATTTATTTTTATAATTAACTAGTACATGAAAACATCGTCACACGCAGGTTTAACAGGTCCCCACGAGAATGAGGGGATACTTCCCCGTCCTAATCCCTGTTTACCCGTAGGGGAAAGAATTTTCCGCTCTTATATCTGCATGGGAGAAGAAAATTCTACATCACCATGCTCTAATGGAGTAATTTTCCGCGGGAAATCGGGGATCAACGTCCATTGCCATCTCTGCACTTTACCAATGTCCAATGCCAGCAACCTGCTATGTAAAAAGGTTAGCAACTGTTTCACGGCCAGTGACAGGTTTGCAGTTACTAACATTCAATTGTGGTGACAAGTAATTTAACATTATTAATTTGATCCTGTATAAACAGCCAAAACCAAAAATATACAGAATGAACTCTAGTATTTCTGGTACGTCAAATAACATGAGAATGGATCAGGTTTCACAAATGCAGAGCTGAACCTAGCAAAGAGGCAAAAGATGAAGCGGATGATTGATGCCAACTTTTCATATATACAAAACTGACAATTATGTAGATTTCTCATCCAAATAGCTTATTTACTAAAAGCTTATCTTAACAAAATAAAATAAAAAACACACGACTTGCGCATGTTCTCCAAAAACGATTTCTCGACACTGATAACACTACTGTGACGGCCTCTTTTGCAGTAATTCTGCCAGGTGCCAGCAAGCATGGTTACCTGGATCTACTGCAGCAAACGCATAATATGTCGGTACTCAGTAGTGAACAAAGTCTCACAAGTGTTCAGATCACCAGGCTGAATGAGCCGTTGCTACCATTTCTCTTATCATTGGCAATTTTCAGCAGGTCGCAAGTTACCGGTTAAACTAGCTGGTTACGATAATCATCTTACAACACAAGAACCGCCCAAGTTTCAGTATTGCTCTATGCTTGGAACAGACACGGTGGTCTGAAAAATTCATCAGTGACACGAGCCATCCAAGCAATAAATAAATTATACGATCCATGCCATACCTAAAGAATACTCATTTGGGTCTAAAGTTACACTAGAATTATGGACAACCTCCTGTTTGATAAGAAAGTTATCTTTCCCATCTCATCCAGTTCCACGATTTTTTTGGTTATCAGCATTCAGCAACACTATCAAGTTTAGAAAATTGTATGGCTTTGACCAGAAATTTCCACTGGCATTTATGGTGCCACACACAATGAGTTGGCGAAGATGTTTGCTTGTCTGCAAGGGGTGCGTCATTTCAATCAAGTTCCCTTCTTGCGGATATATGTTTAGAGTTCACAAGCAAATACATTCCCTGCTAATCCTATTTCGCCTTCCCATCAGTTCACCCAGCAAATATACAGTAACTTTTCTGACATTTTGCCCATCTATAGCAAACAATGTGACAAATGGTTTCAGGATGCACAGTAGTTTAGGAGTAAATTGCAGGAATTCTCCTTTCTATAGAAATAAAAAGTCCGACATTTCTCTTTTTAACATTATAATTATTTAGATCTATTTCAACACAGGTGCCAGCTCAGTAGCTGTTTCATCATTCCATATCAATCACCAGTCATTACCAGTTTACCACATCAAGGTCAAGAAGGCACATAGAAGTCAGGAAAACTATGATCCACTCTCGCCTGAGCTTAAACATCTGAGAAACTGTCCTCTAAGTTTAAACATATGAGAAAATATCATCTTGTCTTAAAACAACACTACATTACTGCCAAGAAAACATGCACCGAAAGATCTGCTCACCCTCGGAGTTACCTCTAGTAAGAACAAAGAGCTAAACTGAAATTCACACCTTGGCCCAAGCTACAGCGAGATGCCAGATTCAGCGATCAGAAATTGAGCTGTTCAGTCGAAATCTGGCACCAAGATCGCCTTCTCTGCCGCCTCCTCGCCGTCTTCATCGCCTTGCGCCCGTCTGGGTTCACTGACCCCTTCTCGCACCCCCTCGACACATCCATCATCCTTCCCCAGCTTCTTCTCCCTGTCCCTAGGCTGTTCCCCGACCACCACGACTGTATCCTCCTCTTCTGCGCGCCCACCGACCACTACCGCGTCCTCGTATCCGCCTCCGCGTCCTCCGCCGACGACCACGACTTCGTCGACGCTGCCGACGCCCGCAACGCCGCCGCCGACAAGGGAGACGGGGGCGGCCCCGCAGTCGAGTCCGGCGTCATCCACGCAGCCTCCTCCGCGTGGTGCCGAGACGCAGTCCTCCTCGTCGGAGTCTTCGGAGAAGGGCAGCCGGGCGAGGCGGGAGGAGACGGCCGCGGCAGCGAGGGAGAATGCCTCAGCGATAGACTCCGGCGGGAGCGCGCAGTCCTCGAGCCCCGCGTCTTCCAGCCGCGGCGGCCGGATGGGCACGCCGCCGCCTACAGTGAGCTCTTCCTCGCCCGCCATTGGATTCACCGCCCGCTTGCGTCGAATCTTCGAGGTTAGGGACGGACCTACCGTAACAGCGAGGTGGGGCGGCCGCCCCAGGTAACCGCCGGCGCCGGCTCTAGTACCCTTACGGCCCGTCCTCAGATCTGCAAGACTGCGAGGCCGTGACGAACTGAATGAGCGCTGTCCGAGCCGCTGCCCGCTGCCACGGATGAGGCGTGTTGCTGAACGACCGTCGTGTAAAGGAGGACCCTGATGTTACGGTGGAGATGGCTATAGGCAAGTAGGCAACGGTTTCATCTCTCTTTATATCATTTTTTATGTCACATCATTAACATTTCACCCCTATTTTTTCATCTTCAACAGCGGTTACCTCTATATTTTCCTCATATACCCACTACAACTATAAAATATCATTTACTATACCTAATTTCCATCTACTATCAATTTTTCATCTACTAACAATTACTCGTAGACTCACTGCTACAGAAATGAACAGTGATATATGGTGTGAACAGTGACACGCTATATCTAGAAAGAGAGAGAAAGGGGCCTGCAGGGGCAGCGCTGCGGGCGTGGAGTGCCTCCTGCAGGCGCCATGCAAAGGGAGAGGGCTGCCCAGCGGCCAGCCGGCCACCGCTGCAGCCATCCTAAGGCTGATGTTGTCGGTGCCTCCTCTCTGCAAAGAATGAAACATAATACTAGTAAAAAAATTCGGTAGCAGCTACCCTGCACAAGGAGTTTACTAAAACCAACAAATTCACATCACTTTCACATCACGTTAATCACGATTCAACGTCGTCATTTCACAATAACAAAATCAATAGTAATCTTACTAACTACATTACTCACTAATAATCTTACTAACTACAATACTCACTAATAATCTTACTAACTACAATACTCACTACTAATCTAACTAACTATATTACTTACTACGATTACTAAATACATTAGTTACCAACTAATTGTAAGTGCAATCAACCCTAATTGAGGGTTTTGGTGATTAATGACAAAACAAATTGAGATTCTAATAAGTTTGCTCCTAGCATGTACACAGAAATTCTACAGACAGAAGAAGCACAGATCTTACGAGCATAAAAGTATAAAGCACAGCGGATTTAAAATTCCACATCAAATGGCGTGCTCCAAGTGCTAAGAAACAACGGCGGTGCTAAATTTATAATTCTTGAGTCATAGGAATCGCCGTACAATTAAGAGGGATCCGCAACGGTTAAGTAAGTTGTGCAATGAGCCCAAGTTCAAAATCTTTTGAAAACATCTTGGAGATCATTTTTCTAGATCATGAATGCCCTTGAGAAAAACAAATTTTTACTTCCCACAAAGATTCCGCTTTTGTTCTCTTCAAAATACTCAAAATTTGGTTTCAGTCCCCAAAACCGGTTCAACCGGTCCTGAAACCGGTTCAACCGGTTTCGGTACTGTTCACCTGCCACCTCTGCTCTGACCTGTCTGACAGTCAGAGCTGTCAGAAAAGTCGCAGCAGATATTTTTCTAAAACCGGTTGAGCCAAATTTTTTCCTTACTCAGCCGGTTTTGAAACTGGTCGAGTCTCCGGCTGAGTAGCTCAGTGGACCGGGATCCCCCTGGTGGAAACCGGTTCAACCAGTCTGAAAACCGGTTCAACCGGTTTTTGCTCTTTTTCTCCCAACGGCTGCCAGCTTTTGGGGGATCCTTTATATACCCTCTCACACACTCTCTCTCTCATTTACTCCTGCCTCTCCCACGAATTCTTGGCTGACCAACCTTCAAACAAGCGCATTCATTTCACCTTTCACACCCGCAATCGCATCTCCTTCAATCATTTGAAGGACCCTTGGTGTGAGGTGAACTCGATCGAACTCGCTGTCAATTTCATCTCGATTCTCCCATTCTCTTTGTTCTTGAGCTCGTTGCAAACTTAACCGTGTGCAGATTTGTTACTCTTGGAACCTCGTGTTCCTTGATGGTTAGAGGTTGCTTGGGAGTCTCCAAATTTGTGGACGACCTCAAGAAGTTTGTATCACCCGCTCTTTGAGCTGATTTAAGAAGAGATTGCCTTGACCTTTGTGGTCGGCTTGTGGAGGATTAGGGTTGGAAAAGACCCGGCCCTTTGTGGGCTCCTCAACGAGGAGTAGGACACCTTTGTGGTGGTTGCCGAACCTCGGGTTATATCGCGTGTTCTTGTGTGTTCTTGTCAAGCGCTTTATATTCGGGTGTTGGTTCATATTATTCATTCGAGTAGATTTTGTGTAGGGCAAGTCTTTAGCTATATTCTTCACTACTTCGTATTTGTTCAACAGATTATCTAATTTAAGTTGAGCAGGTTCAAACTTGTTCAGTTGTAATTAAAATCGACTGAACCGGTTTGCACCAGTGCAACTTTAATTTAACCTATCTCGAAGTTTTTAGTGAAAATTTTCAGGTGTAGCCTATTCACCCCCCTCTAGGCTACTTTCAATTGGTATCAAAGCATCGTACCTTGTTTTACGCTTAACCGCATGAGGAAACGATCATGTCTACACAATGGGACCATGTGGATCCTCTCCTCGAGGAAATCCCTGTCACATCTTCCGGTGAGGAAGTGGACCCCAAGGTCCTCGACCTCGCCATGAAGATTGCCGAGAGAATGTTCCTCAAAATGAAAGAGGAAGATGCTAAGAAAAAGGCCGAAGAAGAAGAATCAAGAAGAAAGGCCGAAGAAGATAAAGGTAAGGGAACATTTGATTATAATGACGATCTAGTGGATCTTTTGGTGTCTAAGGTATTGAGCAAGGTAAGTCTCAACACCTGTCACACCCGGATTTTGGGGCACCAAGACCCGGGCGCGAACATAATCACCAGGTGTGATGGGACCAAGTCTCACACATATGATGAATCATGGCACAGGATCGAATGTCACATCTTTACTATATAATAGGAGTTTTGTAAAATAAATAATTACATTATAAGGAGACAACGGTCCAGCACCCAAAGTTGACTGGGAGACGACGACCTAGACCTCTCACGAACACATCGCAGCATCCTCCACGCGCCTCATCCGGTGGTACCTGTTCTTGACCTGTGGGGGGGTGTGAGACAGCAAGAGTGAGCTCACATACGTTCATCGCTCAACAAGTTGTGGGGAATAATGTGCATGAACTCGCCAAAGGTGGGAGCTCACGTGAAGTGTAAGGCTTACTGAAAGGGAAATGTGCCCTTGGGCCATTTCTAAGTATTTTGGTGATTGGGTGCCAACACAAGTGCTTAAATGTGAATCTATACCCATGGATGGACAAAGTGCAAATCAAGAGTAAAGGTATGTTTCTAAGCCTTAGTACATTGTTTTGAAGACTAATGTATTGTGTCTAAGTGCTTGAAACAGGAGAAATCGAGTCAGAGAAAAGTTGGCTGTGTACAGCCAAAAGGCTGTTCGGTCTGGAGCACTGGACTGTCCGGTGGTGCACCGGACAGTGTCCGGTGCGCCAGACTGACTCGGGCGAACTGGCCGCTCTCGGGAATTTACCGGCGACGTACGGCTATAATTCACCGGACTGTCCGGTGTGCACCGGACTGTCCGGTGAGCCAACGGTCGGCCGGGCCAACGGTCGGCCGCGCGATCTGCGCGGGACACGTGGCCGAGCCAACGGCTAGAAAGGGGCACCGGACTGTCCGGTGTGCACCAGACATGTCCGGTGCGCCAACGGCTCTCTGGCGACCAACGGTCGGCTGTGCCGTTTAAGGAAAGAAATCGGGCACCGGACAGTGTCCGGTGTGCACCGGACAGTGTCCGGTGTGCACCGGACTGTCCGGTGCACCAGTCGACAGAAGGCAAGATCAGCCTTCCTAGATTGCTCTCAACGGCTCCTAGCTGCCTTGGGGCTATAAAAGGGACCCCTAGGCGCATGGAGGAGTACACCAAGTATTCCTACAACATTCCTAAGCACCAAGACATCGATTCCGCGCATTTGGTTCTTTGTGATAGCATCTAGAGCTCTTGTTGAGTTGTGAACTCATTGAGTGGTGTTGCGAGCTCTTGTTGCGACTTGTGTGCGTGCTGTTGCTCTGATTTTGAGTCTTGTGTGCGTTGCTAGTTCCTCCCTTACTCCGTATTTCTTTGTGAATCTCAAGTGTAAGGGCGAGAGGCTCCAAGTTGTGGAGATTCCTCACAAACGGGATATTGAAAGGCAAAGCAAAACACCGTGGTATTCAAGTTGGTCTTTGGACCGCTTGAGAGGGGTTGATTGCAACCCTCGTCCGTTGGGACGCCACAACGTGGAGTAGGCAAGCGTTGGTCTTGGCCGAACCACGGGATAAACCACTGTGTCATCTCTGTGTTTGATCTCTTGTGGTATTGTGTTTTGTTGAGACTCCTCTCTAGCCACTTGGCGATTATTGTGCTAACACTTAACAAGTTTTTGTGGCTATAAGTTTAAGTTTCACAGGATCACCTATTCACCCCCCTCTAGGTGCTCTCAATTGGTATCGGAGCCGTTCTCTTCACAAAGGGACTAACCGCCCGAAGAGATGGATCCTAAAGGGAAGGGAATCGTGATCAACGACAAGGAGAAGGAGTCCTTCGTCAACGAGCCAAGGGATGACAAGTCAAACGACTCGGGCTCGGGCCACAGACGCAAAGATGGGAAGAAGAAGAAGACAAGACGCATCAAGGAGATCGTCTACTACGACAGCGATGAGTCGACTTCCTCCCAAAAGGACGACGACCACAACGAATACGAGAGAAAGAAACCGGTCAATTCGAACTTTTCTTTTGATTACTCTCGTATTCCTCAAAGTACTAATGCTCATTTATTATCTATTCCACTTGGTAAACCTCCTCATTTTGATGGAGAGGACTACGGATTTTGGAGTCACAAAATGCGTAGTCACTTGTTCTCTCTCCATCCTAGCATATGGGAGATTGTAGAAAGTGGAATGCACTTTGATAGTACGGATAGTCCCATGTTTATTAATGAACAGATTCATAAAAATGCACAAGCTACTACTGTGTTGCTAGCCTCTTTGTGCAGGGACGAGTACCATAAGGTGAGCGGCTTGGACAATGCCAAGCAGATCTGGGACACCCTCAAGATCTCTCATGAGGGGAATGATGTCACCTTGCTCACCAAGATGGAGTTGGTGGAGGGCGAGCTTGGACGGTTCGCAATGATAAGGGGCGAGGAGCCAACTCAAACATACAACCGGCTCAAGACCCTTATCAACAAAATAAGGAGCTACGGAAGCACGCGATGGACGGATCACGACGTCGTCCGCCTAATGCTAAGGTCCTTTACCGTTCTTGATCCTCATTTGGTGAACAATATTCGTGAAAATCCTAGGTACACCAAGATGTCGCCCGAAGAAGTTCTGGGGAAGTTCGTAAGCGGGCGAATGATGATCAAGGAGGCAAGATATGTGGACGACGCGTTGAACGGTCCTATTCATGAGCCTCAACCCATTGCTCTCAAGGCAACGAGGAGCAAGGAGGCGCTACCGAGCAAGGTGGCGCAAGTTGAGGCGGCCGGGCTAAATAATGAGGAGATGGCCCTCATCATTAAGCGCTTCAAGACGGCGCTTAAAGGTCGCAAGGGACAACCAAGCAAGACCAAGACAAAGGAGAAGCGCTCGTGCTTCAAATGTGGTAAGATTGGTCATTTCATTGCTAACTGTCCCGATAATGAAAGTGACCAGGAAAAGGGGAACAAAAGGGAGAAGAAGAAGCATTACAAGAAGGCCAAGGGCGAGGCACATATCGGAAAGGAGTGGGATTCGGATTGCTCCTCCTCCGACTCCGACAATGAAGGACTCGCCGCCACCGCCTTCAACAAGTCATCCCTCTTCCCCAACGAGCGTCACACTTGCCTCATGGCAAGGGAGAAGAAAGTAAGCACTCATGATACTAGTACTTATGCTTCTTCTAGTGAGGATGAGTCTAGTGATGATGATGAGATAGATTACTCATGCTTATTCAAGGGATTAGATAGATCTAAAATTAATAAGATTAATGAGTTGATTAATGCTTTGAATGACAAGAATAGATTACTAGAAAAACAAGAGGATCTTTTATATGAGGAGCATGATAAATTTGTTAGTGCACAAAATTCTCTTGCTCTAGAAATTAAAAGGAATGAAATGCTCTCTAGTGAATTATCTACTTGTCATAAATCCATCTCTAAATTAAAAAGTGTTAATGATGATTTGAATGCTAAGTTAGAAATAGCTAGTAAATCAACATCTTGTGTAGAAATTGTTGAAACTTGCAATAGGTGTAAAGATTTTGACATTGATGCTTGTAGTGAACACCTAGTTTCAATTTCCAAACTTAATGATGAATTGGCTAGTCTTAATGCTCAACTTAAGACTAGCAAGAGTAATTTTGATAAGCTAAAATTTGCAAGGGATGCCTACACAATTGGTAGACACCCCTCAATTAAGGATGGACTTGGCTACAAGAAGGAAGCCAAGAACTTGACAAGCCATAAGGCTCCCATCTCCGCCAAGGAGAAAGGGAAGGCCCCTATGGCTAGTAGTGTGCAAAAGAACCATGCCTTTATGTACCATGATAGGAGACAATCTAGAAATGCTTATAGGAGATGTAACGCATATGATGCTTTTGATTCTCATGACATGTTTGCTTCTAGTTCTTCTTATGTGCATGATAGAAATGTTGGTAGGAGAAATGTTGTTCATAATATGCCTAGGAGAAATGTTGTTAATGTTCCTAGGAAGGTAATGAATGAACCCTCTACAATTTATCATGCTTTAAATGCTTCCTTTGCTATTTGTAGAAAAGATAGGAAAATAGTTGCTAGGAAGTTAGGGGCAAAATGCAAGGGAGATAAAACTTGCATTTGGGTCCCTAAGGATATTTGCACTAACCTTGTAGGACCCAACATGAGTTGGGTACCTAAGACCCAAGCCTAAATTTGCCTTGCAGGTTTATGCATCCGGGGGTTCAAGCTGGATTATCGACAGCGGATGCACAAACCATATGACGGGGGAGAAGAAGATGTTCACCTCCTACGTCAAGAATAAGGATTCCCAAGATTCAATTATATTCGATGATGGGAATCAGGGCAAGGTAAAAGGGTTAGGTAAAATTGCAATTTCTAATGAGCACTCTATCTCCAATGTGTTTTTAGTTGAGTCTCTTGGTTACAATTTGCTATCTGTTAGTCAACTATGCAATATGGGATATAATTGTCTTTTTACAAATGTAGATGTGTCTGTCTTTAGAAGAAGTGATGGTTCACTAGCCTTTAAGGGTGTATTAGACGGCAAGCTTTACTTAGTTGATTTTGCAAAAGAAGAGGCCGGTCTAGATGCATGCTTAATTGCTAAGACTAGCATGGGCTGGTTGTGGCATCGCCGCTTAGCACATGTGGGGATGAAGAACCTTCACAAGCTTCTAAAGGGAGAACACGTGATAGGTTTGACTAACGTACAAGTCGAAAAAGATAGACCTTGTGCAGCTTGTCAGGCAGGTAAACAGGTGGGAGGAGCGCATCACAGCAAGAATGTGATGACCACATCAAGACCCCTCGAGCTGCTACATATGGACCTCTTCGGACCCGTCGCCTATCTAAGCATAGGAGGAAGTAAGTATGGTTTAGTTATTGTTGATGACTTTTCCCGCTTCACTTGGGTGTTCTTTTTGCAGGATAAGTCTGAAACCCAAGGGACCCTCAAGCGCTTCCTCAGGAGAGCTCAAAATGAGTTTGAGCTCAAGGTGAAGAAGATAAGGAGCGACAACGGGTCCGAGTTCAAGAACCTTCAAGTGGAGGAGTTCCTTGAGGAGGAAGGGATCAAGCACGAGTTCTCCGCTCCCTACACACCACAGCAAAATGGTGTGGTAGAGAGGAAGAACAGGACGCTAATCGATATGGCGAGGACGATGCTTGAAGAATTCAAGACCCCCGAGCGTTTTTGGTCGGAAGCCGTGAACACGGCTTGCCACG
Source organism: Zea mays (assembly GCF_902167145.1). Lineage (NCBI taxonomy): Eukaryota > Viridiplantae > Streptophyta > Magnoliopsida > Poales > Poaceae > Zea > Zea mays. The sequence goes on along the minus strand of NC_050097.1, from coordinate 180,832,743 downwards.
CCATCAACAGGGTCTACCTTCATCGCCTCCTCAAGAAGACTTCGTATGAGCTACTAACCGGTAACAAACCCAATGTATCTTACTTTCGTGTATTTGGGAGCAGGTGCTACATTCTAGTGAAGAAGGGTAGAAATTCTAAATTTGCTCCCAAAGCTGTAGAAGGGTTTTTGTTAGGTTATGACTCAAATACAAAGGCGTATAGAGTCTTCAACAAATCATCGGGTTTGGTTGAAGTCTCTAGCAACGTTGTATTTGATGAGACTAATGGCTCTCCAAGAGAGCAAGTTGTTGATTGTGATGATGTAGATGAAGAAGATGTTCCGACGGCCGCTATACGAACCATGGCGATTGGAGAAGTGCGGCCACAGGAACAAGATGAACGAGATCAACCTTCTTCCTCAACAACGGTGCATCCCCCAACTCAAGACAATGAACAGGTTCATCAAAAGGAGGCGTGTGATCAAGGGGGAGCACAAGATGATCACGTGATGGAGGAAGAAGCGCAACCGGCACCTCCAACCCAAGTTCGAGCGGTGATTCAAAGGGATCATCCCGTCGACCAAATTTTGGGTGACATTAGCAAGGGAGTAACTACTCGATCTCGATTAGTTAATTTTTGTGAGTATTACTCCTTTGTCTCTTCTATTGAGCCTTTCAGGGTAGAGGAGGCCTTGCTAGATCCGGATTGGGTATTGGCCATGCAGGAGGAACTCAACAACTTCAAGCGCAATGAAGTTTGGACACTGGTGCCTCGTCCCAAGCAAAATGTTGTGGGAACCAAGTGGGTGTTCCGCAACAAACAGGACGAGCACGGGGTGGTGACAAGGAACAAGGCTCGACTTGTGGCAAAAGGTTATGCCCAAGTCGCAGGTTTGGACTTTGAGGAGACGTTTGCTCCTGTGGCTAGGCTAGAATCAATTCGTATCTTGCTAGCATATGCCGCTCACCATTCTTTCAGGTTGTACCAAATGGATGTGAAGAGCGCTTTCCTCAATGGGCCAATCAAGGAGGAGGTGTACGTGGAGCAACCCCCTGGCTTCGAGGATGAACGGTACCCCGACCACGTGTGTAAGCTCTCTAAGGCGCTCTATGGACTTAAGCAAGCCCCAAGAGCATGGTATGAATGCCTTAGAGACTTCTTAATTGCTAATGCTTTCAAGGTTGGGAAAGCCGATCCAACTCTTTTTACTAAGACTTGCGACGGTGATCTTTTTGTGTGCCAAATTTATGTCGATGACATAATATTTGGTTCTACTAACCAAAAGTCTTGTGAAGAGTTTAGCAGGGCTATGATGCAGAAATTCGAGATGTCGATGATGGGCGAGTTGAACTACTTCCTTGGGTTTCAAGTGAAGCAACTCAAGGACGGCACCTTCATCTCCCAAACAAAGTACACACAAGACTTGCTGAAGCGGTTTGGGATGAAGGACGCCAAGCCCGCAAAGACTCCGATGGGGACCGACGGACACACCGACCTCAACAAAGGAGGTAAGTCCGTTGATCAAAAAGCATACCGGTCAATGATAGGGTCTTTACTTTATTTATGTGCTAGTAGACCGGATATTATGCTTAGCGTATACATGTGTGCTAGATTTCAATCCGATCCTAAGGAGTGTCACTTAGTGGCGGTGAAGCGAATTCTTAGATATTTGGTTGCTACGTCTTGCTTCGGGCTCTGGTATCCAAAGGGGTCTACCTTTGACTTGGTTGGATACTCAGATTCCGACTATGCTGGATGTAAGGTCGATAGGAAGAGTACATCAGGGACGTGCCAATTCTTAGGAAGGTCCCTGGTGTCGTGGAACTCTAAGAAACAAACCTCCGTTGCCCTATCCACCGCTGAGGCCGAGTATGTTGCCGCAGGGCAGTGTTGCGTGCAACTACTTTGGATGAGGCAAACCCTTCGGGACTTTGGCTACAATCTGAGCAAAGTCCCACTCCTATGTGATAATGAGAGTGCTATCCGCATGGCGGAAAATCCTGTTGAACACAGCCGCACAAAGCACATTGACATCCGGCATCACTTTTTGAGAGACCACCAGCAAAAGGAAGATATCGAAGTGTTTCATGTTAGCACCGAGAACCAGCTAGCCGATATCTTTACCAAGCCTCTAGATGAGAAGACCTTTTGCAGGCTGCGTAGTGAGCTAAATGTCTTAGATTCGCGGAACTTGGATTGAATTGTAGCATACATGTATTTATGCTTTTGATCATGTTCCTTTTTGCATTTTGTTGTTTAGTATGGTGCTCAAGTTGTACAAACACTCCCTGGACCTCACAAGTCCGTTGCAAAGTGATGCACAGTTTTAGGGGGAGATGTGTTACAACTTGACCCTTTGAGACTAACCATATGCTTGAGTTTGCTTGTTTTAGTCTCGAAGGAGAATTAAAAGGGAAAAGGTGGACTTGGACCATGCAAGACTTCCACTGCACTCCGATGAAAAGAGTAACTTTTCCAGGTTCATCTTTTAACTCTTATTGCCTATTTGCTCTTAATTGAAGATTTTGGTGAGGCAATGGGGTTAAAGGGCCAAGATTGATCCCGTTTTGGTGCTTGATGCCAAAGGGGGAGAAAATAAAGAATAAAGGCCAGAGTGATAAATGGATCAGCTACCACTTGAGAGATTTTGAAAATAGTAGAATAGAGTTTTTTGTTTTGTCAAAACTCTTTTATTGTCTCTCTTGTCAAAAGTTGGTTTCTTGTGGGGAGAAATGTTGATTATGGGAAAAAGGGGGAGTTTTTGGAATCCTGAAACAAATACTCCTGAAATGACTCTCTTTATGACTTAACATGTGTGTTTGACTTAGAGATAGAAATTTGAGTTTTGATTTGCAAAAACAAACCAAGTGGTGACAAAGGATGATCCATATATGCCAAAATTGAATCAAAATAAATTTGAGTTTTATTTGAAGTGATATTGCACTTGTTCTAGTTGCTTTATGTTGTGTTGGCATAAATCACCAAAAAGGGGGAGATTGAAAGGGAAATGTGCCCTTGGGCCATTTCTAAGTATTTTGGTGATTGGGTGCCAACACAAGTGCTTAAATGTGAATCTATACCCATGGATGGAAAAAGTGCAAATCAAGAGTAAAGGTATGTTTCTAAGCCTTAGTACATTGTTTTGAAGACTAATGTATTGTGTCTAAGTGCTTGAAACAGGAGAAATCGAGTCAGAGAAAAGTTGGCTGTGTACAGCCAAAAGGCTGTTCGGTCTGGAGCACCGGACTGTCCGGTGGTGCACCGGACAGTGTCCGGTGCGCCAGACTGACTCGGGCGAACTGGCCGCTCTCGGGAATTTACCGGCGACGTACGGCTATAATTCACCGGACTGTCCGGTGTGCACCGGACTGTCCGGTGAGCCAACGGTCGGCCGGGCCAACGGTCGGCCGGGCCAACGGTCGGCCGGGCCAACGGTCGGCCGCGCGATCTGCGCGGGACACGTGGCCGAGCCAACGGCTAGAAAGGGGCACCGGACTGTCCGGTGTGCACCGGACATGTCCGGTGCGCCAACGGCTCTCTGGCGACCAACGGTCGGCTGTGTCGTTTAAGGAAAGAAATCGGGCACCGGACAGTGTCCGGTGTGCACCGGACTGTCCGGTGCACCAGTCGACAGAAGGCAAGATCAGCCTTCCTAGATTGCTCTCAACGGCTCCTAGCTGCCTTGGGGCTATAAAAGGGACCCCTAGGCGCATGGAGGAGTACACCAAGTATTCCTACAACATTCCTAAGCACCAAGACATCGATTCCGCGCATTTGGTTCTTTGTGATAGCATCTAGAGCTCTTGTTGAGTTGTGAACTCACTGAGTGGTGTTGCGAGCTCTTGTTGCGACTTGTGTGCGTGCTGTTGCTCTGATTTTGAGTCTTGTGTGCGTTGCTAGTTCCTCCCTTACTCCGTATTTCTTTGTGAATCTCAAGTGTAAGGGCGAGAGGCTCCAAGTTGTGGAGATTCCTCGCAAACGGGATATTGAAAGGCAAAGCAAAACACCGTGGTATTCAAGTTGGTCTTTGGACCGCTTGAGAGGGGTTGATTGCAACCCTCGTCCGTTGGGACACCACAACGTGGAGTAGGCAAGCGTTGGTCTTGGCCGAACCACGGGATAAACCACTGTGTCATCTCTGTGTTTGATCTCTTGTGGTATTGTATTTTGTTGAGACTCCTCTCTAGCCACTTGGCGATTATTGTGCTAACACTTAACAAGTTTTTGTGGCTATAAGTTTAAGTTTCACAGGATCACCTATTCACCCCCCCCCTCTAGGTGCTCTCACTTACCAAAGAGGATGGTTAGAGCTGAGCATTGCTTTTAAAGTTGGTCAAAATTTTATTAGCAATTACTAAGTATAAGTAAATACCAACCCAATTAAGTAGTAGAATAAAAGTAACAACCTCACCTGCGATGCAATGCATATGACAAATTGAGTTTAAGTTCCATAAATTAATCATGTGAGTGTCCGAGCCGCTCATGAGTCATGACCGTGAGCACGGCTAGTATACCAGTTTTACACTCTGCAGAGGTTGCGCATCTTTACCCACAAGTCGTGTTACCCATTTGCCACGGAGTTGATCAGACTCCATACACCTCTACCAAGGAAGCGAGGCAGGATACCACTACGAGGCCTTTACAAAGTTCCACTAGCTTCAGACTACCCGCTACAGTTTATAGGAAGCTCCAGTGCAGGGTTCTTGCCTGACCGCCATCGCAGCAAAATCAACCCAAGGACCTCCCTACACTGACCACTCCCCTACTGCCCTTGCCCCTTTCGGGTAAGGTAGCCCTCCACTAGCTTTCCTAGTTAATCAGCCAAGGGCGTCCCATTAAACCCTTGTGGTAGCACTGTTTTCCCGGGTGGTTCTCCATGTTCCCATTAACATAATGACCTTATCATGAATAATAATAATAAACAGATAATAAAAAGTATAACAATGAGTGATGAATATCTTTATACCCAAAGCCACATAAAGCAATAGCATATACTACCCAAAAAGTTTGTAGTAAAACCAGTGGTGATACAAGGTATAAAGATAGTCAAAATCTAGGGTATCCTATTGGGTCCCAGCAAAATTAACCTATGCAGATCATTATGATTAATAAGAACATGAATAGGTAAAAGAAGTGATCAAGGGCACAACTTGCCTTCAATGAGCTCCTGCTCAGCTATCTCTACTTGCTGATCCTCAGATTCCACAGTGGTTTGCTCGTCTACTCACATTAACACAATATATACATAGTATAGCATAAATTAACATCACAACAAACATAATAATACACTGCGTAAAAATAATCTATGTGTTGCTACGAGACTAACGAAACTTGAACGGATCAAATCGGAGTTAAAACGGAGGAGATACGAATTTCCTAGGGTTTATGTATTTGGTACGAGATTAATTAAGAGATAAATTTTTAATACCATTTTCATGTTAAAACAGAGACACAGGGTGATAAACAACATTATTGCAAAATTATAGGAATTGGAATGGATCAATTTGGAGTTCATATGAATTTTCTAGGGTTTAAACAAGTTTCTGCAATTATTTATATACTAAAAATCAATTTCCCTAATTATTCCTTTATTTTTATTTCACTCTGTACTGCGCACAGAATTTAATCAAAAGCCAGGGGGCTCGGCGCAATTAATCCTAAGACACAGACTACTACTACGTGGACTGCGGGTTGTTTTCGGGGAAACATAAGGGCTCTTTAATAAAAATGCGTCGCGAAGGGGTATTCTTGGATCTCAGCCGTTGGATTCCGGTTCTGTGGCCCAGATTAGATCCGAGCCCCGGTAGGCACCAGAGCCACAGGATCAGCGATCTACGGCCCTAAATCGATCACTGAACCGGTATGTAGATCCGACCACACGATCTCCATCCAACCGCCTGGGTTACATCTCGCCCGAAGAGTACTCACATTCAATCCTGGCCCCTCGTTTCTAGATCGATGGCCCTCTTCCCCAGCCGAGAGACACACCCGGCGGCGCGCCCTACACAGACGGCGGTGCCCTCGCCGGTGATCAACCAAATCACGGAACAACGAAGGATGCGAGTAGTTACCTAGCGCGATCGAAAGAGGAGGAAGAGGTGAACGCGATCGTCTAGAACTCACTGGTGGTTACGTAGCACAGATCGTTGGCCACGGCGGAATGCGGATCCGTGGCGGAGATGATCTTCGGCGAGAAATCAGTGGTGACCCGGCACACGAACTCCCGATTAATACGGTCCTAAACGTATCAAGGAAGGGAGCGAAGACAACAGAGGTTTCTTACCGTGATTCCGTGTGCTTAACAGCACTGCCCGCGACGAGCAGCGACACAGAGGCGATGAAGGGGGTCCGGCGAGCAATTCACTCCGATTCCGCCACAAACCCCCACGCAGCCGCCCGAGGACACGCCCCACGTCAACAACCGAAGCCCCAGGTCCCTTTTCCTTAGCTCAATTGATGGCGCAACCACCGATTGCTCGCACTCCCACCTTCTTCCTTCGCGGATGCTCAATTTCACTCTATTGTCCACCGTCGCGAAAGATTCTGGGACACTCAGGTCGACGGTACCTCCACTGACGTAAATATAGGCACGTAGAGGCAGGTCGAGGCTACCAAATCCCAACTACCGCGATCGATTCGCAACAGCTACCGCGTTTCGCGCAAACTCGGACTGGGTCAGCAGACAACAGGGTCCCACCAGCAGAGGCCATGGGTGAGGTTGGCGCTGCGCGCGCGATGCTGAGTGGGCCGAGCTTCACGGTGGAACGAAGACGGAACCGAGCCCGGAAATCTCGAGAGTTTTGTTACGGAGGTCCGATTTCCCCTGCGCGCACACCACGGTGAGGAAGAAGCTCCTGGCGAGCGGGCCCCACCAGGCGGTGACCCAAACCTGTGATCCGAAAATGGAAAGGAACGGCAGGGTAGTGGGCCGGCGGGAGATGAAATGTTAATGGGCCGAAAAGCTGGGGTTTCAGGCCAGGTGCGCAGGTAACCTTTTCTTTTTCTTTTCTAATTCATTTTTTTATTTCATTTCTATTCCAGATTTGAATTCAAGTTTTGTGGCAAATTTGCGCTAAATTTGAATATATATTTTGAGTCATACCATCATGGAATAAATTTATTTATTTACAAATTTAACTTGTATTTTATAATGTTTCTCTCTCTTTATTCTCTTTTCTCCCTTCAAATCACATTCCAAATTCCAAACTCTCATTTTGAACTTCAAATTCCCAAGTGTCAAAGTTTATCACTAGTGTGATTATAACATCTATGGTTTACAATATTATTATTTGCTATTTTCCTTGTTATTTATTTATGGAAGAAATAAGTAATTCCATTAAATCCCCCCCTTCTTATTATTATTTTTTTATATATTTTGAGGTCCCAAGTTCAAATTATGACTCTTTATTAAGATATATCCCCACTCATTCTTAGGTATAAAATACCTATAGTGCATCGTTTAATGAAATGACTAATCATTTAGTTGAACGGAAAACCTTTCTATTACTTCTTTTCTAAAATAATTCTTGATTTCCAAAATTCAGTTCTCAATTTTCAACACTCAAGTATATTTTGAGATATCTGAGTTTACTATTTTAATTACTCATATATTTATTTTATTATTATTAATTATATATATATATATACAGATTTTGGGCCATACAAATCCTACCCCCTTAACAGAAATCTCGTCCTCGAGATTTGTAAGAGGGTGCATAATCATGTTATCTCAAACATATGCACAGACAAAATCTCAGTATGATGCATAATTTTATTAGCAACACATGCGGTCAATTAGACCTTATTATTCCTCCTAAAATAGTATCATACCAACCACTAACTAAAGTAACATTTAGATCTTACAAATAGTAGTAATTTATATATATGTTTATATAACTTGGTGGAGCTAGTGGTGGTGGTGGAGGTTGTTGTTGTTGTCTCTCCAACCGCGCTTGCCTTATTTCTTGGCGGACCTGACGTATTTCCTCGCGTTCTTGTCTTATCTGATTTTGCATCTCTGTCACCAGGTCTGTTAATTGTTGTATTACCAGTCTTTGGGTAGCAATCACTTGATCGATTTCAACAGGTGGAGGATTTGGAGGATTCATTTCTGTTTGCTGTTGCGTGATAATCTTTCCTTTCCTGGTATTGACCATGAAAGTTAGAAGCATATGGGAATATAGTTTTGCAAGGAAACGTATTTGGTAAGAAGAATACATAGGCCAGTAACTGGTTATGATCTGAAGATTCTTTGACATAGCTTAATCTGTTGTTTTATATCAAGCTTTGGGTAACTATATGGTGTAGGTAGATCAAAATCTCTGATGAGTTAAATGGAGGGGTTATGCAACCATCGAATGGTTAAGGTGGTTGCATAAGGTCAGGTTGTTGTATGTGGTCTAGTCTTAATTGGAACCTTAGTTTAACTTGGATTAAAACATATTTATAAGAGTAGGATCCAATCTTATTTTACCAGTATTATCTAACATTTTTGTCCATTAGGTTAGGTCTGATCAAATTAGATGGGATCAGAATTAAATTGGTGTAATCAGATAAGATCTACTTATTTTATTTTAGAATAGATCATGTTTGTTATGTTGTTATGAGATAAGCAAAGTGGTGGGGATAAGCATGCTTGTTAGGTCAAGACGAGTCATGAAGAATAAGATATAATCTTTTGAGATTAGTTAGATCTGTTAGGATAAAATATAATCTTTTCAAGATAAGATGAATTTATTAAGGTAAGAAGAATCTTTTTAAGATGAGGTGGATCTAGTAAGATAAGAGAGAATCTTATAAGATAAGATAGATCTATTAAGATAAGAGAGAGTCTGTGAAGATTAGAGGGATCTCTATGAAATAGATAAATTGTAATGGAGGATAATCTAAGTTGTTTAGTTATCTTATGAATTCTATTTATGCCTATACGTATATGCAGATGTAATTGTGGACATTACTCCACAACTCATCACACTCAATCAAAGATCCAAATCAGACAAATATCATAAGAACAAACACTCAAGCCTATAGATACCTATAAAAATAGTTTTGTTTTTGTTCCTAGGAATAGGTCTCCTATTCCTAAAGGTCACTTTAGGCACAGGATTTCAAAGTGTGAAATCCACATTTGTATTTAGAAGGAAAAAAATAAGAGTAATCAGAGTAAAGCGGAAATAGATGAGAAAAGATTAAGAGAAGTTTAGAAAGAATCAGAGTAGCAAAGGTAAGTAAGTATTGGTTGTCCAGTTCTATCTAGGTTTCGTCCTACAGTCAACATTCCTCTGATACCACTTCTGTCACACCCGGATTTCGGGGCACCAAGACCCGGGCGCGAACATAATCACCAGGTGTGCTGGGACCAAGTCTCACACATATGATGAATCATGGCACAGGATCGAATGTCACATCTTTACTATATAATAGGAGTTTTGTAAAATAAATAATTACATTATAAGGAGACAACGGTCCAGCACCCAAAGTTGACTGGGAGACGACGACCTAGACCTCTCACGAACACATCGCAGCATCCTCCACGCGCCTCATCCGGTGGTACCTGTTCTTGACCTGTGGGGGGGGGGGGGGTGTGAGACAGCAAGAGTGAGCTCACATATGTTCATTGCTCAACAAGTTGTGGGGAATAATGTGCATGAACTCGCCAAAGGTGGGAGCTCACGTGAAGTGTAAGGCTTACCAAAGAGGATGGTTAGAGCTGAGCATTGCTTTTAAAGTTGGTCAAAATTTTATTAGCAATTACTAAGTATAAGTAAATACCAACCCAATTAAGTAGTAGAATAAAAGTAACAACCTCACCTGCGATGCAATGCATATGACAAATTGAGTTTAAGTTCCATAAATTAATCATGTGAGTGTCCGAGCCGCTCATGACCGTGAGCACGACTAGTATACCAGTTTTACACTCTGCAGAGGTTGCGCATCTTTACCCACAAGTCGTGTTACCCATTTGCCACGGAGTTGATCAGACTCCATACACCTCTACCAAGGAAGCGAGGCAGGGTACCACTACGAGGCCTTTACAAAGTTCCACTAGCTTCAGACTACCCGCTACAGTTTATAGGAAGCTCCAGTGCAGGGTTCTTGCCTGACCGCCATCGCAGCAAAATCAACCCAAGGACCTCCCTACACTGACCACTCCCCTACTGCCCTTGCCCCTTTCGGGTAAGGTAGCCCTCCACTAGCTTTCCTAGTTAATCAGCCAAGGGCGTCCCATTAAACCCTTGTGGTAGCACTGTTTTCCCGGGTGGTTCTCCATGTTCCCATTAACATAATGATCTTATCATGAATAATAATAATAAACAGATAATAAAAAGTATAACAATGAGTGATGAATATCTTTATACCCAAAGCCACATAAAGCAATAGCATATACTACCCAAAAAGTTTGTAGTAAAACCAGTGGTGATACAAGGTATAAAGATAGACAAAATCTAGGGTATCCTATTGGGTCCCAGCAAAATTAACCTATGCAGATCATTATGATTAATAAGAACATGAATAGGTAAAAGAAGTGATCAAGGGCACAACTTGCCTTCAATGAGCTCCTGCTCAGCTATCTCTACTTGCTGATCCTCAGATTCCACAGTGGTTTGCTCGTCTACTCGCATCAACACAATATATACATAGTATAGCATAAATTAACATCACAACAAACATAATAATACACTGCGTAAAAATAATCTATGCGTTGCTACGAGACTAACGAAACTTGAACGGATCAAATCGGAGTTAAAACGGAGGAGATACGAATTTCCTAGGGTTTATGTATTTGGTACGAGATTAATTAAGAGATAAATTTTTAATACCATTTTCATGTTAAAACAGAGACACGGGGTGATAAACAACATTATTACAAAATTATAGGAATTGGAATGGATCAATTTGGAGTTCATATGAATTTTCTAGGGTTTAAACAAGTTTATGCAATTATTTATATACTAAAAATCAATTTCCCTAATTATTCCTTTATTTTTATTTCACTCTGTACTGCGCACAGAATTTAATCAAAAGCCAGGGGGCTCGGCGCAATTAATCCTAAGACACAGACTACTACTACGTGGACTGCGGGTTGTTTTCGGGGAAATATAAGGGCTCTTTAATAAAAATGCGTCGCGAAGGGGTATTCTTGGATCTCAGCCGTTGGATTCCGGTTCTGTGGCTCAGATTAGATCCGAGCCCCGGTAGGCACCAGAGCCACAGGATCAGCGATCTACGGCCCTAAATCGATCACTGAACCAGTATGTAGATCCGACCACACGATCTCCATCCAACCGCCTGGGTTACATCTCGCCCGAAGAGTACTCACATTCAATCCTGGCCCCTCGTTTCTAGATCGATGGCCCTCTTCCCCAGCCGAGAGACACACCCGGCGGCGCGCCCTACACAGACGGCGGTGCCCTCGCCGGTGATCAACCAAATCACGGAACAACGAAGGATGCGAGCAGTTACCTAGCGCGATCGAAAGAGGAGGAAGAGGCGAACGCGATCGTCTAGAACTCACTGGTGGTTACGTAGCACAGATCGTTGGCCACGGCGGAATGCGGATCCGCGGCGGAGATGATCTTCGACGAGAAATCAGTGGTGACCCGGCACACGAACTCCCGATTAATACGGTCCTAAACGTATCAAGGAAGGGAGCGAAGACAACAGAGGTTTCTTACCGTGATTCTGTGTGCTTAACAGCACTGCCCGCGACGAGCAGCGACACAGAGGCGATGAAGGGGGTCCGGCGAGCAATTCACTCCGATTCCGCCACAAACCCTCACGCATCCGCCCGAGGACACGCCCCACGTCAACAACCGAAGCCCAAGGTCCCTTTTCCTTAGCTCAATTGATGGCGCAACCACCGATTGCTCGCACTCCCACCTTCTTCCTCTGCGGACGCTCAATTTCACTCTATTGTCCACCGTCGCGAAAGATTCTGGGACACTCAGGTCGACGGTACCTCCACTGACGTAAATATAGGCACGTAGAGGCAGGTCGAGGCTACCAAATCCCAACTACCGCGATCGATTCGCAACAGCTACCGCATTCCGCAAACTCGGACTGGGTCAGCAGACAACAGGGTCCCACCAGCAGAGGCCATGGGTGAGGTTGGCGCTGCGCGCGCGATGCTGAGTGGGCCGAGCTTCACGGTGGAACGAAGACAGAACCGAGCCCGGAAATCTCGAGAGTTTTGTTACGGAGGTCCGATTTCCCCTGCGCGCACACCACGGTGAGGAAGAAGCTCCTGGCGAGCGGGCCCCACCAGGCGGTGACCCAAACCTGTGATCCGAAAATGGAAAGGAACGGCAGGGTAGTGGGCCGACGGGAGATGAAATGTTAATGGGCCGAAAAGCTGGGGTTTCAGGCCAGGTGCGCAGGTAACCTTTTCTTTTTCTTTTCTAATTCATTTTTTTATTTCATTTCTATTCCAGATTTGAATTCAAGTTTTGTGGCAAATTTGCGCTAAATTTGAATATATATTTTGAGTCATACCATCATGGAATAAATTTATTTATTTACAAATTTAACTTGTATTTTATAATGTTTCTCTCTCTTTATTCTCTTTTCTCCCTTCAAATCACATTCCAAATTCCAAACTCTCATTTTGAACTTCAAATTCCCAAGTGTCAAAGTTTATCACTAGTGTGATTATAACATCTATGGTTTACAATATTATTATTTGCTATTTTCCTTGTTATTTATTTATGGAAGAAATAAGTAATTCCATTAAATCCCCCCCCCCTTCTTATTATTATTATTTTTATATATTTTGAGGTCCCAAGTTCAAATTATGACTCTTTATTAAGATATATCCCCACTCATTCTTAGGTATAAAATACCTATAGTGCATCATTTAATGAAATGACTAATCATTTAGTTGAACGGAAAACCTTTCTATTACTTCTTTTCTAAAATAATTCTTGATTTCCAAAATTCAGTTCTCAATTTTCAACACTCAAGTATATTTTGAGATATCTGAGTTTACTATTTTAATTACTCATATATTTATTTTATTATTATTAATTATATATATATATACAGATTTTGGGCCTTACAACACCGAAGGATCATCTACCAAAAGCAAAGGTAACGAATTTAGCAAAGTTCAATTGGATTACTCTAGAAATTATATTCCCAACTTCTCTTCCGCCCCACTTGGAAAGTTACCAACTCTTAGTGAGTTGAATTATGATGAGTGGGCGGACAAGATGAAGTCGCATTTAATCGGTGTGCATCCTAGTCTTTGGGAGATTGTTAATGTAGGTATGTATAAGCCCGCCCAAGGAGAAGAGATGACTCCGGAAATGATGCAAGAGGTTCATCGAAATGCTCAAGCAGTGAGCATAATTAAAGGAAGTCTTTGTCCGGAAGAATACCGGAAAGTTCAAGGAAGAGAAGATGCCCATGACATTTGGAATATTCTTAAAATGTCACATGAAGGAGATCCTAAAGCCAAAAGACATAGAGTTGAAGCTTTGGAAAGTGAGCTTGCAAGATATGATTGGACAAAGGGTGAGTCGCTTCAATCACTCTTTGATCGGTTGATGGTGTTGGTCAACAAAATAAGAGTACTTGGGAGTGAAGATTGGAGTGACTCCAAGGTCACAAGATTGTTCATGAGAGCTTATAAAGAAAAGGATAAGAGTCTTGCAAGGATGATAAGGGATCGTGATGACTATGAGGATATGACGCCTCATCAATTATTTGCAAAAATTCAACAACACGAGTCCGAAGAAGCCCCCATCAAGACAAGAGACTCTCATGCCTTGATCACAAATGAACAAGACAACCTCAAGAAGAACAAAGACCACAAAGCAAAGAAAGTGGTCGAGACCTCAAGTGATGAAGATAGCTCAAGTGATGAAGACACAGCTATGTTCATCAAAACATTCAAGAAATTTGTAAGGAAGAATGACAAGTTCCAAAGGAAAGGAAAGAAGATGGCATGCTATGAATGTGGCCAAACCGATCATTTCATAGCAGATTGTCCTAACAAGAAGGAACAAGAAGCCAAGAAGGAATACAAGAAGGACAAGTTTAAAAAGGGAGGCAAGACCAAGGGATACTTCAAGAAGAAGAAGTATGGTCAAGCCCATATTGGTGAAGAATGGAACTCCGATGAAGAGAGTTCTAGCTCCGAGGAAGAGGAAGTGGTGGCAAATGTGGCCATCCAATCTACATCAAGCGCGCAACTCTTCACCAACCTACAAGACGACTCCTACACTCCAACTTGCCTCATGGCAAAGGGAGATAAGGTAACCTTATTTAGTAATGATTTTTCAAATGATGATGATGATCAAATTGCCATGAAAAATAAAATGATTAAAGAATTTGGCTTGAATGGATACAATGTTATCACCAAATTAATGGAGAAGCTAGATAAAAGAAAAGCAACTCTTGATGCTCAAGAAGACTTGCTTATCCTTGAAAAGGAAAGAAACCTAGAGCTTCAAGAGTTGATTCACAATAAAGATGAAATGCTAGATGTCTTGACTAAGGAAGTCTCTTTAGTCAAGATAACTATAGAGAATAAAGATAAAGAAGTAATTAACATGAAAAACTCTATAGCTAATCTTGCAAATGAAAAGAATGCACTTGAATCAAGCATGTTAAGCTTGAATGTTCAAAATCAAGAACTTCAAGTGCAACTTGAAAATTGCAAGAACGTCAATGCCTCATCTTTAGTATTTGAATCTAAGTCTAGCTTAAATGATAATTCTTGCAAACATTGTGCCAAATATCATGCTTCTTGTTGTCTAACTAACCATGCAAGGAAGATTAGCCCACAGGTGAAGGTCAAAGAAATTTTGAAAAGATGCTCTAGCAATGATGGGTTAAAGAAAGTTGAACCCAAGTACAAGTCCCTTAAGCCCAACAATGGAAGAAGGGGGCTTGGGTTCAACTCATCCAAGGAAAACCCTAGCACAGTGCATAAGGGGTGGAGATCCCCCAAGTTCATAGAGGGAACTACCCTATATGATGCCTTGGGGAGGATTCACTCCTCAAATGACAAGTCACCTCAGGTAAAGGTTAACTTGAGTTCCACAAAGAGTAAGATGAAGGAAGTGGGATCCTCAAGTGGACAAAAATCTAATGCTCCCATTTCCCACTCATATCTTTGTGATTATATGTTGACTTGGGACTTAGGGAAATTGGTTGTGAAATATGTGGGTGCCTACACTAAACGAAAAGTCATGAAAAGAAGTGTGTGGGTACCCAAGGCTATAACTAACACTGTAGGACCCAATTCAATTTGGGTACCTAAAAGCATAGCCTAAACTTGTTTTGCTGGTCTACTCCTCTGGTGGGTCAAGTTGGGTGCTTGACAGTGGATGTACAAATCACATGACCGGGGAGAAAGACATGTTTCATTCATTGCAACTAACTCAAGAAGCACAAGAAATTGTGTTTGGAGATAGTGGCAAAAGTAAGGTGATTGGTATTGGTAAAATTCCTATCTCTGACCAACAATCACTTTCAAATGTTTTATTGGTAGATTCTTTAAGCTATAATTTGTTGTCCGTTTCACAACTTTGTGGAATGGGTTATAATTGTTTATTTTCTGATGTGGATGTGAAGATCCTTAGAAGGGAAGACTCCTCAGTTGCCTTTACCGGTCGCTTGAAGGGCAAGCTTTATCTTGTTGATTTCACAACAAGTAAAGTGACGCCTGAGACTTGTTTAGTGGCAAAGTCCGACAAGGGTTGGCTATGGCATCGCCGGCTAGCCCATGTCGGTATGAGGAATTTGGCGAAACTTCAAAAGGATAATCACATCATTGGACTAACAAATGTTGTATTTGAGAAAGATAGGGTTTGTGGCGCATGCCAAGCAGGAAAGCAACATGGAGTCCCACATCAATCAAAGAATGTGGTCACAACAAAGAGGCCATTGGAGCTTCTTCACATGGACCTCTTCGGACCTGTGGCCTACATTAGCATTGGTGGTAGTAAGTATGGTTTAGTCATTGTTGATGATTTTTCTCGATTCACCTGGGTTTTATTTTTGAGTGATAAAGGTGAAACTCAAGAAATATTGAAGAAATTCATGAGGAGAGCTCAAAATGAATTTGAGCTCAAAATCAAGAAAGTGAGAAGTGATAATGGGATGGAATTCAAGAACACAGGTGTCGAAGAATTCTTAGGAGAAGAGGGAATCAAACATGAGTTCTCGGTGCCTTACACTCCACAACAAAATGGTGTTGTGGAAAGAAAGAACCGAACTCTAATTGAAGCTGCAAGAACCATGTTGGATGAGTACAAGACACCTGACAACTTTTGGGCAGAGGCGGTCAACACCGCCTGTCATGCAATCAACCGTCTCTATCTTCATAAGATCTACAAAAAGACTGCTTATGAGCTTCTCACTGGTAACAAACCTAAAGTTGATTATTTTAGAGTATTTGGTTGTAAATGTTTTATTCTTAACAAGAAAGTCAAGAGCTCAAAGTTTGCTCCTAGAGTGGACGAGGGCTTCTTGCTTGGTTATGCATCAAATGTGCATGGATATCGTGTTTTCAACAATACCACCGATCTTGTTGAAATAGCGATAGACGTGACATTTGATGAGTCTAATGGCTCGCAAGGGCATGTTTCTAATGACACTGCAGGAAATGAAGAACTACCTTGTGAGGCCATAAAGAAACTTGCAATATGTGAGGTGAGACCTCAAGAAAAGGATGATGAGGAAGGAACCTTATGGATGACCAATGAGGTTGTTGATGTGGGTGCAAGGGTGGTGAGTGACAAAGTCTCCACCCAAGCAAACCCATCAACTTCAAGTCATCCAAGCCATGAAGAAAATCATCAAAGGATGCCAACAGTGATAGAAGATGAACACGAAAGTATTGATGGTGAAGTGCCTCTTGATCAAGTGAATGATGAGGAGGAGCAAATACAAAGACATCCATCAGTGTCTCATCCTAGAGTCCATCAAACAATTCAAAGGGATCATCCGGTGGACAACATCCTGGGTAGCATCAGGAGAGGGGTAACAACTCGATCTCGTTTAGCTAATTTTTGTGAATTTTACTCGTTTGTTTCCTCTCTTGAGCCACTTAAGGTTGAAGAAGCATTGGGTGATCCGGATTGGATAATTGCCATGCAAGAGGAGTTGAACAACTTCACTCAGAATGAAGTCTGGTCCTTAGTCCAAAGACCCAAACAAAATGTGATTGGGGCTAAATGGGTCTTTAGGAACAAACAAGATGAACATGGCGTGGTTACAAGAAACAAGGCACGGTTGGTTGCCCAAGGCTATACTCAAGTGGAAGGACTTGATTTTGGTGAAACATATGCGCCGATAGCAAGGTTAGAATCAATTAGAATATTAATTGCCTATGCTACTAACCATGATTTCAAGCTATATCAAATGGATTTCAAGAGCGCATTTCTAAATGGACCACTACAAGAGAGAGTATATGTGGAGCAACCACCGGGTTTTGAAGACCCAAAGAAGCCAAATCATGTTTATCTACTTCACAAGGCACTCTACGGGCTTAAACAAGCCCCTAGAGCTTGGTATGACTGTCTTAAAGATTTTTTAATTAAGAATGGGTTTACAATAGGAAAAACTGACTCTACTTTATTTACTCGAAAAGTTGACAATGAATTATTTGTGTGCCAAATATATGTTGATGACATTATATTTGGTAGTACTAATGAAAAATTTTGTGAAGAGTTTAGCAAAGTAATGACGAACAGGTTTGAGATGTCTATGATGGGCGAGCTTAAATACTTCCTGGGATTTCAAGTCAAACAGCTCAAGGAAGGTACTTTTCTATGCCAAACCAAATATACACAAGATATGCTCAAGAAGTTTGGCATGGAAAAAGCAAAACACGCCAAGACTCCAATGTCATCAAATGGACATCTCGACCTAAATGAGGAAGGTAAACCTGTAGATCAAAAATTATATAGATCAATGATAGGATCACTGCTTTACTTATGTGCATCTAGACCTGATATAATGTTGAGTGTTTGCATGTGTGCACGTTTTCAAGCAAATCCTAAAGATTGCCATCTTGTAGCCGTTAAGAGAATTCTAAGATACTTAGTCCACACCCAAAACCTAGGATTATGGTATCCCAAAGGCTCCCTTTTCGATTTGCTTGGCTACTCTGACTCAGATTATGCCGGTTGCAAAGTAGATCGAAAAAGCACTACTGGGACTTGCCAATTCCTTGGGCGGTCCTTAGTGTCATGGAGTTCCAAGAAACAAAATTGTGTTGCACTTTCCACTGCAGAAGCTGAGTACATAGCAGCTGGGGCATGTTGTGCACAGTTGTTATGGATGAAGCAAACCCTTAGAGATTTTGGTTGTGAGTTTAACAAAATTCCACTTTTGTGTGACAATGAGAGTGCCATAAAACTTGCAAACAATCCGGTGCAACACTCTAGAACTAAACATATTGACATCAGACACCATTTCTTGAGAGACCACGAAGCCAAAGGAGATATCGAACTGTTTCATGTGAGCACAGAAAACCAACTAGCCGATATCTTCACTAAACCCCTTGATGAGACTAGGTTTTGTTTTCTTAGGAGTGAGCTAAATATCTTGGATTCTCGAAACGTGACTTAATAACTAAAATATTGATCAAATTTGATGTATGAAAATTTGATTGTTTGAGCAATATGAAATGAGA
Organism: Zea mays; assembly: GCF_902167145.1. Taxonomy (NCBI): domain Eukaryota; kingdom Viridiplantae; phylum Streptophyta; class Magnoliopsida; order Poales; family Poaceae; genus Zea; species Zea mays. The sequence goes on along the minus strand of NC_050097.1, from coordinate 180,814,117 downwards.
AATAACTTTTTTTCATTAAAATATCTCATGTCATATTTGCTAAGTGCTGTTATAGCCCTTCCGGGCAATATCTGGAAACTGGTTGAGTAAACCGGCTGAGTAGGCCACTCAACCGGTTTCCCCCTGGTGGAAACCGGTTGAACCGGTATAAAAACCGGTTGAACCGGTTTTGGCCCTCGCGCCGTCAGTCTGCGCTGACAGCTGCGCAGTCTGCGCTGTCAGTTTTTGCAGTCTGTGCTGTCAGACTGCCAGAATTTTCGCGCAGTCAACACCGTTTTTTGCGCGCTTTTACTGCGCAGTTTGACCAGAAACCGGTTGAACCGGTTTTTGAACCGGTTGAACCGGTTTTCTGTATTCTGGCGGCTGACTCACCCCCTTTTATTTCTCCCTCTCTCCTCTTCTCTCCTTCTCAGTTTCATTTCCCAGCCGCCGCCGCCCACTCTTCCTCCTCTCTCTCCTTCACACTCCACTCCAAAAACTCACACCTTTGGAAGAGTTGTTGGAGATCCGTTCATCCCGGCGTTCTCCATCATCTTCCTCAATCTCATTGGGATTTCTTGACTACATCTCCGGATCGAGGTATTGCCCTATTTCATTTCCTTGTACTCGATCCTACGCGTTCTTGATTATCTAATGTATCATTCGTTGGGTACATTATAGTTTAAGTGATTGCAACACTTAGATTATCTTCATTTGTCACAAACATTGTTAGAGTTTAGCGATTTGATATTGTTCGTTGTAGTTGAACCGCTCATATGAACGGTTGAAGTGCATGCTCAATAACTTATGCGTTTCTACTCAAACGTGTTTGATCCTTGCTCATCATAGGTTCTGTTTTTGTTTCTTAGAATGGTGCGTCGGAGGAACCCGTCTGTGGTTGAATCCGACTCCTCGGATGACCAGGAAATCCATGGAGATACTCCCCCGCGCTCTCGATCCAAGCGTGGGAGAGGAAGCGGTAATGTTATGCAAGGTGATGAGGCCTCCGGGTCTCAAAGTGCTCGCGGTCGGACATCCCGGAATCCTTCCGGTCGGTCCCAACCCACGACGAATCCGCAGGCATGGGAGGCTACCAGTGATGATGATGGCGGGAAGGATGATGAAGTTGATCTTCCCCCAGCCCACGCCCCTGTGATTCGTGGGTTGGTCCTCCACCGGGCAGAGGCTCGGCGTGCTGGCAATGAGCCAATCACTGATTTCACTGCCAGTGGAGGCTCTGCTCTGCTTCAGGATCTTCGTTTCCAAAATCCTGCATTGCGCATTCGCGATGCCAGGATTGATGGAAACCGCTTTTGGATGCTTCATTACGTGGATTTTTATAATTCTGTGATCCTCCCCAAGAAGCATCAACCTATCCTGCATCAACGTTATATCAACTGGGAAGGTTGTGAAGCCATTGGGGACCCCGAGATGACACATGCATTGAGGGCCTGTGAAAAAAAGATGAAGAGTATCATGACATTCCAATATGATTGGAATGATGAAGTTATTGCTCAATTCTACTCCACTTTATGGATAAAGCTAGCTGACGAGGAGAGTCCTTACAACTACCCTTATTTGAACTTCTACATTGAAGGTAGTTGGTATAAGGTGAGCTATCGTCGATTTGCTCACATTCTTGGTTTTTCTGACAATGATATCTCTGGCGACAAGATCAAGATACATGATTTTCGGCAGCCTACTAGAGATGAAGCCAAGGATCTTCATCTTTCTGAGTCTGGGAAGTATTGGGAGTCGACAAACATTCATAAGTATTATCGTTATATCAACTCCCTCTGCAGGATGACCCTCATTCCAAAAGGGGGTAATCAGATGAACATTCTTGGGGAGAGCAAGGTCTTGCTCTCTTTCATGAAACCCAACAGCTCAGAAAGTATAAATGTCTTTGACATGATTTGGCAGGAAATCATTCATGCTGCCTGCTTTCCTTTGAAGGGGTGTCTTCATGCTCCGTTTATCATGAAGATGATTGAGGTTGTGACCCAGTTCAGATTTGACAAAGGTACCAGACATCAGTCATATACCCCTTTCTGGATTGATCCAAACAATCCAGCAGGGCGCCTCAGGAAAGCCCCCTCCAGCTCTCGTGCTCATACATCTGCGGGTCCGTCTGCTGGTCCTGCTGCTGCTGCTGCCAGTGCCTCGCGTCCTTCCCCTGGTCGTGGTCGTGGTCGAGGTCGTGGCCGTGGGATGGGTGCCCGCTTGGCCCATGGGTTTGCGGCATTTTTCTCCATGTGCCGAAACATTGCTGCAGATGTCCATGAGGTGGCTCGACGTCAGCGGGAGACTGACGACAACCTACGTCGTCAAGCTTCCGCTTTGGGTACTCCCTTCGCCCCCGCTCTCCTGATGTACCTCTCCATCCTCCTCCTCTAGAGGTCAACGAGTGGTACCAACAGGCATATGGGGTGCCTTTTACGACAGCTGATGACGTCGAAGAAGAAGAAGAAACTTATCTTGATGATCGGGAGCAGTTTGTCCCGCCTCCGTATCACGGGGATCCGGGCCAATCGTCCTCTTATCCTCCGCCCCAGGATCCCTCTGGCAGTGCTCCTCCCCCGGCCCAATCTGGGGAGGAACACTTTGCCTCTGACCTAGCGCACCACCTCTTTGCTCCTCATCATCCTCCTCCCCACTGGTGATCATTGGATTGGCGCTTCTCTCTCTCTTTTTGGTTCTTATTGCCAAAAAGGGGAGAAGGTTTATTATGTAGCACCCCTTTATTTTTGTAATGAACAATTGGTCTGTAATAACTATTTGATGCATGCATGGCTCGAATGCCATAAACACTTTTATGATCTGATGAGATGAGTTCTCATTATTGTAATAGCAGTAGAATTTTTCATATCATATGCTATGCAATAATGAGCTTGAATGTGTGTAATTTTTACTCTTTCTATCCAATTATGTTTTATACCTTATTGTTTTGTGTATGGCGTTGATGGTTCTCTCTCTCTAAATATGTTGCAAATTGACATATCAAGTCAATGTTAATTTCGCAAAACTCATGCACATATTTATGGGGAGCTACACATACACAAAAGATTTTATCTCGCAAGTACTTGTAACTTTTAATTTTTTATTTCTATTACAGTTTGTTTTGGCATCAATCACCAAAAAGGGGGAGATTGTAAGTGCAATCAACCCTAATTGAGGGTTTTGGTGATTAATGACAAAACAAATTGAGATTCTAACAAGTTTGCTCCTAGCATGTACACAAAAATTCTACAGACAGGAGAAGCACAGATCTTACGAGCATAAAAGTATAAAGCACAGCGGATTTAAAATTCCACATCAAATGGCGTGCTCCAAGTGCTAAGAAACAACGGCGGTGCTAAATTTATAATTCTTGAGTCATAGGAATCGTTGTACAATTAAGAGGGATCTGCAACGGTTAAGTAAGTTGTGCAATGAGCCCAAGTTCAAAATCTTTTGAAAACATCTTGGAGATCATTTTTCCAGATCATGAATGCCCTTGAGAAAAACAAATTTTTACTTCCCACAAAGACTCCGCTTTTGTTCTCTTCAAAATACTCAAAATTTGGTTTCAGTCCCCAAAACCGGTTCAACCGGTCCTGAAACCGGTTCAACCAGTTTCGGTACTATTCACCTGCCACCTCTGCTCTGACCTGTCTGACAGTCAGAGCTGTCAGAAAAGTCGCAGCAGATATTTTTCTAAAACCAGTTGAGCCGAATTTTTTCCTTACTCAGCCGATTTTGAAACCGATCGAGTCTTCGGCTGAGTAGCTCAGTGGACTGGGATCCCCCTGGTGGAAACCGGTTCAACCGGTCTGAAAACCGGTTCAACCGGTTTTTGCTCTTTTTCTCCCAACGGCTGCCAGCTTTTGGGGGATCCTTTATATACCCCCTCACACTCTCTCTCTCTCATTTACTCCTGCCTCTCCCACGAATTCTTGGCTGACCAACCTTCAAACAAGCGCATTCATTTCACCTTTCACACCCGCAATCGCATCTCCTTCAATCATTTGAAGGACCCTTGGTGTGAGGTGAACTCGATCGAACTCGCTGTCAATTTCATCTCGATTCTCCCATTCTCTTTGTTCTTGAGCTCGTTGCAAACTTAACCGTGTGCGGATTTGTTACTCTTGGAACCTCGTGTTCCTTGACGGTTAGAGGTTGCTTGGGAGTCTCCAAATTTGTGGACGACCTTAAGAAGTTTGTATCACCCGCTCTTTGAGCTGATTTGAGAAGAGATTGCCTTGACCTTTGTGGTTGGCTTGTGGAGGATTAGAGTTGGAAAAGACCCGGCCCTTTGTGGGTTCCTCAACGAGGAGTAGGACACCTTTGTGGTGGTTGCCGAACCTTGGGTTATATCATGTGTTCTTGTGTGTTCTTGTCAAGCTCTTTATATTCGGGTGTTGGTTCATATTATTCATTCAAGTAGATTTTGTGTAGGGCAAGTCTTTAGCTATATTCTTCACTACTTCGTATTTGTTCAACAGATTATCTAATTTAAGTTGAGCAGGTTCAAACTTGTTCAGTTGTAATTAAAATCGACTGAACCGGTTTGCACCAGTGCAACTTTAATTTAACCTATCTCGAAGTTTTTAGTGAAAATTTTCAGGTGTAGCCTATTCACCCCCCCTCTAGGCTACTTTCACTAATATCGTAACTAACTAATGTAATAACTAAAAAATTATTAGCACATTTGCATTTAGAATGGTGAAGGAGCAGCAGGGGAGGGAGGCACGGCGGCAAGTCAGTGCGACGGTGGAGGGAGGAAGGCGGGGGACGGTGGCGACGGTGGAGGGAGAACGGCGGGGGAGGGAGGGCAACAAGGGAGGGTGGCGGCGCGCGCACACAATGCAGTGGAGGAGGGAGGGGCGCGGCGGGGGCGGAGGAGGGCGACGCGGCGGTGGAGGGCGGCACAACGGAGGGAGGCGGGGTTGGAGGCCGGCGCGGGGGAGGGAGGCGACGGAGGTAGAGAGGGAGGCGACAGGGTAGAGAATGAGATGGAGAGGAGCCAAGTGGGGTCGTATAAAGGGGGTCGGTGCCAAGATCTATGGCGCCGAGATCCACGGCGCCGACCTCGACACATAGATCCATGGCGCCGACCCCTGTGTCATACCCGGTTTTAGAAGGCAAACCGAATGCGAACCATGTACGTGCCAGGATTAGAAACTCACGTACACATCGATTACATAATTGGACATCATCACACATTGCTCAAAGTAAATAGCGGAAATGTATTTTATTACATCAAGATGTCCAAGACATCCACAGAGTCTAATACATAGTCATTAGCATTAATATCATTAAAGTGCGGAAATACGAAACGTAGTAGATAAGGCCTTCACAGGCAGCTAACTGGGGGTTTGCCACTAAGAAAAACTAAAACTCGTCGTAGTCCTGGAACTCCTTAAAGTTCTCCATGTTGCCAGCATCTCCTTCTGAGCACTGAATACAGTAGGGACAACCTGGGGTGGGGTGGTTTGTACAGCAAGGGTAAGTACACATCAACGTACTCAGCAAATGTCCCGTATGGCTAAAGTGGACTAGCTGTATGTGGAGTTAAGGTTAAGCAGTTGCTTTTAGTTGGTCAAGTATTTATTACTATTAGTAAAGCCAAGTTTTAGTAATAAACCCAGTTATTACCCAAATGTACTCCCTCCAAGAGGAAATAACAGAGATCATAATTATACCATCATTATTAACCATCATCATAAAAGTAACCAAAGTTCTTCTAATCAAAGAGGAACCCAAGGCCGCTCTTAACCGTAAGCTCGGCTGATATACCAGTTTCTAACACTCTGCAGAGGTTGCACACTTTACCCACGAGTCGTGATCCCTTTCCAGCCTGGGTTGTACAGACCCGATCTTCACTACCGAGGTGAATGGCTAAGGATACACTACAGAGCCTTTACAAAGACTCCCCTGGTGCATAGCTGCTCGTTAGGTTTCGCTAGTCGTACAAATGCAGTACACCTCCCCAAGGTGGGTGACTAACAAAACCAAATCGAATGAACATCTGCACCCCCCCCCCCTAGCAGAGCGAGCACTACGCCCTGGCCCCCATTGATGGCCCTCAGGCAAAGCCAACAACACCCCTAGGTTCATCTAATTAATCAGCTAAGGGTGTCTCATTCTACCCTCATGGTTGCACTGTTATCCAGGTGGTCACTCCACGAATAGGTCCTTACGGAGAGGTACTCAGGAAAATGACCTGAGTCCCTTAAAATATCACAAGATCATCATCGGGATAACATCATCGTATCATAAATGTGCACATCATGTTCATTGATTAAGTTAAAGCAAAAGCATAAGCTAACCATGATTAACCCAAAAGGTTAATAAGGATAAGGTAAATACAGACTAGTCAATCCTTAGGTTTCAATAATGTAATGCGGGACAGTGAATTATAGAGTAAGTAGGACATAATAGGTCAGATGGCACTTGCCTTCACCAGGTTGTTGCTCAGGAAAATCTTCGGCAACACACTCAGGAACAACGGGCTGCTCGTTGTCTAAATAAAGCGATCTTACATTTAATACATTTGGATAACAACAAATGAACAATACACCAAACATATACAACCAAGTGGACACAAGTTTAATAGGATATTACCAACTCAAAAGGTAAACCTAAGTGCTAGGGATCAGTACATTTAGAGACTAATGATTCCCAGGTTATTATGGATTATATAATTAAATGCCACTAATTTTAGTGAGACACAAAATTATAGCAGGGATCAATTCATACACAACATTTTATTAATCTCACAAAATTAAACATCTAAGTACCATTAGGGTTTCCTTTCTATTTATTTTATTTCATCAACTAATCATTACATACACTAGTCTATATGTTAAGAATAAAACTAAAGTGCACAGAATGTGGATGGACATAATTTATTTGAACAGAGAATATTCCTATGAATATTTTGCAATTTGAACCACTAAATTTGGAGTTCATATGAAAAAGATATGAAATAAACAAGTTTGAAGTTTGAAATACAAAATTAGGTCCAAATATTTGATTATTTAAAAGGGCAGGGGTCTGTTTATAAGAAACCAAGGGCCTACGCGTAAAGCCTAGGGACGGCGGGTTCTATTACCTGAGAACTTAGGGTCCTTTTTACAAAACCGAAAACCGAAGGGGTATCGGACAATCTCGACCGCTCGATCACAGATGAACGGTTGAGATTAGATCCGCGGACGAGCGCGCGCGGACGGGCGAGCGCTGACAGGCGGGTCTTCGGTGTCAGTGACTGAGGAGGGAGACAGGCTGACCAACCGGGCCCAGCACCAGGGGGCGCAGGCACTGACCGACGGGGCCCAGGGGCAGAGTGCGGGTGAGGATGTGAATCCGAGCGTTTGGGTGCGAATCGAACGGTTAGTATTAGATTAGGTTTGATTAGATCCGGGTCGTCCGATCTCAGACGGACGCCTGGGATCTAACGGCCGGGTCCCTCGGCCACCAGCTGTGGCGCCGCTCTCATCCATGGCGGAGGCCCACCGGAGACGAGGGCGCGAGCGCGCTGGGGCCCGCTGGGACACCGGGAAAGGCTCGGGGAATTTAGGGGAGTGCGACGAACTCGGCTAGGGTCATAGCACCAACACAATGGCGCTGGAGGGGGGCGGTTCACAGCAAGGCGGTTTGGCGACGGTGCAATACTACTCCGGTGAGCAATCACGCATGACCGAGGGCGATCAAGGGAAAAATAGGGGCGGGGCTAGGTTGCTTACCTCAAGAGAAGACTCCGGGACCCTCGAGGGCTTGGGTCGACGGTAGCGGCTCTTCGGCTGCGCGAGGGAAGCTCCGGTGAGCACGAGTAGAGGGAACCAGAGAGGGAGAGAGTAAATTGAGGCGCGTCTCAAGTTGCGGGCGCCGAGGCGAAAGGCACGGCGAAGCCCCAACAGTAGCGACGGAACGGGCGCGCGGGCACGGCGAGCGCGGCGGTCTTCCTAGAGCTCTAAGAAGAGACGGCGCACGAACGAAGGCGAGCTGGGGTGTCTGCGAGTAAGGGAATGGCAGAGCGGACGAGAGGAGGGCTTGAGTAGGGGTTGGGCGCGTGGGTGGTGACCGGGATTTGCACGGACGTGGGCGCGGCCATGGCGAGTGCGTGGACCGGAAGTTAGAGGAGGGGGGAGAGCTGACAAGCGGGGCCCGCCAGACAGCAGCTCAGGCACGCAGATGCGCGAGGGAACGCGCCAATAAGCGGGACCCAGGCAGCAGAGAGAGGGAGGAAGAGAGCGTGCGGGCGCGAGAACTATCGCTGATAGGTGGGCTCCACCGGTCAGACGACGCGCGCGCGGAGCTGGGCCGACTTGGGCTAGCCGGACCAAATTAAGATTTTCTATTTTGCTAGAATTTCTAATTGCTTTTCTATTTTATTTTCTCTAGGGTTTTCAATTCAAATTCAAACCAAGTTTCAAATTCAAACCAAATCAAACATGTGCATCAATTTAAATAATATCTTGGACTCAGCATGATGCAACAATTCATGACATTACATTGTTTTGACAAAATAAATAATTACCTCATCTCCTAATTAACCTAATTCTAACCCAAAGAAAAAGAGAGAAAGAGAGAGACAAGAGTAACACCTGAATTTGGTAGATATTTAGAAAGAAATTTTATACCCCTAAATTCATGGTGATACACCCTGTCCACATCAACGCCACGTGGAGCCACGCATGGCGATTTAGGCGCCAAACTAATTGACGCCGACACGTTGTAGCTTGGCGCCAATAGTGATGACGCCGAGCTAAGGATCCATTTTTTGAAATGAAACTGGAAAGGACATATTTGTAAAAATAAAACCCAAAAAAGACGGTTGGCTAAACTTGGGCCTGGCCGGTTGCACGCTTGCCCAACTCGAGAAAAAGCTAAGACTATATTCAATAGACTTTCTATCTTAAACTGTACTCTAACAGTATAATCTACAAAACAATACTTTGTACGGTCGTTTACACGGCCTGCAGGAGATGGCCTAACAAGCATGTGTGTGAACACAAGGTTGACTTGACCCTTGTAGTTCGGGTTGATGATGAGTGATTGTCAACGGATAGCAATCTAGGGTACTGAGTGGACTGACCAGAGTGTGAGATTATGTTTGTGCAACTATGTCGATCCACTTGTGATGTGCAGGTGTGGAGCACAGCGACGATTGTCGACGGCTAAGGTGAAGGTCATGTAGGCTCGTGCTGATGGATCAGGAGCGGTGAAGGTCCCATAATATGCTACTTTTCCGTTATCTCCTTCATTTAGGATTTTGTCATAACAAGCCAATATTTTATTTGCATAATGTTTAAGTTTAATTGGCGTATCATATTATGGAATGTTTATACGTTTTTCCTAATATGTTGCATAATCTTTATATAGGTTCTATATTTATTTGCATTTTTTTATTTTCCTGATATGTAGCAGAATATGGCCGTTCTGGAACGACTCCCAAATCTAATTATAGTATAAAATATTTTCACCATCTAAGTTTTGTATGCTAATATGTATATTTCCTAAAGCCATTGCACAATATACTCAATCAGTTCTAAAATATAGCTCTTTCTAACATTTTTTCTGTCCATATTCGAATGAATGATAATAAATTTGGAACGGAGTAAATACATTCATTAAATATTCGAATGAATGATAATAAATTTGGAACGGAGTAAATACATTCATTAATAATATAATTGTTGTATATATCAGAGACTATATCCTCCGCCGAATGGCTAGAATCAACATTGTAGATGCTCGAGGTATGGGGCTTGGGGCATCAATGTTCACACAAGTGAAGTAATGACCGCTGAAGGACATCAGCTATGGACTTTATGGTAGTGTCATATAGACTTCAAAATCCCTATTATTGATAGTACAACTGGGGACCACACAAAAAATCATGCAGTTGGGCAATAGATGACGAGCAAGATAGGTATCGTGTTCAATATAATGCTGAATTATTCATATTCACTTAAGGGCATTGGGTATCATATGTCTGATTTCTTATTCTTAAAGATATACGTTTAACGTGGGTGTAAACGGTGTGGCAAAAGGATTGTTGGATAGAGCCAAAACGGTGTGGCAAACTCATGTATGATATCATAGTTGTATTTATTTATGGTTATTATTATATGAACCTGTTGACGCTTTTTCGGAGCGCCAAATACTCAAGAAGAACCAGCGGCAGTGCTCTTTGGTCAGGCGCGGACGGTCCGCGACCTAGCGCAGGAGCTAGGGTTTCCTGTCTGACGGCCGGACGGTCCGTGCCCTGGGGCCGGACGGTCCGCGCGTGCGCAGGGGCGGCGGAAGATCGCCGGCGGCGCCTGGATCTCGCTCCCGGGAGGGACCCGTCGGGGAGGAGAGATCCTAGGGGTTGTCTAGGCTCGGGTCGGCCGACCTAGACTCCTCTAATCGGCGTAGAGTCGAAGAGAGGCGAAGAATTTGGGGATCGAGAGGCTAAACTAGAACTAGACTAGAACTACTCCTAATTGTACTGGAAATAAATGCGAATAGAAGTTGTATTGATTCGATTGATGATTACAAATCGGCCGTATACCTCTCTATTTATAGAGGAGGGGGGCTGGACCCTTTACAAACTAATTTCCGAGCTTTTCCCGTGATTTTAGCTAACAACCGTAACACAAAACTCGGAACCCTAATCTGCTCTGCGCACGCGCGGACCGTCCGGCCCCAAGGCGCGGATTGTCCGGACAATTCGGTGCTCAACATATGCCCCCCTGCCTTTTGGTGGAGCTGAGCGAACCAAAAGCAACTAACTCGATGTGATCACATCAGTTTTCTTAGGCATCTTGACACTTACTAGGATGACACGCAGTGGCATTAGTCCCGATGGTTGACTCAACGGACTTGACCCCTTTAGCTTTAATCGAACTGTTAGTCCCAATACCGCCGAGCGCCATACTGGTCCTGACCAATTCGTCACCTTGCTTTCCTAATTTTCTAAGTGTTCTGGCGCAGCTTTGTAGTCGACCAGGTCTTCTCCTTGCGGGTCGTCTTCCTCCATGGGTGTTGGTACGTCGTTGCAGGTGTCATGGTGTATTGCGGATGAGTTGGCCTCAGGGGTCGGACGGTCCGCGTCCTATACGGTTGGTCTGGTCTTTATAGCCGGACTGTCTGCTATACCTGCAAAGAGCTGCACAGTTGCTGTTTTATTTTCTGTCTTTATGGCTGTTTGATTTTCCTCAACGGCCTTTGGTCTCCATCTCTTTTGTGGTGGCGGATACTGCGGATGTGTGTCATTGAATATTTTTTCCGCCTCCTTCTCCTGATTCTCCTTTGCTCTAAGGCATTGTAATTTTCGCTTTTGCGATCGTGTCAATCCTGATGGGCACCATCGGGGCATGGAGTATTTTGGATCGGCTATTTTATTGACAGTCGTACTTTCTTTTTTGTTTGTGTTGGCCGATTCACCAAAAATCATCGGCCCTTCGTTATTTTGTTGTACGACGACATCTGTCGTTCCTATTTTAATGACGCCTCCCTTTTTCGTACTGTTGGAGGTTGTAGCTGTATGCCCCCCTGTCGGATTAGTCAGCCTTTGGGGCCGAATTGTTCGGCAATCTTGCTGGGCCTGTGCTTGTGGACCAGATTGAGGGGCTCTCAATCGGTCTTGTACTGGAGGTGTCAACCTATTGAATACAGATGTTTGGGGTGCCCCCCAAGCGGGGTACTGCGGCATCCTTAATGGGTATGGTGGCATGCCCCACATTTGATTTGGGACGTATGGTGGAGGTATGTATGTGTATGAATATGGCATAGGTAGATATGGTGGTGGAGGTGTCCATGCAGGTACGTTAGGTCTTAATTGAACATTATGACCTCCCGTCCTTTCCGATTGGCGTGGTGGTCCAATCGGCCTAACCTGCCGTCGCACCTGGGTGGGTAAGCGAGGTCCCTTTGGTGGCCGGTCGCTGGAGCCAGCCTTCTTTTTCACATATTTAGACAATAATTGATCAAAGGTCGGGCTAGATTTTACCAACCGACCAGTCGCCTTGAACGTGTTAGTTTTCCACGTACCTATTTCTGGTCGTCGTGGTTTGAAGGTACGTGGTCGCCGCGGTTCTTCGACGTTGCTGGACCGTCCGTCGGAACGCTTTGGACCGTCCGGTGATGTTACGGACCGTCCGCGCCTAGATACCGGACCGTCCGCGATGCGTAGTATGGGTTCTCGCGCATATCCCCTTGTCTGTGCTTGCCCCCCAGCGCTGGAGTTTGTGATGGTTACCTTCAGTGTCTCCCCTCCATCAGGAGTCCTCTCGGCTATCACTTTCCTGCAAGAAATTTTGTTGTTTCCATCGGTCTCCCGTGCGTTGCCGATGATGACTTCTTTGTCTTTGCCCTTATCGGCTGTGTTGGGCCGAATTAGGACCTTTTTGCCATTAAAGTCGATCACATTCATTGGGAAGGGCTCCGTGTCCTCCTGAAATTTCAATCGTCCCTCATTAATGGCCGATTGAATTTGTCATCGGAACACATTACAATCATTAGTGGCATGGGAAAATGAGTTGTGCCACTTGCAGTATGCGCGACGCTTTAGTTCGTCGGCAGGTGAAACGATATAATCAATTTTAATGTTACCATTTTTTAGTAATTCATCGAATATCTTATCACATTTGCCGACATTAAATGTAAACTTAACCTCCTCCTGTCGTTCCTTCTGAACTGACTGCAAGGAGGAGCGAACCGAAGGTTTGGCCTGCTCGGGCCAAACTATTTCGGCAGTGTAAACTTTCTTTGGTTCATCGTCCGAACTACTTTGATTGTGTTCTACTATAGGGACATTATGATGAACCGTTCTGACTAGTTCTTTGCTTCGGCTTTCACAAGCCGAAGCTCTCTGATGTAATTGTGCTAGAGTAAAGAACTGGATGCCTTCTAATCTCTCTTTTAAATAATAGCGCAATCCATCAAAGGCTATTCCCGCCAGTTGTTTATCTGTTAAATGAATTTGAAAGCATCGGTTTCTCGTATCCTGGAATCTCCGGATATAATCACTAACCGATTCATCCTTTTCTTGTCGTAGGGTCACTAAGTCTACTAAATCTAGCTCATAATCACCAGAGAAGAAATGTTCATGAAATTTTTGCTCTAAGTCTCCCCATGACAAAATGGAATTAGGAGGGAGCGTGGCATACCATGTGAATGCATTCCCTGTTAAGGATAATGAAAATAAACGCACACGGAATGCTTCGGTGTCGGCCAATTCTCCTAATTGTGCTAGGAACTGGCCTATGTGCTCACGCGTGCTCTTTCCTTGGTCACCCGAAAACTTTGCAAACTCGGGTATCCTGGTTCCCTGTGGGTATGGGTGGTGATCAAATCGGCTGTCATAAGGCTTCCGATATGATTGCCCCCCAGGGATCATGCTTACTCCAAGCTTATCTCGGAACGCCCCAGCTATTTCTTCCCTCACTATACCAATGGCAGCCGGTGCAAGACCACCGGTTCTCTGGTCAAATATAGGTGGGGTTGGTTGCATGTTAGTATGTTGTCGTTCCCCCCATTGGTTTGAGCTACGTGGTGCATTTCCATTTGCCCTATATGGCTCATATGTTTGATCGTTTCTTTCCGGCCTTCTAGGTGGGGCCGGAAAGCTTTCCTGGGCTCTAGATCCTGAATTAATGGGCTGGTGCATTGCATAATGTGATGGGAAGTGTTGTTGGGACGGGCGAGGATTCAGGTAATAATCCCCCTCAAAAGACTCATGCGCGGACTGTCCGGATACGTACCCGGACCGTCCGTGATTATATGCGGACCGTCCGTCGTTGTATGCGGACCGTCCGACTGGATAGTTTAAATTCGGTGCCCTATGTGGTGGCTCGGGTGCGTGTCTAGGTAACTTATTAAAAATGGGCCCGGCTGTGGCTGACCCGGACGGTCCGCACTCGCGAGCGGACGGTCCGGACATGTGTAGATCAGCTGGTTTACTACCGATTTGCGTTTGCTCAGGGTACGTGTCCATCGGCATCCCATAAGGGGGTTGTGACTGGTCGTGACAACCTTTAACCGATGTATTACGTGTATTATCTCCTAATTCAACCTCGTGTGAAGGAAAATTTGCTATACTAGATTTATCAAATGCACGTACTAGTCTCCTACAATCGTTTTGCATAACCCCTATGATATTTTGCATCTGTTCTCGCTGTTCGTCTATGTAAGCTTTAAGAGATTGGAGTTCGTTGGTGCTACTTACATTTGGGGTAATCGCAGTAGGTCGGAGCGAAGCCAGATCTGTCGCCCGTTGCCGAACGACTTTGTTGTTCCTGTCCGCTTTGAAGTCAGCCAGGAACTTCGCCTTTGCTTCTTGGATCAGCTGCTCCTGGCGCTCCTCGAACAGGAGCTGTTCTTCAGCCGGCAAGGCTTCCCATGTCGGTGTGATGATATTGCTGGTGGAAACCTCAGAGCTATCTTTTGAACCGGCCATTTAGGGCCGATTTGATAGGTCTATATGTGTTGTCCCCAGCGGAGTCGCCAAAAAGTATGTTGACGCTTTTTCGGAGCGCCAAATACTCAAGAAGAACCAGCGGCGGTGCTCTCTGGTCAGGCGCGGACGGTCCGCGGCCTGGGGCCGGACGGTCCGCGACCTGGCGCAGGGGCTAGGGTTTCCTGCCTGACGGCCGGACGGTCTGCGCGTGCGCAGGGGCGGCGGAAGATCACCGGCGGCGCCTGGATCTCGCTCCCGAGAGGGACCCCGTCGGGGAGGAGAGATCCTAGGGGTTGTCTAGGCTCGGGCCGGCCGACCTAGACTCCTCTAATCGGCATAGAGTCGAAGAGAGACGAAGAATTTGGGGATCGAGAGGCTAAACTAGAACTAGACTAGAACTACTCCTAATTGTACTGGAAATAAATGCGAATAGAAGTTGTATTGATTCGATTGATGATTACAAATCGGTCGTATACCTCTCTATTTATAGAGGAGGGAGGCTGGACCCTTTACAAACTAATTTCCGAGCTTTTCCCGTGATTTTAGCTAACAACCGTAACACAAAACTCGGAACCCTAATCTGCTCTGCGCACGCGCGAACCGTCCGGCCTCAGGGCCGGACCGTCCACAGGCTCAATTCGGTGCTCAACAGAACCTTATTTGATTTTTTTCCTTCGATCGAATATTATGCTTGCAATCCTTTTCGGGGAGGTTCTGTAAAGGATTGCAAAAGGATTACATGAGTTTACCATAATTGTATAGAACCTCTCTTTTTTAAAAGGGCAGAGTTCTGCATTTCACTGTAGGTACAAAAGAATTGACCAAATTTTTATTAGGGACAACAGACCCGAAAACATTACAATCGCTCGGTTTATTAAAGGGAAAAACGACGAAAAGCCTAGACACAACAATCCAGACAACTAGTCCCAAGTAACTCACTTACATACACATAAAGTCTATACAACTATGTAGCAGTGCATCTCTATGCGCCAATCAAAGGGTATCACCAGCAAGCCACCTTGAAAGCATAGCAAGGCATTGCCTTGGCATGTATTCTGGAGCAGTATGCCCAGCACCCTGCAAAACCCAAATTAGTCGGTCTGATTTCTTTCTCTGAGTTATATATGGTCAGTACGGCTTTTCTTAGCTACAAATCGTATCACACAGCAACCATGCCATCTGATATAGCAAACCAAGAAAACGAGCACTTAATTGGAAATTTAGATGAAATTAGGAACATCCAATGCTCTTACCTTCACCGTTGCAAATGTGAGGTTATTTGAGTACAACACTGTATATCTGCACATAACATATATATGTAATGTCAGATTGATTGTTGCATTTTTTCCCCTGAGGATGATAGTTGCATGTCTGAGATCCAAGTGGGCCCCAGTAAAAAGCACTCTTATTAACATGCATCGGAAAAAAGATTGACTTACCCTGCAACTTGCCCATCAACATACCATGGTCTCCAGTCATCCACAATAGAGAAATTAAGTGACCTAATCCAGGATTGTGTGCCAATATAAGGTACACCCATGTCATGATCACCACTGTAAACTAGACTTTTGTATCCTTTGGTGGTCACATCCAAATGGTACTTCACTGAACTCTTAATATCTTTCAAATACGGTATGTCCGTGTTGCATCTTAACCATAGGGGAACTGTTCCCTGCATTGTAGGGCATAATTATACCAGAGTTTTACATCCACTTTACCTTTACAAATCATAATGAAATAAATTGGGCTAACACTCCCACATGTTAAAGGGAACAAAGGGGGCACAAACAAGTTGTGTTCAAAACAACTTAAAATCTTGCCAGTAGCGAGTTACTAATGAATCTGGCGTGATAGTGTTGGCCATAATAATGTTTGGAAGGATGCAGAAACAGGTTGTTCTGCATCAGCTTCAGGCTTTCATACCTTGTGAATCCCAAGAGCCTCCCTCACTGTGGCATTGTTTGCCCATATTCTAGACAGTGTATATAGCATTGTCTGCAAAGAATGGTATGATGTGAAATGTTAGGCATAATATGGTGTACTGCTGAATAAGTTAAAACCTCATCTAGGCACAAACTCTGCACTCTGTAGAAATCTCAGACAAGTGAAGCCCTTCTGCAGTGAAGTCTGGTAGCTGCTGCATCTTCTGAACACCTAAACTCGTCTTCAGCTTGAGAACATTGTATTGGTGAGGGCTTGCATAAGCACAGCGGGGCTCCAGAACGTGAAACTCAGATATATCCTTGACACACTACACAAATAGAAGAAACTGTGTATCAGTCGTTTATCAATTGCTTGGTAACCTGTCGCAGTGCCACTCAACAAGTGATTTTCATAGAAAAATGTAAAAATAATAATCTGTTAGCGGTCATGCCTCATCTATGGCATCAAGACTATTTCTGCACTGGATGCTTTGGTGCCTGTTGTCTCCTCCACGGCAACTCTTCTTGTATGACTGAAAATCGCAAATAAGCCAACATCATTAATACAGATACCCATTTATAGTTTTTTTCTGAAACAATGGTAGGAGCTCTGTCTTTCAATTAAGACAAAATGAATTTTATGTACAAGAAAGGGTTGCCAAACATGATGCCTACCTGGACACACGAAAGGCTAACCCACCCACGTGACACAGTAAAGTATAAAACTAATGTGAGTCATCATTGGCGAACAAGGTTGCATAACAGTCAATAGTTTCGACTTCCCATGGAAGGCCCCATGATCCACCCTAGTGATGCCAGTCAGATGGGGCCAAGCAAGAGGCCGCTACAAGTCATCGTCAAGTCATCCTTGCCAAGCTCAAGCACGTTGTAAAGAGCAACTCTGACTTCCCGTCTCGAACCCAAGACCTGCCCCGGCGGTTGCCACACCTTCCATACACCCAATTGTCAACGAAGGGTTCACCCCATGTCATCGTTGCTAAGCCACATCCCTAGACGTGGCAGCTCTGGCTTCTCGTTGCAAGACCCACTTCCACACATCAACTGAGCGCCAAGAAGTGAAGATCAACTACAGAAGGTGACACCAAAACTAAGATGAATTTCCAATAGCAGCGTCTTCAGGAAGGACATGATGCCAACACCGCCACTATTGCTCATCCAAGAAATGGACAGGGTATTCACCCTTGGAAGACAATGCTAGAGGAGAAGAACATGACAACGCCAACAGGGAAAGCAGTGCCCACATGTATCATCGTCGTCAAGGCATGACCCAATATGTAGTCCCCCTAGCACCACCACTGTCGTCATTGTCCCGCTACCATTGTTGTCCTGCCTCTTCACAGAGGCCCCTTTAGAGGGGCATCGTCGCATCGATGTGCTGACTACGCACAGTAACCGCACAACGACGTCAGCCGCCATCCCCTCCGACCAGGCATCTTACAGAGCTGTGTTTTCAACTATGTCTAGGGTGGCAAATGTAAAAATAATCAAGACACGTCTTTTGACAAAGACATGTCTCTTGGCTCTATACTCAAGATAGAAGACATAGTTGATTGATGCATTGAATTTATTTGCGAACACAAGGTTGACTTGTCCCTTATGGTTCGGGTTGATGATGAGTGATTGTCAATGGGTAGCACTCTAGGATAGTCAATGGACGTCAAAATGTGAGATTATGCTTGTGCAACCATGTCGGTCGGCTTGTGGTGTGCATGTGTGAAGCACAGGGACGGTGGTCGACGGCTGTGGTGAAGGTCATGCAGGCTCGTGTTGATGGACTGAGAGCGGGGAAGGGCGAATGCTAGATCTTGACTGACGGATCGGAGCAGCTAGGTGACTAGACGTGGTGGCTGACACCTGGGACACGCACTCGCACGAGGACGTGGCGGAGTGGGCTGTGTTGCCGGCGCAGTCGAGGACTGGTGGGACACGTGTCCAGGACATGGGGGACGCACGCGGTGCGATAATCACGACGGTTTGATGGTTAAGCCTCAAAACCACACAGTGCTACGGACGACGGGTTTTTGACTGGGTTTGGCCTCAAAGCCCGACGGTGGCAGTTCCAACGGGAACTGGAAGCGGCACGTGGCGTGATCACGGAGGGTGCATCAAGGTGAAGCAACTCCGTGTGAAGAGCGTGGCCGTCAGATGAAAACTCCAAGAGTTGATCCATTTCGCCCCCGGTGGAGTGGATAGGCTTTATCCAGACTAGGAAATAGAAATAACCCTCTATAAATAGCGAGGTAGGGCTGGTTAGTTCAACATCTCTTAGGCTTAGTTTCATTTGGCTCTTGTTTTAGAACTTCTAGTTTTCCTCTCTAGGTTTTCACCAGTTTAGCCGGGAGATCCGCAACGATTTTGTTCTATCGATGGTGTCTTGTAATCTGCAATGATTAATCCGAGGAAGGGTCGCCGGTTCGGCCGACATGTTTTGGTTGGCTTCAATCTCAGTTTGTTCCCTTACCGAATTTCTGAAGTTTTGGTTGAAGTGGCGGCAAGCGGCGGGTGTCTTATGCGACCCCCGGGTGCCACACAAACTAAAAGACAAATTCTACAGGACAGCAATCCGGCCGGCTATGTTGTATGGAGCAGAATGTTGGCCCACTAAAAGACGACATGTCCAACAACTATGTGTGGCAGAGATGTGTATGTTGCGCTGGATATGTGGCCACACAAGGAGAGACCGAGTCCGGAATGATGATATACGAGAGAGAGTAGGAGTGGCGCCAATTGAGGAGAAGCTTATGCAACATCGTTTGAGATGGTTTGGACATATCCAACGAAGATCTGAAGAGGCACCAGTGCATATCGAAATAATTAGGCGTCCCGAGAATGTGAAGAGAGGTAGAGGTCGACCAACCTTGACGTGGACAGAGGCTGTGAAGAGGGACCTGAAGGAGTGGAATATTGATAAAGAGCTCGCCGTGGATAGGAAGGGGTGGAAGTGTGCAATTCACGTGCCAGAACCTTGATTTATAGTTTCGCTTTTCCTCTTTAATCGTTTGACCTTTTCTTGTGCCCATTTAGATCTTGCTGGTTCTTGTGGGTTTTATCTCTTTTATGTGTTTCCTCGTTTCGTCGTTTTTCGGTTCTCCTTTGCCTTTGTTTCCCCTTTTTTTCTTTGGGGGTTGAGCTCTGAGGTTTTCATACGGGGTTTCATCTCTAGCCTACCCCAACGTGCTTGGGACAAAAAGGCTTTGTTGTTGTTGTTGTTGTTGTTGTTGTTGTTGTGTTCTTGAGTTCTTCCCTTCCCCTTCTCTTGAGGATTTGTGGAGAACCTTCGAGTTCTTGTATTCCGGATGCTATTAGGATTTGTTGATGGGTGAGATATACTCTTAGGATCACTTCTTACGCCCTGTTGGTGCAGTTTGTAGTTGTGATCTTAGCTGATCTTGTTTTGAGTTCGTTCTAGAAAACCCCAACAAACCCAATTATGTTCGTATTTTTAGATCTACGGTTGATTCACAAGTTCGATTGAGCTCAAAATTTGTGGAGACCTTGGAAACTTATTTGTTTAGGTGTGTGTAAAATTTCATTTCAATCGGAGTTCGTTTGGCTCAGTTTCACATCCGAGAACAAAATTTCGTGCTGCTCAAATCAACACTTGTTCGCGACATGGTTTTGGTCCGATTCGGACTTTTCGATGTCCGATTTGCCATCCGTTTGTTTTGCTGCTCTCGTGTGTGCATGAGGAACATTTTAAAATCATGGGATCACTAGTTTGCTGATATGGTTCAAGAACTTTCTTCATCTCAATTGAAGTGAAGTGCTCAATTTCAGTTTTTAGCAGCAAAATTTGATTGGCTCTCATTCACCCCATCTGGTCGCCTCACCGGTCCTTCATTATTAAACACTCTAATTTATGCAATGAATATAGTAAGACACAAGTTTTAGACACAAACATTGTATCACACTGTGTCTTAGTTATGTCTTGTGTTTAGAGTATCGTGCAAGGGGTTCAAGGTTGTACATGCCCTTATAGTCAGTCTTAAAATATTCAGTGCATACCCAACAAACACAGAAAATCATGCAGGTTACAACAAGAATATTTAATGGCTATAATTAAGTCTACCCTTGTTACCTTGTACATTTGGTCAGATATGAGAGCCATCCTATGAGCAAATGGAATTTTCGATGGCCCATCAAAGTTTGATTGATCTGTGAATGGATTTCCAACAAGGCAGCCCTGAACACCGTATGCAAAATTAACAGGGGAATTCTGTCCTCCAAAAATAGGATAGCAGTTTGGGAACTCAAAGTATCCCTCTATATGTTTTTGCTGCTGACAGTATAATTTTCAAACCTTTAGATTCATTGTAGGTTTACTACCAACAATTTTCAAACCTGGAAAAGGCAAAGGCATCATGACACAAAATCAAATTGTTGATGAGGCAAAAGGAAATATGCATGTATAATACCAGAAAAAAGGCAACAAAAACTGACAGGGAAAAAAGAAACAAAAACTGAAGGTTGAGGAGCGATGTTACCCTTAGCAATTTCAGAAGTGACGGTAGGCACAATCATACCAGCGTATGAATCACCGCCAATGTAAAGTGGATTTGACAAGAACTCTGGGTGCTCGTCAAACCACTGCAAAGTTATTGAGAAAGAAAGACACGAAACACAACTTACAATTCAACATCTTTGCTTATTGAAGTTATTATTGTGACAAGCATATTCCAGTTTATGTTTAGTAGCAATATATAGATGCACATGGGATTGAAACTAGAGCAGGGGGATAGAACCTTCTTGAGAAAGACCAGAATATGGCTGACAGCTTTTGTGTCACTTGAATTGTATCCTTGCTCTTTGACAGAGTATGAAAATCCAGCTCCAACCGGGGAATCAAGAAAAATGATATTGCTCACCTGATTACCATGCTATTAATTAGACTGATCCAAATCCAATCCCATGAGAAGCTGCATATTCTGCCAAATAAGAAAGTGCATTTAAATAATTCAACCTTGGTCCAGGACTCAGGTCTGTACACCAGCTTAGGCAGGCCACCCATGTAGCTGTCAAGGTCGAAACTGAGAGGGCCTAGAAATTAGTTTAGAGATGCACAAATTAGTTTACAAAATTGATCATCGCATCTATAACTTTATTTCAGTACACACATAAATAAAGCATACTTTTACAAATGAATTCTAAAAATAGTTTTTTAACGATACTTAATGAGCTTTTTCTACAGCCATTAGAGATCATTATTTTTTAGAAAGCAACTACATCCAATGAAGCACAAGGATCTCCTATGCGAAGAGGAGGTACCAAAAGTTGCCAAAGCACATTTTGGCCCCGAGAAATTCAGTAGCAGAGTAATTGTGTTGTGCCTCTTTGAATTAGCAGCACGTCAGTAGGAGGCGACCATACGCACCAATCTGATAGACGAGGCCGGTGAAGGAAGTGCATCCGGGGCCGCCGCTGAGCCAGAGCATGACCGGGTCGTCGGCTGAGGAGCCCTCGGAGAGGGTGAAGTAGTAGAAGAGGCGGACGCCATTGTCCTCGTCCACCTCCACGTACCTGTACGCCCGCCGGCCGGTGAGCCATAGCTAAACACGCTGATAGAAATCGAAGAGGTTAACGGCTCAGAGCCACATGCAGAGCAGACCCAGTTCGGAGCTGGAAGGGGAGTGGTCCCTGGAAGCCGGGGAGATGGGTGACGACGCGCTCCTCCGCGGCAGCAATTAGTGTGCAGAGGAAGAAGATGGCCAACATCCACCACCGGAGATCTCCGCCGCAGAACATCGATCCTCTCATTGTACTGACCTGCGCGTCGGCAGCCGGTGTTGCTTGCTTTGCTTCTCTCTTACCTTCACCAATTAGTATAATAAAGGGATGTATTATTCATTCATTTATCACGAGCCTATAATTAAACCATCATTAAGATCCAACGAATTTAGAGAATGTTTGGTTTTTAAGGACTATTTTTTAGTCCCTTTATTTTATTTTATTTTAGTTTAATTTATAAATTGTTATATATAGAAATAAAATAGAGAGAGTTAAACTAAACACCCTGTGGCTACAGGCACATGGAAAGCAAGACAGCGACTACATTGACAACAATAATTGAACATATTCAGTACGACCTACGTCAAATTGTCCACTTGCAACCTCGAGAAGTTCCGCAATATAAAAGAGTATCCATTTCCACAATAATCGCACAGTTGTGCTTGTGCTTCAAATGCTCACTGAAGTTTTACGACATACTTTCAAATTACGATTACAGGAATATCACAAGTGTTATATATTCTATTTTGTAACTTTTACAGTACTTTTTTACCTAATAGTATCATGTTATCTTTTCTTGTATTTTCATCTTTGGACGCCTTGCCACAACATCCTCCCTTCTTAAATTTCATCATATTTTTATCTTCTCTTCAATTCTATTACAGAACTAAAAGGACTACACATACTTTCTAATGGATACACAACATGCGACATTTAACTTTCATTTTCAATTTTGCCGCGTTTAACGACATGCATTCATTTTCGTCATAAAACTGTACAAATGACAGCCTCTACTACGATTGATTTGCCTTTTTTTTCTTTTCACAATGCTTATATACAACTAAAGCTTATTACCTTCCTTAGATCCTGTTTGAAAGCAACCCAGTTTTTAAGAAACCAGATTTTATCTTTTAGCTAGGAGCTTCTTGGTTTTAAGAAATTAGTAATCCAATTTCTATAAACTAAGACATAAACTGGTATGTTTGGAACCACCTCAATTTCTATAAAACAAGTTTCTTAAAAGATGGGTGCTTCTAAATGGGCCCTTAGTTGCAAATCTTGCATAACAATTATTACAAGAACAACACAATTACCACATGCCTTGCCTCCATATCTTTCTTGCTTCGTTTTTATCCTTTGTAAATTGGAATGTTACTATCTAACAATTGATAATGCAATGAAATAGACATACTTGAAATGATCACTGAAGTTTCTAAAGTCAAACCAATACAACTAACTGGAATGTCATCTGTCTACTAAAATATCTTTATTAAGAACCTCAAGTTAGTAATATGCTAGATATTCTATAAGACCGCACTCAAAAATACAATACTTTGTATTATTAAAACATCTCCACCCTTTTACATTATTTTCCAGTGATGACATGATTAAAGTTACTCTTTGGGGAAATCAAGTGTTAGAATTCTCATATGACACTATATATGACTAGCAAAAATAGGATGCTATTGTTGTTCTATTTGTTGGATGCTTACCAAAAGAATACAAAGGTTTATGTTGCAATTTTAGTATGTTTGTTTAGTTTTATTTTCTTTCCCTATTTCACATACACAAGATTTATTTTTATCTCATTGAACTTTCTTTGCTTCACCTTTTATGTCTGGCATCTGTATATCTAAGTGCTAGTGTAGCTTGCCACATGTTGGGAAAGGAAAGAAGAGATCGCGAACCGGGAGTTGGCGCCCACACAATCTCAATTTGACACAGCAACACTGCTTGTCAAGTTAAGTAGCGACCTGCATACAGGGGACCCCCTCGTGCCCCACCCCAAGGGATGACTCTTCTTTCATTACATACGATTTTTTTAGGTTTTCCTATGAATGGACCCTTTACTTTTTTAGAAATCCTAATTATTCTTGATTATGGATTGAAAAGAGATGTTATGAATTGAATGTGTAAAAGAAACAGTATATTGATAAAGAGATTGTATTCCAAAGTCAAAAGAGCGATTTCAATACATCAATTACTGAAGTCGAGCCATAATATGAGAGGTATGTTTACCATATAGACAACTAAATCATAAAAATATACACTTCATGTTACATCATAGACTTATTTGTCCATGTTAACCATTTGTGAGATATTTACCATGTCTCAAAAAAGTATATGATTCATAATGAAAATATAACAACCAAAGTCCCTCTATTATTCAATAAACCAGTAATGTTTCCTAATCCTCCTGAGAGAGAAGACAAAGAATGGAAAGAGCTATTAGAATATGACCCATTCTCGCTACGAGTAAGTATTTATGAATCTATGCAGTACGCAAATGCATGTACAAAGATTCAATTGAATTAACTCATATCTATGTTTATAATGATCTTTTTTGAAATAGGATGAAGGTTGTAAATGCACTATCGCCATTACTAGAATACTTGACGATCAATTGTGGTGGTACAGAGCATGTAATGCATGTCCAAATAAACCATCCATACAACCATCAATGTCATCATGCCGTAGATGTGGCTCTACGGATGTTGTCCTGAGGTATACATTTCTAGGCTATTAGTGCATGTAAACGTAGTCTTTATTCTCCTTACTGTTTACATGCCTTCTTATCCCAAAAAGTTTTATAGCTCCAATATGTTTACATTTGTAGGTACAAACTCGGCTTCATGGCTTCCGATGGCACCGTTAAAATACGAATGTTCGGTTTTGACAACGTTGCCAAGAGAATCGTTGGAAAACCACGCACTTCTATATTAACATCAGTTACAGACACTTCCAATATCCCACCAGATTTAGCAGCGATTGTGTCCCTCAAATTCACGTTTACAGTTGTTTATAATCAAATGTCATTCAAGAATCAATTTTTAGAAAAGAACTCTTCATCAAATCAGTCATAGCTTCACATGGAAGAGACCTATCCTTTCCATCACCTAAACTAAACATTCTACTTCATCCGTCAACTCCAACAAAATTACTAGCTGCAGAAAAACAGTCAATTTCACCCTCTACAGCACTATCCAAACTATCGGCTGCCATTTCTCCGAATGTAAGTCAGACTCACTATGTTTATTACTTTACCTTTTCAAATTATTTAAATTCGCATATTCCTATCCAAACAACTTTTGTTGATGCATCCTACTATATATGTACATATGAAATCTCAAGTACTACCAAACAAATATTGTTTGTAGTTTGACACAATCTAAGGTGTCGATGTATTATGTAATGTTTACAATTATCCATATTGTTGTATATACATATGTATAATAATATAATAATGTCTGAAAGGGAATTAGGCTTTCACCTAGTTCCTAAATAATTTTGGTGGTTGAATTGCCCAACACAAATTATTGGACTAACTAGTTTGCCCAAAGTGTATAGACACTACAGGTGTAAAAGGTTCACACTCTGCCAATAAAAAGATCAAGAGTTGGATTGAACAAAAGAGCAAAGGGCCAACCGAAGGCACCTCTGGTCTGGCGCACCGGACTGTCCGGTGTGCCACCGGACAGTGTCCGGTGCACCACCGGACATGTCCGGTGCACCAGAGGACTCCAGCTCGAACTTGCCACCTTCGGGAATGTCCAGAGGCACTCACGCTATAATTCACCGGACTGTCCGGTGTACACCAGACAGTGTCCGGTGCGCCATGGATGAGTCACCTCAGGAACTCGCCAGCCTCGGGAATTCACTTCGGCCGCTCTGCTATAATTCACCGGACTGTCCGGTGTACACCAGACTGTCCGGTGCAACAGCGGAGCAACGGCTATTTCAGCGCCAACGGCTACCTGCACTGCATTTATTGCGCGCTCTGCGCGCGCAGAAGTCAGGCTTGCCCATATCGGCGCACCGGACAAGGAACAGTGGATGTCCGGTGTGCACCGGACATCCAGGCGGGCCCGCAAGTCAGAAGCTCCAACGGTCAGAATCCAACGGCAGTGATGACGTGGCGGGGGCACCGGACTGTCCGGTGTGCACCGGACTGTCCGGTGCGCCATCGAACAGACAAGCCTCCCAACGGCCACTTTTGGTGGTTGGGGCTATAAATACCCCAACCACCCCACCATTCATTGCATCCAAGTTTTCCACTTCCCAACTACTACAAGAGCTCTAGCATTCAATTCTAGACACACCAACGAGATCAAATCCTCTCCAAATTCCACACAACGCCATAGTGACTAGAGAGAGTGATTTGCTTGTGTTTTTTTCGAGCTCTTGCGCTTGGATTGCTTTCTTCTTTCTTGATTCTTTCTTGTGATCAAACACTCACTTGTAATTGAGGCAAGAGGCACCAATTGTGTGGTGATCCTTGCGGGAAGTTTGATTCCCAAGTGATTTGAGAAGAGAAGCTCACTCGGTCCGAGGGATCGTTTGAGAGAGGGAAGGGTTGAAAGAGACCCGACCTTTGTGGCCTCCTCAACGGGGAGTAGGTTTGCAAGAACCGAACCTCGGTAAAACAAATCCATGTGTCACACTCTTCATTCACTTGCGATTTGTGTTGCGCCCTCTCTCGCGGACTTGATTATATTTCTAACGCTAACCCGGCTTGTAGTTGTGATTGTTTTTGAGAATTTCAGTTTCGCCCTATTCACCCCCCCTCTAGGCGACTTTCAATTGGTATCAGAGCCCGGTGCTTCATTAGAGCCTAACCGCTCGAAGTGATGTCGGGAGATCACGCCAAGAAGGAGATGGAGACCGGCGAAAAGCCCACTACAAGCCACGGGAGCACTTCATCGGAAGAGTCCCGCACCAAGAGGAAGGAGAAGAAGAAGAGCTCCTCCAACAAAGGGAAGGAGAAGAAATCTTCTTCGCACCACAAAGAGAAGAAGGAGAGATCTTCCTCCCACAAGCCGCATCGGAGAGGGGATAAGCACAAAAGGATGAGGAAAGTGGTCTACTACGAGACCGACACTTCATCAACATCGACCTCCGACTCCGATGCACCCTCCGTAACTTCTAAACGCCAAGAGCGTAAGAAGTTTAGTAAGATCCCCCTACATTACCCTCGCATTTCTAAAAATGCACCTTTACTTTCCGTCCCGTTAGGCAAACCACCAACTTTTGATGGTGAAGATTATGCTAGGTGGAGTGATTTAATGCGATTTCATCTAACCTCACTCCACAAAAGTATATGGGATGTTGTCGAGTTTGGTGCACAGGTACCATCCGTAGGGGACAAGGATTATGATGAGGATGAGGTGGCCCAAATCGAGCACTTCAACTCTCAAGCGACAACAATACTCCTCGCCTCCTTAAGTAGAGAGGAGTATAACAAAGTTCAAGGGTTGAAGAGCGCCAAGGAGGTTTGGGATGTACTCAAAACCGCGCACGAAGGAGATGAGCTCACCAAGATCACCAAGCGGGAGACGATCGAGGGGGAGCTCGGTCGGTTCCGGCTTCGCAAAGGGGAGGAGCCACAACACATGTACAACCGGCTCAAGACTTTGGTGAACCAAGTGCACAACCTCGGGAGCGTCAAGTGGGACGACCACGAAATGGTTAAGGTTATTCTAAGATCTCTCATTTTCCTTAACCCCACTCAAGTTCAATTAATTCGTGGTAATCCTAGATATACTAAAATGACCCCCGAGGAAGTTATCGGGAATTTTGTAAGTTTTGAGTGCATGATCGAAGGCTCGAGGAAGATCAACGAGCTTGATGATCCATCCACATCCGAAGCTCAACCCGTCGCATTCAAGGCGACGGAGGAGAAGAAGGAGGAGGCTACACCAAGTCGACAACCTATAGACGCCTCCAAGCTCGACAATGAGGAAATGGCGCTCGTCATCAAGAGCTTCCGCCAAATCCTCAAGCAAAGGAGAGGGAAAGACTACAAGTCCCGCTCCAAGAAGGTTTGCTACAAGTGTGGTAAGCCCGGTCACTTTATTGCTAAATGTCCATTATCAAGTGATAGTGACAGGGGCGATGACAAGAAGGGGAGAAGAAAGGAGAAGAAGAGGTACTACAAGAAGAAGGGCGGTGATGCCCATGTTTGTCGGGGGTGGGACTCCGACGAAAGCTCTAGCAACTCCTCCGACGACGAGGACGCCGCCAACATCGCCGTCACCAAGGGACTCCTCTTCCCCAACGTCGGCCACAAGTGCCTCATGGCAAAGGACGGCAAAAGGAAGAAGGTTAAATCCAACTCCTCCACTAAATATGAATCGTCTAGTGATGATAATGCTAGTAGTGAGGAAGACAATTTGCGTATCCTTTTTGCCAACCTTAACATGGAACAAAAAGAAAAATTAAATGAGCTAATTAGTGCCATCCATGAAAAGGATGATCTCTTGGACTCCCAAGAGGACTTCCTAATCAAGGAAAATAAGAAACATGTTAAGGTTAAAAATGCTTATGCTATAGAAATTGAGAAATGTGAAAAATTATCTAGTGAGCTAAGCACTTGTCGTGAGATGATTGACAACCTTAGGAATGAAAATGCTAGCTTAAATGCTAAGGTTGATTCACATGTTTGTAATATTTCAATTCCCAATCCTAGAGATAATAATGATGATTTGCTTGCTAGGATTGAAAAATTAAACACTTCTCTTGCTAGCCTTAGAGTAGAAAATGATAATTTGATTGCTAAGGCTAAAGATTTTGATGTTTGCAATGTCACTATTTCCGATCTTAGAGATAAAAATGATATATTACGTGCTAAGATTGTTGAACTTAATTCTTGCAAACCCTCTACATCTACTATTGAGCATGTGTCTATTTGTGACAGATGTAGAGATATTGATGTTAATGCTATTCATGATCACATGTCTTTAATTAAACAACAAAATGATCATATAGCAAAACTAGATGCTAAAATTGCCGAGCACAACTTAGAAAATGAGAAATTTAAATTTGCTCGTAGCATGCTTTATAATGGGAGATGCCCTGGCATTAAGGATGGCATTGGCTTCCAAAGGGAAGACAATGTCAAAATTAGTGCCCCTCCTAAAAGATTGTCAAATTTTGTTAAGGGCAAGGCTCCCTTGCCTCAGGATAACGAGGGTTACATTTTATACCCTGCCGGTTATCCCGAGGACAAAATTAGGAAAATTCATTCTAGGAAGTCTCACTCTGGTCCTAATCATGCTTTTATGTATAAGGATGAGACATCTAGCTCTAGGCAACCAACCCGTGCCAAGTTGCCTAGAAAGAAAACTCCTAATGCATCAAATGATCATACCATTTCATTTAAGACTTTTGATGCTTCTTATGTGCTTACTAACAAATCCGGCAAGGTAGTTGCCAAGTTTGTTGGGGGCAAACACAAGGGTTCCAGGACTTGTGTTTGGGTACCCAAAGTTCTTGTTTCTAATACCAAAGGACCCAAAACCGTTTGGGTACCTAAAATCAAGAACTAAAATTGTTTTGCAGGTTTATGCATCCGGGGGCTCAAGCTGGATACTCGACAGCGGGTGCACAAACCACATGACAGGGGAGAAGAAGATGTTCTCCTCATATGAGAAAAACCAAGATCCCCAACGAGCAATCACATTCGGGGATGGAAATCAAGGTTTGGTCAAAGGTCTTGGTAAAATTGCTATATCTCCTGACCATTCTATTTCCAATGTTTTTCTTGTAGATTCTTTAGATTACAATTTGCTTTCCGTTTCACAATTATGTCAAATGGGCTACAACTGTCTATTCACTGATGTAGGTGTCACTGTCTTTAGAAGAAGTGATGATTCAATAGCATTTAAGGGAGTGTTAGAGGGTCAGCTATACTTGGTAGATTTTGATAGAGCTGAACTCGACACTTGCTTAATTGCTAAGACTAACATGGGTTGGCTCTGGCACCGCCGACTAGCCCATGTTGGGATGAAGAATCTTCATAAGCTTCTAAAGGGGGAACACATTTTAGGATTAACAAATGTTCATTTTGAGAAAGACAGGATTTGTAGCGCATGCCAAGCAGGGAAGCAAGTTGGTACCCATCATCCACACAAAAACATCATGACGACCGACAGGCCACTGGAGCTCCTACACATGGACCTATTCGGCCCGATTGCTTACATAAGCATCGGCGGGAGTAAGTACTGTCTAGTTATTGTGGATGATTATTCTCGCTTCACTTGGGTATTCTTTTTACAGGAAAAATCTCAAACCCAAGAGACCTTAAAGGGATTCTTGAGACGGGCTCAAAATGAGTTCGGCTTAAGGATCAAGAAAATAAGAAGCGACAACGGGACGGAGTTCAAGAACTCACAAATTGAAGGCTTTCTTGAGGAGGAGGGCATCAAGCATGAGTTCTCTTCTCCCTACACCCCTCAACAAAATGGTGTAGTGGAGAGGAAGAATCGAACTCTATTGGACATGGCAAGGACCATGCTTGATGAGTACAAGACTTCGGATCGGTTTTGGGCCGAGGCGGTCAACACCGCTTGCTACGCCATCAACCGGTTATATCTTCACCGAATCCTCAAGAAGACATCATATGAACTCCTAACCGGTAAAAAGCCCAATATTTCTTATTTTAGAGTCTTTGGTAGCAAATGTTTTATTCTTGTTAAAAGAGGTAGAAAATCTAAATTTGCTCCTAAGACTGTAGAAGGCTTTTTACTTGGTTATGACTCAAACACAAGGGCATATAGAGTCTTTAACAAGTCCACTGGACTAGTTGAAGTCTCATGTGACGTTGTGTTTGATGAGACTAACGGCTCTCAAGTAGAGCAAGTTGATCTTGATGAGATAGGTGAAGAACAGGCTCCATGCATAGCGCTAAGGAACATGTCTATTGGGGATGTGTGTCCTAAGGAATCCGAAGAGCCTCCACATGCACAAGATCAACCATCCTCCTCCACGCAAGCATCTCCACCAACCCATGATGAGGACAAGGCTCAAGTTGATGAAGGAGAGGATCAAAAGGATGAGCCACCTCAAGATAACGGCAACGATCAAGGGGGAGATGCAAATAATGAAGACCAGGAGGATGAACAACCAAGACCGCCACACCCAAGAGTCCACCAAGCAATACAACGAGATCACCCCGTCGACACTATCCTCGGCGACATTCATAAGGGGGTAACTACTAGATCTCGTGTTGCACATTTTTGTGAGCATTACTCGTTTGTTTCCTCTATTGAGCCACACAGGGTAGAGGAAGCACTACAAGATTCGGATTGGGTGGTGGCGATGCAAGAGGAGCTCAACAATTTCACAAGGAACGAGGTATGGCACTTAGTTCCACGTCCTAACCAAAATGTTGTAGGAACCAAATGGGTCTTCCGCAACAAGCAAGATGAGCATGGTGTGGTGACAAGGAACAAAGCTCGACTTATGGCCAAAGGATACTCCCAAGTCGAAGGTTTGGATTTCGGTGAAACCTATGCACCCGTAGCTAGGCTTGAGTCAATTCGCATATTATTAGCCTATGCTACTTACCATGGCTTTAAGCTTTATCAAATGGACGTGAAAAGTGCTTTCCTCAATGGACCAATCAAGGAAGAGGTCTATGTTGAGCAACCTCCCGGCTTTGAAGATAGTAAGTACCCTAACCATGTCTATAAGCTCTCTAAGGCGCTTTATGGGCTCAAGCAAGCCCCAAGAGCATGGTATGAATGCCTTAGAGATTTCCTTATCGCTAATGGCTTCAAAGTCGGCAAGGCCGATCCTACTCTATTCACTAAAACTCTTGACAATGATTTGTTTGTATGCCAAATTTATGTTGATGATATCATATTTGGATCTACTAACGAATCTACTTGTGAGGAATTTAGTAGGATCATGACACAGAAATTCGAGATGTCTATGATGGGGGAGTTGAAGTATTTCTTAGGATTTCAAGTGAAGCAACTCCAAGAGGGCACCTTCCTTAGCCAAACGAAGTATACTCAAGATATTCTAAGCAAGTTTGGGATGAAGGATGCCAAGCCCATCAAGACACCCATGGGAACCAATGGGCATCTCGACCTCGACACGGGAGGTAAGTCCGTGGATCAAAAGGTATACCGGTCGATGATAGGTTCCTTACTCTACTTATGTGCTTCTCGACCGGACATTATGCTTTCCGTTTGCATGTGTGCAAGATTCCAATCCGACCCTAAGGAATCCCACCTTACGGCCGTAAAACGAATCTTGAGATATTTGGCTTATACTCCTAAGTTTGGGCTTTGGTACCCTCGGGGATCCACATTTGATTTGATTGGTTATTCGGATGCCGATTGGGCGGGGTGTAAGATTAATAGAAAGAGCACATCGGGGACTTGCCAGTTCTTGGGAAGATCCTTGGTGTCTTGGGCTTCAAAGAAGCAAAACTCGGTCGCTCTTTCAACCGCCGAAGCCGAGTACATTGCCGCAGGTCATTGTTGCGCGCAATTGCTTTGGATGAGGCAAACCCTGCGGGACTACGGTTACAAATTAACCAAAGTCCCTTTGCTATGTGATAATGAGAGTGCAATCAAAATGGCCGACAATCCCGTCGAGCATAGCCGCACTAAGCACATAGCCATTCGGTATCATTTTCTTAGGGATCACCAACAAAAGGGAGATATCGAGATTGCTTACATTAATACTAAAGATCAATTAGCCGATATCTTTACCAAGCCACTTGATGAACAAACTTTTACCAAACTTAGGCATGAGCTCAATATTCTTGATTCCCGCAACTTCTTTTGTTAGATTGCACACATAGCTCATTTATATACTTTTGATCATATCTCTTTTTATATGCTATGACTAATGTGTTTTCAAGTCTATTTCAAATCAAGTCATAGGTATATTGAAAGGGAATTGGAGTTTTCGGCAAAGACAAAGGCTTCCACTCCGTAACTCATCCTTCGCCGTCGCTCCAAGCCTCTCTCCATCTTTGGGGGAGAGGGCAAAAGGACTTCATCTTTGGTATAATCTTAACTCACTTGTTTATGACCAAAGAGGAAGACATTACTTCGAGGGCTCTAATAATTCCGTTTTTGGCGATTCATGCCAAAGGGGGAGAGAGTATGAGCCCAAAGCAAAAGGACCGCACCACCACCAATTTCAAAAACTCAGTGTTTTCCAAGAGTATTTATCAATTGGTATCCTATTGTGTTCAAAAGGGGGAAAAAGTAGTATTTCAAAAATGATATATCAAAACCCTCTTGAACACTAAGAGGAGGATCTCCTTTAGGGGGAGTTTTGTTTAGTCAAAGGAAAAGCATTTGAAACAGGGGGAGAAAATTTCAAATCTTGAAAATGCTTTGCAAAATCCTATTCATTTACCTTTGACCATTTGCAAAAGAACTTTGAAAAGGATTTACAAAAGAGTTTGCAAAAACAAAACATGTGGTGCAAGCGTGGTCCAAATGTTAAATAAGAAAGAAACAATCCATGCATATCTTGTAAGTAGTTATATTGGCTCAATTCCAAGCAACCTTTACACTTACAAACTAGTTCAATTATGCACTTCTATATTTGCTTTGGTTTGTGTTGGCATCAATCACCAAAAAGGGGGAGATTGAAAGGGAATTAGGCTTTCACCTAGTTCCTAAATAATTTTGGTGGTTGAATTGCCCAACACAAATTATTGGACTAACTAGTTTGCCCAAAGTGTATAGACACTACAGGTGTAAAAGGTTCACACTCTGCCAATAAAAAGATCAAGAGTTGGATTGAACAAAAGAGCAAAGGGCCAACCGAAGGCACCTCTGGTCTGGCGCACCGGACTGTCCGGTGTGCCACCGGACAGTGTCCGGTGCACCACCGGACATGTCCGGTGCACCAGAGGACTCCAGCTCGAACTTGCCACCTTCGGGAATGTCCAGAGGCACTCACGCTATAATTCACCGGACAGTCCGGTGTACACCGGACAGTGTCCGGTGCGCCATGGATGAGTCGCCTCAGGAACTCGCCAGCCTCGGGAATTGACTTCGGCCGCTCTGCTATAATTCACCGGATTGTCCGGTGTACACCGGACTGTCCGGTGCAACAGCGGAGCAACGGCTATTTCGGCGCCAACGGCTACCTGCACTGCATTTATTGCGCGCTCTGCGCGCGCAGAAGTCAGGCGTGCCCATATCGGCGCACCGGACAAGGAACAGTGGATGTCCGGTGTGCACCGGACATCCAGGCGGGCCCGCAAGTCAGAAGCTCCAACGGTCAGAATCCAACGGCAGTGATGACGTGGCGGGGGCACCGGACTGTCCGGTGTGCACCGGACTGTCCGGTGCGCCATCGAACAGACAAGCCTCCCAACGGCCACTTTTGGTGGTTGGGGCTATAAATACCCCAACCACCCCACCATTCATTGCATCCAAGTTTTCCACTTCCCAACTACTACAAGAGCTCTAGCATTCAATTCTAGACACACCAACGAGATCAAATCCTCTCCAAATTCCACACAACGCCATAGTGACTAGAGAGAGTGATTTGCTTGTGTTTTTTTCGAGCTCTTGCGCTTGGATTGCTTTCTTCTTTCTTGATTCTTTCTTGTGATCAAACACTCACTTGTAATTGAGGCAAGAGGCACCAATTGTGTGGTGATCCTTGCGGGAAGTTTGATTCCCAAGTGATTTGAGAAGAGAAGCTCACTCGGTCCGAGGGATCGTTTGAGAGAGGGAAGGGTTGAAAGAGACCCGGCCTTTGTGGCCTCCTCAACGGGGAGTAGGTTTGCAAGAACCGAACCTCGGTAAAACAAATCCGCGTGTCACACTCTTCATTCACTTGCGATTTGTGTTGCGCCCTCTCTCGCGGACTTGATTATATTTCTAACGCTAACCCGGCTTGTAGTTGTGATTGTTTTTGAGAATTTCAGTTTCGCCCTATTCACCCCCCTCTAGGCGACTTTCAATGTCCCTTCTATGTAATTGAGCTAGAAATAGGTATTTAGTTTCCATGTGCGCGCTAGGGCACGCCATTGACTAGTGGGACATGCAACAGTAAATGTTGTAGGTTTGGTAAGGGACATCCTAAAACAAACGAAATCAGCTCAACTATCATTTTCTAAGTGAAGAAGTCGAAGTGCTACTCTGCACCCCCGAGGATGTAACACCCCTGGTGTTACGAGAATTAAAACTTTGGCATGTCATCATATGCATCAACATCATTTTGGTTGATACACTGTTATGTACCAAATCTTCTAGCCTAACTGATCGTAGGTTATAGCGGTGGGAGATTGGGGGATGAGGCTTGAAGCGCGACGAACGCCGAGCCGGCGCCGTAGTTGATGGCACAGCCCACAGGGGTGGCCGGCTAGGGCTAGAGGTGGCGGCTAGAGCTAGAACTAGAGGAATCCCAACTCCCTAAAGGAAGCCGGAAACAATCTTGTTTCTGCTTGACAATCCTAAGGTGTCTTACCAGTATTTATAAGGAAGCTAGCTATCTAAATAAGTATGAACTAAGCTATCTAGATAAGTATGAACTATGGGCCTTGGGCCCTATCCTAAGGCCCTGTTGTGTCTAGTATAGGCCTGGCCGTACATAACATCTCTCCCTGCATTCTCAAACAGCTCGTCCTCGAGCTGTAGGTTGGGGTAGGCAGCACGGAAGTCGTCGAGGTTCTCCCAAGTTGTGTCATCTTTAGGAAATCTGTGCCACTGAACGAGGACCTACCATGTGCCGCGCCGAGGCTGGGCGCGAAGCACCTTGGCCGGCACAGGAAGTAGCCGACCATTCATCACAGGCTCCAGCATCCCCGGAGCTGCAGGAGGGTCCCCCCGGTGCTGCTTCAGCAAGCTGACATGGAAGACATCATGGATTCGGGCACTCTTCGGCAGCTGTAGGCGGTAGGCTACCGAACCAATCCGTTCTTGGACACGGAAAGGCCCGGCATAGCGAGGTCCCAACTTCCCTTTTGTGCCTGAGTGGAGGGACTGAGTAGTGGATGCAGCAGGCGCAGCCACACCTAGTCGCTCACCTGAAACTGTACCTCCCGATGCTCAGCGTCGTAGTACTAATTCTTGGCGAGCTGTTGGGCCTGCAGGAGGCATTGGCGTACTTCGGCCAACATCTCATCTCTGGAACGGGGCATGGCATCGACGGCCTCGGTACGCGTCATCCCTGGTGTGTAGGCCAACATAGGCGGTGGGGGCCGGCCGCAGACCACCTCGAATGGAGTGGCGTGTAGGGCTGT
The DNA here is from genome assembly GCF_902167145.1 of Zea mays. NCBI lineage: Eukaryota > Viridiplantae > Streptophyta > Magnoliopsida > Poales > Poaceae > Zea > Zea mays. The sequence continues at coordinate 180,778,035 of NC_050097.1, read as the reverse complement.
GTGGTAGGATGTATTATAACAATACTCTGCCCATGACAACCAGTCCACCTAGGCCTGTGGCTGGTCCCCGGTGACACACCGAAGGTACATCGCAATAATCTTGTTGACCACCTCCGACTGCCTATCCATTTGCGGGTGGAAGGCAGTGCTCATTTTTAGTGTCGCCCCCGCCATCTTGAAGAGATCCTGCCATACGTGCTCGGTGAAGACGGGGTACCGGTCATTGACAATGGACAGTGGGAACTCGTGTAGGCGTACGATGCCGTCGAAGAATGCCCATGCGACTGAAGATGCGGTGTAGGGGTGGCCGAGAGCGATGAAGTGGGCGTATTTGGAGAAGCGGTCCACTACCGTGAGGATAACGGACTTGCCCACCACCTTGGGCAGCCCCTCGATGAAGTCTATGGAGATGTCAGCCCACACCTGGGACGACACCTCAAGGGCTGCAGGAGACCCCTCGGCTGCTGTGCCAATGTCTTGTTCCGCTGGCACGTGGTGCACTGAAAGGGAAATAGGGTCAAACCTTTTTCTAAATAATTTTGGTGGTTGAATTTCCCAACACAAATAATTGGACTAACTAGTTTGCTCTAGATTATAAGTTCTACATGTGCTAAAGGTTCAACACAAACCAATAAAAAGTCTAAGAAAGGGTTCAAATAAAAAAAGCAAAAGACAACCGAAGGCAGCCCTGGTCTGGCGCACCGGACTGTCCGGTGTGCCACCGGACAGTGTCCGGTGCACCAGGGAGAGCAACTCCAAACTTGCCACCTTCAGGAATTTGGGAAGCCACTCCGCTATAATTCACCGGACTGTCCGGTGTGCCAAGCGGAGCAACGGTCTCCAGCGCGACGGTCGAGTTCAACGGTCGGCTGACAACGCTACAGTGCATGGACTGCGTACGCAGAAGTCAGAGCAGGCGCAGATGGCGCACCGGACAGTGAGCAGGACCTATCCGGTGCACCACCGAACTGTCCGGTGGCCCACATGTCAGAAGCTCCAACGGTCGAACCCTAATGGTTGGGTGATGTGGCTGGCGCACCAGACTGTCTGGTGTGCCCTTCGACAGAAGAGTTCCCCAACGGCCATTTTGGTGGTTGGGGCTATAAATACACCCCAACCACCACTCTTCAAGGCACCCAAGCATTCACTACTCCTCATTCAATACAAGAGCAATATACAACACTCCAAGACACAAATCAAAGCCTCCGATCAAATCAAAGTCCACAATTCAACTCTAGTTTTAGGACTTGTGAGAAGATCGACTTGTGTTCTTTTGTTGTTCTTGTTGCTTGGTTGGCTTTCTTCTTTCTCTCATTCTTACTCTCAAAGCATTGTAAGCAAAACAAGAGACACCAATTGTGTGGTGGTCCTTGTGGGGTCTAAGTGACCCGGGAAATCAAGGAAGGAAGCTCACTCAGTCTAAGTGACCATTTGAGGGAGGGAAAGGGTTGAAAGAGACCCGGTCTTTGTGACCACCTCAACGGAGAGTAGGTTTGCAAGAACCGAACCTCGGTAAAACAAATCACCGTGTCATCTGCCTTATTTTCTTGTGATTTGTTTTCGCCCTCTCTTTCGGACTCGATTATATTTCTAACGCTAACCCCGGCTTGTAGTTGTGCTTAAACTTTATAAATTTCAGATTTGCCTATTCACCCCCCTCTAGGTGACTTTCAATTGGTATCAAAGCCCGATACTCATTAGAGCCTAACCGCTCGAAGTGATGTCAAGAGATCACGCCAAGAAGGAAATGGTGACCGGCAAGAAACCCGCCACAAGCCACGGGAAGGCTCCATCGGGAGAGTCCGGCAACAAAGTGAAGGGGTCCCCTTCACACAACAAGTCGCAACGGAGCGGCAAGAAGAAAAAGAAGATGAAGAAAGTGGTCTACTACAAGACCGACTCTTCATCGCCATCCACCTTCGGCTCCGACGCGTCGTCCGTCACTTCTAAGCGCCATGAGCGCAAGAAGTTTAGTAAGATCCCCTTACGCTATCCTCGCATTTCCAAACACACTCCTTTACTTTCCATCCCACTAGGCAAACCACCGGTTTTTTACGGTGAAGATTATTGTATGTGGAGTGATAAAATGAGGCACCATCTAACCTCACTCCACGCTAGCATTTGGGACATTGTTGAATTTGGAGCGCAGGAACCATCCGTAGGGGATGAAGGCTATGACTCGGACGAGGTAGCCCAAATCCGGCACTTCAACTCCCAAGCCACCACTATACTCCTCGCCTCCCTAAGTCGAGAGGAGTATAATAAGGTGTAAGGGTTGAAGAGCGCCAAAGAGATTTGGGACGTACTCAAGACCGCGCACGAAGGAGATGAGGTGACCAAGATCACCAAGCGGGAAACGGTCGAGGGGGAGCTCGGTCGCTTCATGCTTCATCAAGGGGAGGAGCCACAAGCGATGTACGACCGGCTCAAGACCTTGGTGAACCAAGTGCGCAACCTCAGGAGCACCAAATGGGATGACCATGAAATGGTCAATGTTATTCTAAGATCACTTGTATTTCTTAATCCTACACAAGTTCAATTAATTTGTGGTAATCCTAGATACAAGCTAATGTCTCCTGAGGAGGTTATCGGAAAATTTGTGAGCTTTGAATTGATGATCAAAGGCTCCAAGAAAATCATCGAGCAAGGCGCCTCCTCCACACCCGAAATGCAACCTGTCGCATTCAAGGCAACGGAGGAGAAGAAGGAAGAATCTAAATCAAGTAGACTCCCCATCGACGCCTCCAAGCTTGACAACGAGGAGATGGCGCTCATCATCAAGAGCTTCCGCCAAATCCTCAAGCAAAGGAGGGGGAAGGATTACAAACCCTGCTCCAAGAAGGTTTGCCACAAATGTGGTAAGCCCGGTCATTTTATCGCTAATTGCCCTTTATCTAGTGATAGTGACAGGGATAACGACAAGAAGGAAAAGAGGAAGGAAAAGAAGAGGTACTACAAGAAGAAGGGCGGCGATGCCCATGTTTGTCGGGAATGGGACTCCGATGAGAGCTCCATCGACTCCTCCTCCGACGAGGATGCCGCAAACATCACCGTCAACAAGGGTCTCCTCTTCCCCAATGTCGGCCACAAGTGCCTCATGGCAAAGGACGGCAAAAAGAAGGTAAAATCTAGAGCTTCCACTAAATATGCAACATCTAGTGATGAGGCTAGCTCTAGTGATGATGAAGATGATTTGCTCACCCTTTTTGCCAACTTAAACATGCAACAAAAAGAAAAATTGAATGAATTGATTAGTGCTATTCATGAGAAGGATGAACTCTTGGATAGCCAAGAGGACTTCCTTATTAAAGAAAATAAGAAGCATGTTAAAGTTAAAAATGCTTATGCTCAGGAGATAGAAAAATGTGAAAAATTAACTAGTGAGCTAAGCACTTGCCATGACACTATTTCCAACCTTAGATTTGAAAATGATAAATTGATTGCTAAGGTTGAGAATTAAATGATAGTGATGATTCTCTTGTCAACCTTAGAAATGATAATGCTAATTTGATTGCTAAGATTGACAGATTGAATGCATCACTCTCTAGCCTTAAAATTGAGAATAAAAAATTAATTGCTAAGGCTAAAGATTTAAATGTTTGCAATGATGTTATTTCCAATCTTAGAAATTAAAATGTCATGTTACATGCTAAGATTGATGAATTAAATATTTGCAAACCCTCTACATCTACCATTGAGCATGTTACTATTTGTACTAGATGTAGAGATATTAATGTTGATGCTATTCATGATCACCTAGCTTTAATTAAACAACAAAATGATCACATAGCTCAACTTAGTGCTAAAATTAATGAGCATGACTTAGAAAATGAAAATTTTAAATTTGCTAGAAGCATGCTCTATAGTGGGAGACGCCCAGACATTAAGGATGGCATTGGCTTCCAACAGAGAGACAATGTCAAGCTTAATGCCCCTAAGAAACTGTCTAACTTTGTTAAGGGCAAGGCTCCCATGGTTCAGGATAACGAGGGTTACATTTTATACCCTGCCGGTTATCCCGAACACAAAATTAGGAGAATTCATTTTAGTAAGTCTCACTCTGGCTCTCATCATGCTTTTATGTATAAGAGTGAGGCATCTAGCTCTAGGCAATCCACTCATGCTAAATTGCCTAAAAAGAAATCTCCTATTGCATCAAATGAGCCTAACATTTCATTTAAGACTTTTGATGCTTCTTATGTTTTAACTAACAAATCAGGCAAAGTAGTTGCCAAATATGTTGGGGCCAAACACAAGGGATCAAAGACTTGTGTTTGGGTACCCAAGGTGCTTGTTTCTAATGTGAAAGGACCCAAGACCGTTTGGGTACCTAAGAACAAGGCCTAAATTTGTTTTGTAGGTTTATGCATCCGGGGGCTCAAGTTGGATAATTGATAGCGGGTGCACAAACCACATGACTGGGGAGAAAAGGATGTTCTCCTCCTACGAGAAAAACCATGATCCCCAAAGAGCTATCACATTCGGGGATGGAAATCAAGGTTTGGTCAAAGGACTTGGTAAAATTGCTATATCTCCTGACCATTCTATTTCCAATGTTTTTCTTGTAGATTCTTTAGATTACAATTTGCTTTCTGTTTCTAAATCATGCAAAATGGGCTACAATTGTCTTTTTACGGATATAGGTGTTACTGTCTTTAGAAGAAGTGATGATTCAGTAGCATTTAAGGGAGTGTTAGAGGGTCAGCTATACTTAGTTGATTTTAATAGAGCTGAACTCGACACTAGCTTAATTGCTAAGACCAACATGGGTTGGCTCTGGCATCGCCGACTAGCCCACGTTGGGATGAAGAATCTTCATAAGCTTCTAAAGGGAGAGCACATTTTGGGACTAACAAATGTTCATTTTGAGAAAGACAGGATTTGTAGCGCATGTCAAGCAGGAAAGCAAGTTGGTGTTCATCATCCACACAAGAACATCATGACGACCGACAGGCCGCTTGAGCTACTCCACATGGACCTATTCGGCCCGATAGCTTACATAAGCATCGGAGGGAGTAAGTATTGTCTTGTAATTGTGGATGATTATTCTCACTTCACTTGGGTGTTCTTTTTGCAGGAAAAATCTCAAACCCAAGAGACTTTAAAGGGATTCTTAAGACAGGCTCAAAATGAGTTCGGCTTAAGGATCAAAAAGATTAGAAGCGACAACGGGACAGAGTTCAAGAACTCACAAATTGAAGGCTTTCTTGAGGATGAGGGCATCAAGCATGAGTTCTCTTCTCCCTACACGCCTCAACAAAATGGTGTAGTGGAGAGGAAGAATAGAACTCTACTTGACATGGCAAGGACCATGCTTGATGAGTACAAGACTTCGGACCGGTTTTGGGCGGAAGCAATTAACACCGCTTGCTACGCCATCAACAGCCTCTACCTTCACCGAATCCTCAAGAAGACATCGTATGAACTCCTAACCGGTAAAAAGCCCAATGTTTCATATTTTAGAGTCTTTGGTAGCAAATGTTTTATTCTTGTTAAGAGAGGTAGAAAATCTAAATTTGCTCCCAAGGCTGTAGAAGGCTTTTTACTAGGATATGATTCAAACACAAGGGCATATAGAGTCTTTAACAAGTCCACTGGACTAGTTGAAGTTTCTTGTGACATTGTGTTTGATGAGACTAACGGCTCTCAAGTAGAGCAAGTTGATCTTGATGAGCTAGATGATGAAGAGGCTCTGTGCATTGTACTAAGGAACATGTCCATTGGGGATGTGTGTCCTAAGGAATCCGAAGAGCCTCCACATGCGCAAGATTAACCATCATCTTCAAATCAAGCATCTCCATCAACCCAAGATGAGGATCAAGCTCAAGATGATGAGAATGAGGATCAAGAAGATGAGCCACCTCAAGAGGCGAGCAATGACCAAGGGGGAGATGCCCATGATCAAGACAAGGAAGATGATGAGGGTCCAAGACCGCCACACCCAAGAGTCCATCAAGAAATACAACGAGATCACCCCGTGAACTCCATCCTCGGTGATATTCAAAAGGGGGTAACTACTCGATCTCGTGTTGCTCATTTTTGTGAACATTACTCCTTTGTGTCTTCTCTTGAGCCATACAGGGTAGAAGACTCATTAAGGGATTTGAATTGGGTGTTGGCGATGCAAGAGGAGCTCAACAACTTCACGAGGAATGAGGTATGGCATTTAGTTCCACGTCCTAACCAAAATGTTGTAGGAACCAAGTGGGTCTTCCGCAACAAACAAGATGAGCATGGTGTGGTGACAAGGAACAAAGCCCGACTTGTGGCCAAGGGTTATTCACAAGTCGAAGGTTTGGATTTTGGTGAAACCTATGCACCCGTAGCTAGGCTTGAGTCAATTCGTATATTACTTGCCTATGCTACTTACCATGGCTTTAAGCTTTACCAAATGGACGTGAAAAGTGCCTTCCTCAATGGACCAATCAAGGAGGAGGTCTATGTTGAGCAACCATCCGGCTTTGAAGATAGTGAGTACCCTAACCATGTCTATAAACTCTCTAAGGCACTTTATGGGCTCAAGCAAGTCCCAAGAGCATGGTATGAATGCCTAAGATATTTTCTTATCGCTAATGGCTTCAAAGTCGGAAAAGTCGGTCCTACTCTCTTTACTAAAACAATTGCAAATGATTTGTTTGTATGCCAAATTTATGTTGATGATATCATATTTGGGTCTACTAACAAATCTACTTGTGAAGAGTTTAGTAGGATTATGATTCAAAAAATCGAGATGTCTATGATGGGGGAGTTGAAGTATTTTCTAGGATTTCAAGTCAAGCAACTCCAAGAGGGCACCTTCATCAGCCAAACGAAGTATATTCAAGACATACTCACCAAGTTTTGGATGAAGGATGCCAAGCCCATCAAGACACCCATGGGAACCAATGGGCATTTCGACCTCGACACGGGAGGTAAATCCGTAGATCAAAAGGTATACCGGTCGATGATAGGATCTCTACTCTATTTATGTGCATCTCGACCGGATATTATGCTTTCCGTATGCATGTGTGCAAGATTCCAAACTTATCCTAAGAAAGTTCACCTTAGGGCTATGAAACGAATCTTGAGATATTTAGTTTATACTCCTAAGTTTGGCCTTTGGTACCCCAGGGGATCCACCTTTGATTTAATTGGATATTCAGATGCTGATTGGGCAGGGTGTAAGATTGATAGAAAGAGCACATCAGGGACTTGCCAGTTCTTGGGAAGACCTCTGGTGTCTTGGGCTTCTAAGAAACAAAATTCTGTAGCTCTTTCTACCGCTGAAGCTGAGTACATTGTCGCAGGCCATTGTTGCGCGCAATTAATTTGGATGAGGCAAACCCTTAGGGACTATGGTTACAAATTAACCAAAGTTCCTCTCCTATGTGATAATGAGAGTGCAATCCGCATGGCGGATAATCCCGTTGAGCACAGCCGCACTAAACACATAGCCAATCGGTATCACTTTTTGAGGGATCACCAACAACAGGGGGATATCGAGATTGCTTATATTAACACCAAAGAACAATTAGCTGATATCTTTACCAAGCCACTAGATGAGAAAACTTTTACCAAACTTAGGCATGAGCTAAATATTCTTGATTCTAGGAATTTTGATTGATATTTTACACACATAGCTCATTTATGTACCTTTGATTATATCTCTTTCCTGTGCTATGACTAATGTGTTTTCAAGTGCATTTCATGCTAAGTCATAGATTGAAAGGGAAATGGAGTCTTCGGCGAAGACAAGGCTTCCACTCCACTCCATCGAATTATTCATCCTTCGTCGTCGCTCCGCATCGCTCTCCACTTTGGTATAATCCTTCACTCATATATTGTTTGCCAAAGGGGGAGAGAAAGTAAAAGGGCTTATATTTTACTCACAAGTATCCGTTTTTGGCGATTCATGCTAAAGGGGGAGAAAGTATAAGCCCAAAGCAAAAGGACCGCACCACCACCAATTTCAAAAATGTAGTCTTTCAAAATTTGTATTAAAAGAAGTTTTTTCAATTGGTATCTTATTTTTGATATAATTTTAAATTGGAATGACCCCTTTCAAAACTAATATCTAAAATCCTCTTGAACACTAAGAGGACAATTACATTAAGGGGGAGTTTTGTTTAGTCAAAGGAAAAGCATTTGAAACAGGGGGAGAAAATTTCAAATCATGAAAATGCTTCTCAAAATCATATTCATATACCTTTGACTAATTGCAAAAGACTTTGAAAAGAATTTCCAAAAGATTTTGCAAAAACAAAACTTGTGGTGCAAGTGTGGTCCAAAATGTTAAATATAAAGAAAGCATCCATGCATATCTTATGAAATGTATATTGGTTTAATTCCAAGTAACCTTTGCACTTACCTTATGCAAACTAGTTCAATTCTGCACTTATATATTTGCTTTGGTTTGTGTTGGCATCAATCACCAAAAAGGGGGAGATTGAAAGGGAAATAGGGTCAAACCTTTTCCTAAATAATTTTGGTGGTTGAATTTCCCAACACAAATAATTGGACTAACTAGTTTGCTCTAGATTATAAGTTCTACAGGTGCCAAAGGTTCAACACAAACCAATAAAAAGTCCAAGAAAGGGTACAAATAAAAAGAGCAAAAGACAACCGAAGGCAGCCCTGGTCTGGCGCACCGGACTGTCCGGTGTGCCACCGGACAGTGTCCGGTGCACTAGGGAGATCAACTCCAAACTTGCCATCTTCTGGAATTTGGGAAGCCACTCCGCTATAATTCACCGGACTATCCGGTGTAGCACCGGACTGTCCGGTGTGCCAAGCGGAGCAACGGTCGCCAGCGCAACTGTTGAGTTCAACGGTCGGCTGACAACGCTACAGTGCGCGGACTGCGCGCGCAGAAGTCAGAGCAGGCGCAGATGACGCACCGGACAGTGAACAAGACCTGTCTGGTGCACCACCGGACTGTCCGGTGGCCCACATGTCAGAAGCTCCAACGGTCGAACCCTAACGGTTGGGTGACGTGGCTGGCGCACCGGACTGTCCGGTGCGCCCTTCGACAGCAGAGTTCCCCAACTGCCATTTTGGTGGTTGGGGCTATAAATACACCCCAACCACCACTCTTCAAGGCACCCAAGCATTCACTACTCCTCATTCAATACAAGAGCAATATACAACACTCCAAGACACAAATCAAAGCCTCCGATCAAATCAAAGTCCACAATTCAACTCTAGTTTTAGGACTTGTGACAAGATCAATTTGTGTTCTTTTGTTGTTCTTGTTGCTTGGTTGGCTTTCTTCTTTCTCTCATTCTTACTCTCAAAGCCTTGTAAGCAAAACAAGAGACACCAATTGTGTGGTGGTCCTTGCGGGGTCTAAGTGACCCGGGAAATCAAGGAAGGAAGCTCACTCGGTCTAAGTGACCGTTTGAGAGAGGGAAAGGGTTGAAAGAGACCCGGTCTTTGTGACCACCTCAACGGGGAGTAGGTTTGCAAGAACCGAACCTCGGTAAAACAAAGCACCGTGTCATCCGCCTTATTTGCTTGTGATTTGTTTTCTCCCTCTCTTTCGGACTCGATTATATTTCTAACGCTAACCCCGGCTTGTGGTTGTGCTTAAACTTTATAAATTTCAGATTTGCCTATTCAACCCCCCTCTAGGCGACTTTCATGCACGTTCGCACCCAATCCTGCATGAGAGCTCGGTCGCGGGGAATGTAGAAATCTGCCCGCACCCGGTGGAGGGTCTTCTGGACGCCCTCATGCCCTGCTGAGTGCGCCAAAGTCAGCACCTGGTGGCGCAGGTCGTTGTAATCCGGCACGAAGACGCGTGTCCCATGAAGGAGGAGTCCGTCGATGAAGCACCACGGAGCAGCCAGCTGGCCCTCCTGCAGCTGCTAGAGGAGGTGCTGCCCGTCGGGCGCAGCTGCCATCGCCCTCCTAATGTCGTCCAACAGGGTGAACGTAGGACCGGAGATGGCCCGGGTCGCAATGGCCGCATCCTCCATGGTGGCCTCGGTGTCGCGGCGAGACAGGGCATCCGCTACGATGTTCAGGCGCCCCGGCCTATACTCCACCGAGAAGTCGAAGCCGAAAAGCTTGCTAATTCACTAGTGCTTAGGAACTGTAGATAGGCGTTGATCAAGCAGGAATTTTAGGCTGTAATGGTCAGTGCGAATAGAAAAATGACGCCCCCACAAGTACGAGCGCCAGTGACAGACAACCTGCACGAGGCCGATGAGCTCCCTCTCGTAGGCTGCCAGCTTAAGATGGCAGGTTGCAAACGGCTTGCTAAAGTAGGTGAGGGGTGTCGTGCCCTAATGAAGGACGACATCGAACCCCGCACCTGACGCGTCACAATCGACGATGAAGAGCTTGGAGAAATCCGGCATCTGGAGCACCAGCCCTGTCGTCAAGGCATGCTTGAGGGCGTTGAAGGCTGCTTGCACTTCGTCGTCCCAGGCAAACGTGTCCCACCGCAAGAGACGCGTCAGGGGGCTGCGATGAGGCTGAAGTCTTTGATGAACTTGCAGTAGTACCCCGCCAGCCCCAAGAAGCCCCGAAGTCCTCGTGCAGACTGCGGAAGCGGCCAGGAGGCGACCACCGCGACCTTGTCCGCGTCTATGGCGACCCTGCCCTCCGAGATGACGTGGCCAAGGTAGGCCACCGATTTGGCACCGAAGGAGCACTTGGAGCGCTTTCAGATGAAGGTGGTGCACTCGCAGTGACTCGAGGACGATGCTCACATGCTAGAGGTGCTCCGCCCAGGATGTGCTGTAAATCAGAATATCGTCGAAGAAAACCAGCACAAACCTCCGAAGGTATGGTCAGAGTACGTCGTTCATCAAAGCCTGGAAGGTGGCAGGTGCTTTCGAGAGTCCGAACAGCATGACCAGAAACTCGTAGTGGCTATGGTGGGTGCGGAATGCCGTGTTGGCGATGTCATCGGTGTGCACCCGCACCTGGTGGTAGCCCGAGCATAAGTCCAGCTTGGAGAAGAAACGGGCTCCATGGAGCTCGTCGAGGATCTCGTCCACCACCGGAATCGGGAACTTATCCTTGGACGTCTAGGCATTGAGGGCGCGGTAGTCTATGTAGAAACGCCACGAGCTGTCCGCCTTGCGGACCAGAAGCACCGGAGCGGAGAACGGTGGTGTACTAGACCGTATGATGCCTTGAGCTAGCATGGCCTCACACTGCCGCTCCAGCTCGTCCTTCTATAGTTGTGCATACTGATACGGTCGTACTGCCACCGGAGCGGTACCGGGCAGCAGGTGTATACGGTGGTCATAGGAGCGAGCCGGAGGCGTCCCGTGGGCTCGTTGAAGATGGCGTCGTGTTTCTGAAGGAGGACGTCCATGAGGGGCTGTTGGGTAGCGTCGGAGACTGCCACAGCCAGCTGCTGCGGGGCAGGCTGCTGCGAGGCCCGCGTGCCCTGCCAGTGGATGCGCTGGCCCTGATGCCGGAATGACAGGGTCAGCGCCCAGAAATTCCACTAGATGGTCCCCAGCGTCTTCAAGAGTCCACGCCGACGATGAAGTCGAAACAGCTGAGGTGCATCCTGACGCCTTGTATGGGAGAAGGTGCAGGACACCTCTAAATTGGTCTCAAACTGGAGAGAGGGAAATATTTGGGCCTGACTTGGTACTTGAAGCAGAGGAGAAGGTCAGAGTCATTAAGAAAAACCTAGAAGCTGCTCAGGCCAGGCAAAAGAGCTATCATGACAAGAGGAGGAAGCCTCTACAGTTTGAAGTGGGACATCATGTTTATCTTAAGGTGTCACCCACCAAAGGTGTTCAGAGATTTGGAGGGCAAGTTAGCTCCTCGCTACATTGGGCCCTATGAGATCATAGAAACTTGTGGGCCTGTAGCATATCAATTGAAGTTGCCACCCCATATGTCAGCAATTCATGATGTATTCCACGTATCTCAGCTGCGAAAGTGTGTCCGCATACCCACAGAAGTGCTACCTGAACCAGAATTGTAGATAGAACCAGACTTGTCCTATCAAGAGCACCCCGTCAAGATATTGGATCAAAAGGAGAGATAAACGCGGGCAAGGTCGATCAAAATGTATAAGGTCCAGTGGAGTCACCATTCAGTAGAAGAGGCTACATGGGAGACTGAGGATTTTCTACGTTCTCGCTTCCCCGACTTTCTACCCAAAGGAGTCGGTACGTAATCCAAAGCCCCACCCCCACCTGCCCTTTGAATCTAAATATAAGAAAAACTTAGATGTTAAAGGTATTGTAAACTTTGAAAATGATTTTAAAAAGGGCTTCCTTCTGAAGTTGCAAAGAGGATGACATTCGAAGAGCAATTAACTAGAGAAACTTGGATAAAGGAAAATGCAACACCCCAGCACACCTTCTTGGTACCCCCTCTAAAGGACCCTACCCAAAATCTCGGGACGAGATTCCCTTAAGGGGGGAGGGCTGTAACACCCCAGGTGTTACTTAGGGTTTTCACTCAAGACTACACTAGTGAACCTATCATCACATGTGGTTAATTTGAGCAAAAGACACCAAACTTGGGGGTCAATATCCTAAGTAGTTGTAACCCATCTTAGGAGTCATGCTTTGACCTTACCATGCACCTAAAGAGGAGAGAATGACTCAAACCCTAATTCAACTCCCTTAGGCAAATGGAGCCCTAGAGGGGAGTTTAGCAAAAAGGCTACGTAAACCACATTGTCATGACTTGGGATAATTATAAAAGTTGTAGTACACTTAATACCCTACAAAAAATAGAAAGAGAGTGACCCCAAAAAGATTTCAGAAAAACCCTAAAAAGGCCACCAAAGATAAGAACATAAAAGAAAAATCAGGTTTTTCTCAAGTTCAAAACCAGCCCTCTTTCAAAGATCAAACATGTTCACCTTTTTCCAAACCTCAAAACCATATGGCCCAATTAACAAAATGGCGCCTAAAGACCCCTAGGACACTCTGGAAAAATTTGAAACCAAACCCAATTGGTTTGACATGTGTTGGCACCCATTTTCCACCAGAAAAGTCTGGTCGGACAGACCCAACTTCACCTCCTCGTAACTTGCCAACCCGAGGTGAAACCCACTCGAGCACTGCATGAGATACAAAGGGTATACAACAAGGAACAAATCTTATACAGGGATTTTGGATAGGTACGAAGAGATCATGGGCCAATCGACGCTTGAAGATGACCAGAGCAAATGCTGCCACGTGCTCGATGCCTTATCTGACCGGCCGAGTGCGCACTGGCCGCTGTCGTGCGCGCCCCCGCGTATGGTCGGCCACCCCCGTGCCCACGCCCGTACCGTGCCCGCGAGCGGCTATAAAGCCCACCCTCGTGCACGGCCATCTTCCCCGTTGTCTCCTCCGCACCGCGCCTAACTCTCCCGAGCTCGCCCGCAGCTCCGGAGACCTCCCCGCGACCCGCTAGAGCCGCCCGAGGGCGCCCGCCGTGGCCAGACCATTCCCGCCCACCTCCGCTCGATCCGAGCCCTCGGATAGCTTCCCTAGGAGGCCGTGAAGCTTGAGCCGAGGACCAGCCCCACCGGAATAGTGCATTCGTGCTCGCCGGAGTTCGTAACCCCGCCGGAGCGCGTGGACTAGGTAACTGAAAGGGAATTAGGCTTACACCTAGTTCCTAAATAATTTTGGTGGTTGAATTGCCCAACACAAATAATTGGACTAACTAGTTTGCTCTAGTGTATAAGTTATACAGGTGCCAAAGGCTCACACTTAGCCAATAAAAAGACCAAATATTGGGTTCAACAAAAGAGCAAAGGGACAACCGAAGGCACCTCTGGTCTGGCGCACCGGACAGTGTCCGGTGCACCACCGGACAGTGTCCGGTGCACCAGAGGACTCCAAATCGAACTCGTCACCTTCGGGAAATTCCAGAGGCGCTCCGCTATAATTCACCGGACTGTCCGGTGTACACCGGACAGTGTCCGGTGCTCCAAGGAAAAGCGGCTCTGGAACTCGCCAGCTTCGGGAATTCGCAACGGCTAGTCCTCTATAATTCACCGGACATGTCCGGTGTACACCGGACTGTCCGGTGTGACATCGAAGCAACAGATACTTCGGCACCAACGGCTACCTGCAGCGCATTAAATGCGCGCCAGCGTGCGCAGAAGTCAGGCACGCCCATACTGGCGCACCGGACACTCTACAGTACATGTCCGGTGCGCCACCGGACATCCAGGCGGGCCCAGAAGACAGAGCTCCAACGGTCGGAACCCAACGACTTTGGTGACGTGGCTGGCGCACCGGACATGTCCGGTGTGCACCGGACTGTCCGGTGCACCATTCGACAGTTAGCCCCACCAAACGGCTAGTTTGGTGGTTGGGGCTATAAAAACCCCCAACCACCCCACATTCATTGTATCCAAGTTTTCACACTTCCAACCACTTACAAGAGCTAGGCATTCAATTCTAGACACACTCAAGAGATCAAATCCTCTCCCAACTCCACAAAAGCATTAGTGACTAGTGAGAGAGATTTGCCGTGTTCTTTTGAGCTCTTGTGCTTGGATCGCTTGCTTTCTTTCTTTGATTCTTCATTGCGATCAACTCACTTGTAATTGAGGCAAGAGACACCAATCTTGTGGTGGTCCTTGTAGGAACTTTGTGTTCCAAGTGATTGAGAAGAGAAAGCTCACTCGGTCCGAGGGACCGTTTGAGAGAGGGAAAGGGTTGAAAGAGACCCGGTCTTTGTGACCACCTCAACGGGGAGTAGGTTTGCGAGAACCGAACCTCTGTAAAACAAATCCTTGTGTCTCACCGCTTTACTCGCTTGCGATTTGTTTTTACGCCCTCTCGCGGACTCGTCTATATTTCTAATGCTAACCCGGCTTGTAGTTGTGATTATTTTTGAGAATTTCAGTTTCGCCCTATTCACCCCCCTCTAGGCGACTTTCAATTGGTATCAGAGCCCGGTGCTTCATTAGAGCCTAACCGCTCGAAGTGATGTCGGGAGATTACGCCAAGAAGGAGATGGAGACCGGCGAAAAGCCCACTACAAGCAACAAGAAAGCTCTATCGGGAGAGTCCCGCAACAAGGAGAAGAGGAATGAGAAGAAGGAAAAGAAGACTTCTTCCCACAAGTCGCATCGGAGTGGCGACAAAATTAAGAAGATGAGGAAGGTGGTCTACTACGAGACCGACACTTCATCACCTTCTACCTCCGGCTCTGACGCGCCCTCCATAACTTCTAAGCGCCATGAGCGCAAGAAGTTTAGTAAGATTCCCTTACATTATACTCGTACTTCTAGACATACTCCATTACTTTTCGTTCCATTAGGCAAACCGCCAACCTTTGACGGTGAAGATTATGCTAGGTGGACTGATTTAATGAAATTTCATCTAACCTCACTCCACAAAAGTATATGGAATGTTATTGAGTTTGGTGTACAGGTACCATCCGTAGGAGATGAAGACTACGACTCGGACAAGGTGGCCCAAATTCACCACTTTAACTCCCAAGCCACTACTATACTCCTCACCTCTCTAAGTCGAGAGGAGTATAATAAGGTGCAAGGGTTAAAAAGTGCGAAGGAAATTTGGGACGTACTCAAGACCGCGCATGAGGGAGACGAGGTGACAAAGATCACCAAGCGGGAAACGATCGAGGGGGAGCTCGGTCGCTTCATGCTTCACCAAGGGGAGGATCCACAAGCTATGTACAACCGCTTGAAGACCTTGGTGAACCAAGTGCGCAACCTCGGGAGCGAAAAATGGGATGACCATGAGATGGTCAAGGTTATTCTTAGATCCCTCGTATTCCTTAACCCTACACAAGTTCAATTAATTCGAGGTGATCCTAGATATAAGCTAATGTCTCCCGAGGAAGTCATAGGAAAATTTGTGAGCTTTGAGCTAATGATTAAAGGCTCAAAGAAAATCATCGAGCAAGGCACCTCCTCCACACCCGAAGCACAACCGGTCGCATTCAAGGCGACGGAGGAGAAGAAGGAGAAGTCTACATCAAGTAGACAACCAATTGACGCCTCCAAGCTCGACAATGAGGAAATGGCGCTCGTCATCAAGAGCTTCCGCCAAATCCTCAAACAAAGGAGGGGGAAGGACTACAAACCTCGCTCCAAGAAAGTGTGTTACAAATGTGGTAAGCCCGGTCATTTTATTGCAAAATGTCCTATATCTAGTGACAGTGACAGGGGCGACAACAAGAAGGGGAGAAGAAAGGAGAAGAAGAAATACTACAAGAAGAGGGACGGCGATGCCCATGTTTGTCGGGAGTGGGACTCCGATGAAAGCTCTAGCGACTCCTCCTCCGACGAGGACGCCACCAACATCGCCGTCACCAAGGGACTTCTCTTCCCCAACGTCGGCCACAAGTGCCTCATGGCAAAGGACAGCAAAAGGAAGAAGGTTAAATCAAAATCCTCCACTAAATATGAATCTTCTAGTGATGATAATGCTAGTGATGAGGAAGATAATTTGTGTACCCTTTTTGTCAACCTTAACATGGAAAAAAAGGAAAAACTAAATGAGCTAATTAGTGCCATCCATGAAAAGGATGATCTCTTGGACTCCCAAGAGGACTTCCTAATCAAGGAAAATAAAAAGCATGTTAAGGTTAAGAATGCTTATGCTCTAGAGGTAGAAAAATGTGAGAAATTATCTAGTGAGCTAAGCACATGCCATGACACTATAGGCAACCTTAGAAATGAAAATGCCAAATTAATTGCTAAGGTTGATTCTCATGTTTGTAATGTTTCAACTTCCAATCCTAGAGATGATAATGTTGATTCACTTGTTAGGATTGATGAGTTGAATGTTTCTCTTGCTAGCCTTAGGATTGAAAATGAGAAATTGCTTGCTAAGGCTAAAGATTTTGATGTTTGCAATGTTACTATTTCTAACCTTAGAAATGAAAATGACATATTACATGCTAAGGTTATAGAATTAAAATCTTGCAAACCCTCTACATCTATTGTTGAGCATGTTTCTATTTGTGCTAGATGTAGAGATGTTGATATTAATGCTATTCATGATCACATGGCGTTAATTAAACAACAAAATGATCATATAGCAAAATTAGATGCTAAAATTGCCGAGCATAACTTAGAGAATGAAAAATTTAAATTTGCTCGTATTATGCTTTATAATGGGAGACGCCCTGGCATCAAGGATGGCATTGGCTTCCAAAGGGGAGACAATGTCAAAATTAATGCCCCTCGTAAAAGATTGTCTAATTTTGTTAAGGGCAAGACTCCCATGCCTCAGGATAACGAGGGTTACATTTTGTACCCTGCCGGTTATCCTGAGAACAAGATTAGGAGAATTCACTCTAGCAAGTCTCACTCTGGCCCAAATCATGCTTTTATGTATAAGGGTGAGACATCTAGTTCTAGGCAACCAACCCGTGCCAAGTTGCCTAAGAAGAGAACTCCTAATGCATCAAATGATCATGATATTTCATTCAAAACTTTTGATGCATCATATGTTTTAACTAACAAATCCGGCAAGGTAGTTGCCAAGTTTTTTGGGGGCAAACACAAGGGCTCCAAGACTTGTGTTTGGGTACCCAAAGTTCTTGTTTCTAATGCCAAAGGACCCAAAACCGTTTGGGTACCTAAAGTCAATAACTAAACTTGTTTTGTAGGTTTATGCATCCGGGGGCTCAAGTTGGATCATCGATAGCGGGTGCACAAACCACATGACTAGGGAGAAGAAAATGTTCTCCTCCTACGAGAAAAACCAAGATCCCCAACGAACGATCACATTCGGGGATGGAAACCAAGGTTTGGTCAAAGGATTGGGTAAAATTGCTATATCTCCTGACCATTCTATTTCAAATGTTTTTCTTGTAGATTCATTAGATTACAATTTGCTTTCTGTATCTCAATTATGCAAAATGGGTTACAACTGTCTTTTCACTGATGTAGGTGTCACTGTCTTTAGAAGAAGTGATGATTCAATAGCATTTAAGGGAGTGTTGGAGGGTCAGCTATACTTGGTAAATTTTGATAGAGCTGAACTCGACACTTGCCTAATTGCTAAGACTAACATGGGTTGGCTCTGGCACCGCCGACTAGCCCATGTTGGGATGAAGAATCTTCATAAGCTTCTAAAGGGAGAGCACATATTAGGACTAACCAATGTTCATTTTGAGAAAAATAGGGTTTGTAGCGCATGCCAAGCAGGAAAGCAAGTTGGTACCCATCATCCACACAAGAACATCATGACGACCGACAGGCCGCTTGAGCTACTCCACATGGATCTATTCGGCCCGATTGCTTACATAAGCATCGGCGGGAGTAAGTATTGTCTTGTAATAGTGGATGATTATTCTCGCTTCACTTGGGTATTCTTTTTGCAGGAAAAATCTCAAACCCAAGAGACCTTAAAGGGATTCTTGAGACGGGCTCAAAATGAGTTCAGCTTAAGGATCAAGAAAATTAGAAGCGACAACGGGACGGAGTTCAAGAACTCACAAATTGAAGGCTTTCTTGAGGAGGAGGGCATCAAGCATGAGTTCCCTTCTCCCTACACCCCACAACAAAATGGTGTAGTGGAGAGGAAGAATAGAACTCTATTGGACATGGCAAGAACCATGCTTGATGAGTACAAAACTTCGGATCGGTTTTGGGCCGAGGCGGTCAACACCGCCTGCTACGCCATCAACCGGTTATATCTTCACCGAATCCTCAAGAAGACATCTTATGAACTCCTAACTGGTAAAAAGCCCAACATTTCATATTTTAGAGTCTTTGGTAGCAAATGCTTTATACTTGTTAAAAGAGGTAGAAAAACTAAATTTGCTCCTAAGACTGTAGAAGGCTTTTTACTAGGATATGATTCAAACACAAGGGCATATAGAGTCTTTAACAAGTCCTCTGGACAAGTTGAAGTTTCTTGTGACATTGTGTTTGATGAGACTAACGGCTCTCAAGTAGAGCAAGTTGATCTTGATGAGATAGGTGATGAAGAGGCTCCGTGCATCGCGCTAAGGAACATGTCCATTGGGGATGTGTGTCCTAAGGAATCCCAAGAGCCTCCAAATGCACAAGATCAACCATCTTCCTCCACGCAAGTCTCTCCACCGACTCAAAATGAGGATGAAGCTCAAGATGATGAAGTAGAAGATCAAGCAAATGAGCCACTTCAAGATAACAGCAATGATCAAGGGGGAGATACAAATGATCAAGACAACGAGGATGAAGAACAAAGACTGCCACACCCAAGAGTCCACCAAGCAATCCAACGAGATCACCCCGTCGACACCATCCTCGGCAACATTCATAAGGGGGTAACTACTAGATCTCGTGTTGCACATTTTTGTGAGCATTACTCTTTTGTTTCCTCTATTGAGCCACACAGGATAGAGGAAGCACTTCAAGATTCGGATTGGGTGGTGGCGATGCAAGAGGAACTCAACAACTTCACTAGGAATGAGGTATGGCATTTAGTTCCACGTCCTAATCAAAATATTGTAGGAACCAAATGGGTCTTCCGCAACAAGCAAGATGAGCATGGTGTGATGACAAGGAACAAAGCTCGACTTGTGGTCAAGGGATACTCTCAAGTCGAAGGTTTGGATTTCGGTGAAACCTATGCACCCGTAGCTAGGCTTGAGTCAATTTGTATTTTATTGGCCTATGCTACTTACCATGGCTTTAAGCTTTATCAAATGGACGTGAAAAGTGCCTTCCTCAATGGACCAATCAAGGAAGAGGTCTATGTTGAGCAACCTCCCAGCTTTGAAGATAGTGAGTACCCTAACCATGTGTATAAACTCTCTAAGGCGCTTTATGGGCTTAAGCAAGCCCCACGAGCATGGTATGAATGCCTTAGGGATTTTCTTATCACTAATGGCTTCAAAGTTGGAAAGGCCGATCCTACTCTCTTTACCAAAACACTTGAGAATGACTTGTTCGTATGCCAAATTTATGTTGATGATATTATATTTGGGTCTACTAACGAGTCTACATGTGAAGAATTTAGTAGGATCATGACACAAAAATTCGAGATGTCTATGATGGGGGAGTTGAAGTATTTCTTAGGATTTCAAGTGAAGCAACTCCAAGAGGGCACCTTCCTTAGCCAAACGAAGTATACTCAAGATATTCTAAGCAAGTTTGGAATGAAGGATGCCAAACCCATCAAGACACCCATGGGAACCAATGGGCATCTTGACCTCGACGAGGGAGGTAAATCCGTCGATCAAAAGGTATACCGGTCGATGATAGGTTCTTTACTTTATTTATGTGCATCACGACCGGATATTATGCTTTCCGTATGCATGTGTGCAAGATTCCAAGCCGACCCTAAGGAAGCTCACCTTACGGCCGTAAAACGAATCTTGAGATATTTGGTTTATACTCCTAAGTTTGGGCTTTGGTATCCTAGGGGATCCACATTTGATTTGATTGGTTATTCGGATGTCGATTGGGCGGGGTGTAAAATCAATAGAAAGAGCACATCGGGGACTTGCCAGTTCTTGGGAAGATCCTTGGTGTCCTGGGCTTCAAAGAAGCAAAATTCCGTAGCTCTTTCTACCGCCGAAGCCGAGTACATTGCCGCAGGCCATTGTTGCGCGCAACTACTTTGGATGAGGCAAACCCTTAGGGACTATGGTTACAAATTAACCAAAGTTCCTCTTCTATGTGATAATGAGAGTGCAATCCGCATGGCGGATAATCCCGTTGAGCATAGCCGCACTAAACACATAGCCATTCGGTATCACTTTTTAAGGGATCACCAACAAAAGGGAGATATCGAGATTTCTTACATTAATACTAAAGATCAATTAGCCGATATCTTTACCAAGCCTCTTGATGAACAAACTTAGGCATGAGCTAAATATTCTTGATTCTAGGAACTTCTTTTGTTGATTTGCACACATAGCTCTTCTATATACCTTTGATCATGTCTCTTTCATATGCTATGACTAATGTGTTTTCAAGTCTATTTCAAACCAAGTCATAGGTATATTGAAAGGGAATTGGAGTCTTCGACGAAGACAAAGGCTTCCACTCCGTAAACTCATCCTTCGCCGTCGCTCCGCGCTTCTCTCCATCCTTTGGGGGAGAGTCCAAAGCAAAAGGACTTCGTCTTTGGTATAATCTTCACTCATTTACTTATGCCCAAAGGGGGAGAGCGTATTTCAAAGGCTCTAATGATTCCGTTTTTGGCGATTCATGCCAAAGGGGGAGAGAGTATGAGCCCAAAGCAAAAGGACCGCACCACCACCAATTTCTAAAATTTTAAGTTTTTCAAAGAGTATTTTCAAATTGGTATCTTACTTGTGATATAATTTCAAATTGGTATACCCTCTTCAAAATTAATATCAAAACCCTCTTGAACACTAAGAGGAGGATTTCATTAAGGGGGAGTTTTGTTTAGTCAAAGGAAAAGCATTTGAAACAGGGGGAGAAAATCTCAAATCTTGAAAATGCTTCGTAAAATCTTATTCATTTACCTTTGACTATTTGCAAAAGAACTTTGAAAAGGATTTACAAAAGAATTTGCAAAAACAAAACATGTGGTGCAAGCATGGTCCAAAATGTTAAAAATGAAGAAACAATCCATGCATATCTTATGAGTAGTTATATTGGCTCAATTCCAAGCAACCTTTGCACTTACATTATGCAAGCTAGTTCAATTATGTACTTCCATATTTGCTTTGGTTTGTGTTGGCATCAATCACCAAAAAGGGGGAGATTGAAAGGGAATTAGGCTTACACCTAGTTCCTAAATAATTTTGGTGGTTGAATTGCCCAACACAAATAATTGGACTAACTAGTTTGCTCTAGTGTATAAGTTATACAGGTGCCAAAGGTTCACACTTAGCCAATAAAAAGACCAAATATTGGGTTCAACAAAAGAGCAAAGGGACAACCGAAGGCACCTCTGGTCTGGCGCACCGGACTGTCCGGTGTGCCACCGGACAGTGTCCGGTGCACCAGAGGACTCCAAGTCGAACTCGTCACCTTCGGGAAATTCCAGAGGCGCTCCGCTATAATTCACCGGACTGTCCGGTGTACACCGGACAGTGTCCGGTGCTCCAAGGAAGAGCGGCTCTGGAACTCGCCAACTTCGGGAATTCGCAACGGCTAGTCCGCTATAATTCACCGGACATGTCTGGTGTACACCGGACTGTCCGGTGTGACATCGAAGCAACGGATACTTCGGCGCCAACGGCTACCTACAGCGCATTAAATGCGCGCCAGCGCGCGCAGAAGTCAGGCACGCCCATACTGGCGCACCGGACACTCTACAGTAAATGTCCGGTGCGCCACCGGACATCCAGGCGGGCCTAGAAGACAGAGCTCCAATGGTCGGAACCCAACGGCTTTGGTGACGTGGCTGGCGCACCGGACTGTCCGGTGCACCATTCGACAGTCAGCCCCACCAAACGGCTAGTTTGGTGGTTGGGGCTATAAATACCCCCAACCACCCCACATTCATTGTATCCAAGTTTTCACACTTCTAACCACTTACAAGAGCTAGGCATTCAATTCTAGACACACTCAAGAGATCAAATCCTCTCCCAACTCCACAAAAGCATTAGTGACTAGTGAGAGAGATTTGTCATGTTCTTTTGAGCTCTTGTGCTTGGATCGCTTGCTTTCTTTCTTTGATTCTTCATTGCGATCAACTCACTTGTAATTGAGGCAAGAGACACCAATCTTGTGGTGGTCCTTGTAGGAACTTTGTGTTCCAAGTGATTGAGAAGAGAAAGCTCACTCGGTCCGAGGGACCGTTTGAGAGAGGGAAAGGGTTGAAAGAGACCCGGTCTTTGTGACCACCTCAACGGGGAGTAGGTTTGCGAGAACCGAACCTCGGTAAAACAAATCCTTGTGTCTCACCGCTTTACTCGCTTGCGATTTGTTTTTACGCCCTCTCGCGGACTCGTCTATATTTCTAACGCTAACCCGGCTTGTAGTTGTGATTATTTTTGAGAATTTCAGTTTCGCCCTATTCACCCCCCTCTAGGCGACTTTCAGTAACCCTCTGCACCATTTCTCAATTCCTGGCGCACATGGCCTCTACATCACCCAGTGGAGCTCCTCGTGCACTTTAATTGAACCCCACCGCCGTAGTTTGGCCGGAGCAGGAGCCGCCGACGACCTCCGCCGCCTGCGCTCGTGGCCAAAGTAGCTCCAGCCACCTCAGACGTCGACCCGCACACCGACGTGACCGCCGTGACCTCCCCGACGTCACTGACCACCCCACCAGAGCTCTACTGCCGCCGGTAAGCCTCGCCGCCGTGATCTTTGCCCCGGTTACTGTTTCAGCCAGCCAAGGATCGCGGGTTAGATTTAGGTTAAGTCCAGGGGTTTTGTGCAAGGTCAGTGACTCATGCAAATAGTAGACCGAGGGCTGTTTTGTGAGAGAAAAGGGGGAGAAAACCCAGGGACTTCAGCGCAAATCTGCATTTCTTTTCCATTTCGAATTTACTTTTCTTTTAAATATTGCAGAGAACTTAATAAATGCATAACTTGAAGAATAATCATCCAAAATTAGTCAAACCAATTTTGCTAGAATTTGTGAAATATAAAACTTCAGGCAAAAATAATAAACCCAATAGTTTCTGTAATGTTTTATAGAGTTTTGAATTAAATAAGAAAACTGCCCAAAATTCATTAATAAAGGGAAAAATAGAAATATTGTTAGACCAGGGTTGAGAAAAATAGTGGAGACCCTAACCTAGTAGTTACACTGTTTAAAATTAATAAACACCCCAGTATACAAGGTTAAGGAAGGTTTATTCACTAAAGCTTGTTTATGCTCAAACTTAGGAAAATTAAGAAAAGGGATTGAAAATGGAAACCAGAGGGCAACCATATTTTTCCTAGCATGCCTAAGTTATGTAGTTCACAAGAAAAATCTGTTGAACCATAGTCCATTGAAAAGAAATTGCACTCACAATTATTCATGAAAAACAGAGAAAACTTGAAAGGTCATAAGAAAATAATCCTAAGGAGAAAACACCCCTACCTTAGGAATGACTATTCTTGTGCTAAGAAGAACCTAGGAAAAATACAAGTTCTATTGTTTGATATTTTTCAAATAGCAAGTTAGTTATAAGGGTCTTTTGGCATTAAACTTTAGAAAGTCATAACTACATAACCACTAAGTAACCCTCTGTGATTTTTGACACAGAAGCATGTTATTACCCATAGATACCAGCAAAAATAACTCTTGGTACAGAACCCACACCTAGGTAAGAGTTGTAGTGCAAAGTAACCCCTCTGCCCCAACTTTTGTTATTTTTGTCCATGGCATAATCTATTTATTTTTGACCTCAAATTTATAAGACAGACTAGGGTGACCAATGTTAACCCACTGTAATTTACTGTTGTAGTTCAAACCCACCTTAAAAGCATAAATAGAAAATGAAAAGAGGAAATTAGAAGTGGAAATTAATGTTACCCTAACCAACCCAGCAAACCCCTTGAGTATCTACTAAAACCTTTAAGGGCAATCCAAGTCTTAATCCACTATGTTTACCTCTAGGCAAAACCTCAAACCTAAATTGATAAGCATAAACCACTAAGAGCCTCTTATAACAAGGAAACCCTAAGTTATTAACTAACTTAGTTTTTCTTCACTTGGCATAATTGTTACTAAATTCTACATATCATAGCATACATATATCTTATTCATTGCATTTGATAGATTGCAACCTCGCTGACGGAGAGTACATCCTCGTGCCGGAGCAAGGAGTTGCTCAGGAGGTAGCCCAGGATCCAGCACCAGAACCTGCCATCGAGGATCTGCCTGCCCCAGCTTTGGAAGGCAAGCCCCGGTTTTATGCATAACCTACTTATTTTGCTATTTTACTACACTTAATGATTGTAGGCTTGAATGTGCACTTAAGTGTAGGAGTTGTTTGAAACTGTAGTTGCATGACTCAGGATTCCCTTTGAGATGGATACTAGTATGCTAGGTCGAGTAGCTGCTTTAATAATTAGGGATCTCGGTAGAAGTAGAGTGATTTTTCTAGCACTCGCGCGAGGTCAGGAATTTGTTGTATCCATTTTCATATCGTACTAATGTTGGTCTGTGGACAACGATCCATGGGGATTGGTTGTTTACAAGACGGAAATTGGAATAAGGATTAAGGTGTGGTATCGTGTGTCAAGCGTTTGAACGTACTAAGCATATGCCCATAAATATGGTAAATCGGTAAGCCTAGTACCTGATTGAACCTAGCAGCAGATTGCCCTCCTCACGCGACCTGAGACGTGGTCTCCCATTCCGGTTATGGTGGGTACAAGTGCGGTCACTGCACAACGGCAGTCGGGGTCAGTGGGGCATTGTACGCCAAGGCGGTGAGCCCCTCTCTGCTGGCGGGGAATCGAGGGGGACCGTTAATGTGTGTGGGGACGGAGTGCCTCGCCACGTCGTATGTTTAGGTTTACCTTGCAAGGTTGAAACTCGATTCGAATCGTCTGCTTCTCGCAGCTAATGAGACTGCTTGATCCATGCTGCTACATTGAGTAACAAGTGGAAATGTGATGGCTTGGCCAAAGTTGTTGATTGCTAAATGTTTGATACCATGTATGATTAGATAGGTATACATTTAGTCTTAAGAGAGCCACACTAAAACTTGAAAGAGCTAAAACTTGAATTTTAGACTCAGCTAGTGCTTTTGGCAAACCAACCCCTTAGCCATACAACTACATGTCTAGAGGTAGAGGAGTAGACTCCTCACACCGGGTAAGTCTAGCTGAGTATTAGTATACTCAGCCTTGCTTGTGGCATAATTTTTACAGGTTCTCTGGAGGACATGGTTGCTGGAGTGACTTGGCCGTCCATCTTGCCACCGGGTTGGACAGTCGAGTGGGACCCTACCTCGGCTGAGGAGGAGCATGAGGAGTGATGGGACAGGCTTCCCCATCCCTCCATTTATTTATCGTTAGTTTCATTCTGCTGCATTCCGAACAATGGTCACCACTTTTGCTAAAACTCCGATGATGATGTAATAAATTTGATACTCCATAATGTATGGTTTTATGCTTTATTGTATTTGCTTTGTGCCTCACCAT
The DNA here is from genome assembly GCF_902167145.1 of Zea mays. NCBI lineage: Eukaryota > Viridiplantae > Streptophyta > Magnoliopsida > Poales > Poaceae > Zea > Zea mays. Next base: position 180,752,084 of record NC_050097.1, on the reverse strand, counting down.
CGAGTGAGTATGTGGTACTTGATCCTGTTAGTGGCCTTGTCGGACTAGATCCGAGGGACTGATGTGTTATTCCTATTTAAGTGTGGTCTAGCCTCTAAGGTGGGACTTAGGCACTTAAGTTGGAATAATTCGAGCGGTTCCGCCACACCGGCCTCGCTATATTGAACCGGCCGTGGTACCTGAATTTGGCAGGGAAGCTTCTTCAGCTGCTGAACCAAAAGAAACTGCTCCTCCTACACAGGAAATGGAAGAGTCGGCTGTAATGCCGAAGGCACCTTCGACTGAGCTAATTGAAACGAAGGTTGGCGAAGATAGAGCTGAAAGATTAAGAATTGAAGAAGCGACAAAGACGCTCGGGATTCTAAGTCCCTCAACAGAAGCAACAGTGCTGAAGGCAGAAAAAAATTCTGCCATAACCCCTAAAAGAAAAAGGATGGTAAATGTATTAGATATTCTGGAAACAACGGATTCCAAATGCTCCGCTCCCATGAAGAAGGTTGCCGAAGCTATCAAAGCGCAAACTGAAGCTGACATTAAGTAGATAGAAGTTGAAGCTGCAACGATTGAGGCTGAAGTAGATACTGGGCCTTCAAAGTCTGTTGAGAAAGAGTCTACCGAAGTTTAAGAAGTGGTATCAGAAGAAAAGGTTACAGAGCAAATTTCGACTGAAAAAATAACAATTCCTGCTCATGAAGCTTTAAAAGAGAGCATTGACTATATCATCCGTCATGGTTCGGGAAAGGTACTCTCTGAAGAAGAAGAACGAGAAGCTCACCATTATGCCCAAAAACTGAAATACCCGAAGGGGGCGTTAGTGTTTAATGGCAGCGGGGATGAAGATTTTTTATACTGTCTCCCGGATAACAAAGAGGTATTCGTCAGCCGGGAGATAGGAAGAAGCTTCGGATTTCTGAAACTAGAAGATGGCCTCTCAGTTCTGTCAAAGGATGAATTGGCTGACAATTTAGCATATAATAGTATAAAGGTATGAAAATCAATTTTGTATTTGAAAAAAAAATTCTTCATTTGTTTATACTTAATGCTATACTCCTCTTGTAGGGCTTGATCCTTAGCAATGCCCTCAGAGCTTAGAAAAACATCAAAGATGAAGGGTGTACAATGGCTCTGAACAACCTTCGTTCAGAGGTAATTGAACTAAGGAACGAAGGCCTTGAAAAGGATAAGATATTAATTTCATTGGTAAACAAAATAAAAGAAGACGAAGCTAGTTCCAAAGTTCAAGCTGAGGCCCAAAAGAGTGAAATTGAAGACCTTCGGAGACAATTAGTTGAGGCCAAAGAAAAATGCGTTGTTGCTGAAGCTAATCGAGATGCCAGCGAATATTGGAGTAATTATTTAGAAAAGACAGTTGCAGAGCTTCGCACATCCAAGGAAAGATGTTTTGAAAAATCTGTGGAGTGCGTGAAAAAGATGAAAACTAGCTTTGCCAACATGGGCGCTTATTCAAACGAAGACAACTTCATACGAGGTGACCCTGAGGGCGTTATCGAGTGGATCAGTGGCGAAGCCGAAGCTTTTGAGGAAATTTTAAGTAATCGTGGGGACGTCTGGGCATTCTCTGGTGTGAGAGGAGTTGCAGCCGTCCTAGAGAAGGCGGGTTGCGATCATGTCAAGTGATAGTCGCCTAGAGGGGGGGGTGAATAGGGCGAAACTGGAATTTACAAATATAAACACAACTACAAGCCGGGGTTAGCGTTAGTAATAAGAAACGAGTCCGCAAGAGAGGGCGCAAAACAAATCCCAAGCGAATAAGTAAGTGAGACACGGAGATTTGTTTTACCGAGGTTCGGTTCTTGCAAACCTACTCCCCGTTGAGGAGGCCACAAAGGCCGGGTTTCTTTCAACCCTTCCCTCTCTCTCAAACGATCCACGGATCGAGTGAGCTTTCTCTTCTCAATCACTTGGAACACAAAGTTCCCGCAAGGACCACCACAAGATTGGTGTCTCTTGCCTCAATTACAAGTGAGTTTGATTGCAAAGAAAGGATCAAGAAAGAAGAAAGCAATCCAAGCGCAAGAGCTCGAAAGAACACAAGCAAATCACTCTCTCTAATCACTATGGCGTTGTGTGGAGTTTGGAGAGGATTTGATCTCTTTGGTGTGTCTTGAATTGAATGCTAGAGCTCTTGTAGTAGTTGGGAAGTGGAAAACTTGGATGCCATGAATGGTGGGGTGGTTGGGGTATTTATAGCCCCAACCACCAAAAGTGGCCGTTGGGAGGCTGTCTGCTCGATGGCGCACCGGACAGTCCGGTGCCCCCTGCCACGTCATCACTGCCGTTGGATTCTGACCATTGGAACTCCTGACTTGTGGGCCCGCCTGGGTGTCCGGTGCACACCGGACATCTACTGTTCCTTGTCCGGTGTGCCAGTATGGGCGCGCCTGACTTCTGTGCGCGCAGAGCGCGCATTAATTGCGCGGCAGAGAGCCGTTGGCGCGGAGATAGCCGTTGCTCCGGAGTCGCACCGGACAGTCCGGTGAATTATAGTGGAGTAACTGTTGGAGTTTCCCGAAGCTGGCGAGTTCCTGAGGCCGACCTCCCTTGGCGCACCGGACACTGTCCGGTGTACACCGGACAGTCCGGTGAATTATAGCGCGAGTGCCTCTGGAAATTCCCGAAGGTGGTGAGTTTGTGTTGGAGTCCTCTGGTGCACCGGACATGTCCGGTGGTGCACCGGACACTGTCCGGTGCGCCAAACCAGAGGTGCCTTCGGTTGGCCCTTTGCCCCTTTGTTGAATCCAAAATTTGATCTTTTTATTGGCTAAGTGTGAACCTTTGACACCTGTATAACTTATACACTAGAGCAAACTAGTTAGTCCAAAGATTTGTGTTGGGTAATTCAACCACCAAAATTATTTAGGAACTAGGTGTAAGCCTAATTCCCTTTCAATCTCCCCCTTTTTGGTGATTGATGCCAACACAAACCAAAGCAAATATAGAAGTGCATAATTGAACTAGTTTGCATAATGTAAGTGTGAAGGTTGCTTGAAATTGAGCCAATACAAATACTTACAAGATATGCATGGATTGTTTCTTTCTTATATAATATTTTGGACCACGTTTGCACCACATGTTTTGTTTTTGCAAATTCTTTTTGTAAATCCATTTCAAAGATCTTTTGCAAATAGTCAAAGGTAAATGAATAAGATTTTGCAAGGCATTTTCAAGATTTGAAATTTTCTCCCCTGTTTCAAATGATTTTCCTTTGACTAAACAAAACTCCCCCTAAATTAAATCCACCTCTTAGTGTTCAAGAGGGTTTTGATGTAAGATTTTTGAAATCCCCCTTTTGAACATAATAGGATATCAATTGATAAATACTTTTGGAAAACACTAAGTTTTTGAATTTGGTGGTGGTGCGGTCCTTTTGCTTTGGGCTCATTTCTCCCCCTTTTTGGCATGAATCGCCAAAAAATGGAATTTATTAGAGCCCTCTAAGTGCTTTTCTTCCCCTTTGGTCAAAAATGAATGAGTTAAGATTATACCAAAGACGAAGTCCTCTTGCTTTGGGCTTATTCTCTCCCCCAAAGACGAAGTCCTTTTGCTTTGAACTCTCCCCCTAAAGATGGAGAGAGGCTTGGAGCGACGGCGAAGGATGAGTTACGGAGTGGAAGCCTTTGTCTTTGCCGAAGACTCCAATTCCCTTTCAATATACCTATGACTTGGTTTGAAATAGACTTGAGAACACATTAGTCATAGCATATATGATCAAAAGTATAAATGAGCTATGTGTGCAATCTAGCAAAAGAAGTTGCGAGAATCAAGAATATTGAGCTCATGCCTAAGTTTGGTAAAGGTTTGTTCATCAAGAGGCTTGGTAAAGATATCGGCTAATTGATCTTTAGTGCTAATGTAAGAAATCTCGATATCTCCCTTTTGTTGGTGATCCCTAAGAAAATGATACCGGATGGCTATGTGCTTAGTGCGGCTATGCTCGACGGGATTGTCGGCCATTTTGATAGCACTCTCATTATCACATAGCAAAGGGACTTTGGTTAATTTGTAACCGTAGTCCCGCAGGGTTTGCCTCATCCAAAGCAATTGCGCGCAACAATGGCCTGCGGCAATGTACTCGGCTTCGGCGGTGGAAAGAGCGACCGAGTTTTGCTTCTTTGAAGCCCAAGACACCAAGGATCTTCCCAAGAACTGGCAAGTCCCCGATGTGCTCTTCCTATTAATTTTGCACCCTGCCCAATCGGCATCCGAATAACCAATCAAATCAAATGTGGATCCCCGAGGGTACCAAAGCCCAAACTTAGGAGTATAAGCCAAATATCTCAAGATTCGTTTTACGGCCGTAAGGTGGGATTCCTTAGGGTCGGATTGGAATCTTGCACACATGCAAACGGAAAGCATAATATCCGGTCGAGAAGCACATAAGTAGAGTAAGGAACCTATCATCGACCGGTATACCTTTTGATCCACGGACTTACCTCCCGTGTCGAGGTCGAGATGCCCATTAGTTCCCATGGGTGTCTTGATGGGTTTGGCATCCTTCATCCCAAACTTAGCAAGAATGTCTTGAGTATACTTCGTTTGGCTAATGAAGGTGCCTTCTTGGAGTTGCTTCACTTGAAATCCTAAGAAATACTTCAACTCCCCCATCATAGACATCTCGAATTTCTGTGTCATGATCCTACTAAATTCTTCGCATGTAGACTCGTTATTAGACCCAAATATAATATCATCGACATAGATTTGGCATACAAACAAGTCATTTTCAAGAGTTTTAGTAAAGAGTGTAGGATCGGCCTTTCCGACTTTGAAGCCATTTGCAATAAGGAAATCTCTAAGGCATTCATACCATGCTCTTAGGGCTTGCTTGAGCCCATAAAGCGCCTTAGAGAGCCTATAAACATGGTTAGGATACTCACTATCTTCAAAGCCGAGAGGTTGCTCAACATAGACCTCTTCCTTGATTGGTCCGTTGAGGAAGGCACTTTTTACGTCCATTTGATAAAGCTTAAAGCCATGGTAAGTAGCATAGGCCAATAATATGCGAATTGACTCAAGCCTAGCTACGGGTGCATAGGTTTCACCGAAATCCAAACCTTCGACTTGGGAATATCCCTTGGCCACAAGTCGTGCTTTGTTCCTTGTCACCACACCATGCTCATCTTGCTTGTTGCGGAAGACCCATTTGGTTCCTACAACATTTTGGTTAGGACGTGGAACTAAATGTCATACCTCATTCCTAGTGAAGTTGTTGAGCTCCTCTTGCATCGCCACCACCCAATCCGAATCTTGAAGTGCTTCCTCCACCCTGTGTGGCTCAATAGAGGAAACAAAAGAGTAATGTTCACAAAAATGTGCAACACGAGATCGAGTGGTTACCCCCTTATGAATGTCGCCGAGGATGGTGTCGACGGGGTGATCTCGTTGGATTGCTTGGTGGACTCTTGGGTGTGGCGGTCTTGGTTCTTCCTCATCCTCCTTTTCTTGATCATTTGTATCTCCCCCTTGATCATTGCTATTATCTTGAGGTGGCTCATCTTCTTGATTTTGTCCTTCATCAACTTGAGCCTCATCCTCATTTTGAGTTGGTGGAGATGCTTGCGTGGAGGAGGACGGTTGATCTTGTGCATTTGGAGGCTCTTCGGATTCCTTAGGACACACATCCCCAATGGACATGTTCCTTAGCGCGATACACGGAGCCTCTTCATTACCTATCTCATCAAGATCAACTTGCTCTACTTGAGAGCCGTTAGTTTCATCAAACACAACGTCACATGAGACTTCAACTAGTCCAGTGGACTTGTTAAAGACCCTATATGCCCTTGTGTTTGAGTCATAACCAAGTAAAAAGCCTTCTACAGTTTTAGGAGCAAATTTAGATTTTCTACCTCTCTTAACAAGAATAAAGCATTTGCTACCAAAAACTCTAAAGTATGAAATGTTGGGCTTTTTTACCGGTTAGGAGTTCATAGGATGTCTTCTTGAGGATTCGGTGAAGATATAACCGGTTGATGGCGTAGCAGGCGGTGTTGACTGCTTCGGCCCAAAACCGATCCGAAGTCTTGTATTCATCAAGCATGGTTCTTGCCATGTCCAATAGAGTTCTATTCTTCCTCTCCACTACACCATTTTGTTGTGGAGTGTAGGGAGAGGAGAACTCATGCTTGATGCCCTCCTCCTCAAGGAAGCCTTCGATTTGAGAGTTCTTGAACTCCGTCCCGTTGTCGCTTCTTATTTTCTTGATCCTTAAGCCGAACTCATTTTGAGCCCGTCTCAAGAATCCCTTTAAGGTCTCTTGGGTTTGAGATTTTTCCTGTAAAAAGAATACCCAAGTGAAGCGAGAATAATCATCCACTATTACAAGACAATACTTACTCCCGCCGATGCTTATGTAAGCAATCGGGCCGAATAGATCCATGTGGAGTAGCTCAAGCGGCCTGTCGGTCGTCATGATGTTCTTGTGTGGATGATGGGCTCCAACTTGCTTTCCCGCCTGGCATGCGCTACAAACCCTGTCTTTCTCAAAATGAACATTTGTTAATCCTAAAATGTGTTCTCCCTTTAGAAGCTTGTGAAGATTCTTCATCCCAACATGGGCTAGTCGGCGGTGCCAGAGCCAACCCATGTTAGTCTTAGCAATTAAGCAAGTGTCGAGTTCAGCTCTATCAAAATCTACCAGGTATAGCTGACCCTCTAACACTCCCTTAAATGCTATTGAATCATCACTTCTTCTAAAGACAGTGACACCTACATTAGTGAATAGACAGTTGTAGCCCATTTGACATAATTGGGATACGGAAAGCAAATTGTAATCTAAGGAATCAACAAGAAAAACATTGGAAATAGAATGGTCAGGAGATATAGCAATTTTACCAAGTCCTTTGACCAAACCTTGATTTCCATCCCCGAATGTGATAGCTCGTTGGGGATCTTGGTTTTTCTCATATGAGGAGAACATCCTTTTCTCCCCGGTCATGTGGTTTGTGCACCCGCTGTCGAGTATCCAACTAGAGCCCCCGGATGCATAAACCTACAAAACAAATTTAGTTCTTGACTTTAGGTACCCAAACTGTTTTGGGTCCTTTGGCATTAGAAATAAGAACTTTGGGTACCCAAACACAAGTCTTGGAGCCCTTGTGTTTGCCCCCAACAAACTTGGCAACGACCTTGCCGGATTTGTTAGTCAAAACATATGATGCATCAAAAGTCTTAAATGAAATGCTATGTTCATTTGATGCATTAAGAGTTTTCTTTCTAGGCAACTTAGCACGGGTTGGTTGCCTAGAGCTAGATGTCTCACCCCTATACATAAAAGCATGGTTAGGGCCAGAGTGAGACTTCCTAGAGTGAATTCTCCTAATTTTGCTCTCGGGATAACCGGCAGGGTACAAAATGTAACCCTCGTTATCCTGAGGCATGGGAGCCTTGCCCTTAACAAAGTTAGACAAATTTTTAGGAGGTGCATTAAGTTTGACATTGTCTCCCCTTTGGAAGCCAATGCCATCCTTAATGCCAGGGCGTCTCCCATTATAAAGCATGCTACGAGCAAATTTAAATTTCTCATTTTCTAAGTTGTGCTCGGCAATTTTAGCATCTAGTTTAGCTATATGATCATTTTGTTGCTTAATTAAAATCATGTGATCATGAATAGCATCAACATCAATATCTCTACATCTAGTACAAATAGTAACATGCTCAATGGTAGATGTAGAGGGTTTGCAAGAATTAAGTTCAACGATCTTAGCATGTAATATATCATTTTTATCTCTAAGATCGGAAATAGTGACATTGCAAACATCAAAATCTTTAGCCTTAGTAATCAAATTATCATTTTCTACTCTAAGGTTAGCAAGAGAAATGTTTAATTCTTCAATCCTAGCAAGCAAGTCATCATTATTATCTCTAGGATTGGGAATTGAAACATTACAAACATGAGAATCAACCTTAGCATTTAAACTAGCATTTTCATGTCTAAGGTTGTCAATCATCTCACGGCAAGTGCTTAGCTCACTATATAATTTTTCACATTTCTCTATTTCTAGAGCATAAGCCTTTTTAACCTTAACATGTTTCTTGTTTTCTTTAATTAGACAATCCTCTTGGGAATCCAAAAGATCATCCTTTTCATGAATAGCACTGACTAATTCATTTAATTTTTCCTTTTGAGCTATGTTAAGGTTGGCAAAAAGGGAACGCAAACTATCCTCCTCATCACTAGCATTATCATCACTAGAAGATTCATATTTAGTGGAGGAGTTAGATTTAACCTTTTTCTTTTTGCCGTCCTTTGCCATGAGGCACTTGTGGCCGACGTTGGGGAAGAGAAGTCCTTTGGTGACGGCGATGTTGGCAGCGTCCTCGTCGTCGGAGGAGTCGCTTGAGCTTTCATCGGAATCCCATTCCCGACAAACATGGGCATCGCCGCCCTTCTTCTTGTAGTACCTTTTCTTCTCCTTTCTTCTCCCCTTCTTGTCGTCGCCTCGGTCACTGTCACTAGATATGGGACATTTAGCAATAAAATGACCGGGCTTACCACATTTGTAGCAAACCTTCTTGGAGCGGGACTTGTAGTCTTTCCCCCTCCTTTGTTTGAGGATTTGGCGGAAGCTCTTGATGACGAGCGCCATTTCCTCATTGTCAAGCTTGGAGGCGTCAATTGGTTGTCTACTTGGTGTAGACTCCTCCTTCTTCTCCTCCGTTGCCTTGAATGCAACGGGTTGGGGTTCGGATGTGGTGGCTTCATCAAGCTCGTTGATCTTCCTCGAGCCTTCGATCATGCACTCAAAACTCACAAAATTCCCGATAACTTCCTCGGGGGTCATTTTAGTATATCTAGGATTACCACGGATTAATTGAACTTGAGTAGGGTTAAGGAAAATAAGAGATCTTAGAATAACCTTAACCATCTCGTGGTCATCCCACTTTACGCTTCTGAGGTTGCGCACTTGATTCACCAAGGTCTTGAGCCGGTTGTACATGTGTTGTGGCTCCTCCCCTTTGCGAAGCCGGAACCGACCAAGCTCCCCCTCGATCGTTTCCCGCTTGGTGATCTTGGTGAGCTCGTCTCCCTCGTGCGCGGTTTTGAGCACATCCCAAATCTCCTTGGCGCTCTTCAACCCTTGTACTTTGTTATACTCCTCTCTACTTAGAGAGGCGAGGAGTATTGTTGTTGCTTGAGAGTTGAAGTGCTCGATTTGGGCCACCTCATCCTCATCATAGTTCTCATCCCCTACGGACGGTACCTGTGCACCAAACTCAACAACATCCCATATACTTTTGTGGAGCGAGATTAGATGAAATCGCATTAAATCGCTCCACCTAGCGTAATCTTCACCATCAAAAGTTGGTGGTTTGCCTAATGGTACGGAAAGTAAAGGTGTATTTTTGAAAATGCGAGGGTAGCGTAGGGGGATCTTACTATACTTCTTGCGCTCTTGGCGCTTAGAAGTGACGGAGGGCGCATCGGAGTCGGAGGTCGATGTTGATGAAGTGTCGGTCTCGTAGTAGACCACCTTCCTCATCCTCTTGTGCTTGTCGCCTTTCCGATGCGGCTTGTGAGAAGAAGATTTTTCCTTCTTCTCTTTGTGGTGAGAAGAGGAAGACTTTTTCTCCTTCCGTTTGGAGGAGTCCTTCTTCTTCTCCTTCCTTTTGGTGCGGGACTCTTCCGATGAAGTGCTCCCGTGGCTTGTAGTGGGCTTTTCGCCGGTCTCCATCTCCTTCTTGGCGTGATCTCCCGACATCACTTCGAGCGGTTAGGCTCTAATGAAGCACCGGGCTTTGATACCAATTGATAGTCGCCTAGAGGGGGGTGAATAGGGCGAAACTGGAATTTACAAATATAAACACAACTACAAGCCGGGGTTAGCGTTAGTAATAAGAAACGAGTCCGCAAGAGAGGGCGCAAAACAAATCCCAAGCGAATAAGTAAGTGAGACACGGAGATTTGTTTTACCGAGGTTCGGTTCTTGCAAACCTACTCCCCGTTGAGGAGGCCACAAAGGCCGGGTTTCTTTCAACCCTTCCCTCTCTCTCAAACGATCCACGGATCGAGTGAGCTTTCTCTTCTCAATCACTTGGAACACAAAGTTCCCGCAAGGACCACCACAAGATTGGTGTCTCTTGCCTCAATTACAAGTGAGTTTGATTGCAAAGAAAGGATCAAGAAAGAAGAAAGCAATCCAAGCGCAAGAGCTCGAAAGAACACAAGCAAATCACTCTCTCTAATCACTATGGCGTTGTGTGGAGTTTGGAGAGGATTTGATCTCTTTGGTGTGTCTTGAATTGAATGCTAGAGCTCTTGTAGTAGTTGGGAAGTGGAAAACTTGGATGCCATGAATGGTGGGGTGGTTGGGGTATTTATAGCCCCAACCACCAAAAGTGGTCGTTGGGAGGCTGTCTGCTCGATGGCGCACCGGACAGTCCGGTGCACACCGGACAGTCCGGTGCCCCCTGCCACGTCATCACTGCCGTTGGATTCTGACCGTTGGAACTCCTGACTTGTGGGCCCGCCTGGGTGTCCGGTGCACACCGGACATCTACTGTTCCTTGTCCGGTGTGCCAGTATGGGCGCGCCTGACTTCTGTGCGCGCAGAGCGCGCATTAATTGCGCGGCAGAGAGCCGTTGGCGCGGAGATAGCCGTTGCTCCGGAGTCGCACCGGACAGTCCGGTGCACACCGGACAGTCCGGTGCACACCGGACAGTCCGGTGAATTATAGTGGAGTAACCGTTGGAGTTTCCCGAAGCTGGCGAGTTCCTGAGGCCGACCTCCCTTGGCGCACCGGACACTGTCCGGTGTACACCAGACAGTCCGGTGAATTATAGCGCGAGTGCCTCTGGAAATTCCCGAAGGTGGTGAGTTTGTGTTGGAGTCCTCTGGTGCACCGGACAGTCCGGTGCGCCAAACCAGAGGTGCCTTCGGTTGGCCCTTTGCCCCTTTGTTGAATCCAAAATTTGATCTTTTTATTGGCTAAGTGTGAACCTTTGACACCTGTATAACTTATACACTAGAGCAAACTAGTTAGTCCAAAGATTTGTGTTGGGTAATTCAACCACCAAAATTATTTAGGAACTAGGTGTAAGCCTAATTCCCTTTCATCAAGACTTTGGCCCAAGCTGAAACTGCCTTTTCTGTGGACGCCACGAAAGATCCCTCAGCCGAAGCAAGTTTTATGGGAGGAAAATTTTTCACTGATATCTAGGAAAATGGCGGCCGAGAAATGGCTCATGAAATAATGAAGAAAAGTGAAAAAAATATTCATGAGGCTCGAGAAGCGGCGAAAAAGCTGAAGAAGCTGCCGAACGCGAGAGACGGATAAGTATCGCTTAATAGCTTCTAGCTTCGTGATTTGTTTTCGTGACTTCGAACTAATAGGTGTTTTCTACCGCAGCTAAACTACCTCCTCCGCCAGAGCCATTCGATCCACTGGCCGACCCAGAAACGAAGAAAGCAATAGAGCTCATTAATATGGCCGAAGCTATTGTCGACGAAGTTGTTACCAAACTGCTTAACGAAATTGTAGAGAAAGTTCTGAAGGAAGAATAGTAGTTATTGTAAAAACATTTCTAGGATATCAATGTAACATTTGCTGAACTAAGTCTATAATATTTGATGCTTATAATTTTGAGTTTAATATATAAATTGTTTTGTAACTCAGTTCTTTGCGATGCATGAAACTTTGTGTACATACCGTTTTTGAGCCTTCGGCGAAAAAACACCTTTCCTTCTTTTCATGCTTCGTAAAGAAGAGTGCTTATGCTTCGTGAGAATATCCATACTTCGTATAGAACATCCAAGCTTCGTAAAAACTTCAATGCTTCGTAAACATTAGACTTCTTCTTCCATATCAGAGCTGATGAAGATGTGCTTCTCAACTTATTTTGTGCCTTTGGCACCTTTTCATTTTTGTGAAACATTCTCTGAAGATCGACTTCATTTCCAATTTGTGTCATTGATGTGATATGATGTATGATATGATGCTATGCGATATGATGCGATGATATGATGCAAAGAATGATGCTAATGCCGAAGACACACCCACGCTAAAACACAATCTCTGCGTCCCCTTAGGGACGATCAAAATCTCTTTGCCGCTTATTTTTCGGCTTCACCGCTTATTTTTCGGTGTAAGTTCTGCATCCCCTTAGGAACGTCTTTTGAACTTCTTCGCCTTCTATTTTGGCGGTATTCGCGTTGACTTTTCATGCTTCGCCTTATATTTCGGTGGTATTTGGCTCTGCATTCCCTTTGGAACGATTTTTGAGCAGAAAACTTACACTGCGCTCCCTTAGGAACGGCTTTTTGTAGCTTCGGAAAACTTACGCTGCGCTCTTTAGGAACGACTTTTTGTAGCTTCGGTGAAACTTGTACTGCGATTTTTAGCTCTGCATTCCCGTAAGAACGTCTTTTGAGCTTCAACAATTTTTTGAGCTTCGTAAGTCTGTGAAGAAGATATATTTCATTGTGATAGAAGCGAAGCTATTACAAGAAATTAAAAATGACAAGAAAACTATGTCTACATTGATTGTTTCTTATTAAAAAGAAAATGACAGTGAATGTAAAAATGTTTCAGAGGTAGGATATCTCTTAATAGACGTGTTTTGATTCTGGCACAGTACTGTTGACTGTCGAGCTTCAGATTCCTCCCTGAAATCTCGCTGCTAATGGATCTGTTGGCTCCCTTCTGGCTGTTGACCTCGTGAATAGGCAGGTTGTAGTGGTGGAGGAGGTGGAAGCTGTGGCCAAGAAGCCTGTGGCTGACTAGCCGAAGCAACAGAAGCTGCAGGATGATTACCCACATATTCTGGTATGTAGGGTGAGTGACACGAAGCAGTGTGCAGGACCTGCTTCGGTTGACTTTGCCGAGCTTCGGCTTCTACGATCTCCTTCTGCTTTTGGATGGTGATTTGGCACATTCTTGTAGTGTGGCCCTTGTCTTCACTACAAAATAGGCAGTAGATCTTCCTGGGCTGATCCCCATATCTTCCTCTGAAGCCCCTGGCGCCTCTGCCTCTTAGAGCTGGCGGCCGGAAAGAGCTTTGTTGCTGCCCCGAAGATTGTGAAGTATATTGTGGCCTCTACAGCTGACTTCCTCTATCATCATTTTGAGTGGAGTTGTGAATTGACCTAACATGCCTCGGGTGGATTCTTCCTCCGAAGCCCCTGGTCATCTCAGAGAACCTGTATGCTTCCTCCCTTCTTTGGTGAAAGTCATTGTAAGCCCGGATGTACTCATCCATCTTTTGAAGCAGCTTCTCCAGAGTCTGTGGGGGCTTTCTAGCAAAATACTGGGCAGTAGGTCCTGGACGAAGCCCCTTGATCATGGCCTCAATGACAATTTCATTAGGCACTATAGGCGCTTGTGCTCTCAGACGCAAGAACCTTCGGACATATGCCTGGAGATACTCCTCATGGTCTTGCGTGCATTGAAACAGGGCCTGAGCTGTGACTGGCTTCATCTGAAAACCTTGGAAACTTGTCACTAGCATATCCTTGAGCTTCTGCCACGAAGTAATTGTCCCTGGCCGAAGAGAAGAATACCATGTTTGGGCCACATTCCGAACTGCCATGATGAAGGACTTGGCCATGACAGCTGCATTGCCTCCATATGAAGATATAGTTGCTTCATAACTCATCAAAACTGCTTCGGATCTGAATGCCCATCATACATGGGAAGCTGAGGTGGCTTGTATGATGGAGGCCATGGGATAGCCTGCAGTTCTTCTGCCAAGGGAGAAGCATCATCATCAAAGGTAAATGTATCATGATTGAAATCATCATACCATCCATCCTCATTGAATAAGCCTTCTTGATGAAGTTCCCTGTGTTGGGCCTTCGATCTTGTTCATCTTGAGCAAGATGGCGTACTTCTTCAGTGGCTTCGTCGATCTGCCTTTGAAGATCAGCTAGTCAGGCCATCTTTTCCTTCTTCCTTTGTACTTGCTGATGAATTATCTCTATGTTTTTGATCTCTTGGTCCAACTCCTCCTCCTGGAGTGTTGGACTGGTGGCCTTCCTTTTCTAGCTTCGGGCCTCTCGTAGAGAGAGGGTCTCTTGATTTGGGTCCAGTGGCTGCAATGCTGCAGCCCCTGGCGCTGAAACTTTCTTCGGCGGCATGACGAAGGTCAGTGCTTGCCGAAGGTGGTTGAAAAAGGGTTCACCGGAGGTGGGCGCCAACGTTGGGGACTTGTTCTCAAATACTATGAATTAAGAAAAAGGCAACACAAGATGTTAAATGTTAATGCCCTTCGTCCTTCGATGCATTATTTCCCTTAGGATATAATGATCTTTAGATGAAGGGCATGAAGGACATACCTTCATCATCGCAGTATGTGTTAAATAAAAGAAGAAGCATATGACATATAAGAAACAACATAAACGATCATATAACATTATCAATTTATTATTATTATATAATCATGGAAAAGCAGATACAATATCAAATTACAAAAGTAACTTCGACTTGATAGAAGGCAGGAAAGTACAAGCGTGACGCGAAAGCAAGCACAAGTCAGAGTGAACAGTATGGGGGTACTGTTCACCTATTTATAGGCACATGACACAGCCTATGAGAAATTATAGTCATGCCCTTTACATTTACTATTGGCTTATAGAAAAATCTATGAGGACTGGATAGTCTTTTCCCCTTTAAGTCGGTTCCTTTTCCCGCGATTGAGCCAAAGCTCCTTTATGCATGGCTTCAAAGTAGCGGCAACCTTCGTCACGATCATGTCCTTCTCATCGTATATGCCTTTAATCCTGAATCCGAAGATACCTGTTTATAAACCATGCTTGGCAAACACTGTTAAATTACGTTTTTGAGGACCTTCGAAGGACGAAGGCCCCCAACACTTTCCTGCTTGGCATGCGCTACAAACCCTGTCTTTCTCAAAATGAACATTTGTTAGTCCTAAAATGTGTTCTCCCTTTAGAAGCTTGTGAAGGTTCTTCATACCAACATGGGCTAGTCGACGATGCCAGAGCCAACCCATATTAGTCTTAGCAATTAAGCAAGTGTCGAGTTCGGCTCTATTGAAATCAACTAAGTATAGCTGACCCTCTAACACTCCGTTAAATGCTATTGAATCATCACTTCTTCTAAAGACAGTAACACCTACATCAGTAAATAGACAGTTGTAGCCCATATTGCATAATTGAGAAACAGAAAGCAAATTGTAATCTAAAGAATCTACAACAAAAACATTGCAAATAGAATGGTCAGGTGATATAGCAATTTTACCAAGTCCTTTGACCAAACCTTGATTTCCATCCCCGAATGTGATAGCTCTTTGGGGATCATCGTTTTTCTCATAGGAGGTGAACATCCTTTTCTCCCCTGTCATGTGGTTTGTGCACCCGCTATCAATGATCCAACTTGAGCCCCTGGATGCATAAACCTACAAAACAAGTTTAGGCCTTGTTCTTAGGTACCCAAACGGTCTTGGGTCCTTTCACATTAGAAACAAGCACCTTGGGTACCCAAACACAAGTCTTTGAGCCCTTGTGTTTGGCCCCAATATATTTGGCAACTATTTTGCCAGATTTGTTAGTTAAAACATATGAAGCATCAAAAGTCTTAAATGAAACAATAGGCTCATTTGATGCAGTAGGTTTTTTCTTTTTAGGCAATTTAACATGAGTGGATTGCCTAGAACTAGATGCCTCACTCTTATACATAAAAGCATGATGAGAGCCAGAGTGAGACTTCCTAGAATGAATTCTCCTAATCTTATGTTCGGGATAATCACTAGGATATAAAATATAGCCCTCGTTATCCTGAACCATGGGAGCTTTGCCCTTAACAAAGTTAGACAATCTCTTAGGGACATTAAGCTTGTCATTGCCTCCCTGTTAGAAGCCAATGCCATCCTTAATGCCAGGGCGTCTCTCATTATAGAGCATGCTTCTAGCAAATTTAAATTTTTCATTTTCTAACTCATGCTCATTGATTTTAGCAGTTAGTTGAGCTATGTGATCATTTTGTTGTTTAATTAAAGTTAGGTGATCATGGATAGCCTCAACATTAATATCTCTACATCTAGTGCAAATAGAGACATGACTAACAGTAGATGTAGAGGGTTTGCAAGCATTTAATTCATCAATCTTAGTATGTAACATGGCATTCTCATTTCTAAGATTGGAAATAGAATCATTGCAAACATTTAAATTCTTAGCCTTAGCAATTAATTTTTCATTCTCAGTCTTAAGGCTAGCAATTGATTCATTCAACTTATCAATCTTAGCAATTAAACTAGAGTTTTCATTCTTAAGATTGACAGTTGAATCATGACAAACATTTGATTTTTCAACCTTAGCAATCAAACTAGCATTTTCAGTTCTAAGGTTGGATATAGTGTCATGGCAAATGCTAAGCTCACTAGTTAATTTTTCACATTTTTCTAACTCCTGATCATAAGCATTTTTCACCTTAACATGCTTCTTATTTTCCTTAATAAGGAAGTCCTCTTGGCTATCCAAAAGTTCATCCTTCTCATGAATAGCACTAATTAATTCATTCAATTTCTCCTTTTGTTGCATGTTAAGGTTGGCAAAAAGTGTGAGCAAATCATCCTCATCATCACTAGAGCTAGCCTCATCACTAGATGTTGCATATTTAGTGCAAGCTCTAGATTTTACCTTCTTATTTTTGTCGTCCTTTGCCATGAGGCACTTGTGGCCGATGTTGGGAAAGAGGAGGCCTTTGGTGACGGCGATATTGGCGGCGTCCTCATCGGAGGAGGAGTCGGTGGAGCTCTCATCGGAGTCCCATTCCTGACACACGTGGGCATCGCCGCCCTTCTTCTTGTAGTACTTCTTCTTTTCCTTCCTCCTTCCCTTCTTGTCGTCGCCCCTGTCACTATCACTAGATAATAGACATTTAGCAATAAAATGACCGGGCTTACCACACTTGTAGCACACTTTCTTAGAACGGGGCTTGTAGTCTTTCCCCCTCCTTTGTTTGAGGATTTGGCGAAAGCTCTTGATGATGTGCGCCATTTCCTCGTTGTCGAGCTTGGAGGCGTCGATGGGAGCCTACTTGACGTAGACTCTTCTTTCTTCTCTTCCGTCGCTTTGAATGCGACGGGTTGCACCTCGGGTGTGGAGGTGGCGCCTCGCTCGATGATTTGTTTGGAGCCTTTGATCATCAATTCAAAGCTTACAAACTTTCCTATAACCTCCTCGGGAGACATTAGCTTGTATTTAGGATCACCATGAATTAATTGAACTTGTGTAACATTAAGAAAAACGAGTGATCTTAGAATAACCTTGATCATTTCATGGTCATCCCATTTTGTGCTCCCGAGGTTGCGCACTTGATTCACCAAGGTCTTGAGCCGGTTGTACATGGCTTGTGGCTCCTCTCCTTGGTTGAGGATGAACCGACCGAGCTCCCCCTCGATCGTCTCCCGCTTGGTGATCTTTGTCACCTCATCCCCTTCGTGCGCGGTCTTCAGCACGTCCCAAATTTCTTTGGCACTCTTCAACCCTTGCACCTTATTATACTCCTCTCGACTTAGAGAGGCGAGGAGTATAGTAGTGGCTTGGGAGTTGAAGTGCCAGATTTGGTCGACCTCCTCCGAATTGTAGACCTTGTCCCCTACCTTCGGTACCTGCGCTTCATACTCAACAATATCCCATATGCTTTTGTGGAGTGAGGTTAGGTGATGCCTCATTTTATCACTCCACATACAATAATCCTCACCATCAAAAAATGGTGGTTTGCCTAGGAGAACGGAAAGTAATGGAGTGCGTTTGGAAATACAAGGACAGCGGAGCGGCATCTTACTATACTTCTTGCGCTCATGGCGCTTAGAAGTGACGGACGTCGATTCAGAGCCGGAGGTGGAGGGTGACGAAGAGTCGGTCTCGTAGTAGACCACTTTCTTCATTTTCTTCTTCTTGTCACCTCTCCGTTGTGACTTGATGGATGAAGAGGATTTCTCCTTGTGCTTGTGGTCGGACTCCCTCGAGTGGGTTCTCCCCGAGCTTGCGGACTTGTCGCCGCCGGTCACGATCTCCCTCTTGGCGTGATCTCCCGACATCAGTGGTTAGACTCTAATGAAGCACCGGGCTTTGATACCAATTGAAAGTCACCTAGAGGGGGGGTGAATAGGGAAATCTGAAATTTATAAACTTTAAGCACAACTACAAGCCGGGGTTAGCGTTAGAAACAAAACCGAGTCCGAAAGAGAGGGTGAAAACAAATCAACCAAAGAAATAGAGCAGATGACACGGTGATTTGTTTATCGAGGTTCAATTCTTGCAAACCTACTCCCTATTGAGGTGGTCACAAAGACCGGGTCTCTTTCAACCCTTTCCCTCTCTCAAACGGTCACCTAGACCGAGTGAGCTTTTCTCCTTAATTAACGAGGTCACTTAGACCCCTCACAAGGACCACCACAACTTGGTGTATCTTGCGTTGATTACCAATTGCTTGAGAACAAGAATGGAGGAAGAAGAAAAGCGATCCAAGAACAAGAGCTCAAAGAACACGAGCAAAACTCTCTCTCTAGTCACTATTTGCTTAGAGTGGATTTGGAACTTGGAGAGGCTTTGATTCTATTGAATTTGTGTCTTGTATTGATTGCACTAGCTCTTGTATTGAATGTGAAGTCTAAAAAACTTGGATGCCTTGAATGGTGGTGATTGGGGGTATTTATATCCCCAACAACCAAACCAACCGTTGGGGTTGGGCTGTTGTCGATGGGCGCACCGGACAGTCCGGTGTGCCAGCCACGTCATCCAACTGTTAGGGTTCTGACGGTTTCGACCGTTGGAGCTCTAACTACTTGGGCCACCAGACAGTCCGGTGCGCCTTCTGGCGCTGCTCTGACTCTGCACGCACTGCTCACTGTGTGAGCCGATCGTTGGAGTCGACCGTTGCGCTGGCGACCGTTGCTCCGCTTGGCACACCGGACAGTCCGGTGCAACACCGGACAGTCCGGTGAATTATAGCGGAGAGTCACCTCAGAAACCCGAAGGTGAAGAGTTTGAAGTTGATCCACCCTGGTGCACTGGACACTGTCCGGTGGTGCACCGGACAGTCCGGTGCGCCAGATCAGGGTCCTCTTCGGTTTCTTTTGCTCCTTTCTTTTGAACCCTAACTCGGATCTTTTTTATTGGTTTGTGTTGAACCTTTGGCACCTGTAGAACTTATATTCTAGAGCAAACTAGTTAGTCCAAATATTTGTGTTGGGTAATTCAACCACCAAAATTATTTAGGAAAAGGTTTGACCCTATTTCCCTTTCAGGCGGCGCTGCTGGGCAAGGATGACGTGATCGTCGGTCGTGGGGACGCCACGGAGTACACCGGTGGAGGCACCGTCGTCGTGCCCTGCGCCCATGATGGGATTGGGGAAGGTGACGGCGGAAATCAGATCTGCTGGATGGGAGTGAAGGCCTGTGGTGGTGCGATGGACGATGAGGTTGGGTCGATTGGCATGCCGTACGGATAGGAAATTGGTTGCCGAGATATTGGAGGCAGCGGCGCAGGTGGTTGCGTGGGGGTGGCAGAGGTGCAGGGGGTGGCAGCGCAGGTAGGGATGGTGGCGGCGGCTGTGGTGGATGGGCGGCTTGCTGGGCGGGGTAGGCAAGCTGACCTGTCAGCATGGCGTTGAGGGTGAGCTGCACGTCGCACATGGCGTGGCTGAGGTCTGTCAGCGACGCCACGATCTGGGATGGGGTGAGCGCCGGTGGGATCGCGGCCGCGGGCGCGCCGGGCGGGGCGAGCACCATGGCGCCCGATGATATGGGGGTCGCGGCCAGGGTAGCGGGCAGCGCTGCAGACTGGCCCGACGACGGCGGCGGCGGCTGCACCGGCGATGGAGGCTTGGAGGGGGCGGACGTGCTCATGATCGTCGAGGTCTCTGATACCAGATTGTTATGTACCAAATCCTCTAGCTTAACTGATCGTAGGTTATAGCGGTGGGAGATTGGGAGATGATGCTTGAAGCGTGACGAACGCCGAGCCGGCGCCGTAGTTGACGGCACAGCCCACAGGGGCGGCCGGCTAGGGCTAGAGGTGGCGGCTAGGGCTAGAACGGGAGGAATCCCGACTCCCTAAAGGAAGCCGGAAACAATCTTGTTTCTGCTTGACAATCCTAAGGTGTCTTACAAGTATTTATAAGGAAGCTAGCTATCTAGATAAGTATGAACTAAGCTATCTAGATAAGTATGGATAAGTATGAACTATGGGCCTTGGGCCCTATATTAAGGCCCTGTTGCGCTTAGTATAGGACTGGCCGTACATAACATACACCTAGAATGCATTTTACTAGGTCCAAAATTTCAATTGAAACCCTAAACTAGCCCAAAAAGTGGAACCTCAAATCTAGAAAGAGTTGGCTAAAAGTCTATATACCAAAGTTGTAGAACTTGGAAAGGTGAATAACTTTCTTATTTGGGTCAGATTTGAATCAGCTAAAAACAATTTTATTTACCTGCCTTTGGACCCATGTAGTTTTTAATACAAGAGTGTTTTGAGAAAGGTTGCTGTAGCAAACTTGTTGAATAGTTATAGGAGAACAACTTGTATTAAGTGTGGTAGTCCTAAAACCATATGGAACTAGATGTAAAGCTTGCTCAAAAGTGTAATGTCAGACTCTAAATTTCAGACTTAGTGCACAAATCAGGTTTTGCAGTTTTATGTTTTGGGAGCAACTTTAGAGCCTGATGGTGGTTGATTCATACAGTTATGAGTTAAAGTTTTTATACAAAAGTGGAATACCACAGATTGGTGTGCTAGTTTGGCAAAATGTCATACCCCTAATTCTATTTGTAATTGTGAGAAAAGTGATCCAAAATAAGGTTATCAGATTTCCAAAATTTCAGATTGTGAATAATGACTGAATCTGGAATTCAGTGTTGTGAGAGCTGTTTTGGAGTTCTTTTGCGGCTGATCTAAGAAGTTTTAAGCTGAGGTGTTGGTAGAGGAAGTGAAGACCATATAGTGGTGAACAAAGTTCTTTAAAGGTAATGGACATGATCCTATACGAAAATTGGAGTAACAGCTGCTCAAATTTAGACTGTCAGGTGGCTGAATTCCGAATTTTCAGATTTGGAATAGTGTCTAAGTCTGAATTTCAGTGATTGTGACTTAACTTTGGAGCTCTCTACTGCTCTATCCATAGAGTTATACATTATGCTTACTATAAAAAACCTGTAGCATGAACATAGGAGAACATACTGTATTCGGTGGGATGCCCCTAAAACCATATGCAACTTGGAGTAAAAGTGACTCAAAGTAGTGTTGTTTGAATTCTGAGTTTTCAGATTTTGATTAATAGCCCAAGTCTGAACTCAGTATTTTAGTGCTTAGTTTGGAGCTCTGTTGTGATTAATCTATATGGTTTTGGACTGAAATTCCTGTAGCAATCTTGAAGACCATATGTTAGAGAACAACTTTATTTAAGTGAGTGGGGTTTGATCCCAAACAAAAATGGGAGGAAAGGATGCCCAAAAATTGAACTGTCAATAGCTGTGTCTGAAACTTGTTCAGTCATCAAGTGTGGATTTCAGATTTGTTGGCCCAACTTTGACATCTTATAGAAATTGTTCTATGAGGTTCTGAGTCCTACCTTGTGTAAAAAAGTTTGAGAGTAAAGTAATATGAACAAGTTTACTAGAGTGAGATGGTTTTGATACTGTAAAAACTTGGGAGTAAAATGCACCCAAACTTCCTCTGTCAGACTGGTTTTGTGCTGTTCAGTTAGCTGAAACTTTGAATTTTAGTGCTTTTGTTCTACTTTGGCACATCACATCTTTGGTTCTGTGTGTTTTAAGTCTTGGGTTGCTATACCAAGTTAGTAGTGCTAGAGTTGGAGAGTAAATCTTGTTAAGGAGGATTGGGTTGTTGCCATAGGGATTTGTGAAATGATAGGGTCTCAACGGGGAGGTCTGCAACTGGGATAGCAGTGGCTAGTTCAGTTAGTGCAGTGCTGAGTTGAGAAAACTGAAGAAGATCTTTGTGCCCTTGCTGGTTGTACTTGTGTGTAGGGATGGAGATAAGGTCGTGGTGCATAGTTGAAGGTAGAGAAATATCAAGTTTAGACTTTTGTGTGCATTATTACAAGGCATCCTTATCTACTTGCCTTGACTAAATAAACCAAAGCAGATTCATGGAATTGTGGGCTGGCGCGGGGTGTGTTTGTGGACAGGTGTCCTAGTGCTTGAGGTCCTGGCACCCTTGGTGATCCTTCTTCATTTAGCCATAGTGAGCTCGGTGACCTTTTTCCCCTGCCCTACCTTTTAAGCTAGCTGCTGCAGATTTGTTTCAGTGGACCTTTCTCTCTGCCTCAAGCTCTGTTTAGAGTACGGAGTGTGTGTTGAAGCTGAGTTGCCAGTTTGAGTTCTCTCCTAACCACCTAGCGTGATCTGCTTCAGAAGTGTGTGCATCCATTCCTCTGTCTGGTGACCATGCCACCGAATCCCTAACCTCGTCGTGGGCTCGTGGCCAAGGTCCCTCGGAGAAAGTCTCAACTATGTTGTGCTCGTTCCATAATCCCTTGAGGTCAGTGAAGTTCACTAGGTTTTCCTTTTTAGTGCTACTGTTGTTCGCTGACTAGAACGGGGTTGCACCGTCGTGGATCGACGCCGAGGACAGCTTCCGCGTCGACCCGTTCACCTGCGCCATCTCCGGTTGGATTCACGTGCGCACCATAGGTTTGTTAGACCGCTGAAGCTCCTCGGGTCCTTAGTCAGAGCTCTACCGCGAGGTGGTCGTGGGATCGGGCTCGCGGGACTGAGTTTGCCGTCGCTATCGTCGGTAGCCTGGTTGCTGGGATTCTGCGGGTCCATTCAGCACGTGCTCGTGGTCATCGTAGTCGTAGGACCTTGTTGATGCGTTCACTGTTGCCTGTGTTGCCCCAATGTGGCCGATCAAGCGCCAGCTCGCCGGCGTCCGCGTGGTGGAATCGTAGCTGTGAACTTGCAAATGAGCCGAAGTAGAGGAGCTTATGCGCTCTTGTTAGTGACACAGACAACGGAACAGTGGATTGGGCTTGGTTTTGTTTTGCCCGGCAGCAGGGGTCTTTGCGCAAAAGGGCAAGCGCGGGCTCCCGGCCGCAGGCCAGCCCTGCTCGATAATGGGCCACTTGGGCCGGATTCAGCCCGCTAGTTAATGCTTTTCTTTTATTTATTTAGCCGAGAGCTTGTAAATTAGGCCGAAAATTGTACAAAAATGCTAAAATAGTGAGACCAATTTTACGAAGTGTGTAAAATCATGTACCTTTTAGTAAAAAATAGATTTAGGATTTTATAGTAGATACCAAATTTCAGGGGATTAAAATATGCTCATAGAAGGTATATTTGATTTTTAGAAATAAAACTTTTGTTCCAAAAATTATGAAAATTTTTGGGGAACCTTGTCTTGACAAGCTGAGAACTTGGTACAAGTTTGAAATTGTTTGGAAGAAATTTGCTCAGCAAACAAATTGTTGCCCGAAAAGAAAAAGGATTTTACCCTCGGGTAATTAGGAAATGAAGTTGCTTAAGAAAGTTTGAGCTTTTGGATGAAGTTTAAGATGGGTTAGTCCCCTGATGAATTATTAGTTGATGATGTCTTCTAGTTCCCTTGGTAATCCTCTAGTGTTTTGGCTAGTTTTATGCACCTTGTAGAAAAGTGTACTTGGGATGGGTTGTTTGTTACCTTCCTTATGAAATGCATTTCCGTACCATACCAAATATTCATCTATATGTAATTGACTTGTAGAACACCTAGAAGAAGTGGTGTCTGAAGAAGGATTTCACTTCAGTGCCTGCTGATCTAGTGGTGGAGTTTCATCTAACTGCTTACCAGAGTAGAAGGGTTTTAGATCTTCTCCTCCAATAAGGCAAGCCTCGGTGCATTTGCCACCTTCCTTGTATTACAAAATTTTATCACTTATATGCTACATTAGGTGATAGAAGTTGATTGATTAAATACTTGATGCATTACCATTCTTGAAAGATTGATTATCATACCTTGTTACCTGTTTTATAAAAGCTAGTGATGTTTAGTCATGCTTATAGATTAAGAAAAATGTTTTTGATCTATGACTCATGATTTTTAAAAAGAAAAAGGGCTTGGGATGATGGAGGCATCCTCCACGGGGATGACTTAATCATTCAAGCAGGGTACCTCTGCCAGGTACCAAATTTTGAGAATTGCTTAAAATGAGACCAGACGTTGAGCTGGAGAGGTCGCCCATCTGTGTCGATTAAGGACCGTACCAATTGTAGGCATGTTGATATAGGACCTTTTAGCTGCCCACATACCTCGTCATGGGTAAGCCTGAACTGGGCTACTCCATATGTGAAAAGACAATCGTGCACTGGGAGTGGAGAGATGGCGGGAGTGGCGTGTACCCACCTGGCACGTGGCTGGATGGTGGAGTACCGTAATCTCGGGTGGCGCAGACCGGTTCACGTAGTGGAGGACCCGTGGGAATGGTAGACATATGCAAGGGTTAAGTGCTACATATTGAAAGGGAAATAGGCTCACACCTTTTCCTAAATGATTTTGGTGGTTGAATTGCCCAACACAAATATTTGGACTAATTAGTTTGCTCTAGATTATAAGTTTTACAGTTGTCAAAGGTTCACAATAAACCAATACAAAGTTAAAAGAAAGGGTTCAAATTGAAAGGAGCAAAGCTACCGAAGGCTGCCCTGGTCTGGCGCACCGGACTGTCAGATGTGCCACCGGACAGTGTCCGGTGCACCAGGGTGGATCAACTCCAACTTGCTAGCTTCGGGAATTCTGGGAGCCACTCCGCTATAATTCACCGGACTGTCCGGTGTACCATCGGACTGTCCGGTGTGCCAAGTGGAGCAACGTCTACCTGCGCCAACGGTCGCCTGCAACGCTACAGGAACAGTGAACAGTGCGTGGACTGCGCGCGCAGAAGTCAGAGCAGGCGCAGATGGCACACCGGACAGTGAACAGGACCTGTCTGGTGCACCACCGGACTGTCCGGTGGCCCACATGTCAGAAGCTCCAATGGTCGAACCCTAACGGTTGGGTGACGTGGCTGGCGCATCGGACAGTGTCCGGTGGTGCACCGGACTGTCCGGTGCGCCATACGACAGCAGCCTTCCCCAACGACCATTTTGGTGGTTGGGGCTATAAATACCCCCCAACCACCACACTTCAATGCATCCAAGTTTTCAGCCATCAAACCTCATACAAGAGCTCTAGACTTCATTCCAAGACACAAATAAAGAGATCAAATCCTCTCCCAAGTCCGGAATCACTCTAAACAAATTAGTGACTAGAGAGAGAGACTTTTGTGTTCTTTTGAGCTCTTGCGCTTGGATCGCTTTTCTTCTTCCTCTATTCTTGTTTCCAACTCACTTGTAATCAAAACAAGAGACACCAAGTTGTGGTGGTCCCTGTAGTGGACTAAGTGTCCCATTTGATTGAAGAGAAAGGCTCACTCGGTCTAAGTGACCGTTTGAGAGAGGGAAAGGGTTGAAAGAGACCCGGTCTTTGTGACCACCTCAACGGGGAGTAGATTTGCCAGAACCGAACCTCGGTAAAACAAATCACTATGTTCATCCGCTTTATTTCTTTGTTGATTTGTTTTCCCTCTCTTTCGGACTCGAATTTAACTCTAACGCTAACCCCAGCTTGTAGTGTGTGCTTAAGTTTGTAAATTTCAGATTCCGCCTATTCACCCCCCCTCTATGCGACTTTCAATTGGTATCAGAGCCCGGTACTTCATTAAGAGCCTAACCGCTCGAAGTGATGTTGGGAGCTCACGCCAAGAAGGAGATGGTGACCAGCGACAAGCCCGCCATAAGCCACGGGAAGGCTCCATCGGGAGACTCCGGCAACAAGAAGAGGGAGGAATCACCTCCCCGCGTCAAGTCGCACCGGAGTGGCGACAAGAAGAAGAAAATGAAGAAAGTGGTCTACTACGAGACCGATTCTTCGTCGCCCTCCACCTCCGGCTCCGACGCGCCGTCCGTCACTTCTAAGCGTCATGAGCACAAGAAGTTTAGTAAGATCCCCTTACGCTATCCTCGTATTTACAAACGCACTCCTTTACTTTCCGTCCGACTAGGCAAACCACTGGTTTTTTACTGTGAAGATTATTGTATGTGGAGTGATAAAATGAGGCACCATCTAACCTCACTCCACGCTAGCATTTGGGACATTATTGAGTTTGGTGCATAGGAACCATCAGTGGGGGATGAAGGCTATGACTCGGACAAGGTAGCCCAAATCCGGCACTTCAACTCCCAAGCCACTACTATACTCCTCGCCTCTCTATGTCGAGAGGAGTATAATAAGGTGCAAGGGTTGAAGAGTGCCAAAGAGATTTGGGACGTGCTCAAGACCGCGCACGAAGGAGATGAGGTGACCAAGATCACCAAGCGGGAAACGATCGAGGGGGAGCTCGGTCGCTTCATGCTTCATCAAGGGGAGGAGCCACAAGCGATGTACAACCGGCTCAAGACCTTGGTGAACCAAGTGCGCAACCTCGGGAGCACCAAATGGGATGACCATGAAATGGTCAAGGTTATTCTTAAATCACTCGTTTTTCTTTACCCCACTCAAGTTCAATTAATTCATGGTGATCCAAGATATAAACTAATGTCTCCTGAGGAAGTAATAGGAAAATTTGTGAGCTTTGAATTGATGATCAAAGGCTCCAAGAAAATCATCGAGCAAGGCACCACCTCCAAGAAAATCATCCGAGGTGCAACCCGTCGCCTTCAAAGCATCGGAGGAGAAGAAGGAAGAGTCTACATCAAGTAGGATTCCCATCGACGCCTCCAAGCTGGACAACGAGGAGATGGCGCTCATCATCAAGAGCTTCCGCCAAATCCTCAAGCAAAGGAGGGGGAAGGATTACAAACCCCGCTCCAAGAAAGTTTGCTACAAATGTGGTAAGTCCGGTCATTTTATCGCTAAATGTCCTTTGTCTAGTGATAGTGACAGGGATAACGACAAGAAGGGAAGAAGAAAGGAAAAGAAGAAGTATTACAAGAAGAAGGGCGGCGATGCCCATGTTTGCCGGGAGTGGGACTCCAACGAGAGCTCCACCGACTCCTTCTCCGACGAGGACGCCGCAAACATCGCCATCAACAAAGGACTCCTCTTCCCCAACGTTGGCCACAAGTGCCTCATGGCAAAGGACGGCAAGAAGAAGAAGGTAAAATCTAGATCCTCCACTAAGTATGCAACTTCTAGTGATGAGTAAAATTCTAGTGATGATGAGGATAACTTGCTCACCCTTTTTGCCAACTTAAACATGCAACAAAAGGAAAAATTAAATGAATTGATTAGTGCCATTCATGAGAAGGATGAACTCTTGGATAGCCAAGAGGACTTCCTTATTAAAGAAAATAAGAAGCATGCTAAAGTTAAAAATGCTTATGCTCAGGAGATAGACAATTGTGAAAAATTAACTAGTGAGCTAAGTTCTTGCCATGATGCTATCTCAAACCTTAGAAATGAAAATGCTAAATTAATTGCTAAGATTGAGAAGTTAGATAGTTGTGACGATTTAATTGTCAACCTTAGAAATGATAATGCTAATTTAATTGCTAAGATTGACAAATTGAATGCATCTCTCTCTAGCCTTAAAATTGAGAATGAAAAATTAATTGCTAAGGCTAAAGATTTAAATGTTTGCAATGTTTCTATTTCCAATCTTAGAAATGAGAATGCTATTTTACATGCTAAGATTGTTGAATTAAATACTTGCAAACCCTCTACATCTACCGTTGAGCATGTTACTATTTGCACTAGATGTAGAGATGTTAATATTGATGCTATTCATGATCATATTGCTATGATTAAACAACAAAATGATCATATAGCAAAATTAGATGCTAAAATTGCCGAGCATGAATTAGAGAATGAAAATTTTAAATTTGCTCGTAGTATGTGTTGGGGGCCTTCGGCTTCCGAAGGTCCTCAAAAACATGATTTAACAATGTCTCTAGAGTATAATGTGTAAACAGGTACCTTCGGACTTAGATCAAAACCACAACGTGAAGATGCACAAAGAATATGAAGGATGGCGCAGAGCCGAAGCTATGCGCAGGGGAGCTTCGGCGTGATAGCAGAAAAAGAAACCGACTTAAAAGGGAAAAGGCTATTTAGACCCCGATGGATTGCTATAGAGTTATTAGCAAATGTAAAGGGTATGGGTGTAATTTTACATGGGCTACGTCCCATACCTATAAATAGATGAACAGTGCTCCCGTACTGTTCACGCTGACTTGGCATTTGCTTTCGCGTCACGCCTGTACCCCTGCTTTCCTTCGAGCCGAAGGTACATTTATAATTTGTTATTGTTGGTACAGTAACGCAAATAAAAATAAGTTGATAATAATGTTTAAAGTGTTTGTGTTATTTTTCATATCTTGCATATGAATCCTTCTTCATCATTTATTATGCTTATGAAGGTTTGTCCTTCATAACCTTCGTCCGGAATTCATTATATCCGAAGGGAGATAATGCTTCGAAGGACGAAGGACTTTAACATTTAACATTTTTGTGTTGCCTTGTTCTTAACTCTTAGCATTTGAGAACAAGTCCCCAACATTGGCGCCCACCTCCGGTGAACTCACTTCCACTTTTTGAGTTTCGAACACCTTCGGCAAGCATAGACCTTTGTCATGCCGCCAAAGAAAGCTTCAGCAACAGAGGCTGCCGCTCTGTAGCCGCTGGACCCCAACCAAGAGACCCTCTCTCTTCGGGAGGCCCGAAGCTAGAAGAGGAAGGCCACCAGTCCAACGCCTCAGGAGGACGACTTGGATCAAGAGATCAGAAATATGGAGATGCTCCATCAGCAGGTGCAAAGGAAGAAGGAAAAGATGGCTAGGCTAGCTGATCTGCAAAGGCAGATAGACGAAGCCTCTGAAGAAGTTCGCCATCTTGCTCAAGATGAGCAGAACCGAAGGCCTCAGCACAGAGAGCTTCGTCAAGAGGGCTTTTTCAACAAGGATGACTGGTATGAGGATTTCCATCATGGAAATTTTGCTTTTGATGATGCTTCTCCTCTGTCAGCAGAACTGCAGGCTACACCTTGGCCTCCGTCCTACAAGCCACCTCAACTCCTCATGTACGACAGACATTCAGATCCCAGTTTCTGATGAGCTACGAAGCAACGATATCTTCCTATGGCGGAAATACTGCAGTCATGGCGAAGTCTTTCGTCATGGCCGTCAAGAATGTTGCACAAACCTGGTACTCCTCCCTTCAGCCAGGAACAATCACATCATGGCAGAAGCTGAAGGATATGCTGATCACCAGTTTCCAAGGGTTTCAAACGAAGTCGGTCACCGCTCAAGCTTTATTCCAGTGCACCCAAGATCACGAAGAATATCTTCAGGCGTATGTCCAAAGGTTCTTACGGCTGAGGGCACAAGCGCCAACAGTGCTCAATGAAATTGTCATTAAGGCCATGATTAAAGGGCTTCGGCCGGGACCTTCAGCCCAATACTTTGCCAGGAAGCCCCCTCAGACTCTGGAGAAACTGCTTCAGAAGATGGATGAATACATCCACGCTGATAATGACTTTCGATAGAGAAGGGAGGAAGCTTACAGGTTCTCCGAAATAGCCAGGGGCTTCGAAGGGAGAATTCATCCTAGACATGTCATATCGATTCATTCCACTCAGAATGATGACAGGGGAAGTCAGCAGCAGAGGCCGCAATATTCCTCACAGGCTTCGGGGCAGCAGCAGAGTTATCCTCGGCCTCTAGCTCCAAGGGGCAGAGGTGCCAGGGGCTTCGGAGGAAGATTTAGGGATCAGCCCAGGAAAATTTATTGCCTATTCTGTGGTGAGGACAAGAGCCACACCACCAGGATGTGCCATGTCACCATCCAGAAACAAAAGGAAATAGCAGAAGCTGCAGCCCAACAGACCCAACCGAAGCAAGTCATGCATACTGCTTCGTACCACTCGCCTTATATCCCAGAGTATGTGGGCAACCACCCTGCAGCTTCTGTTGCTTCGGCAAGTCAATCTCAGGCATCTTGGCAACAGCCTCCACCTCCACCACCAATGCAACGAGGCCAGCAGCCAGAAGGGAGTCAGCATACTCAACACCAACGAGACTTCAGAGAAGAGTCCGAAGCTCGCACAGTCAATAGTACCGTGCCAGAATCGAAGCACATTTACTAACAAATATCCTACCTCCGCAGCAGTTTTTGCATTCAATATCATTTTCTTTTTAATAAGGAACAATTATTGAAAAGCTTAAGTGTTTTTTGTCGTTTTCAATTTCTTGTAATAGCTTCGCCTTTGCCATAGTAAAAATATACTTTCCCCACAGAATAACAGAATCCAAAAAGTTGCCGAAGCATAAGAACTTATGGTTACAGGGAGAACCTCTGAAATAACAAAAAGTTGTTCCTAAGGGAGCGCAGCATAAGTTTTCTGCTCAAAAGTCGTTCCGAAGGGAATGCAGAGCTTACAGCGAAAAATAAACGCTCCTAAGGGAGGCTTACAGCGAAAAATAAACGCTGATTCTGCTGAAGTAAAAGGCGAAGAAGCTCCTAAGGGAGGCTTACAGTGAAAAAGAAACGTCGATCTTCGGCAAATATCATTTTGCATAACATCACATCATCACATCATTTGCATAGCATAACATCATACATCATATTGCATCAATGACGCAAGAAGGGGGTTCAATGTTGATATTCGGAGATTGTTTCGAAGAAACAGTGCCAAGGCACAAAAATAATTATTGAAGAAGCATACCTTCGTCAAACTCTGAAATGAAAAGATCTATTGGTTACTGATTTTACGAAGATTGGATGTTTTTATGAAATACGGATATTATTTACGAAGCATGAAAAGAAGGGAAGGTGTTTTTTCGCCGAAGGCTCAAAAACGGTATGTATGTAAAGTTTCATGCATCGTAAAGAATTGAACCATAAATAGCTTATATATTACATTCAAAGTTACAAAATATTACACATATTGTTCAACAAATATTACATTCCAAATGTTTTTACAATAACATCTAATCTTCCCTTAGAACTACTTCTGCAGTTTCGTTTAGTAGTTGATCAACAACTTTGTCCATGATAGCTTCGGCCATTTTTCTAATCTCGTCATCCCTCTTTACGTTGGGGTCCGTTAATGGCTCGGCGGGCTCTGAGGGAGGAGAAAGTGCGGCTATATTACAAAGTGTAAACAAGTTCGAAATCAAAAAGTTACAACAAAAAGCCAAAAACTAGTAGTTAATACCTATTCGCTCTTCGAGATCCGCACTTTTCTCAGCGGCCTCTGCTACTTTTCTAGCGTCATGAATACATTTTTCGCTTCTCCGTATAATTTCTTGAGCCATCTCCCGGCCACCATTTTCCCAGATGTCGGTGAAAAACTTTCCACCAACCAAACTTGCCTCGGTCGAAGGGTCTTTTATGTCTTCAGAAGATAAATCGGCTTCGGTCTGTGACAAGGATTTCACGTGATCGCAGCCTTTTTTCTCCAAAACAGTGGCAATCCCCCTAGCACCCGAGAAAGCACATATGTCTCCGCGGCTATTCAAAACTTCTTCAAAAGCTTCAGCTTCGTGGCTGATCCATCCAATTGGGCCTTCGGGGTCGCCCCTTATGAAATATTCTTCACTTGAGAACGCGCCAACGCTGGCGAAGCTGGTTCTTATTTTCTTAACACATTCTATAGATTTTTCATAACACCTTTTCTTGAATGCACGAAGCTCTTCAACGTTTTTCTCTAAATGATTTGCCCATTGTTCACTAATTTCTCGTTTTGCTTCTTCAACTGTGCATTCTTCTTTAGCTATGGCTAGCTGTTTCCGAAGATCCTCAATTTCGCGCTTCTGGGCCTCAGCTTGAGCTTTGAAAGCAGCGTCGTCTTCTTTTATTTTATTCACCAACGAATGTAATATTTTATCTTTTTCGAGACCTTCGTTCCTTAGTTCAATTACTTCGGAACGAAGGTTGCTCAAGGCTATGGTACACCCTTCGTCTTCGGCATCTTTTTGTGCCCTGAGGGCATTGTTAAGTATGAGGCCCTGCAAAAAAAATTTGCTAAATTTAAGCAAATGAAAAATTTTGGTTTCAAGGAATAATACAAAGATTTCATTTTTTTCACCTTTAAACTATTGTACGCTAAGCTGTCGGCCAGCTCGTTTTTTGACAACATCGAGAGCCCGTCTTCTAATGTTGGGAATCTGAAGCTCTTGCTCATCTCCCGACAGACAAAAATCTATTTGCTGTCAGGAAGACAATACAAGAAGTCTTCTTCTCCGCTGTCGTTGAATATCAGCGCCCCTTTTGGATATTTTAATTTTTGCGCATAGAATTGAGCTTCTCTTTTTTTCTTTTTCGCTCAGATTTTTACCCGAAGCATGACGTAACACATATTCAGAAGCTTCAGAAGATGCTTCGGGAATAGGTGTGGCGATTTTCTCAGATAAAGTTTCTTCTGCAGATTCTTTTTCCGTTTCTTTTTCAATTTCCAAGAATTCCCTCTTGGTAGGCTCTGAAAGCCCAGTTTCAATTTCCGCCTGACTTTTGGCAGCTTCGGCCTCAGTTTGTGTCTTTGGAACTTCAGCAGCTATCTTCGAAGTAGAGCTTGAAGATTTTATCGTTTCCAGTACATCTAGCACGTTAACCATTCTTTTCCTCTTGGGGGTTGTTGTAAGGTCTTTTTGTGCCCTCGGCATTGGTATTGGCACCTCAACTCTTGCTGAAGGACTTAAAATTTCCGATGTCTTTGTCTCTTCAGCCCTCGGTTCTTCTATTTTTTTCATCTCCGGCATTTTGGCCGGCTCTTCAATATTCGACAGGGGAGTCGGTTCCTTGGCTTCGGTGGCCGAAGAGGTCTCACCGACAAACTCAGGCACTGTGGCCGGTTCAATATAGTATGGCCGGTGTGTAAGAACCTTCATCTTTTTCCTCTTCGGTGCTGGCTCACTAGGAGCGGCTGAAGCAACTTCCTTCACAGAAGTCGTATCTTTCCTTTTTTGACCCCGTGTTGGGTAACGGTAGTCAGGATAGACGAACCCAATGGCATCAAATACTTGGTTGAGTCTTTTCTTCTTCCGGCCTCCGAAGGCCGAGGACAGTGCAGTATCTTCTGCCTTCGAGTATGGTCCAAGCAGTTCATCGCTTGTGGCCTCAATACATTTCAGCCAGTCATCGTCTGGCTCGACAAACTTATCTCCATATCTGAAGGTATATTTTAACCTAACTAGTACACCTTTGTCAGGTTTGCTGATGGTTTCCTTTGGCATTTCCCACTTTTCTACAAGTGGCCATACTCTGAAGGCAATGTGTTCCTGGATCAAATCCCTTGTCCCGATGAAAGAGCAAACTACACTGAAGGCTCTCCGGCATTCTTCGTCTGCTTCATCAATATCCACCTTCGGTTTCCGAAGGCCAAAACGCTGCTAGATGGGGCGCATGATGATATCTTTAATATCTTCTCGTATCTTCAAGTCGTTTTTCACATAGAACCATTCCTTCATCCAGTCCCCGGGCCATCTCTTCCAAAAAGTTGGCACGGGACAGCTTGACCCAGAGCGGGCATCGAAGCTATAACAGCCAAAATTGTTATGATATTGCTCTTTACCCCATGGTTTCGTCTCATATAATAACTCATGCATACTGCAGAAACTTTTTGCATTTGGCTCCAAACCTTGGCTCTTCATGGCCCATACGAAGATTCCCATCCTTATGAT
Source organism: Zea mays (assembly GCF_902167145.1). Taxonomy (NCBI): domain Eukaryota; kingdom Viridiplantae; phylum Streptophyta; class Magnoliopsida; order Poales; family Poaceae; genus Zea; species Zea mays. The sequence continues at coordinate 180,718,452 of NC_050097.1, read as the reverse complement.
TGCTTTGGGAGTAATTTGATGAAGGCAGATTTCAAATATCTTCAAAACTTCTACCACGAAACTGCTCAAAGGGAACCGAAGTCCAGCCTTGAAGAAACTTCGGAATATCACGACTTCATTCTCCTCGGGAGTCGAACAAGTTTTTTCTCCTTCGTCAGCCCTCACAATAGATAAATCCTGAAAATATCTACCCCTCATATTGACAAGATGGCTTTGTTTAATGCTTGATTTTCCAAAAACTGCATGGCTTGGTCGCCAAGGTCGATCTTCGGAATCTTCACCACCACTTTCCACATCATAGTTGTCACTGTCACCAGTGTCTTCAGATAAACCCTCTAAAATCTCCCTAGTAATCTTCTTTGTATTTGTCTTTGCTATTGATTCAAGAAAGCCGAGATTCATCTCCTCAGAAAGGCTCAGCTTCGATTCAGCGACAACTTTCTTATCTTCAGACATCTTCGAAAATGCCGAGAAAGTGCTCTCGAAACCGAAGCTTAAAAATTTAAAAAGCCAAGCAAGTGTTGGTGCGCAAGGGCTAAAAGTTGGGTGAGCAAGAGCAGATGGCAAGAAAGCGTGCCAAATGAACTCGTGGTGAGCTCTTATTTATACGCCTAGTGCGTTGAAAACTGGAGGGTCCCGCTTGTCAATGACTGTTGCTATTCTAGCAAAGGGAAGGTGTTTTTTCGGACCTTCGGCTTAAGGCCTTCGTCCATGTCGCAATCTGAATTTATCACTCTAACAAATTAATATTGCGAGGGGCTACTGTTGGGGGCCTTCGGCTTCCGAATGTCCTCAAAAACATGATTTAACAATGTCTCTGGAGTATAATGTGTAAACAGGTACCTTCGGACTTAGATCAAAACCACAGCGTGAAGATGCACAAAGAATATGAAGGATGGCGCAGAGCCGAAGCTATGCGCAGGGGAGCTTCGGCGTGATAGCAGAAAAAGAAACCGACTTAAAAAGGAAAAGGCTATTTAGACCCCGATGGAGTGCTATAGAGTTATTAGCAAATGTAAAGGGCATGAGTGTAATTTTACATGGGCTGCGTCCCGTACCTATAAATAGATGAACAATGCTCCTGTACTGTTCACGCTGACTTGGCATTTGCTTTCGCGTCACGCATGTACCCCTGCTTTCCTTCGAGCCGAAGGTACATTTATAATTTGTTATTGTTTGTACAGTAACGCAAATAAAAATAAGTTGATAATAATGTTTAAAATGTTTATGTTATTTTTCATATCTTGCATATGAATCCTTCTTCATCATTTATTGTGCTTATGAAGGTTTGTCCTTCATAACCTTCGTCCGGAATTCATTATATCCGAAGAGAGATAATGCTTCGAAGGACGAAGGACTTTAACATTTAACATTTTTTGTGTTGCCTTGTTCTTAACTCTTAGCATTTGAGAACAAGTCCCCAACAGTATGCTTTATAGTGGGAGACGCCCTGGCATTAAGGATGGCATTGGCTTCCAACAGGGAGGCAATGTCAAACTCAATGCCCTTAAGAAATTGTCTAACTTTGTTAAGGGCAAGGCTCCCATGGCTCAAGATAACGAGGGTCACATTTTATACCCCGCCGGTTATCCCGAGCACAAAATAAGGAGAATTCACTCTAGGAAGTTTCACTCTGTCTCTCATCATGCTTTCATGTATAAGAGTGAGGCATCTAGTTCTAGGCAATCCACTCATGCTAAATTGCCTAAGAAGAAAACTCCTATAGCATCAAATGAACCTTGTTGGGGACTTGTTCTCAAATGCTATGAGTTAAGAACAAGGCAACACAAAAAATGTTAAATGTTAATGCCCTTCATCTTTCTAGACATTATTTCCCTTAGGATATAATGATCTTCAGACGAAGGTCATGAAGGACATACCTTCATCATTGCAGCACACGATAATAGAAAGAGAATCATATGAAATGTAAGAGATAACATGAATAATTATTTATCATTATCGGCTCATTTCTATTTCATTATCATGGAAAAATAGAAATGATATCAAATTACAAATGTACCTTCGGCTTGAAAGAAGGTAAAGGTACGAGTGTGACGCAAAAGCAAATGCCAAGTCAGCCTGAACAGTACGGGAGCACTGTTCATCTGTTTATAGGCATGGGACGCAACCCATGTAGAATTACACCCATGCCCTTTACATTTGCTAATGACTCTACAGTGATCCATCGAGGTCTAAATGGCCTTTTCTCTTTTAAGTCGGTTTCTTTTTCTGCTGTCATGCCGAAGCTCCCTTGCACGTAGCTTCGGCGCTGCGTCAGCCTTCGTATTCTTTGTGCTTCTTACACTGTGGTTCTGATCCGAGTCCGAAGGTACCTGTTCATGTATTATACTCCAGAAGCATTATTAAATCATGTTTTTGAGGACCTTCGGAAGACGAAGGCCCCCAACAGTAGCCCCTCGCAATATTAATTTGTTAGAATAACGAATTCAAATTGCGATATGGACGAAGGCATTAACCCGAAGGTCCAAAAAAACACCTTCCCTTTGCTAGAATAGCAACAGTCGATGACAGACGGGCCCCTCCAATTTGGAACGCACTGGGCGTATAAATAGGAACTCACCCCGAGCACATTTGGTACGCTATCTGCCGCCTGCTTTGCTTGCTCAAATTTTTAGCTCTTGTCTACCAACGCTTGCTTAGTTTTTTAGACTTTCTAAGCTTCGGCTTTAAGGACACATTTTCACCATTTCCGAAGAGAAGATGTCTCAAGACAAAAAAGCTGTTGCTGAGACAAAGCTGAGCGAAGAGGAGAAGCTCCTTGAGGAGAAGACTGCTGGATTTATTGAATCAATAGCAAAGACAAATACAGAAAAAATTACTAAGGAGATTCTAGAAGGCTTATCTGAAGATACTGATGACAACGACAGTTATGATGCGGAAAGTGGGGGCGAAGACTCCGAAGATCGGCCCTGGCGACCAAGTCATGCAGTTTTCGGAAATCAACTATTAAACAGAGTCATCTTGATAATATGAGAGGAAGGTATTTTCGAGATATGTCTATTGTGAGGGCTGACATCGGAGACAGGACTGTTCCTGTTCCTGAAGAAAATGAAGTTGTGATCTACCGAAGCTTCTTCAAAGCTGGGCTTCGGTTCCCCTTAAGCAGATTTGTGGTTGAAGTTTTAAAGATATATCAGATTTTCCTTCACCAGATTACTCCCGAAGCAATTATCAGAATGGGGATCTTCGTCTAGGCCGTGAGGAGTCAAGGTTTGGAGCCAAGTGCAAAATGTTTTTGCAGCATGCACGAACTTTCGTATGAGACGAAGCCCTAGGGTAAAGAACAGTATCATAACAATTTTGGTTGCTATAGCTTCGTTGCTCGTTCTAGCTCAAGCTGCCCAGTGCCAACTTTTCGGAAGAGATGGCCCGGAGACTGGATGAAAGAATGGTTCTATATGAAGAATGATTTAAAGGCGAGAGAAGACATTACAGAGATCATCATGCGCCCCATTTGGTCCCGCTTCGGCCTTCGGAAACCGAAAGTAGAAATTGATGAAGCAGCCGAAGGATGCCGAAGGGCCTTCGGCATAGTTTGCTCTTTCATCGGGACAAGGGATTTAGTTCAAGAACATGTAGCCTACAGGATATGGCCACTGATAGACAGCTGGGAAATGCCAGAGGAAACCATCACTAACCCTAGTGAAGGTGGTTTGGTTCGATTGAAATATACCTTCAGGTTTGGAGACCAATTTATCGAACCAGACGATGACTGGCTGAAATGTGTTGAAAATACTAGTGACGAACTACTTGGAGCATACTCCAAGTCTGAAGATAATGCATTATTTGCGGCCTTGGAGAGCCGAAAAAAGAAGAGACTAAACAGGGTTTTTGACGCTATTGGATTTGTGTACCCTGACTATCGGTACCCGCCGCGGGGGCAGAAAAGAAAGGGTGCAACTTCTGGGAAGGATGTTGCTTCAGCCGCTTCAAGCGAGCCCGCACCGAAGAGGAAAAAGGTGAAGGCTCTTACTCACCGACCGCACTACATTGAACTGGCCATAGTGCCTGAATTTGGCGGTGAGACCTCTTCGGCTATTGAAGCCAAAGGACCTGCTCTTACGCAGAGGATTGAAGAGCCGGCTGCAATGCCGAAGGCTGACAAAATTGAAGAACCGAGAACCAAAGGGACAAAAACATCAGAAGTTCTAAGCCCTTCGGCAGGAGTGGAGGCGCCGAAGACACAAAAAGATCTAGCAGCAACCCCTAAGAGAAAAAGGATGGCTAGTGTATTAGATGTGCTGGAGATGATAAAGACTTCAAGCTCTACTCCAGGAAAAATTGCCAAGGCTTCAAAAACACAGATTGAAATCGAGACAAAGCTAACCGAAGCCGAAGCTATACTGAGCCAGGCTGACGCCGAAGCTGGACCTTCAGTGCCCGCCAAGGAGAAATCCTCGGAAACTGGAGAAAAGGCAGCGAAAGAAGAGGGTATATAACAGATTTTGCCTGAAAAAGCTGCCGCTCCTGTTCCGAAGCGTCTTCCGAAGTCCTTGATTATATTATTCGACACGCTTCGGGAAAAAGATTATCTGAAGAAGAAATTTTTGAAGCTAAACACTATGCCCGAGAACTGAAATACCCAAAGGGGCCTTAGTGTTTAATGGCACAGACGAAGATGACTTATTATATTGCCTCCCAGACAACAAAGAATTATCTGTCTGCCGGGAGATGGCCAGAAGTATGGGCTTTCCGAAGCTCGAAGTTGGCCTTTGTGCCATGACGAAGGACGATCTCGCGGATAGCCTTGCGTACAACAGTCTGAAGGTACGAAAATTGTGAATTCGAAATTTTATGAATTTCGAATTAGTCTTTGGTTCTTATATTGATTCATTCATTCTTTCGTGTAGGGCTTAATACTTAGCAACGCCTTAAGGGCGCAAAAGAATGCCAAAGACGAGAGTTGCACCATTGCTCTCAATAACCTTCGAACAGAGGTTATTAAGCTGAGGAACGAAGCTTTGGAAAAAGACAAAATTCTGCTTACATTGGTGGACAAAGTAAAGAGGGATGAAGCTAACTTCAAAACCCAATCTGAATCCCAAAAAATTGAGATTGAAGACCTTCGGAAGCAACTAGCCGAAGCTAAAGAGAAGTGCACAGTCGCAGAAGCTAAACGAGGAATTAGCGAACAGTGGACAAATCATTTAGAGAAAAACGTTGAAGAACTTCGCATATCCAAGAAAAGATGTTTTGAAAAATCTATGGACTGCGTGAAAAAGATAAAAACTAGCTTCGCCAACGTTGGCGCATATTCAAGCGAGGACAACTTCATAACAGGCGATCCTGAGGGCCCAATTGAGTGGATTAGCAGCGAAGCCGAAGCTTTTGAGGAAATTTTGAGTGACCGCGGGGACGTCTGTGCCTTCTCTGGCGCGAGAGGAGTTGCAGCTATTTTGGAGAAAGCAGGGTGCGAACATGTTAAAACTTTGGCCCAAGCCGAAGCTGCTTTCTCTGTTGACAATACGAAGGACCCCTCGGCCGAAGCAAGCTTAATAGGCGAAATTTTTTTTACTGATGTCTGGGAAAATGGCGGCCGAGGGGTGGCCCATGAAATAATAAAGAAAAGCGAAAAAGATACTCATGACGCTAGAGAAGCAACGAAAGCAGCTAAAAAAGCTGCGGAACTCGAAAGGCGAATAGGTATTACTTAATGGCTTTTAACTTTGTTGTTTATTTTTGTGACTTCGAACTGATTTACGTTTTCTACCGCAGCTGAACTATCTCCTCCCCAGAGCCCTTTGAGTCATTGGCCGACCCAAAGGCAAAGGAATCAGCAGAAATTATTAACATGGCCAAAATTATTGTAGATGTAGTCGTTACCCAACTGCTGACCGAAGCTACAGATAAAGTTTTGAAAGAAGAAGAGTAGCTATTGTAAAAACATTGCTAGAATATTAATGTAACATTTGCTGGACTATGCTTGTAATATTTGGTGCTCCTAGGTCTTGAATGTAATATATGAATGGTTTTGTAATTCATTTCTTTGCGATGCATGAAACTTTTATGTACATACCGTTTTTGAGCCTTCGGCGAAAAAACACCTTCCCTTCTTTTCATGCTTCGTAAAGAATAGCTTTTATGCTTCGTAAAAAATCCTCCAATCGTGGCAAAAACATTAATGCTTCGTCAACAATAGATTTTTTCCTCCACATCAGAGCTGATGAAGCTGTATTTCTTCAAAACTTATTTTGTGCCTTAGCACAATTTCACTTTTTCGAAGCATTCTCCGAAGGTCAATATTGTATCCCCTTCTTGTGCCATTGATGCAATATGATGTATGATGTTATGTTATGCGAAATGATGTGATGATGTTATGCTATGCAAAATGATATTTGTGCCGAAGACACACACTCACATCCCCATAGTGGAATACACAATCTCTTTGTCGTTTATTTTTCGGCTTCACCGCTTATTTTTTGGTGTATCAGCGCTGACTTTTCGCTGTAAGTTCTGCATTCCCTTAGGAACGTCTTTTGAACTTCTTCGCCTTCTATTTTGGCGGTATCCGCGTTGACTTTTCGCGCTTCGCCTTATATTTTGGCGGTATTTGGCTCTGCATTCCCTTTGGAACGACTTTTGAACAGAAAACTTACACTGCGCTCCCTTAGGAACGACTTTTTGTAGCTTCGGTAAACTTATGCTGTGTTCCTTAGAACGACTTTTTGTAGCTTCGGTGACTTTTTTGAACTTCGTGAGTCTGTGGAGAAGATATATTATACTATGGCAAGAACGAAGCTATTACAGGAAATTGAAAACGACAAAAGAACTAAGTTCTCAATGATTGTTCCTTATTAAAAAAGAAAATGATAACGAATGTAAAAACTGTTTCAGGGGTAGGATATCTCTTAGTAGATATGCTTCGATTTTGGCACATTACTGTTAACTGTGCGAGCTTCGGACTCCTCCCTGAAATCTCGCTGCTGATGGGTCTGTTGGCCCCCTTCTGGCTGCTGGCCTCATGAATATGCAGGTTGTAGTGGTGGCGGAGGTGGAGGCTATGGCTGGCTAGCCGAAGCAACAGAAGCTGCAGGATGGTTACCCACATACTCTAGTATGTAAGGTGAGTGATACTAAGCAGTGTGCATGACTTGCTTCGGCTGGTTCTGCTGAGCTGCGGCTTCTGCTATTTCCTTTTGTTTCTAAATGGTGACATGGCACATCCTTGTGGTATGGCCCTTGTCCTCACCACAAAATAAGCAATAAAGTTTTCTAGGCTGATCCCCAAACCTTCCTCCGAAGCCCCTGGCGCCTCTGCCTCTTGGAGCTGGTAGCCGGAAGGAGCTTTGTTGTTGCCCCGAAGCTTGCGAAGAATATTGTGTCCTCTGTTGTTGACTTCCTCTGTCGTCACTCTAGGTGGAGTGGATTGACCTGACAAGCCTTGGGTGGATTCTTCCTCCGAAGCCCCTGGTCATCTCAGAGAACCTGTAGGCTTCCTCCCTTCTTTGGTGAAAGTCATTGTCAGCCCGGATGTATTCATCCATCTTTTGAAGCAGCTTCTCCAAAGTCTAAGGAGGCTTTCTAGCAAAATACTAGGCAGTAGGTCCTGGACGAAGCCCCTTGATCATGGCCTCAATGACAATTTCATTGGGCACTATAGGCGCTTGTGCTCTCAAACGCAAGAACCTTCGGACGTATGCCTGGAGATACTCCTCATGATCTTGCGTGCATTGAAACAGAGCCTGAGTTGTGACTGGCTTCGTCTGAAAGCCCTGGAAACTTGTCACCAGCATGTCCTTGAGCTTCTACCATGAAGTGATAGTCCTTGGCCGAAGAGAAGAATACCACATTTGAGCCACATTCTTAACTGCCATGACGAAGGATTTGGCCATGACAGCTGCATTGCCTCCGTATGAAGATATAGTTGCTTCATAACTCATCAAAAACTGCTTCGGGTCTGAATGCCCATCATACATTGGAAGCTGAGGTGGCTTGTATAATGGGGGCCACGGGATAGCCTGCAGTTCTACTGCCAAGGGAGAAGCATCATCAAAAGTAAAGGTATCATGATTAAAATCATCATACCATCCATCGTCGTTGAACAAGCCTTCTTGATGAAGCTCCCTGTGTTGGGGCCTTCGATCTTGCTCGTCTTGCGCAAGGTGACGTACTTCTTCAGTGGCTTCGTCAATCTGCCTTTGAAGGTCAGCTAGACGGGTCATCTTCTCCTTCTTCTTTTGCACTTGCTGATGAAGCATCTCTATGTTTCTGATTTCTTGGTCCAACTCGTCCTCCTGGGGTGTTGGACTAGTGGCCTTCCTCTTCTGGCTTCGGGCCTCTCGAAGAGAAAGGGTCTCTTGATTTGGGTCCAGTGGCTGCAGAGCGGCAGCCCCTGTCACTGAAGCTTTCTTCGGTGACATGACGAAGGTCAGTGCTTGCTGAAGGTGGTCGAAAAGGATTCACCGGAGGTGGGCGCCAATGTTGGGGACTTGTTCTCAAATGCTATGAGTTAAGAACAAGGCAACACAAAAAATGTTAAATGTTAATGCCCTTCATCTTTCTAGACATTATTTCCCTTAGGATATAATGATCTTCAGACGAAGGTCATGAAGGACATACTGAGAGTACCTAGAGGGGGGGGGTGAATAGGTGATCCTGTAAAACTTCAAAACTTAAGCCACAAAAACTTGGTTAAGTGTTAGCACAATAACCGCCAAGTGGCTAGAGAGGAATCTTCAACAAAACACAATAACACACAAGATCAATCACAGAGATGGCACGGTGGTTATCCCGTGGTTCGGCCAAGACCAACGCTTGCCTACTCCACGTTGTGGCGTCCCAACGGACGAGGGTTGCAATCAACCCCTCTCAAGCGGTCCAAAGACCCACTTGAATACCACGGTGTTTTGCTTGCTTTTATCAATCCCGTTTGCGAGGAATCTCCACAACTCGGAGCCTCTCGCCCTTACACTTGAAATTCACAAAGAAGCACAGAGCAAGGGAGGGATTAGCAACGCACTCAAGACAAGAAATCACAACAACACCACGCACACAAGTCGCAACGAGAGCTCACAATACAACTCAATGAGTTCACCACTCAACTAGAGCTCTAATTGCTATCACAAAGAATCAAAGGCGCGGAATCGATGTCTTGGTGCTTAGGAATGTTGTAGGAATGCTTGGTGTGCTCCTCCATGCGCCTAGGGGTCCCTTTTATAGCCCCAAGGCAGCTAGGAGCCGTTGAGAGCAATCTAGGAAGGCTGATCTTGCCTTCTGTCGACTGGCGCACCGGACAGTCCGGTGCACACCGGACACTGTCCGGTGCCCGATTTCCTTCCAAAAATGGCGCAGTCGACCGTTGGCAGCCTGAGAGCCGTTGGCGCACCGGACAGACCGGTGCCCCCTTCTAGCCGTTGGCTCGGCCACGTGTCCCACGCAGATCGTACAGCCGACCGTTGGCCCTGCCGACCGTTGGCTCACCGGACAGTCCGGTGCACACCGGACAGTCCGGTGAATTATAGCCGTACGTCGTCGATGAATTCTCGAGAGCGATGAGTTCGCCTGTGAACGGCCCATCGGAGAGTCCGGTGCACCACCGGACAGTCCGGTGCACCACCGGACAGTCCGGTGAATTATAGCCGTACACCGCCGTCGACGTCCCGAGAGCAGCCACTTTGCTCGAGCCAGCCTGGCGCACCGGACACTGTCCGGTGCACCCAGACTGAGCAGATTCTTGGCTGCTCGAGCCAAGACATTTCCAATTGGATTTTTTCTGTTTCCAGCACTTAGACACAATACATTAGTCCATAAAACAACGTACTAAGTCTGAGAAACATACCTTTATCCTTGATTTGTACTTTGTCCACCTTTTTACACTTAGGCACTTGTGTTGGACACTAAATCACCAAAATACTTAGAAATGGCCCAAGGGCACATTTCCCTTACAATCTCCCCCTTTTTGGTGATTTATGCCAACACAACATAAAGCAAGTAGAACAAATACAAAATCAATTCAAATAAGAACTCAAATTGTTTTGATTCAAATTTGACATATATGGATCACTCTTTGCCACCACTTGGTTTGTTTTTGCAAATCAAACTCAAATTTCTATCTCTAAGTCAAACACACATGTTAAGACATAAAGAGAGTCATTCCAAGAGAAATTGATTCAAGATTTCAAAAACTCCCCCTTTTCCCATAATCAACACTTCTCTCCACTAGAAACCAACTTTTGACAAGAGAGACAATAAAAGAGTTTTGACAAACCAAAAGCTCTATTCTACTATTTTCAAAAACTCTCAAGTGGTAGCTGATCCATTTATCGCTTTGGCCTTTATTTTCTCCCCCTTTGGCATCAAGCACCAAAACGGGATCAATCTTGGCCCTTTAACCCCATTGCCTCACCAAAATCTTCAAATAAGAACACAAAGGCAATAAGAGTATATGAGATGAACTTGGAATAAGTTACCCTCTCATCGGAGTGCAGTGGAAGTCTTTCATGGTCCAAGTCCACATTTTCCCTTTCAAACCTCCTTTGAGACTAAAACAAGCAAACTCAAGCATATGGTTAGTCTCAAAGGGTCATGTTGTAGCACAGCTCCCCCTAAATATGTGCATCACTTGCAAAAAGGACTTGTGAGGTCCAGGGAGTGTTTGTACAACTTGAGCACCACAATAAGCAACAAAATGCAGAATGAACATGATCAAAGGCATAAACACATGTATGCTACAATTCAATCCAAGTTCCACGAATCTAAGACATTTAGCTCACTACGCAGCCTGCAAAAGGTCTTCTCATCTAGAGGCTTGGTAAAGATATCGGCTAGCTGGTTCTCGGTGCTAACATGAAACACTTCGATATCTCCCTTTTACTGGTGGTCTCTCAAAAAGTGATGTCAGATGTCAATGTGCTTTGTGCGGCTGTGCTCAACAAGATTTTCCGCTATTCGGATAGCACTCTCATTATCACATAGGAGTGGGACTTTGCTCAGATTGTAGCCAAAGTCCCTGAGGGTTTGCCTCATCCAAAGTAGTTGCGCGCAACACTGTCCTGCGACAACATACTCGGCCTCAGCGGTGGATAGGGCAATGGAAGTTTGTTTCTTAGAATTCCATGACACCAGGGACCTTCCTAAGAATTGGCACGTCCCCGATGTACTCTTCCTATCGACCTTACATCCAGCATAGTCGGAATCTGAGTACCCAATCAAGTCAAAGTTAGACCCCTTTGGATACCAGATCCCGAAGCAAGGCGTAGCGACTAAATATCGAAGAATTCGCTTCATAGCCAGCCCATGCTAGTCTTAGCAATTAAGCATGCATCTAGACCGGCCTCCTCTTTTGCAAAATCAACTAAATAAAGTTTGTCGTCTAGTACACCCTTAAAAGCTAGTGAACCATCACATCTTCTAAAGACAGACACATCTACATTTGTAAATAGACAATTATATCCCATTTTGCATAATTGACTAACAGATAACAAATTATATCCAAGCGACTCGACTAAAAACACATTAGAAATGGAGTGCTCAGATGAAATAGCAATTTTACCTAACCATTTTACCTTGCCTTGGTTCCCATCACCGAATATAATTGAATCATGGGAATCCTCATTTTTGACGTAGGAAGTGAACATCTTCTTCTCCCCCGTCATATGGTTTGTGCATCCGCTGTCGATAATCCAGCTTGAGCCCCCAGATGCATAAACCTGCAAGGCAAATTTAGGCTTGGGTCTTAGGTACCCAACTCTTGTTGGGTCCTACAAGGTTAGTCACAATTTCCTTAGGGACCCAAATGCAAGTTTTATCACCCTTGTATTTTGCCCCTAATTTCCTAGCAACTATCTTCCTATCCTTTCTACAAATAGCAAAGGAAGCATTTAAAGCATGATAAATTGTAGAGGGACCATTCATAACTTTTCTAGGAACATGAACAATATTCTTTCTAGGCACATGATGAATATTTTTCCTAGGCATATCTCTACCATGCATATAGGAAGAACTGGAAGCATACATAGCATAAGAATCATAGGCATGTGAATCAAAAGCATTACAACTCCTATGAGACTGTCTTCTATCATTGTACATAAAAGCATGGTTCTTTTTAGTACTACTTGCCATAGGGGCCTTCCCTTTCTCCTTGGCGGAGATGGGAGCCTTATGGCTTGTTAAGTTCTTGGCTTCCCTCTTGAAGCCAAGCCCATCCTTAATTGAGGGGTGTCTACCAATCGTGTAGGCATCCCTAGCAAATTTCAGTTTATCAAAATCACTTTTGCTAGCCTTAAGTTGGGCATTAAGACTAGCCATTTCATCATTTAATTTTGCAATAGAAGCTATGTGTTTACTACAAGCATCAATATCAAAATCTTTACATCTATTGCAAATAACAACATTTTCTACACAAGTGGTTGATTTACTAGCTACTTCTAACTTAGCATTCAAATTATCATTAATGCTCCTTAAGCTAGAAATCGTCTCATGGCAAGAAGATAATTCACAAGAAAGCATTTCATTTCTCTTAACTTCTAAGGCATGAGATTTTTGTGCTTCTACAAATTTGTCATGTTCTTCATACAACAAGCCCTCTTGTTTTTCTAAAAGCCTATTCTTATCATTCAAGGCATCAATCAATTCATTAATTTTATCTACCTTGGTTCTATCTAGGCCCTTAAATAAACATGAATAATCTATTTCATCCTCATCACTAGATTCGTCCTCACTTGAAGAAGCATAAATAGAGTCTCGAGTACATACCTTCTTCTCCCTTGCCATAAGGCATGTGTGACGTTCGTTGGGGAAGAGGGATGACTTGTTGAAGGCGGTGGCGGCGAGTCCTTCATTGTCGGAGTCAGACGAGGAGCAATCCGAATCCCACTCCTTGCCAAGATGTGCCTCGCCCTTTGCCTTCTTATAGTTCTTCTTCTTCTCCCTCTTGTTCCCTTGATCCTGATCACTATCATTGTCGGTACAGTTAGCAATAAAATGACCAAGCTTACCACATTTGAAGCATGAGCGTTTCCCCTTTGTCTTGGTCTTGCTTGGCTGCCCCTTGCAACCCTTTAGCGCCGTCTTGAATCTCTTGATGATGAGGGCCATTTCTTCATCATTAAGTCCGGCCGCCTCAATTTGTGCCACCTTGCTAGGTAGCGCCTCCTTGCTTCTTATTGCCTTGAGAGCAAGGGGTTGAGGCTCGGTGATTGGACCATTTAATGTGTCGTCCACATACCTCGCCTCCTTGATCATCATTCGCCCGCTTACGAATTTTCCGAGGACTTCTTCGGGCGACATTTTGGTGTACCTGGGATTCTCACGAATATTATTCACCAAATGAGGATCAAGAATAGTAAAGGACCTTAGCATCAGTCGGATGACGTCGTGGTCCGTCCATCGCGTGCTTCCATAGCTCCTTATTTTGTTGATAAGGGTCTTGAGCCGGTTGTATGTTTGTGTCGGCTCCTCGCCCCTTATCATCGCAAATCGTCCAAGCTCGCCCTCCACCAACTCCATCTTGGTGAGCAAGGTGACATCGTTCCCCTCATGTGAAATCTTGAGGGTGTCACAGATCTGCTTGGCGTTATCCAAGCCGCTCACTTTGTGGTATTCATCCCTGCACAATGAAGCTAGAAGAACAGTAGTAGCTTGTGCATTCTTATGAATTTGCTCATTAATGAACATGGGACTATCCGAACTATCAAAGTGCATTCCACTCTCTACAATCTCCCATATACTAGGATGGAGAGAGAACAAGTGACTACGCATTTTGTGACTCCAAAATCCGTAGTCCTCTCCATCAAAATGAGGAGGTTTACCAAGTGGAATAGATAATAAATGAGCATTTGTACTTTGAGGAATACGAGAGTAATCAAAAGAAAAGTTCGAATTGACCGGTTTCCTTCTCTCGTAGTTGTTGTGGTCGTCGTCCTTTTGGGAAGAAGTAGACTCATCGCTGTCGTCGTAGTAGACGATCTCCTTGATGCGCCTCGTCTTCTTCTTCTTCTTCCCATCTTTCCGTCTATGGCCCGAGCCCGAGTCGGTAGGCTTGTCATCCTTCGGCTCGTTGACGAAAGATTCCTTCTCTTTATCGTTGATCACGATACCCTTCCCCTTAGGATCCATCTCTTCGGGCGGTTAGTCCCTTTGTGAAGAGAACGGCTCCGATACCAATTGAGAGTACCTAGAGGGGGGGTGAATAGGTGATCCTGTAAAACTTCAAAACTTAAGCCACAAAAACTTGGTTAAGTGTTAGCACAATAACCGCCAAGTGGCTAGAGAGGAATCTTCAACAAAACACAATAACCAACAAGATCAATCACAGAGATGGCACGGTGGTTATCCCGTGGTTCGGCCAAGACCAACGCTTGCCTACTCCATGTTGTGGCATCCCAACGGACGAGGGTTGCAATCAACCCCTCTCAAGCGGTCCAAAGACCCACTTGAATACCATGGTGTTTTGCTTGCTTATCCCGTTTGCGAGGAATCTCCACAACTCGGAGCCTCTCGCCCTTACACTTGAAATTCACAAAGAAGCACAGAGCAAGGGAGGGATTAACAACGCACTCAAGACAAGAAATCACAGCAACACCACGCACACAAGTCGCAACGAGAGCTCACAACACAACTCAATGAGTTCACCACTCAACTAGAGCTCTAATTGCTATCACAAAGAATCAAAGGCGCGGAATCGATGTCTTGGTGCTTATGAATGTTGTAGGAATGCTTGGTGTGCTCCTCCATGCGCCTAGGGGTCCCTTTTATAGCCCCAAGGCAGCTAGGAGCCGTTGAGAGCAATCTAGGAAGGTTGATCTTGCCTTCTGTCGACTGGCGCACCGGACAGTCCGGTGCACACCGGACACTGTCCGGTGCCCGATTTCCTTCCAAAAATGGCGCAGTCGATCGTTGGCAGCCTGAGAGCCGTTGGCGCACCGGACATGTCCGGTGCACACCGGACAGACCGGTGCCCCCTTCTAGCCGTTGGCTCGGCCACGTGACCCGCGCAGATCACGTGGCCGACCGTTGGCCCTGCCGACCGTTGGCTCACCGGACAGTCCGGTGCACACCGGACAGTCCGGTGAATTATAGTCGTACGTCGTCGATGAATTCCCGAGAGCGATGAGTTTGCCTGTGAACGGCCCACCGGACAGTCCGGTGAATTATAGTCGTACACCGCCGTCGACGTCCCGAGAGCAGTCACTTTGCTCGAGCCAGCCTGGCGCACCGGACACTGTCCGGTGCACCACCGGACAGTCCGGTGCACCCAGACTGAGCAGATTCTTGGCTGCTCGAGCCAAGACATTTCCAATTGGATTTTTCCTGTTTCCAGCACTTAGACACAATACATTAGTCCATAAAACAATGTACTAAGTCTGAGAAACATACCTTTATCCTTGATTTGTACTTTGTCCACCTTTTTACACTTAGGCACTTGTGTTGGACACTAAATCACCAAAATACTTAGAAATGGCCCAAGGGCACATTTCCCTTACACATACCTTCATCATTGCAGCACACGATAATAGAAAGAGAGTCATATGAAATGTAAGAGATAACATGAATAATTATGTATCATTATCGGCTCATTTCTATTTCATTATCATGGAAAAATAGAAATGATATCAAATTACAAATGTACCTTCGGCTTGAAAGAAGGTAAAGGTACGAGCGTGACGCAAAAGCAAATGCCAAGTCAGCCTGAATAGTATGGGAGCACTGTTCATCTATTTATAGGCATGGGACGCAGCCCATGTAGAATTACACCCATGCCCTTTACATTTGCTAATGACTCTATAGTGATCCATCGAGGTCTAAATGGCCTTTTCTCTTTTAAGTCGGTTCCTTTTTCTGCTGTCATGTCGAAGCTCCCTTGCACGTAGCTTCGGCGCTGCGTCAGCCTTCGTATTCTTTGTGCTTCTTACACTGTGGTTCTGATCCGAGTCCGAAGGTACCTGTTCATGTACTATACTCCAGAAGCATTGTTAAATCATGTTTTTGAGGACCTTCGGAAGACGAAGGCCCCCAACAAACCTAATATTTCATTTAAGACTTTTGATGCTTCATATGTGCTCACTAACAAATCAGGCAAAGTAGTTGCCAAATATGTTGGGGGTAAACACAAGGGGTCAAAGACTTATGTTTGGGTACCCAAGGTGCTTGTTTCTAATGTGAAAGGACCGAAGACTGTTTGGGTACCTAAGAACAAGGCCTAAATTTGTTTTGTAGGTTTATGCATCCGGGGGCTCAAGTTGGATCATCGATAGCGGGTGCACAAACCACATGACTGGGGAGAAAAGAATGTTCTCCTCCTATGAGAAAAACCATGATCCCCAAAGAGCTATCACATTCGGGGATGGAAATCAAGGTTTGGTCAAAGGACTTGGTAAAATTGCTATATCACCTGACCATTCTATTTCCAATGTTTTCTTGTAGATTCTTTAGATTATAACTTGCTTTCAGTTTCTCAATTATGTAAAATGGGTTACAACTGTCTTTTTACGGATATAGGTGTTACTGTCTTTAGAAGAAGTGATGATTCAGTAGCATTTAAGTGAGTGTTAGAGGGTCAGCTATACTTAGTTGATTTTAATAGAGCTGAACTCGACACTTGCTTAATTGCTAAGACTAACATGGGTTGGCTCTGGCATCGCCGACTAGCCCACATTGGGATGAAGAATCTTCATAAGCTTCTAAAGGGAGAGCACATTTTGGGACTAACAAATGTTCATTTTGAGAAAGACAGGGTTTGTAGCGCATGTCAAGCAGGGAAGCAAGTTGGTGTTCATCATCCACACAAGAACATCATGACGACCGACAGGCCGCTCGAGCTACTCCACATGGACCTATTCGGCCCGATCGCTTACATAAGCATCGACGGGAGTAAGTACTGTCTAGTTATTGTGGACGATTATTCTCGCTTCACTTGGGTGTTCTTTTTGCAGGAAAAATCTCAAACCCAAGAGACCTTAAAGGAATTCTTGAGACGGGCTCAAAATGAGTTCGGCTTAAGGATCAAGAAGATTAGAAGCGACAACGGGAGGGAGTTCAAGAACTCACAAATAGAAGGCTTCCTTGAGGATGAGGGAATCAAGCATGAGTTCTCTTCTCCCTACACTCCACAACAAAATGGTGTAGTGGAGAGGAAGAATAGAACTCTACTTGACATGGCGAGGACCATGCTTGATGAGTACAAGACTTTGGACCGGTTTTGGGCGGAAGCAATCAACACCGCTTGCTACGCCATCAACCGCCTCTACCTTCACCGAATCCTCAAGAAGACATCGTATGAACTCCTAACCAGTAAAAAGCCCAATGTTTCATATTTTAGAGTCTTTGGTAGCAAATGCTTTATTCTTGATAAAAGAGGTAGAAAGTCTAAATTTGCTCCTAAGGCTGTAGAAGGCTTTTTACTTGGTTATGATTCAAACACAAGGGCATATAGAGTCTTTAACAAGTCCACTAGACTAGTTGAAGTTTCTTGTGACATTGTGTTTGATGAGACTAACGGCTCTCAAGAAGAGCAAGTTGATCTTGATGAGCTAGATGATGAAGAGGCTCCATGCGTCGCGCTAAGGAACATGTCCATTGGGGATGTGTGTCCTAAGGAATCCGAAGAGCCTCCAAATGCACAAGATCAACCATCTTCCTCCATGCAAGCATCTCCACCAACCCAAGATGAGGATCAAGCTCAAGATGATGAAGATAAAGATCAAGAGAAGCCACCTCAAGAGGAGGACAATGATCAAGGGGGAGATGCAAATGATCAAGACAAGGAAGATGATGATGATCCAAGACCGCCACACCCAAGAGTCCACCAAGCAATACAACGAGATCACCCCGTGAACTCCATCCTCGGCGATATTCAGAAGGGGGTAACCACTCGATCTCGTGTTGCTCATTTTTGTGAACATTACTCATTTGTGTCTTCCATTGAGCCATACAGGGTGGAAGAAGCATTAAGGGATTCGGATTGGGTGTTGGCGATGCAAGAGGAACTCAACAACTTCACGTGGAATGAGGTATGGCATTTAGTTCCACGTCCTAATCAAAATGTTGTAGGAACCAAGTGGGTCTTCCGCAACAAGCAAGATGAGCATGGTGTGGTGACAAGAAACAAAGCCCGACTTGTGGCCAAGGGATACTCACAAGTTGAAGGTTTGGATTTCGGTGAAACCTATGCACCCGTAGCTAGGCTTGAGTCAATTCGTATATTACTTGCCTATGCTACTTACCATGGCTTCAAGCTTTATCAAATGGACGTGAAGAGTGCCTTCCTCAACGGACCAATCAAGGAGGAGGTCTATGTTGAGTAACCTCACGGTTTTGAAGATAGTGAGTACCCTAACCATGTATATAAACTCTCTAAGGCGCTTTATGGGCTCAAGCAAGCCCCAAGAGCATGGTATGAATGCCTAAGAGATTTTCTTATCGCTAATGGCTTCAAAGTCGGAAAAGCCGATCCTACTCTCTTTACCAAAACAATTGCAAATGATTTGTTTGTATGCCAAATTTATGTTGATGATATCATATTTGGGTCTACTAACAAATTTACTTGTGAGGAGTTTAGTAGGATTATGGTTCAAAAATTCGAGATGTCTATGATGGGGGAGTTGAAGTATTTCTTAGGATTTCAAGTCAAGCAACTCCAAGAGGGCACATTCATTAGCCAAACAAAGTACATTCAAGACATACTCACCAAGTTTGGAATGAAGGATGCCAAACCCTTCAAGACACCCATGGGAACCAATGGGCATCTCGACCTCGACACAGGAGGTAAATCCATAGATCAAAAGGTATACCGGTCGATGATAGGATCCTTACTCTATTTATGTGCATCTCGACCGGTTATTATGCTTTCCGTATGAATGTGTGCAAGATTCCAAGCCGATCCTAAGGAAGTTCACCTTAGGGCCGTGAAACGAATCTTGAGATATTTAGTTCATACACCTAAGTTTGGCCTTTGGTACCCCAGGGGATCCACCTTTGATTTAATATGATATTCAGATGCTGATTGGGTAGGGTGTAAAATTGATAAAAAGAGCACATCAGGGACTTGTCAGTTCTTGGGAAGATCCCTGGTGTCTTGGGCTTCAAAGAAACAAAATTTTGTAGCTCTTTCTACCGCCGAAGCCGAGTACATTGCCGCAGGCCAGTGTTGCGCGCAATTGCTTTGGATGAGGCAAACCCTTAGGGACTATGGTTACAAATTAACCAAAGTTCCTCTCCTATGTGACAATGAGAGTGCAATCCGCATGGCGGATAATCCCGTTGAGCACAACCGCACTAAGCACATAGCCATTCGGTATCACTTTTTGAGGGATCACCAACAAAAGGGGGATATCGAGATTGCATATGTTAGCACCAAAGAACAATTAGCCGATATCTTTACCAAGCCATTAGATGAGAAAACCTTTACCAAACTTAGGCATGAGCTAAACATTCTTGATTCTAGGAATTTTGATTGATATTTTGCACACATAGCTCATTTATGTACCTTTGATCACTTCTCTTTCATGTGCTATGACTAATGTGGTTTTCAAGTGTGTTTTATGCTAAGTCATAGATTGAAAGGGAAATGGAGTTTTCGGCGAAGAAAAGGCTTCCACTCCACTCCATCGAATTATTCATCCTTCGTCGTCGCTCCACACCGCTCTCCAATTTGGTATAATCTTCACTCATATATTATTTACCAAAGGGGGAGAAAGTTTAAAAAGGGCTTATATTTCACTCACAAGTAACCGTTTTTGGCGATTCATGCCAAAGGGGGAGAAAGTATTAGCCCAAAGCAAAAGGACCGCACCACCACCAATTTCAAAAAATGTAGTTTTTCGATTGGTATCCTATTTTTAATATAATTTCAAATTGGTATGACCTCTTTCAAAATTAATATCTAAAACCCTCTTGAACACTAAGAGGAGAATTTCATTGAGGGGGAGTTTTGTTTAGTCAAAGGAAAAACATTTGAAATAGGGGGAGAAAATTTCAAATCTTGAAAATGCTTCTCAAATCTTATTCATATACCTTTGACTATTTGCAAAAGACTTTGAAAAAGAATTTCCAAAACATTTGCAAAAATAAAACATGTGGTGCAAGCGTGGTCCAAAATGTTAAAATTAGAAGAAAGCATCCATGCATATCTTATGAAATATATATTGGTTTAAATTCCAAGTAACCTTTGCACTTACATTATGCAAACTAGTTCAATTCAGCACTTATATATTTGCTTTGGTTTGTGTTGGCATCAATCACCAAAAAGGGGGAGATTGAAAGGGAAATAGGCTCACACCTTTTCCTAAATGATTTTGGTGGTTGAATTGCCAACACAAATATTTGGACTAACTAGTTTGCTCTAGATTATAAGTTTTACAGGTGTCAAAGGTTCACAATAAACCAATACAAAGTTAAAATAAAGGGTTCAAATTGAAAGGATCAAAGCTACCGAAGGCTGCCCTGGTCTGGCGCACCGGACTGTCCGGTGCACCAGGGTGGATCAACTCCAACTTGCTAGCTTCGGGAATTCGGGGAGCCACTCCGCTATAATTCACCGGACTGTCCGGTGTGCCAAGCGGAGCAACGGCTACCTGCGCCAACGGTCGCCTGCAATGCTACAGGAACAGTGAACAGTGCACGGACTGCGCGCAGAAGTCAGAGCAAGCGTAGATGGCACACCGGATAGTGAACAGGACCTGTCCGGTGCACCACCGGACTGTCCGGTGGTCCACATGTCAGAAGCTCCAACGGTCGAACCCTAACGGTTGGGTGACGTGGCTGGCGCACCGGACAGTGTCCGGTGGTGCACCGGACTGTCCAGTGCGCCATACGACAACAGCCTTCCCCAACGGCCATTTTGGTGGTTGGGGCTATAAATACCCCCCAACCACCACACTTCAATGCATCCAAGTTTTCAGCCATCAAACCTCATACAAGAGCTCTAGACTTCATTCCAAGACACAAACAAAGAGATCAAATCCTCTCCCAAGTCCGGAATCACTCCAAACAAATTAGTGACTAGAGAGAGAGACTTTTGTGTTCTTTTGAGCTCTTTTGCTTGGATCGCTTTTCTTCTTCCTATATTCTTGTTTCCAACTCACTTGTAATCAAAACAAGAGACACCAAGTTGTGGTGGTCCCTGTAGTGGACTAAGTGTCCCATTTGATTGAAGAGAAAGGCTCACTCGGTCTAAGTGACTGTTTGAGAGAGGGAAAGGGTTGAAAGAGACCCGGTCTTTGTGACCACCTCAACGGGGAGTAGGTTAGCAAGAACCGAACCTCGGTAAAACAAATCACTGTGTTCATCCGTTTTATTTCTTTGTTGATTTGTTTTCCCTCTCTTTCGGACTCGAATTTAATTCTAACGCTAACCCCGGCTTGTAGTGTGTGCTTATGTTTGTAAATTGCAGATTCCGCCTATTCACCCCCCCTCTCTAGGCGACTTTCACATATGTCGTGTGGTTGAAGATCCCCAGTTGGGTATTAATCGATTCGAATCGCCGTTACTTCTCGGTCATGAAGACTGGATCACTGCTCTGCATCGTAGATAATAAGTATAACAAAGTTTTAGTTAAAAGCAATTTAGTGTAGGCCAAGTGAATGGTCTAGATTAAGAAAATTTAGAGACAGATTAGTAGATTCAGGTAATAACCTAACTTGTGAAATAAAACTTGGCTTAAGGATCCATTTTTAGTAAGCTTTTATGCAAAAGGAGTCATTGATAATTGATGCGCTTTTCCCTTGATTCCCCAAAAGCTAGCATGCCCTTGAGAGTATTTTCCTTAGTCGGGTAAGTCTTGCTGAGTAATTGCCTATTTAGGGTTTTTATTCCCTATGTTGTTGCAGGAAAGAATTTGATGACTTGGGCTTTATTAGTTGCTTCTTGTGGAGGTCTTGAAGCTTAGATTACTTATGTGTATATTTTATGGAAAGGCTTCACCTTTCCAAGTATTGTAGTTAAGTTATGCACTCTAAAGACTATCAGGACTTGTAATAATTTCAATCCCTTTTATGTTGTAAGACTTGAGTTCTGGAATGTAAATTTTATTTTGTAAAAGTCTTCCGCTCTATCTCCAATGTGTGTATCAAATGTGATTATTGTAATATGCCTGTTATGTGGGAGATCCTTGGGATAATGAGTTCAAGTTGATGAACTCGATAGCCTTGTTAAGTTACCTGGTACACGTGCATAGCAATCTGAGGCTATTAAGGCAAGGATTGGTGCATGTGAGCATGATAATTTGGGAGGGTTGTCACAGAGGCTGAGGGCATGCAATCTTTTGTATGGTTCAAAATTATGGTCCATACTTGCCCATTGCATTGATTGGGTTGGGGGGTTTTGGGTCGGTCGGGTCGTGTTGGTCAGGCCGGGTGGCCCATGATCATATCTACTCGTGCACGCTCGGTAAAACTTTTCTGTCGGTCACTCATCCCAAGATTTCTCTAGGCCAAACACGCTTAACCCAAAGGTTCTTTCAAACCAGATTTCCAAAAAAGAAGATGTACCTTACTGGTATGAGTATTCCACTAATCGTATTAAGCCATGAAATATCACAATCCTCACACCTTAGAAGACCGACGTCCTTGTCGGTCAACCCCAAGCCAGGAACATCCCCTCTTGGCCATGTCTGTGTGTCTAGTGCCGTCATATGTCATGACATGTGACCACACTAGGCCCACATGTGCCATATGCCTGAACCCTGACCCATACACGCCTGTGAAACCACGAGGGCTAGCTCTGATACCATTTGTAACAATCGTTCCACTCTTAGATCGGCGATACTTACTCCTGATAGCCCTCTATGATTATAGACCATCTGAAAGTCGCCTAGAGGGGGTGAATAGATGAAACATGTAATTTATCACTTAAAACAAAATCTCAAATCTCGGTTAGCGTTAGAACGAGAATTAAATCAATCGAAGTGAGGGATAGTAGTTCTTTATGCAAGTGTTGCTCTATATGATTGCAAAATTTACTTGGGAGCAACACAATTGATTTAGGATCAAGCGCAAGCAAGAGAACTTAGAGAGATGGGGAGGAAGAAAACAAATCAATTAAGCTCAACACAAAGAACACGAGCGACTAGTTTCCTGAGGTTCGACTCCAAAGAACCTACGTCCCCATTGAGGAGTCCACTTAGGACGAATCTCTTTCAACCCTTCCCCTCTCTCAAATAGTCATTTTTAGACCAGTTGAGTATCTTTTCTCAAATCCAAGCGACAAAGTCTCCAAAAGGATCTCCACACAAATTCGAAGTATCTTGCTAGCTTTACAAGTGTGGGAATGAGAATGAGAATGAGAGTGAGAAAGAAATTCAAGATCACAAGAACCAAGTAGCAAACTCAAATGCAAACTCTCCACAAGGCACTAATAACTTCACTAACTTGAATCAATTGAATGTGGCACTTGGGAGCTTTGGATTAGGTCGAATTGTTGCAATAAATGTATGGATGTTTGGTGTAGCTCTTTGTGTATCTTAAATGTTGGGTTAGAGGTTATTTATAGCCCCAACCACCCCATATAGTCACTGGAGTTGTGCAGCAAAACTAGGTTGACTACTTGTGCATCGGACCTCCAATAGTGCACCGTCCGGTGTGCATTGGACCCTTGCCAATTTGCTACAACAGGGAGCCGTTTTGACGGTGGTAGGTCTACCAAGGTGCACCAGACTGAGCCTGTACACATGGGACCCTTTGCTACATCACCATGAATATTGAGATTTGAATATAGCCGTTGAAGATGGAAGGTCTATTGCATCGGACCGAGGGTCCACTAAACCAGTCGACTGAGAGGCTTCTAAGGTTTTTGTTTTTACGTGACTTGTATCAATTTTTAACAGTTCTCCATATGTATTAGAGTATTTTTGTGCTTATATGGTTAAATAGTTATAGACTCAGTTATTCAGTTTAGATCGTTCTAGGTTATACATTATTTTGTTAGTTAAAAGAGTTGAAATGTTTCATCACTAGTTGTTAATTGTTACATAGGTAGGTCTTGTCGTTACATTTATTGATAAGCTATTTATTTTTGTAGTCATATTCCATAATGTTAGCTTGTTCACATTTGTTACATTACCTAGACAGTTGCTAGTTTTTAGTTGATATTGTAAATTTAGTTCTTAGTTGTATAGTTGTTATTTAAATGTTGTTGTTACTTGTAGTATAACATGTTAGTATTAGTTTCTCACTTATTTGCACTTTGTTGGTGAAATGTTGTACCTAGTTTGGGAGCATAGCGAGAAGATTGGTTATGGTTTCTGGTACAAGTATTGTCATGAAACGAAGAGTGGTGGCGGTGCTAATCGTTTGAAGGAGTATTTAGCACATCGAGGCAAGGATGTCAAGAATTGTCCCTATGTTTCTCTTTAAATAGACATTCTTTACTGGTGAGTTAGACAAGACAAAGGAAAGAATAGGCCAAGGATTCAGTAGAGGCAACAGACAGATGAAGCACCAAGAACCCATTATGGTGAAGAACAATATGATGATTATGATGATGAACTTCAGGATGTTATATATCAGTCTTGTGAGGAGCATGAATTCAGACAAAGAGCTGGTGCATGATATGATAGGGGTGATGGATCTAGGTTAAGTCAGGAGGCACCACAAGGATCTGGTCCACTGCCTAGGATGATGGTAAGGACTTGACCACAAGTACCAAAACAAGTTATAGACTACAATCTTGGTGTAAGCTCTAGACCACGTCAACAGAGGATAGACACTGGCACATGGACAAGTAACGGTAAGACTGCAAGAGAGCTTGATAGGGCTTGGGCTAAGGCTTCTCATGCCATTGACATTCCTAGTAGCAAGGTGGATGACCCTTACTTTAGGGCTACCATTATTGAGACTCAAAAACAAGGTAAATCAAAAGTTAGATTTGTGCTTAGATTTTTTGTACTTGCATATATGATTTATGGTAAATAATATTGTTTTCTTAAAAGCAGGTATCGGCATTACCTTACCTACAAGAAGAGAGATATATGGTAAATATTTGGATGAAAATGTGAAGGAATTTCAAGCAGAAAATAGAAAATTGAAGAATGAGTGGACTGAGTTTTGTGTGACCCTCATGTGTGATTCTTGGACCAGTCCCACACATAAAAGTATCATTAACTTTTTAGTATATTGCAATGTCATGATGTATTTTTTGAGGACCATAGATGCAACCAGAGTGACTCAAGATCATAAATTCATAATGCGGGTATGGTTTGATTCTACAGTTCTTAATGAAGTCACAATTGCTCTACCTTTCATGTATTGGCCAATCATATGGTTTTTACAATCACAGGAAATCAAGCATGTATTTAGGATTATTAAACTAGAAATGTTGTTCAAATTATGACTGATAATAGTTCAAATTTCAAGAAAGCTTGTAAGTTGTTTAGGATAGAGTACAAGCACATTATTTGACAGCCATGTCTTACACATACCATCAATCTTATGTTGAAGGACATTAGCAAGTGGTCGGATCATGAAGCAATAATTTGTAGCGCCCAACACATTTGTAGTTGGATGTACAACTCCAACACTTTGTATAGCATGATGAGGCAGGCCATCGGAGGTGAGCAAGTCAAATGGAATGCAACTAGGTTTAGGACTAACTATACGTTCCTAAGCTTCATGTGGAAGAATTACAAGTTCATGGTATGGATGATGTCACTAGAATTCAGATATTCACATTTATTCCAAAGCGAAGGTGGGAGGTATGCTTTTGACATCATGACAAATATTGACTAGTGGGATAACATGCAAAGAGTTCTAGATGATGTTGAGCCTCTATATGTGTTTTTGAGGTTTGTTGATTAGGATAAATCTCCAACACTTCGTGAGGTGCTCATGCAATACACTAACACCATGAATACATAACAAAGTAAGCTCGCTCATGACAATGCTCGATACAATATGATCATGGAAGTGGTAAATTCAAGAATGTACAATATCATGAGGGATACTTATGTCCAAGCAACTTGTGCCTTACACCCTTATTTGAATTATAACATGGGTGTAATTAATAATCTTATGACAGATCTTCGGAAAGGTGTGGAGAGGATGTTTGATTCGAACACAGCTGTAATAGCCCTCTAGGAGTATGTGTTCTTCAGGAGAAAAGTAGGGGAATTCTTGAGTGAGCTTGCAAGGAGAATGACAGCTGACCGTAGTACGTCTCCATCTAGTTGGTGGCCTATGTTTGGGTTAGATACACTGACTCTACAACGTGTTGCAAAGTGACTTATTGCACAATGTGCATCATCAAGTGGGTGTGAGCGCAATAGGAGTACATTTGCATTCATTCATACAAGCTCCACAACAAACTAGGGTACCGGAAGTTACATGAGTTGGTGTTCGTGAACTACAACTCAACATGCATTAGCTACGCTTGGACCTAGTGAGTTTTATCCTACCATAGCCCTTATGGATCTCTCATTACATAGGCATAATAAAGCCATATGAGAGTGGATGGAGAGAGGGAGATCTAATGCACATGTACCTAGCACCTTGTTACATCAATTGCCCATGAACATGGGGACACAAAGGATGATCATGAATGGGCTGATACAACAGTTGGTGACACCCACCTTAGAAAGAGGAAAACAAAAGTTGATTCTCCAAAACGCAAAGGAAAAAAGGTAAAATTCGCTGGTGAAAGCGAATAGTAAGAAGAGGTTGGGACTGATGAAAGCACAACTGGCCCTAGTGAAGGTGATAGTGGTGACGATGATGATTGTAGCCATGGGGACGATGGAGATGATGGTGGTGGCAGCCATGGGGATATGGAGGTGATGCTAGAACATATGGTGCTAGGGTAGTCATGCAGGAGAGAGTGGTATGGAGGATTGGCGATTCACCAGAGAGAGTCAGTTCACCCATGCTTCCAAGATCCAGATCATGGAGCACCTCATTCGCAACACGAGACGAGAAGCGACCGACATCATTCGGTTTGCCTTCCTATTGATGATGGTAGCCACAACTTAGTTAGCTCTAGTTATAACTATCCACCTCGATGTGACTAAAACTTGACCTCGTATGCATGGGCACCACCATCAGTCATGTAAGGGTATGTATTATCACCACCTCCACCCGCATATGCATACTCGCATCTAGCACCCAATCCAACACATGAACAACCATTTTATGGTGTTATAAACTTGGATCCATATGCTTCTACATCCTTATAGGTGTGCTACTTTTGCTTCATCATTAAATATTTGTTTGCCATTCATACTATCAAGCTAATTTTATTTGATAACCATACAAGCATATATATATATGGAATGAGTCCATACCCAGAAGGTTCTAACATGCCTGAATATTATGACTCGAGCTGAATATGTGGTTCGTACATGATTTGTGTGAAGAAGTGTGTTAGAAAAAAAACATCGTATGCACTTGTATGTCACTATTGCAACCTTCTATTGATTTGTGTTTGCATTGAAATTGCATTTTCTTTTTGTAAAATTATGTTTATGTGATTTTGGACATCAAATTATCTGTGAATATATTTTCATTCATTGTGCAGCGTGATTTGAACAATTTACAAACATATCCCATCAAAAATTTTAATTTTCCTAAATAAAACACATTTCTCGATGAAGAATTAGCGAAAATCATTCTGTAAGGGGGGAAATTGGTGAGAAAATTTCACAATCCTTCCGACCAGAGGGCTAAGCATGACTCCTCCCCGGTCATTGTCAGTCATTGCAACCATTCCACAATCCTACGGACCTGTGAGCTTGGGGACGCCACATTTTTGTCCTGTATGTGGCCCTCTCTCATGGGCCACGATACGACGGTGCACACGAACTAGGAGACTGACAACCTTCGTGTTGGCGTGCAATGAGCAAATGTTTCCAAGCATCAATTTGCTTCGAACTAGATAAACACTATCGAGATAGTATCGTTTGATTCAATTTGGCTGCTTATTCAAGCCAATAAAAACAATGTGGCACAATAATAACAATCCTCAGGCTCAGCTGAGGGATGCCACATTATGGTCTGCGTGTGGTCCTCTCCCACGGGCCAAGGCATGACGGTGTGCGAGAACTAGGAGACTACGACTTTTATGTTGACACGTGGAGCAAACATTTTCAAGCATTGATTGGCATCAAACCAGACAAACTTTATCTAGATAGTATCATTTGATTCAGTTTGACTGCCTATTCAAAACGGTAAAAAGAACATGATGACACTGTAATAACCGTGCTCAGGCTCTGATTACGGGGCTTATAGATCTGCCACCGGTGGCAACCACAACCATCATCTTACGTATTTGCTGTTTTAAATTGGTATACATTTATTTTATTGTTTCTTTTGATTAATTAATTAGTAAATTTGGCTGATTATTTTATGAGCAGATTCGAGTAAAGACGATCGCTTCATTTGCATAGATCACTTTAGTTTTCAATTATAGTTTACATATCTACATTATATCGAAAAGAGACTACCAACCAAGTACTGTTTGATACGCTGTTAAAAGGAACGAAACAAAAAAAAAGCGCCGTTGCCGGGGATCGAACCCGGGTCACCCGCGTGACAGGCGGGAATACTCACCACTATACTACAACGACATGTTGTGTTAGGTAGTGGCCGACTCTATACTAGTTGATTTTGCGATAACAGTTGATAGATTTCCTTGTTAATCTCATCCGATGAGAACGAACTCGTAGACTAGAATTGTTTCTTTGTATTTGGACTTGCTCCTGTCGATTAAACCATTGGGATCAAGGAATAAAATAGTTGGTACACCAAAATATGCACTGTGCCTGCCTCCTCGCGAGAAGCACACATCACAGCCAAATACACAATTATCATTAGCAAAATGAAGTCACTACCTAGAGACCGTAGTGTACTACAAAAACGAGAGCAGTAGATCTCTATATACACAGGCTATTTCAGGTACATGACGAATAAACTCGGATTCGTACTCATCTTGGGTGGTAAAGAACAGGTTTCAGCTTTGCTTCCTAGCTTCTGACCAATTATAAGAGCTGCACGGTTCACAGAAATCCGCTCGGTCGCCTCCACTGGGGCGACACGGGCGGCCAAAACCCTAGCCGCCGCCGTCCCCTCCCTCCACTCCAGCCCACCTCGCCGTCACCGGAGGGCGCCGCCGGATGTCCGCGCCACCCCAAGGAAGGTGGCGGCGGGGCGATTTTGCTTTGGTTTGGTCGCGTCCGTCCGGTTCTTAGCGGGATTCCAGGAGGTGGCGGCGACGTGTGAGAGACGACGTCCCTTCGCCAGCGCGGCAGGGCTGACCAGGGCCTCGTCGGCATCCTGGCGGCAGGGCTGGCCAGGGCCTCGACGGCATCCTGGCGGCAGCGGGCGAGGGGACATGGACGCGTGGCGCTGGCGGCAGGTGGGGATTGCGTCGGCAACAGCGACGGTTTGGGGCTCGTGTAGGCGCTGTGGGGTGGCGCTCTCTTCTTTGCCACCCATCCCCTCACGACCTAGACTACTACTGTGGACGGGGCGACAACCGTGCGTCGGCGAGGAGCGGAGGATCTGGCTCCGGTGGTGTGTGGCGTCGGCAAGTGGACAGTAGTGGCCCCGGCGGCGTTTGCGGTTGTGCGTGTGCCAGCGGTTATGGCGCGTCGCATCGGCTGCTGCCAGGGATGGCCGGCGGGGGGTGCGGCGCGAGGTGCTGCCGCTGCTCGACCAGGCCCTTGGGCCCAGCCGGAGGGGGTGGCGGGCGGCGCTCCTTTGCGACTGTTGTGGTAGCTGGCGCGTCGGTGGCCCTCTGGTTGGGTCTGGGGCTGGGGGCCGGATCTTGAGCCTCTCCGGCTAGATTCATCTCTCCTCTCGTTTCGGCTTGTGGTGTGGGCAGGGTCGGGTGGCTCCGTGCGTTGGGGCGTGTGGTGGGAGGTCCTCCGGCGAAAGCCATGCTCGCTTGCGGGCGGACAGCGGTGACGCCCGCGGGCGCCACCCCTACCCTATTGAGGGTGCCGTCTTTGGACCTCTCGCCCCATGCGGGAACCCTCGCCTCGGCCTTCTTGGGGTCTCTCGCTGGTGCTCGACCGGCGTTGGGGCTCTGAGGGTTGGGGCTGGTGGGTTGGTGCGTCGGTGGACGGCAGAAGGTGACATCACGCGGCGGCTTGGCGGGGTGACATCGGCGTGGCTGACCCTTCAGCTTTCTCCTTGGTGCTGGCGATCTACACTGCTCTGCTAGGTCTTCGGAGGAAACTTTGCTTGGTTTGTACCAGGCGGGCGGCGACGGCTTTTCGACGTTGTTTCTCCTTCTTGAAGGCGCGGCCCAGAAGACCTCCAGTTTGCGTGTTCGTCCGTGTTGTGGAGGCTCTTTGTCACTCCGCTTGGCTCGATGGTGTCCGGGCTTTTGTCGCTTTAGGCGTCTGCTCGCTCTCGGAGTTCGGCGTTGTGGATCTTTGCTCGTGGTGAATAATCGGAGCTGCCTCGTGAGGGTGTGCTGAGGCTTGGCAACGATGGCGCGCTGCGGTCTTATTCCTTGCGTCGATGTCTGGATGTAAGCGTCGTCGAGTTGCTTTGACAGTGTGTGGCTCGTCTTGGGAAGTCGGAGCTGCTCGTCTCTTGTGTTTGAGCTTGGCAACGATGACTCTAGATGTGTCTGTGTGTGGGGACTGTCGTTGTCTAGGTTGTTTGTTAGCTCGTTCGCCGGTTTTTCTACTGTGCGCTCTGTGTAGGTTTTGGGCCCGGTTTTCCTTAAAACTGGGCCAATTCCATTCTTCTTAATTGAGAGGCAGAGCTCTTGCCATTACGTTAAAAAAATTATAAGAGCTGCCTTCAACATTTGACCATTGCTAAAGTAATATTTTCTAGCACATTATTGAACAGATGGTCCCTCCTTATAGCAGTCTGGTTTTGAGCCTCGAGTTCTTGGGCAAATGCAGTGTCTGGAGATAGCATTCATAGTAGCTGTGTCTGCTGTTCCAGCATCTGCGAGAGTTTTGAGTGATTTTGCTACACTTGGAAATTCCAAAGCAACAACATCAGCTAGCTGCTGCAAATATCCTCCTTCGGACCAGCCGTAGATTTGCTTCCAGGTGATACTTTGATCGAATGGCACGGCTTTTGGGAATGATAAGTCGTCGACCGGATTTTCGGGTTGGTTGGTTGCTTCAGTCACATTTACACAAGTGTTCTTCGTTCACTTCAAAATTGTCTCCTGGCCCTTAAGCTTTTCTTCCGCTAAATCACTAGCATAGATCTCGCCAAGTTTATCATAGTTCACAAAAGGCTTCATATTCATATATAAAGCCGCAGCTCCTGGGTGACTCTACGACATAGGGTCTGTTTAGGAGTAAAATATTTTTGTAGTTTCTAGGCAATACTAGTGTGTTCGTTTGGCTTTAATCCATGGTTTCGAAAACCATTGCTGCCAAACAGGCCTGTACATAAGAAATTGAAGTGTAAGTGCATCATCTGGCATACCTTTGCCAGCCCATGAATTTTTCTTTGTCCCCGACAACCATGTTTCTCTAATCATAATAGCTAAAGTCATTTCTGTTTCCATTCTGCTGAACATCCAAGCCATAAGTCAACTTCTTCATTATCTTCACCTTAAGATTAAATGAGGGTCAGCTTTAATGTGAGCATTAAGAAGTCTTTTAGCAAGTTCCTTCTCTATATATGTCAGATAATCACATTTATGTGTCCAGTGTCCACTTTCCAATTTTGAAAATAAACCATGGGTGCTAAGCTAAGTTTGTTGCTCAGTTTGGTATGTTAGTTGTTAGGAATAGTCTCGCACCGTGAGTTGTCGACAGACAAACATGATTTATATGAATGAGAGTCCAATCCCCTAATGGGCTAGCTTTTGGGGAAAGTGTTAGCCCAACAGACCTAAAACCAGCAAGTTCCTTCTCTATGTATGTCAGATAATCACATTGTTTTTTATTCGGATTTCCTGGGCAGATTTATAAAAGGGATTTTCTTACCTTCCCCAGTAAGTTTGAGGGCGTCGTTTGGGAATTCCCCCCGCAGCTGTGGTTCAGGTCCGTCCGCCCCTCGTCTGCAGGTGGGCCCTCTCACCCGCCTTTTTTTAATAACTTTGGTGAGTTTGCTCAGGCGGTTCTTCCAAGAGGTGGCTCTTCGCCTTCCACCGAACTTGCACTGTGCGCAAAACCCTCTTCCACCCCTCCTCCGCGGTCAATCCCACCATTGCTTTGCCCTTGCCTGCGTGGTGAGTGTGCGGCGAGCCAAAAGGACTCGACCTCTGGATTCTCGGAGGGAATGGCTTTCCATCGTGTTGATCCGGGCCCTTTTCTCCCTCATGGCTTCACGGCGCAACCCATTGATCATCGGGAGATTATGGTACGTACTATCACTCGCCCGCAACCGTCCGCTCATGATGATTGGGGAATTGTCCTGGTCCAACCGCTACCTGAGCATGAGGTCAATTTCCAATTTTTTGCTGGCATTGTCCGAGAGTACCTTTTGGAGATTAGACATGTTCAGATTAGGAGTGTTCAGCGCTCCCACTTGGGTCAGGCTTTGGTGAGGTTCCGATTCATTTTTGATAGGGACAATCTCGTGGCCATGGGTCCGCAACAAGCTTTGGGCTTTACTTTCACTGTGATTAGACACAATGCGGCTTGGAATCAACGAGCATTATTTTTTAATCATGAATGTTGGTTGCTGCTCCTTGGGTTTCCCTTGGATTTCTGGTCACACGAGCACATTCAGAATGCTATTGGTTCTTTTGGTCGGGTGCTCATGTGGGATCCGGATATTTCTAATGCTACTAGATTTCTTGTTAGAGCACAGGTGACTTCTCTGCAGGAGGTTCCATAGTTTATTGTGTTTTCAGTAGCTGAAGGGTTTCATGGGGTTTCCTGGACTGTTCAGTGTGACATAGTCCAGCAGTTCATGCTTGGTAACATGCCTGAGGATGAAGAACCTGTACCTCCGTACCCTCATAATGGGCATCAACTTCCGGTGGAATTTTTTGGATTGGGGCAACCTGTGCCCAATTTCCAATTTGACCTCAACATCCCCCCAATGGTGAAATTGAATTAGAGGATGCCAATGCCAATAATGCTGATGATGGTTGGGATCCTTGGCCGGTTGAACAGGTCCAGCAAGAACAACCGCCTGCACCTGTTCCTCTAGTCAACAATGAAGAGAAACAATTCAGTTACCAATTCTCCGGTCTTGAGGACTTACCTTCAAATGTATCTGTGGGTCTTTTCAACGATATCGTTATCCCGCAAGCTGTCAACTTCCCTCAGGAGGATGTCCACGATCATGAAGTTGTTGTGCTTGCTCTTCCAGCCCTCCCCCCAGCGGACCCATTTTTGGAGGGAAATAACGAACAGAACGACCAGGGCGCGCAAAATTTGAATCTGAATGCTGATGATAACATCATTGTGGGCTTCATGACTCACCTGAATCAGCCCTCTCAGGACCCTGCCTACGAAGATTTCTTGGCCAGAAAGCGCTTCTCCTCCTGGGCTGAGCTTTGCCCCCCCCCCCCCTAGCGCAGACCTCATCTCCGTTCCAAAATTATGGGCAGCTTTCTTTATGGGCCTGCTTATGAGGCCAGACTCTTTTGAGTGGGCCAGAAAATTTCTGCTGTCAGGAGCTCTTTCTGCTTTCATGGAGCCCAACATGGAAACCATACCATTTAAGATACCCCCAAATGCTTGCTTCCTCCCAGCCAGGATTCGCTTGTGGAGGCTCAATCTCCTGTGACTTCTGCAGTTGTGAACAGGAAGAAACGTGCAGCCTTGGTCGACACCGAAGTGAGAAGAAGTGCTAGGCTCAGAGAAAAGGTCAAAGGCTTTAAGCCTTGTTTTGGTAGTAAAAACAATTGCTCGTGTTGTGCTGGGTCTCCTTCACCACCATCGCTCTCCCACAGGACTATCAAGGAATTGGGCGTTGACTTCTACAAGGTGGACCCCCAAAAACTAAGTCTTAACTCCTTAAGCAACTCCAGGTCCTCCAGTGTTGCCATTCAGAGGTCGCGTTCCTCGTCTTGCTCCACAAATGATCTGAGTTCTCCGTATGTAGATCAAAGGGACGCTTCTAATATGGATGATGACGCGGAGTCTCATCCCTCGGCGGGGCTGTAATGCGTAGCCGTCTCTTTTGTCTCAGCTTGGGACTGAGATGTTGCGGTGCTTGTCTTCTTTTGGTTTAATTATGTATCGCAGCAAAACTACTCCCTGTGTGGTTGGGCCCGTAGTGGCCCCTGTGGTGACCTCCCCAGACTTCTCAACATTTTATGTCTTATGGGTGAATGGTATGAGTTTTCTGGGTTCAATGAATCTATGGGGTTTGTTTATGCCTTTTTGGCTTTTATTATGTCTGGATTTCGGGGGGGTGTTGGCACTCACTGCCCCTCCTTTCTGGGAAACTATAAATTAGCATACCCCACTCATATTGATTGCTGGGGCTTCTGTCGATGTATGCTTGGTATACTCGACTTCTTCAGTGAATTACTTCTGGTTTTCAATGGATAATCCTCTTCAGAGTTCTCGTCGGTCAATTAAAATTTTGTCTCACAACATCAGAGGCATTAACTCTGACTCTCCAAGTGGAATTCTTTGCGGAACAATATTTTGGAATCCAAATGTGACATTGTCTGTATTCAGGAAACAAAAAAGGAATCCTTCGATGACGCTTATATTCGTCTCTTCTGCAATCGCCATTTTGATAAATTTGCCCTCGGCCCTTCTATTGGAGCCTCTGGAGGATTCATCACTATTTGGAAAAGCTCCCTCTTTGAGACTGAGGTAGTTGATCAAAACCCATTTGGGCACACTATTTGTTTCCAATTCAATCTAAATGGGCAAGTCTGGTGGCTCTCTAACATTTATGCCCCCTGCTATCCTCATGGTAGAGAAGCTTTTCTTGTCTGGTTTTCTAACCTTGAAATTGATGACGACAAACTTTGGATTTTCCTTGGTGATTTCAACATGATTAGGTTCCCTGAAAATCGTAACAAGCAAGGTGGTGACCCTATTAGAATGCTCAATTTTAATGCGGCAATCAGTCAGCTGGGTTTACAAGAAATTCCTCTCAGAGGGCAAGCTTTCACTTGGTCTAATATGCAGCGTCATCCTTTGCTTGAGAAACTGGACTGGTGCTTCGTTTCTCCTGCCTGGTCTTCCATGTTCCCGACCACCTCTGCCTTTTCCCTGGCCAGGAGCGCCTCAGATCATGTTCCCTGGGTTGTCAACATTCAATCTAACGTTCCCAAACCGCCCATTTTCAGATTTGAGAACTACTGGCTTCAGCTTGAGGACTTTCATTCCAGATTTCAAGATTACTGGGAACAAAATCTCTTTCAGTCTGATCCTGCAAAACGGCTTATGACCAAATTTAAAAGAGCAAGAAAAGTGATCAATGGGTGGCAGAAATCTTTACCCAATCTAGCTAAGTTGATTGTTAAGACGGAATTGATTATTCAATTGATGGATTTTATTGAGGAAAGCAGAGATCTAACAATTCAAGAATGGAACTTTAAGCACTCTCTAGTCCAACACCTGCAGGGTCTTCTCTCCAATCAGCGTGCCTATTGGAAGCAAAGAGGCCAAATCAAATGGGCCTCGTTGGGGGATGCGGGCACTAAATTTTTCCATGCTAATGCCACTTCCAAGCATCGTCACAACAATATCTTGTCTCTGTCTTGTGACAATGGCTCGGTGGTTGTCTCTCATAAAGACAAAGAAGAGGTTCTGTTTCAAGCCTTTAAAAATCGATTAGGGTCCTCTCAGCCAACATCTATGGTTTTCAATCTATCTGAATTGATTCAGTCTGCTCATAACCTATCTACACTGGATTTGCCTTTCTCTCGCAGTGAGATAGATCTGATCATCAGAAATCTTCCTTCCAATAAATCCCCAGGTCCTGATGGCTTTAATACGGATTTTGTGAAAAAATGTTGGTCGGTAATTGCAACGGACTTCTATGAGCTTTGTGATAAATTTTATGAGGGATCAATCTGTTTAGAAAGCATCAATGGTTCTTATGTGACTCTCATCCCTAAGCATAGTGCGCCTACTTCAGTGGGGGACTACAGACCGATTTCTCTCCTCAACACAAGCATGAAAATCCTGACGAAGCTTCTGGCCAATAGACTGCAGCTGGTTATTACTAGTCTAATTCACCAGAATCAATATGGCTTCCTGAAGGGGCGGACAATTCAAGATTGTCTTGCATGGGCCTTTGAATACATCTCCATTTGTCATAAATCAGGTAAGGAAATGGTCATCCTAAAATTGGACTTTGAAAAGGCCTTTGACAAACTAGAGCATGCTGCCATCATTGATATTCTGAAGCATAAGGGCTTTGGGGACAGATGGCTTCACTGGATTTTGTTGATTCTTGGATCTGGCACGTCACAAGTTCTTTT
Organism: Zea mays; assembly: GCF_902167145.1. Taxonomy (NCBI): domain Eukaryota; kingdom Viridiplantae; phylum Streptophyta; class Magnoliopsida; order Poales; family Poaceae; genus Zea; species Zea mays. The sequence continues at coordinate 180,682,182 of NC_050097.1, read as the reverse complement.
GAATGGGGTTCCGGGCAGACGCTTTCACTGCAGGCGTGGGGTTTGGCAGGGGGACCCCTTGTCCCCCCTTCTCTTTGTCTTAGTTGCTGATCTGCTTCAGTCAATTATCAACAAGGCCAAGGATTGTGGCATCCTCAAGCTCCCGATCCCGCTCTCCTGTGGATCCGACTTTCCGATTATTCAATATGCAGATGATACAATTCTAATTCTGGAAGCATGCCCTAGACAGCTCTTCTTTCTTAAAGCAATGCTTAATTCTTTTGCTGACTCTACAGTGCTTCATGTGAATTATAACAAATCTAACATTTACCCCATCAATGTTTCGGAGCAAAAAATGGCTTTGCTAGCAAATACATTCCACTGCAAGGTCGGGGCTTTGCCCTTCACGTATCTGGGTCTTCCTTTGGGGCTTAAAAACCCAACTTGGAAGCTTTCCTTCCTCTCATTCAGAAGATTGAAAGAAGACTAGCTTCAACCTCTATTTTTCTATCTCAGGCTGGCAGACTACAAATGGTCAATGCGGTATTTTCTTCTCTTCCAACCTATTACATGTGCACCCTGAAGCTCCCAATAACTGTGATCAAACAGATTGATAAACTTCGACGGCATTGTCTCTGGAGAGGGGCAGATATAAATGCAAAAAACCTCCCCAAGTTGCTTGGAAATCTGTTTGCAGGCCAAAAATTCAAGGGGGTCTTGGAGTCATCAACCTTAAGTGGCAGAATAAAGCTCTCCTTATGAAGTGCCTCCACAAATTCTTTAATAGAGTCAACATCCCATGGGTTAACATTATCTGGGACACTCATTACAGCAATTCTCTACCCTCAACTAAACCAGTTGGCTCGTTTTGGTGGAAAGATATTCTCAAAATCCATGATTCTTTTAAGGAAATTGCCCAAGTGCAAATTGGAAATGGTAAATCTACGCTTCTCTGGCATGATCGATGGAATGGGCAATGTTTATCTCAAAAGTTCCCGGAGCTCTGGTCTTTTGCCTCTGTCAAAGAAATTAACATCCATCAAGCTCGATTAGCTTCCCCGAATGAAATGTTCCATATCCCCCTCTCTGCTGAAGCGTTCGAGCAACTTCTCTCACTTCAGGACACCCTTGGTAATATTCAGTTGCTTGATCACAATGATATTTGGAGATGCAGTGCCTCCTCCACTCGGTTTTCCTCTCAGACAGTTTATGCTCACTTGACTGGCACCCGTCAAACGCTCCCTCTATTTGTTTGGTTATATAAGTCTAAATGTCAGCCCAAGCACAAAGTCTTCTTCTGGCTGCTGCTCAAAAATAGATTGAATACTCGCTCCATTCTCAGACGTCGCGCAATGCCTTTAGACTCCTACACCTGCGATAATTGTATCCTCCAGATTGAAGAAACACCTATCCATCTCTTCTTCAGGTGCAACTTTGCTAGGAGATGTTGGCTTCTTTTAGGCCTCCTACCGTTATGTGCTACAGATCTTCTGCATACCCTAATGAGAATTAGAAGACGTTTGTAAGTCCACTGGAGGCTTGAAGCTATTATCATCATGACGTGGTGCATTTGGAGGTGCAGAAATAATTGGATATTCAATGAAATTCCCCCTTCGGTTCCTGAGTGCAAGGCTATGTTTAGGAGTGAAATTGCCCTGTTATGCCATAGAGTCAAGCCTGCTCTTAAAGAAGACATTGCATCTTGGCTACTCAATTTAGGGCTGTAACTTCTACCCTTCGGCTCACTCTATCTTCCATTTCTATGTAATCTTCCTCTTCCCCCCTAAACTCATTTCTATTGTTTTAATAATATTACTGTAGGACCCTCCTACAGTACCTTTACTTCAAAAAAACAGGAGATGGCGTAGTGATCCAGCCAGTGACTCATGAGGTGGACGATAGGAGCAGCTACACCGTCCTTACTAAGACAACTACTTAGATTGCGCACTTCTGATGAAGGTGAAGTTGGATGCAAGAGCTGTGTGGAAGGTCATCGAAAGAGATGACGATTCACAAGAGAAGATGATTCTTTGACGCTCTCTGTTGCGCATGTAACATCCCAATTTTTGCGAAGTATTTTCTAACTAATTAATTAAATAATTAAACAAAGAGTAATTAAAAATAATATTATACTAGCTGAATGCCCGTGCGTTGCAACGGGAATATATAATACCAGTATACTACGATAACTTATATATAAAATGTGTGTTATACCGTTATGAGAAAATGTTTCATAATCAATTTGTGATTCTGGCCATACATAAATTTTGTTATTTATAATCTATCTGTTTCACCACTATATTGCAACCATCAGTATCATGCAGACTTCGATATATGTCACAATTTACATGGTCTCATCATTGGAGAGCGCGTTCCACACATACCGGAAGAAATTCCCTCGTACATCGTTAGTCATCAGACACGTACCACCATACACTTTTGCTTAAACAAAAAGGCAATTGTGTGTTTGCGAAGAGAATTAAAGACAAGCCAGCACAAAAGCTACCACAACGGTGGTGAGGATGACGAACTGGTCATTATTGTCGGTCCTCCTCTGCGTCACCTCTGGCGCCAAGATAACGCCACAGTCCTCGATATAGTAGTCGTCGAACGCGCGCGACATACCGAGTACTGATGACTCTTGGCTGGGCTGTAAAACAAAGTGCACCCCGGGCTCATCAGCAAGGTAGTACCCCTGGTCGTTGCACCACCAGATGCGCTACTCCTCTACATACATCGTGTTCGAGGACACTCATACAACATCAGCAACGGCCATCGTCTCAGCGCACAAGAATTCATGGCCAGTCAGTAGCGACTTACGTGGCAGGTTGGGCTTCAGGTGGATGATGAGCTGGACGACGTGATGGCGTCGTCGTCGAATGCGGTGCCCAGAACAACCCGAGAGTCACCAACGTTGGCGACGACCATGAGGTCCCCCGCTTGATGATGGACAACGCGGAGCAGCCGCTCTGCACCGCGTCCAAGCGGCGGCTGTGCCGGAGCTTGTCGTACATAGCGGCACATGCGGCCACGTAGGACTGTTTCTAGAGGTCGAACTAGCAGTCGCCAAGTTTCTTCTTGTCGTCGATGAGCGACTCCAACGCGAGTGCCTCCTGCTAATGGTGTTTGTTCGGGGTTTTCAAGTAAGAAACATAGATTCATGTTTGGCGTTGGTTTATAAAAATGACTCACAAGTCAGATCCATGGAAAAAATATTACGAAGAATAAATGTCACGCATGCAAAAAAGGAATTTAAGTTGAAAACATTATTCAAACAAAAGAAATTGCATGCAAGACACTTCTTTAAATACTACTCCCTCCATCCAAAAATATAATTCAAGAATCTCGGTGATATTTATCTACTACTACGCATTGTGCAAGGGTAGCAGGTGGGCTTGGGGAGAGATGTAGTACATGTGTTTTCTGTTATAGATGTAGACATAAACACACATGTGGTGTAGTAGTACCTCCTGCTAGTATTTGCTTGAGAGGTCGTGGGTTCGAATCCCCTTGGGGCCATGTGTATATTTTTTAATTTTAGCTAGGCGTCGGCTGTACAGGGGGATGGGAATGGGCTTTGCGGGGAGGGGAATTAGAATGATAGATATAGAATGGTGGCAGAACATGGGAATTGACTGTGCGCAGGGAGGAGGGAATCGGAAAGACAGAACAGGGAATTGCAGAACGCGGAATGACAGACTACTATTGCAGCCTTAATAAGTAGTACAGATATATAGAAAGAGACATGCATGTATTTTGATGCTAATAAACTGCTCGGCAAACTGTCTCCTTCCCACACCTCTCTACAGCTTCTATTGGTAGGCTCCGGTTCCTTCGAAAACAGTTCCGGCTCTTTGGCTTCTCTAGAGGAGCCAGAGTCGTTTTGCAATTTATTTGGTAAAACAATTTCTCTTGTGTTTATTTCGAATGGTGTATTAGGGAAATAAAAGAAAGCCGGTAGAAGTCACATTTCTATGCTATGGCTCTCAACATAAAAACGGCTCTAGCTGCTCGACGGCTCTCAACGAGAAGCTGTTTTTTTGTGACCGTTTGGTAGGTTTCATGATAAGTTCGAGCCAGAACCGCCAAAAGAGTCATGCCAAAGGAGCCCTACGACTCTACCTACGTGCTATTTGACTCACGTTAGTTCTAAATTTCCATGCAGACATTTGTTCTGTCTCTTACTAGCAACAAAGCTAGATTATTTTTCCCATGCCTCGAGTACTCACGCTGCCCTAACTGTCTCCAGCAACGTTCCCTAAATTTCATCCCCTAAAAGAATATTTTCTGTACTTTACAGCACTCTCTAAAAGATTCCGTCATCTATATCTTCTTCTTCAGCAACGTTCTCTAAATTTAGTACTCTATATGAATAGTGTTACCAGACTTTTATCGGGCGCATAAGACAAACATGCTCAATTGCCACAAGAATCGGCTCCAATAAAAATCACTATGAACACGATGGATATATGAACATTTTCTTTTGGCCTAATTGTAGCATGTTCATAACAAAATAGTACTTCTACATATGTACAGAAAGGAGATGGTAACTATGTTAATAATCTGGGTCATGAATATTTCTTCAAACTTGAAAATATACATCGGAAAGGATAATTCGTAGCACATTTGTGACTTGCGAGATGTTCCCAGCCTGGCCATTTGTAGGAGAAACGTTGGAAAGAATGCAGATCTCCTGCGAACACCTGACCCATGCTAAAGAATGTCTCAAACAAGCCTATAAATCAATTGCTAATGTACCCTATAATGAAGAAATAAAATTTGTAATGTCAAACTATATTTGCAGTGGAATTAGACTGAGTTAATACTTGAATGTTGAAGTTATGTGTCCATCCTTCTACCAACTTCATCTCAACTATGATGAAAAAATAAATTTAATGTTCAGAATATGGTGTACTTATCAACATAGTGTTGATAAATCACCTGGTTTTGAATATTATGGCTACAGGAGTATTGTAACACCCCGTCCAATCCCTAGACCAGCGGTACTTACTCCTGTCAGCTCTCTAGGATCATATATTTTCCCCACAGACCAACACGGGTCTTTTGTGCACACTTTGTCCTCACTAATGCGCACCCGAGAAAACTTCTCGGTCGGTCACCCATCCCAAATTGCTCCAAGCCAAGCACGCTTAACTTGGAGGTTCTTTCGAGATAGGCTTCCGAAAAATAAGATGCACCTTGTTGGTATGGATACTCTATCAATTCTATTAAGCCTTGTGCCATGAAATCACCATCCCAAGGGTCAGGATATCACAATCCACCCCCTTAGAAGACTGACGTCCTCGTTGGTCAACCCCAATCCAGGAACCTCCCCGCTTAGCCACGTCTGTGTGTCTAGTGTCGTCATATGCCATGTGACCACTCCGAGCCCACATGCGACATGCACCATATACCCGAACCCCCTAACCCACACACGCCCGTGAAACCGTGAGGGTCAGCTCTGATACCACTTGTAACACACCGTCTAATCCCTGGATCAACGGTACTTACTCCTGGCAGCTCTCTAGGATCATATATTGTCTCCACAGACCAACACTGGTCTTTTGTGCACACTTTGTCCTCGCTCATGCGCACCCGAGAAAAACTTCCCGGTCGGTCACCCATCCCAAATTGCTCCAAGCCAAGTAACTTGGAGGTTCTTTCGAGATAGGCTTCCAAAAAAGAAAATGCACCTTGCTGGTATGAATACTCTATTAATTCTATTAAGCCTTGGGCCAGGAAATCACCATTTCAGGGGCCAGGATATCACAAGTATCTTACCAACTTGGTCGACATTGGCACTTTGGCAGTGTATTCATGTACATTTCATTCCTTCAACGGCCTAGTAACTTACTGTACTGTGGAGGTCGAATTTCGGCATAGGCACAAAGCTTATATGTGTCAATAATTTGTATACACTTCACTAAACTCAGACAAGTTTCACATGGGAGAAAACTAAGACAACATGCAATTTAAATTGGAGGGGGTATATACTAAAACATATGTATACATGTGGCCACTAATCATCCAATTGACCAGAGACATCCTCCAAGGAAAAAAGGATGCATGCACATTGTATAAGATGCATCAGAACACATAATCTGGGACGAACACATAATCTGGGACAGGAGAATCTAATCTCTCAAGCAGTTCAAGCCAAAAAACTTTTAGTAGTATAAAGATATGAAGCATTATAACATTTCAAAATTATTGGATTAACAAAATGGTAACTACATGTTGTCTTTAGAGCCATGCAAGTATTGTTCATGAAATGCAGAGCACAAAGGAACAAGGTTTCAGTTGCTTGAAGTTGCACATTGTGCAATCTGCAATCTCAGACTATCTCTACTTCATCAAATGGAAGCATTAATGCCCTTGACGATAGATGAGAAATCAAATTGGGGTAAGCGCCAACAATCTAAATTATTGTATGTTGATGAACGGAATATTCATAAAAATAACTAGCTACTCCTCATATTACTCAGAAAGAGCACATAAACGAGTTGGAAGTACCACAAAAATTCAAGAATGGATGCCATATTGAATCTGGTCGCACTGCATGCCACTAAAACCTTGGGTACACAAGTTTGGTAGGTTCAAAACCAAATAAAACTGAAATAATCCTACATTTGAAGCCGTTACATGGAAAAAATGGTATGATTCTATACGTTCCCCAACAGTTAGGGTTCACATATGTAGCATGGTTGGGGAAATGTAGAAAGGAACCCAATCGCATGGAAGAGGAGGCAATCACCTTCGCTGGCTTGGATCTAGAAGCGTCGATTGAATCGAAGACGACGAGGATGACAGATCCAGACTGCGATTCATTTTCTCGGCACTGAGCTTCGAGGAGGGCACACATCGCTTGGCCGATTATCGCGAGGAGGCACCTTCGACCCGAGTGGTCCCCTCGATCCCAGCTCCGAGACCGCTCCGAGAAATCCCACTAGAAACTAGCCGGCGCCATGGACAAGACCTTTGCGACGGGAAGAGAACGTGAGGGGGAAAGTTCCGCCCCGTCGCGGAAAGGAAGGCGAGCCGACGTGTAGGGGATGCCCGTGATCCGCCACATTTAGCGTCTCTGAAGACGCCTGTAAAATTTAGCGCATAATTTGAAGGACATTGTTGGACGGGAGGAGGAGCACTCTATCCGCTAAATTTAGTGGACAGAACAGTTTACAGTCCGTTGTTGGAGACAGTCAAGTCCCAACGTAGCTAATGCAAACAGGTTCTTCGTCTTCCTATTTTTTGCACTTGCAATCCAAAAAGATAGTGTCTTCTTTATCCTCCTTTCCAAAATATCATCAGATCCACCGACGACATGATGACCTCCGAGCTAAAAGTCGCCTAGAGGGGGGTGAATAGGCAAATCTGAAATTTATAAAGTTTAAGCACAACTACAAGCCGGTGTTAGCGTTAGAAATATAATCGAGTCCGAAAGAGAGGGCGAAAAACAAATCACAAGCAAATAGCGAGAGTGACACGATGATTTGTTTTACCGAGGTTCGGTTCTTGCAAACCTACTCCCCGTTGAGGTGGTCACAAAGACCGGGTCTCTTTCAACCATTTCCCTCTCTCAAACGGTCACTTAGACCGAGTGAGCTTCTCTTCTCAATCAATTGGGACACTTAGTCCCCACAAGGACCACCACACAATTGGTGTCTCTTGCTTTGATTACAAAGATCTTAGGAACAAGAAATGTGGAAGAAGAAAAGTGATCCAAGCGCAAAAGCTCAAAAGAACACGACAAAACACTCTCTTCTAGTCACTATTGCTTTGAGTGGAATTGGGACTTGGAGAGATTTTGATTCACTCTAATTGTGTCTTGTATTGAATGCACTAGCTCTTGTATTGAATGCCCCAACCACCAAAGTGGTCGTTGGGGAAGGCTGCTGTCGAAGGGCGCACCGGACAATCCGGTGCGCCACCGGACACTGTCCGGTGCGCCAGCCACGTCACCCAATCATTAGGGTTCGATCGTTGGAGCTCTGACATGTGGGGCCACCGGACAGTCCGGTGGTGCACCAGACAGGTCCTGTTCACTGTCCAATGCGCCTTCTGGCGCCTGCTCTGACTCTGCGCGCGCAGTCCACACTGTTCACTGTACACTTTTGCAGTCGACCATTGGCGCTGTAGCCGTTACTCCGCTTGGCACACCGGACAGTCCGGTGAATTATAGCGGAGAGGCAATCCTAGAAACCCGAAGGTGGCAAGTTCGGAGTTGATCTCCCTGGTGCACCGGACACTGTCCGGTGGCCGGTGCGCCAGACCAGGGTTGTCTTCGGTTTTCTTTGCTCCTTTTTATTTGAACCCTTTCTTGGACTTTTTATTGGTTTGTGTTGAACCTTTGGCACTTGTAGAACTTATAATCTAGAGCAAACTAGTTAGTCCAATTATTTGTGTTGGGCAATTCAACCACAAAAATCATTTAGAAAAAGGTTTGACCCTATTTCCCTTTCACGAGCTCCGACAGATAAAATCGTATTTGTTCCTTTCATTGGAAGCCTTCCAAACTCGTCCTACCTTGCATTAACTCGATAGGCCAATTCGTAGATAACTCGCGTCACAACGTACGTGTGGTCTAGGAGTTAGTCCTAAATTTCTGTAGCATGGAGGTGTGGAATTAAGCGTTCGCTCCGCAGTGTAGTAGCTGCACGAGCGGTACCAGAGTATCAGCGCGGAGGATGAAGTCGTGGTAGCACCAAACACCCACATTAGATTCTTAATATAGTAGTATATATATATATAGATTAATCTCTTTATCTTGAAACAAAACTGAAAATTATTTTGATTATCTAGGGACCGGCATTAACCGAAGACCTTCTCCTCAACATTTCCATATACTACATCGGTTCACAAATACATGACCGCTTGACCTTTTTAGTCTTAGCTATGACCATTTGTCTTATTCAAAAAAATTAAAATTCTGTAATGATTTATACCTACACTTGAGGTTTATTATATACTAAACCAAACTGGAGCGAACTTCTTTTAAATAGTTTAAGATAAGACGAGCGATTGAAATTGAGAATAAAAAAGTTAAACGTCGTATATATTTGTGAACGGAGGGAATATATATATAAAAGCTTTGGTCGACACTCAACAAGGCAAGACTGCAAGTTGAACATATCACAATGTGTAAAAACTGGAAGTAGCAAGTCACGAGCTGGTGAGTCACCTGACCTGGGGAATCTTTACAAGTAGAGGCACTGCCTCGTCGCCACCGTCGGTGTAGGATAGGATGCTCTGTCCTCCAAGGGCATGATAAAGATTCTTGCAAAGATTACTAGGGAGCAAGTGGACGTGGTGTCGTGACCCTCCCAAGATCGGCGGCTCTCGAGGTCGAGGTCGAGGTCGAGGCATCCGGCCCGGCGACGAGATATTTTGCCTCCCGTCGTCGTCCCAATGGAATGGAATATAATATGGATGAATGCCTGAGCAGCAAAGCCGGAGTGGCGTCCACAGACGCACGAGCGTGGATGCTCTTGGCATGGCACTGGCAGCACCATCCGTGGTCGCGTGGTGTGGTTGACAGCAAGAAAGAAGCCATACGTCGTAGTACATGCCATTTTCTGTTACAAAAAGACAGGGGGGCCCCTGAGTATGCCAGGACATGCTCCATGTGCTGCGTCTCTGAAGTCTGAACCACAATCCAAGAATCGCGGCTCAAGGGGCAGACAGGGCCACGGGGGGCTACCGCAGGAACCGGACACGATCATCAGCTGAATGCGTTTCCCACAGGCCACACCAATGCACTCCAAACCTGGTCCGGACAACCGTACGCGCGTCATGGAAAGAAAAAAAAACACACAATGCACATCTGTAGATCATGTCCCATTGGTGATGTTCTGACTGTCGTAAGGGTAGCAGTAGCGGTAAATGCAGAAATTATAGTGGCTTAAGCATATACGAAAATACACTGATCCTAGCAAGAAGCACTCAACAAACCGACGGAAATAGAAGCCATGAAAGTAAACTTCCATTTAGAGTAATGCGTAGGCGAATACAAAGACAGCATCGCTTTTTTTTTACAGGAGCAAAGAATAGGGCATGAACAAAACAGAAAATGGGAAATGCTGTAGGAATATGGATGAATTGATCATTGTCATATACGGAGTACATACTAGTATTCCAAAGAGAGTCAAAGCTGCCACAGCAACTGAGATTACAGGGGGTGGTGGTACTACATATAACATTACCAGCCGTTCATTAAGCTTACAACATCATGAACATAAAAAAGCATCCACAATCCTGGCAATGCCAGCGAGAAATCGAATGGACATAACCTTAATAAAACAGAGGTCCATGACTTAGAGCAAGGATCACGATATCGTTACCATGATATAGGAGGAACAGAATAGAACAGCCGACGAACAACCCAGACAATTGAAGCATGAACTCTTCAACTGGATAGACGGTCACTTGTCAACACAAAAATTCCAGCCCGACTCGGACGGGTTCAATGACCAATACAATCTAAACAACTGAGATTAGAAGCAACCAGACAATCGCGTCGGCACAAAGCTGAAACACCAGAAGTTGCCTTCCCCTCAGCCATATCCTCGTCCCGTTTATCATCCATGGGTGTTCAATGCCTCCCAGACCAAATTCTTCGGAGCGCCGCCGCCGCCGCCTGTGGCGCTCCTGGCCTGCAATGCGGCAGCCCTGAGTGTCTTCCATGTAAGCACATTTGCGTCCCAGAAGGAGGCTGCGGAATAGGTCAGCCCATGCTTCTTGCAAAGGTCACGCACCGCCGGCGCAACCTTCCGAAGGTGGCACCGAGGCAGGCGGGGGAACAGATGGTGCTCAATCTGGAACTGCAGGCCGCCATGGAACCAATCCATCCAAGGAGGGCACAGGATGTCGAGCGTGCCTGCCGTCTGCTTCTCGAACCAGTCGTTGCCCTTGGGTGGCCCGACGTACACATCGGACGAGAAGTGGTTCAGGCAGAATTGGACGTGCTGGATCCCGCAGATGGTAAAGCTGAGAAGCACGAACGCCACCCTCTCCCACCAATTCGGCAGGCACGCCACCAGCAACGGGTACCAAGCCCAGAACGCGGCGACACCGGCGATCTCAAGCAGCCGCTGCGGCACCCTCTTCTCGGTCAGGACGAAGACAGCGGACTGCGCCAGAAGATTTATCCTGGCGATGCACATTACCGGGTAGAAGGTCCAGTGCTGGTAGCTGATGAGGAATTTCGAGGCGGCGTCGAAGGCCAGGGTCCGCTGGTAGAAGTAGGACCATATGTTGCCGAACAGCTTGGGGGAGACAGCGAAGAGCGGCATGTGCTGGAGGTCCGGGTCATGGTCCAGGCTGTTGCAGGCGATGTGGTGCGTGTTGTGGTTGCATTTCCACCAGGCGATGCTGAGGCCAGTGAGGCAGTTTCCGGAGAGCACCTGCACGACGCGGTCCAGGAGCGGATGGCCCGTGATGCGGTGGTGGCCCGAGTCGTGGCCCATCCAGCCGGACTGGATCCAGACGAAGCCGATGAGCCCCCCAGCGAGCATGTGCGCCGAGGCGCTGGCGCAGGCGAGGACGAGGTAGAGCGCCGCGTAGAAGAGGACGGCCATCAGGGCGAGCTGTACCCTGGGGGTGGGGCCGACGCGCTCGAAGAGGCCCGCGGAGGAGAGCTGCGCCAGGAGGCGGCGGTAGTCGGCGGACGCGGGGGAGACGGTGTAGTCGGAGAGGCGGCCGACGAAGAAGCGGCGGAGGAGCGGGCGCGCCGAGGGCGGGTGGTAGGCGGCGAAGGCGTCGGTGGCGTCCTGCCCCGCCAAGGTGATGAGCGGGAGGTCGCCGCCCGGGTGGTGGGGAAGCCAGGGCGTCACGTCGTACACGTCGCCCGAGATGGAGATCCAGAGGTCGGCGGCGGACGCGTGCTCGCGGAGCTCCTTGGAGGAGATCAAGCGCACGTCGCCGGCGCACGCGGCGTCTCCGGGGGCCGGCATTGCGTCGGCAGAGGGCGGCATTGCGCGGCCGTGGCCCCTATGGGTGGTGCTGATTTGGGAGGGTCGGAGGGGGAGGCGGGGAGAATTGTGGAAGTGGGGAGATTGGATCTATAAAAGGTGGCGGTGTTTTGTTGGGGAAAAAACAAATATCGGAGCGTGCCGAGAGGAGCCAAGGTCGTCTCGCTGTTTGATGGGCTGGCTATTCGGTGGTCGCGCCGGTTCGGTTACGGCCTGACGCGTCACGCGCTAGCCTGGAAAAGGAATACACCACGCTCGCAATTTTCAGATGCAATTCATAGAGACTTCAATTATTTCAATTTTTACTGCTGTAATTTATAGATAAAAAATTGAAAAATCGGTAGAAGCTCATACGGATTAAAACCAAGATAAGGAGATGAACTGTTCTTCTCTCTTTCTCAGTGCTTTGCATGTCGCACTCTAATAAAAACATGCTTGATTTATTAGCATTACAAATTAGTAACTTGTAAAATTACTATTTATAAAATCTTACTCTCTTCAGATCCAAATTATAAGTCAAATAGAATATAGAATAATGACAGTCTCCAAAATATGCATGTGACTAATGTTTTTTAAATACAAATGCACTCTTAATATATTTATACTTTTGTAAAAGTATTTTTCTAATAAAAATCAGTGTATATGATTATTAAGTTTCAAAGCTAAATAACAAAACAGTTATTTATAGTTAAAGTTTTGTAAGTTTAACTAAAACCTTACAAAAAGGAGCCGCACGACAATAACGACTACAGGCGGTACAAGGCTTGGTACCAAAGTGCTACTCGGACGAAGTTAAGGAGCAAGTGGACAGATGTCGATTACGCCGATACCGATTTGTCTGACGACGAAGACACGGCGTACGACCAACCCACTAGAGTGGGTAGGCAAGTTGAGGCTGCACCGATCTTGGATCGAGTGGTACTGGTTCAAACATGGCATATTCGTTTTGAATTCAAAATAACATGACAACTATGTAATCGACGTTGATTACTTTTATAGGGTAACACACTAAAATGCTTAGTACATGATATTGTGCGGATTAGTTTGAATGTGGGCGACAGCGGCATGCGTACCTTCTTGGAGGTAAGTTTCTTACCAGTCTAGTCAATTAGTTTAAACTTATGTTCTATAATATGCTATTGGCCCATAGCGCTTGTCTACACGACTACGCAGAGCGGCCGCTCGTTGTGGTTGCAGGACCGTTGTGCCATAGGACGTACATGTATCGTCCTTTGGTGTGCCTGTGGAGGGTACCTCAAGACACACATCTGCGACGCCCATATGCGAATGATTTGGCTACGATGACCTTCTAGTCGAGATTGGGCATTCCCAGCTCCCAGATGCTTCGTTGACATAACCTTCGCAGCCACAAGAGCATAGGCGCCATCGCTCGCCGGTTCGTTACACTCCAGGCACCGTCGCTCTCGGTAAGGGTAAAACTAGGAGGCATTGATGGTTCATCTTTGACTTCTATTGTCTTTGGTTGAAATGGATGGATGAAGACTTTATGGAGTTCCATGGATATGGACTTTGTGTTATTGACTTGTATGATTATTAAAGTTATGGACTTGTATGAACTGAACGGATTTGTATGGCTATGGACTGTTATGTACTATTATGGATTTGTATCGACTTGTATGGAGTTCTATGATATATGTTTCTGTATTTGCATATGTTGGATTGTTATAATTTGTTAATCTGAAATATTTCTATTGAGAGCATAAAAACATGGGAAACTCTGCCAAATTTTTTAAATTTTTTGCATTGACAGGGAAAACTAGATGTATGTAGTCTTTTCAGAAGTATCTAGCCTTTTCAGAAGTACCAAGCCTTTTCATAAGCATCTAGTCGTTTCAGAAATATCTAGTTTAGAAGCATATAGCCTTTTCAAAAGTATCTAGTCTTTTCAGAAGCATATAGATTTTTCAGAAGTATCTAGTCTTTTCAGAATCATATAGCCTTTTCAAATGTATCTAGCCTTTTTAGAAATATTAGAAGTATCTAGCCTTTCCAGAAATATCAGAAGTATCTAGCCTTTTCAAAATAATCTATGGCATCTAAGGTTGATAGACTTTTATGACATCTTTGTGTCCAATACAACACATACTAACTCGATCTCGGCCTATTTATACACGGCCCTTCCTGCATTTGGTTCATTGTGCGAACCAAAGGGAAGTCAGCAGGGTCATCTCAAGAAAAGGGTTCGAGAAATGGGAGAGCGAAGGGTGTGGGGAAGGGAGCATATTATTATGAGGAAACAGTATATGAATTTTCAATTCAAAGTAAAAGGGATTTCAATAAGGAGGTTCAGCTTAGGTCTTACGATAACAGAAGAGAAGATTGGCCGAAGTGCATACATGGTGAGGATTGCTTGGTGCAGATGTTTATCGAGGGGGATTGATGGAGGCTGTCATTTCTTGAGATGCCCTTATGAATATGTAAATATTAATTTTAATCCTTCATTCCATATGATTTTGTTGTTCGGTTAAATTGACTTTAGACATTTCTACAACATTCATTAGTCCAAGAGAATTGTGGGTTCACTTGGAGGGTAGATCATCGTCCTATTTTCCTGCATGCGGAATACATATCCTATCTACAAAATAGGATATTCGATCTAGAGAGGGAAGTCAGTAACAGAAACGAGGAAGAGAGAGATAACAACAATGGAGGTGGTTCACAGGTGCAATTATGCCCAGATCCATATTGTTGTTGCCTTTGTCACAGCAAGAATGGTGGTCCACCACCTCCTCCATCGATGCCACAGCAGCCATTAGGAGGATACTATGGAGAAGGCTCCACACAATTTGGAATGTGGGAGCACTATTAGTAAGGACAATATTACTTAGTTTAAACAACTCTTCTGTACCAATGTTTGGTACAATTCCTCACATTTCATTCCAAGTGTTTGTTGATTCTCTGTATCATTTGCTTTAAGTCTGCTTTAAGTTATCAACTTGTTATTTCAAGTGGCAAAGTAAAATATGAGTACACACGACCTCTAAACCACTACAAAATGCATTAAATACAACCATCAATAAGAAGTCCATAACATATGAACTACATTGGAATGCATAATAAAAGTTCATTACTAAATAACATTGTTCAAGATTAAAAAATCAGAGAAGCATTAAATGAGTTCTTATGGAATCCATAATAATAAGTTCATTGATGTCGGGTACCGTAATTAGGGGTACCCACAACACTCCTAAACACGGCGGGAAAACGTCTTCAGAACCAACCATGAACGACTGATAAGCACGGTTCAAGTCAGGACTTCATCTGCCAAGGGACGCGACCCCGCCTCGCCTGAGCCCGACCTCGGGCGGAAATAGTAGTCCCGGACGGACTCGCGCCTCGCCCGAGGGTCCCCTCAGTCAGCAGATGCACCCCCGTCTCACCCAAGGCTAAGCTCGGGCGAACTTTGTCGTACAGCGACCTCGGCCAAATCGCCTTACCAACCGACCGTATCGCATGCGCATTTAATGCGGGGATCGCCTGGCACCTTATCCTGACACGCGCGCCTCAGTCGGTAAGGTCGAAGTGACTGCAGTCACTTCGCCCTTTACTGACCGATTCTGACAGGAAAACAGCACTGTTCACCCTGTTCCGACTGCTGTGCCGACCACCAGGGAAAGACTAACAATAGTCGCGGCCACTCCCGGGTTCAGCCTCGGGTGCAACAAGGAGCTCCGCCTCGCCCGACCCCAGGCCTCGACCTCAGCCTCGGCCTCGGGAGGAGGTCTCCGCCTCGCCCAACCTCAGCCTCAGCCTCGGGAGGAGTCGCCGCCTCGCCCGACCTCGGCCTCGGATCAACTATGCTACTGGGGATCCATCATTACCCTACCCCTAGCTAGCCGCTTCAGGCTACGAAGGAACAAGACCGGTGTCCCATCTAAGTTACTCCGGTAACAGGTAATGATGGTTCCTCGTGTGCGCCCATGACGTCGGTTGCTCTCAACCCCCTACGGAAGCAAGGAAACGTCAGCAGGATCCATACCGCACCGCCATCTATGCTTCTACAGGGCTCAGGGCACTTCTCCGACGGCCACGTTGGTACATGTATAGGGCTCAAGGCACTTCACCGCCAGCCACGTTAGCACATAGCTACACCCCCATTGTACAGCTGGGCATCTCCTTGTATCTATAAAATGGGATGTCCAGGGCCTTTCTAAGGCACGGACAGCCGTATGCACGCACGGGAAAAAGGGGACAGAAGGGAGGCGAGCAGAGGCAGGCAGAGTAGGAGAGACGCGGTAGAGGCTAACTCAGACACCTCACCCCAGGACCGGATCCTCACTCTCTCTCTCTCTCCCTCTCGCTCTCCCTCGCGACGCTTGTAACCCCTACTGCAAGCACCCCCGGTGCAAGATAATATAAGCCTCATCCCTTCGCTTGTGTTCCATCTTGCATCAACCCATCTGGATAGGGGCACGCGACACTAAAATTCACTAGTCGGTCTAGTTGAGGGTCCCCCGGGTCCGAAACACCGACAGTTGGCGCGCCAGGTAGGGGCACGCTGCGTGTTGACAATACTTTCCCGTTGAGTTCCAGATGGACAATCTTCAGCAGCCTCTTCAGCCCAGGATGGTGCTCCACTTCGGAAGTCTTGAGTTCATGTCCCTCGACGGCGGCTACGACATGGTACTGCTCCCCTCGCAGTACGACAACAACGACGGTTGTCAGCTTGCCCGGCGGAGACGAACTCGACGATGATGACATCTCCACGTGGCGGAAGAAGAACACCTGGGTCAACCCCGCCACCCTCCTCGCCGGAGGAGACGGAGACGGGGCAACCATGGCTAGGCGGGGGGCAGCACCTCGACGGCTGTCGGACCAGAGCGAGTCGACGACGCTGGCACCCCTGTGGGGAACATGTCAGGCGTTATCCTCGCACCTGAGACAACGACGGGTGTCGCTTCCTAGCAAAACGCTAGCCCCAGGCGGACCGATGATGTCGGCACCCTTGCGAGGGACTTGTCGGGCATTAGTCTCACACCTGAGATAACGGCACATTCCACCTCCGATGCAACTTCACTGCCGTCTACCAACCAACAGGTACCATCCGTTTTCCACCCTGTTCCCTTTAGATTCAGCTTTGACCCACTAAGCGACCCCGCTTCGGTGAGCGCTTTCGTGAGGGCATATCCTGACCTTCTGGGGTACCATATGTGGTCAACTTGGGACCGACTGACGGTTGTCTCAACCTCCGGACCCGTGGGTTCCGAGGAAGAGGATGACCCCGACGTCAGTTGGGATTTTTCCAGACTCTGTGATCCCAGTGCCATGCATGACTTCATGTCCGCATGTGACCACTGCCTCTCCGGCTGCTCTGATGATGGTCACAGCCTTGACGACGAGGGTTGCGACCCAACTCGCGAGTGCTTCCACATCAATCAGGAGGAACACGATGAAGAAAACCACCTTGGTATGCTAGGAAGTGACGACGCCCTTGCACCTACGTCTCGCGTTGAGATCCCGCGGGAGCTAGCTGTGGCCTAGGTCCCCACGGGGGGTCAGGGCTCACAGCTCGAGCAACTCCGCGAGATGCAGGCCAAGCTCGACGAAGAAGCGAGGCGACTTGTGCAGCTCCAGCAAAACCTTGAGCAAGAATGGACAGGTCGGGCGCTCGCCGGAGGAGCACGTCGTCAGGCCCGGGACGTCCAACGCCGCATTGTTGATGATGCCAGGGCAATGCTGCCCCCGGCCATCAATGGGGCCGGCCATAACCTGGCTGCGGCAGCAATGTTGCTTCAGACAATGCCGGAGCCATCCACCACCGAAGGGCGACGTATCCAGGGCGAACTTAAGAACCTCCTGGAAAACACCGCAGCCCGACAAGCCGAGAGCTCTGCCTCCCGAAGGCGAGGGTGCCCCTCGGTGCATCACGTAGCATCCTCCCGACACACGTGCGAGGCCTCGGTCCGCACCGAGCCTACAAGAGACGAGACACCTACAGTCAGGGATCGCCTCGGCGACGATCAGCGCCACCGCGACCATCGAGCCCGCCTCGAGGAAAAGGTGCGCCGAGGCTACCATCCCAGTCGCGGGGGACGCTACGACAGTGAGGAGGATCGAAGCCCCTCACCCGAACCACTAGGCCCGCAGGTCTTTAGCCAAGCCATACGACGAGCGTCGTTCCCAGCCCGGTTCTAGGCCCGGACTACCATCACCAAGTACTCGGGGGAGACGAGGCCAGAGTTGTGGCTCGCGGATTACTGACTGATGTGCCAGTTGGGAGGAACGAACGATGACAACCTCATCATCCGCAACCTCCCCCTTTTTCTCTCTGACGCTGCCCGGGCCTGGCTGGAGCATCTGCCCCCTGCGCAGATCTTCGGCTGGGACGACCTAGTCAAGGCCTTCGCTGGAAATTTCCAGGGTACATACGTGCGCCCTAGGAACTCATGGGATCTTCGAAGATGCCGCCAGCAGCCAGGGGAATCTCTATGAGAGTACATCCGACGGTTTTCAAAGCAGCGCACCGAGTTGCCCAACATCACCGACTCGGATGTCATCGGGGCTTTCCTCGCCGGCACCACTTGCCGGGACCTGGTGAGCAAACTGGGGTGCAAGACTCCCACCAAGGCGAGCGAATTGATGGACATAGCCACCAAGTTCACCTCTGGTCAGGAGGCGGTCGAAGCCATCTTTCGGAAGGACAAGCAGCCACAGGGGAAGGCAGGAGGAAGAAGACCCCGAGGCGTCCGGCCAGCATGGCACGAAAAAGAAGACCAGGAAGAAGGCGCAAGCGAAGCGCAACGTCGTCGACGTGGACCTCGTCGCCGCTGCCAAGCACAGGAATCCTCGGAAGCCTCCCGGAGGGGCCAACGTGTTCAACAAGATGCTC
This sequence comes from Zea mays, assembly GCF_902167145.1. Classification (NCBI taxonomy): domain Eukaryota; kingdom Viridiplantae; phylum Streptophyta; class Magnoliopsida; order Poales; family Poaceae; genus Zea; species Zea mays. Next base: position 180,663,387 of record NC_050097.1, on the reverse strand, counting down.
AAGTAGTCGTGCCCCTATCACAGGGGTCCTATCAAGCACACCCTTGAAGAGTGCGACATGCTCCGGTGTTACTTCAATAAGGCTAGACCCTCGGCGGAGGACGGCAAGGACCCAGGCAACAACAAGAAGGGAGGAGACAAAGAAGAGGAGTTCCTGGAGGTCCACAACTGCTTCATGATCTACGACGGAAAGGTGGCGAACGCCTCGGCTCGACACCGCAAGCAGGAGCGCCGGGAAGTCTGCTCGGTGAAGGTAGCAACGCCAGTCTACCTAGACTGGTCCGACAAGCCCATCACCTTCGACCAAGGCGACCACCTCGACTACGTGCCGAGCCCAGGAAGGTACCCGCTCGTCGTCGACCCAATCATCGGCAACGTTAGGCTCTCCAAGGTCCTCATGGATAGAGGCAGCAGCCTCAATATCATCTACGCCGAGACCCTGGAGCTCTTGGGGGTTGATCGGTCCGAGATCCGGGCTGGTGCAGCACCCTTCCACGGGATTGCACCCAAAAAGCGTATCCTGCCCCTCGGACAGATTGACTTACCCGTCTGCTTTGGAACTCCCTCCAACTTCCGAAAAGAAACCCTCACCTTTGAGGTAGTTGGGTTCTGAGGGACCTATCACACGGTGCTAGGAAGACCGTCCTACGCCAAGTTCATAGCCATCCCCAACTACACCTACCTCAAGCTCAAGATGCCTGGGCCCAAGGGAGTCATCACCATCGGACCCACATACCGCCACACTTATGAGTGCGACGTGGAATGCGTGGAGTACGCCAAAGCCCTCGATGAGTCTGAAGCCCTCATCGCCGACCTAGATTGCCTCTCCAAAGAGGCGCCCGACCGAAGCGGCACGCCGGCAACTTCGAGCCAGCCGAGGCGGTCAAGTCTGTCTCTCTCGACCCCAGCGATGACGCCGGCAAGAAAGTCAGGATCGGCTCCGAGCTCGACCCCAAATAGGAAGCAGTGCTCGTCGACTTTCTCCGCGCAAACGCCGAAGTTTTTGCGTGGAGTCCCTCGGACATGCCGGGCATACCGAGGGATGTCACCGAGCACTCACTGGACATCTGAGCTGGAGCCTGACCCGTCAAGCAGCACCTGTGCCGTTTTGATGAAGAAAAGCATAGAGCCATAGGCGAGGAGGTCCACAAGCTAATGGCTGCAGGGTTCATCAAAGAGGTATTCCATCCCGAATGGTTAGCTAACCCTGTGCATGTAAAGAAAAAAGCTGGGAAATGAAGGATGTGCATAGACTACACTGGGTTAAACAAAGCATGTCCGAAGGTTCCCTACCCTCTACCCCGCATCGATCAAATTGTGGACTCCACTGCTAGGTGCGAAACCCTGTCTTTCCTCGACGCCTATTCAGGTTATCACCAATGAAAGAGTCTGACTAGCTCGCGACTTCTTTTATCACACCTTTTGGCATGTATTGCTACACTACTATGTCATTTGGTTTGAGGAATGCAGGTGCAACCTACCAGAGGTGCATGAACCATGTGTTCGGAGAGCACATCGGTAGAACGGTCGAGGCTTACGTCGATGACATCGTTGTCAAAACAAGGAAAGCCTCCGACCTCCTCTCTGACCTTGAGGTGACATTCAGTTGCCTAAAAGCGAAGAGCATAAAACTCAATCCTGAGAAGTGTGTCTTCAGAGTCCCCCGAGGCATGCTCTTAGGGTTCATCATCTCCGAACGAGACATCGAAGCCAACCCGGAGAAAATCACGGACATCACCAACATGGGGCCAATCAAAGATTTGAAAGGAGTACAAAGGGTCATGGGATGCCTTGCGACTCTGAGCCGCTTTATCTCACGCCTCGGCGAGAAAGGATTGCCCTTGTACCGCCTCTTAAGGAAGGCCGAGCGCTTCACTTGGACTCCCGAGGCCGAGGAAGCCCTCGAAAACTTAAAGGCGCTCCTTACTAATGCGCCCATCTTGGTGCCCCCCGCTGCGGAAGAAGCCCTCTTGATTTACGTTGCCGCAACCACTCAGGTGGTCAGCGCTGCAGTCGTAGTCGAGAGACGAGAAGAAGGGCACGCACTGCTCGTCCAGAGGTCAGTCTACTTCATTAGCGAAGTGCTATCCGAGACCAAAACCCGCTACCCGCAAATCCAGAAGCTGCTATACATGGTGATTCTGACACGGTGGAAGCTGCAACACTACTTCGAGTCTCATTCGGTTTCTGTGGTGTCATCTTTCCCCCTGGGAGAGATCATCCAGAGCCGAGAGGCCTCGGGTAGGATAACAAAATGGGCAGTGGAACTCATGGGAGAAACGCTTTCATTTGCCCCTCGGAAGGCCATAAAATCCCAAATCTTGGCCGACTTCCTGGCTAAATGGACTGACACCCAGTTGCCAACGTCCCCAATCCAGGCCGAACTTTGGACCATGTACTTCGACGGGTCGTTGATGAAAACCGGAGGAGGCGCGGGCTTGCTCTTCATCTCACCTCTCGGAGAACATGTGCGTTACGTACTGCGCCTCCATTTTCCAGCGTCAAACAACGTGGCCGAGTACGAGGCCTTGGTTAATGGACTGCGCATCGCCATCGAGCTAGGGGTTCGGCGCCTCGACGCTCGTGGCGACTCGTAGCTCGTTATTGACCAAGTCATGAAGAACTCTCACTGCCACGACCAAAAAATGGAGGCCTACTGTGACGAAGTTTGGCGCTTGGAAGATAAGTTCTACGGGCTGGAGCTCAACCATGTTGCTCGATGGTACAATGAAACCGCAGATGAGCTGGCAAAAATAGCCTCGGGGCGAACGACGGTTCCCCCGAATGTCTTCTCCAGGGATATATAGCAGCCATCCATCAAAATCGACGATGCGCCTGAATCCAAGGAGACCTCGGCCCAGCCCGAGGTACCCTCGGCCGCCGACGGTGAGGCCCTGCGCGTCAAGGGAGAGCAGGACGGGGTTACGCCAAACCTGAACTGGCAGACCCCGTACTTGGAATATCTCCTCTGAGGAGAACTGCCCCTCAACAAGGCCGAAGCCCGGCGACTGGCTCGGCGTGCCAAGTCGTTCGTTTTGCTGGGTGATGAAAAGGAGTTGTACCACCGCAGCCCCTCAGGTATTCTCCAACGATGCATATCCGTCGCCCAAGGACAGGAGCTGTTGCAAGAAATACACTCGGGGGCTTGCGGTCACCATGCGGCGCCTCGGACCCTCGTAGGAAACGCCTTCCGACATGGCTTCTACTGGCCGACCGCGGTGGCCGACGCCACTAGGATTGTACGCTCCTGCCGAGGGTGTCAATTCTACGCAAGACAAACACACCTGCCTGCTCAGGCTCTACAAACGATACCTATCACTTGGCCTTTCGTTGTATGGGGTCTGGACCTCGTCGGTCCTTTGCAGAAGGCACCCGAGGGCTTCACGCACCTGCTGGTCGCCATCGACAAATTCTTCAAATGGATCGAAGTCCGACCCTTAGCCAGCATCAGGTCCGAGCAGGCGGTGGCGTTCTTTACGAATATCATCCACCGCTTTGGGGTCCCAAACTCAATCATCATTGACAACGACACGTAGTTCACTGGGAAAAAGTTCCTAGACTTCTGTGAAGACCACCACATCCGTGTGGACTAGGCCGCTGTAGCTCACCCAATGACGAATGGGCAAGTGAAGCGCGCCAATGGCATGATTTTGCAGGGACTAAAGCCGAGGATCTACAATGACCTCAACAAGTTTGGCAAGCGATGGATAAAAGAGCTACCCTCGGTGGTTTGGAGTCTGAGGACGACGCCAAGCCGGGCCACGGGCTTCTCGCCGTTTTTCCTAGTCTATGGGGCCGAGGCCATCTTACCCACGGACTTGGAATACGGTCCCCGAGGACAAAGGCTTACGACGACCGAAGCAACTAGGCCAGCCGAGAAGATTCATTGGACTAGCTAGAAGAAGCTCGGGACGTAGCCTTGCTACACTCAGCGCGGTATCAGTAGTCCCTACGACGCTACCACGCCCGAAAGATTTGGCCCCGAGGCTTCCAGGTGGGAGATTTGGTGCTTCGGCTACGACAAGACGCCCGAGGGTGCCACAAGCTCACCCCTCCCTGGGAAGGGCCATTCATCATCGCCAAAATTTTGAAGCCCGGGACATACAAGCTGGCCAATGATCAAGGCGAGGTCTACAACAATGCTTGGAACATCGAACAGCTACGTCGCTTTTACCCTTAAAATGTTTCAAGTCGTTTATGTACCTCGGTCCCTTTACATGTACAAATGAAAAGTCTAGCTGTCAAGGGAGGATCGGCCTTGCCTCAGCAAAAACCGACCCTCCCTCGGCGGCTAAAAGGGGGGAACCCCCTCTGCGTCAACATTTTCCTCGAAAAAGTTTTCCACCAAAACGCCTTTTGACTATGTCGATAGCGGAATCCCAAAAACGAGCGACTGAGACCTTGAACGGCAAGGCCGATCGAGCCGAGGGACTCCTACGCCTCCAGGATACGGATACCTCACTCGTCACCTTCCATGAAAGGTGGCTCACGCTCGGACAAGGGATTTTGCTACCGAACAAGTCCTAACTGAAAGGGAAATAGGATCAAACCTTTTCCATATGAATTTTGGTGGTTGAATTGCCCAACACAAATTATTGGACTAACTAGTTTGCTCTAGATTATGAGTTCTACAGGTGCCAAAGGTTCACAACAAACCAATACAAGTCAAAAGAAAGGGCTCAAACAAAGGCAGCAAAAGACAACCGAAGTGTGCCCTGGTCTGGCGCACCGGACTGTCCGGTGCACCACCGGACAGTGTCCGGTGCACCAGGGAATCCAACTCCGAACTTGCCACCTTCGGAAATTCTGGGAGCCGCTCCGCTATAATTCATCGGACTGTCCGGTGTAGCACCAGACTGTCCGGTGTGCCAGCGGAGCAACGGCTACTTCGCGCAACGGTCGTCTACAGAGGAATTAAATGTGCTACAGTGCGCGCCTGCGCGCGCAGAAGTCAGAGCAGGCGCTAGAAGGCACACCGGACAGTCTACAGGACCTGTCCGGTGCACCACCAGACTGTCCGGTGGCCCCACAAGTCAGAGCTCCAACGGTCGAACCCAAAAGACCGGGTGACGTGGCTGGCACACCGGACAGTGTCCGGTGGCGCACTAGACTGTCCGGTGCGCCCGTCGACAGCAGCCTCCACCAACGGCTACTTTGGTGGTTGGGGCTATAAATACCCCCAACCACCCACATTCATAACATCCAAGTTTTTCAGACTTCCTACACCTTACAAGAGCTATAGCATTCAATACAAGACACACCAAAGAGATCAAATCCTCTCCAAGTCCAAAGATCATTCCAAACAAATTAGTGACTAGAGAGAGTGACTTGTGTTCATTTGAGCTCTTGCGCTTGGATTGCTTTTCTTCCTCATTCTTTCTTGTGATCAACTCAATTGTAACCGAGGCAAGAGACACCAATTGTGTGGTGGTCCTTGCGGGGACTTAGTGTCCCATTTGATTGAGAAGAGAAGCTCACTCGGTCTAAGTGACCGTTTGAGAGAGGGAAAGGGTTGAAACAGACCCGGTCTTTGTGACCACCTCAATGGGGAGTAGGTTTGCAAGAACCGAACCTCGGTAAAACAAATCACCGTGTCTCACTCTTTGTTTGCTTGTGATTTGTTTTCACCCTCTCTCTCTCGGACTCGTTTATATTTCTAACGCTAACCCCGACTTGTAGTTGTGCTTAAGTTTGTAAATTTCAGATTCGCCCTATTCACCCCCCTCTAGGCGACTTTCAATTGGTATCAGAGCCCGGTGCTTCATTAGAGCCTAACCGCTCGAAGTGATGTCGGGAGAACACGCCAAGAAGGAGATGGTGACCAGCGACAAGCCCGTTACAAGCCACGGGAAGGCTCCATCGGGAGAGTCCAGTAACAAGGGGAAGGAGAAGGAATCTCCTTCACACAGGTCGCATCGGAGTGGCGAAAAGAAAAAGAAGATGAGGAAGGTGGTCTACTACGAGACCGACTCTTCATCGCCATCCACCTCCGGCTCCGACGCGTCGTCCATAACTTCTAAGCGCCATGAGCGCAAGAAGTTTAGTAAGATTCCCCTACACTACCCTCGCATTTCTAAACGTACTCCATTACTTTCCGTTCCATTAGGCAAACCACCGGTTTTTGACGGTGAAGATTATAACATGTGGAGTGATAAAATGAGGCATCACCTAACCTCACTCCACACTAGTATTTGGAATGTTGTTGAGTTTGGTGTATAGGTACCATCCGTGGGGGATGAGGACTACGATTCGGACGAAGTTGCCCAAATCCGGCACTTCAACTCACAAGCCACCACAATACTCCTTGCCTCTCTAAGTCGAGAGGAGTATAACAAGGTGCAAGGATTGAAGAGCGCCAAAGAGATTTGGGACGTACTCAAAACGGTGCACGAAGGAGATGAGGTGACCAAGATCACCAAGAGGGAGATGATCGAGGGGGAGCTCGGTCGATTCATGCTTCACCAAGGGGAGGAGCCACAAGAGATGTACAACCGGCTCAAGACCTTGGTGAATCAAGTGCACAACCTCGGGGGCACCAAATGGGATGACCATGAGATGGTCAAGGTTATTCTAAGATCACTAGTTTTTCTTAACCCTACTCAAGTACAATTAATTCGTGGTGATCCTAGATACAAACTAATGTCTCCCGAGGAAGTGATAGGTAAATTTGTGAGCTTTGAACTAATGATCAAAGGCTTCAAAAAGATCATCGAGCAAGGCGCATCCTCCTCCGTACCCGAAGCTCAAACCGTTGCATTCAAAGCAACGGAGGAGAAGAAAGAAGATTCTACTCCAAGTAGAATCCCCGTTGACGCCTCCAAGCTCGACAATGAGGAGATGACGCTCATTATCAAGAGCTTCCATCAAATCCTCAAACAAAGGAAAGGGAAAGATTACAAGCCCCGTTCCAAGAAGGTGTGCTACAAGTGTGGTAAACCCGGTCATTTCATTGCTACATGTCCATTATCTAGTGATAGTGACAGGGGCGACGACAAGAAGGGAAAGAGGAGAGAGAAGAAGAGGTACTACAAGAAGAAGGGCGGCGATGCCCACGTTTGCCGGGAGTGGGACTCCGACGAGAGCTCCACCGACTCCTCCTCCGACGAGGACGCTGCCAACATCGCCGTCAACAAAGGGCTCCTCTTCCCCAACGTCGGCCACAAGTTCCTCATGGCAAAGGACGGCAAAAGGAAGAAGGTAAAATCAAAATCCTCAACTAAATATGCAACATCTAGCGATGAGGCTAATTCTAGTGATAATGAGGATGACTTGTTTACTCTGTTTGCCAACTTAAACATGCAACAAAAAGAAAAATTAAATGAATTAATTAGTGCTATTCATGATAAGGATGAACTCTTAGATAGCCAAGAGGACTTCCTAATTAAAGAAAACAAAAAGCATGTTAAGGTGAAAAATGCTTATGCTCTAGAAGTAGAAAAATGTGAAAAATTAATTAGTGAGCTAAGCACTTGCCATGATATTATTTCCAACCTTAGAAATGAGAATGCTAATTTAATTGCTAAGGTTAGGAAGCTTGATGTTTGTGATGATTCAATTGTTAGTCTTAGAAATGATAATGTCAATTTAATTACTAAGATTGATCAATTGAATACCTCTCTTGCTAGCCTTAGGAATGAGAATGAAAAATTGATTGCTAAGGCTAAGGAACTAGATGTTTGCAATGCTTCTATTTCCAATCTTAGAGATGAGAATGATATTTTGCATGCTAAGATTGTTGAATTTAATACTTGCAAACCCTCTACATCTTTCGTTGAGCATGTTACTATTTGCACTAGATGTAGAGATATCAATGTTGATGCTATTCATGATCATCTAGCTTTAATTAAACAACAAAATGATCACATAGCTCAACTTAGTGCTAAAATTAATGAGCATGACTTAGAAAATGAGAAATTTAAATTTGCTAGAAGCATGCTCTATAGTGGGAGACGCCCTGGTATTAAGGATGGCATTGGCTTCCAACAGGGAGACAATGTCAAACTTAATGCCCCGCCTAAAAGATTGTCCAATTTTGTTAAGGGCAAGGCTCCCATGGTTCAGGATAACGAGGGTTACATTTTATACCCTACCGGTTATCCCGAACACAAAATTAGGAGAATTCACTCTAGGAAGTCTCACTCTGGCCCTAATCATGCTTTTATGTATAAGAGTGAGGCATCTAGTTCTAGGCAATCAACCCATGTTAAATTGCCTAAGAAGAAAACTCCTAAAGCATCAAGTGATCATAATGTTTCATTTAGAAATTTTGATGCTTCTCATGTGCTAACTAACAAATTTGACAAGGTAGTTGCAAAGTATGTTGGGGCCAAGCACAAGGGATCAATGACTTGTGTTTGGGTACCCAAAGTTCTTGTATCTAATGTCAAAGGACCCAAAACTGTTTGGGTACCTAAAATCAAGAACTAAATTTGTTTTGTAGGTTTATGCATCCGGGGGCTCAAGTTGGATTATCGACAGCGGGTGCACAAACCATATGACTGGGGAGAAAAAGATGTTCTCCTCCTACGAGAAAAACCAAGACCCCCAACGAGCTATCACATTCGGGGATGGAAATCAAGGTTTGGTCAAAGGATTGGGTAAAATTGCCATATCACCTGACCATTCCATTTCCAATGTTTTTCTTGTAGATTCATTAGATTATAACTTGCTTTCTGTTTCTCAATTATGCAAAATGGGTTACAACTATCTTTTTACAGATATAGGTGTCACTGTCTTTAGAAGAAGTGATGCTTCAGTAGCTTTTAAGGGAGTATTAGAGGGTCAGCTATACTTAGTTGATTTCAATAGAGCTGAACTCGACACTTGCTTAATCGCTAAGACTAACATGGGTTGGCTCTGGCATCGCCGACTAGCCCATGTTGGGATGAAGAATCTTCACAAGCTTCTAAAGGGAGAGCACATTTTGAGACTAACAAATGTGCATTTTGAGAAAGACAGGATTTGTAGCGCATGCCAAGTAGGGAAGCAAGTTGGTGTTCATCATCCACATAAGAACATCATGACGACTGACAGGCCACTTGAGCTCCTCCACATGGACCTATTCGGCCCGATCACTTACATAAGCATCGGCGGGAGTAAGTATTGTCTTGTTATTGTGGATGATTACTCTCGCTTCACTTGGGTATTCTTTTTACAGGATAAATCTCAAACCTAAGAAACTTTGAAAGGATTCTTGAGACGGGCTCAAAATGAGTTCGGCTTGAGGATTAAGAAGATAAGAAGCGACAATGGAACGGAGTTCAAGAACTCACAAATAGAAGGCTTTCTTGAGGAGGAGGGCATCAAGCATGAGTTCTCTTATCCCTACACGCCACAACAAAATGGTGTAGTGGAGAGGAAGAATAGAACTCTATTGGACATGGCAAGGACCATGCTTGATGAGTACAAGACTTCGGATCGATTTTGGGCCGAGGCGGTCAACACCGCCTGCTACGCCATCAACTGATTGTATCTACACCGAATCCTCAAGAAGACATCATACGAACTCCTCACCGGTAAAAAGCCTAATGTTTCATATTTTAGAGTCTTTGGTAGCAAATGCTTTATTCTTGTTAAAAGAGGTAGAAAATCCAAATTTGCTCCTAAGGCTGTAGAAGGCTTTTTACTATGGTATGATTCAAACACAAAGGCATATAGAGTCTTTAACAAGTCCATTTGACTAGTTGAAGTTTCTTGTGACATTGTGTTTGATGAGACTAACGACTCTCAAGTAGAGCAAGTTGATCTTGATGAATTAGATGATGAAGAGGCTCCATGCGTCGCGCTAAGGAACATGTCCATTGGGGATGTGTGTCCTAAGGAATACGAAGAGCCCATTCAAGCACAAGATCAACCATCTTCCTCCATGCAAGCATCTCCTCCAACTCAAGATGAGGATGAGGCTCAAGATGATGAAGAAGAAGATCAAGAAGATGAGCCACCTCAAGAGGAGGGCAATGATCAAGGAGGAGATGCCCATGATCAAGACAAGGAAGATGAGCAAGTTCCAAGGCTGCCACACCCAAGAGTTCACCAAGCAATACAACGAGATCACCCCGTGAACACCATCCTAGGAGATATTCATAAGGGGGTAACTACTCGATGTCGTGTTGCTCATTTTTGTGAACACTACTCGTTTGTTTCCTCTATTGAGCCACACAGGGTAGAGGAAGCACTTCAAGACTCGGATTGGGTGCTGGCGATGCAAGAGGAGCTCAACAATTTTAAAAGGAATGAGGTATGACATTTAGTTCCACGTCCTAACCAAAATGTTGTAGGAACCAAGTGGGTCTTCCGTAACAAACAAGATGAGCATGGTGTGGTGACAAGGAACAAGGCACGACTTGTGGTCAAAGGGTATTCACAAGTCGAAGGTTTGGATTTTGGTGAAACTTATGCACCCGTAGCTAGGCTTGAGTCAATTCGAATATTACTTGCCTATGCTACTCACCATGACTTTAAGCTCTACCAAATGGACGTGAAGAGTGCCTTCCTCAACGGACCTATTAAGGAAGAGGTCTATGTTGAGCAACCTCCCGGCTTTGAAGATAGTGAGTATCCTAACCATGTTTACAAACTCTCTAAGGCGCTTTATGGGCTCAAGCAAGTCCCAAGAGCATGGTATGAATGCCTAAGAGACTTTCTTATCACTAATGGCTTCAAAGTCGGAAAGACCGATCCTACTTTATTCACTAAAACCATTGAGAATGATTTGTTTGTATGCCAAATTTATGTTGATGATATCATATTTGGGTCTACTAACAAATCTATTTGTGAAGAGTTTAGTAGGATCATGATTCAAAAATTCGAGATGTCTATGATGGGGGAGTTAAAGTATTTTCTAGGATTTCAAGTGAAGCAACTCCAAGAGGGCACCTTCATCAGCCAAACGAAGTACATTCAAGATATTCTTACCAAATTTGGAATGAAGGATGCCAAGCCCATCAAGACACCCATGGGAACCAATGGGCATCTCGACCTCGACACGGGAGGTAAATCCGTAGATCAAAAGGTATACCGGTCGATGATAGGTTCTTTACTCTATTTATGTGCATCTCGACCGGACATTATGCTTTCCGTATGCATGTGTGCAAGGTTCCAAGCCGACCCTAAGGAAGTTCACCTTAGGGCCGTGAAGCGAATCTTGAGATATTTAGTCCAAACACTTAATTTTGGTCTTTGGTACCCCAAGGGATCCTCATTTGATTTATTAGGATATTTCGATGCTGATTGGGCAGGGTGTAAGATTAATAGGAAGAGCACATCAGGGACTTGTCAGTTTCTGGGAAGATCCCTGGTGTCTTGGGCTTCAAAGAAACAAAACTCAGTAGCTCTTTCTACCGCCGAAGCCGAGTACATTGCCGCAGGCCATTGTTGCACGCAATTGCTTTAGATGAGGCAAAACCTTAGGGACTATGGCTACAAGTTTAGCAAAGTCCCTCTCCTATGTGACAATGAGAGTGCAATCCGCATGGCAGATAATCCCGTTGAACATAGCCGCACTAAGCACATAGCCATTCGGTATCACTTTCTAAGAGATCACCAACAAAAGGGGGATATCGAGATAGCCTACATAAACACCAAAGATCAATTGGCTGATATCTTTACCAAGCCACTAGATGAGCAATCCTTTACCAAACTTAGAAATAAGCTAAATATTCTTGATTCTAGAAATTTTGATTGATTCTTTGCACACATTGCTCATTTCTATACCTTTGATCATATCTCTTTTATGTCTATGACTAATATGTTTTCAAGTATCATCTTATGCTTAGTCATAGATAGTGAAAGGGAAATGGAGTATTCGGCAAAGAAGGCGCTTCCACTCAACTCCAATTATATTTACCGGTACTCCGCATCGTTCTCCACCTTGGTATAATCTTCACTCATATTTTTGTTTGCCAAAGGAGGAGAAAGGTTAAAAGGGCTTGTATTTCACTCACAAGTATCCGTTTTTGGCGATTCATGCCAAAGGGGGAGAAAGTATGAGTCCAAAGCAAAAGGACCGCACCACCACCAAATTTTAAAAATGAAGTTTTCAAATTGATATCTTATTGTGTTCAAAAGGGGAGAAAATAGTATTTTCAAAACTTGCAAAACCCTCTTGAACACTAAGAGGAGAATTTTATTTAGGGGGAGTTTTGTTTCAAGTCAAAGGAAAAGCATTTGAGACAGGGGGAGAAAATTTCAAATCTTGAAAATGCTTTCTTCAAATCTTATTCATATACCTTTGACTATTTGCAAAATGATTTTGAAAACAATGTTACAAAGGATTTACAAAAACAAAACTCGTGGTGCAAACGTGGTCCAAAATTTTAAATAAGAAGAAAAACCATCCATGCACATCTATTTGAATAAATATATTGGTTTCAATTCCAAGCAACCTTTGCACTTACATTATGCAAATTAGTTCAATTCTGCACCTTTATACTTGCTTTGGTTTGTGTTGGCATCAATCACCAAAAAGGGGGAGATTGAAAGGGAAATAGGGTCAAACCTTTTCCATATGAATTTTGGTGGTTGAATTGCCCAACACAAATTATTGGACTAACTAGTTTGCTCTAGATTATGAGTTCTACAGGTGCCAAAGGCTCACAACAAACCAATACAAGTCAAAAGAAAGGGCTCAAACAAAGGGAGCAAAAGACAATCGAAGTGTGCTCTGGTCTGGCGCACCGGACAGTGTCCGGTGCACCACCGGACAATGTCCGGTGCACTAGGGAATCCAACTCCGAACTTGCCACCTTCGGGAATTATGGGAGCTGCTCCGCTATAATTCATCGGACTGTCCGGTGTAGCACCGGACTGTCCGGTGTGCCAGCGGAGCAACGGCTACTTCGCGCCAACGATCGTCTGCAGAGGAATTAAATGCGCTACAGTGCGCGCCTACGCGCGCAGAAATCAGAGCAGGCGCCAGAAGGCGCACCGGACTGTCCGGTGGCCCCACAAGTCAGAGCTCCAACGGTCGAACCCTAAAGGCTGGGTGACGTGGCTGGCGCACCGGACTGTCCGGTGCGCCCGTCGACAGCAGCCTCCACCAACGGCTACTTTGGTGGTTGGGGCTATAAATACCCCCAACCACCCACATTCATAGCATCCAAGTTTTTCAGACTTCCTACACCTTACAAGAGCTATAACATTCAATACAAGACACACCAAAGAGATCAAATCCTCTCCCAAGTCCAAAGATCATTCCAAACAAATTAGTGACTAGAGAGAGTGACTTGTGTTCATTTGAGCTCTTGCGCTTGGATTGCTTTTCTTCCTCATTCTTTCTTGTGATCAACTCAATTGTAACCGAGGCAAGAGACACCAATTGTGTGGTGGTCCTTGCGGGGACTTAGTGTCCCATTTGATTGAGAAGAGAAGCTCACTCGGTCTAAGTGACCGTTTGAGAGAGGGAAAGGGTTGAAACAGACCCGGTCTTTGTGACCACCTCAATGGGGAGTAGGTTTGCAAGGACCGAACCTCGGTAAAACAAATCACCGTGTCTCACTCTTTGTTTGCTTGTGATTTGTTTTCACCCTCTCTCTCTCTCGGACTCGTTTATATTTCTAACGCTAACCCCGACTTGTAGTTGTGCTTAAGTTTGTAAATTTCAGATTCGCCCTATTCACCCCCTCTAGGCGACTTTCACTAACGCTCGGGTAGAAAGCGACTTTCATACCATTTCGACTATATCGATAACAGAATCCTTAAAACGAGTGAGAGAGACCTTGAACAGCAAGGCCGACCGAGCCGAGAGACTCCTACGCCTCCGGGATACGGATACCTCACTCATCACCTTTCACGAAGGGTAGCTCATGCTCGGATAAGTGACTCTGCTACCGAACAAGTCCTAATGCTCGAAACAAGAGGAAAGGAAACACACCTTTATAAACTCTGACATTGAAAATGTTTAGGCCTCAGCGACCGCAAGAAACATACGCATACTTAAAACAAACTGTCCCTGCAGGCTCAGACATCGGCAGGGGGAGGAGCAGCACCCTCGGCATCGTTTCCACCCTCGGCAGAATCTGGCCCGGCCTCAGACGGCGACACGGGCGGAAGGACCTCCACCTCGAAGGAGGAAGCCAGCACCGCGCTTGGGCCCTCGACAGCCGCATCAAGCCTCTGGACCTCGACTAAGGCAGCATCCTCTTCGTCGGGTAAGCAGTACCCCTCGCTGACCTGCTCCAAATCCACGTTGTAGTGGGAAGCGAGCACGGCGAAGGCCCGCCTAACGCCGTGGTGCAGCGCCCCGCGGAGTCTGCTGCGCACATGGCCGCCCAAGGCCCGCAGGTGACTCTAGGGGGAGCTACCCGAGGGGACGTCGTCGAGACCAAAGGCCCGGTAGAAAGACGAGATAGCCTCGGACACGGCCACGCGGTCGGCCTCCTTCTGCTCAGCCGCCAGGGAAAGCGCCTTGCAGTTCTTGACGGACTCGTTAAGAGCCGCCTCGAACCCTGCAGACAGCCGGACAACGTTCTTCAGGCACGAGGTGAAGAATGGGGACAGAAACAAAGTCACAAAGCGGGCAAAACATACCTTTGGCCCAGACACGCTGCTGCGAGGCCTTTGCTTGGGCGGACCGAGCAGACCCGATAGCCATGGCCAGGCCCTCCGCAAGGGTCCCGGCCCGAGCGGTCACCTCGGGGTAAAGAAAGAGGGGAACCCCCTCTGCGCTGAAACTTTCCTCGGAAAATTTTTTCTACCAAAACGACTTTCGTGCCTTTCGACCGCATCGATGGCGGAATCCAAAAAACGACAAGAGAGACCTTGAACGGCAAGGCCGACCGAGCCAAGGGACTCCTACGCCTCCAGGATACGGATACCTTACTCGTCTCCTTCCGCGAAAGGTAACTCACGCTCGGATAAGTGATTCTGCTACCGACGAACAAGTCTTAATGCTCGAAATAAGAGGAAAGAAACACGGCTTTACACACAAATACCCAAATATTCAGGCCTCGACAGCCACAGAAAACAAACACACGTACTTGGGATAACTATGCTACGTAGATGTCGGCAGCACCCTCGGCGGCTTTCCCGACCTACAGCATATATCTCAGTACTTGGAGCAATTACATTTTGCTCTTACACTCCCTTACAAATGGGACTCTAGCTCCATTCCCGCAGGAATGAACTACCTCCACACCGGAGGGGCTACAAGACAACGAGCTCCAAGCGGCTCGCCGGCGACCACTGCACCAGCAGCGACAACGACCTCCGCCTCGGGCGGCTAGACAGCAGCAGTGATTGCCTTAGGGCAAACGCTACTGTGAAAAGGCTCTCGTCCCCGTCCCCCGTCCGGGGGCGAGGACAAGCCATTAAAGCCAAAGAGCCGGAGGTCCGCCCGTAGGTAGCACTGACGGTCTCGTCGGCAGAGGCAGCCACCACCTCAGCACCGATGACGGCGGCCACCTGCGCCCCAACGCCGCACCGGCGAATGGCGGCTGCCCCAAAGCGCACCGGCAGGTCCTCACTCCCGTCCTCACCACGGGAGTGAGGACAGGACCGTCCAGGGACGCGGACACCGCCCCCGTGGCGTACGACGTCTTGTACGCTCCCCCGGTGTGGCCGGCGGCGCAGGACGAGCTGTGGACATGGGGGACCTGCGCATGGTGCGACCGTCGCCCGTGCGGTGGACGGACTACCGCACCCTTACCAAGCAGCAGTTGGTAGTTCGCCTCCTCCGCCAGGCTGGTGAACACCCTTCTCCCCCAAATGCTGAAGGAAGAAGTGGGTCGCCAGCCCGTGCGGAAGGCAGGGCCCCAGCTTGGCTTGCCCTTGCCCCCAGCACGGATGATGAACATCCTTGAAGCTGAGGGCAAGGGAGCGGCCATAGCCCGGCTCGCCCTTCCCCGCCACGAAGCTGGCGGTCATCCTCCGGGATGACCATTGGTGGGGGAATGCAGTCGGGCTGCATGATGAAAATCCTTGAAGCTGAGCGATGGCTAATGAGCGCCAACCCCCATGAGGTCGTGCTCCTCCAACAGCAGCAAGAAGAAGGCAAGACCACCGGCATTGCCACAGGCGCAAGCTCTCCGATGGTGAGGTCGCTAGAAAACACCGGCACACCTCATCTGGAGGCCCAGAAGGCGGAGGGGCGCAAAGAAGATGAGAAGAGCAAGGCATGGTTAGTGCCCGGGAGATCGGTCCCTTTTTATAGGCAGATCTCCCCACTTATGCCGTGAAACGTCGTGGGCAAAGTCTCCCCTGACGTGCTCCAGGATTCTCGCCCTGCAACATGGGGGCTAGGTCCCACATGTCATACAAACTGTCCCGCAACGCGAAGATGGCGAACCGCTGCACACGAAGCATGCAACCGCCCCACGGGTAAGTGCTCCTCCATTCTCGTCGAATCCAGCAGTCGAAAGGGTGGGCCGCCACGCCAGAAGCGTGCAACCGCACCACGGTTGTACGCCCTTCCAACTTCATCGCAACTAGCGGTCCAGCATGGAGGCCCGGGCCCACATGTCATGTGACCGACGCGCCGGCTAGTGCGTGCAAAGAAATCGCACCGCCACCTGCGCCAATGCCGCGTCTTCTCGACTGCGGAACCAGTGCTACGACTCGAGGCAGCCCCGCGCGTGACCCAACAGTGCCAACTAAGGGCGACGATCACGGGTCAGTCAGCCAAGGGGATAGGCGCGACAGTTGATATGACCAAAGGCAGACTGGCAGTAATGGCAGCAACAGACATGCGGAAGCAACGATCCAATCACCTACAGGCTCGCATCCTCTCCTGAAGCAGCAGGGGAGCCCTCTCCCACGGCGTAAAGACAATGCACCCGTGTTCCGTTCCTCGAACAACTCGCGCACGCGCAACAGACGCCCCGCGAATCGCCCGTTCTGTCGCATTAACTCCCTGGCAGGGCAAGCGACACCTCTGGCAGGCGAAGCGCGCGCCGTTTCACCTCCGTCATGATGACCGCGTCAAAAAAGGTGCGCCACATTATTTAAATTCATATCCTTTTCCTTTTCCTCTCTCTCTCTCTTGCCACAGGGATCTAGAAAAGGGGATATTCCGAAAGGATCCTTCTCAGCGAAGGAAGCGAGCCCTGAGCCCTCCTACTGATCAGGGGTTCGAAGGTTGCGCCCTCTGGGGTTTGGCAACCGCCCCAGAGCACTCGGGCTCCGAGCCCTTTACTGATCAGGGGTTCGAAGGCTGGCCTCTCGGAAGGGTTCGACAGCCGCCCTAGAGCACGCAGAGTCAGGGATGACCCTGGGTACATCCGTTACATGGCTGAGGCTCGGGCTACGCTCCCGAGGTACCCTAGGACATTTCCGAGACCAGCGGGAACAATTTGTAATGGAATCCCACCGGAGGGAGGCACCGAGCCCTCGGACCCTATCAAA
The DNA here is from genome assembly GCF_902167145.1 of Zea mays. Classification (NCBI taxonomy): domain Eukaryota; kingdom Viridiplantae; phylum Streptophyta; class Magnoliopsida; order Poales; family Poaceae; genus Zea; species Zea mays. The sequence continues at coordinate 180,646,051 of NC_050097.1, read as the reverse complement.
TGGGTCCGGGTCCAGCAAATCCTCTGCAGGTACTTTTGGAGCGCGCCTCTAGGCCACTAGCCGACCCTTATCGAACGAGGCTCGGGCGTCCACTCGGATCACCCGTTAGCAACTCACTGGAAACACCGTGTTCGGTGCCCTCTGAGGGTAACACGGTGCCTTCCCCCCTTCCTCCTTGCGGAAAGGCGACGAAGGGGCGTACAACAAAAGTCGAGACGATCCTTGATCGTCCTCTCGCTCCGTGCAGAGGCTCGGGGGCTGCTCCCGCACCAGGCTACGGCCAAATCGTCGACCACGTCGACAAAACAGCTTAAAAACTCGGAGCCTGATCATGCACCCGGGCTGCGGCCAGGCCGCTTGAGGGAACAACAAGGCCGACCGAGGCATCACAAAAAGAATTAAGACCTTAGAGGAGTAAAACCACTCCTCCGAGGCCTCGGGGGCTACACCCGGCGGGTGCGCTCGCGCGCACCCATCGGAACAAAATGTAACCAAGAAAGGCTGGTCCCCTCGCAAAAATCCGGCAGAACCTCCAAGCGAGTGCCTACACTCCCTTCGAGGCTCGAGGGCTACTGTCGGGTACCGTAATTAGGGGTACCCCCAACACTCCTAAACACGGCGGGAAAACGTCTTCAGAACCAACCATGAACGACTGATAAGCACGGTTCAAGTCAGGACTTCATCTGCCAAGGGACGCGACCCTGCCTCGCCTGAGCCCAGCCTCGGGCGAGAATAGTAGCCCCGGACGGACTCGCGCCTCGCCCGAGGGTCCCCTCAGTCAGCAGACGCACCCCCGTCTCACCCAAGGCTAAGCTCGGGCGAACTTTGTCGTACAGCGACCTCGGCCAAATCGCCTTACCAACCAACCGTATCGCATGCGCATTTAATGCGGGGATCGCCTGACACCTTATCCTGACACGCGCGCCTCAATCGACAAGGTCGAAGTGACCACGGTCACTTCGCCCCTTTACTGACCGATTCTGACAGGAAAATAGCACTGTTCACCCCGTTCCGACTGCTGTGCCGACCACCAGGGAAAGACTAACAACAGTCTTGGCCACTCCCGGGTTCAGCCTCGGGCGCAATAAGGAGCTCCGCCTCACCCGATGAAAGTCGCCTAGAGGGGGGGTGAATAGGGTGAATCTGAAATTTACAAAGTTTAAGCACAACTACAAGCCGGGGTTAGCGTTAGAATTAAAATCGAGTCTAAGAGAGAGGGCAAAAACAAATCACAAGCAAATAAAGAGTGTAACACGGTGATTTGTTTTACCGAGGTTCGGTTCTTGCAAACCTACTCCCCGTTGAGGTGGTCACAAAGACCGGATCTCTTTCAACCCTTTCCCTCTCTCAAACGGTCACTTAGACCGAGTGAGCTTCTCTTCTCAATCAAACGGGACACTAAGTCCCCGCAAGGACCACCACACAATTGGTGTCTCTTGCCTCGGTTACAATTGAGTTGATCACAAGAAAGAATGAGAAAGAAAAGAAGCAATCCAAGCGCAAGAGCTCAAATGAACACAAGTCACTCTCTCTAGTCACTAATTTGTTTTGGAATGATCTTTGGACTTGGGAGAGGATTTGATCTCTTTGGTGTGTCTTGTATTGAATGCTATAGCTTTTGTAAGGTGTAGGAAGTCTGAAAACTTAGATCCAATGAATGGTGGGGTGGTTGGGGTATTTATAGCCCCAACCACCAAACTAGCCGTTTGGTGGAGGTTGCTGTCGAATGGCGCACCGGCCACTGTCTAGTGCGCCAGCCATGTCACCCGACCGTTAGGGTTCGACCGTTGGAGCTTCTGTCTTCTGGGTCACCGGACAGTCCGCTGTTGCACCAGATAGTCACTGTACACTATCCGGTGTGCCTTCTGGCGCTGCTCTGACTGTGGCGTGCACTATAGCGCATTGAATGCGATCTGCAGACGACCGTTGGCGCGAAGTAGCCGTTGCTCCGCTGGCACACCAGACAGTCTGGTGGTGCACCGGACAGTCCGGTGAATTATAGCGGAGTGGCTCCTAGAATTCCCGAGACTGGCAAGTTTGGAGTTGGATTCCCTGGTGCATCGAACACTGTCCGGTGGTGCACCGGACACTGTCCCGTGGCACACTGGACAGTCCGGTGCGCCAGACCAGGGCTGCCTTCGATTGAACTTTGCTCCTTTTGTTTGAACCCTTTCTTTTGACTTGTATTGGTTTGTTGTGAACCTTTGGCACCTGTAGAACATATTTTCTAGAGCAAACTAGTTAGTCCAATAATTTGTGTTGGGCAATTCAACCACCAAAATTCTTATTGGAAAAGGTTTGACCCTATTTCCTTTTCAATCTCTCCCTTTTTGGTGATTGATGCCAACACAAACCAAAGCAAATATAAAAGTGCAGAATTGAACTAGTTTGCATAATGTAAGTGCAAAGGTTGCTTGGAGTTTAAACCAATATACTTATCTCAATAGATGTGCTTGGATGGTTTTCTTCTTTATTAAAATTTTGGACCACATTTGCACCACGAGTTTTGTTTTTGCAAATCCTTTGTGAAATTCTTTTCAAAATCATTTTGCAAATAGTCAAAGGTATATGAATAAGATTGAAGAAAGCATTTTCAAGATTTGAAATTTTCTCCCCCTGTCTCAAATGCTTTTCCTTTGACTAAAATAAAACTCCCCCTAAATAAAATTCTCCTCTTAGTCTTCAAGAGGGTTTTGCAATTTTTTGAAGATACTACTTTCTCCCCCTTTTGAACACAATAAGATATCAAATTGAAAACTTCATTTTTAAATTTGGTGGTGGTGCGGTCCTTTTGCTTTGGGCTCATACTTTCTCCCCCTTTGGCATGAATCGCCAAAAATGGATACTTGTGAGTGAAATATAAGCCCTTGTTCAAACTTTCTCCCCCTTTAGCATACACAAAAATATGAGTGAAGTTTATACCAAAGTGGAGAACAAAGCGGAGTACCGGCAAACACAATTGGAGTTGAGTGGAAGCGCCTTCTTTGCCGACTATTCCATTTCCCTTTCAATACCTATGACTAAGCATAAGATGATACTTGAAAACACATTAGTCATAGACATAAAAAGAGATATGATCAAAGGTATATAAATGAGCTATGTGTGCAAGAATTCAATCAAAATTCCTAGAATCAAGAATATTTAGCTCATTCCTAAGTTTGGTAAAAGATTGCTCATCGTAAAGATATCGGCCAATTGATCTTTGGTGTTTATATAGGCTATCTCGATATCCCCCTTTTGTTGGTGATCTCTCAGAAAGTGATACCGAATGGCTATGTGCTTAGTGCGGCTGTGTTCAACGGGATTATCCGTCATGCGGATTGCACTCTCATTGTCACATAGGAGAGGGACTTTGCTAAACTTGTAGCCATAGTCCCTAAGGGTTTGCCTCATCCAAAGCAATTGCGCGCAACAATGGCCTGCGGCAATGTACTCGGCTTTGGCGGTAGAAAGAGCCACAAAATTTTGCTTCTTTGAAGCCCAAGACACCAGGGATCTTAATAGAAACTGACAAGTCCCTGATGTGCTCTTCCTATTAATCTTACACCCTGCCCAATCAGCATCGGAATATCCTAATAAATCAAATGAGGATCCCTTGGGGTACCAAAGACCAAACTTAGGTGTTTGAACTAAATATCTCAAGATTCGCTTCACGGCCCTAAGGTGAACTTCCTTAGTGTCGGCTTGGAACCTTGCACACATGCATACTGAAAGCATAATGTCCGGTCGAGAAGCACATAAATAGAGTAAAGAACCTATCATCGACCGATATACCTTTTGATCTACGGATTTACCTCCCGTGTCGAGGTCGAGATGCCCATTTGTTCCCATGGGTGTCTTGATGGGCTTGGCATCCTTCATCCCAAACTTGGTTAGAATGTCTTGAATATACTTTGTTTGGCTAATGAAGGTGCCCTCTTTGAGTTGCTTCACTTGAAATCCTAAGAAATACTTTAACTCCCCCATCATAGGCATCTCGAATTTTTGAATCATGATCCTACTAAAATCTTCACAGGTAGATTTGTTAGTAGACCCAAATATGATATCATCAACATAAATTTGGCATACAAACAAATCATTCTCAACAGTTTTAGTGAATAAAGTAGTATCGGCTTTTCCGACTTTGAAGCCATTAGTGATAAGAAAATCTCTTAGGCATTCATACCATGCTCTTGGGGCTTGCTTGAGCCCATAAAGCGCCTTAGAGAGTTTGTAAACATGGTTAGGATACTCACTATCTTCAAAGCCGGGAGGTTGCTCAACATAGACCTCTTTCTTAATAGGTCCGTTGAGGAAGGCACTCTTCACGTCCATTTGGTAGAGCTTAAAGTCATGGTGAGTAGCATAGGCAAGTAATATTCGAATTGACTCAAGCCTAGCTACGGGTGCATAGGTTTCTCCAAAATCCAAACCTTCGACTTGTGAATACCCTTTGGCCACAAGTCTTGCCTTGTTCCTTGTCACCACACCATGCTCATCTTGTTTGTTACAGAAGACCCACTTGGTTCCTACAACATTTTGGTTAGGACGTGGAACTAAATGCCATACCTCATTCCTTTTAAAATTGTTGAGCTCCTCTTGCATTGCCAGCACCCAATCTGAATCTTGAAGTGCTTCCTCTACCTTGTGTGGCTCAATAGAGGAAACAAACGAGTAGTGTTCACAAAAATGAGCAACACGAGATCGAGTGGTTACCCCCTTATGACTGTCTCCTAGGATGGTGTTCATGGGGTGATCTCGTTGGATTGCTTGGTGGACTCTTGGGTGTGGCAGCCTTGGAACTTGCTCATCCTCCTTGTCTTGATCATTTGCATTTCCCCCTTTATCATTGCCATCTTCTTGAGGTGGTTCATCTTCTTGATCTTCTTCTTCATCATCTTGAGCCTCATCCTCATCTTGAGTTGGTGGAGATGCTTGCATGGAGGAGGATGGTTGATCTTGTGCTTGAATGGGCTCTTCGGATTCCTTAGGACACACGTCCCAAATGGACATGTTCCTTAGCGCGACGCACGGAGCTTCTTCATCATCTAATTCATCAAGATCAACTTGCTCCACTTGAGAGCCGTTAGTCTCATCAAACACAATGTCACAAGAAACTTCAACTAGTCTAGTGGACTTGTTAAAGACTCTATATGCCCTTGTGTTTGAATCATATCCTAGTAAAAAGCCTTCTACAACCTTAGGAGCAAATTTGGATTTTCTACCTCTTTTAACAAGAATAAATCATTTGCTACCAAAGACTCTAAAATATGAAACATTGGGCTTTTTACCAGTGAGGAGTTCGTATGATGTCTTCTTGAGGATTCGGTGTAGATACAACCAGTTGATGGCGTAGCAAGCGGTGTTGACCGCCTCGGCCCAAAACCGATCCGAAGTCTTGTACTCATCAAGCATGGTCCTTGCCATGTCCAAAAGAGTTCTATTCTTCCTCTCCACTACACCATTTTGTTGTGGTGTGTAGGGAGAAGAGAACTCATGCTTGATGCCCTCCTCCTCAAGAAAGCCTTCTATTTGTGAGTTCTTGAACTCCGTCCCATTATCGCTTCTAATTTTCTTGATCCTCAAGCCAAACTCATTTTGAGCCCGTCTCAAGAATCCCTTTAAGGTCTGTTGGGTTTGAGATTTTTCCTGTAAAAAGAATACCCAAGTGAAGCGAGAATAGTCATCCACAATAACTAGACAGTACTTACTCCCGCTGATGCTTATGTAAGCTATCGGGCCGAATAGGTCCATGTGGAGGAGTTCCAGTGGCCTATCAGTCATCGTGATGTTCTTGTGTGGATGATGAACACCAACTTGCTTCCCTGCTTGGCATGCGCTACAAATCCTGTCTTTCTCAAAATGCGCATTTGTTAGTCCCAAAATGTGCTCTCCCTTTAGAAGCTTGTGAAGATTCTTCATCCCAACATGGGCTAGTCGGCGATGCCAGAGCCAACCCATGTTAGTCTTAGCTATTAAGCAAGTATCGAGTTCAGCTCTATTGAAATCCACTAAGTATAGCTGACCCTCTAATACTCCCTTAAAAGTTATTGAATCATCACTTCTTCTAAAGATAGTAACACCTGTATCGCTAAAAAGATAGTTGTAGCCCATTTTACATAATTGTGAAACGGAAAGCAAGTTGTAATCTAAAGAATCTATAAGAAAAACATTGGAAATAGAATGGTCAGGTGATATAGCAATTTTACCCAATCCTTTGACCAAACCTTGATTTCCATCTTCGAATGTGATAGCTCGTTGGGGATCTTGGTTTTTCTCATAGGAGGAGAACATCTTTTTCTCCCCAGTCATATGGTTTGTGCACCCGCTGTCAATGATCAAACTTGAGCCCCCGGATGCATAAACCTACAAAACCAATTTAGTTCTTGATTTTAGGTACCCAAATGGTTTTGGGTCCTTTGACATTAGATACAAGAACTTTGGGTACCCAAACACAAGTTTTTGATCCCTTCTGTTTGCCCCCAACATACTTGGCAACTACCTTGCCTGATTTGTTGGTTAGCACATAAGAAGCATCAAAAGTTCTAAATGAAACATTATGATCATTTGATGCTTTAGGAGTTTTCTTCTTAGGCAATTTAGCATGGGTTGATTGCCTAGAACTAGATGCCTCACTCTTATACATAAAAGTATGATTAGGACCAGAGTGAGACTTCCTAGAGTGAATTCTCCTAATTTTGTGTTCGGGATAACCGGCAGGGTATAAAATGTAACCCTCATTATCCTGAACCATGGGAGCCTTGCCCTTAACAAAATTGGACAATCTTTTAGGTGTGGCATTAAGCTTGACATTGTCTCCCTGTTGGAAGCCAATGCCATCCTTAATGCTAGGGCGTCTCCCACTATAGAGCATGCTTCTAGCAAATTTAAATTTTTCATTTTCTAAGTCATGCTCATTGATTTTGGCATTAAGTTGAGCTATGTGATCATTTTGTTGTTTAATTAAAGCTAGGTGATCATGAATAGCATCAACATTAATATCTCTACATCTAGTGCAAATAGTAACATGCTCAACGGAAGACGTAGAGGGTTTGCAAGTATTAAATTCAACAATCTTAGCATGCAAAATATCATTCTCATCTCTAAGATTGGAAATAGTAACATTGCAAACATCTAGTTCCTTAGCCTTAGCAATCAATTTTTCATTCTCATTCCTAAGGCTAGCAAGAGAGGTATTCAATTGATCAATCTTAGCAATTAAATTTGCATTATCATTTCTAAGACTAACAATTGAATCATCACAATCATCAAGCTTCCCAACCTTAGCAACTAGATTGGCATTCTCATTTCTAAGGTTGGAAATAATATCATGGCAATTGCTTAGCTCATTAGTTAATTTTTCACATTTTTCTACTTCTAGAGCATAAGCATTTTTAACTTTAACATGCTTTTTGTTTTCTTTAATTAGGAAGTCCTATTGGCTATCCAAGAGTTTATCCTTATCATGAATAGTGCTAATCAATTCATTTAATTTTTCCTTTTGTTGCATGTTTAAGTTGGCAAAGAGAGTAAATAAATCATCCTCATCATCACTAGAATTAGCCTCGTCACTAGATGTTGCATATTTAGTGGAGGATTTGGATTTCACCTTCTTCTTTTTGCCGTTCTTTGCCATGAGGCATTTGTGGCCGACGTTGGGGAAGAGGAGCCCTTTGTTGACGGCGATGTTGGCGGCGTCCTCGTCGGAGGAGGAGTCGGTGGAGCTCTCGTCGGAGTCCCATTCCCGGTAAACATGGGCATCGCCGCCCTTCTTCTTGTAGTACCTCTTCTTTTCTCTCCTCTTTCCCTTCTTGTCGTTGCCCCTGTCACTATCACTAGAAATTGGATATTTAGCAATGAAATGACCGGGCTTACCACATTTGTAGCACACTTTCTTGGAACGGGGCTTGTAATCTTTCCCCTTCCTTTGTTTGAGGATTTGACGGAAGCTCGTGATGATGAGCGCCATCTCCTTATTATCGAGCTTGGAGGCGTCAATGGGGATTCTACTTGGAGTAGAATCTTCTTTCTTCTCCTCCGTTGCTTTGAATGCAACGGGTTGTGCTTCGGGTACAGAGGAGGATGTGCCTTGCTCGATAATCTTTTGGGAGCCTTTGATCATTAGTTCTGTTGGCACTTGCTCTCCTGAGCGAGTTGATCCAATAGGGGAGTAAAAGTGGTGTCAACGAGGCTACAACGCGAGATGGCAATAGCTCTGTTAACCTAGCCTCTCAAGGGCACTGTGCGGGGGTATTTATAGGTATCTGAGTGCCCAGCGTCCAGCGTTAAGGACGCATGTGCCCTCAGGCACCTAGGTTATCCCCGAAATATTCCCATAAAGCAGGGTTACAGACCGTAATTACAGGGAGACCTTGACAAATTAGGTCCGTAATGCGTAGCTGCCACGCAGGGCCTGTTACAGTGGGCCGGATCATACGTGGGCCTCCATGTTGAGCGAGGTCGCAAGATGAGACGACCTCGTCACAAGCCTTCGTCCGACGACGTGTGGGACGAAGGGTAGGTCTGCCCGTCGTCTTGCCTTCGTTGGTGCAGCGAGGTCGGCAAAGGCATCGAGCGAAGGGTGGCGTTTTCGCCTTCGCCCCAACATTTGCCCTCCGAGGGACCAGTTCGACTAAGTCATCTGGTGCCGAAGACGTCGCTAGATGGTGGAGACGCTGGCCTCGCTCGAAGTGGTTCCGTGGGGGTTTGTGAGATGACCGTTGATTGACGCCGTACTGTTGGATTGTGGGTTTCCCGAAGCGTCGCGCTCTGTGTATAAAAGGGGGCGGGGGCGGCGCGTTTTGAACTTTATCTTTCCGCGCTCCGCAAAAACCCTAACCGCCTTTTCAAACCGCTCGCTGCTCGTCTGCCCTCCTTGCTCTTGCTCGTCGGGGATCTGGCCCGTGTGAAGCAGACCGCCCGCCGCCGCCGACGGTACGTAGTGATGCCGTCCTCTTCCTCTTCTGCTGCCGCTACACCACCGGTCGGCGCGTCGTCCGGGGAGACGCTGAGCAATGTGGCGGCGGAGGAGTTGCGCGCCGGTGACACAGTGGAGTTCGGTGTGTCGCGGATGTCCTTGGTCCGCGTGCAAGACATGCAACAGCTTGGTTATTTCGGCGGCGGAGTGGCACGTGTCCCGGGGACGGAGGAGGTCCCCAAGCCAGAAGGCGAGTTGGTTGTGTTCGAGGCTTTTTTTGCTGCTGGCCTTCGTCTGCCCGCACATTGATTTGTGGGAGAAGTCCTGCGTAGGTTCAACGTCCAGGTCCACCAGCTGACGCCAAATGCCGTGGTGGCTCTGGCAAAATATGTCTGGGCAATGACTTCGTACGGCGGGCAGCCCTCAGTCAAAGTCTTCGCGAAGCATTATTGTCTGCACTGGCAGAAAAGGAAAATCGGAAATAAGATTGCTCAATTTGGATCTTGCACGTTTACGCCGAAGACGGGCAAGACTTCGATGGAGGTCGTTGAGTTGGTTCCCTGTGCCCGCAATAAATGGGGCAACTGGTGGGAATTTTGGTTCTATGTTGCCGAAGGCACAATCGAAGACCATCCGGGGCTCCCCGTGGCCGAGATGTGTTCGCATTATTATTCAGCATACCTGCGGTTTGAAGTAGCGGAGGAGGATGCAGACGAAGGGGCCCTACGGTGCGCGGCCGGCCTGAGTAGCGGGCGCGATCTGGTTGAGGAGTTTGTCGCGTATGGGGTGTGGCCCTTGGCACATGGCTGGGCGCTGGGCGAAGTATGCCCTCGCCAGATGCCTTCCCGTGGCGGGATGCTAGTGCGGAGTCCCGCCTTCGCACTAGATTTGCATGGCCGAGATCCCGCCGCATTCGTGCGTGAGGCGGAGGATGGGGCGGCGCGGATAGTTGGTCGTTATGTGCCGAAGACGGAGGGCCAGCGTAGTTGGGATATACGCGGATCCAATGATCGCTTGAATAGGGTCTTCGAGTTGAACCGTCTGCCGTATGGCGGTTATCCCGGTCAAGACGATGTCGATCACCGCGGGAAGAAACCGGTGGCAGAGACAGAAGACGACCCCGCGCCGGCGGCCACCCCATCCACTAAGAAGAGGAAGCTAGGTACTATGATGGGACGACTGGGGGTCTCCGATAGTTTTGCTATGGAGCTGATGGGGACATGCGCGGCCCCCGGGGGAAGGATGTCTTCGCCCGAGCTCCGGGAGTCTTTGGCGCGGATGCTGAAGGTTACCGGGGGTTGGTGGCCTAAGAACGTTCCTATCCCCCGTGCGGCCGGCGAAGACTTTTTTACATCTCGCATGGTTCGTGACTTGAGAGTGTTTCCTTATGGACAGAATATTTTTGCTGTTGTGTCGGCAGTGATGGACAAGGATCATCAGGAGGCTGTGCAAAAACGTCGGGCGGTCATCAGGCTGCCCGAGGCTAGGCCGAAGAGGGCGCGGGGGACTGCGAAGGCTGCCGCCTCCAGCGGTAGCCAGCCGACGCTGGCGGCGAAGTCGGCCGCCCCTGGGTCCGGCAAGGTGCCGGATGTGGTGAAGGCAGTCGGTGCCGGCGTAGCCAAGTCTGCCTCGGCCGGAGCCGCGAAGGCCCGAGACTTGCCTTCGCCGGCGAAGCGCGTTGCCGATTTCGGCACTGATATTAGTGTGGAGGATTATCTCACTGGTAAGTCGTTGGCCCGAGTTTTTTTTACTGTTGATACTTTGTAGGATCGAGCGAGGGGCAACTTGTTGTTGTTCCGCCCACAGTGGCGACCACGGTGTCTGCCACGGTGCCTGGGGCGAAGGGTAGCGCTCTCAGCGCTGGCGGTGAGATTTCGGCGCTCACCGCCATCAAAGACGAAGCGGGCACTGTGTCCCGCCGGCTGAGGGAGGCGTCGCAGCGGCTGAGTCAGGTAGTTGGGCTAGACTTCGGTTTTTACCGGTTTCGTTGGGATTGTGGACTTATGTTTGTCTTTTAGGCGGCTAACTTCACTGACCGCGTGGCGTCGGGGGCCCTTACGGCAGCTGTGTCTGCCGAAGTTGAGAGACTTCGGGCGCAGCATGCTGACGCTGTCCGGGAGAAGTCGACCGCCGATAGAAAGTGCCGCAAGCTGATGGAGAAGGTGGCCGCGCTGGAAGGCGAGAGGACTGACCTCCGGCGCCAGCTGGCGGAGGAGAGGAGGGAGGCTAATCAGGCCCTCGCCAAGGCGCAGGCGGCGCAGGCGGAGGCCAATCTGGCGCGGGTGGAGGGTAGTCTCGCCAGCCAGCACGCCGAGGAATGGGAGACGCGGTTCAACGCGCTGCAGGCCCGCATGGAGAGGACCGAGGCCTCGATGCGCTCGAAAGTTGAGCGGACGCGCAAACAGCTCATGGACTCATACCGCGAGTTGGGCACGCGGACCGCTGACTTCGAAGTGCCCGACCGAGAGTCAGGCCTTCGCTGCCTCGAGTGGCTGCAAGAGGAGTTGTTGGCCCTCCCGACCATCGTGGAGGGATTTATGTCCTTTGCTTCCCTGGTCACCTGCGAAGGGGCGATGAACGCGCTGTCCCGTGAAGGGTGCAGTCACTATGAGGTCTTCGGCCGATCTGATGAGGATTTCGAGCGCGAAATTTACAAGGTCGAGGACCCTGTGGTGAAGGAATCCGCGGGAGCCCTTTTTGACCGGATGTGGGGCCCCCATGGCTAGGAGGTGGTGAGGGAGCGGTCCGACCGGGCGAGGGATCAGGTAATGTTTATCTTTTGTTTAGTGTTGTTGGATGTGGGTTATGCGTGGGCTTGCTGAATCGGTGTGTTGTGTTGCAGACGGCGCGTGATGAGAGAGTGGAGGACTTCGGAGCTTTAAACAGCGCGCGGCCTGAAGCGGAGTCGAGCCCGGTGGCACCGCCCCCGGAAACCGTCGAAGGCCCCCTCGCTGCCCCTGTGGCTACTGTGTTCGGTGGTGGCTCGTCGCCAACCGCTGTGCCGAGGGCTGATGATCCCCCGAAGACGGCGATGGAGCCGGCAGCGGAGGATCCCACGACGGCTGGGCCTTCGCAGGTGGCTTAGTGGGTGTGGGTAGTTAGGGAATTTTGTATATGTTGTTGAACCTTGGTTGCTGCGCAGGTTCAAGGTTTTGGGCCTGCGCACGCAACCACCACTGCTAATTTTTTGGCGGCTTCGACTGTGGATGCTGGGAATGAATCAGATGAGTCTGCTTCTAAGTTTTCTGACTTTGGTGACTCTGGGAGTTTGGTTGAGTGGACGGAAGAGTCGTCGGATGAGGACTTGGATTACTTTGCGGCCTTGGATGTGGCAGCGGCGGAGGCTTCGCCGCGTGCTGCGGATGCTGAAGTTGTGCCTAGTCCGAGCGCTGGGCGCAGGCAGCGAAGGGCGGTTGCGAAGCGTAGAGTGAGTGAGGTGGATGGCGGTCGGCTCCGAGTGGGCAGGGCTGTCAAGCAGGAATTGTTGTCCTCGTCGGCCGTTGCTAGTGTAGGTGAGGGGGAGTTGCGAAGTCTTTTTGAGGGTGAGGAGCTTAGGATAATGCTTTTTAACTATAGGGAGATGGGAATCATTCCGAAGGTTGAACCGATGTAAGGTGTGATGCCCTCGCTGTACATATGTAACTATAATTTGTATGATGAGGTTATGCGCCTGCGCGCATCCGGCTATGCTTGTAAAGGCGTTGCGCGCTTGGTCTAGTACGTTTATTATGTTGGTCTGGCGTGCCTATAGTCAGTCTTTGCGTGGACAGTTTGGTGTAGGGTTTAGCACGGGTAGTCTTTTGAGGAAGACTTCGATTTTTCGCACTTGTTGCGTTAGTCCGGCTGCACCCTTAGGCGACTTTTGCACGGATAGTCTTTTTGAGGAAGACTTCGATTTTTCGCGCTTGTTGCGCTAGTCCGGCTGCACCCTTAGGCGACTTTTGCACGGATAGTCTTTTTGAGAAGACTTCGAATTTACGCACTTGTTGTGCTAGTCCGGCTGCACCCTTGGGCGACTTTTGCATGGATAGTCTTTTTGAGAAGACTTCACATTTACGCACTTGTTGTGCTAGTCCGGCTGCACCCTTAGGCGACTTTTGCACGGATAGTCTTTTTGAGAAGACTTCGCATTTACACACTTGTTGTGCTAGTCCAGCTGCACCCTTAGGCGACTTTTGCATGGACTGTCGCACGCGAGGGGTAGCCATCGCTGACCCTCGCGGTGACTTTTGTGTCGGTCAAATGTCGAAGACCGTTTAGTCGGTCTTTTTCGACGTAGTTTTTGCGGGGGATTTTTCGCGTGTATATTACATGGCTCCGCCTCGTTAAAAACCTCACCCCCGAGAGGAAAAGAGTGCGGGCCGGCTGAAAACTGTTCTGCGGATTACAAGGGCGAATTGGCCCTGAGGAGTTAAACAAAAAAATTTGCGAAGATTATCAATGTTCCAAGAATGTTCTAAGTCTTCGCCGGATGGAGTTGTGAGTCTGTACGCACTGGGGGACGCCTTCGTCTTGACGATGAAGGGGCCCTCCCACTTCGGCTCCAACTTGCCCCGGGACTCTGTCCGAGCTGTCCGGACGAGTACGAGGTCTCCTTCATTGAACTCCCTCGGGATGACTGTGTGGTCGCGCCATGCTTTTGTCTGGGCTTGGTATTTGTCCAGAGCCTATAGGGCGAAGACACGGTCTCCGTCGATGAGGTCCTTCGAAGTTGGCTCGTCTACGTCGGGGACGGCCGACGCGACTGTCCGAGGCGACCCATGTTTTATTTCTTGCGGAGTCATAGCCTCCGATCCGTATAGAAGGCGGAAAGGGGTGAACCCAGTCGCCCTGCACTCAGTTGTGTTCAGCACCCAGACCACTTCGGGTAACAGGTCAGGCCACTTGCCTTTTTTGTCGTCGAGGAGCATTTTCTTGGCGGCTGTGAAAATTTTGCCGTTGGCGCGCTCCACGACTCCGTTGGACTGAGGGTGGTACACGGAGGCGAAGGCAAGCTTGGTGCCGATGGAGAAGCAGAAATCTTTGAAGTCTTGGTTGTCGAACTGCTTGCCGTTGTCGATCGTGAGTTCGGACGGGACTCCGAAGCGGCAAACAATATTTTGCCAGAAGAATTTCTGGGCTGTCTTCGATGTGATAGTGGATACTGCCCTCGCTTCAATCCATTTGGTGAACTATTCAACGGCGACGAAGGTGAACTTGAGGTTCCCCTGAGCCGTGGGTAGGGGCCTGACAATGTCCAGGCCCCAGCGCTGAAGAGGCCACGTGTGGGCGATTAGCTTCGTGAACTGCGAAGGGCGTCCTGAGCGTGGGGAAAATTTCTGACATGCTTCGCAGGACCTCACGACCTGATTTGCGGCGCAAATCATGGCAGGCCAGTAGAAACCTTGGCGAATCACCTTTGCCGCTAGGGCCCTAGGCCCTGCGTGGGAGCCGCAAGTCCCGCTGTGGACTTCGTGCAGAATTTGGACGCCTTCGGTCTCGGTGACACACTTAAGCATCGGCTGACTGACCCCCTTCTTGTAAAGTTGGCCCTCGATCAGTGCGAAGTCCCGGCTTCGGTGTTTGAGGCGCTTGGCCTCATTGTTGTCGGTTGGATGATAGTACCCCTGCAGGTACAGGGTTATTGGTGCCCGCCAGTCTTCGGTCATGATGAGGTTGACTATGCGGTGGCCCTCGCTGTCATTGGTTATTTGGAGCCCTTCAGGGCTGCGGACGGCTGGCGTGCCGATGACGTGATAGAACACGTCGAAGGGTAGGGCCTCGCCCCTGGTGGCTGCATTGGCTAGTGCATCGGCCTCCTCATTCTTGGCTCGGTCCACGTGCTGCAACGTGAAACCCTTGAATTGTCTTTCGAGGCTGCGGATGGCCGCGAGGTACTGCATGAGTGTGGGGTCCTTCGCTGCATAATCTTTTTCGACCTGGCCGGCGACTACCTTGGAATCTGTTCTGATGATACAGGTGGTGAAACCGAGTGCCCTTAGCTTGCGAAGGCCGAGGATGACAGCCTCGTATTCTACTATGTTGTTGGTGCACCTATCAGACTCCAAAGCAAAGCTGAGGCGTGCTGCGTATTTGTGCTTAATCCCAGTGGGCGAAGTAATGACTGCAGCGGCGCCTGCCCTCGCATGGCACCATGCGCCGTCACAATGGATTGTCCACACTTTTTCTACGAATGGCTCCGGTTGCGTTATTGGTCCCGTCCAGTCTACGACGAAGTCTGCCAGGACTTGCGACTTGATGGCTGTCCTGGGTTCGAATGTGATATGATAGCCGGAGAGTTCGGCTGCCCACTTGGCAATCCGTACGGACGCCTCTGGGTTTCTAAACAGCTCGCCGAGTCCTCTGTCTGAGGTAACCCGGACCTTGAATGCCTCGAAATAATGGCGCAATTTGTGCGAGGCCATCACGACTGCATAAGCGATCTTTTCCAGCTCCGTCATGTTGCATTTTGATGTTGTGAGCACTTCAGAGACGTAATAAACTGGACGCTGCTTGGTTGTGCCCTCTCTGGTCTGCTCTTGAACCAGTGCTGCGCTGACTGCATGTGGCGAAGCCGCGACATAGAGCAATAGGGGTAGCGAAGGGTCGGGGCTTGTAAGGATCGCCAGTTCTGACAAGTACTGTTTTAGTGAAGCGAAGGCCGCCGCCTGCTCTGGCCCCCATGCGAAGTCTTTTGCGCCGCGGAGTGTTTTGAGGAACGGGAGACTCCGCTCCGCGGACTTGGAGATAAATCTATTGAGGGCGGCCAACCTGCCCGTCAGTCGTTGCACTTCTCTGGCTGACTGCGGGGGCGTCATATTGATGATTGCCTGGATTTTGGTTGGATTGGCCTCAATTCCGCGGTGTGATACCAGGTAGCCCAATATTTTTCCCTGGCGGACTCCGAAAACACACTTCTCAGGGTTGAGGCGAAGTCGTGCGGCTCGCATGCTTGTGAACATTTCGGCGAGGTCGGCCAGGTGGTCTTCCTTGCTTCTGCTGACAACGACGATGTCGTCCACATATGTGAATATATTTTTGCCGATCTGGCTCTCGAGCACCGTTTTGGTGAGTCGAGAGAAAGTGGACCCGGCATTCTTGAGTCCCTCCGGCATTCGGACGAAACAATACATGCCGAAGGGTGTTATGAAGCTGGTGCTTGCCTTGTCCTCCTCCTTCATATATATTTGGTGGTAGCCGGAGAAGCATTCGAGGAGTGACATGACTTCGCACCCGGCTGCACTATCAACGATTTTGTCGATTCGGGGCAGCAAGAAATTGTCCATGGGGCAGGCCTTGTTAAGACTGTTGAAGTCTATGCACATCCGCCATTTGCCGCTCTTTTTCTGCACCATCACCACATTGGCGAGCCATGTGGGGTAGGCGATCGGCTCGATGAACTTGGCTTCGAGCAGGCGATGCACCTCGGCCTTGGCGGCTTCTGTCTTTTTGTCAAACATCTTGCACAGCCGTTGTTTCTTCGGCCTCACCGAAGGGTCAATTCCTAAGTCGTGCTCGATGATGGAGCAACTGACTCCGAACAGGTCGAAGGCGGACCAGGCGAAGACGTCTTTATTCTTGGATAGACAGTAGAGGAGCCGCTCTTCGTCGTGCGAAGTAAGGTCTTCGCTGATGGTAACCATCTGCTGGGGCGTTGCCTAGTCGAGGGGGACAGTCTTGGTCCCGTCGTTGCTCTGCAGTTGTGCCTTTTCATGCCCCTTGGCAGTTGGATTGGCAGGCTTGGGGACTTCGCGTTGGGCCGTGAGGCAGTGCACGTTTCTTTGTCCGGGGACGAAGTCTCTTTCTATGTTACGCGCAACCTGCTGGTTGCCGTAAACTGTGATGGAGCCTTCGAGACCTGGGATCTTCATGCATAGGTAAAGTCCGTGGATAGCTGCCTCAAACTTATTGATGGAGCCCCGACCCATTATGGCGTTGTACGGGTACACCATGTCGACGATGTCGAACGTGATTTGCTCACTTCGGGCATTGGGTGCTACACCAAAGGAGAGGGGCAACTCTATTTTGCCGACGGGAAAGGTGCCCTTGCCGCCGAAGCCGTACAGGGGGTTGTCTGAGGGCTTGAGCAGGTTGTGGCTTATGCCCATGCGATCGAAGGCGTGGAGGAAGATGATGTCCGCCTGGCTGCCATTGTCGACCAAGACTTTGTGCAAGTCCCAGCCTGCCACGCTACAGTTGATGACCATGGCGTCGATGTGGGGGGCGCTGCGCAGATCGACGTCTCGGGCGTCGAAGGTCAATGGCACGTGGGACCACTTTGTCTGCACGACCGGGCCGGTGATGGCGACGTGGTTGATGCTGCGGTAGTGGTCCCTTTTTGCCGCTTTGTGTCGAAGTCGGCGCTGGACCCCCCGGTAATCATATGGATGACTCCGCGATACGGTTGATCGGCGAAGTCCTCTTGCTTTGGTGCTTGGGGGTGGTTGGGGTGGTGGATGTTTTGCTGTTGATGGTGTGGGGGTGGAGGTGGGGGAGGTACGATTTGTACCTCCTGGTGGTGTTGGTATGCGTGGTGCGGTGGAGGCGGAGCGGGGCCGTGGTTGTATGGTTGAGGGGGTTGCTGGTATGCGTGCGCGACAATTCTAGGGTTGTCGGCTAGTTGTGCCCGTGCCATTCTGTCTCTGGTGGCCTTCGTCTCTGGGCAGTCCTTTGTGGGATGCGCACAGTCTTCGTCGTGGAACAGGCAGTAAAATCTTCGTGGCCGCTGCGCACGCCCCCGTCCTCGATCGCGAGTTCCATTTCCTCGGCCCTAGGGGGGATACTCCTGGCAGTGAGGGGCCTCACCAGCGGGGGGCTGGTTGGCGATGTTGTGCACCTGCTGCTGATTGCGGTCGTCCCGGCCGGAGTCTGTCTGCGAGGGCCTTGTCCAAGTGCGGCTGGACTGTGGAGGGTCTTTGGGCTTCCTCTGAGACTCGACTTTGCGCTGTTGGAGCTCTTCGGATCTAGCATATTTCTCGAACAGCTGATACAGCTCCTGGAGGTTCCTAGGTGGGTCCCTGATGCAGTGGCTGTAGAGGATGCCGACCCGAAGGCCACTGATGGCGTAGTGGATGGCGATCTGGTCATCGACCGAAGGCATTTGTGACTTGAGGGTCAGGAACTTGCGGTAATATTCCCGCAGAGTCTCTCGTTCCAGCTGCTTGCAGAGTGAGAGTTCAGCCAAGGCGTCGGTGTCTGGGCGGTACCCTTGGAAGTTGAGCAAGAATTTGTCCCGGAGACTTCTCCAGGAGTCGATGGACAGTGGGGACAACCTGGTGTACCAGGTGAGGGCTAGGCCTTCGAGGGCAATGATGAATGACTTGGCCATCGTGGCATCGTCCCCTCCGGATGATGCAACAGCGACTTGATAGCTCATGATGTACTGCGCTGGATCAGTGTTGCTGTTGTACTTGGGATAGGTCCCTGCCCTGAAGTTGGCGGGCCACGGTGTCACTTGCAGGTGAGGTGCCAGGGGACTTCGCTCGTCAAGGTAGTTGACACCTTGGAAAGCTGTGGCGCGAGGGATGGTGTGTCCGTGCTGAGGGATGAACAAGTCTTCGATTTGTGCGCTCTGTTGGTGGGGTGGGGCGTGATGCGGGTCGAGTTGGCCTTCGCTCTGCATGAGCGCGATTTCTTGCTCGAGCTCCTGTGCCTTCTGCTCTTCGTCGCGTATCATCTGTCGCACCTTGGCTTGTGCAGACACACGTTGGCGCTTGGCCTCGAGGATCTCTTTTTGCTTTTGGAGGTTGCGGTTCTTGATGCGCAGGGCGCGCAGCTGTAGCTGCTCTACGGTCGAGACGCCGATGACTTCGCCGTCCTCGGTGGCGTCCGTGCCCTCTGGAGGGGCGAAGCCTGGGGGAGGCTGCTGTGGTCCTCCGGAGCTGCAGGTGCGGAGGCCTCCTTCAGTGGTGGGTTGTTCATTGCGCTGCTTCTTGCTGTTTGCGTCGTCTTCACAGGGCTCTTGGAGAGTGTTGTCGACGAGGGCCTTGCCCTTTTTCTCAGCCAGCAGTGCCACCTTCGCGGCTTTGTCAGCCTTCGATGAGGTTCTCTTGGGTGCCATCGCGGGTGGTATTTTCGTAGCACAAACGGTGGGCGCCAAATGTTGGCACTTGCTCTCCTGAGCAAGTTGATCCAACATGGGAGTAAAAGTGGTGTCAATGGGGCTACAACGCGAGATGGCAATAGCTCTGTTAACCTAGCCTCTCAAGGGCACTGTGCGGGGGTATTTATAGGTATCTGAGTGCCCAGCGTCCAGCGTTAAGGACGCATGTGCCGGATTTGGGCAACTTCGTCTGAATCGTAGTCCTCATCCCCTACGGATGATACCTGTACACCAAACTCAACAACATTCCAAATGCTAGTGTGGAGTGAGGTTAGGTGATGCCTCATTTTGTCACTCCACATGTTATAATCTTCACCGTCAAAAACCGGTGGTTTGCCTAATGGAACGGAAAGTAATGCAGTACGTTTAGAAATTCAAGGGTAGTGTAGGGGAATCTTACTAAACTTCTTGCGCTCATGGCGCTTAGAAGTTACGGACGGCGCGTCGGAGCCAGAGGTCAATGGCGATGAAGAGTCGGTCTCGTAGTAGACCACCTTCCTCATCTTCTTCTTCTTTTCGTCACTCTGATGCGACTTGTGTGAAGGGGATTCCTTCTCCTTCCCCTTGTTGCGGGACTCTCCCGATGGAGCCTTCCCGTGGCTTGTAACGGGCTTGTCGCCGGTCACCATCTCCTTCTTGGCGTGATCTCCCAACATCACTTCGAGCGGTTAGGCTCTAATGAAGCACCGGGCTCCGATACCAATTGAAAGTCACCTAGAGGGGGGTGAGTAGGGCGAATCTGAAACAAAGTTTAAGCACAACTACAAGCCGAGGTTAGCGTTAGAATTAAAATCGAGTCTAAGAGAGAGGGCGAAAACAAATCACAAGCAAATAAAGAGTGTAACACGGTGATTTGTTTTACCGAGGTTTGGTTCTTGCAAACCTACTCCCCGTTGAGGTGGTCACAAAGACCGGGTCTCTTTCAACCCTTTCCCTCTCTCAAACGATCACTTAGACCGAGTGAGCTTCTCTTCTCAATCAAACGGGACACTAAGTCCCCACAAGGACCACCACACAATTGGTGTCTCTTGCCTCGGTTACAATTGAGTTGATCACAAGAAAGAATGAGAAAGAAAAGAAGCAATCCAAGCGCAAGAGCTAAAATGAACACAAGTCACTCTCTCTAGTCACTAATTTGTTTTGGAATGATCTTTGGACTTGGGAGAGGATTTGATCTCTTTGGTGTGTCTTGTATTGAATGCTATAGCTCTTGTAAGGTGTAGGAAGTCTGAAAACTTGGATCCAATGAATGGTGGGGTGGTTGGGGTATTTATAGCCCCAACCACCAAACTAGCCGTTTGGTGGAGGCTGCTGTCGAATGGCGCACCGGACAGTCCGGTGCGCCACTGGACACTGTCCGGTGCGCCAGCCACGTCACCCGACCGTTACGGTTTGACCGTTGGAGCTTCTGTCTTCTGGGTCACCGGACAGTCCGATGTTGCACTGGACAGTCACTGTACACTATCCGGTGTGCCTTCTAGCGCTGCTCTGACTCTGGCACGCGCTGTAGCGCATTGAATGCGATCTGCAGATGACCGTTGGCGCGAAGTAGTCGTTGCTCTGCTGGCACACCGGACAGTCTGATGGTG
Organism: Zea mays; assembly: GCF_902167145.1. Classification (NCBI taxonomy): domain Eukaryota; kingdom Viridiplantae; phylum Streptophyta; class Magnoliopsida; order Poales; family Poaceae; genus Zea; species Zea mays. Next base: position 180,625,485 of record NC_050097.1, on the reverse strand, counting down.
CACCGGACAGTTCGGTGAATTATAGCGGAGTGGCTCCCAGAATTCCCGAGACTGACAAGTTTGGAGTTGGATTCCCTAGTGCACCGGACACTGTCCGGTGGCACACCGGACAGTCCGGTGCGCCAGACTAGGGCTGCCTTCGATTGAATTTTGCTCCTTTTGTTTGAACCCTTTCTTTTGACTTGTATTGTTTTGTTGTGAACCTTTGGCACCTGTAGAACATATTTTCTAGAGCAAACTAGTTAGTCCAATAATTTGTGTTGGGCAATTCAACCACCAAAATTCTTATTGGAAAATGTTTGACCCTATTTCCCTTTCACCCGACCCCAGGCCTCGACCTCAGCCTTGGCCTCGGGAGGAGGTCTCCGCCTCACCCGACCTCAGCCTCGGCCTCGGGAGGAGTCGCCGCCTCGCCCGACCTCGGCCTCGGATCAACTACGCTACTGGGGATCCATCATTACCCTACCCCTAGCTAGCCGCTTTAGGCTACGAAGGAACAAGACCGGTGTCCTATCTAAGTTACTCCGGTAACAGGTAGTGATGGTTCCCCGCATGCGCCCATGACGTCGGTTGCTCTCAACCCCCTATGGAAGCAAGGAAACGTCAGCAGGATCCATACCGCGCCGCCAGCTACGCTTCTACAGGGCTCAGGGCACTTCTCCGACGGCCACGTTGGTACATTTACAGGGCTCAAGACACTTCACCGCCAGCCACTTTAGCACATAGCTACACCCCCATTGTACAGCTGGGCATCTCCTTGTATCTATAAAAGGGGATGTCCAGGGCCTTCCTAAGGCACGGACAGCCGTACACACGCACGGGAAAAAAGGGGACGAAAGGGAGGCGAGCAGAGGCAGGCAGAGTAGGAGAGACACGGTGGAGGCTAACTCAGACACCTCACCCTAGGACCGGATCCTCACTCTCTCTCTCTCCCCCTCTCGCTCTCCCTCGCGACGCTTGTAATCCCTACTGCAAGCACCCCCGGTGCAAGATAATATAAGCCTCATTCCTTCGCTTGTGTTCCATCTTGCATCAACCCATCTGGACAGGGGCACGCGACACTAAAATTCACTAGTCGGTCTGGTTGAGGGTCCCCCGGGTCCGAAACACCGACAATTGCTACATAATATCATAGAAGCACCTAGACTATTAAGTGCGACAGGGCCATTTCCCTTGCGAAAAGCATCGGGGTTCTCCTTCATTGCCAGCTTTGCACGGCATGCACACTCAAGCTTCTTATCCTTCTCCTCCCTAGATTTAGGGATACACCTCATTTCCTCCTCTTCTAATCATTGTTGCTTGGCCACAAGCTCCTCTCGTATTTTCTCTATCCTCTCCTTGTCAACTGCATGCCACTTCTTAAGATTTTCCAACCACTCCTTGTCTTTCTGGGAGATTTCTGTGTCAATCCACTGCTCAAAATAACATAGTGGTAGAAGAGTCTACAAAGCATGTGATGGTTAGTACCAAAACAAAACATGCATCACTTCGTACGAAAACTGATAACTATTTAACAAAATATTCTCACCATTAAATTCATCCGATGCTGAGCAATCGTTGGCTCAAATGCATAGTTAGCACACATCCAATACCTCTATAGATAGGTGTCATGATCCTCTAACTTGTCAACCTTGTAAGGATCACCACAAAAATAAATAGGCATTGGAACAACCCGTGGCAAAGGTAGCGAGTCGAAGGTAGTTTCGATCAATGGACATTTCCTAAAATTTGATATGTTTTATAAGAATCAGAAATATTAGTTAATATATTTTATACAAAACTTGCCTTTGTTTAGCAAATTTACCGCGCCTAGACATCCTACAAATCGATAATATGAAGATTATAAATGATTCAACAACCCTAACCCTAATAATTAGAGACAAAAGGGCAAACCAATAAAGAGAAAAAAGGGAGGGAGATTACCTTGTCGTCGAGGAACAATGGATCGATCACAAGTTTTTATGAAATAAGTGGCTGATCTAGGTTATGTTTGTCGTTTGGAAGAGGAAAAATAACTAGATCAGCGTGATACGAAGAACTTATAGCCGAAGCGTGGTACTTATAGCCCGCAGGTCGGCGCCAAGATCCATGGTGCCTACCTTGGCGCCAATTGCTTCGGCGCCTACCTACGGGCCACGTCAGATCCATGTTGAAGTCGATCCAGAAATCTAAGCGTCAAAGTAATTGGCACATATACGTGATAGGTCTGTGCTAATAGTGACGATGCTGACCTAAGAGTATTTTTAAATTGAAACTAGAAAGATCATATTTATGAAAATAAAACCTGAAAATGGCCAAAATAAAAAATACGGATCCACATGACCAACAATATTTTTGGCTAGATTCGTCACTACCATTTTGGCGGCCTGTATGCTTCGGTGGATATTTTAGCGAAGCCAGTGTCCCATAATAAAATGGACTCTTGACCTTTTTTTTTTGCCGGGCGAGACTGTTGTTGTCTCTTTGGCAACTCAAAGAAGTTTGCTCGCGTCTCGGCTCGCTCAGTTTTTTTGGCCCAAACAAGCATTTCCTTTGTAGATCGGACAAGCCCAACCAGAAGCTGCGTCCTCGTACAGAAAGGTCATGGGCCAGTGACCTAAACAAAATAGATCTGTACCTTCAGAGGGATGACAGTAAACCAGGTCCAGATAGACGGAGTACCATGCCCATGAAACCTTCTGGGCATTTTTTAAAATTTGTTTCCTGCTCGAGTAGTTCTTGCCACTGGCAAAGTGGCAAATGCAGAATCGAAGGTAAATGTTGTGTCACTCGAGAACCAAAGGTAAAACCGTTGCCATTGACGGCTGTTAATTTGTTACTATCTCTGTTCTATAATATTTATCGCTTACTAGTTTATTTTTAAACTAAAACACGACAAATAACAAAGAACGGAGATAGTTTTTTTAGCCTTGCACGTAAAGGAAATGGAGCGCATCCATTAGGCAGTGGGAAGGTGAATGCGATGTTTTGTCATTGAATACTCTACCTTCCTCGTTTCTGTACTACGTACACTAAAAAATCCGACTTGTTGGCTGAAAGGCAAGGCTGACATAGAGCTTATGCAGAGGCGCCATTGCCTCTCATCCGTTGCTTTCTGCCACTCCCCCGTTCAGACGTTTTACCTTAGCATCGTTCTCGTTCGTTGCTTCCTGCCGTTTCCCCATGTAGACCATCTAGAAGCTACACATAGATAACCAAACATAAGGATTAGATAAGATTTGGAAAAAATTAAAAGAAAGAAAAAATTTGGCTTGGACTCCATGTCTCATGATTCTTCAGTTTTCCGATGATATCCAGGAACACCCAGACCCAGGTCGTGATGCCATCTTGAGCAACGCTGGAGGGTGATTTCAACGGAGGGGTTTTTCCGGCTCGTAACTCCTCGTCGATTGTTTTGCACTGCGCTTTGCATAATCGCACGCCGAAAAACGATGTCCCTTCGCCACCCGAAATTTGAGAACCGCTGGAGGTGATTCAACCCAGGGGGGTGGTCAGATTATTCCTTCACGAAAACAGCCTGAAGCGAAACTACCTTTCAACAAACTATTTGTTCAGGGTAGGCATTAAAACCTGGATAAAGATCCCTTTGCCTGCCTTCCAGAGACCCAAAACAGCGAGCTTGATGGAGAGGCATTCCATGTCGTTTTAGAATGTCGTTTTTTTTCCCAGAATCTTAGACAACCATCGAACTGAAACAAATCTTTTGGCCTCAACTCTCGGTAAAACTTCACCCAAATACGCTAGTTCATCCGGATAACAACCATGCGAGTTCGATGATCATCTTAAAATAAGGTGGTCTACAATATAATAACCTTTAGGTTGAATTATCAAAAAGATAATGAGATACACTAGCAATTGGTCGATATTATTTCCTGCCCTTGGTTCTGAGTTAGGGCCAAACACTAGGGTTTGTTCCGTTTGGCGGGCTCTCTGCGACGGCGTGAATGGTCCGTGGCTTAAGATCGGATGGTCCGCGACCTTGCATTGCGGCAAGAGCGGATGTTCGACAGTCCGCGCGTGGAGCCCAAAAAGTCCACGCATGCACCTGGATCTTGCCCGAGAGAGATCCCTAACCGGAGTAGACATCATAGAGTTTGTCTTGGGATCGGCAGACCACCCAAGACGCCTCGTAACGACATAGAGTCAAAAAGAGATGAAGATGTTAGACTGTGTGTGTTAGTGTGTGTGGGCCGGCACCACTATTGGGCTGCCGGCCCATTGGGGTTAGGGTTGAGTCTATGGATGGCAACAGGGAATTCCCCGCCGGGGAATAGCTCTCCATCCTCATCCCCGCGACGAAAAAATTTCCCCGCGGGGATCCCCACGAACGCTTGCAGGGAACATTTCTTCCCCATCCCCGTTCCCCACGGGGATAAATTCCCAACGGGGATCCCCATCCCCGTTGAAATTATAGTTAAGACATATGTCTTTGTTATTAATGTTAAACATTGTCACTTATGCACATTGTTAGATGTAATAAATCATTATACATACAACAAAATGAACATATTTATACAATTAGTGGTCTCTTGATAAGGTAATTATTTATTTTGTTGTTAATCGATACACAAAAAACATAGTCACATACAAGTTTAACGGGTCCCCGTGGGGAACGGGGATGGGGAATGCTTCCCCGTTCCCATCCCCGTTTACCCGTCGGGGGATAAATTTCCCCCGTTTATATCCCCGCGGGGGAAGTTTCTTCCCCATCCCCTAATGGAGGAATTCCCCGCGGGAAATCGGAGATCGGGTCCCCATTACCATCTCTAGTTGAGTCTATATATTGTACCCTATCACTCTATGCAAAACAATCAACACTTCATTATTCTACATGGTATCAAGCTAGGTTTAGGGTTTTCCTCCCACCTCCCACAGCCACCACCCACCCCTACAGCCGCCAGCCAGCTGCCCAGGTCCAGCCGCCACCCCCGGAGGCTCATCCCTCCCTCCCGGCGCGGCTCCCTTCCCAGCCGCCGGCCACCCCTGGCCCTCCCCTCTCTCGTCCCCCGGCTTGACCCGGCCTCGCCCGCGCCGCCTCGATGCGGTCGTGCCACCCCCAGCCGCGCTGCCCCAGGCCACACCCTTGCAGACCCCGGCCGCGCCAGCCCTGGCCGCGCTCGGGCCCTCTCCCTCCCGCAGCCGCCGGCTAGGCTTGCCGTCGCCGCGCGAGCAGGCGCGTGGCTGCGAGGTTGCTCGGGCGTGGCCCCCCTGCAGCGGGCGCAGTGAACCCCGACGACGCGGGCGCGTCCCCGTAGCGCGGGCTCAGACGCGTCCCTGGCACGCGGCGCGGGCATGGCGGCTCGGGCGCGGCCCCTCGCCCTCCTTCCCCAACTCCGGCGCGAGCTCAGCCAGCCAAGCGCAGCCTAGCGCGGGCTCGCAGCCTCCGTCCCTTCGTCGCCAGTCGACCTCGCGCACAGCAGTAGTAAGCCAAGGGTTGCGCATCCGTTGCTCACTCCCACCCCTGGCTTCCGCGCTGTGCTGCCATCCCGCACCAGCCGGCCGCGCCGGACTGCGATGGCCCCAGGGATCCACGCCGGGCGCTCCTTCCAGTCGCGCTCGCGCCGCCTCGACTCTGCTACTGCTCCCCGCCGCCGACCAAAGACGCCTAGGACCGGCTCACCTTTCCCTCTCCCTGCTTTCTTCAACCTCCAGCCGGCCTTCCCATCCATGGTCGTTGGCCTCCCTAGACTGGTGGACGTGCACAGCGCCTCCCTAGTCCACCAGCCCCGCCCCTTCTTTCTTTTCTCCCCTGCACGAGCCTTGCTCGGTGCCCTCGCTCCCTCAAGCAGTAGGACGGATGGAGCTCTCTGCCCCATGGTCGTCGGCCTCCCTGGCCCATAGCGCCCGTCTCCCATGGCGCTCAGCGCTACAGCGCCTCACCCTTCGACCTTCTCCTGTCGCCGGCGCCGTTCACACCCCTTGCCAGGTCCGGCGCAGGCCCCTGCCCGGCTGGACCTGCCCCGCCGCCCACCCCCTTCTTCGCCTTCGCTGGATCCGTCGCTGTTGCGGCCTTCCCGGCCGGATCCACGTTGCTGCGACCTTTCCGGCTCGATCCGCCGTCCCTTTGGCTAGAGCACACAGTGATCTCTACTCCAGCCGCAACATTCGCACCGTCACGACGCTACGACTGCGGGGGGATTTCAACTCGTCGGCTCCTACCTTCGGCCTCTACTCCAGTCTCATCGTGTGTGGTGCCCCCGTTGCGACTGCGTGGAGATGTTATACTGTGTGTGTGAGTGTGTGTGGGCCGGCACCACTGTTGGGCTGCCGGCCCATTAGGGTTAGGGTTGAGTCTATATATTATACCCTATCACTCTATGCAAAACAATCAACACTTCATTATTCTACAGAAGATGAAAGAAGAATAATTACTGCTATTCTCAGAGCAAGAAAGTAAAGGTATTAATAAATAGACTGGTTTGTTCAATTGGTGATGCGCACAATCGGCCATACCCTTTATATATAGGGGGACTAAAATGGAATAAAATATAGTGACTAAAAATTAGTCTCTATAAACCAAACACTTTTAGTTCCTTGATTTTTTTTAAAAGGCAATCTAGACTGAGGGACCTTTGTATCATAGAAGTTGAGTTTTCAAACAGATAAGATAATTAGATACATTAGCAATTCATCAATATCATTCCCTGCTTTTATGTTCAAAGCAATAAAGTAGAGATGGTTATTAGTCTTTCTTCTGCTTGTATAGTCCAGTGACTGCATGTTCCCACTCTCAGCCCTGAACCTATAGGCTTGAAAAAACCATTGTAGGTCCATCTCCATGTGGTGGCTGTTACGAGAAACGAAACGTTAAATAAGATCATGAAAAACTGACAAGACATAGATAATAGATGCCATGAATTGGTAAAAAGGCTCCTAAGGGTTAGTTTGTGAACATCATTTTTCCAAAGAATTTTCATTTTCCTAAAAAAAAATAGTTTATTTTCTCTTAAAAAAATTAAAATCCATTAAGAAAAAGGTATTCTCAAATTAGTCCTAAATAATATTCATATGTGGGGATTCCTTGTCCTGTGCTTGTCAAGCTTGATTGCACAAGTGTATTACCTTTCATCCTTTTACGACTACGAAGAAAAAATACTTTTACCTGTGTACGGTCTCTATGCGCTTTCAGCCTTCAGAGAAGACAACACATGAACCCACGTCCACAAGCTCGTGAAAACGAAATTGCAAGATCCTTGACGTGGCAAACAATACATATATGTTGCGCAACCATTGAAACAATACATACAACTCGGATGGGGATTGCGCTTATCCAGTCCTTTTTCTTAAAGCAAAATTCGTTTTTTTTTATATTTTAGTTTATAAATTATTAAATATGAAAACTAAAACTGTATTTTAGATTCTGTCGGGTACCGAAATTAGGGATACCCTCAACACTCCTAATCACGGCTGGTAAACACCTCTAGAGGTGACCATAAAGGCTTACGGCTCGGGTCAAAGTCAAAGCTTCATCTACCAAGGGACTCGGCCTCGCCTCGCCTGAGCCTGGCCTCGGACGGAACGGTGGTCCAGGACGAGTTCGCGCCTCGCCCGAGGGTCTCCTCAGGTCGTGAGCGCACCCTCGGCTCAGCAAGGGCAAGCCTTATCGTGCAAGCGACCTTGGCCAGATCGCCTTACTAGCCGACCGCATCGCATGCGCATTTAATGCTGGGATCGCCTAACACCTTATCCTGACACGCGCGCCTCAGTCGGCAAGGTCGAAGTGACCGTAGTCACTTCGCCCCTTCACTGATCGATCTGACAGGAAAACAACGCCGCCCGCCCCGCTTCTGCTGCTGTGCCAATCGTCCGGGCGAAACTGACAACGGTCAAGATAAGCCTCGAGCGCAACAGGAAGCTCCGCCTCGCCCGACCCCGGGGCTCGGCCTCGACCTCGGCCTCGGAAGGAGATCTTCGCCTCGCCCGACCCCGGGGCTCGGCCTCGACCTCGGCCTCGGGAGGAGATCTCCGCCTCGCCCGACCCCAGGGCTCGGCCTCGACTTCGGCCTCGGGAAGAGTCACATCCTCGCCCGAACCTAGGCCTCGGCCTCAGAGGAGCCGCCGTCTTGCCCGACCTCAGGCTCAGATCAACCACGCCACGGGGAAAGCATCATTACCCTACTCCTAGCTAGCTTAGGCTACAAAGGAACAAGACCGGTGTCCCATCCGGCTTACCCCGGTAACCGGCGATGGTGGTTTCCTGCATGCAACCATGACGTCGGTGATCCTCAAGCCTCCTACGGGAGCAAGGAGACGTCAGCAAGATTCATACAGCGCCAACAGCTGTACTGCTACAGGGCTCAAGGCATTTCTCCGACGGCCACGATGCTACCTCTACAGGACTCGAGACGTCCCCCGACGGCCACGTTGTTATCTGTACAGGGCTCAAGGCACCTCCCTGCTAGCCACGTTAGCTCCCAGCTACACCCCATTGTACAGCTGGACATCTCCTTACGTCTATAAAAGGGGGTGTCCAGGGCCCCACGAGGGGGGGACGAAAGGGGGAGCGAGGGGATGAAGGGACGAGCATACGAACATACGAAGCATACGTACGCGCGGCGGGAGAAGACGAGCAGGGGCCAGACCCTCTCTCTCTCTCTCTCTCTGCTACTCGCCCTCTCTCGCTCCCAATCTCTCGCAAGGCTTGTAACCCCTACTACGAGCACCCTGGTGCAGGATAATACAAGGCCCATTCCCCCACTTGTGTTCCATCCAGCGCCAACCCATCTGGGCAGGGGCACACAACAACAAATTTACTCGTCGGTCCAGGGACCCCCCGGGTCCGAAACGCCGACAGTTGGCCCATACCACCTTTACCGAGCAGACCTCCCGGACTTCGTGCCAAGCCCAGGAAGGTACCCGCTCGTCGTCGATCCGATCATCAACAATGTTAGGCTCTCCAAGGTCCTCATGGACGGAGGAAGCAGCCTCAACATCATCTACGCCGAGACCCTGGAACTCTTGGGGGTTGATCGGTCCGAGGTCCGGGCCGGTGCCGCACCCTTCCACGGGATCGCACCCGGGAAGCGTATCCTGCCCCTCGGGCGGATAGACTTGCCCGTCTGCTTCGGGTCTCCCTCCAACTTCCGAAAGGAAACCCTCACCTTCGAGGTGGTCGGGTTCCGAGGGACCTACCACGCGGTGTTGGGAAGGCCGTGCTACGCCAAGTTCATGGCCGTCCCCAACTACACCTACCTCAAGCTCAAGATGCCGGGTCCGAACGGGATCATCACCATCGGATCCACGTACCGCCACGCGTACGAATGCGACGTGGAATGCGTGGAGTACGCTGAGGCCCTCGCCGAGTTCGAGGCCCTCATCGCCGACCTAGAACGCCTCTCCAAGGAGGCGCCCGACGCGAAGCGGCACGCTGTAGGATCTAGGACACCGGCTAGAGGGGGGGTGAATAGACGGTTTTGACTAAAATCAAAAATACTAAATAAATTTAATCAATACAACAAGAGGAATAAATTCTCTAGTGACAATAAGTGAACAATGTATGAAAAACAACTACGGAGATTGAATACTTGAAGAACAATAAGCAAATCACTAATCAATTGCAAGGCAATAAGTAATGCTAGAAGGTATAGACACCGAAATTTATCCCGTGGTATCGGTGATTTGCCGATCACCCCTAATCCATGTTGAGGTGGACTTCAAGCTCTCACTTGCTCCTCTATCAAGACACGACTTGATCTTTGAGCCAAGTGGACAAGAAATCACTCAATACCTCGATTCCACTAATGTCACCTTTGCCGCTCCGGCGAGGTAGGCGCGAACCCCTCACAATCAACACCGTGGCTTCTCCACAATCTTCTTGGAGAGCTCGACGGAGACAATCACCCGAGCCGTCTAGGAGGCGGCAACCTCCAAGAGTAACAAGCCAATGACGCTTGCTCGGTGTACCACCTAGTGCCTCAAGAATCACCAAATGATGCAAATGCACTAGGAACCCTCAATCTCTCACTAGAATGCAATCTCAAGCAAAGAGTGTGAGAGAGTGAGTTGGAGGATCACAAATGAGCTCAATGTGTGCAAGGAATGGCCAGCAGAACTCTCTCACACGAGCTACCCTTCTATTTATAGTCCCCCATAAAAAAACCAACCGTTATGTGCAAAAGGGTAGCAGTTCTGCGCACACGCGGACCGTCCGCGCCCTAGGGCCGGACGGTCCGCCGTACATATAACGGCTATAATGACCGTTTGAAACATGTCAGAGCTGACTCAAAAGGTGAGTCCGGACAGTCCGCCCTTCAAGGCCGGACCGTCCGCGACCTGGTAGCTTGAAACACCCGAGCCTCGGATCAAGAGAAGTTAACACACGCGGATCGTCCGGCTATAAATCCCGGACGGCCTGAGACCTGAGACAGTACTGTCTGGACTGGTCCCCCGGACAGTCCGTAGTACAAGTCCACAAAAACATACAGACCCTGTCCAAAAACGAGTTTGACACTTGCGGACCGTCCGCCCATCACAGCCGGACCGTCCGCCTATAATTCAGGGACTGGCCCGAAGCCACCCTTCTCTGGTCATGACTGCGGACGGTCCGACCCTAAGGCCCGGATGGTCCGCAGTGCAATAGAACAAAGTATCCACACAAATGGTCAGACTTCGGATCCCCTCTGGAGGATCACGGACGGTCCGCCCCCAAGGCCCGGACAGTCCGCGCGTCCATGACTTCGCAATTTTCAAACATGCTTTTGAAAGAACTTTTAACTCACGAAATGTGAAGCGCTGTTAGTCCTCATGCAAATGAAACTACTTGATGCTCTATGAGGCACTAAGTTTTACACAGATCTAAGTCATTGACCCCTCTTAATAGTACGGCTATCTAGCCTACTAATCCGGTCAGGTATCTTCTCTAAACACCTCAAGACCGGCAAAAAAAATGAAACCAATATTATACCTTTCCCTTCATTTGATCCACAACCAATGCGTATGATTCTTCAACATTTCCTGTTCTATGTGGTCCAACCCTGCATTCTTATTTCTCCAAGAATCGTTAGTCCACAAGCAGTTGTCATTAATTACCAAAACATTACCAAAGGGGCCTAGATGATTCACAATCTCCCCCTTTTTGGTAATTGATGACAACACTACATAATATATTAAAGAGAAGTTTAGTTTTTTTCCAAATCTCCCTCATACCTAAGGTATAAGATAGATCTTGGAGATGAGTTTCATAGGACTTATCTTGATTTGAAGTTCTGTCCGAGAGATAGATAAATCCCAATAAAAACTCAGTATGTAAGAAAGGCTCCCCCTAAGTGTGTGCAGGATTATTTGAAGCTGAAGATATAACACACATAATATTTTGGAGTTTGATGGAGACTTTCCTACAATCATGGTTATCGAGGCATACAAGAGATGATTCGTAGAGTGAGCGCAGCAATTATAATCACTCCTCGATTAACCACACACAGAGTAATTTGAACTAAAACATAGTTCATCCCACAGAATATTACAGATAATAGTCCACAGACATACGACATAGAGCAGTTCCAAATGCGTAAGACATGAAAAGGTAAAATGCATATGCATGGTCTTAATGTCCACATAGAACCACCAACTCCCCCTGAAGGAGACGCCAGACAACTTCTCTTCAGACAACTTCTCTTCTCATCACTTCTCTCCCCCTTTGGCATCAATTGCCAGAAAGGAGAGGCCTCACTGATCACTAGGCGGAGGATGCATGTTGTAGTAGTGAGTGCTGAAAGTGTCAAACAGGGAGGAGAACTGGCCAAAATCCTGCTGGAGCTGCTGCTGCCTCTGACTTATATCATGCATGTTGTCATTTGTAGAAAGATTGTCAAATTGACTGGAGAGAGCACCCATGTTATCTTGAAAACTCTGTTGCATATTATTCAGCCTGGTCATGATAGGATCAGTGACATTAGTGTGAATTTGATCACGAAACTCAGAAAACTCAGAGTTGAGCGCATCCCAGTTACTGTCAAAGCGAGACTGCATGTCATCGAGGCGGTGTTCCACATGGGTCATCAAGCCCTCAAAGCGAGTATCAATATGAGTCTCAAGACCCTGCTGCATATTGTGAAAATAAGGATCAAAGTATCCTGGACCAGGCTCCCAATATTGCTGAGGCTGAGGAGGAGGTGGAGGAGGAGGCATCTGCTCGCCCTCAACATTAGGAGTTGCTCCACCCTCATAGCCAGGGTCTTCCTCATCATCTGGGAAGGGAGTGAGTGGCCTGGTGAGAAACCCTATCTCATTCTTAAAAGGTCGGAATGGTGTGTGAATAATCTCGCATGGGCCCTCAAATCTTGTCTTGGATTTGATGAGAGCCATAATGTAAGGAGCATATGCCAAATTTTGATTCTTGTCCATTTTCAAATCATTAAGCTGTCGCATCATGAAAAGAACAATATTCATGACTTCACCATTCATGATGTGCTGGATGATGTTCCAGAACTTATCCCGTATTTTACTCTTATCACCACTCTTGGGAAGAATGGTGACTCTGGCAATCTTGTTTATTACAGCAGGATGATGTCTGAGTCCTGCTGTCTCTCCAAACCTCCTGGGTATACCGAGCCTGGCTGGCTCATAAAATTGCACAAAATCCTCAAAATTATCCTCAGTATAAAGATCCAGCCCAGCAGAAATGGTGCCATAATTCAGACTGTTGGCAGTGGCAAAGTCAGCAAAAGAAGCAGAGTAGCGCTTGAAGCCAGTCATCCAGGTGATAGATTCTTCTTCAATATCAATCTCCGAGGTAGCCAGGAATTGCTTAACAGCCATTTCATTGAAATCTGTGCGTTGTCCCATAAACTGATACAGTCCACATGTTTCAAACTTAGGGATCAGACCCTCCATGACTGATTGACTTAGCAAGAAGGACCAATCAATCACCTGATGCTTATGAAAATTTGTATCCACCAAGGTGCCCCAAAAGACATCAAACTGCAGCTGAGTGTGGAAAAACTGGATATTTGTATCAGATGGCAGAGTGTACTGGTTCACAGTCCGTCTAGAGCAGTACTCAGCCATAGAAAACCTCCGCTTTGGATATGTCCATCCTTGGATATCAATGGGATAATCGGGATGAACATGAGGAAAATCTTCAGCATCCATGGATTCAGTGCCCCCAGCTGAGGATTGGGCCTCTGAATCAGTGGTGGGTGTATAGTCATCATCATTTCCACGAGGGCGCTTTGATTTAAAGCGACCTGCAAGTTTCTTGCGGAGACCACCAAAACCACTGCAACAATGTGACAGACATCCATAGATAAATAATTGATACCAATCACCACTCTAAAAAGGAATGCAACTGTAATGCTCTGCCAGGGTCCGGACGGTCCGCACTAGGGGGCCGGACTGTCCGCGCCAGAGGCCCGGACGGTCCGCGTCAACCAGGCGGACGGTCCGCGACCGACCAGGGGCGACTCCAAAGAACCCTAGCCGCCACAAATGTTGAATTTGATGATTTTGCAGAGAATACTCATCCAAACGAGTTCAAAATTTTGCATAGCATTCACATTGAGGAGAACTAACAATCCCACCAATCAGATTTTGAAAACTATTGCTCAATTTCAGATCAGAGAGGAAACCCAAATAATCTCAAAATTGAAGAGATTTGATGAAATCCACAAGATTTGAAAATACCGTGATGAAGACATGTTGATGGAATGTTGCCACAAGCTGTCGGACCGTCCGTGCGCAACTTCACTTCTCCGTCCGCGCACACTCGACACAGGAGAGTATTTGGCGGGTGGAGAGCAAGAGAGAAAGGGCGAATGAGCACAAATGACAAGTCTGCGACCTCTGCCCGATTTTACTGCCCTGTCGCGGACGGTCCGCGCTGGGGCGGCGGACGGTCCGCGACCTGATGAGTTCAGACGGTCTGCGAGGCTGATCGGACTGTCCAGTTCCTGATGCTGCGGACGGTCCGCGGTCCATGGGCGGACGGTCCGCGGCCTGATACTCAGTTTTCCAATTGCTGTTCACTTTCTGATTTTGAATTTCGAATCTGAATTGGTGCTTATATATGGACATTTCGACCAATCCAAGAGTTAGTAAGCATGCATATACAGATTATGTAATTGAGTAATGCAAAATTTTGAATTAAACTATCTAGAGTAATTTGGAATGAAAAATGCACCAATAATACCAAATAAATAGCATAAAGAGCATATTTAGACCCGAGATGCAATACGACACATGTGTGATCAACTTCAAGCCACATTTGAGAGATCGATCACATTCATTTCACTTCTTAGAGAACACATTCATTTCACTTCTTAGAGAACAAAATCTTGTTTCATCCAAAGGCTTTGTAAAAATGTCTGCTAATTGATCATCCGTGCCAATGGAATAAATAGAGATATCTCCCTTGCCAACATGATCCCTTAAGAAGTGATGCCGTATATCAATATGCTTAGTTCTTGAGTGTTGGACCGGATTGGTAGCCAATTTTACCACACTCTCATTATCACATATGAGAGGCACATTCTTGAAAATAATTCCATAATCCAATAAGGTTTGTTTCATCCATAATAGTTGAGCACAACAATTTCCGGCCGATATATATTCCGCCTCGGCGGTAGATAGAGCAACCGAATTTTGTTTCTTAGAAGACCATGAAACAAGAGATCTACCAAGAAATTGACAACAACCGGAGGTGCTTTTTCTATCAACTTTGCACCCCGCATAGTCCGAATCCGAATATCCAATTAATTCAAAGTGAGCACCTTTGGGATACCATAGACCAATATTGGGAGTATACTTCAAATATCTTAGAATTCTTTTAGCGGCCTTCAAGTGAATCTCTCTAGGTGAAGCTTGAAATCGAGCACACATGCATACACTAAACATAACATCGGGCCTAGATGCGGTAATATAAAGCAAACTACCAATTATTGAACGATAAAGTTTTTGACCATAGTACCTCCTTCATCTAAGTCTAGATGACCATTTGTTGCCATTGGAGTCTTGATAGGCTTAGCATTTTCTAAACCAAACTTCTTGAGCATGTCCTTCAAATATTTTGATTGACTTATAAAAATTCCATCTTTCAATTGTTTGATTTGAAGGCCAAGAAAGAAGCTCAATTCTCCTATCATAGACATTTCAAATTCTTTTGACATCATTTTTCCGAACTCCTCACAAAATAATTCATTAGTAGATCCAAAAATAATATCAGCAACGTAGATTTGACAAACAAATAAGTCTTTGCCAATTCTTTTAGTGAATAGGGTAGTGTCAACCTTCCCAATTTTGAAGTCTTTGGAAAGCAAGAAATCCCTAAGCCTTTCATACCAAGCGCGTGGAGCTTGCTTAAGCCCATAGAGAGCTTTAGAAAGCTTGAACACATGGTTAGGTCTTTTGGGGTCCTCAAAACCGGGAGGTTGTTCAACATACACTAGTTCACTAATCTTACCATTTAGAAAAGCACTCTTTACATCCATTTGGTAGAGCTTGATATTATGTGCACAAGCATAAGCAAGTAGAATCCGGATTGCTTCTAATCTTGCTACGGGAGCAAATGTCTCCCCAAAATCCAATCCTTCAATTTGAGTATATCCTTGTGCAACTAATCTTGCCTTGTTTCTTACTACCACACCATCTTCATTGTGCTTGTTGCGAAACACCCATTTTGTACCAATAACATTGTTGTTCTTTGGTCTCTCAACAAGCTCCCAAACTTCATTTCGAGCGAAGTTATTTAATTCTTCATGCATTGCATTCACCCAATCAACATCAAGTAGAGCTTCATCTACACGGTTAGGTTCCATACAAGATACAAAAGAGAAATGTTCACAAAACGAAGCTATGCGAGAGCGAGTTTGAACACCCTTACTAATATCACCCACAATTTGATCAACCGGGTGATCCTTCACAATGGAATGATGAATTCTTGATACCGTTTGATAATTGCTTGTTGAAGCATTAGGAGGAACCGAAGGTCTTGAAGTACCTTGATCATGAGTATCCATGGTTTCATTGAGTTGTTGGCTTTGGTGATCTTCCTCATTTAGAGTTGAGGATGAAGGAATGACAACCATACTATTTTCATCATCATCTTCCTTTGGTTTTATTTCACCAATGGCCATTGTTCTCATTGCATTTATCAATTGAGTTCCCCCAACATCATCGAGATTATCACTCTCATCTTGAGACCCATTTGTTTCATCGAATTCAACATCATATGCTTCCTCAATAATACCATGAGTTTTGTTGAAGACTCTATAAGCCTTACTATTTGATGAATATCCAAGAAGAAAACCCTCATCACATTTCTTCTCAAATTTAGAAAGTCGGCTTCCCTTTCTCAAAATATAACATTTGCAACCGAATACCCTAAAATATGAGATATTTGGCTTTCTACCAATGAGCAATTCATATGGAGTTTTCTTCAAGAGCTTGTGACAATATAGTCTATTTGATGAATGACAAGCGGTATTTATTGCCTCGGCCCAATAAGAATCTGATATACTATATTCCGCTAACATAGACCTAGCCATATCAATAAGAGTTCTATTCTTTCTTTCAACAATACCGTTTTGTTCCGGGGTATATTTGGAAGAGAATTCATGTTTGATACCCTTGTCATCACAATATTGATCAATTCTTGCATTTTTGAATTCCGACCCATTATCACTTCTAACCTTTTTGATGTCGAAATCAAATTGATTTTGAGCCAATATAGCAAATGACTTGAATGTTTCAAACACATTGGATTTGTCTCGTAGAAAATAAACCCAAGTAAATCTTGAATAATCATCCACAATCACTAGACAATAAGAATTACCACCAATACTTACAAAAGATGTGGGCCCAAATAAATCCATGTGAAGTAATTCCAAAGGTCGATGAGTGGACATTTGACTTTTATTTGGATGAGTGTTTGCCACTTGCTTACCGGCTTGACAAGAGCTACACAATTTGTTCTTTTCAAACTTCACATCTTTTAAGCCTCGAACTAAGTCATGCTTGGTTAACCGATTGAGTTGCTTCATCCCAACATGACCAAGTCTTCTATGCCATAACCAACCTAGTGAAGCTTTTGAAAATAGGCAAGTTGTGAGCTTTGCCTCATTAGATGAGAAATCAACAAGATAAAGATTTTCATGTCTAAAACCTTTAAACTTAAGATTGCTACCATCAACACTAGAGATAATAACATCTTCAACCGTGAAATTGCAACAAAATCCTAAATCACATAATTGAGCTACGGAAAGTAAATTAAAATTCAAAGACTCAACCAATAGCACATTTGATATAGAATGATCATTTGAGATAGCAATTTTACCCAAACCTTTAACCTTTCCTTTACGATTATCTCCAAATGTGATACTATCATAATTTGAGCAATCTTCCTCGCTCATTTGGGTAAACATTTTCATATCCCCGGTCATGTGTTGAGTACATCCACTATCCAACACCCAATGATTCCCTCCCGCCTTGTAGTTTACCTACAAAAGGAAATCAATCTCTTTTAGGTACCCAAACTTGCTTGGGTCCTCGGATGTTAGTGACCAAGGTCTTTGGCACCCAAATAGCTTTCTTTTTGTTTCCAACAATTGAAGTACCAACAAATTTAGCATGAACACCTTTTGCATTATGAGAAAGAACATAACAATGCTCAAAACAAGTGGAGGATACATTTTTGAACTTGGGACAATTTTTCTTAACGTGTCCCTTTTTGTGACACTTGTGACACACTTTGTCACATTCTTTCACAAACAATGTCTTTTGCTTTACAAAAGCATTCTTTCCTTTCTTGGGAACATATCCAAGACCTTCACGGTTAAGAGAGCATCGTTGACTTCCCAATATGAAATCCAATTTAGCCTTACCACCATATGCCTTTTCTAGGTCATGAGTTAGAGTGTTTATTTTATCTACTAACACTTCATTCTCAACAATAATTTTTGATTCATCAAGAGCAATGTTATCATTGAGAGAAATTTTGCATTTATCACAAATAGAGTTAGTAGGTAGTGGTTCACTTGTAAGACTATCAAGTAAGTCACAAGTGACTCCACCATCCTTAGTGACCACCTCAACTTCATGCACAATAGATGATTTTTGAGCATCCGCAAGCTTCTCACAATTTTCTTTTAGGTCATTGTGAGAGGTCTTGAGCTCCTCAAAAGACACTTGGAGGTTTTTATACAATTCCTTCAAGGTCTTAAATTTTTCTTTTTCTTTGTGCATGTAGTCATCGGCCTCACCTAACATTCTAACAAGATCATCATATGAATAGCCATCATCATCAACATCATCGATATCATCATCATCTTTTATATCATTTAAATCGGTGATGATTTTTACCTTAGCATCTCCCTTTGCCATGAGACAATGGGGGATGAGAAGAGTGAGGGAGCTTCCTTGATGGCAATTCCGGCATTAAGCTTGGATGAGGTGTCATCATCATCATCATCATCCGAGCTATCATCCGAGTCCCATTCAACTAAGTAGGCTTTGCCATCTTTCTTCTTGTTATAATATTTCTTTTTCTTCTTGTCACTTTCATCTTTGCCCTTCTTCTTCTTGCTTGGGCAATTCATGGCAATGTGACCGGGTTCCCCACACTCAAAACACTTTCTATCATTGAAAGCATTTCTTCTAGATGTTTGACCTCTTCTAGGTTGACCTCTCTTCATCTTCATGAATTTATTGAATTTCCTTACAAATAAAGCCATGTCACCATCACTCTCACTTTCATTTTCTTCATCATTGCTATCTTCTTTTTCAATTGCCTTTGAGGCCTTGGCTTTGAGAGCAATAGATTCATTTTTCACCTTCTTTGCCAAACTTAAAGCATCGGCTTGTGACTTCTTAAATATATCTTGAGTGAGAATTTCTCCCAATACTTCGGTTGGAGAAGTTGTAGATAGATCACTCCTTACTAGCATTGTCACAATAGTCTCATATTTCTCCGGAAGTGATCTAAGGAACTTGTGTGTGAAATCCACATCCGGTACATTAAAACCAAGTCCTTTGAGTTCATTTACTATCTCATTCAACCGATTGAACATATCGGATACACTCTCATCTTCTTTCATAATAAATTGCTCAAACTTCCCTTTGCACACATATAGTTTGGCACTCTTCACAATTGTAGTTCCTTCATGAATTTCCATTAGTTTTATCCAAATCTCATGAGCGGTTGTAAGATTCTTGAAACGATTGAACTCATTTATATCAAGAGCATCATAAAAGACATTCATGGCTTGATCATTTGTGAGGATATTCTCATTATCACTAACGGATGGTTCATCTTCCTTCAACACAACAAATCCATCCCTGACAACTGGCCAAATTTTTCCACCCATTGCTCTAAGATGCATTGACATTCTTATTTTCCAATAATCATAATTGTTTCCATCAAAGTGCGGTGGCTTCCCAATGTGCACATTGTTGTTACTAGCCATTTAGTCCCACTCCGGGATGATTAGATCCACAAACAATGGAGTCCTCGGCTCCGATACCACTTGTAGGATCTAGGACACCAGCTAGAGGGGGGGGGGTGAATAGACGGTTTTGACTAAAATCAAAAATACTAAATAAATTTAATCAATACAACAAGAGGAATAAATTCTCTAGTGACAATAAGTGAACAATGTATGAAAACAACTACGGAGATTGAATACTTGAAGAAGAATAAGCAAATCACTAATCAATTGCAAGGCAATAAGTAATGCTAGAAGGTATAGACACCGAAATTTATCCCGCGGTATCGGTGATTTGTCGATCACCCCTAATCCACGTTGAGGTGGACTTCAAGCTCTCACTTGCTCCTCTATCAAGACACGACTTGATCTTTGAGCCAAGTGGACAAGAAATCACTCAATACCTCGATTCCACTAATGTCACCTTTGCCGCTCCGGCGAGGTAGGCGCGAACCCCTCACAATCAACACCGCGGCTTCTCCACAATCTTCTTGGAGAGCTCGACGGAGACAATCACCCGAGCCGTCTAGGAGGCGGCAACCTCCAAGAGTAACAAGCCAATGACGCTTGCTCGGTGTACCACCTAGTGCCTCAAGAATCACCAAATGATGCAAATGCACTAGGAACCCTCAATCTCTCACTAGAATGCAATCTCAAGCAAAGAGTGTGAGAGAGTGAGTTGGAGGATCACAAATGAGCTCAATGTGTGCAAGGAATGGCCAGCAGAACTCTCTCACACGAGCTACCCTTCTATTTATAGTCCCCCATAAAAAACCAACCGTTATGTGCAAAAGGGTAGCAGTTCTGCGCACACGCGGACCGTTCGCGTCCTAGGGCCGGACGGTCCGCCGTACATATAACGGCTATAATGACCGTTTGAAACATGTCAGAGCTGACTCAAAAGGTGAGTCCGGACAGTCCGCCCTTCAAGGCCGGACCGTCCGCGACCTGGTAGCTTGAAACACCCGAGCCTCGGATCAAGAGAAGTTAACACACGCGGACCGTCTGGCTATAAATCCCGGACGGTCCGAGACCTGAGACAGTACTGTCCGGACTGGTCCCCCGGACAGTCCGTAGTACAAGTCCACAAAAACATACAGACCCTGTCCAAAAACGAGTTTGACACTTGCGGACCGTCCGCCCATCACAGCCGGACCGTCCGCCTATAATTCAGGGACTGGCCCGAAGCCACCCTTCTCTGGTCATGACTGCGGACGGTCCGACCCTAAGGCCCGGACGGTCCGCAGTGCAATAGAACAAAGTATCCACACAAATGGTCAGACTTCGGATCCCCTCTAGAGGATCGCGGACGGTCCGTCCCCAAGGCCTGGACAGTCCGCGCGTCCATGACTTCGCAATTTTCAAACATGCTTTTGAAAGAACTTTTAACTCACGAAATGTGAAGCGCTATTAGTCCTCATGCAAATGCAACTACTTGATGCTCTATGAGGCACTAAGTTTTACACAGATCTAAGTCATTGACCCCTCTTAATAGTACGGCTATCTAGCCTACTAATCCGGTCAGGTATCTTCTCTAAACACCTCAAGACCGGCAAAAAAAATGAAACCTATATTATACCTTTCCCTTCATTTGATCCACAACCAATGCGTATGATTCTTCAACATTTCCTGTTCTATGTGGTCCAACCCTGCATTCTTATTTCTCCAAGAATCGTTAGTCCACAAGCAGTTGTCATTAATTACCAAAACATTACCAAAGGGGCCTAGATGATTCACACACGCCGGCAACTTCCAACCAGTCGAGGCGGTTAAGTCCGTCTCCCTCAACCCCAGCAACGACGCCAGCAGGAAAGTCCGGATCGGCTCTGAGCTCGACCCCAAATAGGAAGCAGTGCTCGTCGACTTTCTTCGCGTGAACGCCAAAGTTTTTGCGTGGAGTCCCTCGAATATGCCAGGCATACCAAGGGATGTCGCCGAGCACTCACTGGACATCAGAGCTGGAGCCCGACCCGTGAAGCAAACCCTGTGCCGTTTTGACGAAGAAAAGCGCAGGGCCATAGGCGAGGAGATCCACAAGCTACTCGTGGCAGGGTTCATTAAAGAGGTATTCCATCCCGAATGGTTAGCTAACCCTGTTCTTATAAGGAAGAAGGATGGGAGATGGAGGATGTGCGTAGACTACACTGGTCTAAACAAAGCATGTCTGAAGGTTCCCTACCCTCTGCCTCGCATCGATCAAATTGTGGACTCCACTGCTGGGTGCGAGACCCTGTCATTCCTCGACGCCTACTTAGGCTATCACCAAATCAAGGTGAAAGAGTCCGACCAACTCGCGACTTCTTTTATCACACCTTTTGGCATGTACTGTTACACTACAATGCCATTTGGTTTGAGGAATGCAGGCGCCACCTACCAGAGGAGCATGAACCATGTGTTCGGAGAACACATCGGCAGAACGGTCGAGGCTTACGTCGATGACATCGTTATCAAGACGAAGAAGGCCTCCGACCTCCTCTCTGACCTTGAAACGACATTCAAGTGTCTAAGGGCTAAAGGCGTGAAACTCAACCCCGAGAAGTGTGTCTTCGGAGTCCCCCGAGGCATGCTCCTAGGGTTCATCGTCTCCGAGTGGGGCATAGAGGCCAACCCAGAGAAAATCGCGGCCATCACCAACATGGGACTGGTAAGAGATTTGAAAGGAGTACAGAGGGTCATGGCCGGGATGCCTTGCGGCTCTGAGCCGTTTCATCTCACGCCTTGGCGAAAAAGGATTGCCCATGTACCGCCTCTTAAAGAAGACCGAGCGCTTCACTTGGACCCCCGAGGCCAAAGAAGCCCTCGGGAACTTGAAGGCACTCCTTACAAATGCACCCATCTTGGTGCCCCCGCTGCGGGAGAAGCCCTCTTGATCTACGTAGCCGCAACCACTCAGGTGGTCAGCGCCGCGGTCGTAGTCGAGAGACGAGAAGAAGGGCATGCAGTGCTCATCCAGAGGCCAGTCTACTTCATCAGCGAAGTGCTATCCGAGACCAAAGTTCGCTACCCGCAGATCCAGAAGCTGCTCTACGCAGTGATCCTAACACGGCGGAAGCTGCGACACTACTTCGAGTCTCACCCGGTGACTGTGGTGTCATCCTTTCCTCTGGGAGAGATCATCCAGTCCCGAGAGGCCTCGGGTAGGATAGCGAAATGGGTAGTGGAACTCATGGGCGAAACACTTTCATTCGCCCCTCGGAAGGCCATAAAATCCCAAGTCTTGGCCGACTTCCTGGCTGAGTGAACTGACACCCAGTTACCAACGGCTCCAATTCAACCCGAGCTTTGGACCATGTACTTCGACGGATCGCTGATGAAAACTGGAGCAGGTGCGGGCTTGCTCTTCATCTCACCTCTCGGAAAACATCTTCGCTACATGATCCGCCTTCATTTTCCGGCGTCAAACAACGTGGCCGAGTACGAAACATTGGTTAATGGGCTGCGCATCGCCATCGAGCTAGGGGTTTGGCGCCTCGACGCTCGTGGCGACTCGCAGCTTGTCATTGACCAAGTCATGAAGAACTCCCACTACTACAATCGGAAGATGGAGGCCTACTACGATGAAGTTCGACGCCTGGAAGACAAGTTCTACAGGCTGGAACTTAGCCACGTCGCCCGACGATTCAATGAGACTGCAGATGAGCTGGCTAAAATAGCCGCGGGGTGGACACCGGTTCCCCCGGACGTCTTCTCTAGGGATATACATCAACCCTCCGTCAAGATCAACGACACGCCCGAGATACCCTCGGCCAAACCCGAGGAAGCCTCGGCCGAGCCCGAGGTGCCCTCGGCCGCCGAGGGTGAGGCCCTGCACGTCGAGGGAAAGCGGAATGGGGTCACACCGGTCCCGAACTGGCAGACCGTGTACCTGGAATATCTCCTCCGAGGAGAGCTACCCCTCGACAAGGCCGAAGCTCGACGACTAGCTCGGCGCGCCAAGTCGTTCGTTTTGCTGGGTGATGAAAAGGAGCTCTATCACCGCAGTCCCTTGGGCATCCTCCAACGATGCATCCCCATCGCCCAAGGACAAGAGCTATTACAAGAAATACACTCGGGGGCTTGCGGCCACCATGCAGCACCTCGAGCCCTCGTGGGTAATGCCTTCCGACAAGGTTTCTACTGGCCAACCGCAGTGGCCGACGCCACTAGGATTGTACGCTCCTGCCGGGGGTGTCAATTCTACGCAAAGCAGACACGCCTGCCTGCTCAGGCCCTGCAGACGATACCCATCACCTGGTCGTTTGCTGTGTGGGGTCTAGACCTCGTCGGTCCCTTGCAGAAGGCACCCGGGGGCTTCACGCACCTGCTGGTCGCCATCGACAAATTCTCCAAGTGGATCGAGGTCCGACCCTTAACCAGCATCAGGTCTGAGTAGGCGGTGGCATTCTTCACCAATATCATCCATCGCTTTGGAGTCCTGAACTCCATCATCACCGACAATGGCACGCAGTTCACCGGAAAAAAGTTCCTGGACTTCTGCGAGGACCACCACATCCGTGTGGACTGGGCCGCCGTAGCTCACCCCATGACGAATGGGCAGGTGGAGCGTGCCAACAGTATGATTTTGCAGGGACTTAAACCCAGGATCTACAACGACCTCAACAAGTTCGGCAAGCGGTGGATGAAAGAGCTTCCCTCAGTGGTCTGGAGTCTGAGGACGACGCCGAGCCGAGCCACGGGTTTAACGCCGTTCTTTTTAGTCTATGGGGCCGAGGCCGTCCTCCCCACGGACCTAGAATACGGTTCCCCGAGGACGAAGGCGTACGACGACCGAAGCAAGCAGACCAGCCGAGAGGACTCGCTGGACCAGCTCGAAGAAGCTCGGGACGTTGCCTTACTACATTCGACGTGGTATCAGCAGTCTCTGCGATGCTACCACACTCGAAGGGTTCGGCCTCGAGGCTTCCAAGTGGGAGACTTGGTGCTTCGGCTGCGACAAGACGCCCGTGGGTGCCACAAGCTTATTCCCCCCTAGGAAGGGCCATTCATCATCGCCAAGATCTTGAAGCCCGGAACATACAAGCTGGCCAACAATCAAGGCGAGGTCTACAGCAACGCTTGGAACATCGAACAGCTACGTCGCTTCTACCCTTAAAAAGTTTCAAGTCGTTCGTGTTCCTCGTTTTTACGCGCTTAAATAAAGTCTAACCGTCAAGGAAGGGTCAGCCTTGCCTCAGCCAAGCCCGACCCTCCCTCGGGGGCTAGAAGGGGGGAACCCCCTCTGCGTCAAAATTTTCCTTCGGAAAAGTTTTCTACCGAAAACACCTTTCGTGCTTTCGACTATGTCGATAGCAGGGCCCTAAAAACGACGAGAGTACACGTAAGTGGCAAGGCGGACTGAACCGAGGGACTCCTACGCCTCCGGGATACGGATACCTCACTCATCACCTTCCGCGAAAAGTGACTCACGCTCGGATAAGCGATCCTGCTACCGAACAAGTCCTAACGCTCGGGTAGAAAACGACTTTCGTGCATTTTTTGACTATATCGATAGCAGAATCCTACGAACTGGTGAGAGAGCACGTAAGTGGCAAGGCCGACCGAGCCGAGGGACTCCTACGCCCCCGGGATACAGATACCTCACTCATCACCTTCCGCGAAAAGTAACTCTCGCTTGGATAATGTGATTCTGCTGCCGACGAACAAGTCCTAAGTGCTCGAAACAAGAGGAAAGAAAACACAGCTTTATAATCTGAATGCTAAATATGTTTAGGTCTTGGTGGCCGCAACAAACATGCGCATACTTTAGACGAACTATTCATGCAGGCTCAAACATCAGCAGGGGGAGGAGCGGCACTCTCGGCGTCGTTTCCACCCTCGGCGGAATCTGGCCTAGCCTCAGACGGCGACGCGTGCAAGCACCTCGGCCAGCTACTCTGAAGCCCCAGCCAGCCGTCCCCCGAGGATCTCAGCCCGGCTCACGGCCTCGGCGGCTTGGCTCCAGGATTGGCCCTGCTCACGGGTGATCTGGCCAAACCCCAGCTACCGCTGCTGCACCTTCTCGGCCCGGAAAGCCGCCTGCTCTCGCACCGAGAAGGCCTCTGTCCGAGCCGACATCGCCTCTGTCCACGCCACCGCTACCTTCAGCTTCGGCTCATTGTAGAGCAGCCGAAGGTTCTAAAACCGAGCCAGAGAGGCTTTAAGCGGCAAGGTCGACCGAGCTGAGGGACTCCTACACCTCCGGGATACGGATACCTCACTCGTCACCTTCCGCGCAAGGCAACTCACGCTCGGTTAAGTGGTTCGGCCACCGACAGGCAAGTCCTAGTGCTCGAAACGAGGAAGAGGCACAGCTTTATACTCGAATACCCAAATGTTCAGGCCTCGACAGCCACGAAGAATAAATACATATGCTTGGGGTAACTATGCTACATAGACTTAGACGTCGGCAGGACCCTCGGCGGTTCTCCCGGCCCACGACAAATGTCTAAGTCCTTGAAGCAGTTATATTTTGCTCAGGCAAAAACCCAGTATATCCCCTTACAAACGGGACTCCGGTTCCGTTCCCGTGGGTACGAACAACCTCCACACCAGGGGGCCGTGGGATAACGAACTCCAAGCGGCTCACCAGTGACCTCTGCAGCAGCAGAGACAACAACCTCCACCTCGGGCGGCTAAACAGCAGCAGCGATGACCTCAGGACAGACGCTGCTGTGAAGAAGCCCTCGCCCACATCCCCACACGAGGGGCGAGGACAAGCCGTTGAGGCCGAAGAGTTGGAGGGCGCCGTCCGTGGGATCGAACCCACCGATAACGTGCCGGTGAACAGCGGCCGCCCCAAAGCGCACCGACAGGTCCTCACTCTCGTCCTCGCCGGGGGCGTCCCAGAACACGAGTACCGCCCTCGCAGCGTTCGACATGTTGAGCGACCCCCCGGTGCAGCTGACGGTGCGAGGAGGACCTGGACGTGGCCGGCCCGCACGCGGCACGACCGCCGCCCGAGTGGAAGACGGAAAGCTGCACCCTGGCCAGGGAGCAGCAGTTCGCCTTCCCCCGCATGGCTGGAGGACGTCTCCGTAGGGCTGGAGGATGCCCTTCTCCCCTGAACGCTGGGGAAGAAAAGGGTCACCGACCCACACGGAGGCAACCCCCACTCGGTGCGCTCCTCCGCCTCAGCCCGGATGACGAAGATCCTTGAAGCTGAGGGCGGGGCGGAGGTCGCAGCCCGGTTTGCTTCTCCCCACCACCAGGCTGGTGATGATCCCTATGGATGACCATTGGTGAGGGAATGCAGCCGGGCTGCATGACGAAAATCCTTGAAGCCGAGCAGCGGCTGAAGAGCGCCAATCTCCACGAGGCCGCGCTCCTCCAACGATAGCAAGAGCAAGGCGACGCCGGTGCACCCCATCCGAGGGCTCGAAAGGTGGAAGGGCGCAACACATGAGGGAAGAACGAAGGTATGGCCACTGCCCGGGGGATCGATCCCCTTTTATAGGCAGATCTCCTCACTTGCACCCCCAAGCGTCATGGGCAAAGTCTCCACCGACGTGCTCCAGGGTTCTCCCCCTACGACATGGGGGTTGGGCCCCATACATCGTGCGAACTGACTCGAGACGCGAGGGAGGCAAGACGCCGCACGAAAGGCATAAAACCGCCCTGCGGTTATAAGCGTTCCCTCATCCTCGCCGGAACCAGCGGACGGAAGGGCGAACCGCCACGCTGGGAGCATGCAACCGCGCCACAGTTATACACCCATTCGGCTTCGTCACTTCCGGTGGACCAGCACGAAAGCCCGGTCCCACCTACCATGCAATCGGCGCGACGGTCGCTACGTGCGAGGAAACTGCACCGCCACCTGCGCTAATGCCGTGACTTCTCGACTACGGAACCAGTGCCGCGACTCGAGGCGGCCCCGCGCGTGACCCAACAGTGCCAATTGGGTGCAGCGGTCATGGGTCAGTCAGCCGCGGGGCTAGGCACGACAGTTGATGTGGCTAAAAGCGGACCGGCAATAACTGCTGCAACAGACGGGCGGAAGCAGCGGTCAGATCACCCCCAGGCTCATGTCTTTTCCTGAAGCAGCGGGAGAGCCCTCTCCCACGGCATAAGAACGGCGCGCCTGTGCCCCGTTCCTCGAACGGCCCGCGCACACGTAACAGACGGCCCGCGAATCGCCCGTCCCGTCGCATTAACTCCTTGGCAGAGCTAGCAACACCGTTGGCAGGCGAAGCGAGCGACGTTTCACCTCCGCCATAAAGTCCGCATAAAAAAAGGTGCGCCACGACTTTTCGAATTCATATCCCTTTTTCCGTTTCCTCTCTCTCTCTCTTGCCACAGGGACTGGGAAGGGGGATATTTCAGAAAGGATCCTTCCCCGCGAAGGAAACGGGCCCCCGAGCCCTCTTACTGATCAGGGGTCCGAAGGCTGGCCCCTCGGAAGGGTTCGACAGCCGCCCTAGAGCACCCGGGCTCCGCGCCCATTACTGATCAGGGGTTTGAAGGCTGGCCCCTCGGAAGGGTTCGACAGCCGCCCCAGAGCACTCGGGCTCCGCGCCCACTACTGATCAGGGGTTCGTAGGCTGGCCCCTCGAAGGGGTTCGATGGCCGCCCTAGAACACGCAGAGTGAGGGATGACCCTGGGTACGTCCGATACATGGCCGAGGCTCGGGCTACGCTCCTAAGGTGCCCTAGGACATTTCCGAGACCAGCGGGAACAACTCGTAATGGAATCCCATCGGAGGGAGGCATCGAGCCCTCAGACCCTGTCGAAAAGGGGCCGGGTCCAGCGAATCACCTGTAGGTACTTTTGGAGCGCGCCTCTGGGCCACTAGCCGACCCTTAACGAATGGGGCACGGGCGTCCACTCGGATCACCCGTTAGCAGCTCGCTGGAAACACCATGATTGGTGCCCTCCGAGGGTAACATGGCGCTTTCCCCCCTTCCTCCTTGCGGAAAGGCGACGAAGGGGCGTATAATAAAAGTCGAGACAGTCCTTGATCGTCCTCTCGCTCCGTGCAGAGGCTCGGGGGCTACTCTCGCACTCGGCTATGGCCAAACTGTTGACAGCGTCAACAAACCAACTCAAAAACTTGGAACCTGATCGTGCACCCAGGCTACGACCAGGCCGCATGAGGGAACGACAGGACCGGCCGAAACATCCCGAAAAGCGTTAAGACCTCAGAGGAGTCAAACCACTCCTCCGAGGCCTCGGGGGCTACACCCGACGGGTGCGCTCGCGCGCACCCGTCGGAACAAAGTATAACCGAGAAAGGCCGGTCCCCTCACCAAGAATGCGGCAGAGCCTCGAAGCGAGCATCACCACTCCCCTCGAGGCTCGGGGGCTACTGTCGGGTACCGAAATTAGGGGTACCTCCAACACTCCTAATCACGGCTGGTAAACACCTCTAGAGGTGACCATAAAGGCTTACGGCTCGGGTCAAAGTCAAAGTTTCATCTACCAAGGGACTCGGCCTCGCCTCGCCTGAGCCTGGCCTCGGACGGAACGGTGGTCCAGGACGAGTTCGCGCCTCGCCCGAGGGTCTCCTCAGGCCGTGAGCACACCCTCGGCTCAGCCAAGGGCAAGCCTTATCGTGCAAGCGACCTTGGCTAGATCGCCTTACCAGTCGACCGCATCGCATGCACATTTAATGCTAGAATCGCCTAACACCTTATCCTGACACGCGCGCCTCAGTCGGCAAGGTCGAAGTGACCATCACTTCGCCCCTTCACTGACCGATCTGACAGGAAAACAGCGCCACCCGCCCTGCTCCGGCTGTTGTGCCAATCGCCCGGGCGAAACCGACAACGGTCAAGATAAGCCTCGGGCGCAACAGGAAGCTCCACCTCGCCCGACCCTGGGGCTCGGCCTCAACCTCTACCTCGGGAGGAGATCTCCGCCTCGCCCGACCCCAGGGCTCGGCCTCGACTTCGGCCTCGGGAAGAGTCACATCCTCGCCCGACCCTGGGCCTCGGCCCCAGCCTCGGCCTTGGAGGAGCCGCCGCCTCGCCCGACCTCAGGCTCGGATCAACCACGCCACGGGGGAAGCATCATTACCCTACTCCTAGCTAGCTCAGGCTACGAAGGAACAAGACCGGTGTCCCATCCGGCTTACCCCGGTAACCGGCGATGGTGGTTTCCTGCATGCAACCATGACGTCGGTGATCCTCAAGCCCTCTACGGGAGCAAGGAGACGTCAGCAAGATCCATGCAGCGCCAACAGCTGTACTGTTACAGGGCTCAAGGCATTTCTCCGACGGCCACGATGCTACCTCTACAGGACTCGAGACGTCCCCCCGACGGCCACGTTGTTATCTGTACAGGGCTCAGGGCACCTCCCTGCCAGCCACGTTAGCTCCCAGCTACACCCCATTGTACAGCTGGACATCTCTTTACGTCTATAAAAGGGGTGTCTAGGGCCCCACGAGGGGGGACGAAAGGGGGAGCGAGGGGACGAAGGGACGAGCATACGAACATACGAAGCATACGTACGCGCGGCGGGAGAAGACGAGCAGGGTCCGGACCCTCTCTCTCTCTCGCTCTCTGCTACTCGCCCTCTCTTGCTCCCACTCTCTCGTAAGGCTTGTAACCCATACTACGAGCACCCTGGTGTAGGATAATACAAGGCTCATTCCCCCACTTGTGTTCCATCCAGCGCCAACACATCTGGGCAGGGACACGCAGCGACAAATTTACTCATTGGTCCAGGGACCCCCGGGTCCGAAACGCCGACATGTTCTATATTTAATAATATAGAGTTTAAAATAGAAATAAAATAGATTGACTAAAAATCAGTCTTTAGAAATTAAACACCCGTCAATATGTTAAGATAAAAAAGTATATCTTCATGCTCAACATGGGACAAAAGTACTCGACACCATCGAGGGTTTCTCCATCGGCGAACCGAAGCAAGGACTGAGGCTGTGAACGCTCCCTCCAAATTAAAGCAAAATGTGAACCCACGCGCTCCCCGACATTTCGTGGACGAGGACAGGACAGGACAGGAAGCGGAAAGAGTTGCCAGCCAGCAGCGCTGAGGTGAGGACGCCTCCTCCTCCAGCTGCTAGATTTTTTATTTTTGTGGCTCTGCTTTGATATTGACCTGGTGTTTGTATACCAGTAGCAGTGTATGAATCATGGGGTTAGTTTTTTTTAAAAAATGCTTTTCGGACCTACGGAACTTTCTCGGACTGGACAACTACTCTGCCCGTTTTCATACTACTGATGTTAAAAGCATGGCAGTCCAATTCTGCCCCCTCTGGCTCTGGTCGTGTCTGAGAATGACATAGCTGTTCGACTCAAGGGAACACGGCTAAGAACTACGGCGATTGATGGGCTCATATTTCATGCTCTCCCTCTCTCTTTTTATAATAATAATAAGAACTGAAGAAGTAGAAGAGGAGGAACAAGAAAGTCCATATTTTTTTTTGTTCATGAATTAATATTGATCTAAGAGGTGATCTTCAAAGATTAGGTGGAGGGGTTGTTTGGATCTCTTCGTTTTGGAGGAATTGGAATTGACTTAGGACCTGTTTGTTTACCCCCCAGATTATATAATCTGGATTAAATAATCCTAAAAGGTAAACAAACAGTCCAGCTTATTTGCCTAGATTATATAATCTAACCCCTTGGATTATGATAATCCATAAGCAAGTGAGGAGGTGCTTATTTCAGATTATTTTTTCCCACTTCCCCACTACCCTTTCAAGTTTCCTAGAAATTACCCACCATTGTCATTATAATCCACCGAATCGTTTTTGCGTCTAGTACTAGTCAATTTGGGGATGAAGAAGGTGACATGAATGCCTTCCGTGATAATATTGCTAATGCAATATTTGTCAATGTCAATTGAACTTTTTTTCATATATGAGTTTCAACCTAGTACAAATATAGAGGGCATTCTTGTCTTTCTCATACAAAAGAATCCTATTAACAACTCAAATAATCTGGGTAAACAAACAGGACTACCAAGATTATATAATCCATGGGGGTAAACAAACAGGCCCTATAGAGTGAGCTATTTAGTTTGGAATTTAACATTTCACCACTTTTTAAAATTTTAGATATAAGCCTATCTCAAAATCATATAGCGGGGGATAAAAATTGGTTTTATATATCTCTAGGCTATATTTCTACTTTACAATTTATAGTGTGCTCCTCAGCTTGCTCCCTTATATTAGAAAGATGACACAAATATCTTGGTCATATGGCCAACAGTGGTACACAAATATATTCCGAATGCGAGTGGACCGGTGGCTAAATTACATCATCAGAAGGAAAAGCCTGGTAATCAAGCCTTGTGATGTGTGATCAGAGTATGGTATGGCCTGGGCAACTGCGAGGCTGTGCTGCTTGACGGACAAGGAATCATACGGCGCATGCAAAGTGGAGATTTTCCTTTTTCTTCTATTTATTATTATTACAAGGACAAAACATGGTCAGTATTCAGGTTCAGTGTTGGCAAATGACAAACTATCTTGTGCTCAATTCAGAACTGCGTCCAGACACTGAGACATCCACACACACACACACAAAAAAAACCTTAAATGCATTTGTGATTTCAAAATACATTTATATGTAAGGGTTTAGAAGCAGAGCAAAACTACTGATAATTGAGATCAAAGACAATTCTCAGATGGCTCGAAGGATCTTATTTTTTTCCCCCTTGGCATAATAAGAAACCAATAATACAATACAATACAACACAAACACAGCACCCTCAGGCCTCAGAAGAGGAGGAAAAAGGTTAACAAAAAAAGCGAGGAGTAGCCCAAAAAACGTAAAATAAAACCACTACTCTTTTTCATCATCATCTCCTACGGTATCACCATCTGCATGGACCCAGGAAAGCAGAGCTCTAGCGCTCTTCCCTCCTCCGTTCCGTTCCGTTCCAGGCACGAACGAACGCCCGACCGGACCCCGGAGCCAGAGGGCTCGGTCACATTATACTCGTCGTACTCGTGCCTTCTTCGATTCCCTACCGTTCATCAGCTACGTACGGTGTGCGGATCAGTCGAACAAGCTGGCGATGTCGTCTATGTCGACGAGGAGGAGGAGGTCGTCGAGGCTGTCCACGGCGGGCGGAGGCGGCGCGCTGGCGGACACCACTTCCTGGAGCCCGGCGTGCCCCCGCCACTCGGCGTCCTCGAACGGCAGGTAGGAGGCGGCGTGGTTGGAGTTGGAGCTCGCGGGCGACACGCCCCAGTTCTCCGGCGTGGACGGCGCCAGGCACGGGCACGGGCACCCGCCGCCGCTCACCGGCGGCGTGGAGGCGGAGAGGCACAAGGGCGCGGCCGCGGGCAGGCCCTCCTCCGTTTCCGTCTTCACGGTGAGGCCGGCGCCCAGGCTCCGCAGGTGGCCGTGCGCGTCCGGTCTGTGCTCCGGCGGCGCCGTGGCCTGGGCCTGGCCCGCCGCCGCCCTGTGGACGCAGGTGTGCCCGCCGTGGTAGATCACGTCGTACACCGTCGGGTCCTCGTCGGTGCGCTGCACCTGCTTCGTCGCCGGGCACCCCTGCGAGTGGCGGTGCGTGCAGCGGTAGTAGCCCCTGCGAGGATTTTGCACGCCGGAGATTAGCCACGGTTCCAAAAATAAAGGGAGATATTTTGATTGTGAATTCGGAGCAAGACTAGACTGGCAGCAGCAAGGAAAGATTGCAGCGCACTGTCGTAATCCAAATCCAATTGCCTTATGTGCCAAGTGGAGGGGCTAATCAATCATGCAAGAACACAACAAAGGCTACAGCACCCAACTTTCAGAAAGGAGTCGGACAGGACAGGCACAAGCATCCGAACCCAAAAAGGCAGACGCGAATGATTTCGATCCCACTTGGGACTTGGGAGGACACACAGTCACACGTGTCTGAGGGAACAGATTGCTTGGGCTCTGAAACTTAAGCCAAATCAACACATTTCTGAGCGAGATGCGTGTGTGCCTGCCAACCTTGGGTGCTTGGCTCCGAGGATCTCCTTCTGGCCGTACTTCCTCCAGCTATGGCCGTCCTCGACCGGGTTCTCGCCGCCGGCAGAGCTCACCCTCTGCCTCCGCTGTTCCATCACCTTCCTGCGAGCGAACACACACACGACGGGTTCAGTTTAGCAAAGAGTCAGCCTAACTTGTTGTATATTCCTTGATCGAGCAAGCAGCAAGCGTTCGTGGCGAGGTCACCTCTTCTTCTTGGTGCTCTGGAAAGGCCCGTCGGTGACGTCGCTGGTGGGCGTCGCCGAGAGCGGCGAGGCGAGGCCGGCGTCGCCCGCGGGCCGCTTCTGCCGCCGGGCACCGTCGAGGTTGGAGGATGTGATGAGGCCGATGGAGCGCTCGGTGAGGGAGAAGATCTGCGAGGCCAGGTGCTTGCACAGGTCCGGGGACCCGCCGAGGTGCACCTCCAGCTGCCTCACCAGCTCCTTGATGTGGCTCAGCTCCGTCACCACCAGCCCGCCGCAGCTGCCTCCTCCACTGCTATTGACGCCGCCGCCTACGACGCCCATCTCCATCTCCGTCGACGCCATGGGACGATGGTGAGAAATGCCCTCTTGGTTGTGTTGGCAGGCCGTCCAGGTAGGACTGGACTGGAGCGAGGTACGCGGCGGTGAGGTGTGGTCGACCCGAGAGGGAGGCCGGGAGCGAGGGACTGAGTGACACGAAGCGGGACGGAGCTCGATCAGAGCTGCCCTTTTAGGGCTTGTTCGCTTTGGAGTGGATTGAGGGGGATTGGAGGGGATTAAATCCCCTCCTATATATAGGAGGGGATTTAATCCCCTCCAATCCCCCTCAATCCACTCCAAAGCGAACAAGCCCTTAACGAGAAACAAAGCGCGTCCCGGCGAGCCGAGGGAACAGGAAGTTGACCGGTGAGCGTAGTGGCTACTGGAGCCTGATTGGCCGCTCCTGTGCCATGTCGGATCGGAACACGGTGTCGATTGTGATGATATTGTAAAATAAAAAGTTACCCATGCTAGGATCAATTAACACATCTCACAAGTCACAACCAAGCCAAAACAGTCTCTCTCTCTCTCTCTCTTTTGAAGCCACCACCATTTTCCGCTTGCTGTGTGTAGATGACGTCGTCGTAGCATTTTATACCATATTGATATTGTGAAGACATTGCTTCTGTTGTTGTGATGTTGATAAACAAAAAACATGAGCATGTGTAAACATGTTGCTCGTGCTGATACGCGAGAACATATGACTATTTCCACTATATCATCACTCTTTTCTTTCGCTACGATGCACGTCTTGTAGTAACGATTCATGATCATTTATTTGTAAGTTATCTTGTTTTAACGTGGTAGATATGCTGGTGCTTAGTGTACCCATTTTTCTACTGTGATACCTGTCGGCGTTTCGAGACCGGGGGTCCCTGGGCCGACGAGTGAAATGTCGCCGCGTGCCCCAGCCCAGATGGGTCGGCGCGAGACGGAGCGCGAAGGGGAGGAGACGGGCGTGAGAGGTGGAAATCCCGCGGCCTTCGTGTTTGTTCCACGCCCAGGTCGGGTGCGCTTGCAGTAGTGGGTTACAAGCGTCCACGCGGGAGGGAGCGAACGGCCTCACGCGAGCGCCTGTCCCGTCCTCTTCCCCGCGCGGCCAACCCTCTGTAAGAGGGCTCTGGTCCTTCCTTTTATAGGCGCAAGGAGAGGATCCAGGTGTACAATGGGGGTGTAGCAGTGTGCTAACGTGTCTAGCGGAGGAGAGCTAGCGCCCTAAGTACATGCCATCGTGGCAGCCAGAGAGGTCTTGGCACCCGGTTCGTGTGGTGTCGTGGCCGTCGGAGGAGCGCTGGAGCCTGACGGAAGGACAGCTATCGGGGCGGTCGCGTCCATGCTGACGTCCTCTTGCTTCCGTAAGGGGGCTGGGAGCCGCCGTCGTCATAGAGCGTGCGGGGCGCCATCATTACTTATCTGGCGGAGCGAGCCAGATGGGACGCCGGTCTTGTTCCCCGTAGCCTGAGTCAGCTTGGGGTAGGGTAATGATGGTGCCTCCTGTTGACGTGGTCGGTCCGTGCCCTAGGCTGGGCGATGTGGAGGCTCCTCCGAGGTCGAGGTCGAGTCTGTCTTCCGAGGCCGAGGTCGAGTCCGAGCCCCTGGGTCGGGCGAGGCGGAGACCGTCGGCTGAGGCCAGGGCTGAGTCCGAGCCCTGGGGTCGGGCGAAACGGAGTTCGTCGTCTTCCGGGGCTGAGCCCGAGTCCGAGCCCTGGGTCGGGCGGAGCGGAGTTCGCCGTCTTCCGGGGCTGAGCCCGAGTCCGAGCCCTGGGTCGGGCGGAGCGGAGTTCGCCGTCTTCCGGGGCTGAGCCCGAGTCCGAGCCTTGGGTCGGGCGAAGCGGAGTTTCCTAAGGTGCCTGAGGCCGGGCCTGGCTGCCTGTCAGCCTCACTCTGTCGAGTGGCACAGCAGTCGGAGCGGCGCAGGCGGCGCTGTCCTTCTGTCAGGTCGGTCAGTGGAGCGGCGAAGTGACTGCGGTCACTTCGGCTCTGTCGATTGGGGGACTTGCGTCAGGATAAAGGTGTCAGGCCACCTTTGCATTAAATGCCCATGCGATTTGGTCGGTTGGCGCGTCGATTTGGCCAGGGTTGCTTCTTGGCGAAGACTGGGCCTCGGGCGAGCCGGAAGTATGTTCGTTGCTGGAGGGGGGCCTCGGGCGAGACGTAGATCCTCCAGGGTCGGCTGCCCTTGCCCGAGGCTGGGCTCGGGCGAGGCGTGATCGAGTCCCTCGAGTGGACCGATCCCTGACTTAGTCGCACCCATCAGGCCTTTGCAGCTTTGTGCTGATGGGGGTTACCAGCTGAGAATTAGGAGTCTTGAGGGTACCCCTAATTATGGTCCCCGACAATACCAGAGTCATTCATACACAGTTTTTTATCTGGATGGGTTGCACATAGGCAATATATCTAGTAAAGTAGATCTACTTTCGCTTTTGTTGTAGCATGTATTAAGACAGATAAGATAGTAGTCGATGCAATCTTTTTTGCCACTATCGGCTGAAATTACCATCAAGGCAAAAGATTACATTGCTCCCACTCTCGACCATTCACACAACTTGCCTCTACCTGGAGGCTAATAGTGTGTACCTTTTAAGTTGTGTGTACCATTGTCGTTCTACCTCACACAATTATCAATATGGCTTGTGTTGTAAATAGAGACATTTAGAATGTCTAAGGAACAACTTTATTTGGTCAATTCAATGAGATTTTTATGGCAATTTCATTGCTATGATTAATGAAATTGTTAGATTGAGACTGTTGTTTGCCTACAACACATGGGTTGTTAAGACAATTCTTTTTCACATCCGATGATAGTATTCACTTCTTAACTTAGTTTTGCAGGGAATATTGTAAATGGTATGGACCAAATGTATTTTTTACTATCTAGCGGTAGCATAGTTCTTCATGTAATCATGGAGAAATCAAGCATGAAGGCTCAAAGGACAGGAGCTAGGCAATAGAGATCAACATGGCAAAGTATCGTACTATCATACATTCAGTATGATTATCTTGATATTTTATATGCATGTCATACTATTTGCCCATGTATTAAATATGATAAAATAGCTTCTTTCAGAAAAAAACAAGAGTTCACTTTGATGCCCTTTCAATTGTTGTGCCTAATCATTGTTTGGTAGGTCTATCAAAGCAGAGTTCCATCGGTTGTCTTGATCTCATAGGATGGATGTCATACATCTACATGCATAGTATTGGCTTGCTTAATAAGGCAATCCAATTCGAATTTGGGCCTTAGGCATGATGTTAGAAACCGAAGCATTGGATACCACACACAAACAAGAGTCACTTAGAATGCGATTAGCAAACATTTCTTACCTGTGTTATTATGTTTCCAGTGATGAAGCTTATCAAACATAGATTGATCATCCCTCAAACATTAACTACAGATCAAGAGACATCATTTACGTCAAAAGAAGTATGAGAGTTTGCCAAATTATATAAGATCATATTACTCAATTTATATTCATACCATGCTCAAGCTAATAGCCAAGCTGAGTCTAGTAATAAGACTTTGATAAATCTTATCAAAAATAAGATTGAAAACAATTTAAGGAGGTGGCATTATGTTTTGTCTAGAGCTATATGGGCATATGTGTGCCTAGATATGGTGTAACTAAAATTACTCTTTTTGAGCTGGTAAATAGACAAGAGGCTATGTTGTTGTTGCCTATCAAAGTGACTTTGGATGCATATAAGCTTGCTAAATAAAATAGATTATCTATTGTTATGTATTGATGATGAACAATATATATGTTGGGGACTCGTTCTCAAATGCTATGAATTAAGAACAAGGCAACATAAAATGTTAAATGTTAATGCCCTTCGTCCGCTGAAGCATTATCTCCTTAAGGATTTAATGAACTTCGGATGAAGGTTAAAGACGATACAATTGCGAAGGTTGAATCTTCGTAATTGAATTCTTCAGAGATTGTATAAAATAATTCGAGATATGAAACATTAATGACAAATAAATTATAAATAAACAACATCATTTTCATATTATACAAGATTGATGTATTCAAATGTTAGATACATTTATACCTCTGCCTTGGCAAAGAATAATTTCCGAGTGAAGCGATTGCAATTACAGGAATGCGTGAACAGTAAAGGAATACTGTTCACTATTTATAGGCACAGGACACAGCCTGTGAGGAATTACAATCATGCCCCTCATAAAAGTTTACAACATTGACTCAGACCTTTATGGACTAAAAGGTCATTCTATCTTTAAGTCGGTTCGTCCCTTCACCTTCGGATATGTTGTATTATCAAAGCTTCATGAATGATACCTTCGGCGTCACGTACGGGCAGTTTCAGCCGAAGCTGTCTCTTTCTACAGGACCTTCGGCGAGGAAGCATGGTCCCAACAGTAGCCCCTTCGCGGTGCTAGATCGTTTTTCGTAACGAGCTTGATCCGTGAAAAAAGTCTCTTAGGCTTCAGGAAGCCGAAGGTCCGAAAAACACCTTCCCTGAGCTCGTTGTCGAGAAACGATAGCGGTCCCACCCTGCAGGGTTACTATTTGGTCTCTGCGGTCCACCGCGCAGTGGGTGTGAGCAGCTGTTTGCCTGGTGTGAAAATCCTGACGATTCACCTTCTTACCTGCAGTACTATATAAACAGACGGGTAGGTGTGAAGTTACCACAGCATTCATTGCTATTGCACTGTTTTGCTGCCAAAATTTTTAATCATAGCCGAAGCTTGACTCTCGCAATCATACGAAGCTTCAGTTTAAAGCCTACTTCGTTAGAAGAAAAAGCTTCGGGAGAGAAAGTTTTTTAGTTCCCAATAAATTCAGAATTAAATGGCCAGAGTGCGCTCTACCGCTAGAGTTGAGCGTGAGGGAGGCGAAGCCGAAGGAGCGGAGACTGTTCCTATCTCCGAAGCGATGCAACGATCCGGACTGGTGACCTCGGAAGGAATCCGCACTGCCGAGACCGAGCAGACTGTTGCCGATAAAGAACAAGTTGCTGCCGAAGCGGAAGAAGGAGATATTGAGGAAGCTGATTCCGATGATGATTACCATATTGCCGTACCAAGCAAGCCCAGCCATTTGGACTTCGGAAAGTCGACTGTCTCCAAGGCTGATTTCTCCAAAATGGTGAAGTCGGGTTATTTCAGTGAGAATGAGAAGAAGCTGCTTCGCCTCGGGGGGGAAGAAACTACCCCGAAGCCAGAAAAGGATGAAATAGTTATTTTCAAGAGCTTTCTAAAAGCTGGGTTGAGATTCCCCTTAAATAGGATGATCTCTGATGTGCTGCAAAGATTTGGTATCTATTTTCACCAACTGACTCCCAACGCGATTGTCAGGCTTAGCGTCTATATCTGGGCTCTCCGAAGCCAGGCGGTGGAGCCGTTTGCCGACAGCTTCTGTCGAGTTCATGAGCTGCATTATCAAACTAAGGCCGGAAAAGATGGATTGCATGAAAATTTTGGTTGCTATAATTTTGCTTATCGGAAAACCACAAAGTTTCCCGTGATCAGCTACCGAAGCAAATGGCCGGCAGGCTGGAAATCAGAATGGTTTTATGTCAAAGTTGACGAAGACAAAGAGAAGCTGGTTCAGAGCCCTCTTGAACTAATATTCGGAGAAACAAGACCCCGATGCAAAATGGCAGTAGAAGGTCCAACTTGGGCTGCACTGGGCGAATTCAAAATTATTGCAGAACATATTGGCACTAGAGATTTAGTGCAGGAATTCCTGGCCTTCAGGGTTTTTCCAACTATGAAAGAGTGGACAATGCCGAAGCTTAAAGGAGAAAAGAAAGAGGGGGAACTCGTCCGACTGCCCTACTATTACAAGTTCAAGAAATATTTTAAAGTACCCTGCCAAGAATGGCTTGATACAATTGAAATAATGAGTAATGAAATTCTTGGGAATTACTCTAAAAAAGAGGACCAACTGATGACAGCGGCCTTCGGCACTCGGCCGAAACGAAGGCTGAATAGGGTGCTTGATGCCATAGGATTTGAATATTCTGACTACGGCCGACTGGGCGGAGATGCTGGAGGCCCGAAGCGAAAAAGGATTGCCAGCGCTACTGACGAAGAAGTCAAGGTAGCCAAAAAGAAAAAGAAAGATTCTGAAAATCTTAGCGCTGAAGAGTTAAATCCTGAGCCGAAGGTGGCCACTACAAGAAAGAGAAAGAGTGCATCCCCAGAGCCGGAAACGCTGGTCCGAGAAGAAGATACTCCTGCTTCTCCTTCTGCTGTTGAAGTAGAAGAGATTATGAAGGTAATGACTGAACCCTTGCCTATCAGGCTAAGTCCGCTGGCACTGGAACTGACGAAGTTTTTTCAGAAGGACAAGGCAGCTTCGGCAGCAGAAAGTCCTGCGAAGCCGAAAAAACGGAGAATTATTCAAGTGACAGATGTGATCCATCAGACGCCGCCACCGGCGACGGTGTCAAAAATTGTCTTTGCCGAGACAGCCGAAGCCGAAGGCGCCGCAGCCGAAGCTACCGGAATGAAAACCACTGAAGCTGAAACCGGCGAAGTCGAAGCTACCGAGGCCGAAGCCGGGGCCACTGAAGAGTCGAACCTGGAGACCACACTTGAGGTTATTGACAATATACTCCTGAAAATGGCTGAAGAAGAAGCTACTGTGGCTACGGTGAATACGGCAGCTGAAAAGGGGAAAAAGCAAATTGATGAAATTTCAGAAGAAGGAGATTTTAACTTTCAAGATTTGTTCGGTCAAGAGTTAACAGATGCCGAAAAAGAGGAGTTGAAAAAATATGTCATATCTTGCGGATATAAATCAGGGGCTATGCTATTTGGTGGGGTCAACGAAGGAAAATTAAGATGCCTTCGGAACCGCACCGAGGCCAAAATCGTTAGAACCCT
Source organism: Zea mays (assembly GCF_902167145.1). Taxonomy (NCBI): domain Eukaryota; kingdom Viridiplantae; phylum Streptophyta; class Magnoliopsida; order Poales; family Poaceae; genus Zea; species Zea mays. Next base: position 180,584,805 of record NC_050097.1, on the reverse strand, counting down.
CTCCAAAAGCATTGGCCTGCCGAAGCTGGAAGCGGACTTGTGCCGTTATCAACGACACCACATCGCCGGAAGCTTGCTTTATGCTAACTTCAAGGTAACGAATATTTTTATTATTTTATTACTATTATTATTATTATCTTTTAGGTCTTCTTTTAACGAAGATCGTTTCGACAAAGCATATTATTAAGCAAGGTTCTGAAAATGCAACAAGATCTAGAAGAAGAGAAAAACAAAGCCGTCATTCAAGATTTGGCTGAAAAAGTTGAAAATCACGAAGCCAATTTGAAGAAGAAAGATTTCACAATTCAAGACCTTGAATTCATGGTCAAAGAGCATGAAGGTGCATTAGAAAAGAAGGATTTTGTTATTCAGACCATGGAGGGCTCTTTGGCTGAAGTCCAAATTGAGAATGACAAATTAAAGAATGAATTGCTCCGATAATCAGAAAAATTCGAGCAAGAAAAGAAATATCTTGAAGCAAGCCTGAAAACTGAAGTGGATAAATACTCAAATTTGCAGAAATCCTTTAAAGAACTTCAGGAGAAATGCTTAAGCTTCGGCAGCCGATGCGTGCAGCGGCTGAAGGATGTGTTTCACTCTGTCGGAGCTAGCTCTTCGAAATTTACACCTTCGGCTGAAAATCTGCCAAGAACATTAGAATATATTGAAGGCGAAGTTGATGCCCTTGACGAAGTTATTGGTGGGCACGCCGACTTCTGCGCCCTGGTAGCTTCTCGGGGCACAGCTACTGCTTTTTTGAAGGCTGACTGCACGCATGGAAACATTGTAAACAGACCAAACTTCAGTTTGTCAGCTTCAGATTTGATAGATATCCCAAGCTTAGCCAGAAGTATCGGAAATAGATTCATGACCCAGATCTGGGTAAGTGGCGGGCGGAAAATGGCAGGCGACGAAGCTCGAAGCCATCTTAAGCCGGTAAGAAACTTATGTTTGTTATTTTTACCTTCTCCTTTGAAATTTGTACCTTTCTTACTCTGCTGTTTGGTATATACAGGATGACGAAGCTGAAGATTGACAATGCTGAAGTTTAACAAAACTGAAGACGAAGCCTTAGCTGAAGTTTAAAGTTGCTTATAATGTGCTTTCCTGCAAAAATTCTTGGAGAAACTCTTGTAATATAAATATGGAACAACTCATGTAAATTTGTACATACCTTGTAATATATCTTGTCTCCCTTATCCGCATTCAGTCTGCTTTGCTGTGGACGAAACTTCTCTTTTGAGCCGAAGGCGAAAAACACCTTCCCTTCTTTTCGTACACAACGAAGCATAAAAAATTCTTCCTTCGAATCTTTTCCTTGTTTTCTGAAGCACCTGTCTTCTTTGTGTAGCATGATGATGATTCTATATATGTCTAAATGGATGTTTATGAATGCAAATGACATGATGACATGTAATGTGCAAATGAATATTAGGACACATGTTTAAAAACCATAAGCACGGCCCTTCATCTCCTCAAGAATGATACAAATCTTTTTGCCGTTTACTTTTCGGCTTCACCGTTTACTTTTCGGTGTATCAGCGTTGACTTTTCGCTGTAAGCCTCCCTTAGGAGCTTCTTCGCCTTTTACTTTCGGCGGAATCAGCGTTTATTTTTCGCTGTAAGCCTCCCTTAGGAGCTTCTTCGCCTTTTACTTTCGGCGGAATCAGCGTTTATTTTTCGCTGTAAGCCTCCCTTAGGAGCTTATTCGCCTTTTACTTTCGGCGGAATCAGCGTTTATTTTTCGCTGTAAGCTCTGCATTCCCTTAGGAACGACTTTTGAGCTTCTCCCTGTTTTCTTTTCTTTTTCCTTTGCACTCGAAGGTGCGTTCTCAGCTTTTACATTTACATTTTTTGGGGGATATCGCTCTTATAGAATTGAAATAAGGAAAAGAAAAATTACATGTTGTGGCCCCATTAAAAACCTTTCTCCCCCTTTGGAAAGGAAAAGGGTGCCACAAAAAAGAATATAAAAAATTACATCGAACTAAACATAATATCGCCGAAGCTCATCCGCATTCCACGATCTAGGAATGTCATTGTCGTCCATATCCTTCAATCTGTAGGAACCGGGTCTTGACGAAGATACTACCAAAAAGGGGCCTTCCCACTTCAGCTGTAATTTGCCTACTGTTTCAGGGTTAGCTACTCTTCGAAGTACCAAGTGTCCTGGTTCAATGTTCTTGAGCTTGACCTTTCTATCACGCCATTTTATTGTTTCAGCTTGATATTTATTGATGTTTTCCACAGCTTGAAGTCTGGTCCCTTCAATGACATCTTTTTCTACAGAGCAATCAGCTTCGTTTTCGCCCTCTGTCGAATCTACTGTCCTTATTGATCCTGTTTTGGCCTCTTCTGGGGTTATTGCTTCGTCGCCAAACAATAGTTTAAAGGGTGTAAAGCCTGTTGATCTTGACATGGTTGTGTTATGACTCCACACCACTTTGACTAACTCATCTGGCCACTTTCCCCTGGGCTGATTGAAGATTGACTTCATTATTCCTGTCATTATGATCCCATTGGCTCTTTCGACAAGTCCATTTGACTCTGGGTGTCGGACTGATGCAAAATGGATCTTCGTGCCAATTTGATTACAAAATTCTCTGAAGGCTTCAGAATCAAACTGTGTCCCATTATCCACAGTGATAGCCTTCGGCACTCCGAAGCGACAAACAATGTTTTGCCAGAAAAACTTTTGAATAGTAAATGAAGTTATTGTGGCTAAGGGCTTCGCCTCAATCCATTTGGAAAAATATTCCACTGCCACCACCACATATCTTAAGTTCCCCTGTGCCGGTGGTAATGGACCTAGCAAATCCAGACCCCACCTTTGCAATGGCCAAGTGGGTTGTATTAATTGAGATAAAGACGAAGGTTGTTTTTGATCTCTTGCACATTTCTGACAACCTTCGCACTTTTGAACTAAATTCGCTGCATCCGAAGCTGCCTTTGGCCAATAAAATCCTTGGCGAAAAACTTTCCCAAGCAAAGGCCTAGATCCAATGTGAGATCCACACAGACCTGCATGTATGTCCTTCATTAATTCTATACCTTCGGATCTGGATAAGCACTTGAGTAATGGGGAACAGACCCCGCGCTTGTATAACTCCCCTTCTATTATGACATATGGTCGAGCTCTTGCTTCTATTCTCCTGTTATAAGCTTCGTCGTCTGAAAGAAAATTACCCTGAAGGAAAGAGATGATCTCAGTTCTCCAATCTTCACTATAAACAGGGGATATGTTAAGGATTGCTCTTTCAAGAAGCTCGACCGAAGGTGCTTTTATTGTTTCAAAAAATACTTCCGAAGGTATAGGCAGCCCCTGGGCTGCTGACTTAGCCAATAGATCAGCGTATTCATTTTCTCCACGAGGAATATTTTTGACAGAGAAACCTTCGAAGGAAGCCTCAATCCTTCGGACTGTATCTAGATACTTTTCAAGCTTCGGGTCTCTTGCTTTGTAACTTTTGTCAATATGACTAGAAATAACTTGAGAATCAGTTTTAAGGATGGCCCTTCTGATTCCCATTGCCTTTAATTTCCGAAGACCCAAAAGCAGAGCTTCATACTCGGCGATGTTATTTGTGCAACTAAAATCAAGTTTTGCCGCATAATAAGTTTTAACTTTGGAAGGTGAAACCAACACAGCAGCCGCTCCCGCTCCGAAGGTTCCCCAAGACCCATCGCAAAACACTATCCATGCTTCGGCGTCTTTATTTGTTTCTTCCTCCTGAGCCCCTGGCGTCCAGTCAGCAATGAAGTCTGCTAACGCCTGGGACTGAATCGAAGATCTATGAACATATTCAATACAAAATTCATTGAGCTCTGCAGCCCATTTTCCAATCCTTCCAGTAGCTTCTCGGTTCCTCATAATATCCTTCAGAGGTTGTGAAGAAGGAACAATTATGTTGTAAGCTTGAAAATAGTGCCGAAGCTTCCTGGAGGCCATCAAGACAGCATACAGTACCTTCTCCAGCTCTGTATAATTTTTCTTTGATAAACTAAGAACCTCGGATACAAAATATATTGGGGCCTGCCTCTTAACTTGGCCTTCAAGCTTCTCCTGAACAAGTGCTGCACTTACCGCTGAGTGCGAAGCTGCCACATATAATAACAAAGGAGCCCCTGACGTAGGTGGAGTTAATGTTGTTAGATCTATCAAATACCGTTTCAGCTCTTCAAAGGCCTTCTGCTGGATTGGTCCCCATTGAAAGACTTCGGCTGTCTTCGGCACTTCGAAGAATGGTAAGTTTCTCTCTGCTGATCTAGATATGAATCTGTTGAGAGACGCCAGCCTTCCTGTCAATCTTTGAGCCCCCTTTTTTGTACTTGGTGGTTCCATTCGAAGTATTGCTTCGATTTTGCTTGGATTAGCCTCGATTCCCTTTGTTGAGACTAGGCAACCGAGAAATTTCTCCTTCTTTACTCCGAAGACACATTTTTCTGGATTTAATTTTAGACCAGCCTGTCTAAAATTAGCGAAGGTCTCCTGCAAATCAGCAATGTGGTTATCTTGCTTCGTGCTTTTTACAATGATATCATCGACATAAGTTAACACATTCTGTCGGGGACCATAATTAGGGGTACCCTCAAGACGCCTAATTCTCAGCTGGTAACCCCCATCAGCATAAAGCTGAAGAGGCCTGATGGGTGCGATTAAGTCAGGGATCAGTCCGTACGAGCGACTCGATCACGCCTCGCCCGAGCCTAGCCTCGGGCAAGGGCAGCCGACCCCGAGGGATTTCCGTCTCGCCCGAGGCCCCCCTTTAACGGCGGACACATCTCCGGCTCGCCCGAGGCCTTGCCTTCGCTAAGAAGCAACCCTGACCAAATCGCCGCACCGACTGACCGAGTCGCAGGAGCATTTAACGCAAAGGTGGCCTGACACCTTTATCCTGACGCGCGCCCCCCGGCAGAGCCGAAGTGACCGCCGTCACTTCGCCGCTCCACTGACCGGTCTGACACAAGGACAGCGCCGCCTGCGCCACTCCGACTGCAGTGCCACTCGACAGAGTGAGACTGACAGGCAGTCAGGCCTTGCCAGAGGCGCCATAGGAAACTCCGCTCCGCCCGACCCAGGGCTCGGACTCGGGCTAAGCCCCGGAAGACGACGAACTCCGCTCCGCCCGACCCAGGGCTCGGACTCGGGCTAAGCCCCGGAAGACGGCGAACTCCGCTCCGCCCGACCCAGGGCTCGGACTCGGGCTAAGCCCCGGAAGACGGCGAACTCCGCTCCGCTCGACCCAGGGCTCGGACTCGGGCTAAGCCCCGGAAGACGGCGAACTCCGCTCCGCCCGACCCAGGGCTCGGACTTGGGCTCAGCCCCGGAAGACGGCGAACTCCGCTCCGCCCGACCCAGGGCTCGGACTCAGGCTCAGCACCAGAAGACGACGAACTCCGCTCTGCCCGACCCCAGGGCTCGGACTCCGCCTTGGCCTCTGCCGAACGACCTCCGCCTCGCCCGACCCAGGGGCTCGGGCTCGGCCTCGGCCACGGAAGACAGACTCGACCTCGGCTTCGGAGGAACCACCACGTCGTCCGACCTAGGGCACAGGCCCGCCACGTCAACAGGAAGCGCCATCATCACCCTACCCCGAGCCGACTCGGGCCGCAGAGAACAAGACCGGTGTCCCATCTGGCTAGCTCCGCCAGATAGGCAATGATGGCGCCCCGCTAGCCCTGTGACGACGGCGGCTCTCAGCTCCCTTACGGAAGCAGGGGGACGTCAGCAAGGACTCAATCGCTCCGACAGCTGTCCCTCCGCCAGGCTCCGTTGCTCCTCCGACAGCCACGACTTCACACCAGCAGGGTGCCAAGATCTCTCCGGCTGCCACATTGGCATGTACTTAGGGCGCTAGCTCTCCCCCCGCTAGACACGTAGCACTCTGCTACTCCCCATTGTACACCTGGATCCTCTCCTTACGCCTATAAAAGGAAGGACCAGGGCCTTCTTAGAGAAGGTTGGCCGCGCGGGGACGAGGACGGGACATGCGCTCTCTTGGGGGCCGCTCGCTTCCCTCACCCGTGTGGACGCTTGTAACCCCCTACTGCAAGCGCACCCGACCTGGGCGCGGGACGAACACGAAGGCCGCGGGACTTTCCACCTCTCTCACGCCCGTCTCCGGCCACCTCGCTTTCCCCCCTTCGCGCTCGCCCACGCGCTCGACCCATCTGGGCTGGGGCACGCGGCACACTCACTCGTCGGCTTAGGGACCCCCCGGTCTCGAAACGCCGACAGTTGGCGCGCCAGGTAGGGGCCTGCTGCGTGCTGACGAACAACTCCCCGTCAAGCTCCAGATGGGCAGTCTCCAGCAACCTCTCCGGCCCGGGACGGTGCTCCGTTTCTGGAGTCTTGAGTTCATGTCCCTCGACGGCAGCTACGACATGATACTCCTTCCACCGCCGCGCGATAACGACAATGGCGGCCGACAACCCGCCCGCCGGCGGCGGAATCGACGACATCTTCCCCGCGTGATGGACGAACAACATTCGAGCTCGCCCCGTCCTCTCCCCCGCCAACGGAGGAGGAGGCGGGGCAACCAAGGCCAAGCGGGAGGCCACGCTTCGTCGGCTGTCGAGCGAATCGACGTCCCCAGCACCCCGACGGGGGGCGCGTCAGGCGTCGACCTCGCATTGGAGACGAAGGCGAGCGCCGTCCCCCCGCGACACGCCGATCCCGAGCAAGTGGACGACGCCAGCGCGCTCGCGGAGAGCTTGCGGGACGTCGCCCTCGTACCTGAGACGGCGGTGCAATCAGTCCCCGATGTGACTATGTCGCTGCTCATCGACCAAAAGGTACCAATCGAATCCCATCCTACGTCATTTCGACTCGGCCTCAACCCGCTTAGCGACCTCGCGCTGGCGGGCGCTCTCGTTGAGGCGAGTGCAACCCCTCTGGGGTTTCGTGTGCGGTCGCCTTGGGACCGGTTGACGGACGTCTCGACCTACGGGCCCTCTGGGTCCGAGGAAGATGACGATCCCAGCATCTGTTGGGATTTCTCTGGACTTGGCAACCCTAGTGCCATGCGGGACTTTATGACTGCATGTGACTACTGCCTCTCCGACTGTTCTGACGGTGGCCGCAGCCTCGACGACGAGGACTGCGGCCCAAGCCGCGAATGTTTCCACGTCGAGCTAGGGGGTCCCTCCGAAGGCAACCATCTCGGCATGCCGGAGGACGGCGATCTCCCTAGGCCGGTGCCTCGCGCTGACATCCCGCGGGAGCTAGCTGTGGTCCCCGTTCTGGCGGGGGGTCACTGTTAGAAATATGCCCTAGAGATAATCATAGAGATGAGCATATTTCTTTGTATCCATGATATATATATTGCTTAATTGAATATCCATGGAAGGCACCTTGTATTGATTAGCAATTATGTGAATTGTTTGTGAGATTCTTTACTTATATGGTTATTCTAAATGATGTCCCTAGTCAGAGTCGATGACTAGCACATGTATTAGTTGATGACTACATTTCACAAGTCATGAACATGGAGATGTTAAACTAATAATGTGGGCGCATGTATGACATGAGGCTGGACCGACCCAACGTGAGATTTTGTAATATAGTTCTCTTCTTGCAACATGAATACTGTATCCTTAGACCTGAGATTGTCGCATGTTCTCAAGATGTGAATTGACTTACTTAGGGACTATCAAACGCTATCTCGTAACTGGGTAGTTATAAAGGTAGTTTTGGGTTTGTCAGGAAGCATGCTGTGAGGCATGGTCAGTCAAGATGGAATTTGTCCCTCTCTTTGTGAGAGAGATATCTCTGGGCCCCTCGAGTGATTGGATCAAGAAATGCATGGCCGTGCTAGGGTTAAGAGTTAACCATTGAAAGGATTCCAATTCACAGTATCGAGAAAGAGAGGTCAGCTTAGAGCCAGACCAAATATCGTGAGACAAAGGGAACAGCATGTACGTAATGTCGCAATGGTTCGTCTGATATGATCTTTACGTACACATAGGAGTTGACATGTCTTGCTAGAGGCCGCTGTCAATTATTGGGCCAAGTAAGAGTACTCGGGCTATGTCTATTTGTACGTGAACCTATAGGGTCACACACTTAAGGGGAAGGAAGCCTAATTCGGATTAGATCCGAAATTAGACTGGGCTTTAGGGTTAATGATGGGCCTCGGCGTCAGAAGCCCACCATAACGCCTATATAATGAGGGGCGGGGGCGCGGTTAAGGGATAACCTAATTCGCCACCTGCAAACCAGCAGCCGCCGCTCGCCTCTCGCCCTCGCCAAGCCGCCGTCGCGAACCTAGCAGTTCGGTACGCGGCGCTTCCTCCCTGTACGTGTGGATACCTCGGAGGTGCTGCATCTGGAGCACTTGGACGAACCGCGCGAGGACGTGAAGGACGCCGGCAACTGCACGGCACTGCTCGACGCGTTCGTCTACATCGAGACGTCTTCCGCTGCTCTGCGCGTCTAGTGGTAATTCCATGACCTATAACCGCAGTAGTTCTTGGTATTATGGGGTTGAAAATTTTGTTTTGCGCTAGTGTAGCCTCCCCGTAATCCTACAGTGGTATCGGAGCCAGGTTATGCGTAGTTTTAGGTCTGGATCTAGGTTCATGAGATGGATCTACTTGATGCACGGTTTGATTAGATCAATTGGTAATAAAGGGTTGAAGTAGATTACATCGGATATGACTAGAGAGATCAGTTCGTCCTTCTCTGTTGTATGCGCGACTTGCCCCTACCGGCTGGAATCACCATCGGGGCTAACTGCGCACACAACCAGCAGATTGACGTAACAGATCGACGTCATGAGTGTAATCTTCTTCGGGTCGAAAGTCTCGGATTTGGGTTGATTTGATCAACCGCATGAGATTTCCAGTGGAATTTCCATACATACGATGCATGGGACCGCCGTGGCTATCTGCTGAAGTGGCGAACGTGTAGAAACGTGTTTGTCTAACCTGTTTTTGCAGGACATCTTGTGATCGGTATGGCTATTGTGTATATGATGCATGTTAATAAATTATTCATGACCTGCGTGTCATGACCAGGGCAATACGGCTGGAGCCACATGTATTGTCCAAATTTAATGTAATGACCTGCGTGTCAACATGTGATGATCCAAAGCGTATATGTAATTTGTTTACCAGCATACGTTAGATAGGTCTTGAAGGACTCATCACCTGGAGGATGGCATACCTATATCATGGAGATGGAGATCATCGTGATGGACAGATTATTGGAGATGGGGATCACCATGTGAAAGCAAGCCATACCGAATCACAACTGTTGTGTGAATGCCATTCTTATTGTTCTACTTGTTTATATTGCATATAATTCCTTGCGTGCGATGTTATAAGTAGGACGATCCCTCATAAATGTTTAAGCTTTAATGCCTCTCCAAACCTTGCACTATCATAAGTCTTGTACAATTGGTGGTGGGTCTATGAAATTAGGGTGCCACCAGTTTTCCTTGACTAGATAGGTTTGTATCAGATACAAACTGCAGAAAGGGTTGGTTAACTTAAACAAAGTCAGCTTAATGGTTAAGGACTTTGAGGCATAAGGTTGGGAGCCGAGACATAGAGATGTCACCCAACAACAGGAGTCATATATATGATATGATTAGCAAGGAGTTGCTTACCGATCTACCTTGTCTTCTAGCGGTGATGCTAAAGCTCACTAGTAGACTTGTTAGTTGTGGGTTCTGAATCACTAAGTATCAATAGAGGGATATTGATTTTAGTGGGAGTAGACTATTAAATGTTTAATATGATTTACTCTGTCATGGATATTTTTGTCTTAGTATTTTGCATTATTTTGTTGTAGATAAATGGCACCTAGCACACCAACATTTACTTTGCGATCAATTCTTGAAAAGGATAAGTTAAATGGAACAAACTATACGGATTGGATCCGTAACCTGAGAATTGTTCTCAGGGCTGAAAAAAAGGAAGACGTTCTAGACACCCCACTACCAGAGGATCCTGGTGAAAATGCAACTGCTGCAGCTAAAACCGCTTACAAGAAAGCAATGGATACTAATCTTGAAGTGAGTTGCCTAATGCTTGCTTGCATGGAGCCTGAGCTGCAGATGCAGTTTGAGACAAACCATGAGGTACACGATATGATCGTGGCGCTCAAGGATATGTTCCAGACTCAGGCTAGGACTGAAAGGTTCAATGTGTCCAAAGCCTTTCTGGAATGCAAGCTAGCAGAAGGCGCAGCAGTTGGGCCACACGTAATCAAAATGGTTGGTTACAGTCAGAGATTGGAGAAGCTAGGCTTCCCAATAAGCCAAGAGTTGGCCACTGACTTCATTTTGGCATCTCTTCCGCCCAGCTATGGAAACTTCATCACGAACTACCATATGCATGGGGCGGAGAGGGGCCTCAATGAACTATGTGGCATGCTGAAAACTGCAGAGGGGGACATAAAGAAAAGCGCTGGCAGCAGCGGCCATGTGATGGCGGTCCAAAACAAACCCAACTTTAAGAAGAAGGGTAAAACTCAAAAGAAGAAGGGCAAGGCAAAGGATACAGTATCCAAGCCAAATCAAAAGCCCAAGGCTGGACCAGCTGCAGATGCAGAGTGCTTTTATTGCAAAGAACTTGGTCACTGGAAAAGGAATTGCAAGCAGTACTTGGCCTCTATTAAGGATCGCGGCGGTAAGGGTACAGCCGCAGCAGGTACACTTGCTATTCACATTACAGAAATTTTTCTTGCTGATTCTTATATTAATTCTTGGGTATTTGATACCGGATCGGTTGCCCATATTTGCAATTCGATGCAGGGAATGATAAGAAGTAGAAGCGTGAAAAGAGGAGAAGTTGATTTCCGGGTAGGCAATAATGCAAGAGTTGCTGCGTTGACCGTCGGGACGATGCAACTCCACCTCCCATCAGGATTTATTTTGGAGTCAAATAATTGTTATCTAGTTCCTAGTATGAGTCGAAACATTATGTCTCCTTCATGTTTGATGAAGGATGGTTATTCATTTGCGAGTGAAAACAATGGTTGTGTGATCTCTAAGAATGGCATGTTTGTGGCTTTTGCATCCATTATGAATGGGTTATTCATTTTAAATCTTGATGATGCACCTATCTGTAATATTAGTGCTAAAAGGCCTCGGCCTAATGATTTAAGTCCTACCTACATGTGGCACTGTCGTTTGGGTCATATAAGTGAGAATCGCATGAAGAAGCTTCATTCTGATGGGCTTTTAACTTCGTTTGATTTTGAATCATACGAGACATGTGAAGCTTGCTTACTTGGTAAGATGACCAAGGCGCCTTTCACGGGTTTACCGGAGAGGACATTAGATTTATTGGAACTCATACATACTGATGTGTGCGGACCAATGAGTACGACAGCTAGGGGAGGATTCCAATACTTCATAACCTTCACTGATGATTTTAGTAGATATGGGTATGTCTACTTAATGAAACACAAGTCTGAATCCTTAGAAAAGTTCAAAGAGTTTCAGAATGAAGTAGAAAATCAGCGTGGCAAGAAAATTAAAGCACTGCGATCAGATCGTGGTGGTGAATATTTGAGTCATGAGTTTAGCAATCATCTAAAGAGTTGTGGAATTGTTCCACAGCTTACGCCGCCTGGAACGCCTCAGAGGAATGGCGTGTCTGAGCGACGTAATCGGACTTTATTGGATATGGTTCGATCAATGATGAGCCAGTCAGACCTACCTTTGTCGTTTTGGGGATACGCTCTAGAAACAGCAGCTTTCACACTAAATAGGGTACCATCTAAGTCCGTAGTTAAGACACCATATGAGATGTGGACTGGGAAGACTCCCAGTTTGTCTTTTCTGAAGATTTGGGGTTGTGAGGTTTACGTCAAGCGACTACAGTCGGATAAACTCACTCCAAAATCGGACAAGTGCATGTTCGTGGGATATCCAAAGGAAACTTTAGGATATTACTTTTACCACCGGTCAGAGGGAAAAGTGTTTGTCGCCCGGAATGGTGTGTTCTTAGAGAAAGAGTTTCTCAAAAGAGAGAAAAGTAAACAAAAGGTGTATCTTGAAGAAGTTCAGGATGAGCCAGTGGGACAAGATTCAACAAGTGATGCTAATGTAGCAGAACAAGTTGAGATGTCTATGGCAAGAGAATCACCACCACAACCACGAAGGTCAGCAAGGCTTCGCGAGGCACGAGGAGAAGTGCTGTTGTTGGGCAATGGGGAAGTGTTGTTGTTAGACAACGACGAACCTGCAACATATTCAGAAGCGATGATGGACCCAGATTCCGAGAAATGGCATGTCGCCATGAGATCCGAGATAGATTCCATGGGAGAAAATCAAGTTTGGAACTTGGTTGACCCGCCTGATGGTGTTAGACCTATAGAATGCAAATGGATCTATAAGAAGAAGAAAGACATGGATGGAAATGTTCACATCTATAAGGCTCGACTTGTTGCAAAGGGTTTTCGACAAGTTCAAGGAGTTGACTATGACGAGACATTCTCGCCAGTAGCGATGCTTAAATCTATTCGGATCATTCTAGCTATTGCCGCATATTTCGATTATGAGATTTGGCAGATGGATGTCAAAACAGCTTTCCTTAATGGAAATCTAGATGAGGACGTGTATATGATACAGCCCGAGGGTTTTGTCGATCCGATCAATGCTGGAAAGATATGCAAACTTCAGAAATCCATTTATGGGTTGAAGCAAGCATCTCGGAGTTGGAACATTCGTTTTGATGAAGTGATCAAAGGGCTTGGTTTTCATCAGAATGAAGAAGAAGCTTGTGTTTACAAGAAGGAAAGTGGGAGCGCTGTTGTATTTCTGATCTTGTATGTGGATGACATATTATTGATTGGAAATGACATTCCTATGCTGGAGTCCGTCAAGGCTTCACTGAAAAAGAGTTTTTCTATGAAGGACTTAGGGGAAGCAGCATATATTTTGGGCATAAGGATCTATAGAGATAGGTCGAAGAGGCTTATAGGATTAAGTCAAGATACGTACATTGACAAGGTTTTGAAACGGTTCAACATGGAACAGTCCAAGAAAGGTTTCATACCTATGTCACATGGTAAACATCTTAGCCAGATGCAATGTCCTGCGACGGCTAATGAGCGGGAGCGCATGAGTAAGGTACCATACGCCTCAGCGATTGGATCAATCATGTATGCCATGATAAGTACACGCCCAGATGTTTCATACGCTATAAGTGCTACGAGTAGGTACCAGGCTGATCCAGGTGAGGATCACTGGACAGCGGTAAAAGGCATTCTTAAGTACTTAAGAAGGACTAAAGATATGTTCCTGGTATATGGGGGTAAGGAGGAGCTCGTTGTAACTGGTTACACCGATGCTAGCTTCCAAACTGACCCAGACGAGTTAAAATCGCAATCAGGTTTTGTGTTCACAATAAATGGTGGTGCTGTTAGTTGGAAGAGTTCCAAACAGGAGACTGTGACTGATTCTACAACAGAAGCCGAGTACATTGCAGCTTCTGAATCTGCGAAGGAAGGTGTTTGGATAAGAAAGTTCCTCATCGAGCTTGGTGTGTTTCCTAATGCATCTAGCCCATTGAACCTCTACTGTGACAACAATGGGGCTATTGCGCAAGCTAAGGAGCCAAGGAACCACCAGAAAAACAAACACGTACTGCGGAAGTTTCACCTCATACGGGAATTCATTAGGCGGGGTGAGATAAAGATATGCAAAATACATACGGATTTGAATGTTGCTGATCCTTTGACAAAACCTCTTCCACAACCTAAGCATGAGGCACACGTGAGATCTATGGGTATTAGATATCTTCTAGATTAACTCTAGTGCAAGTGGGAGACTGTTAGAAATATGCCCTAGAGATAATCATAGAGATGAGCATATTTCTTTGTATCCATGATATATATATTGCTTAATTGAATATCCATGGAAGGCACCTTGTATTGATTAGCAATTATGTGAATTGTTTGTGAGATTCTTTACTTATATGGTTATTCTAAATGATGTCCCTAGTCAGAGTCGATGACTAGCACATGTATTAGTTGATGACTACATTTCACAAGTCATGAACATGGAGATGTTAAACTAATAATGTGGGCGCATGTATGACATGAGGCTGGACCGACCCAACGTGAGATTTTGTAATATAGTTCTCTTCTTGCAACATGAATACTGTATCCTTAGACCTAAGATTGTCGCATGTTCTCAAGATGTGAATTGACTTACTTAGGGACTATCAAACGCTATCTCGTAACTGGGTAGTTATAAAGGTAGTTTTGGGTTTGTCAGGAAGCATGCTGTGAGGCATGGTCAGTCAAGATGGAATTTGTCCCTCTCTTTGTGAGAGAGATATCTCTGGGCCCCTCGAGTGATTGGATCAAGAAATGCATGGCCGTGCTAGGGTTAAGAGTTAACCATTGAAAGGATTCCAATTCACAGTATCGAGAAAGAGAGGTCAGCTTAGAGCCAGACCAAATATCGTGAGACAAAGGGAACAGCATGTACGTAATGTCACAATGGTTCGTCTGATATGATCTTTACGTACACATAGGAGTTGACATGTCTTGCTAGAGGCCGCTGTCAATTATTGGGCCAAGTAAGAGTACTCGGGCTATGTCTATTTGTACGTGAACCTATAGGGTCACACACTTAAGGGGAAGGAAGCCTAATTCGGATTAGATCCGAAATTAGACTGGGCTTTAGGGTTAATGATGGGCCTCGGCGTCAGAAGCCCACCATAACGCCTATATAATGAGGGGCGGGGGCGCGGTTAAGAGATAACCTAATTCGCCACCTGCAAACCAGCAGCCGCCGCTCGCCTCTCGCCCTCGCCAAGCCGCCGTCGCGAACCTAGCAGTTCGGTACGCGGCGCTTCCTCCCTGTACGTGTGGATACCTCGGAGGTGCTGCATCTGGAGCACTTGGACGAACCGCGCGAGGACGTGAAGGACGCCGGCAACTGCACGGCACTGCTCGACGCGTTCGTCTACATCGAGACGTCTTCCGCTGCTCTGCGCGTCTAGTGGTAATTCCATGACCTATAACCGCAGTAGTTCTTGGTATTATGGGGTTGAAAATTTTGTTTTGCGCTAGTGTAGCCTCCCCGTAATCCTACAGTCACGACCCACAGCTCGAGCAAGTCCGCGGGGCGCAGGCCAGGCTCGACGAGGGAGCAGGAGCGCTTGAGCCGATCCGCCGGGACGTTGGGCAGGTATGGGCGGGCCAACCCCCGGCCGGAGAATTACGTCACCTGCCCCAAGGTTTCCAGCACCGCGTCGCCAACGACGTCAGGGTCAGACCACAACCCGCATCCAGTGGGGTCGGTCAGAACCTGGCAGCCGCAGCGATGCTCCTCCGCGCGATGCCAGAGCCATCGACCACCGAGGGTCGGCGAATCCAGGGAGAGCTCAAGAATCTCCTGGAAGGCGCTGCGGTCCGACGGGCCGAGAGCACTGCCTCCCGAAGGCAGGGATACCCCTCGGAACCTCATGCCGCGACTTCACGATTCATGCGGGAAGCCTCGGTCTACACCGGGCGCACGCGCAACACCGCGCCTGCGGCCCCGGGCCACCTCGGCAACGAGCACCATCGTCGCGACCGTCGGACCCACCTCGACGAAAGGGTGCGCCGAGGCTACCACCCCAGGCGTGGGGGACGCTACGACAGCGGGGAGGATCAGAGTCCCTCGCCCGAACCACCCGGTCCGCAGGCCTTCAGTCGGGCCATCCGACGGGCGCCGTTCCCGACCCGGTTCTGACCCCCGACTACTATCACAAAGTACTCGGGGGAAACGAGACCGGAACTGTGGCTCGCGGACTACCGCCTGGCCTGCCAACTGGGTGGAACGGACGATGACAACCTCATCATCCGCAACCTCCCCCTGTTCCTCTCCGACACCGCTCGCGCCTGGTTGGAGCACCTGCCTCCGGGGCAGATCTCCAACTGGGATGACTTGGTCCAAGCCTTCGCCGGCAATTTCCAGGGCACGTACGTGTGCCCCGGGAATTCCTGGGACCTTCGAAGCTGCCGGCAACAGCCGGGAGAGTCTCTTCGGGACTACATCCGGCGATTTTCGAAGCAGCGCACCGAGTTGCCCAACATCACCGACTCGGATGTCATCGGCGCGTTCCTCGCCGGCACCACCTGCCGCGACCTGGTGAGTAAGTTGGGTCGCAAGACCCCCACCAGGGCGAGCGAGCTGATGGACATCGCCACCAAGTTCGCCTCTGGCCAGGAGGCGGTCGAGGCTATCTTCCGAAAGGATAAGCAGCCCCAGGGCCGCCCATCGGAAGATGCTCCCGAGGCGTTGACTCAGCGCGGCGCCAAGAAGAAAGCCAAGAAGAAGTCGCAAGCGAAACGCGACGCCGCCGACGCGGACCTTGTCGCCGCCGCCGAGTACAAGAACCCTCGGAAGCCCCCCGGAGGTGCTAACCTCTTCGACAAGATGCTCAAGGAGCCGTGCCCTTATCATCAGGGGCCCGTCAAGCACACCCTTGAGGAGTGCGTCATGCTTCGGCGCCACTTCCACAGGGCCGGGCCACCCGCAGAGGGTGGCAGGGCCCGCGACGACGACAACAAGGAAGATCACCAAGCAGGAGAGTTCCCCGAGGTCCGCGACTGCTTCATGATCTACGGTGGGCATGCGGCGAATGCCTCGGCTCGGCATCGCAAGCAAGAGCGCCGGGAGGTCTGCTCGGCGCAGGTGGCGGCGCCAGTCTACCTAGACTGGTCCGACAAGCCCATCACCTTCGACCAAGCTGACCACCCCGACCACGTGCCGAGCCCGGGGAAATACCCGCTCGTCGTTGACCCCATCGTCGGCGACGTCAGGCTCACTAAGATCCTGATGGATGGGGGCAGCTGCCTCAACATCATCTACGCCGAGACCCTCAGGCTCCTGCGCGTCGATCTGTCCTCCGTCCGAGCAGGCGCTGCGCCCTTCCACGGGATCATTCCCGGGAAGCGCGTCCAGCCCCTCGGACGACTCGACCTTCCCGTCTGCTTCGGAACACCCTCCAACTTCCGAAGGGAGACTCTGACGTTCGACGTGGTCGGGTTCCGAGGAACCTACCACGCGGTACTGGGGAGACCATGCTACCCGAAGTTCATGGCCGTCCCCAACTACACCTACCTGAAGCTCAAGATGCCGGGCCCCAACGGGGTCATCACCGTCGGCCCCACGTACAAACACGCGTTTGAATGCGACGTGGAGTGCGTGGAGTACGCCGAGGCCCTCGCCGAGTCCGAGGCCCTCATCGCCGACCTGGAGAACCTCTCCAAGGAGGTGCCAGACGTGAAGCGTCATGCCGGCAACTTCGAGCCAGCAGAGACGGTTAAGGCCGTCCCCCTCGATCCTAGTGGCGACGCCTCCAAGCAGATCCGGATCGGTTCCGGGCTCGATCCCAAATAGGAAGCAGTGCTCGTCGACTTTCTCCGCGCAAACGCCGACGTCTTTGCGTGGAGTCCCTCGGACATGCCCGGCATACCGAGGGATGTCGTCGAGCACTCGCTGGATATTCGGGCCGGAGCCCGACCCGTCAGGCAGCCTCTGCGCCGATTCGACGAGGAGAAGCGCAGAGTGATAGGCGAGGAGATCCACAAGCTAATGGCAGCAGGGTTCATCAAAGAGGTATTCCATCCCGAATGGCTTGCCAACCCTGTGCTTGTGAGGAAGAAAGGGGGGAAATGGCGGATGTGTGTAGACTACACTGGTCTCAACAAAGCATGTCCGAAGGTTCCCTACCCTCTACCTCGCATCAATCAAATCGTGGATTCCACTGCTGGGTGCGAAACTCTGTCCTTCCTCGATGCCTACTCAGGGTATCACCAAATCCGGATGAAAGAGTCCGACCAGCTCGCGACTTCTTTCATCACGCCCTTCGGCATGTACTGCTATATCACCATGCCGTTCGGTTTGAGGAATGCGGGCGCGACGTACCAGCGGTGCATGAACCATGTGTTCGGCGAACACATCGGTCGCACGGTCGAGGCCTACGTCGATGACATCGTAGTCAAGACAAGGAAGGCTTCCGACCTCCTCTCCGACCTTGAAGTGACATTCCGATGTCTCAAGGCGAAAGGCGTCAAGCTCAACCCCGAGAAGTGTGTCTTCGGGGCGCCCCGGGGCATGCTCTTGGGGTTCATCGTCTCCGAGCGAGGCATCGAAGCCAACCCGGAGAAGATCGCAGCTATCACCAGCATGGGGCCCATCAGGGACTTAAAAGGCGTACAAAGGGTCATGGGATGTCTCGCGGCCCTGAGCCGCTTCATCTCATGCCTCGGCGAAAGAGGTCTGCCTCTGTACCGCCTCTTAAGGAAGGCCGAGTGTTCCGCTTGGACCCCTGAGGCCGAGGAGGCTCTCGGGAACCTGAAGGCGCTCCTTACAAAGGCGCCCATCTTGGTGCCCCCAGCTGATGGAGAAGCCCTCTTGGTCTACGTCGCCGCGACCACTCAGGTGGTTAGCGCCGCGATTGTGGTCGAGAGGCAAGAAGAGGGGCATGCATTGCCCGTCCAGAGGCTAGTCTACTTCGTCAGCGAGGTACTGTCCGAGACCAAGATCCGCTACCCACAAGTTCAGAAGCTGTTGTATGCAGTGATCCTGACGAGGCGAAAGTTGCGACATTACTTCGAGTCTCATCCGGTAACTGTGGTGTCATCCTTCCCCCTGGGGGAGATCATCCAGTGCCGAGAGGCCTCGGGCAGGATCGCAAAGTGGGCGGTGGAAATCATGGGTGAGACAATCTCGTTCGCCCCTCGGAAGGCCATCAAGTCCTAGGTATTGGCGGACTTCGTGGCTGAATGGGTCGACACCCAGCTACCAACAGCTCCGATCCAACCGGAGCTCTGGACCATGTTTTTCGACGGGTCGCTGATGAAGACGGGAGCCGGCGCGGGCCTGCTCTTCATCTCGCCCCTCAGGAAACACCTGCGCTACGTGCTACGCCTCCATTTCCCGGCGTCCAACAATGTGGCTGAGTACGAGGCTCTGGTCAACGGGTTGCGGATCACCATCGAGCTAGGGGTCAGACGCCTCGACGCCAGCGGTGACTCGCAACTCGTCATCCACCAAGTCATGAAGAACTCCCACTGCCGCGACCCGAAGATGGAGGCCTACTGCGATGAGGTTCGGCGCCTGGAAGACAAGTTCTACGGGCTCGAGCTTAACCACATCGCTCGGCGCTACAACGAGACTGCGGACGAGCTGGCAAAAATAGCCTCGGGGCGAACGACGGTTCCCCCGGACGTCTTCTCCCAGGATCTGCATCAACCCTCCGTCAAGGTCAACGACACGCCCGAGCCCGAGGCACCCTCGGCTCAGCCCGAGGTACCCTCGGCTCAGCCCGAGGCACCCTCGGTCCAGCCCGAGGTCCCCTCGGCTCAGCCCGAGGCGTCCTCGGTCCAGGCCAAGGTACCCTCGGCCCCCGAGGGCGAGGCACTGCACGTCGAGGAGGAGCAGAACGGGGCCACGCCTGATCAAAATTGGCAGACCCCGTACCTGCAATATCTCCGCCAGGGAGAGCTACCCCTCGACCAAGCCGAGGCTCGGCGGGTAGCGCGACGCGCCAAGTCGTTCGTCTTGCTGGGCGATGAGGAGGAGCTCTACCACCACAGCCCCTCGGGCATCCTCCAGCGATGCATCTCCATCGCCGAAGGTCAGGAACTCCTGCAAGAAATACACTCGGGGGCTTGCGGCCATCATGCAGCGCCTCGAGCCCTTGTCGGGAATGCCTTCCGGCAAGGCTTCTACTGGCCAACGGCGGTGGCTGACGCCACTAGAATTGTCCGCACCTGCGAAGGGTGCCAATTCTACGCGAAGCAGACCCACCTGTCCGCTCAGGCTCTACAGACGATACCCATCACCTGGCCTTTTGCTGTGTGGGGTCTGGACCTCGTCGGTCCCTTGCAGAAGGCGCCCGGGGGCTACACGCACCTGCTGGTCACCATCGACAAATTCTCCAAGTGGGTCGAGGTCCGACCCCTGAACAGCATCAGGTCCGAGCAGGCGGTGACGTTCTTCACCAACATCATCCATCGCTTCGGGGTCCCAAACTCCATCATCACCGACAACGGTACCCAGTTCACCGGCAAAAAATTCCTGGATTTTTGCGAGGATCACCACATCCGGGTGGACTGGGCCGCCGTGGCTCATCCCATGTCGAATGGGCAAGTAGAGCGCGCCAATGGCATGATTCTACAAGGGCTCAAGCCCCGGATTTACAACGACCTCAACAAGTTCGGCAAGCGATGGATGAAGGAACTCCCCTCGGTGGTCTGGAGCCTGAGGACAACGCCGAGCCGAGCCACGGGTTTCACGCCGTTCTTCCTGGTCTACGGGGCCGAGGCTATCTTGCCCACTGACCTGGAATACGTCTCCCCGAGGACGAGGGCCTACGACGGTCAAAGCAACCAAGCTAGCCGAGAAGACTCACTGGACCAGCTGGAAGAGGCTCGGGACAAGGCCTTACTACACTCGGCGCGGTACCAGCAGTCCCTGCGACGCTACCACGCCCGAGGGGTCCGGCCCCGAGACCTCCAGGTGGGCGACCTGGTGCTTCGACTACGGCAAGACGCCCGAGGGAGGCACAAGCTCACGCCCCCCTGGGAAGGGCCATTCGTCGTCGCCAAAGTTCTGAAGCCCGGAACGTACAAGCTGGTGAACAGTCAAGGCGAGGTCTACGGCAACGCTTGGAACATCCAACAGCTACGTCGCTTCTACCCTTAAGATGTTTTCAAGTTATTCATATACCTCGCACCCGCGCAAAAGTTTAGTCATCAAGGAAGGGTCGGCCTCGCCTCGGCAAAGCCCGACCCTCCCTCGGGGGCTAAAAGGGGGAGACCCCCCCTGCGTTAAAATTTTCCTCGAAAAAAGACCCCTTCTGCCAGAACGTCTTTCGTGCTTTCTGACTGCTTCGAAAAGCGGGTCCTGAAAACGACGGAGTACACGTAAGTAGCCAAGGATGACCGAGCCGAGGGACTCCTACGCCTCCGGGATACGGATACCTCACTCATCACCTTCTGCGATAAGTAACTCACATTCGGATAAGGTGATTCCGCGGACCGAACAAGTCTCTACGTTCGGAAGCCCTTCTGCCGAAGCGGTCCCTCGAGCCCTCTCGACTGAGCCGGTGACAGGGCCTCATGGACGGGTGAAAGTACGCGTAAGCGGCAAGGCCGACCGAGCCGAGGGACTCCCACGCCTCCGGGATACGGATACCTCACTCATCACCTTCCGCGAGAAGCAACTCTCGCTCGCGCAAACATCCCTGTTGCCGACAAAAAGTCCAGATACTCGAAATAAGAGGAAAGGAGACGCAGCTTTACAACGCGGCGAGGGTGTGTTTTCTGGCCTCAGCGGCCGCAGAAGGCACACGCTACAAGACAATCTGATCCTGCAGGATCGGGTCTTCACGCTGGAAGGGGGCCCTAGCACCCTCGGCATCGACGGCACCTTCGGCGAGGTCCGACCCAGCCTCGGACGGCGACGCGGTCCAGGGACTTCTCCGGGAACCCGGCCCGAGCAGGCGGCTCGGCCAGTTACCCCAGGGGCCTCGGTCGACCATCTTCCAAGGGCGCCAGCCCGGTCCGAGGCCTCGGCTGATCAACTCCGACGTCGGCCCCGCAGACGGGCAACCCGGTTAGGCTCTGGCCAACCAGGTCTTCATTTCCGAGCCAACTCCGCCTCTGTTCGCGCTGATATCGCTACCCCTGGCCTCGGCTCATCGAAGAGCGGCCAAGGGGTCTCTCTAACTAAGCTAGAGGAGCCTCGGACAACAAGGCCGATCGAGCCGAGGGATTCCTACGCCTCCGGGATACAGATACCTCACTCGTCACCTTGGCACGGGGCGACTCATGCTTGGTGAAGCGGTTCATACAATCAACAGGCGAGTCTTAGTGCTCGAAAATGAAGAAAAAACATGGCTCCGTGCCAAAATTACATACATGTTCAGGCCTCGACAGCCACAATGAACAAAAACACTGGCATTCAAAGTACCCTTACAAACGGAACTCCGGTTCCGTCCCCGCGGGTACAAACAACCCCACAAAATCGGGGAACCCGCGGAGCGATCGCGAGCCGACGGGCGGCCCGCCACTGCCCGATCCGGCAACTGCGGCAACCACCCTCGCCCCGGGCGGCGAAGCAGCTTCGGCAGCAGCTTCGGGGCAGGTGTTACGACAGGAGGGCTCTCACCCGCGGAGGACGAGAACCAGCCATTCAGGCCGGGAGACGGAGACCCAGGGCTACTGGCGCCCTAGCCGAGTGACGGTGGGCCACCTATCCCGGCATGGCTGGAGGAAGTCCCCGCGGAACTGGAGGATGCCATTCTCCCCCAGACGCCAGGGGAAGAAAAGGGCAGCCGACCCATGCGGGGGCAGCCCCCCGACTCGCCTCATCCTCCATCATGGCCTGGATGACGAAAATCCTCGAGGCTGAGGGAGGGGGAGAGGCCGCATCCCGGCTCGCTTTCCCCCACCATCAAGCTGGAGGTCACCATTTAGGGTGATCGCCGGTGGAGGGGTGCAGCCGGGCTGCATGATGAAAACCCTTGAAGCCGAACGATGGCTGAAAGGTACCAACTCCCACGGAGTTGCGTTCCTCCAACGATGAGGCGAAAAGACGGCGGGCATCCCCCATCCGGGGGCTTGGAAGGTGGAAAGACGCGATGCATAAGGGAGCGAGAAGACATGGTCGCCATCTGAAAGGGGTCGCCCTCCTTTTAAAGGCAACTCTCCCTACGTGCGCCCCCAACCGTCACGGGCCGAGTCTTCTCCAACACGCCCCAAGGCCCTCCCCTGCGGCGCGGGGGCTGGGTCCCGCATGTCATGCGAACCGGCTCAGAGCAGAAGAAGCCAAACCGCCGCGCGTGGCGCACACAACCGCCCAGCGGTTACAAGCGACCCCCCACTTTTGCCCAGACCAACGGGCGGAAGGGGCGGCAGCCATGCAGGCGGCATGCAACCGCGCCAAGTGGACGCGCTTCTCCGACTCCCGACGCGCCAGCATGGAGGCCCAGGCCCACGCGTCACGCAACCAGTGCGCCGGACGCTACATGCAAGCTACTGCACCGCCACTTGCGCCACCATCGCGCTTCTTCGGTTGTGGAGCCAATACCGCGACTCGAGGCGGCCCAGCGCACGACCCAGCAGCGCCAGCCTGGCGCGACGGTCAATACGGCCGAAAGTGGGCCGACAGTAATGACGGTGGCAGGCGGGCGGGAGCAACGGTCACGTCGTCAGCCAGGCTCACGTCCCATCCAGGGGCAGCAAGGGAGCCTCCTCTCACGGCGTGAAGACAATGCGCCTGTGACCCGTTCCTCGAACGGCTCGCGCACGCGCAACGGCCGCCCCGCCAACCACTCGCCCCGTCGCATTAACTCCGCGGCAGGACAGGCGGCGCTCCTGGCAGGAGGAGCGGGCGACGCTTCACCTTCGCCGTAATAGCCGCGCCAAAAAAGGTACGCCACGTCATTCGATTTCGTATCCTTTTCCTTTTTCCTCTTTCTCTATCTCTTGCAACAGGGACCGGGAAAGGGGGATACCCCGAAAAGGATCCTTCCCTGTGAAGGAACTGGGCTCCGAGCCCCCCCTACTGATCAGAGGTTCGAAGGCTGGCCCTCCGAAGGGTTCAACAGTCGCCTCAGATCGCGTGGGCCCGACACCCACTACTGGTCAAAGGTTCGAAGGCCGGCCCCCCGAAGGGCTCCACGGCCGCCTCAGGCTACTCGGGCTCCGCGCCCATTACTGATCAGGGGTTCGAAGGCTGGCCCCCGAAGGGTTCACAGTCGCCTCAGACGCCGAGCGAGGGTGACCAGGGGTACGTTCGATACATAACCAAGGCTCGGGCTGCGCTCCCGAGGTACCCTAGGACATTTCCGAGACCAGCGGGAGCGATCTTGTAACGGAATCCCATCGGAGGGAGGCATCGAGCCCTCAGACCCCGTCGCCAGGGGACCGGGTCCGGCAGATCACCCGCAGGTACTTTTGGGCGTGCCTCTGGGCCCCTAGCCGACCCCCAACGAATGGGGCACGGACGTCCACTCGGATTACCCGCTTGCAGCTCACCGGAGACACCATGTTCGGAGCCCATCGAGGGTAACATGGCGCTCTCCCCCCTCCTCCTTGCGGAAAGGCGACGTAGGGGCGTATGCAAAAAAGCCGAGTCTGTCCCTGATCGCCCTCTCGCTCTGTGCGGAGGCTCGGGGGCTGCTCTCGCAAACCCGGCTCCGGCCGAACCGTTGACAGCGTCAACATACCAGCCCGAGAACTTGGGCCCCGACCGTGCACCCGGGCTACGGCCAGTTCGCATGAGGGAACAACCAGACCAACCGAAGCATTACGCAAGGCATTAAGCCCTCGGAGGAGTGAAACCACTCCTCCGAGGCCTCGGGGGCTACACCCGGCGGGTGCGCTCGCGCGCACCCACCGGAGCAAAATGCAACCGAGAAAGGCTGGTCCCCTTGCAAAAAAGTGCGACGAAAGCCTCCAAGCGAGTGCTAACACTCCCTTCGAGGCTCGGGGGCTACTGTCGGGGACCATAATTAGGGGTACCCTCAAGACGCCTAATTCTCAGCTGGTAACCCCCATCAGCATAAAGCTGAAGAGGCCTGATGGGTGCGATTAAGTCAGGGATCAGTACGTACGAGCGACTCGATCACGCCTCGCCCGAGCCTAGCCTCGGGCAAGGGCAGCCGACCCGAGGGATTTCCGTCTCGCCCGAGGCCCCCCTTTAACGGCGGACACATCTCCGGCTCGCCCGAGGCCTTGCCTTCGCTAAGAAGCAACCCTGACCAAATCGCCGCACCGACTGACCGAGTCGCAGGAGCATTTAACGCAAAGGTGGCCTGACACCTTTATCCTGACGCGCGCCCCCCGGCAGAGCCGAATTGACCGCCGTCACTTCGCCGCTCCACTGACCGGTCTGACAGAAGGACAGCGCCGCCTGCGCCACTCCGACTGCAGTGCCACTCGACAGAGTGAGACTGACAGGCAGTCAGGCCTTGCCAGAGGCGCCATAGGAAACTCCGCTCCGCCCGACCCAGGGCTCGGACTCGGGCTAAGCCCCGGAAGACGGCGAACTCCGCTCCGCCCAACCCAGGGCTCGGACTCGGGCTAAGCCCCGGAAGACGGCGAACTCCGCTCCGCCCGACTCAGGGCTCGGACTCGGGCTAAGCCCCGGAAGACGGCGAACTCCGCTCCGCCCGACCCAGGGCTCGGACTCGGGCTAAGCCCCGGAAGACGGCGAACTCCGCTCCGCCCGACCCAGGGCTCGGACTCGGGCTCAGCCCCGGAAGACGGCGAACTCCGCTCCGCCCGACCCAGGGCTCGGACTCAGGCTCAGCACCAGAAGACGACGAACTCCGCTCCGCCCGACCCCAGGGCTCGGACTCCGCCTTGGCCTCTGCCGAACGACCTCCGCCTCGCCCGACCCAGGGGCTTGGGCTCGGCCTCGGCCACGGAAGACAGACTCGACCTCGGCTTCGGAGGAACCACCACGTCGTCCGACCTAGGGCACAGGCCCGCCACGTCAACAGGAAGCGCCATCATCACCCTACCCCGAGCCGACTCGAGCCGCAGAGAACAAGACCGGTGTCCCATCTGGCTAGCTCCGCCAGATAGGCAATGATGGTGCCCCGCTAGCCCTGTGACGACGGCGGCTCTCAGCTCCCTTACGGAAGCAGGGGGACGTCAGCAAGGACTCAATCGCTCCGACAGCTGTCCCTCCGCCAGGCTCCGTTGCTCCTCCGACAGCCATGACTTCACACCAGCAGGGTGCCAAGATCTCTCCGGCTGCCACATTGGCATGTACTTAGGGCGCTAGCTCTCCCCCCGCTAGACACGTAGCACTCTGCTACTCCCCATTGTACACCTGGATCCTCTCCTTACGCCTATAAAAGGAAGGACCAGGGCCTTCTTAGAAAAGGTTGGCCGCGCGGGGACGAGGACGGGACAGGCGCTCTCTTGGGGGCCGCTCGCTTCCCTCACCCGCGTGGACGCTTGTAACCCCCTACTGCAAGCGCACCCGACCTGGGCGCGGGACGAACACGAAGGCCGCGGGACTTTCCACCTCTCTCACGCCCATCTCCGGCCACCTCGCTTTCCCCCCTTTGCGCTCGCCCACACGCTCGACCCATCTGGGCTGGGGCACGTGGCACACTCACTCGTCGGCTTAGGGACCCCCCGGTCTCGAAACGCCGACACATTCCTTCCTATCTGAGAGTGAAGGACCTTCGCTGTCATTCTGCTGAGACTTCCTCCAGCATTTTTAAGCCCCTCAGGCATCCGAAGGTAGCAATATGTCCCACTAGGGGTTATGAAGCTGGTTTTTGGTTCATCTTCCTTCTTCATCCATATTTGATGATAGCCTGAATAGCAATCCAGCAAACTCATAAGCTCTGATGAAGCTGCTGCATCAACTAAGGAATCTATCCTTGGCAATGGAAACTCGCCCTTCGGACAGGCTTTATTGAGGTCAGTAAAATCGATACACATTCTCCATTTACCATTGACCTTCTTCACCATAACAGTGTTAGCCAACCATTCTGGATATTTTACCTCTCTAATAACTCCGGCACTGAGGAGTCTTTTTACTTCATTCCGAGCACCTTCGGCCTTGTCTTCAGACATTTTCCGAAGCCTCTGCTTTCTGGGCCTGAAGGATGGATCAACATTGAGCGAATGCTCAATAACATCCCTGTTAACTCCACAAAGATCATTAGCTGACCAAGCAAAAACATCTTTATTGTTGAACAGAAACCTTATCAAGGTTTTCTCCTGCTCTTCGGACAATTGAGATCCCAATAGCACCTTCTGCTCTGCTATATCCTCACATAGGAGCATGGGTTTCGGCTGGTCAGCCGAAGCAGCTTTTTCCCTTCTGAACTTGTATTGCTCACAAGCTTCAGTTCCATCTATATTATGGATTGCTTTTGAGTCTGTCCAATTTCCTTCGGCCCTTCTGGCAGCTTCTTGACTTCCATGAATAGCAATGGGCCCTTGGTCCGAAGGTATCTTCATGCAAAGATAGGCTGGATGCAGAATTGCTTTGAAGGCATTAAGAGTACCACGACCAATGATTGCATTGTAAGGGTGAGAGCACCTAGAGGGGGGGTGAATAGGTGATCCTGTGAAACTTAAACTTATAACCACAAAAACTTGTTAAGTGTTAGCACAATAATCGCCAAGTGGCTAGAGAGGAGTCTCAACAAAACACAATACCACAAGAGATCAAACACAGAGATGACACAGTGGTTTATCCCATGGTTCGGCCAAGACCAACGCTTGCCTACTCCACGTTGTGGCGTCCCAACGGACGAGGGTTGCAATCAACCCCTCTCAAGCGGTCCAAAGACCAACTTGAATACCACGGTGTTTTGCTTTGCCTTTCAATATCCCGTTTGCGAGGAATCTCCACAACTTGGAGCCTCTCGCCCTTACACTTGAGATTCACAAAGAAATACGGAGTAAGGGAGGAACTAGCAACGCACACAAGACTCAAAATCAGAGCAACAGCACGCACACAAGTCGCAACAAGAGCTCGCAACACAACTCAATGAGTTCACAACTCAACAAGAGCTCTAGATGCTATCACAATGAACCAAATGCGCGGAATCGATGTCTTGGTGCTTAGGAATGTTGTAGGAATGCTTGGTGTGCTCCTCCATGCGCCTAGGGGTCCTTTTTATAGCCCCAAGGCAGCTAGGAGCCGTTGAGAGCAAATCTGGAAGGCTGATCTTGCCTTCTGTCGACTGGTGCACCGGACAGTCCGGTGCACACCGGACACTGTCCGGTGCCCGATTTCTTTCCTTAAACAGCGCAGCCGACCGTTGGCCGCCAGAGAGCCGTTGGCGCACCGGACATGTCCGGTGCACACCGGACAGTCCGGTGCCCCCTTCTAGCCGTTGGCTCGGCCACGTGTCCCCCGCAGATCGCGCGGCCGACCGTTGGCCCGGCCGATCGTTGGCTCACCGGACAGTCCGGTGCACACCGGACAGTCCGGTGCACACCGGACAGTCCGGTGAATTATAGTCGTACGTCGCCGGTAAATTCCCGAGAGCGGCTAGTTCGCCCGAGTCAGTCTGGCGCACCGGACACTGTCCGGTGCACCACCGGACAGTCCGGTGCTCCATACCGAACAGCCTTTTGGCTGTACACAGCCAACTTTTCTCTGACTCGATTTCTCCTGTTTCAAGCACTTAGACACAATACATTAGTCTTCAAAACAATGTACTAAGGCTTAGAAACATACCTTTACTCTTGATTTGCACTTTGTCCATCCATGGGTATAGATTCACATTTAAGCACTTGTGTTGGCACTCAATCACCAAAATACTTAGAAATGGCCCAAGGGCACATTTCCCTTTCAATCTCCCCCTTTTTGGTGATTTATGCCAACACAACATAAAGCAACTAGAACAAGTGCAATATCACTTCAAATAAAACTCAAATTTATTTTGATTCAATTTTGGCATATATGGATCATCCTTTGCCACCACTTGGTTTGTTTTTGCAAATCAAAACTCAAATTTCTATCTCTAAGTCAAACACACATGTTAAGTCATAAAGAGAGTCATTTCAGGAGTATTTGATTCAGGATTCCAAAAACTCCCCCTTTTTCCCATAATCAACATTTCTCCCCACAAGAAGCCAACTTTTGACAAGAGAGACAATAAAAGAGTTTTGACAAAACAAAAAAAAAACTCTATTCTCCTATTTTCAAAATCTCTCAAGTGGTAGCTGATCCATTTATCACTTTGGCCTTTATTTTCTCCCCCTTTGGCATCAAGCACCAAAACGGGATCAATCTTGGCCTTTGAACCCCATTGCCTCACCAAAATCTTCAATAAGAATACAAAGGCAATAGAGTACATGAGATGAACTTGGAATAAGTTACTCTCTCATCGGAGTGCAGTGGAAGTCTTTCATGGTCCAAGTCCACCTTTTCCCTTTCAAACCTCCTTTGAGACTAAAGCAAACTCAAGCACATGGTTAGTCTCAAAGGGTCAAGTTGTATCACAACTCCCCCTAAATATGTGCATCACTTGCAAAAAGGACTTATGAGGTCCGGGGATTGTTTGTACAACTTGAGCACCATAAGTAAGCAACAAAATGCATAGGGAACATGATCAAAGGCATAAACACATGTATGCTATAAATCAATCCAGGTTCCGCGAATCTAAGACATTTAGCTCACTACGCAACATGCAAAAGGTCTTCTCATCTAAGGGCTTGGTAAAGATATCGGCTAGCTGGTTCTCGGTGCTAACATGAAACACGTCGATATCTCCCTTTTGCTGGTGGTCTCTCAAAAAGTGATGTCGGATGTCAATGTGCTTTGTGCGGCTGTGTTCAACAGGATTTTCCGCCATGCGGATAGCACTCTCATTGTCACATAGGAGTGGGACTTTGCTCAGATTGTAGCCAAAGTCCCGAAGGGTTTGCCTCATCCAAAGTAGTTGCGCGCAACACTGCCCTGCGGCAACATACTCGGCCTCAGCGGTGGATAGGGCAACAGAGGTTTGTTTCTTAGAGTTCCACGACACCAGGGACCTTCCTAAGAATTGGCACGTCCCCGATGTACTCTTCCTATCGACCTTACATCCAACATAGTCGGAATCTGAATATCCAATCAAGTCAAAGGTAGACCCCTTTGGATACCAGAGCCCGAAGCAAGGCGTAGCAACTAAATATCTAAGGATTCGCTTCACTGCCACTAAGTGACACTCCTTAGGATCGGATTGAAATCTAGCACACATGCATACGCTAAGCATAATATCCGGTCTACTAGCACATAAGTAAAGTAATGACCCTATCATTGACCGGTATGCCTTTTGATCAACGAACTTACCTCCTTTGTTGAGGTCAGTGTGTCCGTCGGTCCCCATCGGAGTCTTTGCGGGCTTGGCGTTCTTCATCCCAAACCGCTTCAACAGGTCTTGAGTGTACTTCGTTTGAGAGATGAAGGTGCCGTCCTTGAGTTGCTTCACTTGGAACCCAAGGAAGTAGTTCAACTCGCCCATCATTGACATCTCGAATTTCTGCGTCATCACCCTGCTAAACTCTTCACAAGACTTTTTATTAGTAGAACCAAATATTATGTCATCGACATAAATTTGGCACACAAACAAATCACCATTACATGTCTTAGTGAAAAGAGTTGGATCGACTTTCCCGACCTTGAAAGCATTAGCAATTAAGAAATCTCTAAGGCATTCATACCATGCTCTTGGGGCTTGCTTAAGTCCATAGAGCGCCTTAGAGAGCTTACACACGTGGTCGGGGTACCGTTCATCCTCGAAGCCAGGGGGTTGCTCCACGTACACCTCCTCCTTGATCGGCCCATTGAGGAAAGCGCTCTTCACATCCATTTGGTACAACCTGAAAGAATGGTGAGCGGCATATGCTAGCAAGATACGAATTGATTCTAGCCTAGCCACAGGAGCAAACGTCTCCTCAAAGTCCAAACCTGCGACTTGGGCATAACCTTTTGCCACAAGTCGAGCCTTGTTCCTCGTCACCACCCCGTGCTCGTCTTGTTTGTTGCGGAACACCCACTTGGTTCCCACAACATTTTGCTTAGGATGAGGCACCAGCGTCCAAACTTCATTCCTCTTGAAGTTGTTGAGCTCCTCTTGCATGGCCAACACCCAGTCCAGATCTAGCAAGGCCTCTTCTACCCTGAAAGGCTCAATAGAAGAGACAAAGGAGTAATGCTCACAAAAATTAACTAATCGAGATCGAGTAGTTACTCCCTTGCTAATATCACCCAGAATTTGGTCAACTGGATGATCCCTTTGAATCATCGCTCGAACTTGGGTTGGAGGTGCCGGTTGCGCTTCTTCCTCCATCACGTGATCATCTTGTGCTCCCCCTTGATCACACGCCTCCTTTTGATGAACCTGTTCATCGTCTTGAGTTGGGGGATGCACCGTTGTTGAGGAAGAAGGTTGATCTCGTTCATCTTGTTCCTGTGGCCGCACTTCTCCAATCGCCATGGTTCGTATAGCGGCCGTCAGAACATCTTCTTCATCTACATCATCACAATCAACAACTTGCTCTCTTGGAGAGCCATTAGTCTCATCAAATACAATGTCGCTAGAGACTTCAACCAAACCCGATGATTTGTTGAAGACTCTATACGCCTTTGTATTTGAGTCATAACCTAACAAAAACCCTTCTACAGCTTTGGGAGCAAATTTAGAATTTCTACCCTTCTTCACTAGAATGTAGCACCTGCTCCCAAATACACGAAAGTAAGATACATTGGGTTTGTTACCGGTTAGTAGCTCATACGAAGTCTTCTTGAGGAGGCGATGAAGGTAGACCCTGTTGATGGCGTGGCAAGCCGTGTTCACGGCTTCCGACCAAAAACGCTCGGGGGTCTTGAATTCTCCAAGCATCGTCCTCGCCATATCGATTAGCGTCCTGTTCTTCCTCTCTACCACACCATTTTGCTGTGGTGTGTAGGGAGCGAAGAACTCGTGCTTGATCCCTTCCTCCTCAAGGAACTCCTCCACTTGAAGGTTCTTGAACTCGGACCCCTTGTCGCTCCTTATCTTCTTCACCTTGAGCTCAAACTCATTTTGAGCTCTCCTGAGGACGCGCTTGAGGGTCCCTTGGGTTTCAGACTTATCCTGCAAAAAGAACACCCAAGTGAAGCGGGAAAAGTCATCAACAATAACTAAACCATACTTACTTCCTCCTATGCTTAGATAGGCGACGGGTCCGAAGAGGTCCATATGTAGCAGCTCCAGGGGTCTTGATGTGGTCATCACATTCTTGCTGTGATGCGCTCCTCCTACCTGTTTACCTGCCTGACAAGCTGCACACAGTCTATCTTTTTCGAATTGTACGTTAGTCAAACCTATCACGTGTTCTCCCTTTAGAAGCTTGTGAAGGTTCTTCATCCCTACATGTGCTAAGCGGCGATGCCACAACCAGCCCATGCTAGTCTTAGCAATTAAGCATGCATCTAGACCGGCCTCTTCTTTTGCAAAATCAACTAAGTAAAGCTTGCCGTCTAATACACCCTTAAATGCTAGTGAACCATCACTTCTTCTAAAGACAGACACATCTACATTTGTAAAAAGACAATTATATCCCATATTGCATAGTTGACTAACAGATAACAAATTGTAACCAAGAGACTCGACTAAAAACACATTGGAGATAGAGTGCTCATTAGAAATTGCAATTTTACCTAACCCTTTTACCTTGCCTTGATTCCCATCACCGAATATAATTGAATCTTGGGAATCCTTATTCTTGACGTAGGAGGTGAACATCTTCTTCTCCCCCGTCATATGGTTTGTGCATCCGCTGTCGATAATCCAGCTTGAACCCCCGGATGCATAAACCTGCAAGGCAAATTTAGGCTTGGGTCTTAGGTACCCAACTCATGTTGGGTCCTACAAGGTTAGTGCAAATATCCTTAGGGACCCAAATGCAAGTTTTGTTTCCCTTGCATTTTGCCCCTAACTTCCTAGCAACTATTCTCCTATCCTTTCTACAAATAGCAAAGGAAGCATTTAAAGCATGATAAATTGTAGAGGTTTCATTCATTACTTTCCTAGGAACATTAACAACATTTCTCCTAGGCATATTATGAACAACATTTCTCCTACCAACATTTCTATCATGCACATAAGAAGAACTAGAAGCAAACATGTCATGAGAATCAAAAGCATCATATGCGTTACATCTCCTATAAGCATTTCTAGATTGTCTCCTATCATGGTACATAAAGGCATGGTTCTTTTGCACACTACTAGCCATAGGGGCCTTCCCTTTCTCCTTGGCGGAGATGGGAGCCTTATGGCTTGTCAAGTTCTTGGCTTCCTTCTTGTAGCCAAGTCCATCCTTAATTGAGGGGTGTCTACCAATTGTGTAGGCATCCCTTGCAAATTTTAGCTTATCAAAATTACTCTTGCTAGTCTTAAGTTGAGCATTAAGACTAGCCAATTCATCATTAAGTTTGGAAATTGAAACTAGGTGTTCACTACAAGCATCAATGTCAAAATCTTTACATCTATTGCAAGTTTCAACAATTTCTACACAAGATGTTGATTTACTAGCTATTTCTAACTTAGCATTCAAATCATCATTAACACTTTTTAATTTAGAGATGGATTCATGACAAGTAGATAATTCACTAGAGAGCATTTCATTCCTTTTAATTTCTAGAGCAAGAGACTTTTGTGCACTAACAAATTTATCATGCTCCTCATATAAAAGATCCTCTTGTTTTTCTAGTAATCTATTCTTGTCATTCAAAGCATCAATCAACTCATTAATCTTATTAATTTTAGATCTATCTAATCCCTTGAATAAGCATGAGTAATCTATCTCATCATCATCACTAGACTCATCCTCACTTGAAGAAGCATAAGTACTAGTATCATGAGTGCTTACTTTCTTCTCCCTTGCCATGAGGCAAGTGTGACGCTCGTTGGGGAAGAGGGATGACTTGTTGAAGGCGGTGGCGGCGAGTCCTTCATTGTCGGAGTCGGAGGAGGAGCAATCCGAATCCCACTCCTTTCCGATATGTGCCTCGCCCTTGGCCTTCTTGTAATGCTTCTTCTTCTCCCTTTTGTTCCCCTTTTCCTGGTCACTTTCATTATCGGGACAGTTAGCAATGAAATGACCAATCTTACCACATTTGAAGCACGAGCGCTTCTCCTTTGTCTTGGTCTTGCTTGGCTGTCCCTTGCGACCTTTAAGCGCCGTCTTGAAGCGCTTAATGATGAGGGCCATCTCCTCATTATTTAGCCTGGCCGCCTCAACTTGCGCCACCTTGCTCGGTAGCGCCTCCTTGCTCCTCGTTGCCTTGAGAGCAATGGGTTGAGGCTCATGAATAGGACCGTTCAACGCGTCGTCCACATATCTTGCCTCCTTGATCATCATTCGCCCGCTTACGAACTTCCCCAGAACTTCTTCGGGCGACATCTTGGTGTACCTAGGATTTTCACGAATATTGTTCACCAAATGAGGATCAAGAACGGTAAAGGACCTTAGCATTAGGCGGACGACGTCGTGATCCGTCCATCGTGTGCTTCCGTAGCTCCTTATTTTGTTGATAAGGGTCTTGAGCCGGTTGTATGTTTGAGTTGGCTCCTCGCCCCTTATCATTGCGAACCGTCCAAGCTCGCCCTCCACCAACTCCATCTTGGTGAGCAAGGTGACATCATTCCCCTCATGAGAGATCTTGAGGGTGTCCCAGATCTGCTTGGCATTGTCCAAGCCGCTCACCTTATGGTACTCGTCCCTGCACAAAGAGGCTAGCAACACAGTAGTAGCTTGTGCATTTTTATGAATCTGTTCATTAATAAACATGGGACTATCCGTACTATCAAAGTGCATTCCACTTTCTACAATCTCCCATATGCTAGGATGGAGAGAGAACAAGTGACTACGCATTTTGTGACTCCAAAATCCGTAGTCCTCTCCATCAAAATGAGGAGGTTTACCAAGTGGAATAGATAATAAATGAGCATTAGTACTTTGAGGAATACGAGAGTAATCAAAAGAAAAGTTCGAATTGACCGGTTTCTTTCTCTCGTATTCGTTGTGGTCGTCGTCCTTTTGGGAGGAAGTAGACTCATCGCTGTCGTAGTAGACGATCTCCTTGATGCGTCTTGTCTTCTTCTTCTTCCCATCTTTGCGTCTGTGGCCCGAGCCCGAGTCGTTGGACTTGTCATCCCTTGGCTCGTTGACGAAGGACTCCTTCTCCTTGTCGTTGATCACGATTCCCTTCCCTTTAGGATCCATCTCTTCGGCGGTTAGTCCCTTTGTGAAGAGAACGGCTCTGATACCAATTGAGAGCACCTAGAGGGGGGGGGGTGAATAGGTGATCCTGTGAAACTTAAACTTATAACCACAAAAACTTGTTAAGTGTTAGCACAATAATCGCCAAGTGGCTAGAGAGGAGTCTCAACAAAACACAATACCACAAGAGATCAAACACAGAGATGACACAGTGGTTTATCCCGTGGTTCGGCCAAGACCAACGCTTGCCTACTCCACGTTGTGGCGTCCCAACGGACGAGGGTTGCAATCAACCCCTCTCAAGCGGTCCAAAGACCAACTTGAATACCACGGTGTTTTGCTTTGCCTTTCAATATCCCGTTTGCGAGGAATCTCCACAACTTGGAGCCTCTCGCCCTTACACTTGAGATTCACAAAGAAATACGGAGTAAGGGAGGAACTAGCAACGCACACAAGACTCAAAATCAGAGCAACAACACGCACACAAGTCGCAACAAGAGCTCGCAACACAACTCAATGAGTTCACAACTCAACAAGAGCTCTAGATGCTATCACAATGAACCAAATGCGCGGAATCGATGTCTTGGTGCTTAGGAATGTTGTAGGAATGCTTGGTGTGCTCCTCCATGCGCCTAGGGGTCCTTTTTATAGCCCCAAGGCAGCTAGGAGCCGTTGAGAGCAAATCTGGAAGGCTGATCTTGCCTTCTGTCGACTGGTGCACCGGACAGTCCGGTGCACACCGGACACTGTCCGGTGCCCGATTTCTTTCCTTAAACAGCGCAGCCGACCGTTGGCCGCCAGAGAGCCGTTGGCGCACCGGACATGTCCGGTGCACACCGGACAGTCCGGTGCCCCCTTCTAGCCGTTGGCTCTGCCACGTGTCCCCCGCAGATCGCGCGGCCGACCGTTGGCCCGGCTGACCGTTGGCTCACCGGACAGTCCGGTGCACACCGGACAGTCTGGTGAATTATAGCCGTACGTCGCCGGTAAATTCCCGAGAGCGGCTAGTTCGCCCGAGTCAGTCTGGCGCACCGGACAGTCCGGTGCTCCATACCGAACAGCCTTTTGGCTGTACACAACCAACTTTTCTCTGACTCGATTTCTCCTGTTTCAAGCACTTAGACACAATACATTAGTCTTCAAAACAATGTACTAAGGCTTAGAAACATACCTTTACTCTTGATTTGCACTTTGTCCATCCATGGGTATAGATTCACATTTAAGCACTTGTGTTGGCACTCAATCACCAAAATACTTAGAAATGGCCCAAGGGCACATTTCCCTTTCAAAGGGTACTCCATGTCAACAATATCAAACATAACTTGCTCAGTCCTTGTGTTGTTGATGAATCCGAAGGCCACTGACATTGAGATTTTGCCGAGTGCTACAATCTGCCTTCCTCCGAAGCCACAGAGGGGATGTGTGGCATCAAGAATTTTATCTTCGGGCTCTTGCATCTGTCTGAAGGCCTTAGCAAATATGATATCAGCTGCACTTCCTGTATCAACCAAAACATTGTGGACCAGAAATCCTTTGATAACACAAGAGATAACCATAGCATCATTGTGTGGGTAATCCTTGAGTTGAAGGTCCTCTTGGGAGAAGGTAATAGGAATGTGAGACCATCTTGACTTGATGAAGGGTCCTTGCACCCCGACTTGTTGTACCCTTCTCTGTGTTTCCTTCTTCTGCTTCTTGTTGGCTGGTTCTGAACATGAACCGCCTGTTATCGGGAATACCAGCTTCGGAACCGAAGCAGCTCCAGCTTGAATATTGAACGAAGCCATCAGCTCAGAAAAGTGGAAGTGAGTTCACCGGAGGTGGGCGCCAATGTTGGGGACTCGTTCTCAAATGCTATGAATTAAGAACAAGGCAACATAAAATGTTAAATGTTAATGCCCTTCGTCCGTTGAAGCATTATCTCCTTAAGGATTTAATGAACTTCGGACGAAGGTTAAAGACGATACAATTGCGAAGGTTGAATCTTCGTAATTGAATTCTTAAGAGATTGTATAAAATAATTCGAGATATGAAACATTAATGACAAGTAAATTATAAATAAACAACATCATTTTCATATTATACAAGCTTGATGTATTCAAATGTTAGATACATTTATACCTCTGCCTTAGCAAAGAATAATTTCCGAGTGAAGCGATTGCAATTACAGGAATGCGTGAACAGTAAAGGAATACTGTTCACTATTTATAGGCACAGGACACAGCCTGTGAGGAATTACAATCATGCCCCTCATAAAAGTTTACAACATTGACTCAGACCTTTATGGACTAAAAGGTCATTCTATCTTTAAGTCGGTTCGTCCCTTCACCTTCGGATATGTTGTATTATCAAAGCTTCATTAATGATACCTTCGGCGTCACGTACAGGCAGTTTCAGCCGAAGCTGTCTCTTTCTGCAGGACCTTCGGCGACGAAGCATGGTCCCAACAATATATGAGGTAACATATAAGAGATTAAATGCTCCCAAGGATATAGAGAAGGACAAGGCTTGATTTAACATGGGATAAAATAAAAAAGTCAAAAGCAAGTAGTTTCAATTTGGAGAACCATATTATAATTGAATTGAGAAGCAACAAGTTTGGCAAATAGTCACCAAATTGAAAAGGTCCTTATAAGGTTATCAAAGTCATATTTAGAAATTCATATATTCTAGAGAAGTTGCAAGGTGATAGTGTCCCAGAGAACAATTAGCGGAAGATATTTCAAAAAAATTATATTCTGGAAGTGTTAGGCAACAAGATTATCATGACTTCCAAACAATGGTTGTTACTTATATCGTCCTTAGAAGAAATATGGATGATGCATACATCGCCTTAGATACAAGATAACCGATAAGTTGGATATCATTGTTATATATTATTTTTAGATTCCTATATGTTTCATCTAAAATCATATGGCATATGTTGACACGAAAAATTGGAACAAAGGAGAATGGTGTTGCCTCTACCTAAAGTCAGCTAGGCCAGCCCCCCTAAACAAGGCCAAGTCAGGTAACGGAAGTTTGTTAAACCATCTCTAAAAACCCGACAAGACCGATTTCCTCTTGCTAAGGTGGTGTTTGTTTGGGATTATAAGTTGTCCAGATTATATAATCTAATAACTTTTGAACTAGGTGCTAGTTCAAAATTTGTTGGATTATATAATCTGAGCAGATTATAATACCAAACAAACACCCCCTAAGTCTGTCATGCCGCATTCTAGACCTTCTAGGCTGGCGTCGGCTACAATGGTTGGCTTCTTCCGTAAAACCTGGTCCAACTGACTTTGGTGGTCAGCTATACCAACTTTACTAGTTTTCTGAATCGATTAGTTTCTAAATCGATTTTTAGAACTAGAAACTTGCCAAACACATCTTTGGGGTTATTTCCTACTACAATAAGGCCGGTCTCTCTCTCTCTATAAGAGGATCATAGCCGATTGAGATATCCAATATCCAATCGATCAAAAAATACATCTACTACTCTTTTTATTTTTTATTTTCCTCTCTATCTTGTCGTCTATCATGTCCCCCGAGGAAACTTATTGGCGTCGTTCTAGGTGGCCTTGTCCTTGTTGATCATAGCACAATCTTCACATGCTCCTCTTTAATTTGATGGGTCTTCCCGGTTGGTACTTGGGAGTCTGTGAGTAAACAAGGCTTAGATAGGCAAAACTGATCTAAAGTGTTGAGTTTGTGATCCAAATTCTGAAGAAGACGGCCAAGTTGGCGAGCGATGCGGATGCCCATCGTCGGGAGGCTCGGACCGGAGAGGAGGTGGACACTCTTATGGTTGCGCGATCGCGAACAATCTCTCAGACGCGTTGCACTCAGCTCATTCCCGTCCCACCCTCTGCGAGCACGGAGAGAGTGGGAGAGAAGACCTTCGAAATCGCCGTCCGCAGAGCTACACTTGCACGGGTGTACGAGCGATCAGATTTTTGTGGAGCGTACTCGCGACTGCTCGCTTGTCCGCTCAACCAACGCTGATCCGATTCTTCGTCGTCGGTGCCGTTCGAGGGACTGCACTGTGTACATCTGGCTACGTCGACTGCGTACGAGATGTCTCGTGTGAATGAAGCCACTGTGCCTTGAGTATCGATCTCTCCGCAGGGTACACTATGTTTTTCGTATTTGTGCATGTTTTACTGTTGTTTACTACTTATGTGGCTAGTGATGCACACACACGTCACATAAATCACACTAATTTTCTCGATTAAATTAAAACTGATAATAGCTAATTCTCTAACATTTCCTCGTATAGAACACACATGCCGTAGACTAGTGTCTATGGGAGGGCGAGGGCGAGGCGATCCAACAGCCTTCCTGCCTTCCTGGAGGCTTCGTTTAATTGGGGGTATGCAGTATGCGAGGGCGAGGCGAGGTCCCCCGTCCGGACTCCGGACAACACAGCCTTCCTGGACGCTTCCGTATGTTTGTGGGGAGAGCTCGCTCTCGCTCAGCTCGGCATTCACGCCGGCACCTGATGCGTGATGCCTGATGGTAGCCGGGGTTGGCTTTTGTGCCACAAAATGCTGTGAGAGGTCGGAACCCAGGTGCTGCTGGTGCGTCACTCATGGCCCAAAATCTGAACCCAAAAACTTCAAGATGCAAAAATGTATATATGTGAATCAAAGGATTCTCAAAAAGATTTTAAAATAAACGAGCGAATCTCGCTACATCTGCACACTACTCGATCGACTCGACTTGCTGGTGGTTTCTTGAGCTCTAGCTTGACGAAGACCGGTCTCAAAGTAGTAGTAGTTGTACAGCAACCGTAGTTAATTAGTTTTCATGTGTCTTATGCTTTGTCATGTCCTGTCTTGTCTAGTTCATACTGGCAATAAAAGCAAAGAAAACTTTTGCTATATTTTCTTTATATATACATCGATCTCCAAACGCATCGATCGCTTTCCCTGCATGTTTGGTGTGGACACTCGGTATAGCTGCACCTGTCTTTTCTATAAGTGTGAGGCCTGATGAGGCTACTTCTTTTCGTTCCACGCCGTTTCACATTGAAAAAAGTACTGGCCGGAGCCCTGCAGCTGCAGGTATGAAAAAAACAGTTCAAACATGAGGCAGCCGTAGTTAGTTTTTTCCCATTTCTCCTCTTTACACGTCATTTTTCTTTTTTTTCAATTTCAGATAGTTTGATGCTTATATAAGGGGGCAATTATTGCATGGTTAGCTCTGCTCCGTCTCCCGGCTTGGTTTTACCTCTAGTTTTTCGAACTTTGCATGTATGCCATCTCTAGTGGTGGAGCACATCTAAACAATAATGAGAATCCCTATCTGTGGCGAGGTGAGCTTGAGTGCTTGCGAGTAGGCGTTCCTAGTAGAGAGGGATAAAGAATGAGTGGTGGAAACTTTGATTTTTGGAGGCGCGGTGAAGTCAGAGCTCTCTTTCTCCCCATTGGCCAGGTAACGTGGAAGCTAATCACTGGGACCGCTACACGTTGATGAAAGGGAGAGAGAGTTGATAGGTGATGACGCCAGCGAGTGACGACCGCCCTGACGTGAGGGAGAAGTCGGGCGCACGCCTGGCCGCCTGCAAAGTGTTGTGGTCGGAAACAGTGCTGCACCTGCCTGCGTATATACTGTTGTGAGTAGTACGGGTAATTTAATTTGTTACGTTACTTGCCATAATTTGACACGTCTAATGCAAGTTTAATCAAGCTAGAAATGTGTTTGAGTCATAGTTCCGATAAGATTTTTTTCTCCCTGCTTACATATAAAATTGTGGTAGAATTCTCTTAGACGTGTCAAACTATACCACAGAATTTGAACCGCTATAAATGATTAGACACATTAGATAAGTTTAGCATAAAAATATATGACAACTTATATATAGAACCAACATCTTTTGCGGCCCATTGTTTGTTCCTACTCGTGGAAACTGAGCCATCACATACCATCTCATCGCATCACATCACACGACGAATAGGGAATAGCGTTCGGTTGGGTACTCCAGTTTCCGTGCCTATACACAGTTAATAGAGCATGCGTGTTTTGACAGAGCAATCGTTGGAGAATCTTCAGATTGACGAGAACATGTGCTTAATAGTTGGTTATGTTTCCTGCATACCTGTAGCTAGCTTCTGGATGGGTGTCCTTTTCTCCGGGTATTCTTCATCAAGTTTACAATCACCATAGCACTGTATATGCTATGTGTGTTTGACTTTGATTTGATTCATTTTTATTGCGGAGCAAAATAAACAAAAAAGAATCTGCAGGAAGCTGCTGCTGCTGCTAATGTATATAGTCCATATCTTGGTAAGAAGCAGAAAGAAGGTCACTACTGACTACTGCAATGTATAGCCCGATGGAGATGGAGACGGCAGGGGCCGGCCGGGTGGAGACTGATGAGGGGAAAAAACTTGTGCTGATGAGGCCAAACTTGTGCTGCTGTCCATCACATTCCATGTGGGGCCAATCAATGGCCGGGAAGACAAGCACAGGGAGACAGTGGTAGCCTTTGGCCTTTGGGGTGGGTGGAGAGCAACTACCACCAGAACAAGTAAAGGACAAATAATAAAATGTTTTTTTTGGGGTGCAATAAAGCAGCGCTTTCATTTCGTCGCCAACGCGCGTTTCTCCTGCTTCTCTTTTCCTCTGTCAAATCACTACCTTTCGTGACTGTATCTGTATACGTATCGATATCGATATATATATATATATATATATAAGTAGCGGCTGTACAGATTAGTTAAGACGGGTACTACCAATGATGATGGAGGAACAGTGGTGGTACCGGTGCGTACAGCGTACTGTGACTGTGTGAGTGGAGGTGTGCAGTGCGTCGGCGGCGAGGGGATTTTGCCGGCCGCGGCGGACGCGGTACGCGCCGCGCGCGCGTGTGGGCCGCCGAACAAGTTGACGACGACGTCCGCCCCGTGGCGTGGC
Organism: Zea mays; assembly: GCF_902167145.1. Lineage (NCBI taxonomy): Eukaryota > Viridiplantae > Streptophyta > Magnoliopsida > Poales > Poaceae > Zea > Zea mays. The sequence continues at coordinate 180,543,203 of NC_050097.1, read as the reverse complement.
AGCCTTTGCCACATCACACACATGCGACAGACACCGTGCGGGTGCGGCGCTGTCGCGTTTCGTGCCTCCTGCTTCTCGTCTCGTCTCCTCTCCTGTCGCTAGGAAATAAAGGGGTACATGTGACGCCGCCGGCATGCGTGCGTGGCGTGCGCTAGCTCGCGCCAGACCTGGGAAAATTTCCAGGAAAATTGCCCTCGCCATCGCCATTCCCATCCCCCACTACCACCAGCGTCAGTCAGTGGATGTGTGGAGAGACTGACTCGCTCCGTATGCCTATTATTATTCCATGTAAATTTCGCGGACGTAGGAATTGAATTGCAGAGGAAGCCAGCCACTCGTGTATATATAGGCGTCCAAAACATGGTTGGCCTGCAATCCTACAAGACAACCAGTGTAGGCAAATATGTATGTTATACACCAGAGTCTTTACCCCTTTAAAGCACCAGTTCCATGCATATCACGCGTGAAGTCAGTTCCTACCCTTTCTCGTCTAATGATAACAATAGGCCCCTTACGCGCCTCAGATGAATCATGATAAACCACCTAAGCCCAATACGACACAAAAGATACACACAACACAACATAGTAACTTCTCGTTAGCGGAAGGAGGGCGAGTAACCGAACGAGCTATGAAAAAAGAGACAAGACTTATTTTTAATAACTCGTACTTTTTTCTCGGTTTTCGGCTAAAATAAAGTCTCATATTTGTTCTTATCAGCTTAATATTTGGTATGTGGTGGATCATATGCCTACTTTGATGTTGAATTTGTTTTGTGGATATTTTCATGGAAAGGGTCTACTACACTGACTTGCCACTAGACCTTTGCGTGTCGCCCGCCGTTATATATATATATATATATATATATATATATATATATATATATATATATATATATATATATATATATATATATATATATATATATATATATATATATATATATATATATATAGGGTAGGTATAACGGGAGCCCTGGGCTTCCAATAGTTAAAGGAAGCCCAGGCCGATCACCCCTGCAAACTGGTTCAACCAGCGCGCCCAAACAGGCTGGCGGGTGCGCCACTTGCCCCACGTCTGTTAGCGCAAAAAAGGAATGCATGCTTGAGTCAAACACGATCCAATGCATGCGCATAAATTTAGGAAAGATATGTGCGGCAGTTTCTGTTTTTAAAATCCTTTATTTCCTCCATAAATTTAGGATCGCTGCAACAGCCATGCAGCTAGACGCGTAAGGACCATTTTATGATATATACTGAGACTAAATATGCTACACTGTGTTAATAATTATGCAATTCGATATACTGCGTAAAAATCTGTTACCAGCTGCATGCACACGAATTTATGATAAAAATAATGTGCAATGAAAGGAAATGAATTACACGCATAGAAACAAAAAATCGTATTTAATATTTTATTTCCTTTATGATCCCTCCAACAGCCATGCAGCTAAAACACATTAAATCTAGTTTATGATATATACTGATACAAATTATACTACATGGTGTAGGTATTTATGCAATTCGTTACACTGCGTAAAAAATCTGGCATGTTGTTCACTGGTGGACGCACCTCCGGGTTGGAGCATAATAACCTTAAGTTTTGAGCATAAAATCCCTCAATTATAAGCGTATATACCGAGCCAATATGAGAGGTTGATAGCTCTAGTAGGTTGTTATTACGATCCTATTTTTATGGCAGATCCGAAAAACATGGCAGTCGCATGCATGCGGTTATACAGATCCTAAAATTATGGCAAAATGCATGCATGAGTCAATCACGTTCCCTTGCATGCGCGTAAATTTAGGAAAGATATGTGTGGCGGTTTCTATTTTAAATGATTTATTTCCTCCATAAATTTAGGATCGCTGAAACAGACATGCAACTAAAACTCGTAATGACCATTTTATGCTATATACTGATACTAAATATGCTACACTGTGTAGATAATTATGCAATTCGGTATACTGCGTAAAAATCTGCTACAGGCTGCATGCACACGAATTTATGATGGAAAGAATATGCAATGAAAGGAAATGAATTGCATGCATAGAAACAAAAAAACACATTTAATGTTTTATTTCCTTCATAAATATAGGATCCCTCCAACAGCCATGCAACTAAACGCATTAGAACTAGTTTATGATGTATACTGAAACAAATTATACTACACGGTTTAGGTATTTATGCAATTCCTTACACTGCGTAAAAAATCTGGCATGTTGTTCACTGGTGGACGCATCTCCGGGTGGAGCGTAAAAACCTTAAGTTTTGAGCATAAAATCCCTCAATTATAAGCGTAAATACCGAGTCAATTAGAGGTTGATAGCTTTAGTAGGTTGTTATTATGATCCTATTTTTATGACAGATCCGAAAAACATGGCAACCGCATGCATGCGGTTTCTATTTTTATACAGATCCAAAAATTATGGCAAAATCGTGGGAGTTTCCATTGCATGCGCGCAAATTAAGAACAACATAAATCAATGAATTGTCTTTCAAATGTGCATGCAGTAAACTGATATACGAACTCTGTGTTAAAGCATAAAAACATACAGTTTTTAGCGTAAATAATACATGTGGTAGGCATAAAACACAATAAACGAAAAGAAAAATGCGCCGGATCAGAGGATGTCACGCGCGATCATCGCTGCGCGCATCTCGCCCCTTCCGTGACATCGCTCGCTCGAACATCGCGCCTCATGCGTCGCCGTCGCTACTCGCACGTCGACGGGCGGCGCTTGCTCGCCGGCCTTGGAAGTGCCGCCTCCTCGGGGCTTCGGGGACGCCGCCGCTTGCCTGCACAAGGGCCTCGCTGCGGATCGAGGAACCTCCACCACCGCGCGTCGAGGTAATGGAGTTGCGGCCACCGGCCTGGGAATCGCCGCCACCACACAAGGGCGCTGCCGCCGCTCGCCCTCTGGATCGGGGGCCGCCACCGCCGGCCTGGAAACCGCCGCCACCGCATAAGGGCGCTGCCGCCGCCGCTCGCCCTCTAGAACGGGGGCCGCCACCGTCGGCCTGGGAACCGCCGCCACCGCCGGCTTGGCAACCGCCGCTAATGAATCGAGATGGGGCGTAAAAACTGATCCCTAGCACTACGGATTTTCTTTTATAGACGTCTGGACCTGGTCCGGCTCGACCGGATTGCACTGTCTGGCCTGGGCTTCCAATAACTAAAGGAAGCCCAGGGCTCCTAATATACAATATATATATATATATATATATATATATATATATATATATATATATATAGGGCAGGTATAACGGGAGCCCTGGGCTTTCAATAGTTAAAGGAAGCCCAGGCCGATCACCCCTACAAACTGTTTCAACCAGCGCGCCCAAACAGGCTGTCGGGTGCGCCACCTGCCCCACGTCTGTTAGCGCAAAAAAAAGGATGCATACATGAGTCAAACACGATTCAATGCATGCGCATAAATTTAGGAAAGATATGTGCGGCAGTTTCTGTTTTTAAAATCCTTTATTTCCTCCATAAATTTAGGATCGCTGCAACAGCCATGCAGCTAGACGCGTAAGGACCATTTTATGATATATACTGAGACTAAATATGCTACACTATGTTAATAATTATGCAATTCGATATACTGCGTAAAAATCTGTTACCAGCTGCATACACACGAATTTATGATAAAAATAATGTGCAATGAAAGGAAATAAATTACACGCATAGAAACAAAAAATCGTATTTAATGTTTTATTTCCTTCATAAATATAAGATCCCTCCAACAGCCATGCAACTAAAACACATTAAATCTAGTTTATGATATATACTGATACAAATTATACTACATGGTGTAGGTATTTATGCAATTCGTTACACTGTGTAAAAAATCTGGCATGTTGTTCACTGGTGGACGCACCTCCGGGTTGGAGCGTAATAACCTTAAGTTTTGAGCATAAAATCCCTCAATTATAAGCGTATATACCGAGCCAATGTGAGAGGTTGATAGCTCTAGTAGGTTGTTATTACGATCCTATTTTTATGGCAGATCCGAAAAATATGGCACTCGCATGCATGCGGTTATACAGATCCTAAAATTATGGCAAAATGCATGCATGAGTCAAACACGATCCCTTGCATGCGCGTAAATCTAGGAAAGATATGTGTGGTGGTTTCTATTTTAAATGCTTTATTTCCTCCATAAATTTTGGATCGCTGCAACAGACATGCAACTAAAACTCGTAATGACCATTTTATGCTATATACTGATACTAAATATGTTACACTGTGTAGATAATTATGCAATTCGGTATACTGCGTAAAAATCTGCTACAGGCTGCATGCACACGAATTTATGATGGAAAGAATATGCAATGAAAGGAAATGAATTGCATGCATAGAAACAAAAAATCACATTTAATGTTTTATTTCCTTCATAAATATAGGATCCCTCCAACAGCCATGCAACTAAACGCATTAGAACTAGTTTATGATATATACTGAAACAAATTATACTACACGGTGTAGGTATTTATGCAATTCCTTACACTGCGTAAAAAATCTGGCATGTTGTTCACTGGTGGACGCATCTCCGGGTGGAGCGTAAAAACCTTAAGTTTTGAGCATAAAATCTCTCAATTATAAGCGTAAATACCGAGTCAATTAGAGGTTGATAGCTTTAGTAGGTTGTTATTACGATCCTAGTTTTATGACAGATCCGAAAAACATGGCAGCCGCATGCATGCGGTTTCTATTTTTATAGAGATTCAAAAATTATGGCAAAATCGTGGGAGTTTCCATTGCATGCGCGCAAATTAAGAACAGCATAAATCAAGGAATTGCCTTTCCAATGTGCATGCAGTAAACTGATACACGAACTCTGTGTTAAAGCATAAAATCATACAGTTTTTAGCGTAAATAATACATGTGGTAGGCATAAAACACAATAAACGAAAAGAAAAATGCGCCGGATCAGAGGATGTCACGCGCGATCATCGCTGCGCGCATCTCGCCCCTTCCGTGACGTCGCTCGCTCGAACATCGCGCCTCATGCGTCGCCGTCGCTACTCGCACGTCGACGGGCGTCGCTTGCTCGCCGGCCTTGGAAGTGCCGCCTCCTCGGGGCTTTGGGGACGCCGCCGCTTGCCTGCACAAGGGCCTCGCTGCGGATCGAGGAACCTCCGCCACCGCGCGTCGAGGTAATGGAGTTGCGGCCACCGGCCTGGGATCCGCCGCCGCTCGCCCTCTAGATCGGGGGCCGCCACCACCGGCCTGGGAACTGCCGCCACCGCATGTCGAGGTCGGGGAGCCACGGCCACCGCAGCCACTGGCCGGGGTCCACCGCCGCGCGCGCTATCGGGCAACTGTCGTCGCTAATGAATCGAGATGGGGCGTGAAAAACTGAACCCTAGCACTCTGGGTCCTGTTTTATAGACGTCCGGATGTGGTCCGACTCGACCGGATTGCACTATCTGGCCCGGGCTTCCTTTAGTTATTGGAAGCCCAGGGCTCCTAATATACAATCTATATATATATATATATATATAGAGGCTAGGTATAACGGGAGCTCTGGGCTTCCAATAGTTAAAGGAAGTCCAGGTCGACCACCCCTGCAACTTGGTTCAACCCAGCGCGCCGACTCAACCAGGCTGTCGGGTGCGCCACCCGCCTCACGTCTGTGGGCGCAAAAAAGAAATGCATGCATGAGTCAAACACGTTCCCTTGCATGCGCGTAAATTTAGGAAAGATATGTGTGACAGTTTCTATTTTTAAATGCTTTATTTCCTCCATAAATTTAGGATCGCTGCAACAACCATGCAGCTAGACTCGTAAAGGACCATTTTATGATATATACTGATACTAAATATGCTACATTGTGTAGATAATTATGCAATTCGGTATACTGCGTAAAAATCTGTTACCAGCTGTATGCGCACAAATTTATGATAGAAAGAATGTGCAATAAAAGGAAATGAATCAGCATGCATAGAAACAAAAAATCGTATTTAATGTTTTACTAGGTGAGTGCCCGTGCGTTGCGATGGGAGTAAAAAATTGTATGAAACATATATCATGCCAAAGGAAGATCTTGATAGGATCATTGGGGTCAACATATTTTAACATATATCAAGTGTTTTGCCAATTTAGTTAACATATATCAACTCACGCATGACACATCCTATCATACACATATTGCAGAGGGTCCACATAAGTGCCATGCTAGCAGCAGACCGAGCTTCAATCTGGTTGTAGCGCTTGTATAGATGCAATCAAGTTGAGAAACAGAGGATCAAAAGTACCATAGCCACCTTCCTTGAACAAGATCTTGAGTCTCGTACTTACAAAAACCATAGCCACCTTCCGGATCACTACCCCTTGATCTTGAATCAGCACGACAACAAGGATGTGTTAGTTTCACCTGTACAAACAATAGATAACAGTACTTTTAAAATCACATTACCACCAGAGAATTGTCGGCGACAGGGTAACACATGAATTTGGTAGGCATTTAGAGAAGAAATTTTATACCTCAGAATTCAGGGTGTTACACGGACCATCCTGAAGTGTGCAGAGGAGGAGCCGTTCCTGCGACAGGTCGCGGACCGTCCGGTCCTGTGTCACGGACCGTCCACGCCTCCGCAGAGAGCCCCGCCAGGCGGTCCATTCCCGTATTTGGTGCCCGGATCGGTGCCAACACTTACCTTCTTCCCAAACTCAACTTCACTAACATCAGCATTGATCGATAGAATCTAGCATGGACAATAACAATGTGGTGAGGCTATATCCTACTAAAATTAATAATTACAGAAACATATAGTAGTGCCTTTAAGATCTCACCTCATCCATCAGATATCTCTCAAACTTAATAGCGGATTTTGGTAGCAATACACCAACGAATTTCTTTATGAATAAAACAATTTTGTCATAACCATCAAGTATATAAAACTATCAACTTCTAAAAACTTCAGCAGATACATGTGCACTCCTGTAATACAATTTCACACGATTGTACATCGATTCTGGTATAGAAAAAGTTGACAATCAAACATTGAGAAAAAGTTGACGATCAAACAAAACTTAAATAACAAGTAAACATTGATAACCAAACAGAGTAAATATTACAAATCCGTTGGTCAAGATGTTCTATTCCCTTCAGTAACCTTGGCTACCAGGGAATCCAAAGACCATTTCTAAACTGCAAGCTGAAAATGAATATCAAATAACCTTCAAATAAAAATGTTTAGGTGCAGGCATATAGAGAGTTTGCTAGAACTATAACTCGATGTCTCACTATGAATTGAAGGTGCAAAAGAAATTTGAAAACTAAATTAAAGCACTGAACGTGCATCCACTCTATGGAATAACCATGAAGGCGTACTAAACAAACTAAACTATTTCTGCTACAGGATGATGCCGGTTGTGCTCTTTTAGATAGGCTAACTTCTGGACTGCCAAGTACCCAATGCTAAGACAGACATATGCAAATTGACCCACACATTCTGTCGAACAGGTGATGCGCACCCCTGAGAGAAGGTATCACCCAACTCCAATGGTCCTCTACTCAGATGGGTCTGTCAGCATATTATTAAGCTACTATGCTTTTGGAATAGTTGGTAGTTTAGCATAGGGGCAGGATGAAGAGTACACAAGCATATAACAGAATAAATAGAACCCAAGCTACTATGACCATCCTTGATGCTGATTTAAATGCAAACAGAGATATTCTCTGGGTTTACTAATGAATCCAGATTTTCTTAAGGCGAGGAAACTAAGGTAACAGTAGGAAAACAAAGTCAGTCAGTATTAGACTGCTCATTACCTGGAGCTTGGCCTCTTCCCATGTTAACCCAACTCCTTTGCCTAGAATTTGCCTACCAATTTGTACCTGAGCATAAGATTCTTTCCCAACTAAACCATCTGCTGGAGATGGACAGGCTTGAAAAACTAAGTTATATCCCTCAACTGTGCACTGCAGTGTATTTTTATATACATCATAAGGCCTGCTTCATGAAAGAGTATGCAGTCAATAATCAACAAATCTAGCTAAACTTACAAGTTCCTTGAGAGCAGTGACAGAATCTCATGTTTTCCTGGAATTGTTCTAGTCTCTCGTGATCTTGTCTGGCTAAAAGCAATACTAATGAAGTAATAATATAGGCTGTCGCTGGCTCTACAAATTCTTACGGCCATTTTTAACATATTCATATAGTGATTAATTTTTTAATCCTACTATTAATATATGGTCCAATTTTCTAGTAGAAAAGTCCTACCAGCAGCAAATCAATCTACAACAGTCACATGCATACTATGAAATGTTCAAAGATCAATAGAAAAATATGAACTCCTGTACACAATGGGCATTGTACATAAAACAAAAAAATGTGAAATATGTGAAATTTAATAGATCCTGTATTCCAATTGCTTGACTGAAAAGCATTTGAAACCTCAACAGTTAAATATAAAGGGAAATTGGAAAAGAACAAGGAAAAGGAAGAAATAAGACTGGTGTGTAAGTAAAACAGAATGAAGTATCATGTGTTGAGCAAGAACCTTGAATCTTCCATAAATTTTATAAAGAGAGGGTGGCATAAAGCTCACTTAGTAGTTGAGTGGTCCCAGAAACAACTCAATTTGAATACTACCCTTATTGCTATTATTTTCAAAGCAAAATTTACAAAATCGATCAAAAGAATATAGAAAACTGAAGTGACCTGACCTACAGTTGGTTGCTTCCAAGAGAGATATCAGAATTCAGAAGTAAGTTCTTCCTACCTTTTTCCTGGCCTCAGCCTCGTCCTTCTCTGCTTCCAAAGCTTTATGTTTCTCCTCTAATTTTGTGTAGAACTGGGTAATAACAACACTGTCACTACCTAACCCTTTTTGGAACAAAAGTGCTTGGCTGCTTGCTAGTTGTGAATAATCAGAATGAATTAAGCAACCATCTAGAAATAATGCAAGAAAACTATATACACCTCCTTCCTCTTGTCAGCACGGTTAGCACACACAAATGAAGGAGCGACGGGAACAATCATCTTAGTTCTGCCAGCTCTTGTTGATGTTGTAGTTCTTTACATAGCTCAGGAAAAGGGCCACATGCAACTCAGAATGCTTGTAAAATTCATGTGTTTCTGAATTTAAACATAACTATGAAAAAGGGCATCATCTTGAAAAAATATTGAGCATAACAAAATATTGTAAATTCAGTGGATACAGAAAGGACTGTTTAGACAATGCTTTCATGTTCACAGAAAATAAGTGTATGAGTAGGAGTGTTCATCATTATTTACTGTGAAATAACAAAGAATTTGGTTCTTAATTAAGTAAAACCAGTATGTGATTTTAAGGTCATCTAAGAAACATGAATATTAAAATCTATCATTCTGTTCTTATGTAAGTAGGTGTGAAACATCAGAAGGTTATATACCAAAGTTACAATATTAGGTGCATAGCTATGAGCCTATGAAACAACATAAAAAAGAGGATGACGAGATGCTCAACAATAGCACACAGAAAAAGGATATGAGGATGTCACAGAACAAGAGTCCTCTTCCAAAGGATGAAATGCCTTCTCAGGCTGCAAAGTCTGCCTAAGTGCCATCTGCGTACTCTGAAATAAATAGCCAAAGTAATTCTGTTAGTATAGCCTCCTATTTCAGAGAAGTAAACTGCAGAATATTTTGAGACAAGATGACAATCATGCCATATTGCCATCAGTTCAGTTTGTGCAACAATTTCTTAGGTGATCATGTGTGGTAGAAAACTTAAAACATGTAATAAGTCCATGATCAGGTAGGCGTAGCTTCAATGCATAATATAGAATGTGTATGAACTATAAATTCCAATTTTTCCATCGATTGGTAAACTTAGATGTAATCCTCTATTCATAATTTCATATGAACTATAAATTCCAAAGTACAAGAGAAGTGAGTAAAGGAAAATACCTGGTGATCAGAGATCTTGACGGGCACGAGGAAGAAGTCATTATCCACCTCCATAGTATCCTTCCCCCCAGCCACCACCTCTTTCCGCATCTTTGACAGACGGGGATCATCAGCATCCTGAACCTCAGTTTCTAGTACCCCATCCTTGAAGAGCTTGACACAAATCTCACTCATCTGGAAGGCCTCGAAGTGCACATCCCCGGTGCCGTCATCCCCCACCTCCAGTTTGACTATGGCGGTGACCCACTTCGGGATCCCGCCCTCAGCCTGCAGCTGGGCCGCCTGCATGACCTCCCGGTTGGACATGGTGTACTCACCAGTCTCGCTGGGCTTTCTCCCAACGGCCTGCGTGAACACGAGGCCGACCCAGCGCATCCCGAGCCCCTCGGCGATGGTATCGACGCGGGCCTCCTCGTCGGGGTCCCTCAAGAGGTGGACCACGTCCTCGGAGCCCTGCTGCGGCGGCTCATAGATAAAGTCGACGAAGACATCCTTGGTCTCTGCGTCGACGCGGCCATAGAGGAAACCCGCCCGCTTGACGCCGAAGTCGAGGAACTTGGCGTCGTAGAGCTGGAACGCGTTGGCGGCATCACGGTCAAACGAGGCGGCGGCGCAGAGCGCGTTCTCCTGGCGTGTGACACGGATCTGGCGCGTGATAAGGTTCTCCCTGCTGCGGCGGAGGGAGGAGCGGATTTCGTGGCGTGCGGGCGGTTCGGAACCGGAGGGATTCACGGGCGCTGGCGTGTGGGCGATGCGGTATCGGAGGGTTTCGCGGCGGTGGCCGTGCGGGCGAGATTCGTGGTGGCGAATTTCGCGGCGGCGACGAGCGTGGGGGGCGTTCGGTTGCAGCGAGTTTCACGGGGGCTGGCAGGCGTGCGGTAGCGCGGGGCGTTGGTTAGGGACGGGGGCAGTCTACAATAGCTTCTTAATAGTTAGTAGAGATTTCCTTCATAAACATAAGATCCCTCCAACAGCCATGCAGCTAAACACATTATAAGATACTAATTATACTACACGGTGTAGGTATTTATGCGATTCGGTACACTGCGTAAAAATTTGTTTCCTCCTGCCCGCGCACAAATTTAGGATGGCAAGATTTGCGATGAAAGAAAATTGATTGGCATGCATGGAAACAAAAAAATTATTTAAATGTTTTATTTCCTCCATAAATATAGTATCACTCCAACAACCATGCAACTAGCCTCGTTAGACTAGTTTATGATATATACTTATACAAATTATGCTACACGACGTAAGTATTTATACAGTGCGGTACACTGTGTAAAAAATCTGGCATGTTATTCACTGGTGGACGCATCTCTAGGTTCGAGCTAGAAACCTTAAGTTTTGAGCATAAAAACTCTCAGTTATAAGCGTAAATACCGATCCAATGCGAGAGGTTGATAGCTCTAGTAGGTTATTTTACGATCCTATTTTTATGGCAGATCCGAAAACATGGCAGTCACATGCATGCGGTTTCTATTGTTATACAGATCCAAAAATTATGGCAAATTATGGGAGTTTCTATTGCATGCGCGCAAATTTTGGATTATATTTTCCTTTCCGGTTCACATGCGCAAAAAATTGGATGACATGAGTCACATATAGGGATGAAAACGGTTTCGGAATTTTTCGGAATTCCGGAAACCGTTTCCGATTTTTCCCGATCGGAATCGTCGGTATCGGTATTTCTCGGAATCGGAATCGGTCATCGGAATTTTAGATCGGAATCGGTATCGAAATCGGTACAGTCCTTTACCGACCGTTTTCTTCGGTTACCGTTTTAGGTCGGAATTTACCAAATTCAAAATTCGGAATTTACCGAAACTATTAACTAGTCCAGCCCAAATTCCAAATTCACGACTCATGGCCCATGGTCCAGCAAGCAGCCCACCACGGTCAACCCATCTGTCGTCGGCCCGTCGCACATCCGCCGCCCTCGCCCAGCACAGCGCAGCCGCACAGGCACACCGCACACAGCCGCCACAGCTAGTCGCCATTGTTCACGGCTGCTCAGCGCTCCATACCGTGCCCCCAAATTCCGTGACTCATCTTCCTTCTCTCTGCCGGGCTGCGCGTGCAGACCACGGACGAACGCACTGCCCCCAATCCACTGTAAGTAATCTACTAATCTGTAAATCTGTAATCCCTAATCCTAGCTTTGTGGCCATGGATGCACACACCGCTCGGAGAAGGACCTGTCCTTGCTGCTGCCGTCGGCGCGCACGCCCATGCCCCCTTGCTGCCGCTCCTCTTCCTCAACAGCCTGCACGGCTTCTCCTCGGCTGTTGCAAGCCTGCAACGTGGTAGTAGGCTGTAGCCTACTAGCCTCTCCCTCCCCCACCCCCACACGGCCACACACTTATCACTTGGGGTTTTGTTTGGATATTATTCGAATCCCTCGCTGAAATCATGTATTAGGTATATTAAAATTTACTTGGAGTTCTATTTTAATTCATATCAGCCTAATATTGATTAATGCGAATCTGATTACATCTCGATAAGACCTTGATGTCTTCTATGTGTGGTATATACAGGGTTTTTGCTGTTCGGAGTTGGCGCTCGTTTTTCATTTTCAATATCCACTTGTTATATTGTAAACTTGTGATCAATTTGTTATATTGTGAACTTGTGATTTATGGGATTAATTTGTAATATTGTGAACTTGTGATCTGTGTGATCCATTATTATATTGTGAACTTGTGATATTGTGAATTGTGAACATGTGATATTGAAAATTGTGAACTTGTGTTTTTTGTGATATTCGTAAACTTTGTTGTATTGTGATATTTTCATATTGATATGGTTACCGATTGAATTTTAGATTCCGACCGATACCGATGTATTTTTTGTACCGAACTTCCGTTTCCGATGATTCCGAAATACCGATGTCGTTTCTGTTTCCGGAATTACCGTTTCCGATTTCGTTTCCGATAAAAAATATGAAAACGGTAACAGTTTTAGTGTTTTCCGATCGTTTCCGACCGTTTTCAACCCTAGTCACATAGAGCATAAATTCTTATACAGCATCACATAAATACTTACACCGTGTAGCATAATTGATAAAAACATAATATCGGTACAACTAAGAACACTAGCGGAAATTAGGGACAGTTTTATGGCAGTCGTAAAAATCTGGCATTTACGAACATAAGTGATTTGATTTTTTTATGATAATTACGAACATGCGGGAATTAGGGATAGTTTTATGACAGACGTACAAATCTGAGATTTACGAATGTAAATGATTTGATTTTTTATGGTAATTACGAACAACATAAATCAAGAAATTGTCTTTCCAATGTGCATGCAAAAAATATGCATGCAGTAAACTGATATACGAACTTCGTGTTCAAGCATAAAATCGTACAATTTTTACCATAAATAATACATGTGGTAGGCATAAAACACAATAATCAAAAAGAAAACACGAATAGGAGGAGGTAGTCGCTGGAGGACGTCGTCGACAACACAAGCACAGATGTAGGAAAGTCGCCAAGAGGGGGGGGTGAATAGGTAAAACCTGAAAATTAAAAATTTATCCCCCAACTAGATCCCTTGATTAGTGGTTAGAACTATATATACAAATAATGAAGTATAAGAACTAAGTTCTTGCTTGTAAAGAGTATTGCGCTTAAATAATGCGTAAGTGATAAATCAATACTACTAACAAGTCTATGAGAATAAAGAAAGAAGGCTTAGATTAGAAGAGCAATGACACGAGTTCTTTCTTGCAATGTATTGCCCCACTAAATGAGAATTTAACTTAAGGCAACACCAAATAAGATTAGCCAAGAATAAAGCAAGAAAGACTTAGAGTGAGGGAAAACAAACAAATCACAAGCAATAAACACAATGGACACGGGTGATTTGTTTTACCGAGGTTCGGCCCTCGAAGGCCTAGTCCCCGTTGAGGAGTCCACTTAAGGACGGGTCTTTTTCAACCCTTTCCCTCTCTCCACCGATCACACAAGGATCAGCGAGCTCTTCTTCTTCTCAAGGATCACTCTCGATCCCGCAAGGACCACCACACACTTTGGTGTCTCTTGCTAGCTTTTACAAGCCTCCAAAACTTTGGAGGAAGTTCAATGGGAGTCAAAACTCCACGCGCAAATGAACACAAAGATGAAGCACACACTATCTCTCGATGAATCTCACAAGGCACTAGTGCTAAACTTAAATGAGTAGCTCTCTTTTGCTTGCTCTCTCTTTTGTGGCACTTGTGTTGGTTGTAGTGGTCTAAATCTTGTGTATAGGATGGATCAATGAATATATGTGGTTAGGAGGGCTTGAGCATGTCAACTAAATGACTTGGAATGTTGCTTGGACTCCCCCATCTTGAAGTGGCCGGTTGGGGTGGTATTTATAGCCACCAACCAAAATCTAGCCGTTGGTGAAGGCTGTCTGTCGCATGGTGCACCGAACAGTCCGGTGCACACCGGACAATGTCCGGTGCGCCAACCACGTCACCAGGCCGTTGGGTTCCGACCGTTGGAGCTCTGACTGCTGGGCCAGCCTGGATGTCCGGTGGCGCACCGGACATGTATTGTAGAGTGTCCGGTGCGCCACTGCGCGCGTGCCTGACTTCTGCGCGCTCTGGCGCGCATTTAATGCCGCTGCAGGTGACCGTTGGCGCCGAAGTAGCCGTTGCTCCGCTGTCACACCGGACAGTCCGGTGTACACCGGACATGTCTGGTGAATTATAGCGGAGCGGATTCCCGAAGCTGGCGAGTTCAGAGTCGCTTCTCCTTGGAGCACCGGACACTGTCCGGTGTACACCGGACAGTCCGGTGAATTATAGCGCGGCGGCTCCGAGTTTTCCCGAAGGTGTGAAGTTCAGCTTTGAGTCCCCTGGTACACCGGACACTGTCCGGTGGCACAGCAGACAGTCCAGTGCGCCCGACCAGGGTGCCTTCGGTTGTCCCTTTGCTCCTTTGTTTGAACCCTTTCTCTTGATCTTTTTATTGGCTTATTGTGAACCTTTGGTACCTGTAGAACTTATAAACTTGGGCAAACTAGTTAGTCCAATTATTTGTGTTGGGCAATTCAACCACCAAAATCAATTTAGGAAATAGATCTAAGCCTAATTCCCTTTCAATCTCCCCCTTTTTGGTGATTGATGCCAACACAAACCAAGGCAAATATGGAAGTGCATAATTGAACTAGTTTGCAATATGTAAGTGCAAAGGTTACTTATAATTTGAGCCAATAAATATTACTTACTAGATATGCATGGATTGTTTCTTTATTTTTAACATTTTGGACCACGCTTGCACCACATGTTTTGTTTTTGCAAATTCTTTTTGTAAATCCTTTTCAAAGTCCTTTTGCAAAATAGTCAAAGGTAAATGAATAAGATTTTGCTAAGCATTTTCAAGTTTTGAAATTTTCTCCCCTTGTTTCAAATGCTTTTCCTTTGACTAAACAAAACTCCCCCTCAATAAATTCTCCTCTTAGTGTTCAAGAGGGTTTTAAGATATCAATTTTGAAAATACTACTTGCTCCCCCTTTTGAACACAATAAGATACCAATTTGAAATTTACCAATTGAAAATCATTTTAAAATTAGTTTGGTGGTGCGGTCCTTTTGCTTTGGGCTCATACTTTCTCCCCCTTTGGCATGAATATCCAAAAACGGATACTTTGAGTGAGATATAAGCCCTTACTTTCTCTCCCCTTTGGCAAATAATTGAAATACCAATTGAAATAGAGACATGAGTGAAGATTATACCAAAGTGGAGGGACAGTGTGGAGTGATGGCGAAGGGTAGATAGTACCGATAGAGTTGAGTGGAAGCCTTGTCTTCGCCGAAGACTCCAATTCCCTTTCAATATACCTATGACTTGGTTTGAAATATACTTGAAAACACATTAGTCGTAGCATATATAAAAGAGACATGATCAAAAGGATATATCAAATTAAGCATGATCATAGTTCTATATAACATAGATTGCTCCCCCTAAATATGTGCATGGAGAGAAACACATGTTTTGGCCTTAAATGCCAATGGGAGATAATTAGGTTAATGAGAACATATCTATATCACACAGAATGTGAAGTGCATTTGTGTCATAGTATAAGTGTGATGCTCATGACAGGTTATGCACTTATGAAAGCATGTTATGAACAATTTAAGCATTTTCCCTTAAGGATTTCAAAGAGACTTAAGGACCATCCACCTTTGGAACAAAGGCAGCTTATCCTCGTTACAAGGTTAAGCTTTAAGCTCTTTGACAATAAAAGTACTTCATCTAGTTTTACCAAAGATGCACTAAAGTAGGAATGAATTTTGGGAAATTAAACTAGGTATGAAGCAGGGATAATGCATGGACATGCTTTCTCTTCCTTTTATACAAGATATTTAAAGAAGGAAGATTTAGGTACAAGTTTAAATGGAAGAAGATACTTTTGCCCTTTTGTACCTTCACATAGAGATGCTCCCTTCATTGTGCTTGTCCTTAGTCTTAGATGCTTAAGACCTATATCAATGACAATATATGGAAATATTTTGCACAATAGAGAGTTCTACAACTAGTGATCTTTTTCAAGGTTATTGTTAGCATATGGCAAATGGATCACAAGTTGCATACAAGAGTCATGAATTCTCCTTTTAACTTAGTGCACATCAAGAGAGATCGATTGATAGTATATGCGACACTAAGAAACATACGTGTTTAATCAATAATTGACAGATGTGATCAAAAGAACAACATATGCATTAGATAAGATTGAAATAGGAGAATTCATTACATATGCTACTTTAGTAATGAAAGTAACAATCCTTTATAAAGATGACATTACTTTAACAAGAAGGATTGATTAGTAGTAGCATACTTCATGAGAAATTTATTCTTATGTAAGGGACTATATGAGATTATTTAAGATAAAGCGATAGTCTCAACAAAATCAAGATATAGAAAGATGCTCCCCCTAAAGATATACATCAAGAATTTGAATGAATTGAATGGATGTATTTACTTAAAGACAAATAGGGAGAAGCATTATACATCTTGATCAAGGCTTATAGGATTTGCAATAAACAGCTTAAACCTGGATTTCTCACAATGAAAAAGGTTTAGAATACTCACAACTACCCCATTGATCGTTTTGAGGATCTTATTATCCAAGTGGATGTTGTTGTTCTTGATGTCCTTCTCTTTCATGTGAGTGTCCTCCCTTTGTAGTTGTTTCCCTTTCCTTTCAAACTTATTGAAAATACTCAAGAAAGATGTTAATAGCAAAAAGGGAGTATATGATGGAAGATGATTCTTTTAGATAGGAGGTAAAAGTAATTCATCATCCAT
Organism: Zea mays; assembly: GCF_902167145.1. NCBI lineage: Eukaryota > Viridiplantae > Streptophyta > Magnoliopsida > Poales > Poaceae > Zea > Zea mays. The sequence goes on along the minus strand of NC_050097.1, from coordinate 180,525,999 downwards.
GAGTCACATAGACATGAAGTAAATTCCTTAACGTTAGTGCACATTATCAGAAAAGAGGAATGAGCACCTTTTTAAACATTTTTGATCAATCAAAGGAATTTTACTTTTCCATATTGAATTTATTATCATGATTTAGAAGCGCATCAATATGAGAATGGATATAGCAAAGGCATGAATTAGATTCTAATGGACAAACGTATTTATGAAAAAGATATTGAATGCACACATAGTTAGTTTAGGTCCAATAAAAAATCTATTCCTCACAAGGGTGGAATATGATAATTTAGATTAAATACCCGTTGGGATGGGAACTAAACTTGATTAAGAAGATGAGTTCCCATACCTTTGCTTTTACCTTTCTTCCTTTGGGTGAAGATCAACCCATGAGGCTTGTGCACTTTCTCTTTTGTGCATATTTATAAGTAGGCTCAAGAGATACGTTAGTAACACAAGCACTAGTTTCCATTTTGTAATCATTTTTGATAGGGAATGAAAAGCTAGATTACTAAAAGCATGGAAACTTCATAGCATGAACTAGATTATCCATAGATGATGTTATGCTCAATTTTAACTCATAAAACAAGCATAAACAATCCTTTAAGATTATGGGAATAAATCTAATTCATGATATGGAAAGCGATAAAAGTGAAAGAATCAAATCCAATTTAAGCAAGTAGAAGTACATCATAAATTATTGGATTGATTTTTCTTTTCATGTTAGATTACATGCTTTTCAAAGAGAAACCTATTCTCTACAAGTGAGACTACTTGGGTTACTTAGATAAAATCATTAGTCTCACTATTCTAGTTATAGAGAGAGTTTTCCTTTTATAAGTGTCCTAAGGATTTGAATTCCTTACATGACACCTTATTCTTTTAAGAACTTGAAATATCTCTCTATATCTAGAATCATGGCAATAATAGAATGACTAGCGAAGAACATGCCATGAGACTTGCTAAAATTTAAAGCATGTAGATTGCCATAGGATGGAAATGATGAGTATGCAATCTACCATATGAGAGGAAATTCTTCAAAGAATGGTAATACAAATTTAAAGACATTTGAAGTGCTACATATTCCAATGTGACTACACAAGACACCTAAGAAATGATAGTTTAAGATACTTGCACTTAAAAGCATAGAAGTTACCATCCTTTGACTTTCCTCCATGTTGTAGGCCTTGATTTTTCACACATGATAATTCTTTTATTTCCTACAACATCAATATCTTCTTCCGAGATGATATGAATTTAAGACATAATAATTTGAAGAATAACCTTGGGTCAATCATGGATATAGATCATTGAAGATTGATAGCTTGAGTTGATAAGAATTGAAAGGACTCTCTCAAGCAACCCAAAGGCTTCATATCACCTCCTTCCCTACAAGGCTTGTCAAGTATATTTTGGTACCCATCGCTTGATGGGTCCATTACGGTTAGTCAACAAAGATCTAGGAACCCAAAAGTCCTTTGTGTTAGCACTAGGTAAACTCATTACCTTTCTAGCACAAGTTGCAATTTTGGGTTGCCTAGTTATATGAGAATTAATTGACAAGCTAGGAGTGGGATTGATACCAATGGGACACTTCTTGCATTGATGTCCCTTCTTTCGGCAGGTGTAGCATAAGCGTTTTTCAAGTTTTGAAGCTTTCTTCTTTCCTTGTTTGTTGCTTGCTACATGGTTAGTAAAAACTTTCTTTTCTAACCCTATGCCTTTTTGTTTTAAATGGGGACAAGATCTAAGTAAGTGTCCCTTCTTGGAGCATTTAAAACAAAGTCTATCATCCTTGTTAATAATCAAGCCTTTTTTAATGTAGGGACATGACCTAATCAAGTGCCCCTTTTCAAAGCATTCACTACACCTCTTAATGTGAAGTGTGGCTTGATCATTACCTTGGATGTTACCTTGCATGGAGGCATGGTTGAGGCTTTTGGAAGAGGTGTTGATTTTCTTCTTTTGTTCCCTCCTCTTTGCAATCCTCAAGTCCTTGACATTTTCTTCAAGGGTTTTAGTGCATGCCACAGTTGTTCCCGTCTCAAGCTTCTTCACCATGTGATCACGGTTATCTTGAGAAGGTTGGGCAATGCATTTCCCTTTTAGTTGTGTCAAGCTAATCTTTAGCCTCTCATTTTCTTCTTTGAGCTTTTGATATGCATCATCATTTGTTCTTGCAAATTCTAGCTCAAAGGAAGATTTGCTTGTCGACGAACAACAAGCATTAGCACATGGTAATATAGTTTCTATTTGAATGCATGTGCATGATTGAGGTTGTTGGGATTTTAAGTTTTCTATCACAACCTCATGAGCAATATTTAATATGATATGATCATCCATAAGATTTTCATGAGAACATAGAAGCATATCATATTTTTCTTGAAAAGCTAGATTTTCATCTTTTAGCTTTCCAACTTGGTCCTTAAGCAAGGCATTCCTATTTACTAATTGAGCGATACAATGTAAAACGTTATCTTGCTCAATTGAAATAGTTTCATACCTTTGGACCAAATCAACATGAGAGCATTTTAGCTCCTCATGTTCTTTAGTCAACTCGTCAAAGTGTAGCATTTTCATGGAGAGAATATCTTCTAGCCTTTGATGAGCCTCGCTTTGCTCTCTCGCTCTTTCTAGAAGTTTGAGCATGACCGCCTTATCTTCTTGGCTTAGGCGAGCGTAGAGTTGCATGAAGCTTCTTTCTTCCTCCTCATCCTCATTTGTCCTTCCGCTATCATTTTCATTAGCCACACAACATATGTGGGAATCGAAATGGGAAGACAAACCTTTTGGAGAGGTGGATTCATCGTTTGGTCTCCATCGTTCATTTTCTTCTTCTTCCTTGCAAAGGTTAGTATCACAAAGACCAAAGGAAGTAGAAGCGCAAAATGAACTATCATGTTTGGACTCATTAAATTTGCTTTTAATTCTAGTCCAAATATCATGCGCATCATGAATGGATTCATTATAATTTGATATGAAGGCACGATAATCTTCATTGCTAAGAGAATTACTTAAGATGTCATAAGCTAGGTAGTTTAAGCGAAAACATCTTTGATCTTCCTCGGAAATAATTTTTCTATTATAATTAGAGGGGAATATACTCTTGTCTATAATTTGTTCTAATTGAGGATCTACGGTCCTAAAAGCATTTATTACCCTAGTGGACCAGAAATCATAATTAGAACAATCGGGAAGTAATATTTCAAGAGTTACCTCCTTGTTCTCCTTGGAAGATGTCTTCTTGTTCTTTTGGGATATTTTACGAGCCATCACTTCGAGTTGTAAGACTCAATATGAAGTGCCTAGCTTTGATACCAATTGAAAGTCGCCTAGAGGGGGGGGGGGGTGAATAGGTAAAACCTGAAAATTAAAACTTTATCCCCCAACTAGATCCCTTGATTAGTGGTTAGAACAAGATATACAAATAATGAAGTATAAGAACTAAGTTCTTGCTTGTAAAGAGTATTGCGCTTAAGTAATGCGGAAGTGATAAATCAATACTACTAACAAGTCTATGAGAATAAAGCAAGAAGGCTTAGATAAGAAGAGCAATGACACGAGTTCTTTCTTGCAATGTATTGCCCCACTAAATGAGAATTTAACGTAAGGCAACACCAAATAAGATTAGCCAAGAATAAAGCAAGAAAGACTTAGAGTGAGGGAAAACAAACAAATCACAAGCAATAAACACAATGGACACGGGTGATTTGTTTTACCGAGGTTCGGCCCTCGAAGGCCTAGTCCCCGTTGAGGAGTCCACTTAAGGACGGGTCTTTTTCAACCCTTTCCCTCTCTCCACCGATCACACAAGGATCGGCGAGCTCTTCTTCTTCTCAAGGATCACTCTCGATCCCGCAAGGACCACCACACACTTTGGTGTCTCTTGCTAGCTTTTACAAGCCTCCAAAACTTTGGAGGAAGTTCAATGGGAGTCAAAACTCCACGCGCAAATGAACACAAAGATGAAGCACACACTATCTCTCGATGAATCTCACAAGGCACTAGTGCTAAACTTAAATGAGTAGCTCTCTTTTGCTTGCTCTCTCTTTTGTGGCACTTGTGTTGGTTGTAGTGGTCTAAATCTTGTGTATAGGATGGATCAATGAATATATGTGGTTAGGAGGGCTTGAGCATGTCAACTAAATGACTTGGAATGTTGCTTGGACTCCCCCACCTTGAAGTGGTCGGTTGGGGTGGTATTTATAGCCACCAACCAAAATCTAGCCGTTGGTGAAGGCTGTCTGTCGCATGGTGCACCGAACATTCCGGTGCACACCGGACAATGTCCGGTGCGCCAACCACGTCACCAGACCGTTGGGTTCCGACCGTTGGAGCTCTGACTGCTGGGCCAGCCTGGATGTCCGGTGGCGCACCGGACATGTACTGTAGAGTGTCCGGTGCGCCACTGCGCGCGTGCCTGACTTCTGCGCGCTCTGGCACGCATTTAATGCCGCTGCAGGTGACCGTTGGCGCCGAAGTAGCCGTTGCTCCGCTGTCACACCGGACAGTCCGGTGTACACCGGACATGTCCGGTGAATTATAGCGGAGCGGATTCCCGAAGCTGGCGAGTTCAGAGTCGCTTCTCCTTGGAGCACCGGACACTGTCCGGTGTACACCGGACAGTCCGGTGAATTATAGCGCGGCGGCTCCGAGTTTTCCCGAAGGTGCGAAGTTCAGCTTTGAGTCCCCTGGTACACCGGACACTGTCCGGTGGCACACCGGACAGTCCGGTGCGCCCGACCAGGGTGCCTTCGGTTGTCCCTTTGCTCCTTTGTTTGAACCCTTTCTCTTGATCTTTTTATTGGCTTATTGTAAACCTTTGGTACCTGTAGAACTTATAAACTTGGGCAAACTAGTTAGTCCAATTATTTGTGTTGGGCAATTCAACCACTAAAATCAATTTAGGAAATAGATGTAAGCCTAATTCCCTTTCAGTAGGTCGTCATTCGGGCCGCCCGAACTGTACCGGATCGGAAGATGTCATGCGCGATCGTCGCTGCGCACACCTCGCACCTTCCGTGACACCGCTTGAACCTCGCGCCTCGTGTGTCGCCGTCGCTACTCGCACATCGAGGGGCGCCGCTTGCTCGCCGGCCTTGGAAGTGCCGCCGCCTCGGGGCCCCGGGGACGCCGCCGCTTGCCCGCACAAGGGCACTGCCGTCGCTCGCCCTCTGGATCGGGGAGCCGCCGACGACCTGGAAACTGCCGCCTCTACTCCGGATCGAGGAACCGCCGTCACCGCACGTTGAGGTCGGGGAGCCGTGGCCACCGCAGCTACTTGCCGGGAGTCCACCGTCACGCGCGCTCTCGGGCAACCGCCGTCGTCGTACGCGCCGTCGCTAATGAATCGGGATGGGGCGTGAAAAACTGAATCCTATCACTCAGGATTTTCTTTTATAGACGTCTGGACCTAGTCTGGCTCGACCGGATTGCACTGTCTGGCCTAGTCTTCCTCTAGTTATTAGAAGCCCAGGGCTCCTAATATATATATATATATATATATATATATATATATATATATATATATATATATATATATATATATATATATATATAGGACAGGTATAACGGGAGCCCTGGGCTTCCAATAGTTAAAGGAAGCCCAGACCGATCACCTCTGCAACCTGGTTCAACCCAGCGCACTGACTAGACCAGGCTGTCGGCTGCACCACCCGCGCCCACGTCTGTGCGCGCAAAAAAGAAAATGCATGCATGAGTCAAACACGTTCTCTTGCATGCGCGTAAATTTAGGAAAGATATGTGTGGCGGTTTCTATTTTTAAATGCTTTATTTTCTCCATAAATTTAGGATCGCTGCAACAGCCATGCAGCTAGACTCGTAAGGACTATTTTATGATATATGCTGCTACTAAATATGCTACCCTGTATAGATAATTATGCAATTCGGTATACTGCGTAAAAATCTGTTACCAGCTGCATGCACACGAATTTATGATGAAAATAATGTGCAATGAAAGGAAATGAATTGCACGCATAGAAACATAAAATCGTATTTAATGTTATATTTCCTTCATAAATATAAGATCCCTCCAACAACCATGCAGCTAAACATATTAGATCTAGTTTATAATATATACTGATACAAATTATACTATATGGTGTAGGTATTTATGCAATTCGTTACGCTGCATAAAAAATCTAGTATGTTGTTCACTGGTGGACGTATCTCCGGGTTGGAGCGTAATAACCTTAAGTTTTGAGCATAAAATCCTGCAATTATAAGCGTATATACCGAGTCAATGTGAGAGGTTGATAGCTCTAGTAGGTTGTTATTACGATCCTATTTTTATGGCAGATCCGAAAAACATGGCAGCCGCATGCATGCGGTTATACAGATCCAAAAATTGTGGCAAAATGCATGCATGAGTCAAACACGTTCCCTTGCATGCGCATAAATTTAGGAAAGATATGTGTGACCGTTTTTATTTAAATACTTTATTTCCTCCATAAATTTAGGATCACTGCAACAGCCATGCAGCTAGACTCGTAATGACCATTTTATGATATATACTGATACTAAATATGCTACATTGTTTAGATAATTATGCAATTCGGTATACTGCATAAAAATCTGTTACCATCTGCATGCACACGAATTTATGATGGAAAGAATATGCAATGAAAGGAAATGAATTGCATGCATAGAAAAAAAAATCGTATTTAATATTTTATTTCCTTCATAAATATAGGATCCCTGTAATAGCCATGCAGCTAAACGCATTAGAACTAGTTTATGATGTATACTGAAACAAATTATACTACACGATGTAGGTATCTATGCAATTCCTTACACTGCTTAAAAAATCTGGCATGTTGTTTACTGGTGGACGCATCTCCGGGTGGAGCGTAAAAACCTTAAGTTTTGAGCATAAAATCCCTTAATTATAAGCGTAAATACCGAGTCAATGAGAGGTTGATAGCTCTAGTAGGTTGTTATTACGATCCTATTTTTATGATAGATCCGAAAAACATGGCAGCCGCATGCATGCTGTTTCTATTTTTATACAGATACAAAAATTATGGCAAAATCGTGAGAGTTTCCATTGCATGCGCGTAAATTACGAACAACATAAATCAAGGAATTGTCTTTCCAATATGCATGCAGTAAACCGATATACGAACTTCGTGTTCAAGCATAAAATCGTACAGTTTTTAGCGTAAATAATACATGTGGTAGACATAAAACACAATAATCGAAAAGAAAACTGCGCCGGATCGGAGGATGTCACGCGCGATCATCGCTGCGCGCATCTCGCGCCTTCCGTGACGCCGCTCGCTCGAACATCGTGCCTCATGCGTCGCCGTCGCTACTCGCACATCGATGGGCGTCGCTTGCTCGTCGACCTTGGAAGTGCCGCCTCCTCAGGGCTTCGGAGACGCCGCCGCTTGCCCGCACAAGGGCCTCGTCATCGCTCGCCCTCTGGATCGGGGAGCCGCCGCCACCGACCTGGGAACCGCCGCCACTACTCCGGATCGAGGAACCTCCGCCACCGCGTGTCGAGGTAATGGAGTTGTGGCCACCGGCCGGGGAACCGCCGCCACCGCACAAGGGCACTGTCGTCGCTCGCCCTCTGGATCGGGAGCCACCGCATGTCGAGGTCGGGGAGCCGCGGCCACCGCAGCCACTGGCCGGGAGTCCACCGCCGCGCGCTATCGGCAGTGGCGGATCTAGGATTTTATCAAAGGGTATGTCGTTCAAAATTTTTATACATAACTCAGAAAATTTATTTTATAATTAATTATACAATTGCAGCGTAATTCATTATTGATGCACTAAGTAATGCAATAAGACCTAAATTCAAGGATTAAGTTAAATAATCCATTAAATACAATATAAATGGTTTAAAATTCATATTGATAGTTAAAATACAACCATAAAGGAGTATTAGAGATTTACACATTATTTGTTGACTGCCTTTCAAAGGAACATAAATGTTTTAGCTCTCATAAGTGTCACGTGGATCTCACCAGTGTTTATGTCCGGTGACGATGTCAACGTGTATTGATAACACAACAAGCTACGCTCTAATCCTTGAGGCCTTTATGGCTCTACCGTCAGCTGCCCGGCCACAAGGTCGTCGTGGCCACGCCAACTTGGGAGCAGGGGACACAGGCTCAGCAGACCGCAGGCAGCAGGCAGCTGGCAGACCGCAGGCATACCATGAGGGGACAGCAGACCGGGCACAGGTAGACGCATGCATCCATACCAGAGGGCAGGCCGCAGGCCGGACACAGGTTCAGCGGCATAGCAGACGCATGCATCCATATCAGAGGGGACGAGGGAGAACATCCGCTCACAGGGTATGCCGTGGCATATACGGCATACCATGTAGCTCCGCCAATGGCTATCGGGCAACCGCCGTCGCTAATGAATCGAGATGAGGCGTGAAAAACTGATCCCTAGCACTACGTATTTTCTTTTATAGACGTCTGGATCTGGTCCGACTCGACCGGATTGCACTGTCTGGCCTGTGCTTCCTCTAGTTATTGGAAGCCCAGGGCTTCTAATATACAATATATATATGGGACATTATACTGGTATCTACTATATATGTATGTGTTGAATCCTGCTAAATCTCTGAAGATCACTCGACATAAAACACGATATCTTAGTTTGCTTCACGCCCTGTCCACCACAAATATACAGATACGCACAAAATCTGGTCGCTGATAACCAAAGAAAAGGTTTGGCCAAAGAAGGTGTAAACGACATGGCCACTGGCCCACTGCTCACTACTACTACTCGTTTGACGGGCATGAGACCAGTTCGTTTCTTTGTCAGAAATAATTAATGTGTGAGGACTGGTCCATAGCACAGCTTGGTTTATTTGCCAGTTGTGCGAGCAAATAAATTGCTAGTATAACGGAATGGTCCGCACCGTCTCTCTTTATCACAAAATGGAGAAAAAAAATAAGTTGCTAGTACGTACCATTACCAAACAAGGGCAGAAAACACTGAAAATCACGAAATTATTTATCAGAGAACACTAATAACTTTTGAGCATTTTGAATCTTTACTGTACTTATCATGAGTGCGTATACCGCGTTTGGAACTGGTTCTCCGTGGATTTTGAGAAGAAGCCAGAGACTACACGAATACAAATCTCTCTATCGGCTTATATAGATATTATTATTGTGAGATCGATTCTGTCACAAAATCTAAGAGCTGGCTGGCCGATAATGGAATTTTAGAATGAAATTATAGAGTGAAATTCTAAAAGTGAGTAACGCGCGCATCAGGTAGAGGATCTATTCATACCACTTTGATGGTGACTTTATTGTATTGGTTACACACCACGAGAAGTGATAGTTTGTTGGTACATCGCTCTTGTACTCTTGTCAGAGCTCTCTTGCTCTTGCTCCCCATTGGCGCAGCAACGTGGAAGCTGAATGGGACCTTGACGCGTCGAGTCGAGAGGACCAGGTGGTGGCTTGAGTTCACGGATGGGACCTCGAAAAACGTGTTGACGGAATGACGGCTGACGAGAGAGAAGCTTTCGTGGGTATTAGTGGGCACTGGCCATGTTATTTACACCCTTCTTGGCCAAGCTTTTCAGTTACTTCTGCATGTTTGGGGTGGACATGATGTTATTGGTCATTCGTTCTCAATCGCTATACAGAATTGAAAACAAGACATCACAATGTTAAAAAGATAAATAATCTTCGTCTTCAAACAGTTATCCATTTGGAGTAGGGCTTCAAACAGTTATCTATTTGGAGTAGGGCTGGACGAAATGCTCGTGGCTCGCTCGATTCATGGTCATCTCGGCTCGGCTCGGATCGGCTCGTTTGAATTTTTTCACGAGCTGAGCTAACATCCTAGCTCGGTTCGTTAACAAGCCAGCTCGCGAGCTAAACAAGCTACCATATTCCAGCAAAACGAAACTATATGCATATCATTTACAGAATAATTGGTGAACATATCATTTACAGAATAATTGATGAACTATGTTTGTGGTGGGCATGATGTTGTTGGTCACTTGTTATGAATCGCTATACATAATTGAAAACAAGGCAATACAACATTAATAAGATAAATAACTTTCGTCTTCAAACAATTATCCCTTTGGAATAACTCATTCGAAGACTAAGGTTGTGATTTTAATCAAATAAATCATACATTCGTGTATAAATGAATATACAGGGAATGTAAAGAAGTTAAACATGTTAACTCATTTCAGATAATTCGATATTTCATTTCTCTTCTTTCATGCGATAAATTTACAGTCGTACCTTCGGTTCTACAAAGTGGAATAGAACGAAGGTGCTCTGAGGAAGAGATTACACGATGAGATTATCTAACCCACCAAAAGGTATTTTATGCAGGGCACTGTTCATCTATTTATAGGGGATCGTACAGCTTCGTATGAAATTACAAATATGTCCGTAAGACCTGTACATATTATTTACAAAACGATGCGAGGGCAATAGTGACTTCCGCCTATAATATCTTGGACACGGAATCGTGAACATCTTCTCCCGGCACTGTTCATCTTTGTTCCCATATGGTGTTGTGACGAATCTTAACATCTTTGTCTTCGTCCTCATCCTATTCCGAATGTATTAGATATCGAAGCTCCTGCAATACTTAAAAACATGCTCCCAACAGATGCGAACTAAGATATCATGTGATTAAGGCTCTGTTTGATTGCTTTACACTACCGGAACATACTGCTTTACCGAGTGACGCTCGTACTCCGCAAAGCCTCGAAAACACTCGGTAAACTCTTTACTGGGTGTGACATTCGACAAAGAGTACTCGATGAACTGTATATCGGCAACGATCTCTTTGTCGAGTGTCATCTAGTGTTTGACAAAGAAAAGTCACCGTGACACTGACAAGTGACGGTGACATAAACTTTGTCGAGTGCCTGCTAGCCTGGCACTCGGCAAAAGAAAGCTCCAGTGGGCCCATGGCAGCCGCTGTGCCGAGAACCACTAGCTGGCACTCGGCAAAGAGAGCACCGGTGCTAATTGTCGAGTGTTCGACACTCGGCAAAAGAAAGCTCCAGTGGCCCATATAGCAGCCTCTGTGCCGAGAGCCACTAGCTGGCACTCGATAAAAAGAGCACCAGCGCTAATTGCCGAGTGTTCGACTCTCAGCAAAGATGCTAATCGGCGGGTGCTTTGCTTTGCCGAGCGTGGAACTCGACAAAGTAGATTTTAGCGAGTGCCCGATAAGTTGCACCCGTCAAAGCTCATGCAAATTGGCAAAGATGTTATTTTTACATACTTTAGTCACTTTTAATCTCCTAGAGGGACTAAACTAAAGTTTTCACTCCAATTTAACGGGCTCTAAGTTCATGCTTTTTTTTTACAAACCGGACTGGATCCTGATTATGTCAAAGTGATCTCCAGAGATTCAGCAGGATTGGACACACACGTATACTATCTATCAATCAATTTAGCTGTTGCTTGTGCTTTTCTTCACGCGGATCTCGATCTCCACCAAAGTCCCGGCCGGCACAAGTAAAGCGTACCTGCGTACGTATTGTGCGCTTCCAATTCAAATCTGTGCTTATCACAGAGGGCCGAAAGAAGTGCATGAACCAATCTACCATGCAGATAAACGACGGCAACACGGGTGCAGTAAAAAAATGAGTAGTTTTATGTCTCCCCGTTCCCAAAATTTTGCCCTGTTTGATTAGAGAAACTAATCTTTAGTCCCTGGTTTTTAGTCTCTATTTTGCCAAACGAAAGGACTAAAGTAGGGACTAATTGGCTTTAGTCTCTAGTCCCTCACATGGGTGTAAAAGGGACTAAAGGACAATATTTACTCCAATTACCCTTACTAGAAAACTGGTATCAAACAAAAATGGGCATTTTGGTCTTTATATGTTATATTTAATTTATTTAGAATATGTTTAGTCCCTACAACCAAACAGGTCAAAGACTAAAATTTAGTCCCTAAGCTAAACTTTAGTCCTAAACTAATGGAACCAAACGTTCGTAAAGAAGAAATTTGTAGAGAGAGAAAGAGAGTCTGACATTGTTTTTGGCCTCCTTGTTCGATCTTGGCACACAAACCGAAGCCAGCACCACCGGCTTGGAGCAACTTGTAGGAAAACTACGACATCGGCCTTTGTGCACTAGCTAGTTCAGTACGGGCAGTTTTTGCTAGGAACCAGAACGACCAGCCTGCACCTGCACTCCTGCAGTATGATAGGCTACGATAGCCCCGTTCTAGTTACTACACGGTATATGTTGGGGACTTGTTCTCAAATGCTATGAGTTAAGAACAAGGCAACATAGAAAATGTTAATCGTTAAAGCCCTTCGTCCTTCGAAGCATTATTTCCTTTAGGATATAATGGTTTCTGGACGAAGGTTATGAAGGACGTATTTCCATAAATTCATCATACAGTGACGAAGGATGAAATGTAAAGAATATAAAAGACAACATAAACAATTATCTATTATTATTAGGCGTAAACAGGAATATCATTGAATTACAAGTGTACCTTCAACTGGAAGGAGATGATAGTACAAGCGAGACGCAAAAAGCGAATGCCAAGTCAGCGTGAACAGTACGGGAGTACTGTTCACCTATTTATAGGCGCGGGACACAACCCATACAAAATTACATTCATGCCCTTTACAGTTGATAATAACTCTATAGTAATCTGTCGAGGTCTAAATAGCCTTTTCATCTTTAAGTCGGTTTCACTTTCTGCTGTCACGCCGAAGCTTTCCTGCTCACACCTTCGGCGCTGTACCAACCTTCGTATTATTCTGGTCTACTGTGATGCCGACTTGAGTCCGAAGATACCTGTTCACACATTATGCTCCAGAAATACTGTTAAATCCTGTTTTGAGGACCTTCGGATGCCGAAGGTCCCCAACAGTAGCCCCTCGCAATATTAATTTGTTTAAAATAATAAATTTAGATTGCGACATGGACGAAGGCTTTACGCCGAAGGTCCGAAAAAACACCTTCCCTTTGCTAGAATAGCAACATTCACTGACAAGCGGGGTCTTTCAATTTTCAACGCACTTGGCGTATAAATACGGTCATACCGCAAACTCATTTGACACGCTCTCTGGCCAACTGCTCCCGCTCACTCAATTTTTAGCTCTTGTGCACTAAGATTTGTTAAGCCTTTAGTTTTGAAGCTTCGGCTTTGAAAATAGTTTTTAGTGTCTCCGAAGATGTCTGAGGATAAGAAGACTGCTGCTGAGATGAAGCTGAGCCTGGACGAAGAGAAAAACTTGGGGTTTCTTATAGCGATGTCAAAGACCAATACAGAAAAAATCACCAAGGAGATTCTGGAAGGTTTGTCTGAAGATACTGGTGACAGTGACAGCTATGATGTGGACAGTGGTGGTGAAGACTCCGAAGATCGTCCCTGGCGACCAAGCCATTCAGTTTATGGTAAATCAACTATCAAAGAGAATCATCTTGTCAACATGAGAGGAAGGTATTTCCGGGATTTATCCATTGTGAGGGCCGACGAAGGGGAAAAAACGTGCCCACACCCTGAAGAGAATGAAGTCGTAGTGTACCGAAGCTTTTTGAAAGCTGGACTGCGATTTCCCTTGAGCAGCTTCGTCGTGGAGGTGTTGAAAATCTTCGAAGTCTATCTTCACCAACTTACCCCCGAAGCAATCATAAGGCTGAATATCTTCGTGTGGGCCGTGAGAAGCCAAGGTCTGAAGCCTGATGCCAAAAGCTTCTGCAATATACACGAATTATCATACGAAACAAAACCTTGGGGTAAGGAACAGTATCACAATAATTTTGGCTGCTACAGTTTCGTTTCTCGGTCCGGGTCAAGCTGCCCCGTGCCAACCTTTCGGAAGAGATGGCCCGGCGACTGGATGACAGAATGGTTTTATGTGAAGAATGATCTGACAGTACGAGAAGATATCAAAGGTATAATTATGCGCCCTATTTGGCAAAGCTTCGGCCTTCGGAGGCCGAAGGTTGAAATGAATGAAGCTGCCGAAGAATGCCAGAGGGCCTTCGGCGTTATCTGTCTTTTATTGGAACGAGGGACTTAGTACAAGAGCATATCGCCTTCAGGGTATGGCCGCTCGCGGAGAAATGGGAAATGCCACAAGAAACCATAAAAGAGGCCGACGAAGGTGGACTTATCAGGTTGAAATACACTTTTAAATTTGGAGATAAATTCGTTGAGCCAGATGATGACTGGTTAAAAAGCATTGAAAATTTAAGTGATGAACTGCTTGGGGCTTATTCGAAGGCCGAAGACACTGCAATGTCAGCAGCCTTCGGAGGCCGAAAAAGAAGAGGCTAAATCGGGTATTTGATGCAATCGGGTTTGTCTACCCTGACTATTGCTATCCCATTCGAAGGCAGAAGAGAAAAAACACAACCTCTGCAAAAGAAGAAGCTGCAACTGCTCCTAGCGAGCCAGAACCGAAAAGAAAGAAGATAAAGGTCCTCACACATCGGCCGCGCTATATTGAACCGGCTTCGGTGCCTGAGTTTACCGGAGAAACCTCTTCGGCCACCGAAGCTGAAAAACCAACCGAGCCAACCTTGCTGCCAGAAGTCACAGAAACGGCCGAAATGCCAACAAAAATAGAATTGGAACAATCAAAGACTTTGTTATCAGAAACGAAAGAGAAGGCCGAAGCGCCGTCCACAGAAAAAATGGAAGAAGTAAAAGAAGCGACGGAGGGATCAAAAACATCAGAAGTTTTGAGTCCTGCAGCAAATATTGAGGCAGTAAAAAACCAAAAGGTGCCAGCAGTGACTCCGAAAAGGAAGAGAATGGTCAACGTGCTAGATGTTCTGGAGACAATTAAATCTTCAAGCACACCTCCGAAGGAGACTGCTGTCATCCCCGAAGGAAAAACTGAAATCTCTGATACTAAGGCTCCAGAACAAGAAACTAAAGCCGAAGCTGGGTCCTCAGAACCCACGAAAATAAAATCCCTGGAATTCGAAGAAGAAAAAATTGCAGAGCCAACTTTTGTTGAAGAAATCAGTGCTGCTGTCCCCGAAGCATCTCCCAAAGTCCTTGATTATATTATTCGCCATGCTTCGGGGAAACAACTATCAGAAAAAGAAAAACAAGAGGCCCAACTTTACGCCCAAAAACTGAAGTATCCAAAGGGGGCATTAATATTCAATGGCAGTGGAGAAGAAGACTTTTTGTATTGTCTCCCTGACAGCAAAGAGATTTCTGTCTGTCGGGAGATGAGCAAGAGCTTCGGATTCCCAACACTGGAAGACGGGCTCTCAGTGTTGTCGAAAAATGATTTGGCCGACAGCCTGGCGTATAATAGCTTGAAGGTGCAACAAATGGAATCTTTGCATTTTTTGTTGAGACCAAAATTTTTCGTTTGTTTAAACCTATTGACACACACATATTTCTCTTTGCAGGGCCTGATACTCAGCAATGCCCTCAGGGCACAGAAAGATGCTGAAGATGAAGGGTGTACTATAGCCCTGAGCAACCTTCGTTCCGAAGTACTTGAACTGAGGAACGAAGGTCTCGAGAAAGATAAAATATTACACTCATTGATAAATAAAATAAAGGAAGACGAAGCTGCTTTTAAAGGTCAAGCTGAAGCTCATAAACGCGAACTTGAAGATCTTCGGAAACAACTGGCCAGAGCCAAGGAAGAACGTATACTTGAAGAAACAAAGCGAGAACTCAGCGACCAATGGGCAGATCACTTAGAAGGAACTGTTGAAGAGCTTCGGTCGTCCAAGAAGAGATGCTATAACAAATCTATAGAATGTGTCAAGAAGTTAAGGGCTAGCTTCGCCAAGGTCGGCGCATTCTCAAGTGAGGAAAACTTTACGAGAGGCAATCCCGAAGGTCCCATCGAATGGATCGACCACGAAGCTGAAGCCTTCGAAGAAATTTTAAATAGCCGTGGAGATATATGTGCCTTCTCGGGTGCCAGAGGAATTACCACTATTTTAGAGAAAAAAGGCTGCGAACATGTAAAGATTCTAGCGCAATCCGAAGGTGCTTTGCCCTTCGAAGATGCAAGGGATCCATCGGCCGAAGCTAGCATGGTTGGTGGAAAATTTTTCACCGATATCTGGGATAATGGTGGCCGAGAAATGGCCCGAGAGATTATTCAAAGAAGCGAAAAGGGCATTCACGATGCTAGAGAAGCAGCTGAGGCTGCTGAGAAGAGCGCAGAGCCCGAAGGTCAATTAGGTATTATCTAATAGTTTTTATTGTGCTGTAATTTTAGGTTTTAAGATTCGTTTGCAATTTATCATAGCAATGTAGCCGTATCCTGTTCTACTTCAGATTCTGCTAAAGCCCCTTCGGACCCTCAGCCGAAAGGAGACGACGAAATAAAAAAAATGGCTGAAGCTATTATGGACGAAGTCGTCAATCGGGTCCTAAACGAAGCTGCAGAAGTCGTTTTGAGAGAGGATTAAGTATTATTGTAAAAACTTTTGAGATGTAATATATTGTAACATTTTGTAACCCTGAATGTAATATACCTGTTTTTTCTTGCTTAATTCTTTACGATGCATGAAACTTTACACGTACCGCTTTTGAGTCTTTGACGAAAAAACACCTTCCCTTCTTTTCATGCTTCGTGAAGAAGAATTTTTCAACAATATCCAGTGTTCTGATGAATAATATCCAGGCTTCATGAAAATATTTTCCGAAGCTACACCTCCGAAGATCAATAATGTATCTCCTTGTGACAGTATGATTTTTCCCTTTTTTCAAAACGTTCTTCTGTAGATTAATATTGTGTCCACCTCTTGTGCCATATGCAACATGATGTATGATGCTTATGCTATGCGACATGATGCGATGATGTTATGTTATGTGAGGCGATGCTTATTCCGAAGATGCACACGCATCCCTGCAATAAAACACATAATCTTTTACAAGCCTCCCTTAGGAGCTTCTTCGCCTTTTACTTCAGCGGAATCAGCGTTTATTTTTCGCTGTAAGCCTCCCTTAGGAGCTTCTTCGCCTTTTACTTTCAGCGGTATTCGCGTTGACTTTTCGCGCTTCGCCTTTTACTTAGGCGGTATCAGCGTTGACTTTTCGCTGTATGCTCTGTATTCCCTTTGGAACGACTTTGGAGCAGAAAACTTACACTGCGCTCCCTCTGGAGCGGCTTTTTGTGACTTCGGCAAACTTACTCTGCGTTCCTTAGAACGACTTTTTGTTACTCCGAAGAACTTTCAATAGTTCGAAGGTCCTTTTTGTTGTCACACGTCTTTCAACAATTTAAGCCTGTGAAGAAGATATATTTTCCTTGTGTGAATCAACGAAACTATTTACATGAAACCTGAACAATGTCCTTTATTACAGAAAATAAAACTGAATGAAAAAGATTGCTATTAAGGTAGGATATTTGTCAATAGATATGCTTTGACTCTGGCACAGTGCTGTTGACTGTACGAGCTTCGGACTGCTCTCTGAAGTCCCTTTGGAGTGGAGCATATTGGCTCCCTTCTGGCTGCTGGCCTTGTTGTAGCGGTGGTGGAGGCGGAGGTTGTTGCCAGGAAGCCTGAGGTTGACTCGCCGAAGCAACAGAAACTGCAGGGTGATTGCCTACATACTCTGGGATGTAAGGCGAATGATACGAAGCAGTGTGCATGACCTGCTTCGGCTGAACCTGTTGTGCTGTCGCTTCGGCTATTTCTTTTTGCTTCTGGATGGTAACATGGCACATCCTGGTGGTATGACCTTTGTTCTCACCACAGAATAAGCAGAAGATTCTTCTCGGTTGATCGCCAAATCTTCCTCCGAAGCCCCTGGCGCCTCTGCCTCTTGGAGCTGGTGGTCGGAAGGAGCCTTGCTGTTGCCCCGAAGCCTGTGAGGAACATTGTGGCCTTTGCTGTTGGCTCCCTCTATCATCATTTTGTGTAGAGTTATGAATTGATCTAACGTGCCTCGGGTAGAACCTCCCTCCGAAGCCCCTGGTCATTTCAGAAAACCTGAAAGCCTCCTCCCTCCTTTGGCGAAAATCATTATCGGCCCGAATGTACTCGTCCATCTTCTGGAGCAGCTTCTCCAAAGTTTGAGGGGGCTTCCTAGCGAAGTACTGAGCTGATGGTCCTGGCCGAAGCCCCTTGATCATGGCCTCAATGACAATTTCGTTGGGCACCGTTGGTGCTTGTGCCCTCAAACGCAAGAACCTTCGGACATACGCCTGAAGGTATTCTTCGTGATCCTGGGTGCACTGGAACAGAGCTTGAGCAGTGACCGGCTTCGTCTGAAACCCTTGAAAGCTAGTTAACAACAAGTCCTTCAGCTTCTGCCATGAAGTGATCGTTCCTGGTCGAAGGGAGGAATACCAGGTTTGAGCAACACTCCTGACAGCCATAACGAAAGATTTGGCCATGACTGCAGCATTGCCACCATACGATTATACGAAGATACTGTTGCTTCATAGCTTATCAAAAACTGCTTCGGGTCTGAGTGGCCATCAAATACGGGAAGCTGAGGCGGCTTGTAGGACGGAGGCCAAGGTGTAGCCTGCAGCTCAGCGGACAGAGGAGAAGCATCATCAAAAACAAAATTCCCATGATGGAAATTGTCATACCAGTCATCTTCATTGGGAAAACCCTCCTGATGAAGGTCTTGGTGCTGAGGCCTTCGGTGTTGTTCATCCTGAGCAAGATGATGAACTTCTTCAGAGGCTTCGTCTATCTGCCTCTGCAGTTCAGCTAGCCTGGCCATCTTTTCTTTCTTCCTCTGTACTTGTTGATGAAGCATTTCCATATCTCTGATTTCTTGATCTATCTCGTCCTCTGGTGGTGTCGGGCTGACAGCCTTCCTTTTCTGGCTTCGGGCCTCCCGAAGGGAGATTGTCTCCTGATTGTGATCCAGTGGTTGCAGAGCTGCAACCCCAGTCGCTGAAGCTTTCTTCGGCGCCATAACGAAGGTTTATGATCGCCGAAGGTGTTCAAAAAACTCGAAGAGTGGAAGTGGGTTCACCGGAGGTGGGCGCCAATGTTGGGGACTTGTTCTCAAATGCTATGAGTTAAGAACAAGGCAACATAGAAAATGTTAATCGTTAAAGCCCTTCGTCCTTCGAAGCATTATTTCCTTTAGGATATAATGGTTTCTGGACGAAGGTTATGAAGGACGTATTTCCATAAATTCATCATACAGTGACGAAGGATGAAATGTAAAGAATATAAAAGACAACATAAACAATTATCTATTATTATTAGGCGTAAACAGGAATATCATTGAATTACAAGTGTACCTTCAACTGGAAGGAGATGATAGTACAAGCGAGACGCAAAAAGCGAATGCCAAGTCAGCGTGAACAGTACGGGAGTACTGTTCACCTATTTATAGGCGCGGGACACAACCCATACAAAATTACATTCATGCCCTTTACAGTTGATAATAACTCTATAGTAATCTGTCGAGGTCTAAATAGCCTTTTCATCTTTAAGTCGGTTTCACTTTCTGCTGTCACGCCGAAGCTTTCCTGCTCACACCTTCGGCGCTGTACCAACCTTCGTATTATTCTGGTCTACTGTGATGCCGACTTGAGTCCGAAGATACCTGTTCACACATTATGCTCCAGAAATACTGTTAAATCCTGTTTTTGAGGACCTTCGGATGCCGAAGGTCCCCAACAGTATGATAGGCAGCAGCACACGGCCGTGCCTGTAGGCTGGAAAATATGCTCGACGCTTGTGAGCCGGCTCGAGCTCGGAGCGGCTCGCGAGCCTCGAGCGAGCCGAGTCGAGCCTCTTATTTGAGCTCATTTTTTTAGCGAGCCAATCCGAACCGGCTCACGAGTCTTGCAAAATTGGTTAATTTATAGAATGATAATGAATATTAGATAATTTTATGGATATTAGCTTATTTTTTAGTCTTTGATGATAAATATATTACAATTATAATTTAAATTACTTATAATGTTGAATGACGATTTTATATTTCAAATTTATATAATGTTAATTTACTAAATAATGCAACAATAAATCCAGAATATGGCTCGCGAGCCAATGTCGAGCCGAGCGAGCCTCTTTCGCCAGCTCGTGAAATGGACGAGCCGAGCTCATTCAGGCACCGAGCCGAGCTCGGCTCGACTCGTTTCCATCTCTACTTGCCTGGTTGCGTTGTATAGTTAGTAGGTACGTCTCTAAACTGTACTAGTCAGGTGTATGATCGGTTAGGAGCCTCTTTGGCAGGACTTATACCAGTAGAAAATAGATATCCAGTTCAGCACATTAGTTTCAATTAGAATTAGTTTTGAATCTCTCCTACTACAAAACAATAGTTTCGACAGCCGTTCTACGTGAAGCGTAAAGCACGTAGCTTTATTCTTCTCCCCTTAACGGTGGACCGTTATTCTATAGATATGCCGTAAAAACCACTTAATCCCTTATTAGTGAGCAGTTACCCTACAGATCAGTCATGACCATGCATGCCTAACATGAGAGGAATCCGCATACATACCACCATGCTAGCTAAAGGAGGACGAGCGATACTCGATTTTGGTAGATACCTTTCTAGGCCTTTGGCTAAGATGAAGTGTAATATTAAATCTTGTATACCGTGGCAACACACAAGTATTGCACTGGTTTAAGTTTTATATAAATATTTAAGGATCTTTAGGCCACATGGATCTAGACTAAAGAGTTAATTAGAACTCAAGGATAATTCATGGGTTAATTGAAAAGGTAAGAGTTCATCCGAAATTAAATATGTTTATGCAGTAGAATGGAAAGCCATGCGTGAGATAATACATGTCCTGTATCTACCAAAATATAACGTTCTAAGAAAATAAGTCTATTTTCCTTATACCATAATCTAAATATTTCAATTTAATATAGACATACTAAATAAGTAATAAACCCAAACATTATAAGTAAGAAGTTCGAGATGCCTATGATAGAGGAGCTAAAATTGTTTCTAGGATTTCAAATCAAGCAACTTAAGGGCGACACCTTCCTGAGCCAAACTATGTACACAAGACATATTGCAGAAGTTTCGGTTGAAAGACGCCAAACCCATCAGGACGTCCATGGGAACCAATGGACATCTCAACCTTGACATAGGAGGTAAATCTGTTGATTAAAAGGTATACTAGTATATGATTGATTCATTACTTTATTTATGCACATCTAGATCGGATATTATACATTCTGTCGGTACCTTGGATCAGAGGTATCGTGTACTACAGTATAAAGGCGCTGTACACGTACGACATCTCCTGGCCGCACGAAGAGCGACACCCGACCCCACCGCATGGGAAGGTCTAGGAGCACCGCGCGGCAAGGGAAGATGACGCACCCCAGGATGCATCATTGGGTCCAGACCTCCACGGAGGAATATCGGACCCCTGTACGCACAACCCGGATCCTCTATTACAATCCGGGGCTCCCAAGAAGGCATGTCGGGTCCCTCGGATGGGCCCCTGAGTGAGGTCCGGACCTCAGCAAGGACCCGGGACAGGGGGAACCCTGGAATAAGTAAGGGTCCGATGCTGCCACGTGTCTAGGCCTTACCCTGCGTGCTCGCGCTACCCGTGAAGGTGGAGGCACGCTGCTGCCGCGTGGCTTGTGGTCCATGACATAAGCCAACGGGCGGGGCCTGACATAAGGCCTCTAAAGCCAAGAGGTCTATGCATTTATTGTGGAAAGGACGCGCCGTCTGCCACCATGCTGACAGACGATGTGCCCTCTCGGCATTTAATGTGTCCAGTCCTCTTCGCTGGTAGACGGCGTCAGGGTCATCCTGCAGACGGCGCACCTGTCTAGTCTGTTGTCTAACAGTGCGCCCGTGCCATGCAGCGCACTGTGCTCACCATCCCTTGTGCAAGAAGCTTCCCCTGCACGCCAAGACTATACAAGATCTCGGGTGTCAGGGCGCAAGAAGATTGCTCCAGCAGGAGATATCAGTGGCTACATCCGCTATGTTCCTGGGCCCACATGTCGGGGCTCAGCACTCTTGTACATGCCCCTCTTTAGCTATAAAAGGGGAGGCATGCGGCGTTAAAGAGGACATGCTCACTTAGACCCAAGTGATTCTAGACAACTCAAACTCTCAAGCAATACATCACACAGTGGAGTAGGGTATTACGCTCTGGCGACCCGAACCACTCTAAATCCTTGTGTGTTCTTGTGTTCTTCCCATTTTCGAACTAACGAGCAAAACGCTTAGGCCCCTCCTCATCTTAGGATTTAGGGCGGGTGCACTCCGCCACCCGTCCGGAGATTTCCTCTCCGACATTTGGCGCGCCAGGTAGGGGCCTAGGCTTTAGGTTTTTGCTTGTTTCCTCGCTCAGCATGATGGTGCAGATCATTGAGCACCGCGCCGAAACTTCGATGGATTTCGAGGTGGAGGAGGAAGCTGCTTCTTCCACACCACTGGTTCCCAACCGCCCTGTGCCGGTCGCTGTTGCTGTGCACGCCGCACGGTAGCATACGACTGCATAGACACCCCGGACTCTGTCGAGGGCGACTCCGGGAGCATTGTCAGCAGCCAGGGAGTTGCTGCGTCACCCTCCAAGCTCCACAGCCTCACCAGGGGCCATGAAGCAATGGCGGGACGACGTCGACCGACTGCTCGACATGGCACACTCCACCTCGACCAGGTCGAGGCCACAGTCATCCCGGCGCCAGCATGAGGCGTCGGCATCTGTGCGCTCACCCTCAGTGAGGGGCGCACAGACCAACGACCTTCGAGCAGAACTCGACCGCAGGCGTACGGGAGAGGACGCCAGGGTCTCTTTGGAGAGGGCGCGCGAGCGTCGCCAAAACATTAAGGGTCGCAACCTCGATCAAGACTTTGCCGCGGCGGCACCGCAGACACTAATGGGCGCTCGGTCCCCAACGGATGTCCCCTTGGCCGGCGTGGGCTGCGCCGCTCTCGCGGATCATCTCCGCGCGGCCTCATGGCCACCCAAGTTCTGGCCACACCTGCCGGAAAAGTACGATGGAACGTCAAATCCATCGGAGTTCCTGCAGGTGTATGTCACCGCTATCACAGCGGCCGGTGGGAACACCGCTGTGATGGCAACATATTTTCATGTCGCCTTATCTAGTCCTGCCCGGACTTGGCTCATGAACCTCGTCCCAGGGTCAGTCTACTCCTGGGAAGAGCTCTGCGCAAGGTTCGTTGCAAACTTCGCCAGTGCTTACCAGCAGCACGGTGTGGAGGCCCACCTCCATGCGGTGAGGCAGGAGCCTGGTTAGACCCTCAGGACGTTCATCTCCCTCTTCACCAAGGTGCGAGGTACTATACCTCGCATTTCCGATGCTTCCATCATCACGGCCTTCCGTCAGGGAGTACGTGATGAGAAAATGTTGGAGAAGTTGGCCACGCATGACGTGGAGACTGTCCCCACACTCTTCGCCCTGGCCGACAAATGCGCCAGAGCCGCCGAGGGCCGCGCATGGCACTCGGCCCCACAAACCGGGGCTGCCCAGTCGGGTGGCTCGGGTGCCGTCCCCCGGGACGGTAAGAAGAAAAAGAAGAAGGACCACGACTACCAGAAGTCGCGGTCCACCGCCCTGGTCGTTGCAGCCGCGACCAGGGGTCGGGACGATCGCAACAAGCGCCCACGACCGCAGAAGGGTAACAGCGACCCATGCCCTATGCACCCCAACGGTCGCCACAGCGCCGCGGAGTGTCGCGAGATCATTGATCTCGCGAAACGTGTCAGCGAACGACGCGAGCAGTCCTCCAAGGACGGCTCCCCACCTTGTCGCCGACCTGGCAAAGAAAAGGTCGACGATGGCGAGGTGGCCGCAGCTGAACGGGACCTCGGGTACCAGTCACCCGAGGGGGACCTGAAGGATGTCTTCACCGGAGGCTCCTACTCCGGTGGAGACAACTAGACGGACCCCAGAGGGACCCCGTGCTCCCCGGTCTACAGGGCTGAAGCCTGCCTTCCCCCGGAAACCCTTCTGTTCTCCCCCGCTGGCCCAGACTTCTGACAGGATCATGCAGAAATGGCCACAACCGAAGACAAGGGCTCCCACGTCAAACGCGGATGGGAACCCAAGGTCGGGACCTAGCCCTACGGCAAGTACTAAACCAAGAAGGGCTCCACAACTCTCCCCCAGCTGGGAAGGACCCTTCAAGGTAACGGGAATGCGCCGACCCGAGGGCAACCATCTAGCTACGACTAAAGGAGTGCCTCACCCCGATGCCGGAACATCTCTGTAAGTTCTATCCATAGAGCAAATCTGAGGGGTCAATTTTGTTTCCCTTTTGTAACTAGGTAGCACATACGTGTACGCCAACCCGGTGGAGTCTGTCCCCATAAACCCGGCCTGTTGGTCTGCACCCATGCATAATGAGTTATAAAGAAAAACTACCCCCTTAGTTGTGCCCCTATGATAGTTCCGTCTTGCTGCTCCATGGTCTTACCTTGCAGTTTTTCAGATGATACTTTTTATCTAACCCACCCGTACGGTTCCCATCTGTCCTGTCATGATGACATCCGAATTGAGCAGCCAAGCTTGCAGTTTAGGGCCTCCTTTACGAAAGTTGGGGGGTCCAATGGCCCGGGAGCCGGCTCTAGAGAACGGGACCCCGTTCCATGGGGTGGTCCGGAGCCTATGTGGCCGCTTAGCCTGGTTCTGTACCCGAAAGCCTGCACACTCCACCACTCCATGACAGGTACCTAGTATTTGGAGCTATAAGTCATGTGGGTCCGACAACCTCGGGACCAGAACTAGAGAATGGACATTTGTCTCTTAGGGTGGTCCGGAGCCCGTGTAGCCGCTCAGCCTGGTTCTGTACCGTGGGCCAACACGCTCCACCACTCTGCGACAAATGTCCTAGTACCTAGAGCTCCGACCCAAGGGGGTCCGGACACGCAACTTGGCCACCCGGACTGAAACCTGCGAGTTCCAAGCATGTATCAAAGGATGACTAATATCAAACAGGGGACTCTATGAGTGTACTACTAACGCTCCCTGGCTGAAGCTGTGTACAGATCCAGATCCCGGTGAGGCTGCCTCCCGAGAGTTGTTGACAACCGTTTCAGATACGCTGGTATCCAAACTCGACACATCAAGCCTGCATCCCAAGCAGGGGGCCAGGTACCAGGGAGGAGTCAACAACATAACATCACGCACAACAAGAACAGGCGGTACACAGATAAGTGCTAATACTGCTTGATAAATAGTACTCAAAAGTACCTTACAAAAAGCAAAAGTATTACATCTGCTTTCAAGTGGAGCCCTAGTTCCATCCCTACCCTGTAGGTATAAACTACCCGACGCTAGCAGGGTCGCGCTGGAAGGCTGCGGCCACTGACCTTGCGGAATCCCCCAAGACGGAGTAACAACGGTGATGGCCGCCTCAATGCGCGCGCCATCGCGAAGAGGTCCTCGCCCCCGTCCTCCTACGGGGGGCGACAACGAGGCCATTAAAGCCAAAGAGTTGGAGGCTCGGCGGTAGGTGGCACTGACGGTCTCGCCAGCGGAGGCAACCACCTCTGCAGTGGGCAGCCTCACCAGCGGCGGCGACCATCTCAGCACCGACGACAGCGGCCACCTCCGCACCGGTGGCTTACCGGCAACAGCGGCCGCCTCAGCGCGCGCGAAGAGGTCCTCGCTCCCGTCCTCCCACGGGAGTGAGGACAAGACCATCCAAGAACGCGACCGCCACCCCCCACGGCGTACGACGTCTTGTACAACCCCCCCGGGCGACGTCGGCGCAGTGCGGCCAGCAGCGCAGGAGACGCCGTGGATGTGGCGGACCTACGCATGGCGCGACCGTCGCCCGTATGGTGGACGGACAGCCACGCCCCGACCAAGCGACAGGAGGCAGCGCTGGAGGCGGCGCCAAAGCCATCTAGGCCAAGGGGCCAGACACGCGGATGCTGACGGTGCCTGCAGCCGGCCGGCCCCGCGTAGCCGAAGTTCGCCTCCTCCACAAGGCTGGTGAACGCCCTTCTCCCCCGAATGCTGAAGGAAGAAGCGGGTCGCCAGCCCATGTGGAAGGCAGGACTCCAACTCGGCTCGCCTTCCACCCCAGCGAGGATGATGAACATCCTTGAAGCTGAGGGCGGGGGGGGGGTGAGGCTGCAGCCCGACTCGCTTCTCTCCACCACAAGGCTGGTGGTCATCCTTCTAGATGACCACTGGCGGGAGATTGCAGCCGGGCTACATGATGAAAATGCTTGAAGCTGAGCGATGGCAGAAGAGCGCCAACCTCCATGAGGTCGTGCTCCTCCAACAGCAGCAAGAAGAAGACAAGATCGACAGCACCACTGTGCAGAAAACGAAGAGCGCGAGCTCTCAGGTGGTGAGGCCGCCGGAGAGGGTGGCCCTGATGCAAATTCTTCCAGTGAACACCGGCGCGCCCCATCTGGAGGCCCGGAAGGCAGAAAGGTGCGGTGAATACAAGAAAGGCGAGGCATGGATACTACCCGGGGGATGAACCCCTTTTTAAAGGCGGATTTCCCCACTCACGCCTCGAAGCGTCACGGGCAAGGTCTGAGAGCACCTAGAGGGGGGGGTGAATAGGTGATCCTGTAAAACTTAAACTTTAATGCCACAAAAACTTGGTTAGGAGTTAGCACAATAAAGCCAAGTGGCTAGATAAGAGTCTTTGCAAGACACGATAACCACAAGAAGATCAATCACAGACAGACACAGTGGTTTATCCCGTGGTTCGGCCAAGTTCAACACTTGCCTACTCCACGTTGTGGCGTCCCAATGGACGAGGGTTGCAATCAACCCCTCTCAAGCGGTCCAAAGACCTACTTGAATACCACGGTGTTTTGCTTTGCTTTACTATATCCCGTTTGCGAGGAATCTCCACAACTTGGAGCCTCTCGCCCTTACACTTTGATGTTCACAAAGAAGCACGGAGTAAGGGAGGAACGAGCAACGCACACAAGACACAAAATCAGAGCGACAACACGCACACAAGTCGCAACAAGAGCTCACAACACAACCCGGCGAGTTCACAACTCAAATGAAGCTCTAGTTGCTATCACAGAGAATCAAATGCGCGGAATCGAAGTCTTGGTGCTTAGGAATGCTTAGAGAATGCTTGGTGTCTTCCTCCATGCGCCCAGGGGTCCCTTTTATAGCCCCAAGGCAGCTAGAAGCCGTTGAGTGCATTCCAGGAAGGCAATTCTTGCCTTCTGTCGCCTGGCGCATCGGACATTCCGGTGCACCACCGGACACTGTTCGGTGCAGTTCTCCTTCCTTATTTGGCGAAGCTGACCGTTGGCGCTTTGGAGCCGTTGGCGCACCGGACACTGTCCGGTGCACACCGGACAGTCCGGTGCCCCATCCGACCGTTGGCGCTTGCCACACGTCGCGCGCGGATTCCTCGGTCGACCGTTGGCCCGGCTGACTGTTGGCTCACCGGACAGTCCGGTGCACACCGGACAGTCCGGTGAATTATAGTCGTACGCCGTTAATCACTTCCCGAGAGCAGCAAGTTCGCCTGAGCAAGCCTGGCGCATCGGACACTGTCCGGTGCACCACCGGACAGTCCGGTGCACCCAGACAGAGCTGACTTTGGCTAAACAAAGCCATCCTTAGTTTTAACTTGATTTTTCCTGTTTCCAGCACTTAGACACAATATATTAGTCTCTAAAACAATGTACTAAGTCTGAGAAACATACCTTTATACTTGATTTGTACTTTGTCCACCATTTAACACTTAGGCACTTGTGTTGGACACTAAATCACCAAAATACTTAGAAATGGCCCAAGGGCACATTTCCCTTTCAATCTCCCCCTTTTTGGTGATTTATGCCAACACAACATAAAGCAAGTAGAACAAGTGCAAAATCAATTCAAATAAGAACTCAAAATTGTTTTGATTCAAATTTGACATATATGGATCATTCTTTGCCACCACTTGGTTTGCAAAATCAAACTCAATTTCCTATCTCTAAGTCAAACACACTTGTTGAAACATAAAGAGAGATATTTCAAGAGAAATTTATCAAAGAGTTCAAAAACTCCCCCTTTTTCCCATAATTAAGCCTTCTCCCCACAAGAGACCAACTTGATAATACGAGACAAACAAGAGTATTTTGACAAACAAAAACTCTACCTCTACTATTTTCAAAATTCTCAAGTGGTAGCTGATCCATTTCTTGCTTTGGCCTTATTTTCTCCCCCTTTGGCATTAAGCACCAAAACGGGATCAATCTTGGCCCTTTAACCCCATTGCCTCACCAAAATCTTCAACTAAGAGTAAAAAGGCAATAAGAGTACAAAGATGAACTTGGAAAAAGTTACTCTTTCATCGGAGTGCAGTGGAAGTCTTGCATGGTCCAAGTCCACCTTTTCCCTTTCAAACCTCCTTTGAGACTAAATTAAGCAAACTCAAGCACACAGTTAGCCTCAAAGGGTCAAGTTGTAGCACATCTCCCCCTAAATATGTGCATCACTTGCAAATGGACTTGTTAGGTCCGGGGAGTGCTTGTACAACTTGAGCACCATAAATAAACAACAGAATTCATTAAGGAACATGATCAAGGCATAAACACATGTATGCTATAAATCAATCCAAGTTCCGCGAGTCTAAGACATTTAGCTCACTACGTAACTTGCAAAAGGTCTGCTCATCTAAAGGCTTGGTAAAGATATCGGCTAGCTGATTCTCGGAGCTAACATGAAACACTTCGATATCTCCCTTTTGCTGGTGGTCTCTCAAAAAGTGATGCCGGATGTCTATGTGCTTTGTGCGGCTGTGTTCAACAGGATTATCCGCCATGCGGATAGCACTCTCATTATCACATAGGAGTGGGACTTTGCTCAAATTGTAGCCAAAGTCCCTGAGGGTTTGCCTCATCCAAAGTAGTTGCGCGCAACACTGTCCTGCGGCAACGTACTCGGCCTCAGCGGTGGATAGGGCAACGGAGGTTTGTTTCTTAGAACTCCATGACACCAGGGACCTTCCTAAGAATTGGCACGTCCCTTATGTACTCTTCCTGTCGACCTTACATCCAGCATAGTCGGAATCTGAATATCCAATCAAGTCAAAGGTAGACCCCTTTGGATACCAGATCCCGAAGCAAGGCATAGCGACTAAATATCTAAGAATTCGCTTCACGGCCACTAAGTGACACTCCCTTGGATCGGATTGAAATCTAGCACACATGCATACACTAAGCATAATATCCAGTCTACTAGCACATAAATAAAGTAAAGACCCTATCATAGACCGGTATGCATTTTTATCAACGGACTTACCTCCTTTGTTGAGGTCGGTGTGTCCGTCAGTTCCCATTGGAGTCTTTGCAGGCTTGGCGTCCTTCATCCCGAACCGCTTGATCAAGTCTTGCGTGTACTTCGTTTGGGAGATGAAGGTCCCATCCTTGAGTTGCCTCACTTGGAACCCAAGAAAGTAGCTTAACTCGCCCATCATTGACATCTCAAACTTTTGAGTCATCACCCTGCTAAACTCTTCACAAGACTTTTGGTTAGTAGAACCAAATATTATGTCATCGACATAAATTTGGCACACAAAAAGATCACCATCACAAGTCTTAGTAAAAAGAGTTGGATCGGCTTTCCCAACCTTGAAAGCATTAGCAATTAAAAAGTCTCTAAGGCATTCGTACCATGCTCTTGGGGCTTGCTTAAGTCCATAGAGCGCCTTAGAGAGCTTACACACGTGGTCGGGGTACTGTTCGTCCTCGAAGCCAGGGGGTTGCTCCACGTACACCTCCTCCTTGATTGGCCCGTTGAGGAAAGCGCTCTTTACATCCATTTAGAACAACCTGAAAGAATGGTGAGCGGCATATGCTAGCAATATACGAATGGACTCTAGCCTAGCCACAGGAGCAAAAGTCTCCTCAAAGTCCAAACCTGCGACTTGGGCATAACCTTTTGCCACAAGTCGTACCTTGTTCCTTGTCACCACCCCGTGCTCGTCTTGTTTGTTGCGGAACAACCACTTGGTTCCCACAACATTTTGCTTGGGACGAGGCACCAATGTCCAAACTTCATTTCTTTTGAAGTTGTTGAGCTCCTCTTGCATGGCCAACACCCAGTCCGGATCTAGCAAGGCCTCTTCTACCCTGAAAGGCTCAATAGAAGAGACAAAAGAGTAATGCTCACAAAAATTAACTAATCTAGACCGAGTAGTTACTCCCTTGCTAATGTCACCCAAAATCTGGTCGACGGGATGATCCCTTTGAATCATCGCTCGAACTTGGGTTGGAGGTGCCGGTTGTGCTTCTTCCTCCATTACATGATCATCTTGTGCTCCCCCTTGATCACACGCCTCCTCTTGATGAACCTGTTCATCTTCTTGAGTTGGGGGATGCACCATTGTTGAGGAAGAAGGTTGATCTTGCTCCTTTTGTTCCATTGGCCTCACATCTCCAATTGCCATGGTGCGCATTGCGGCCGTTGGAACGTCTTCTTCATCTACATCATCAAGATCAACAACTTGCTCTCTTGGAGAGCCATTAGTCTCATCAAATACAACATCGCTAGAGATTTCAACCAAACCCGATGATTTGTTGAAGACCCTATATGCCTTTGTATTTGAGTCATAACCTAACAAAAACCCTTCTACCGCTTTGGGAGCAAATTTGGAATTCCTACCCTTCTTCACTAGAATGTAGCATTTACTCCCAAAAACTCGGAAATACGAAACATTGGGTTTGTTACCGGTTAGTAGCTCATACGAAGTCTTCTTGAGGAGGCGATGAAGGTAGACCTGGTTGATGGCGTGGCAAGCCGTGTTCACGGCTTCCGACCAAAAGCGCTCGGGGGTCTTGAACTCTCCAAGCATCGTCCTCGCCATGTCTATAAGCGTCCTGTTCTTCCTCTCTACCACACCATTTTGCTGTGGTGTGTAGGGAGCGGAGAACTCATGCTTGATTCCTTCCTCCTCAAGATACTCCTCCACTTGAAGGTTCTTGAACTCGGACCCATTGTCGCTTCTTATCTTCTTCACCTTGAGCTCAAACTCGTTTTGAGCTCTCTTTAGGAAGCGCTTGAGGGTCCCTTGGGTTTCAGATTTATCCTGCAAAAAGAATACCCAAGTGAAGCGGGAAAAATCATCAACTATAACAAGACCATACTTACTTCCTCCTATGCTCAGATAGGCGACGGGTCCGAAGAGGTCCATATGAAGTAACTCCAGGGGTCTTGATGTTGTCATCACATTTTTGGCATGATGAGAGCTTCCCACCTGTTTCCCTGCTTGACAAGCTGCACAAGGTCTATCTTTTTCGAAAGTAACATTAGTTAGACCTATCACGTGTTCTCCCTTTAGAAGCTTGTGAAGGTTCTTCATCCCCACATGTGCTAAGCGGCGATGCCACAACCAGCCCATGCTAGTCTTAGCAATTAAGCATGCATCTAGACCGGCTTCTTCTTTTGCAAAATCAACTAAATAGAGTTTGTCGTCTAATACACCCTTAAAAGCTAATGAACCATCACTTCTTCTAAAGACAGACACATCTATATTGGTGAATAAACAGTTATATCCCATATTGCAAAGTTGACTCACAGACAACAAGTTATATCCAAGCGATTCAACTAAGAACACATTAGAAATAGAGTGCTCAGAAGAAATAGCAATTTTTCCTAACCCTTTCACCTTGCCTTGGTTCCCATCACCGAATATAATTGAATCTTGGGGATCCTTGTTCTTGACGTAGGAAGAAAACATCCTCTTTTCCCCCGTCATGTGGTTTGTGCATCCGCTGTCGATAATCCAGCTTGAGCCCCCGGATGCATAAACCTGCAAGGCAAATTTAGGCTTGGGTCTTAGGTACCCAACTTATGTTGGGTCCTACAAGGTTAGTCACAATAGTCTTAGGGACCCAAATGCAAGTCTTGTCTCCCTTACATTTGGCCCCTAATTTCCTAGCAATTATCTTCTTATCCTTTCTACAAATAGCAAAGGAAGCATTTAAAGCATGATAAATTGTATAAGGTTCACTCTTTGTTTTCCTAGGCATATGAACAACATTTCTTCTAGGCATGTGATTAATAGCATTTCCCTTAGCTAAATTTCTATCATGCAAAATAGAAGAATTAGAAGCAACCATAGTATGAGAATCAAAAGCATCATAACTTCTATAAACATTTCTAGAATGTCTCCTATCATGATACATGAAGGCATGGTTCTTTTGAGCACTACTAGCCATAGGGGCCTTCCCTTTCTCCTTGGCGGAGATGGAAGCCTTATGGCTTGTTAAGTTCTTGACTTCCCTCTTGAAGCCAAGACCATCCTTAATTGAGGGGTGTCTACCAATCGTGTAGGCATCCCTTGCAAAATTTAGCTTGTCAAATTCACTCTTGCTAGTCTTAAGTTGGGCATTAAGATTAGCCACTTCATCATTTAGTTTAGAGATGCAAACTAGGTGTTCACTACAAGCATCAACATTAAAATCTTTGCACCTATTGCAAATTATAACATGTTCTACACAAGAGTTAGATTTATTTGCTACTTCTAGTTTAGCATTCAAATCATCATTAACACCTTTTAAAGTAGAAATGGTTTCATGACAAGTAGATAGTTCACAAGAAAGCATTTCATTCCTTTTAACTTCTAGAGCAAGAGAATTTTGTGCACTAACAAATTTATCATGCTCTTCATACAAAAGATCCTCTTGCTTTTCTAATAACCTATTCTTATCATTCAAGGCATCAATTAATTCATTAATTTTATCAACCTTGGTTCTATCTAGGCCCTTGAATAAACATGAATAATCTATTTCATCATCATCACTAGACTCATCCTTACTTGAAGAAGCATAAGTACTAGTATTATGAGTGCTTACCTTCTTTTCCCTTGCCATGAGGCAAGTGTGATGCTCGTTGGGGAAGAGGGATGACTTGTTGAAGGCGGTGGCGGCGAGTCCTTCATTGTCGGAGTCTGACGAGGAGCAATCCGAATCCCACTCCTTTCCAAGATGTGCCTCGCCCTTCGCCTTCTTGTAGTTCTTATTTTCCCACTTTCCACTCTTCTTTTCCTGGTCACTATCATTATCGGGACAGTTAGCGATAAAATGACCAATCTTACCACATTTGAAGCAGGAGCGCTTCCCCTTCGTCTTGTTCTTGTTGGGGTGCTCCTTGCGACCCTTTAGCGCCGTCTTGAATCGCTTGATGATGAGGGCCATCTCTTCATCATTAAGCCTGGCCGCCTCAACTTGCGCCACCTTGCTAGGTAGCGCCTCTTTGCTCCTTGTTGCCTTGAGAGCAATATTTTGAGGCTCTTGGATTGGGCCATTTAATGCATCGTCGACGTATCTAGCCTCCTTGATCATCATCCGCCCGCTTACGAACTTTCCAAGGATCTCCTCGGGCGTCATCTTCGTGTACCTAGGATTCTCACGAATGTTGTTCACAAGATGTGGATCAAGGACGGTAAAGGACCTTAGCATTAGGCGGACAACGTCGTGGTCCGTCCATCGTGTGCTTCCGTAGCTCCTTATCTTGTTGACGAGGGTCTTGAGCCTGTTGTACGTCTGTGTTGGCTCCTCCCCTCTAATCATCGTGAATCTCCCGAGTTCGCCTTCCACCAACTCCATTTTGGTGAGCATGGTGACGTTGTTCCCCTCATGTGAGATCTTGAGGGTGTCCCAGATCTGCTTGGCATTGTCCAAGCCGCTCACCTTATGGTACTCGTCCCTGCACAATGAGGCTAACAACACAGTAGTAGCTTGTGCATTTTTATGAATATGTTCATTTATAAATAAAGGACTATCCGAGCTATCAAATTTCATTCCACTCTCTACTATCTCCCATATACTAGGATGGAGAGAGGACAGGTGACTACGCATTTTGTGACTCCAAAATCCGTAGTCCTCTCCATCAAAATGAGGAGGTTTACCAAGTGGAATGGAAAGCAAATGTGCATTTGAGCTATGCGGAATACGAGAATAATCGAAAGAGAAGTTTGAGTTAACCTTATTCTTTTTCTCGTAGTTGTTGTTGTCATCCTTTTGGGAAGAAGAGGACTCATCGCTGTCGTCGTAGTAGATGATCTCCTTGATGCGCCTCGTCTTCTTCTTCTTCTCATCTCTTCGTTTGTGGCCCGAGACCGAGTCGGTAGGCTTGTCATCTTTAGGCTCGTTGACGAAGGACTCCTTCTCCTTATCATTGATCACAATCCCCTTGCCCTTAGGATCCATCTCTTCGGGCGATTAGTCCCTTTCTTGAAGAGAACGACTCTGATGAACCCCTTTTTAAAGGCGGATTTCCCCACTCACGCCTCGAAGCGTCACGGGCAAGGTCTGAGAGCACCTAGAGGGGGGGGGTGAATAGGTGATCCTGTAAAACTTAAACTTTAATGCCACAAAAACTTGGTTAGGAGTTAGCACAATAAAGCCAAGTGGCTAGATAAGAGTCTTTGCAAGACACGATAACCACAAGAAGATCAATCACAGATAGACACAGTGGTTTATCCCGTGGTTCGGCCAAGTTCAACACTTGCCTACTCCAGGTTGTGGCGTCCCAACGGATGAGGGTTGCAATCAACCCCTCTCAAGCGGTCCAAAGACCTACTTGAATACCACGGTGTTTTGCTTTGCTTTACTATATCCCGTTTGCGAGGAATCTCCACAACTTGGAGCCTCTCGCCCTTACACTTTGATGTTCACAAAGAAGCACGGAGTAAGGGAGGAACGAGCAACGCACACAAGACACAAAATCAGAGCGACAACACGCACACAAGTCGCAACAAGAGCTCACAACACAACCCGGCGAGTTCATAACTCAAATGAAGCTCTAGTTGCTATCACAGAGAATCAAATGCGTGGAATCGAAGTCTTCGTGCTTAGGAATGCTTAGAGAATGCTTGGTGTCTTCCTCCATGCGCCCAGGGGTCCCTTTTATAGCCCCAAGGCAGCTAGAAGTCGTTGAGTGCATTCCAGGAAGGCAATTCTTGCCTTCTGTCGCCTGGCGCACCGGACAGTCCGGTGCACCACCGGACACTGTTCGGTGCGGATCTCCTTCCTTATTTGGCGAAGCCGACTGTTGGCGCTTTGGAGCTGTTGGCGCACCGGACACTGTCCGGTGCACACCGGACAGTCCGGTGCCCCATCCGACCGTTGGCGCTTGCCACGCATCGCGCGCGGATTCCTCTGCTGACCGTTGGCCCGGCTGACTGTTGGCTCACCGGACAGTCTGGTGCACACCAGATAGTCCGGTGAATTATAGCCGTACGCCGTTAATCACTTCCCGAGAGCAGCAAGTTCGCCTGAGCAAGCATGGCGCACCGGACAGTCCGGTGCACCCAGACAGAGCTGACTTTGGCTGAACAAAGCCATCCTTAGTTTCAACTTGATTTTTCCTGTTTCCAGCACTTAGACACAATATATTAGTCTCTAAAACAATGTACTAAGTCTGAGAAACATACCTTTATACTTGATTTGTACTTTGTCCGCCATTTAACACTTAGGCACTTGTGTTGGACACTAAATCACCAAAATACTTAGAAATGGCCCAAGGGCACATTTCCCTTTCAAGGTCTCCTTCGATGCGCACCGGGGTTCCCACCCTATGACACGAGGGCCAGGCCCCACATGTCATACAGGCTGACCCGAAGCGCGAAGAAGGAAAACCACTGTGAATCATCTAGGCCCCTTTTGGTAATGTTTTGGTAATTAATGACAGCTACTTGTGGACTAACGATTCTTGGAGAAATAAGAATGCAGGGTTGGACCACATATAACAGGAAATGTTGAAAAGTCATACGCATTGGTTGTGGATCAGATGAAGGAAAAGGTATAATATAGGTTTTACTTCTGCCGGTCTTGAGGAGTTTAGAGAAGATACCTGACCGGATTAGTAGGCTAGATAGCCGTACTATTAAGAGGGGTCAATGACTCAGTTCTGTGTAAAACTTAGTGCCTCATAGAGCATCAAGTAGTTGCATTTGCATGAGGACTAACTGCGCTTCTCATTTCGTGAGTTAAAAGTTCATTCAAAAAACATGCTTGAAAATTGCAAGGTCATGGTCGCGCGGACTGTCCGGCCCTTTGGGGCGGACCGTCCGCGATCCTCCAGAGAGGTCCGAAGTCTGACCGTTTGTGTGGACACTTTGTTCTATTGCACTGCGGACCGTCCGGGCCTTAGGGCCGGACCGTCCGCAGTCATGACCAAAGTAGGGTGGCTTCGGGCCTGTCCCTGAATTATAGGCGGACGGTCCGCCTGTAAGGGGCGGATGGTCCGCAAGTGTAAAACTCGTTTTTGAACAGGGACTGTGTGTTTTTATAGATTTGTACTACGGACTGTCCGGGGGGCCAGTCCGGACAGTACAGTCTCAGGTCGCGGACGGTCCGGTATTTATAGCCGGACGGTCCGCGTGTGTTAACCTCTTTTGATCCGAGACTCGGGTGTTTCATTCTGCCAGGTCGCGGACGGTCCGGCCTTGAAGGGCGGACTGTCCGGACCCACCTTTTGAGTCACCTCTGACATGTTTTCAAACGGTCTTTATAGCCGTTATATGTACGGCGGACCGTCCGGCCCTAGGGCGCGGACGGTCCGCGTGTGCGCAGAACTGCCACCTTTTGCACATAACGGTTGGTTTTTGTTGGAGGGGTATAAATAGAAGGGTAGCTCGTGTGAGAGATCTCTCTTGGCCATTCCTTGCACACATTGAGCTCATTTGTGATCCTCCAACTCACTCTCTCACACTCTTTGCTTGAGATTGCATTCTAGTGAGAGATTGAGGGTTCCTAGTGCATTTGCATCATTTGGTGATTCTTGAGGCACTAGGTGGTACTCCGAGCAAGCGTCGTTGGCTTGTTATTCTTGGAGGTTGCCGCCTCCTAGACGGCTCGGGTGATTGTCTCCGTCGAGCTCTCCAAGAAGATTGTGGAGAAGCCGCGGTGTGGATTGTGAGGGGTTCGCGCCTACCTCGCCGGAGCGGCAAAGGTGACATTAGTGGAATCGAGGTATTGAGTGACTTCTTGTCCACTTGGCTCAAAGATCAAGTCGTGTCTTGATAGAGGAGCAAGTGAGAGCTTGAAGTCCACCTCAACGTGGATTAGGGGTGATCGGCAAATCACCGATACCACGGGATAAATTTCGTGTCTATTCCTTCTAGCATTACTTATTGCCTTGCAATTGATTAGTGTTTTGCTTGTTGTTCTTCAAGTATCCAATCTCCGTAATTGTCTTTCATACATTGTTTACTTATTGACACTAGATAATTTATTCCTCTTGTTGTATTGATTAAATTTATTTAGTATTGTTGTTTTTAGTCAAAACCGTCTATTCACCCCCCTCTAGCCGGTGTCCTAGATCCTACAAGTGGTATCAGAGCCGAGGACTCCATTGTTTGTGGATCTAATCATCCCGGAGTGGGACAAAATGGCTAGTAACAACAATGTGCACATTGGGAAGCCACCGCACTTTGATGGAAACAATTATGATTATTGGAAAATAAGAATGTCTATGCATCTTAGAGCAATGGGTGGAAAAATTTGGCCAATTGTTAGGGATGGATTTGTTGTATTAAAGGAAGATGAACCATCCGTTAGTGATAATGAGAATATCCTCACAAATGATCAAGCCATGAATGTCTTTTATGATGCTCTTGATATAAATGAGTTCAATCGTATCAAGAATCTCACAACCGCTCATGAGATATGGATAAAACTAATGGAAATTCATGAAGGAACTACAATTGTGAAGAGTGCCAAACTATATGTGTGCAAAGGGAAGTTTGAGCAATTTATTATGAAAGAAGATGAGAGTGTATCCGATATGTTCAATCGATTGAATGAGATAGTAAATGAACTCAAAGGACTTGGTTTTAATGTACCGGATGTGGATTTCACACACAAGTTTCTTAGATCACTTCCGGAGAAATATGAGACTATTGTGACAATGCTAGTAAGGAGTGATCTATCTACAACTTCTCCAACCGAAGTTTTGGGAGAAATTCTCACTCAAGATATATTTAAGAAGTCACAAGCCGATGCTTTAAGTTTGGCAAAGAAGGTGAAAAATGAATCTATTGCTCTCAAAGCCAAGGCATCAAAGGCAATTGAAAAAGAAGATAGCAATGATGAAGAAAATGAAAGTGAGAGTGATGGTGACATGGCTTTATTTGTAAGGAAATTCAATAAATTCATGAAGATGAAAAGAGGTCAACCTAGAAGAGGTCAAACATCTAGAAGAAATGCTTTCAATGATAGAAAATGTTTTGAGTGTGGGGAACCCGGTCACATTGCCATGAATTGCCCAAGCAAGAAGAAGAAGGGCAAAGATGAAAGTGACAAGAAGAAAAAGAAATACTATAACAAGAAGAAAGATGGCAAAGCCTACTTAGTTGAATGGGACTCGGATGATAGCTCGGACGATGATGATGATGACACCTCATCCAAGCTTAATGCCGGAATTGCCATCAAGGAAGCTCCCTCACTCTTCTCATCCCCCCATTGTCTCATGGCAAAGGGAGATGCTAAGGTAAAAATCATCACCGATTTAAATGATATAAAAGATGATGATGATATCGATGATGTTGATGATGATGGCTATTCATATGATGATCTTGTTAGAATGTTAGGTGAGGCCGATGACTACATGCACAAAGAAAAAGAAAAATTTAAGACCTTGAAGGAATTGTATAAAAACCTCCAAGTGTCTTTTGAGGAGCTCAAGACCTCTCACAATGACCTCAAAGAAAATTGTGAGAAGCTTGCGGATGCTCAAAAATTATCTATTGTGCATGAAGTTGAGGTGGTCACTAAGGATGTTGGAGTCACTTGTGACTTACTTGATAGTCTTACAAGTGAACCACTACCTACTAACTTTATTTGTAATAAATGCAAAATTTCTCTCAATGATAACATTGCTCTTGATGAATCAAAAATTATTGTTGAGAATGAAGTATTAGTAGATAGAATAAATACTCTAACTCATGACTTAGAAAAGGCATATGGTGGTAAGACTAAATTGGATTTCATATTGGGAAGTCAAAGATGCTCTCTTAACCGTGAAGGTCTTGGATATGTTCCCAAAAAAGGAAAGAATGCTTTTGTAAAGCAAAAGACATTGTTTGTGAAAGAATGTGACAAAGTGTGTCACAAGTGTCACAAAAAGGGACATATTAAGAAAAATTGTCCCAAGTTCGAAAATGTATCCTCCACTTGTTTTGAGCATATTGTTATGTTCTTTCTCATAATGCAAAAGGTGTTCATGCTAAATTTGTTGGTACTTCAATTGTTGGAAACAAAAAGAAAGCTATTTGGGTACCAAAGACCTTGGTCACTAACATCCAAGGACCCAAGCAAGTTTGGGTACCTAAAAGAGATTGATTTCCTTTTGTAGGTAAACTACAAGGCGGGAGGGAATCATTGGGTGTTGGATAGTGGATGTACTCAACACATGACCGGGGATATGAAAATGTTTACCCAAATGAGTGAGGAAGATTGCTCAAATTATGATAGTATCACATTTGGAGATAATCGTAAAGGAAAGGTTAAAGGTTTGGGTAAAATTGCTATCTCAAATGATCATTCTATATCAAATGTGCTATTGGTTGAGTCTTTGAATTTTAATTTACTTTCCGTAGCTCAATTACGTGATTTAGGATTTTGTTGCAATTTCACGGTTGAAGATGTTATTATCTCTAGTGTTGATGGTAGCAATCTTAAGTTTAAAGGTTTTAGACATGAAAATCTTTATCTTGTTGATTTCTCATCTAATGAGGCAAAGCTCACAACTTGCCTATTTTCAAAAGCTTCACTAGGTTGGTTATGGCATAGAAGACTTGGTCATGTTGGGATGAAGCAACTCAATCGGTTAACCAAGCATGACTTAGTTCGAGGCTTAAAAGATGTGAAGTTTGAAAAGAACAAATTGTGTAGCTCTTGTCAAGCCGGTAAGCAAGTGGCAAACACTCATCCAAATAAAAGTCAAATGTCCACTCATCGTCCTTTGGAATTACTTCACATGGATTTATTTGGGCCCACATCTTTTGTAAGTATTGGTGGTAATTCTTATTGTCTTGTGGTTGTGGATGACTATTCAAGATTTACTTGGGTTTATTTTCTACGAGACAAATCCAATGTGTTTGAAACATTCAAGTCATTTGCTATATTGGCTCAAAATCAATTTGATTTCGACATCAAAAAGGTGAGAAGTGATAATGGGTCGGAATTCAAAAATGCAAGAATTGATCAATATTGTGATGACAAGGGTATCAAACATGAATTCTCTTCAAAATATACCCCGGAACAAAATGGTATTGTTGAAAGAAAGAATAGAACTCTTATTGATATGGCAAGGTCTATGTTAGCGGAATATAATATATCGGATTCTTATTGGGCCGAAGCAATAAATACCGCTTGTCATTCATCAAATAGACTATATTGTCACAAGCTCTTGAAGAAAACTCCATATGAATTGCTCATTGGTAGAAAGCCAAATATCCCTGCACAAAGACGCTAAGAGAACAGTAGTAGCTTGTGCATTTCTATGAATTTGTTCATTTATAAGCATAGGGCTATCCGAGCTATCAAATTTCATTCCATTCTCCACAATCTCCCATATGCTTGGATGGAGAGAGAATAAGTGACTACGCATTTTGTGACTCCAAAATCCGTAGTCCTCCCCATCGAAGTGTGGAGGTTTGCCAAGAGGAATGGAAAGCAAATGCGAATTCGAACTATGTTGAATACGAGAATAATCAAATGAAAAGTTCGAATTGACCGTCTTTTTGTAGTCGTTGTCATCATCCTTTTGGGAAGAAGTAGACTCATCACTATCGTCGTAGTAGATGATCTCCTTGATGCGCCTTGTCTTCTTCTTCTTCCCTTCCTTCCGTCTATGCCCCGAGCCGGAGTCGGTAGGCTTGTCGTCCTTCGGCTCGTTGATGAAGGATTCCTTCTCTTTGTCGTTGATCACGATTCCCTTCCCCTTAGGATCCATCTCTTCGGGCGGTAAGTCCCTTTGTGAAGAGAACGGCTCCGATACCAATTGAGAGCACCTAGAGGGGGGGTGAATAGGTGATCCTGTAAAAACTTAACTTATAGCCACAAAAACTTGTTAGAGGTTAGCACAATAATTGCCAAGTGGCTAAAGAGAAGATCTTGCACAATACGACAATCACAGAGAATTCAACACAGAGGAGACACGGTGATTTATCCCGTGGTTCGGCCAAGTACAAAACTTGCCTACTCCACGTTGTGGCGTCCCAACGGACGAGGGTTGCAATCAACCCCTCTCAAGCGGTCCAAAGACCCGCTTGAATACCACAGTATTTTGCCTTGCTTATCTTTATCCCACTTGCGAGGAATCTCCACAAATTGGAGTCTCTCGCCCTTACACTTAAGATTCACAAAGAAACACGGAGTAAGGAAGGGAAGCAACACACACAAATCCACAGCGAAATGTGCACACACACGGCCAAGAGTCGAGCTCAAAGACTATCTCACAGTTTCTCACAAGAACGGAGCTCGAATCACTTAGAATCACAAACGGATGCGCAAAGACTTAGTGTGGATGATCAAGAATGCTCAAGAGTTGCTTGGTTGTTCCCTCCATACGCCTAGGGGTCCCTTTTATAGCCCCAAGGCAGCTAGGAGCCGTTGAGAACAAAACTGGAAGGCCATCTTTGCCTTCTGTCGTCGGGCGCACCGGACAGTCCGGTGCACACCGGACAGTGTCCGGTGCCCGATTCCTTTCCTTAAATGGCGAAGCCGACCGTTGCAGATGCGAGAGCCGTTGGCGCACCGGACATGTCCGGTGCACACCGGACAGTCCGGTGCCCCCTTCCGACCGTTGGCGCGGCCACGTGTCCCGCGCTGATCGCGCGGCCGACCGTTGGCCCTGGCCGACCGTTGGCTCACCGGACAGTCCGGTGCACACCGGACAGTTCGGTGAATTTTAGCCGTACGCCATCAGCAAATTCCCGAGAGCGGCCTCTTCGGCCGAGGGAGCCTGGCGCACCGGACACTGTCCGGTGCACCACCGGACAGTCCGGTGCCCCAGACCGAAACAGCCCCTTGGCTGTACACAGCCAAGTCTTCTCTTCTCTTCTTCTTTCTGTTTCTAACACTTAGACAAATATATTAGTACACAAAACCAATGTACTAAGACTTAGAAACATACCTTTGTTGAAGATTTGCACTTTGTTCATCCATGGGCATTGATTCACATTTAAGCACTTGTGTTGACACTCAATCACCAAAATACTTAGGAATGGCCCAAGGGCACATTTCCCTTTCAATCTCCCCCTTTTTGGTGATTTATGCCAACACAACATAAAGCAGATAGAACAAGTGCAAAATCACTTCAAATAAAAACTCAAATTGGTTTTGATTCAATTTGGACATATATGGATCATCCTTTGCCACCACTTGGTTTGTTTTTGCAAATCAAACTCAAATCTCTATTTCTATGTCAAACACACATGTTGAGGCATAAAGAGAGTCATTCCAAAAGAGATCGATCAAAGATTTCAAAAACTCCCCCTATTTCCCATAATCAACACTTCTCCCCACAAGAAGCCAACTTTTGACAATAGAGACAATAAAAGACAATAAAAGCTTTTGACAAAACAAAAATTCTATTCTACTATTTTCAAAATCTCTCAAGTGGTAGCTGGTAGCTGATCCATTTATCACTTTGGCCCTTTATTTTCTCCCCCTTTGGCATCAAGCACCAAAACGGGATCAATCTTGGCCCTTTTAACCCCATTGCCTTACCAAAATCTTCACATGAGAACACAAAGGCAATAAGAGTCTAAAAATGAACTTGGAATAAGTTACCCTCTCATCGGAGTGCAGTGGAAGTCTTTCATGGTCCAAGTCCACCTTTTCCCTTTCAATCCTCCTTCGAGACTAAATCATCAAACTCAAGCACATGGTTAGTCTCAAAGGGTCAAGTTGTAACACATCTCCCCCTAAACATGTGCATCACTTTGCAACAGACTTGTGAGGTCCAGGGAGTGTTTGTACAACTTGAGCACCACAATAAGCAACAAAATGCAGAATGAACATGATCAAAGGCATAAACACATGTATGCTACATTTCAATCCAAGTTCCGCGAATCTAAGACATTTAGCTCACTACGCAGCCTGCAAAAGGTCTTCTCATCTAGAGGCTTGGTAAAGATATCGGCTAGCTGGTTCTCGGTGCTAACATGAAACACTTCGATATCTCCCTTTTGCTGGTGGTCTCTCAAAAAGTGATGCCGGATGTCTATGTGCTTTGTGCGGCTGTGTTCAACAGGATTTTCCGCTATGCGGATAGCACTCTCATTATCACATAGGAGTGGGACTTTGCTCAGATTGTAGCCAAAGTCCCGGAGGGTTTGCCTCATCCAAAGCAGTTGCGCGCAACACTGTCCTGCGGCAACGTACTCGGCCTCAGCGGTGGATAGGGCAACGGAGGTTTGTTTCTTAGAATTCCATGACACCAGGGACCTTCCTAAGAATTGGCACGTCCCCGATGTGCTCTTCCTATCGACCTTACATCCAGCATAGTCGGAGTCTGAGTATCCAACCAAGTCAAAGGTAGACCCCTTTGGATACCAGAGCCCGAAGCAAGGCGTAGCAACTAAATATCTAAGAATTCACTTCACCGCCACTAAGTGACATTCCTTAGGATCGGATTGAAATCTAGCACACATGCATACGCTAAGCATAATATCCGGTCTACTTGCACATAAATAAAGTAAAGACCCTATCATTGACCGGTATGCTTTTTGATCAACGGACTTACCTCCTTTGTTGAGGTCTGTGTGTCCGTCGGTTCCCATCGGCGTCTTTGCGGGCTTGGCGTCCTTCATCCCAAACCGCTTTAGCAGATCATGCGTGTACTTCGTTTGGGAGATGAAGGTGCCGTCCTTGAGTTGCTTCACTTGGAACCCAAGGAAGTAGTTCAACTCGCCCATCATCGACATCTCGAATTTCTGCGTCATCACCCTGCTAAACTCTTCACAAGACTTTTGGTTAGTAGAACCAAATATTATGTCATCGACATAAATTTGGCACACAAACAAATCACCATCGCATGTCTTTGTAAAAAGAGTTGGATCGGCTTTCCCAACCTTGAAAGCATTAGCAATTAAAAAGTCTCTAAGGCATTCATACCATGCTCTCGGGGCTTGCTTAAGTCCATAGAGCCCCTTAGAGAGCTTACACACGTGGTCGGGGTACCGTTCATCCTCGAAGCCAGGGGGTTGCTCCACGTACACTTCCTCCTTGATTGGCCCGTTGAGGAAAGCGCTCTTCACATCCATTTGGTACAACCTGAAAGAATGGTGAGCGGCATATGCTAGCAAGATACGAATGGACTCTAGCCTAGCCACAGGAGCGAAAGTCTCCTCAAAGTCCAAACCTGCGACTTGGGCATAACCTTTTGCCACAAGTCGAGCCTTGTTCCTCGTCACCACCCCGTGCTCGTCCTGTTTGTTGCGGAACACCCACTTGGTTCCCACAACATTTTGCTTCGGA
Source organism: Zea mays (assembly GCF_902167145.1). Lineage (NCBI taxonomy): Eukaryota > Viridiplantae > Streptophyta > Magnoliopsida > Poales > Poaceae > Zea > Zea mays. Next base: position 180,481,676 of record NC_050097.1, on the reverse strand, counting down.
CGAGGCACCAGTGTCCAAACTTCATTGCGCTTGAAGTTGTTGAGCTCCTCCTGCATGGCCAATACCCAATCCGGATCTAGCAAGGCCTCCTCTACCCTGAAAGGCTTAATAGAAGAGACAAAGGAGTAATGCTCACAAAAATTAACTAATCGAGATCGAGTAGTTACCCCCTTGCTAATGTCACCCAGAATTTGATCGACGGGATGATCCCTTTGAATCATCGCTCGAACTTGGGTTGGAGGTGCCGGTTGCGCTTCTTCCTCCATCACTTGATCATCTTGTGCTCCCCCTTGATCAAGCGCCTCCACTTGAGGTACCTGTTCGTCATCTTCGGTTGGGGGATGCACCATAGTTGAGGAAGAAGGTTGATCTCGTTCATCTTGTTCCTGTGGCCGTACTTCTCCAATCGCCATGGTCCGTATAGCGGCTGTCGGAACATCTTCTTCATCTACATCATCACAATCAACAACTTGCTCTCTTGGAGAGCCATTAGTCTCATCAAATACAACGTCGCTAGAGACTTCAACCAAACCCGATGATTTGTTGAAGACTCTATACGCCTTTGTATTTGAGTCATAACCTAACAAAAACCCTTCTACAGCTTTGGGAGCAAACTTAGAATTTCTACCTTTCTTCACTAGAATGTAGCACTTGCTCCCAAATACACGAAAGTAAGATACATTGGGTTTGTTACCGGTTAGAAGCTCATACGAAGTCTTCTTGAGGAGGCGATGAAGGTAGACCCTGTTGATGGCGTGGCAAGCCGTGTTCACGACTTCCGACCAGAAACACTCGGGGGTCTTGAATTCTCCAAGCATTGTCCTCGCCATATCGATTAGCGTCCTGTTCTTCCTCTCTACCACACCATTTTGCTGTGGTGTGTAGGGAGCGGAGAACTCGTGCTTGATCCCTTCCTCCTCAAGGAATTCCTCCACTTGAAGGTTCTTGAATTCGGACCCGTTGTCGCTCCTTATCTTCTTCACCTTGAGCTCAAACTCATTTTGAGCTCTCCTGAGGAAGCGCTTGAGGGTTCCTTGGGTTTCAGACTTATCCTGCAAAAAGAACACCCAAGTGAAGCGGGAAAAATCATCAACAATAACTAAACCATACTTACTCCCTCCTATGCTCAGATAGGCGACAGGTCCGAAGAGGTCCATATGCAGCAGCTCCAGGGGTCTTGAAGTGGTCATCATGTTCTTGCTGTGATGCGCTCCTCCCACTTGTTTACCTGCTTGACAAGCGGCACAAGGTCTATCTTTTTCGAAATGCACGTTAGTCAAACCTATCACGTGTTCTCCCTTTAGAAGCTTGTGAAGGTTCTTCATCCCCACATGTGCTAAGCGGCGATGCCACAGCCAGCCCATGCTAGTCTTAGCTATTAAGCATGCATCTAGACCGGCCTCTTCTTTTGCAAAATCAACTAAATAAAGTTTGCCGTCTAATACACCCTTAAAAGCTAGTGAACCATCACTTCTTCTAAAGACAGACACATCTACATTTGTAAATAGACAGTTATACCCCATATGACATAATTGACTAACAGATAGCAAATTATATCCAAGACTCTCTACTAAAAATACATTAGAGATAGAATGCTCATTAGAAATCGCAATTTTACCTAACCCTTTTACCTTGCCTTGATTCCCATCACCGAATATAATTGAATCTTGGGAATCCTTATTCTTGACGTAGGAGGTGAACATCTTCTTCTCCCCCGTCATATGGTTTGTGCATCCGCTATCAATAATCCAGCTTGAACCCCCGGATGCATAAACCTACAAGGCAAATTTAGGCTTGGGACTTAGGTACCCAACTCATGTTGGGTCCTACAAGGTTAGCAAAAATATTCTTAGGGACCCAAATGCAAGTTTTATCTCCCTTGCATCTTGCCCCTAACTTCCTAGCAACAATTTTCTTATCCTTTCTACAAATAGCAAAGGAAGCATTTAGAGCACAATAAATTTCGGAAGGTTCATTCACTACTTTCCTAGGAGCATTATGAACTACATTTCTCCTAGGCATTTGGTGAACAACATTTCTTTTAAACACATTTCTACCATGCATAACATGAGAACTAGAAGCAATCATAGCATAAGAGTCATAAGCATGTGAATCAAAAACATCATTACTTCTAAAAGCATTTCTAGAGTATCTCCTATCATAGTACATGAAGGCATGATTCTTCTTAACACTATTAGCCATAGGAGCCTTCCCTTTCTCCTTGGTGGAGATAGGAGTCTTATGGCTTGTTAAGTTCTTGGCTTCTCTCTTGAAGCCAAGACCATCCTTAATTGAGGGGTGTCTACCCAATGTGTAGGCATCCCTTGCAAATTTTATTTTATCAACTTCACTCTTGCTAGTCTTAAGTTGAGCATTAAGACTAGCCACTTCATCATTTAGTTTTGAAATTGAAACTAAGTGTTCACTACAAGCATTAACATCAAAATCCTTACACCTAGTGCAAATTGTAATATTTTCAACATACGAGTTACTTGCTACTTCTAGTTTAGCAGTTAAATCGTTAATTTCACCTTTTAAAGAAGAAATGGTTTCATTACAAGTATAAAGTTCACAAGAAAGTATTCCATTTCTTTTAACTTCTAGAGCAAGTGAATTTTGTGCACTAACAAATTTATCATGTTCTTCATATAAGAGGTCTTCTTGTTTCTCTAAGGTTCTATCCTTTTCATTTAAGGCATCGATCAACTCATTAATCTTAGCTATCTTAGTTCTATCCAATCCCTTGAATAAACTAGAGTAATCAATTTCATCCTCACTAGATTCATCATCACTAGAAGAATCATAAGCATTACGAGTGATTACCTTCTTTTCCCTTGCCATGAGGCAAGTGTGATGCTCGTTGGGGAAGAGAGCCGATTTGTTGAAGGCAGTGGCGGCGAGTCCTTCGTCGTCGGAGTCAGACGAAGAGCAATCCGAATCCCACTCCTTTCCAAGGTGTGCCTCGCCTTTGGCCTTCTTGTAAACCTTCTTGTTCTCTCTCTTCCCATTTTTCCCTTGCTCCTGGTCACTATCATTTTCGGGACAGTTAGCAATAAAATGACCAAGCTTACCGCATTTGAAGCATGATCGCTTTCCCTTGGTCTTGGCCTTGCTTGGCTGTCCCTTTCGACCTTTTAGCGCCGTCTTGAATCTCTTGATGATGAGAGCCATCTCTTCATCATTGAGCCTGGCCGCCTCAACTTGCGCCACCTTGCTAGGTAGCGACTCCTTGCTCCTCGTTGCCTTTAGAGCAATGGGTTGAGGCTCATGGAGTGGACCGTTCAACGCGTCGTCGACGTATCTTGCCTCCTTGATCATCATCCGCCCGCTCACGAATTTTCCAAGTACTTCCTCGGGCGTCATCATCGTGTACCTGGGATTCTCACGAATATTGTTCACGAGATGAGGATCAAGAACGGTAAAGGACCTGAGCATTAGGCGGACGACGTCGTGATCCGTCCAACATGTGCTTCCGTAGCTCCTTATTTTGTTGATAAGAGTCTTGAGCCGGTTGTAAGTTTGAGTTGGCTCCTCTCCCCTTATCATGGCGAATCGTCCAAGCTCGCCCTCCACCAACTCCATCTTGGTGAGCATGGTGATGTCGTTCCCCTCGTGAGAGATCTTGAGGGTGTCCCATATCTGCTTGGCATTGTCCAAGCCACTCACCTTATTGTACTCTTCCCTGCACAAAGACGCTAAGAGAACAGTAGTAGCTTGTGCATTTCTATGAATTTGTTCATTTATAAGCATAGGGCTATCCGAGCTATCAAATTTCATTCCATTCTCCATAATCTCCCATATGCTTGGATGGAGAGAGAATAAGTGACTACGCATTTTGTGACTCCAAAATCCGTAGTCCTCCCCATCGAAGTGTGGAGGTTTGCCAAGAGGAATGGAAAGCAAATGCGAATTCGAACTATGTTGAATACGAGAATAATCAAATGAAAAGTTCGAATTGACCGTCTTTTTGTAGTCGTTGTCATCATCCTTTTGGGAAGAAGTAGACTCATCACTATCGTCGTAGTAGATGATCTCCTTGATGCGCCTTGTCTTCTTCTTCTTCCCTTCCTTCCGTCTATGCCCCGAGCCGGAGTCGGTAGGCTTGTCGTCCTTCGGCTCGTTGACGAAGGATTCCTTCTCTTTGTCGTTGATCACGATTCCCTTCCCCTTAGGATCCATCTCTTCGGGCGGTAAGTCCCTTTGTGAAGAGAACGGCTCCGATACCAATTGAGAGCACCTAGAGGGGGGGTGAATAGGTGATCCTGTAAAAACTTAACTTATAGCCACAAAAACTTGTTAGAGGTTAGCACAATAATTGCCAAGTGGCTAAAGAGAAGATCTTGCACAATACGACAATCACAGAGAATTCAACACAGAGGAGACACGGTGATTTATCCCGTGGTTCGGCCAAGTACAAAACTTGCCTACTCCACGTTGTGGCGTCCCAACGGACGAGGGTTGCAATCAACCCCTCTCAAGCGGTCCAAAGACCCACTTGAATACCACAGTATTTTGCCTTGCTTATCTTTATCCCACTTGCGAGGAATCTCCACAAATTGGAGTCTCTCGCCCTTACACTTAAGATTCACAAAGAAACACGGAGTAAGGAAGGGAAGCAACACACACAAATCCACAGCGAAATGTGCACACACACGGCCAAGAGTCGAGCTCAAAGACTATCTCACAGTTTCTCACAAGAACGGAGCTCGAATCACTTAGAATCACAAACGGATGCGCAAAGACTTAGTGTGGATGATCAAGAATGCTCAAGAGTTGCTTGGTTGTTCCCTCCATACGCCTAGGGGTCCCTTTTATAGCCCCAAGGCAGCTAGGAGCCGTTGAGAACAAAACTGGAAGGCCATCTTTGCCTTCTGTCGTCGGGCGCACCGGACAGTCCGGTGCACACCGGACAGTGTCCGGTGCCCGATTCCTTTCCTTAAATGGCGAAGCCGACCGTTGCAGATGCGAGAGCCGTTGGCGCACCGGACATGTCCGGTGCACACCGGACAGTCCGGTGCCCCCTTCCGACCGTTGGCGCGGCCACGTGTCCCGCGCTGATCGCGCGGCCGACCGTTGGCCCTGGCCGACCGTTGGCTCACCGGACAGTCCGGTGCACACCGGACAGTCCGGTGAATTTTAGCCGTACGCCATCAGCAAATTCCCGAGAGCGGCCTCTTCGGCCGAGGGAGCCTGGCGCACCGGACACTGTCCGGTGCACCACCGGACAGTCCGGTGCCCCAGACCGAAACAGCCCCTTGGCTGTACACAGCCAAGTCTTCTCTTCTCTTCTTCTTTCTGTTTCTAACACTTAGACAAATATATTAGTACACAAAACCAATGTACTAAGACTTAGAAACATACCTTTGTTGAAGATTTGCACTTTGTTCATCCATGGGCATTGATTCACATTTAAGCACTTGTGTTGACACTCAATCACCAAAATACTTAGGAATGGCCCAAGGGCACATTTCCCTTTCACTTATAGAGTCTTCAACAAAACTCATGGTATTATTGAGGAAGCATATGATGTTGAATTCGATGAAACAAATGGGTCTCAAGATGAGGGTGATAATCTCGATGATGTTGGGCGAACTCAATTGATAAATGCAATGAAAACAATGGCCATTGGTGAAATAAAACCAAAGGAAGATGATGATGAAGATAGTGTGGTTGTCATTCCTTCATCCTCAACCATAAATAAGGAAGATCACCAAAGCCAACAACTTAATGAAACCATGGATACCCATGATCAAGGTACTTCAAGACCTTCGGTTCCTCCTAATGCTTCATCAAGCAATTATCAAACAGTATCAAGAATTCATCATTCCATTGTGAAGGATCACCCGGTTGATCAAATTGTGGGTGATATTAGTAAGGGTGTTCAAACTCGCTCTCGCATAGCTTCGTTTTGTGAACATTTCTCTTGTGTATCTTGTATGGAACCTAACCGTGTAGATGAAGCTCTACTTGATGTTGATTGGGTGAATGCAATGCATGAAGAATTAAATAATTTCGCTTGAAATGAAGTTTGGGAGCTTGTTGAGAGACCAAAGAACCACAATGTTATTGGTACAAAATGGGTGTTTCGCAACAAGCACAATGAAGATGGTGTGGTAGTAAGAAACAAGGCAAGATTAGTTGCACAAGGATATACTCAAATTGAAGGATTGGATTTTGGAGAGACATTTGCTCCCGTAGCAAGATTAGAAGCAATCCGGATTCTACTTGCTTATGCTTGTGCACATAATATCAAGCTCTACCAAATGGATGTAAAGAGTGCCTTCCTAAATGGTAAGATTAGTGAACTAGTGTATGTTGAACAACCTCCCGGTTTTGAGGACCCCAAAAGACCTAACCATGTGTTCAAGCTTTCTAAAGCTCTCTATGGGCTTAAGCAAGCTCCACGCGCTTGGTATGAAAGGCTTAGGGATTTCTTGCTTTCCAAAGACTTCAAAATTGGGAAGGTTGACACTACTCTATTCACTAAAAGAATTGGCAAAGACTTATTTGTTTGTCAAATCTACGTTGATGATATTATTTTTGGATCTACTAATGAATTATTTTGTGAGGAGTTCGGAAAAATGATGTCAAAAGAATTTGAAATGTCTATGATAGGAGAATTGAGCTTCTTTCTTGGCCTTCAAATCAAACAATTGAAAGATGGAATTTTTATAAGTCAATCAAAGTATTTGAAGGACATGCTCAAGAAGTTTGGTTTAGAAAATGCTAAGCCTATCAAGACTCCAATGGCAACAAATGGTCATCTAGACTTAGATGAAGGAGGTACTATGGTTGATCAAAAACTTTATCGTTCAATAATTGGTAGTTTGCTTTATATTACCGCATCTAGGCCCGATGTTATGTTTAGTGTATGCATGTGTGCTCGATTTCAAGCTTCTCCTAGAGAGGTTCACTTGAAGGCCGCTAAAAGAATTCTAAGATATTTGAAGTATACTCCCAATATTGGTCTATGGTATCCCAAAGGTGCTCAATTTGAATTAATTGGATATTCAGATTCAGACTATGCGGGGTGCAAAGTTGATAGAAAAAGCACCTCCAGTTGTTGTCAATTTCTTGGTAGATCTCTTGTTTCATGGTCTTCTAAGAAACAAAATTCGGTTGCTCTATCTACCGCCGAGGCGGAATATATATCGGCCGGAAATTGTTGTGCTCAACTATTATGGATGAAACAAACCTTATTGGACTATGGCATTATTTTCAAGAATGTGCCTCTCATGTGTGATAATGAGAGTGCGGTAAAATTGGCTACCAATCCGGTCCAACACTCAAGAACCAAGCATATTGATATACGACATCACTTCTTAAGGGATCATGTTGGCAAGGGAGATATCTCTATTTATTCCATTGGCACGGATGATCAATTAGCAGACATTTTTACAAAACCTTTGGATGAAACAAGATTTTGTTCTCTAAGAAGTGAAATGAATGTGATCGATCTCTCAAATGTGGCTTGAAGTTGATCACACATGTGTCGTATTGCATCTCGGGTCTAAATATGCTCTTTATGTTATTTATTTGGTATTATTGGTGCATTTTTCATTCCAAATTGCTCTAGATAGTTTAATTCAACAATTTTGCACTACTCAATTACATAATATGCATATGCATGCATACTAACTCTTGGAGTGGTCGAAATGTCCATATATAAGCACCAACTCGGATTCGAAATTCAAAATCAGAAAGCGGACAACAATTTGAAAAATGAGTATCAGGCCGCGGACCGTCCGCCCATGGACCGCGGACCGTCCGCAGCATCAGGAAATGGACAGTCCGTTCAGCCTCGCAGACCGTCTGCACACATCAGGGCGCGGACCGTCCGCCGCCCCAGCGCGGACTGTCCGCGACAGGGCAGTAAAGTCGACCAGTGGCCACAGACTTGTCATTTGTGCTCACTCGCTTTTCCTCTCTTGCTCTACACTCGCAAAATACTCTCTTGTGTTGAGTGTGCGCGGACGGTGAAGTGAAGTTGCGTGCGGACAGTCCGACAGCTTTTGGCAACATTTCATCAACATGTCTTCATCACGGTATCTTCAATCTTGTGATTTCATCAAATTTCTTCCCTTTTGAGATTATTTGGGTTTCCTCTCTGATCTGAAATTGAGCAGTGGGTTTCAAAATCTGATTGGTGGGATTGATAGTTCTCCTCAATGTTAATGCTCTGCAAAATTTTGAACTTGTTTGGATGGGTATTCTCTGCAAAATCATCAAATCAAACTTTTGTGGCGGCTAGGGTTCTTTGGAGTTGCCCCTGGTCGGTCGCGGACCGTCCGCCTGGTGGACGCGGACCGTCCGGGCCTCTGGCGCGGACTGTCCGGCCCCCTAGCGCGGACCGTCCGGACCCTGGCAGAGCCTTACAGTTCCATTTTTTTTATAGTGGTGATTGGTATCAATTATTTATCTATGGATGTCTGTCACATTGTTGCAGTGGTTTTGGTGGTCTCCGCAAGAAACTTGCAGGTCGCTTTAAATCCAAGCGCCCTCGTGGAAATGATGATGACTATACACCAACCACTGATTCAGAGGCCCAATCCTCAGCTGGGGGCACTGAATCCATGGATGCTGAAGATTTTCCTCATGTTCATCCCGATTATCCCATTGATACCCAAGGCTGGACTTATCCCAAGCGGAGATTTTCTATGGCTGAGTACTGTTCTAGACGGACTGTGAACCAGTATACTCTGCCATCTGATACAAATATCCAGTTTTTTCACACTCAGCTGCAGTTTGATGTTTTTTGGGGCACCCTGGTGGATACCAATTTTCATAAGCATCAGGTGATTGATTGGTCCTTCTTGCTCGGTCAATCTGTCATGGAGGGTCTGATCCCTAAATTTGAAACATGTGGACTATATCAGTTTATCGCACAGATTTCAATGAAATGGCTGTTAAACAATTTCTGGCTACCTCAGAGATTGATATTGAAGAAGAATCTATCACCTGGATGACTGGCTTCAAGCGCTATTCTGCTTCCTTTGCTGACTTTGCCGCTGCAAACAGTCTGAACTATGGCACCATTTCTGCTGGGCTGGATCTTTATACTGAAGATAATTTTGAGGATTTTGTGCAGTTTTATGAGCCAGCCAGGCTTGGTATACCCAGGAGGTTTGGAGAGACAGCAGGACTCAGACATCATCCTGCTGTAATCAACAAGATTGCCAGAGTCACCATTCTTCCCAAGAGTGGTGATAAGAGTAAAATACGGGATAAGTTCTGGAACATCATCCAGCACATCATGAATGGTGAAGTCATGAATATTGTTCTTTTCATGATGAGGCAGCTTAATGATTTGAAAATGGACAAAAATCAAAAATTAGCATATGCTCCTTACATTATGGCTCTCATCAAATCCAAGACAAGATTTGAGGGCCCATGTGAGATTGTTCACACACCATTCAGGCCTTTCAAGAATGAGACAGGGTTTCTCACCCGGCCACTCACTCCCTTTCCAGATGATGAGGAAGACCCTGGCTATGAGGGTGGAGCAGCTCCTAATGTTGAGGGACAGCAGATGCCTCCTCCTCCACCTCCTCCTCAGCCTCAGCACTATTGGGAGCCTGCTCCAGGATACTTTGATCCTTATTTTCACTCTATGCAGCAAGGGCTTGAGACTCATTGTGCTTGTTGCGAAACACCCATCATGTCCAGGCTGAATAATATGCAACAGAGTTTTCAAGATAATATGGGTGCTCTCTCCAGTCAATTTGACAATCTTTCTACAAATGACAACATGCATGATATAAGTCAGAGGCAGCAGCAGCTTCAGCAGGATTTTAGCCAGTTCTCCTCCCTGTTTGACACCTTCAGCACTCATTATTACAACATGCATCCTCCGCCGAGTGATCAGTGAGGCTTCTCCTTTATGGCAATTGATGCCAAAGGGGGAGAGAAGTGGAAGAGAAGTTGGTGGGGTTATCTGGCGTCTCCTTCAGGGGGAGTTGGTGGTGTTATGTGGACATTAAGACCATGCATATGCATTTTACCTTTTCATGACGCTTGCATTAGTTTATGTCTTATGCATTTGGAACTGGCTTGACCTGTTAACTCTATGTCGTATGTCTGTGGACTATTATCTGTAATATTCTGTGGGATGAACTATGTTTTAGTTCAAAATTACTCTGTGTATGGTTAATCGAGGTGTGATTATAACTGCTGCGCTCACTCTACGGATCATATCTTGTATGCCTCGATAACCATGATTGTAGGAAAGTCTCCATCAAGCTCCAATATATTATGTGTGTTATATCTTCAACTTCAAACAATCCTGCACACACACTTAGGGGGGAGCCTTTCTTACATACTGAGTTTCTTATTGGGATTTATCTATCTCTCGGACAGAACTTCAAATCAAGATAAGTCCTATGAAACTCATCTCCAAGATCTATCTTATACCTTAGGTATGAGAGAGATTTGGAGAAACTAAACTTCTCTTTAATATACTATGTGGTGTTGTCATCAATTACCAAAAAGGGGGAGATTGTGAATCATCTAGGCCCCTTTTGGTAATGTTTTGGTAATTAATGACAGCTACTTGTGGACTAACGATTCTTGGAGAAATAAGAATGCAGGGTTGGACCACATATAACAGGAAATGTTGAAAAGTCATACGCATTGGTTGTGGATCAGATGAAGGAAAAGGTATAATATAGGTTTTACTTCTGCCGGTCTTGAGGAGTTTAGAGAAGATACCTGACCGGATTAGTAGGCTAGATAGCCGTACTATTAAGAGGGGTCAATGACTCAGTTCTGTGTAAAACTTAGTGCCTCATAGAGCATCAAGTAGTTGCATTTGCATGAGGACTAACTGCGCTTCTCATTTCGTGAGTTAAAAGTTCATTCAAAAAACATGCTTGAAAATTGCAAGGTCATGGTCGCGCGGACTGTCCGGCCCTTTGGGGCGGACCGTCCGCGATCCTCCAGAGAGGTCCGAAGTCTGACCGTTTGTGTGGACACTTTGTTCTATTGCACTGCGGACCGTCCGGGCCTTAGGGCCGGACCGTCCGCAGTCATGACCAAAGTAGGGTGGCTTCGGGCCTGTCCCTGAATTATAGGCGGACGGTCCGCCTGTAAGGGGCGGACGGTCCGCAAGTGTAAAACTCGTTTTTGAACAGGGACTGTGTGTTTTTATAGATTTGTACTACGGACTGTCCGGGGGGCCAGTCCGGACAGTACAGTCTCAGGTCGCGGACGGTCCGGGATTTATAGCCGGACGGTCCGCGTGTGTTAACCTCTTTTGATCCGAGACTCGGGTGTTTCATTCTGCCAGGTCGCGGACGGTCCGGCCTTGAAGGGCGGACTGTCCGGACCCACCTTTTGAGTCACCTCTGACATGTTTTCAAACGGTCTTTATAGCCGTTATATGTACGGCGGACCGTCCGGCCCTAGGGCGCGGACGGTCCGCGTGTGCGCAGAACTGCCACCTTTTGCACATAACGGTTGGTTTTTGTTGGAGGGGTATAAATAGAAGGGTAGCTCGTGTGAGAGATCTCTCTTGGCCATTCCTTGCACACATTGAGCTCATTTGTGATCCTCCAACTCACTCTCTCACACTCTTTGCTTGAGATTGCATTCTAGTGAGAGATTGAGGGTTCCTAGTGCATTTGCATCATTTGGTGATTCTTGAGGCACTAGGTGGTACTCCGAGCAAGCGTCGTTGGCTTGTTACTCTTGGAGGTTGCCGCCTCCTAGACGGCTCGGGTGATTGTCTCCGTCGAGCTCTCCAAGAAGATTGTGGAGAAGCCGCGGTGTGGATTGTGAGGGGTTCGCGCCTACCTCGCCGGAGCGGCAAAGGTGACATTAGTGGAATCGAGGTATTGAGTGACTTCTTGTCCACTTGGCTCAAAGATCAAGTCGTGTCTTGATAGAGGAGCAAGTGAGAGCTTGAAGTCCACCTCAACGTGGATTAGGGGTGATCGGCAAATCACCGATACCACGGGATAAATTTCGTGTCTATTCCTTCTAGCATTACTTATTGCCTTGCAATTGATTAGTGTTTTGCTTGTTGTTCTTCAAGTATCCAATCTCCGTAATTGTCTTTCATACATTGTTTACTTATTGACACTAGATAATTTATTCCTCTTGTTGTATTGATTAAATTTATTTAGTATTGTTGTTTTTAGTCAAAACCGTCTATTCACCCCCCTCTAGCCGGTGTCCTAGATCCTACAACCACCACACAAGGAATATGCAACCGCCCCGCGGTTATGTGCCCCTTCATTTTCGCCGCAACCAGCAGTCAGGAAGATGAACCGACGCACGAGGAGCGTGCAACCGCCCCGCCATTATACGCCCCTTCATCTTCGCAGAAACCAGCGGCCACGAAGGCGAACCGCCACGCAGGAAGCGTAAAACCACCCCGTGGCTGTGCGCCCCCTCACGCTGCAACCGGCGGTCCAACATGGGGGCCCAGGCCCACATGTAATGCAACCGGCACGCCGGTTACTGGGTGCGGAAAATCGCACCGTCGCTCGCGCCAATGCCACGTCTCCTCGGGGCCGTCGCGGAAGACTGAAAAGATAAGTTTTCAGAACCAGTGCAGCGACTCGAGGCACCCCGCACATGGCCCATCAGTGACATTAAGTACGAAGGTCACGGGCCAGTCAACCGTGGAAGCAGGTGTGGCAGTCAGCGTGACCATAGGCGGGCCGACAGTAATTGCATCAACAGGCGTGCAGGAGCAGCAGGCCAATCACCAATCAGACTCTGGCCCCACCTGCAGGCTCGCATCCTCCCCTGAGGCGGGCCCGAAGGCCACTGTCGGTACCCTAGATAAGGGGTACCCTCTACTACAGTATAAAGGCGCTGTACACGTACGACGTCTCCTGGCCGCACGAAGAACGGCACCCGACTCCACCGCATGGGCAGGTCTAGGAGCACCGTGCGGCAAGGGAAGATGACGCACCCCAGGATGCATCATTGGGTCCGGACTTCCACGGAGGAATACCGGACCCCTGTACGCACAACCCGGATCCTCTATTACGATCCGGGGCTCCCAAGAAGACATGCCGGGTCCCTCGGATGGGCCCTAGGTCCCTCCGAGTGAGGTCCGGACCTCAGCAAAGACCCATGACAGAGGAAAACCTGGAATAAGTAAGGGTCCGGTGCTGCCACGTGTCCAGGCCTTACCCTGCGTGCTCGCGCTACCCGCGAAGGTGGAGGCACGCTGCTGCCGCGTGACTTGTGGTCCATGACATAAGCCAACGGGCGGGGCCTGACGTAAGGGCTCTAAAGCCAAGAGGTCTCTGCATTTATTGCAGAAAGGACGCGCCGCCTGCCACCATGCTGACAGACGATGTGCCCTCTCGGCATTTAATGCGTCCAGTCCTCTCCGCTGGCAGACGGCGTCAGGGTCATCCTGCAGACGGCGCACCTGTCCAGTCTGTTGTCAAACAGTGCGCCCGTGCCATGCAGCGCACTGTGCTCACCATCCCTTGTGCGAGAAGCTTCCCCTGCACGCCAAGACTATACAAGATCTCGGGTGTTAGGGCGCAAGAAGATTGCTCCAGCAGGAGATATCAGTGGCTACATCCGCTATGTTCCTGGGCCCACATATCGGGGCTTAGCACTCTTGTACATGCCCCCCTTTAGCTATAAAAGGGGAGGCATGCGACGTTACAGAGGACAGGCTCACTTAGACCCAAGTGATTCTAGACAACTCAAACTCTCAAGCAATACATCACACAGTGGAGTAGGGTATTACACTCTGGCGGCCCGAACCACTCTAAATCCTTGTGTGTTCTTGTGTTCTTCACATTTTTGAACTAACGAGCAAAACACTTAGGTCCCTCCTCATCTTAGGATTTAGGGCGAGTGAACTCCGCCACCCGGCTGGAGATTTCCTCTCCGGCACATTCCGTATGCACATCTCTCAGCGGTGTTTGCCATACCGGTTCAATAAGGTTTCTAAAAGCTGCAAAGATAAATTCATTTGATGTTCATCACATTGATCACATCAAACACATTGATCAAATTCAAAGCATCACTTTCATCACGTTCACTATCATCACATTGATTGACGTCTCTTAACATTAACAAAATCAACTACTAAATATCTAACTACAATTATAACTAAACTAAATTAATAACTAACTACCAAACTAGAGAAATTTGCTACCGAATTTACTAGCTAAATAATAATTTACCAAACTAGATAGTTTTGCTAAATTTCTAACTAATTTACTAACTAAATTACCTCGTGCAGCTCGATGGTCGGCGGCGGCAGTGGTCGACGATGACGTGGCCATGGGGAGCCGAGCCAGCCGCGACGTGGATGGCGGTTGGCGGAGGCGATGCAGCGAGGGAGCAGGCCGACGCGGGCATGGTGTGGCCACGACAAGGCACGACTAGGGAGAGGACGGTGACGACGAGACACGACGACGGAGAGGGGCGGCGACGGCGAGCCAGGCAAGCAGGCGGCCGGGATGGAGAATGTGGGAGGGGGAAAATAAAATTGCACATGGGTTTGTATTAAAGGGGTCGACACCAAGATCTATAGCGCCTACCTCTCTGCTATAGATCTTGGTGTCTACCCTTGGCCACGTCAGCAGCCACAAGCGCACCACATCAACGCCACGTGGATTGAGTGGAATTCCGGCAGTGCATATGGATTGAGTGAGATTAAATGATTTTCAATCTCGGATAAGTCAAAAAAAATTTATAATTTTATTAATCATATTTAATCCACATGAGATAGAAATTACCAAACAAGGTATAAACGTCTAGAATGATGGAAGTGGTTTGGACTGCAATCCCGGTCGATCCCTGACGAACACCGAACATAGCGCTAGGCGCTAGCGGCCTAGTGTGCGTCATTAAAATTGGTGACAGTGATTGGTGTCGTCCCTTTGTCTCCATGTGGCAGACTGGTAGGCATGATATTGTTAGAATACCTTCGCCACATAGGGTAGATAACCTTCTTTTTTTTGTGCTAAATTCCATGATTTTTCAAGATCGTTTGTTCTTTTTCTGCAGATTGAAATCTGGAAAATCAGGCCGGCTTAAATTAGCCAAGTTAAAAAGTAGGCTAAGTAGGTTTTCTTGATCTGCCAAGTCGTCTTTGTCCTTTAACCCGGCCACAGATTTCTGTAAAAAATAGGTTTTTGGCAGTTCTTTGCTAATTTGACTTGTGCATCTTTCTAATTTTGTTCCTAAGGTTAGTAAACGTTGTGACTTGGTGAAATTAGAAGAGATGTTTGGTTAACCTTTACGACAACATAGACTAAGAGGGTGTTTGGATAGAGGGACTAAAGATTAGTCTCTAGTTTTTAGTCTCATTTAGTCCCTTTTTTGCCAAACACTAGGACTAAAATATGGACTAAAATGATTTAGTATTTAGTCCTTCACATATGTGCTAAAAGAGACTAAACCATATTAATTCCACATTTACCCCTCATTTAGTTCAATTGTACTAATAGCAGGGGAATGTTAAATGTCATTTTTGTCTTCTTATGAGTCATTTAGTATATTCTTACTATTTTTAGCCTCTAGAACCAAACA
Source organism: Zea mays (assembly GCF_902167145.1). Lineage (NCBI taxonomy): Eukaryota > Viridiplantae > Streptophyta > Magnoliopsida > Poales > Poaceae > Zea > Zea mays. Next base: position 180,466,163 of record NC_050097.1, on the reverse strand, counting down.
TGTTAGAGACTAAACTTTAGTCTCCTAACTAAACTTTAGTCCCTAGACTAAGGGCCCCTTTGGCAGGGCTCTGGCTTCTCCAAAAACGGCTTTGGCTCTGGCTCACGAGGTGAAGCCACTTCTTTAGATGAGCCAAAGCCATTCTGAAAAATCATTTGGCAAAACGGTTTATAGGTTGTTTTTTAGAAAGACCCTTGTATAGTTTATCTCTCCTGTACGTGGCTAGGGATTGAGGGCAGGACCCAAAAAAATAATTTGGATTGGTGGGAGGGCTATTGTGCAAAAATGACGTGAGCTGAAGCCGGGTGAGCCACTTTTTTTGGCTCATGCCCTCTAGTTCATTTTGGAAAAGCACTTCACTGGTGAAGCCATTTAAAAAAGAGGTGTTTGGCACAACTTTTGCATGAGCCAGAGCCGAAACTGAAAAATAAGCCCTACCAAAGGGCCCTAAAGAAACCAAACATGGCCTAAATATCAATCGTGTGCTCGTTGAGAAATATTTTAACTTTAGGATGACATAGACTGCATATCAATCATGTGCTCGGTGAGAAATATTTAAGGCCGCCATTCATCCACTCAGATCGTCTGTTCGGCCGTTCAATGAATTATAAAGCCTGCTGGTCATGAAGGTGACGACAGAAACATTTTGGTCTCTTTTGGGGACACAAATGAACTAGTACATCGGAAGCAAAACAGAGTCATTACTATCAACTTGAAACTAAAACTGAATCTCGAAGAAAAGGGTATTGTAATATAAGGATGGGGGGCCATCATAACCATTTTGGCAGATCGAGTTACTTATATATTATCCTATTTTCTTATGCCTTTATCTGGCGCTAACTGCCATTGATTCTGTCCATGAATAAGGTGAGGTTCCTCTTGGCAGCACGCATTGCCTCACCCGCCGTGACTGTTTCTCGCAACGCATTCACCTTCCGCTGCAGACGCCGTCCATCGTCGCCTTCCATGACTCTCTCGATGCAGTCTTTCACATCACCCTGTCCACTGGTGGCCAGCTCCACCCCGACCTTCCACACGTTAACAACGTAGGCGCAGTTGACGAAATGGTCTGCGGAGACAGGGTAGCAGATCATGCGGACCCCTTGCCGCACAGCTTCCAGCACCGAGTTCCAGCCGCAGTGCGTGACGTAGCAGCCCAGTGCCTCGTGTTTCAGAACGTCCTCCTGCGGCGCCCACGAGACGATCTTGCCGCGGCCGGAAACCTTCTCTGCGTAGCCGTCCGGGAGGCCAGCTCGCCACGACGGGTGGCTCTTGAGAACCCAGAGGAACGGCCGGCCAGACGCCTCCAGGCCACGCGCGAAGCCCCTTATCCTGTCAGGCTGGATCGGCGCAGCCCAGCTCCCGAACGACACGTATATCACCGACCCGGGGCTCTGCTTGTCTAGCCAGTCCATGCAGGTTTTGTCAGGCTGCCACATGGTGGCCGTCTTCTTTGAGGCGTCGGCGTTGAACAGCAAGGGCCCAACGTGGAGCATTATTTGCTGCTGGTCCTGCGGCAGATATTCGTAGTCGTACTGCTGCTGGTCGTCAGGTGAGTCGCCGCCGGCGCCGCCTTCCTTGGAGATGGAGTTGACAAGGATGCAGCGCAGGCTCTTCGCACGGTCCAGTGCCTGGAGCCAGAAGGAGATCCTTGATTTCTGGGGAAGCGCGCTGTCGAGGAGCCATGGAAGATCTTTGAATCTCAGCTTTAACTTCGCCGGCAATATGTTGAGATCTCCAATGTTCTTGGTTCCGTCTGCTGGCAGCAGGGTACCTAATCCGTTTAGTTTGCGTTAGCACAACACAAGCTTGTATTAATGAATATACTCCAGCATATATACATGCATGACCATTCTCACGAGAAGAATGCTCTAGGAATACCGGATTCCGAGACGAAGCCCTTGGCGATAAGCTCCGGGATGACCGCCACGGTACGGTACGTGGCCACCATCCCGACCCAGAAGCCGACGACGGGCAGGCCGAACCGCGCGGCCACGGGTATCGCCCACGACGCAAGGAGGTCGACAACCAGGCACGAGACGCGGCGGCCGGCACCTACGCCGCGCCGTGCAGACTGCAGCATGCCCTCCAGCTGGGCTGGCATGCGGTGCTCCATGGCGTGCAGGAACATAGCGGGTCCGGGGGGCTCGTCGCTGCCGTCTTCGTCCGCTACTCCGCAGGGTATGGACACGAGGGCCACCCCGGCGGCGGAGTACTGGCCCATGCGGCGGTGGATGAAGTCGGGCACGGCGACGGTAGCCGAGATGCTGCCGTGCCCGCGGTCCACGATGGCGCGCGCCAGGTGCAGCATCGGGGTGACATGGCCCTGCGCTGGGAACGGCACGACAACGATCTGCGTGAGCTCCGCAGCCATGCCGCCGTGCTCTGTGGTCGTGGGCCTTATGCGGTTTCTCTCAAGAAAGAGGGCAGGATTTAAATACCTACGAGGCCGTGGATTGGATTTTATATGTCTCGTATTTTCGCTTCGTCGTATGAATGACCAAAGTGTCTAGAGATATTTTATTATAATGTAATGTCAATAAAATAATGAAAGAGATAGCATGAATAGATAGAGATATGTTATCAAGATATTGCACCAAGCGCCAGATAGGCAATGTGATTTTATCATCGTTCTATCTATCTATCTACACTATCGATATATTTATACAATATTAGCATATGATCTGTGCTAACACTACGATTCTAGAGAGAAAGCAGAGGTCGATGGTGACGACGGCACGACTAAAGGGAAGAAGAGCGAGTGAGAGGAGAGGCTAGGGGTATCGGGGTCGCAGGCCGGGAGAGGAAAGGAGCAGAAGGATGATCCAAAACAATATTATTCATTGAATTTAAGTGAGTAAGAGAAATAGTTATCCAGCGATCTGAACCGTTGATTTTGATGATGTGTAAAATTTGGATGCAATTTGTTTGGATGTGGAGTGATTTGGTTGAGTGTGTTTGACAAAGTTTAAACTAGTGAATTATATAGTGGTATAGATGATTGTATCAAAATCTATCTATCTGCCTAACTATATCAAATATTAAATATTAAATAGTGAAAAATTATTTCTTCCATCTCTTACATAATCTATCTATCTATATATCTACATCTAATATATATACTAATATTATATTAAAGATAGAAAAATTCTTCCGTCTCTCACCGTCCTTCTTTCGGACCGTCTGTCCATTACTATTCTTCCTTCTCGGTCCGGCATCTTCCATTTATTTTTCTCGTTTGGAGTTTAGAGCTATACAATGACACATGTCATGGTTTGACCATCTGGCACACGGCGCACAAGTGGCCATATGTGGGCCATGTGGCTTGTTTTTATGGGCCTTGATTTTTTTTAGTTTAGGTTGGGCCAAGTCCAGTTTGATCCATGAAAAATAACTACCTCATTATTATTGACATGATCAGTGTACAATATATTTGTTGGCGTTTCGACCCCGGGGGTCCCTGGACCGACGAGTAAATTGTCGCTGCGTGCCCCAGCCCAGATGGGTTGGCACAAGATGGAACACAAAGGGGGAAAACCACGGCTTTGTGTTATCCTGCGCCAGAGTGGGTGCGCTTGCAGTAGAGGTTACAAGCGTTCGCGAGGGAGAGAGGGAGTCCCGCGCGACCACCCTCCCGTACGAGGGCCCTGGCCCTTCCTTTTATAGATGCAAGGAGAGGGTCCAGGTGTACAATGGGGGTGTAGAAATATGCTAACGTGTCCGGCAGAGAGGAGCCAGAGCCCTATGTACATGCCAACGTGGTTGTCGGAGAGGTGCTAGAGTCCTGTGTACGCGGTGTCGTGGCCGTCGGAGGAGCGTTTGAGCCCTGTAGAAGCACAGCTGTCGGGGCTGCTGGGAGCTTGCTGACGTCTCCTTGCTTCCGTAAGGGGCTGAGAACACCCGTCGTCATGGACGCACGCGGGGAGCCATCATTACTTGTTACCGGGGCGAGCCTGGATGGGACGCCGGTCTTGTTCCCCCGTAGCCTGAGCTAGCTAGGGGTAGGGTAATGATGTACCCCCTGCGGCGTGGTCGGTCCGAGCTCAAGGTCGGGCGAGGCGGAGACTCCTCCTGAGGCCGAGGCTGGGGTCGGGCGAGGACGCGATTCCTCCCGAGGTCGAGGTTGAGGCCGAGCCCTGGGGTCGGGCAAGGCGGAGACCACCTTCCGAGGCCGAAGCGGGGGCCAAGCCCTGGGGTCGGGCGAGGTGGAGACTTCCTCCCGAGGCCGAGGCCCAAGGTCGGGCGAGGTGGAGCTTCCTGTTGCGCCTGAGGCTAGACTCAGCTGCTGTCAGCCTCACCCTGGCGGGTGGCACAGCAGTCGGAGAGGGGCGAGCGGCGCTGTTTTCCTGTCAGGTCAGTCAGTGGGAGGGCGAAGTGACTGCGGTGACTTCGACCTTGCCGACTGAGGCACGCGTGTCAGGATAAGGCGTCAGGTGATCCTTGCATTGAATGCGCCTGCGATACAGTCGGTTGGTGAGGCGATTTGGCCAAGGTTGCTTCACTACGAAGCCTGCCCGAGCTGGGCTTCGGGCGAGTCGAGGGTGCGCCCGTTGCTTGAGAAGGCCCTCGGGCGAGGCGTGAATTCGCCTGGGACTACAATTCCTGCCCGAGGCTGGGCTCGGGCGAGGCGAGACCGTGTCCCTTGAGTAGACGAAGCCTTGACCTGAATTGCGCCCATCAGTCTCTGTGGTTTGTGCTGATGGTTATTACCAGCCGAGTTTAGGAGTGTTGGGGGTACCCCTAATTATGGTACCTGACAGTAGCCCCTGAGCCTCAAAGGGAGTGTTGGTACTCGCTTGGAGGCTTTGTCGCACTTTTTTGCAAGGGGACCGGCCTTTCTCGGTTATATTTTGTTCCGGTGGGTGCGCGCGAGCGCACCCGCCGGGTGTAGCCCCCGAGGCCTCGGAGGAGTGGTTTGACTCCTCCGAGGTCTTAACGCCTTTCGTGATGCCTTGGCCGGTCTGGTTGTTCCCTCGTGCGATCTGATCGTAGTCCGGGTGCATGGTCAGGTTCCGATTTTTCAGGCTGGTATGTTGACGCTGTCAACGGTTTGGCCGGAGCTGGGTTTGCGAGAGCATCCCCCGAGCCTCTGCACAGAGCAAGAGGACGGTCAAGGACTGACTCGACTTTTATCATACGCCCCTTCGTCCCCTTTCCGCAAGGAGGGGGGAAGCGCCATGTTGCCCTCGGAGGGCGCCGAACATGGTGTCTCCAGTGAGTTGCTAACGGGTGATCCGAGTGGACGCCCATGCCCCATTCGATAAGGGTCGGCTAGTGGCCCAGAGGCGCGCTCCAAAAGTACCTGCAGGTGATTTGCCGGACCCGGTCCCGTTCGATAGGGTCCGAGGGCTCGATGCCTCCCTCTGATGGGATTCCGTTACAAAATCGCTCCCGCTGGTCTCGGAAATCTCCTAGGGTACCTGGGGAGTGTAGCCCGAGCCTCGGCCATGTATCGGACGTACCCAGAGTCATCCCTCGCTCTACGTGCTCTGGGCGACTGTCGAACCCTTCGGAGGGGCCAGCCTTCGAACCCCTGATCAGTAGTGGGCGCGGAGCCCGAGTGCTCTGAGGCGGCTGTCGAACCCTTCCGAGGGGCCAGCCTTCGAACCTCTGATCAGTAATGAGCCTGAAGCCCGGGTGCTCTGGGGCGGCTATCGAACCCTTCCGAGGGGCCAGCCTTCGAACCCCTGATCAGTAGGAGGGCTCGGGGCCCGCTTCCTTCGTGGAGAAGAATCCTTTCGAAATATCCCCTTTCCCGGTCCCTGTAGCAAGAGAGAGAAAGGGAAGAGGAAAAGGATACGAAATTAAACGGTGTGGTGCACCTTTTTTGACGCTGTCATCATGGCGGAGATGAAACGACGCCCGCTTCGCCTGCCAAAGGTGTCGCTTGCCCTGCCGCGAAGTTAATGCGACGGGACGGGTGGTTCGCGGGGCTGCCGTTGCGTGCGCGAGTCGTTCGAGGGACGGAACACGGGCGCGTCGTCTTCACGCCGTGGGAGAGGGCTCCCCTGCTGCTCCAGGAGGGGACGTGAGCCTGCAGACGACTTGACTGCTGCTTCCGCTCGCCTACTGCCGCCATTACTGCCGGCCCTGTTTTGGCCATATCGGCCGTCGCGCCTCCTCCCGCGGCTGACTGACCCGTGACCGATGTGCTCGGTTGGCATTGTTGGGCCATGCGCGGGGTTGCCTCGAGTCACGGCACTGGTTCCGCAGTCGAGAAGGCGCGGCATTGGCGCAAGTGGCGGTGCAGTTTCTCGCACGTAGTGACCGACGCGCCGGTTACATGACGTGTGGGCCTGGGCCTCCATGCTGGATGCGTTGAAGTCGAAGGGGCGCGTCCCCGTGGTGCGGTTGCACGCCACCTGCATGGCGGTCCGCCCTTTCAACCGTTGGTTTCGGCGAGGATGAAGGAGTGCTTGCAACCGCGAGGCGGTTACACGCTCCGCGCGCGGCGGTTTGGCTTCTTCTGTTCCGGACCAGCTTGCATGACGTGTGGGACCCAACCCCCGTGTCGTAGGGGGAGGACCCTGGAGCACGTCAGTGAAGACTTAGTCCGTGACGCCTGAGAACGCGAGTGGGGAGAGCCGCCTTTAAAAAGGGATCGACCCCCCGGGCGGTAGCCATGCCTTCACACTCCCATCATGCATCGCATCCCTCCACCTTCCGAGCCCCCGAATGGGGAGCGCCCGCGTTGCCTTCGCCTTGTTGTTGGAGGAGCGCAACCTTATGAAGGTGGGCACCCTTCAGCCATCGCTCGGCTTCAAGGATTTTTCATCAGGCAGCCCGGCTGCATTCCCTCACCGATGGTCACCCAGGATGGTGACCACCAGTTCGATGGTGGGGAGAAGCAAGCCGGGCTATGGCCTCTGCCTCGCCCTCAGCTTCAAGGATCTTCAATATCCTTGCTGTGGCAGGGGGCGAGCTAAGCCGGAGCTCTACCTCCCGTATGGGCCAGCGGGCCACCTCTTCCTTCAGCATTCAGGGGAGAGGGCACTCACCAGCCTAGCGGAGGGGGCGGACTTTGACAATGCGGGGCCGGTCGGCCGCAAGCGTCGTCAGCTCCAGCACACCTGGCTCGCTGGTTCAGCTGGCTCTGGCGCAGCTTCAGGTGCCACCTCCCACCGCTGGGGCGGAGTATGGTTGTCTGCCCGCCGTACGGGTGGCTGTTGCGCCGTGCGCACCGGGGGACCGTCCAAGACGTCGCACGCCGCTAGGGCGGCGTTCATGTTCTTAGATTGTCTTGTCCTCACTCCGGCACGACGCCTCCGCGCGGAGGTCGGTGCCTGCCCGTCCGCGAGGACTTGAGTGGGGATCTGTCGGTGCAAGCTGGGGCGGCCGCCATTTCGTTGGCGTAGCGCCGGCGTGCAGGTGGCCGCTGTCGGTGCGGAGGTGGTGGTCGCCCGAGGCGGTTTCTCCGCCGACGAGATCGTTGGAGCCACCCGCGGATAGACCTCCGGCTCTTTGGCTTTGATAGCTTGTCCTCGCCCCTCGGGTGAGGACGTGGGCGAGGGCCTTGTCGTAGCAGCGTCTGCCCTGAGGTCATTGCTGCTGTTGTTTAGCCGCCCGGAGCGGAGGTCGTTGTCGCTGCTGCTGCAGCGGTCGGCGGCTAGCCACCCAGAGTTTGTCGTCCTGCAGGCCCTCCGATGTGGAGGTTGTTCAAACCCGCGGGAGTGGAACCGGAGTTCCGTTTGTAATGGCACCTCGAGTGCCGGTGTTTGTTCATTGTGGCTGTCGAGGCCTGAACATCTAGGTATTTGAGTGTAATACCGTGTTTCTTCCTCATTTCGAGCACTAGGACTCGCCTGTCGGCTAGCTGAACCGCTTAACCGAGTGTGAGTTGCCCTGTGCGGAAGGTGACGAGTGAGGTATCCATATCCCGGAAGCATAGGAGTCCCTCGGCTCGGTCGGCCTTGCCACCCAAGGCTTCTCTTGCTTAGTTATAGAACCCTCGGCTGCTCTACGATGAGCCGGAGCCGGAGGCAGCGGTGTCAGCGTGGACAGAGGCGGAGTCGGCTCGAGGAGAAGCTTCGTTGGCCCGGGAGCACGTGGCCTCCCTGGCCGAGGAGGTGCAGCAGCGGCGGCTGGAGCTTGGCCAGGTCGTCCGCTGGCGGGACCAACCCCGGAGTCAGGCTGCCGAGGCCATGAGCCGGGCTGATGTCCTCGGGGGACAGCTGGCTGAAGCTACGGAGCGGCCGGTCGAGGTGTTTGCCCGGGCCGGGACCCTTACAAGGACCTTGGCTATGATGGCCCGAGCTTGGTGCCGGCCTCCTCCTTCGAGGTGGAGATCCTTCCGCCCGCGTCGCTGTCCGAGGCCGGGCCAGATTCCGCCAAAGGTGGAGACGACGCCGAGGGTGCTGCTGCGCCCTCTATTGATGTCTGAACCTGCAGGGAGAGTTTGTCTGTAGTGTGCGTATATTTTTTCACGGCCGCAAGGCCCAAACATATCATTGTCGTGTTGTAAAGCCGCGTTTCCTTTCCTCTTGTTTCGAGTATCAGGACTTGTTCGTCGGTAGCAGAATCGTTTATCCGAGCGAGAGTTACTTTTCACGGAAGGTGATGAGTGAGGTATCCGTATCCCGGAGGCGTAGGAGTCCCTCGGCTCGGTCGGCCTCACCGCTTACGTGCACTCTTACTCGTTCGTAGGATTCTGTTATCGATATAGTCGAGAAGGCACAAAAATCGTTCTAGCAGAAAAGTTTTCGAGCGTTAAGACTTGTTCGGTCAGCAGAATCGCTTATCCGAGCGTGAGTTACTTATTGCAGAAGGTGATGAGTGAGGTATTCGTATCCCGGAGGCGTAGGAGTCCCTTGGCTCGGTCGGCCTTGCCGCTTACGTGTACTCCGTCGTTTTCAGGATCCCGCTATCGTAGCAGTCGAAAAAGCGCGAAAGATGTTCTGGCAGAAAGACTTTTTCCGAGGAAAATTTTGACGACGCAGAGGGGTTCCCCCCTTCTAGCCCCCGAGGGAGGGTCGGGCTTTGCCGAGGCAAGGCTGACCCTTCCTTGACGGTTAGACTTTATTTGTGTATGTATAGAAAACGAGGTATATGAACGACTTGAAAACATCTTAAGGGTAAAAGCGACGTAGCTGTCGGATGTTCCAAGCGTTGTTGTAGACCTCGCCTTGATTGTTGGCCAGCTTGTATGTTCCGGGCTTCAAAATCTTGGCGATGATGAATGGCCCCTCCCAGGGAGGAGTAAGCTTGTGGCGCCCTCGGGCGTCTTGCCGCAGCCGAAGCACCAAGTCTCCTACTTGGAGGTCTCGAGGCCGAACCCCTCGGGCGTGGTAGCGTCGCAGAGACTGCTGATATCGCGCCGAGTGTAGCAAGGCCACATCCTGAGCTTCTTCCAGCTGGTCCAGCGAGTCTTCTCGGCTGGTCTGGTTGCTTTGGTCGTTGTACGCCCTTGTCCTCGGGGAACCGTATTCTAAGTCTGTGGGCAAGACAGCCTCGGCCCCATAGACTAGAAAGAACGGTGAGAAACCCGTGGCCCGGCTTGGCTTCGTCCTTAGACTCCAGACCACCGAGGGTAGTTCCTTCATCCACCGCTTGCCGAACTTGTTGAGGTCGTTGTAGATCCTCGGCTTAAGTCCCTGCAGAATCATGCTGTTGGCACGCTCCACCTGCCCATTTGTCATGGGGTGAGCCACGGCGGCCCAGTCCACCCGGATGTGGTGGTCCTCGCAGAAGTCCAGGAACTTCTTGCCAGTAAACTGGGTGCCATTGTCAGTGATGATGGAGTTCGGAACCCCGAAGCGATGGATGATGTTGGTGAAGAACGTCACCGCCTGCTCGGACCTAATGCTGGTTAGGGGTCGGACCTCGATCCACTTGGAGAATTTGTCGATGGCGACCAGCAGGTGCGAGAAGCCCCCGGGTGCCTTCTGCAAGGGACCGACGAGGTCCAGACCCCACACAGTAAACGTCCAAGTGATGGGTATTGTCTGCAGGGCCTGAGCGGGCAGGTGCGTCTGTCTCGCGTAGAATTGACACCCCTGGCAGGAGCGTACAATCCTAGTGGCGTCGACCACCGCGGTTGGCCAGTAGAAGCCTTGTCGGAAGGCGTTCCCGACGAGGGCTCGAGGTGCTGCATGGTGACCGCAAGCCCCCGAGTGTATCTCTTGCAATAGCTCCTGCCCTTCGGCGATGGATATGCATCGTTGGAGAATGCCTGAGGGGCTGCGGTGGTAGAGCTCCTTTTCATCACCCAGTAAGACGAACGACTTGGCGCGCCGCGCCAGTCGCCGAGCTTCGACTTTGTCAAGGGGGAGCTCTCCTCGGTGGAGATATTGCAGGTACGGGGTCTGCCAGTTTCGATTAGGCGTGACCCCATTCCGCTCTCCCTCGACACGCATTGCCTCACCCTCGGCGGCCGAGGGTACCTCGGGCTGGGCTGAGGCCTCCTCGTGCTGGGCTGAGGCTTCCCCGGGCTCGGGCATGTCGTCGGTCTTGACGGAGGGTTGATGTATGTCTCTGGAGAAGACATCTGGGGGAACCGTTGTTCGCCCCGAGGCTATCTTAGCCAGCTCATCCGCAGTCTCGTTGTACTGTCGGGCGACGTGGTTGAGCTCGAGTCCGTAGAACTTGTCTTCCAGGCGCCGAACCTCGTCGCAGTAGGCCTCCATCTTCCGGTCGCGGTAGTGGGAGTTCTTCATGACTTGGTCAATGACAAGTTGCGAGTCGCCACGAGCGTCGAGGCGCCGAACCCCTAGCTCGATGGCGATGCGCAACCCGTTAACCAAAGCCTCGTACTCGGCCACGTTGTTTGATGTCGGGAAATGGAGGCGCAGCACGTAGCGGAGGTGCTTCCCGAGGGGTGAGATGAAGAGCAGGCATGCACCTGCTTCTGTTTTCATCAGCGACCCATCGAAGTACATGGTCCAGAGTTCCGGTTGGATCGAAGCTGTTGGTAGCTGGGTGTCGACCCATTTCAGCCACGAAGTCTGCCAAGACTTGGGACTTGATGGCCTTCCGAGGAGCAAACGAGATTGTCTCGCCCATGATCTCCACCGCCCACTTTGCTATCCTACCCGAGGCCTCTCGGCATTGGATGATCTCCCCCAGGGGGAAGGATGACACCACAGTCACCGGATGAGACTTGAAGTAGTGTCGCAACTTTCGCCGCGTCAGAATTACTGCGTACAGTAGCTTCTGAATTTGCGGGTAGCAGATCTTAGTCTCGGACAGCACTTCACTGATGAAGTAGACCGGCCTTAGGACGAGCAGTGCATGCCCTTCTTCCCGTCTCTCGACTACGATCGCGGCGCTGACCACCTGAGTGGTTGCGGCTACGTAGATCAAGAGGGCTTCTCCTGCAGCGGGGGGCACCAAGATGGGCGCACTTGTAAGGAGTGCCTTTAAGTTTTCGAGGGCTTCCTCGGCCTCGGGGGTCCAAGAGAAGCGCTCGGTCTTCCTTAAGAGGCGATACAAGGGTAGGCCTCTTTCGCCGAGGCGCGAGATGAAACGGCTCAGAGCTGCAAGGCATCCCATGACCCTTTGTACTCCTTTCAAGTCCTCGATAGGCCCCATGTTGGTGATGGCCGCGATTTTCTCCGGGTTGGCCTCGATGCCCCGCTCGAAGATGATGAACCCCAGGAGCATGCCTCGGGGGACTCCGAAGACACATTTCTCGGGGTTGAGTTTCACGCCCTTCGCCCTCAGACACTTGAATGTCGTTTCAAGGTCAGAGAGGAGGTTGGAGGCTTTTCTCGTCTTGACTACGATGTCATTGACGTAAGCCTCGACCATTCGGCCGATGTGCTCTCCGAACACGTGGTTCATGCACCTTTGGTATGTCGCACCTGCATTCCTCAAACCAAATGGCATAGTAATATAGCAGTACATGCCAAAAGGTGTGATGAAAGAAGTCGCGAGTTGGTCAGACTCTTTCATCTTGATTTGGTGATACCCTGAGTAGGCGTCGAGGAATGACAGGGTTTCGCACCCAGCAGTGGAATCCACGATTTGATTGATGCGAGGCAGAGGGTAGGGAACCTTCGGACATGCTTTATTTAGACCAGTGTAGTCTACACATATCCTCCATTTCCCACCTTTCTTTTTCACAAGCACAGGGTTGGCTAACCATTCGGGATGGAATACCTCTTTGATGAACCCCACAGCCATCAGCTTGTGGATCTCCTCGCCTATGGCTCTGCGCTTTTCTTCGTCAAAACGGCGCAGATGCTGCTTCACAGGTCGGGCTCCAGCTCGGATATCCAGCGAGTGCTCGACGACATCCCTCGGTATTCCAGGCATGTCCGAGGGACTCCACGCAAAAACCTCGGCGTTCGCGCGGAGAAAGTCGACGAGCACTGCTTTCTATTTGGGGTCGAGCTTGGAGCCGATCCGAACTTGCTTGGAGGCGTCGTTGCTGGGGTCGAGAGGGACGGACTTAACCGCCTCTGCTGGCTCAAAGTTGTCGGCGTGGCGCTTCGCATCTGGCACCTCCTTGGAGAGGCACTCCAGGTCGGCGATGAGGGCCTCGGACTCGGCGAGGGCCTCAGCGTACTCCACACACTCCACGTCGCATTCGTACGCGTGTCGGTATGTGGATCCGACGGTGATGACCCCGTTGGGGCCCGGCATATTGAGCTTGAGGTAGGTGTAGTTGGGGACGAACATGAACTTGGCGTAGCACGATCTCCCCAGCACCGTGTGGTAGGTTCCTCGGAACCCGACCACCTCGAACGTGAGGGTCTCCTTTCGGAAGTTGGAGGGAGTCCCGAAGCAGACGGGCAGATCGAGTTGTCTAAGGGGCTGGACGCGCTTCTTGGGGATGATCCCGTGAAAGGGCGCCGCACCGGCCCGGATCATGGACAGATCGATCTGCAAGAGCCCGAGGGTCTCGGCGTAGATGATGTTGAGGCTGCTGCCTCCGTCCATGAGGACCTTGGTGAGCCTGACGTTGCCGATGACGGGGTCGACAACGAGCGGGTACTTTCCTGGGCTCGGCACGTGGTCGGGGTGGTCGCCTTGGTCGAAGGTGATGGGCTTGTCGGACCAGTCTAGGTAGACTGGCGCCGCCACCTTCACCGAGCAGACCTCCCGGCGCTCCTGCTTGCGGTGCCGAGCCGAGGCGTTCGCCACTTGCCCACCGTAGATCATGAAACAGTCGTGGACCTCGGGGAACTCCTCTGCCTTGTTGCCCTCCTTCTTATCGTTGTCGTGGCCTCTGCCACCTTCCGCCGGGGGCCCGGCCTTATGGAAGTAGCGCCGAAGCATGACGCACTCCTCAAGGGTGTGCTTGACGGGACCCCGATGATAGGGGCACAACTCCTTGAGCATCTTGTTGAACAGGTTGGCCCCTCCGGGAGGCTTCCGAAGGTTCCTGTGCTCGGCGACAGCGACAAGATTTGCGTCGGCGGCGTTGTGTTTCGCTTGCGACTTCTTCTTCCCCTTCTTCTTCGCGTCGCGCTGGGCGGACGCCTCGGGGACGTCTTCCTGCTGGCGTCCCTGAGGCTGCTTGTCCTTCCGGAAGATGGCCTCGACCGCCTCCTGACCAGAGGCAAACTTGGTGGCGATGTCCATCAACTCGCTCGCCCTGGTGGGAGTCTTGCGACCCAGTTTGCTCACCAGGTCGCAGCAAGTGGTGCCGGCAAGGAACGCGCCAATGACATCCGAGTCGGTGATGTTGGGCAGCTCGGTGCGCTGCTTCAACTGCCGGATGTAGTCCCGCAAGGATTCCCCTGGCTGCTGGCGGCAGCTTCAGAGATCCTAGGAGTTCCCAGGGCGCACGTATGTGCCCTGGAAGTTTCTAGTGAAGGCTTTGACCAGATCGTCCCAGTTGGAGATCTACGCAGGAGGCAGATGCTCCAGCCAAGCTCGGGCGACGTCGGAGAGGAACATGGGGAGGTTGCGGATGATGAGGTTGTCATCATCCGTTCCACCTAGCTGGCAGGCCAGCCGGTAGTCCGCAAGCCACAGTTCCGGCCTTGTTTCCCCCGAGTACTTGGTGATGGTAGTCGGGGCTCGGAACCGGGCCGGGAACGGCGCCGTCGTATGGCCCGGCTGAAGGCTTGCAGACCAGGTGGTTCGGGCGAGGGGCTCCGATCCTCCCCACTATCGTAGCGTCCCCCACGCCTGGGGTGGTAGCCTCGGCGCACCTTTTCGTCGAGGCGGGCTCGACGGTCGTGGCGGCGGTGCTCGTTGCCGAGGCGACCCGGGGCCGCAGGCATCGCGTCCTGCGTGCGCCCCGGTGTGGACCGAGGCTTCCCGCATGAATCGGGAAGTCGCGGCGCGATGCTCCGGGGGGTACCCTTGCCTTCGAGAGGTAGAGCTCTCGGCCCGTCGGACCGCGACATCCTCCAGGAGATTCTTGAGTTCTCCCTAGATACGCCGCCCCTCGGTGGTGGATGGCTCCGGCATCACTCGAAGTAGTATTGTCGCTGCAGCCAGGTTCTGTCTGACCCCACTGGAAGCCGGGGGCAGTCTTGCCCTGCCATCGTTAGTGATACGGCGCTGGACGTCCTGGGCCTGATGACGCGCTTCTCCGGCCAGTGCTCGGCCTGCCGACTCCTGCTCGATGTTTTGCCGAAGCTGCACAAGTTGTCCTGCTTCCTCATCGAGCTTGGCCTGCATCTCGCGGATTTGCTCGAGCTGTGTGTCCTGACCCCCCGCAGGGACTGGGACCACAGCTAGCTCCCGCAGGATGTCAACGCGAGGCGCAGGCCCAGGGGGATCATCGTCCTCCGGCATACCAAGCTGGTTGCCTTCGTTGTGACCCCCTAGATCGACGTGGAAACATTCGCGACTTGGGCCACAACCTTCGTCGTCAAGGCTGTGGCCATCATCGGAGCAAGCGGAGAGGCAATAGTCGCATGCGGTCATGAAGTCTCGCATGGCGCTAGGATTACCGAGCCCGGAGAAATCCCAACCAGAGTCGGGCTCGTCTTCTTCCTCGGAACCCGGGGGCCCGTAGGTCGAGACGACCGTCAGTCGGTCCCAGGTCGACCACATATGGTACCCCAAAAGGTTGGGATATGCCTTTATGAAAGCGCTCACCAAAGCGGGATCACTTGGTGGATCGAAGCTGAATCTAAAAGGCACAGGGTGGAAAACGAATGGTACCTCTCGATCGATGGACGGTGACGAAGTCGCGTCGGGGACGGACTGCACCGTTATGTCAGGTACAAGGCTAACGCCCAGCAGGCCCTTCGCGAGCGTGCTGGCTTCATTTGTCCGCTTGGGGTTGGCGTGTTGCGGGGAAACGACGCTCGTCGTCATCTCAGGCACGAGGTCAACGCCCGACGTGTCCCCCGCTAGGGTGCCGGCGTCGTCGACTCGCTCAACAGCCGACGAGGTGCCGCCTCCTATTTGGCCACGGTTGCCCCGCCTCCTCCTTCTGTGGCGAGGAAGGCGACGGGACAAACCCGGATGCTGCTCTTCCGCCATGGGGGGAAGACGTCGCCGAGTCCGTCGCCGCTGGGCGGGCTGATGGCCGTCGTTGTCGCTGTCGCGCTACGGGGGAAGGAGTACCATGTCGTAGCTGTGGTCGAGGGACATGAACTCGAGACTCCCGAAATAGAGCAGTGTCCCGGGCTGAAGAGGTTGCTGGAGACTACCCATCTGGAACTCAACGGGAAGTTGTTCGTCAACACGCAGCAGGCCCCTACCTGGCGCGCCAACTGTCGGCGTTTCTGAAAGTCGCATAAAGGGGGGGTGAATAGGGCGAAACTGAAATTTACAAAGTTAATCACAACTACAAGCCGGGTTAGCGTTAGAAATATAATCGAGTCCGTGAGAGAGGGTGCAAAACAAATCGCAAGCGAAATAAAGAGTGTGACACGCGGATTTGTTTTACCGAGGTTCGGTTCTCGCAAACCTACTCCCCGTTGAGGAGGCCACAAAGGCCGGGTCTTTTTCAACCCCTTCCCTCTCTCAAACGGTCCCTCGGACCGAGTGAGATTTCTCTTCTCAAATCAACCGGGAACAAAACTTCCTCGCAAGGACCACCACACAATTGGTGTCTCTTGCCTTGGTTACAATTGAGTATTGATCACAAGAAAGAATGAGAAAGAAGAAAGCGATCCAAGCGCAAGAGCTCAAGATAACACAACAAATCACTCTCATTTAACACTAAAGCTTTTGTGGAATTTGGGAGAGGATTTGATCACTTGGGTGTGTCTTGTATTGAATGCCTAGCTCTTGTAAGTGGTTGGAAGGTTGAAAACTTGGATTACTTGAATGTGGGGTGGTTGGGGGTATTTATAACCCCAACCACCAAACTAGCCGTTTGGTGGAGGCTGCTGTCGCATGGCGCACCGGACACCAGGCTGTTGGGTTCCGACCGTGTACTGTAGAGTGTCCGGTGTGCCACTTCGCACGTGCCTGACTTCTGTGCGCTCTGGCGCGCATTAAATGACTCTGCAGGTGACCGTTGGCGCGAAGTAGTCGTTGCTCCGCTGGCTCACCGGACAGTCCGGTGTACACCGGACATGTCCGGTGAATTATAGCGGAGCGA
Source organism: Zea mays (assembly GCF_902167145.1). NCBI lineage: Eukaryota > Viridiplantae > Streptophyta > Magnoliopsida > Poales > Poaceae > Zea > Zea mays. The sequence continues at coordinate 180,449,707 of NC_050097.1, read as the reverse complement.
ATTCCCGAAGCTGGCGAGTTCAGAGCCACTCTCCTCTGGAGCACAGGACACTTTCCGGTGTGCACCGGACATGTCTGGTGAATTATAGCGAAGCGCCTCTGAAAATTCCCGAAGGTGAAGAGTTTGGCTTGGAGTTCCCTGGTGCACCGGACACTGTCCGGTGCGCCAGACCAGGGCTGCCTTCGGTTATCCCTTGCTCTCTTTGTTGAACCCAATTCTTGGTCTTTTTATTGGCTAAGTGTGAACCTTTGGCATCTGTATAACTTATACACTAGAGCAGACCAGTTAGTCCAATTATTTGTGTTGGGCAATTCAACCACCAAAATCAATTAGGAACTAGGTGTAAGCCTAATTCCCTTTCAATCTCCCCCTTTTTGGTGATTGATGCCAACACAAACCAAAGCAAGTATAGAAGTGCATAATTGAACTAGCTTGCATAATGTAAGTGCAAAGGTTGCTTGGAATTGAGCCAATATAAATACTTATAAGATGCGCATGGATTGTTTCTTCAATTTTTGATATTTTGGACCACTCTTGCACCACATGTTTTGTTTTTGCAAATTCTTTTGTAAATCCTTTTCAAAGTTCTTTTGCAAATAGTCAAAGGTAGATAAATAAGATTTTGCGAAGCATTTTCAAGATTTGAAATTTTCTCCCCCTGTTTCAAATGCTTTTTCCTTTGACTAAACAAAACTCCCCCTTGATAAATTCCTCCTCTTAGTGTTCAAGAGGGTTTTAGGATATCATTTTTGAAAATACTAACTTCTTCCCCTTTTGAACACAATAAGATACCAATTTGAAATTTATCAATTGAAAATCTCTTTTTAAAATTAGGTGGTGGTGCGGTCCTTTTGCTTTGGGCTCACGCTCTCTCCCCTTTTGGCATAAATCGCCAAAAACGGAATCATTAGAGCCCTTGTCCTAACTACTTTCTCCCCTTTGGCAAAATAAACATATGAGTGAAGAGTATACCAAAGACGGAGAGTTGCTCGGAGCGACAACGAAGGATGAGTTACGGAGTGGAAGCCTTTGTCTTCGCCGAAGACTCCAATTCCCTTTCAATATACCTATGACTTGGTTTGAAATTCACTTGAAAACACATTAGTCATAGCACATGAAAGAGACATGATCAAAGGTATATGAATGAGCTATGTGTGCAATTTAACAAAAGAAGTTCCTAGAATCAAGAATATTTAGCTCATGCCTAAGTTTGTTAAAAGTTTGTTCATCTAGTGGCTTGGTAAAGATATCGGCTAATTGATCTTTAGTATTGATGAACGAAATCTCGATATCTCCCTTTTGTTGGTGATCCCTTAAAAAGTGATACCGAATGGCTATGTGTTTAGTGCGGCTATGCTCAACGGGATTATCCGCCATGCGGATTGCACTCTCATTATCACATAGAAGAGGAACTTTGGTTAATTTGTAACCATAGTCCCTAAGGGTTTGCCTCATCCAAAGTAGTTGCGCGCAACAATGGCCTGCGGCAATATATTCGGCTTCGGCAGTACAAAGAGCTACAGAATTTTGCTTCTTTGAAGCCCAAGACACCAAGGATCTTCCCAAGAACTGGCAAGTCCCCGATGTGCTCTTTCTATTAATTTTACACCCCGCCCAATCGGCATCCGAATAACCAATCAAATCAAATGTGGATCCCCTAGGATACCAAAGCCCAAACTTAGGAGTATAAACTAAATATCTCAAGATTCGTTTTACGGCCGTAAGGTGAGCTTCCTTAGGGTCGTCTTGGAATCTTGCACACATGCATACGGAAAGCATAATATCCGGTCGAGATGCACATACGAGATGCCCATTGGTTCCCATGGGTGTCTTGATGGGTTTGGCATCCTTCATCCCAAACTTGCTTAGAATATCTTGAGTATACTTCGTTTGGCTTAGGAAGGTGCCCTCTTGGAGTTGCTTCACTTGAAATCCCAAGAAGTACTTCAACTCCCCCATCATAGACATCTCGAATTTTTGTGTCATGATCCTACTAAACTCTTCACATGTAGATTCGTTAGTAGACCCAAATATAATATCATCAACATAAATTTGGCATACAAACAAATCATTTTCAAGTGTTTTGGTAAAGAGTGTAGGATCGGCTTTTCCGACTTTGAATCCATTAGTGATAAGAAAATCTCTAAGGCATTCATACCACGCTCTCGGGGCTTGCTTGAGCCCATAAAGCGCCTTAGAGAGTTTATACACATGGTTAGGGTACTCACTATCTTCAAAGCTGGGAGGTTGCTCAACATAGACCTTTTCCTTGATTGGTCCATTGAGGAAGGCACTCTTCACATCCATTTGGTAAAGCTTGAAGCCACGGTAAGTAGCATAGGCTAATAATATACGAATTGACTCAAGCCTAGCTACGGGTGCATAAGTTTCACTGAAATCCAAACCTTCGACTTGGGAGTATCCCTTGGCCACAAGTCGGGCTTTGTTCCTTGTCACCACACCATGCTCGTCTTGCTTGTTGCGGAACACCCATTTGGTTCCTACAACATTTTGATTAGGACGTGGAACCAAATGCCATACCTCGTTCCTAGTGAAGTTGTTGAGCTCCTCTTGCATCGCCACCACCCAATCCGAATCTTGAAGTGCTTCCTCTACCCTATGTGGCTCAATAGAGGAAACAAAAGAGTAATGTTCACAAAAATGAGCAACACGAGATCTAGTGGTTACCCCCTTATGGATATCGCTGAGGATGGTGTCGACGGGGTGATCTCGTTGGATTGCTTGGTGGACTCTTAGGTGTGGCGGCCTTGGTTCTTCATCCTCCTTGTCTTGATCATTTGCATCTCCCCATTGATCATTGCCGTCATCTTGAGGTGGCTCATTTCTTTGATCTTCTCCTTCATCAATTTAAGCCTCATCCTCATTTTGAGTTGGTGGGGATGCTTGCGTGGAGGAGGATGGTTGATCTTGTGCATTTAGAGGCTCTTCGGATTCCTTAGGACACACATCCCCAATGGACATGTTCCTCAGCGCGATGCACGGAGCCTCTTCATCACCTATCTCACCAAGATCAACTTGCTCTACTTGAGAGCCGTTAGTCTCATCAAACACAACGTCACAAGAAACTTCAACTTGTCCAGAGGACTTGTTAAAGACTCTATATGCCCTTGTGTTTGAATCATATCCTAGTAAAAAGCCTTCTACAGTCTTAGGAGCAAATTTAGATTTTCTACCTCTTTTAACAAGTATAAAGCATTTGCTACCAAAGACTCTAAAATATGAAATATTGGGCTTTTTACCGGTTAGGAGTTCGTATGATGTCTTCTTGAGGATTCAGTGTAGATACAACCGGTTTATGGCGTAGCAGGCGGTGTTGACTGCCTCGGCCCAAAACCGATCCGAAGTCTTGTATTCGTCAAGCATGGTTCTTGCCATGTCCAATAGAGTTCTATTCTTCCTCTCCACTACACCATTTTGTTGTGGGGTGTAGGGAGAAGAGAACTCATGCTTGATGCCCTCCTCCTCAAGGAAGCCTTCAATTTGAGATTTCTTGAACTCCGTCCCGTTGTCGCTTCTAATCTTTTTGATCCTTAAGCCGAACTCGTTTTGAGCCCGTCTCAAGAATCCCTTTAAAGTTTCTTGGGTGTGAGATTTTTCCTGCAAAAAGAACAACCATGTGAAGCGAGAATAATCATCCACAATAACTAGACAGTACTTACTCCCGCTGATGCTTATGTAAGCTATCGGGCCGAATAGATCCTTGTGTAGGAGCTCCAGTGGCCTGTCGGTCGTCATGATGTTCTTGTGTGGATGATGGGCACCAACTTGCTTCCCTGCTTGGCATGCACTACAAATCTTGTCTTTCTCAAAATGAATATTTGTTAATCCTAAAATGTGCTCTCCCTTTAGAAGCTTGTGAATATTCTTCATCCCAACATGGGCTAGTCGGCGGTGCCAGAGCCAACCCATGTTAGTCTTAGCAATTAAGCAACTGTCGAGTTCAGCTCTATCAAAATCTACCAAGTATAGCTGACCCTCTAACACTCCCTTAAATGCTATTGAATCATCACTTCTTCTAAAGACAGTGACACCTATATCAGTAAATAGAAAGTTGTAGCCCATTTGACATAAAATAGAAACGGAAAGCAAATTGTAATCTAGGGAATCTACAAGAAAAACATTGGAAATTGAATGGTCAGGAGATATAGTAATTTTACCCAATCCTTTGACCAAACCTTGGTTTCCATCCCCGAATGTGATAGCTCGTTGGGGATCTTGGTTTTTCTCATTGGAGGAGAACATTTTCTTCTCCCCTGTCATGTGGTTTGTGCACCCGCTGTCGATGATCCAACTTGAGCCCCCGGATGCATAAACCTACAAAACATGTTTAGTTCTTGACTTTAGGTACCCAAATGGTTTTGGGTCCTTTGGCATTAGATACAAGAATTTTGGGTACCCAAACACAAGTTTTTGACCCCTTGTGCTTGCCCCCAACATATTTGGCAACTACTTTGCCGGATTTGTTAGTTAAAACATATGATGCATCAAAAGTTTTAAATGAAATGTCATGATCATTTGATGCACTAGGAGTTCTCTTCTTAGGCAACTTAGCACGGGTTGGTTGCCTAGAACTAGATGTCTCACCCTTATACATAAATGCATGGTTAGGGCCAGAGTGAGACTTCCTAGAATGAATTCTCCTAATTTTGCTCTCAGGATAACCGGCAGGGTACAAAATGTAACCCTCGTTATCTTGAGGCATGGGAGCCTTGCCCTTAACAAAGTTAGATAATTTCTTAGGAGGGGCATTAAGTTTGACATTGTCCCCCTTTTGGAAGCCAATGCCATCCTTAATGCCAGGGCGTCTCCCACTATAAAGCATACTACGAGCAAATTTAAATTTTTCATTTTCAAGTTCATGCTCGGCAATTTTAGCATCTAGTTTAGCTATATGATCATTTTGTTGTTTAATTAAAGCCATGTGATCATGAATAGCATTAATATCAACATCTCTACATCTAGTGCAAATAGTGACATGCTCAGTGGTAGATGTAGAGGGTTTGCAAGAATTAAGTTCAACAATCTTAGCACGCAATATATCATTTTTATCTCTAAGATCGGAAATTGTAACATTGCAAACATCTAGTTCTTTAGCCTTAGTAAGCAAATTTTCATTTTCATTCCTAAGGCTAGCAAGAGTAATGTTTAATTCTTCAATCTTAGCAAGCAAATTATCATTATCATTTCTAAGATTGGGAATTGAAACATTACAAACATTTGAATCAACCTTAGCTAACAAATTAGAGTTCTCATTTTTAAGGTTGTCTATAGTCTCATGGCAAGTGCTTAGCTCACTAGATAGTTTTTCACATTTCTCTACTTCTAGAGCATAAGCATTTTTCACCTTAACATGCTTTTTGTTTTCTTTAATAAGGAAGTCCTCTTGGGAGTCCAAGAGATCATCCTTCTCATGGATAGCACTAATCAATTCATTTAATTTTTCTTTTTGTTGCATGTTTAAGTTGGCAAAAAGAGTACGTAAATTATCTTCCTCATCACTAGCATTATCATCGCTAGAGGACTCATATCTAGTGGAGGATTTGGATTTAACCTTCTTCTTTTTGTTGTCCTTTGCCATGAGGCACTTGTGGCCGACGTTGGGGAAGAGAAGGCCCTTGTTGATGGCGATGTTGGCGGCGTCCTCGTCGGAGGAGGAGTCGGAGGAGCTCTCATCCGAGTCCCACTCGCGGCATACATGAGCGTCGCCACCCTTCTTCTTGTAGTATTTTTTCTTTTCCTTTCTTCTCCCCTTCTTGTCGTCGCCCCTGCCACTGTCACTAGATAGTGGACATTTTGCAATAAAATGACCGGGCTCACCACATTTGTAGCACACTTTCTTGGAGCGAGGCTTGTAATCTTTCCCTCTCCTTTGCTTGAGGTTTTGGCGGAAGCTCTTGATGACGAGCGCCATTTCCTCGTTGTCGAGCTTTGAGGCGTCGACTGGTTGTCTACTCGGTGTAGACTCCTCCTTCTTTTCCTCTGTCGCCTTAAATGCGACCGGTTGTGCTTCGGATGTGGAGGGATCATCTAGCTCATTGATTTTCTTTGAGCCCTTGATCATGTACTCAAAGCTCACAAAATTCCCGATTACTTCCTCGGGAGTCATTAGTGTATATCTAGGATTACCACGAATTAATTGAACTTGAGTAGGGTTAAGGAAAATAAGTGATCTAAGAATAACCTTAACCATCTCGTGGTCATCCCACTTTTTGCTCCCGAGGTTGCGCACTTGGTTCACCAAGGTTTTGAGCCGGTTGTACATATCTTGTGGCTCTTCCCCTTTGCAAAGCCGGAAGCGACCGAGCTCCCCCTCGATCGTCTCCCGCTTGGTGATCTTGGTTAGCTCATCTCCCTCGTGCGCGGTCTTGAGCACGTCCCAAACCTCCTTGGCGCTCTTTAATCCTTGCACCTTGTTATACTCCTCTCGACTTAGAGAGGCGAGGAGTATAGTTGTTGCTTGGGAGTTGAAGTGCTCGATTTGGGCCACCTCGTCCTCATCATAATCCTCATCCCCTACGGATGGTACCTGTGCTCCAAACTCAACAACATTCCATATACTTTTGTGGAGTGAGGTTAGGTGAAATTTCATCAAATCACTCCACCTAGCATAATCTTCACCGTCAAAGGTTGGCGGTTTGCCTAATGGAACAGAAAGTAATGGAGTATGTTTAGGAATGCGAGGGTAGTGTAGGGGGATCTTACTAAACTTCTTGCGCTCATGGCGCTTAGAAGTTACGGAGGGCGCGTCGGAGCCGGAGGTGGAAGGTGATGAAGTGTCGATCTCGTAGTAGACCACCTTCCTCATCTTCTTCCTCTTGTCGCCACTCTGATGCGACTTGTGGGAGGAGGCTTTCTTCTCCTTCCCTTTTCCCTTTTTGCGGGACTCTTCCGATGAAGCCTTCCCGTGGCTTGTAGTGGGCTTGTCGCCAGTCTTCATCTCCCTCTTGGCGTGATCTCCCGACATCACTTCGAGCGGTTAGGCTCTAATGAAGCACCAGGCTCTGATACCAATTGAAAGTCGCCTAGAGGGGGGTGAATAGGGCGAAACTGAAATTTACAAAGTTAATCACAACTACAAGCCGGGTTAGCGTTAGAAATATAATCGAGTCCGCGATAGAGGGTGCAAAACAAATCGCAAGCGAAATAAAGAGTGTGACACGCGGATTTGTTTTACCGAGGTTCAGTTCTCGCAAACCTACTCCCCGTTGAGGAGGCCACAAAGGCCGGGTCTTTTTCAACCCCTTCCCTCTCTCAAACGGTCCCTCGGACCGAGTGAGCTTTCTCTTCTCAAATCAACCGGGAACAAAACTTCCCCGCAAGGACCACCACACAATTGGTGTCTCTTGCCTTGATTACAATTGAGTATTGATCACAAGAAAGAATGAGAAAGAAGAAAGCGATCCAAGCGCAAGAGCTCAAGAGAACACAACAAATCACTCTCACTTAACACTAAAGCTTTTGTGGAATTTGGGAGAGGATTTGATCACTTGGGTGTGTCTTGTATTGAATGCCTAGCTCTTGTAAGTGGTTGGAAGGTTGAAAACTTGGATTACTTGAATGTGGGGTGGTTGGGGGTATTTATAACCCCAACCACCAAACTAGCCGTTTGGTGGAGGCTGCTGTCGCATGGCGCACCGGACAGTCTGGTGCGCCACCGGACAGTGTCCGGTGCGCCAGCCACGACACCAGGCCGTTGGGTTCCGACCGTTGGAGCTCTGACTGCTGGGCCCGCCTGGATGTCCGGTGGCACACCGGACATGTACTGTAGAGTGTCCGGTGTGCCACTTCGCGCGTGCCTGACTTCTGCGCGCTCTGGCGCGCATTAAATGACTCTGCAGGTGACCGTTGGCGCGAAGTAGTCGTTGCTCCGCTGGCTCAACGGACAGTCCGGTGTACACCGGACATGTCCGGTGAATTATAGCGGAGCGAATTCCCGAAGCTGGTGAGTTCAGAGTCGCTCTCCTCTGGAGCACCGGACACTGTCCGGTGTGCACCGGACATGTCCGGTGAATTATAGCGAAGCGCCTCTGAAAATTCCCGAAGGTGAAGAGTTTGGCTTGGAGTTCCCTGGTGCACCGGACACTGTCCGGTGGCACACCGGACAGTGCGGTGCGCCAGACCAGGGCTGCCTTCGATTATCCCTTGCTCTCTTTGTTGAACCCAATTCATGGTCTTTTTATTGGCTAAGTGTGAACCTTTGGCACCTGTATAACTTATACACTAGAGCAGACCAGTTAGTCCAATTATTTGTGTTGGGCAATTCAACCACCAAAATCAATTAGGAACTAGGTGTAAGCCTAATTCCCTTTCAGTTTCGACCCTAGGGGGTCCCTAGACCGACGAGTAAATTGTCGCTGTGTGCCCCAGCCCAGATGGGTTGGCGCGAGATGGAACACAAAGGGGGAAAACCGCGGCTTCGTGTTATCCTGCGCCAGAGTGGGTGCGCTTGCAGTAGGGGTTACAAGCGTTCGCGAGGGAGAGAGGGAGTCCCGCGCGATCACCCTCCCATACGAGGGCCCTGGCCCTTCCTTTTATAGATGCAAGGAGAGGGTCCAGGTGTACAATGGGGGTGTAGCAATATGCTAACGTGTCCGGCAGAGAGGAGCCAGAGCCCTATGTACATGCCAACGTGGCTGTCGGAGAGGTGCTAGAGTCCTGTGTACGCGGTATCGTGGTCGTCGGAGGAGCGTTTGAGCCCTGTAGAAGCACAGCTGTCGGGGCTGCTGGGACCTTGCTGACGTCTCCTTGCTTCCGTAAGGGGCTGAGAATCACCGTCGTCATGGACGCACGCGGGGAGCCATCATTACTTGTTACCGGGGCGAGCCTGGATGGGACGCCGGTCTTGTTCCCCCGTAGCCTGAGCTAGCTAGGGGTAGGGTAATGATGTACCCCCTGCGGCGTGGTCGGTCCGAGCCCAAGGTCGGGCGAGGCGGAGACTCCTCCTGAGACCGAGGCCGGGGTCGGGCTAGGACGCGATTCCTCTCGAGGTCGAGGTTGAGGCCGAGCCCTGGGGTCGGGCGAGGCGGAGACCACCTTTCGAGGCTGAAGCGGGGGCCGAGCCCTGGGGTCGGGCGAGGCGGAGACTTCCTCCCAAGGCCGAGGCCCAAGGTCGGGCGAGGTGGAGCTTCCTGTTGCGCCTGAGGCTGGACTCAGCTGCTGTCAGCCTCACCCTGGCGGGTGGCGCAGCAGTCGGAGAGGGGCGAGCGGCGTTGTTTTCCTGTCAGGTCAGTCAGTGGGAGGGCGAAGTGACTGCGGTCACTTCGACCTTGCTGACTGAGGCACGCGTGTCAGGATAAGGCGTCAGGCGATCCTTGCATTGAATGCGCCTCCGATACGGTCGGTTGGTGAGGCGATTTGGCCAAGGTTGCTTCACTACGAAGCCTGCCCGAGCTGGGCTTCGAGCGAGTCGGGGGTGCACCCGTTGCTTGAGGAGGCCCTCGGGCGAGGCGTGAATTCGCCTGGGACTACAGTTCCCGCCCGAGGCTGGGCTCGAGCGAGGCGAGACCGCGTCCCTTGAGTAGACGAAGCCTTAACCTGAATTGCGCCCATCAGTCTCTGCGGTTTGTGCTGATGGTGATTACCAGCCGAGTTTAGGAGTGTTGGAGGTACCCCTAATTATGGTACCCGACAATATTGTACTTATGTTCTATTGCAACGCGTATACAAGTTTGCTAGTACTATTAAGGTCTAGTTTAAGAACTCTATTTTCACAAATAACTCTTACTTTCCTAATGAAAAATAAACTATTTGAAAAATAGAGATTCTTAAAAATTAAGTTTCATTCTAATACTCTATCCGAGAGTTCTCAGTATTTAGCAAAGCTGTTCCTATCTAACGGAAGGCTCCTGGATCAAATGACAAAGACATTGTTTGTGGAGAAAGAGGTGGCTTTTCCCGGATGAAATGAAACATTTCATTTGTGTAACAGGAGAAAGATTTCCCACTCCTTAGCCGTAAAGATATGTGGCCATGAAAAAGGGAGGGGATTCAGTGGAACAAGATTGGCCGGGCGGTAGAGTCGTGGAAACACTTGTTGATTCCTATTTTGGACCCTAGCTCTATGGAACAATATGCTACTGCGGAAACATGGAAGAATTGCAATCTTAGATCAAAACACTATTCTCAAGCTAGCTCTAAAAGGAGCATTTTTATCTCCTCCGGTTTTCCGTCATTCACTCCTATAAGGACGATGGCACTTAGCAAAGGTCATTAAGAGGACCTCCAAGAATATAGTTAAACTGATTAGTATCGGTAAAAATAGAAAATCGAGGATCAAAACCTGATCCAACAGACTCTTCTTCCTCGCGGCTCTATCCTGCTCGTCATCCCGTTGAGGTCGCTGGGTATCTTTAGCCAGCATGTCCGCCTCGCCATCTCCCTCCTTCCGTGCGTGCGATCCACTTCCCACACATATTTCTCGCTCCGCTCCGACGCCCTGCCATTCTTGTCGTCCTCGCGGGCCGCAAATACCACTAGATTCATTCAATTTTTTTTCATTTTAGCATATATAAAATCTGTTGTGTTGTACTTTTTGGTTAATTATCAGCAAAGTACGTTCAATATTTCCAAGGCATTTTGTACGTAGTACTTTTTTTATTAATTGTCAACAGTAAAAGAAAGACGCATAAAATGTAGATTTGTTTTTTTAATACAAACACATTAATTATTTACCTTATTCAGACCGATTTTGAGGTGATTTGAATATTCATAGACATTGGAGAGTCTGTTGGTTTACCCCCATTCGTTTAGAAAGTTGTCTATTTTTATAGTTCTTATAAAACTCTAAATTTAACTAAGATTATATCTAGACTCTTGGAGTTGTTCTAAATGATTTTGGAAATTGAATGAAAACATGATCATTTGGACTGATATTAGTACATAGAATTTTGGTTCTATGGATGCAAGAATGGACATGGACGGGGTAACGCTGAAGATGAAGTGAAACCTCAATAAGAGATCATGATATTTCATAAAGACCCTAGAAGATAGCTAGGGAAGGAGTCCTAGAAATCTGGTTGAAGAACAACTTACCAAATAAGGACATTACACCTTCCTATATTCTCGTGAAAGCTAAAACACATGCTAAGCTCGTTCCTCTAGCCAGTTACAGCACGATATAAGGGCATGTTTGAATGTACTAGAACAAATAGTTAGTTGGCTAAAAATTATTAATGAATTTTGTTGGCTAAAAATTATTAGTGAATTTTGTTGTCTAATAATTAGTTGATTTTAGCTAGGTTGAACTAGCTAATAAACTAATAGTTAGTTACAGTATTAGCTGAGGGTGTTTAGATGTCTTCAGCTAATAGCTAAACTATTAGATATAGAGGTGTAATCGGATCCGATACAGACATATATTACTCATTCTATATTTGTTTTCAGATTTTCTCTTCGGATATGATATTACCGATTTGTGACGGATAAGGTTTGAGTAGATATCGATATCTTAAATGTCTAACTTTGGGTATATGGATACATATAAAGATCGGATACGAATTGAATTTCAATCCTCTTAGATAGATCGAATTCGAATACGGTACCATTTACACCTCTAATTAATTAGGTTGTTTGGATGTTTTTAATTAAATTTAGCAAATAACTATTAGTTCTGGTGCATTCAAACAGAGCCTAAGTTAAAAAATGTTGCTATCTAATATTGAAATTTTCAATGTTTTTAAGTTATAATTTAAGGATGCTATGAACTTTGAAGAGACTAAAAATATGTTTGGTTGCTGCTCTGCCAGGCAGCTCACCGGCCAGGCAAGCATTCCAGCCCCGAGCGACCGAAATCGGACGTTTGAGATGGATGCCTGGCCAGGCAGGCAGCTTCAGACAGGAGCCATCCAAACAGACCTACGTGGACTCAAACTCATGGTATGTGGATGCACCATGCTCAAGAGACTCTCGTCTTCGAGTGCAAGACCATCAACATATACACAATAATTGGTTCATTAGTTGTTTGGTAATACTTAAGTGGCCACTCAGAGGGTAAAAATAGGATGGATACAAACAGGCAGTAGGTAATTCTGTATCATATCCTAATGTATTTTAATCGGATTCAAGATCAGATACGAATAGTCAGAAACAGAGCGAAAACAAATAAAGGGATCATATATTTGTTCAGACGGATAAGTGATGGATACAAATATTATTTGGTCGAATATCGGTTACTTGTCAGATAATTCATGAATTACTTATCATCCATAGTGCACATATAAACAATTACAAACAAGCATTGTATAGAACATAGATCGACATAACAATAGAGCCATAAGTTATGATCATACAATAGTCCAACACAATATTTCAAACATAATGACAAGATTTAAATCACACAATAGTCTAATACAACAAAATATAGTTTTTAAATAGCATCTTGTGGATTTTGTAGTCCAGCCATTTTTAGGATTATACGTGGACATATGTTGCGCCTAAGTATTTTTTTATAAATTTTTGTGGATATTTGTATATTATTAATTTCTTTCTACATAAACTCCTCAAAATGCAATTACATTGATATGATATTCTAGTTTTAACCAAAAATTGCAAATGAGTTACCAATACTAGATAGTAAACATTCTATAAGAAGATAACCTCAAATCCGCACATGAAAATGATAAAGTGAAGTATTGATTATGTTGAAACTTGAATACTTAAAGTGATTTCACGTCTAACTAACGCAATAAGTAGAAGTGAAATACAAAAAAACATATGCATCTTATGGATTTTATGGTCCAAATATTTTTAAGATTATATGTGGACATATGTTGCGCCTCCATAAAATTCCATTTTTTTCGAGGCTATTTATGTATTATTAATTTCTTTGTGTAGAAAATCATCAAAATACAATTAAATTCATAAAATATTCTAGTTTCGACTGAAAATTGTGAATAAGTTACCAAAACTAATATACATTCTATACTAAGATAACCTCAAATCCCCACGTGAAAATGATTAAGTGAAGTATCGTTTATGTTGAAACTTGAATACTTAAAGTGATTTTATGTGTAACTCTCGCAATAAATGGAAGTGAAATGGAAGAAGCATGTGCATCTTGTGGATTTTATGGTCCAAACATTTTTAAGATTATATGTGGACATATGTTATGCCTCCATAAAATTTAATGATTTTTGAGGCAATTTATGCATTATTAATTTCTTTTTACAGAAAATAATCAAAATGCAATTAAATTTATAAAATATTCTAGTGTCGATCGAAAATTGCAAATAAGTTACCAAGACTAATAAATTGTCTATAAGAAGATAACCTTAAGTTCCCACATCAAGATAACCTTAAGTCCCCACGTGAAAATGATAAACAATATATTAATTTGATATAAATTTGGACAATATTTTAATAATTTTGACGTAAAGATTTGTGTAAAAAATGTGATGTACTACAAAGTTGTAGATCTCATCAAGCTCTATGATTTTGATATAAACTTTATGTTCATCTGATTTCATATGTAAAAGTTATGATTTTATAACAATAATATGAAGAAAAAGAAAAAATGGGTACCCAAAATCCTGAAAGGGAAATGTGCCCTTGGGCCATTTCTAAGTATTTTGGTGATTAAGTGTCCAACACAAGTGGCTAAGTGTTAAATTGTGCCAAGGACTCAAGAAGTGCAAATCAAGATTAAAAGTATGTTTCTAGACTTAGTACATTGTTTTGAAGACTAATGTATTGTGTCTAAGAGCTAGAAACAGGAGAAACAATTTTGGAGAAGTTGGCTGTGTACAGCCAAAAGACTGCTCGGTCTGGGTGCACCGGACTGTCCGGTGGCGCACCGGACAATGTCCGGTGCGCCAGGCTGGCGTCTGTCAACTGGCTGCTCTCGGGACTTCGACGGCGGTGTACGACTATAAATCACCGGACTGTCCGGTGGTGCACCGGACTGTCCGGTGAGCCAACAGTCGGCCCGGCCAACGGTCGGCCGCGTAATCCGCGGGCGACGCGTGGGAGAGCCAACGGTCAGAAGGGGGCACCGGACTGTCCAGTGTGCACCGGACTGTGTCCGGTGCGCCAACGGCTCTGAATCTCCAACGGTCGGCTTCACCAAAGAAGGAAAGAAATCCGCACCGGACAGTGTCCGGTGGTGCATCGGACTGTCCGGTGCGCCAGACGACAGAAGGCAAGAATTGCCTTCCTGTAATGCTCTCAACGGCTCCTAGCTGCCTTGGGGCTATAAAAGGGACCCCTAGGCGCATGGAGGAGGACACCAAGCATTCTCTAAGCATTCCTAAGCACCAAGACTTCAAATCCGCACATTCGATTCTTTGTGATAGCAACTAGAGCTTCTTTTGAGTAGAGAACTCTTTGGGTTGTGTTGTGAGCTCGAGTTGTGACTTGTGTGCATGTTGTGCTCTGATTTTGTGTCTTGTGTGCGTTGCTCATCCCAGCCTTACTTCCGTGCTTCTTTGTGAACATCAAATTGTAAGGACGAGAGGCTCCAAAGTGTTGAGATTCCTCGCAAGCGGGATATAGTAAAGTGAAAGCAAAACACCGTGGTATTCAAGTGGGTCTTTGGACCGCTTGAAAGGGGTTGATTGCAACCCTCGTCCGTTGGGACACCACAACGTGGAGTAGGCAAGTGTTGAACTTGGCCGAACCATGGGATAAACCACTGTGTCTATCTGTGATTGATCTTCTTGTGGTTATCGTGTCTTGCAAGAACTCCTCTCTAGCCACTTGGCTTTATTGTGCTAACTCCTAATCAAGTTTTTGTGGCATTAAGTTTCAAGTTTTACAGGATCACCTATTCACCCCCCCTCTAGGTGCTCTCAATTGGTATCAGAGCCGTTCTCTTCAAGAAAGGGACTAATCGCCCGAAGAGATGGATCCTAAGGGCAAGGGGATGGTGGTCAATGATAAGGAGAAGGAGTCCTTCATCAATGATTCAAATGATGACAAGCCTACTGACTCAGGCTCGGGCCACAAAAGAAAAGACGGGAGGAAGAAGAAAACAAGGCGCATCAAGGAGATAGTCTACTACGACAGCGACGAATCTTCCTCTTCCCAAAAGGACGACGACAACGACTACGAGAAAAAGAAGACGGTTAATTCAAACTTTTCCTTTGATTATTCTTGTATTCCGCAAAGTTCCAATGCTCATTTGCTTTCCATTCCCCTCGGTAAACCCCCCCCCCACTTTGATGGAGAGGACTACGGATTTTGGAGTCACAAAATGCGTAGCCACTTGTTCTCTCTCCATCCAAGTATATGGGAGATAGTAGAAAATGGAATGCACTTTGATAGTACGGATAGTCCCATGTTCATTAATGAGCAAATTCACAAAAATGCACAAGCTACTACTGTTCTTCTAGCTTCATTGTGCAGGGATGAATACCATAAGGTGAGCGGCTTGGATAACGCCAAGCAGATTTGGGACACCCTCAAAATCTCACATGAGGGGAACGACGTCACCATGCTCACCAAGATGGAGTTGGTGGAGGGCGAACTTGGGAGATTCGCAATGATCAGGGCGAGGAGCCAACCCAAACGTACAACCGGCTCAAGACCCTCGTCAACAAAATAAGGAGCTATGGAAGCACGCGATGGACGGACCACGACGTCGTTCGCCTAATGCTAAGGTCTTTTACTGTCCTTGATCCACATCTTGTGAACAATATTCGTGAGAATCCTAGGTACACAAAGATGACGCCCGAGGAGATACTTGGAAAGTTTGTAAGCGGGCGGATGATGATCAAGGAGGCAAGATACGTTGACGATGCGTTGAACGGCCCAATCCACGAGCCTCAAATCGTTGCTCTCAAAGCATCGAGGAGCAAGGAAGTGCTACCTAGCAAGGTGGCACAAGTTGAGGCGGCAGGACTCAATGAGGAAGAGATGGCCCTCATCATTAAGCATTTCAAGACGGCGCTAAGGGGTCGCAAGGAGCATCCCAACAAGACCAAGACGAAGGGGAAGCGCTCATGCTTCAAATGTGGTAAGATTGGTCATTTTATCGCTAATTGTCCCGATAATGATAGTGACTAGGAACAAGGGAACAAGAGGGAAACGAAGAAGACTTACAAGAAGGCTAAGGGCGAAGCACACCTTGGAAAGGAGTGGGACTCGGATTGTTCGTCGTCCGACTCCGACAACGAAGGACTCGCCGCCACCGCCTTCAACAAGTCGGCACTCTTCCCGAACGAGCATCACACCTGCCTCATGGCAAGGGAAAAGAAGGTAAGCACTTATAATACTAGTACTTACGCTTCCTCAAGTGATGAAGAATCTAGCGATGACGAAATAGACTATTCATGTTTATTCAAGGGCCTTGATAGAACTAAGGTTGATAAGATTAATGAATTAATTGATGCATTGAATGATAAGAATAGGTTATTAGAAAAGCAAGATGATCTCTTGTATGAAGAACATGATAAGTTTGTAGAGGCACAAAAATCCCTTGCTTTAGAAATTAAAAGGAATGAAATACTTTCTTGTGAATTGTCTACATGCCATGACTCTATTTCTAGCTTAAAGAGCATAAATGATGATTTGAATGCTAAGTTAGAAATAGCTAGTAAATCAACCTCTCATGAAGAACATGTTATGTTTTGCAATAGGTGCAAAGATTTTAATGTTGATGCTTGTAGTGAACACCTAGTTTGCATTTCTAAACTAAATGATGAAGTGACTAGTCTTAATGCTCAACTTAAGACTAGCAAAAATGATTTTGATAAACTAAAATTTGCAAGGGATGCCTACACTGTTGGTAGACACCCCTCAATTAAGGATGGGCTTGGTTTCAAGAGGGAAGCCAAGAACTTAACAAGTCATAAGGCTCCCATTCCCGCCAAGGAGAAAGGGAAGGCCCCTATGGCAAATAGTGTTCAAAAGAACCATGCTTTCATGTACCATGATAGGAGTTATTCTAGGAATGTTCATCATGATAGAAGTTGCAATGATGTTGTTTCACATGCTTATGATTCAAATGCAATGTTTGCTTCAAGTTATTCTATTATGCATGATAGAAGTTTGGCTAGGAAAAATGTCATTCATCATGTGCCTAGGAGAAATGCTCATGTACCTAGGAAAACAAGTAATGAACCTTCTACAATTTATCATGCTTTAAATGCTTCCTTTGCTATTTGTAGAAAGGATAAGAAGGTAGTTGCTAGAAAATTAGGGGCAAAATGCAAGGGAGATCAAACTTGCATTTGGGTCCCTAAGGCTATTTGTACTAACCTTGTAGGACCCAACAAGAGTTGGGTACCTAAGACCCAAGCCTAAATTGCCTTGCAGGTTTATGCATCCGGGGGTTCAAGCTGGATTATTGACAGCGGATGCACAAACCACATGACGGGGGAGAAGAAGATGTTCTCTTCCTACGTCAAGAACAAGGATTCCCAAGATTCAATCATATTCGATGATGGGAACCAAGGCAAGGTGAAAGGACTAGGAAAATTGCTATTTCATCCGAGCACTCTATTTCTAATGTATTCTTAGTTGAGTCGCTTGGATATAACTTGTTGTCTGTGAGTCAACTTTGTAACATGGGATATAATTGCTTATTCACAAATGTAGATGTGTCTGTCTTTAGAAGGAGTGATGGTTCATTAGCTTTTAAGGGTGTATTAGACGGCAAACTCTACTTAGTTGATTTTGCAAAAGAGGAGGTCGGTCTAGATGCATGCTTAATTGCTAAGACTAGCATGGGCTGGCTGTGGCATCGCCGCTTAGCACATGTGGGGATGAAGAACCTTCACAAGCTTCTAAAGGGAGAACACGTGATAGGTCTAGCAAATGTTACATTCGAAAAAGATAGACCTTGTGCAGCTTGTCAAGCAGGTAAACAGGTGGGAAGCTCTCATCATACCAAAAATGTGATGACCACATCAAGACCTTTGGAGTTGCTTCATATGGATCTCTTCGGACCCGTCGCCTATCTAAGCATAGGAGGAAGTAAGTATGGTCTTGTTATAGTTGATGATTTTTCCCGCTTCACTTGGGTATTCTTTTTGCAGGATAAGTCTGAAACCCAAGGTACCCTCAAGCGCTTCCTAAGGAGAGCTCAAAATGAGTTTGAGCTTAAGGTGAAGAAGATAAGAAGCGACAACGGGTCCGAGTTTAAGAACCTTCAAGTGGAAGAGTACCTTGAGGAGGAAGGGATCAAGCACGAGTTCTCCGCTCCCTACACACCACAGCAAAATGGTGTGGTAGAGAGGAAGAACAGGACGCTCATTGACATGGCAAGGACGATGCTTGGAGAGTTCAAGACGCCCGAGTGGTTTTGGTCGGAAGCCGTGAACACGGCTTGCCACGCCATAAACCGGGTGTACCTTCATCGCCTCCACAAGAAGACTTCGTATGAGCTTCTAACCGGTAACAAACCCAATGTGTCTTACTTTTGTGTATTTGGGAGCAAATGTTATATTCTAGTGAAGAAAGGTAAAAATTCTAAGTTTGCTCCCAAAGCTGTAGAAGGGTTTTATTAGGTTATGATTCAAATACAAAGGCGTATAGAGTCTTCAACAAATCATCGGGTTTGGTTGAAGTCTCTAGCGACGTTGTATTTGATGAGACTAATGGCTCTCCAAGAGAGCAAGTTGTTGATCTTGATGATGTAGATGAAGAAGATGTTCCGACGGCCGCAATACGTACCATGGCGATTGGTGATGTACGACCACAGGAACAAAAGGAGCAAGATCAACCTTCTTCCTCAACAATGGTGCATCCCCCAACTCAGGGCGATGAACAGGTTCATCAAGAGGAGGCGTGTGATCAAGGGGGAGCACAAGATGATCATGTAATGGAGGAAGAAGCACAACCGACACCTCCAACTCAAGTTCGAGCGACGATTCAAAGGAATCATCCTGTCGACCAAATTTTGGGTGACATTAGCAAGGGAGTAACTACTCGTTCTAGATTAGTTAATTTTTGTGAGCATTACTCTTTTGTCTCTTCTATTGAGCCTTTCAGGGTAGAAGAGGCCTTGCTAGATCCAGACTGGGTGTTGGCCATGCAGGAAGAGCTCAACAACTTCAAGCGAAATGAAGTTTGGACACTGGTGCCTCGTCCCAAGCAAAACGTCGTGGGAACCAAGTGGGTGTTCCGCAACAAACAGGACGAGCACGGGGTGGTGACAAGGAACAAGGCGAGACTTGTGGCAAAAGGTTATGCCCAAGTCGCAGGTTTGGACTTTGAGGAGACTTTTGCTCCTGTGGCTAGGCTAGAGTCAATTCGTATTTTGTTAGCCTATGCCGCTCACCATTCTTTCAGGTTGTTCCAAATGGATGTGAAGAGCGCTTTCCTCAACGGGCCAATCAAGGAGGAGGTGTATGTGGAGCAACCCCCTGGCTTCGAGGATGAACGGTACCCCGACCACGTGTGTAAGCTCTCTAAGGCGCTCTATGGACTTAAGCAAGCCCCAAGAGCATGGTATGAATGCCTTAGAGACTTTTTAATTGCTAATGCGTTTAAGGTTGGGAAAGCCGATCCAACTTTATTCACTAAGACTTGTGACGGTGATCTTTTTGTGTGCCAAATTTATGTCGATGACATAATATTTGGTTCTACTAACCAAAAGTCTTGTGAAGAATTTAGCAGGGTGATGACACAGAAATTCGAGATGTCAATGATGGGCGAGTTGAACTACTTCCTTGGGTTCCAAGTGAAGCAACTCAAGGACGGCACTTTCATCTCCCAAACGAAGTACACGCAAGATCTGCTAAAGCGGTTTGGGATGAAGGATGCTAAGCCTGCAAAGACTCCAATGGGAACTGACGGACACACCGACCTCAACAAAGGAGGTAAGTCCGTTGATCAAAAGGTGTACCGGTCTATGATAGGGTCTTTACTTTATTTATGTGCTAGTAGACCGGATATTATGCTTAGTGTATGCATGTGTGCTAGATTTCAATCCGATCCAAAGGAGTGTCACTTAGTGGCTGTGAAGCGAATTCTTAGATATTTAGTCGCTACGCCTTTCTTCGGGATCTGGTATCCAAAGGGGTCTACCTTTGACTTGATTGGATATTCAGACTCCGACTATGCTGGATGTAAGGTCGATAGGAAGAGTACATCAGGGACGTGCCAATTCTTAGGAAGGTCCCTGGTGTCGTGGAGTTCTAAGAAACAAACTTTCGTTGCCCTATCCACCGCTGAGGCCGAGTATGTTGCCGCAGGACAGTGTTGCGCGCAACTACTTTGGATGAGGCAAACCCTCAGGGACTTTGGCTACAATCTGAGCAAAGTCCCACTCCTATGTGATAATGAGAGTGCCATCTGCATGACGGATAATCCTGTTGAACACAGCCGCACTAAGCACATAGACATCTGGCATCACTTTTTGAGAGATCACCAGCAAAAGGGAGATATCGAAGTGTTTCATGTTAGCACCGAGAACCAGCTAGCCGATATCTTTATCAAGCCTCTAGAAGAGAAGACCTTTTGCAGGCTGCGTAGTGAGCTAAATGTCTTAGATTCGCGGAACTTGGATTGATTTATAGCATACATGTGTTTTATGCCTTGATCATGTTCCTTTATGCATTTTGTTGTTATGTATGGTGCTCAAGTTGTACAAGCACTCCCTGGACCTCACAAGTCCATTCGCAAGTGATGCACATATTTAGGGGGAGTTGTGTTACAACTTGACCCTTTGAGACTAACCATGTGCTTGAGTTTTCTTAATTTAGTCTCAAAGGTGGATTGAAAGGGAAAATGTGGACTTGGACCATGCAAGACTTCCACTGCACTTCGATGAAAGAGTAACTAACTCCAAGTTCATCTTCATGCTCTTATTGCCTTTTTAATTCTTAATTGAAGATTTTGGTGAGGCAATGGGGTTTAAGGGCCAAGATTGATCTCGTTTTGGTGCTTGATGCCAAAGGGGGAGAAAATAAGGCCAAAGCAATAAATGGATCAGCTACCACTTGAGAATTTTGAAAATAGTAGAATAGAGCTTTTGGTTTGTCAAAAATCTCTTATTGTCTCTTTTGTAAAAAATTGGCCTCTTGTGGGGAGAATGGATGATTATGGGAAAAGGGGGAGTTTTTGATATCTTTGATCAATTTCTCTTGGAACAACTCTCTTTATGTCTCAACAAGTGTGTTTGACTTAGAGATATGAAATTAAGTTTGATTTGCAAAAACAAACCAAGTGGTGGCAAAGAATGATCCAAATATGCCAAATTTGAATCAAAACAAATTTGAGTTTTCATTTGCATTGATGTTGCACTCCTTCTAGTTGCTTTTTGTTGTGTTGGCATTAATCACCAAAAAGGGGGAGATTGAAAGGGAAATGTGCCCTTGGGCCATTTCTAAGTATTTTGGTGATTAAGTGTCCAACACAAGTGGCTAAGTATTAAATTGTGCCAAGGACTCAAGAAGTGCAAATCAAGATTAAAGGTATGTTTCTAGACTTAGTACATTGTTTTGAAGACTAATGTATTGTGTCTAAGTGCTAGAAACAGGAGAAACAATTTTGGAGAAGTTGGCTGTGTATAACCAAAAGACTGCTCGGTCTGGGTGCACCGGACTGTCCGGTGGTGCACCGGACAGTGTCCGGTGCGCCAGGCTGGCGTCTGTCAACTGGCTGCTCTCGGGACTTCGACGGTGGTGTACGGCTATAAATCACCGGACTGTTCGGTGGTGCACCGGACTGTCCGGTGAGCCAACAGTCGGCCCGGCCAACGGTCGGCCGCGTAATCCGCGCGCGACGCGTGGCAGAGCCAACGGTCAGAAGGGGGCACCGGACTGTCCGGTGTGCACCGGACAGTGTTTGGTGCGCCAACGGCTTTGAATCTCCAACGGTCGGCTTCGCCAAAGAAGGAAAGAAATCCGCATCGGACAGTGTCCGGTGGTGCACCGGACTGTCTGGTGCGCCAGGTGACAGAAGGCAAGAATTGCCTTCCTGGAATGCTCTCAACGGCTCCTAGCTGCCTTGGGGCTATAAAAAGGACCCCTAGGCGCATGGAGGAGGACACCAAGCATTCTCTAATCATTCCTAAGCACCAAGACTCCAAATCCGCGCATTCGATTCTTTGTGATAGCAACTAGAGCTCCTTTTGAGTAGAGAACTCTTTGGGTTGTGTTGTGAGCTCGAGTTGTGACTTGTGTGCGTGTTGTGCTCTGATTTTGTGTCTTGTGTGCGTTGCTCATCCCAGCCTTACTTCCGTGCTTCTTTGAGAACATCAAATTGTAAGGGCGAGAGGCTCCAAAGTGTGGAGATTCCTCGCAAGCGGGATATAGTAAAGTGAAAGCAAAACACCGTGGTATTCAAGTGGGTCTTTGGACCGCTTGAAAGGGGTTGATTGCAACCCTCGTCCATTGAGACGCCACAACGTGGAGTAGGCAAGTGTTGAACTTGGCTGAACCACGGGATAAACCACTGTGTCTATCTGTGATTGATCTTCTTGTGGTTATCGTGTCTTGCAAGAACTCCTCTCTAGCCACTTGGCTTTATTGTGCTAACTCCTAATCAAGTTTTTGTGGCATTAAGTTTCAAGTTTTACAGGATCACCTATTCACCCCCCCTCTAGGTGCTCTCAAATCCGGGTACCAGTATCCGACCCAAATATCCAAGTATTTTTCGGGTAATCCTCTGAGAGCACCTAGAGGGGGGTGAATAGGTGATCCTGCAAAAACTTAGCTCAAACAACACAAACTTGGTCTAGAATATGAGTTAGAGATAATTAAAACCATGTTTGAGAGAAGAGAGAAGTTACTTTCACTTGATTGCTCTTTCAAGATTTAATTTAGACTTAGAGGAATATCACAAGTGAAGAATTAGACTAAGGAAGGGATAAAAGTTGCAACAAAGTAAATGGCACAAGAGACACGACAATTTTTATCCCACGGTTTAGTCAAGCATAATATGCTTGCCTACTCCACGTTGTGGCATCCCAATGGTCAAGGGTTGCACTCAACCCCTTTCAAGTGATCCAAAGATCAAACTTGAGTACCACGGTTTTTCCTTATATTTCACAATATCCCAGTTGTGTGGAATCTCCACAATTTGTAGTCTCTCACGTCTGACACAAAAGATCACAATCAAACTCGGAGTATGGGGGAGTAAGAACACGCACACAAGAGCACAATCGCAACAACAACACGCACACAAGCGAAGTCTAGAGTCCAAGAACAAGAACGACAGAGTTATAGCTCAGAAACACGCTCAAATCTCTCAAACACTCCAAACAGTGTGGTTATGGAGTATTGGAGTTGTAGTGTGCTCTTAGGATTCTTGGTGTTCTACTCCATGCGCCTATAGGTCCCTTTTATACCCCAAGGGGCCACGAGCCATTGAAGTCTCATTTAGAAGGCCTTGGTTGCCTTCTGTTCTGCGGGTGCACCGGACTGTCCGCCGGTGCACCAGACAGTTCCTGTGCAATGGTTACGAATCATTTGCTTGGCCACCTTCCTTCTTGAGTGGGCACCGGACATTCTGGTGACCCTTCCTAGCCGTTTCCTACCGATGTGGCCGACGCGGATCGCGCAACCGACCATTGGCGCCGACGAAGAGCCGTTGCTCGCCTGGAGCACCGGACTATCCGGTGAATTTTAGCCAGCGAACCCCGACGAATTCTCGAGAGCGGCTAGTTTTGGGCTAGTCGACCAGGCCAGCATCGAACATGTCTGGTGCACACCAGACTATCCGGTGGTGCCCAGTCTGGCCCAATTTGTCCTCTTTTTAGCCAAACTTCTTCCCTTCTTTTTAGCTTGTCTTGAGAAGTTCCCTAGCACTTAGATGAACATTGTTAGCACCTAAAACAATTGACTAAGTGCTAGAAACATGCCTTTATCACTTTGATTCATAGAGGTTTTCAATATACCCATTCTCAAGTCCAAAAGTGCTTTTCTTATTTTCCTCAATCTCTTGGACTTGATTGCTTCAATTTGCTTTCTAAACACTTGTGCTCATGCTCATTTGAGGACTGTTAATTTACATTGTTGTGTTGAACATTTAATCACCAAAACACTTAGAAATAGCCCAAAGGCGTATTTCCCTTTCATCCTCGCTTCGTATATGACCCAAATCTGAAGGTACACTATCCAGGTACCCGTACCACAAGTATCCGTACCAAATATAAAAATACCTAAATCTGTATCCGAAAAAACTGGTATTTTTATTATCTATATTTGGTACCCGATGGGCATATTAGACATGTTTTCAACCCTACTCAAGACACAACTCCGCACTAGTAGCCATTAAAGGCACCACCGAGAGGCCACTCCTTAGTGGTGGGGTCACCCCGGAGAAGAGTGTACATACCAGTGAGGGGGACCGCAAGCAGCGTTGTTACCCCAGCCATGTCTTTCGCTTACCCGAGTTTGGGGAGAAAGGCAGAGTGTAAGCAAAAAATGGACCCCACCCCATTTGTCTAAATGAATTTTTTGTTTGATGATCAACATAACCTATGGACTAATGTGTCTGCTAGTGTTTGTGTTTATAGTTCACAAGATGCAAAGAGGATTGGACTGAGGCACTGAGAATGCAACACCTCAAAAGAAGACCTAAAAGATGCGTAGAAGTCCAAGACTCAAGAACAAAAAAAGCCCAAAAGAAACAGTGAAGAAATCCATGAAGTGGGCAGTCAGCCAGTGCTCTGGTGGCGCACCGGACAGTGAACAGTACGTGTCTGGTGTGCACCGGACTGTCCGATGAGGAACTAGGCAGTATGCGCAGAGAGCACGCAACTAGGGACTCTTAGGGCTGTAGCACTAGACTGTCCTGTGTGCATTGTACAGTCTGGGCAACGGTCGGATCCAACGGTCGGCTGCTACAGACATCAACAGTCGGCTGACGAGGCCAGGGCACCACACATATCCGGTGTGCACCGAACTGTCTGGTGCACCCGACGATAGAGCAGTCAGCTTTCTGTCCAACGGCTAGAATTGTGGGGGAGGTTACAAATACCCCACTAACCAGTCATTTGAAGGTGTGGGAGCTCAAGCAACATACCAATTCCATATTGTAGACATTTTCAAGTGCTCATACACCCAAGTGCTTAATAGAATCATTCGGTGATTAGCGTAGGTGCTTTGCGAAGTGCTTAGCTTAGTTAGACCGCTTATGCGCTTGCTCTAGGTGAATCCTAGTTAGGTTAGTGAGTTTAGAAAAATCACACAACCCCTTGGCTCTTGCGCGAGTCGTTGTAATTGTACCGAGTGGGGCGAGAGTCTTGCGAGACCGTAACAACCGAGTTTGTGTCACGGCCGCCACCGTGTACCGGAGGGAACGAGGCTCGCAACGTTTCGCTCGGAAGCTCGATATTGGAGACAATGGGGAGCGTCCAAGAGTAGCCGGAAGCGGAGCACCAGTTGCACGTGGAGAAGGCACATGGCTCTCTACGGAGTTATTACTCGACCGAGGTGCTTGGCCCTCGTGTGGGTCACCCTTTGCGTAGGGGCACTAACGAGGATTAGTCGGGACCTTGCACGGTTCCGGATACCTCGGTAAAAATACCGGTGTCATCCACGAGAGTTTGCATCTCTACCTTCCTCTTTACCTTCCGCATTTATATTAAGTACTTAAGTTTCATTATCTCCTTTCTAGTTAGAATATTTAGGATTGGAACTTAGGTTTTGCGGTAGAGATAGCAACGCTTAGACTAAACCTAGTTTGCACATTCTAGATTGCTCATTTGCATAGGTTTTATTTTAGGGATTTATTTGTGGTCTACTTTAGAGATAGTTTTTAGAAGTCCTAATTCACCCTCCTCTTAGGCGTCATCGTTTCCTACATTTTGCGCTAATGGTTTGGGTGGAGCCATGTTGACACCTTGAGAGAACTCCCGAAAGTATGGTGAAGCAACTAGTTTGGTTTGCACCTCTTCATATATCTGCTATACTAAATCACCGACTATCTCTGGAAGCGAGGCACCACTAAGGAATTTTACATGGGAACATAGTCTCAAACCTAAGTAAGTGGACACTTCCCCGTAGTCACGACCATACCACAATCAACTCTGAATGATATGGAATTATACACGAGAGCAAGGCTCTGAAACCCTTGCTACCACTGATTGTGTGCTAAGGAAGTTTGGGAGCACTTTGGATGGGTGCTCCCTGAGGTTCACACCATCGAAGATGTTGATGTAGTCCCCTAGTTGAGCATTGAGTCGTAGATCTAACGACATCGAGGTCGTCGTTGTGCATGCTCGAATACGAAGAGCGGGAAAGTGAGTTGAAGCATGGTGAAAAGGTTTTTTTGCCCCCCATTGCACCTCTACTTTGCTAAATCAATCATTGCATGGGGCTATGAAACCTCACGAATACCTCTTTGTGTGGTCGTGGCTCCCGTATGGAAGCCAGTCAACCATAATTCGGTTCATGGTCCCACACCTAAAATAGTTAATGTAATGCTAGTCTAGCATCTAGCTCTCCTATAACGTCTTCGATGTGAAAAAGGCTTTGACAGGCTACGAGTGGACCGGCTCCACTCAACCTCTCATTTATGTTGTTTCTCTCCTCCCTGTACCCACAACTGCGGTCTGCTAAAATAGACAACTTCTTTTCATGCTCGAATCCTTGTGCAAGTCACCCAATTTTCACATGAATGTCTATGGGCTGCTATACATAGCATAAGCATCAAACACCCATGTCTTAAACCATGTTCACCAGTTCACTCATATGATCATCCAAAACATTGTTTTGCACTGCAGACTGCACTGTTCGTAGAGTATAGTTTGAACATAGTTATGTGAATGAGTAAGCTGCTGAAGATAACTTTAGTGTCATATACACCAAACTAAAACAAGCAACTCCTGCAGGAAATAAACAAATTCCACACATAATGGAAATTCAAAGCCACTCGTGGTGGAGTGCGTGTGAATCTCCTGCGGGGATTACCATCCGGTTTAAAACCGTTTTCTCGCTCTCGACCGAAAACGAAATTTTACCAAAAACAGCTCGAAAATCGTCCAAGCCGAGTGGTTTAGAATTTTCAAATTGAAATGAGCTGTTTTCGTTTTTCTCGGCGGTTTTCGAAAAAAAAAACCGAACCGGTAAAATTCGGTGTAGAGGTTTCTAAATTAAAAAACGAAAACCGGTGAGAGTCTCCTGTCCCTCGTCAAGTCGTCAGTGCTCCTCGGTCCTCGCAGCTTTTTTTAGGCTACTTTAGAAATCTCATTTTACTAAGAAATTTTTATTTTTCTAATTAAAATGAGTTCATTTTTTTATTAGAAAAATTGAAATCTAAAACTAGTTAGGCTGAGTCCAACAGTGGACCTAAAATATGGAGACCTAAAATGGTATATAGGTACCGAGAGACTGTAAGTGGATAAAGAAAAAACGTGAATCTCCAACAGGTGATCTGAAATGGGTTTCAGTCTGACGGCGCCGTTACACTCCCCGCTATTTTTTCATTTCCTGCTGCCTCATCCATCCGCGGGAAAGAAAACGCTCCATTCTACTTTTCCCGCTATTTTATCCTGGGACAACACGATTGGGCAGCCCGCAGGACGTCTCCTTGGCAGTCCTCATCGGCAACAAACAACCAGCTGTTGCGTGAGTCCTCGCTCCAGTCCAAGTTGCTGCAGGTTATGTATTACCTCTATAGTCCAAATTGCTACAGAGTGTCTTCATTAGTTTTTAATAAGTTTTCCCATTAATCTATACAGACATGGCGTTCAATTACTATAAAATGACTTGGTGTGGCACTGCAGCAGCAGCCTCCTCACGCAATGAAGAAGAAATTAAAAAATGTGCTGTTGTTGTTGCAACACTGCGCAAGAAGCGTCATTGGGGAGGCTCTGTTATTGGTCACAAGACCTACAACCGTGACCGTATTGGTGGCCATATTCGACTAATGAATGACTACTTCATTGAGAGGCCTTTGTTTGATCCAAATATATTCCGCAGAAGGTACTTTGTTAATTGAATGTCAATAATTTTAGTCCAATTTTAAGAGTGTGAAGGAGTTTGTTATATGATTGTTGGTCAGGTTTCGAATGCAGCAGTCTCTCTTCTTGGAGATTGAGGATAAGATCATAGTTGCAAATGGCTTTTTCAAACAAGAGAGGAATGCAGCAGGTGTGTTGGGCTTCTCTACTAGACAAAAGATCACAGTGGCATTAAGGATGTTAGCTTACGGAGGGCCAGCAGATGCTCTAGATGATGGATTGCGTATGGGAAAAAGCACAGTGCTTAAGACTCTCAAGGAGTTTGTTAGCACAATCATCACAGTGTTTGGAGATGAATATCTTAGGCCTCCTTCACCAGCTGAATTAGAACACATTCTATCAGTGAACGAGGCACGTGGTTTCCCTGGTATGATCGGCAGTATTGACTGCATGCATTGGGAATGGGCGAACTGCCCTACCGCTCATGCAGGGATGTACAAGGGCCATAAAGGCAAGCCTACACTTATACTAGAGGCAGTTGCAACTCAAGATTTGCGGGTTTGGCATGCATTTTTTGGTCTTCCAGGGTCTCACAATGATATTAATGTGTTGCAACGCTCACCTGTTTTCGATGACTTGGCAAATGGTAACACACCACCGGTGGAGTTCACTGTCAATGGGAACCCCTACAACCTTGGATACTATCTTGCCGATGGGATTTATCCCAATTGGGCCACTTTGGTCAAGAGCATAAGTGCACCAATTAGCCCAAAAGAGTCAACGTTTGCAGAACAGCAAGAGAAATGTCGAAAGGACGTAGAGAGATTTTTTGGAGTGTTCCAAGCAAAGTGGAAGATCATGCATAATGCTGCTCGTCTATGGAGTCCGGAGGACCTCAATTCCATTGTCCGAGCATGTATCATCCTGCACAATATGGTGATAGAAAATGAACGTGGAGTAAACCTTCCTAATGTGCACCCGTCTGAGTGGCCAGGGGCATCAAACCCAACAATAACACCACTACGAGCTATTCCAGGAATTGATGAGGTCATAGATGCATACTCCTTGATTCAAGACAGAACAACATCTCATCAACTTCAATTAGATCTTATTGAACACATGTGGGGTCTAAAAGGGTCATCATCTGGACCTTTTGCTCCAAAGCCATCAGGCTAAAAGGGGTATAATATATAGCTTGACTGAAAGTAGTTAGAGAAATGGTGATTTTGTAATTTCTGAACCCTTCAAAGTGTAGCTTGGCGGGATTGGCAGAGATATGGTGATTTTGTAATCTCTGAACCCTGTTGTTTGGTGACCAAACTATATATTGTAATATCTGAAATGATCCTGTTGTTTGATGACCAAAAATTACAGCACCATAATAACTTGATGAACACATACAATAGATTATAGATTCAAGTCTTAGCTCTCACGATAGCAGTACTACAGAATAAATTATAGCAAAAATTATAGATAGTTGTAGAATAACTTGATGAACACATACAAGCAGTCTGAATAAATTAAGGCAAATACAAGTCTGGATATGAAAGTAATACATATAGCAGTACTACAGAAGTGCTTCTATGCCGCATCATTGTTGTGAGGGGTGATGATGCCTCTACGCTCCATGATTTGCTGCTGCATGGCGACGTAGTATGCTCTCACACTGGGAGAAAGTTTATCTAAGTCTGCTCCCATGATGCCCAATTCAGCAGTAAGCAGTTGTGCCTCGCTTTGTTTGGCCCTTGCTTCTATGTCCTGCTTGGTAAGACTGAGCTGCTCCTCCTTCAACTTGTTCTTAACTTCCATTTCATGCTTCTGCAAGTCAAACATCTTCTCAGTAAGCCTCATTTTATTCCCCTTCAATGTCAGGATCTCTTGCATCTGTTCATCTTGCTTCTCTTCTGTTTTTTCATTCCTCTCTTGCATCTACTGCAACACTTCTACAGCAGCACTAGATGATGCAGTGTCTTCTTTGAACCTTCTTTTTTTTGCAGTATCACGACCTTCAGGCCTTGTAATTGCTGCATTTTCAGTGTTGGGTTGTGTACCAACGGGATTACAGGGGCCTTCTGGTTGTTGTGTTTTTCTTGTCGGAGTGTTGTTTAGCTCTAGCACTTTATCATTCCACTTGGGCTCATTATGTAGCAGCTTCCAACAGTGCAAGAATTGGAAAGCTTCCTTCTCCTCGTACATCTTCACAACATCATCGATCTGTGATGAAATATGAAACATGTCATCAGGTCACAAGCAAACCATGTCTTGTATAGCAAACATAGATGCATGATCAAGGTGCTTACCCTATCCTGTTCATTTTTTGCCACTTTCATTTCGCCTATCAACTTTCGATTTGAATGCAGAAAACTTACTAACTGCCTTTTGGATAAGTTGCCACCTTTTTTTATGCCAATCTGACTTCTTGTTGAGCGTTCTGGTTTGTTCTCACAGAAAAAATCATACATTCTTTTGTAGTAAGCACATGCACTTTGATTAACTCCTGCAATGGGATCCTTACTGACATGGAGAAAGGCCGAGCAAATCACAGCATCCTCCTCCTTGGTAAAGGCAGACCCTCTATGGGCAACATTTTTCTGCTTTCTTAGTTTCTTCTGTTCTTTACCTTTTGCTTTCTCGTGGGATGGAAACGTTTGCTGAGAGGACGTGTCGTCCTGTCGAGAATACTACACTTGTTTTAGCTTCATATAACATCAACGTATGTGCAAAGTTTAAATTTGTAGCTCGCGGCAATTAAAAACTATACCTCAAATGTGTTCGCATATTCTGGATTCTCAATGAAAACACCTAAGCTGTCAGCCCAATCATCATGCAAGTATTGTTCGTTCTGTTCTTCAGCCCATTCATTTGACAGCTGCCCATTCTCCATCCTATACAACAAACACAGAAGAGTTTCCTAGTTCTCAGTCTACAATTATTATGCAAAATATAGAAATAATTGAGACATGAGCATTCGCAGGAGAGGCAGCATGCTGTGCGGCTGCCTGCCCATGGCTGCTACCTGCCGCCTACAGCTACTGCTATTGTGCGGCTTCCTACCCACAGTTGCCCCCTACAGCTGCTGCTGCCTGCCTATGGATGCCTCTACCGTTCTCGCAAGATTCACGTGGAGGCGACCGCACAAAACAAGGGACGGAAGAGATCCCAATAGGAGGGAGGAAGGACAGTGGCGTACCTTGGTGCCGGCGGCGTGTACCTAGGTTGTAGCGGCCCTCGACTCTTGTCGCCGCCGCCGCTTCTTTTTTTTCTATCCTTCGTTCCGTCCCTTTCCGTTGTTTCGAGTATCGCCGTTGGTACCGCGGGACCGATTTGTGTCGCAGAGTCCCGATATATGGGTCATGCACGGGTGAAAGCCCAGAATAGGGTCCGGCTTTAGGTGGTCTGTTGGAGAAAATATGGATCACAAATCGTGTCTATTTACAACCTATTTTGGGTTTAAGTTGGATTTGGATCCTTTGTTGGACTCAGTCTTAGAGCTTGAAAAAAAGTCCGACCGAGAGCTCTGACCTGCCTCGTCCCTTCTGAGTTCTGGCGGCTCTCCCGCTTGGTCACTCCTGCTTCCTTGCCGTTCGAGAGCTATCTGACACCTGAACGGAGTTCCAGTTCCTCTATCGGCCTGAGGTCAGATTTTTCTCCTTTTCTCCTCCATCATCGTATTTATCTAATTAATTATCTTCTGTTTCTCCGTCTTTTCAAGCCGCTGGGCTTGCGATGCTTCGTATTCCATTCATGTCTGGGTGACTTTTCTAGGGCATTGGGTTTCTTGATGGGAGACAGCAGGAGGCACGAACCGTGGGTTATCCTCCAACCGGATGGCTGGCTGCGCAGGCCTGCGTTGGGATTGAACAGCCTGATGCAGATTCCCGATAAGATTCAGAGCTCTCTTAAGGTCGGCTTATCAAAAGGAAAAGATCTAGGGGTTCGGAACTGGTCGTGCAGATGTGAATTTGTTGTTGCCTACATCTTGCAATAGGTGCAATTTGGGCGTTTCTTGAACAAGGATGGTGCTGTCCGCCGCATGAGTGCTGAGATATCGTCAGAGAAAGCGAAACAGTCGTGTTCTGCTGCTGCTTCCGCGGAGGTTCGCTTGGATAGGCATCTCCAAGCTTGGTGGGACAATCCTAGCTGGACCGACGAGCCACCAGAAATAAAGGTATCCACGTTGATTGCTGCAGAACACTTTTATGGGGACTGCTTCTTTATCGTTGCTTTAGTGCCAAACTTACACCGAATCAGAATACCTTAAATGTGTTAGGACGCTTCGTAGAGTTAGCTTCAGTTAATCTCGAGGCTGAAAGAATGACTGACATACTTTCAAGAATGTTCATACAGTTTAAGAACTTATGTTTACATTATCAAATGTTTACAGGTGAATGTACCAGAAGGATCCCTTTGCAACCTCAATCTGAGATTTAAGGCCGGATTACCACCAGATGCAGTATACAATATCATAATTGATCCAGAGAACAAAAGGGTGTTCAAGAATATTAAGGTGTGTACAGGTGTACTTTTACTATTCAGATTGAGCAAACTGATATGGTGCAGCTGACTGAATGGTAGCTCTGTTTCTTTATTCCCTTTGATTGAAGATGTCTTGAAAATATTCTGTTAATTGGATTCCTTTTCAAATTGTTTTGTGTTGGATGCCAAAGCTTCAGTAGTTCAGTTGAACACCTCCTAGCTAGAACAGCTCGATAGTCGGTGCTCTTGCATAGTTACACAAGGAGCTTTTGGATAGTTCAATGATGGGTCATGTCTACTTACTACTCCATGAGTCAAGAAAAACATGAGGTCCCATGCATACTTAATGTTTGTATACTGAAAATAATAAGTCATTGAAATTTCTCATAAGAAGAAAAGGGACCAGGAATGTCCAGGACCTCACCATAGAGCTAGGCATTCATGGCAAGGATATTGTTTCACTTTTTTCAGGAAGTAATATCAAGGAAAGTCTTGCTCGACGAAGGATCAAGACAAGTAGTCGAAGTGGAGCAGGCAGCAATCTGGAAGTTCCTCTGGTGGTCTGGCACCTTTTCCGTTCATGTTTTTGTTGATCAGAACAGAAAAAAACACACTGTAAAAAACTGAAACACTGACATTATCCTTTGGTCAGCAAATGCAATACTTTGCCTGATATTTTGATCCATGCAATACCTTCTGCAGGTAAAGTTTAGGCAAGGGCGAGCTGGCTTTATGAGGAAGTTTGAGGGTTGCTGGACGATAGAACCCCTTTTTGTTGACAAGGAATTATGCCTTCCTCTGAACCCACATTCATTGGAGGAATATGAATCTTGTACTGGTGGCAGGGGGAGAGTTGGATCTGCCATTACTTTGGACCAGCTTATTGAGCCTGCTCTTTTACCCCCACCACCCATTTCGTGGTACTTGAGAGGGATTACTTCAAGGACAACTGAGATGCTGGTGAACGATCTGATAGCGGAAACTGCTCGATTGCGCACCATCTCAAACAACGCGAATGCCAAGCAAGGTACTGAAGAAACCGGTGATGCTAACATAGGTGATCCAGTTAGAGAGTGTGGTGACATTAAGGAAAGGTGGCGACAGAGAAGAAAAAGTGGACGTCATGGATCATCCCTTAGATTAACAAGTCGATTCTTGTAAGATAAGCTATGAAGCAGTGCTCATTTTAGGACCCGTTTTACCTGTATCTTAGTTTGTAAGGTTTTGGTTGTAGGTAACATTGTGTAAGATGTCTCTTTGTGAACATGTAGAAGCTAGTTGTTCAATACTTATATATGTTTTATTTATATGAATAAAGGTTTACTTGCTCCAATGGTTTTGATTGTCTTTAGTCCATTCTAATCTCCCTGAATATTACCCTAACTGCCAGTTGCCTGAAAGGTAACTTGCTTCAACCTTACATCAGCTGTTCATGTTTAACATGTCCACTACATCATTGTTTGTAATAGTATGGAAACGTGTGAACTGAACTAATGAAGTTCAGTGAAAATTGCAGGTGTTTAACCCTGATACCAATTACTGAACCTGGCCCAATCTGATGTCCTGCTTAATCCAGTTGACAAACAGCTGGTTCATCTTTTCTCCAAAGCAGCAAGAAGGAAAAGCCTCAATTCCTCACCTTTGTTGACATGATCAAGGCAACACCATGTTGCAACATGCAAGCAATCAGCAACCGAGGACTATGAAACTAAACAAGCAGTGCATAGCTTCATATTTAGGGTCAGTTTGGGAGGGTGGCTTTTATAGGAGCCCTCCAGTGGCGGACCCAAGGGGGGTCCGGGTGGGCCCTGGCACACCCTAAGCCAGGCCCACCACGGGCCCCACCCCCAGTGGCGGACCTAGAATTTTTATATAGGGTGTGCCGTAACAAAATTTTCACGTAGAATTCTATCTAATGTACATATAAATTTGGTAAACAATTTGATATATATAGATATAAAGTTTGACACTCAACAAATAAGCATGAAAATTGCATACATTAAACATAAAGATTACAATAATATTACTTATTTGGTCTGCGCTTCCTCAACGCCATAAAAGTTTCAATTATATCTTCTTCATTCACTTCGAAGAAAATATCCCTCTCGATGTATGTAACAAGACAATCATCCAAAAGACTATCACACATCTTGTTTCTCAATTTAGTCTTCACCAAACTCATTGCAGAAAATGCCCTTTCAACACTTGTTGTCGCCACAGGCAAAAGCAATACCAATTTGAGAAGCAAATAAACTATATCAAACACCTTATGTCTCTTTGTTTCAACAAGCTTAACTGAGAGGTCCACAAGATTAGTTATATCTTTGAATCTATCATCTTCTCTTATGCCATCAATATAATTGTCAAGTTGCAAGTCAAGTTTTAACAAGTCAGTGCTTGACATGTCATTAGGATAGAAATTAGCTAGCTTTCGTACCTTGTGTGCATCAAAAGAAGCAAAATAGTTGGAAGGATCTAAGGCTGACATACAAGAAAGTAGCTCCATATTAGCCTCACTAAACCGACTATCAAGCTCTAGGCTAATTTGATCAATGATCCCAATATATACTTCTCTTCTGAAGTGGTCATCATTGGTTTGGTTATGAACAAATCGTGATGATCTTCCATAAGGCTTATAATTTCCATCCATAGCAGGAACTAGGATATCATGTTTGTTGCAAAATGAAGTGATTCTTTGAAGGAATTGATCCCAACCATCAAGCCTTAACTGTTGCATTCTTCTCTTTGCCACATTAACAAGTGAAATTGCATTAATAATATCTTGCTCCCTTCTTTGCAAACACACTGATAAATCATTTGTATATCCAAGAATAACAAACATTAAGTGTGCATCAAAAACAAAGTCAAATGACTCAAATGCTCCAAGCATAGAATGTATCCTTGTCCAATCACTTCTAATTGTAGTATCCTCTCCAAGAATCATGAGAACATCTCGGATTACAGGATACATAGTAATTATGTTGCATATAGTTTTGTAATAAGAGCCCCATCGAGTCTCACCAGGCCTAGGCAACCCCATCTCTTGATTCAATCCTCTCCCAGTTTCAAGTTCACCACATTCAAGTGATTTCATGAGATTCTCAAGTCTAGCATCTCGAAGCATATCGTGACGCTAACAAGAAACTCCAACGATATTCAATAAGAGAGTTACTTGATCAAAAAACCAGACACAATCATTATTTCCCTTGGCAACAACAACAAGAACTAGTTGGAGTTGATGTGCAAAACAGTGGATATAATAAGCAGAAGGTGACTCTTGCATGATCAATGTTTTCAATCCTTTAATATCACCTCTCATGTTGCTAGCCCCATCATAACCTTGTCCACGAATTCGTGTCAAAGTCAAGCCATGACTAACAAGTAAAGCTTCAATTGCATCCTTAAGTGATAAAGAGCTAGTATCATTTACATGAACAACTCCAATGAAGTGCTCACATGGCCTTCGCAATGCATCAACATTACGCAAGCAAAGAGCTAGTTGTTCTTTGTGTGATATGTCACTAGACTCATCCGCTAAAATTGCAAATGGCTCTTCCCCAAGCTCTTCAATTAGTTTCTTTCTAGTTTCTATAGCGCAACACTGAATAATCTGCTTTTGTACCTTTGGGCTAGTCAAAGTGCAATTACCTGGAGCGTTGTTAAGAACATACTTGTTGACCTCTTCACTATTTACAGCAAGAAATTTCAAGATTTCAATAAAGTTTCCTCTGTTGCTAGACTCTTCACTTTCATCATGTCCACGGAATGACAATCCTTGATGCAAAAGAAACTTCAAACATCGAAGTGAATATGTCAACCTTATCTTATAAAGATTGCGATCATCATCACTCCACTTCTCAATTTTATTATCAATTGCTGCATTAAGATTTATAAAGCCAATATATTTCTCTTCGACTGTCTTATGTGACATAGATCCCGCATGTTTTAGAAGTGCTTCAGACCCTTTATTCCAATTATTCCAACCATCTGAAGTAAATGCAGAAGTCCCTTTGCCCTTATTTGCTTTACTTTTGAATAAGTAACACATAAAGCAAAATGCAGCATCTTTCTTGACACTATATTCAATCCAAGGAAAATTTTGAAACCACACAAAATTAAAATGACGATCTCTATCTCCAATTTTCCTATTTGGGAATTCATGTGCATATGGTTGAAATGGACCTCTAAGAATATATGCTCTTCGAATTGCATCATGATTATTAGCATGTTAACTTGCAATAGGTTGTCTTTCACCTGGATCATGTGGAAGACGACTGACATCATAAAGTGTTGGCGGTGACGGTGCAGATGGCATTGGATTCACAATTTCTTCATTTATTCTCTCTTTCTCTTGTTCTTGAGGTGTCGATGGTTGAGTAATATCCGGAGATAATGAAGAAGCAATAAACTTATGTTTCTTTGCAGTATGATTGCGAAAAAGAGAGGCGATATCTCTCTGCTTCTTCATATTTTAGTCACTACAAAAATAATGATAGTGAATCAATAATCAATAAGACAACAATCAATAACAATATGATGCCTGGGTTCCTACCGATCAAATCAACCAGGTACACGAGCTGCACCGGCTGTACGCCTGTACCACGCCCAGAAGCAGCTGTACACCTTATTGAACTCCCTGGCCCGAGTGCCGGGCGCGCAGAAACTGTCGCTGGCTCGCTGCGCGTCCTCTCCACGCGCGCCCCGGCGCCTCTGCCCGCCCGGCCGCCGTTGCACAGCCGGAACACGACCCTGTTCTCTTGCTGGTCCAGGAGCGTCGCGCCGATCTGGAGGACTGGAGGTCCTCGTCGGCGTTGCTGGCTTGCGCGCTGCGCGCAAGAAGGCACAAGGCAAGCAGCTGCCACTGCCAACCCGTCGGTCGCCGCCAGGAAAAGCTGAACCAATCGCGGAGGCCGGATATAAGACGAGAAGACGAAACCGCCAGGAACAGAGAAGCCGAATCGAAAAGATCGTGAACAGAAAACAGAAAGCAGAAATTTGGAACGTGTGTCCCGTCCGCTAACTAAAATGGCCGGGTGGGGTGGGGTCCGTGGTGGGCCTGCCCACCCCACCTGACCATTTCAGTTAGCGGACGGGACGCACGTTCCAAATTTCTGCTTTCTGTTTTCTGTTCACGATCTTTTCGATTCGGCTTCTCTGTTCCTGGCGGTTTCGTCTTCTCGTCTTCTATCCGGCCTCCGCGATTGGTTCAGCTTTTCCTGGCGGCGACCGGCGGGCTGGCAGTGGCAGCTGCTTGCCTTGTGCCTTCTTGCACGCAGCGCGCAAGCCAGCAACGCCGACGAGGACCTCTAGTCCTCCAGATCGGCGCGGCGCTCCTGGACCAGCAAGAGAACAGGGTCGTGTTCCGGCTGTGCAACTGCGGCCGGGCGGGCGGAGGCGCCGGGGCGCGCGTGGAGAGGACGCGCAGCGAGCCAGCGACAGTTTCTGCGCGCCCGGCACTCGGGCCAGGGAGTTCAATAAGGTGTACAGCTGCTTCTGGGCGTGGTACAGGCGTACAGCCGGTACAGCTCGTGTACCTGGTTGATTTGATCGGTAGGAACCCAGGCATCATATTGTTATTGATTTTTGTCTTATTGATTATTG
Source organism: Zea mays (assembly GCF_902167145.1). Taxonomy (NCBI): domain Eukaryota; kingdom Viridiplantae; phylum Streptophyta; class Magnoliopsida; order Poales; family Poaceae; genus Zea; species Zea mays. The sequence continues at coordinate 180,411,819 of NC_050097.1, read as the reverse complement.
ATTCACTATCATTATTTTTGTAGTGACTAAAATATGAAGAAGCAGAGAGATATCGCCTCTCTTTTTCGCAATCATACTGCAAAGAAACAGAAGTTTATTGCTTCTTCATTATCTCCGGATATTACTCAACCATCGACACCTCAAGAACAAGAGAAAGAGAGAATAAATGAAGAAATTGTGAATCCAATGCCATCTGCACCGCCACCGCCAACACTTTATGATGTTAGTCGTCTTCCACATGATCCAGGTGAAAGACAACCTATTGCAAGTTAACATGCTAATAATCATGATGCAATTCGAAGAGCATATATTCTTAGAGGTCCATTTCAACCATATGCACATGAATTCCCAAATAGGAAAATTGGAGATAGAGATCGTCATTTTAATTTTGTGTGGTTTCAAAATTTTCCTTGGATTGAATATAGTGTCAAGAAAGATGCTGCATTTTGCTTTATGTGTTACTTATTCAAAAGTAAAGCAAATAAGGGCAAAGGGACTTCTGCATTTACTTCAGATGGTTGGAATAATTGGAATAAAGGGTCTGAAGCACTTCTAAAACATGCGGGATCTATGTCACATAAGACAGCCGAAGAGAAATATATTGGCTTTATAAATCCTAATGCAGCAATTGATAATAAAATTGAGAAGTGGAGTGATGATGATCGCAATCTTTATAAGATAAGGTTGACATATTCACTTCGATGTTTGAAGTTTCTTTTGCATCAAGGATTGTCATTCCGTGGACATGATGAAAGTGAAGAGTCTAGCAACAGAGGAAACTTTATTGAAATCTTGAAATTTCATGCTGTAAATAGTGAAGAGGTCAACAAGTATGTTCTTAACAACGCTCCAGGTAATTGCACTTTGACTAGCCCAAAGATACAAAAGCAGATTATTCAGTGTTGCGCTATAGAAACTAGAAAGAAAATAATTGAAGAGCTTGGGGAAGAGCCATTTGCAATTTTAGCAGATGAGTCTAGTGACATATCACACAAAGAACAACTAGCTCTTTGCTTGCATAATGTTGATGCATTGGGAAGGCCATGTGAGCACTTCATTGGAGTTGTTCATGTAAATGATACTAGCTCTTTATCACTTAAGGATGCAATTGAAGCTTTACTTGTTAGTCATGGCTTGACTTTGACACGAATTCGTGGACAAGGTTATGATGGGGCTAGCAACATGAGAGGTGATATTAAAGGATTGAAAACATTGATCATGCAAGAGTCACCTTCTGCTTATTATATCCACTGTTTTGCACATCAACTCCAACTAGTTCTTGTTGTTGTTGCCAAGGGAAATAATGATTGTGTCTGGTTTTTTGATCAAGTAACTCTCTTATTGAATATCGTTGGAGTTTCTTGTTAGCGTCACGATATGCTTCGAGATGCTAGACTTGAGAATCTCATGAAATCACTTGAATGTGGTGAACTTGAAACTGGGAGAGGATTGAATCAAGAGATGGGGTTGCCTAGGCCTGGTGAGACTCGATGGGGCTCTTATTACAAAACTATATGCAACATAATTACTATGTATCCTGTAATCTGAGATGTTCTCATGATTCTTGGAGAGGATACTACAATTAGAAGTGATTGGACAAGGATACATTCTATGCTTGGAGCATTTGAGTCATTTGACTTTGTTTTTGATGCACACTTAATGTTTGTTATTCTTGGATATACAAATGATTTATCAGTGTGTTTGCAAAGAAGGGAGCAAGATATTATTAATGCAATTTCACTTGTTAATGTGGCAAAGAGAAGAATGCAACAGTTAAGGCTTGATGGTTGGGATCAATTCCTTCAAAGAATCACTTCATTTTGCAACAAACATGATATCCTAGTTCCTGCTATGGATGGAAATTATAAGCCTTATGGAAGATCATCACGATTTGTTCATAACCAAACCAATGATGACCACTTGAGAAGAGAAGTATATATTGGGATCATTGATCAAATTAGCCTAGAGCTTGATAGTTGGTTTAGTGAGGCTAATATGGAGCTACTTTCTTGTATGTCAGCCTTAGATCCTTCCAACTATTTTGCTTCTTTTGATGCACACAAGGTACGAAAGCTAGCTGATTTCTATCCTAATGACATGTCAAGCACTGACTTGTTAAAACTTGACTTGCAACTTGACAATTATATTGATGGCATAAGAGAAGATGATAGATTCAAAGACATAACTAATCTTGTGGACCTCTCAGTTAAGCTTGTTGAAACAAAGAGACATAAGGTGTTTGATATAGTTTATTTGCTTCTCAAATTGGTATTGCTTTTGCCTGTGGCGACAACAAGTGTTGAAAGGGCATTTTCTGCAATGAGTTTGGTGAAGACTAAATTGAGAAACAAGATGTGTGATAGTCTTTTGGATGATTGTCTTGTTACATACATCGAGAGGGATATTTTCTTCGAAGTGAATGAAGAAGATATAATTGAAACTTTTATGGCGTTGAGGAAGCGCAGACCAGATAAGTAATATTATTGTAATCTTTATGTTTAATGTATGCAATTTTCATGCTTATTTGTTGAGTGTCAAACTTTATATCTATATATATCAAATTGTTTACCAAATTTATATGTACATTAGATAGAATTCTACATGAAAATTTTGTTACGGCACACCCTATATAAAAATTCTAGGTCCGCCACTGGAGCCCTCCCAAACTGTCTACAAAAAAGCTTCTAATAAAGAGCACCGAGAAGCCGAACCATTTTTATAGAGAGGAGCTGAAGCCAAAAAAATGACTCTTAGCGGCTCTTCTCACCTCCTCTTGTGTTAAGAGAAGCCGTTTTGCTAAGTGATTTATTAAAAAAAATGGCTACTATAGAGAAGTTTCTGAAAAGAAGTCAGCCCGAGTTATTTTTAGAGAAACCGAATCCATGTCAGGGCCTTAATGCAACGCAAACACCTCTAATCGTTTCGTTTCCTTCCAGGCCATCGGCCCCAAGGCAGCCATATGTGTGGCGAACGGCCACCGTCGTCGTCGTTACCGCCGCAGCTGGAACCATTCCGCTTCTGGCTTCTTTACAGAAGCAGTGTGAGATCATGGAGGCAGCAACCGCGGCCGCAGTCACCAGACACCAGTGCCGTGGACAATGCCATCCTCACCCCGACCTCAGCCACCTTCGCCGTCGCCACCAACTCCGCCAGGGCCTGTGCACCAGAGGCCGGCGCCAGCTCCACACGCCACGGTGGAAGATATCCCTCTCCAAGCTGAGTCCTCTGACGAATCGGACACAATTCCAGTCCAGAGCTCAGACTCATAGCTGCTTCGAGGCGACCGGCCGTCCATAGCCCACCTAGAGTTGCCGCTCTCCATCGCCCCGCCCGCTGGCCAGGAATAGAGGTCGAGCAGAGACGACAACAACTGCAACAACGATACCAAGATCGCCATTTCCGGCTTCCGGCGGTCGCGGCTCTTCGACGGTGCGCGCGCACCGTACCGGCGGGAGATCGTGGACGGGCTCAAGAGCCTCGCTGCACGCGAGACGCCGACGCCGAGGCCGGAGAGCGACCAGGGGAACCGCGTCATCACGCTCGCCGGGCACATTGTCGGCGCGAGTATGGTGCTCGGCGGTGGTGAGGTCCCTCCATGGAAGCGCCAGCACCAGCGCCACCGCCGGAGCCGCAAAGCCAGCGGTGCCGATGCCGGGTCCAGGTTCGAGGCCGTCGGTGGTGGCCACGAACGTGAACGTGCAGAGCGTGAACAACTCGTCGATGGAAGAGAGCACGTGCGCCGACGGCAATCCCGGCGTGCGCGTGGACGTCAAGAGCGCGCGCGAGGAGCCTGCTGCGGCGACGACACCAAAGCCGGTCTCGAGGGAGGAAGAGGAGCCAAATGAGCCTGTGAGAGGACCGCCGCTCGTTGTGACGCCGCAGAAGAGCGCAGCAGCAGGTGGCTGTGAGACTGCTCCAGCGAAGCCGAGGCCGAGGCGGTGCCTGCGCGCACTGATGATGGAGAACGGGAGCGATACAGGGGCGGCGCGGAAGCCGAGGCCGAGCGCCTGCCGGTTCCAGTGCGTAACGGATCATGCACCGACGGCGGCGGCGACCAGCGGAGGTGGCGCTGGCGATAAGAATGCAGACTATGGCAGGAAATTGAGCACGGAAGAGGCATGTTGAATCTAAAACTGTAAAATCTTTTCTCATTCTCTGACTTCACCACTTGACAGAGGGAAGACCCTATCTTGGGTAAGGTATCATAAATTGATTGGATGAAGATCTCGACATTGATGATCTAAGTTTCCGAGCGAACAGATCCTCGTAATCACTGTACCACTGTTTCACCCGTGACACACGATTTAACTCGCCACGAAGGCTTATCCCTGCAAGCGCAATCAAAAACACAAGTAAGAACAGGTAGAACGCAACCAAAACTTTGTTGATTACGAGGTGGGTCTCACAAACCGATGAACGGCAAACTGATCGATGACAGATATGATCTAAGCAAAATCCCACTAATGTGGCGGCGGCTGCTGTTAAAATAGAGGTTAGGGGCGTGCACAACCCCCAGAGGCACCACTAATGGGCTCCAACACGATACACGACCCAACAGACGATGCTGCAACACCAAAACATAATATGAGCGCTGACTTATTTCGACGATTTCCATTGACTCCTGAAGAATTTTAATGTGGGACCAGTTGGGTTGGTTAGATAATCTTCTTATCTTTCCAACCATATCAACTCCGTCGCAATCGGAGTTCGGATGCGTCCTGGGCGTCCATTTTAGAGTAGACTGATCCTGGAACCCGTGATGGAATCGTAGCCGAGTCGGACTTGATCTCTTTCCTGTTGTGGATGCCCTTGCTCCTCCACCTCGACACCTTGGCCTTTCTCAAGTCCTTGATGGTCATCTCCAAAGTTCCTAATCAAAGTTCCAAAACATAATTGACTAGGTTAGAACGAACATGCAGATTTAGATTTTATGCACGTGCTCGTGTTGTCGGTCCATGCATTATTTGTATGGGAGTGATGTCCTCATCATCCTCCCCCACTTGAATTGGAGTCGTCCTCGACTCAGGCGATGGCCAAGGGGGTGGCCGAGCAAACCTAGGATGTATAAGGCCTTTAGACCCAAAATAGGTGCCACTGATTTCTGTCAGATTCTAGACATAATTTTGCTATGACGATTCTGACCAGCTCTAACCGTATATTGATGTGTGATCAATTGAGTTGGAAAGGTTATATCCTCAGCTTTCCAAGGATGTCTAGAATGTCTAAAACGAGGTCTGTATGTGTCCTGGGCATCCGTTTTTTGTGAGGACCACTCCTGTAGTCCGAACTGGATTTGCGAATAAACTGAACTTCAACTCCCCTTGAGTTTGGAACTCTATGATTGATTGGGCCTTTACCATATAGTTGACACCCATGTACTCATCACCAGTGTCTATAATAGTATCAGAAATTGATGATATAGCTCCACATAGCATCTACAACAGTACCTTAAACGTGTGCCTTATTTTTTAAAATGACTCTTAAAACACAGTTCCAATACGTTCTATTTTACATTTTTTTATCAAAAAATATAGACACTATAAAGTGACCGAAATATACTAAACCTCATATTAATGCCTTCTCCTTATTTTATACATTATTATTAACATTTTTCCTAATAATATAATTTATTTCTTAAAATAGATTATTTATAGTTTAACTAATGAAGTCTAATTTGTTTTTAAATGCACTAAACACTTTAAATTATGTAGCATTTCAAACTTTGGGGCACTATTTTGACTTAGTCATAATCCAACTTGTGAGGGAATGTGTGTATATGACGTAAAGGAGAAAATACAAGAACTTGGAAGAGATCAGAAAAGGAAGGAAAAATACATAAAGTATATATATATATTTGGAGCCATGAGCTTCCAATAACTAGAGTAGTCTCTGGCTCAACGGTGCCATCCGATTCAACCGCATCAGGTTTAGGCACCTATAAAAGGAGGCTCAGGGCGCTAGGGTTTCATTTTTTAGCGGCACCGGCGGTGACGCCCCCACCACGATACACGAGCGACGGTGCCCCCACCCCATCGATGTGCTCACGGCAGTGGTTCCCTAAGGGAGCACGACGGCGACGACCATCTAAGGCGGAAGCGATGGCGGTGACCTCTCCTGGGCGCGAGCAGCAACGATGGCTTCTCATAGGCACGAGCGGTGACGACGGATCCTAGAGGCACGTGCGACGGGGGCGGCTACCCGAGGCCGCGTCGTAGCGGCGACCACCTTCTCATGCGTCGACGGTGGCTACCCGTGGCTGCGCTGCAGAGGCGGCCACCAGAGGCGCATGTGGCGGTGACACGCATCCAAGGCGTCTGCGGCGACAGTTTCCTAAGGGAGTGCAGCGGTGGCGGATCTGGGAGGCGCGCACGCGGCGACGGATCAAAGAGGCGTGCGCGATGTCGGCTCCTCAGAGACTCGCGCCCTGGAGTGGCACACGATGGCGTCCCACCTCCCGCGACGACGTCGGCCATCCCTAGGCGCGAGCGATGGCGACAGACTTCCCTAGGCGCGAACGGTGACGGATTAACGCCCCTATTTTATGCTACTTTGTATACATATTTATGCCAACGTCAATAGGTTTTTACGATACATTGTCAGTTTATAGCTCTCCTTCCATCTTTTGTATGTTTATGATATTTTTATTCATATTTTATGTAAACACCTGCTGATTTTTACGTTGTGTACTGTAATGTATAAATATCTTCGACGTGTAGCATAATTAGTATCAGTATATATCATAAACTGGTTCTAATGAGACTAGCTGCATGGATGTTGGAGAGATCTTATATTTAGGGACGAAATAAAGTATTGAAAATCTGATTTTTTTTTTGTTTCCATGCATGCCAATCCATTTTCTTTCAACTCACATTCTTGTCATCCTAAATTTGTGCGCATGCAACAAAAAACATATGTTTACGCAGTGTACCGCAGAACATAAATACCTTTACCGTGTAGTATAATTAGTATCAGTATATATTATTGAGAGCACCTAGAGGGGGGTGAATAGGTGATCCTGTAAAAACTTAAAACTTAACACCACAAACTTGATTAACAGTTAGAGCAATGGAATCAAGTGAGTAGAGAGGAGAACTCTTGTGATGCACAATAGACACAATAAAGATAAGCACAAGAGACACGAGGATTTATCCCGTGGTTCGGCCAAGTACAAAACTTGCCTACTCCACGTTGTGGCGTCCCAACGGACGAGAGTTGCACTCAACTCCTCTCAAGTGATCCAAAGATCAACTTGAATACCACAGTGTTCTTCTTTACTTTGCTCTTTTCCCGTTTGCGAGGAATCTCCACAACTTGGAGTCTCTCGTCCTTACAATAAGAATCACAATAAAGCACTAGAGTAAGGGAGGGAAGCAACACACACAAATCCACAACAAATACGCACACACAAGTGCAAGACTTGAGCTCAAGACAATATCTCGAGGTTCTCACTAGAACGGAGCTCAAATCACTAAGAATGTCGAACAAGTGCGCAAGAATGAAGTGTGAGTGATCAACAATGCTCAAGGAATGCTTGGTATACTCTTCCATGCGCTTAGGGGTCCCTTTTATAGCCCCAAGGCAGCTAGGAGCCGTTGAGAGCATTTCAAGAAGGCAATTCTTGCCTTCTGTCGCCTGGCGCACCGGACAGTCCGGTGCACCACCGGACACTGTCCAGTGCGGATCTCTTGCCTTATATGGTGAAGCTGACCGTTGCAGTCTTGGAGCCGTTGGCGCACCCGACACTGTCCGGTGCACACCGGACACTCCGGTGCCCCTTCCGACCGTTGGCACTTGCCACGCGTCGCGCGCGGATTCCGCGGCCGACCGTTGGCCCGGCTGACTGTTGGCTCACCGGACAGTCCGGTGCACCACCGGACAGTCCGGTGATTTATAGCCGTACGCCGTTAATTGCTTCCCGAGAGAAGCCAGTTGACAGTCGTCGGTCTGGCGCACCGGACAGTCCGGTGCACCCAGACCGAGCTGTCTTTGGCTGAACAGAGCCATCTCTTTTCCAACTTGATTTCTCCTGTTTCCAGCACTTAGACACAATACATTAGTCTCCAAAACAATGTACTAAGTCTTAGAAACATACATTTTTACTTGATTTGCACTTTGTCCATCACTTTGCATAAGTCCACTTGTGTTGGCACTCAATCACCAAAATACTTAGAAATGGCCTAAGGGTACATTTCCCTTTCAATTATAGACTGGTTCAAACAAGACTAGATGAATGGCTGTTGGAGAGATCCTATATTTATAAAAGAAAATTAAGTATTTAAATCAGATTTTTTGTTTCCATGCATGTCAATCCATTTTTTTCAACGCATATTCTTGTTATCCAAAGTTTGTGCGCATGCAGCAGGAAACAATTTTTTTACGCGGTGTATCACACTGCATAAATATATATACCGTGTAGCATAATTAGTATCAGTATATGTCACAAATTGGTTCCAACGATCCTAGCTGCATGACTCTTGTAGATATCGTATTTTATGGACGAAATAAATCATTTAAATCAGATTTTTTTGTTTCCATCCATGTCAATCCATTTCCTTTCAACGCTCATTCTTGTCATTCTAAATTTATGCGCATGCAGCAGGAAACATATTTTTTACGCGGTATACCACAATGTATAAATATATACAATGTTACATAATTAGTATCAGTATATCTTATAAACTGGTTCCAACGAGCCTAGCTGCATTGTTGTTGAAGGGATCCTATATTTATGTGAGAAATAAAGCGTTTAAATCAGATTTTTTCCATGCATGTCAATTCATTTACTTTCAACGCACATTCTTGTCATACTAAATTTATGCACATGCTACAGGAAACTGATTTTCTATGTTGCATACCGTATGCATAAATACCTACACAATGTATCATAATTTGTATTAGTATATATATCATAAAATGTTTCTAACGAGCCTAGTTGAATGTCTATTATAGAGATCTTATATTTATGGACGTAATAAAACATTCGAATCAGATTTTATTTTCATACATGCCAATTCATTTACTAAATTTATGTGCATGCCTTTCAAAATTTTCGCGTATGCAAATAGAAATAAATGTGCATGCAGGGTGCGATCGGGTTAGAGGAGATATTTGACCTCCTCCATGATGGGGGAACGCACTAGACTGCATGCATCTAGTTGTTAGGTGCGGTCTAGAGGTGACTAGTGCTTCCTGTAACTATGGATTACTGGTTTTAGAATGCTTGTTGGAGCATATCTCAATGCGTGTGTGTGTATATATATATATATATATAACTCCATACCCTCAAGTATCGTCATCCAAATGAACTATTAATTGAATTGCTAATGTGAGACTACGCGTCTAACAGATTATTGTTTAACAATGCTAGTCACTACCGGAATTCAGCTCTTTGCCGAGTGACAAATGTTTTGCCGAGTATTTTCTTCGGACACTCAGCAAATAAGCTTTTTGTCGAGTGTCCAGCAAAAAACCCTCGGCAAACAAGCTCTTGCCGAGTGTTTTATTTTTGACACTCGGCAAAGAAGCTCTTTGCCGAGTGTTATATTTTTGACACTCGGTGAAAGTCGCCTAGAGGGGGTGAATAGGCGAAACCTAAATTTTATAAACTTAAATGCACACTAAGGTCGGGGGTTAGCGTTAGAATTAAATTTAAGTCCGGAGAGAGGGAAAACAAATCAAACAAGAATCAAGGCGATTGAACACGATGATTTGTTTTACCGAGGTTCGGTTCCAAAGAACCTAGTCCCCGTTGAGGAGGTCACAAACACCGGGTCTATTTCAACCATTTCCCTCTCTCAAACGGTCACTTAGACCAAGTGAGCCTTTTCCTTAATCTATCGGGTCACTAAGACCTCGCAAGGACCACCACACACTTAGGTGTCTCTTGCTTTGATTACAAGTCACTTGAGAGCAAGAATGAGAAAGGAAGAAAGGCAATCTAAGAAACAAGAGCGCAAAAGAACATGAACACACTCTCTCTCAAGTCACTAAATGGTTGAGATGAATTCTAGACTTGGAGAGGATTTGATCTTTGGAAATGTGTCTTGATGAGAATGCACTAGCCCTTGTATTGAATGTGATCTCTGAAAAACTTGTATGCCAAAGGTTGTGGTGGTTGGGGGGTATTTATAGCCCCCAACCACCTTGTAGTCGTTGGCCAAGGCTGCTGGCGATGGGCGCACCGGACAGTCCGGTGCGCCATCGACATGTATTGTGCGCTGTCCGGTGCACCGCCATGTCAGCCAACCGTTAGGGTTCGGAGTTGGTCGACCGTTGGAGGCTTTGTCTTCTTGCGGCACCGGACAGTCCGGTGCCACACCGGACAGTCAGGTGCCCCTCTGACTTTGCTGCTCTAACTCTGCCGCGCACAGTTCATCGTGGCAGGCGCTTTTACAGTCGACCGTTGGCGCTGGATAGCCGTTGCTCCGCTGGCTCACCGGACAGTCCGGTGAATTATAGCGGAGTGCGCCCTGGAATTCTCGAGAGTGGCTGGTTTGGAGTTGTACGTCATGGTGCACCGGACACTGTCTGGTGGCACACCGGACAGTCCGGTGCGCCAATTTGCAGCACACTCAAGTTCTTTGCTCCGTTTCAAATTGAGTCCCTAACTTGATTTCTTTCTTGGTTTGTGTTGAACCTTATGCACTTGTAATACATGAAATCTTGACAAACTAGTAAGTCCATGTGTTTGTGTTGATCATCAACCACCAAAATTAATTATAGGAAAAGGTTAACCCTATTTCCCTTTCAATCTCCCCCTTTTTGGTGATTGATGCCAACACAAACCTAAGCAAATAATAAATGCAGAGATGAAACTACTTTGCATTTGGAATGTGCATAGGTTACTTGGAGTTAAACCAATTGAAAATCTCACTAAATATGAATGGATTGATTTTTTCTTTTATTTAACATTTTGGACCACTTTTGCACCACTCGTTTTGTTTTTGCAAAATCTTTTTGGAAAATCTTTTCAAAGTCTTTTTGCAAATAGTCAAAGGTATAGAAATGATATTGCAAGAAGCATTTTTAAGATTTGAAATTTCTCCCCCTGTTTCAAATGCTTTTCCTTTGACTAAATAAAACTCCCCCTAAATGAAATTCTCCTCTTAGCTTTCAAGAGGGTTTTGAGATAGATATCAATTTGAAATTTTACTTTCACAAATCAAGTGAAACATAGATACCAGTTGATACCAGATACTAATTTGAGAATACATCAATTTAAATAGATACCAATTGAAAAAAATACAAATTAAAACTTTATTTCGATTTTTTTTTGAAATAGTGGTGTGGTCCTTTTGCTTTGGGCTAAATATTTTCTCCCCTTTAGCATTAAGCGCCAAAAATGGAGAACTTGAGAGCCCTTCAATACTTTCTCCCCCATTGCTAAAAGAAATATGAGTGAAAATGTTATACCAATTGAGAGATATATGAGTAATGGCAAAGGGTAAGTGATACCGTCAGAGTTGGAGTGGAAGCCTTGTCTTTGCCGAATACTCCATTTCCCTTTCAATCTAAGACTAATCATAGATATGTACTTGAAAGCATATTAGTCTTAGCCTTGGCACAAGAAGAATAAGAAATATGCATTTGTACCAAATGAAAGAGATATGATCAAAGATATATAAGCTATGTGTGCAATGTTTCAATCAAAGTTCCGAGAATCAAGTATATTTAGTTCATTCCTTAGTTTGCTAAAAGTTTTCTCATCTAGTGGATTGGTAAAGATATCGGCTAATTGATTTTGGGTATTAACATAGGCAATCTCGATATCCCCCTTTTGCTGGTGATATCTCAGAAAGTGATACCGAATATCTATGTGCTTATTGTGGCTGTGTTCAACGGGATTATCCGCCATGCGGATTGCATTCTCATTTTCTCATAGGAGAGGGACTTTGCTCAACTTGTAGCCATAGTCCCTAAGGGCTTGCCTCATCCAAAGTAATTGCGCACAACAATGACCTGCGACAATGTACTCGGCTTTGGCGGTGGAAAGAGCTACTGGGTTTTGTTTCTTTGAAGCCCATGACACCAGGGATCTTCCCAAAAACTGACAAGTCCCTGATGTGCTCGTCCTATCAATTTTACTCCTGCCCAATCGGCATCGGAATACCCAATTAGATCAAAGGTAGATCCCTTGGGGTACAAAAGCCCAAACTTAGGAGTGTAAACTAAGTATCTCATGATTCTTTTCATGGCTCTAAGGTGAACTTCCTTAGGATTTGCCTAAAATCTTGCACACATGCATACAAAAAGCAAAATATCTAGTCAAGATGCACATAAGTAGAGTAAAGATCCTGTCGGGGACCATAATTAGGGGTACCCTCAAGACGCCTAATTCTCAGCTGGTAACCCCCGTCAGCATAAAGCTGCAAAGGCCTGATGGGTACGATTAAGTCAGGGATCAGTCCACACGAGTGACTCGATCATGCTTCACCCGAGCCTAGCCTCGGCCAAGGGCAGCCGACCTCGAGAGACTTCCGTCTCGCCCGAGGCCCCCTTTTTATGGCGGACACATCACCGGCTCGCCCGAGGCCTTGGCTTCGCTCAGAAGCAACCTTGACTAAATCGCCACACCGACTGACCAAATTGCAGGGGCATTTAACGCAAAGGTGGCCTGACACCTTTATCCTGACACGCGCCTCCGGCAGAGCCGAAGTGACCGCCGTCACTCCACCGCTCCACTAACCAGTCTGACAGAGGGACAGCGCCGCCTGCGCCACCCCGACTGCAGTGCCACTCGACAGAGTGAGCCTGACAGGCAGTCTGGCCTTGCCAAAGGCGCCACGGCGAACTCCGCTCCGCCCGACCCCAGGGCTCGGACTCGGGCTAAGACCCGGAAGACGGCGAACTCCGCTCCGCCCGACCCCAGGGCTCGGACTCGGGCTAAGACCCGGAAGACGGCGAACTCCGCTCCGCCCGACCCCAGGGCTCGGACTCGGGCTAAGACCCGGAAGACGGCGAACTCCGCTCCGCCCGACCCCAGGGCTCGGACTCGGGCTAAGACCCGGAAGACGGCGAACTCCGCTCCGCCCGACCCCAGGGCTCGGACTCGGGCTAAGACCCGGAAGACAACGAAACTCCGCTTCGCCCGACCCCAGGGCTCGGACTCCGCCCTGGCCTCGGCCGAACGACTTCCGCCTCGCCCGACCCCTTGGCTCGGGCTCGGCCACGGCAACAGAAGGTAGGCTCAACCTCGGCTTCGGAGGAACCCCCACGTCGCCCTGCCTAGGGCACAGACCGCCACGTCAACAGGAGGCGCCATCATCATCCTACCCCGAATCGACTCGGGTCACGGAGAACAAGACCGGCGTCTCATCCGGCCAGCTCCGCCGGAGGGGCAATGATGGCGCTCCACAAGCTCTATGATGACGGCGGCCCCCAGCTCTCTTACGGAAGCAGGACGACGTCAGCAGGGACTCGACCGCTCCAACAGCTGTCCCTCCGCCAGGCTCCGCCGCACCTCCGACAGCCACGACATCACGCCAGCAGGGTGCCCCGATCTCTCCGGCTGCCACATTGGCATGTACCTAGGGCGCTAGCTCTCCCTTCGCTAGACACGTAGCACTCTGCTACACCCCCCATTGTACACCTGGATCCTCTCCTTACGACTATAAAAGGGAGGACCAGGGCCTTCTCAGAGGAGGTTGGCCGCGCGGGACCGAGGACGGGACAGGCGCTCTCTTGGGGCCGCTCGCTTCCCTCACCCGCGTGGACGCTTGTAACCCCCCTACTGCAAGCGCACCCGACCTGGGCGCGGGACGAACACGAAGGCCGCGGGACTTCCACCTCTCTCACGCTCGACTCCGGCCACCTCGCCTCTCCCCCCTTCGCGCTCGCCCACGCGCTCGACCCATCTGGGCTGGGGCACGCAGCACACTCACTCGTCGGCTTAGGGACCCCCTGTCTCGAAACGCCGACAGTTGGCGCGCCAGGTAGGGGCCTGCTGCGTGCTGACAAACAGCTCCCCGTCAAGCTCCAGATGGGTAGTCTCCAGCAACCTCTCCGGCCCGGGACGGTGCTTCGTTTCGGGACTCTTGAGTTCATGTCCCTCGACGGCAGCTACGACATGATACTTCTTCCACCGCCGCGCGACTACGACAATGGCGGCCAACAGCCCGCCCGCCGGCGGCGGAATCGACGACGTCTTCCCCGCGTGGTGGAGGAGCAACGTTCGGGCTCGCTCCGTTCTCTCCCCCGCCAACGGAGGAGGAGGCGAGGCCGTCAAGGTCAGGCGGGAGGCCGCGCTTCGTCGGCCGTCGAGCGAATCGACGCCCCCAACGCCCCGACGGAAGGCACGCCGGACGTCGACCTCGCGTTCAAGACGGAGGCAAGCGCCGTCCCCCTGCGGCACGCTGACCCCGAGCAAGAAGACGACGCCGGCGCGCTCGCGGAAAGCCTGCAGGACGTCGCCCTCGAACCAAAGATGACGGTGCAATCAGTCCCCGATGTGACTACGTCGCTCCTCGTCGACCAAAAGGTACCGATCAACTCCCATCTTGCGTCATTTCGACTCGGCCTCAACCCGCCAAACGACCTCGCTTTGGCGGGCGCTCTCATTGAGGCGAGTGCAACCCCACTGAGGTTCCGTATGCGGTCGCCTTGGGACCGACTGACAGACGTCTCGACCTACGGGCCCTCTGGGTCCGAGGAAGACGACGATCCCAACATAGGTTGGGATTTCTCCGGACTTGGCAACCCCAGTGCCGTGCGGGACTTCATGACCGCATGTGACTACTGCCTATCCGACTGTTCCGATGGAAGCCGCAGCCTTGGCGACGAGAGCTGCGGCCCAAGCCGCGAATGTTTCCACATCGAGCTAGGGGATCCCTCCGAAGGCAACCATCTTGGCATGCCGGAGGACGGCGATCTCCCTAGGCCAGCGCCTCGCGCCGACATCCCACGGGAGCTAGCTGTGGTCCCCGCTCCGGCGGGGGGTTACGACCCACAACTCGAGCAAGTCCGCGAGGCGCAGGCCAGGCTCAACGAGGGAACAGGAGCGCTTGAGCCGATCCGTCGGGACGTCGGACAGGCATGGGTGGGCCAACCCCTGGCCGGAGAAATACGTCATCTGCCCCAAGGTCTCCAGCACCGCGTCGCCAACGATGTCAGGATCAGGCCGCCGCCCGCATCCAGCGGGGTTGGTCAGAACCTGGCAACCGCAGCAATGCTCATCCGCGCGATGCCGGAGCCGTCAACTACCGAGGGTCGGCGAATCCAGGGAGAACTCAAGAATCTCCTGGAAGGCGCTGCGGCCCGGCGGGCCGAGAGCACTGCATCCCGAAGGCAAGGATATCCCTCGGAACCTCATGCCGCGACTTCCCGATTCATGCGGGAAGCCTCGGTCTACACCGGGCGCACGCGCAACACCGCGCCTGCGGCTCCAGGCCACCTCGGCAACGAGCACCATCGACGCGATCATCGGGCTCACCTCGACGAAAGGGTGCGCCGAGGCTACCACCCCAGGCGTGGGGGGCGCTACGACAGCGGGGAGGATCGGAGTCCCTCGCCCGAACCACCCGGTCCGCAGGCCTTCAGTCGGGCCATCCGACGGGCGCCATTCCCGACCCGGTTCCGACCCCCGACTACTATCACGAAGTACTCGGGGGAAACGAGACCGGAACTGTGGCTCGCGGACTACCGCCTTGCCTGCCAACTAGGTGGAACGGACGACGACAACCTCATCATCCGCAACCTCCCCTTGTTCCTCTCCGACACTGCTCGCGCCTGGTTGGAGCACCTGCCTCCGGGGCAGATTTCCAACTGGGACGACTTGGTCCAGGCCTTCGCTGGCAATTTCCAGGGCACATACGTGCGCCCCGGGAATTCCTGGGACCTTCGAAGCTGCCGGCAACAGCCGGGGGAGTCGCTCCGGGACTACATCCGGCGATTCTCGAAGCAGCGCACCGAGCTGCCCAACATCACCGACTCGGATGTCATCGGCGCGTTCCTCGCCGGCACCACTTGCCGTGACCTGGTGAGCAAGCTGGGTCGCAAAACCCCCACCAGGGCGAGCGAGCTGATGGACATCGCCACCAAGTTCGCCTCTGGCCAGGAGGCGGTCGAGGCTATCTTCCGAAAGGACAAGCAGCCCCAGGGCCGCCCATCGGAAGAGGCTCCCGAGGCGTCTGCTCCGCGCGGCGCCAAGAAGAAGGGCAAGAAGAAGTCGCAATCGAAACGCGACGCCGCTGACGCGGACCTTGTCGCCGCCGCCGAGTATAAGAACCCTCGGAAGCCCCCCGGAGGTGCAAACCTCTTCGACAAGATGCTCAAGGAGCCGTGCCCCTACCATCAGGGGCCCGTCAAGCACACCCTCGAGGAGTGCGTTATGCTTCGGCGTCATTTCCACAGGGCCGGGCCACCCGCCGAGGGTGGCAGGGCCCGCGACGACGACAAGAACGAAGATCACCCAGCAGGAGAGTTCCCCGAGGTCCGCGACTGCTTCATGATCTATGGAGGGCATGCGGCGAATACCTCGGCTCGGCACCGCAAGCAAGAGCGCCGGGAGGTCTGCTCGGTGAAGGTGGCGGCACCAGTCTATCTAGACTGGTCCGACAAGCCCATCACTTTCGACCGGGCCGACCACCCCGACCATGTGCCGAGCCCGGGGAAATACCCGCTCGTCGTCGACCCCGTCATCGGCGATGTCAGGCTCACCAAGGTCCTGATGGATGGGGGCAGCTGCCTCAACATCATCTACGCCGAGACCCTCAAGCTCCTGCGCGTCGATCTGTCCTCCGTCCGAGCAGGCGCTGCGCCCTTCCACGGGATCATCCCTGGAAAGCGCGTCCAGCCCCTCGGGCGACTCGACCTCCCCGTCTGCTTCGGGACACCCTCCAACTTCCGAAGGGAGACCCTGACGTTCGAGGTGGTCGGGTTCCGAGGAACCTACCACGCCGTGCTAGGGAGGCCTTGCTACGCGAAGTTCATGGCCGTCCCCAACTACACCTACCTGAAGCTCAAGATGCCGGGCCCCAACGGGGTCATCACCATCGGCCCCACGTACAAACACGCGTTCGAATGCGACGTGGAGTGCGTGGAGTACGCCGAGGCCCTCGCCGAGTCCGAGGCCCTCATCGCCGACCTGGAGAACCTCTCCAAGGAGGTGCCAGACGTGAAGCACCACGCCGGAAACTTCGAGCCAGCGGAGACGGTCAAGGCCGTCCCCCTCGACCCCAGTGGCGACACCACCAAGCAGATCCGGATCGGTTCCGGGCTCGACCCCAAATAGGAAGCAGTGCTCGTCGACTTTCTCCGCGCAAACGCCGACGTCTTTGCGTGGAGTCCCTCGGACATGCCCGGCATACCGAGGGATGTCGCCGAGCACTCGCTGGATATTCGGGCCGGAGCCCGACCCGTCAGGCAGCCTCTGCGCCGATTCGATGAGGAGAAGCGCAGAGTGATTGGCGAAGAGATCCACAAGCTAATGGCAGCGGGGTTCATCAAAGAGGTATTCCATCCTGAATGGCTTGCCAACCCTGTGCTTGTGAGGAAGAAAGGGGGGAAATGGCGGATGTGTGTAGACTACACTGGTCTCAACAAAGCATGTCCGAAGGTTCCCTACCCTCTGCCTCGCATCGACCAAATCGTGGATTCCACCGCTGGGTGCGAAACCCTGTCCTTCCTTGATGCCTACTCAGGGTATCACCAGATCCGGATGAAAGAGTCCGACCAAGCTCGCGACTTCTTTCATCACGCCGTTCGGCATGTACTGCTATGTCACCATGCCGTTCGGTTTGAGGAATGCGGGCGCGACGTACCAGCGGTGCATGAACCATGTGTTCGGCGAACACATCGGTCGCACAGTCGAGGCCTACGTCGATTACATCGTAGTCAAGACAAGGAAGGCTTCCGACCTCCTCTCCGACCTTGAAGTGACATTCCGGTGTCTCAAGGCGAAAGGAGTCAAGCTTAATCCTGAGAAGTGTGTCTTCGGGGTGCCCCGAGGCATGCTCCTAGGGTTCATCGTCTCCGAGCGAGGCATCGAAGCCAACCCGGAGAAGATCGCGGCCATCACCAGCATGGGACCCATCAAGGACTTAAAAGGGGTACAGAGGGTCATGGGATGTCTCGCGGCCCTGAGCCGCTTCATCTCACGCCTCGGCGAAAGAGGTCTGCCTCTGTACCGTCTCTTAAGGAAGGCCGAGTGTTTCGCTTGGACCCCTGAGGCCGAGGAAGCCCTCGGCAACCTGAAGGCACTCCTCACAAAGGCGCCTGTCTTGGTGCCCCCGGCGGACGGAGAAGCCCTTTTGGTCTACGTCGCTGCGACCACTCAGGTGGTTAGCGCCGCGATTGTGGTCGAAAGGCAAGAGGAAGGGCATGCATTGCCCGTTCAGAGGCCGGTCTACTTCATCAGCGAAGTGCTGTCCGAGACTAAGATCCGCTACCCACAAGTTCAAAAAGCTGTTGTATGCTGTGATCCTGACGAGGCGGAAGCTGCGACACTACTTCGAGTCTCATCCGGTAACTGTGGTGTCATCCTTCCCCCTGGGGGAGATCATCCAGTGCCGAGAAGCCTCGGGCAGGATCGCAAAGTGGGCAGTGGAAATCATGGGCGAAACGATCTCGTTCGCCCCTCGGAAGGCCATCAAGTCCCAGGTGTTGACGGATTTCGTGGCCGAATGGGTCGACACCCAGCTGCCAACGACTCCGATCCAACCGGAGCTCTGGACCATGTTTTTCGACGGGTCGCTGATGAAGACAGGGGCCGGCGCGAGCCTGCTCTTCATCTCGCCCCTCGGAAAGCACTTGCGCTACGTGCTGCGCCTCCATTTCCCGGCGTCCAACAATATGGCCGAGTACGAAGCTCTGGTCAACGGATTGCGGATCGCCATCGAGCTAGGGGTCAGACGCCTCGACGCCCGCGGTGATTCGCAGCTCGTCATCGACCAAGTCATGAAGAACTCCCACTGCCGCGACCCGAAGATGGAGGCCTACTGCGACGAGGTTCGGCGCCTGGAAGACAAGTTCTTCGGGCTCGAGCTCAACCACATCGCTCGGCGCTACAACGAAACCGCAGACGAGCTGGCTAAGATAGCCTCGGGGCGAACGACAGTCCCCCCGGACGTCTTCTCCCGGGATCTGCATCAACCCTCCGTCAAGCTCGACGACACGCCCGAGCCCGAGGTACCCTCGGCTCAGCCCGAGGTACCCTCGGCTCAGCCCGAGGTACCCTCGGCACAGCCCGAGGTACCCTCGGCACAGCCCGAGGTACCCTCGGCCCACGAGGGCGGGACACTGAACGTCGAGGAAGGGCAGAGCGGGGCCACGCCAGATCAAGATTGGCAGGCCCCGTACCTGCAATATCTCCGTCGAGGAGAGCTACCCCTCGACCAAGTCGAGGCTCGGCGGGTGGCGCGACGCGCCAAGTCATTCGTCTTGCTGGGCGACGAAGAGGAGCTCTACCATCGCAGCCCCTCGGGCATCCTCCAGCGATGCATCTCCATCACCGAAGGTCGGGAACTGCTGCAAGAAGTACACTCGGGGGCTTGCGGCCACCACGCAGCGCCCCGAGCCCTTGTCGGAAATGCTTTCCGGCAAGGCTTCTACTGGCCAACGGCGGTGGCTGACGCCACTAGAATTGTCCGCACCTGCGAAGGGTGCCAATTCTATGCGAAGCGGACACACCTACCCGCTCAGGCTCTGCAGACAATACCCATCACCTGGCCCTTCGTTGTATGGGGTCTGGACCTCGTCGGTCCCTTGCAGAAGGCGCCCGGGGGCTACACGCACCTGCTGGTCGCCATCGACAAATTCTCCAAGTGGATCGAGGTCCGACCTCTGAACAGCATCAGGTCCGAGCAGGCGGTGGCATTCTTCACCAACATCATCCATCGCTTCGGGGTCCCGAACTCCATCATCACCGACAACGGCACCCAGTTCACCGGCAAAAAATTCTTGGATTTTTGCGAGGATCACCATATCCGGGTGGACTGGGCCGCCGTGGCTCATCCCATGTAGAATGGGCAAGTAGAGCGTGCCAACGGCATGATTCTACAAGGGCTCAAGCCTCGGATCTACAACGACCTCAACAAGTTCGGCAAGCGATGGATGAAGGAACTCCCCTCGGTGGTCTGGAGCCTGAGGACGACGCCGAGTCGTGCCACGGGCTTCACGCCGTTTTTCCTGGTCTACGGGGCTGAAGCTATCTTGCCCACTGACCTGGAATACGGCTCCCCGAGGGCGAGGGCCTACACCGAACAAAGCAACCAAGCTAGCCGAGAGGAATCGCTGGACCAGCTTGAGGAAGCTCGGGACAGGGCCTTACTACACTCGGCGCGGTACCAACAGTCCCTGCGACGCTACCACGCCCGAGGGGTCCGGTCCCGAGAACTCCAGGTGGGCGACCTGGTGCTTCGGTTGCGACAAGACGCCCGAGGGAGGCACAAGCTCACGCCCCCCTGGGAAGGGCCATTCGTCATCGCCAAAGTTCTGAAGCCCGGAACATACAAGCTGGCCAACAATCAAGGCGAGATCTACGGCAACGCTTGGAACATCAAACAGCTACGTCGCTTCTACCCTTAAGATGTTTTCAAGTTGTTCATATACCTCGCACCTACGCAAAGTTTAGTCGTCAAGGAAGGGTCGGCCTAGCCTCGGCAAAGCCCGACCCTCCCTCGGGGGCTAAAAGGGGGGAGACCCCCTCTGCGTCAAATTTTTTCCTCGAAAAAGGATCTCTTTTTAGCAGGATTTCTTTCGTACTTCTTGACTACTTCGGAAAGCGGATCCTGGAAACGACGAGGTACACGTAAGCAGCCAAGGCTGACCGAGCCGAGGGACTCCTACGCCTCCGGGATACGGATACCTCACTCATCACCTTCTGCGATAAGTAACTTGCGCTCGGATAAAGCGACTCCGTGGACCGAACAAGTCATCACGTTCGGAAGCTCTCCTGCCGAAGCAGTCCTTCAAGCTTTCTCGACTAAGTCGGGGACAGGGCCTCACGGACGGGTGAAAGTACGCGTAAGCGGCAAGGCCGACCGAGCCGAGGGATTCCCACGCCCCTGGGATACGGATACCTCACTCGTCCCTTCCGCGAAAAGCAACTCTCGCTCACACAAACATCCCTGTTACCGACAGAGTCCAGATGCTCGAAACAAGAGGAAAAAAGACGGCGGCTTCGCGAGCGCAGCGAGGGTCGCATTAACTCCGCAGCGGGACACGTGGCGCCTCTGGCAGGAGGAGCGCGCGACGCTTCACCTTCGCCGTAATAACCGCGTCAGAAAAGGTACGCCACGTCGTCCGATTTCGTATCCTTTTCCGTTTTCCTCTTTCTCTATCTCTTGCAACAGGGACCGGGAAAGGGGGATACCCCGAAAGGGATCCTTCTCCGCGAAGGAACCGGGCTCCGAGCCCCCCATTACTGATCAGGGGTTCGAAGGCTGGCCCTCCGAAGGGTTCAACAGTCGCCTCAGATCGCGTGGGCCCGACACCCACTACTGGTCAGGGGTTCGAAGGCTAGCCCCCCGAAGGGCTCCGTGGCCGCCTCAGGCTACCCGGGCTCCGCGCCCATTACTGATCAGGGGTTCGAAGGCTGGCCCCCGAAGGGTTCACAGTCGCCTCAGACACCGAGCGAGGGATGACCAGGGGTACGTTAGATACATAACCGAGGCTCGGGCTGCGCTCCCGATGTACCCTAGGACATTTCCGAGACCAGCGGGAACGATCTTGTAACGGAATCCCATCGGAGGGAGGCATCGAGCCCTCGGACCCCGTCGCCAGGGGACCGGGTCCGGCAAATCACCCGCAGGTACTTTTGGGCGTGCCTCTGGGCCCCTAGCCGACCCCCAACGAACGGGGCACGGACGTCCACTCGGATTACCCGCTTGCAGCTCACCGGAGACACCATGTTCGGTGCCCATCGAGGGTAACATGGCGCACTCCCCCCCTCCTCCTTGCGGAAAGGCGACGTAGGGGCGTATGTAAAAAGTCGAGTCTGTCCCTGATCGTCCTCTCGCCCTGTGCAGAGGCTCGGGGGCTGCTCTCGCAAAAACCGGCTCCGGCCGAATTGTTGACAGCGTCAACATACCAGCCCGAGAGTTTGGGCCCCGACCGTGCACCCGGGCTACAGCCAGTTCGCATGAGGGAACGACCAGACCAGCCGAAGCGTTAAGCAAAGTATTAAGACCTCGAAGGAGTGTAACCACTCCTCCGAGGCCTCGGGGGCTACACCCGGCGGGTGCGCTCGCGCGCACCCGCCGGAACGAAAGGCAACCGAGAAAGGCTGGTCCCCTTGCAAAAAAGTGCGACAAAAGCCTCCAAGCGAGTGCTAACACTCCCTTCGAGGCTCGGGGGCTACTGTCGGGGACCATAATTAGGGGTACCCTCAAGACGCCTAATTCTCAGCTGGTAACCCCCGTCAGCATAAAGCTGCAAAGGCCTGATGGGTACGATTAAGTCAGGGATCAGTCCACACGAGTGACTCGATCATGCTTCACCCGAGCCTAGCCTCGGCCAAGGGCAGCCGACCTCGAGAGACTTCTGTCTCGCCCGAGGCCCCCTTTTTATGGCGGACACATCACCGGCTCGCCCGAGGCCTTGGCTTCGCTCAGAAGCAACCTTGACTAAATCGCCACACCGACTGACCAAATTGCAGGGGCATTTAACGCAAAGGTGGCCTGACACCTTTATCCTGACACGCGCCCCCGGCAGAGCCGAAGTGACCGCCGTCACTCCACCGCTCCACTAACCAGTCTGACAGAGGGACAGCGCCGCCTGCGCCACCCCGACTGCAGTGCCACTCGACAGAGTGAGCCTGACAGGCAGTCTGGCCTTGCCAAAGGCGCCACGGCGAACTCCGCTCCGCCCGACCCCAGGGCTCGGACTCGGGCTAAGACCCGGAAGACGGCGAACTCCGCTCCGCCCGACCCCAGGGCTCGGACTCGGGCTAAGACCCGGAAGACGGCGAACTCCGCTCCGCCCGACCCCAGGGCTCGGACTCGGGCTAAGACCCGGAAGACGGCGAACTCCGCTCCGCCCGACCCCAGGGCTCGGACTCGGGCTAAGACCCGGAAGACGGCGAACTCCGCTCCGCCCGACCCCAGGGCTCGGACTCGGGCTAAGACCCGGAAGACAACGAAACTCCGCTTCGCCCGACCCCAGGGCTCGGACTCCGCCCTGGCCTCGGCCGAACGACTTCCGCCTCGCCCGACCCCTTGGCTCGGGCTCGGCCACGGCAACAGAAGGTAGGCTCAACCTCGGCTTCGGAGGAACCCCCACGTCGCCCTGCCTAGGGCACAGACCGCCACGTCAACAGGAGGCGCCATCATCATCCTACCCCGAATCGACTCGGGTCACGGAGAACAAGACCGGCGTCTCATCCGGCCAGCTCCGCCGGAGGGGCAATGATGGCGCTCCACAAGCTCTATGACGACGGCGGCCCCCAGCTCTCTTACGGAAGCAGGACGACGTCAGCAGGGACTCGACCGCTCCAACAGCTGTCCCTCCGCCAGGCTCCGCCAGGCTCCGCCAGGCTCCGCCGCACCTCCGACAGCCACGACATCACGCCAGCAGGGTGCCCCGATCTCTCCGGCTGCCACATTGGCATGTACCTAGGGCGCTAGCTCTCCCTCCGCTAGACACGTAGCACTCTGCTACACCCCCCATTGTACACCTGGATCCTCTCCTTACGACTATAAAAGGGAGGACCAGGGCCTTCTCAGAGGAGGTTGGCCGCGCGGGACCGAGGACGGGACAGGCGCTCTCTTGGGGCCGCTCGCTTCCCTCACCCGCGTGGACGCTTGTAACCCCCCTACTGCAAGCGCACCCGACCTGGGCGCGGGACGAACACGAAGGCCGCGGGACTTCCACCTCTCTCACGCTCGACTCCGGCCACCTCGCCTCTCCCCCCTTCGCGCTCGCCCACACGCTCGACCCATCTGGGCTGGGGCACGCAGCACACTCACTCGTCGGCTTAGGGACCCCCTGTCTCGAAACGCCGACAGATCCTATCATCGACCGGTATACCTTTTGTTCTCCGAATTTACCTCCCGTGTCGAGGTCGAGATGCCCATTGGTTCCCATGGGTGTCTTGATGGGTTTGCCATCCTTCATCCCAAACTTCTTAAGTATGTCTTGAATGTACTTTGTTTGGCTGATGAAGGTACCATCTTGGAGTTGTTTGATTTGAAATCCAAGGAAATACTTCAACTCCCCCATCATAGACATCTCGAATTTTTGAATCATGATCCTACTAAACTCTTCACAAGTTTACTTGTTAGTAGACCCAAATATGATATCATCAACATAAATTTGGCATACAAACAAGTCTTTTGAAATAGTTTTAGTAAAGAAAGTAGGATAAGCTTTACCAACTTTGAAGCCATTAGTGATAAGAAAATCTCTCAGGCATTCATACCATGCTCTTGGAGCTTGCTTGAGCCCATAAAGCGCCTTTGAGAGTTTATACACATAGTTAGGGTACTCACTATCTTCAAAGCCGGGAGGTTGCTCAACATAGACCTCTTCCTTGATTTGTCCATTGAGGAAGGCACTTTTCACGTCCATTTGATATAGCTTAAAGCCATGGTAAGTAGCATAGGCAAGTAATATACGAATTGACTCAAGCCTAGCTACGGGTGCATAAGTTTCATTAAAGTCCAAACCTTCGACTTGTGAATACCCTTTGGCCACAAGTCTTGCTTTGTTTCTTGTAACCACACCATGCTCATCTTACTTGTTGTGGAATACCCACTTGGTACCTACAACATTTTGGTTAGGACGTGGAACTAAATGCCATACCTCATTCCTCGTGAAGTTGTTGAGCTCCTCTTGCGTAGCCACCATCCAATCCGGATCTCTTAGTGCATCCTCTATCCTGTATGGCTCAATAGAAGACACAAAAGAGTAATGTTCACAGAAATGTGCAACTCGAGATATAGTGGTTACCCCCTTATGAATGTCACAAAGAATGGAGTTGACTGGGTGATCTCTTTGAATTGCTTGGTGGACTCTTGGGTGTAGCGGTCTTTGACCCTGAATTTCTTGATCATCTTCCTTGTCTTGATTATCTTCATCTCCCCCTTGATCATTGTCCTCCTCTTGAGGTGGCTCATCCTCTTGATCTTCATCATCTTGAGCCTGATCCTCGTCTTGAGTTGGTGGAGATGCTTGTATGAAAGATGATGGTTGATCTTATGCTTGTGTGGGCTCTTCGGATTCCTTAGGACACACATCCCCAATGGACATGTTCCTTAGCGCGATGCATGGAGCCTCTTCATTATTTAATTCATCAAGATCAACTTGCTCCACTTAGGAGCCATTAGTTTCATCAAACACAATGTCACAAGAAAACTCAACCAATCCAGTGGATTTGTTGAAGACTCTATATGCCCTCGTGTTTAAGTCATAACCAAGTAAAAAACCTTCTACAACTTTAGGAGCAAATTTAGATTTTCTACCTCTTTTAACAAGAATAAAGCATTTACTCCCAAAGACTCTAAAATATGAAACATTGGGCTTTTTACCAGTGAGGAGTTCATATGATGTCTTCTTGAGGATTTGGTGAAGATATAACCGGTTGATGGAGTAGCAGGCGATGTTAATCGCCTCAGCCCCAAACTGATCCGGTGTCTTGTACTCATCAAGCATGGTTCTTGTCATATCCAGTAGAGTTCTATTCTTCCTCTCCACTACACCATTTTATTGAGGTGTGTAGGGAAAAGAGAACTTATGCTTGATGCCCTCTTCCTCAAGAAAACCTTCAATTTGTGAGTTCTTGAACTCCATCCCATTATCGCTTCTTATCTTTTTGATCCTTAATCCAAACTCGTTTTGAGCCCGTCTTAAGAATCCTTTTAAGGTCTCTTGGGTTTGTGATTTTTCCTGCAAAAGAACACTCAAGTGAAGCGAGAATGATCATCCACAATAACAAGACAATACTTACTCCCGTCGATGCTTATGTAAGCGATCGAGCTGAATAGATCCATGTGGAGCAGCTCTGGCGGCCTGTCAGTCGTCATTATGTTCTTGTGTGGATGGTGAGTGCCAACTTGCTTTCCTGCTTGACATGCGCTACAAACCCTGTCTTTCTCAAAATGAATATTTGTTAGTCCTAAAATGTGCTCTTCCTTTAGAAGTTTGTGGAGATTCTTCATCCCAACATGGGCAAGTCGGCGATGCCAGAGCCAACCCATATTAGTCTTAGCAATTAAACAAGTGTCTAGCTCAGCTTGATTATCATTAAAATCCACTAAATATAGCTGACCATCTAACACTCCCTTAAATGCTATTGAATCATCACTTCTTCTAAAGACAGTAACACCTACATCTGTAAATAGACAGTTGTAGCCCATTTTGCATAATTGAGAAACAGAAAGCAAGTTGTAATCTAAAGAATCTACAAGGAAACATTGGAAATAGAATGGTCAGGACATATAGCATTTTTACCCAAACCTCTGACCAATCCTTGATTTCCATCCCCGAATATTATAGCTCATTGGGGATCTTCATTTTTCTCATAGGAGGAGAACATTCTCTTCTCCCCTGTCATGTGGTTTGTGCACCCGCTATCGATTATTCAACTTGAACCACCGGATGCATAAACCTACAAAACATTTTAGGCCTTGTTCTTAGGTACCCAAACAGTCTTGGGTCCTTTGACGTTAGAAACAAGCACCTTGGGTACCCAAACACAAGTTTTGGAGCTCTTGTGTTTGCCCCCAACATATTTGGCAAATACTTTGCTTGATTTGTTAGTTAAAACGTATGAAGCATCAAAAGTCTTAAAAGAAACATTAAGTTCATTTGATGCAGCAGGAATTTTCTGTTTAGGCATTTTAATATGAGTGGTATGCCTAGAACTAGAAGCCTCATTTTTGTACATAAATGCATGATAAGAAACATTGTGAGGTTTCCTAGCATGAATTCTCCTAATTTTGTGCTCATGATAGTTAGCAGGATATAAAATGTAGCCTTCCCTATCCTGAACCATGGGAGCTTTGCCCTTAACAAAATTAGACAGTTTCTTAGGGGCATTAAGCTTGACATTGCTCCCCTGTTGGAAACCAATGCCATCCTTAATGCCAGGACGTCTCCCATTATAGAGCATGCTTCTAGCAAATTTAAATTTTTCATTCTCTAGTTCATGCTCAACAATTTTAGCACTTAATTTAGCTATGTGATCATTTTGTTGTTTAATCATGGCAAGGTGATCACCCATAGCTTCAATATTAACATCTCTACATCTAGTACAAATAATAACATGATCAACAGTAGATGTAGATGGTTTGCAAACATTTAATTCTTCTATCTTAGCATTTAATATGGCATTCTCATCTCTAAGACAGAAATGGAATCATTGCAAACATTCAATTCTTTAACCTTAGAAACTAAACTAGCATTTTCAGTTCTAAAAATAGAAATTGAATCATGACAAATGCTAAGATCCTTAGTTAAGTTTTCATATTTTTCTACTTCCTGAGCATAAGCATTTTTCAGTTTAACAAATTTTTTGTTTTCTTTAATGAGGAAGTCCTCTTGGCTTTCCAAGAGTTTATCCTTCTCATTAATGGATTTTATTAATTCATTTAATTTTTTTTTGGTCCATGCTAAGGTTGGCAAAGAGAGACATTAAATTATCTTCATTATCACTAGTGCTACCCTCATCACTAGATGTTGTATATTTGGAGGGTGGCTCTAGAGTGTACCTTCTTCTTCTTGCCGTCCTTAGCCATGAGACACTTGTGGACGATGTTGGGGAAGAGGAGGCCCTTGTTGACGGTGATGTTGGCGGCGTCCTCGTCGGAGGAGGAGTCGGTGGAGCTCTCGTCGGAGTCCCATTCCCGGCATATGTGGGCATCGCCGCCCTTCTTCTTGTAGTACTTCTTCTTCTCCTTCTTCTTTTCCTTCTTGTCTTCGTCCCTGTCACTTTCACTAGAGATTAGACATTTAGCAATAAAGTGACCGGACTTACCACACCGGTAGCACACCTTCTTGGAGCGGGACTTGTAGTCATTTCCCCTCCTTTGCTTGAGGATTTGGCGGAAACTCTTTGAAAGGGAAATGTGCCCTTGGGCCATTTCCACAGTGTTTTGGTGATTAAGTGCCCAACACATATTCTCTAAGTGTTAAATTGTGCCAAAGATTGAAGAAGTACAAATCATTTAACAAGGTATGTTTCTAGACTTAGTACATTTGTTTGAGTACTAATGAAGTTATCTAAGTGCTAGAAACAGGAAAAGAAAAGATTAGAAAAGAGTGCATGTGTACAGCCAAGACTCAGCTCGGTCTGGCACACCGGACTGTCCGGTGGACCGGACAGTCCGGTGTGCCAGGCTAGACTCCGGCAAACAGGCTACTCTCGGGAAACATTGGCGGCGTACGACTATAATTCACCGGATTGTCCGGTGGTGCACCGGACTGTCCGGTGAGCCAACGGCCGCCAGCGCAACGGTCGGTCGCGCAATCCGCGGGCAACGCATGGCCCGCTCCAACGGTCGGCTGGGGGCACCGGACTGTCCGGTGTGCACCAAACAGTGTCCGGTGCACCAACCAGCTCGGAGTTGCAACGGTCGGTTGAGCTAGAAATGGAAGGAAATCATGCACCGGACATGAACAGTGGTTGTCCGGTGGTGCACCGGACTGTCCGGTGCGCCACCCGACAGAAGGCAAGATTAGCCTTCCAAGATTGTCTCCAACGGCTCCTAGCTGCCTTGGGGCTATAAAAGGGACCCCTAGGCACATGGAGGAGACAACCAAGCATTCACTAAGCAATTCTAAGTCTCCACACTCTGTCTCCATGCATTTGATTGATCGTGTTAGTGATTTGAGCTCCGTTCTAGTTGTGAACTCTATGTGCTTCATTTGAGCTCAAGTCTTGGCTTGTGTGCGTGCGTTGTGCTACGGATTTGTGTGTGTTGCTCCCAACCTTACTCTTGTGTTTACATTGTGATCTTTATTGTAAGGGCGAGAGGCTCCAACTTGTGGAGATTCCTCGCAAACGGGAAAAGATATAAGCAAAGAAAAGCCGTGGTATTCAAGTTGATCATTAGATCGCTTGAAAGGGGTTGAGTGCAACCCTCGTCCATTGGGACGCCACAATGTGGAGGTAGGCAAGTGTTATACTTGGCCGAACCACGGGATAAATTACTGTGTCTCTTGTGTTGTCTTTCTTTGTGATTCGCAAGAGCTCTCTCTATAGTCACTTGGTTCTCTTGAGCACTAACATCTTTATAACCAAGTATTGTGGCTATTTGTTGTTGAATTCTACAGGATCACCTATTCACCCCCCCCCCCCCTTTAGGTGCTCTCAATTGGTATTAGAGCCGTTGTCTTCACGTAAGGGACTAATCGCCCGAAGAGATGGATCCTAAGGGAAAGGGGATGGTGGTCAACAACAAGGAGAAGGAGTCCTTCCTCAATGAGCCTAGAGATGATAAGCCCACTGACTCTAGCTCGAGTCACAAGAAGAAGGATGGGAAGAAGAAGAGGCGCATCAAGAAGATCGTCTACTACGACAGCGACGAGTCTTCTTCTTCACCAAGAGACGACGACGACGAGAAAAAGAAACCGGTTAATACAAATAATTCATTTGATTATTCTCGTATTCCTTTTAACTCAAATGCTCATTTGCTTTCAATTCCTCTTGGTAAACCTCCATACTTTGATGGAGATGACTACTCTCTTTGGAGTCACAAAATGCGTAGTCATTTATTCTCTCTCCATCCTAGTATTTGGGAGATAGTCAAAAATGGAATGCAATTTGATAGTACGGATAACCCTGTATTTATTAACGAGCAAATTCATAAGAATGCACAAGCTACCACTGTTTTGCTAGCTTCGTTGTGCAGGGATGAATACAACAAGGTGAGCGGCTTGGACAACGGCAAGCAAATTTGGGATACCCTCAAGATCTCTCATGAGGGTAATGATGCCACCATGATCACCAAGATGGAGTTGGTGGAAGGCGAGCTGGGAAGCTTCGCAATGATCAGGGGAGAAGAGCCAACACAAACATATAATAGGCTCAAGACCCTGGTCAACAAGATTAGGAGTTATGGGAGCACAAGATGGACGGACCACGACGTCGTCCGGCTTATGCTAAGGTCATTCACGGTAATTGACCCCCATCTTGTTAACCTAATTCGTGAGAATCCCAGGTACACCAAGATGACGCCCGAAGATATTCTTGGAAAATTTGTGAGCGGGCGCATGATGGCCAAGGAGGCAAGATATGTTGATGATGCATTAAACGACCCCATGCCCGTCTACGAGCCTCAACCCGTTGCTCTTAAAGCAACAAGTAGCAGGGAGGCGCTACCAAGCAAGGTGGCACAAGTAGAGGCGGTCGGGCTAAACGAAGATGAAATGGCTCTCATCATCAAGCCCTTCAAGACTGCATTGAAAGGACGCAAGGACTACACCAACAAGAGTAAAAGCAAAGGGAAAACGCTCCTGCTTCAAATGTGGTAAGACATGTCATTTTATTGCTCAATGTCCCGATAATGAAAATGAGCAGGGAGAAGAAAGACATGGGAAGAAGGAGAAGATGAAAAGCTATACGAAGGCTAAAGGCGAGGCGCATCTTGGCAAGGAATGGGACTCGGACTGCTCGTCATCCAACTCCGATGATGAAGGATTGGCAGCCTCGGCCTTCAACAAATCCTCTCTCTTCCCCAACGAACGCCACACTTGCCTCATGGCAAAGGAGAAAAAGGTAAGCGTTCGAGAAACCCCTAAGTACTCTACTTCTAGTGATGAGGATTCTAGTGATGATGAAGTAGATTATACTAGCTTGTTCAAAGGATTAGATAAAGCTAAAGTGGAAAAGATTAATGAATTGATTGATGCCTTAAATGAAAAAGATAGACTACTAGAGAGGCAAGAAGACATTTTGTATGAGGAACATGACAAATTTGTTAGTGTTCAAAAGTCTCTTGCCTTAGAAATTAAGAGGAATGAATTACTATCTTCTGAGTTATCTACTTGCAATGAATCTATCTCTAGTTTAAAGACTTTGAATGATGATTTAAGTGCTAAGCTAGAAGTAGCTAATAGATCAAGTTCATGTGTTGAACATGTTGTTATTTGCAATAGATGCAAGGATTTTGATATCAATGCTTGTGATGAACATCTTGCTTCTATTGCTAAATTAAATGATGAGGTGGCAAGTCTTAATGCTCAACTTAAGACTTGCAAGGTTGATTTTGACAAACTAAAATTTGCTAGGGATGCCTACACTATTGGTAGACACCCCTCAATTAAGGATGGACTTGGCTTTCGAAAGGAAGCCAAGAACTTAACAAGCCAAAGGACTCCCATTTCCAACAAGGAGAAAGGGAAGGCCCCTATGGCTAGTAGCATTCAAAGGAATCATGCTTTTATTTATGATAGAAAGTGTTCTAAAATGCGCATTATAATAGAAGTTATGTTGATTATAATGATTCACATGCTATGTTTGCTTCTAGCTCTACTTTTGTGCATGGTAGGCCTAGGAAAAGTAATATTGTGCATCATGTGCCTAGGAGAGTATGTGATAAACCTTCTATAATTTATCATGCTTGCAACACTTCATTTGCACTTGTATGTAAAAATGAAAAAGTAGTTGCTAAAAAATTGGGATCCAAATGCAAGGGAGACAAGACTTGTATTTGGGTTCCAAAGACCATTGTGACTAACCTTGTAGGACCCAACAAGAGTTGGGTACCTAAAACCCAAGTGTAAATTTCCTTGCAGGTTTATGCATCCGGGGGCTCAAGCTGGATTATCGACAGCGGATGCACAAACCACATGACGGGGGAGAAGAAGATGTTCACCTCCTACGTCAAGAACAAATATTCCCAAGATACGATTATCTTTGGAGATGGGAACCAAGGCAAGGTCAAAGGCTTGGGCAGGATAGCCATCACAAATGAGCACTCTATTTCTAATGTATTTTTAGTAGAGTCGCTAGGCTATAATCTCATGTATGTTAGTCAATTGTGCCACATGGGCTACAATTGTTTGTTTACAAATGTTGATGTATCTGTCTTTAGAAGGAGTGATGGTTCATTAGCGTTTAAGGGTGTACTAGATGGCAAACTCTACTTAGTTGATTTTTCGAAAGAGGAGGCCGATCTAGATGCATGCTTAATCGCTAAGACTAGTATGGGCTGGTTGTGGCATCGCCGTCTAGCACATGTTGGGATGAAGAACCTCCACAAACTTCTAAAGGGAGAGCATGTGTTAGGACTAACCAATGTCTGCTTCGAAAAAGATAGACCTTGTGCAGCTTGCCAAGCAGGGAAATGGGTGGGAAGCACTCATCACAACAAGAATGTGATGACTACATCAAGACCATTGGAGCTTCTCCATATGGACCTCTTCGGACCCGTCGCTTACCTTAGCATTGGGGGAAGTAAGTATGGTCTTGTTGTTGTTGATGATTTTTCCCGCTTCACTTGGGTGTTCTTTTTGCAGGATAAATCAGAAACCCAAGGGACCCTTAAGCGCTTTCTAAGGCGGGCTCAAAACGAATTTGAGCTCAAGGTGAAAAAGATTAGAAGCGACAACGGGTCCGAGTTCAAGAATCTGCAGGTGGAGGAGTACCTTGAGGAGGAAGGCATCAAGCACGAGTTCTCCGCTCCCTACACACCACAGCAAAATGGTGTGGTAGAGAGGAAGAACAGGACGCTTATCGACATGGCAAGGACGATGCTTGGAGAGTTCAAGACGACTGAGCGGTTTTGGTCGGAAGCTGTGAACACAACTTGCCACGCCATAAACCGGCTCTACCTTCATCGCCTCCTAAAGAAGACCTCGTATGAACTTCTTACCGGTAACAAACCCAACGTATCATACTTTCGTGTATTTGGGAGCAAATGTTACATTCTAGTGAAGAAAGGTAGAAATTCTAAATTTGCTCCCAAAGCTGTAGAAGGGTTTTTACTGGGTTATGACTCAAATACAAAGGCGTATAGGGTCTTCAACAAATCATCGGGTTTGGTTGAAGTCTCTAGCGATGTTGTATTTGATGAGACTAATGGCTCTCCAAGAGAGCAAATTGATCTTGATGATATAGATGAAGATGATGTTCCGACGGCCGCAATACGCACCATGGCGATTAGAGATGTGCGACCACAAGAACAACAAGAGCAAGATCAACCTTCTTCCTCAACGATGGTGCACCCCCCAACTCAAGAAGATGAACATGTTCATCAAGAAGAGGCGTGTGATCAAGGGGGAGCACAAGAAGAACAAGTTATGGAGGAAGAATCACAACCAGCCCCTCCAACTCAAGTCCGAGCGACGATCCAACGGAATCACCCCGTTGATCAGATACTGGGTGACATAAGCAAGGGAGTAACTACTCGCTCAAGATTAGCTAACTTTTGTGAGCATTACTCGTTTGTCTCTTCTATTGAGCCTTTCAGGGTAGAAGAGGCCTTGCAAGATCCGGACTGGGTGTTGGCCATGCAGGAGGAGCTCAATAACTTCAAGTGAAATGAAGTTTGGAGCCTGGTGCCACGTCCAAAGCAAAACGTTGTGGGAACCAAGTGGGTGTTCCGCAACAAGCAAGACGAGCACGGGGTGGTGACAAGAAACAAGGCTCGACTTGTGGCAAAAGGTTATGCCCAAGTCGCAGGTTTGGATTTTGAGGAGACTTTTGCTCCTGTGGCTAGGCTAGAGTCTATTCGCATTTTGTTAGCCTATGTTGCTCACCATTCTTTCAGGTTGTTTCAAATGGACGTGAAGAGCGCTTTCCTCAACGGGGTCAATAAAGGAGGAGGTGTACGTGGAACAACCCCTAGCTTTGAGGATGACAGGTATCCCGACCACGTCTTTAAGCTCTCTAAGGCGCTCTATGGACTTAAGCAAGCCCCAAGAGCATGGTATGAATGCCTTAGAGATTTCTTAATTGCTAATGCGTTCAAGGTTGGGAAAGCCGATCCCACTCTTTTCACTAAGACTTGTGATGGTGACCTTTTTGTATGCCAAATTTATGTCGATGACATAATATTTGGTTCTACTAATCAAAAGTCTTGTGAGGAGTTTAGCAGGGTGATGACACAGAAATTTGAGATGTCAATGATGGGCGAGTTGAACTACTTCCTTGGGTTCCAAGTGAAACAACTCAAGGACGGTACCTTCATCTCCCAAATGAAGTACACTCAAGATCTTCTCAAGAGGTTTGGGATGAAGGACGCCAAGCCCGCGAAGACGCCGATGGGAACCGATGGGCATGTCGACCTCAACAAAGGAGGTAAGTCCGTTGATCAAAAGGCATACCGGTCTATGATAGGATCCTTGCTTTATTTATGTGCTAGTAGACCAGATATTATGCTAAGTGTATGCATGTGCGCTAGATTTCAATCTGATCCAAGGGAGTGTCACCTTGTGGCCGTTAAGCGAATTCTTAGGTATTTAGTTGCTACGCCTTGCTTCGGGATCTGGTGTCCAAAGGGGTCTACCTTTGACTTGATTGGATATTCAGACTCCGATTATGCTGGATGCAAGGTTGATAGGAAGAGTACATCAGGGATGTGCCAATTCCTAGGAAGGTCCCTGGTGTCTTGGAGTTCTAAGAAACAAACCTCTGTTGCCCTATCCACCGTTGAGGCCGAGTACGTTGCCGCAGGACAGTGTTGCACGCACCTACTTTGGATGAGGCAAACTCTCCAGGACTTTGGCTACAATCTGAGCAAAGTCCCACTCCTATGTGACAATGAGAGTGCAATCCGCATGGCGGATAATCCTGTTGAACACAGCCGCACTAAGCACATAGATATCCGGCATCACTTTTTGAGAGACCACCAGCAAAAGGGATATATCGAAGTGTTCTATATTAGCACCGAGAACCAGCTAGCCGATATCTTTACCAAGCCTTTAGATGAGAAAACCTTTTGC
Organism: Zea mays; assembly: GCF_902167145.1. NCBI lineage: Eukaryota > Viridiplantae > Streptophyta > Magnoliopsida > Poales > Poaceae > Zea > Zea mays. The sequence goes on along the minus strand of NC_050097.1, from coordinate 180,377,001 downwards.
AGGTTGCGTAGTGAGCTAAATGTCTTAGATTCGCGTAACTTGGATTGATTTATAGCATACATGTGTTTTATGCCCTTGATCAAGTTACTTTATGCATTTATGAGATTTGTTGCTTATGTATGGTGCTCAAGTTGTGCAAGGGATCCCTGGACTTCACAAGTCCATGTGTGAATGATGCACATATTTAGGGGGAGAAGTGCTACAACTTGACCCTTTGAGACTAACATTTGTGCTTGAGTTTACTTGATGAAGTCTTGAAGGTGAATTGAAAGGGAAAGGTGAACTTGGACCATGCAAAGACTTCCACTGCACTCCCGTATTAGTGTACTAACCTCCAAGTTCATTCTTGAGCTCCTATTGCCTTTTTGCTCTTAAGTGACATTTTTGGTGAGGCAATGGGGTTAGTGGGCCAAAAATGGTCCCGTTTTGGTGCTTAATGCCGAAGGGGGAGAAATTAAGGCCAAAGCAAATGGATCAGCTACCACTTGAGAATTTTAAAAATAGTAGAGTTAGAATTTTTTATTTGTCAAAATACTCTTATTGCAAAATTTTGGTCTCTTGTGGGGAGAATTTATGATTATGGGAAAAAGGGGGAGTTTTTGGATCTTGATCATTTTCACTCTTGGATTATCTCTCTTAATGCCCAAACAAGTGAGTTTGAATTAGAGATAGGAAAATGAATTTGATTTGCAAAAACAAACCAAGTGGTGGCAAAGAATGATCCAAATATGCCAAATTTGAGTCAAAAACAATTTGGTCTTCAATTTGAATCAATGTTGCATGTTTTGCATTGCTTTTTGATGTGTTGGCATAAATCACCAAAAAGGGGGAGATTGAAAGGGAAATGTGCCCTTGGGTCATTTCCACAGTGTTTTGGTGATTAAGTGCCCAACACATATTCTCTAAGTGTTAAATTGTTCCAAAGATTGAAGAAGTACAAATCATGTAACAAGGTATGTTTCTAGACTTAGTACATTTGTTTGAGTACTAATGAAGTTATCTAAGTGCTAGAAACAGGAAAAGAAAAGATTGGAAAAGAGTGCATGTGTACAGCCAAGACTCAGCTCGGTCTGGCACACCGGACTGTCCGGTGGTGCATCGGACAGTGGCCGGTGCGCCAGGCTGGACTCCGGCGAACAGGCCACTCTCGGGAAACTTTGGCGGCGTACGGCTATAATTCACCGGACTGTCCGGTGGTGCACCGGACTGTCCGGTGAGCCAACGGCCGCCAGCGCAACGGTCGGCCGCGCAATCCGCGGGCGACGCGTGGCCCGCTCCAACGATCGGCTGGGGGCACCGGACAGTGTCCGGTGCGCCAACCAGCTCGGAGTTGCAACGGTCGGTTGAGCCAGAAATGGAAGGAAATCGCGCACCGGACATGAACAGTGGTTGTCCGGTGGTGCACCGGACTGTCCGGTGCGCCACCCGACAGAAGGCAAGATTAGCCTTCCAAGATCGTCTCCAACGGCTCCTAGCTGCCTTGGGGCTATAAAAGGGACCCCTAGGCGCATGGAGGAGACAACCAAGCATTAACTAAGCAATTCTAAGTCTCCACACTCCGTCTCCACGCATTTGATTGATCGTGTTAGTGATTTGAGCTCCGTCCTAGTTATGAACTCTATGTGCTTCATTTGAGCTCAAGTCTTGGCTTGTGTGCGTGCGTTGTGCTGCGGATTTGTGTGTGTTGATCCCAACCTTACTCTTGTGTTTACATTGTGATCTTTATTGTAAGGGCGAGAGGCTCCAACTTGTGGAGATTCCTCGCAAACGGGAAAAGATATAAGCAAAGAAAAGCCGTGGTATTCAAGTTGATCATTGGATCGCTTGAAAGGGGTTGAGTGCAACCCTCGTCCATTGGGACGCCACAACGTGGAGGTAGGCAAGTGTTATACTTGGCTGAACCACGGGATAAATAACTGTGCCTCTTGTGTTGTCTTTCTTTGTGATTCGCAAGAGCTCTCTCTATAGTCACTTGGTTCTCTTGAGCACTAACATCTTTATAACCAAGTATTGTGGCTATTAGTTGTTGAATTCTACAGGATCACCTATTCACCCCCCTCTAGGTGCTCTCACTCTTGATGATGAGCGCCATCTCCTCGTTGTCGAGCTTGGAGGCGTCGATTGGAAGCCTACTTGGTGTAGAGTCCTTCTCTTCTTCCGTTGCTTTGAATGCGACGGGTTGCACCTCGGGTGTAGAGGTGGAGCCTTAGCTTGCTCCAAGTTGACAATATGTTTGGAGTCTTTGATCATAAGCTCAAACCTCACAAACTTGTCAATTACTTCCTCGGGAGACATCTGTTTCACTACAGGAAACGCCTAAATTTTCGTGGGCCAAAAACCCACGAAAATAAGCCTAAACCGACGAAAATAGAATATTTTCGTCGGCAGGCCGACGAAAATAGCCGCCGAAAATAAATTCGACGAAATTAGGCAACTATTTTCGTCGGTCCCGACGAAAATATTCTATTTTCGTCGGCTTTCCCAATGCCGACGAAAATAGTGAGTGGACCAACAATTTTCGTCGGCCTCTGCGGTGGCCGACGAAAATAAGTTCCCAGGCTATTTTCGTCGGCCACCACTGAGGCCGACGAAAATAGCCTGGGAACTTATTTTCGTCGGCCACCACAGAGGCCGACGAAAATTGATGTTTCCCCCCCCAAAACAGAATTTTCTGCACCTATTAATAATTCACAGCAAAATAAACATTATCACAATTAACATATACACATTCACAAGCAAAATACATAATTCACAAAACACATTCACATAATTCACAAAACACATTCCATAGTCCATTCAAATAAGTCCAGTCCAGAGTCCATAAATAGTCCATAAGTCCATAAACAGTCCATAGTACACACTCACTACTCACTACTCACTCCTCACTCCGGCGGGCTGTGGGAGTTTTGGCCACTCCCTCCTCCGCCACCAGGAAGGTGGCCACTCCCTCCAGCACCATGGACGAGGAAGTCTTGGACGTTGACACCACCCTCCGATCCATGAGCATGTGACGCTGAACCCTGCAATTCATCAATCATTCAAATAAGGCTATATTTTGTTATCCCTATACCTATAAATTGTTGTGTTTGGTCAATATTTGCATAAAACTAAACATGGAACGTTACCTGTGATCCATGGTGAGGAGGAGGCTGTGCATGCATCCACGGGTACTGTTGTGCTGGCCACCCCAGTGGTGGTGGCACCCACCCCGTCGGTGGCGGTGCCATCCACGATTGAAATGGCTGAGAGCCCGCCGGTGGCTGGGAGACCGGTGGCACCCATCCCGGGACTTGCTGCGATCCTTGGGTGGTGGAGGCGTCCAAGTGCCTGGAGGTGCCTGCGTCCACCCAACACCGGTCCACTGTGGCTGCGACGCTGGAGCTTGTCCTGGCCACTGTCCCCATCCTTGAGCCTGCGAGCCATTTTTGATAATAAAGAAAGAGTTGCTATGGAATTGAAGTGTTCAGATAGTGTTACCTGCGGAGGGCGAAAAGCGGGCAAGTTCATATCAGGGCCGAGTCGAGTAGTCATTTCCTGCAAATGGATGCAACGTTAGAATCGCAACATTATACTTTGAATTCAAAGACGACACGTGATGAGATAGACGAATTACCTGAAAATAAGAAGCCATATATTGCGTCAGCTGCCCAACCTGCTCCTGCGCTGCTCGAGCCTGCTCCTGTGCTGCTCGAGCCTGCTCCTGTGCTGCCCGAGTCTCCTCCTCCAGCTGAGCCTCTCGAGCAGACCTGGAGGAGCGAGAACTCCCTCCCGAAGACGATGTCTTCCCTTGACCTATAGTCCTGTTGTACTCCACAACGCCGGTGCCAAAGGCAAACCTGCATGATACACATAGTTGAGCAATTAAGTGGACACATTCTTGTTAATGAAATCGTCGAATCAAACACAAACACCTCACCTGCCATGCTTTCTACCCCCACCACTATGGTACAACGCCGAGGCATCTAAGTCTGAATGCATCCAGTCGAAGTCAGGCCCATGGCGTTGAGTCATTTCCTCCCCATATGCATTCTGCAAAGAAAGTTGGAGTTAGACACAAAACATGCAATTTAATTCGTAAATACAAACTTGTTTACCATTTTCTCCCTTGCCGCCTCGCTGCATAGCACATCAGGGTTCGCCGGATCAGGGCCACGGTGACCACGGACGTAAACCTCCATAAAACTTGGAGCAACTCCACTTTCAGCTTCCTGCATGAAAAAGAAGAGTTAAACCATATAATTTTAATAGATGTAACATACAAGTTTGATTTATATACTTACCATGCGGCGTGCGGTACCAAGGTGTCCATCGGCGCCGTACCTGTGCCCCGGTCCTTCAATGCCACGGTTGGCACGGTGCTTGTTGGACTCTGCAATCCACTCAGGCGACGCCCATCTCTTAGCCAACCACCTCCAGGCTTCCATGTCCTTGGACAGCCAATCCACAACGCTCTCCAGGTACTGCTCCTCTATATTCAGCTTTGGCCCTGGATGCTCGGGGCCTGGGATGACTAGTGCAAGGAACATGAACTCTTCTTTATTGACCAACTCAGGAGGAAGATTATATGGCACAATGAAGACAGGCCAACATGAGTAAGGGCTTGCACTGGTATTGAAAGGTGTGAATCCGTCCGTCGATAGACCAAGCCGTACACTCCTAGGGTCATTTGCAAATTCGGGATCAAACTCGTCAAATGCCTTCCACGCATCACCGTCCGACGGATGGACCATTATGTCTGGATCAGTGACGAGACGTACACCATTCTTTGGCCACGTCATATGCAGAGCTATTTCCTTGTTGAGGAACAGCCTTGAAAGCCGAGGAATGATGGGCAACCGACGAAGTTGCTTAGCTGCGACCTTCGTAACTACCAATTCACCCTCATCATTTGTCACCTCGACATATCTAGAAGCTTCACAATGCTTACAACGGTCCAGCTTGTCATCCTCCTCAAAGAATAGCATGCAACTGTTGGGACACACGTCGATCTTCTCATATGTCATCCCAAGACCAGCCAACATCTTCTTTGCGAAGTACATATTCTTTGGCAACTTATGATTCTCCGGGAGAACCTCGCCCATAAGTTGGACGATGTCGTTGTAAGCACTGTTTGAAATGTTGTGCTTCGACTTTATCGCCATTAGTCTTGTGAGAGTCCCAAGAACTGACATCTGAGTGTGCTCGTGCAGTCTCTCTTCTCCCGCGGCGAGTAGCCGGAAGAATTCTTGAGCATCGCGTGGAAGCTGCCCCGGCTCCTCAGCGTTCATTTCAACCTCCCTACCAAGATCATGCAACATATCGTCCATCCTATCATGATCGTCATCAAGCTCCACCTCCGCGTCAACGTGTCTAATAGACTCTCCATGCCGGTACCATACAAGGTAGTTCGACATAAACCCACTTTTGCAAAGGTGTTTCTCCATTTCTTCCTTCTTCTGAGGCCACTTGTTCTCGCAGCGATTGCAAGGACACTTCACTAGACGACCAGTTGCATCTTTGAAAGCGTGCTCAAGAAAAGCCTTTGTTACACCCATCCATTCATTCGAATGTGCCCCATCCTTTCTCCACCCGTCATACATCACCCTCCGATCACCGTCCATTTTAAAGGCTAAACAAAAGTCAAAGAACATCAACGATCGTCCGTGGCTTAATTAGGTGAACTCCCTATTAGGTAAAGGCCCTAAACCCACCCAAGAGTGTAGGCTGATGCTTGTGATTTATGACGTGTAGCCTACGATTGTCGCTAAATTTCGGCAGCATAACCCCGCTGCTCTCCAAGCACACGCCTGAACATGGTGTGTTGGAGAACAACTGGGTTACACAACCGAAATTCCGCGTCAATCGTAAGGCACATGACACAAATCACAAGCATCGGCTTACACTCTCAGGCTGTCCAAAATACGTGGACAATTCCGGAACGGCGAACCTCACAAGCCAATGTGACGTTCGCCGTTCCCGAACGGGTGACGCATACGGTTCGCTACGGTTAACGATTAAAACTGAGAATAATGTATACCTGAGAAATTACGAAAACAATGTATACCTGAGAATAATGTACGAGTCTAGCTAACGGTGGAGAAGGTCAAGTCGGAAGAACACCTATGTACAAAAAATATTATTGTCAGTAAAAAATTCGGCAGCACCTCCCCTATAAACTGATGTTTCTAAAACCTGCAAATAAACGACAACACGATGGTTGCCAACACAGAAAACTACACGATAGCTACATAATAAACAATATGCTGACCAGTATATGCTAAACAATATACTCACTAACTATATACTCACTAACTTTCCTACAAGTATATGCTAACTATATACTCACTTTACCATGTGCTAAGTAACTAAAAAAATTTAAAATTTTACCTGTTGGACTAGGAGGCGAGGCGGAGCTCGGTGCGGTGGAGAGAGCCGGTGCCCGAGGCTCTCGGGCCGAGGGCGGTGGTGGGGGCGAGGCTGCCGCGCAGTGGGTGCCCCTTCGAGAGGCGAGGGCGCGAGGCGAGGGCGGCGCGGCGGGCGCGAGGCGAGGGCGCGAGGCGAGGGCGGCGCGGCGGGCGAGCGGCGAGGGCGCGAGGCGAGGGCGCGAGGCGAGGGCGGCGCGGCGGGCGAGCGGCGAGGGCGCGAGGCGAGGGCGGCGCGGCGGGCGAGCGGCGAGGGCGCGAGGCGAGGGCGGCGCGGCGGGCGCGCAGCGGCGCGGCGGGCGCGAGGCGGGCGCGCTGCGGCTCGGCGGGCGCGAGCCGGCGACGCAGCGGCTCGGCGGGCGCGCGGCGGCGGCGCGGCGGGCGCGCGATGGCGACGGCGGGCGCGCGGCGGCGACGGCGGGCGCGCAGCGGGTGAGGGCGACGGCGGGCGCGCAGTGGGCAGCGGGTGAGGGCTACGACGGCGGCGCGGCGACGGAGGTCGGGCGGGCGGCGGCGCGAATAGTGAATGCCGAGCGAGAGAGAGAAACTTAGCGGTGAGGCCGATTAACGGACCATTATTTTCGTCGGCCTCAGTGAGGCCGACGAAAATAGTGGTCAGTTAATGCCGTATTTTCGTCGGCCAGGAGAAGACCGACGAAAATACATGACTTATGTTCGTCGGCCTGGCGTGGACCGACGAAAATAAACCTCATTTTCGTCGGTCTCGGGGCCCACGAAAATGTCGTTCCTATTTTCGTCGGCAGGCCGACGAAAATAGGTACGGGCCCACGAAAATAAGGTGTATTTTCGTCGGTTCCGTAGGCCGACGAAAATAACTATTTATTTTCGTGGGCCGACCGACGAAAATATATAGGCCCACGAAAATTTAGGCGTTTCCTGTAGTGTTTATATCTAGGGTCTCCACGGATTATTTGCACTTGAGTGGGATTACGAAAAACAAGTGATCTAAGAATAACTTTAACCATTTCATGGTCATCCCACTTGGTGCTCCCGAGGTTGCGCACTTGGTTCACCATGGTCTTTAGCTGGTTATACATTGCTTGCGGCTCGTCTCCTTTGTTGAGGACGAATCGACCGAGTTCTCCCTCGATCGTCTCGCGCTTGTTGATCTTGGTCACCTCGTCCCCTTCGTGCGCGGTTTTGAGGACGTCCAAATTTCTTTGGCGCTCTTTAATCTTTGCACCTTGTTACACTCCTCTCGGCACAAGGAGGCGAGGAGTATAGACGTGGCTTGGGAGTTAAAGTGCCTAATTTAGGCGGCCTCGTTCGAGTCGTAGTCTTTGTCCCCCACCTTAGGTACCTGTGCTCCATACTCAACAATATCCGAAATACTTTCGTGGAGTGAGGTTAGATGACGCCTCATTTTATCACTCCACATACAATAATCTTCACCATCAAAATACGGTGGTTTGCCTAGGGGTACGAAAAGTAATGGAGCGCGCTTTGAAATACGAGGATAGCGTAGGGGCATCTTACTATACTTCTTGTGCTCATGGCGCTTAGAAGTAGTGGACGATTCGGAGCTTGATGTGGAGGGCGACGAAGAGTCGGTCTCGTAGTAGACCACCTTCTTTATCTTCTTCTTCTTGTCACCTCTCCGATGCAACTTGATGGAGGAAGAGGATCCCTCCTTGTTTTTGTTGCGGGACTCCCTTGAGAGAGTCCTCCCCGAGCTTGCGACCTTTTCGCCGGTCATGATCGCCCTCTTGGCGTGATCACCATACATCACTTCGAGTTGGTTAGGCTCTTAATGAAGCACTGGCTCTGATACCAATTGAAATTCGCCTAGAGGGGGGTGAATAGGCGAAACCTGAATTTTATAAACTTAAATGCACACTAAGGTCAGGGTTAGCGTTAGAATTAAATTCAAGTCCAGAGAGAGAGAAAAACAAATCAAACAAGAATCAAGTCGATTGAACACGATGATTTGTTTTACCGAGGTTTGGTTCCAAAGAACCTAGTCCCCATTGAGGAGGTCGCAAAGACCGGGTCTATTTCAACACTTTCTCTCTCTCAAACGGACACTTAGACCGAGTGAGCCTTCTCCTTAATCAATCGGGCCACTAAGACCCCGCAAGGACCACCACACACTTAGGTGTCTCTTGCTTTGATTACAAGTCACTTGAGAGCAAGAATGAGAAAGGAAGAAAGGCAATCCAAGAAACAAGAGCGCAAAAGAACACGAACACACTCTCTCTCAAGTCACTAAATGGTTGAGATGAATTCTAGACTTGGAGAGGGTTTGATCTTTGGAAATGTGTCTTGGAGTGAATCCATTAGCTCTTGTATTGAATGTGATCTCTGAAAAACTTGGATGCCAAAGGTTGTGGTGGTTGAGGGTATTTATAGCCCCCAACCACCTTGTAGTCGTTGGCCAAGGCTGCTGGCGATGGGCGCACCGGATAGTCCGGTGCGCCACCGGACAGGTATTGTGCGTTGTCCGGTGCGCCGCCACGTCAGCCAACCGTTAGGGTTCGGAGCTGGTCGACCGTTGGAGGCTTTGTCTTCTTGCGGCACCGGACAGTCCGGTGCCACATCGGACAGTCCGGTGCCTCTCTGACTTTGCTGCTCTGACTCTGCCGCGCACTGTTCACCGTGGCAGGCGCTTTTACAGTCGACCGTTGGCGCTGGATAGCCATTGCTCCGCTGGCTCACCGGACAGTCCGGTGGCACACTGGACAGTCCGGTGAATTATAGCGGAGTGCGCCCTGGAATTTCCGAGAGTGGCTGGTTTGGAGTTGTACGTCCTGGTGCACCGGACACTGTCTGGTGCGCCAATTTGCAGCACACTCAAGTTCTTTGCTCTGTTTCAAATTGAGTCCCTAACTTGATTTCTTTCTTAGTTTGTGTTGAACCTTATGCACCTGTAATACATGAAATCTTGGCAAACTAGTTAGTCCATGTGTTTGTGTTGATCATCAACCACCAAAATTAATTATAGAAAAAGGTTAACCCTATTTCCCTTTCACTTGGCAAAGAAGCTCTTTGCAACACTCGGCAAAGAGCTTCTTTGTCGAGTGCTTTTTTCAACAGTAGGCAAAGACAATTTAAAAATCATATTTTAAAGCAGTAAATTAATTCAAATGAAAAAAAATCAACTACAAATTTGTATAACTCATCATGATGTACAATTTATATTTTGAACATTTCTTCATATGACAAAATAAAAGTACATTTGTTCATAAATCTTATATCTCTCTTGTAGTTTATAAAACTACGAAAGAGATGGATAAGATTTGTGCATATTGTTAGAACCATTATGTGAGATGAACAAATGACCAAACAACCAAAATAAAGTTTGTAGATCTTGAAAAGCTATAGAATTTTGTAGTTGACAACTTTTTCATTTGAAGTCATCTTGTCAACGAAAACAACGTCTAAATTTTAAAAAAAAAATAAAATTTGAATTTTAAAAACGACCTCGAAAGAAAAAAAAAACCACCAACATGAAAGTTGTAGGTATTGAATAGTTATGAAACTTTGTAGTTGACAATGTTTAGGTTTGAGATCATCTTATTATACAAAACTATGTTTGAATTTTAAAATTTAAATTTTTTAAACTACCTCGGATGGAAAAAAACCACCAAAATAAAAGTTGTACGTCTTGAAATGTAATGAAACTTTGTAATTGACAATTTTTTTGATTTGAAATCATTTTTTTCATTGAAAAATTCGTGTGAAGTTTTTAAATTTGAAATTCAAATTTTGTAAATGGCCTCGGATGTAGAAACTATCAAAATATAACTTGTAGATCTTCAAAAGTTATGCAACTTTATAGTTGGTCACATTTTCAAATGAATTTTTTTAGTGCCTCAAATAATCAAATCACTCTCAGTTTGTTATAGTACATGAGGAATGAAAACGTTATATAGACATAATTGATGATGTAGTGTAGTGGTAGAGGAGAGTATGCACGAGAGAGGTTGCGAGTTCGAATCTCACCAATCACGAAACATGTAAATTTGATTGAAAACAATAGTGAAAAATGATAGGGCGATGAGTGTGGTAATGGTGGTTGGAGAGTTGTTCCCAAACTTTGAAAAAATGTTTTGCTGTTTTTTGTGGGTTTTTAGTGAGTATAGGCTTCCTCTGAACGCGTAGCTGGTAGCGCAAATAAAGACAGAGGGCAAAGAATCCGTGGATTTGGGATATAAGGGTTGTCTATAGTGCAAAATAAGTATTATTTCTAGTAGATTATTGTTCCATTACCTATCTCACTTCATATTTTAAACTTCACTATATAGACAGTGCAAAACAGTACTTTACATGACCGTTTACATGGTCTAGTGGAGATGGAGCGTATATTTTGCACATGCACATCTATTGGCCCGAAAAATCCTTTGGAGGGCAAAGACAAAGAGGTCCGTTTGGATTTTGGTCAATACTTATGACTAACTCTCCGATGCATGAAAAAACAAAATGGACTCCGGTTTCTTGCATTGCCTCATTCAATTTTTGCCCGTCTTACTACGTCCTGGGAAGAGGTGACTTTTCCAAGATTCATCGACTGCATCTACCATGTACCTTGGTGCACCAAGTGAGCCCATCTTGGACTCTGCTGAAATGGAAGGGAGTGTCCATTGTAATCTTTGACAGATCTAATGTCTTTGCTTCTGCTACTGAAATATGGTTCTCCAGTTCGCTGGCAGTGCATTATGATTCTACTCCTAACATTAATGTAGTTGAGGCATGAAATCAATAATGTTGTCAGTCAGGCCTATTTCTCTTATAAAAAAATGCAAATAAATCGTGTCTGAAGACATGTTCCTGCTATTGTGTGTTGGTTATATAGGTAACAGGCTAATATGGTCACACACAAAAAAACTTACCTAATGGACACAGCTAATACAATACTTATTGAGCAAGAATATGGTACATCCCAGCCCTCCTCCTACAGCTAAAATAGAGAGCGACGGGAGGTTGAAAAGAGAAGAGAACTAGTTTACAAAGGACAAGCACGACAAAATTACAGTTCAGAGGGGGGTCAGTTTCAGTCACTTAGGCCATAAACGCGTTTTGCTGAATCAAGTGTGTTGCCAAGAAGCATGGCAATCGTTACTGGTCCAACTCCGCCAGGAACTGGAGTTATAGCAGAGGCCACATTCACTGCTTCTTCGAAGCAGACATCCCCAGTTAGGCGATAACCGTAGTCACTGGTTGGATCCTGCAAAACAGGAGACATCAGACGCTGATGGATAAGCGCAAAGGGACGAGTGTTACAAACATTACTGACACCGTTTGAGCTCTAGATTACAAGGACAAGTGTTAGAAACAACTGACACTAAGCTTAGATTACAAATTTCTCCGCACGAAAACTGCACCAACAAAATAATCTGGGACATTTTTTTAGAAGTACCCTACTGGTTCCAAAATGGTTGACAACAGCAACAACAAAGTCCTTTAGTTCCAAGCAGGTTAGGGTAGTCTAGATTGGAAATCCAACAAAAGTCACAAATCAAAGTTCAGACACATGGATAACAGTTTTCCATTTGCTCACTAAATATTTGGATATATTATATACTTTCAAGTCTCCTTTTATTCTCTTCTTATGTCAACTTCGGCCTTTAAATGCTTCTCTTCCCTTTAGTGTCATGTCTTAGGATCCACAGCATATTGATGGCTCTATAGCTCTCTGATGCACATGTCCAAACCATCTCAAACAGTGTTACAAGTTTTTCTTCAATTAGTGCTATCCCTAGCCTATCACATATATCATCGTTCCAGATTCGACCCCTTCTTGTATCGCCACAGATCCAATGTAATGTACGTATTTCCGCAACGCTTATCTATTGAACATGACGTCTTTTTGTAGACCAACATTTTTGCACCATGCAACATAGCAATAACAAGTCTAATCGCCGTCCTATAAAACTTGCCTTTTAATTTTGTGGTGTTCTCTTGTCACATAGAATGCTAGATGCTTGACAGTATTTCTCGTCCATCATGCTTTGATTCTATGGCTAACATCTTCATCAATATCCCTATCTCTTTGTAGCATTAATCTTAAATAACGAAAGGTATCCTTTTTAGGCGCTATTTGACCTTCCAAACAAATATCTCCTTCCTCATGTGTAGTGCTGAAGTCACATCTCATGTATTTGGTTTTAGTTCCACCGAGTCTAAAACCTTAAACTCCGACACCTGTCACAGTTTCCTATTTACTCTTGTCCGGATTTCATCAACTAGCAATACATCGTCCACAAAAAAACCATATACAAAGGGATATCCCCTTGTATGTCCCTTGTAACCTCGTCCATTCCCAAAGTCATCCCAAAATAGTTGATGCTTTAAGATTTAAAACTTGTCCCACAATAGTTGCCCTTCTTATTTCCCAATGCACCTTTCTGTTCTTCCAATACACCTTTTTCTTTTTTCAATACATATCTATCTCTACTTTTTGAGGGGGTATTTTTGTCTTTTGTCTTCTACGTTGGTTTTCGTGAGTCTCAAATGTCAACTATCATGGGACCAAGGGAGTAATATTATTATTAATTTGGGATAATAATTAAGAATAATTATCATTAATTTAGATTCATTACTTATCGTTTAAACTGGTTATTGATGGACAAACAACTCTAGAGAAAATGCAGAGGCAACAATAGAACTGTCTTGACAAGAAGTACAATAAACACTGTTGGCTTTACCTCGATTGGATTTGTCCCAACATCAATCACCACTGCACCTTGCTTTAACCAGCTTCCCCTTACAAGATTGGCCACTCCAGCAGCTGATATCACAATATCAGATTCGCGGGTAATAGCCTCTGGATTTGTTGTGAAGGCATGGATAACACTGACAGTGGCATGATGCCGCTGAAAGAAGATCAATGACAAAGTAATGTCTTCGTATAACAAAACCGCAGCAAAATGCATAAAAATCATAGGTGTGACTCGGATTTTGACATCTTTACCTGTAAAAGTAAGGAAGTTGGCAATCCAACAACTTTGCTTCTCCCAATGACAGATACATGCTTGCCCATCAGTTCAATCCCAGATTGGAGCAATAATTCAATGCAAGCCTTTGCAGCACAGGGCACAAACAAAGGATTTCGGCTTCTTAGTGCAAGATTGCCAACATTTAAGGGATGGAAACCATCAACATCCTTATTCAGACTGATGATGCTCAGAATCTTTTCCTCATCCATAAACTGCACAGATTAGGACACAGAATTCAAAGCTCAATAGTTTATAACATTGAGTACTGAACACAGCAAAGGCATCTGTGAATTAAGCTAAATCTTGATCAAAAAGATAAATAAATGGAAACTAATAGGTACTTCTTCTGTTCCAAATTGTAAGTCATTCTAGTTTTTCTATATACGTAACTATGTATCTAGGCATAATGTAATCGGCGCGTAGTAAATGCTAGGTACCTAGAAAAGCCAGAACTTACAATTTGGAATGGAGGGACTTGGGAGTAGTTCGTATTGAGCATGAAACAGGATGTCTCTAATGGGGTGCAAATGAAAAAATGTTTAACTATATTAATCTATGAGTGTGAAGTGTGAACGATACCACAGATCTGGTGTTTTGAAGGGGAAACACTAAAACAGTAAAACACATTACCTCTGGTAGAGGCAACTGCACTAGGATGCCATGAACAGATGGATCCTCATTAAATCTTGACACTGAATCCATCACTTCATCTTCTGAACAGTTTCCAGGCAACTTCGCCAACAAAGATTTAATACCAACTTCCTCACAGCCTTTTGTTTTGTATCGCACATATGATTCAGAATCTCTTCTATCACCAACCAAAACAACAGCTAGACCAGGCACGTGTCCAACTGAACATTTCATTTGACAGACCTCTTCAGCAATATGTAACCTCATGTCCTCTGCAATGGACTTGCCATCAATAATGGATGCAGTGCGATCATAATCAGCTACAAAATACAGAAATGAGAGTTCACAGCATCAGATTTTTGGCATAAGATTCTGAACAACAATGAAATAGATGACATCAATGAATCAGCCAAGAATTAAAAGTACTTTCAGTTTGCATCAAGTGAACACATGAAACATCTGTGATGCAATTCTGGTTCTTCTTGCTGCAGCGTGTGGGGCTTGCTATCCTTGCTCCACAACCGGCTGAGGCTTCTTTTGACGATTGGTGGCGATCTGCTATTAACTTGGTGCCTAATACTTTGAAGAATGGATTGAACTCTCTCATTATTTTGGAAGCTTGGACTGTTTGGAAACATCGTAATGACTGTGTGTTCAATGGAAAATCCCCAAGCCTCTCAACTGCCTTGATCATGGCCGGGGATGAGTTGTGTTTTTGGAATTTAGCAAAAGCGGTCTTAGCCTTCTCATAGACCCGGGCTGAAACTCTTTTGGCTTGTACGTGTTTGTGTTTGTGTTGTTTCATGTTTGTGGGTGCCCCTTTTTGGTTTTCCTTTCTCCTTCTATTGATGAAATGGTAAGGAACTACCCTGCGTGTTCGAGAAAAAACATATGAAACATGTGTTCAAGCTCTTGTCCCTCACTGGGCCACGTAGCGCCTAATTTTCGTGGTCATCAGACCTTCATCAGGATCATTCACCGCAGGTCAGGAGCTATTTTCAAGAACCTTGTAGCAAGCATGTGACGCGCCACACCACCTGCCTGCCTCCACCTTCCACCTGCCGTGCCACCCATGCCCTCCTCCGCTGCCACGTTACCCGTGTCTGTGCCTGTGCCTCCCTCTGCTTGCCAGTTGCCACATGATTCAAAGCTCACCTACTAGCCTCAAATAGCCTTTTTTTTTCAAACAAATGGTTAGTTTTAGTTTGCAGAAGAATACACTTTAAAACTATTGTTCGTGTGCGCAGATTAACTTCATTATTGGACCATTTTGTTTTGTGCAATCTTCAGACTGCCTTGATTAAAATAGATACAAGACCCATGACTGATTTACTGATTGGTTAGTATCAGCATTATTCTTTTTATCTAAGCTAATGGTATGCTAATCTACTATTTACAGTGGCCTTCACTGCACCCAAGCTGGTAATAAACATTTTTCTTAATTGTTAGAATCCCTAATGTTTTCCTGAATCTTCTCTGTTCTCCTTATATGTGCTGATGTTAGGAAAGGTACATTTTATATAGCAGCTTTCGGAGGTCATTGACAATCTTTCAGGACTATGCTTCTAGCTCATCAAGGAGAATTACATTAGTTTGGACTCTTCGGTTATTATGCGCATCAGATAACTATGGGAGGGTAATGTGTTATGGCAAGTAGAGTACCAGACAGATTAGATTGACTTGGTTTGTTAGGAAAGAGATAAGTCAGATTGATTTGGTTGTTTTGCTAGGAAAGAGATAAGTTAGATTGATTTGGTTAGAATAAGTAAAGAGATAAATTAGATTGATTTGGTTAGTTAGGATAAGGAAAGAAATAAGTTAGATTATTTTGGTTAGGATATTCTCTTTAGGGTCAAGGAACCCTCTCTATAAGGAGAGAACATGTATCAATCGAGGGAGCGCAAGGATGCCGGTTAAGTCTTTGCCACGGCCGAGCAAGAGGGAAGAGTTTTCTTTCTTAGTTCTTGTTTACTTTAGATTGATACATCTCCTATCCTTATATAGAGAGGCTTACTTGACTCCTAACAAAATATCCTAACCAAATCAATTTAACTTATCTCTTTCCTAACAAAACAAACCAATCTAATCTGTAATCTCTCTTTCCTAACAAACCAAACCAAACTAATGTGTCTGCCACTCTACTTGTCGTAACATGATGTTTCTAAATACATTAGTAATTGTGTTTTGTTTTCGTGGTTATTACATAATGCAATTCTTTCATCTTTGAAGTAACAACAGGTCTGAGACCCCCTGTCAGTTCATCTGTTTGTTACCACTTATAGCCCTGGTTCTTAGAGCATCTCCAATAGTTATGTAAACAAGTCTCTAAATATGAATTTAACAAGTTTTCGAGAAAACCTCTTCTTCAACAGTTATGTAAATCAGTTCCCTAAATTTACAAACTCCCTACAAAACTAATTTCATCCCTACATTTACCAAACTTGTTGGGACTCCCTAAATCAACGCTGGTACTAAATCCATCGTGAAAATCATACTTTTGCCACTGTTTTGCGTTGTTCCACTGTCCTGTTGACCACAAATCCATCTCCAGCGCCCAGATGTCTTGATGCTGCCACTGCTAGACAACCTCTTATGCCGAGGCGTCGTCAGAGCACATCATGTGATGTCTTCACGCCATCGTCGCGACCGTCTGATCTTCCATCGATAACTTCGACCTCTCAAGACATCAGGGAAAGTTGTGATATTGATTTCTACCGCCAGCTCAATTAAAAATAGAAAGCATGCTCGCTTATTTTTTGTTGACGTAGACAACTTTAAAAATTAGCAACCAATAAATAGGGAACTGTTGGAGCACATACATTTTTCTACTCCTTAAAATGTTTTAGCAACTTCTTAAATCTATAATTTAGGGTGCTAAATTTACTTAACTATTGGAGATGCTCTTACAGTACCATAAAGTATTCTTTGATGTGATCTATGTTTGTACAGGTGGACTACATCAAGACTGAGAAGTAGCTGCAGTATTTGAATATGAAGATTACATAGCAGCAGGGGCACTTTTGGCTGATATTTTTCTGTGCAAAGTGCAGTACTCTACTATATCGCTACAGCTAGGAGCTACCGATCAGCTGTTCAATAGAGAAAACTACTTATCTAGGACAACTTTTGCTTAGACAAGCACAAGTGACCAGCCATGTAAAAGGTAGATTTAGACACTACTGTGTAGACCAAAGCTTTGAGGACCAGAATTATTTTGTTATGATGTTGTCTTTTTTTCTCGAAAACGCATGAGAACTACGCGTCATTATATTAAGAGAAGAAACAAATGGTCCTAGTGGACCAGTACAACAAAGGGCCTCCTTATGGTGGCCACCAACATCCATACATGTAAACATCCATGGCGACTAAACAAGAACTACTACTAGCAGCATCCAGAACAACTAGCTAAGAGCATGTAAACCAGGGATAGGACTGGTCAGCATGGATAACTTCCTTGCTCCAGCCATTTCCCACATCTCTCTCTCCTAGTCGGCTGTTCTAAGAGCAACATCAATGTTAGGCCTTTTTTTGTCAAAGACACATCCATTACAGTGCTTCCACAAAGTCCATGCCCCAAGGATCACAAAAGAATTCAGACCTTCTTGTGCCACTCCATGAACATGTGTACAGATCATTTTCCACCAATTCATGAATGCTTCTTCACCAATCTGTGGGGCCAAACTTTGGATGTTCACTTGAGACAACAATTTAAACCAAAATCCCCGTGCAAAAACACACCCAATGAGCATATGATCTAGAGTTTCTTGCTCCTGATCACATAAAGGGCATCTATCAGGATGTTCCTATCCCCTTTTTCGTAACCTGTCAGTTGTCTAAACCCTTTTCTGGGCAACCAGCCACATAAAGAACTTAGTCTTCAGGGGTGCCCAAGATTTCCATATTCTATGAAATGACTCAAACCTAGTCGATCCGATGAAGAGAGCATCATATACTGCCTTTGCTTAGTACATCCCATTAGAAGCTAGACGGAATAAATGTGTGTCTTCTACTTCAGTCCTTAATTGAACCGAAGCAACCAATTCCCACAAACAAAGATATTCAGAGATAATTCCAACAGTAAGGCCTCCATGTATGTCCGAGATCCAACTCTGATTAGTGAGAGCTTCCAACATCCAAACAAAAAAAGGTATTATAAAAGATGATCAGCTTATTGTGTACTCCCTACATTGCTCACGGAAAAGACTATTTATAAGGAGGCCACAGGACGGAGGGCCCTCTCCGTTTAGTGCTAACTGGAGATCATCCAGATACAAGCCCTCCATCCCCGAGCATGAGCCCCAGAGCCACAGGATTTCTTCTTCTGGATCTCACACGTGTCTCTCCTTCCGTTCATGACACCTGGCTTCCTCGACTAAGCCTACCATGCCTTGACCTGTCCGAATGCCCCTACCAGCGACCACGACCGACCCTAAATTGTGTCATCGTTCCCCACATGGCCACACCTTCATCCTCTTCCTCGCAACCATGTCATTACGTCTTGCCCCAAACCCACCACCAGCATGTGTCACTGGCCACCTCACCTAGTGCCCACTCCCGTCGCTCCATCCCGCTCTCCCCTAATCCCAATTGGAGGAAGCCCAGCCCCTCGACCCTACCGTCGGGTCCTACCATCCACTAGGCGGCACCCCTAGGCACCTAACTCACAAATCACCATGAAATCACCATGAAATCACCACTCCAACCGCCACCACCACCAGTCCAGTCACCTCCCTCGGGCCCTGCCCTTCTAAGGATGCATGCCACTTGAGAGTTGAGACCTCCCAAAATCCAAAAGCCAAACCATTTAACCCTAAATCCCTAACCGGAGGAGGATATCACTAGAGATGGAGGAGATCGCTGGAGAAGAGGTAACCCTAGTTTGGCAGCCTCCTCCACTCCTTTTTTTATTTGGATGATTTTGATTCCGACATGCTTGTGTTTCCTAATTGGGAGGGCTGTCGTGTTAAGGCTAGGCAACGTATCATGTGCTCAAAGGGTTGTAGTGTTCACATACACATTTTAAGGGGGTGTTTGGTTTCTAGGGTTTAGGGTTTAGTCCATCTATTTTAGTCCCTAAATTGCCAAACACAGGGACTAAAATAGAGGTAATCCCTCATTCCCTCTTTTAGTCTTTGTGTTTGGCAATTTAAGGACTAAAAGAGACTAAAATTAGTCCCTAGACTCCAAACACCCCCTAAATCTAGAGCGCTCATCTTGAATTTAACAACAGCAGCACTTCTATGAAAACCCCTCCCACCATGGGAGGAAGGTGGAAGGGGTCCTTTATAAAACTGCTTCTTCGAAATGGGCGTACCAGATTTAAAATGTGCATATGAGCACGGTAACCTTTTGAGCACAGGATACGTTGAGGTTAAGGCTAAACCAAGAGCCTCTCGATATAGCTTTTACATATTCCTAAACCACTGAGTCTTACATCTAAATAACGCTCTGCAAGAAGCTTGATATAGGCCATGGATACAAATGCAAAGAAGAAAACTGCCAACAATGATATACACTGGTGCGCCAGCAAGCAAAAGACACAAGGATACATGGGCTGGCTTCCTCTGTTTGCGGTGCCTGGTTTTATAGTTTCGAACAGGATAGATTTGAAGGGTAAACTACTAGAGGATGTGAGCAAAGTGACACGAACTGATTCCAGCTAGGTTCACGAACCATAAGCGCTAAGCTCCCACCAACTTATATCAACTTAATTGCAAAAAACATATTTTTAAAAAAAAAATACACTCTGGACAGCCTCCCCCAGGCCCCAGCCCAATCGAAGCAATACAAAGAGTCCGCCTTCAACCAGCAATTTACCAAAGCAGTAAGCCCCGCTCACCTTGGGCACACCGCGGAGGAGACTGCGGCGTCGTGTCACGCGATGAAGGGTCCCAGGTGTCGGGGAATTCCGGTCCAAGAAGGAGGCTGCTGCTGCTCCGCCGCCGCCGCCGCGGACTCCGCGTCCCCGCCATGTCCTCCTCCGCCGCTGCAGTCTCTACAGCATCGTGGAGCCTGCGCGCCGCCCTGGAGAACAAGGATACGAAGGGACCAGATTTCCGGCGTGCGGCTGCGACGGCAAGAACGGCGGCGGCGGCGCCACCCATCTCCGTCAGCACGTCCCACCGCTCGTGTCAAAACATGGGATATCAGTGAATGTTTGGGCCTTTTGGGCCACGTTAGCCTGCTAGGGATGATGATTCGATCTCGTAACAGGGCCCACTTGGCGCATGTCATTCCTTAAAAATTGAACAAAAGGCAAATAGGAATGATAGGGCCTACACAATCTATATAAACACCTAATAATAATCTCTGTGGGTAGCCAGTTAACCCTCTACATATAAGAGCATCTCCTAGTCTATCTTGAAATCTAGGGCTCAATTTATTAAAAAACAACACTAAGAGCATCTTCAACAATATGCCCTATAAAAGTTGTCACGAAAAAGATCTCCGGACCCCCTGGGGCCCGCCTATAAGGGAGAGCGTGCGAGAGAAGGACCTCCGGCTGCGAGAGGCCACCCGTCAGTGAGGAGGCAATGGAATTGCCTATCCAGAAAGCACTCGTCCCAAAAAAGCCACGAGGCATCGAACCCGGGGTCGGCGTGGCGGAGTAGTAGAGGGGGGCAAGGCTAACCGGAAGGAAACCACTCGAGTGGGTTCCTCGCTCAGCCCGATACTGGCCCGTCGTAAGTAGTCAGCTGCATTAACTACGCCTGACACCAGGTCGCAGTAAAGAGTCAATCTGCCCCTCCACTCATGACCTTCACAGCCCCTCGGCTTACGGCTCACTCATGGCCTACGCAACCCTCTAGTCAGCGGCGCACTCATGACCTACAAGCCTCTCAGCCTACCGAGCACTCATGACCTATCAAGCCTACGCTTGAGAGCATGAATCATCCACAGGACCCGCAACGCGACGAGCCACGATAAGACCTAGGCTACGGAGGCCTAGGGTCGATGTGGTGCAGAGATAGTAATGATGGAGCCAAAGCACAAGTCGCCCATGACAGCCTTCATAATGAGCATAGACGGAAACAATAATGTGCATACGAACAAACGGCTATGCCATGGTAAAGGCACTCGATTTTTACCATATAGTGGCTTCTTCTTAAAGGACCCACCGACTACCGACCCCCGCCTTGGCCTATAAAGGAGGAGGTCGGCCATGAGAATGGGGGGAGCTAACGAAGCCCATACGAATCAATACGAACCAAAGAAGACTCAAGACAAAAGACACATGCCCGGGGAGACTTGAAGACCTGGAGGCCAGAGCCAAGGCTTAGTGTAGGACTCCAGTTCCGTAGTCTTTAGGGCCACTCCCACATAAGGGACTTCGGAGACTTTCCTCCCTCTCTCATCCGCTTGTAACCCCTACTACGAGCATCGAGCAACAGAGGTGCCGGTAGCGCGAGCTACCGAAGACTGGATGTAGACACGTTCTGCCCGAACCAGTATAAACCTTATGCCCACCGAGCACACCGTTCGGAGCCCAGAACGCACACATAGAAATGTACTTGTTGGATCGGAGGTTCCAAACACTGATAGTTGGCATGCTAGGTAGGGGGCTTGCACGTTCTCGACGAACTTTCTAGGCTCCGGATAACCAGCAACGATAGTGGCATGGTTTCGACCCCCAAAACGACCATTCAGTTTGGGAGTCATCAATGACGAGGGGACAATGGATAGGGCCCCAGAAGCCCCAATTCCCCTAATGAGCGACTCGCTCGACATTGCCGAAGGCCTCGGCAACCTTCGGCTTGGTTCCCGCTCAGGAGGTGATGAGCGATGATGTGTGCTGCAACCTGCTTTCGTCGAGATCGCGGGAATGCTAGACCCCGTCCAGGACTCGTTCCATGACCTCCTCCTGTCGGGGTTAGAGGGCGGGCTGAGTTCTCCATCAAGCGGGACTAGCCACAACCTGGCCCAAGAATGTCGCATGGCCAACTTGATGGGGGACCCTTCCTTGCTCACAGAGAGCTCTGAGGGGACCCCTACCGGTGCCACGATGTATGTTGCGGCATCCGCCCCACCTCAACTCGAACTTCCTTCCTAGAAACCACCGCTCGAGGCAAAGCCCCTCTCGGGGCAATCGAGGCCCCGCAATTGGGAGGCGAGGATTGGCGCGATGGTGAACATGCTGGTTACATTGAGGCGCTTGGCAAATACACACCATGACAGCTAGCATGTGTCGCCGCCTGACCTACGGTGGGGCCGGCCAGCCACGATTTCCTTAGGCGAGCTAGAACGTCGCAGCAGCCGTGGCGCTCCTAGACAAACTCCCCGAGGCAGAAACTCCAAGCAAATGAAGAACCCACCAGGAAACCTAAGGCCTCCTTGACCTCGCTGTGCAGTAGCAAGCCGAGAGTTCCATGTCACGGCATCGGGAGCCAAGGCCAACCAGTATACCACGTCCATGCTAGTGGGAAACGATACCTTATTGGGACAGCCGCCCGAGCCTAACAAAGACACAACACGAGCCCCACCCCATCGGTACCCAAGGTCAGGAAGAAGCGCGTGAAGCATGCCAATCAAACCCCAACCTATGGCTGGGAGACTACTAGCTGGCATGTCAGGCGGGAGGGGTGAACTGCGATGACTTCATAATACAGAGCCTCCCCTGTATTTGGTGGATTTGGCACGAGCATGGCTCGAGAACCTGATGCCTAGGTGTATCCAAAATTAAGTTGACCTCGAGGAAATCTTCGTCGGAAATTTTCAGGGCACATACGTACGCCTGGGTAACCCGTGGGAACTTAAGAACTGTCAGCAGAAATCGGACGAAACCCTAAGAGACTACATTCGACGCTTCTCGCGGGAGTGCAAAAAGCTAACTAACCTCATCGATGCCGATGTTATCAGTGCTTTCATCCAGGGGACCACTATTGAGACCCTGGTGCATAAGCTGTGGCAAAAGAGCCTGTGAACAACGAAGGAGCTTCTTGACATCGCAACCAACCATGCGTCAGGAGAAGACGCGATGGGGGCGATCTTCAACCACCGTAAGTAGAAGGCCAAACGCGACAAGGCCCCCAACGGGGGCTTCAGGGGCTAGCCCGACAAAAGAAAGAAGGACAGGTGGAGGTACGACAAAGTGTTGGTGGCTGCAGCGGGTCAGAAGGGAAGGAGGCCTCCAACCGAGTTGGCCATCGATCATTTTGAAAAAATTACTTGAGGCCCTGAAAGATCCCTTATGGGGTTTGGAGGTTTGGATGACAACCTAATTAAAGGGCTAAGAAGTGTGTTAAGTGTAGAAATAGGTGCGTAGTGCAAAGCTTGTATAGTTCAAAACAAGAGTTCAAGTGTGATGGTCCAAAGGCTGAATTGATTATGGATGTGGACATCACAAGGAATGGAGAACATTGCGTATGTGAGACTCGGTGTGCATATCTTGGAGACAACTGATCAAGCCAAGGATGGAGTGAATAAGATTCGAGGTACCGAGTGCACGGGAGAAGGTCAAGGAGGTCGAGGAACCCAAAGCTAGGTGTCAAGAAGAAGACTTTCTAAGTCAAGGTTGATCGAGTTGAGAAGAGTTACAGTGCATCGAGAATCACTACCTTAGGACATGACTTACAATAAATGAGGTAACATTTAGGGTCATGTGGTGAAATTCATAATGCTCAAGGTCAAGCTCAAGAAATAAACAAGGTCACTAGAAGGTGGAGTAGTGTCAAAGCTAGAACCTGGAAGGAACCCAAAAGGAGCTAAGCTCACTTTGACCTTTAGTTTGAATTGTTCATGTGTTTGGATATGTTCTATGTGAACTTTACAAGGTGTTGGAGCTCATAGATGGCAATCTAGATCAAGTCAAGTTGACTTGATGGTTTGGAGTCCAACATCAACCTCAAACATGAGAAAATGGGTAAAACGATGAAAAGGTTAAGTATACAAGGTGTGAGTGTTCAACTATGTTGCATACACCTTTTACTACATGTTTGGTGCTTTAGTTTGCTATCTAACTCAATTTGTAGAGAAAGTGCCATTCCGGGCTCTGTTTGAGGAGAAACAAAAAAGGTGAGAAAATAATGGGAAAAGGATAACTTTATAGGACTTAGTCAATTGGATTGTCCTCTAATTGTGTGTGTGTGTGTAAGTCATAGGAAAGTCCTCCTAAGGGTTGAGATTGATTTGATAAGAAATGGAGAAAAGGGGCTCACTGCAGCCTGTTTGTGTGCACCAGACCTACTCAGTAGTGTGTCCGTGCGCCAAGAGCAAACTAGCTAGTCTTGGGGTTTTGGCTAAAAAACACTAGACCGGCTATAGTGTCGGTCCTGTGCATCGGACCATCTATAGGGCCTCTACAGGACTTGGTCTGTGGTGCGTCGGGCCTGCTACAGGACTTAGTCCGTGGCGCATCGGCCCTGCTACAGGACTAGTCCAGCGCCCTTAACAGCTAGTTTTTTCAGATAAGGAAAGCGCTAATCGAATCCCGGACTGGGGGCACATGGACCCGGTTCGGTGCCCCCACGAACAGAGCAGTTTTTTCCAGGATTTGGCATTTCTTTGCAAGGAAGGGGCAACGACTAGGGCCTCATTTGGGGCTATAAAATGACCCCCTAGGCGCCCATATTCAAGTGTCCAAGGCAACCAAGTGCAACAATAATTCGTAGACTTATTGCAAATCGTTTCTACCTCCCTCTTTTGTGTATTTTCTCTCTAGTTTGTGTGTTGGCGCAATTATAATCCAAAAGAGAGTAGAGGGGTGCTGGTACAAGTTAGAGTGAGCAAAACCTTGAGCAAGCGAAGGTGTTACTCTGCTGGAGTGTTGTCGAGGAGATTGTAAATAACCTCGGCCCTGCTGTAATCGACCTCAATATAGCGGAAGCCTCGATCTACGACATGGTGACAGATCTGAGCAAATGGATGAAGGAGTTGAAATAGATTTCAAGCCAGGTTGACTAATTCCAACATGGACTAAGCAATCATTTCAGGCTTGGCCGAACCACGAGATAAATCCTTGTGTGTTGTATCCTCTTGTTGTGTTGTTCTTTGTATGTTTCTTCGATTACTCTTTACACTTCTATACTTATCTTTGGTATAAGTCATTTTTGAAGTACATGTTACTTTAAGACTGGGACTTCGATTCCGTTGTAACCTACTCGACGTGATCTTCATTCCGCTGCGTTCAGACTTCAAGTAACGTAAGAATTTCTAAATTTTTTGTGATAATTTTTATTCGTATATCCACCCCTCTAGGCGACATCTAGACCCCTCTAAGGGACATCCATATATTGTTCCCGGGCAAAGAGAACCTTCAATTGGTATTGGAGCTAGGCCTCTCTAGTGTGGGCTTAGCCGTCCGGAGATGACGTTGTCGTCACAAGAGCTAACTGAAAGGGAAATGTGCCCTTGGGCCATTTCTATAAATGTTTTGGTGATTAGATGCCCAACGCATGGTTTTAAGCTAATATGTGCTAAGTGGTTGAGAAGTGCAAAATCAAGAATCAAGGTATGTTTCTGGACTTAGTAAATTGTTTTTGGATACTAACACATCTCTCTAAGTGCTAGGAACATAGCCAAGAAAACTGGAATCGGACAGGAGAAGTTTTGGCTAAGTTCAGCTAAACCAGCATCAACCTGTGGTGCACCGGACTGTATGGTGGTGCACTGGACAGTGTCCGGTACCCAGGCTAGCCCAGCGACGAACTTGTCACTCTCGGGAAAAAGCGAAGGCGCCGCGACTAAAAATCACCGGACTGTCCGGTGGTGCACCGGACTATCCGGTGAGCCAACGGCGCCTGTGGCCAACGATCGTCTGTGCGATCAACGGGCGACACGTGGCCGAGCCAACGGTCAGATGGTCACACCGGACTGTCCGGTGTGCACCGGACAGTGTCCGGTGTGCCAATGGGACCGAGGGCGCAACGGTCGGCTTCGCGAGATAAGGAAGGAGATCAGGCACCGGACAAGTACTGTTCATGTCGGTGGTGCACCAGACTGTCCGGTGCGCCAACCGAAAGAAGGCAAGAATTGCCTTCCAATTGGATCTCCAACGGCTCCTAGCTGCCTAGGGGCTATAAAAGGGACCCCTAGGCGCATGCAGCAAAATACCAAGCATTCTCTGGTCATTCTAAGACGTCTAGACTCCGCCGCCATGCATTCGGATCATTGTGTTAGATATTTGAGCACCATTTGAGTTGTGAACTCCCTGCGTCGTGTTTTGTGCTCACGTCTTGGCTTGTGTGCGTGTGTTTGCTGCGAATTGAGTCTTGTGTGTTGCTTTCCCTCCCTTTCCCTTACTCTTGTGCTTCTCTTGTGATCAAAGATTGTAAGGGCGAGATGCTCCAATTTGTGGAGATTCCTCGCAAACGGGAAAAGACTGCCAAGGAAGAAAACTGTGGTACTCAAAGTTGATCATTGTATCGCTTGAGAGGGATTGAGTGCAATCCTTGACCGAACGAGGTCACCACAACGTGGAGTAGGCATTGGCCGAACCACGGGATAAAAATCATTGTGTTCTATGTCCATCTTCATTGTGATTGGTTTTCTTCTAAAGTTCATACTTTAGCAACTTGGTTTTAATCGCTCTAACATTTCATAACCAAGTGTTGGCTACTTAGTGTTGAATTTTCACAGGATCACCTATTCACCCCCTCTAGGTGCTCTCAATTGGTATCGGAGTCGTACTCTTCATCTAAGGGACTGTTGGAACTTGCTCTCCTGGGCAAGTGGATCCAACGGGAAAGTGGAAAGAGTACTGGCAAAGTTCGTCGTGGGATGGCAATAGTTTTGTTAATCTGCCCCTATGAGGGCACAGTACGGGGGGTATTTATAGGCACTCGAGTGATCACCCGTCCCTTGCCAAAGACGTTTGTGCCCTCGAGTACCCAGTTTATCCCCAGAATATTCCCACGAGGGGAGGTTACAGTCATTCATTATAGTAAAAGACTATTACAAACGTGGCTCGTAATACGCTTCTCTGCGCGGGGCCCGTTACAATGGGCTGAATCCCGCATGGACCTACTGGCGCGGTGACGACGTGAGACTCGTAGACTTTGACAGAGCCTTCGTCTTGCAACGGCAATGACAAAGGGGGACCGCATCGGTCTTCATCCAATCAACGCCTTCGGCTCGCTCAGGCGTGCTCTGTGGATGTAGTCTTTGTTGAAGCGGCGAGGCGACGAGGGCATCAAGAGAAGGGTAGTGTGTTCGCCTTTGCCCCAACATTTGCCCTCCGAGGGACCAGTTCGACTTAAGTCACCTGGTGCCGAAGACGTCACTAGATGGCGGATACGCTGCCCTCGCTCGAAGTGGTCCCGCGGGGGTTTTTGAAATGTGATCGTTGATGGACGTGTTACTGTTGGACCGCGTGTTTCTCGAAGCGCCACGTCCTGTCTATAAAAAGACGACCATGGCCGAGACTGTTTCTTATCCTTGCATGCGCCGTAAAAACCCTAACTTTTGCAAACTGCTCGCCTGTCCTCCTTGATCTCCCGCGTCAAGCAGACCGCACGCCGCCGCCGCCGGTACGTAGCAATGTCTTCTTCCTCATCTGCTGCAAGTGTGTCATCGACCGATCCATCGTCCGAAGATACCTTGAGTGATTTGGTGGCGACGGAGTTGCAGCCGGGCCACACCATGGAATTCAGCACCTCGAGGATCTCCTTGGTTCGCGTGCAAGAGATGCAACAACTTGGATACTTTGGTGACAGTGTCGGGCAGGTTCCGGGCGTTGAGGAAATACCTGAGCCTGAGGGCGAATTGGTTGTGTTTGAGGCGTTTTTCATTGCTGGCCTTCGTCTCCCGGTGCATCGTTTCGTGGCGGAGGTTTTGCGGAGGTTCGACGTGCAATTCCACCAGTTGACGCCTAACGCTGTGGTTGCGCTGGCGAAGTATGTTTGGGCAGTTGCTTCTTACGGCAGGTAGCCGTCTGTGGAGGTCTTTGCCAAGAACTATTGCCTGCACTGGCAAAAAAGAAAATAGGAGATAAGATTGCACAATTTGGATCGTGCATCTTTACGCCGAGGACTGGGAAGACTTCGGCGGAAGTCGTGGAAATAGTCCCTTGTGCCTGGAACAAGTGGGACAACTGGTGGGACTTTTAGTTTTATGTTTCTTGTGGGGAAGTCAAAGATCTTCCTGGGCTCCTTGCGGCTATTATGTGCTCTCACAGCTATGTGGCGTTCCCACGATTTGAGGTGGCGGAGGATGATGAGGACGAGGCGGCCCTTAGGTATGCTACCCGCATGAGTAGCGGGCGCGATTTAGTTGAGGAATTTATTGGATATTGAGTATGGCCCTTGGCGCACGGCTGGGTGCTTGGTGAAGTGTGGCCCCGTCGAATGCCGACCTTGGGCGATCAATTGGTGCGAAGTCCGTCCTTCGCTGTGGATTTGCGGGGCCGAAACCCGGCCGCGTTTGTGTGGGAAGTGGAGGCCGAGGCCACAAGGATTGTATGGCGGTATGTGCCGAAGACTGAGACCTTGCGTAGTTGGGATATCCGCGGTTCAAATGTTCGTTTGAATCATGTTTTGAGTTGAACTGTCTGCCATATGGCGGCTACCCAGGAGACGACGATGCTGTTGTTGGCGACCGCCGGGGAAAAAGGGCAGTGGTAGCGGTCGACGAAGGCCCTTCACGGGGAGTGGTGCCGGCTGCGGCCACTAAGAAGAGGAAACTAGGTACTGCAGCTGAGGGGTTAGGGCTTCCGATCGTTTTGCTGTGGATTTATTGGGAACTTGTGTGGTTCCCGGGGAGAGGATGTCTTCGCCCGGGCTCCGGGAATCTTCCACGCGAATGCTGAAGGTTACCAGGGGTCGGTGGCCTAGGAATGTTCCGATCCCCTGGGCGGCCGGCGAGGACATTCGTATGTCTCGATTAGCTCGTGGGATGAAGATTTTTCCTTACGAGGGGAATGTTGCTGCTGCTGTATCGGCAGTGATGGAAAAGGATCGCCAAGACGTGTCGCAGAAATGTCGGGCATTTACGAGGGTCGGGGACCCGCGCCACGAAGTCAAGATGGCGCGGGGATCGCGAAGACTGCCGCCCCCGGCACCAGCAAGCCTCCGCTGGGGGCGAAATCCGCTGCCCCGACCCCAGCAAGCCGCTCCCTGCTGCGTCCGCACAGGAGCGAAGGCCTCCATCGCCATCGCGTGCTGCTGAGACGGAGGTGGGCAGGGCCGAAGCCTCCATGTATATTTCCATGGATGACTATCTTCTGGGCGGCGTCTCGATATTCGACGCCCATATAGGGTGGGGACTTGTTGGTGAGTTTTTTTGGGACTCAGTTTTTGACAAGATTGGTGCAGGATCGGAGGCTGGGCAACTGGCTGTTGCCCCAGCACCGGTGGCGGCTGGGTCGGTCGCCGTGGCGACTGGTGTGACGGGGTCTACGTAGGACCCGTGGGCCCAGTTTTGCGCCAGCGGCGAGATCGCTTCGGCCGCCGCCACTAAAGATGTGGCAGGCTCAGTTGAGCAGCAGCTGAAGCATGTAAGTTGTCTTCGGCAGTGTGTTCTTTTTGTATGACTTTGAATTTGACGGTGGTTGATGCCAAGCGGCCGTCTTCGCCGAACGGATTGCGTCGGGGGCCCTGACCTCGGAGTTCGCTGCCGAAAGGCGGCGACACGAAGAAGGGAGGAATGAGCGCCTCTGGACGCAGCTCACTGAGGCTATGCGGGACAAGTCGGCCGTGGAAAGCAAGAGCCGCAACCTGATGGACAAGTTGTCGGCTGCGGAGACCGAAAAAGATGAGCTCGGCCGCCTGCTGGCAGCGGAAAAGGAGGACGCTGACAAAGCCTGCACGGAGGCGCGGGCTGCGCGCGCCGAGGCTAGCCTCGCCCTCCAACGTGTTGCGGAGGCAGAGGCGAGCCACAGGAGCCTGCGCGGCTATCTGGACAAGGCGGAGGCCTCTACCCGCACAGGGGTCGAACGGGCGCGTGCGTTGCTCGTGGACACGTAGCGGCAGCTTGGTGCACGTACGACCTCCTTTGACGTGTCTGGTAAGGAGGTGGGCCTCCGCTTTCTCAGATGGTTGCAGGAGGAACTGGAGGTCCTACCGACGATCGTGACGGGTCTCATGTCCTTTGCTTCGCTCATCACCTATGAGGGAGCCGCGAATGCCTTGTCCCGTGAGGGATGTAGGCACTACAAAGTCTTTGATCGATCCGACGAAGACTTCGAACGTGAAATCTTCCAGGTGGAAGACGCGGTGCTAAAGCGGTCCGCTGGGGCGCTTTATGATAGGATGTGGGGGCCCTCACGGTCGTGATACTGTCCGGGAAAGGTCTGACCGGGCGATGGAGCAGGTACGAATTGTTATTTTACTTTAGTGTATTTGTTGTAAAGAATAGGTGCTTATGTTTGATTCTGTTTTTGTAGATGGGGAATGATGAGGAGATTGAAGGCTTGGGAGATTTGGGGAGCATGATGCCTCTAGCGTAGGGTGCGGGGGTGGGGACTAAGCAGCCGACACCACCAACTGGTGCTAGCGAAGATGACCATGCGGTGGCCGCCGCGCTGCCTGAAGACACTTTGGTGGCGGCCGCGCCAGCTCATGAAGACCCTACAGCGTCGGCCGGCCCTTCACAGATGGCGGAATAGAGTTAGGGGTGTTGGATGTAGGGTTTTATTTTTGTGATACTGAAAATCGGTTGCTGCGCAAGTTTCGATGCCTGGGCCTGCGCAAGCAACACCTACTGATGGTACTAATTTTGTGGCAGCCGCGAACGCAGTGCCTGCTAATGATAGTTTGTCTGGTTCTGAGTCTAGGTCTTTTTCAGCTGATTGTGAGTTCGAGAACCCGTTTACATGGACTGAAGAGTCTTCGGATGAAGATTCGGATTATTTTGCCGCATTAGATGTGACAGCGACGGAGTCTTCGCCGCGGCTGGAGTTGGGCGAATCGTTTAATCCCCCAGCTGGCGCGAGGTCTGAACACCGACAATGAAAAGTGGTGGCGAAACATAGCGTTGGCGAGGTGTCGCGAAGTGGTAGGCACCGGCGGATTGGGTTGGAGCGAACTCGTCTTCGGGTAGATTGGGGTGGCCAATGCGATTTGTTGTCCTCGTCGTTTGGGACGAGTATTGATGAGGGGGATCTTTGGAACCTATTTAAGAGTGAGGAGTTGAGGATGATGTTGTTTAATTATCGGTAGGCGAGCATTATCCCGAAGGCTGAACCGATGTAGTGTGTGATGCCCTCACTAGTAAGTGGAGACTCTATCCTCGGCTCGATTGTATTTATTTCTGCGGTGGCCCTTCGCTGTGTGTATGTAATTTGACTTGAATTGTAATGTGACCCTTCGCTTACTGGTGCGATGTTTTTATTTGTATAGCGGGGTTGGTGGCCCTTTCCTATAATTTGTACAGAGTTGTCTTATAGTAAAGACTTTGTATTGCACACTTGTTGTGCTTGTCCGGCTGCACCCTTAGTCGACTTTTGCACGGAGTTGCCTTTGTGGAGAAGACTTCGTGTCGTGCACTTGTTGTGCTAGTCCGGCTGCACCCTTAGGCAACTTTTGCACGGAGTGTCTTTTATTAAAATACTTCGTCTCATGCACTTGTTGTGCTTGTCCGGCTGCACCCTTAGGCGACTTTTGCACGAAGTGTCTTTTAGTAAAAGACTTCATATTATGCACTTGTTGTGCTAATCCGGCTGCACCCTTAGGCGACTTTTGCGCGGAGTGTCTTTTAGTAAAAGACTTCGTATTATGCACTTGTTGTGCAAATCTGGCTGCACCCTTAGGCGACTTTTGCGCGGAGTTTGTCGCACGCGAGGGTTGTCTACGCTACCTGTCGCGGTGATTTCGAATCGGTCGAATGCCGAAGACCGTCGAAGCGGTCTTTTTCGACATGGTGATACTTGGATTTTTTGCGGGGGCTTTTCACTGGTATATTATATGACTCCGCCTCGTTAAAAACTTCACCCCTCGGAAGGAAAAGAGCGTGGGCCTGAGCAACATTATTTGCATGATTACATAGGCGCGTAGGCCCTAAGACTTAAACAAAAAATTCCGGAGATTATCGATGTTCTAGGAATGCTCTAAGTCTTCATCAGATGATGTTGCTAGCCTGTAAGCACTGGGGGATGCCTTCGTATTGACGATGAATGGACCTTCCCATTTCGGCTCCAGCTTGCCTCGTGATTCTATCCGGGTGGTCCGGACGAGTACGAGGTCCCCTTTATTGAATTCTCTTGGGACGACTGCATTGTCGCGACAAGCCTTGGTTTGAACCTGATATCTATCGAGGGCCTACAGGGCGAGGATGCGGTCTCCGTCAATGAGATCTTTGGAAGTTGGTTCATCGACATTAGGGACTGCGGATGTGCTTGTTCTAGGTGACCCGTGCTTTATCTCTTGCGGCGTCATGGCCTCAGATCCATACAATAGGCGGAAAGGTGTGAACCCAATTGCCCGACACTCTGTCATGTTTAGGGCCCATACCACTTCAGATAATTGGTCGGCCCATTTGCCCTTTTTGTCATCGAGAAGCCTTTTCTTGATGGCTATAAAAATCTTGCCATTGGCGCGCTCAACAACGCTGTTGGATTGTGGGTGGTACACCGAGGCGAAGACATGCTTGGTGCCGATGGAAAAGCAGAAATCCCTAAAGTCTTGGTTGTCGAACTGTTTGTCATTATCGACTATGAGTTCAGACGGGACTCCGAAGCGGCAGACAATGTTTTGCCAGAAGAATTTTTGAGTGGTCTTCGATGTTATTGTGGATATTGCTCTGGCCTCGATCCACTTTGTGAAATATTAGACGGCGACGAAGGTTAATTTGAGGTTCCCTTGAGCCGTAGGCAGTGGTCCAACGATGTCCAGTCCCCAGCGTTGAAGTGGCCATGTATGGGCGATGAGCTTGGTGAATTGCGAAGGGCTGCCTGAGCGAGGAGAGAACTTTTGGCATGCCTCGCATGACCTCGTGACTCGATTGGGAGTACAAATTATAGTGGGCCAGTAAAATCCCTGACGAATCACCTTGGCAGTGAGGGCCTTGGGTCCTGAGTGGGAGCCGCAAGTTCCGTTGTGGACTTCGCGGAGGATTTGTATGCCTTCGGTTTCAGTTATGCAGTTCGGCATGGGCTGGCTGATCCCCTTCTTGTACAGCTGACCCTCGACTAATGCGAAGTCCCGGCTTCTATGCTTTAGTCGTTTGGCCTCATTGCGATTGCTTGGATGGTAGTTGCCTTGCAGATACAGAGTTATTGGGGCCTGCCAATCTTCGACCATGATGAGGTTGACTATGCGGTGGCCTTCGACGTCCTGAGTTATTTGTAAACCTTCTGGGTTGTGGACAGCTGGTGTGCCGATGACATGGTAGAACACGTTGGAGGGCAAGGCCTCGCCCTTAGCCGCTGCTTTAGCCAACGCGTCGGCCTCTTCGTTCTTGGCACGGTTGATATGCTGTAGAGTGAAACCCTTGAGTTGTCTCTCGAGACTACAGACGGTTGTGAGATACTGCATGAGTGCGGGGTCTTTCGATGAGTATTCCTTCTCGACCTGGCCGACGACTACTTTGGAATCTGTCCTAATTATGCATGTAGTGACACCGAGTGCTCGCAATTTGCGGAGTCCCAGGATGACAGCTTCATACTCTGCTATATTGTTAGTGCATCTGTCGGACTCCAAGGCGAAGCTGAGTCGTGCTGCGTATCTGTACTTGACGCCTGCGGGTGATGTGATGATCGATGCGGCGCCTGCCCCACATGGCACCACGCGCCATCGCAGTGGATGGTCCACACTTTCTATGGAGACTCTTCTTGTTGCCTTGTTGGTCCTTTCCAGTCAACGATGAAGTCTGCCAGGACTTGTGATTTAATCGTTGTTCTGGGCTCGAAGGTCATGTGGTACCCGGAGAGTTCGGCTGCCCATTTGGCGATTCGGACGGATGCCTTCGGGTTCCTGAACAATTCTCCCAGACCCCTGTCCAAAGTGACCCATACTTTGAATGCCTCGAAGTAATGGCGCAGCTTGCGCGATGCCATGACGACTGCATATGAAATTTTTTCTAGCTCAGTCATATTGCACTTATAAGCCGTGAGGACTTCATAGACATAGTACACTGGGCACTGTTGGGTCATGCCCTCTCTGTCCTACTCTTGGATTAATGCTGCGCTGACTGCACATGGCGAGGCTGCAATGTAATGATGAAGAGGCAGCGAAGGGTCGAGGCTAGCAAGAGTTGCTAAGTCGGACAGGTGTGGCTTGAGCGACTCGAAGGCCGCCGCCTCCTCTAGTCCCCAAGCGAAGTCTTTTGCGCCACGCAATGTCTTGAGGAAGGGTAGACTGCGCTCTGCGGATTTGGGGATGAATCTGTTCAAGGCGGCCAATCTGCCTGTCAGTCGCTGGACATCCCTGGCTGACTGCGGGGGTGTCATATTGATGATCGCTTGGATCTTGCTTGGGTTGGCCTCGATCCCTCGGTGCGATACTAGGTAACCAAGTATCTTCCCCTGGCAAACTCCAAAGACACACTTCTCGGGGTTGAGCCGAAGTCGTGCATCGCGCATATTAGCGAAGGTTTCTGCGAGGTCGGCCAGGTGGTCCTCTTTGTTTTTGCTTGCGATGACGATGTCGTCTACGTAGGTGAAAATGTTGCGACCGACTTGACCTTCGAGGACCCTCTTGGTGAGGCGAGAAAAGGTTGACCCGATGTTTTTGAGGCCTTCTGGCATCCTGATAAAGCAGTACGTGCCGAAGGGTGTGATGAAGCTTGTGCTGGCCTTGTCTTCCTCTTTCATGTATATCTGGTGGTAACCTGAGAAGAATTCGAGGAGGGACATGACTTCGCATCCAGTCGCGCTATCGACTATTTTGTCGATCCATGGCAGGGGGAAGTTGTCCTTGGGACAAGCCTTATTGAGGCTGGTGAAGTCTATGCACATGCGCCACTTGCCGCTTTTCTTTTGCACCATGACCACGTTAGCGAGCCATCTAGGATAAGAAATTGGCTCGATGAAGTTGGCTTCCGACAGGTGGTGCACCTCGGCCTTGGTAGCTTCAGTCTTCTCGTCAAAAATTTTGCGCAGTCGTTGCTTTTTCTGGCGCACCGAAGGGTCGATGCCTAGGCAGTGCTCTATGATGGTGCGGCTGACCCCGACCAGATCGAGGGCAGACCAAGCGAAGACGTCCTTGTTTCAGGAGAGGCAAGAGATGAGTTTTCCTCGTCTTGCGAGGTTAGGTCTTCGCTTATTACGATCGTTTGCTTAGGCATAGCCGGGTCGAGGGGCACTGTCTTCGTTCCGTTAGTGCTTTGTAGCTGGGCCTTTACTTTTTCGCCGGCGACTGGGCGGGTCTCTTTAAAGCCTTCGCGCTGTGCCGTGAGGCAGTGTACATTCCGTTGCCCTAGGATGAAGTCCCTTTCAATATTGCACGCAGTCTGTTGGTTGCCATAAACTGTGATCACACCTTGCGGACCTGGGATTTTCATGCAGAGGTAGAGTCCATGAATGGCAGCTTCAAATTTGTTGATGGAGCCTCGGCCCATTATGGCGTTGTATGGGTATACCATGTCGACGATGTCGAAAGTGACCTACTCACTTCGTGCATTGGGTGCTACACCAAATGAGAGGGGTAGCTCTATCTTGCCGACGGGGAAGGTGCCTTTACCGCCGTAGCCATATAGGGGGTTGTCCGAAGGTTTGAGTAAGCTATGGCTTATGCCCATGCAATCGAAGACGTGCAGGAAGATGATGTTAGCTTGACTGCCGTTGTCGACCAGGACTTTATGTAGGTCCCAGCTGGCTACACTACAGTTGATCACCATGGCGTCGACGTGAGGGGCGCTGCGCAGATCAACGTCTCTGGCGTCGAAGGTGAGTGGTACATGAGACCACCTTGTTTGTACCACTGGGCCGGTGAGGGTGACGTGGTTCACACTTCGGTAGTGGTCCCTTTTCTGCCGCTTCGTTTCGAAGTCCACGCTGGACCCTCCGGTGATCATGTGGATGACTCCGCGATATGGTTGTTTGGCGAAGTCTCCCTGCTTGAGTGCTTGGGGGGGTTATGGTGTTGTGGATTTGGGTGATGCGGAGGCTGTGGTGGCAGAATCTACACTTCCTGGCGGTGCTGGTACACGTGGTTGGGTGTATTTGGAGGCCCGTTGTTGTAGGGTTGTTGTTGTTGGTGGTGGTATGTGTACGTAACAACCCTCTTGTTGTCGGTTGGCTGAGCTTTGGACATTCTATCCCTGGTGGCCTTTGTTTCTGGACAATTCCTTGTTGGGTGCACGCAGTCCTCGCCATGAAACAGACAGTAGAATCTGCGCAGCTGCTGCGTTCGTCCTCGGCCTCTCCCTCTGGTGCCATTGTCGTGGCCTTGGGGAGGGTATTCCTGATGGCGAGTAGTTTCTCCGGTTGGGTGCTGATTGGCTATGTTGTGCACCTGCTGGTGACTGCGGCTGTCACATCTGGAGTCTGGTTGCGAAGGCTTGGTCTAGGTTCTGCTGGACTATGGGGGGTCCTTAGGCTTCCTCTGAGATTCAACCTTTCGTTGATGCAGCTCTTCGGACCTGGAATACTTCTCGAAAAGTTGGTACAACTCTTGGAGATTTTTGGGTGGGTCCCGGATGCAGTGACTATACATGACGCTAGCCCGAAGGCCGCTGATGGCGTAATGGATCGTGATGTGGTCGTCGACCGATGACAGTTGCGACTTGAGGGTTAGGATTTTTCTATAGTACTCGTGAAGGGTTTCCTTCTCTTGCTGTTTGCAGAGGGATAACTCGGCCATGGCATCGGTGTCAGGTAGGTACCCTTGAAAGTTGAGCAAGAACTTGTCGCGGAGGCCTTTCCATGAGTCAATGGACAGTGGCGGTAACCTGGTGTACCAAGTCAAGGTCGGGGCTTCGAGCGCGATGATGAAAGATTTGGCCATTGTGGCGTCTTCCCCTCCTGACGATGCGACGGCGACCTAGTAACTCATGATGTATTGTGTCGGGTCAGTGCTGCCGTTGTATTTGGGTAGTGCCAGCCCTGAAGTTGGCGGGCCAAGGCGATGCTTGGAGTTGCAGAGCCAAGGGGCTTCGCTCATCGAGGTAATAGATACCTTGGAAAGATGTGGTGTGCAGAATTAAAGGGCCGCGATGTTGTATGAATGGGTCTCCGGCTTGGACGCGCTGCTGGTGGGGTGGTCCGTGCTGCAGATTGTACTGGCCCTCGCCTTGCATGAGCGCGATTTCTTGATCTAGCTCACGAGCTCTCTGCTCCTCATCCTGTATCATATGGCGCACCTTGGCCTACACGGTGACACGTTGGCGCTTGGCCTCGAGGATTTCTTTCTGTTTTTGGAGGTTGTGGTTCTTGATGCGCAGGGCCCACAGCTGTAACTGGTCTTCGGCTGAGATGCCGATGACTTCGCCGTCTCCCTCTAGTGGAGCGAAACCTGGTGGTGGTGCTTGCGGTACGCCTCTTGAGCTGCAGGTGCGTAGGGTGCCTTCGGGGGTGGGGTGTTCTTGGCGCTGTCTTTTGCTAACAGCTTCGTCTTTGAAGGCCTCTTGGGGGGTGTTGTCCACGAGGGCCTTGCCTTTTTTCTCAGCCAGCAGCGCTGCCTTTGCTGCTTCGTCGATGGATGGGGCTGCCTTCGAACTAGCTCGCTTGGGGGCCATCACGTGTTGTTTTTTGTAGCATGAACGGTGGGCGCCAAATGTTGGAACTTGCTCTCCTGGGCAAGTAGATCCAATGTCAAAGTGAAAAGAGTGCTGGCAAAGTTCGTCGTGGGATGGCAATAGTTTTGTTAATCTGCCCCTGTGAGGGCACAGTACGGGGGTATTTATAGGCACTCGAGTGATCACC
Source organism: Zea mays (assembly GCF_902167145.1). Lineage (NCBI taxonomy): Eukaryota > Viridiplantae > Streptophyta > Magnoliopsida > Poales > Poaceae > Zea > Zea mays. The sequence continues at coordinate 180,339,283 of NC_050097.1, read as the reverse complement.
CGTCCCTTGCCAAAGACGTTTGTGCCCTCGAGTACCCAGTTTATCCCTAGAATATTCCCATGGGGGAGGTTACAGTCAGTCATTACAGTAAAGGCTATTACAAACGCGGCCCGTAATACGCTTCTCCGCGCGGGGCCCGTTACAATGGGCCGAATTCCGCATGGGCCTACTGGTGCGGTGACGACGTGAGACTCGTAGAATTCGACAGAGCCTTCATCTTGCAACTGAGAGCACCTAGAGGGGGGGGTGAATAGGTGATCCTGTAAAACTTGAAACTTAATCCGCAAAACTTGATTAGGAGTTAGCACGAATAAGCCAAGTGGCTAGAGAGGAGAACTTGCACAACACGATAACCACAAAGATATCAACACAGAGATGGCACGGTGGTTTATCCTGTGGTTCGGCCAAGTCCAACACTTGCCTACTCCACGTTGTGGCGTCCCAATGGACGAGGGTTGCAATCAACCCCTTTCAAGCGGTCCAAAGACCCACTTGAATACCATGGTGTTTTGCTTTCACTTTACTATATCCCGCTTGCGAGGAATCTCCACAACTTGGAGCCTCTCGCCCTTACACTTTGAAGTTCACAAAGAAGCACGGAGTAAGGGAGGGATGAGCAACACACACAAGACACGAAATCAGAGTACCAACACGCACACAAGTCGCAACAAGAGCTCACAACACAACTTAGCGAGTTCACAACTCAAATGGAGCTCTAATTTCTATCGCAAAGAATCAAATGCGCGGAATCGAAGTCTTGGTGCTTAGGAATGCTTAGAGAATGCTTGTTGTACTCCTCCATGCGCCTAGGGGTCCCTTTTATAGCCCCAAGGCAGCTAGGAGTCGTTGAGTGCAATCAAGGAAGGCAATTCTTGCCTTCTGTCGCTTGGCGCACCGGACAGTCCGGTGCACCACCGGACACTGTCCGGTGCGGATTTCTTTCCTTCTTTGCGAAGCCGACCGTTGGCGCTTTGGAGCCGTTGGCGCACCGGACACTGTCCGGTGCACGCCGGACAGTCCAGTGCCCCCTTCCGACCGTTGGCTCGGCCACGTGTCTCGCGCGGATCGCGCGGCCGACCGTTGGCTCGGCTGACCGTTGGCACACCGGACAGTCTGGTGCACCCAGACAGAGCTGACTTTGGCTGAACAAAGTCATCTTTAATTTCACTTTGATTTTTCCTGTTTCCAGCACTTAGACACAATACATTAGTCTCTAAAACAATGTACTAAGTCTGAGAAACATACCTTTATACTTGATTTGTACTTTGTCCACCTTTTAAAACTTAGGCACTTGTGTTGGACACTAAATCACCAAAATACTTAGAAATGGCCCAAGGGCACATTTCCCTTTCAATCTCCCCCTTTTTGGTGATTTATGCCAACACAACATAAAGCAAGTAGAACAAGTGCAAAATCACTTCAAATAAGAACTCAAGATTGTTTTGATTCAAATTTGACATATATGGATCATTCTTTGCCACCACTTGGTTTGTTTTTGCAAATCAAACTCAATTTCCTATCTCTAAGTCAAACACACATGTTGAAACATAAAGAGAGATATTTCACGAGAAATTGATCAATGATTCAAAAACTCCCCCTTTTTCCCATAATTAAGTTTTCTCCCCACAAGAGATCAACTTTTGATAAAATGAGACAACTAGGAGTATTTTGACAAACAAAAACTCTAACTCTACCTTTTCAAAATTCTCAAGTGGTAGCTGATCCATTTCTTGCTTTGGCCTTATTTTCTCCCCCTTTGGCATCAAGCACCAAAACGGGATCACTTTTGGCCCTTTAACCCCATTGCCTCACCAAAATTTTCAACTAAGAGTAAAAAGGCAATAAGAGTATAGAGATGAACTTGGAATAAGTTACTCTTTCATCTGAGTGCAGTGGAAGTCTTGCATGGTCCAAGTCCACCTTTTCCTTTCAATCCATCTTTGAGACTAAATCAAGCAAACTCAAGCACATGGTTAGTCTCAAAGGGTCAAGTTGTAGCACATCTCCCCCTAAATGTGTGCATCACTTGCAAAAGGACTTGTGAGGTCCGGGGAGTGTTTGTACAACTTGAGCACCATAAATGAACAACGAAATGCATAAGGAACATGATCAAGGCATAAAACATATGTATGCTATAAATCAATCCAAGTTCCGCGAATCTAAGACATTTAGCTCACTACGCAACTTGCAAAAGGTCTGCTCATCTAAAGGCTTGGTAAAGATATCGGCTAGCTGGTTCTCGGAGCTAACATGAAACACTTCGATATCTCCCTTTTGCTGGTGGTCTCTCAAAAAGTGATGCCGGATGTCTATGTGCTTTGTGCGGCTGTGTTCAACAGGATTATCCGTCATGCGGATAGCACTCTCATTATCACATAGGAGTGGGACTTTGCTCAGATTGTAGCCAAAGTCCCGGAGGGTTTGCCTCATCCAAAGTAGTTGCGCGCAACACTGTCCTGCGGCAACGTACTCGGCCTCAGCGGTGGATAGGGCAACAGAAGTTTGTTTCTTAGAACTCCAAGACACCAGGGACCTTCCTAAGAATTGGCACGTCCCCGATGTACTCTTCCTATCGACCTTACATCCAGCATAGTCGGAGTCTAAATATCCAATCAAGTCAAAGGTAGACCCCTTTGGATACCAGATCCCGAAGCAAGGCGTAGCGACTAAATATCTAAGAATTCGCTTCACCGCCACTAAGTGACATTCCCTTGGATCGGATTGAAATCTAGCACACATGCATACGCTAAGCATAATATCCGGTCTACTAGCACATAAATAAAGTAAAGACCCTATCATAGACCGGTATGCCTTTTGATCAACGGACTTACCTCCTTTGTTGAGGTCGGTGTGTCCGTCGGTTCCCATTGGAGTCTTTGCGGGCTTGGCGTCCTTCATCCCAAACCGCTTGATCAAGTCTTGCGTGTACTTTGTTTGGGAGATGAAGGTCCCATCCTTGAGTTGCCTCACTTGGAACCCAAGGAAATAGCTTAACTCGCCCATCATCGACATCTCAAACTTTTGAGTCATCACCCTGCTAAACTCTTCACAAGACTTTTGGTTAGTAGAACCAAATATTATGTCATCGACATAAATTTGGCACACAAAAAGATCACCATTACAAGTCTTAGTAAAAAGAGTTGGATCGGCTTTCCCAACCTTGAAAGCATTAGCAATTAAAAAGTCTCTAAGGCATTCATACCATGCTCTTGGGGCTTGCTTAAGTCCATAGAGCGCCTTAGAGAGCTTACACACGTGGTCGGGGTACCGTTCATCCTCGAAGCCAGGGGGTTGCTCCACGTACACCTCCTCCTTGATTGGTCCGTTGAGGAAAGCGCTCTTCACATCCATTTGGAACAACCTGAAAGAATGGTGAGCGACATATGCTAGCAAAATGTGAATGGACTCTAGCCTAGCCACAGGAGCAAAAGTCTCCTCAAAGTCCAAACCTACGACTTGGGCATAACCTTTTGCCACAAGTCTAGCCTTGTTCCTTGTCACCACCCCGTGCTCGTCTTGTTTGTTGCGAAACACCCACTTGGTTCCCACAACATTTTGCTTGGGACGAGGCACCAGTGTCCAAACTTCATTTCTTTTGAAGTTGTTGAGCTCCTCTTGCATGGCCAACACCCAGTCCGGATCTAGCAAGGCCTCCTCTACCCTGAAAGGCTCAATAGAAGAGACAAAGGAGTAATGCTCACAAAAATTAACTAATCGAGACCGAGTAGTTACTCCTTTGCTAATGTCACCCAAAATTTGGTCGACGGGATGATCCCTTTGAATCATCGCTCGGACTTGAGTTGGAGGTGTCGGTTGTGCTTCTTCCTCCATTACTTGATCATCTTGTGCTCCCCCTTGATCACACGCCTCCTCTTGATGAATCTGTTCATCTTCTTGAGTTGGGGGATGCACCATTGTTGAGGAAGAAGGTTGATCTTGCTCCTTTTGTTCCATTGGCCTCACATCTCCAATCGCCATGGTGCGCATTGCGGTCGTTGGAACGTCTTCTTCATCTACATCATCAAGATCAACAACTTGCTCTCTTGGAGAGCCATTAGTCTCATCAAATACAACGTCGCTAGAGACTTCAACCAAACCCGATGATTTGTTGAAGACCCCATACGCCTTTGTATTTGAGTCATAACCTAACAAAAACCCTTCTACCGCTTTGGGAGCAAATTTGGAATTCTTACCCTTCTTCACTAGAATGTAGCATTTACTCCCAAAAACTCGGAAATACGAAACATTGGGTTTGTTACCGGTTAGTAGCTCATACGAAGTCTTCTTGAGGAGGCGATGAAGGTAGACCCGGTTGATGGCGTGGCAAGCCGTGTTCACGGCTTCTGACCAGAAGTACTCGGGGGTCTTGAATTCTCCAAGCATCGTCCTCGCCATGTCTATAAGCGTCCTGTTCTTCCTCTCTACCACACCATTTTGCTATGGTGTGTAGGGAGCGGAGAACTCGTGCTTGATTCCTTCCTCCTCAAGATACTCCTCCACTTGAAGGTTCTTGAATTCGGACCCATTGTCGCTCCTTATCTTCTTCACCTTGAGCTCAAACTCGTTTTGAGCTCTCCTTAGGAAGCGCTTGAGGGTCCCTTGGGTTTCAGATTTATCCTGCAAAAAGAATACCCAAGTGAAGCGAGAAAAATCATCAACTATAACAAGACCATACTTACTTCCTCCTATGCTTAGATAGGCGACGGGTCCGAAGAGGTCCATATGAAGTAACTCCAGGGGTCTTGATGTTGTCATCACATTTTTGGCATGATGAGAGCTTCCCACCTGTTTCCCTGCTTGACAAGCTGCACAAGGTCTATCTTTTTCGAAAGTAACATTAGTTAGACCTATCACGTGTTCTCCCTTTAGAGTCTTGCAAAGGTTCTTCATCCCCACATGTGCTAAGCGGCGATGCCACAGCCAGCCCATGCTAGTCTTAGCAATTAAGCATGCATCTAGACCGGCCTCCTCTTTTGTAAAGTCAACTAAATAAAGTTTGCCGTCTAATACACCCTTAAAAGCTAATGAACCATCACTTCTTCTAAAGACAGACACATCTACATTTGTGAATAGACAATTATACCCCATATTACATAATTGACTTACAGACAACAAGTTATATCCAAGCGACTCAACTAAGAACACATTAGAAATAGAGTGCTCGGATGAAATAGCAATTTTTCCTAACCCTTTCACCTTGCCTTGGTTCCCATCACCGAATATGATTGAATCTTGGGGATCCTTGTTCTTGACGTAGGAAGAGAACATCCTCTTTTCCCCTGTCATGTGGTTTGTGCATCCGCTGTCAATAATCCAGCTAGAGCCCCCGGATGCATAAACCTGCAAGGCAAATTTAGGCTTGGGTCTTAGGTACCCAACTCATGTTGGGTCCTACAAGGTTAGTACAAATAGCTTTAGGGACCCAAATGCAAGTTTTATCTCCCTTGCATTTTGCCCCTAATTTTCTAGCAACTATCTTCCTATCCTTTCTACAAATAGCAAAGGAAGCATTTAAAGCATGATAAATTGTAGAAGGTTCACTATTTGTTTTCCTAGGCACATGAACAACATTTCTTCTAGGCATGCGATTAATAGCATTTCTCCTAGCTAAATTTTTATCATGCATAATAGAAGAACTTGAAGCAAACATTGCAGTTGAATCATAAGCATGTGAAACAATATCATTGCAACTTCTATCATGGTGAACATTTCTAGAATATCTCCTATCATGGTATAAGAAAGCATGGTTCTTTTGCACATTATTTGCCATAGGGGCCTTCCCTTTCTCCGTGATGGAGATGGGAGCCTTATGGCTTGTCAAGTTCTTGGCTTCCCTCTTGAAGCCAAGCCCATCCTTAATTGAGGGGTGTCTACCAACCGTGTAGGCATCCCTAGCAAATTTTAGTTTATCAAAATCACTCTTGCTAGTCTTAAGTTGGGCATTAAGACTAGCCACTTCATCATTTAATTTAGAGATGCAAACTAGGTGTTCACTACAAGCATCAACATTAAAATCTTTGCACCTATTGCAAATCTTAACATGTTCTACACAAGAGTTAGGTTTATTTGCTACTTCTAGTTTAGCATTTAAATCATCATTAACACCTTTTAAAGTAGAAATGGTTTCATGACAAGTAGATAGTTCACAAGAGAGCATTTCATTCCTTTTAACTTCTAGAGCAAGAGAATTTTGTGCACTAACAAATTTATCATGCTCTTCATATAAGAGGTCCTCTTGTTTTTCTAGTAGTCTATTCTTATCATTCAACGCATCAATTAATTCATTAATCTTATCAATCTTAGTTCTATCTAAGCCCTTGAATAAGCATGAATAGTCTATTTCATCATCATCACTAGACTCATCCTCGCTTGAAGAAGCATAAGTATTGTTTCGAGTACATACCTTCTTCTCTTTTGCCATGAGGCATGTGTGCTGCTCGTTGGGGAAGAGGGATGACTTGTTGAAGGCGGTGGCGGCGAGTCCTTCGTTGTCGGAGTCGGACGAGGAGCAATCCAAATCCCACTCCTTTCCAAGATGTGCCTCGCCCTTCGCCTTCTTGTAGTTCTTCTTCTTTTCCCGCTTTCCACTCTTCTTTTCCTGGTCACTATCATTATCGGGACAATTAGCGATAAAATGACCAATCTTACCACATTTGAAGCAGGAGCGCTTCCCCTTCGTCTTGTTCTTGTTGGGGTGCTCCTTGCGACCCTTTAGCGCCGTCTTGAATCGCTTGATGATGAGGGCCATCTCTTCATCATTAAGCCCGACCGCCTCAACTTGCGCCACCTTGCTAGGTAGTGCCTCCTTGCTCCTTGTTGCCTTGAGAGCAATAGTTTGAAGCTCTTGGATTGGACCATTTAATGCATCGTCGACGTATCTAGCCTCCTTGATCATCATCCGCCCGCTTACGAACTTTCCAAGGATCTCCTCGGGCGTCATCTTCGTGTACCTAGGATTCTCACGAATATTGTTCACAAGATGTGGATCAAGGACGGTAAAGGACCTTAGCATTAGGCGGACAACGTCGTGGTCCGTCCATCGCGTGCTTCCATAGCTCCTTATCTTGTTGAGGAGGGTTTTGAGCCTGTTGTACGTCTGGGTTGGCTCCTCCCCTCTTATCATCGCGAATCTCCCGAGTTCGCCTTCCACCAACTCCATCTTGGTGAGCATGGTGACGTCGTTCCCCTCATGTGAGATCTTGAGGGTGTCCCAGATCTGCTTGGCATTGTCCAAGCCGCTCACCTTATGATACTCGTCCCTGCACAATGAGGCTAACAACACAGTAGTAGCTTGTGCATTTTTATGAATCTGTTCATTGATAAACAAAGGACTATCCGAGCTATCAAATTTCATTCCACTCTCTACTATCTCCCATATACTAGGATGGAGAGAGAACAAGTGACTACGTATTTTGTGACTCCAAAATTTGTAGTCCTCTCCATCAAAATGAGGAGGTTTACCAAGTGGAATGAAGAGTAAATGAGCATTGGTACTTTGAGGAATACGAGAATAATCAAAAGAGAAGTTTGAATTAACCGTCTTCTTATTCTCGTAGACGTTGTCGTCGTCCTTTTGGGAAGAAGAGGACTCGTCGCTGTCATCGTAGTAGACGATCTCCTTGATGCGCCTCGTCTTCTTCTTCTTTCCATCTCTTCATTTTTGGCCCGAGCCCGAGTCGGTAGGCTTGTCATCTTTAGGCTCGTTGACGAAGGACTCCTTCTCCTTATCGTTGACCACCATCCCCTTGCCCCTAGGATCCATCTCTTCGGGCGGTTAGTCCCTTTCTTGAAGAGAACGGCTCCGATACCAATTGAGAGCACCTAGAGGGGGGGTGAATAGGTGATCCTGTAAAACTTGAAACTAAATCCGCAAAACTTGATTAGGAGTTAGCACGAATAAGCCAAGTGGCTAGAGAGGAGAACTTGCACAACACGATAACCACAAAGATATCAACACAGAGATGGCACAGTGGTTTATCCCGTGGTTCGGCCAAGTCCAACACTTGCCTACTCCACGTTGTGGCGTCCCAATGGACGAGGGTTGCAATCAACCCCTTTCAAGCGGTCCAAAGACCCACTTGAATACCACGGTGTTTTGCTTTCACTTTACTATATCCCGCTTGCGAGGAATCTCCACAACTTGGAGCCTCTCGCCCTTACACTTTGAAGTTCACAAAGAAGCACGGAGTAAGGGAGGGATGAGCAACACACACAAGACACGAAATCAGAGTACCAACACGCACACAAGTCGCAACAAGAGCTCACAACACAACTTAGCGAGTTCACAACTCAAATGGAGCTCTAATTGCTATCGCAAAGAATCAAATGCGCGGAATCGAAGTCTTGGTGCTTAGGAATGCTTAGAGAATGCTTGTTGTACTCCTCCATGCGCCTAGGGGTCCCTTTTATAGCCCCAAGGCAGCTAGGAGCCGTTGAGTGCAATCAAGGAAGGCAATTCTTGCCTTCTGTCGCCTGGCGCACCGGACACTGTCCGCTGCACCACCGGACAGTCTGGTGCACCCAGACAGAGCTGACTTTGGCTGAACAAAGCCATCTTTAATTTCACTTTGATTTTTCCTGTTTCCAGCACTTAGACACAATACATTAGTCTCTAAAACAATGTACTAAGTCTGAGAAACATACCTTTATACTTGATTTGTACTTTGTCCACCTTTTAACACTTAGGCACTTGTGTTGGACACTAAATCACCAAAATACTTAGAAATGGCCCAAGGGCACATTTCCCTTTCAGCAACGGCGACGATGAAGGGGGACCGCGTCGGTCTTCATCCAATCGACGCCTTCGGCTCGCTCGAGCGTGCTCTGTGGATGTAGTCTTCGTCGAAGCAGCGAGGCGACGAGGGCATCGAGCGAAGGGTAGTGCGTTCGCCTTCGCCCCAACAAGGACTAATCGCCCGAAGAGATGGATCCTAATGGCAAGGGGATGGTGATCAACGACAAGGAGAATGAGTCCCTCCTCAACAAGCCAAGAGAGGACAAGCCCACTGACTCAGGCTCAAGTCACAAGAAGAGGGACGAGAATAAGAAGAGGCGCATCAAGAAGATTATCTACTACGACAGCGACGCCTCCTCTTCTTCACCAAGGGATGACGACGACTACTCGTACAAAAGGAAAACGGTTAATCAAAACTACTCCTTTGATTATTCTTGCATTCCGTACAATTCAAATGCCCATTTACTATCTATTCCACTTGGAAAACCTCCACATTTCGATGGAGAGGATTACTCATTTTGGAGCCATAAAATACATAGTCACCAATTTTCTCTTCATACTAGCATTTGGGGAATTGTAAAAAATGGAATGCACTTTGATAGTATTGATAACCATGTGCATATGAATGAACAAATTCATAAAAATGCACAAGCCACTACTGTTTTGCTAGCATCTCTATGCAGGGATGAATATAACAAGGTCAGCGGCCTGGACAACGCTAAACAGATTTGGGACACCCTCAAAATATCTCATGAGGGTAATGACGCCACCATGATTACTAGGATGGAACTGGTGGAAGGCGAGCTAGGGAGGTTCGCAATGATCAGGGGAGAGGAGCCAACACAGACCTACAACAGGCTCAAGACCTTGGTCAATAAAATTCAAAGCTACATGAGTACAAGATGGACGGATCGTGACATCGTTCGACTCATGCTTAGGTCATTTACAGTTATTGATCCCTATCTTGTAAATCTTATTCGTGAGAACCCCAGGTACACAAAGATGATGCCCGAGGAAATCCTCGGAAAATTCGTAAGCAGGCGTATGATGGTGAAAGAAGCACGATATGTGGACGATGCCTTAAACGGTCCACTACCCGTCTACGAGTCACAGCCCGTTGCCCTCAAAGCGACCAACAGCAAGGAGGCGCTACCTAGGAAGGTAGCACAAGTGGAGGCTGCCGAGCTTAATGAGGATGAAATGGCCCTAATCATCAAACGCTTCAAGACTGCACTGAAAGGACGCAAGGAGTACCCCAACAAGAACAAGTCAAGGGGAAAATGTTCCTGCTTCAAATGCGGTAAGACCGGTCATTTTATAGCTCAATGCCCGATAATGATAATGATCAGGCATAAGAAAAGTATGGGAAGAGGGAAAAGAAAAAGAGCTACAGAAAGGCCAAGGGCGAGGCACACATCGGGAAGGAATGAGACTCCGACTATTCCTCATCGGACTCCGAAGATGAAGGACTAGCTGCCTCGGCCTTCAACAAATCATCACTCTTCCCCAACGAACGCCATACGTGCCTTATGGCTAAGGAGAAGAAGGTATGTATTCGAGACACTCCCAAATATACATCTTCTAGTGATGAAGAATCTTCTGATGATGAAGTAGATTACACCGATTTGTTTAAAGGTTTAGATAGAGCTAAAGTAGACAAAATAAATGAATTAATTGATGCTCTTAATGAAAAGGATAGACTGCTAGAAAAGCAAGAAGATATTTCATATGAGGAACATGATAAATTCATTAGTGACGTATTCTTCAACAAGAACCATGCTTATCTTTATGCTCATGTAGCTCGTATTCTTCACATGATCAAAAGAACCATGCTTATCTTTATGCTCATGTCAAGAAAGTTTCTCATCATGATAAATGTTATAATCATGCTGCTTTACCTACTTATCACGATTCACATGCTATGTTTGCATCGAGTTCCACATATGTTCATGATAGGAGCAGACCTAGGCGCAATCATATTGTTTCTCGTGCACCTAGGAAAGTTTACACTGGTCCAACTACTATGTATCAAACATGTAATGCTTCTTTTGTATTATTATGCAAAAATGCCAAAGTAATTGCTAGAAAATTGGGATCTAAATGCAAGGGGGACAAGACTTGCATTTGGGTTCCAAAAGTTGTTGTAACTAATATGGGCTGGCTCTGGCATCGTCGTCTAGCACATGTTGGAATGAAGAACCTTCATAAACATCTAAAGGAAGAACATTTGTTAGGACTAACCGATGTCTGTTTTGAGAAAGACAGACCTTGTGCAGCATGCCAGGTAGGGAAGCAAGTGGGAAGCACTCATCACAGCAAGAATGTGATGACGACATCAAGACCACTGGAGCTCCTACACATGGATCTCCGTAACGCCCTGAATTTGGGGGTAGAATTTTTTCTTCTTTTCACTCACCAAATTTGGGCGTTACTCTCTTTTCTCTTCCCGTTTCGCTCCTTCTTCCCAATTTCAAACCAGTATAGTGACGGGTGTCCGTGTCATGTATAAACAAAACCTAAGTGTCATGGGTGTTGCATCATGCCGAAGCGCATTTCTTTGTATGATGTCGCGTGTTCGTCTTGTCCCGTTTCGGATTTCGGTTCGCGATTGGATTCCGTTTAGTGGTCGTGCGTGTCGTGGGTTTCGATCTGCATTGTGGCCCAGCCCGGCCCGGCCCGGTCCGGCCCGCACGCCCCTGGTGCCCCCTGCCCTCCCCATGCGCGCGCCCCTCCCTCCCCCAGATCCATTTGTCTCATTTGATTTCTCCCACGCAGTAACCTCCCTCTCCCTCTTCCACCTCTCTCTCTCCCCGTGGTGCCCTAGGGTTTGGAGTCGAGATCGCCAGAATTTGGATCCCCGAGGTGAGTTTTCCCCCTCCCCTTCCCTTCTCCCTCTCCTCCCCCTCCCGTTCTTCTCCCCCCACGCGGCCTCCCTGCCCGCGCCCCGCGCCGCCTCGGCCCTCCCCCCGGCGAGCCCCTGCCCCGGCGTCCCGCGCCCCCTGCCCGGCGAGCCGCGCCCCCTCCCCCGGCGAGCCCTGGCCCCCTAGCGAGCCCTCCTCGCGCCGCGCCCTCCCGGCCCCCTAGCGAGCCCCACCCCCGGCGAGCCCGCGCGCCCTGCGTCCCGCGCCTCGGCCCCGCGCGCCGGTGGCCGTGCCCCGGTCCCCGCGCCGCGCACTCAGTCGTGCCCTCGGCTGCGCCCTCGCGCGCCCTTGCCCGCGCCCGTGCCCCGACCTCGCGCCCCGCGAGCCTACACGGTTCGCGTGCCCTCGGCACGTGCAGCGTGCTCTCGTGCGTGCGACCATAGTCGCGCTGCGTTTAACCCTCGTTTTAATTGTTGTTTAGTCAATGTACTGCGTCGCGCGCTTCGCCGCACGACGGTTCATTCTAATTTCATCTTTATTAATGTGCTGCGCCGCGCGCTTCGTCGCGCGACGATTCTTTTTAAATTTATATTTATTAATGTGTTGCGTCGCACGCTTCGTCGCGCGACGATTCTTTTAATTTATATTTATTACAGTGCTGCGTCGCGCGCTTCATCGCGCGATGATTCGTTTTTAAATATAGTTCTGTTGACGTAAGCCGTCGTGCGTTTCGTCGCGCAACGCTTAACATTTATATATGATTAATGCAAGAATCTCGTTGTGCGCTCTGTCGCGCGGCGAGTCGTTTACTTCTTAATTCAATCTAAATGCTATGTCGTATGTCTCGCCGTGCGACCACTCCCTTTCATTCATCTTTATCTATTTATAATGATTAAATGTAGAACATGACCTTACTTTATGCTAAACGCAGTGTCCAAATTAATGCCCTTCTGATAAACGAGTGGTTTAATTTATAATTATGTAACGTGATCGCTTCTCGACCGTAGACGCGACTGTCATTTCCTCTTTCTCTCTTAACCGTAATTGCGAGCCCCACGTGGAACGTCTGTTTATTTACTGCATTCTATTATATGGTGTACTGTTCTTTTGTATTAAATGTGTGGATGTATGTATGGTTGCGCTCGTATAGAGAACGATCTGGTTGAAGAGCCCGAGGAACTCACAGGAGAAGTCCTTGAGCAGCAGCTGGTTGGTGGAGGCAAGTGTCCCATGACCTATCTTTGTCCTATACATTCTATAATTCACTTCCCGCATTTACACAGTTATACCTAAGGATTGACTAGCTTTTGTTATCCATGTCCTTATTTACCTATTTGGGTTGGATTATTATTGTTTAGCTTTATGCTATTGTTCAACTCTAATCAATGAACATGATGAGATTTATCAATGATATGTTGTTTCCCTTCTTTATTATGATGTTATATTTGTGTCATTCAAGGGGGCTCGAGCGGTTTCTCGAGTGCCTCTCCGTAAGGACCTGTTCGTTGGATGACTGCCCGGGAAAACAATGCAACCATGAGGGTGGAATGGGATGCCCTTAGCTGAATAATTAGAGGAACTGAGGTGTAGTTCGCTTAGCCGTCGTGCCGTTAATGGGGCTCGGTGTATGCGGCTCGCTCTGCCAAGTTGGTTCGCCCCTTGGGGAGGAGTGCGGTGCATTTAGGAAACCTAACGGGCGGCTACAGCCCCAGAGAATCTTTGTAAAGGCTACATAGTGATACCCTGCTGGGTCACCTTGGTAGTGATCAATGGAGAGTCATGATCTCCGGGCAGAAAGGGAATCATGGCTTGTGGGTAAAGTGTGCAACCTCTACAGAGTGTTATGAAACTAATATATCCGCCATGTTCGCAGTTATGAGCGGCCAAGGGAGCTCCATTGATTAGTGGTACTTGATCAGAGATGTTCGGATTACAGGTGGCAATGAGATTGATGGTTTTTGGTATTGACTCTGGTAATGGTAAGTGGTACTCTTTCCGTTTGGAAAGGAGTACGTTTGGGTTAATAACGTGGGTTAATTCTAAAACTTGGCTTTCTCTACTAGTAATAATAATCTGACCAACTAAAAGCAACTGCTTGACTTACCCCCACATAAAGCTAGTCCACTACAGCCAAACAGGACACTTGTTGAGTATGTTGATGTGTACTCACCCTTACTCTACACACCAAACCCCCCCCCATCCCCAAGTTCTCAGCATTGCAACCCCTGCTCAGGAGAGGATGAAGCCATGAAAGGAGAGCACCAGGAGTTCCAAGATTACGATGAGTTCTAGGTGTGGGTTAGCGGCAACCCCCAGTCGGCTGCTTGTGAAGGCCGCGTGTATCTACGTTTCTTTTCCACACTTTGATTATTGTAAAGACTATGTGGATGTCTCAGACATATGATGTAATCGACTATTATTCCCCTTTTATATTATTATTTGAGCACTGTGTGATGATGTCCAGTTATGTAACTGCTGTGTACGTGAATTGCTGATCCTGGCACGTACATGGTTCGCATTCGGTTTGCCTTCTAAAACCGGGTGTGACATAGGTGGTATCAAAGTCGTGCTAACTGTAGGACCGCTAACCTAGAGTAGAATGGTCGTCCTAAGGATTTCAGACCCCTATTCTTGCCTTGACTTTGGTATCCCTTCAAAAGTTGGTCATATCGACCAAACCTATGTTCTACTATATATTATACCTTGCTAAAAATTGTGTTTTATTCTAATCCTTCATTTCTTTATGATCTTCTTGCTGGTTATATTAGTTCTGTTCTCACTCTTATGCTTACGGTGTCTTTTATAGATGGCTCGTCTTAGACACACTGCACGGAAGTCTGTCATCCCCTTCTTACCCTCTCATCTCGCGGAGCGTCCGCTTCGCCGTCCAGTGACCGGTCAGTCTAGCCATGTAATATCCCAAAAAATGTTGCCAAAGGTTTATCTTCGGTGCGTGGATGTGGGGAAAGAGTTGTGGGCCGTTGGATGCAAAGTTAAGAGACATCTGAGGCGTCGTTTCTTTCTCCAACAAAACCCTAGTGGTCGCCCCCCTATTTTTCCCTTTTCTTGGCCGCCAACCCCCCCTTTTCCCCACCCTTGGCTGCCCCTCCCCTTCCCCTTGCAGCCACCCTCCACTACTTCCTCCTCCCTCTAGATCTCCCCCCACGCAGCAAGGATCGAGAAGAGGAGGAGCAAGATGGATTGAAGAGGAAGAGAGGATCAAGGAGATGTTCTACCCCCATCTCTTGCAGATTTTCTTGGGGAAACCCTAGGTAAGGATAGGATCCTTGTTCCTCCCTATAATTATATGCTTTTGGAGGTTGTGGATCATGTGGATTGAAGGATTAGAGGTTGGATTAGATGTGGGGTTAGGTTTTGATCTCGAATTTAATTTCTGCAGAATGGCAGATTCGATAGTTTCTGTTCATGTCAGTTTTCTATGGTCTTAGTGGCCTCAAAAAAAAAGTCTATATATGAGTCGTAGATAATTTGTAGATCTTTCCGTGGCCATGAAGAACACCTCAATCGGACATCAGAACAGAAAGTTATTGCAGTTTGATTATAGCAGTTTTTCAGTCTCATAATTCTGTGCAGAATCTGTTCTCTTAAGAGTTAGGCAATTTTATCAACATAATTAAACTGTAGGTTGGTAAAAGAAGTTGTAGATAATTTCATAAGTTTTCCAGATTGTTAAATAGTGTATTCATATGATTTATAAAACTCCAGTTATGTTTGTTTTACTGTGGCTGTTCCTGTTTGCCTGACAAAAATGAGTGGGTCTGTTCACTGGTGGGTTTCATCTAGTAAATGGCCGAATTGGCTCTTCCAACTGTGGAGACTTTTGTGGAGGGATAAAAGTTCTTACTTTCAGCAGAATTTCATAATTTTTGGTTTAGTAGTTTGGGAGATATCGAATTTTGAAGTTAACTAGGCTGCTGTCTAAAACAGATTCAGTCAGTTATCTTGTCAGATGTTTTAGAATATATTGATGGCAGATTTTAATTATCCATTGAATACCGAAGTTGTAGATTGTTTTGTGTAGATACTCTTAGAGTATTTGTTTGATATCACCAATGTTTTAATTTTAAAGATACAAAATTAACAAACAGCGCTGCTGCTGTATATCATGTGGTTCACGGTGGGAGTCTTTCCACTAGGTCTTGGTTTCAAGTGTAGGAGTGTTTTGTTGATTGTTGGCAAATGTTTGTGAAATATTTGTACTAAGTTTTATGCCCGCTAGCAGGTGGCTACACTCCAGATCATGTCCAGTACATTTTTCTTCTTCGATGAAGGCAAGTGAATGTAGCGGTGGTTGCTATCGTTTTGACATGTTATTTCTATCACCTACACTCTAATATGCAGAATTATTGGATTCTTTCATAATTGAACTCTATGATGATGTTTTACTTGATTGTATTATGTTGATGCTCTATCATATATTGATGATTATTATGGTTCAAGTATGACCCATGAGATTAATTCACACCCCTGAAGGCAGATGAAGTCTTATTTGAGGTTTGCATTGTATCTAAAGGCATACGAAGTATTATTTGAGGATTGCATTGTATCTGAAGGCAGATAAAGTATTATTTGAGGTTTGTATTGTATCTAAAGGAAGTGAAATTTATTGATAAATGCAGCATGCCATATACATTGCATGACTCATTTGCATCTGAAGTTTTGTCGTGACCTATGGTCCGACCGTACCAGTACAACTTAGCATCGTACGTTGCCCGAGAAGGGGTACGATGCGGCTTCATACCCTTAGAGGTATGAAGGCAGAGGACATATGCATTGCATTCATATGCATACATTGAAGTGATATTTGCAGATGATGTGATTTTATACCCTCAGAGGTATGAAGATAGAGGACCTACACATTGCATTCCTATGCATACATTGAAGTGATATTTGCAGGTATTGTTGATGCAGGGAAGTGTTATACAACCTATTGTGGTTGTTCGAGGAAATGAGATGGTATTGGTTATATTGTGACTACTGAGTTCTATATCTACAAGTATTTCTGATCTTGATTGTGATTCTTTTAAAATGTTGATTAATTCAATGTGGTTTAAATATCTCGTCAAAACAATTAGCTTGCTGAGATGTTTCATCTCACTCTTGCATTACTCAATGCAGGTGCTTGTTGCTCATCAAGGGGAGTGGGAAGTAGCAGCACATACACCTTCACTCTCATAATAACGCTGCCCAGGCGCAGTCATGATTTAATTAGAAACTTCTTGTCAAAGGATGTTTGTTTTTAACTAGTCGTGCGCACTGGTTAATTCAGTTCATGTCGTTATGGTCGTCTTCCCATTGCTAGCAGATTATTAATGTCTATTATGTTTTCTTATCATGATATCTATTTATACTTTGTTGCTTCCCCGTTTATGCAATTTTCAAAGGAGACACTGTCGAAATTTTATATATGAATGTTAGATGTGTAGTTTAGTAGCATTCTGGGGTGTTTGTGGATCCCGGGGTGTTACAAGCCACTTGGAGAGGTTGTACCACCGTCTGCACGAGGAGCAGGAACGTCGATGACAGGAGCAGGAGCAGCAGGGCTCCTCTTTCTCGCTCCAGCAGGAGGAGACCCAGACGACGGAGGTGGCGACACCACTGAGCGCTCCCCTATGCTCCCCTATGCTCCCGCTGGAGGCGCCCCCTGCACCACCACTGAGCGCCCTAGCCCCTGGAGTAGCTGCTGGAGGAGACCCAGACGACAGAGGTGGCAACAGCAGCTCGAGCCACGACACCGACTTTTCTGCTGACCAGGAGCCAGAAGGATGGGTTTCTCAACCCATCACTCACAACGCTGCTCGCAGGTGTCACTTCCACGATGTGCTCGACACCCTGCTACGTCGGGCACTTGACCGATGTACTTGGTCGATCGAGTATCGATGTGTAGTCTTCCAGCACAGTCGCAGGGTCTACCCGGACCGCTGGGAGGCGACCTGCTTGGTGCGCCATCCGGAGAACAGTCTCTGGGGTGCTAAGATCTGCTCAGAGCACTATTCCATCTCTGAGCGGGACTCAGCTAAGGCGGCCATGCAAGATGCTGCACGGCGTGCGCTTTCGCACTACTGCTCAGTGCTCGGCGGGGTAGCCGACGGTCTCAACCTGAAGTATTACCCCCGTCGTCCATCTGGCAGCACAGGAGGCGTGATTGTCTCACCTGTTGGCGAGGACAATCCTAGGTTGAGCAGCACAGTCAACTAGCCGTCGTGCTAAACACGGAGCTGGACCATGCATTAGACGAGGTGAGTAGGGCTCGTGCTGAGATCGCCCAGCTGCGGGCTGAGCGCGCGGAGCGTCGTCACCTGGATGATGGCTCCCCTGCTCCCATAGGGACTCAGCACCCGTACCGCTCACCTCGGCGTGGACACCAGTCTTATGGCAACTCCGACTGCAAGACCAAGATAAATTTAGAACCATAGATCATCAGAGTCGGATCTTGTAATTAATACAAACATATATACATAGAAGCTATAGTCTTAGCGTTAGTCTTGCTTTTAGTTAGTCTTAGTTAGACAGGGTAGTTTGCTTACCCTGTGCATTTATGTTTGTCATGATGAACTATGTTGGATTTAGATCTTTGTAATGACTGTCACCAGAGTGTGGGTATCCCCTGCAATTTGGTTTACCTGTTATATGTTAATTAAGTTAGTTATCTAGTTGGGAAGCCTTTTATTCCACTTTCCTTTTTATCTGAGAAGCTGTGTTGGTCTGTGTTGGAGATCAGTGAAGATGTTTATCTGTTCAGTGTTGAGGAAGAATTCTATACTCTTTTCTTATGCTGCAAGATTTGTAAGATCGGTTCTGAAGTGTGGTTGCATTCTGCAGATGTCAGAAAACAGGCGCAGAGGAGGAAGGCGTGCTCAGCAGGAGCGACCAGCTCAGCAGGATGAGGCACCCCAGCAGCAGCAGCTGCCACCCCCGCCTCCGATGTCCATCGAGCAGATGTTCATGATGCAGACTCAGGCAGTTCAAGCCATCAGTCAGACTCTGGCCGCTATTCAGCAGCAGCAGCAGCAGCCACCACCTCAGCCTCAGATGCCTCAGATGCCCAGGGACAAGCACGTTGAATTCATGAGAGGTCATCCCCCAACGTTCGCTCACTCTTCTGACCCCATGGATGTTGAAGACTGGTTGCGCATTGTGGAGTGGGAGTTGCATACCGCTCAATGTGATGACAGGGAGAAAGTTTTGTATGGTCCCCGTTTGTTGAGAGGAGCAGCTCAGTCTTGGTGGGAGTCTTATCTCGCCACCCATGCCAACCCCGACACCATCACTTGGGAAGAGTTCAGAGGTAGCTTCCATCAGTACCATGTTCCTGCAGGTCTGATGACAGTGAAGGAGGAGTTCCTAGCACTCAAGCAAGGGTCATTGTCGGTTAGTGAGTACCGGGACATGTTTCTGCAACTGTCTCGCTATGCTCCTGAAGATGTCAACACCGACGCCAAGAGACAATACCGTTTCCTGAGAGGCTTGGTTGACCCTCTTCAGTATCAGCTGATGAATCATACCTTCCCGACATTTCAGCACCCGATTGACAGAGCAATCATGACAGAGAGGAAGCACAAATAGATGGAGGATCGCAAGCGCAAGATCAGTGGACCCCAGCCTGGAAGCAGCAATCACCCTCATTTCTCAAGCAATCAACCTCAACAGTTCAGGCAGAACCAGCGTCCACCCCAGTAGCAGTAGTTTCAAAGGCAGTATCCTCAGCATCAGCATCAGAATCAGCAGAACAATCTTTCAGGAGGAGGTCAGTTCCAGAGGCAGAATCAACAGGCACCTCGTCTTCCTACCCCAGCAAACCAGCAGAACAATCAAGCTACACCAGTTCAGGGTGGAAACAGAGCGTGTTTCCACTGTGGAGAGCAAGGCCATTGGGTGATGCAATGTCCGAAGAAGGCAGCCCAGCAGCAGACAGGCCCCAATGCCCCAGCAAAGCAGAATGTGTCT
Source organism: Zea mays (assembly GCF_902167145.1). Classification (NCBI taxonomy): domain Eukaryota; kingdom Viridiplantae; phylum Streptophyta; class Magnoliopsida; order Poales; family Poaceae; genus Zea; species Zea mays. The sequence continues at coordinate 180,319,720 of NC_050097.1, read as the reverse complement.
CAGCCTGGAGCAGGCAACCGCTCTCAGCCACACTATAACCATGGGAGACTGAACCACTTGGAGGTTGAAGCAGTTCAGGAGACCCTCGGCATGATAGTAGGTATGTTTCCAGTCGACTCCCATGTTGCAGAAGTGTTATTTGATACTGGAGCAACATATTCATTCATTACTGCATCATGGGTAGAAGCACATAATCTTCCAATAACTATCATGTCAACACTCATTCAAATTGACTCAGCCGGTGGTAGAATTCGAGCCGATAGCATTTGCTTGAATGTAAGTGTGGAAATAAGGGGGATAGTGTTTCCCGCTAACCTCATAGTAATGGGTACTCAGAGAATAGATGTCATCCTAGGGATGAACTAGCTAGATAAGTATCAGGCAGTTATCAGTTGTGATAAGAGTTCAATCAAGTTGGTGTCCCCACTAGGAGAGGAAGTGGTGACCGAGTTAGTCCCGCTTGAGCCGAAGAAAGGAGGTTGTTATCAGATGGCTATTGATAGCAGTGAAGCAGACCCAATTGAGATTATCAAGGTTGTGTCCGAGTTCCTAGATGTGTTCCCAAAGGACTTACCAGGTATGCCACCAGAGCGAAAAGTTGAGTTTGCTATAGAGCTTCTTCCAGGAACCGCCTCCATCTTTAAAAGAGCTTACAGAGTATCTGGACCAGAGTTGGTTGAGCTTAAGAAGCAGATCGATGAGCTGTCAGAGAAAGGATACATCCGGCCAAGCACCTCGTCTTGGGCCGCCCCTTTCCTATTTGTGGAGAAGAAAGATGGCACCAGAAGGATGTGTATTGATTATCGAGCTCTGAATGAGGTCATGATCAAGAACAAGTACCCCTTGCCCAGAATAGAAGATCTGTTCGACCAGTTGAGAGGAGCCGATGTGTTCTCAAAGATAGACCTGAGGTTAGGTTATCACCAGCTCAGGATTCGACCCTCAGACATTCCGAAGACGACATTCATTACCAAGTATGGGTTGTATGAGTTCACTGTGATGTCTTTCGGTCTAACAAATGCACTAGCCTTCTTTATGAATCTGATGAACAGTGTATTCATGGATTATCTTGACAAGTTTGTGGTGGTATTTATTGATGACATTCTGATATATTCTCAAAGCGAAGCAGAACATGCAGATCATTTGAGGATGGTATTGCAGAGATTGCGAGAGCACTAGCTGTATGCAAAGTTGAGCAAGTGCGAGTTCTGGATTGATGAAGTCCTGTTCTTGGGTCACATAATCAACAAAGAAGGATTGGTTTTGGATCCGAAGAAAGTGGCAGACATTTTGAACTAGAAAACGCCAACAGGAATCAAGAGCTTCATTGGAATGGCTGGATATTATCGGCGATTCATTGAAGGGTTTTCGAAGATTGCGAAACCAATGATAGTTTTGCTAGGCAACAAAGTTGAGTTCAAGTGGACCCATAAATGTCAAGAGGCTTTCGAAGCGCTGAAAGAGAAGTTGACTACAACGCCTGTCTTAGTCTTGCCTGATGTGCACAAGCCCTTCTCGGTGTATTGCGATGCTTGTTACACCGGTTTGGGATGCGTGTTGATGCAGGAGGGAAGAGTTGTGGCTTACTCATCTCGACAGCTGAAGGTTCATGAGAAGAATTACCCAATTCATGACCTAGAGTTGGCAGCAGTGGTTCATGCACTGAAGACATGGAGGAACTATCTGTATGGGCAGAAATGTGATGTTTACACAGACCACAAGAGTCTGAAGTACATATTCACTCAATCAGAGTTGAATATGAGGCAACGAAGATGGTTAGAGCTGATCAAAGACTATGAGTTGGAGATTCATTACCATCCAGGCAAAGCGAACGTAGTGGCAGACGCTTTGAGCAGAAAGAGTCAGGTCAATCTGATGGTCGCTTGTCCGATGCCTTATGAGTTGGCCAAAGAGTTTGACAGGTTGAACCTCGGATTTCTGAATAATATGCGAGGAGTAACAGTTGAGTTAGAACCCACCTTGGAGCGGGAAATCAAAGAAGCACAGAAGAATGATGAGAAAATCAATGAAATCCGGCGACTGATCCTAGACGACAGAGGCAAAGACTTTCGGGAAGATGCAGAAGGTGTGATATGGTTCAAAGACTGCTTGTGTGTTCCCAATGTCCAGTCTATTCGGGAGTTGATCCTCAAGGAAGCTCATGAGACAGCTTATTCGATTCACCCCGAAAGTGAGAAGATGTATCAAGATCCGAAGAAGAAATTATGGTGGTACGGAATGAAGAGAGAAATCGTAGAGCATGTGGCTATGTGCGATAGCTGTCGACGGATCAAGGCAGAGCATCAGAGGCCAGCTGAATTGTTGCAACCGTTGCAAATTCCTCAATGGAAATGGGATGAAATCGGTATGGACTTCATAGTCGGATTGCCTCGCACTCGAGCCGGCTACGATTCCATTTGGGTAGTAGTGGACCGCTTAACCAAGTCAGCCACTTCATACCCGTCAAGACCAACTATAGCAGTGCAGTCTTGGCAGAGTTGTACATGTATCGGATCATTTGTCTTCATGGTGTGCCGAAGAAGATAGTGTCAGACAGAGGAACACATTTCACCTCTCATTTCTGGCAGCAGTTGCATGAAGCTTTGGGTACACATCTGAATTTCAGTTCAGCTTATCATCCGCAGACAGATGGTCAGACCGAAAGAACCAATCAAATCCTCCAAGACATGCTGAGAGCCTATGCGTTGCAAGATCAGTCCGGATGGGACAAGAGGTTGCCTTACGCAGAGTTCTCCTATAACAACAGTTACCAGGCCAGCTTGAAGATGTCACCATTTCAAGCGCTTTATGGGAGGAGTTGTAGAACTCCGTTGCAATGGGATCAGCCTAGAGAGAAGCAAGTGTTCGGGCCAGACATTCTGCTTGAAGCTGAAGAGAACATCAAGATGGTCCGGGAGAATTTGAAGATAGCGCAATCAAGGCAGCGAAGCTATGCAGACACAAGAAGAAGAGAGCTGAGTTTCGAAGTTGGAGATTTTGTCTATCTGAAAGTTTCACCGATCAGAGGAGTCAGAAGATTTGGAGTCAAATGCAAGCTAGCGCCCTGCTACATTGGTCTGTATCAGATTCTTGCAAGGTGTGGAGAAGTGGCCTATCAGCTCAGTTTGCCAGAAGGCTTGTCCGCAGTGCATGATGTCTTTCATGTATCTCAGTTGAAGAAGTGTCTGCGTGTGCCACAAGAGCAGTTGCCAGTGGAAGGTCTTGAAGTCCAGGAGGACTTGACCTATATAGAGAAGCCAGCGCAGATTCTTGAGACTGCAGATAGAGTCACCCGGAGGAAGACTATCAGAATGTGCAAAGTCAGATGGAGTCACCACTCTGAGGAAGAAGCAACCTAAGAGCGTGAAGATGATCTGATGGCTAAATACCCTGAGCTCTTTGCTAGCCAACCCTGAATCTCGAGGGCGAGATTCTTTTAAGGGAGATAGGTTTGTAACGCCCTAAATTTGGGGGTAGAATTTTTTCTTCTTTTCACTCACCAAATTCGGGCGTTACTCTCTTTTCTCTTCCTGTTTCGCTCCTTCTTCCCAATTTCAAACCAGTATAGTGACGGTGTCCATGTCATGTATAAACAAAACCTAAGTGTCATGGGCGTTGCATCATGCCGAATCGCATTTCTTTGTCTGATGTCGCATGTTCGTCTCGTCCCGTTTCAGATTTCGGTTCACGATTGGATTCCGTTTAGTGGTCGTGTGTGTCGTGGGTTTCGATCTGCATTGTGGCCCAGCCCGGCCCGGTCCGGCACGCGCGCCCCTGGTGCCCCCTGCCCTCCCCATGCGCGTGCCCCTCCCTCCCCCTGATCCATTTGTCTCATTTGATTTCTCCCACGCAATAACCTCCCTCTTCCACCTCTCTCTCTCTCCCCCCGTGGTGCCCTAGGGTTTGGAGTCGAGATCGCCGGAATTTGGATCCCCCAGGTGAGTTTTTCCCCTCCCCTTCCCTTCTCCCTCTCCTCCCCCTCCCCTTCTTCTCCCCACGTGGCCTCCCTGCCCGACCCCGCGCCCCCCCTCGCCCTCCCCCCGGTGAGCCCCTGCCCCGGCGTCCCATGCCCCCTCTCCGGCGAGCTGCGCCCCCTCCCTCGACGAGCCCCCCTCAGCTGTGTCCCGCGCCGCTCCCGGCACCGCGTCCCTCCCCGCGCCGCGCCCTCCCGCCCCCCCGACGAGCCCGCGCGCCCCGCGTCCCGCGCGCCGGTGGCCGCGCCCCAGTCCCCGCACCGCGCCCTCGGCCGTGCCCTCAGCTGCGCCCCTGCCCACGCCCGTGCCCCGGCCTCGCGCCCCGCGAGCCTCACGGTTCGCGTGCCCTCGGTACGCGCCGCGTGCTCTCGTGCGTGCGACTGTAGTCGCGCTGCATTTAACCCTCGTTTTAATCCATTTTAATTGTTGTTTAGTCAATGTACTGCGTCGCGCGCTTCGCCGCGTGACGGTTCATTCTAATTTCATCTTTATTAATGTGCTGCGTCGCGCGCTTCGTCGCGCGACGATTCTTTTTAAATTTATATTTATTAATGTGTTGCGTCGCGCACTTCGTCGCACGACGATTCTTTTAATTTATATTTATTACAGTGCTGCGTCGCGCGCTTCGTCGCACGACGATTCGTTTTTAAATGTAGTTCTGTTGACGTAAGCCGTCGTGCGTTTCGTCGCGCAACGCTTAACGTTTATCTATGATTAATGCAAGAATCTCGTTGCGCGCTTTGTCGCGCGGCGAGTCGTTTACTTCTTAATTCAATCTAAATGCTATGTCATACGTCTCGCCGTGCGACCACTCCCTTTCATTCACCTTTATCTATTTATAATGATTAAATGTAGAACATGACCTTACTTTATGCTAAACGCAGTGTCCAAATTAATGCCCTTCTGATAAACGAGTGGTTTAATTTATAATTATATAACGTGATCGCTTCTCAACCGTAGACGCGACTGTCATTTCCTCTTTCTCTCTTAACCATAATTGCAAGCCTCGCGTGGAACGTCTGTTTATTTACTGCATTCTATTGTATGGTGTACTGTTCTTTTGTATTAAACTAGGTGAATGCCCTGCGTTGCTACGGAATGAACATGTTATGATAAGATATATTAAAATTAAAGAATCTAATTTTCATTTTATCTTTTTGTTATCATCTTTTAAAATTCTTCATTTTGTTTCCTTGTATCAAACCTATTTGGTGGACCTACACGTGCTTGTACTCAGATGCAATACATGATATTATTATGTATTATAAATTTCTACTTGTTATTTTTCTACCTTAGTACAAGTCGGTTGCTGATTATTTCCCAATTTTGATTAATTTAGGTTACAAGAGCATATTACTTGAGTGGTCGATAAGCATTGCATCTTAATGTATATGGTGGATTTGTTCGATGTGTAAGACTTATGTAAAAATTCTTAACTTTAAAAGATGACAACTTACAGAAGTGCTAAAATCCAGTGAGAGCAACACAGAACAGTAATAAAGTTACTGGAGCTCAAAAGAAAAACTGCGAGGGAACATATCGGGGGCCAGTCCTTCAGTAACATCCACGTAGTTCCAGCCTTCTAGGAAATGGCTGGCTCCTAGCAAGCACATCTGCTTGTCTGTTCAGTGTCCGGGACTTGTTCTGCAACTGTCTTGAAGTAACTGGGGGCACACAAAATGGACAAATAACAAACGCATATCTATGATTAGAACTGCAAGTCAATCTGGGAGTCGCCAGGATTTGGCAACCTGCACGGACATAGGATGACCTGAACCCTCCTGGCATCTTTTTTTGCTCCCTTTTTGTTATAAAAAAGGTTTTTCTTTGCTCTTTTTTCCCAATAAAAAAACCAGTAAATGCGTTTTGGTAGAACTTCAGCAAGACCATAATCCAAAAAAATGACATGGACTGAACTTTGTATCCGAACAAGAAACAGAAGATGCTTTTACTTACATGTCTTGGTCATGCTCATGCTCCAAGGCGAGCCTAGCGATGCATAGGAAAGCAGTGTCGACGTTGTGGTCCTCCTTCGCAGAGGTCTCGAAGTATGGAATATCGCCCTTGGAGGCGCACCATTCCCTCGCTTTCTTCTCCGGAACCTGCGGGAAAGGCAAAGAGACTACAGGGTATTTCGAATCTATATATATGAGAAAGCTTGCGCATTCAGGAAAACTGACCATCCGTTTGCTCCCGCCATCTGAATGAATCTTGTTCCCGACCAAAATGAACGGAAAGCGCTGAGGATCCGATGGGCCAGCCTGAAAGGGGGACAAGATGGTGAATCCTTCGGTTAGCGTTAGAGTACTCAGATCATGCAACATGCATGCACTGCACTTAACAACGAAACCGAAACGTAGGCAAGGTTCTGCCGGTTTTCTTTTATTTTCTTTTGATTTTGGGTGTAAAAATGAAGTCTATGTAAATCATAATGAACTTGTCGTGGATGAGACTATGCTGACGATCATCTGAATATTTATCTTTATCTTTTGTATTTTATTCTCAACCACATGAGTAGCTGCTATTGTAACCAGACATCCAGAAAGATACATGCTCATGGGAGATGTGGCTTACTTGATTGAGGAACTCATCATGCCAGGTATCGAGCGTATTAAAGCTTCTCCTAGTAGCTATCTTTCTTGTTTTTCTTGTTGATGGGAATTTGTGGTAGAATTTTAATGTAAGTTAATAACAGACAAGATAGCTTACTAAGCGACCGATGGGGTTAGGCCATTATTACATAACACATAGCATCAGAGAGGCAAAGGAGGAAGGTTTACTTGCCTTACCCATGAAGGTTGCAAAAGCAGTCTTAAGGCCAAGCACATCAACAGATCAGCTATTCTCCTACAAGAGAAAAAACATCAATACGTCTGGTCAACAATATTAATAATGACTCGTGGCATATCAAAAAAATCATACTAACACTTTTATAAGGAAAATAACAAAATGTGATTATAGAAATGTATTTTGTCACCCTTCTCCTGAGGGTTGGAACAACCTTGAAAATGCTTTCTTCTCTCGATCTCAGATGTGAGAAATCTGCCAGAATTGCCAGTGCACGTCCAGAAAAAGATGTGGTATGAACTTAAGTACTTATTTTTGAACTTGTATGAACTTAAGTCCGAAGATTCATAGAAGTGGCAAAGCAACCTTTTTTGCGGCAGCAAGCTCTCGGTTAATACCTCCTTGAGATGTCAAAAACAAAATCCAATGGTTTCAGTTGTGAACACAAACCATCGTTTGACTCTTAACAACAACATTAATGTGGTCGAGCGCATTATGTACCTGCAAATGTAGTACATTGTGAAACATGAGGTACCTGTAAGGAGCTTTGAATTGACTATGAAGACACGAAAATAATTCACTATAGGGACACTAAAAGTAAGTCCAACCAACACCAAGACTATCAACAATTCTCTATCCACATCTTGTGTTCTTACGGTGGGAGAGCAGAAAATCACAGCACTGTATCCAAACCTAGGATCACAAAAGGACAATTCGATCTCTAGGAAAATCTACAACAACAATTTTCAATTGATCACCATCAGATCAAGCTAAGAAACGCCTATGTGCAGCCGACATGAGCATTACACATAAACATAGACATGCACATGTTGTTTAATGAGATATTTGAGTCGGCCTCAGTGTCGCAAGCGTGTTAGAAAAGAGATACGTCATTTTACTAATTAGATTAGATACTATTTTGGTAGAAATCAACGTAGCTGTACACTCTAATCCAGTAATCCTCATAGAAGACCATAGCCATCAAATCCATTTTGTTTGGTTAAAAAAGATACCCACCATATTCATTACAAAAATGGCTTCAATTAACCCCCTCCTGAACCTATATCTAGAGATTCACCTCTGTCATTCTGACATATTATATCCAAAATAAGTCCTAAACTTCATATAAATTATCTATCATTGCAATAAAAAGCTAAAGTATGTGCATGAATTGTCCTCCTCTGTTTGTACTTAAAACACTAAATAACCCCTTAATCCACCCACAACATTTAAATATTAAACAGTCCAAATTAACCTCTAAATTTACATAGGTTAGAAAAGTATACAAAATAATTGATGAATAAAGTTTATCGTAACTAAACAAAGGTAAGAAAGTATCTGTAGATTTATACATCGGGTATAAACTTAGAATATGGAAAAAAACAAAGACAGAGGGCTAAATACATATTTTACTTGTGGAGGTACAGGTAAATAAATTTCTGGACAAATTGGGACAACTATATCTCAAACTTGCCCAATTGATGTATGAGAAATACATCTAGTTTACCTTCTGGATACTTGAGGAGTGATGTCCCATTACAAAACTGATAAATGCACTATTTCATTGTCAAGATGATTCACTTTATAAAAAGAAAATACCATAGACAAATGCATCAAGTATGTGCAAATGTGTTATCAGGTATAAACTTAGAATATGGAAAAAACAAAGACAGAGGGCTAAATAAATATTTTACTTGTGGAGGTACAGTTTCCCGGCGGTCCGTATCTGCTTCACGGCACTGCGCCTGCGGCCCCGTTGAGCCGGTTGGTGAAGGTGATGCGGTACACGCGGCCGGACAGCTGCAAAATTCACCACAATGCAGGTCTTACATAAAAGCAAGTTGGCATAACTTGGACAACTACTTTGAAACGTACATTTTTTCTTCTCAGTACTTGAATTTGTGAATGTGTTTACTTTACCTTACTAACTTTTATCCAAATGTAAAGTTGAGCACATCACAGAAATGGAAATGGAACACAGTAAAAAGGAATTTTGCCAGGATACACCAAAAACAGCAGGTAAAGTAGGTGTCACTGGGAGAGTGAAGTCCTAAACAGTAAGGCTTAACTTCAAGCGAACTGAAATATTGCTTATAACATCTTCATCCATCATGTCTCCAAATCCATTATTTTCTTGACAGTCCTGGAGTGCTGGATTATCCAACACCCTCCTTAGTACAGTAGAAGCTGATGTTAGTCTTTGTACCTAAATGTAATAGCACAATTAGAAAAAAGAAAATAACATGGTTAATCCTTAAGAATATATTGTCAGAGCATAATACCATTTCCTCTGGTGATGAGTAGTCTCTGGGTCTAGTGAGGTCAAGACAACTTCTTAATTCTCTGTATAGCCTACACTTTTCAGATTTTGGTATAGATCCAGCAATTCCGATGCACAAACAAACAGTAGAAAAAGAGGAATGGAGGCTCGGCAAAAGAATTTGAATGGGCTCATCAGATCCAGATCATCATACCATAAAACAAATGGAGCAAATAAAACTTGCCATAAATTGGCAAGGGATTATGTAAAGAATGCGAGAACATTCAGATTGTTCGGACTCCACAAATTCGCCATCTACACAGAGGAGAGAGGACACAGGAAGGGGATACCAGACCGACGACCGCTTGTCCGCCTTGACCAACCGAGAAGGAAGTAGAGACGCTTCCCCCCACAATTAATTGATCAGCAATTTCCAGAGCTGAAACCGAAATCGCACTCAGTATCTAAATTTCACTTGATGAACCTTAATCGCACTCAGTATCCCACATACTTGCGCTCAAACTCGTGGAGGAGGCGGCACCCGGCGCAGGCGGTCCCAGGGGCAGGGGCGGTGAGCGCCTCGTAGGCCTTGATGGCACGGCCGAGTGCCTCCTCGGCGGTGGCAGCAATAGAGGGGTAGGCGGCTACGATGGTGGCGTCGAGGCCGACGCGGAGGGACTTGATGAGCGACTTGAAGTGGCGGCAGAGCTCGGAGACGGAGAGCGGCGAGGCGTCGGGGTCGTCGGGCTCGGGCAGCAGCAGCGCGGCGTGGTGGGAGGAGGCGTCGGCGAGGAGCACGTTGGCGGCGGTGGCCACCAATGGGGCGCGCTGGGAGGTCGGGTATAGGCGGGCGGCGCGGAGGGCGTACCTGCGCGCGAAGGGCGTGCCTACCCGTGGAGAGCTCCGACTCGGCCAGCGCCAGGAGGCAGTCAGCCTCGGCCACGGATTCAGGGCCCGATGGCACGGTGGTGATGGGTTCGCCGGCCATCTGTGGGGAAGGGGGACTGGGAAGACAGGACTCTTCGATGGATAGTGGACGCCGATGATGGGGCGAGGAGAGTGGATCGCGCCTTCCATGTTGAGCTGGGGCTCGGTTGCACCTTCCACGGCCTTCCATGGGGAGCCAGGGCAGGGTCGTCGAGGTGGGGCGAGAGACCGTTGATTGCGGGAGGCCATGGAGAGTAGATCGCGCCTTCCCTAGAGAGTTGGGTGCAGAGGTCACACCTTCCATGGAGAGCCGGGGCTAGATCGGCATGGTAAGGCGAGGATGCGTTGATTGCGGGAGGAGACTACGGAAGGACGCAGCGAGAGAGACGCGGCGCGAGGGGCGGATCGGCGTAGGGAGGTGGGGATCTCAGGAACCTTCCAAGCTGGGATAGATGGCAGAACCGTGCACCGTTGGTGTTGTGGACGCCTACACTAAGAGCTTAAGGAGTAGTAGAGATGTGTGGATGTATGTATGGTTGTGCTCGTATAGAGAACGATCTGGTTGAAGAGCCCGAGGAACTCACAGGAGAAGCCCCTGAGCAGCAGATGGTTGGTGGAGGCAAGTGTCCATTGACCTATCTTTGTCCTATATATTCTATAATTCACTTCCCGCATTTACACAGTTATACCTAAGGATTGACTAGCTTTTGTTATCCATGTCCTTGTTTACCTGTTTGGGTTGGATTATTATTGTTTAGCTTTATGCTATTGCTCAACTCTAATCAATGAACATGATGAAATTTATCAATGATACGTTGTTTCCCTTCTTTATTATGATGTTATATTTGTGTCATTCAAGGGGGCTCGAGCGGTTTCTCGAGTGCCTCTCCGTAAGGACCTGTTCGTTGGATGACCGCCCAGGAAAACAGTGGAACCATGAGGGTGGAATGGGATGCCCTTAGCTGAATAATTAAAGGAATTGGGTATAGTTCGCTTAGTCGCCGTGCCGTTAATGGGGCTGAGTGTATGCGGCTCGCTCTGCCAAGTTGGTTCGCCCCTTGGGGAGGAGTGCGGTGCATTTAGGAAACCTAACGGGCGGTTACAGCCCCGGGGAATCTTTGTAAAGGCTACATAGTGATACCCTGCTGGGTCACCTTGGTAGTGATCAATGGAGAGTCATGATCTTCGGGCAGAAAGGGAATCACGACTTGTGGGTAAAGTGCGCAACCTCTGCAGAGTGTTATGAAACTGATATATCAGCCGTGCTCACGGTTATGAGCGGCCAAGGGAGCTCCATTGATTAGTGGTACTTGATCAGAGATGTTCGGATTACAGGTGGTAATGAGATTGATGGTTTTTGGTATTGAGTCTGGTAATGGTAAGTGGTACTCTTTCCGTTGGGAAAGGAGTATGTTTGGGTTAATAACGTGGGTTAATTCTAAAACTTGGCTTTCTCTACTAGTAATAATAATCTGACCAACTAAAAGCAACTGCTTGACTTACCCCCACATAAAGCTAGTCCACTACAGCCAAACAGGACACTTGTTGAGTATGTTGATGTGTACTCACCCTTGCTCTACACACCAAACCCCCCCCCATCCCTAGGTTGTCAGCATTGCAACCCCTGCTCAGGAGAGGATGATGCCGTGGAAGGAGACCACCAGGAGTTCCAAGATTACGATGAGTTCTAGGTGTGGGTTAGCGGCAACCCCCAGTCGGCTGCCTATGAAGGCCGCGTGTATCTACGTTTCTTTTCCGCACTTTGATTATTGTAAAGACTATGTGGATGTCTCAGACATATGATGTAATCGACTATTATTCCCCTTTTATATTATTATTTGAGCACTGTGTGATGATGTCCAGTTATGTAACTGCTGTGTACATGAATTGCTGATCCTGGCACGTACATGGTTCGCATTCGGTTTGCCTTCTAAAACCGGATGTGACAATCTCTTTGGCCCCGTTGCTTATCTCAGCATCGGGGGAAGTAAGTATGGTCTTGTCATAGTTGATGATTTTTCCCGCGTCACTTGGGTATTCTTTTTGCAGGACAAATCTGAAACCCAAGGAACCCTAAAGCGCTTCCTAAGGAGAGTGGTAAACGAATTTGAGCTAAAGGTGAAGAAGATAAGAAGCGACAATGGGTCTGAGTTCAAGAATCTTTAGGTTGAAGAATATCTTGAGGAGGAAGGCATCAAGCACGAATTCTCTGTTCCCTACACACCACAACAAAATGGTGTTGTAGAGAGGAAGAACAGGTCGTTAATTGATATGGCAAGGATGATGCTCGGGGAATACAAGACGCCTGAGCGGTTTTGATCGGAAGCTGTGAACACAGCTTGCCATGCCATAAACCAGCTCTATCTGCACCGCCTCCTCAAGAAGACCTCCTATGAACTCTTAACTGGTAACAAACCCAATGTGTCTTATTTCAGTGTATTTGGAAGAAAATGCTACATTCTGGTGAAGAAAGGTAGACATTCAAAATTTGCTCCCAAAGCAGTAGAAGGATTTTTGCTAGGATATGACTCAAATTCAAAGGCGTATAGGGTCTTCAACAAATCATTAGGATTAGTTGAAGTCTCTAGCAACATTGTATTTGATGAGACTAATGGCTCTCCAAGAGAGCAAGTTGATCTTGATGATATAGATGAAGATGAGATTCCTACGGCCGCTATGCGAACGATGGCGATAGGTGATGTGCGACCGCAGGAACTACAGGAACAAGATCAACCCTCTTCCTCTACGATAGTGCATCCTCCAACTCAAGACGATGAACATGTACCTCAAGAAGAAGGGCAGGATCAAGGGGGAGCATAGGAGAAATAGGTTATGGAGGAAGAAGCATCACGGGCCCCTCCAACTCAAGTCCAAGCGACGATCCAAAGAAATCACCCAATGGATCAGATTCTGGGTGACATCAGCAAGGGAGTAACAATTCGCTCACGATTAGCTAATTTCTGTGAGCATTACTCGTTTGTTTCTTCTATTGAGCCTTCAGGGTAGAAGAAACCTTGCAGGATCCACACTGGGTGTTGGCCATGCAGGAAGAGCTCAACAACGTCAAAAGAAATGAAGTCTGGAGCCTGGTGCCACGTCCAAAGCAAAATGTTGTGGGAACCAAGTGGGTGTTCCACAACAAACAAGACAAACATGGAGTGGTGACAAGAAACAAGGCTCGACTTGTGGCAAAAGGTTACGCCTAAGTCGCGGGTTTGGACTTTGAGGAGACTTTCGCTCCTGTGGCTAGATTAGAATCAATTCAAATTTTATTAGCCTATGCCGCTCACCATTCCTTTAAGTTGTTCCAAATGGACGTGAAGAGCGTTTTCCTAAATGGACCAATCAAGGAGGAGGTATACATGGAACAATCCCCTGGCTTTGAGGATGATAGGTATCCCGACCACATGTATAAGCTCTCTAAGGCGCTCTAAGGACTTAAGCAAGCCCCAAGAGCATGGTATGAATGCCTTAGAGATTTTCTAATTGCTAATGCTTTTAAGGTTGGGAAAGCTGATCCCACTCTATTCACAAAGACTTGTGATGGTGATCTTTTTGTTTGCCAAATATATGTCGATGACATAATATTTGGTTCTACTAACCAAAAGTCTTGTGAGGAGTTTAGCAGGGTAATGATGCAGAAGTTCGAGATGTCAATGATGGACGAGTTGAACTACTTCCTTGGATTTCAAGTGAAGCAACTCAAGGAAGGCACCTTCATCTCCCAAACGAAGTACACTCAAGATCTTCTCAAGAGGTTTTGGATGAAGGATGCTAAGCCCGCGAAGACACCGATGGGAACTGACGGACATCTAGACCTCAACAAAGGAGGTAAGTCCGTTGATCAAAGGGCATACTGGTCAATGATAGGTTCATTACTTTATCTTTGTGCTAGTAGACCGGACATTATGCTGAGTGTATGCATGTGTGCTAGATTTCAATCCAACCCCAAGGAGTGTCACCTTGTGGCTGTTAAGCGAATTCTTAGATATTTAGTTTCTACGCCTTGCTTCGAGATCTAGTATCCAAAGGGGTCTACCTTTGATTTAATCGGATACTCAGATTCCGACTATGCCAAGTGCAAGGTGGATAGGAAGAGCACATCAGGGACATGCCAGTTTCTAGGAAGGTCATTGGTATCCTAGAGCTCCAAGAAACAAACATCCGTTGCCCTATCCACTGCTGAGGTCGAGTACGTTGTCGCAGGACAGTGTTGTGTGCAACTGCTTTGGATGAGGCAAACCCTCTAGGACTTCGGCTACAATCTGAGCAAAGTCCCACTCCTATGTGACAATGAGAGTGCAATCCGCTTGGTGGATAATCCTGTTGAGCACAACCGCACTAAGCACATAGACATCCGGCATCACTTCCTGAGAGACCACCATCAAAGGGGAGATATCGATATTTATCACATTAGCACCGAGAACCATCTAGTCGATATCTTCACCAAGCCTTTAGATGAGAAAAGGTTTTGCAGGTTGCGTAGCGAGCTAAATGTCTTAGATTCGCGTAACTTGGATTGATCTATAGCATACATGTGTTCTATGCCTTTGATCATGTTACTTTGAGCATTTACGTCATTCATTGCTTATTTGTGGTGCTTAAGTTGTACAAGTCATCCCCGGACCTCACAAGTCCTTATGCAAATGATGCACATGTTTAGGGGGAGATGTGCTACAACTTGACTCCTTTGAGACTATCTTGTTTGTTTGAAATGCACTTGAAGTAGTCTCGAAGGAACATTGAAAGGGAAAAGTGAACTTGGACGAATAAAGGACTTCCACTACACTCCAGTATACGTGTATCTTATTCCAAGTTCATACTAATGCTCTCATTGCCTTTTTGCTCTTATTTGACATTTTGGTGAGGCAATGAGGTTAAAGGGCTAAAAGTTTTCCCGTTTTGGTGCTTAATGTCAAAGGGGGAGAAATTAAGGCAAAAGCAAATGGATCAGCCAACCACTTGTGAAATTTGAAAATAGTAGAGTTAGAATTTGTATTTTGTCCAAAATCCTCTTATTGCAAATTTTGGTCTCTTATGGTGGAGAATTTTGATTATGGGAAAAGGGGGAAGTTTTTGGCACTTGATCAATTTTACTCTTGAAATATCTCTCTATTTGCCCAAACGAGTGTGTTTGACTTAGAGATAGGAAAAAGAATTTGATTTGCGAAAATAAACCAAGTGGTGGCAAAAGTGTTCCAAATATGCCAAATACCGAGTAAGAAAATTTGGTCGTCAAATTTGCACTTTTGAGAATAAAGTTGCACTTTTGGTTGCTTCTTAATGTGTTGGCATAAATCACCAAAAAGGGGGAGATTGAAAGGGAAATGTGCCCTTGGGCCATTTCTATAAATGTTTTGGTGATTAAATGCCCAACACATGGTTTTAAGTTAATATGTGCTAAATGGTTGAGAAGTGCAAAATCAAGAATCAAGGTATGTTTCTGGACTTAGTAAATTGTTTTTGAATACTAACACATCTCTCTAAGTGCTAGGAACATAGCCAAGAAAACTGGAATCGGACAGTAGAAGTTTTGACTAAGTTCAGCCAAACCAGCACCAACCTGTGGTACACCGGACTGTGCGATGGTGCACCGGACAGTGTCCGGTGCCCAGGCTGGCCCGGCGACGAACTCGTCGCTCTCTGGAAAAAGCGAAGGCGCCACGACTAAACATCACCGGACTGTCCAGTGAGCCAACGGCGCCCGCGACCAACGGTCGTCTGCGCGATCAACGAGCGACACATGGTCGAGCCAACGGTCGAATGGTCACACCAGACTGTCTGGTGTACACCAGACAGTGTCCGGTGTGCCAAGGGGACCGAGGGCGCAATGGTTGGCTTCACCAGATAAGGAAGGAGATTAGGCACCGGACAAGTATTGTTCATGTCCGGTGGTGCACCGAACTGTCTAGTGCGCCACCCGACAGAAGGCAAGAATTGCCTTCCAATTGGATCTCCAATGGGTCCTAGCTGCCTTGGGGCTATAAAAAAGACCCCTAGGCGCATGGAGCAGAATACCAAGCATTCTCTAATCATTCTAAGATGCCTAGACTCTGCCGCCACGCATTCGGATCATTGTGTTAGAGATTTGAGCACCACTTGAGTTGTGAACTCCCTGCGCCGTGTTTTGTGCTCACGTCTTGGCTTGTGTGCGTGTGTTTGCTGCGAATTGAGTCTTGCGTGTGTTGCTTTCCCTCCCTTACTCTTGTGCTTGTCTTGTGATCAAAGATTGTAAGGGCGAGAGGCTCCAATTTGTGGAGATTCCTAGTAAACGGGAAAAGACTGCCAAGGAAGAAAATTGTGGTACTCAAAGTTGATCATTGGATCACTTGAGAGGGATTGAGTGCAATCATTGACCGAAGGAGGTCACCACAACGTGGAGTAGGCATTGGCCGAACCACGGGATAAAAATCACTGTGTCCTGTGTTCATCTTCATTGTGATTGGTTTTCTTCTAAAGTTCATACTTTAGCAACTTGGTTTTAATCGCTCTAACATTTCATAACCAAGTGTTGGCTATTTAGTGTTCAATTTTCACAGGATCACCTATTCACACCCTCTAGGTGCTCTCACTAACACTAGAACTTCTAGGCGATGGTTCAAATTATAAATCTTGGTCTATCTCTGCTTATAATGCCTTCATGAATCTTGATCCTCGTTTGAGACAATTTTTTATTAGAAGTATTTTGCCCACTGATATTTGTGGAGATCCTTCTAAGGTAGAACTAAGATGTATATCTCTCAATCACCATGCTTGCAACATCTTAGTTGACTCACTTTATAGAAATGCTTATTTTGCTATCATGAGTAGTGATATTGATTTATTTGTTGATTCTCATGATTTGTGGACTAGAATTAAGTTAAAATATTTTAAGTCCATATGCATTGCTTCTGTTCCTTCTGTTGCTTATGATACTAATTTTTCCAAGGGAGAAGAACAAGGACAATGTCAACCAAACGATGAGTCCACCTCACCGACATGTTTGTCTCCCACTAGTTATAAATGTCTTGCTGCTAACCATGATAGTGAGAATGAATCTGCATCATCACAAGGTACATCTTTCCATATTGCTTCTGCTAATAATGATGATAGGGAAAATGAGACCTATGTTGTGGGAGAAGAAGAAATTCATTAGTTCTACACTCATCTCAACAAAGAAGACAAGATGCTATTGATAAAGTTGTTGAGAAGAAACAAAGAACAAGGTGAAACACTTCTTAGGCTAGAGGAGACGCTCATTAGAACCAACAACAACCTAGAGAATGTGACCAAAGAACATGAGGAGCTAAGGTACTATTATGATGATTTGGTCCAATGGTATGATTCGATTTTAATTGAGCAAATAAATAATGATGATGCTTTATCTTGTGTTGTTTAACTTAAAATTGAAACTGCCATGCTTAAGAGTCAAGTAGAATTGCTAAATCTTGAGAAATTTGCTCTTAGTGAAAAATATGATATGTTATCTTGCTCTCATGATAATTTTTTGGATAGTCATATCATGCTTGATATTGCTCATGAGGTTGTAATTGAAAGTTTAAATTCATGTGAACCTCATTCTTGCACATGTGCACATTTAGACAATTTATTACCATGTGCTAACCCCCGTTGCTCAAAAGAAAGCCAATCAGAACAACTAAATACAAGGTTTAATATAGGGTAAGGGAACTTAGTTCAAAATATGTTGGATTATATAATCAAGTGAGATTATAATCCCAAACGAATAGGCCCTACGTCTAATACACATACATCTAATATGCACAATTGTTTATCCATGTCTTATAATGTAGTTCGCTTATTTTTGGTTTCATGCACAAGTCCTTCGACGAATGAAAGGATGTATACTTCTAGGAATTTTACTACCCTAGATTTATGTCCATCGTTTGGCATTTTCAAATTGCCTAAAACAGTGTTCATGTGATTTGTACTCTCATCGTGCGAATTCTGAATTTACCTCACATGTACTTAAAGGATACAAGTTCAATAAGCCACACCAGTTAAGCTATAAAGTAGTTTAGTTGCTTCTATATTATACTATACCTTGTTTAAATTTGTCATATGAAAACTAACACCGCTTACGTTTGTTGACATTGTCTTCCACATGATGCTATCTTAATCATTCAGGGCTGATTTGGTGACCAGAGAAATGGAAGGGATCCATAGGGGAGAAATCACTTTCATATTCAATCAATCACTTTCCTATTCAAATGATTAGTGATTGATTGAATAGGAAAGTGATTTCTCTACCATGAATCCCCTCCATTTCTCTGGCCACCAAATCAACCATCAGGGAAAACTCTAGATGTAAGTTCACATTCAAAAGTATTGATTTATGTTTATACACGTTTGAACTCATTTGCATATAGGTAGGAGTTGTTCTAGCTTACTAATTAGTAATTACTCTTGTGGTGCTAAAGATACAAAAAGAAGTCACTCTACACTTAATTGGGCCATCAAAAGTGAAGAAAGAAACCATAGAGAAAATTATAAATAATAGTATAACATGATTGTTGAGTATGTTCAAAAGGTACATGTTATTCTATACTTCTCTGAATCTAAATGTAAAATGGGTGGTTATGCTTCCTAGAGGCTATTTTATATGGGGTTCAATATTATGTGGTGTTATGCAAAGGTAGTTTATGCTGCCAACTTTTTGGGAGGTTAAAAAGCGACTCAATTGCCATTTTACTATTGTCATAGTCATTTCCGGTCATGAACCATTCTTTATTAATGATTTATTGTTTTTCCAATGATAACCTTTTTAACAACATGTTAGAGGAAACTCTTACATTGGAAGTGTTGTACTAAGTTGCAGTGATTAGATGTACTCACACATGTTTACCTATTTCTCATATATTATAGGAGGGCCTGATTGCATTGAAGAAACTGAAAGTTCAACGGAGCTACAAAGAACTTGAAGCAGCATTTGAGCCAGGGAAAGAATTTTGCTTTAACGCGACAGTTCCTTTAACATAAGCTGATGATGCACCATGGGTGGTGCCACTAGGATTGATCACCACCCTTAACCAATATTATGACCCCATTAATATGCAATCGATTGAGGTCACAAGCTCATGAAGCTACCTGTTCGGTTTATCTTTGTTTGTTGCATCAAGAAGTACTCATGATGTAATATATTAAACTTTTTTTAATTTTTGGGGTGGATTATAAGTCGATAATGACATGTCCCATATGTATCTACTGCTATGAGATGCATGATCTATTTTTAGGTTGTTTTTTTGGTCATTGTTTGTAGAACACGTGAAGCGCGTCCCATGTTCTAATACAATTAAAAGATGGAGATGTGCAACCTTGAATAGGAATTGGTTGTAGCAAGAGAGGGAGAATGTAATACTCTCTATGTCCCAAAATATCAGTAATTTTAGCTCTAGATTTTTATGTCCATATTCATATAGATGATTATGAACCTAGACATATATATATATATATATATATATATATATATATATATATATATATATATATATAGCATATACATTAATTATTGTATGAATCCAGCTAAAAGATAAAACAAATTTTAATTTGAAATGGAAGGAGCACTATATAAGATTGGATAGAAACCTGATTCCTATAAATAGTTGAACATAGTGATCGCTAGGGCTGGAAACGAGCCGAGCTCGGCTCGGCTCGCGAGCCATATTCTCGTACTTATCGTTGCATTATTTGGTGAATTAACATTATATAAATTTGAAATATAGAATCATCATTCTATATTATGAGTAAATTAAATTATAACTTGTAATATATTCATCATCAAAGACTAAAAAATGAACTATTATCCATAAAATTATCTAATATTCATTATTATTCCATAAATTGATCATTTTTGCAAGGCTCGCTAGTCGGCTCGGTTCGGCTCACTACAAAAACGAGCTCGAAGAAGGGGCTCGGCTCGGCTCGTTCGAGGCTCACGAGCCGCTCCGAGTCGAGCCGAGCTGCTCCGAGCTCGAGCCGGTTCGCGAGCCTCGAGCTAATTTTCCAGCCTTAGTGATCGCTAAGGCTATCTCCAGCAGTTTACCCATACCTATATTCAAACTTCATTCCGCGAACAGTATGATCTACAGTGCATAACAATGCAAAACAATGTTTTTGGGTAAATTTTGGGTAGACTGCTACAGACGGCCTAAAAAAAGAACCTCTCAAGATTTAAGTCTACTGTATAAGCTCTCAATTATATTCATACATAACAATAATTTAATCTATATCACATCGAATGTTTCATACTCGTTAGAAATATTAAATATAGTCTAGCTATAAAACTAATTACGTGGATGAGACGAAATGACAAGATAAAACTATCAAACCTAATTAGTTCATAATTCGTTCATGTGATATTATAGTAAATATTTATTAATTATAAATTAATTAGACTCCATAAAATTTTCATACCGTTTAGTCATCATTTATATAATTAATTTTATAATTAAATTATATTTAATATTTATAATAGTCATTCAAACATTTAATATATTTAATATGATACCTAATCCCGAAGCACTGACAAGGGTCTGTCAGAATCTGCTTCCCGGTGGAGTGGTGCGTGTTCCACTGTTCCTTGCAGATGAGATGACACCGAGGCGGAACACAACCTGACACACGCGTCCAGCGAGGCAGCGCGGCTCACCTCCTTCCCGGTCCCGGCTACCCACAGGCCGCAGTGCCCCGCTTGCTATTTTCCGCCGCCAACGTTCTCCCTCCTCCCCGCCCCCACCTCCGCTTCCTCCTACGCGCCACCCACACGCCTCGCGTCCGCCTCCCCGCCTACACCTCCCCATTCTCCAGCGTCCCGCGCCCCGAGAAGCGCTGCAGGCCTCACCTTCCCGTCCTGCTGCCCCAGGAACCGCGGTTCAGGAAGGAAGGAAGGAGGAAAGGCAAGTGCCTGCCGGTGCCGGGGCTCAGCAGCGCGCGATGGCGTACAGGGCGGAGGACGACTACGACTACCTCTTCAAGGTCGTTCTTATCGGCGACTCCGGCGTCGGCAAATCCAACCTGCTCTCCAGGTTCACACGCAACGAGTTCAGCCTCGAGTCCAAGTCCACCATCGGGGTCGAGTTTGCCACCAGGAGCATCAGGGTCGACGACAAGGTCGTCAAGGCCCAGATCTGGGACACCGCCGGCCAGGAGAGGTACTCGACCGTCCTCTCCCCCCTTCTTTTTCTCGATTTATTTACTTTCTTTGTCTGCTATTCTAGGCATCATCGTGTTGAATCGGAATTAATTTGTATTCATTCATCTATACAATGCAATGCAACATTGTTTTATTTCGGACCGCGCCGGACACGCAACGAGGAAAATGCTCACCTTGCTTGTGCAAATTACAATCGGCCACACCTTGTTGTCCTGCTATATGTAGTCCTGGATTTACATTGATCTTGGATGTTAGCAGTATTCATGAGGCATTCTCTGGTTCTGTGAAGAGAAGAAAATGTTCGCTTCAGATTAAAGCCAGCTGTTCGGACGGCTACAACTCTAATCCATAGAGACAAAACACGGTAGAAGTAGTAGAAGGCGGTACGGATTAAAGTCAATGCCCTTATACCTTTCCAATCTAAGAATTCCTACCATCGTTGTCATCATGATTCATGGCTTAGTGACGTCCTGCCATTGTCATACCTGGTAAAGTGGTAATGCTGGGGGATTATACATTTTGTACTACCCTCCTCCTGGGCTCCTGGTTGCATTGAATAATGTTCTGTTGCAACCATCGTAGGTGATGGCAATAGGTAATTAGGCAGGCACCTCTTGTTTAATATAAGTTAACCTAATATGGTGGCACTTGACCAGCTCACCTGCAAAGTGGAAATTCTGCAGTAGTTGTGTAACACTGAAGATATTCTAGGATTGTTTCCTATTGTTTCTGTAGTTCCAGCTTCATTTTTCTTGTGATGCTTCGAGCCAAATCGTTGCACCTGATGTGGAATGTAGACTAACATTTGTTTGGTTTTCATTTAAATATAATGCTGATTTTCTTGCCATTTTATGTTCTCTGTAGCCAGCTCCAATATGACCTGTTTTGTTTGGTCTGCTCAGCTGTATTATTTATTGCCTAATTTCGCTACCGAAATTTCTTTGGATGGAGCTTAATTTTGCCATATATCATCCATCCTCTCTTTTGCAGGTATCGGGCAATTACAAGTGCGTACTATAGAGGGGCTGTTGGTGCACTTGTCGTGTATGATGTGACACGTCATGTGACCTTTGAGAATGTGGAGAGGTGGTTAAAGGAGCTCCGGGATCACACTGATGCAAACATTGTCATAATGCTTGTTGGCAACAAAGCTGATCTGCGACACCTTAGAGCTGTATCCGTGGAGGATGCCAAGGGCTTCGCTGAGAGGGAAATGACCTTCTTCATGGAAACATCCGCGCTGGAGTCCATGAATGTTGAGAGCGCTTTCACCGAGGTCCTAACTCAGATCTATCGTGTCGTCAGCAAGAAGGCCCTTGACATTGGCGATGACCCTGCTGCTCCACCAAGAGGGCAAACCATCAATGTTGGTGGCAAGGATGATGTCTCTGCTGTGAAGAAGGCAGGGTGCTGTTCATCCTAAATCACTTGTGACCATGAAAAGGATTAAAGGAACTATATACTCACCCCGGTCATATGATTGGTAACTGAAAATATGACTCTTGTGCTGCCTAACCTGGTGGCTATTAGATTATGTTGGTACTCCAGAGACATGATTTAGAGGTTAAGAATTTGATTCCAAGTTGGGACAAAAAACTTACTTTTCACGGTGTCATTGATATTCATGGCTTCGTTGTATGGTTCATATGCGCTACTGTTCCACACTAGTTGACATTAGAATCCTCCCAATCCCTCACTGCGTAACATACCCTGCTAAAAGTGTTGTAATTGGAGCTACTGATGTTTTCTTACTGGGAGCAAAGAGTCTAACCTTTTCTTTTTTTATGTCACAATGGGTTATGTTCCACTCGGTAAATGCCCATCTCTCATTGGTAGGCAGCAAGTGTTAGAGGGTTATATCATGTAATTCTCTCAGATGTACAAAATTTGGATTGAAGGTTTATGAGGCTATTTACTGTCATGTTCAGACATATACACATGTTTATATTTGCTGTTCATGATGGTTAAGCTAATCTTGGTGTTGTGTAACTTCTCGGCAAATCATTTTCACAAGAGCAAGCAGTATTTGTACTGATTTGTATATGCACACCATTCTTATTGCTAACCGTGTAACATTTTGGCTAACCCAACCTCGCTAAATTGAAAGATATTGTGACTGTTTCTTTGGCCATCAAGTTCTTGTCGTGCCCGTGGCCTCGGCGATCGCCGGCGACGTGAGTGAGACAGTGGAGAGAGAGAACACGCGGGTACGACGAATTTGCAGAGGAAGTTGCTCTCCGAAGTTGTATTACGATTCTGTTTCTGGTATGCCTTACTCTGAGTTCACCTACTACTTCCTTATACAATCCGGTGTGCTCTCTCTTACAAGCTGGGCCCACAACTGCCCCCGTATTACTTTATACTAGAACGTAGAAATGCTGAAATACACGTATACTCTTACTGTTGCTGATTGGCACGCATGTACCGGCCCCGGGCACAACATCATCGAACCCTTCGGATGTTGCTTGACCACAAGCAACTGCTCCTAGAAACTTGGACTGTAACACATACCAATCTTCCCAAGTAGCGGCGGTAACAGGAAGCTTATGCCACTGCACCAGGATTTTCTCACGGACAAGATCATGTGCACTCAGATCAACCAAAGCTTGGAAGTCAGTAAAAACATGTGCATAATTTGAAGTGAAGGGTTTGTGTTGAGAGACATGTGAAATACTGAATGTATCAGACTTTCGTCCGGTAGTTTGAGCTTTGTAGGATGCGCTGCCAACTCGTGCCAACACCTCAAATGGGCCAAAATATTTGTATGCCAACTTGGGGAAAGGTTGACTGATGACAGATTGTTGGGTTTAAGGTTGAAGCTTGAGGATGACATGTTCACCCACTTGGAACTACCTGTCTGTACGGTGACTGTCGACATACATTTTCATACGGTTTTGTGCCTTGGCTAGGTTGTCTTTGAGGAGCTGCAGGTGAGTCATGAGTGTCCCTCTCTTGGAGCAAAATTGCTGCTTTAGAAGAAGTTGGGACAGTAGGAATAAGCAAGCCTGGGCAGGGCCGAGCCAGAGAAATTTGAGGCCTTGTGCCAAATCTAAAGCAGTGTAATATATGTTTTTATTAAAAACCAGTAATAACAATCTGCAAGTTACAACAATATATATTGCAATAGAATATCTAAAGAAACATTTCTATTTTATTTGAATAGCATCGCTCTTTTGGTGGGTTTTAAAGAAAATTTGTACAATATGCTTATATTCGATCTTCTCCAAAGCTTCACTCTCGAATGCTATTGTGGTTAAATAATACGTCTTTTTTTATCATAGTAGAACACATATATGAATTTAGTAGCTTTAATTTAGAGAACTTCATTCACGTGGATAGATATGTTAAGATTCTATGCAGATTTTTTCTTTAGTGGAGCGCTCGGTAGTTTCGTTTCAGCGCAGCGGTATGGTAGGGAGAAAAATATGTGCTATATATTAACATGTGTAGAAAACCATAAAACTAGAATATATACATCTACTAAATTTTGAGGCTCTCAACTTTTGGAGGCCCTGTGCGAGCGCACGGCTCGCACATGCCTTGGCCCGGCCCTGAGCCTGGGTCAGCATCATATCCATAGAGGGCCTTGAACAGGGAACAACCCAGGGCAGTGTGAAAGGTAGTATTGTACCATATTATATTTCAGCCAAGGATAGCCACTTCTTCTAGGATTTAGGTGAGTCATGGACTGTGCAGCGCAAAAACATCTCAAGGCATTGATTCACCCTCTCTGACTGGGCATTAGTTTGAGGGTGATAGGCGGTGCTGTGAAAAAGTCCAGTGCCTAAGAGAGAAAACAATTCCTTTCTAGAAAAAGCTAGTGAAGATCTTATCACGGTCTGAGACAATGGTTTTAGGAAAACCATGTAGCTTAATCACATGATCCAAGAATGCTCTAGGAACTACCTCGGCTATATATGGGCGTTTCAAGGGGATGAAGTGAGCGTATTTGGTGAACTAGTCCACAATTACTCTCTCCGTTTCTTTTTAGTTGTCGCTGGATAGTTCAATTTTGCACTATCCAGCGACAACTAAAACGAAACGGAGGGAGTACTAGAATAGAGTTACAACCATCCAAGATTGGGAGACCCTCAATGAAATACATTGTCAGGTCCTGCCATATGCCCCCTCAAGCACTGGCAATGGTTGAAGCAACTCTGATGGGGAAATATGCTCATGGTTGGCTTGCTGGCACACAACACACTGCTTCACAAAATGCACCACATCTTGCTTTAGACCTTTCCAATGGAACAATCTCTTAAGGCGTTGGTAAGTGGCCACCAATAGCTGTAGAATGCATAACATGGATCAACTTGGTTTGAAGAACAGAATTTTGTGCAATCCAAAGTTTGTT
Organism: Zea mays; assembly: GCF_902167145.1. Lineage (NCBI taxonomy): Eukaryota > Viridiplantae > Streptophyta > Magnoliopsida > Poales > Poaceae > Zea > Zea mays. Next base: position 180,294,269 of record NC_050097.1, on the reverse strand, counting down.
GTGGTGTCCAATCAGTCCTTAGGACAGGGCAAACCCATCTGAACAGTAGTTAAATAAATGTAGTGTTTGCTCTTCTTGGGGTTAATGTACTAAAAAAACAATCTGCATCATATACATGTGATCTTGAGAAGTCAATTCCAGGTAGGAGCTATCTAGGTCTGAAACATTTTCCCGCTTGTAACTGTGGTAGCCTTTTCCTCCGAATGAGTAAGAGCAGTTTGCTATCAATTTACAAAAAAAAATTCTGCACATTCGATGCCTTTTTCCCCCCCTTGAATGAATGAAAAAAATGGTGACTCTTTGCCCCCTCCCTGTGTTGCTATCCCCGTTTATTAAATATCATTAAATTCATCGTTAAAAATATATTTTCATAACATACTAATTGGTGCCATAAATGTTAATGCAATTTTCTATAAAATTGTTATATTCAAGATAATTTGACTTAGTAGAATCAGCTCAATTTGGAACGTAGACAGTATCTCTTTGAGAATCAGGCGATGTTAGGAATAAATTTCAGCCAGGAGAACAGTATTCTGGTTTCTGAACATTACGAATCGGAATGCATAATCCACATGGAGCCCATTAAATCCTCTTCCGGGCTTGTTCGGTTATTTCCCTACTGTGGAAAGCCCCCCCCCCCCCCCCCCCCCAAATGGTCGAAACTGGAGAATCTCATTCCGTCCTGTTGGATCCACTGATCTCGTCTTCACACAGGCTCATCTTGGACTCCTCAGTCCCCTTAGCAGCCAATGGATTGCATTGCATGCCAACCACGACGAAAACAATCGAAACGATAAAAACAAATAACAAAAGATAGGTACCATGTGGCCTGAACAGTGATCAATGTTAATAATGAAATTTTGTGGAAACTGCACCATGTGCCAATAGCGTAAAATAAAATTTGATGCCTGAACTGAATTTTGGACGCAGGAGTGGACGAGACGGTGACATGGACAGAGTTTTGGGCTTTCAAGGATCTTTGATGGCCTTAAAAGGAAAAAAAATTTGGACCTGAAGATTAGATATGCATTTATAATTAATGTGATACTAATTAAACATGTTGTCTGGGTGGTGTAGTTGGTTATCACGTTAGTCTCACACACTAAAGGTCCCCAGTTCGAACCTGGGCTCAGACAATTTTTTTGGTTTTTTTTTCATTTTATTATTTGTCAGATGAGTTCAGTTCGTTAGGTCAGATAGCCTGTTCCGCACAAGCATCTAAGTAGCACGTATCGGAGAGAAGACACTAAAAAATAAAAAGTAAATTGATGCTGATGGCATGCGTTCTCGACAGACAGACGAATGCCCGATCCATTCCCAGCACATCCACCTCGCCGTCGCCGCGCTGCTCGACTGTGAACCTTCCGGACACGGCAATGCGTGTCCACCGTCGACCCCTGCCGCTGGCAATGCGTGTCCACCGTCGACCCCTGCCGCTGCTGGTACCAAATGGCAAACAGCTGGATGTCTACCACCTGCAAGAGCATGCACCGTGCGGCCGGTAGGCTCCCTTCCTTTCTTGTCACGGCAGCGAAAGAAGCACTTCGATACAGTGAAAATAGTTATACATAAATTCTTATATCAATAACCAGGCTTCTACAGTATACAGATGTACATAAATAAATCAGTTTTTTAAATGGTGCTCTTAGTTTTACTGGTATCCTTATTTTTATCTTTAGTCGTGTTTTTTTCCTCAATTTTGCTCTTTCAGTACTATGGAGCATGCCGACCCACCTTCCCGACCGCGCGTGCTCGGCCCAACTTAACCAGTCGTGCACCCCGACGCCGATAAGTAGGGCCGTGCTACCAGCCACACGACAACGTGCTCTCTCACTGGATCGCGGGCATGCGCAGTAAGTCTCCTTCGCCCACGTTGACTCTCGCGCGATAAACACTGTAACTGTCGGGGACCATAATTAGGGGTACCCTCAAGACGCCTAATTCTCAGCTGGTAACCCCCATCAGCATAAAGCTGCAAAGGCCTGATGGGTACGATTAAGTCAGAGATCAGTCCACACGAGTTACTCGATCACGCTTCACCCGAGCCTAGCCTCGGCCAAAGGCAGCCGACCTCGAGAGACTTCCGTCTCGCCCGAGGCCCCCCTTTTAACGGCGGACACACCTCCGGCTCGCCCGAGGCCTTGGCTTCGCTTAGAAGCAACCCTGACTAAATCGCCGCGCCGACTGACCAGATTGCAGGAGCATTTAACGCAAAGGTGGCCTGACACCTTTATCCTGACACGCGCCCCCCGGCAGAGCCGAAGTGACCGCCGTCACTCCACCGCTCCACTGACCAGTCTGGCAGAAGGACAGCGCCGCCTGCGCCCCTCCGACTGCAGTGCCACTCGACAGAGTGAGTCTGACAGGCAGTCAGGCCTTGCCAAAGGCGCCATAGGAAGCTCCGCTCCGCCCGACCCCAGGGCTCGGACTCGGGCTAAGACCCGGAAGACGGCGAACTCCGCTCCGCCCGACCCCAGGGCTCGGACTCGGGCTAAGACCCGGAAGACGGCGAACTCCGCTCCGCCCGACCCCAGGGCTCGGACTCGGGCTAAGACCCGGAAGACGGCGAACTCCGCTCCGCCCGACCCCAGGGCTCGGACTCGGGCTAAGACCCGGAAGACGGCGAACTCCGCTCCGCCCGACCCCAGGGCTCGGACTCGGGCTCAGCCCCAGAAGACGACGAAACTACGCCTCGCCCGACCCCAAGGCTCGGGCTCCGCCCTGGCCTCGGCCAAACGATCTCCGCCTCGCCCGACCCGGGGGCTCGGGCTCGGCCTCGGCCACGGAAGACAGGCTCAACCTCGGCTTCGGAGGAGCCCCCACGTCGCCCGACCTAGGACACGGGCCCGCTACGCCAACAGGAAGCGCCATCACCGTCCTACTCCGAGCCGACTCGGGTCACGAAAAACAAGACCGGCGTCCCATCTGGACAGCTCCGCCAGACGGGCAATGATGGCGCCCCACAAGCTCTATGACGACGGCGGCTCTCAGCTCTCTTACGGAGGCAAGGCGACGTCAGCAAGGACTCGACCGCTCCTACAGCTGTCCCTCCGCCAGGCTCCGTTGCTCCTCCGACAACCACGACATCACGCCAGCAAGGTGCCAAGACCTCTCCGGCTGCCACATTGGCATGTACCCAGGGCGCTAGCTCTCTCTCCGCTAGACGCGTAGCACTCTACTACACCCCCCATTGTACACCTGGATCCTCTCCTTACAACTATAAAAGGAAGGACCAGGGCCTTCTTAGAGAAGGTTGGCCGCGCGGGGACGAGGACGAGACAGGCGCTCTCTTGGGGCCGCTCGCTTCCCTCACCCGCGTGGACGCTTGTAACCCCCCTACTGCAAGCGCACCCGACCTGGGCGCGGGACGAACACGAAGGCCGCGGGATCTCCACCTCTCTCACGCCCGTCTCCGACCACCTCGCCTCTCCCCCCTTCGCACTCGCCCACGCGCTCGACCCATCTGGGCTGGGGCACGCAGCACACTCACTCGTCGGCTTGGGGACCCCCCGGTCTCGAAACGCCGACAGTTGGCGCGCCAGGTAGGGGCCTGCTGCGTGCTGACGAACAGCTTCCCGTCAAGCTCCAGATGGGCAGTCTCCAGCAACCTCTCCGGCCCGGGACGGTGCTCCGTTTCGGGAGTCTTGAGTTCATGTCCTTCGACGGCAGCTACGACATGATACTCCTTCCACCGCCGCGCGACAACGACAATGGCGGCCGACGACCCGCCCGCCGGCGGCGGAACCGACGACATCTTCCCCGCGCGGTGGAAGAACAACATTCGAGCTCGCTCCGTCCTCTCCCCCGCCAACGGAGGAGGAGGCGGGGCAACCAAGGCCAGGCGGGAGGCCGCGCTTCGTCAGCCGTCGAGCGAATCGGCGCCCCCGACACCCCGACGGAAGGCGCGCTGGGCGTCGACCTCGCGTTCGAGACGAAGACAAGCGCCGTCCCCCCGCGACACACCGATCCCGAGCAAGAAGACGACGCCAGCGCGCTCGCGGAAAGCCTGCAGGACGTCGCCCTCGTACCTAGGACGACGATGCAACCAGTCCCCGATGTGACTACGTCGCTCCTCGTCGACCCAAAGGTACTGACTAACTCCCATCTTACGTCATTTCGACTCGGCCTCAACCCGCCAAGCGGCCTCGTCTTGGCGGGCGCTCTCATTGAGGCGAGTGCAACCCCACTAGGGTTTCGTATGCGGTCGCCTTGGGACCGGGTGACGGACGTCTCGACCTACGGGCCCTCTGGGTCCGAGGAAGATGACGATCCCAGCATCTGTTGGGATTTCTCTGGACTTGGCAACCCCAGTGCCATGCGGGACTTCATGACCGCATGTGACTACTGCCTCTCCGACTGTACCGATGGAAGCCGCAGCCTCGACGATGAGGATTGCGGCCCAAGCCGCGAATGTTTCCACGTTGAGCTGGGGGATCCCTCCGAAGGCAACCATCTTGGCATGCCGGAGGACGGCGATTTTCCTAGGCCCGTGCCTCGCGCCGACATCCCGCGGGAGCTAGCTGTGGTCCCCGTTCCGGCGGGGGGTCACGACCCACAGCTCGAGCAAGTCCGCGGGGCGCAGGCCAGGCTCAACGAGGAAACAGGAGCGCTTGAGACGATCCGCCGGGACGTCGGGCAGGTATGGGCGGGCCAACCCCCGGCCGGAGAAATACATCACCTGCCCCAAGGTCTCCAGCACCGCGTCGCCAACGATGTCAGGGTCAGGCCGCCGCCCGCATCCAGCGGGGTTGGTCAGAACCTGGCAGCCGCAGCGATACTCCTCCGCACGATGCCCGAGCCATCAACCACCGAGGGTCGGCGAATCCAGGGAGAGCTCAAGAATCTCCTGGAAGGCGCTGCGGCCAGACGGGCCGAGAGCACTGCCTCCCGAAGGCAGGGATACCCCTCGGAACCTCATGCCGCGACTTCCCGATTCATGCGGGAAGCCTCAGCCTACACCGGGCGCACGCGCAACACTGCGCCTGCGGCCCCGGGCCACCCCGGCAACGAGCACCATCGACGCGACCGTCGGGCCCACCTCGACGAAAGGGTGCGCCGAGGCTACCACCCCAGGCGTGGGGGACGCTACGACAGCGGGGAGGATTGAAGTCCCTCGCCCGAACCACCCGGATCGCAGACCTTCAGTCGGGCCATCCGACGGGCGCCGTTCCCGACCCGGTTCCGACCCCCGACTACTATCACGAAGTACTCGGGGGAAACGAGACCAGAACTGTGGCTCGCGGACTACCGCCTGGCCTGCCAACTGGGTGGAACGGACGACGACAACCTCATCATCCGTAACTTCCCCCTGTTCCTCTCCGACACTGCTCGCGCCTGGTTGGAGCACCTGCCTCCGGGGCAGATCTCCAACTGGGACGACTTGGTCCAAGCCTTCGCCGGCAATTTCCAGGGCACATACGTGCGCCCCGGGAATTCCTGGGACCTTCGAAGCTGCCGGCAACAGCCGGGAGAGTCGCTCCGGGACTACATCCGGCGATTCTCGAAGCAGCGTACCGAGCTGCCCAACATCACCGATTCAGATGTCATCAGCGCGTTCCTTGCCGGCACCACCTGCCGTGACCTGGTGAGCAAGCTAGGTCGCAAGACCCCCACCAGGGCGAGCGAGCTGATGGACATCGCCACCAAGTTCGCCTCTGGCCAGGAGGCGGTTGAGGCTATCTTCCGAAAGGACAAGCAGCCCCAGGGTCGCCCATCGGAAGAGGCTCCCGAGGCGTCTACTCCACGCGGCGCCAAGAAGAAAGGCAAGAAGAAGTCGCAATCGAAACGCGACGCTGCTGACGCGGACCTTGTCGCCGCCGCCGAGTACAAGAACCCTCGGGGCCCCCCCCGGAGGTGCTAACCTCTTCGACAAGATGCTCAAGGAGCCGTGCCCTTACCATCAGGGGCCCGTCAAGCACACCCTCGAGGAGTGCGTCATGCTTCGGCGTCACTTCCACAGGGCCGGGCCACCCGCCGAGGGTGGCAGGGCCCGCGACGACGACAAGAACGAAGATCACCAAGCAGGGGAATTCCCCGAGGTCCGTGACTGCTTCATGATCTACGGAGGGCATGCGGCGAATGCCTCGGCTCGGCACCGCAAGCAAGAGCGCCGGGAGGTCTGCTCGGTGAAGGTGGCGGCGCCAGTCTACCTAGACTGGTCCGACAAGCCCATCACTTTCGACCAGGCCGACCACCCCGACCGCGTGCCGAGCCTAGGGAAATACCCGCTCGTCGTCGACCCTGTCATCGGCAACGTCAGGCTCACCAAGGTCCTGATGGATGGGGGCAGCTGCCTCAGCATCATCTACGCCGAGACCCTCAAGCTCCTGCGCGTCGATCTGTCCTCCGTCCGGGCAGGCGCTGCGCCCTTCCACGGGATCGTACTTGGGAAGCGCGTCCAGCCCCTCGGACGACTCGACCTCCCCGTCTGCTTCGGAACGCCCTCCAACTTCCGAAGGGAGACCCTGACGTTCGAGGTGGTCGGGTTCCGAGGAACCTACCACGCTGTACTGGGGAGGCCATGCTACGCGAAGTTCATGGTCGTCCCCAACTACACCTACTTGAAGCTCAAGATGCCGGGCCCCAACGGGGTCATCACCGTCGGCCCCACATACAAACACGCGTTCGAATGCGACGTGGAGTGCGTGGAGTACGCCGAGGCCCTCGCCGAGTCCGAGGCCCTCATCGCCGACCTAGAGAATCTCTCCAAGGAGGTGCCAGACGTGAAGCGTCACGCCGGCAACTTCGAGCCAGTGGAGACGGTTAAGGCCGTCCCTCTCGACCCCAGCGGCGACGCCTCCAAGCAGATCCGGATCGGTTCCGGGCTCGACCCCAAATAGGAAGCAGTGCTCGTCGACTTCCTCCGCGCAAACGCCGACGTCTTTGCGTGGAGTCCCTCGGACATGCCCGGCATACCGAGGGATGTCGCCGAGCACTCGCTGGATATTCGGGCCGGAGCCCGACCCGTCAGGCAGCCTCTGCGCCGATTCGACGAGGAGAAGCGCAGAGTGATTGGCGAAGAGATCCACAAGCTAATGGCAGCAGGGTTCATCAAAGAGGTATTCCATCCCGAATGGCTTGCCAACCCTGTGCTTGTGAGGAAGAAAGGGGGGAAATGGTGGATGTGTGTTGACTACACTGGTCTCAACAAAGCATGTCCGAAGGTTCCCTACCCTCTGCCTCGCATCGATCAAATCGTGGATTCCACTGCTGGGTGCGAAACCCTGTCCTTCCTCGATGCCTTCTCAGGGTATCACCAAATCCGGATGAAAGAGTCCGACCAGCTCGCGACTTCTTTCATCACGCCGTTCGGCATGTACTGCTATGTCACCATGCCGTTCGGTTTGAGGAATGCGGGCGCGACATACCAGCGGTGCATGAACCATGTGTTCGGTGAACACATCGGTCGCACAGTCGAGGCCTACGTCGATGACATCGTAGTCAAGACAAGGAAGGCTTCCGACCTCCTCTCCGACCTTGAAGTGACATTCCGATGTCTCAAGGCGAAAGGAGTCAAGCTCAATCCTGAGAAGTGTGTCTTCGGGGTACCCCGGGGCATGCTCCTGGGGTTCATCGTCTCCGAGCGAGGCATCGAAGCCAACCCGGAGAAGATCGCAGCCATCACCAGCATGGGACCCATCAAGGACTTAAAGGACGTACAGAGGGTCATGGGATGCCTCGCGGTCCTGAGCCGCTTCATCTCACGCCTCGGCGAAAGAGGTCTGCCTCTGTACCGCCTCTTAAGGAAGACCGAGTGTTTCGCTTGGACCCCTGAGGCCGAGGAAGCCCTCGAGAACCTGAAGGCACTCCTTACAAGGGCGCCTGTCTTGGTGCCCCTAGCTGATGGAGAAGCCCTCTTGGTCTACGTCGCCGCCACCACTCAGGTGGTTAGCGCCGCGATTGTGGTCGAGAGGCAAGAGGAAGGGCATGCACTGCCCGTTCAGAGGCCAGTCTACTTCGTCAGCGAAGTACTGTCCGAGACCAAGATCCGCTACCCACAAGTTCAGAAGCTGCTGTATGCTGTGATCCTGACGAGGCGGAAGTTACGACACTACTTCGAGTCTCATCCGGTAACTGTGGTGTCATCATTCCCCCTCGGGGAGACCATCCAGTGCCGAGAAGCCTCGGGCAGGATCGCAAAGTGGGCGGTGGAAATCATGGGCGAAACAATCTCGTTCGCCCCTCGGAAGGCCATCAAGTCCCAGGTGTTGGCGCACTTCGTGGCCGAATGGGTCGACACCCAGCTGCCGACGGCTCCGATCCAACCGGAGCTCTGGACCATGTTTTTCGACGGGTCGCTGATGAAGACGGGGGCCGGCGCGGGCCTGCTCTTCATCTCACCCCTCGGAAAGCACCTGCGCTACGTGCTGCGCCTCCATTTCCCGGCGTCCAACAATGTGGCCGAGTACGAAGCTCTGGTCAACGGGTTGCGAATCGCCATCGAGCTAGGGGTCAGATGCCTCGACGCCCGCGGTGATTCGCAGCTCGTTATCGACCAAGTCATGAAGAACTCCCACTGCCGCGACCGGAAGATGGAGGCCTACTGCGACGAGGTTCAGCGCCTGGAAGACAAGTTCTTTGGGCTCGAGCTCAACCACATCGCTCGGCGCTACAACGAGACTGCAGACGAGCTGGCTAAAATAGCCTCGGGGCGAACGACGGTCCCACCGGACGTCTTCTCCCGGGATCTGCATCAACCCTCCGTCAGGATCAACGACACACCCGAGCCCGAGGCGCCCTCGGCTCGGCCCGAGGTGCCCTCGGCTCGGCCCGAGGCACCCTCGGCTCAGCCCGAGGTACCCTCGGCCCCCGAAGCCGAGGCACTGGACGTCGAGGAGGAGCTGAGCGGGGCCATGCCTGATCGAAATTGGCAGGCCCCGTACCTGCGATATCTCCGCCGAGGAGAACTACCCCTCGACCAAGCCGAGGCTCGACGGGTAGCGCGACGCGCCAAGTCATTCGTCTTGCTGGGCGATGAGGAGGAGCTCTACCACCGGAGCCCCTCGGGCGTCCTCCAGCGATGCATCTCCATCGCCGAAGGTCAGGAACTCCTGCAGGAAATACACTCGGGGGCTTGCGGCCATCACGCAGCACCCCGAGCCCTTGTCGGGAATGCTTTCCGGCAAGGCTTCTACTGGCCAACAGCGGTGGCTGACGCCACTAGAATTGTCCGCACCTGCGAAGGGTGCCAATTCTATGCGAAGCAGACCCACCTGCCCGCTCAGGCTCTGCAGACGATACCCATCACCTGGCCCTTTGCTGTATGGGGTCTGGACCTCGTAGGTCCCTTGCAGAAGGCGCCCGGGGGCTACACGCACCTGCTGGTCGCCATCGACAAATTCTCCAAGTGGATCGAGGTCCGACCCCTGAACAGCATCAAGTCCGAGCAGGCGGTGGCATTCTTCACCAACATCGTCCATCGCTTCGGGGTCCCAAACTCCATCATCACCGACAACGGTACACAGTTCACAGGCAAAAAGTTCTTGGATTTCTGCGAGAATCACCACATCCGAGTGGACTGGGCCGCCGTGGCTCATCCCATGTCGAATGGGCAAGTAGAGCGTGCCAACGGCATGATTCTACAAGGGCTCAAGCCTCGGATCTACAACGGCCTCAACAAGTTCGGCAAGCGATGGATGAAGGAACTCCCCTCGGTGGTCTGGAGCCTAAGGACGACGCCGAGTCGTGCCACGGGTTTCACACCGTTCTTCCTGGTCTACGGGCCCGAGGCCATCTTGCCCAACTGACCTGGAGCACGGCTCCCCGAGGACGAGGGCCTACACCGATCAAAGCAACCAAGCTAGCCGAGAAGAATCGCTGGACCAGCTGGAGGAGGCTCGGGACAAGGCCTTACTACACTCGGCGCGGTACCAGCAGTCCCTGCGACGCTACCACGCCCGAGGGGTCCGGTCCCGAGACCTCCAGGTGGGCGATCTGGTGCTTCGGCTGCGGCAAGACGCCCGGGGAAGGCACAAACTCACGCCCCCCTGGGAGGGGCCATTCGTCATCGCCAAAGTTCTGAAGCCCGGAACATACAAGCTGGCCAACAATCAAGGCGACATCTACGGCAACGCTTGGAACATCAAACAGCTACGTCGCTTCTACCCTTAAGATGTTTTCAAGTCATTCATATACCTCGCACCCACGCAAAGTTTAGTCATCAAGGAAGGGTCAGCCTCGCCTCGGCAAAGCCCGACCCTCCCTCGGGGGCTAAAAAGGGGGAGACCCCCTCTGCGTCGAATTTCTCCTCGAAAAAAGATCTCTTTTTAGCAGAATTTCTTTCGTGCTTTTTGACTACTTCGAAAAGCGGATCCTGGAAACGACAGAGTACACGTAAGCAGCCAAGGCTGACCGAGCCGAGGGACTCCTACGCCTCCGGGATACGGATACCTCACTCATCACCTTCTGCGATAAGTAACTCGCATTCGGATAAAGCGACTCCGTGGACCGAACAAGTCTTCACATTCGGAAGATCTTCTGCCAAAGCGGTCCTTTAAGCTTTCTCGACCAAGTCGGGGACAGGGCCTCATGGGCGGGTGAAAGTACGCGTAAGCGGCAGGGCCGACCGAGCCGAGGGATTCCTACGCCTCTGGGATACGGATACCTCACTCATCACCTTCCGCGAGAAGCAACTCTCGCCCACACAAACATCCCTGTTACCGACGGAAAGTCCAGATGCTCGAAATAAGAGGAAAGAAGACGCGGCTTTACAACGGTGCGAGGGTGTGTTTTCTGGCCTCGGCGGCCGCAGAAGGCACACGCTACAAGACGATCTGATCCTGCAGGCTCGGGTCTTCACGCTGAAGGGGGCCGCAGCACCCTCGGCATCGACGACATCTTCAGCAAGGCCCGACCCAGCCTCGGACGGCGACGCGGTCCGGGGACTTCTCCCGGAATCCGGCCTGAGCAGGCGGCTCGGCCGGTTACCCCTGCGGCCTCGGCCAAGCATCTTCCAAGGGCGCCGGCCCGACCAGAGGCCTCGGCTGATCGACTCCGGCATCGGCCCCGCTGACGGACAACCCGGCTAGGCTCCGGCCAACCAGGTTCCCCTTTTCGAGCCTACTCCGCCTCCGCTCGTGCTGATATCGCTACCCCCGGCCTCGGCTCATCGAAGAGCGGCCGGGGGGTCACTTTAACTAAACTAGAGGAGCCTCGGACAACAAGGCCGATCGAGCCGAGGGATTCCTACGCCTCCGGGATACGGATACCTCACTCGTCACCTTGACCCAGGGCGACTCATGCTTGGTGAAGCGGTTCAGATAATCAACAGGCGAGACTTAGCGCTCGAAAATGAGGAGAAAACACGGCTCCGTGCCAAAATTACATACATGTTCAGGCCTCGACAGCCACAATGAACAAACACTCTGGCATTCGAAATGCCATTACAAACGGAACTCCGGTTCCCCCTCCGCAGGTACGAACAACCCCACTCCGAGGGGGAAGGCCTGCGGAGCAATAGAAGACTGACGAGCGGCTCGCCGCCGCCCGTTCTAATTACAACAACCACGCCCGCGCCGGGCGGCTAAGCGGCTTCGGCAGCAGCTTCGAGGCAGATGTTGCGACAGGGGGGCTCTCGCCCGCCGAGGACGAGAACCAGCCATTCAGGCTGGGAGACGGAGACCCAGGGCTACCGGCGCCCTAGCCGAGTAACGGCGGCCTACCTATCCCGGCATGGCTGGAGGAAGTCCCCGTGGGACTGGAGGATGCCATTTTCCCCCAGGCGCCGGGGGAAGAAAAGGGCAACCGACCCATGCGGGGACAGCCCCTCGACTCGCCTCATCCTCCATCTTGGCCTGGATGACGAAAATCCTTGAGGCCAAGGGAGGTGCAGAGGCCGCAGCCCGGCTCGCTTTCCCCCACCATCAAGCTGGGGGTCACCATCCTGGGTGACCGCCGGTGAAGGGGTGCGACCGGGCTGCATGATGAAAATCCTTGAAGCCGAACGATGGCTGAAAGGTACCAACTCCCACGGAGTTGCGTCCCTCCAGCGAGGAGGCGGAAAGACGGCGGATACCCCCCATCCGGGGGCTTGGAAGACGGAAAGACACGACGCATAAGGGAGGAAGAAGACATGGTTGCCTTCCGAAAGGGGTCGCCCTCCTTTTAAAGGCGACTCTCCCTACGTGCGCCCCCAAAACGCCACGGGCCGAGTCTTCTCCAACACGCTCCAAGGCCCTCCCCTGCGGCGTGGGGGCTGGGTCCCGCATGTCATGCAAACCGGCTCAGAAGCAGAAGAAGCCAAACCGCCGCGCGCGGTGCGCATAACCGCCCAGCGGTTACAAGCGATTCCCCACTTTCGCCCAGACCAACGGGCGGAAGGGGTGGGCAGCCATGCAGGCGGCATGCAACCGCGCCAGGTGGACGCGCTTCTCCGACTTCTAACACGCCAGCTTGGAGGCCTAGGCCCACGCGTCGCGCAACCAGCGCGCCAGTTGCTGCATGCAAGCAACCGCACCGCCACTTGTGCCACCGTCGCACCTCTTCGGTTGCGGAGCCTATGCCGCGACTCGAGGCGACCCAGCGGCGCCAGCCTGGCGCGACGGTCAAAGCGACCGGAAGAGGACCGGCAGTAAAGGCGGTGGCAGGCGGGCGGGCGCAACAGTCACGTCGTCAGCCGGGCTCACGTCCCATCATGGAACAGCGAGAGAGCCTCCTCCCACGACGTGAAGACGGCGCGCCCGTGATCCGTTCCTCGAACGACTCGCGCACGCGCAATGGCCGCCTCGCCAACCACTCGCCCCGTCGCATTAACTCCGCGGCGGGACAGGCGGCGCCTCTGGCAGGAGAAGCGGACGACGCTTCGCCTTCGCCGTAACAACCGCGCCAAAAAAAAGGTACGCCACGACGTTCGATTTCGTATCCTTTTCCTTTTTTTCTCTTTCTCTATCTCTTGCAACAGGGACCAGGAAAGGGGGATACCCCGAAAAGGATCCTTCCCTGTGAAGGAACCGGGCTCCGAGCCTCCCCTACTGATCAGAGGTTCGAAGGCTGGCCCTCCGAAGGGTTCAACAGTCGCCTCAGATCGTGTGGGCCCGACACCCACTACTGGTCAGGGGTTCGAAGGCCAGCCCCCCGAAGGGCTCCATGGCCGCCTCAGGCTACTCGGGCTCCGCGCCCATTACTGATCAGGGGTTCGAAGGCTGGCCCCCGAAGGGTTCACAGTCGCCTCAGACACCGAGCGAGGGATGACCAGGGGTACGTTTGATACATAACCGAGGCTCGGGCTGCGCTCCCGAGGTACCCTAGGACATTTCCGAGACCAGCGGGAGCGATCTTGTAACGGAATCCCATCAGAGGGAGGCATCGAGCCCTCGGACCCCGTCGCCAGGGGACCGGGTCCGGCAGATCACCCGCAGGTACTTTTGGGCGTGCCTCTGGGCCCCTAGCCGACCCCCAACGAACGGGGCACGGACGTCCACTCGGATTACCCGCTTGCAGCTCACCGGAGACACCATGTTCGGTGCCCATCGAGGGTAACATGGCGTTCTCCCCCCCTCCTCCTTGCGGAAAGGCGACGTAGGGGCGTATGTAAAAAAGCCGAGTCTGTCCCTGATCGTCCTCTCGCCCTGTGCGGAGGCTCGGGGGCTGCTCTTGCAAACCCGGCTCCGGCCAAACCGTTGACAGCGTCAACATACCAGCCCGAGAGCTTGGGCCCCGACCGTGCACCCGGGCTACGGCCAGTTCGCATGAGGGAACAACCAGACCAGCCGAAGCATTACGCGAGGCATTAAGACCTCGAAGGAGTGTAACCACTCCTCCGAGGCCTCGGGGGCTACACCCGGCGGGTGCGCTCGCGCGCACCCACCGGAACGAAATGCAACCGAGAAAGGCTGGTCCCCTTGCAAAAAAGTGCGACGAAAGCCTCCAAGCGAGTGCTAACACTCCCTTTGAGGCTCGGGGGCTACTGTCGGGGACCATAATTAGGGGTACCCTCAAGACGCCTAATTCTCAGCTGGTAACCCCCATCAGCATAAAGCTGCAAAGGCCTGATGGGTACGATTAAGTCAGGGATCAGTCCACACGAGTGACTCGATCACGCTTCACCCGAGCCTAGCCTCGGCCAAAGGCAGCCGACCTCGAGAGACTTCCGTCTCGCCCGAGGCCCCCCTTTTAACGGCGGACACACCTCCGGCTCGCCCGAGGCCTTGGCTTCGCTTAGAAGCAACCCTGACTAAATTGCCGCGCCGACTGACCAGATTGCAGGAGCATTTAATGCAAAGGTGGCCTGACACCTTTATCCTGACACGCGCCCCCCGGCAGAGCCGAAGTGACCGCTGTCACTCCACCGCTCCACTGACCAGTCTGGCAGAAGGACAGCGCCGCCTGCGCCCCTCCGACTGCAGTGCCACTCGACAGAGTGAGTCTGACAGGCAGTCAGGCCTTGCCAAAGGCGCCATAGGAAGCTCCGCTCCGCCCGACCCCAGGGCTCGGACTCGGGCTAAGACCCGGAAGATGGCGAACTCCGCTCCGCCCGACCCCAGGGCTCGGACTCGGGCTAAGACCCGGAAGACGGCGAACTCCGCTCCGCCCGACCCCAGGGCTCGGACTCGGGCTAAGACCCGGAAGACGGCGAACTCCGCTCCGCCCGACCCCAGGGCTCGGACTCGGGCTAAGACCCGGAAGACGGCGAACTCCGCTCCGCCCGACCCCAGGGCTCGGACTCGGGCTAAGACCCGGAAGACGGCGAACTCCGCTCCGCCCGACCCCGGGGCTCGGACTCGGGCTCAGCCCCAGAAGACGACGAAACTACGCCTCGCCCGACCCGGGGACTCGGGCTCGGCCTCGGCCACGGAAGACAGGCTCAACCTCGGCTTCGGAGGAGCCCCCACGTCGCCCGACCTAGGACACAGGCCCGCTACGCCAACAGGAAGCGCCATCACCGTCCTACTCCGAGCCGACTCGGGTCACGAAGAACAAGACCGACGTCCCATCTGGACAGCTTCGCCAGACGGGCAATGATGGCGCCCCACAAGCTCTATGACGACGGCGGCTCTCAGCTCTCTTACGGAGGCAAGGCGACGTCAGCAAGGACTCGACCGCTCCTACAGCTGTCCCTCCGCCAGGCTCCGTTGCTCCTCCGACAGCCACGACATCACGCCAGCAAGGTGCCAAGACCTCTCCGGCTGCCACATTGGCATGTACCCAGGGCGCTAGCTCTCTCTCCGCTAGACGCGTAGCACTCTACTACACCCCCCATTGTACACCTGGATCCTCTCCTTACAACTATAAAAGGAAGGACCAGGGCCTTCTTAGAGAAGGTTGGCCGCGCGGGGACGAGGACGAGACAGGCGCTCTCTTGGGGCCGCTCGCTTCCCTCACCCGCGTGGACGCTTGTAACCCCCCTACTGCAAGCGCACCCGACCTGGGCGCGGGACGAACACGAAGGCCGCGGGATCTCCACCTCTCTCACGTCCGTCTCCGACCACCTCGCCTCTCCCCCCTTCGCGCTCGCCCACGCGCTCGACCCATCTGGGCTGGGGCACGCAGCACACTCACTCGTCGGCTTGGGGACCCCCCGGTCTCGAAACGCCGACAGTAACCAACCCCGGGAATCACGAATTCTATTGCAACTACCCTATCCACCAGCTAGGAGATCGATGTAGCCTCCTGACCTCCTGGGCTATAAAGTCGTGTTCTCCAGGCATCCACGGGCAGAACCACCGCCCATCGAGCGAAGCGCAGAGAAGAGAAGAGACGAATTCTCGTCCTGGCTGTCGATTTGGCCCCGGTAACCAAACCAGGGGGAGTGCAAGGCACGACGAAGGTGTGCGACAAGATCCGTGGCCACAAAGTATAGGTGTACATTTGGGCCGGGCTTGATGGGCCGGCCCGAAGCACGGAAAAAAGCGCGGCCCAGGCACGGCACGACCCGAAATATTATAGTGTCGGGGCGGGTTTGGGCCGAGGTCGCGGCCATGGGTGGGCACTAGCACGACCCGTTTAAGGTCGACACGAAATGGCCCATAGGTATAGGTGTACATATGGCAGTTTTCGGGCATGGTTTTCGTGGTTTTGGTCGTGGTTTGTATAATGTGGAGGAGCTCGTCGCCAATAACGTCATCGGTAGCACATCAACAGTAAGCACGATGGCGGTTTCACCAGCAGGGAAGCGACAGTCGAGAGTTCGAAAGGCACGCACGGTAACCTGGTAACAATGGCAGTCGAGAGTTTGAAAGGCACACCCGGTAACCTTGTAACGACACACATGGTAATTTATACCAATCACACTACACAAACAGTACTGCCTCGATTTCCCAACGATCACTTCCAGCGACCCTCTCGAGACGGTTCACCAAATGATCGAGCGCAACGTTCATTCCCTTCTAGATCAAGAGACTTCAGGAATAGCCCATCACGATGAACCACTCCCTCGGGAGGGGGGGTATCATTGAGTGGAGGCGCGAACTCGACCTCGATCGCAAGGCGAAGCCCATACCTGTCATTTTTAGCTAACCAATTACACAGGTCCACAAGCGAAGGGACCTTCGATTCGGTGTACGACCGCTACAAGAGATAAGGTCGGACGAAAGCCTTGGAGCGACCGGCAGCAACCAAGGCTTTCGCCACTACTTCACCAAGGTACTCACTCGTCCAAGCTGAGTGAAGGGTTCCGAGGCACGAAGGCTCTAAGGATGACGACGAAGGCTACACCTCGACCTACGCATTGTCAGTCCACCATAAGATGTCCTCGGAGGCCCACCTCTAAGTGTAGCCTATGGGTGTGTTCATTGGTGTGCACCGCCTACCATGTGTACGATGTTGTAATTACCCTGTTAGGGCTTATTCGGTTGCGCCTATACCGAAGAGGATTAAATCATTCCTAGTCAAAATTGAATAGAAGGAGATTTAATCTCTCAACCCCTTCGATCCAGACACAATCGAACGAAGCCTTACATGGAATATTCCTTGCATATAGTTGGTAACCGGAGGTAGGACCGTACATTGGGCCACCTACCCCGGACGAGGCTATAAATACCTTCGTCCTTTAATGTGATAGAACACGTATAACGAGAAGCTACAATTTCCACTCGTTGTCTTGTCGCTCTCTCGTGCTCTCTGAGTGTTTGGGCCCACCTGACTGTTAAAATATAATATAAGGAAATTGCCCACCTCCTCCTCTTAGGTTAATCTTTTGGGTTGAATTGGTTGGTGCATGCAACTTAATTTGGTGTTAGAGCGAGAGATCTTGAGTTCGAATCCTGGTTAGCACAATTAAATAAAAATAATTGTTGTTCGCTCTTATATTCTACGTCAGTCCCAAAAGAAGCTCGACGTGAGTGGGGTGTTAGAATATAATATAAATGAATTGTACATCTCTTGCTATCAGCTTAACCTTTTGGGTTGAAATGATTGGTGTATACAACTTAATATGATATCAGAGCTAGAGGTCACAAGTTCGAATCCTAGTTAGCACAATTAAATAAAATAATTGTTGCTCGCTCATATATTCTATGTCGAAGACCCCCAAAGAGGCTCGACGTGAGGGAGAGTATTGGAATATAATATAGGTGAATTGTCCACCTCCTATTAGCTTAAGATTTTGGATTAAATTGGAGATGTCAAACTGATTTCACTCTAATATCAAGTTACAGATGGTTTTATGTCAAGTTGCTGATTTCATTCTAAGATCAAGTCGCACATGGTTTTATGACGGCCCTATCGACGCAGCTGTTGACACAATCTTAACTTAGTGAAGTTGAGAGATTGATGTTGATAGGATGTTAGAAGAAGATAAAATTAAGTTGTATACGCGCAGGATAAGAGAATAAGTTGTATACGTGCAGGACAGAAAATATAGAATTCGAATAGGTTCGGCTCCAAAGATAGAATTAGAAGTTACAAGTAACAAACAAATATGGAATTCGAATAGGTTCGGTTCCAAAGATAGAATTAGCTACAGATGAGATTCCTTCTGAGGCCATCTTCGCTTCTGAATTCTGATCTATGCAAAACTTCATTCTCATTCCAAATGGTATCAGGACCAAATTCCGCTTCTGCCGCAATAAGTAATCTAAGCGCTCCTTTGAACTTTTTGATTCAGGGAGTAGCAAAAAATAATCTCAATCTGTGTGCACCATTGTGCTTTAGTTCGAGATGAAGGGAGTAATTAATTTTAGTTGGGCTTTCACAGCCCCTCCTGCTTGATCCAACATTTCACTGCCCAATTGCCTTGATCATCAGTGCTCCACCGAACAACCGATACTGTACATAACGCGTGAATCATATCATTCCTTCTGAGACCAACTCCTCTGAATTCTGATCTATGCAAGGTTTCATTCATCCCAAATGGTACCCGGATCAAATTCCGGTTCCACCACAATAATTAATCTAAGGGCTCCTCTGAACTTTTTGATTCAGGGAGAGCAGCAAAAAATAACTTTTGACGAGAAAGACAGAAAAACAATTAGCACACACCCGCGAGATCCTTTTGTGCACCATCCTACTACTGTATTAGTACTAACTGCTCAGAGCTAGCTAGTGATCCCTCCTCCGGAGATCGACGACGACCACCGAGACGTTGTCGGAGCTGCGCCTGGCGAGGGCCAGCTTGGTGAGCAGCGCGGCGGCCTCGGCGCACCACCTGGCCCGCCCCCGGCGGAGGCAGGCGCGCGCCACCTCGCACGCGGCCTCGTTGCTAACCACGTCCCAGAGGCCGTCGCTGGCGAGGATGAGGCACTCGTCGGCGTCGGCGCGGTCGGTGACCGTGACCTCGGGCACGGACGAGACGTACGGCTTGAGGTAGCCGTCCCCGATGGCGCGGGACATGGCGAGGACGCCCAGCACGCGCGCGCCCTCCCAGAAGATGACGCGGCCGCCCGCGGCCTCGATCCGCTCCAGCTCGTCGGGGCGGTCGGGCTTGTGGTCCGACGACAGCGGCAGCGGCGGCGCGCCGCCCCCGCGGCACAGCAGCGCGCGGCTGTCGCCGCAGTTGGCCACCACGACGCGGCGCTCCTCCACGACGGCCACCACGGCGGTGGAGCCCACGTGGTCGCACTTGTGCGGGTCGCAGCGGCAGGCGGCGCTCCCGCCGGCCGACATCGCCTCGGCGTCCATCCGCGCGAAGCTGCGTTCCATCGCGGCGGTCCAGGTCGCCGCGGAGCCGGAACCGTCGGCAGCGGCGAGCTCCTCGGCGAGCAGGTCGTGCATCCGGTCCCGGCACGCCTCGGCCACGTGCGAGCAGCCGTGGCCGTCGAACACCCCGTAGAAGTCGCGCCTCCCGCCGCCGTCGGCGTCGCCCTCCGCGGCGAAGGACTCGCGCACGGACACGGCGTCCTCCATCTCCCTCCGGCGGCCGGCCACCGACGCGGCCCCGTGCTTCCGCGCCACGAGCAGCTCCCCGGCCTCGAGGCTCCGCTTCCTCGTGGCATCTGCGGCTGCCGTGCCAGCAGCCGCCGCGTGCTTCCACCTCCCGGCCTCCGCGGCCCGGCGGCGCCTCTCGGCGCGCGCCCTGGCCCTCGCCTCCGCCTCCGGCCCGGCCACCGGTGCCGCCGTTACGGCCGAGTCGCAGCACACCTGCGCCATCGACATGAACCAACAACCGCCACCGCCCGGGAAGCTTCCACCGCCACGTGCACCTCAAGCAAAGCGGAACTAGAACGGCGGCGAGAGAACAGTTGAGAGGAGGAGGGTCCAGACGTCCAGTGGTGCCGGGCGCACCTTTTAAAGCGTTCGGCCGTGATGCGGGGGGGGGGGGGGGGGGGGGGGGGGCGTGGCGGGGCGCGCGATCTCTGAGGCGGACCGGGTGGGCACCCACACCGCATCTGGGCCGTCCACGCACGGGCTCACCTTGCACGACACGTCGCCGCCGCTCTTCAGCCCCGCCGCGACACGTGACGCGCGCTGGTCATAAGCCCCCGGCATTAATTTTAGCGCGTAGCACGTCTCTAATCTAATCGCGCCGCTGCTGCGCCATTGGTCCACCGCATCGCATGCGTCAGTGTCCCGGGTCCGCGCACGCATGGGATCAGAGGTACCGTTTGGTTCAGATATTTGTAACGTGTACTAGTGATAATGTTAAATCATGTTTGTTTTAGTCCCACCGTAATCAGATATCATACTAAAAATTGATAACGGATTATTCAAACTTGTTACTGACAGTAATCGAATGTAAACCATTATCATTACCCTTTGCGTTACATTTATTGAACCAAACAACACCCGAGTGCGGAGGGTTGCGGAGAACAAACAGCGTGACGTGTCCCCCTCTGCGCGGCGGCATGCTTTTGCTAACGTCCGGCTCCGGCTCCGGCCCGCCCCGGTTTGATGCGGCTGTGGTGGTAATCAGACTAGCGAAAAAGGCCACCGAAGGCGACCGCGCTGCGTGCCGGGACGGGATTGGCTGCAGTGCCCGCCCCCGATGGCACGAGGACTCGTGTCCACTTTGACTCGGCGGTCGACG
This sequence comes from Zea mays, assembly GCF_902167145.1. Lineage (NCBI taxonomy): Eukaryota > Viridiplantae > Streptophyta > Magnoliopsida > Poales > Poaceae > Zea > Zea mays. Next base: position 180,273,871 of record NC_050097.1, on the reverse strand, counting down.
AACGACGAAGGACTAAGGGTATGTTTGTTTCAGCTTATAGATTATATAATCTAGATTATAATCTAAATTATATAATCCAGATTATAATTTAGGTATATTATAATCTATATGTAGTTGTTTGGTAGTGTAGATTATACAAATGTAGATTATTCACAAAGACAACAATATCCTTATTGTTTATTTGAGATGAGAAAAAAATGATGGCATATATTGTAATTTCTATTTACATTACCATGGGTAGTGGGTCTTTTGCCAAAATAATCTCAAATAAGCTAGTCTTGAGAAGGTTATGAGATTATCATAATCTGGAGTTTAGATTATATAATCTGAACTCATAATCTATGTGTTTGTTTAACTATTAGATTATTTGTGCTAGATTATATAATCTGGAGAGATTATAATCTGAAACAAACATGGCCTAAGGGCCTGTTTGTTTACCCCATGGATTATATAATCTGGATTATTTTTGGAGGATTATATAATCTGGATTATATAATCTGGATTATATAATCTGAGTAGTCATGTTTGTTTACCTAGATTATTTGAGTTGTTAATAGGATTCTTTTGTATGAGGAAGACAAGAATGCCCTCTATATTTGTACTAGGTTGAAACTCATATATGAAAAAATAATAATTCAATTGACATTGGCAAATATTGCATTAGCAATATTATCACGGAAGACATTCATGTCACCTTCTTCATCCCCAAATTGACTAGTACTAGGCGCAAAAACGATTCGGTGGATTATAATGACAATGGTGGGTAATTTCTAGAAAACTTGAAAGGGTAGTGGAGAAGTGGGAAAAAAATATTCTGAAATAAGCACCTCCTCACTTGCTTATGGATTATCATAATCCAAGGGGTTAGATTATATAATCTGGGCAAATAAGCTGGACTGTTTGTTTGACTCTTATGATTATTTAATCCAGATTATATAATCTGGGGGGTAAACAAACAGGCCCTAAACCCTGGTCATGGTAGAGTTACGTGACACCGCAGGGATCAAAATTAGACGCGCGCGCGTGGGACCAGGAGAGGAACGGAACTAACGCACTTTCGGCTATGCTTCGCCCGGCCGGCTCTGCCTCTGCGCCTGCGCGTGCAGTCCCCGTTCCGTGCCGTCTCCTGCCTTGGACACGTCGCGCGGCGGGCACGTACGTATTGGTAGCGCGCATAGGGGTGACAACGGACAGGGTAGCCGAAACTGGTATCGGATACAGGTACTAATTCGAGACCATTTTTTAGATACGGATACGTGTATTTTTATATTCGAGACGGATACGAGTAATACTCGGATAGTACAGCTTTGGATTCGGATCGGATACGGAGCGAGCTATACCCGGTAAATACCCGGATATTCGGGTCGAATACGGGTACCCGGAATTCGGGTACCCGTTTTTTCTTTTTCTGCATAATAATATAGTTATAAAATCATAACTTTTACATATGAAATCAGATGAAGATATAGTTTATTTGAAAATTGTAGAGCTCGAAGAGATCTATAGTTTTGTAGTACAGCACATTTTTGTTTAAACATATCTTTAGGCCAAAATCATTGAAAATAATGTCTAAATTTATATCAAAATAATAGACTTTATCATTTTCATGTGGAGACTTAAGATTATCTCTATGTGGAAACTTATGATTATCTTTTTCTAAACTATTTATTAATATTGGTAACTTATTTGCAATTTTTGGTCGACGCTACAATATTTTTATGAATTTAATTGTATTTTGATAATTTCCTACAACAATAAATTAATAATACACCAAATAGCCAAAAAATTCATGAATTTTTACGGGGACACAACATATATCCGTATATAGTTCTAAAAAACATTTAGACTATAAAATCCACAAGATGTTGGTGTTTCTTCCATTCCACTCCCACTTATTGCGTGAGTTACACGTGAAACCATTTTATGTATCGAAGTTTTAACATAATTAATATTTCACTTATCGTTTTCATGTGGCGACTTGAGGTTTTATTTGAATATAATGTTTATTTGTTTTGGTAAGCTTTCTGCAATTTTGGGTCAAAACTAGTGTATTTATGAATTTTAATTATATTTTGATGATTTTATGTAGAAAGAAATTAATAATGTACAAATAGCTACAGAAATTTATGAAATTATACGAAGGTACAACATATGGCCACATATAGTCATAAAAATAATGGGACCATAAAATCCACAGGATGTCAACGTTTCTTCTATTTTATTTCCACTTATTGCGTGAGTTACACGTGAAATCACTCTAAGTATCCAAGTTTCAACATAATCAATACTTCACTTTACCATTTTTATGTGGGAACTTGAGATTATCTTCTATTAAATGTTTATTAGTATTAATTTACTTGCAATTTCGTGGTCGAACAAAAATATTTTATGATAACCAATTAATGCATTATCCGACAAGTATTCGATATCCGATCAAATAATATCCGTATCCGTCACTTATCCGCCCGGATAAATATCTGGTCCCTATATCCGTATCCGTCCCGTTTCTAACTATCCGTATCCGATCCCGAATCCGTTTTAAATACATTAGGGTAGGATACTGGATGAGCTACTATCCGTCCGTATTTGCCCGTTTTCACCCCTAAACGCACATGGGATGGGATAGGTTAGTCATTAGGTCAGGTACATCATTGACATGATAATTTATTTTTTTTAAGTATAAGAGACAGTTAAGAAACTTTAGTATATAATCTAAAGACTCTAGAACATGTAAATGTAAACAAAAGATAATATATATAAAGGCTCTTTACGGAGATTATCTCTTGTATTTTTTAATTAACCTTCTAAAGACATCTTAACAGACTTTATATTAAATGGGGTTCACGGCTTTAGGGTTTCGGGTGATTGAGGTGGGAGACGTGACCTCTCGGGGGCCGGAGTCAGCTGCGTCGTGTCGATCGGCGAGCGGCAGTTTGCTTACGTGACCGCGAGGCGGTGACCATTCGGTGAATCGGCGAGGGGTGGACGGGAACAACGCAGACGTGGTGCCACGCAAGGAGTAGCGTGTCCTTGCAAGTTGCAAAACTGGTGCTGCCTGCGTCGGGACTTGTGTGTGGGGCCGGAGGGGGTGATGGGCGCCTGGGCGGAGACATGGGGGCGTGGGCTGGCAACAGGTGTGCGCCGCTCCCTGTCATTCGCTAGTGGTTTACCGGAGCTCGGGACAAGTTTTCTTCTGATTTAGTACGTACTCCCTTTTTTTCGTTTAATTTTACACTATTCAGTGACAATTAAAACGAAAACGCAGTGACACTTTGCTACACTTCTTATATATCATACTATAAATAATATAAATATATATTATAATATTTATTTAAATAGATTTAAATAGAATTATTTTTATTTCTAAACAATAAGATATGTGTAGTCCAATAGTTAGCTCTAAATTTCTATAGTATGATGTTTATAAGTTTAAATGTTCGTTCCACACTATTTTTTGCGTGGTGTGGTAGCTATACGGTGTTAGATGTTAAACAGAGGCAGTAGTTAGAATGAGTGCTAATGGTCCACAGCGCAGTTGCTGAGGGAAAGGCACGTGCGTTGAACGTGGCTCTCATATAGCACGGCGCCGAGATGGGGTAATAGTTTTGTCCATTCGTTGCTGGGCCTGCCGGAGTCTTCTATTAACCCTTTTGCGGTTCTAGAAATCTGAGTAGGCAGTGCAGAAATCGCAATCCACGGTAACTAATAGTTCGAGCTAACCGCGGATGTACAAATTGTTTACCACTACAACCACTTCCGGTGACGATACCTACTCTACATACGATAAATTGATAAACAGCAATAGAAAATGGAAAAGGATCGGAATCAAATTCAGACGACGCTAAAATCCACATGTTTTAATTTTTAAGGGATGTGTTTGGTCATGCCGTGAGATGTTATGAATTTAGACATTTTGAACCATCTTGCCCCCAAGGGCCCAAGGCCCGGTCTCGCCGAGCCTCTCCTCGCTCACGTCCCGATCCAGCCCAACAGCGGCGACGGAGCGCGTGCCTTTAACCTCTATCCAGCTTCTCAATAGAAGTACCCACAATCCACCTATTTAAATTAATTGACTAAATATCTAATACGGTACTAGAGATTTAGTGTACCGTAGCATTAAAGTAAGCCTTTGCATTTAATTCACCGTTGAATAAATATTAGATGGGCCAATCCCATATTTATCAAGAGGTGAATGGTTGAGAAGTAATTAACGGTACACCAACATACATTGGCATGGCTTCCTGCATTCCATGAACTCAGTCCATGCCTGACACGAGTAATCTTCTTGGGAGATGCATGTTAGGATCTTATTGGTGAGTGATGTTGTTGCTCCTGTGAAGCTGTAAGCAGCACCAGTGATTGGGGCTATGAAGAGAACGATTCAGCACGCAGGTCCTAAAAGACAAAGATCCCGTGTCTGTTTTTACCAATAAGACTTTGTTCGGTTATTCCCAATACACATGGATTGGATGGGATTGGAAAAAATTAAGAAGAAGATTGACTTGTTTGAGTTTCAAACCCATCCAATCCCACTCAATCCACATGGATTGAGAGCTAACCGAACAAGCCCTAATATGATTGTCCAGGATATTTCATCATATTCCAGTGAGTAATTGCACGGTGATTGGATTGGAACGGAAGATCTAACAGTTTGCATGTTTCTCATCGACATTTCCTAGACACTTTCAAAGCAGCAGTAATATTAAGAATACAGAGAAGTTCCAAAAAGCGGTATGGTAATCATATCTATTGATATATTATAGTTAACTGGCTCAATGATGCGCATAAATTACTACTGCGGTATGCATAAATAGAGTAACATTAGTAATAAATCTGGCGAAAACATCTAACTTGTAATCGTTTCGCTACACCAAAATGCTTAACTTTCTAGGGCCTAAACCGTAGGAAGTTAGTGCTAAACTCTCGGAAGTTATCAAAACCGTCGGAAGTTAGCTAACACCGTCGAAAGTTAGCCCGTCGGAACATTTTGGTCGGAAGTTAGGGTAACTTCCGAGGGCCTCTCAGAAGTTAAGGTAACTTTCTAGAGGGCGGCGCCCTCTCGGAAGTAAAGGGTTAACGTCGTTCGGTCCAGAGCTCACGCCGTAGGAAAATAACTTCCGACCGTTTTGGCGCCCTCTAGGAAGGTAGCAGCCTAACTTCCTACCGTTTCACTATAGCTCTAGGAAGTTAGCAGCTTAACTTCCTACCGTTTACTATTCCTCTAGGAAGTAAAATTGACCAGCACTAAAAATGCAATTTATTTTTGGTAATTCACCACATTGCATACATAACAAATATATTTAACAGCCACAATACACAACATGTCACATATAACATCTCACATACATAATAACAACATTTCAGCAATATCATCGCATACATAAAGTCACAAAGTTATAGACATAATAATCCACAAAATGTCTCACAAGTCAAATCCACCTCGACATAACAATTCATAATAGTCTCACAAGACACAAAAGTTCCAAGTCTCACAAAACACATTGAATGGAAGGCCACTACTGTCGATCAACATCAGGAAATAGCGAAGAGTGATGCTCGCTACCTCCACTGGCAAAGAGCGCATTGACAAAGTCTAAGTCGTCATCTTGTTGCTCCGCCGGCAAGGTAGCTGGAGGAGTCTCATATACCTATACAAATGACATTCATGGAGTTACACCGTAATATAACAAGTTAATTATGATAAATTTGCATACCTGATGTTCGATAGGTGGAGGTGAAGGCCAAGGAAAATGTATGGGAGGTGGAGGTGGGGGGCATCGGAATGTGTATCCCTTGGGCTTGTGCTAGTTGCTACCAAATTTCCGAACACATAAATGTTAGTGTTTTAAATCAATACATAACTTGAAATGAAAGACCTTTTTGAACTTACTTGGATCAGTGCTTGCTGTTGTTGAAACTGAGTAGCATAGTATTCTTGTTGCGCAACATGTTGCCTCAAGTATTCCTCCTGAACCCTTTGCCGCTCCTGATGTTGCCTAAGTTCTTCTCGTAGTCGCTCAACTTCTGCAGTATCCTGAGTAGAGCGACGGGAGCTACGAGCAGCAGACCTCGACGAACCTCCCCTCTGAACCGTCACCTGGCTCGAGTCGATGACGTTATCGAACATCGAGTACCTTCAAACAAGTAACATCACGACAGATTCAAAATAAATCTATTGTACTTAAACCGATGAAACAAGATAAGGTATGTAGAGTCCACACCTTCCATGGGGTTTTCCACCACTTGCATACACAGCCTGAGGATCAATAGGTGCGGTCCTCCAGTCATAGTCCAATCCGTGCTGACTAGACATCGCCTCACCATACGCAGCCTCCATACAAAAGAATAATGCAATCTTACATCACTGGGCACATACAAAAATTCATATGAACAAAATCTACCAAGCATTTCAAAACACTCACCATACGATCTGTTGCCTTTTGGCTACACAACACATCTGGGTTTGTAGGATCTGGTCCTCTGTGCCCCCTCAGGTATATTTGAACATAACTGGGCACAACACCATTGCTAGCTTCCTGTACGTACATTTGACAAACATTATAATCAGAAATGACATCAAGTCATATACAATCAATAAAAAATGATCATCACTGGGCACTACACCACTGCTAGCTTCCTGTACTTACCATTCGTTTTGCCAAATGAAAGTGATCATCACCTCCATATTTGTGATACGACTCGGTTCCACGATTGGAACTTTGTCGTATAGACTTTGCCTTGAAATTATCTGAAGCCCAATAACAGCATAAGGCACGCCAAGCAGCATCATTGGTGGCTATCCATGGAATCGAATGCTACAGAAACACAATTCATTTACAAGTAACTGTAACATATACAAGGAACGAAATTTTTTCCAACATAAGCAAAAACATCAATTACCTGAAGAAAATCTTGCTCAGTCATAGAAAGTCCATAGTGTGACGCCTCGCGCTTACTGGTTGCACGTCGTCCTTCACTACTCAACATAGCTTGATTAACCACCTGGATTCGAACATATTACATCATATCCGCTACAACATCTGCCGCGTTCCTATGGAACACGGAGTGTGCATGCTCGGTATGAGTATCTCCATTAGGCAACTTATAATATTTCTGAAAAAGAAACATAGTCAAGAATCCATAATATGAATCAATCATTGAGCTGATAACTTGGCAAGAAGATAGATAAACATACCCAGAAGTCGTGCCAAACTGCACCTTGCGCATTACCATGTTGCGCGTTAACCACAAGGCCGTATTGATCCCATCTTGTGACAAGGACCTCAATACCATCCTCAATCACCAATCCAGGCCATCTCATACGACAAATATTGCCCAACACTTTATTTACTTGCCTTACACGATCTTTGCTGGTGAAACTACTATCCAGCCAAGCCCTAACAACACAAGCACAATTGTCAAATTCAAAAAATAATTGTTTATCCTCAATGTGTAAGACATAAGAACAAAGCAAAGATGCTCTTACCCATCTCCAGTTGAGATTATCTCAACCTTGTTAACTGGTTCTTTAGGAGGGGGGACCCAACTAGTCTTCTGCGGCTTCCGGGTCCGTGAAGACCCTCCAACTCCCCCGCTTCCAGAACCTCCTCCTGAAACACCAGCTTCCCCTTCCCTTGACCCACTAGCTCCCCCAACTCCCGACCCTCCATCTCCTGGGCACCCACTTGCATCATTGGGCCATTCACCCCACCCTGTCTCTGCCTCCCTACCCTAGACATCCTCAACATCTTCCACTTGTCTCCACTCCTCTGTCTCTTCCTCATCTTCAGGCTCATCCTACAGAACAAAATTAATAATTTAGTTATTCGAACTCATACAAATATTACATTACAAAACAAATATATTGGTTACCTCATTCCTCTGTACGCTGACTGCCTGACCCTGCAACTCTGGAACATGCTCCAACAAAGCTCTACGCCTGCTCGAGCTTGAACTAGTGCACTGGAACACTAAGTCCTCCTTTCTCCCAAAAATGGAGGCTCTCCTCGCTAGTCCCTTAGCGAGTTGCTTGACCTTTTTAGACATCCTGTTATTAAAACAAAATCAAATTAGTAAATGAGAATAATGTAAATGAACATAATGTATTGAAATGAACATAATGTAAATGAACATAATGTATTGAAATGAACAATAAATATATAATTACTTTTTAGTTGTATTCAAAATCAGGATCAAATTGTTTTCTTCGATTTGATGTTTTCTTCTTTGACTTCCGTTTCTGTTTTTTGGGACTTACTACATCTTCAGGATCTCCCACTAATGATTCTGGCAAAACCTCAGTATCTATATTAAAATTGGCCGGAAGTTCATCTTCTTGGTAAATTTCTTCAACTTCCGCCTCGAATCATTCACCCTTGGTGTGTAACTGTTCACGAGGATTAACTTTGTACACTACCCATGTGGCTTCCAGCTTTCTAGATGGATACGACATGTAGTACACCTAGTCAACTTGGTGAGCAAGAACAAATTTGCTACATGCACTTGTTTTGAGCTCATGTTTGACTTCTACCATGCCAAATTGGTTTTGTACAGTCCCTTGATTGGGATCAAACCAATCACATTTGAAAAACACCACCTTAAGATTTTTGCTCCCGGCGAAGTCGTACTCGAGTATGTCATTAATAACTCCACAATAATTCATCTCTCTTCCACGATCATCGACTGCCCTGCATACAACTCCAGTATTTTTTGTCGCCGCAAATGGATGAGTACATTCAAATTTGGTCGAACGAAAACGAAACCCCTTAATGTCGTAACGAACGTAGCTTCTGACTTTTACGATTGCGTAAGACATCTGAAGCAAGTCCTCGTCTAAATTTGGAATTTTGTCACACTGCCAATCAGATGGTGAAATTAGATTTGTAAAACAAAATATATAAAGTAGAACAAGAGTGTTAGATTATTTACATAATCTCAAAACCAATTAATGAAATTGGGCTTCCCATGTCTTCCTCAAAGCGCGTTTTCATACTGCCTCGAGGACAATTTCTCATTAAGTTGCGATTGGAATTCTCTGTTACAACAAGTAAACAAATGAGGTGCAGATCACGATTACTACATAGAGTCATCTTAATTGAAATATGGAGTCATCTTACTTGAAATATTGAGTCATTTCATCCATATTTTCATACATATAGAGCAAAGCGTCCAACTTTTATTCGCGCTCAGGATGATATTCCGTGGATGCTCCGATAGTCTTGCCCTCAATCTCAAAAATTTGGAGATTGCTGCGGGTCCCTACTGTCATCATGATACCTCAATGTAGGGGCATTGATATTGTGCTCGTCTGCAAAGTATACACTCGTGAAGGCTGCTACCTCTTTATATTTGAATTCTTCAGCTATACACCCTTCAACTCTTCCTTTGTTACCAACCATTGAACTAAGCTTCTTTAATGCCCTTTCAATATGGTACATCCACCTGTATTGCACAGGACCACCAACCTTAGCTTCATATGGAAGGTGGACAAGTACATGTTGCATTGGATTGAAGAATCCTGGGGGGAATATTTTTTCCAACTTGCATATAAGGACAGGAATTTCTGTCACCAACTTCTCTATCACATCTTTGTTTATTTCTTTAGCACAAAGTTGCCTATAAAAGTAGCTTAACTCAGCTAACGCCTGAAAGTCGCCTAGAGGGGGGGGGGGGGTGAATAGGCAAATCTAAAATTTATAAACTTTAAGCACAACTATAAGCCGGGGTTAGCGTTAGAAATATAATTGAGTCCGAAAGAGAGGGCGAAAACAAATCACAAGCAAATAAGAGCGGATGACACGGTGATTTGTTTTACCGAGGTTCGATTCTTGCAAACCTAATCCCCGTTGAGGTGGTCACAAAGACCGGGTCTCTTTCAACCCTTTCCCTCTCTCAAAAGGTCACTTAGACTGAGTGAGCTTCTCTTCTCAATCAATTGGGACACTTAGTCCCCACAAGAACCACCACACAATTGGTGTCTCTTGCTTTGATTACAAAGAACTTGGAAGCAAGAATAGAGGAAGAAGAAAAGCGATCCAAGCGCAAGAGCTCAAAAGAACACAACAAAATTCTCTTTTCTAGTCACTATTGCTTTGAGTGGAATTGGGACTTGGAGAGATTTTGATTCACTCTATTTGTGTCTTGTATTGAATGCACTAGCTCTTGTATTGAATGTGTTGGCTGAAAACTTGGATGCCTTGAAGTGTGGTGGTTGGGGGGTATTTATAGCCCCAACCACCAAAGTGGTCGTTGGGGAAGGCTATTGTCGAAGGGCGCACCAGACAGTCCGGTGCGCCACCGGACACTGTCCGGTACGCCAGCCACGTCACCCAACCGTTAGGGTTCGACCGTTGGAGCTCTGACATGTGGGGCCACCGGACAGTCCGGTGGTGCACCGGACAGTCACTGTTCATTGTCCGGTGCGCCATCTACGCCTGCTCTGACTTCTGCGCGCGCTGTCCGCACACTGTAGCTCACTATTCACCTTTTGCAGACGACCGTTGGCGCTGTAGCCGTTACTCCGCTTGGCACACTGGACAGTCCGGTGCTACACCGATGTTGGGACCATGCTTCGTCGCCGAAGGTCCTGTGGAAAGGAAACAACTTCGGCTGAAGCTGCTTGAACGTAATGCCGAAGGTATCATTCATGAAGCTTCGGTATTACAGCACGTCTGAAGATGAAGGATCGAACTGACTTAGAGATAGAATGACCTTTTAGTCCATAAGGGTCTGAGTCAATGTTGTAAACTTTTATGAGGGGCATGATTGTAATTCCTCACAGGCTATGTCCTGTGCCTATAAATAGTGAACAGTATTCCTTTACTGTTCACGCATTCCTGTAATTGCAAACGCATCACTCGGGAATTATTGTTTGTCAAGGCAAAGGTATAAATGTAGCTAAATGTTATAGTGAAACATCTTAGATTCATACAATAATATATGTGAATGATGTCATTTATTTTCAATATGTTTACCTTTTAATGTTTCACGTTTTACATTACTTTGTATTATCTTTATAAGTTTAATTACGAAGGTGAAACCTTCGTAATATTATGCTCGTGACCTTCGTCCGAAGTTCATTAAATCCTTGTGGAGATAATGCTTCGGCGGACGAAGGGCATTGATATTTAACATTTTATGTTGCCTTGTTCTTAATTCATAGCATTTGAGAACAAGTCCCCAACATTGGCGCCCACCTCCGGTCAACTCACTTCCACTTTTTTGAGCTGATGGCTTCGTTCAACAATCAAGTTGGAGCTGCTTCGGCTCCGAAGCTGGTACTCCAGATAACAGGCGGTTCATGCTCAGAGCCAGCCAACAAGAAGCAGAAGAAGGAGGCACAGAGAAGGGTACAACATGTCGGGGTGCAAGGACCCTTCATCAAGTCAAGATGGTCTCACATTCCAATTACCTTCTCTCAAGAGGATCTTCAACTCAAGGATTACCCACACAACGATGCTATGGTTATCTCTTGTGTGATCAAAGGATTTCTGGTCCATAATGTTTTGGTTGATACAGGCAGCGCAGCTGATATCATATTTGCTAAGGCCTTTAGACAGATGCAAGAGCCCGAGGACAAAATCCATGATGCCACACATCCCCTTTGTGGCTTCGGAGGAAGGCAGATCGTAGCACTTGGAAAAATCACAATGCCAATAACTTTCGGATTCATTAACAACACAAGGACTGAACAAGTTGTATTTGATATTGTTGACATGGAATACCCTTACAATGCAATCATTGGTCGTGGTACTCTCAATGCCTTCAAAGCAATTCTTCATCCAGCTTATATTTGCATGAAGATACCTTCGGACCAAGGGCCCATTGCTATTCATGGAAGTCAGGAAGCTGCCAGAAGGGCCGAAGGAAATTGGACAGACTCAAAAGCAATCCATAACATAGATGGAGCTGAAGCTTGTGAGCAATACAAGTTCAGAAGGGAAAAAGCTGCTTCGGCCGATCAGCCGAAGCCCATGCTCTTGTGTGAGGATATAGCAGAGCAAAAGGTGCTCTTGGGATCTCAACTGTCTGAAGAACAGGAGAAAACCTTGATAAGGTTTTTGTTCAACAACAAAGATGTTTTTGCTTGGTCAGCTAATGATCTTTGCGGAGTTAACAGGGATGTTATTGAACACTCGCTCAATGTTGATCCATCCTTCAGACCCAGAAAGCAGAGGCTTCGGAAGATGTCTGATGACAAGGCTGAAGGTGCTCGGAATGAAGTGAAAAGACTCCTCAGTGCCGGAGTTATCAGAGAGGTAAAATACCCAGAATGGTTGGCTAACACTGTTATGGTAAAGAAGGCCAATGGTAAATGGAGAATGTGTATCGATTTTACTGATCTCAATAAGGCCTGTCCGAAGGACGAGTTTCCATTGCCAAGGATAGATTCCCTAGTTGATGCAGCAGCTTCATCAGAGCTTATGAGTCTGCTGGACTGTTATTTAGGCTATCACCAAATTTGGATGAAGAAGGAGGATGAGCCGAAAACCAGCTTTATAACCCCTAGTGGAACATATTGTTACCTTCGGATGCCTGAGGGGCTTAAGAATGCTGGAGGAAGCTTCAGTAGAATGACAACGAAGGTTCTTCATTCTCAGATAGGCAGGAACGTGCTAACTTATGTTGATGATATCATTGTAAAAAGCACGAAGCAAGATAATCACATTGCTGATCTGTAGGAGACCTTCACTAATTTTAGACAGGCTGGTTTAAAGCTGAATCCAGAAAAATGTGTCTTCGGAGTGAAGAAGGGGAAATTTCTTGGTTGCCTAGTTTCAACAAAAGGAATTGAGGCTAATCCAAACAAAATCGAAGCTATCCTCCGAATGGCACCAAGTACAAAGAAGGGAGCTCAAAGATTGACAGGAAGACTGGCATCTCTCAACAGATTCATATCTAGATCAGCAGAGAGAAATTTACCATTTTTCGAAGTACTGAAGTCAGCCGAAGTTTTTCAATGGGGACCAGTCCAGCAGAGAGCCTTCGAAGAGCTGAAGCAATACTTGATAGATCTAACAACACTAACTCCACCAACGCCAGGGGCTCCTTTGTTGTTATATGTGGCAGCTTCGCACTCAGCGGTAAGTGCAACACTTGTCCAGGAGAAGCTTGAAGGCCAAATCAAAAAGCAGGCCCCAATATACTTTGTATCCGAAGTTCTTAGTTTATCAAAGAAAAATTATACAGAATTGGAGAAGGTACTGTATGCTGTTTTGATGGCCTCCAGGAAGATTCGACATTATTTTCAAGCTTACAATATAATTGTTCCTTCTTCACAACCGTTGAAGGATATTATGAGAAATCGAGAAGCTACTGGAAGGATTGGAAAATGGGCTGCAGAGCTCAATGAATTTTGTATTGATTATGTGCATAGGTCTTCGATTCAATCCCAAGCGTTGGCAGACTTCATTGCTGACTGGACGCCAGGGGCTCAAGAGGAAGAAACGAATAAAGATGCCGAAGTATGGACAGTGTTTTGCGGTGGGTCTTGGGGAACCTTCGGAGCAGGAGCAGCTGCTGTGTTGGTTTCACCTTCCAAAGTTAAAACTTGTTATGCGACAAGACTTGATTTCAGTTGCACAAACAATATCGCTGAGTACGAAGCTCTGCTCTTGGGTCTTCGGAAGTTAAAGGCAATGGGAATCAGAATGGCCATTCTTAAAACTGATTCCCAAGTTATTTCTGGCCATATTGACAAGAGCTACAAAGCAAGAGATCCGAAGCTTGAAAAATATTTAGATACAGTCCGAAGGATTGAGGCTTCCTTCGAAGGATTCTCTGTTAAAAATATTCCTCGTGGAGAAAATGAATATGCTGATCTATTAGCCAAGTCAGCAGCACAGGGGCTGCCCTTACCTTCGGAAGTATTTTTTGAAACAATAAAAGCACCTTCGGTCGAGCTTCTTGAAAGAGCAGTCCTCAACATATCCCCTGTCTATAGTGAAGACTGGAGAACTGAGATCATTTCTTTCCTTCAGGGTAATTTTCTTTCAGATGATGAAGCTTATAACAGGAGGATAGAAGCAAGAGCTCGACCATATGTCATAATAGAAGGGGAATTATACAAGCGGGGGGGTCTATTCCCCGTTACTCAAGTGTTTATCCAGAGCCGAAGGCATAGAATTGATGAAGGAAATACACGCAGGCCTGTGCGGATCTCACATTGGATCTAGGCCTTTGCTCGGAAAAGTTTTTCGTCAAGGATTTTATTGGCCAAAAGCAGCTTCGGATGCAGCAGATTTAGTTCAAAAGTGCGAAGGTTGTCAGAAATGTGCAAGAGATCAAAAACAACCTTCGTCATTAACTCAATTAATACAACCCACTTGGCCATTGCAAAGGTGGGGCCTTGATTTGCTAGGTCCATTACCACCAGCACAGGGGAACTTAAGATATATTGTAGTGGCAGTGGAGTATTTTTCTAAGTGGATTGAGGCAATGCCTTTAGCCACAATAACTTCGGTTACTATTCAAAAGTTTTTCTAGCAAAATATTGTTTGTCGCTTCGGAGTGCCGAAGGCCATTACTGTGGATAATGGGACACAGTTTGATTCTGAACCTTTCAGAGAATTTTGCGATCAAATTGGCACGAAGATCCATTTCGCATCAGTTCGACATCCAGAGTCAAATGGACTTGTTGAAAGAGCTAATGGGATCATAATGACAGGAATAATGAAGTTAATCTTCAATCAGCCCAGGGGAAAGTGGCCAGACGAATTAATCAAAGTGGTGTGGAGCCATAACACAACAGTGTCAAGATCAACAGGCTTTACGCCATTTAAACTATTGTTTGGTGACGAAGCAATAACCCCAGAAGAAGCCAAAACAGGATCAATAAGAACAGTAGCTTTGGCAGAAGGCGAAGATGAAGCTGATTATTCTGTGGAAAAAGATGCTATAGAAGGGATCAGGCTTCAAGCTGTGGAAAACATCAACAAATATCAAGCTGAAACAATAAAATGGCGTGACAGAAAGGTTAGGTTGAAGAACATTGAACCAGGACACTTGGTGCTTCGAAGAGTAGCCAACCCTGAGACAGTGGGCAAATTACAGCTGAAGTGGGAAGGACCTTTTTTGGTAGTATCTTCGTCAAGACCCGGTTCCTATAGATTGAAGGATATGGACGGCAACGACATTCCTAGATCATGGAATGCGGATGAGCTTCGGCGATATTATGTTTAGCTTGATGTAATTTTTTTTTCTATTTTTTTTGTGGCACCCTTTTCCTTTCCAAAGGGGGAGAAAGGTTTTTAATGGGGCCACAACATGTAATTTTTCTTTTCCTTATTTCAATTCTATAAGAATGATATCCCAAAAAAATGTAAATGTAAATGCAAAGGAAAAAGAAAAGAAAACAGGGAGAAGCTCAAAAGTCGTTCCTAAGGGAATGCAGAGCTTACAGCGAAAAATAAACGCTGATTCCGTCGAAAGTAAAAGGCGAAGAAGCTCCTAAGGGAGGCTTACAACGAAAAATAAACGCTGATTCCGCCGAAAGTAAAAGGCGAAGAAGCTCCTAAGGGAGGCTTACAGCGAAAAATAAACGCTGATTCCGCTGAAAGTAAAAGGCGAAGAAGCTCCTAAGGGAGGCTTACAGCGAAAAGTCAGCGCTGATACACCGAAAAGTAAACGGTGGAGCCGAAAAGTAAACGACAAAAAGATTTGAATCATTCCCAAGGGGATGAAGGGCTATGATTATGGTTTTTGAATATGTGTTCCGATATTCATTTGCACGATACATTACATCATGTCATTTGTATTCATAAACATTCATTTAGACATATATAGAATCATCATCATCATACCACACAAAAAAGATAGATGCTTCGACAATGAGGAAAAACTTTGAAGAAAGAGGAAAATTTTCATGTTTCGTTGTGTACGAAAAGAAGGGAAGGTGTTTTTCGCCTTTGGCTCAAAATAGTAGTTTCGTTCACAGCAAAGCAGATTGTACACGGATAAAGGAGACAAGATATATTACAAGGTATGTACAAATTTACATAAGTTTTTTCCATAATTATATTACAAGGTTCTCTCCAGAATTTTTTGCAGGAAAGTCTATTATAACAACTATTAAGCTTCATGCAGTCATACTTCAGCTTCGTCATACTTCAGCTTCGTCATCCTGCACATATTAAAGAACAGAATAAGAAAGATGCAAATTTCAAGGAGAAGGTAAAAGTAGCAAATATAAGTTTCTCACTGGATTAAGGTGGCTTCGAGCTTCGTCACCAGCCATTTTTCGCCCGCCATTTACCTAAATTTGGGTCATAAATCTATTTCCGATGCTTCGGGCTAAGCTTGGTGTATCAACCAAATCTGCTGCTGACAAGCTGAAGTTTGGCCTATTCACAATCTTTCCGTGCGTACAACCAGCATTCAGAAAAGCGGTAGCTGTGTCTCGAGAAGCTACCATGGCGCAGAAGTCGGCATGCCCACCAATAACTTCGTCAAGAGCATCAACCTCACCTTCAATATGTTCCAAGGTGCTGGGCAGGTTTTCGGCTGAAGGTGAAATTTTTTCAGAACTGGCTCCGATAGAGTGAAATATGTCCTTCAGCCGCTGCACGCATCGGCTGCCGAAATTTAGGCATTTCTCTTGGAGATCCTTCAATGATTTTTGCAAATTTGAATTTTTCTCGACCTCAGTCTTGAGACTTGCTTCAAGCTTCTCCTTTTCTTGCTCATATTTTTCTGACTTTTTGAGTAATTCATCCTTTAAACTGTCATTTTTGGCTTGGACCTCAGCCAAGGAGCCTTCCATAGACTGAATAACAAAGTCTTTCTTTTCTAGGGCACCTTCGTGTTCTTTAGCTATGATTTCAAGATCTTGAATGGTGAAGTCCTTCTTCTTCAGAATAGCTTCGTAATTTTCAACTTTTTCTTCTAAATCTTTGATGATAGCTTTGTTCTTCTCCTCTTCAAGATCTTGTTGCATTTTAAGCACTTTACTTAATAGTATACTCTGCCAAAACAACCTTCGTCAGAAAACGACGTAAAACTAATAATAATGAAATAATAATAATATTTTTTACCTTAAAATTAGCATAGAGCAGACTACCAGCGATATGTTGTCGCTGGTATCTGCAAAGGTCCGCTTCTATCTTCGGCAGGCCAACGCTTTTGGAGAAGGTCCTAACAACTTTGGCCTCGGTGCGATTCCGAAGGCACCTTAGCTTCCGTTCGTTGACCCCACCAAATAACATAGACCCTGGCTTATATCCGCAGGATATGGCATATTTCTTCAGCTCTTCTTTTTCAGCACTTGTTAATTCTTGTCAAGTAAATCTTGAAAGTTAAAATTTTCTTCCTCCAAAATGTCTTCAACCTGTTCTTTTCCCTTTTCAGTAGTCGTGTTCACCGCAGCCACAGCAACTTCTTCTTCAGCCATTTTCAGAAGAATATTGTCAATAACTTCAAGTGTGGTTTCCAGGTTTGAATCTTCGGTGGTCCCGGCTTCGGCTCCGGTAGCTTCAGCGCCGGTAGTGTCGGCGGCTTCGGCTCCGGCAGCTTCGGCTCTGGTGGTTGCAATTTCAGTGGTTTCAGCCCCGGTAGCTTCGGCTGCGTCGGCTTCGACTTCGGCGGTCTCGGTAACAACAATTTTTGACGCCGATACCGGTGGCGGTGTCTGATGAATCACATCTGTCACTTGGATAATTCTGCGATTTTTTTCGGCTTTGCAGAACTTTCTGCTGCCGAAGCTTCTTTGTCCTTCTGAAAAAACTTCGTCAGTTCCGGTGCCAGCGGACTTAGCTTGACAGGCAAAGATTCAGTCATTACCTTCAGAATTTCTTCTACTTCGGTAGTAGAAGGTGTCGCAGGAACTTCTTCATCTCGGACCAATCTCTTTGGTTCTAGAGATGCAGCTTTTCTTTTTCTTGAAGCGGCTACCTTCGGTTCAAACTTTTCTTTCTTCTTTTTTGGTTGATCTTCGTCGTCTTTAATCAAAGTGCCAGCTACTCTTTTCCTTTTCTGCCCTTCGGCACCCTTATCAAGCCGCCCATAATCAGGATATTCAAAGCCTATAGCATCAAGCACTCTGTTTAGCCTTCGTTTCGGTGGGTGCAGAAGGCTGCTGTCATCAATTG
Source organism: Zea mays (assembly GCF_902167145.1). Classification (NCBI taxonomy): domain Eukaryota; kingdom Viridiplantae; phylum Streptophyta; class Magnoliopsida; order Poales; family Poaceae; genus Zea; species Zea mays. The sequence continues at coordinate 180,255,788 of NC_050097.1, read as the reverse complement.
ATCCTCTTTCTTAGAATAATTCCCAATAATTTCAGTACTCATCACTTCGATTGTTTCGAGCCATTCTTGGCAGGGTGCTTTAAAATATTTCTTGAACTTATAGTGGTAGGGCAGTCGGACAAGCTCCCCTTCTTTCTTCTCTCTTTCAAGCTTCGGCATAGCCCATTCCTTCATAATTGGAAATGTTTTGAAAGCCAAAAATTCCTGTACGAAATCTCTAGTGCTGATGTGCTCTGCAATAATCCTGAATTCAGCCAACGCGATTTGGGTTGGACCTTCTGGTGTCATACTGCATTGGGGTCTGGTCTCTCCGAAGATCAGTTCAAGCGGACTCTGTACCAGCTTCTCCTTGTCATCGTCAACTTTGACGTAGAACCATTCCGATTTCCAGCCTACCGGCCACTTGCTTCGGTAGCTGATCACAGGAAATTTTGTAGTTTTCCGATAGGCAAAATTATAACAACCAAAATTTTCATGTAACTCATCCTTTCTGGCTTTGGTTTGGTAATGTAGCTCGTGCACCCGGCAGAAACCTTCGGAAAACGGTTCCACCCCCTGGCTTCGGAGAGCCCAAATATAAACACTAAGCCTAACAATAGCGTTAGGAGTTAGTTGATGAAGATAGATCCCAAACTTCTTTAGCACATCGGCAATCATCCTATTCAAAGGAAATCTCAAACCAGCTTTGAGGAAACTCTTGAAAATCACTATTTCATCTTTCTGTGGCTTCGGGGTAGTCTCTTCTCCACCAAAGCGAATCAGCTTTTTCTCATCTTCGCTAAAGTAGCCCGACTTCACCATCTTAGTAAAATCAGCCTTGGAGATGGTTGACTTTCCGAAATCCAGGTGGCTAGGCTTGCTTGGTACTGTGATACTGTGATCACCTTCAGAATCACTCTCTTCAATATCTGCTTGTTCTGCTTCGGCAACAGGGGTGTCTTCCGATGTCACCAACCCAGATCGCCTCATTGCTTCCGAGATAGGAACAGTTTCCATAGCTTCAGCTTTGTCTCCTTCGCGCTCAGCTCTAGCAGTAGAACGCACTCTGGCCATTTGATTTTGAATTTCTTGAAAATTGCTTGGAAATTAATAACCTTTCTTCCGAAGCTTTTCTTCTGACGAAGCAGACACTAAACTGGAGCTTCGTTTTAATGCTAAAGTCAAGCTTCGACTATGGTTAAAATTTTTGGCAGCAAAACAGTGCAATAGCAATGAATGCTGTGGTAACTTCACACCTACCCGTCTGTTTATATAGTGCTGCAGGTAAGAAGGTGAATCGTTAGGATTTTTACACCAGGCAAACAGTTGCTCGCACCCACTGCACGGTGGGCCGCAAAAACCAAAATAGTGAACCTGCATGGTGGGACCGCTACGCGCTCGAAAACTGTATCGTTTCTCGACAACAAGCTCAGGGAAGGTGTTTTTTGGACCTTCGGCTTCCTGAAGCCTAAGAAACTTCTTTCACGGATCAAGCTCGTTACAAAAAACGATCTAGCACCGCGAGGGAGCTACGGTTGGGACCATGCTTCGTCGCCGAAGGTCCTGTGGAAAGGAAACAGCTTCGGCTGAAGCTGCTTGAACGTAATGCCGAAGGTATCATTCATGAAGCTTCGGTATTACAACACGTCTGAAGATGAAGGATCGAACCGACTTAGAGATAGAATGACCTTTTAGTCCATAAGGGTCTGAGTCAATGTTGTAAACTTTTATGAGGGGCATGATTGTAATTCCTCACAGGCTGTGTCCTGTGCCTATAAATAGTGAACAGTATTCCTTTACTGTTCACGCATTCCTGTAATTGCAAACGCATCACTCGGGAATTATTGTTTGTCAAGGCAAAGGTATAAATGTAGCTAAATGTTATAGTGAAACATCTTAGATTCATACAATAAGATATGTGAATGATGTCATTTATTTTCAATATGTTTACCTTTTAATGTTTCACGTTTTACATTACTTTGTATTATCTTTATAAGTTTAATTACGAAGGTGAAACCTTCGTAATATTATGCTCGTGACCTTCGTCCGAAGTTCATTAAATCCTTGTGGAGATAATGCTTCGGCGGACGAAGGGCATTGATATTTAACATTTTATGTTGCCTTGTTCTTAATTCATAGCATTTGAGAACAAGTCCCCAACAACCGAACAGTCCGATGAATTATAGCGGAGTGGCTTCCCAAATTCCCGAAGGTGGCAAGTTCAGAGTGATTCTCCCTGGTGCACCGGACACTGTCCGGTGGTGCCCTGAACAGTCCGGTGCGCCAGACCAGGGCAGTCTTCGGTTGCTTTGCTCCATTCTTTTTGAAACCTTTCTTTGAACTTTGTATTGGTTTATTGTGAACCTTTGGCACCTATAGAACTTATGATCTAGAGCAAACTAGCTAGTTAGTCCAATTATTTGTGTTGGCAATTCACCCACCAAAATCATTTAGGAAAATGTGTGAGCCTATTTCCCTTTCAATCTCCCCCTTTTTGGTGATTGATGCCAACACAAACCAAAGCAAATACATAAGTGCAATAATTGAACTAGTTTGCAAAAAGGTAAGTGCAAAGGTTACTTGGAATTAAACCAATTTACATTTCATAAGATATGCATGGATGCTTTCTTCTAATTTAACATTTTGGACCACGCTTGCACCACTTGTTTTGTTTTTGCAAATGTTTTGGAAAATCTTTTTCAAAGTCTTTTGCAAATAGTCAAAGGTATATGAATAAGATTTCGAGAAGCATTTTCAAGATTTGAAATTTTCTCCCCCTGTTTTAAATGCTTTTCCTTTGACTAAACAAAACTCCCCCTCAATGAAATTCTCCTCTTAGTGTTCAAGAGGGTTTTAGATATTATTTTTGAAGGAGGTCAAACCAATTTGAAATTATATAAAAAATAAGATACCAATTGAAAAACTTCTTTTAATACAAATTGAAAGACTACATTTTTGAAATTGGTGGTGGTGCGGTCCTTTTGCTTTGGGCTAATACTTTCTCCCCCTTTGGCATGAATCACCAAAAACGGATACTTGTGAGTGTAATATAAGCCCTTTTGCTTTCTCTCCCCCTTTGGCAAACAATATATTAGTGAAGATTATACCAAATTGGAGAGCGGTGCGAAGCGACAGCGAAGGATGAATGATTCGATGGAGTGGAGTGGAAGCCTTGTCTTCGCCGAAGAACTATATTTCCCTTTCAATCTATGACTTAGCATAAAATACCCTTGAAGACCACATTAGTCATAGCACATGAAAGAGAGATGATCAAAGGTATATAAATGAGCTATGTGTGCAAAATATCAATCAAAATTCCTAGAATCAAGAATGTTTAGCTCATGCCTAAGTTTGGTAAAGGTTTTATCATCTAATGGCTTGGTAAAGATATTGGCTAATTGTTCTTTGGTGCTAACATATGTAATCTCGATATCCCCCCTTTGTTGGTGATCCCTCAAAAAGTGATACCGAATGGCTATGTGCTTAGTGCGGCTGTGCTCAACGGGATTATCCGCCATGCAGATTGCACTCTCATTATCACATAGGAGAGGGACGTTGGTTAATTTGTAACCATAATCCCTAAGGGTTTGCCTCATCTAAAGCAATTGCGCGCAACAATGGCCTGCGGCAATGTACTCGGCTTCGGTGGTAGAAAGGGCTACTGAATTTTGTTTCTTTGGAGCCCAAGACACCAGGGATCTTCCCAAGAATTGACAAGTCCCTAATGTGCTCTTTCTATCAATTTTACACCCTGCCCAATCAGCATCTGAATAACTTATTAAATCAAAGGTGGATCCCTTGGGGTACCAAAGGCCAAACTTAGGAGTATGAACTAAATATCTCAAGATTCGTTTTACGGCCCTAAGGTGAACTTCCTTAGGATCGGCTTGGAATCTTGCACACATGCATACGGAAAGCATAATATCCGGTCGAGATGCACATAAATAGAGTAAAGATCCTATCATCGACTGGTATACCTTTTGATCTACGGATTTACCTCCCGTGTCGAGGTCGAGATGCCCATTAGTTCCCATGGGTGTCTTGATGGGCTTGGCATCCTTCATTCCAAACTTGGTGAGTATATCTTGAATGTACTTTGTTTGGCTGATGAAGGTGCCCTCTTGGAGTTGCTTCACTTGAAATCCTAAGAAATACTTCAACTCCCTCATCATAGACATCTCGAATTTTTGTACCATTATCCTACTAAACTCTTCACAAGTAGATTTGTTAGTAGACCCAAATATGATATCATCTACATAAATTTGGCATACAAACAAATCATTTGCAATAGTTTTAGTAAAGAGAGTAGGATCAGCTTTTCCGACTTTGAAGCCATTAGCTATAAGAAAATCTCTTAGACATTCATACCATGCTCTTGGGGCTTGCTTGAGCCCATAAAGCGCCTTAAGAGAGTTTATATACATGGTTAGGGTACTCACTATCTTCAAAGCCGAGAGGTTGCTCAACATAGACCTCTTCCTTGATTGGTCCATTGAGGAAGGCACTTTTCACATCCATTTGGTAAAGCTTAAAGCCATGGTAAGTAGCATAGGCAAGTAATATACGAATTGACTCAAGCCTAGCTACGGGTGCATAGGTTTCACCGAAATCCAAACCTTCGACTTGTGAATATCCCTTGGCCACAAGTCGGGCTTTGTTCCTTGTCACCACACCATGCTCATCTTGTTTGTTGCGGAAGACCCATTTGGTTCCTACAACATTTTGGTTAGGACGTGGAACAAGATGCCATACCTAATTCCTCGTGAAGTTGTTGAGTTCCTCTTGCATTGCCAACACCCAATCCGAATCCCTTAAATGTGTCTTCCACCCTATATGGCTCAATAGAAGACACAAAGGAGTAATGTTCACAAAAGTGAGCAACACGAGATCGAGTAGTTACCCCCTTTTGAATATCGCCGAGGATAGTGTTCATGGGGTGATCTCGTTGTATTGCTTGGTGGACTCTTGGGTGTGGCGGTCTTGGACCCTCATCATCTTCTTTGTCTTGATCATTTGCATCTCTCCCATGATCATTGTCCTCCTCTTGAGGTGGCTCCTCTTGATCTTCATTTTCATCATCTTGAGCTGGTGGAGATGCTTGCATTGAGGAAGATGGTTGATCTTGTGCTTGTGGAGGCTCTTTGGATTCCTTAGGACACACATCCCCAATGGACATGTTCCTTAGTGCGACGCATGGAGCCTCTTCATCATCTAGCTCATCAAGATCAACTTGCTCTACTTGAGAGCCGTTAGTCTCATCAAACACAATGTCACAAGAAACTTCAACTAGTCCAGTGGACTTGTTAAAGACTCTATATGCCCTTGTGTTTGAATCATAACCAAGTAAAAAGCCTTCTACAGCCTTAGGAGCAAATTTAGTTTTTCTAGCTCTTTTAACAAGAATAAAGCATTTGCTACCAAAGACTCTAAAATATGAAACATTGGGCTTTTTACCGGTTAGGAGTTTATATGATGTCTTCTTGAGGATACAGTGAAGGTAGAGACGGTTGATGGCGTAGCAAGCGGTGTTGATTGCTTCCGCCCAAAACCGGTCCGAAGTCTTGTACTCATCAAGCATGGTCCTCGCCATGTCAAGTAGAGTTTTATTCTTCCTCTCTACTACACCATTTTGTTGAGGTGTGTAGGGAGAAGAGAACTCATGTTTGATGCCCTCATCCTCAAGAAAGCCTTCTATTTGTGAGTTCTTGAACTCCGTTCCGTTGTCACTTCTAATCTTTTTGATCCTTAAGCCAAACTCATTTTGAGCCCGTCTCAAGAATCCCTTTAAGGTATCTTGGGTTTGAGATTTTTCCTGCAAAAATAACACCCAAGTGAAGCGAGAATAATCATCCACAATAACTAGACAGTAATTACTCCCGTCGATGCTTATGTAAGCTACCGGGCCGAATAGGTCCATGTGGAGTAGCTCAAGTGTAAAGCCCAAAATTGGTATAAAAAACTTATAATAAAATGAATAGATAAATAAATTTATAAAAGGGTGTTTGGGGATTTCTTGAATTTCTTTCTATTTCTCTCTGCATACTCAATTAATGGCATTAAAATTATGCAAATAACAAACAAACACATAAATAAATAAAAATGTATCTCATGCTGATGTTATTTTTGTGATGCACTTTATTTGAATCAAGGAATCATAAATTAAATTGACCTCAAATTATAAATGAAAATATAAAATAGAAAATGAGAAAGAAGAAAATTTATGGAACCCTTTATTCCTTTGGTAAATAAATAACAAGGAAATAATAAATAATAATATTGGAAATAAAAGTTGTTATATTTTCATTAGCAATATGATTGACATTTGGGAATTGTGAAATTTAAATCTGAATTGAATTGGAAAATAAAAAAATAATAAAAATAGAAAAGGAAATTGGAAATAAAGAAAAGGAAAGAGAACCCTGCGTGGGCCAATTCTTCCCCACCGACCCAAGTTTTTTTTTCTGCCGCGCGGCCCACTCGGATTCCCTTCTCCTTTTTATTTCTGGGTCGCTTGCTCATGGGGACCACTGGTCGGTCTCTCGTTTGGCACGCCTGGAAGGGGCTTCCGGGACACTGTCATCTGGGGCCGGAATGTCAGAATCGCCCCCAACCCTGCGTGGACGCAAACAGAATCGACCGGCTCTCTCTCCTGTCACGCGTATGCTTCGGGGATGGCTTGGATTCGCCACGGGGTTGTTGCGACTTCCTTGGTCGGACTCAGGTGTATTTATATCCCTAATCGCAGCTACCCTTCCCATCCAATCCTCCTCATGCGCCCGGCCGGAAGCCATAACTTTGCCGTCGGGAGCTGAAGTTTTCCATCGCGGTCAGGAAGAGACGATTCAGACCGTCGCGCGCGTTCTTAACTCGCCGTCGTGTCTGGGGGCTATCGGGGGCTTCATCGTTGACTGGGGATCCCTCCGTGCTCGGCGTTCTTCGGAGCTCGGTCCACCCGTGGTGCGGTCTATTGGTCTTGCCGCATCGTGCTGTGGGCGGGCCTCGGCGCGGCATCCCAGTGGTAAGTCCTTCCTCCCCATGCGCGCGAACCACCTCTCTGCCCGACTCCGTACTCCGATGGCCGCTTCACCCGTCGGGAGCTCGGCCGCCGCCGCCTAGTGCCTTCGCCACGGGAGCCGGTACCAGGGAAGAAGATACAGTCCTGACCGTTGGATCATGATCTGGCGCACAGACTTAGATGATGGGCATCTGGCCATCCGTTTTGCGATGATCGACCAGGATTAAATGGCACAAAACCCTTCGCGCGATTGATTCTGGCCATTGATCTCGGGATCGATGGCTCGGGTGACTTGGTTGGTTTGGATTTAATCGCGTGCGTCCATCTCGGATCGCACGACCGTGATGGGAGCTTACCCCTTCGCCGCGCCCCTTTTCTTAAAGAGCCCCTGAAGTTCATTAAAATCAACCCGCCGTCCCCACGGGGGTAGCCTGTGTCTGGGGAAGTCTTGTAGTTTAGCCCCTGGCTTTTGGTTTATTTACGCGCGCAGTCCAGTAACCGAGGAAATTGAGAAAAACAATATAGAAATTGATTTTTAATACAAAAACAATTCTACAAACTTGTATAATTCATATTAAATTCATTTTAACTCCAAATTGAGTCATTCCAGTTGCAATAATTTTGTATTAATATTGTCTATCAACTAGTAACACTATTTAGCCATGAAACTTAAATTAAAATTGTTCATTTGGATTAATCTATTCTAAGCACTAAATAAATTCGGAAATTCATAACTTTATAACCGTAGCTCCGAATTTAGTGGTTCTTGTTTCTACGATCTCTTTACGTAGTGTAGATTATTATTACATAGTTTATTCTTATGTTTGGTGTGATGTTAATTTTGCCTATGCCATGTTGTCTGTATTAGTACGTTTAGTAGTGAGGTCACGTGTCACCTGAAGAGCAAGTTGGTACCTGGAATCGCAAGTCCCAGGCAAGTTGTGCCCTTGATCACTTCTTTTACCCACTCATGTTCTAATTAATCATAATGATCTGCATAGGTTAATTTTGATGGGACCTAATAGGTTACCCTAGTTTGTCTATCTTTATGCCTTGTTTACCACTGAACTTTTTGGGTAGTACTTGCTAGTGCTATATGTGGTTTTGGGCATTGAGATACACATTATTCATGATTATACTTTTGTTATCCGTTGTTATTTACTGTTCATGTCAAGATCATTAATGTTAATTGGAACATAGAGCTTAACTTGAGAAACACGTGCCATCACAAGGGTTTATGGACGCCCTTGGCTGATTAATTAGGAAAGCTAGTGGAGGACTACCTTACCCGAAAGGGGCAAGGGCAGTAGGGGAGTGGTCAGTGTAGGGAGATCCTTGGTTGATTTTGCTGCGATGGCGGTCAGGCAAGAACCCTGCATTGGAGCTTCCTATAAACTGTAGCGGGTTTTCTGAAGCTAGTGGAACTTTGTAAAGGCCTCATAGTGTTACCCTGCCTCGCCTCCTCGGTAGAGGTGTATGGGAAGTCGCGATCCCTTGGCAGATGGGTAACATGACTTGTGGGTAAAGGGTACCACCTCTGCAGAGTGTAAAACTGGTATACTAGCCGAGCTCACGGTCATGAGCAGCTCAGGACTCTCTGATGATTAAATTATGGAACTAAATTCAATTTGTCATATGCATTGCATCGCAGGTGATGTTGTTACTTCTGTTCTACTATTTAATTGGGTTGGTATTTACTTATACTTAGTAATTGCTAATAAAATTTTGACCAACTTTAAAAGCAATGCTCAGCTTCAACCATCATTTTTGGTAAGCCTTACACTTCATGAGCTCCCACCTTTGGCGGGTTCATGCACATTATTCCCCACAACTTGTTGAGCGATGAACGTATGTGAGCTCACTCTTGCTGTCTCACACCCCCCACAGGTCAAGAACAGGTACCGCAAGATGAGGCGCTTGGAGGATGCTGTGTCGAGTTCGTGAGAGGTCTAGGCCGTCGTCTCCCAGTCAACTTTGGGTTGCTGGACCGTTGTCTCCTTATAATGTATTATTTATTTATTTTGTATAGAACTCCTGATATTTAGTAAAGATGTGACATTCGATCCTGTGCCATGATTCATCATATGTGTGAGACTTGGTCCCAGCACACCTGGTGATTATGTTCGTGCCCGGGTCTTGGTGCCCCGAAACCCGGGTGTGACAGAAGTGGTATCAGAGGAATGTTGACTGTAGGACGAAACCTAGATAGAACTGGACAACCAATACTTACTTACCTTTGCTACTCTGATCTTTTTAAACTTTTCTTAATCTTTTCTCATCTATTTTCGCTTTACTCTGATTATCCTTACCCTTTTCATTCTAAAGACAAATGTGGATTTCACACTTTGAAATCCTGTACCTAAAGTGACTTTTAGGAATAGGAGACCTCATCTTAGGAACAAAAACAAAACTATTTTTATAGGTATCTATGCACTGGAATGTTTGTTCTTATGACACTTGTCTGATTTGGATCTTTGATTGAGTGCGATGGGTTGTGGAGTAATGTCCACAATTACATCTGCATATACGTATAGGCTTAAATAGAATTCATAAGAAAACTAAGCAACTTAGATTATCCTCCATTAAAATGTATCTATCTCATAGAGATCCCTCTAATCTTAAAAGACTCTCCCATATCTTAATAGATTCATCGTATCTTATAAGATTCTCTCTTATCTTACTAGATCCACCTCATCTTAAAAGATTCTTCTTACCTTAATAAATTCATCTTATCTTGAAGAGATTCTATCTTATCATAACATATCTAACTAATCTCAAAAGATTCTAACATATCTTAATAATACATATTCTACCCTGTTGGACCTATCTAACCTAAACTAGTCTAATCTAGTCATATCCAATCTAATCTAGATCTTAATGTGACCTGATCTAGTGTGGTCTAATGTTATCTAACCTAATGTGGTCCACTTAAACAGATTAATGACACTAGTAGAAGAGATTAGACCCTACTAGCCATGTATTAACTTAACTTAGCACATTGGATCAACTCAACCATGAGCTAACCCAACCCATAGAGCCATGATGAATGGTATAACCTTTCTATTCCCACCTAATAACAAACAAACTTTTAACCTACATCTTGTAGTCTATCTCACCCATATATATCTCTCATCTTGACAGATTCTATCTAACCCTTGGATATTCACCTTATATGACTGGTTACCCCAATTTGGACATAAAACAAAGATTAAGCCCTACTAAAGAATCTTCATATTATAACCCGCTACTAGCTTATTCATTCCACTTATTGAATAATTTCCTTTGCAAAACTATTACCATATGCTTCTAACTTTCATGGTCAATACCAGGAAAGGAAAGATTATCACGCAACAGCAAACAGAAATGAATCCTCCAAATCCTCCACCTGTTGAAATCGATCAAGTGATTGCTGCCCAAAGACTGGTAATACAACAATTAACATACCTGGTAACTGAGATGCAAAATCAGATAAGACAAGAACGCGAGGAAATACGTCAGGTCCGCCAAGAAATAAGGCAAGCGCGGTTGGAGAGACAACAACAACAACAACCTCCACCACCACCACCAACTCCACCAAGCTACATAAACATATATATAAATTACTACTATTTGGAAGATCTAGATGTTACTTTAGTTAGTAGATGATATGATATTGTTTTAGAAGGAATAATAAGGTCTAGTCGACCCCATGGCTTGCTAATGAAGTATGCATCATGCTGAGATTTTGTCTGCGTATATGTGTTGAGATAATATGAGTATGCACCCTTTCCTTGCAAATCTCGAGGGCGAGATTTCTGTTAAGGGGGGTAGGATTTGTAAAGCCCAAAATTGGTATAAAAAACTTATAATAAAATGAATAGATAAATAAATTTATAGAAGGGTGTTTGGGGATTTCTTGAATTTCTTTCTATTTCTCTCTGCATACTCAATTAATGGCATTAAAATTATGCAAATAACAAACAAACACATAAATAAATAAAAATGTATCTCATGCTGATGTTATTTTTGTGATGCACTTTATTTGCAAGGAATCATAAATTAAATTGACCTCAAATTATAAATGAAAATATAAAATAGAAAATGAGAAAGAAGAAAATTTATGGAACCCTTTATTCCTTTGGTAAATAAATAACAAGGAAATAATAAATAATAATATTGGAAATAAAAGTTGTTATATTTTCATTAGCAATATGATTGACATTTGGGAATTGTGAAATTTAAATCTGAATTGAATTGGAAAATAAAAGAATAATAAAAATAGAAAAGGAAATTGGAAATAAAGGAAAGGAAAGAGAACCCTGCGTGGGCCAATTCTTCCCCACCGGCCCAAGTTTTTTTTTCTGCCGCGCGGCCCGCTCAGATTCCCTTCTCCTTTTTATTTCTGGGTCGCTTGCTCATGGGGACCACTGGTCGGTCTCTCGTTTGGCACGCCTGGAATGGGCTTCCGGGACACTGTCATCTGGGGCCGGAATGTCAGAATCGCCCCCAACCCCGCATGGACGCAAACAGAATCGACCGGCTCTCTCTCCTGTCACGCGTATGCTTCGGGGATGGTTTGGATTCGCCACGGGGTTGTTGCGACTTCCTTGGTCGGACTCAGGTGTATTTATATCCCTAATCGCAGCTACCCTTCCCATCCAATCCTCCTCATGCGCCCGGCCGGAAGCCATAACTTTGCCGTCGGGAGCTGAAGTTTTCCATCGCGGTCAGGAAGAGACGATTCAGACCGTCGCGCGCGTTCTTAACTCGCCGTCGTGTCTGGGGGCTATCGGGGGCTTCATCGTGGACTGGGGATCCCTCCGTGCTCGGCGTTCTTCGGAGCTCAGTCCACCCATGGTGCGGTCTATTGGTCTTGCCGCATCGTGCTGTGGGCGGGCCTCGGCGCGGCATCCCAGTGGTAAGTCCTTCCTCCCCATGCGCGCGAACCACCTCTCTGCCCGACTCCGTACCCCGATGGCCGCTTCACCCGTCGGGAGCTCGGACGCCGCCGCCTAGTGCCTTCGCCACGGGAGCCGGTACCAGGGAAGAAGATACAGTCCTGACCGTTGGATCATGATCTAGCGCGCAGACTTAGATGATGGGCATCTGGCCATCCGTTTTGCGATGATCGACCAGGATTAAATGGCACAAAACCCTTCGCGCGATTGATTCTGGCCGTTGATCTCGGGATCGATGGCTCGGGTGAGTTGGTTGGTTTGGATTTAATCGCGTGCATCCATCTCGGATCGCACGGCCGTGATGGGAGCTTACCCCTTCGCCGCGCCCCTTTTCTTAAAGAGCCCCTGAAGTTCATTAAAATCAACCCGCCGTCCCCACGGGGGTAGCCTGTGTCTGGGGAAGTCTTGTAGTTTAGCCCCTGGCTTTTGGTTTATTTACGCGCGCAGTCCAGTAACCGAGGAAATTGAGAAAAACAATATAGAAATTGATTTTTAATACAAAAACAATTCTACAAACTTGTATAATTCATATTAAATTCATTTTAACTCCAAATTGAGTCATTCCAGTTGCAATAATTTTGTATTAATCTTGTCTATCAACTAGTAACACTATTTAGCCATGAAACTTAAATTAAAATTGTTCATTTGGATTAATCTATTCTAAGCACTAAATAAATTCGGAAATTCATAACTTTATAACCGTAGCTCCGAATTTAGTGGTTCTTGTTTCTACGATCTCTTTACACAGTGTAGATTATTATTACATAGTTTATTCTTATGTTTGGTGTGATGTTAATTTTGCCTATGCCATGTTGTCTGTATTGCTACGTTTAGCAGTGAGGTCACGTGTCACCTGAAGAGCAAGTTGGTACCTGGAATCGCAAGTCCCAGGCAAGTTGTGCCCTTGATCACTTCTTTTACCCACTCATGTTCTAATTAATCATCATGATCTGCATAGGTTAATTTTGATGGGACCTAATAGGTTACCCTAGTTTGTCTATCTATATGCCTTGTTTACCACTGAACTTTTTGGGTAGTACTTGCTAGTGCTATATGTGGTTTTGGGCATTGAGATACACATTATTCATGATTATACTTTTGTTATCCGTTGTAATTTACTGTTCATGTTAAGATCATTAATGTTAATTGGAACATAGAGCTTAACTTGAGAAACACGTGCCACCACAAGGGTTTATGGATGCCCTTGGCTGATTAATTAGGAAAGCTAGTGGAGGACTACCTTACCCGAAAGGGGCAAGGGCAGTAGGGGAGTGGTCAGTGTAGGGAGATCCTTGGTTGATTTTGCTGCGATGGCGGTCAGGCAAGAACCCTGCATTGGAGCTTCCTATAAACTGTAGCGGGTTTTCTGAAGCTAGTGAAACTTTGTAAAGGCCTCGTAGTGTTAACCTGCCTCGCCTCCTCGGTAGAGGTGTATGGGAAGTCGCGATCCCTTGGCAGATGGGTAACATGACTTGTGGGTAAAGGGTACCACCTCTGCAGAGTGTAAAACTGGTATACTAGCCGAGCTCATGGTCATGAGCAGCTCAGGACTCTCTGATGATTAAATTATGGAACTAAATTCAATTTGTCATATGCATTGCATCGCAGGTGATGTTGTTACTTCTGTTCTACTATTTAATTGGGTTGGTATTTACTTATACTTAGTAATTGCTAATAAAATTTTGACCAACTTTAAAAGCAATGCTCAGCTTCAACCATCATTTTTGGTAAGCCTTACACTTCATGAGCTCCCACCTTTGGCGGGTTCATGCACATTATTCCCCACAACTTGTTGAGCGATGAACGTATGTGAGCTCACTCTTGCTGTCTCACACCCCCCCACAGGTCAAGAACAGGTACCACAAGATGAGGCGCTTGGAGGATGCTGTGTCGAGTTCGTGAGAGGTCTAGGTCGTCGTCTCCCAGTCAACTTTGGGTTGCTGGACCGTTGTCTCCTTATAATGTATTATTTATTTATTTTGTATAGAACTCCTGATATTTAGTAAAGATGTGACATTCGATCCTGTGCCATGATTCATCATATGTGTGAGACTTAGTCCCAGCACACCTAGTGATTATGTTCGCGCCCGGGTCTTGGTGCCCCGAAACCCGGGTGTGACATCAAGTGGCCTGTCGGTCGTCATGATGTTCTTGTGTGGATGATGAACACCAACTTGCTTCCTTGCTTGATATGCGCTACAAATCCTGTCTTTTTAATAATGAACATTTGTTAGTCCCAAAATGTGCTCTCCCTTTAGAAGCTTATGAAGATTCTTCATCCCAACGTGGGCTAGTCGGCGATGCCAGAGCCAACCCATGTTAGTCTTAGCAATTAAGCAAGTGTCGAGTTCAGCTCTATTAAAATCAACTAAGTATAGCTGACCCTCTAACACTCCCTTAAATGCAACTGAATCATCACTTCTTCTAAAGACAGTAACACCTATATCCGTAAAAAGACAGTTGTAACCCATTTTGCATAATTGAGAAACAGAAAGCAAATTGTAATCTAAAGAATCTACAAGAAAAACATTGGAAATAGAATGGTCAAGTGATATAGCAATTTTACCAAGTCCTTTGACCAAACCTTGATTTCCATCCCCGAATGTGATGGCTCTTTGGGGATCATGGGTTTTCTCATAGGAGGAGAACATCCTTTTCTCCCTTGTCATGTGGTTTGTGCACCCGCTATCAATGATCCAACTTGAGCCCCCGGATGCATAAACCTACAAAACAAATTTAGGCCTTGTTCTTAGGTACCCAAACGGTTTTGGGTCCTTTGACATTAGAAACAAGCACCTTGGGTACCCAAACACAAGTCTTTGAGCCCTTGTGTTTGGCCCCAACATATTTGGCTACTACTTTGCCTGATTTGTTAGTTAGAACATATGAAACATCAAAAGTCTTAAATGAAATAATAGGCTCATTTGATGCATTAGGAGTTTTCTTCTTAGGCAATTTAACATGAGTGGATTGCCTAGAACTAGATGCCTCACTCTTATACATAAAAGCATGATGAGAGCCAGAGTGAGACTTCCTAGAATGAATTTTCCTAATTTTGTGCTCAGGATAACCAACAGGATATAAAATGTAACCCTCGTTATCCTGAGCCATGGGAGCTTTGCCCTTAACAAAGTTAGACAATTTCTTAGGGGCATTAAGCTTGACATTGTCTTCCTGTTGGAAGCCAATGCCATCCTTAATGCCAGGGCGTCTCCCACTATAGAGCATGCTTCTAGCAAATTTAAAATTTTCATTTTCTAAGTCATGCTCATTAATCTTAGCACTAAGTTGAGCTATGTGATCATTTTGTTGTTTAATTAAAGCTAGGTGATCATGAATAGCATCAACATTAATATCTCTACATCTAGTGCAAATAGTAACATGTTCAATGGTAGATGTAGAGGGTTTGCAAACATTTAATTCATCAATCTTAGCATGTAACATGACATTTTCATTTCTAAGATTGGAAACAATATCATTGCAAACATTTAAATTCTTAGCCTTAGCAATTAATTTGTCATTCTCAGTTTTAAGGCTAGAAATTGATTCATTTAGTTTGTCAATCTTAGCAAGTAAACTAGCATTATCATTTCTAAGACTAATAATCGAATCATCACAAACATTTAATTTCTCAACCTTAGCAATCAATTTAGCATTTTCACATCTAAGGTTGGAAATAGTGTCATGGCAAGTGCTAAGCTCACTAGTTAATTTTTCGCATTTTTCTACTTCTTGAGCATAAGCATTCTTAACCTTAACATGCTTCTTATTTTCTTTAATTAAGAAGTCCTCTTGGCTATCCAAGAGTTCATCTTTCTCATGAATGACTCCTATCAATTCATTTAATTTTTCTTTTTGTTGCATGTTTAGGTTGGCAAAAAGGGCAAGCAAGTTATCCTCATCATCACTAGAGTTCTCCTCATCACTAGATGTTGCATATTTTAGTAGAGGCTCTAGATTTTACCTTCTTTTTGCCGTCTCTTGCCATGAGGCACTTGTGGCTGATGTTGGGGAAGAGGAGTCCCTTTTTGACAACGATGTTTGCGGTGTCCTCGTCGGAGGAGGAGTCGGTGGAGCTCTCGTCGGAGTCCCACTCCCGGCAAACATGGGCATCGCCGCCCTTCTTCTTGTAGTACTTCTTCTTCTCCTTCCTTCTTCCCTTCTTGTCGTCGCCCCTGTCACTATCACTTGATAATGGGCATTTAGCAATGAAATGACCGGGCTTACCACACTTGTAGCAAACTTTCTTGGAGCGGGGCTTGTAGTTCTTCCCCCTCCTTTGCTTGAGGATTTGGTGAAAACTTTTGATGATTAAAGCCATCTCCTCATTGTCGAGCTTGGAGGCATCTATGGGGAGCCTACTTGACGTAGACTCTTCTTTCTTCTCCTTAGTTGCTTTGAATGCGATGGGTTGCACCTCGGGTGTGGAGGTGGCGCCTCGCTTAATGATTTGTTTGGAGCCTTTGATCATCAATTCAAAGCTCAAAAACTTTCCTATCACTTCCTCGAGAGACATTAGTTTATATCTAGGATCACCACAAATTAATTGAACTTGAGTAGGGTTAAGAAAAACGAGTGATCTAAGAATAACCTTGACCATTTCATGGTCATCCCATTTGGTGCTCCCGAGGTTGCGCACTTGGTTTACCAAGGTTTTGAGCCGGTTGTACATGGCTTGTGGCTCCTCCCCTTGGTGAAGCATGACTCGACCGAGCTCCCCCTCGATCGTTTCCCGCTTGGTGATCTTGGTCACCTCATCTCCTTCGTGCGCTGTCTTGAGCACGTCCCAAATCTCTTTGGCACTCTTCAACCCTTGCACCTTATTATACTCCTCTCGACTTAGAGAGGCGAGGAGTATAGTAGTGGCTTGGGAGTTGAAGTGCCGGATTTGGGCTACCTCGTCCGAGTCATAGCCTTCATCCCCCACGGATGGTTCCTGCGCTCCAAATTCAACAATGTCCCAAATGCTAGCGTGGAGTGAGGTTAGATGGTGCCTCATTTTATCACTCCACATACTATAATCTTAACCGTAAAAAACCGGTGGTTTGCCTAGTGGGACGGAAAGTAAGGGAGTGCGTTTGGAAATGCGAGGATAGCGTAAGGGGATCTTACTAAACTTCTTGCGCTCATGGCGCTTAGAAGTGACGGACGGCGCGTCGGAGCCGGAGGTGGAAGGCGACGAAGAATCGGTCTCGTAGTAGACCACTTTCTTCATTTTCTTCTTCTTGTCGCCACTCCGGTGCGACTTGACGCGGGGAGGTGATTCCTCCCTCTTCTTGTTGCCGGACTCCCCCGATGGAGCCTTCCCGTGGCTTGTGGCGGGCTTGTCGCCGGTCACCATCTCCTTCTTGGTGTGAGCTCCCGACATCACTTCGAGCGGTTAGACTCTAATGAAGTATCGGGCTTTGATACCAATTTAAAGTCGCCTAGAGGGGGGGGGTGAATAGGCAAATCTGAAATTTATAAACTTTAAGCACAACTACAAGCCGGGGTTAGCGTTAGAAATATAATCGAGTCCGAAAGAGAGGGCGAAAATAAATCACAAGAAAATAAGAGCGGATAACACGGTGATTTGTTTTACCGAGGTTCGGTTCTTGCAAACCTACTCCTCGTTGAGGTGGTCACAAAGACCGGGTTTCTTTCAACCCTTTCCCTCTCTCAAACGGTCACTTAGACCGAGTGAGCTTCTCTTCTCAATCAATTGGGACACTTAGTCCCCACAAGGACCACCACATAATTGGTGTCTCTTGCTTTGATTACAAAGAACTTGGAAGCAAGAATAGAGGAAGAAGAAAAGCGATCCAAGCGCAAGAGCTCAAAAGAACACAACAAAATTCTCACTTCTAGTCACTATTGCTTTGAGTGGAATTGAGACTTGGAGAGATTTTGATTCACTCTATTTGTGTCTTGTATTAAATGCACTAGCTCTTGTATTGAATGTGTTGGCTAAAAACTTGGATGCCTTGAAGTGTGGTGGTTGGGGGGTATTTATAGCCCCAACCACCAAAGTGGTCGTTGGGGAAGGCTGCTGTCGAAGGGCGCACCGGACACTGTCCGGTGCGCCAGCCACGTCACCCAACCGTTAGGGTTCGACCGTTGGAGCTCTGACATGTGGGGCCACCAGACAGTCCGGTGATGCACCAGACAGTCACTGTTCACTGTCCAGTGCGCCATCTGCGCCTGCTCTGACTTCTGCGCGCGTTGTCCGCGCACTGTTCACCTTTTGCAGACGACCATTGGCGCTGTAGCCGTTACTCCGCTTGGCACACCGGACAGTCCGGTGCTACACCGGACAGTCCGGTGAATTATAGCGGAGTGGCTTCCCAAATTCCCGAAGGTGGCAAGTTCAGAGTGATTCTCCCTGGTGCACCCGACACTGTCCGGTGGTGCACCGGACAGTCCGGTGCGCCAGACCAGGGGCAGTCTTCGGTTGCTTTGCTCCATTCTTTTTGAACCCTTTCTTTGAACTTTGTATTGGTTTATTGTGAACCTTTGGCACCTGTAGAACTTATGATCTAGAGCAAACTAGTTAGTCCAATTATTTGTGTTGGGCAATTCAACCACCAAAATCATTTAGGAAAAGGTGTGAGCCTATTTCCCTTTCAACGCCTTCCAGATACTGACTTTCAAGTACCCACAGAACATTATAGGGAGGAGCCTTTCCATCATTATATGATAATCATGGCTCTTCAATCCAGTTATTTTATTTGTCTTCAAGTTCACAGCTCTCCTAAACCCGACCGCATAACCATCTAGGAATTTCAAAATTTTCAACCATTCCATTACTTCTTTCTTCTATTTAGGTTTTAGACAAAATTGAGCACGTGGCTTTTTTCCATTTTCGTTGAGTTCCTGGGTTGGTCGGTTACAAAGTTTTGCTAAGTCCTTTCTGGCCTTTATATTGTCTTTTGTTTTGTCGCTTAGATTCATGCAAGTACTTAGAATGCTTTCACCAACATTACGTTCCTGATGCATGATGTCAATGTTATGCATCAGAATCAATGCCTTAACATAAGGGAGTTCCCATAAACCACATTTATGTGTCCGGTTATGCTCGGTTCCAAAACCTATGTATCCATCACCACTTTCATTATCTTTCAAATTATTAAGCATAGCCTCAATCTCTATTCCGCTCAGACGCGTGGGCGGTCCTATTGTCACGATAGTGCCGTTCTTAAAGGTGTTAACCTCGAACCTATACAGGTGTTTTTGGGGCAAGAAGCATCTGTGGCAGTCAAAGTAACAGATCTTCCCTCCAAACTCAAGGCGAAAACAATCTGTATCCTTGCCACATATTGGACATGTCAGAGTTCCATGGCAGCTCCATCCAGCAAATAAATTGTATGCCATGAAATCATGAATGGACCACAAATACGCAACTCGAAGTGTGAATATCTCGTTTTTATAGCAATCGTATGCTTTGACTCCTTTCCATAAGTTTTTGAGATCATCGATCAAGGGTTGCATCATCACATTCAGCCCTTTTCCAGGATGGTCTGGACCAGGAATAATTAGGGAAAGAAACATGTAATCATATTTCATGCACATAAGAGGTGGAAGGTTGTATGGAATAACAAATACATGCCAACAAGAATATGATGTCGCGTTGGTATTGAAAGGTGTGAAACCATCTGTCGCCAACCCAATTCGAATATTTCTCGCTTCACTAGCAAATTCTGGATCAAAGTCATCTAGAGCCTTCCACGCATCACTGTTAGACAAGTGCGTCATCACATGAGCGTCCTCTCGTTCACGTTCTTTATGCCATCTCATGTGACTAGCTGTGTTCCTCGAAAGAAACAAACGCTTAACACGAGGCGCAAGAGGCATATAATGAAGTTGCTTTTGGGCTACAGTTGATGTGACCATTTCACCATCATCGTTTTTAACCTCTACATATCTCGACTTGCCACACTTTAGACACTTACTATCATTCTCATGATCCTTCCAGAACAGCATACAATTATCTGGACAGACATCGATTTTCTGATAGTCCATACCTAGACCAGAGAGCAGTTTCCTGCACTGATACACGTCTTTCGGCATCTTGTGATTTGGTGAAAACACTTCGCTGATTAAGCTCAAGAGCTCGTTGTAATAATTGTTCGAGAACACGAACTTAGACTTAATAGCCATAAGTCGAGTCACGAAAGCAAGGATGGAAACTGTTGTGTGTTCGTGCAATGGCTCTTCTGCAGCCTTAAGAAGGTCGAAGAACTTTTTAACCTCTGGAGGAGGCGGCTCCTCAGGATTTGGTGGAAACACTAAATCAGGATCCCCCTTAAATCTTCAAGCATCTTATCCATTCTATCGTATTCCACGTCGTCATTGTTGTGGGCTTTTGATGCATTTTCACGGGGAAACTCCTCGCCGTGATACACCCAGACTTCATAGTTAGGCATGTAGCCATATTTGCAAAGGTGTCCCGACAGAGTTCTCTTGTCTTGACATCTATAAATACGACACATACTACATGGACACCGCACATCTGTGCCAGTTCTTGACAAAGTAAAAGCACGAGCAATAAAATCCTTTGTCTTTCTTATCCACTCTGCTGAGGGATCATTCATACGCCAACCTTCATACATCCATCGACGGTCCTCACCCACCATATTTGATGCTAAAACAGTAGAACATGTGATTCACCCATAAGAGACCGCTAGAGCAACGATTTATGACACATAAGTTCCGCAACATTACGACAATTTTGCGAAAATATTACTAATCTGTAACAAACAAGATGCTAACATAATTATATTATATGCACCAGTTAGCTTCTCAAGTTGATTAGCCTAATTGACATAACTTCCTACGGTTTAAAATTAGTTGACTCTCGGAAGTTAGTATATTTAATAAAAATAAAATACAAACACTCGGAAGTAGTTACCTGAAGCGACGAAACGGTGACGCGACGGCGTTGGGGCAACGGCACTGCGTGCGTCGCTCGGGGTCTGAACGAGTTCGGTTTCCGCCGAGGCCGGGCGAGCAGGAGAGGACGGGCGGTGGTGACTGGCGGAGCCGGGCGGGCGAGCAGGAGACGACGGGAGGCGGGGCGGCCGAGCAGCCGACAGCGGCGGGGCGTCCGAGCAGACGGCTGCGGCGGGGCGGCCGAGCAGCAGGCGGGCGTGCGGGGTGGGCGAGCAGCAGGCGGGCGTGGGGCGGGTGAACAGCCAGCAAGGGCGGGCCGTCTGCTGCTCCGGCGAGCGGCGGGGCGGACCGGCGAGCGGCGGTGGATGGCGGACAGAGATGGCCGTGGATGGAAAATGGGAGACGGATAGAGACGGGCGCACGCGCCGTTAGCCTAAAAAACTAACTTCCGAGAGGCCCGAGTAAAACCGTCGGAAGTTAAGGCCTACCGTGACCGGTCAACGCCTAAATATGCAACTTCCGAGAGGCCGTTAGAAGTTAAGGTAACTTCCGAGAGGCCCTGGGCAAGTCGTCGGAAGTTAAAGTAACTTTCGAGAGGCCCTAGTCGCCTCTCGAAAATTATTTATGTCCTACGGTTTTAAAAAAACCCGTAGAAAGTTATTGACCTCTCGGAAATTGCTTATTTTGGTGTAGTGTTTGACTATGGGCTTTTGGGTAGCTGCTTTTTTGACACCCTTTGTTTGTTTAGCAGAGTTGAGGACTTTGTGACGTGTGACAGCGGAGAACGGGGCATATCGTCTGTGTTTGCCATATCGTCTTGACTTTTGTGGCCTCTACCAGTGGACCTCTTCAGACTGTCTTCAGCGGTTGCCCCTAAATTTGGCCCCATATATCTCACTCACGTGCCACGTCAGCGTTCTCTTTCCCCCTATATCTCCACCCTATACAGCGGTTCCCTCTAAATCCTTCCCCTACACCCCACTACAACCATAAAATATCATTTTCTATACCTACTTTTCACCTCCTATCAATTTTTATTCTACTAACAATTAATTCAACAGTACAAGCACAGTGTTTAGAGGGCTTGCCACAGCCCTCCACATCTAGCGGAGCACTGTTCCCAGCGCTACCACTGTTGCTTGTAGGGGAAGGTTTAGAGGTGGCCGCTGCACCCATCTCATTACCCTAAACGTGCACAGTGCAAGGGGAGGGGGAAGGGCGCGGCATGCGCTGAAGACAGTCTCATGTTACGCCGAATTCTATGAGATGCTTGGCGCCTTGGCGGTCAGTGTTTGCCATATCGCTTACTGTGCTTGCTACGATAAGCCTTCGTGGGCATTACTAGAACTGTTGGGAGTGTTACAAGCTACCATTAGCCGTGGGATGTCAACACTGAATATACCTCCTGCCTTGGACTCGATGGTTACACGCTTCGGATTGAGTGGAGGGCGATCAACATACTTTATGATGACAATAAAAAGGATCCACATATATTTGAATAGCAATTTAAAAATTAGTAAAAAACATTACAATAACAATTAATGAAAAATATACCATAAGTGTTTATTGTCCAAGTGATCCACAAGAAAGGAATACATATAACGCTGAAAAATGACATATAAGGCATGCATCAACAAAAAATACTAATTGGTTTTCAAGCCAAGTAATGCATAAAAAGTGCACCAATCGACGTAGACATTGTCAATGTAGGCATAAAAATGATGATAACTCGAATCCTAGATATTGCACACATAAGCGTAAACTAGGTAAGTATCCGTGCGTTGCAACGGAAAAAAATAGTGTAACAATAACATATATATGGCTATATGTTGTGTTGTTAATTAAAATTAAGTTGCATCTGGACTTTGTAGTGACAATTGGTTGTAACCTTGAAGGCTGAAAATTGATGTTGTTCTTGATCCTAACCACGCTCCAGACTTGCTTGCCAGGTTCATTTGTAAGTTCAAAATTATAGACCAAAATTAGGTGAAAAGACCAGTTGAATGGAAATTTTCTTTTCCCAGTAAACTGCATATTTGCCTTCGCCTGTAACTATCCATTGTTTTAATCTCTATATAAGAACAGTCATGCGAAGTTTGTCTATTAAAAAAAATCCATCGCTATAATAACAATACCTTTTTTGCTGCTTTAGCATTATTGTCCATCAATCCTTCAATTCAGTGTTGTATCTTGATGCCTGAGGGTAGAAAGAACGATCTTCGTTGCACCCAGTAGTCTTGATTGAAAGAAGTGTATACTGCTGCACTTCTCAGAATTTATGGACATTTCTCCGAACCTGAACCTGAAAAAACATAGTTGATCATTATTGAGAACAAATGGCATATCAGAATTGTTGCTACCCTATTATTTGAGCATAATGACGTAGTCACATGGATGCAACTTGCGAGCCGATTTTGAGCCAAGCCAAGCCTACTCCTTCAGCTCGTTGAGTGGCGGCGACTGGTTGGGGGCCAGAGGACGCGGACATGCGAGGGGGCCGGGCGGAAGACACAGACGATGGCGTTTTCTAGGCAAACGGGTGAGGGTATCGAGTGCAGGTCGATTAGGAAGAAATGCATGGGGTTTTCTGTAAAAGGATGACGCAGGACGACCGCTAAACCGTCGAAACTGGTGCTTTATAATAGTATAGATATAGAGATTAGTGGATCGAACAACCCCACATACGATGCGATTTCGATGCATGAAAAAGGACGACCTAGGGAGCGGTTGCTCGGCCACACGATGGCGAGGATCGACTTACGGGTTCAAGTTCGCACCAGTCTATGAGAAGCGGGCTGCGGCAGAAGAAAAGAAAGAAAACAAGCAAAGGTGGGCTCGTTCTAGATAGCAAGGAAAGCATGCCAAAATTAAAGTTAGCAAAAGAAAAGAAAAAAAACTTAACGCCTTTAAGTAATAATGGTTATCTACTCCGCCCTTTCTTCTAAAGAAATTATATACACGACCCTTTAAAGTACTATAACAAATTTTTTGAAAACATGTTGTTTCTCCATATTGGTCCTATTTTTAAAAAACTGTGATATGACATGAGTCAATATATCTGCACGTCTATTTTAGTTGACGAAAGAGGATCAATCGAAGCCCAAATGTCCCTGAGCGCTGCCGTTGTTCTGCCAGAAAGAAAGGGTCTCTTTTGCCAACCTCAGAATCAGCCATGAAGTTGCATGAAAAAATTAACAGCTTTTGTCTAATTTGTTCGGCCCTCTCGACACTTTCTAGTGGATCATGTGTTTCGGCTAAGTGCAACATCGACTACTGCTCGAACTGGAATAAAGTAGGAGGCATCGCATAATGCCGCAGCTGCTGCAGGGACGAATACAATGATGCACCGTCCAGTCCAGTCAGTAACCGTACATGAAACACGAGCAGAGAGAGCATCGAGATTGGCGAACCACCACACATTATGTTTATGCATAACACGAACCATCAACAAACATGATACTCATATATAATCAATCATCGAAGCCCACGACAGGAGCAGAAGAGCATATGCATCAAGCAAAGGTTCATACATCACTCGTCACACTTAGTGTAACAAACAATGGCTTCTTACAGATATACCAACGCTGCCACTTAATGTAGCATCGCACATTACATACATTAATAACCAATGCGTTATATTGTCATGAAAATAGAATGGAAACACAAATACTCACACAGGCATCACAGAAGGGCCTCTTATTTCAAGAAACTTCAGTCCCAATCACTTCCCTTATTATGACAGGAGCTCCTCCTTGGGGCCTAGCCACACATTTTTCCTGTTCCTACCAACAGAGAAGGAACTGTAATTAGTTGACAAGACCCATCTACCATCCTATAGCAGAGTATGATGGTATTACCGAATTCAAAAGGTCAGATTAGTTCATGTAGTTTACTGCTGTATATATAACATTGATGATGATATTTTGCAACATCTAAGATCTTATACAACTTATTCTTTTCATGTCTTCTTTTGACATAAGGAGCATTTCATTTTGATAGTGTAAATAGAAATACTATCAAGACAGCTGTTAACAAGCTTTTCAAGAACAAATCAAACTACTCAACAATTCATGACAATTGTTTATATGCAATACATCAAACTTACAAGTAGTAAAAAAAGACAATTACTACTGAAAGTGATTAATCTTCTGGAATTTCCAATAAAGACAGTTGGTGCGTAAAATATGGATGAAATAATGCTGCAGTAAGAAACTATAGATATGTGCATATCAAATTCTAGAGAACTTACACCAGGGAACAATCTTCCAGCGTGGGTTGTCTCCATCACACCACTCCCACAGTACAAGGGTCACCCCGTCGCGCACACCACCATGGTCCTTGTCTCCATGAAAAGCATCAAAATTCAGATAGATGTTGTTGATCATCCTGATGCAGCGAAATCCATCCCCAACATCCCTGCTCTCTATCCACAGGACAGACTCATGCAGGGAGTCTAGATCGTGGTGGGTCAGAAGAATCTAAAAACAGTCCATTGAAGATAGCATGAGCAAGGATGAAGCAAATCTCATAAATGTTTCATTGTTCAATTAGGAAGGCGTGAGGACACAGCCATACTACCATGACTAACATTACCAAATTATTTTAGGACAAATGACACTTTATGCAGTGTGGCATGCACATGGACACCAACAGGAGCAGCATGATATGCACATGGATGCAGTCATGCAGATGTCAAACACCAAGGATAGATGCAGATCTACTATTGACAAGGTGAATGTGCTCTTTGAGAAGCTGAGAGCAGCACCAGGGGATGGTGGAGGTAGGATCTCGCCACCAGAGTAGTTAGAACCAGATCCACCACTACTATTTAGCATCGCTGCTACTGCTGGCGGCGGCGGTTGAGGAGGATGATTGGCATATGCTGGCAGAGGTGAAGGGTGCATCTTGACCACATGTTCAAGGGGTGGAGGAGGCACATGTTGTTGCCAACTCTGGTATGTTCCACCACATGGATCCTCTACAGTAAGATAGAACACCATGTGACGAAAGGTTTGTCTTTGTTTTGAAACTGCTTACAGAAAGCAACATATGAGTGAAACAAAATTTATATGTGTCGGCGTTTCGACCCCGGGGGTCCCTGGACCGACGAGTAAATTTGTCGCTCTGTGTCCCAGCCCAGATGGGTTGGCGCGAGATGGAACACAAGGGAGAAGCGCGGCTCGTGTTATCCCGCACCAGGGGGTGCGCTCGTAGTAGGGGTTACAAGCGTTCGCGAGGGAGAGAGAGTGAGCCTGTTCGTCAGCTCGTTCCCCCGCGCGACCCTCTCGCATGAAGGCCCTGGACCTCCCTTTTATAGATGCAAGGAGAGGGTCCAGGTGTACAATGGGGGGTGTAGCTATGCGCTAACGTGTCTGGCAGAGAGGTGCCTGAGCCCTGTGTACATGCCAACATGGCTGTCGGAGAGGTGCTAGAGCCCTGTGTACGCGGTATCGTGGCCGTCGGAGGAGTGCCTGAGCCCTGTAGAAGCACAACTGTCGATGCTGTTAGGATCTTGCTGATGTCTCCTTGCTTCCGTAGGGGGCTGAGAACCACCGTCATCATGGACGCACGCGGGGAGCCATCATTACTTGTTACCGGGGCGAGCCAGATGGGACACCGGTCTTGTTCCCCTGTAGCCTGAGCTAGCTAGGGGTAGGGTAATGATGTATCTCCCGTGGCGCGGTCGGTCCGAGCCCAAGGTCGGGCGAGGCGGAGACTCCTCCTGAGGCAGAGGCCGGGGTCGAGCGAGGACGCGATTCCTTCCGAGGCCAAGGTTGAGGCCGAGCCCTGGGGTCGGGCGAGGCGGAGACCTCCTCCCGAAGCCGAGGCCTAAGGTCGGGCGAGGCGGAGCTTCCTGTTGTGCCTGAGGCTGAACTTGGCTGTTGTCAGCCTCACCCTGGTGGGTGGCACAACAGTCGGAGTGGGGCGAGCGGCGCTGTTTTCCTGTCAGGTCGGTCAGTGAAAGGGCGAAGTGACTGCGGTCACTTTGACCTTGCCGACTGAGGCACGTGTGTCAGGATAAGGTGTCAGGCGATCCTCGCATTGAATGCGCCTGCGATACGGTCGGTTGGAGAGGCGATTTGGCCAAGGTTGCTTCTCGACGAAGCCTGCCCGAGTTGGGCCTCGGTCGTGCCGAGGGTGCGCCCACTGCCTGAGGAGGTCCTCGGGTGAGACATAACTTCGTCCGGGACTGCAGTTCCCGCCCGAGGCTGGGCTCGGGCGAGGCGAGATTGCGTCCCTTGGGTAGACGAAGCCTTGACCTAAATCGTGCCCATCAGTCTCTACAGCTTGTGCTGATGGTGGTTACCAGCCGTGTTTAGGAGTGTTAGGGGTACCCCTAATTACGATACCCGACAGTAGCCCCCGAGCCTCAAAGGGAGTGTTGGTACTCGCTTGGAGGCTTTTGCCGCACTTTCTTGCGAGGGGATCGACCTTTCTCGGTTACACTTTGTTCCGGTGGGTGCGCGCGAGCGCACCTGCTGGGTGTAGCCCCCGAGGCCTCAGAGGAGTGGTTTGACTACTCTGAGGTCTTAATGCCTTTCGTGATGCCTTGGCCGGCCTGGTTGTTCCCTCATGCGACCTGATTGTAGCCCAGGTGCATGGTCAGGTTTCGAGTTTTTAGGCTGGTTTGTTGACGCTGTCCACGGTTTGGCCGTAGCCGGGTTGCGAGAGTAGCCCCCGAGCCTCTGCACGGAGCGAGAGGACGATCAAGGACTGTCTCGACTTTTATTATACGCCCCTTCGTCGCCTTTTCGCAAGGAGGAAGGGGGGAGCGCCATGTTGCCCTCGGAGGGCGCCGAACATGGTGTCTCTAGTGAGTTGCTAATGGGTGATCCGAGTGGACGCCCGTGCCCCGTTCGATAAGGGTCGGCTAGTGGCCCAGAGGCGCGCTCCAAAAGTACCTGTAGGTGATTTGCCGGACCCGGACCCGTTCGATAGGGTCCGAGGGCTCGATGCCTCCCTCTGGTGGGATTCCGTTACAAAATTGCTCCTGCTGGTCTCGGAAATGTCCTAGGGTACCTCGGGAGCGTAGCACGAGCCTCAACCATGTAACAGACGTACCCAGAGTCATCCCTCGCTCTGCGTGCTCTGGGGCGGCTGTCGAACCCTTCCGAGGGGCCAGCCTTCGAACCCCTGATCAGTAATGAGCTTGAAGCCCGAGTGCTCTGGGGCGGCTGTCAAACCCTTCCGAGGGGCCAGCCTTCGAACCCCTGATCAGTAGGGGGGCTCGGGGTCCGGTTCCTTCGCGGAGAAGGATCCCTTTCGAAATATCCCCTTTCCCGGTCCCTGTAGCAAGAGAGAGAAAGGGGAAGAGGAAAAGGATATGAATTTAAATGGTGTGGCACACCTTTTTTGACGCGATCATCATGGCGGAGGTGAAACGACGCCCGCTTCGCCTGCCAAAGGTGTCGCTTGCCCTGCCGAGGAGTTAATGCGACGGGACGGGCGATTCGCGGGGCGGCCGCGTGCGCGAGCCATTCGAGGAACGGAACACGGGTGCGTCATCTTCATGCCGCGGGAGAGGGCTCCCCTGCCGCTTCAGGAGGGGACGCGAGCCTGCAGGCGATTTGACCGCTGCTTCCGCTCGTCCGCTGCCGCCATTACTGCCGGTCCACTTTTGTCCATATCAACCATCGTGCCTCCTTCCGTGGCTGACTGACCCACGATCGTTGTGCTCGATTGGCACTGTTGGGTCATGCGCAGGGCTGCCTCGAGTCGCGGCACCGGTTCCGCAGTCGAGAAGGCGCAACATTGGCGCAAGTGGCGGTGCGGTTTCTTGCACGTAGTAACCGGCGCGCCGGTTACATGACATGTGGGCCTAGGCCTTCACGCTGACCCACCGGATGCGATGAAGCCGAAAGGGTGCACAACCGTGGTGCGGTTGCACGCCTCCTGCATGGCGGTCTGCCCTTTCTCCTGCTGGTTTCAGCGAGGATGGAGGAGTGCTTGTAACCGCGGGGCGGTTGCACGCTCCACGTGCGGCGGTTTGGCTTCTTCCTTTTCGGGTCAGCTTGCATGACGTGTGGGACCTAGCCCCCGTGTCGTAGGGGGAGGACCCCAGAGCACGTCGGTGAAGACTTTGCCCGTGACGCTTGAGGATGCGAGTGGGGAGAGCCGCCTTTAAAAAGGGGTCGATCCCCCGGGCGGTAGCCATGCCTCCGCACTCCCCTCATGCATCGCGCCCTTCCATCTTCCGAGCCCCCAGATGGGGGGCACCCGCGTTGCCTTCGTCTTGCTGCCGTTGGAGGAGCGCGACTTCGCGAGGGTTGGCGCCCTTCAGCCATCGCTCGGCTTCAAGGATTTTCATCATGCAGCCCGGCTGCATTCCCTCACCAATGGTCATCCAGGATGATGACTACCAGTTCGATGGTGGGGAGAAGCAAGCCGGGCTGCGGCCTCTGCCCCGCCCTTAGCTTCAAGGATGTTCATCATCCGGGCTGGGGAGGGGGGCGCACCGAGTTGGGCCCTGCCTCCACGTGGGCTGGCGACCCGCTTCTTCCTCCGGCATTCAGGGGAGAAGGGCATACTCCAGCTCTACGGAGGAGGCGTCCTCCAACCATGCGGGGGAAGGCGAACTACTGCTTCCTGGACAGGGTGCAACTGTCCGTCCTCCACCCGGGCGACGGCCGTGCCGCGCGCGGGCCGGCTACGTCCAGGTCCTCCCTGCGCCGTCGGCTGCACAACACGTCGTACACCGCGAGGGCGGTACTCGTGTTCTGGGACAGCCCCGTTCTCGTTCTCATGGCGAGAACGGGAGTGAGGACCTGCCGGTGCGCTTTGGGGCGGCCGCCGCTCGCTGGTGCGGTGTTGGTGGGCATGTGGCCACTGTCGTTGGTGCTGAGGTGGTGGTCGCCAGAGGAGGTTGCTTCTGCTGAAGCGGTTGCCCCTGCTGACGAGACCGTCAGTGCCACCCGCGCTCCGGGCCTCCGGCTCTTTGGCTTTAATGGCTGGTTCTCGGCCCCCGTGAGGGGACGTGAACGAGGGCCTTCCAGCGGTAGCGTTTGCCCTGGGGCCATCACTGCTACTGTCTAGCCACCTGAGACGGAGGTCGTTGCCGCACTGCTGGTGCAGCGGTCGTCGGGGAGCCACCTGGAGTTTGTTGTCCTGCAGGCCCTCTGGTGTAGAGGTTGTTCATACCCGCGGGAGTGGAACCGGAGTTCCGTTTGTAATGGTACCCTGAGTATGGGTGTTTGTTCATTCTGGCTGTCGAGGCCGAACATCTGGGTATTTGAGCGTAATACCGTGTTTCTTCCTCATTTCGAGCACTAGGACTCGCCTATCGGCTAGCTAAACCGCTTAACCGAGTGTGAGTTGCCTTGCGCGGAAGGTGACGAGTGAGGTATCGGTATCCTAGAGGCGTAGGAGTCCCTCGGCTTGGTCGGCCTTGACACTCAAGGCCTCGCTTGCTCAGTTTTAGAACCTTCGGCCGCTCTGCGATGAGCTGGAGCCGGAGGCAGCGGCGTCGGCGTGGACAGAGGCGGCTCGAAAAGAGGCTTCGTCGGTCCGGGAGCATGTGGCTTCCCAGGCCGAGGAGGTGCGACAGCGGCGGCTGGAGCTTAGCCAGGTTGTCCGCTAGCGGGACCAACCCCGGAGTCATGCTGCCGAGGCCGTGAACCGGGCTGAGGTCCTCGGGGGACAGCTGGCTGAGGCTACGGAGCGGCCAGCCGTGGCGTCCGCTCGGGCTGGAACCCTTGCGGAGAACCTGACCGTGAGGGCCCGAGCGAGGTGCTGGCGTCTTCCCTTGGGGTGGAGATCCTTCCGCCCGTATCGCCGTCCGAGGCTGGG
This sequence comes from Zea mays, assembly GCF_902167145.1. NCBI lineage: Eukaryota > Viridiplantae > Streptophyta > Magnoliopsida > Poales > Poaceae > Zea > Zea mays. The sequence continues at coordinate 180,225,203 of NC_050097.1, read as the reverse complement.
CCAGGTTCCGCCGAGGGTGGAAATGACGCCGACGGTGCTGCTGCTCCCTCTGCCGATGTCTGAACCTGCAAGAACAGTTTGTCTGTAGTATGCATATGTTTTTTGCGGCCACCGAGGCCTAAACATCTTATTGTCGTGTTATAAAGTTGCGTTTCTTTTCCTCTCGTTTCGAGTATCCGGACTTGTTCGTCGGTAGCAGAGTCGCTTATCCGAGCAAGAGTTACTTTTTGCGGAAGGTGATGAGTGAGGTATCTGTATCTCGGAGGCATAGGAGTCCCTCGGCTTGGTCGGCCTTGCCGCTTACGTGCGCTCTTACTCGCTTGCAGGATTCTGTTATCGACGTAGTCGGAAGGCACAAAAGTCGTTTTGGTAGAAAACTTTTCCGAGGAAAATTTTGACGCAGAGGGGGTTCCCATAGACTAGAAAGAACGGCGAGAAACCCGTGGCTCGGCTTGGCGTCGTCCTCAGACTCCAGACCACCGAGGGTAGCTCCTTCATCCACCGCTTGCCAAACTTGTTGAGGTCGTTGTAGATCCTCGGTTTAAGTCCCTACAAAATCATACCGTTGGCACGCTCCACCTGCCCATTCGTCATGGGGTGAGCTACGGCGGCCCAGTCCACACGGATGTGGTGGTTCTCGCAGAAGTCTAGGAACCTCTTCCCAGTGAACTGTGTGCCATTGTCGGTGATGATGGAGTTCGGGACCCCAAAGCGATGGATGATGTTGGTGAAGAACGCCACTGCCTGCTCGGACCTGATGCTGATTAGGGGTCGGACCTCGATCCACTTGGAGAATTTGTCGATGGCGACTAGCAGGTGCGAGAAGCCCCCGAGTGCCTTCTGCAAGGGACCAACGAGGTCCAGACCCCACACAGCAAACGGCCAGGTGCTGGATATTGTCTGCAGGGCCTGAGCGGGCAGGTGCGTCTGTCTCGCGTAGAATTGACACCCTTGGCAGGAGCGTACAATCCTAGTGGCGTCGACCACCGCGGTCGGCCAGTAGAAGCCTTGTCGGAAGGCGTTCCCCACGAGGGCTCGAGGTGCTGCATGGTGACCGCAAGCCCCCGAGTGCATTTCTTGCAATAGCTCCTGTCCTTCGGCGATGGATATGCATCGTTGGAGAACGCCTGAGGGGCTGCGGAGGTAGAGCTCCTTTTCATCACCCAGTAAGAAGAACGACTTGGCGCGCCGCACCAGTCGCCGAGCTTCGGCCTTGTCGAGGGGTAGCTCTCCTCGGAGGAGATATTCCAGGTACGGGGCCTGCCAGTTCGGGTTAGGTGTGACCCCATTCCGCTCTCCCTCGACGCGCAGTGCCTCACCCTCGGCGACCGAGGATACCTCGGGCTGTGCCGAGGCCTCCTCGGGCTCGGGCGTGTCGTCGATCTTGACAGAGGGTTGATGTATGTCTCTGGAGAAGACGTCAAGGGGAACCGTTGTCCGCCCCGAGGCTATTTTCGCCAGCTCATCCGCAGTCTCGTTGTAGCTCCAGCCTGTAGAACTTGTCTTCCAGGCGTCGAACTTCGTCGCAGTAGGCCTCCATCTTCCGGTCGTGGCAGTGGGAGTTCTTCATGACTTGTTCAATGACAAGCTGCGAGTCGCCGCGAGCGTCGAGGCGCTGAACCCCTAGCTCGATGGCGATGTGCAACCCATTGATTAGAGCCTCGTACTCGGCCACGTTGTTTGACGCCGGGAAATGGAGGCGCAGCACGTAGCGGAGATGTTTCCTGAGGGGTGAGATGAAGAGCAGGCCAGCACCTGCTCCTGTTTTCATCAGCGACCCATCGAAGTACATGGTCCAAAGTTCAAGTTGGATCGGAGCTGTTGGCAATTGGGTGTCGACCCGTTCAGCCATGAAGTCCGCCAAGACTTGGGACTTTATGGCCTTCCGAGGAGCGAATGAGATTGTCTCGCCCATGAGCTCCACTACCCACTTTGCTATCCTACCCGAGGCCTCTCGGCACTGGATGATCTCCCCCAGGGGGAAGGATGACACCACAGTCACCGGATGAGACTCGAAGTAGTGTCGCAACTTTCACCGCGTCAGATTTACTGCGTACAGTAGCTTCTGAATTTGCGGGTAGCGGATCTTGGTCTCGGATAGCACTTCACTGATGAAGTAAACTGGCCTCTGGACGAGCAGTGCATGCCCTTCTTCTCGTCTCTCGACTATGATCGCGGCGCTGACCACCTGAGTGGTTGCGGCTACGTAGATCAAGAGGGCTTCTCCCACAGCGGGGGGCACCAAGATGGGCGCGTTTGTAAGGAGCGCCTTTAAGTTTCTGAGGGCTTCCTCGGCCTCGGGGGTCCAAGTGAAGCACTCGGCCTTCCTTAAGAGGCGGTACAAGGGTAGGCCTTTTTTGCCGAGGCGCGAGATGAAGCGGCTCAGAGCCGCAAGGCATCCCATGACCCTTTGTACTCCTTTCAAATCTTTGATAGGCCCCATGTTGGTGATGGCCACGATTTTCTCCAGGTTGGCCTCGATGCCCCGCCCAGAGACGATGAACCCTAGGAGCATGCCTCAGGGGACTCCGAAGACACACTTCTCAGGATTGAGCTTCACGCCCTTCGCTCTCAGACACTTGAATGTCGTTTCAAGGTCAGAGAGGAGGTCGGAGGCTTTCCTCGTCTTGACAATGATGTCATCGATGTAAGCCTCGACCGTTCGGCCGATGTGCTCTCCGAACACGTGGTTCATGCACCTTTGGTATGTTGCACCTGCATTCCTCAAGCCAAATGGCATAGTAGTATAGCAGTACATGCCAAAAGGTGTGATGAAAGAAGTCGCGAGCTGGTCGGACTCTTTCATCTTGATTTGGTGATAACCTGAATAGGCGTCGAGGAATGACAGGGTTTCGCACCCAGCAGTGGAGTCCACAATTTGATCGATGCGAGGCAGAGGGTAGGGAACCTTCGGACATGCTTTGTTTAGACCCGTGTAGTCTACGCACATCCTCCATTTACCACCTTTCTTTTTCACAAGCACAGGGTTAGCTAACCATTCGGGATGGATTACCTCTTTGATGAACCCTGCAGCCATCAGCTTGTGGATCTCCTCGCCTATGGCTCTGCGCTTTTCTTCGTCGAAACGGCGCAGAGGTTGCTTCACGAGTCGGGCACCAGCTCGGATATCCAGTGAGTGCTCGGCGACATCCCTCCGTATTCCCAGCATGTCCGAGGGACTCCACGCAAAAACTTCGGCGTTCGCGCGGAGAAAGTCGACGAGCACTGCTTCCTATTTGGGGTCGAGCTCAGATCCAATCTAGACTTGCTTGCAGGCGTCGTTGCTGGGGTCGAGAGGGACGGACTTAACCGCCTTAGCTGGTTTGAAGTTGTCGGCGTGGCGCTTCGCATCAGGCACCTCCTTGGAGAAGCACTCCAGGTCGGCGATGAGGGCCTCGGACTCGGCGAGGGCCTCGGCGTACTCCACGCACTCCACGTCGCATTCGTACGCGTGTCGATACGTGGATCCGATGGTGATGACCCCGTTGGGGCCTGGCATCTTGAGCTTGAGGTACGTGTAGTTGGGGACGACCATGAACTTGGCGTAGCACGGTCTCCCCAGCACCGCGTGGTAGGTTCCTCGGAACCCGACCACCTCGAACGTGAGGGTTTCCTTTCGGAAGTTGGAGGGAGTTCCGAAGCAGACGGGTAGATCGAGTTGTCCAAGGGGGAGGACGCACTTCCCGGGGACGATCCCGTGAAAGGGCGCCGCACCAGCCCGGATCGTGGACAAATCAATCCCCAAGAGCCCGAGGGTCTCGGTGTAGATGATGTTGAGGCTGCTGCCCCCGTCCATGAGGACCTTGGTGAGCCTGGTGTTGCCGATGACGGGGTCGACGACGAGCGGGTACTTTCCTGGGCTTGGCACGCAGTCGGGGTGGTCGCCTTGGTCGAAGGTGATGGGCTTGTCGGACCAGTTTAGGTAGACTGGTGCCGTCACCTTTACCGAGCAGACCTCCCGGCGCTCCTGCTTGCAGTGCCGAGCCGAGGCGTTCGCCACTTGCCCACCGTAGGTCATGAAATAGCCATGGACCTCGGGGAACTCCTCTACCTTGTCGCCCTCCTTCTCGTTGTTGTCTTGGCCTTTGCCACCTTCCACCGGGGGCCCGACCTTATGGAAGTAGCGCCGAAGCATGACACATTCGTCAAGGGTGTGCTTGACGGGACCCTGGTGATAGGGGCACGACTCCTTGAGCATCTTGTCGAACAGGTTAGCCCCTCCGGGGGGCTTCCGAGGGTTCCTGTGCTCGGCAGCAGCAACAAGATCTGCGTCGGCGGCGTCGCGCTTCGCTTGCGACTTCTTCTTGGCCTTCTTCTTCGTGCCACGCTGGGCGGACGCCTCGGGGATGTCTTCCTGTTGCCGTCCCTGAGGCTTCTTGTCCTTCTGGAAGATGGCTTCGACCGCCTCCTGACCAGAGGCAAACTTGGTGGCGATGTCCATCAACTCGCTCGCCTTCGTGGGAGTCTTGCGGCCCAGTTTGCTCACCAGGTCGCGGCAAGTGGTGCCGGCGAGGAACGCCCCGATGACATCCGAGTCAGTGATGTTGGGCAGCTCGGTGCGCTGCTTCGAAAACCGCATGATGTACTCTCGCAGGGATTTCCCTGGCTGCTGGCGGCAACTTCGGAGATCCCAGGAGTTCCTAGGGCGCACGTACGTGCCCTGGAAGTTTCCAGCGAAGGCCTTGACCAAGTTGTCCCAGTTGGAGATCTGCGCAAGAGGCAGATGCTCCAGCCAGGCCCGGGCGGCGTCGGAGAGAAACAGGGGGAGGTTGCGGATGATGAGGTTGTCGTCGTCCGTTCCACCCAGCTGGCAGGCCAGCCGGTAGTCTACAAGCCACAACTCCGGCCATGTTTCCCCCGAGTACTTGGCGATGGTATTCGGGGCCCGGAACCGGGTCGGGAACGACGCCCGTCGTATGGCCCGACTGAAGGCTTGCGGACCCGGTGGTTCGGCGTGAGGGGCTCTGATCCTCCTCACTGTCGTAGCGTCCCCCACGCCTAGGGTGGTAGCCTCGGCACACCTTCTCGTCGAGGCGGGCTTGACGGTCACAGCGGTGGTGCTCGTTGCCGAGGCGACCCGGGGCTGCAGGCGTCGCGTCCCGCGTGCGCCCGGTGTGGACCGAGGCCTCCCACATGAGTCGGGAAGTCGTTGCGCGATGCTCCGTGGGGCACCCTTGCCTTCGGGAGGCCTAGCTTTCGGTCCGTCGGACCGTGACATCCTCCAGGAGATTCTTGAGTTCTCCCTGGATACGCCGCCCCTCGGTGGTGGATGGCTCCGGCATTGCTCGAAGCAGTATCGCCGCTGCAGCCAGATTCTGGCCGACCCCGCTGGAGGCCGGGGGCAGCCTTGCCCTGGCATTGTCAGCGATACGACGCTGGACGTCCCGGGCCTGATAACACGCTTCTCCGGCGAGTGCTCGGCCTGCCCACTCCTGCTTGATGTTTTACCGGAGCTGCACAAGTTGCCCTGCTTCCTCGTCGAGCTTGGCCTGCATCTCACAGATTTGCTCGAGCTGTGTGTCCTGACCCCCCACAGGGACTGAGACCACAGCTAGCTCCCGCAGGATGTCAACACGAGGCGCAGGCCCAGGGGGATCGTCATCCTCCGGCATACCGAGGTGGTTGCCTTCATCGTGACCCCCTAGATCGATGTGGAAACATTCGCGACTTGGGCCACAACCCTCGTCGTCAAGGCTGTGGCCATCATCGGAGCAATCGGAGAGACAGTAGTCACATGCGGTCATGAAGTCTCGCATGGCACTGGGATTACCGAGCCCGGAGAAATCCCAACTAGAGTCGGGCTCGTCTTCTTCCTCGGAACCCGGGGGCCCGTAGGTCGAGACGGCCGTCAGTCGGTCCCAGGTTGACCACATATGGTACCCCAGAAGGTTAGGATATGCCTTTATGAAAGCGCTCACCGAAGCGGGGTCGCTTGGCGGATCGAAGCTGAATCTAAAAGGCACAGGGTGGAAAACGGACGGTACCTCTTGATCGATGGACGGTGGCGAAGTCGCGTCGGGGACAGACTGCACCGTTATCTTAGGTACAAGGCTAACATCCAGTAAGCCCTTCGCGAGTGTGCTGGCGTCATATGTCCGCTTGGGGTTGGCACGTTGCGGGAAACGACACCTGTCGTTGTCTCAGGCGTGAGGACAACGCCCGACATGTCCCCCGCTGGGGTGCCGGCGCCGTCGACTCGCTTCGGGCCAACAGCCGACGAGGTGCCGCCTCCTGCCGGGCCACATTTGCCCCGTATCCTCCTCCTGTGGCGAGGAGGGTGTAGGGACAAACTCGGATGCTGTTCTTCCACCACGAGGGGAAGACGTCGTCGAGTTCGCCGCCGCCGGGCGAGCTGACGACCGTCGTTGTTGCTGTCGCGCTGCGGGGGGACGAGTACCATGTCGTAGCTACTGTCAAGGGACATGAACTCGAGACTCCCAAAGCGGAGAAGCGTCCCGGGTTGAAGAGGTTGCTGGAGACTACCCATCTGGATCTCAACAGGAAGTTGTTCGTTAACACGCAGCAGGCCCCTACCTGGCGCGCCAACTGTCGGCGTTTCGACCCCGGGGGGTCCCTGGACCGACGAGTAAATTTGTCGCTGCGTGTCCCAGCCCAGATGGGTTGGCGCGAGATGGAACACAAGGGAGAAGCGCGGCTCGTGTTATCCTGCACCAGGGGGGTGCGCTCGTAGTAGGGGTTACAAGCGTTCGCAAGGGAGAGAGAGTGAACCTGTTCGTCAGCTCGTTCCCCCTCGCGACCCTCTCGCATGAAGGCCCTGGACCTCCCTTTTATAGATGCAAGGAGAGGGTCCAGGTGTACAATGGGGGGTGTTGCTATGCGCTAACGTGTCTGGCAGAGAGGTGCTTGAGCCCTGTGTACATGCCAACGTGGTTGTCGGAGAGGTGCTAGAGCCCTATGTACGCGGTATCGTGGCCGTCGGAGGAGTGCCTGAGCCCTGTAGAAGCACAGCTGTCGGTGCTGCTGGGATCTTGCTGATGTCTCCTTGCTTCCGTAGGGGACTGAGAACCACCGTCGTCATGGACGCACGCGGGGAGTGTCACACCCGGTTTCAGAAGGCTAACCGAATGCGAACTATATACGTGCCAGGATCAGAATTCACGTACACAGCGATTACATAAATGAACATCATTTCATAGTGCTCGAATAATAACATAAAAGAGTATTAACTTATTACATCACGATGTCAGAGACATCCACATAGTCATCAACTCAACGGGTAAATCAAAGTGCTAAGCGAAACGCAGTAAAGATAGGGCCTTCACAGGCAGCTGACTGGGGGTTTGCCGCCAACCCACACCTAGAACTCGTCGTAGTCTTGGAACTCCTGGAAGTCTCCTTCCACGGCTTCGTCTTCTCCTGAGCAGTGGTTGCAATGTGGACAACCTGGTGTTTTGTGGTAAAGCAAGGATGAGTACACATCAACGTACTCAGCAAATGCCCTGTTTGGCTGAAGTGGACTAGCTTTTATGTGGGGTTAGGCTCAAGCAGTTGCTTTTAGTTGGTCATGTATTTATTGTTAGTAGAAGCCAGATTTTATCATAAAACCCAAGTTATAATCCCAAAAAGTACCTCCTCAGAGAGGAAATACTAGAATACATAATTAAAGTCACCATCATTAACCATCATCATTAAAGTCATCATCTGAGGTGTATCCGGAGTATCTCTAATCAAAGAGGATCCCAAGGCTGCTCTTAACCGCAAGCACAGCCGATATATCAGTTTCATTACCCTCTGCAGAGGTCGCACACTTTACCCATGAGCCGTGATTCCCGTTTTGCCCGGGGATCATGACTCCCCATTGATCACTTCCTAGGTGGTCCGGCAGGGTATCACTACGTAGCTTTTACAAAGATTCCCTAGAGGTCATAGCCACCCGTTAGGTTTCTCCAGTTTGATAAACACAGTACCTCTCCCCGTAGGAGGGTGACTAACAAAAGCAAAACGAAAGAACCTCGGCACGCAGCCTCGGCAGAGCAAGCACTGTGCCTGGACCCCATTGACGGCACGACGGCGAAGCAACTACACCTCTAGTTCCTCTAATTAATTAGCTAAGGGCATCCCATTTGACCCTCATGGTTGCACTGTTATCCCGGGTGGTCTCTCAACGAACAGGTCCTTACGGAGAGGTACTCGGGAAACAGCCCGAGTCCCCTTAAATGCCACAAGTGTATCATCATATCCAGAATAAAATCATAGTATCATCATTGTATCTCATCATGTTCATTGATTAAAGTAAAGCGCTAGCATGTAGCTAACCATAGTAACCCAAAAGGTAAATCAAGGACAAAGTAAATAGAAAGCTAGTAAATCCTTAGGTTGCTCTTAGTATGCGGGACAGTGTATTATAAAGTAAATGGAACATAATGGGTCAGAGGACACTTGTCTTCACCGAACAAATGCTAAGGATCTTCAGCCTTGTAGCACTCGAAGAGCTTGATCTCGGGACCAGTGGTTCACCAAATCTTGATTGTTGATTCCTCGAAGCTCAGGAACATATCGCAATCTATTCGCGACGCGAAGCGAAAACGAACAGGCACAAGCAAACAAACATATACATATGCATAAGAACATTACACCATACAAGATAAAATGTTATAAGAGCGAGCAATATAAAATAGAGAGCGCCTCTACGGTTATGTGAGGAAAAGGACCACGATAGACGAAGCTATGGTCGAGGGGTTAGAGTGTTTACACTAAGCAAATATTAATTAGAATATTTAATCCGACATTTCTATATTAATTGATATTAATCAAATGTAAATTAATACTACTAATTAGTTTTGACTAACTTACTATTTTAATAGTTGATGATTAAATAAATAACTAATTAATTTACATGAGTAATTATAAGCGAACGGTTTAATCTCGCGCGCGGACAACGCGCGATACGTGCGAACGGCGCGCGGCAAGGCGCGCGACATACGTGACTTAGCACGCGGACAACGCGCAGTGATGCACACAATCCGCACGCGCGACACACGAAGCCAACGTGCTAGCAATGCGATAGTGCGCGAACAATGCGCGACGATGTGCAAACACGCACGATCCTCACACGTGATACGTGCGGACAACGCGTGACAACGCGTGTAAAACCGCACGCACGACACGCGTGATACGCGAGAAAAGCTAGACAGACATCACATTTACATTAAACAAATATTAGTTGAAAACATCTGAGTTGGTACTAATCACGTTAACATACATTTATAATAGCACAACTTATAACTTAAATTATATTTCAGCTAACCATAGGACAAACAAGTGATTAATTAATTGATTGAAACATGTGCTACGACAAAACTATATTTTTAACAGGTACCCGACCTTGTTGTAAAACTAACATGACTAGAATGATACAAAATGGATTTCTAACGCGAAATATATCAAATAATTAACCATCACTCGGTTTAGACGACGTGGCGCATTTCTATTGGCTCAAGGTTTGACGCACGAAAGATTATAAAGAATATAATCACAGAAGATCCCAAAGGGTGGGATCTCGTGTGGCTGCTCCCTTTCTTCTACCTCTCCTCGCGATGGATCACAGGAGTGGTTGCTCACGCCGCCGCGCAGGGGAGGCAGGCTGGCCGCGCCTGGCATGAGCTAGCCCCGCCGGGGGTCACGCACCGGCTGGCCGCAGGCTAGCCACGCCGGCTGCGCGCCGCTCGCCGGGCTGGGCTGCTGGCCGCCGACCGCGCGGGCTAGCCGCGCCTGCTGCCGCGCGCGCTGGCCGCTGCGCTGGGCGAGCCGCCGGCTGGCTGCGCCGAGGATGAGGCCGGGCTCGCGTGCCAGCCTAGGGAGCTCGTCGGGGGAGGGCCTCAGCCATGGCTGCGGCACGGCGGCACACCGCGAGCAGGGCCCGAGGGGCTCCCCGTCGGGGCCATGGCCCGCGCGGGCTGCAGGGCGAGCTCGGCCGGCCGCGTCGCGAGCCGCGCCAGGCCGTCCATGGGTGCCTGCTGCAGGGGCCGTGGGGATGGGGGCTACAGGGGGCGAGAGCACCGTCAGGGTGGCTGCGACACAGGGGAGCTCTCGCCGGCGGCCGAGAATAGGGGAAGTCGCGCCTGGGGACGCCTCGCAGGGGATCTACGAGAGGCATACCGCCATGGCCAGGGAGAGGGATGGGAGAAGAACGCGTGGGGAGGGAGAGGAAGAAGGATCCGTGAGTACCTGGTAACAGTTGTCCTTCACGCCTGCGATCTGGATCTGGGGAAACGATCTGGATCTGGGGGAAGTCGGGAGGTTTTGCGACGGCTAGAGCAGTATTTGTAGAAAAGAGAGGATGTGGAATGCGATTGTAAAATTTGTCGCAGGTTGCGTCCTGGCCGAGCCAAAGCGACGATCGCGCAATGAGTTGCACGATACAGTAAACGACGGAGACCGAGTTAGGCAGAGGTAGGCGATGGTAGATGAAATAAAGGGGTAACAGGTGTGCGAGGAGCAAACGTTCACAAGGAGGAAATGCGGTTTGACGACCTCGCGAAAATGACAGAAATCATATAACGAGTTCGACGAGAGGAACACATATATATATATATAATCGAGTTTTCCAAGATTTTTGTAGTTTTCACAAATACTGAATTTTAGGTATTTAATTATTATTAGAAAAACTAAAATTCATATTTTAGTACTTGAAGAAACGTTTTGAAGGTTCCCGAAAAAAATCCAAAAACATGGTCAAGATAATTCGATACAGTTCGAAAAACGTTTCACTCATAAACACTATGTAACGACATGAATGCAACAATGAATGTTTCTCCAGGATTTTATTTTACTACGGCAAAAACTCATATATATATATAATAAAATAACTATCCATCATTTAGAAAAAGAGAAGAAAAGCAGGTAAAGAAGAGGGTAACACCTGAATTTGGTGAATATTAGAAAATAAATTTTATATCCCCAAATTCAGGGTGTTACAAATCTAACCCCCTTAACAGAATCTCGCCCTCGAGATTCAAGAAGAAGATAGCAAGAAAAAAATGAGGTTGGTTCATCGATTGTCCAAAGTTTCTTCCATTCAACATTGACTCTACCAGCTTATCTTGCGGACTGGTTGCTTTGACCTTCAGGAGCTTGAGACCAATTGATAACATTCTTGAGGATCCCTTGGACCTGTGGTTAGGACCCACGCACGCTTTCGCTGCGCCACTTCAATCTTGTTGGTTGATGTTGATTGCATTGTCTTCATGGGGGTTAGCGGCTAACCCCCTTAACAGAATCGTTGATATGCACTTGGTGAAGATGTTGTCGACTCTGATCTTGACTGATTAAGAGAGGTTGGAGGGTGCCAACCGGACAGGTGCAAGAGGGAAGGCCACAGATAGAAAAGGTAAGCATAGATGGGTTAAAGAGAGAAAAGGGAGAGCACCCAGCTACCTAACTCTATGGCACTCAGCTAGTGAACTGATGTCATTGCGGACCAAGGGCCACAACACATCAACACTCATCACAAAGAAGTAAATCAGTCATCACACAAAGACAAACAACACAAGCATACAACAACAAACATCTCATTGCTATACGTTTCTTTTAATTAAATGGTGGTCTTTCTTGAAACATGAATAACTACTTTCTAAGGCTGTCGAAGGACGAGGAGAAGAACAAAACGTGTGGGATAGGGACACAAGAACAATAAAGGATGGAGTTAAAGCAAGCATTGTGAGCGACCTAGAAAAAGGTCACGACCAAGGCATAAGGGGTAGAACATCACTCTCGAGTTGAGATAGAAAAGAGGAGATCCCAAAAGTAAGAGCTAATAAGCATCACAACAAGATATAGTGATTACAAAGGTAAGGGTGATATTCAACGAAAGTTAAGACTTGCAATGCGATAGAGGAAAAGGGAACAACCAAGAGTGGGATGGATAAGACAACACCCTTGAACTGAAACGAGAAAGGAGGCTTTAAAATACAGGTACAAGATAAGCATCAAGGTAAGGATCGAGGGATGACAAGGGGTAAGGTGATAACAGACAAGCACAGCCAAGAATGTATTTTAGACAAAACTTGCGAGGCATCAAAGAAGGGGAAGCAATCAATGGTGAAGTAGGTAAGGTATTATCCTCATACAGGGATGGAAAAGAGGAGGCTTCAAAAGGTAGGTTCAAGGTCAGCACGAAGGTAAGGGTATGAATATTACAAGGGTTAAAGGTGATACTGGACAAGAATGTAAGAGAGGAGGTAAATGCACATAAGAACCAAGGATATAAGTACCATAAGGATGGAGTTAAGACGGGACCTGCAAATGAAAAAAAGAGAGGGTGCGTCCAAGGGTCAGATAGGTAAATGGCCACTCTCAAATTGAGGTAGAAGAGAGTGTTTTTTTAGAACTAGGAATAAAGATGAGTATCAAGGGTAAGATCGATGGACGACAAGGTGAGGGTGATAGCAAATAAAAACACAACAAGGGATGAAATTAACACAAAACTTTTAAGGCAACAAGAAGTGAAAAGAAATCAAGGGAGAGATAGGTAACTCACAACTCTCAAACTAAGTTGAAAGAAAGGCGAGACTTTTAAAGGATAAATTCAAGGTAAACATTTAGTTAGAAGGCCTCAATATCGCAAGGGTCAAAGGCGACAACAGGCAAGGGTATAGGAGAAAAGATGAAGGCGTTGAAGAGCCAGCGGTACAAGTACAACCAAGAATGGAGTCACGGCAAGACTTGCACATGGCAAAGATGAGGCTACGAACAAGGGCGGAATAAGTAAAACACCACTCTCGAACTGAGATGGGAAATTAGAGATTTTAGATAATAGACATAATGTAATCACAAGGTAGGATAGAGTGATGAGAAGAGTAAGGGAGATGACAAACAAAACACAACAAAGGATAGAGTTAAAAAAACTTGCAGGTGACAAAGAAGAGGATACGACCAATGGAGAAATAGGTACAGTACAATGCTCAGATTGAGATGGAAAAGAGGATATTTTAAAGGCTGGTATAAGATAAACATCAAGGTAAGATATAAAGGTGATAAGGGTAAAGGTGGTAATGATGAAAAGCATAACCATGGACAAAGTTAAGGCAAGGCCGACAAAGTGGAGAAAACAAGCAAGGGTAAGATAGGTAATGTTCCAACAAAATGGTAGAAGTAAAGAAAATTAATTACCAAGTGGAGTTACAAGGAGACAACGAGATTAGCAAGGATATACAAAATAAAATGACTGCTCATGGATCATTAAGAAACAAGGGTGGTCAAGGGCACGTTAACTAAAATGTCTTAGACAGATATTGAGGTATAAAGGTAAGCACATATAAAAATACGAGTATGCAAGATTCCAATGGTACGAGCATACCAAGACCAAGGGCATAGAAATTGCCAAAAGATGGCGACTTAACAACAGAATAAGAAATGATCTCAGAAGACAAGAAGGTCATGGACACATAAACTGAACTGCTTAAATAGACAATAGAGGTACAAGGGTAAGTAGTTTAGATTAAGGGATAAGGGTATTAAAAATGCAAGGATACGAGCATGTCAATAACAAAATGGAATAGAGATGGTCAAATGGTGGCAATTTAATAATGGACGAGGAAAGAGTCCCAAAAGACTAAAGGCTATGGTTAGGGGGCATCTACAAAGATGTCGCAAGCACAAGAGTGAGATAAGTTCTAATAGACTAAGAGAAGTATAGACCACGATAGAATAAAATACTTTTTGACAAGGGGGCATATAGGAGCACAACATAGAATTAGTCGAGATGACTAAAATTTTGAAGCAGAATCAAGGATGAGGTGAAGTAACAGTCAAGAAGTCCTTAAAACGGTCAATGCTACTCTAGGTCAGCAGTCCTACAGTCAGCACGGCTTTGATACCACTTATGTCACACCCGGTTTCAGAAGGCAAACCGAATGCGAACTATGTACGTGCCAGGATCAGAATTCACGTACACAACGATTACATAAATGAACATCATCGCATAGTGCTCGAATAATAACATAAAAGAGTATTTACTTATTACATCACGATGTCAGAGACATCCATATAGTCATCAACTCAACGGGTAAATCAAAGTGCTAAGCGAAACGCAGTAAAGATAGGGCCTTCACAGGCAGCTGACTGGGGGTTTGCCGCCAACCCACACCTAGAACTCGTCGTAGTCTTGGAACTCCTGGAAGTCTCCTTCCACGGCTTCGTCTTCTCCTGAGCAGTGGTTGCAATGTGGACAACCTAGTGTTTTGTGGTAAAGCAAGGATGAGTACACATCAACGTACTCAGCAAATGCCCCGTTTGGCTGAAGTGGACTAGCTTTTATGTGGGGTTAGGCTCAAGCAGTTGCTTTTAGTTGGTCAGGCATTTATTGTTAGTAGAAGCCAGATTTTATCATAAAACCCAAGTTATAATCCCAAAAAGTACCTCCTCAGAGAGGAAATACTAGAATACATAATTAAAGTCACCATCATTAACCATCATCATTAAAGTCATCATCTGAGGTGTATCCGGAGTATCTCTAATCAAAGAGGATCTCAAGGCTGCTCTTAACCGCAAGCACTACTGATATATCAGTTTCATTACCCTCTACAGAGGTCGCACACTTTACCCATGAGCCATGATTCCCGTTTTGCCCGGGGATCATGACTCCCCATTGATCACTTCCTAGGTGGTCCGGCAGGGTATCACTACGTAGCTTTTACAAAGATTCCCTAGAGGTCATAGCCGCCCGTTAGGTTTCTCCAGTTTGATAAACACAGTACCTCTCCCCGCAGGAGGGTGACTAACAAAAGCAAAACGAAAGAATCTCGGCACTCAGCCTCGGCAGAGCAAGCACTGTGCCTGGACCCCATTGACGGCATGACGGCGAAGCAACTACACCTCTAGTTCCTCTAATTAATTAGCTAAGGGCATCCCATTTCACCCTCATGGTTGCACTGTTGTCCCGGGTGGTCTCTCAACGAACAGGTCCTTACGGAGAGGTACTCGGGAAACAGCCCGAGTCCCCTTAAATGGCACAAGTATATCATCATATCCAGAATAAAATCATAGTATCATCATTGTATCTCATCATGTTCATTGATTAAAGTAAAGCGCTAGCATGTAGCTAACCATAGTAACCCAAAAGGTAAATCAAGGACAAGGTAAATAGAAAGCTAGTAAATCCTTAGGTTGCTCATAGTATGCGGGATAGTGTATTATAAAGTAAATGGGACATAATGGGTCAGAGGACACTTGCCTTCACCGAACAAATGCTCAGGATCTTCAGCCTTGTAGCACTCGAAGAGCTTGATCTTGGGACCAGTGGTTCACCAAATCTTGATTGTTGATTCCTCGAAGCTCAGGAACATATCGCAATCTATTCGCGACGCGAAGCGAAAACGAATAGGCACAAGCAAACAAACATATACATATGCATAAGAACATTATACCATACAAGATAAAATGTTATAAGAGCGAGCAATATAAAATAGAGAGCGCCTCTACGGTTATGTGAGGAAAAGGACCACGATAGACGAAGCTATGGTCGAGGGGTTAGCGTGTTTACACTAAGCAAATATTAATTAGAATATTTAATCCGACATTTCTATATTAACTGATATTAATGAAATGTAAATTAATACTACTAATTAGTTTTGACTTACTTACTATTTTAATAGTTGATGATTAAATAAATAACTAATTAATTTACATGAGTAATTATAAGCGAACGGTTTAATCTCGCGCGCGGACAACGCGCGATACGCGCGAACGGCGCGCGGCAAGGCGCGCGACATACGTGACTTAGCGCGCGGACAACGCGCGGTGATGCACACAATCCGCATGCGCGACACACAAAGCCAACGTGCGAGCAATGCGATAGTGCGCGAACAATGCGCGATGACGTGCGAACACGCACAATCCTCACACGCGATACGTGCGGACAACGCGTGACGACGCGTGCAAAACCGCACGCACGACACGTGTGATACGCGAGAAAAGCTAGACAGACATCACATTTACATTAAACAAATATTAGTTAAAAACATCTGAGTTGGTACTAATCACGTTAACATACATTTATAATAGCGCAACTTATAACTTAAATTATATTTTAGCTAACCATAGGACAAACAAGTGATTAATTAATTGATTGAAACATGTGCTACGACAAAGCTATATTTTTAACAGGTACCCGACCTTGTTGTAAAACTAACATGAATAGAACGATACAAAATGGATTTCTAACGCGAAATATGTCGAATAATTAACCATCACTCGGTTTAGACGACGTGGCACATTTCTATTGGCTCAAGGTTTGACGCACGAAAGATTATAAAGAATATAATCACAGAAGATCCCAAAGGGTGGGATCTCGTGTGGCTACTTCCTTTCTTCTACCTCTCCTCACGATGGATCAGAGGAGTGGTTGCTCACGCCGCCGCGCAGGGGAGGCAGGCTGGCCGCGCCTGGCATGAGCGAGCCCCGCCGGGGGTCACGCACCGGCTGGCCGCGGGCTGGCCACGCCGGCTGCGCGCCGCTCGCCGGGCTGGGCTGCTGGCCGCCGACCGCGCGGGCTAGCCGCGCCTGCTGCCGCGCGCACTGGCCGCTGCGCTGGGCGAGCCGCCGGCTGGCCACGCCGAGGACGAGGCCGGGCTCGCGTGCCAACCTAGGGAGCTCATCGGGGGAGGGCCTCAGCCATGGCTGCGGCACGGCGGCGCACCGCGAGCAGGGCATGAGGGGCTCCCGCCGGGGCCATGGCCCGCGCGGGCTGCAGGGCGAGCTCGGCCGGCCGCGTCGCGAGCCGCGCCAGGCCGTCCATGGCTGCCTGCTGCAGGGGCCGCAGGGATGGGGGCTACATGGGGCGAGAGCGCCGTCGGGGTGGCTGCGACACAGGGGAGCTCTCGCCGGTGGCCGAGAACAGGGGAAGTCGCGCCTGGGGACACCGCGTAGGGGATCTACGAGAGGCATGCCGCCATGGCCAGGGAGAGGGATGGGAGAAGAATGCTTGGGGAGGGAGAGGAAGAAGGATCCGTGAGTACCTGGTAACAATTGTCCTTCACGCCTGCGATCTGGATCTGGGGAAACGATCTGGATCTGGGGGAAGACAGGAGGTTTTGCGACGGCTAGAGCAGTATTTGTAGAAAAGAGAGGATGTGGAAGGCGATTGTAAAATTTGTCGCAGGTTGCGTCCTGGCCGAGCCAAAGCGACGATCGCGCGATGAGTTGCACGATACAGTAAACGACGGAGACCGAGTTAGGCAGAGATAGGCGATGGTAGATGAAATAAAGGGGTAACAGGTGTGCGAGCAGCAAACATTAACGAGGAGGAAATGCGGTTTGACGACCTCGCGAAAATGACACAAATCATAGAACGAGTTCGACGAGAGGAACACATATATATAATCGAGTTTTCCAAGATTTTTGTAGTTTTCGCAAATACTGAATTTTAGGTATTTAATTATTATTAGAAAAACTAAAATTCATATTTTAGTACTTGAAGAAACGTTTTGAAGGTTCCCGAAAAAAATCCGAAAACATGGTCAAGATAATTCGATACAGTTCGAAAACTTTTCACTCATAAACACTATGTAACGACATGAATGCAACAATGAAAGTTTCTCTAGGATTTTATTTTACTACGCCAAAAACTCATATACATATATATATAATAAAATAACTATCCATCATTTAGAAAAAGAGAAGAAAAGCAGGTAAAGAAGAGGGTAACACCTGAATTTGGTGAATATTAGAAAAGAAATTTTATACCCAAAAATTCAGGGTGTTACAGGGAGCCATCATTACTTGTTACCGGGGCGAGCCAGATGGGACACCGGTCTTGTTCCCCCGTAGCCTGAGCTAGCTAGGGGTAGGGTAATGATGTATCTCCCGTGGCGCGGTCGGTCCGAGCCCAAGGTCGGGCGAGGCTGAGACTCCTCCTGAGGCCGAGGCCGGGGTCGGGCGAGGACGCGATTCCTCCCGAGGCCGAGGTTGAGGCCGAGCCCTGGGGTCAGGCGAGGCGGAGACCTCCTCCCGAGGCTGAGGCCTATGGTCGGGCGAGGCGGAGCTTCCTGTTGCGCCTGAGGCTGAACTTGGCTGTTGTCAGCCTCACCCTGGTGGGTGGCACAGCAGTCGGAGCAGGGCGAGCGGCGCTGTTTTCCTGTCAGGTCGGTCAGTGAAAGGGCGAAGTGACTGCGGTCACTTCGACCTTGACAACTGAGGCACATGTGTCAGGATAAGGTGTCAGGTGATCCTCACATTGAATGCGCCCGCGATACGGTCGGTTGGAGAGGCGATTTGGCCAAGGTTGCTTCTCGACGAAGCCTGCCCGAGTTGGGCCTCGGGCGTGCCGAGGGTGCGCCCACTGCCTGAGGAGGTCCTCGGGCGACACGTAACTTCGTCCGGGACTGCAGTTCCCGCCCAAGGCTGGGCTCGGGCGAGGCAAGATCGTGTCCCTTGGGTAGACGAAGCCTTGACCTGAATCGTGCCCATCAGTCTCTGCAGCTTATGCTGATGGTGGTTACTAGCCGTGTTTAGGAGTGTTAGGGATACCCCTAATTACGGTACCCGACAATATGGAAAAAAGTTAATGAGTTAGTTTCTCTTCCAAACAAAACAGATAGACAATAGCTAATACCATATACAATACATCATTTGGTTTAGACAGCAAGCATGACACCTATCAAGAGTACCAGGTAATGTATTTTTGAACTTAAGAAAAATATACCGTGTCAAAAGTAAAAGACTTATCCATCACAATTAAATATTAATGAGTACAAAACATGTAGGTCCAAATTCCTTGAAATTGAAAATAACATCTATAATATACTGAAATTAGGGATTTTCTAGAATTCATGTGCCTAAATTTGAATATAAATGCATACTGCGAAGCGAGTTGTGGGGAGATAATAAAATTTTGCTTACCTGAATATATGAGGTACCACAAGAAGTTCCAGTGTCTCCCAGCTTAGCTCTTCAAGAGATCTATCACCACTCTCAATAGAATCTTTGTCAAACTCGTCACTTGAGTTATTATCCTATAATAAGGGTACTTGTTAGGGATCCATACATACAGTAGAGTAAAACCCATAAAGAGATAAATTGAATAGGGGGACATAGGTGAACCCTACAATTTTGTATGGATTAATCATATAGCACAAGGAAAACATTAGATGGGATAGGAAATGTAACATGTATGCGAAAGCTAGCACATCATCACCTTCAAGTTATGAAGCTGGGCTACATAACTGTACGCAGAAGTTGTTCTTTGCAATGCTAAGCCTATTAGGGTTGAATTTGCAAACAGAAGATGGCCAAAGTCAGAATATAAAGAAAACATTATGTGAAGTAAATTGACCTCGATTGTTTGAGAAAATCTATTTTATATTGAGAAAGCTAGATATACCCTGTGTATCTGAGAATAGTAAGGTTTTTACTAACACAATTGTAAAGCTAAATTAACTGTCATTAGAAAAGCAACAGAACTATCCTGGTAGACAAACAATCCATCCTCAAGAAAACTATTATTACAAATATAACTAACATCAAGAGGAACTGTTACCTTTGCCCATGGAGGGAGAGCAACATCGCCTATAAGTTCCCCATCCTGCTTGACACCAAGATGATATGAATTTGAATTTTCAAGAAACTCTGGCATGTAAAAGAATTCTGGAATAAGCTCTTTGACGTCACTTGTATTTGATAATCTATTTATGTAAGCGCTCTCAATGCTTTGGAACAAACGATCTGCATGGTCAAACTTGCCACCCTGCACAAGTGTCAGATAGACATAAATGTAAATAATATGATAAGATCCCTTATTTTGAACTGTGGTGAAATACAACAAGAGAAATTATGTATTGACAAATTCATGAATAATGTTTTGAAAATAATAGCTATGTGCTCGAATTTTAAGGAAACAGTGATAGCTATGAGCAAAATGACAACATGAAAATTTAGATACAGAGATGTAAATGGCTCGAGCCTAAGCATGTAATGAAGAACGATTCCCATGCTAGAGTAGTGAGATCCGTAATAAAAACTTTAGAAGCCTAACCATGGTTGTAAAAGGATTACGCTAGACGACCGTTGAACCGTTGAGACTGGTGCTTTATAATAGTAAAGAAGTAATTATCACAGCAACATCCGGATAGTCGCTTATCCCCTCAACTGGCTAAACCCCATCATTAGTTTCCCTAAGATTCTCCTACAGACAATGCCACGTCAATGCATCTAAACGAATTTCTGAAGGCATGTAGATATGGACAATATGATTAAGAAAACAGGAAGATTCATCCTTGCCTATCAGTGAGACTTGTACTTACAAGCAACTGAGACCAAAATCAGGGGGTGCACAAATCGCATAGGCAGGGCTGGGAAAATCAAAGCAGCAGACCTGAAATCTCAGGCGCACGCGAAGGGATCCGCCAGATCGTACCAGATAGTAGCTCTCGAGGTCTGGGGAATGGCGGATGCGAGCGAGGCAGCGGTTGGGCAAGGCGAAGGTGTGCCCGTGTGGAGCAGCGGTGGAGGGATCCGGTCCCACTCCTTCATGGCGACGTCTAGGTCCTCCATGTCGGGGACCATGCGGTCTGTGGCTCACCTCATCCCCCGCACCCGTGTCATCGAGAAACTTCCCGAGAGGTGTGCGCCGTCGCCGACACCAAGTGGGAGGAGCGATCGAGAAGGGGGGACAGGGAGGAGGTGCCAGGGTTTAGGGTGAAGCATAGTACCTCGGAGATGGTCTCGCTCGCCATGTGCATCGCCGCTACAAGATAAGATCGTCGATGAGGTGGGAAGTGGTGGTAGATGGAGCGGGTCGTGCCGTCTCCGACACCACACGCATCGCCGCCGCCAGTTCCACCTTCCTGTGCCGAGTTGGGTGACTGAGGAGAGGGGAGACGGGCGAGTGGAGATCATGGTGGGACGGACGCATGACCAAGAGGAGCCAGCGGTTCTACGTCGTTGACTTGCGAGGTGTGGAGGCATGGAGGAGAGATGGGTCTGAGAAAGCCTAGAAATAGATAAAAGCTCCTTCGTGTAGCAGGAAAGAACATGAGTGCTATTGGTTAGAAGGAACGAGTTGTGTTTGTTGAATGTGTTGGTCAGAGTTCGATCCCTATGTGGTGTCTTTTTTGGCCATTTTATTGGCTGGATGGATGGTGGCAAAACCAGGGGAATGGGAAAGGGAGGGAATGGGAATGGCATCGAGCGCGAGAGAGGGGACGGGGAATGGGAAAGGAAAGTAATGGGAATGTCAGTCGTCGCGAGAGAGGGGAATGGGAAAGGGAGAACCCCTTGCTGCCTTAATAAGTAATAGAGATATTGCCAGAAATTTTGGGAGAAATAACAACATTAGACCCTATCATTTTCACTGCTTCATCTACAGATTGGTCTTCTCCAGCCAGCAACTTGTTCTAGTTTTTGAGCTGAGCAACAATAGCTGAATATACCAAAATGAAGCTAATGATAGTTAGAGAATTGAGAAGGTATATATAATGATGTACACTTCACTGAACAACAAAGAGGTATATATACAATGAGGTTGTGAGAAGCTCAAATCTCAACAAACAAATAAAAGAAACACATGGTGGATTTGAAACATGGAGCCTAAGCTTCTGAGAGGATGGCAGAAAACTGCTCTCAAGACTGTTCATTAGCTAAGAAATTAGCAACTTGAAGTTCTAAGAGTGTGCTTAACACGGTTCAGGGTTAATCAACTTTTAAAATGAGAGCAGTTAAAAGGACAAGACAAGAATATAGTACCCACACAGTTTTTAGAATGGGTGATCAGGAGTTGACAGACTCCTGACTTTTAGTAGAGAAGTAATATCGTGTACACCTCATACCAGAAATATTTGTGAGCTTAAACCCAAGTTATTTTGTTGCCCTGAATGATGTTTTGTTGGAGATACAAGACTGTTGCCACATAATAATGACAAGAACAAATATGACTTAAATTATAAGAATAGTTGTCAAAAGAAAAATCCATATAATGACAGAACCAACAATAGTTTATTTCTCATTCACAAAGTGAGCATTAGGTAAAATATTGTTCATTCAGAAAATAAATTCTAATAATGTCCTTTTGCACTAAATCATATTGATTAATGCTCAACTTGCCCAAGAGTCTTTTGAGAGACATAAAAGCTAACTTATTTTAAAATCAGTAAAGGTTATCTCTAATGAACTTCCACCATGCAACAACAACGCAACGTGTTCAAGGGAGGAAAACACCAACACAACTGAAAAATAGCCCAAGTGCAATGGCTCAACACAAATTGCTTTTGCAAACTCTAACATAATAAGTTTAAATTTTCCCTAATCCTTTCTTAATTGGACTTGATGAACAATTTTGATGTTTCACTTAGAAATATGATTACCTCATTGAGGTAATAAACCTTGTGTGCCTTGAAAGCCTTGGTCGGGAACTCGGGATGAATTGTGTGGTGGTCCTTAGGTTCCATGCTCTGATGACCAGCCTGCGGATCAGCAAAACCAACACGTTAGCTAGTAAATCAACAGCTAAGAGCTAGCAGAGATACACTCGCAGATGCAAATTTGACTATAAACTAAGCGTCATAGGAGGTTACTGGATCTAGATCACTCGGATCCAGCGAACTCATCATTCCAAGAAGAATATTCTAATTCATCAAGGACCCTGTATGATAGTGCCAATGTTCGCAAGCCCGCCCCACCACATTCATTCAGGTGCCTAGTTGTATCAACTTCATACATCCTTCCATTTTTTGCCAGCCTATCAAATATGATGCTGCTTGGTTGGAACAAAGAACAATCAAGGATAGGCAAGCTGAAGCCAAAAAAAGTAGTGGCATTGAAAAAGATAGAACAAACAGGCTAAGCATGTTGCCATCACTAAGTAATCAGGTGTGCAATTTGCTTCTTAACATTTTTAAGCCAATAAAAAATTCAAAATCTGAGTGCAAATGGCTTGATGTACATGCTTAGCCAAAAATAATTCCAAAGAGAATCACAAGTTTTTTTAAAAAACGGTACATATCCTACCTGTCTGCGCCCAAAATAGAAAATGGTAATGGATCAAAATAACTGCATTGATCATGTCATATATCAAGCTACCAACAAGCCCAATGCTGACACTGTCACCTCTGTATCTATATCTAAATGTGCCTTCTTTAAAAAATAAAACAGTAGAGATCAAATGCCATGTAGATATGGATATTTAAATTCAGAAAGTGACCTACAACATAGCAAGCATTTTAATAGCCACCCATTAGATGGACGCTTGGGTTCCTACTAAATAAGAAAAAATAACAACAAACCACAACAGCATATTGGTTCAGATGCTGTCAGGAATAGTCCATTATGCGGATGCAACCAAAGAAAACATCAAGATTTTGACCATCTTCATTCTGGTTAATGTACCGGTTTTATCAGACAAAATTGTATGAACCCGGCCAAGTTCCTCATTGGCTCATTCAAGTTTGATGTACGCACCTGAGTGGTATTGCCGATCTCCTCATCAAACATATGAATATCCCAGTTAATGATATGTGCTTGCAACGCCTTCACAAGTTCAACCGAGACATACAATATTGGAATTAGATACCTATAAGGAATGGGAGCCACGATTAGATGGAATATCCTAGAAAGAGCAGGCATGATGGATCATCTAGCTTATTGCTTTCCTGTGACTGCAAGTACCACCAGTGGGGAAAATCTAACTTGATCCTCACAACGAATCCAATTGATGAGTATTATGGGTCGTCTAAAGCTGGTTAGAAGTTGCATTTTGCAGAAATGCTCCATAAAAGACATAGCAACTCTCCACCGTGTAATGGCAGTCTAAAAAGCATTATTGTGGTGGCAGTAGTGAGCAGCTACAGTTATTGTGGACGCTACGAAGTGTTCCCTACCTTGCACATTCACAATAGTAATCATTCTAATAGGATATATCCATAACTCATGAGCAAAGCAAAAATATGAAATTGAGCCAAGTTTGCAGTTTTACTGTGACCGAGCAATCGAAAATGGGAGACGAAAAACAAGCAGCTGACCTCCAAGATGGTTGTTTTCTGCGCGAACTGCAGCGGCCTCGACGACGGCAATCAAAGAAACACTAAAACAGGATGCAATGTGCTTTGGGGAATGGTGAAGCAACCTCAAACAAATAGAACCTTGCCATCACAATCTTCTTCTAAGCACTCAACACCAATCATGTCATCCCCTGCATTCAGCACATGTTGGTAGAGGTGAATGGGGCCATCTGCACACAATTAGTAATAGCCAACAAAACTACGACCAGTGGATACAGAAATACCCCCACCTTGCTCAAGAGCTCAAGCTGTTCATCAAGTATGTAAAAGCTCACATTAGGTCCTTCTTCAAGCGTCGGCAAATTCTCGAGTCAGTCAATCACCCGTTACAGATCAGTGTACAGCTAGCATGATACATTAGACTTTATGGCAAGAACATAACATCAACATCCAATTGCAGGTCCAGAAATATAATAGAATAGCCCAGTTGAAAAAGGGTAAAAAGCGCTATTTATCAATTTCTAATACGCCTGCTGTAGAAACTTGTTACAATACCCACTCATAGTTTCTTATTCCATTATTGGAATAAAAAATTAAATAATCGACTAACCTTAGTCCTAAAAGTCCCATAATCATCTAACACATGTGTTCTCTAGTTCTAGCAAATGCTATTAAACCTAGAACTGCGTCATAATTCGAGGTCCCGCCAAACAACAACACATAGATATGTTGTGGCGGAACTGCCCAAATTATTCCGACTTAAGTGCCTAAGTCCCGCCTTAGAGGCTAGACCACACTTAAATGGGAATAACCCGTCAATCCCTCGGATCTAGTCCGACGAGGCCACTAACAGGATCAAGTACCACAATCTCACTCGAAGGTGAGTCACAGAGCAAATACAATAAAGCATAAAACCATACATTAAGGAGTATTAAATTATTACATCACCATCGGAGTTTTGCAAAAGTAGTCATCATTGTTCGAAGTGCAGCAGAATAAAACTAACGATAGATAACTGGAGGGATGGGGAAGCCTGTCCCATCACTCCTCATGCTCCTCCTCAGCCGAGGCAGGGTCCCACTCGACAGTCCACCCCGGTGGCAAGATGGACGGCCAAGTCACTCCAGCAACCATGTCCTCTAAAGAACCTGTAAAATTATGCCACAAGCAAGGCTGAGTATACTAATACTCAGCTAGACTTACCCGGTGTGAGGAGTCTACTCCTCTACCTCTAGACATGCAGCTGTTTGGCTGTGGGGGTTTGGTTGCCAAAAGCACTAGCTGAGTTTCTAAGTCAAGTTTTAACTTTGCCAATTTAAGTGTGACTCTCTTAAGGCTAAATGTGTACTATCTACTCATACATAGTAGCAAACATTTTTAGCAATCAACATCTTGTATCAACTCATCATATTTCCACTTGTTACTCAATGCAGTACAATGGATCAAGCAGTCTCATTAGCTGCGAGAAGCAGACGATTCGAATAGAGTTTTTATCCTTGCAAGGTAAACCTAAACACACGACATGCAGGGGCACTCCGTCCCCACACACATCAACTGTCCCCATCGATTCCCCGTCAGCAGATCAGGGCTCACCGCCTTGGCGTACAATGCCTCACTGACCCCGACTGCCGTCGTGCAGTGACCGCACTTGTACCCACCATAACCGGAATGGGAGACCACGTCTCAGGTCGCGTGAGGGGTAAAGTCCACTGCCAGGTTCAATCAAGTACTAGGCTTACCGATTTACCATATTTCTCGGTATGTGTTTAGTACGTTCAAACGCTTGACACAGGTATCCGCACGTTAATCCTTATTCCAATTTCCCATCTCGTAGACAACCAATCCTCATGGATTGTTGTCCACAGACTAGTATCATGATGATATGAAAGTGGGTACAACCAATTCCTGATCTCGCGCGAGTGCTAGAAAAATCACTCGACTTCTACCGAGATCCTTATTAATAAAGCAGCTACTCGACCTAGCATACTAGTATTCATCTCAATAGGATTCCTGAGATCATGCAACTAGGGTTTCAAACAACTCCTACACTTAAGTGCACATTCAATCCTACAATCATTAAGTGTAAAATAGCATAAATAACAGGTTATGCATAAACCGGGGCTTGCCTTCCAAAGCTGTGGCAGGCAGATCCTCTGGTGCAGGCTCTGGTGCTGGATCCGGGGCTACCTCCTGAGCAGCTCCTTGCTCCGGCACGAGGACGTACTCTCCGTCAGCGAGGTTACAGTCTATCGAAATGCAATGAATATGTATGTCATGATTATGCAGGATTTAATAACATTATGCTAAAGGAAGAAAAACTAAGTTAATGAGTAACTTAGGGTTTCTTGGTCATACGTGGCTTTTAGTGGTTTATGCGTATCACTCTAGGTTTAGGTTTTGTTAGGGATAAACATAGTGGATTGGTATTTCCTTCATATATTTCAGTGGACAATTTACAAAGGGTTTTAGGATGACACTAATTTCCACTATTCATTTTCCTTTCTTTATTTTCTATTTATGACTTCTAGTGGAGGTTTGAACTACAACAGTGGTTTAACTTTTTCCAAAACTTTTGTAAAAATTACAGTGGGTTGCCATTGGTCACTATATCCCATTCTAGGAAGTTGAGGTTCAAAATAAAAAGGCTATGCTTTAGACAAAAATAACAAAAGTTGTGTAAATGGGCCACTTTGTACTACAACTCTTAACTAGGGGTGGGTTTTGTCCTAAGGGTTATTTTTGTTGGTATCTAACAGTAATAATAAGCTTCTGTGCCAAAAATCACAGAAAGCTAAGGGGTGGTTATGTAGTTGTGATTTTCCAAAGTTTTAATGCCCAAAAGGCACTTTCCACTACCTTGTTGTTTGAAAAATGTCAAACAGCAGATTTCATATTTTTCCTATGTTCTTCATAACAAAAAATTAACTATCCCAAGGGTTGGGGTGTTTTCACCTTAGGGTTATTTTTGTAGGGTTTTTCTAAGTTTTCCTTGTTTTCTTAAAATAAAAGGTATCATAATTACTTTATACTAAACCAGGGTATAATAAATTTTTCTAGTAAACTATACTGAATAAGTACCCTAACAAAAATAGGGGTGCCCCCTGGTTCTTTATTTAAATCACCTTTCTTATTTTCTTTAACCTTAAGCATAATGTAAAATAAATGGCAAACTCTACCTTAATGGGGTGTACAGAGAGGTTTATCATTTTTAAACAGGTTAGTAGGTGGTCATGTACTTCTCCAAATTTTCTTAACCTCAGTTAAATAGTGCACCTATTTTTCTTCCTATTATTTAGCTTTTGGCCAAATCAGTATTTAATTCAGAACCCTAAAGTTTTCTGTAGCATATATAGGGGTTCTATATTTTTCTTCAGTAGTTTATATTATTTGAGATCTGACAAAATTGGTTTGACTCAATTTGGATGAATAAAACAGAAGATATGAATTATTCAAGTGCTGTTTAAATTTTAAATCAGATTTAATTAAAGGTTTCCTGGAAAACCACTTTGCACCGAAGTCCTCGGGTTATTTCCAAACTAACTCTCTCAGTTATACCCCCGCGCTACTATTCATCTGAGTCACTGACATTGCGCGAAACCCCCTGGCTTTCTCTTCTTCTCCCCCGCGGTCCCTCAATAGGTTTAAACAGTACCCGCGAGAAAGAAAAGGGTGGCGCGGCTTACCGGCGGCGAGAGGGGTCCGGCGAGGGGCGGGGTTGGCTCCGGGAGGTTCTGGCGGTCACAACGGTGTACGGCTCGACGGCGGGGATGGCCGGAATCACCCGGTCCACGTGCGCAGGCGGGTGCTCTCGTCGGCGGCGGGTGTGCCGGCCAAACCACGGCGACCTAGTCCAATCCAATGGCACAGTGAGCTTCACAGGGTGACGTAGAGGCTATGTGCACAAGGAATCGAAGAATGGAGCAGAGGATTACCCGGTCTACGCTCGCCGGTGGTCGGGTGGAATCCGGCGACCGTGGACTGGCCTCTCCGGCGAAGCAAACTCCGATTCCTCGCTCGGGGAGCTTCACCGAGGTGTGCACAGTCTTCTCCGAGGGTCGGACGGGGTTGGGAAGGGTTCTGTTGGCCGGTCTACGGTGGCAGGGGGATCGGGCGGCCGCGGACACGCCGTGCACGGGCAAACGCCGGTGGGTTTGGGCTCCGGTGAGGTCGAGTGCGTGCGGAGGGGTACGGTCAAGGTCCCTGGGGGCTTTATAGGCGCGGGCGCGGGCGAGGGCCATGGCGCCGGCTTGGCTTTGGCGCGACGCGGGGCACGCGGGGGCGCGCGCGGGCGTGCTCTGGCGAGCTCAGAGCGCGTCGAACACGTGGCTCTTTGCTTCTGCCCGTGTTCTTCTCTCTGCTGAGCGGCCAAAACGTACGAATCTTTCCCTAGAGCCTATGAGAGATCTCTTCCCTGCACCTAGAGCTACCTAGTTCATGTGAGTTCCAAGGGTAGATGTGGTCGGGTTAGAGAGATATGAGGGTGGGAAGTCGGCTATGCCAGATATGTCCAAACCGAGACAAAAATGGTGCCAAGTCGTATCAAACGTCTTAGGGTAGGTGTCAACTTTTTCCAGGGCATTCTAGGGTTAATTTGGCGCCACTTTGTCAATTGGGTCGAAGTGTTTTGAAGTTTGAATGAGGGTGAACATGTGTGATCTTTGGCCAGAGGTTAGTTTTGGACTTAGGCATTTTCTGATTTTTCTTTTGTGCTCAAACCTTTGGTGAACTTTTTGGGGCTTTTCTGAAATCTTTTTGGGGTTACTTTCTTACTATTATTTGTAGGTTATTAAGTGCACTACAACTTTTATATTTGGCTTAAGCCATGATCATAAGGTTTTCATGACCTTTTGGTCCTACTTACATCTAGGGTTCCCATTGTCCAAAGGGGTTTGCTTAAGGGTTTTGGGCAATTCTCCCCTTTAGATGTGCATGACAAGTTAGGGTATGATATCCAAGATGGGTTGCACTTGCTTAGGACCTTGAATTCCAAGTTTGATGTACTTTGCTCAAACTAACCCACATGTGATAGTAGGTTAAATGGGGTAGCCCTGGGTGGAGTAACACTAGGGGTGTTACATATGTATCTAATCTAAAATTCAAAATTATAAATTGGAAACTCTAAAGTTCATGTACAAATTAAGATGTATTCCTAAAAATGGTGTCATAAATGAAAACACGAAAATTTGCTAGTGGCGATACCTCAGGAAAACTCCAGAAGACACCCCACGTAAGGAATAATCTGGATCCAATATGTGGAAGAGTTGTAGAGACCGGATACCTCACCAACCCTATAAAGAAGACAAACTTATCAGAATAGTGACAAAAATGCGACCATAAGTAACATTTATGTAATTATACACCTGTGTAAGAGCCTATGGTACTATATCTGCCCTTTTTTGTACACATAAATCTAGTTGATTAGCGGTTCTTCCTACCAAGAACCACTTGTAGTATCCTTACTTAAATTTAAACAGTAATAATCATTCTAATAGGATATATCCACAACTCATGAGCAAAGCAAAAATATGAAATTGAGCCAAGTTTGCAGTTTTACTGTGACCGAGCAATCGAAAACGGGAGACGAAAAACAAGCAGCTGACCTCCAAGATGGCTGTTGTCTGCGCGAACTGCAGCGGCCTCGACGACGGCGTAGAAGACCTTATGCACGCTGTCCTGCAACGTCAGGAGCACGTTGTACAGCACCGGTGCCGTGCAATCAAAGAAACACTAAATCAAGCAATTAAATATTTCATAATATTTAACAAGAATTAGTGGCGAACTGGTAGAAATATTTTTTAGTTCTCATAGGCAGTTCAGGAGGAAGTAATGTGTTTTCAAAGTTGAAGCTCATAATGGTCGGAAGGATAATCATCATGATGCTATAGTAAGCTAAGACAACAATGGCGGAAAGTTAAAGGAAGCACTGAAATCACCAATGCTTCAGCTTATGGATTTTCTTGACCTCATACCTTGTGTGGACCAAAATATAGATAAAAAGAACTTAAGAACTTAACTATGCAACATCACATAATAAAGAGCTGAATGCAACCAACAAAGGAAGCATTTTAAATAGTAATCTATGAATCATGGCATCATTGGAGTGCATGGATGCCTTCTCTCCAAATAAAATAGCAACAAGGTTTGGACAAGGTCCTGTTTGTACAACCCTGCTAAGTACAATACATTGAAGACCAAAAACTACACTTCATCAGCTATGATAAGCAAATCAAGTGTATATACACGGATTGGAAACACAGTCTTACCGGTAGGAAATCAAATTTGGACAGGATTTATACAATGTTTTATTAGGAAATAGGTAAATGTCTGTGTGTTGCAATGGAAAAAATAAATACTATGATAATATATGTATGGACAACAAAAGATATTACAAACATGATGTTCAAAATCTCAATATTGTACGATCTCGACAATGTAAATCAGCTAATTATTAACAACAAACAAAACAAATAGACAATAGCTTGTGTACGTACAATAGCAGGAAGGCTAGATGATTCATATGCAGAAACTAAAGTCTCATCCAAGTCAAGCACTACCTGAACAGACAACTCTAATGTTGTGAGAATATCAGATGCGTAAACATAAGAGACAAATGTTTAGTCTGACTTCATTTCAAGGAACTTAAGTAGTAATGGTTAGCAACGATATGACTTCCAGTTTTAGTTTCGGCTCCTTTTATGAGAAGCTATAAGCTTCTTTGCCGATCCAAACTATCAGAAATCCAACTATGGGCATACCTTACAGTATAACAGCCTGTGTACTGGATCAGCTGATAAGATAATATATATGTCATAATCCAGCTACAATCAAGATGTTTTTAACAATGATAGAAGGTTATCTACTCACCTACACAGAATGACAGGGAACCAGTATTCTGGAACTATGTCCCAAAGCTTCACTTGAAGGCCACCGGAAACATATCACCGCTAGTTTGGAAAGGAGATGATAATGTAGCAGTAAGTATGTACTACTAAAACGATCAAGGCCTTATTTTGCAATTGCAGGGCAACTAATTGCCCATGCTATTAACCAACTCATCGGGGAAGGACTGCTATATAGTCCAAATACTAATTATTCTATAACCAAAAATCAACAATACTACCTGAACTAAACCACCAAACCTCTGTTAGCCTTAAATCAGCCACTCCAACTAATCCCAATCATCCCCAAATACCGAAGCATAATCCAATGTGATCAGCACGTCCAAGTCCAAATACTATTTGATTGAAACCCTTCTACTCCTACTTCACAAAGGCACCGTTTCCCCACCCCGGACATCTCAAAAGCTCAACCGAATCGAATAAAAAATCGAAGCTCCGTACCATGAGGCGGCCCACGGGCTCAGGCGCAGGTGTCTGGGCAGGTGCCGCGTTAGCTGGGATCTCGGAGCGGAGCGGCATGAAGGCCACCTCCGGCGATGGGTTCGAGGCCGCGGGCCCAGAGAGGAGCGGGTACCGAACGCCAACGAAGGAAAGAGTTGGGCGCAGGACGGCGTGCCCCGAAGGATCTGAAGCAGAACCTGAACAACACTACTACAAATCGTGTTATATGAGATGGTTAATTTTTAGTTATTAAGACGCTTATGAAGTGTCCAAATTTGATGGAGTCGCAAAAGATGTTCCGTTTTTAAGATGGTTATAAACCGTCTTAAAAGATATTAAATAAGACATTTTTAAATTTATAACCGTCTAAAAAAGGAATTTGTTAAGTCATTTTGTCCAATAAACCGTCTTACATTAGGTTTTGTTTAAGACACTTCTTCTAAAAAACTGTCGAAAATACGAACATTATAAGTCACAAAGTATTTATCAAACTGACTAGAATATCCTATAATAATAGACACTCGCAATAGAAAAACCATCTTATTTAGAAGACTGATATTGGACATTTTAAAAACCGTCTTATTTAGGAGACTGATATTAGACGTTTTGAGAAATATCTTATTAAGATTTGAAACGACTTACTTGGCAGTATATTCTTCAATTACCACATTATAATAATTTAAAAGAGAAAAATACATACACATATATTTAATAACACTATAATTAATATAATATAGATAAATAACATTCAACATCTCATAAATAAGCATTGTCAAATAACTCATACATAAGTGTACTCTAAATTTAAACTTGCTCATCAACTGTTTGTGCTAACATTGAGCCTAACTAAGTATATAACTTGATGAAGTCCATGAAAGGGCAAATACAACTTGATGAAGTCCATGATCTTGTTGGTCTCCAGATCGATCTTGATGGTGTCGTTGGCCTTGATGAGAGGGTCGGGGTAGCGCATGGTGCGGCCATCGTAGGTATTCAGGTATGGGATGCCTTTCTGGCCAAACAGAACAGACCTCACCTTGTAGAGCTTGAACTGCACACAAACCAATAGAAAAACAGTGAGCATTTCACAGGCGTACTATGAAAGGGCATGGGAATTTCCAGTGATGTAAATGGATAGATAGACAGAGCAACATCTATTAATAGTCCTAACGATTGTAGCACATGACATTTTCAATGCAAGACTTTCATGCACACAACATATATGGACAATATAGCAAGGATAAAGTACACAGATCTACTAATGAAAAATAGCAAACTCACACAACTACCAAGATCATCATGCTCAACTAGAACAATGAGAGATGATGTGTTAAATTGGCTAGCATTGCAAGCACGTTGTGCTGTTCCAAGACTTGACACAGTTTGTCAGGTGATATTCTTGGATCCATGACCTCAAAGAATACCTCACAAAGAGTTGATATGTGCATATAAGACCCTAATTACAGTTAACAGTGGAAAGTACGATGATCAATTAAATGGTACAGCAGGCTAACCATATTGGTCTCGACCGAAGCTGAGTCCACTGTAATCTGCTCGATTTTCTTCAGTCCCTCTAAGAAAATGAACCCAACAAGACATAAAAGCTTCAATACCCAAACTATACACAAACAGAACTAACGTTAAGTTGACAAGCAAGCCAATTTGCAAACATCGTCAGTTGTGGTTATCTAAATGAAAGTGAATTTTGGTTTGGAAACGGAAGTACGAAACCTGCCAAAGCTTTAGCCTTTTTGTGGTCATCCGCAAGCTTTCCCACAGTGTCACGAACGGCAACATGAGCAGCAGCACAAAGAACTCCCACGTGTCTCATTCCACCGCCTAGGGTCTTCCGGAGAATTCTGGCCTGAAGGTTTGTTCAGATTACTACTATTACTTGATCTCTACAATTTTTTTCCTTCAATGAAGTTGCATCTCTGCAGTTTAAACTTGGAAATCGATTGATCTGACCTTGTCAATGGATGCCTTTGAACCAACAATCACAGATCCGACGGGTGCGCCTAACCCTTTCGATAGGCATACCTAGTTCCGGAGAAAATAATCACCAGTCATATGTTAGCTACAACCAAACATATGCAGGCTGTATATCGAGCACAATGACCAGCAAATCGAAACATACCAAAACTGAATCAGCAGCTTTCACGAGTCTATCTACAAGAACTCCAAGTGCCTGGTACAATGGACAAGATGCTTTGATAAGAGGCTAGGACGCTCTGGACAGATGTTTAAAAAGTGAGAATAGCTGCTAGTATGCTCCATGCTTAGACATATGGTTGTGGTTCATCATTCAGATGTCAGCCCTTTAAAATTTTCATCTCCGAAGACAGAACAGTGAAATATACAGTCTAACTGGTCGTTTTACTAACTTTGTTGCAGATAGTATCAGAAGCAGATATAAATAAAATCACAGTACAGCACATGCATGTACCATACTACTCACTGCAGACGCATGGAAGATGCGAGCTCCATCGATATGAAGCTTCAAGCAATGGGTACTTGAAGATGTAACCAAATAAGCTGTTCAAGAAGATTAGCTGAGGAATGAACTGGTACTTGTTTCGAATGAGTACATGTAGAAAAAACCATAATATAATAATTGCAACATGTTGTTAAAGGACTGCTTCTTCACAATTGTTGTAGATTCTTGTCAGGAATGAACCGGTACTTGTTTCAAATGAGTACATGCAGAAAAACCATAATATATTAATTGCAACTTGTTGTTAAAGGACTGTTTCTTCACAATTGTTGTAGATTCTTGTCTCCAAATGGAATGTCATATTGTCTGCTAAAATAAAAAGTGAATAAACTTACCACACATTAATACTGTTCCTAATTTTTTTTGCAATGAAGTAACTAATCACAATCCCATGGTTCTTGTAACGCTTATCCTGAAGAACCTTCTTTATGGCAACAGTCTCACCCGTCTCCAAACACTTAACCTATGAACAAGTGAAATGGCATCTGATTAAGAAAGGTGATTTATAGCACGCAAGATATGAAGATCTAAAACATGTGCAGCGCGTGGAAAGCAACACCACAGACAACTACATAATAGTACATATCAAAGTCAGTCACAAGTTATTGCAAATAACCTGGAAGACAATCCCAAAAGAACCTTGACCTACAATGCGCGCTCAGCCATGTAGCTCACTGTCTGCAAATGCAACCAATAAATACACATTATCATACAAAAAGAACCTGACAAAATTGATCATAACTCCACAATCTTATAAGTTTGCAGACTAAAAACATGATCAAATGCACTAAAAATAGCACATTAAATTATGGTCTTGGCTCTCAATTATTAGATTCAGACATGCACAAAAACATGTAGACAGCAGCACAACGATTAATTGTTTTATTCATAACTCACAAAATATGCATCCAAAAATAGTAAACTAGGACTTTCTGGAAAGCTTAGAAAGTCCTCTATAACTCTTATATTATCATCACAACATGATTCAACAGTTTGAATGGTCAAACAGTGCTAAACTTTAATTCTGTCCAGATTTGGACAGAATTCGGCTCTTCACTTCAAAAATCCATAACTGGAGTTTCATAAATCCAAATCAGGTGATCCTAGACTTTTTAGAAAGCTAATAGAATTGTCTATAATTCATTTATAATCATCTCAAAGTGATTCAATGTGTATCGAAGTCAGTTAATACAAACAAACATTGCTGTCCAGATTTGGACAGATTCAGAGATACTAACTCAAACAGCTGTAACTTAATTTATAGATCACCAAAAAGGGTGATCCAAAATTTTGTGGAAAGCTTAAGAAAAGTACTACAACTCTCCTATAATTACTAAGAGCTAATTCTCAGTTTAACTTGGACAAACAAGGTCATTTTCGAAATCAGTACAGAATCTGGACAGATTCTAAAACTGGACTTGGAAAAATCATAACTCCTAAACTACTGAACCTATGGTCATGAAATTTTTACACAAGCAAGATAAAAAGATTATCTACAAGTTTTATATATAACACTTCTACAGAAAACACGGTTTACTTTACTTAACTAGCCACGTAATAAAATTGGACATGCAGTCTAAACAGCAAGAACTCTAACTTAGATCTTATTTAACTTCTACACTTATCATGCTTTTAACATTTAGAACACTCAACACTTTATCTTTAGTAGAACTAAAACCACATAATACAACAAGGCATTCATGTCACCCTACATTAAAAATTCACTCAACCACCAATAAATCTTGTCGGCAAAGCGCTATAAGTACTAAACGTTGTTTTTACATTATTAACTTGATCACTCAATTCATATACAATAACCAAATCATTTATACTTGAGAAATACCCTTACCAAAGTACTCTACGTATAATCCACTTAAAAGCATCATGCATATCTCTAATTAGTTTCATAATACAATACATACTCGCCTTAATTCTAACTTATGCCATATCACACAATGGCATACATATTTATCGACACACTCTTCACACCATAAACTACATTTTAACTTAATCTTTATTATCGAACGACGCATCTCCTTTATTTTTCTCATCACCTCGCACATACAAACACATCATCAACTAAATCACAATGAGTAAAATACACATCAAACAACCTGGCAGAATCAAACTCGGGTCGCATGTCGTCTATTCGCTCAGACATTTCATCGCATTGGTGAAGCGTGAGGCACAACGTCGACGGTAGCTGCGGTTAACGACACACAACGGTTCAACATTTTATCAAGCACTAGGGATGCGGAAAACAATAGGCTACTAGCGAGGGGCTCACCGGGGTTTGACGTCCTCGCAACCAGGGCTGCAGATCGGGTCGGCACGTGCTGCGATATTCCGTCGAACACGTCGAGGGCGCGACACAATGGGGTTTCATGGCTGTTGCTGTTGTACCGCGGCCGGGCATGAGGATAATCTGCGCAGGGCCAATCAGCAAGATTCGAGCAGGGATAGATGGAGCAGAGTTAGCGCTTGACAAACCTAGGGCAGGAGCAACCGGCCATCCAACGCAGGGGGCAGAGGTGAGCACCAGGGAGGGCAGCACGACCAACATCCATGGAAGAAGACTCAGCCACCAGGAATAGGAAGGGGCAGCAGCCAGAGGATGAGGGCGAGGGGAGATAGGAGACGGGTGGCCCAACGACATCCATGGCTGGGGCAGGGCGAGCTCAGCGACGGCGCCCTGGCAAGAGGAGATTGGGGAGCTCCTGCGCCATGGGAGATGGTGGTCGGCACTAGCGTTCAGGAGCAGTAGCGGCTGGTGGAGCAGTAGCGGCATTTCCGGCGTTGGGGACTAGGGCGCCAGGGGAGGGAGCACGACGTGCTGCAGGAAGGGGCGGCACCATCCACGGGAGAGGGTCCGCGCAGGGAGGGATCCAGGGGGAGCCGCCATGGGAGGGGCAGGGAGAGGAGCGCCCAAGTGGTGGTTGCCGCAGGGATGAACACCAGGAAAGAGGATGGCGTGAGGGAGTTCGGCTAGAGCTTGAGGAAGAGATGAGGATGAAGGAGAAATGACGTCCGTAGCTTCTAGCAAATAATGGGCCGCGTCCCGCGTGGACAAGGAGTAGAGGAGCTTGAGCGGTGGAGAAGATAAGAGAAAAACTTAGATTTTTCCTTCTCCAACATTTCACAAAAGAACATATAAGTAATTTAGTTCTAGGATTTGAATCCAAATGAGATGCAAACAGACCCATCAAAATAATATAAATTTTGATGTTTTTGGACTGCGCTTACAATGGGAGGTATTTTCGGGACCAGACAAATTTCCACAGTTGTAGATAGTGAAACAGATTAATTACGAGTACTCAGTTCGGTTCTAGTTATATCGGTCCTTTTTAATTTTGCATCAATATTGTTTTCGTCGAGTTTCTAATAAAATTTGCTTAGGACAAAAACACAAGAGTGGGTCGGGATTCCAAATTCATATTCTCTTAATCCATAAATTTTAAATGGATACCAGACTCAACATTTCGCAAAATAAATACGCGAGATTGATGCGACATAAAAAATGTGATTCTTTCGGAAGCGACCTCACGTATCGTTCACATGGGCGAGAGGTTGTGCGTTGTCCAGACACCGGTTAGCACCTGCCACGCGCCATGATACCAGGCCACAGAAAGACACGTGCAACGCAAGCGTGAAAGAATTTCAGATGAAGTTTAAGAAACCAGATCCGATTTCCAGAATTAAAGTTTGGGCAAGACGTCGATGGCTTAACCCAAACGATACTAGATTCGATGTTCCGAAAATTACCAAAGTCTAAATTTTGCCAAATAAATTAGGACAATTTAGACAGATGGAGACAAAGACGATATCAAAATCGTGAAAACGAGGATGATTAAAATTTAGTGACCTTTACATTTACAGCTATTACGTGTTAAAGTCCGCACTCGTGGTCGAGCAGACGATAAACACCCGGGGTGTTACACCCACTAACATCTAAGATAATTCTTATAGTCTAAACGACTCCAATAATATCTTTATTTGAGATGGTTTCATATACAAAAGTGTCTAATATGCTAACCAAAATCTAAGACAATTCTTGCAATCTTAATGACTCAAAAGGTATATAGATTTGAGACGGTTTTCAATAACAATCCGTCTTAAATCAATATAAGACATTTCTTACTATGTAACTGTCTCAAAACACTTGTTTATTAAAGACGGATCTCCAACAAACCGTCTTAACTTACTCATCACCATATGATAAAAGACGGTTCTATAAAATACATTGATATATGTCTTAAAATGTGCGTCTTAAATAACCATATTTCTAGTAGTGCAAGGAAGCCGATCCACCCCACCACCGCCTGCCACACCTGCGATGCCGCCTTCTCCCGCTGCTGCTGCGCCGCCACCGCCTCGGTCGGCGAGTACACCTCTGCCGCCGCCATAGACGACAAAGACGAGCTGTCGCGCCACGTGGAGCTTCCGGTCCGGGAGGCTGGAGACCGGGAGGACGGAGGGAAGTCAAGGACAGAGGGATGGCGAGGCTGGAGGCAACCGGAGGAGGAGGTGGTGCTGTGGTGGTCGGTCTCCGCGCCCGCGCCCGTGTGCGTGGTGTTTTTGCGGGCGGTGGGAGCGGCGGCGGTGTGGGGAGGAGAGTCGGGGGAGGTTGGACGGCGGCGTGGGAAGGCCGGAGCCGTTGCGAACGACGGCGCGAATGAAGCATGATGGAGGATCTAGCTGTCGAGGAATAGGGGAGCGGAGAGAGGAGAAGTTGCGATCGAGGGATGGAGGAGGCTTGAAGCGGAGGCGACGAGACGGACGGTGATGATTTGACGCATATAGATGGACGGTGCAGATTGGCTGAAGGCAGAACCAGGGGAGGCAGCATACCCCTTACGGCCTTAATAGTAGTATAGATTATGGTTCGATGTGCATACCTTTTGTCTTAAAATACCTATAGAGTTTTGGCATTAAAAAAATCATGATTCATGTGATATTTACTGGAGGTTGTAATAAAAAAATATCTTATTTAGTTTTTGTACCATAATCAGAATAATAAACTCTATCGCAATATATGCTACCATCGCCAGGCGACGCGAAAAAAATGAAAAAAGGTATTAACTAGTTTTCCAGTGGGGTGATTGCATAAAAAAGTGCAACAACCTCATAGATATTGTGACTGTATGCATAAAAAATAATGACAACCCTAAACATAAATAATACACATGTAATTATAAATTGTGCTTCAATGTGTATAGCTTTGTCTTGATATGCCTAAATAAAGCAACAATGGTAACAAACCATGAATCCTTTGACATTTACTGAAAATATTGAAATCATAAGAGTAAAAATTTATTAGTATTTCTCATGATGACCTAGAATATTGAGCTAAGATTGAGTGTGGTGACTTACGATGTTGGTCACAATATTGAGTCAATGTGGTGATGGAGTGTGACTGTCTCGAACAGGGGTTGTTGGGTGCATGACGACAGATGCCCGAACGCAAAGAATCTTGGAGCTCACACAGAGACAAAGGTGTAGCGAGTCGGTCTAGTCGCATCAGAGTGTAGAATGTCGAATGCGAGTCGGCGAAAGCACATCGAGCAAGCGGTTTGGGGGAGCACGTCGCCGCGCATGGGCGGGTGGCGGTTGAAAAGAGCAACTGCAGATTGAGAAAGATGGTAGAGACGTTGGCATTGGTAATAGTGGTACGACGATTGAGGCGGTTTTGGTGATGCAGTGTGGGCCCGCCAAGTGTATAACCAGGTTGTAGTTCCAAAACGTGCTTGGGTTGGACCGCAACACATTTTTGGATCAGGGATTCGTTTTGCATATTGAGAGCATAGGGCTCCTAATATATATAGGGATTTTTACGGTTCACCCACTAGTGTGACCATCCTGCTCAGTTCTACCCCAGACTACATCCTCTACTCAGTTTTCCCCTCATGTCTTCGACTTACGCTCAGAACTCACCAGTCACCTCACGTTGGACATTCCGTCCGTTAGTTGCCTTACAGGTGGACCCATTGCTCTGACAAGTGGGCCCGCTCTCTTTCCCCTTCATCCAGTCTTCAGTTCCTAGATTGAAACAGTGAATCTGCTGACACCGCTGCCACTAGACACATCTTCTTTGGTGGCGCGCCTCCCCAAATCCGGCGTGGTTATCCCTGTCTCCGGCACGTCTTCGGTGTGTGCGGTCGTCCCTATCTCGGGCCACAACTTCCTTGGCAACGCACCTCCTCGAAGCCCGGCTGTGGGCGTCCCTGTCTCCGGTGCGGGCGTCGCTGTCTAAGGCGTCATGACCGTCCCTGTCTCCGGCGCTCGCTAGCGGATCTCCAGCGCATGACAGCTCTCTGACGTTCGGCCAGATGGATCTCCGGCTGTGAAGGATTGTCTGAAGTGTCTCTGACGCGTGTTCCTCTGCAGCTGCAAAGTCTCTAGCATGCGTGGCGCGGCACTCCTACGCATCATTAGGGCTGGGCACTCGGGTTTTTAGACTTTGGTTCGGTTTTTCGGTTTTAAAAAACTTCGGTTTTCTAGACATTAGAAACCGACCGGTTTTCTTGAAAATGAAAAACCGAGAAGTTCGGTTTCGGTTTTTTACTTCGGTTTTTCGGTAAAAACCAAATACTAAACTTATACTCAAGACAACATATACAAAAAGTTTATATGATAGATTACACATAATTTTGAAAAGTCAAAATTATATACGTACAAATATTTAGAGATACATCATACATCACATATAAATAAGTGAATAACAATTTAATTGTTCCACACATTTAGTTCACATAATCGAATAGCCAAATTTTAGAATTGATAAAGTTAGGTAATTCGGTTTTTTGGTATTTCGGTTTGGTATACGGTGAAAATCGATTACGATACCGAAAACCGGACTTTTGAGATGCAAAAACCGAAACCGAACCGAACTACCGAAAAAACCAATATTTCGGTTCGGTTCGGTTTTCGGTTTCTGGTAAAAATGTGCCATGTAGATACGGTTCGGTTCGGTTTTCGGTTTCTGGTAAAAATGTGCCATGTAGATAGCTCGACGACATGCATGCCGACCGAGGCTACCGGGAGCTGGCTGTCGGCATCCCCAAACGCGGTCTTCCTTCTACGCCTAGCGTGCGACGTGGCTATGTGGTCGTCGTGTAGGGGGTCTCTGGACAAGTGAAAACTGAATTTAGTACTAGCGCCTGTAAAATATGTATTGTTTCTATTGAAAAACTAAATTATGTTTATTCCATAACTAGCATATCTTGGGCATTATAAACATCAATCTACTACAACCTAGATTCAGTCGTTCGTTATGCTTATCTGATGGCAGTGTGTGGCTCTGAATGACAGTAACCACAACCAACACATCAATATACATAGAAGCATGTGCATGCTCTTGCTGTTCATTCCATTTAGATGCAAAATGTTGTTGAAACTTAGTTGGTATTTATTTATCCTCTGAATTTTATACCTCCAGTAAATTAATAAACAATCAAAAAAGGATTGTCTGAAGTTTCACTATTTTTTCGGCTTTGTAGGGGGTCTTTG
This sequence comes from Zea mays, assembly GCF_902167145.1. Lineage (NCBI taxonomy): Eukaryota > Viridiplantae > Streptophyta > Magnoliopsida > Poales > Poaceae > Zea > Zea mays. Next base: position 180,183,915 of record NC_050097.1, on the reverse strand, counting down.
TATAATCCTCTGAATTTTATACCTCCAGTAACTAGGACCAAACTATGACTCCGCACTAAGTTTCACTATTTTTTACCATATTTGGTATTTATTTATTTATTTTGGGCTTGAAAAGGCATTTAAACCATATAAATTACTAAATAGTCAAAAGGGGGCATCTTTACATGAAGTAAGTTTGTAAGAGTTAGATGAACAAGTGGTACACTTTTGAAGCAAAAAATAAACAAAAGTAAGAAAGATAGCTCAAACTGTGTAGTTTGTGGTTGAATGTTACGAAACTTGGTGAGAGATGTGTCCATTTGAAGCATCTATATTCATAATTTTGTATAATCCTCTGAATTGTTTACCTCTAGTAACTACGACCAAACTATGACTCCATTCCAAGTTTCACTATTTTTTGACCATATTTGATATTTATTTATTTATTTTGGGCTTGAAAAGGCATTTAAACCATATAAATTAGTAAATAATCAAAAAGGGGGCATCTTTACATGAAGTAAGTTTGTAAGAGTTAGATGAACAAGTGGTACAATTTTGAAGCAAAAAATAAACAAAAGTAAGAAATATAGCTCAAACTGTGTAGTTTGTGGTTGAATATTACAAAACTTGGTGAGAGATGTGTCCATTTGTGAAGCATCTATATTCATATTTCTGTATAATTCTCTGAATCTTTTACCTCCAATAACTAGGACCAAACTATGACTCCATACCAAGTTTCACTATTTCTTGACCATATTTGGTATTTATTTATTTTGGGCTTGAAAGGCATTTAAACCATATAAATTAGTAAATAATCAAAAAAGGGGCATATTTACATGAAGAAAGTTTGTAACAGTTAGATGAACAATTGGTACACTTTTGAAGCAACAAATTAAACAAAAGTAAGAAAGATAGCTCAAACTATGTAGTTGTGGTTGAATGTTACAAAATTGGTGAGACATGTGTCTTTTTGTGAAGCATCTATATTCATATTTTTATAATCCTATGAATTTTTTACCTCTAGTAACTACGACCAAACTATGACTCCATTCCAAGTTTCACTATTTTTTGACCATATTTGGTATTTATTTATTTATTTCGGGCTTGAAAAGGCATTTAAACCATATAAATTAGTAAATAATCAAAAAGGGGCATCTTTACATGAAGTAAGTTTGTAAGAGTTAGATGAACAAGTGGTACACTTTTGAAGCAAAAAATAAACAAAAGTAAGAAAGATAGCTCAAACTGTGTAGTTTGTGGTTGAATGTTACGAAACTTGGTGAGAGATGTGTCCATTTGTGAAGCATCTATATTCATATTTCTGTATAATCTTTTGAATCATTTACCTCCAATAACTAGGACCAAACTATGACTCCATGCCAAGTTTCACTATTTTTTGACCTTATTTGGTATTTATTTATTTATTTATTTTGGGTTTGAAAAGGCATTTAAACCATATAGTAAATAATAAAAAAGGGGACATATTTACATGAAGTAAGTTTGTAAAAGTTAGATGAACAAGTGGTACATTTTTGAAGCAACAAAATAAACAAAAGAAATATAGCTCAAACTGTGTAGCTGTAGTGAATGTTTCGCAACTATACAAGTGTAGTCATTAGTCGGTGTACTCTTCTTATCAAAAATTTGCAGACATGTCACACGTACATATGTCTAGGGAGGGGAAATTGTTAGGTTAGGTCCATTTCCGATGTGGGAAAAGAATCTATGCAAAGCCGATTGCTGAAGTTGTTTTTGTGTTCATGCGCCGTCCACGAGCAGACGCGATCTCCAGAAGACGAGACATTTCCAGGGACAAAAGTAAGGAAGTAATGCGAAAATACGACTGAAACTGGCAAAGCAAAAGAACTTTATGAAGCATGATGCTTTGGTCCTTACGCCGTTTTGCGGTCCATTGCCCGTCTATCAGTACATATCCGCGCACCCGGCCTAATCCCACCTGCGGGCATGGAGGGCATGAATGGGGCACATCGCGTAGTCGGCGCACGTGGAGTGTCTAGGCCACCCTGATTTTTGGCCGGCCGGCGGCGTGTCCGCTTGCGTCAGAGTTGGAGATGAAGCCGACCTGTGCAGCGGCTGTCGGGGACGTAGCAGCCCGCGCGGTGTAAATTTGACGGCCGGAGCGATGGATTCAGCGTGCGCTCGTGCAGAGAGAAGTTGTCGGGGCGCGGCTGCTCCCCTACGCCATTGCTGCACACTTGCCGTGGAGCTCCACTAGAGAAGCAGTAGGCCCCGTGCTATGGAGATTCACCGCCGTGCGCCGCGCGTCAACAGGTTGCAGGTGATCGGTATCAACTGGTGGTCGACCGGCGGTCGGGGATGAGCTCGGGAAGAGGGGCTGCTCTAGAAGTTGGCCGCTGCTTCACCCGCACGCGCCGCTGCGGCAGGATTGCTAGCGCGGCTGCGGCAGAGCCATGCCGAGCGCGCCGGGCAACGAGACTTGGTGGGCAGGCGTTGGTTGGAGATGTGCCGCTGGCGAAGATGGCTGCTGGTGCTGCTCGAGGAAGATGACGGCGGCGGTCGACCGTGATCTGGTACGAGCAGGAGATCCCTTGGAGCAAGCAGCGGCGTTTTCTTCGATTTGGGAAAAAAAGAAGGAATTAGTCCCACATGTCAGGATCTGGGTCCCATCCGTCAGACATCTAACGGACAGAATTGGTCCGTAGGCTGATTACTGAGCACAGCACAACGGTGGAAGGGGAAATCTGAGGAGAGAACTGAGGTAGGGGTAGAACTGAGCAAAATGTACATACTCCCTACTACTAATTAAGAACGCAGTGTGGGCGTCCGGCGCGGCCATGCCCCCGCCTCCCTCTCCCGACACCCATCACCAACGATGCGCCCAACATCCTCCCCACGCTGCCGCCGTGATTGTCGCCGCCGACTGCGCCCTCCTTCCATCCTGGACCCCACGCCGCTCCGGTAAGCGGCCCCGACATCTCCCCTTTTGCTTGGATCTCTCCCCAAAATCCCCTCCTGTTTCTTCCCCGTCGCTTCGGCTCCTCTGTCGCATCCCGGTGCCGCACCCACGATCCACGCGCTCAGGGCCTTCATCCTCGTGCATCCCATCTCCATCTTCCCCGGTGGAGGGCTCAGTCCGCCCCTTACGTCTTTCCACATCGCTAGGAACGGCCCCACGGCGGTGGTCCCAGTCCATCCTGCTCGACGTGCTCTTCGACATTGCCACCGCCGGTAACTGCTAGCAATGGCAGCCCGTGGCTGCACTGCATCGATAAGTCCGTTAGCCGCGCCATGCGTCGCTTCTCGCCTTCGTGGCTCTTCGTCTCCGCTCAGTCCCGCACCACTAGATCTCGCCGAGGTAGGGAGAGCAGCAGCAGACATGCATATATGGTCGTGTGGGCACTACATGGCGTACTCGCCCTCGCCGTCGACCATCACACTCCCCTGCATCGTCGCCCTTCCCATTCCCTGTGTTGTTATCGTCGAACAAGACAAGTAAGCCATCGCACTTCGCTTCACCCATGTCTCATGTTCCCTAGCTTCGTGTCAGCTCTGATCAGTCACACCTAGAAGAGCGAATTGGGATCTAGCTCATGCATTCTGGAGAGCATCCAAGTTTTTACAGTTTGAATCTAGAGTAGCCCACCGAAGGCTTAAGGCCACTGTTCTCCGCCTGTGGTGGGTGCTAAACTCTTTCTGGGTTCCTTCTTTTGCAGGTGGGGCAAATCGGATAAAGAAAAGATTGAAAAATCATGTTAGATACATCCACTTAGTATCTACATTAGAAATGGATATAAGTGCAGATATACATAGTATAAGTTTTAGCAAGTACAAATGACGGATAACTCAGGTATAAGGTATTCCTTTCCCGTTTTCATTCTATTTTCCGGTGTTTTGCCATGTTTGGATTTACTATGGATTTGGCAAATTAAATACGACAACTTGGCAAATTTTAGTAACAAATTAAAGCAAAATATTATTAAAATCATAGCTTGCTAAATTTTTGGTTTAACATATTTTAGAACCTGATTAAGTAGATTGTTTGTTACTATGACTGAAATTGTGCTAGAAACAAGTAAATGCTCCTGTAAGTGCAGGTGACTCGACCGTTCAATCTTTTTCATGTATATAGTTGTCTTAGAAATTTGGCCCTTAGAGCTGAATCTAACATGGAGACCTGGTGCTACCACGTCTTCACCCTCTCTACGTCCAGCGCCCGCAAAAATAGTGCAAATCGAACACTTAAACTCATACCTCTTTGATATAGAAATTTGAGGCTAACCACCAGACCATATGTCTCTTAGTGTTTAAAAATAAAGAATAATTATATATGTATCCTAGGCGCCGCTACCCACGCCCCCCGCCTCGTGGCAACGCACGGGCACATACCTAGTAATGGGAGAAGTGTAAAAAACCCATATATATACTCTATTTGTCACATGAGATGATGAACCAATTAGTACATCATCTAAAACCTATGGTCCAACCACTAGCCAGACCATGGAATGGGTTAGCAACCTACTTATTTGGTTTGGGCATGCTGATTTGGTTGACGACGATTTCTTTTACATGCCTTATTAGGTAGGTCCTTTATTTTACTTAATATGGTTCAATCATTATGATGGTTTTGTTTGTTTTTATTATTTGTCATATAATGTTCATTCACTCTTAGACTGATTTAAGTCTTTTTTATTATATGTCAAAGAATGTGTTGTTTCTTTAGGTCTTTTAAAGAGATGTCAGCTATTTGTAGTGTCATATTTAGAGGATGTTTGGGATAGCTCCAGGTTCCAGCTCCAGTGCAGAGCTGTAGTTTATAATATCAATTTAAATAGTTCTAAAAATATTTTTAATCTAAATAATAAATAAAATAACTTATCCAAATGTCTTCTAAAGTCTTACAGCTCTCGCTCTATGATTTTCTGGAGCATCTAATGACCTGCTCCACTAACTCCACCAAATTTACTGGAGCTAGAGCTATACCAAACAGGGTTTTAGTTGGAAGCCAGGATGTCCTACCCCGAACCTACACAACCTCTATTTATAAGGTTTTAAGGGCCATCTGGCCATTAGAACCAAGTCACTGCAGTCTGAGTCGTCAGATCATCCGACGCCTGAGCGTTGGACTATAACATTTGGGTCCGACGCATCTAGATGATACCACATGTACTAGCCGATGTTATTGTTGTCACCCCAATGACTCTAATCGTATAGTATGGTTCCTGTTGGGGGCCTTCGTCCTTCGAAGGTCCTTAAAAAACTAACTAATCATTGCTTTCTGATACATCTCTAAAATATTATAGATGTTTCAGCAAAAACCACTTTCGGAATGAATCAAGCAAAGACGAATATATAAGCTTCGGAATAACAAAGTAAAAAGACAAAGAGAGAAGTTAGAAGAAGCCGGAAGAAAGTGTTCACAGATTCTAGCGATGAGATGATAGAGATAAAGAGGACACTGCTACCCTTATCATGTTTAATAGTCTAAATGTTTAAGCTTCAGGGTACAATTGTAATTCTACCGAAGATGTATTTCACACATATAAATAGGTGAACAGTGCTCCACACAAACAAAATGAGACCTTTTTTGGGATGTGAGATCTCAACTTTGTGGTATTCGTTCTGTGAAGTGTGTTTTCATGCTGCTTTATATCAAAGGGCCGAAGGTACGTTTATAAATTTATTTAAACAAGAAAAGGAAATATTGAATAAAAATACTGAGAAACATGAGATGAGTTTTAATTTTATGTTTAATGGTTCATTTATGTTTCTATTTAAAATGGTTTCGTTTATATCTTCTCTTGGAAACTTGGTCTTCAAGATAACATCCGGAGTGCTAACTTAGAGACGAATATTCAAACTCCCTAATCTGTGTTGCCTTGTTTTTAATATCATATCACAATAAAAAACAAGTGAACACCACATATCGCCACTCCCTTCGATTGTGTTCTTGGGTTGTTCTTGTTGATCTACTATATTGGTTGTACTCGGGTGTTACAGCACTGCGCTGTACGCAAAACCAACAGTGGAGTTATAGACAGCCTATCACACTAACAATTATTCATTGTCCTATGCGGGGCCCAATTTTGACCGGATTTAGACAGGGTAGTAATTACTTGTTGTATGGTAGTAGTATACGCTGTTTTCTTTCGAATTATTGAAGCTGTTGCTGCCAGCAACCACATAGGCACATACTGCGATTTCTCTCTATATATCATGTGGTGGTTGTGCTTATAGATCCTGTGTGAAGAAGAAGAAGAAGAAGAAGAAGAAGAAGAAGAAGAAGAAGAAGAAGAAGAAGAAGAAGAAGAAGAAGAAGAAGAAGAAGAAGAAGAAAAAGAAAGAAAGAAAGAAAGAAAGAAAGAAAGAAAGAAAGAAAGAAGACCAATGGCTTTGGAGGTGCAGGTGATAGAGTCGTCCTTTGTGGTGCCCAGCGCAGGTATGCCGAGACGGGGACTTTGGGTCTCTTCACTGGACCTCGACCGTGCCAACAGAGGCTACACGCCGACGGTATACTTCTACCACCGCTCCACCGACGCCGCAGCCGCTGGCAACGTTTCTGATGCGACGAGCAGGCTCAAGGACTCCATGGCCAATGCTTTGGTGCTCTTCTACCCCCTTGCCGGCCGCCTCGGCGTCGACAAAGATGGCCGGATCGAGATCGACTGCAACAGCGAGGGCGCGCTCTTCGTCATCGCCCGCTCGGAACTGACCATGGATGACTTGAAGAACTTGGAGCCGTCTCCCGAGCTCACAAGGCTGTTTGTTCCCAGAATCCCCAGCACTGATGAACAGCCTTCGTCCATCATATTAGCCGTACAGGTTAGTTAGTTTCTGCATTCTCATACGCATGTCAACAATCTGTTTCCATAGTATTTGTTTCTGAATTCTCATACGCATGTCATGCATCCAATTCCAATCCAGGTGACTCTGTTGAAATGCGGAGGGATGTCGCTAGGGACGGCGCTCCACCACGTCGCTGTGGACGGGACAAGCGCCTTCCACTTCTTCCAGACATGGTCCACCATCTCCAGGGACGGCGACGGCGCCGCCGTGGAGCCGCCCTGCCACGACCGCACCCTCCTCCGCGCACGGCGCCCGCCCTCCGTCCACCCCGACGCGCTCTCGGTGTTCTGCCCCAAGATGAGCTTCGCCGAGCCATCCGGACCCACCGCAAGCAAGGTCTTCGTCGTCTCCGCGGACCAGCTCGCCTCCCTCAAGCGCGCCAGCGGCAGCGAGACCACGTTCTGCGCGCTGACCGCCCTCGTGTGGCAGTGCACGTGCGTGGCGCGGCGGCTCCCGCCGGCAGCCGAGGCGCGCGTCTCCTTCTCGGCGAACATCCGCCGCAGCACGCGGCCGCCCCTCCCCACCCGCTACTTCGGGAACGCGCTCGTGCCCGTGTTCGCCGCCGGCGCGGCGGGGGACGTCGCGTCCGACGCGCTGGAGTCCGTCGCCGGCCGGATCAGGCGCGCCATCAGCCGGGTTGACGACGAGCTGGTGCGGTCCGCGGTCGACTACCACGAGCTGTTCGGGATCGACTACCGGCTGCAGAGGGGCATCCTGCCGGCGACGGAGCTGCGGATGGTCAGCTGGCTTGGAATGCCGCTGTACGACGCGGATTTTGGGTGGGGCAGGCCGTGGAGGGCACGTGCACCTCATGAACAACGGCCCGGCGCTGGACAGTGGCGTCCGCGTCCTCGCGTGCTTGGAGGCTGCACATATGGAGGAGTTCGAGCGACTGCTCTATGCAAAGCTCGTCGTCTAGCCTTTTCTTTCCTCTGTGTTTCGTGCCACCAAAGCAAATCCAAATTCGGAGTTGGCATATTTAATTGTATTCATGTATTGTTCTTAGAGCAACTCCAATAGTTATGTAAATTTTAGATCTCTAAATCACAGATTTAAGAAGTTGCTAAATAACTTTGGGAGTAAAAAAATCTGAGTTCTCCAATAGTTTTCTAAATATAGGTTAGTTTTGTTTTGTATCTATCCACATAAAAAAATAAAGTCACAAATGTCATCAATTACCTTCATTATCTATATAATGCCCTAAACATTTTTGTTTAGGGAGTTGCTAAATAGTTGCCAAATGTAGAGAGGAAATAAGGTTAGATGAGAAGTTGTTAAATTTAGAAAGTTCATTTAGAGAACTGTTAGAGATGAGTTTTTGTGTTAACTACTTAAATTGTTGATTTAGAAAGTCTATTAGAGAACTACTGCAGTTGCTCTTACTTTGTTTCCATCTCTTGTTAGGCTGTAGGCCAAATTATTTGGGTACGTATGTAAAATACTGAATAAGTGTTGGTTAATTAATGGAAGTTTCTTCAGTTAGGAGCTCATCTTGGCCCTTGGTGCACCACACTCCAAGCGTGTGTCTACCAGGTTCGCAAGAGCACAGTCCAGATAAAAGCATTCTGAATTGCTTAAAATTACATTAACCACACCACAAAGCTAAGGGCTCGTCGATTATTCTCATTCCATATCGATGGGATGAGATTGGGGAAAAAGTAAGAAGAATTTTAATTTGCTTGTGATTTAAACACCCCCAATCCTTACGTGGATTTAGATCGAAGCGAAACAACAGATTCAATTTTGCTACAAAGATGTTTCACATAAGAAATTGTCTCTAATAGCACAGAGAGCATTGTTGGTCGCCAACCGACTCTAGAAATTAATTGTCACACACTGTTCATTTATGAAAACCGCCTCTGTATGATTTTTTATCTCAACAGTAGATCATCATTTCGTGAGTAGAGAATTATAGGTACCCCTCGATCGAAGTACATATTTATACTAGTTTAGGTACAATGTTCCATACCCCTAAAGGGCTTATTTGGATTCATGGTGCTAAGGTTTAGTACTGTGTTTTTAGCTAAACTTTATCACTTAGAAATCCAAACAGGAATGCTAAAAGATGCTAAAAGTGATGTGCTGAACTTTAACACACATTAGTTGTTTATCTCCTCAAGATGTGCTAATTTAGGAGTGGCTCTAGGGTGAGGAACCTATCCTCTTCCCTCTACTTTCTCTCTCCCACCCACCTTGCATCCAAACAATACCAATATGCTAGAATTTAGCTCTCCATTTGAGGGTGCTAAAGTTTAACACCCTGCTAGACTTTAGCATCTATGATTCAAATGGGTCCTAAGAATACTTATATGTGGACCATGTGCTTAGGTTACCATGATGCAGGTTGTGTTTGCAGAAAACTCTACAATGGATTTTTGAGATGTCTATCAAGGCTCCCTTACCACTCGCCATATAGTTTGGAGCATTGGGTTATTGATGAAATCTTGATCGACCTACAAATATAGTTTTTTAGTTTATTAACAGAAAATCTAGTTTGATATTATCTCTTCTCTACTGCTATAAAGCATTAATTTTCCTGATTTTCACCATCGCCCTTTTTACAAAATAGTTATTATGTTAATGATCAAGATGTAATTTGAAGAGCATATATTATTAAAGTTCATTCAACCTTTTTATGCCCACTAATCAATAGCAAGACGTGGGAAAGGTCCACCCCGGAAAGACCCGCCCCCATATAAACTCGAGGCACCGAGCCAAGGGAAGGACGAGGCGGATCGGAGCCGCAAGGGGGGTCGGGCGGATCGATGGGAAGCCACTCGAGTGGATTCCATGTCTGATTAGGACTGACCCACCATGTCGCATTAACTGTGGCTAGCGCTGAGCCATAGAGGGCGAGTCGGTTCACTTTCCACTCATGATCTACTTGCTCCTAGGCATGCGACCCACTCATGACCTATCAACCCTAGGCCTAAGCGCGTTGGCCATCCACAGGCCCCGCAACACGACGAGCTGCACCGAGACCTAGGTTATAGTGGTCAGGAGTCGGCGTGGCACAAGGACGAGAATGATGGTGCCGAGGCCCTCGCCGATCACGTCTCTCGCCATAAAGAGCGTGACCAGGGAAGCCCAGACGACCGATGCACGAATGAACAAACACGGCTTTACTAAGATAGAATGCCATGTTTTACCACGGTATAGTAGCTCCTTCCTTGGGAAGATACCGATAGACGAGTCCCACCTTGACCTATAAAAGGGGGAGGTTGGCCAGAACAGGGAGACGACGCATACGAGACAACAAACATACACACTCGACGAGACCAGAAGACCTAGAGGTCGGAGCCTAGGTGTGAGCCACCGCGACGTCTAAGGCTTAGTTAGAACTCCAGTCCTATAGTGTTTAATCCTACCCATGCATAAGAGATTTGGGAGCTCCTCCCTCTCTCGCCTGCTTGTAACCCCTACTATGAGCTTTGAGCAACAAAGGTGTCGGTAGCGCGAGCCACCGAATACTGGATGTAGGGACATTCTGCTCGAACCAGTATAAATCTTGCACCCACTAAGCACACCATCCGGACCATGGAACATGCAGATACTAATTTACTTGTCAGAGCTAGGGATGACAATGGGTACATACCCGTCGGGTAGTACCATTCCATACCCGTACCCATCAAAAAAATTTCTACCCATCGGGTTACTCATATATGCTCGCGGGTATAAAATCTTACCCATACCCACGCGGGTAAATCTTACCCATACCCACGCGGGTAATTTTACCCGTCGGGTAATCCGTACCCGCTAGAAAAGTCTTAAATTCCAATATACTAATCACTCAAAATATTAAATAAACATATAAAACAAGTTTAACTTCACATATAACAAATCATATGATTACATAACTTGGTAGCTAAACAAATGATAACTAGAGAAGGGTTTTATTTTAGCTAAGATGGGCTCTATTAGATGGTTATAGTGGTATTGATGGGGGTATATTTTACCCATGGGTAGACGGGTATGGGTAGTAAACCCGTACCCGTCTACCCAACGGGTAGTGGTTTTTGCCCCTTAATATACCCGCGAGTAGAGAAATCATCGTGTACCCGTCTTCATATCGGGTAAAACTCGTCGTGTATTCGGGTTTCCGTTATCCATTGTCATCTCTAGTCGGAGCGTAGGTTCGAAACACCGACATCGGTCTTCAACCGTTCCAATTCATTTGCTTCTTTTTGATGCACAAAAGCTACATAGGCTAGCTTAGTTCTGGCCAAAGGAGTTCTCAAATAATAAATTTCTCAAACTTGAACTGCAACTACATAATTATATTGATGATATGAGACAAGATGGTAGCTTCAAAAATCTAGACAATATTGTTGATCCCTCAATTAAGCTTGTTGAAATAAAGAGACATGAAGTGTTTATATGGTTTATGAGCTTATTATGTTGGTATTGCATCTATCCATATCAACCCTAAGCGTCGAAAGGGTATTTTGTACTATGGATTTAGTGAAAACAAATTTAAGAAATAAGATGAGAGATGGCCTTTTGGATGATTGTGTAGTTACTTTCATTGAGCAGTATATTTTCTTTGAAGTTGAAGAAGACGATGCAACCATGATATTTATGTCCCTTCGAAAGCATCAAATAAAATAGTCAGAAAAGCAGCATTACAAGTCTTTGGTACTCTTTTATGCCTATGCTCTTCAATTATTGGTATAGCTTTTGAACTATTTATATTGCATTTAGTATATGGTTTCAACTTAACCTATGAATTTAAGTCTTAACATGTTACTTAGTGCATATATATCAAATCACGTTATTGAATTAATAAAATAAGTTTACCAAATTATATATATTTGGATGGTATTTTCTATATATTAAAGACGGTTCAAAACGACCTCTGTCCCGGTATCCACGTCGGCACATTTTTTAAGACCCAACGATCAATATCGGATGGCACACGGTTGTCCCTTCTCCCTTCGCTTCCCTGTCCATGCATGGCTCCTCACGCTGTCGCCTCTGCGGATCTACGCGCCCGTCCACTCCCTCCATCGAAACCCATGGCCTCTCACATGACCACCCCTCCTACTCCTGCCCACCTCCGCCTCCATGTCGTGTCCCTCTTCTCGTAGCTCCTCCCACTCCCTCACACGCATGCCCCGCGATGTTGTGGTCAACTCACAGGCTGTAGACCTGTCTGCTCCCGCGAATGATGAAGTCGCGAGGCGTGACTGCTCAGGCCTGATGCCTCCACCACCCGAGTCCTCCACCCATCCGCCGACGGTTTTAATGACGGCAGAATAGGGTTTCCCACCGACCGACGACGCCATCCTTCTCAGCCACCGGCAACAGCTTCAACCGCGTAAGGTTCGTGCTTCACGTCGCCTCGCCTGCTATTTCTCCCTCCCTTCATGTGCTTTACAAGCTCTCCAAACGTTCTCCTCTTCGTCCTTGCGTCCATCACCTGTCGCCCCGACACTCATTCCCATGTGTCTCTCAAACCTCCTGGTCGTCGTCATCGCGTCTATCCTGGCTCCGCCACGCTTGCGAAAGCTAGAACTTCCCTTGCATCGTCGTTTCGTGTCCATCCTGGCGATGATGCGCTCGCTGACATTGTCTTCGTGTATCTCTCATATCCCGTCGCTTCCCCCGTTCTTCTGGAATACATCCATCCACATCATCGTCCCCTGCTTCGCATTGTTGTACTTCACGCAGATGAGCCATTTGGACGTGTGAACGGGCGCATGTGGGACTTCAATTGACGAGTATGGGAAGCAAGGTAAAGCTACCGTGGATCGTGCTTGCAGGTTGTTTGATCAAAATTCCCAATAGTTTTTTGACCTACCACCGTTACTACTTAACTTCCTTGTTGTATACGCCTGTTGTGGATCGTGCGCGCAGACTGTTTGAACAAATGCCCCAACAGTTTTTAAAGCTACCTCCATTACATATATTAGCTTGCTTGCTTGCTGCAGACACTACTGAAATATAGTTATACTATATCTTTTATTGTTTGGGTGTCACACCATTACATAGCTTTGGTTGATGCATACGGTAGCAGGAGATTTAGGGCATGTTTGGTTTGTGGCTAACTATGCCACACTTTGCCTAAGGTTAGTCGTTCAAATTGAAGAACTAACGTTAGGCGGAAAAGTTGTGCAAAGTGTGGCAAGTTAGACAACGAACCAAACATGCCCTTATACCGTTCTGACTATTGTTTCATCAACCACCTTACACATTACATATAGCAGTACAGATTAAGGCTACACATTTCTAATAATGCACACTAATTGTAAATTTGCAGCCCGCTTATATATCCAGCTGATCAACATTGTGATTGGTTCACATTGCAAGAACTTCTATAAGGTGGGTTGTTATCCACAATACAAACTTCATCAGTACAACCTCATAAAAGTGCAGATCAAATTGCATGGTGAAATGTGTATTTTCAAATTCGTTTTAAGTGAACTCAGCTAATTATATGGATACTCATATAGTTTTTTGTTACCGATCATACCAATAATTTATGAGGAGATGTGCCCATTCAGTTCCCAGTTTGTAATTGTACTATACACTCCTTTTGCATGTAAGTTTATAAATAAAGCTTTGCAACCCGCTTATCCAGCTGATCAATGTTGTGATTTGTTCACTTTGCAAGAACCACTACCGAAATCGACGGCTTTGCCGAGTGCCTGAAGCACTCGGCAAACTCTTTGTCGAGTGTCGCACTCGGCAAAGAGGGCTCGACACACAGTGTATCGACAAAGCCTTCTTTGCCGAGTACTTTTTCTCGAGCACTCGGCAAAGACGTTGCCGAGTGCCAGGAAGAACTCGGCAAAGAAAAGCAGTCGTCATGGCGCCGGATGACGGAGACGACGTCTTTGCTGAGTGTCTTAGGTGACACTCGACAAAGGAGTTACCTTTGAGAGCACCTAGAGGGGGTAAATAGGTGATCGTGTAAAATTCAATACTAAATAGCCACAAAACTTGTTTATAGAAATGTTAGTGCGACTAAGTAGTTGAGAAGCAAGTTCTTGTGAACAAAACAATCACAGAGAGAGCACACAAGACACACGATTTTTATCCCGTGGTTCGTCCAAGCAATACTTGCCTACTTCCACGTTGTGGCGTCCCAATGGACGAGGGTTGCACTCAACCCCTTTCAAGTGACCCGATGATCAACTTGAATACCACGATTTTTCCTTTCTTAGTCTTTCTCCCGTTTGCGAGGAATCTCCACAACTTGGAGCCTCTCGCCCTTACAATGATGATCACAAAAGAAGCACAGAAGTAAGGGAGGGGAGAGCAACACACACAAGACTCAAATCCACAGCACAATCACGCACACAAGTCACAACTTGAGCTCAAAACACAACGCACGGAGTTCACAACTCAAATGGAGCTCAAGTCACTATCTCAAAGAATCGAATGCGTGAAGTTGGAGTCTTGGAGTCTTAGAATGTTTCTTGTAAGCTTGGGTATCTCCTCCATGCGCCTAGGGGTCCCTTTTATAGCCCCAAGGCAGCTAGGAACCGTTGCAGGCCAACAAGGAAGGCCATCCTTGCCTTCTGTCGAGTGGCGCACCAGACAGTCCGGTGCGCCACCGGACAATCACTGTAGACGGTTCGGTGCCGATCTCCTTCCTATTCTAGCGCAGATGACCGTTGCACCTCCGGGCCAGTTGGCGCACCGGACACAGTCCGGTGCACACTGGACAGTCCGGTGCACCCTGCCGACCGTTGGCGCGGGCCACGCGTCGCCCGCAGATTGCGCGGCCGACCGTTGCGCTGGCGACCGTTGGCTCACCGGATAGTCCAGTGCACCACCGGACAGTCCGGTGAATTATAGCCGTACGCTGCCGATTTTTCCCGAAAGCGGCCTTTTCACCAGAGTCCAACCTGGCGCACTGGACACTGTCCGGTGCACCACCGGACAATCCGGTGTGCCAGGCCGAGCTGGACTTTGGCTACACACAGCCAAGTCTTTTGCAATTCTTTCTTTTCCTGTTTCTAGCATTTAGACAAAATATGTTATTACTTAAAACAATGTACTAAGTCTAGAAACATACCTCGTGTCTTGATTTGCACTTTTCTCTTCATTTAACACATAAGAACTTAATTAAATGTGTTGGACACTTAATCACCAAAACATAATAGAAATTGCCGAGGGGCACATTTCCCTTTCAATCTCCCCCTTTTTGGTGATTTATGCCAACACATCCAAAAGCAACCAAAAGAAGTGCAACATTAATGCAATTGAGAATAAAATTGTCTTTGCACAAGTTTTGACATATTTGGATCATTCTTTGCTACCACTTGGTTTGTTTTTGCAAATCAAATTCATTTTCCTATCTCTAAGTCAAACACACTTGTTTAGGCACAAAGAGAGATATTCCAAAGAAAAAATGATCAAGTACCAAAACTCCCCCTTTTTGCCATAATCAAAGATTCTCCCCCCACAAGAGGCCAAATTTTGCAATAAGAGTATTTTGGACAAATCAATAATTCTAACTCCACTATTTTAAAAAATTCTCAAGTGGTAGCTGATCCATTTGCTTTGGCCTTAATTTCTCCCCCTCTGGCATTAAGCACCAAAATGGGATCATTATTGGCCCTTTAACCCCATTGCCTCACAAAAAATGTGAATTAAGAGCAAAAAGGCAATAAGAGCAAAAATATGAACTTGGAAGTGAGTACACTAATACCGGAATGCAGTGGAAGTCTTTGCATTGTCCAAGTCCATTTTCCTTTTCAATGCACCTTTGAGACTACATCATGTTACTCAAACAAATAGATTAGTCTCAAAGAATCAAGTTGTAGCACATCTCCCCCTAAATATGTGCATCATTCACACATGGACTTGTGAGGTCCGGGGATCCCTTGCACAACTTGAGCACCATAAATAAGCAACAAATTGCATAAATGCATAAAGTAACATGATCAAAGGCATAGAACACATGTATGCTATAGATCAATCCAAGTTACACGAATCTAAGACATTTAGCTCACTCCGCAACCTGCAAAAGGTTTTCTCATCTAACGGCTTGGTAAAGATATCGGCTAGCTGGTTCTCGGTGCTAACATGATACACTTCGATATCTCCCTTTTGCTGGTGGTCCCTCAGAAAGTGATGCCGGATGTCTATGTGCTTAGTGCGGCTGTGTTCAACAGGATTATCTGCCATGCGGATTGCACTCTCATTGTCACATAGGAGTGGGACTTTGCTCAGATTGTAGCCAAAGTCCCAGAGGGTTTGCCTCATCCAAAGTAGTTGCGCGCAACACTGTCCTGCGACAACATACTCGGCCTCAGCGGTGGATAGGGCAACAGAGGTTTGTTTCTTTGAACTCCAAGACACCAGGGACCTTCCTAGGAATTGGCACGTCCCTGATGTACTCTTCCTATCAACCTTGCATCCAGCATAATCGGAGTCTGAATATCCAATCAAGTCAAAGGTAGACCCCTTTGGATACCAGATCCCGAAGCAAGGCGTAGCAACTAAATACCTAAGAATTCGCTTAACGGCCACAAGGTGACATTCATTGGGGTCGGATTGAAATCTAGCACACATGCATACGCTAAGCATAATATCCAGTCTACTAGCACACAAATAAAGCAAGGAACCTATCATAGACCGGTATGCCTTTTGATCAACAGACTTACCTCCTTTGTTGAGGTCGACGTGCCCGTCGGTTCCCATCGGTGTCTTTGTGGGCTTGGCGTCCTTCATCCCAAACCTCTTGAGAAGATCTTGTGTGTACTTCATTTGGGAGAGGAAGGTGCCATCTTTGAGTTGCTTCACTTGGAACCCAAGGAAGTAGTTCAACTCGCCCATCATAGACATCTCAAACTTTTGAGTCATCACCCTGCTAAACTCCTCACAAGACTTTTGATTAGTAGAACCAAATATTATGTCATCGACATAAATTTGACACACAAAAAGATTACTGTCACAAGTCTTAGTGAAAAGAGTGGGATCGACTTTCCCAACCTTGAAAGAATTAGCAATTAAGAAATATCTAAGGCATTAATACCATGCTCTTGGGGCTTGCTTAAGTCCATAGAGCGCCTTAAAGAGCTTAAACACATGGTTGGGGTACTTGTCATCCTCAAAGCCAGGGGTTGTTCCACATACACCTCCTCCTTGATTGGTCCGTTGAGGAAAGCGCTCTTCACATCCATTTGAAACAACCTGAAAGAGTGGTGAGCGGCATAGGCTAATAATATTCAAATGGACTCTAGCCTAGCCACAGGAGCAAAAGTCTCCTCGAAATCCAAACCTGCGACTTGGGCATAACCTTTTGCCACAAGTCGAGCCTTGTTTCTTGTCACCACTCCGTGCTCGTCTTGCTTGTTACAAAACACCCACTTGGTTCCCACAACATTTTGCTTTGGACGTGGCACTAGGCTCCAAACTTCATTCCTCTTGAAGTTGTTGAGCTCTTCCTGCATGGCCAACACCTAGTACGGATCTTGCAAGGCCTCTTCTACCCTGAAAGGTGAAAGGGAATTAGGCTTACACCTAGTTCCTAGAATGTTTTGGTGGTTGAATTACCCAACACAAATAATTGGACTAACTAGTTTGCTCTAGTGTATAAGTTATACAGGTGTAACAGGTTCACACTTAGCCAATAAAAAGATCAAATATTGGATTCAACAAAGGAGCAAAAGGGACAACCGAAGGCACTTCTGGTCTGGGGCACCGGACTGTCCGGTGTACACCGGACAGTGTCCGGTGCACCAGAGGACTCCAACTCGAACTCGCCACCTTCGGGAAGTTCCAGAGGCAACTCCGCTATAATTCACCGGACTGTCCGGTGTACACCGGACATGTCCGGTGCTCCAACGAAGAGCGGCCTCCGGAACTCGCCAGCCTCGGGAAAACGTAGCGGCTGCTCCGCTATAATTCACCGGACATGTACGGTGTACACCGGACTGTCCGGTGCAACTCCGGAGCAACGGCTACTTCGCGCCAACGGCTACCTGCAGAGCATTTAATGCGCGCGCTGCGCGCGCAGCAGTCAGGCGTGCCCATACTGGCGCACCGGACACTCAACAGTACATGTCCGGTGCGCCACCGGACATCCAGGAGGGCCCAGAAGTCAGAACTCCAACGGTCGGAATCCAACGGCATTGGTGACGTGGCTGGGGCACCGGACATGTCCGGTGTGCACCGGACTGTCCGGTGCGCCATCGACAGACAGCCTCCACCAACGGTCAAGTTTGGTGGTTGGGGCTATAAATACCCCAACCACCCCACCATTCATTGCATCCAAGTTTTCCACTTCTCAACCACTTACAAGAGCTAGGCATTCAATTCTAGACACACCAAAGAGATCAAATCCTCTCCAATTCCACACAAGGCTTTAGCGATTAGCGATGGAGATTTGCCGTGTTCTTTTGAGCTCTTGCGCTTGGATTGCTTCTTTTCTTTCTCACTTTTTCTTGTGATCAAAACTCCATTGTAATCAAGGCAAGAGGCACCAATTGTGTGGTGGCCCTTGCGGGGAAGTTTTGTTCCCGGCTTTGATTTGAGAAGAGAAGCTCACTCGGTCCGAGGGACCGTTTGAGAGAGGGTAAAGGGTTGAAAGAGACCCGGCCTTTGTGGCCTCCTCAACGGGGAGTAGGTTTGAGAGAACCGAACCTCGGTAAAACAAATCCACGTGTCTTACTTCATTATTCGCTTACGATTTGTTTTCACGCCCTCTCTCGGACTCGTTCTTATTTCTAACACTAACCCGGCTTGTAGTTGTGTTTATATTTGTAAATTTCAGTTTCGCCCTATTCACCCCCCCTCTAGGCGACTATCAATTGGTATCAGAGTCCGGTGCTTCATTAGAGCCTAACCGCTCGAAGTGATGTCGGGAGATCACGCCAAGAAGGAGATGGAGACCGGCGAAAAGCCCACTACAAGCCATGGGAGCACTTCATCGGAAGAGTCCCTCACCAAGAGAAAGGAGAAGAAGAACTCCTCCAAAGGGAAGGAGAAGAAGTCTTCTTCACACCAAAAGGAGAAGAAGGAAAGATCCTCTTCTCACAAGACGCGTCGGAGTGGGGACAAGAAAAAGAGGATGAGGAAAGTGGTCTACTACGAGACCGATTCTTCATCGCCATCCACCTCCGGCTCCGACGCGGCATCCGTCACTTCTAAGCGCCAAGAGCGCAAGAAGTATAGTAAGATCCCCCTACACTACCCTCGCATTTCTAAACATGCACCTTTACTTTCCGTCCCATTAGGCAAACCACCAACTTTTGATGGTGAAGATTATGCTAGGTGGAGTGATTTAATGCGATTTCATCTAACCTCACTCCACAAAAGTATATGGGATGTTGTTGAGTTTGGTGCACAGGTACCATCCATAGGGGATAAAGATTATGATGAGGATGAGGTGGCCCAAATCGAGCACTTCAACTCTCAAGCAACAACAATACTCCTCGCCTCTTTAAGTAGAGAGGAGTATAACAAAGTTCAAGGGTTGAAGAACGCCAAGGAGGTTTGGGATGTGCTCAAAACTGCGCACGAGGGAGATGAGCTCACAAAGATCACCAAGCGGGAAACGATCGAGGGGGAGCTCGGTCGGTTCCGGCTTCGCAAAGGGGAGGAGCCACAAAACATGTACAACCGGCTCAAGACCTTGGTGAATCAAGTGCGCAACCTCGGGAGCAAAAGGTGGGATGACCACGAGGTGGTTAAGGTTATTCTAAGATCTCTTATTTTCCTTAACCCTACTCAAGTTCAATTAATCCGTGGCAACCCAAGATATACACTAATGACCCCCGAGGAAGTAATCGGGAATTTTGTAAGTTTTGAGTGCATGATCGAAGGCTCAAGGAAGATCAACGAGCTTGATGATCCCTCCACATCCGAAGCTCAACCCGTCGCATTCAAGGCGACAGAGGAAAAGAAGGAGGAGTCTACACCAAGTCGACAACCAATCGACGCCTCCAAGCTCGACAATGAGGAAATGGCGCTCATCATCAAGAGCTTCCGCCAAATCCTCAAACAAAGGAGAGGGAAAGACTACAAGTCCCGCTCCAAGAAAGTTTGCTACAAGTGTGGTAAGCCCGGTCACTTTATTGCTAAATGTCCATTATCAAGTGATAGTGACAGGGGCGACGACAAGAAGGGGAGAAGAAAGGAGAAGAAGAGGTACTACAAGAAGAAGGGCGGCGATGCCCATGTTTGTCGGGAGTGGGACTCCGACGAAAGCTCAAGCGACTCCTCCGACGACGAGGACGCCGCCAACATCGCCGTCACCAAAGGACTTCTCTTCCCCAACGTCGGCCACAAGTGCCTCATGGCAAAGGACGGCAAAAAGAAGAAGGTTAAATCTAAATCCTCCACTAAATATGAGTCCTCTAGTGATGATAATGCTAGTGATGAGGAAGATAATTTACGTACCCTTTTTGCCAACCTTAACGTAGAACAAAAAGAAAAATTAAATGAATTGATTAGTGCTATTCATGAAAAGGATGACCTTTTGGATTCCCAAGAGGACTTCCTTATTAAAGAAAATAAGAAGCATGTTAAGGTTAAAAATGCTTATGCTCTAGAAATTGAGAAATGTGAAAAATTATCTAGTGAGCTAAGCACTTGCCATGAAACAATAGACAACCTTAGAAATGAAAATGCTAATTTGTTAGCTAAGGTTGATTCCCATGTTTGTAATGTTTCAACTTCCAATCCTAGAGATGTTAATGATGATTTGCTTGCTAGGATTGAAGAATTGAATATTTTTCTTGCTAGCCTTAGAAATGAAAATGAAAAATTGCTTGCTAAGGCTAAAGATTTTGATGTTTGCAATGCTACTATTTCCGACCTTAGAAGTAAAAATGAAGTATTGCATGCTAAGGTTGTAGAACTAAAATCTTGCAAACCCTCTACATCTATCGTTGAGCACACTTCTATTTGTACTAGATGTAGAGATATTAATGTTGATGCTATTCATGATCACATGGCTTTAATTAAACAACAAAATGATCATATAGCAAAATTAGATGCCAAAATTGCCGAGCATAACTTAGAGAATGAAAAATTTAAATTTGCTAGAAGTATGCTCTATAATGGGAGACACCCTAGCATCAAGGATGGCATTGGCTTTCAAAGGGGAGACAATGTCAAACTTAATGCCCCTCCTAAAAGATTGTCTAACTTTGTTAAGGGCAAGGCTCCCATGCCTCAGGATAACGAGGGTTACATTTTACACCCTGCCGGTTATCCCGAGGACAAAATTAGGAGAATTCATTCTAGGAAGTCTCACTCTGGCCCTAACCATGCTTACATGTATAAGGGTGAGACATCTAGCTCTAGGCAACCAACCCATGCTAAGTTGCCTAAGAAGAGAACTCCTAGTGCATCAAATGAACATAGTCTTTCATTTAAAACCTTTGATGCATCTTATGTGTTGACTAACAAATCCGGCAAAGTAGTTGCCAAATATGTTGGGGGCAAGCACAAGGGGTCAAAGACTTGTGTTTGGGTACCCAAAGTTCTTGTGTCTAATGCCAAAGGACCCAAAACCATTTGGGTACCTAAAGTCAAGAACTAAACTTGTTTTGTAGGTTTATGCATCCGGGGGCTCAAGTTGGATAATCGACAGCGGGTGCACAAACCACATGACAGGGGAGAAGAAGATGTTCTCCTCCTACGAGAAAAACCAAGATCCCCAACGAGGGATCACTTTCGGGGATGGAAACCAAGGTTTGGTCAAAGGATTGGGTAAAATTGCTATATCTCCTGACCATTCTATTTCCAATGTTTTTCTTGTAGATTCTTTAGATTACAATTTGCTTTCCGTATCTCAATTATGCAAAATGGGCTACAACTATCTCTTTACTGATGTAGGTGTCACTGTTTTTAGAAGAAGTGATGATTCAATAGCATTTAAGGGTGTGTTAGAGGGTCAGCTATACTTAGTAGATTTTGATAGAGCTGAACTCGACACATGCTTAATTGCTAAGACTAACATGGGTTGGCTCTGGCACCGCCGACTAGCCCATGTTGGGATGAAGAATCTTCATAAGCTTCTAAAGGGAGAACAGATTTTAGGATTAACAAATGTTCATTTTGAGAGAGACAGGATTTGTAGCGCATGCCAAGCAGGAAAGCAAGTTGGAGCCCATCATCCACACAAGAACATCATGACGACCGACAGGCCGCTTGAGCTACTCCACATGGATCTATTCGGCTCGATTGCTTACATAAGCATCGGCGGGAGTAAGTATTGTCTTGTAATAGTGGATGATTATTCTCGCTTCACTTGGGTATTCTTTTTACAGGAAAAATCTCAAACCCAAGAGACCTTAAAAGGTTTCTTGAGACGAGCTCAAAATGAGTTCGGCTTAAGGATCAAGAAGATTAGAAGCGACAACGGGACGGAGTTCAAGAACTCTCAAATCGAAGGCTTTCTTGAGGAGGAGGGCATCAAGCATGAGTTCTCTTCTCCCTACACGCCACAACAAAATGGTTTAGTGGAGAGGAAGAATAGAACTCTATTGGACATGGCAAGAACCATGCTTGATGAGTACAAGACTTCGGATCGGTTTTGGGTCGAGGCGGTCAACACCGCTTGCTACACCATCAACCGGTTGTATCTACACTGAATCCTCAAGAAGACATCCTATGAACTCCTAACCGGTAAAAAGCCCAACATTTCATATTTTAGAGTCTTTGGTAGCAAATGCTTTATTCTTGTTAAAAGAGGTAGAAAATCTAAATTTGCTCCTAAGACTGTAGAAGGCTTTTTACTAGGATATGATTCAAACACAAGGGCATATAGAGTCTTTAACAAGTCCTCTGGACAAGTTGAAGTTTCTTGTGACGTTGTGTTTGATGAGACTAACGGCTCTCAAGTAGAGCAAGTTGATCTTGATGAGATAGGTGATGAAGAGGCTCCATGCATCGCGCTAAGGAACATGTCCATTGGGGATGTGTGTCCTAAGGAATCCGAAGAACCTCCAAATGCACAAGATCAACCATCCTCCTCCACGCAAGCATCTCCTCCGACTCAAAAGGAAGAAGAAGCTCAAGTTGATGAAGTAGAAGATCAAGCAAAAGAGCCACCTCAAGACGACGTCAATGATCAAGGGGGGATGCAAATGATCAAGATAAGGAGGATGAAGAACAAAGACCGCCACACCCAAGAGTCCACCAAGCAATCCAACGAGATCACCCCGTCGACACCATCCTCGGCGACATCCATAAGGGGGTAACTACTAGATCTCGTGTTGCACATTTTTGTGAGCATTACTCTTTTGTTTCCTCTATTGAGCCACACAAGGTAGAGGAAGCACTCCAAGATTCGGATTGGGTGGTGGCAATGCAAGAGGAGCTCAACAACTTCACGAGGAATGAGGTATGGCATTTAGTTCCACGTCCTAATCAAAATGTTGTAGGAACCAAATGGGTCTTCCACAACAAGCAAGATGAGCATGGTGTGGTGACAAGGAACAAAGCTCGACTTGTGGCCAAGGGATACTCCCAAGTTGAAGGTTTGGATTTCGGTGAAACCTATGCACCCGTAGCTAGGCTTGAGTCAATTCGTATATTATTAGCCTATGCTACTTACCATGGCTTTAAGCTTTATCAAATGGACGTGAAAAGTGCCTTCCTCAATGGACCAATCAAGGAAGAGGTCTATGTTGAGCAACCTCCCAGCTTTGAAGACAGTGAGTATCCTAACCATGTCTATAAGCTCTCAAAGGCGCTTTATGGGCTCAAGCAAGCCCCAAGAGCATGGTATGAATGCCTTAGAGATTTTCTTATTGCAAATGGATTCAAAGTCGGAAAGGCCGATCCTACTTTATTCACTAAAACACTTGAGAATGATTTGTTTGTATGCCAAATTTATGTTGATGATATTATATTTGGGTCCACTAACGAATCTACATGTGAAGAGTTTAGTAGGATCATGACACAAAAGTTCGAGATGTCTATGATGGGGGAGTTGAAGTACTTCTTAGGATTTCAAGTGAAGCAACTCCAAGAGGGCACCTTCATTAGCCAAACGAAGTATACTCAAGATATTCTAAGCAAGTTTGGAATGAAGGATGCCAAACCCATCAAGACACCCATGGGAACCAATGGGCATCTCGACCTCGACACGGGAGGTAAGTCCGTGGATCAAAAGGTATATCGGTCGATGATAGGTTCTTTGCTATATTTATGTGCATCTCAACCGGATATTATGCTTTCCGTATGCATGTGTGCAAGATTCCAAGCCGACCCTAAGGAAGCTCACCTTACGACCGTAAAATGAATCTTGAGATATTTGGCTTATACTCCTAAGTTTGGGCTTTGGTATCCTAGGGGATCCACATTTGATTTAATTGGTTATTCGGATGCCGATTGGGCGGGGTGTAAAATCAATAGGAAGAGCACATCGGGGACTTGCCAGTTCTTGGGAAGATCCTTGGTGTCTTGGGCTTCAAAGAAGCAAAATTCGGTTGCTCTTTCCACCGCCGAAGCCGAGTACATTGCCGCAGGCCATTGTTGCGCGCAATTGCTTTGGATGAGGCAAACCCTGCGGGACTACGGTTACAAATTGACCAAAGTTCCCTTGCTATGTGATAATGAGAGTGCAATCAAGATGGCGGATAATCCCGTCGAGCATAGCCGCACTAAGCACATAGCCATTCGGTATCACTTTTTAAGGGATCACCAACAAAAGGGAGATATCGAGATTTCATATATTAACACTAAAGATCAATTAGCCGATATCTTTACCAAGCCTCTTGATGAACAATCTTTTAACAAACTTAGGCATGAGCTAAATATTCTTGATTCTAGGAACTTCTTTTGTTGATTTGCACACATAGCTCATTTTACATACCTTTGATCATATCTCTTTCATATGCTATGACTAATGTGTTTTCAAGTCTATTTCGAACCAAGTCATAGGTGTATTGAAAGGGAATTGGAGTCTTCGGCGAAGACAAAGGCTTCCACTCCGTAACTCATCCTTCGCCGTCACTCCAAGTCACTCTCCATTCTTAGGGGAGAAAGCATGAGCACAAAGCACAAGGACTCCATCTTTGGTATAATCTTCACTCATTTATTTATAACCAAAGGGGGAGAGTAGTCATAGAGGGCTCTAATGATTCCGTTTTTGGCGATTCATGCCAAAGGGGGAGAAAGTAAGAGCCCAAAGCAAAAGGACCGCACCACCACCAATTTCAAAAACTTCGTGTTTCCAAGAATTTTATCAATTGGTATCCTATTGTGTTCAAAAGGGGGAAAGTAGTATTTCAAAAATGATATATCAAAACCCTCTTGAACACTAAGAGGAGGATCTCATTTAGGGGGAGTTTTGTTTAGTCAAAGGAAAAGCATTTGAAATAGGGGAGAAAATTTCAAATCTTGAAAATGCTTTGCCAAATCTTATTCATTTACCTTTGACTATTTGCAAAAGAACTTTGAAAAGGATTTACAAAAGAATTTGCAAAAACAAAACATGTGGTGCAAGCGTGGTCCAAAATAGTAAGAATGAAAGGAACGATCCATGCATATCTTGTGAGTATTTATATTGGCTCAATTCCAAGCAACCTTTACACTTACATTATGCAAACTAGTTCAATTATGCATTTCTATACCTGCTTTGGTTTGTGTTGGCATCAATCACCAAAAAGGGGGAGATTGAAAGGAAATTAGGCTTACACCTAGTTCCTAGAATGTTTTGGTGGTTGAATTACCCAACACAAATAATTGGACTAACTAGTTTGCTCTAGTGTATAAGTTATACAGGTGTAACAAGTTCACACTTAGCCAATAAAAAGATCAAATATTGGATTCAACAAAGGAGCAAAAGGGACAACCGAAGGCACCTCTGGTCTGGGGCACCGGACTGTCCGGTGTACACCGGACAGTGTCCGGTGCACCACCAGACAGTGTCTGGTGCACCAGAGGACTCCAACTCGAACTCGCCACCTTCGGGAAGTTCCAGAGGCAACTCCGCTATAATTCACCGGACTGTCCGGTGTACACCGGACATGTCCGGTGCTCCAACGAAGAGCGGCCTCCGGAACTCGCCAGCCTCGGGAAAACGTAGCGGCTGCTCCGCTATAATTCACCGGACATGTCCGGTGTACACCGGACTGTCCGGTGCAACTCCGGAGCAACGGCTACTTCGCGCCAACGGCTACCTGCAGAGCATTTAATGCGCGCGCTGCACGCGCAGCAGTCAGGCGTGCCCATACTGGCGCACCGGACACTCAACAGTACATGTCCGGTGCGCCACCGGACATCCAGGAGGGCCCAGAAGTCAGAACTCCAACGGTCGGAATCCAACGGCATTGGTGACGTGGCTGGGGCACCGGACATGTCCGGTGTGCACCGGACTGTCCGGTGCGCCATCGACAGACAGCCTCCACCAACGGTCAAGTTTGGTGGTTGGGGCTATAAATACCCCAACCACCCCACCATTCATTGCATCCAAGTTTTCCACTTCTCAACCACTTACAAGAGCTAGGCATTCAATTCTAGACACACCAAAGAGATCAAATCCTCTCCAATTCCACACAAGGCTTTAGCGATTAGCGAGAGAGATTTGCCGTGTTCTTTTGAGCTCTTGCGCTTGGATTGCTTCTTTTCTTTCTCACTTTTTCTTGTGATCAAAACTCCATTGTAATCAAGGCAAGAGGCACCAATTGTGTGGTGGCCCTTGCGGGGAAGTTTTGTTCCCGACTTTGATTTGAGAAGAGAAGCTCACTCGGTCTGAGGGACCGTTTGAGAGAGGGTAAAGGGTTGAAAGAGACCCGGCCTTTGTGGCCTCCTCAACTGGGAGTAGGTTTGAGAGAACCGAACCTCGGTAAAACAAATCCACGTGTCTTACTTCATTATTCGCTTACGATTTGTTTTCACGCCCTCTCTCGGACTCGTTCTTATTTCTAACGCTAACCCGGCTTGTAGTTGTGTTTATATTTGTAAATTTCAGTTTTGCCCTATTCACCCCCCCTCTAGGCGACTATCAAAAGGCTCAATAGAAGAGACAAACGAGTAATGCTCACAAAAATTAGCTAAACGTGAGCGAGTTGTTACTCCCTTGCTTATGTCACCCAGAATCTGATCGACGGGGTGATTTCTTTGGATCATCGCTCGGACTTGAGTTGGAGGGGCCAGTAGTGCTTCTTCCTCCATAACTTGTTCTTCTCGTGCTCCCCCTTGATCACACGCCTCTTCTTGAGGAACCTGTCCATCAACTTGAGTTGGGGGATGCACCATCGTTGAGGAAGAAGGTTGACCTTGCTCTTGTTGTTCTTGTGGTCGCACATCTCCAATCGCCATGGTGCGTATTGCGGCCGTTGGAACATCATCTTCATCTATGTCATCAAGATCAACTTGCTCTCTTGGAGAGCCATTAGTTTCATCAAATACAACGTCGCTAGAGACTTCAACCAAACTCGATGATTTGTTGAAGACCCTATACGCCTTTGTATTTGAGTCATATCCTAGTAAAAACCCTTCTACAACTTTGGGAGCAAATTTAGAATGTCTACCTTTCTTCACCAAAATGTAGCATTTGCTCCCAAATACACGAATGTAAGAAACATTGGGTTTGTTATCGGTAAGGAGTTCGTAGGAGGTATTCTTGAGGAGGCGATGTAGGTAGAGCCGGTTTATGGCGTGGCAAGCTGTGTTCACAACTTCCGACCAAAACCACTCGGGCATCTTGAATTCTCCAAGCATCATCCTCGCCATGTCGATAAGCGTCATGTTCTTCCTCTCTACCACACCGTTTTGCTGTGGTGTGTAGGGAGCGGAGAATTCATGCTTGATGCCTTCCTCCTCAAGATATTCCTCTACTTGCAGATTCTTGAACTCGGACCCGTTGTCGCTTCTTATCTTTTTCACCTTGAGCTCAAATTCGTTTTGAGCCCTCCTTAGAAAGCGCTTTAGGGTCCCTTGGGTTTCTGATTTATCCTGCAAAAAGAACACCAAAGTGAAGTGGGAAAAATCATCAACAATTACTAGACCATACTTACTTCCCTTGATACTAAGATAGGCGACAGGTCCGAAGAGGTCCATGTGAAGAAGCTCCAGTGGTCTTGATGTTGTCATCACATTCTTGTTGTGATGAGTGCTTCCCACCTGTTTCCCTGCCTGACAAGCTGCACAAGGTCTATCTTTTTCGAAACATACATTGGTTAGTCCTAACACATGTTCTCCCTTTAGAAGTTTATGAAGGTTCTTCATCCCAACATGTGCTAGACGGCGATGCCACAGTCAGCCCATGCTAGTCTTAGCTATTAAGCATGCATCTAGATCGGCCTCCTCTTTCGAAAAATCAACTAAGTAGAGTTTGTCGTCTAATACACCCTTAAACGCTAATGAACCATCACTCCTGAAAGGATCACGATGCCCAAGAGGGGGGGGTGAATTGGGCTTTTCTAAAAATCAACACTAATTAAAACCTAAGCAAGAGCTAAACAAGAGCCCAACTTCACCCCAACAACTAGCACTAAGAATATAATACTAGAAATGCAACAAAGATAAGATAATACTTCAAATATTTGCTGAACAAATACACAATGTAAAGTGCTTGAATTAAGTACGGAATGTAAAGCAAAGTTTAGAAGACTCCTCCAATTTTTCCCGAGGTATCGAAGAGTCGGCACTCTCCACTAGTCCTCGTTGGAGCACCCGCGCAAGGGTATCGCTCCCCCTTGGTCCTCGCAAGAACCAAGTGCTCACTACGAGATGATCCTTTGCCACTCCGGCGCGGTGGATCCCTCGAGACCGCTTACAAACTTGAGTCGGGTCACCAACAAGATCTTCACGGTGATCACCGAGCTCCCAACACCACCAAGCCGTCTAGGTGATGCCGATCACCAAGAGTAACAAGCCGTAGACTTTCGCTTGACCAAGAGAAGCCTAATGCAAGTGGTGTGTGCTCTAGGTGGCTCTCACTAGCGCTAATGAGGAACAAGCGCGGATTATGATTCTCTAATCTCCTCACTAGGCTCTTGGTGCTTGCAATGCTCTAGCAATGTGCTGGAATAAATGTGGAGTGCAAGACATTGAATATGGTGGGTGGAGGGGGTATAAATAGCCCTCACCCACCAACTAGCCGTTACAGGCAATTTACTGCGCGATGGCGCACCGGACAGTCCGGTGCGCCACCGGTGCGCCAACGGTCGTTTCCAACGGCTAGTTCTGACAGAGAGCCGTTGGACTCATGGCGCACCGGACAGTGAACAGTCCACTGTCCGGTGCACACCGGACAGTCCGGTGCACACCGGACAGTCCGGTGCGGTGTCCGGTGTGCCACTAAAATTCAATTCTGAAATCTGCGCTCTCAGGTTTCTGCGAAGGGGAAAGACTCTGCCGTGGACCAGCCTAGCCCCACCTGGCAGAGGGTGCACCGGACAGTCCGGTGCACACCGGACAGTCCGGTGCCCCAAAGCCAGAAACACTAACTCTTGTTTTTCAGCTGATTTTCAAATCGGTTTTCGCTCTAACTTGTGTGTGAGTTCTAGAGTGACACCTAGCATTGTATATGAGTGTGATTGTGCACCAACACTACACTAGAACTCTCTTGGTCAAACTACTCATCGACAACCCCTCTTTATAGTACGGCTAAAAGAGAATAAAAGACCTAACTAAATCGCGAGTGTCCACATCTCCTTGACACTCGGACTCCGTAGACCTTCACCTTTTGTTCCGTCGTTTTAGCCGTCGCTTCGAGTTCTTATCTCCGGGATTGTTTTCACCGTTGTAGTACTACTACCTGTCATGCGACCTAACTTACCATTTGTCTCTGCAAAACACACGTTAGTCACATATAATATTACGTTGTCATTAATCACTAAAACCAACTAGGGGCCTAGATGCTTTCAATCTCCCCCTTTTTGGTGATTGATGACAACCCTACAAGTTTTGTGAGAGTAGTTTGTTTTGAAGATTCTGTCAATAGAAAGAATGGTTAGTTATACTCAGTAATCTTTGACAGAAAGAATGTGTACCATA
This sequence comes from Zea mays, assembly GCF_902167145.1. Classification (NCBI taxonomy): domain Eukaryota; kingdom Viridiplantae; phylum Streptophyta; class Magnoliopsida; order Poales; family Poaceae; genus Zea; species Zea mays. Next base: position 180,154,194 of record NC_050097.1, on the reverse strand, counting down.
ATAATAAGAGTGAGCGCATACACATCATAAGATTCTTGTTCATATAAAAGTGAAGTTAAATTAATGAACCAAGAGCTAGAAGACTGGTGATAAAATATAAGGTGAAAACATAATACACACAGTCAATCATACGCAACGAGAGTATATGACGAGTTTGTGAGCCAAAAACATCAAGCTAGTACAGAGAGTAGCAAGCACATATATTACATCAAAATGACTCTGACTCTCTACTAACTCTCTAACTCCCCCTAGCTCTCACAACTCATATCTCTCCCCCTTTGGCATCAAACACCAAAAGGGACATGAACCTAAACATCTGAAGCAGGAGGAGGCGGCGGGGGCGCATCCAGACGTGGTCGAGGTAGCAGAGCGAACCCCGACGGAGGGTCAGAGTCAGTCTCGGATCCAGGATCTGCGGTAGAAGCTAGAGCTGGTACTGACTCGGACTGAGGCCGCGCAGCAGGAGCTACCGGAACAGAAGCGGTCACAGATACTGCCACAGCGGTAGTGGTAACAGCAGATGCTGGTGGCACTGGCGGCTGCGGACAGACAGAGCTGAGAACCGGAGAGGTGAACGTTAAAGTGACCGGCCGGAGCGGAGAGGTACCAACAGGGGGTCCTGACAAAATCGATGGCACCACTGGAGCGTGAAGCGGAGGAGGTGGAGCAGACTGAACCGGAGGTGCTGAGATACCAGAATGCTGAAGCATAAGGGCCATGAATGCCCTACTCTCAGCCCGATCCTGAAGTAGCTGCTGCTGAAGTGCATCCTGCCTGTCCTGCATGCTCTGAAACATTGAGAGCATCGTCTCAGATAACCGGGCCTGATCGGCTGCCAGGTTGGCTAGAATCGTCGCAAGAGCAGGGTCCATAGCCGGAAGAGGAGCAGGGGCAGCACGAGAACTCCCAGCCTCATGATCATGTGAGCGTGGAGGCATAGGAGGCGGAGGCGGAGGAGGAACCCCAAAATCATCATCATCATCATCATCATCAGCTGCTGTACCCTGAGTGTCAAACTGTCGAAGAGCTGCATCCTCGGCCTGAGAGTCAAACACAGAAGCAGAAGCTAGCACAGGAATCTCAGGAGCAGGATGATAGGATCCAAAAACTAGGCGAGAGGCCTCAAGAGTGCTCTGAAATCGAGGGGGCTGAATCAGCTGCGCAAAGATGTGGCATAAGTAGTGAGCATAAGGCAACTGCCGACGAGCACGAATCCCATCCAGAACGGTGTCCTCGATCTCACAAATCAGGAAGTCCACAACGTCAAACTCAGAGTGGGAGACCAGGGCACCAAGGAGCCAAAGCTGAATATGAGTGGTAGCCTCCCTGTATCCCATCCTTGGCAGAAGAGTCCGTCTGATAAGCTCATATAAGTACTTTGCTGCTGTAGTAAAGTCTGCTGGTGAACGTCGCGACCCATCTGAAAAAGGCGGGCGGAACAGAGCCGCGACGTGAGTTGTCCCTGGAGCCACACCGCCGTGAGGGCGACGAGGAGGGTCAGAAGAGCCGTAGCAGAGGCTGTGAAGGCGAGTCGTCGACTCTGGGAATCCAAATAGCTGACGGATCTGACTGGCAGTGATCGTGACATCCTCTCGCTCAAAGCGGAACCTCATCCAGTGATGATCCGGGTCAATCCAAACAGAGGCGTAGAAGACTCGGACCCACTCCTCAACATATCTGCCGCTGATAGTCAGAAGGGTCTGAAGGCCAGGCAGATAGGTGAGATGCGCCTCAGAGTCAGCACCGGCTGCAAGCAGAAAGGCTGGAAGATCCAAAAGCCGGTGCACTCGCAGAGCTATTTGAGCAGACATCTGAGCTCTGAAGAATGACTCCTGAATCCGTGTGCTGAAAAGATCACCTGCTGCAGGGTCTCTCTGAGCTGGTAGCCAAGACTCCACGGGTACGTATCTGAACCTACGTACCCGTGCCGCAGTAGCACGCTGAAGATCAAACAGACGAGGATCCGAAACCAGAGGACGGACCTCAGTCTCATCACGCTCCCGGAATCGAGGTGGAGGGACAGGAGGAGCTGAAGCGGGAGCGGGAGCAGGGGAAGCAGTGGAAGCTGGCGTAGTGGAGGTAGTGGGTATGGCTGTGGAGGTGGATGGAGCAATAGGAGTGACAGGAGCAGGCAGAGTGGGTGGCGGAGTGGAAGCGGAGGTGTGAGAGGAGGAGCGAGGCCGGGAGGTGAGACGACGAGCACAGAATCCAATCTGATCGGATGGAGTCTGCGGCTGATCTCCAAGTGCGGCCTGCGCAGCGGCTGCTGCAGCTGCTGCCACTGCACGGGCTTCTCTGTCCGTACGCCGCTTCTTGCGGCCTTCCTGCTGCTCCAAATAAACAGTCTTGCCCTTGACCTGCCTGAAGGGGCGACGAGGATCCTCATCATCGCCACCCCCTGGCGCCGACGCATTCTTCGTGCGCGGCATCCTGAACTAATGTCTGCAAATGAGATAGAGAGACTAAGCACAGAGCAAAAATCACCGATAGATTTAGCAAAGAATGAGATGACTACCTGGAAAGCTCACACGAGAGGTGACGATCCAGGCAGGACGGGAGACAGCACACGGTCAATCAAGGTCACTGAAATGACAGAAGAGGTGAGCACGTATTAGTCACATAGTCATAAGCATATGAAATGTGAATAAATACATACACAGAGAGATATGGCACGAGACGAGACGATCAAGAAGTGAAAACGACGTTTGACGGATAAATAGTGTCATAGGATGTTTGGAATTCGAATTGAGGCACGAAACAATATGAAATTGAGCCGATACTTCACGAATAGGTTTATATAGGTGAATATGAGTGAAGTGTGTGCTTGGTTTGAATTTAGGCGAAGAAAAAGGAATTTGGGCACTCGGCTCGGAAACGATCGCTCAAATCGGGAAATTTGGTAAAATTTAAGCCTGGGATCTCGGATTGGCGTGAAATTTGGCAAGTAGGTTACTGGAAGTGTTGTGAAGGTGCCTGAAAAATTTGGGTTTAATTGGAGCATTTTTGGCTGGTTTGGGCATTTCACCGAGCACGTGGCGTGCGGGGAATTAGGGTTTCGGTGAAACGACTATTTGAGGTGGGAAAACCCTCCCGAAGGAGCTAAAAGCCTGCAGGGATACACAATAGGGACAAAGGAACACATTCCACCAACTGGATTCATTGGATTTCACAGGAATTTGAAGAATTTGCAAAAAGGTGGAAAAAAGTGCATACTGTAACACAGCAGGGAACTGAGGGGGAGTGAGAGTGAGCAAGAGTTGCTCACCGAGGGGGAAGAAGAGGGAGACGAGGTCGCCGAAGCCCAGTCGGGGACGGTGGCCGCCGGTGGAGGGAGTTCGCCGGCGGGGGAGTAGAGAATCGCCAGGAAACAGAGAGCAGTGAGAGCTGGCAGAGAAGATGAGCCTCTGGCTCGGCTGCGGGCTGGAGGCCTTTTTTAAAACGCGATATGGGCGCACCGGACAGTCTACAGTGCCTGTCCGGTGCACACCGGACAGCGCACAGTAGCTGTCCGGTGAACCACCGGACAGCGCACAGGAAAATTGAATTTTAGCGCGCGGCTGCCGGTGCACCGGACATTGCACAGTGCAGTGTCCGGTGCACACCGGACTGTCCGGTGAGCCCAGACAGAGGAGAGTTTGAAAAAAATTTGAATTTTTCTATCTAACTCCCAACCAAACCGAATCCCAACTTATAATCACTCAAAATAACACTTGTTGGGACAGGTATTGGCACCCTCATATACTTTTCAAAATATTTCGCCATAGGCTAGATAATTTTTAGAGAAAATAGGCAAATGGTGAAATTTGCATTTTGGTTTGCACTAGGGGTTTTCATGAATGATTTGAGTTTTGAATACTCCATCTAAGTGCAGTACCTCATGCATATTTCAAGAACCAATAATTGCATAAAAAGTAAGAATTTAAGTGCTAAAAGCTTAAAACTAAGACTTGTCACGTTTGACCCGAGTTAAGCTTTTTCACTCGATTTGTTGGCGGTTATCTCAACTAGGTTAGACAAGTCCTAGATGCAATACAAGGAATTTAAATATGCAATGCAAGTGACAACACCATTTGACATTTTACATAGAATTTCTGAGATCAAGAATATTTAGTTCATTCCTCAACATGCAAAAGCGGGTCTTATCAAGTGGCTTAGTGAAAATATCCGCTAATTGATCTTCCGACCTCACTCCTTCTAAAATGATATCTCCTTTAGCAACATGATCTCTAAGGAAATGATGACGGATATCAATGTGCTTGGTGCGAGAGTGTTGTACAGGATTATTAGCAATTTTAACAGCACTCTCATTATCACACAACAAAGGTACCTTTTCTAGAACTACGCCATAGTCTAGAAGAGTTTGTTTCATATATAAAATCTGTGTGCAACAAGCACCTGCGGCAATGTATTCCGCTTCGGCAGTTGACAAGGCAACACTATTTTGCTTTTTGGATGTCCATGAAACTAGTGATCTACCAAGCAGATGGCATCCCCCAGAAGTACTTTTCCTATCAATTTTGCAACTGGCATAATCCGAATCGGAATAGCCAATTAAATCAAAAGTAGCTCCTTTGGGATACCACAGACCAACGCTTGTGGTGTGCCTGAGATACCTAAGAATTCTCTTAACAGCGCGAAGATGAGCTTTCTTAGGATTAGATTGAAATCTAGCACACATGCAGACACTGAACATAATATCGGGCCTAGATGCGGTAAGGTACAATAAACTACCAATCATAGAACGGTAGAGAGTTTGATTAACCGGGTTACCTCCCTCATCTAAGTCGAGATGTCCATTTGTAGGCATGGGAGTCTTGATTGGTTTGCACTTCTCCATGTTGAACCTTTTCAACAAGTCTTTGGTATACTTCTCTTGTGAGAGAAAGTTACCATCTTTCATTTGCTTGACTTGAAAGCCGAGGAAGTATGTTAGCTCACCAATCATTGACATCTCGAACTCCTTCGACATCAACTCACCAAATTCCTTGCAATGATAGTCATTTGTCGAGCCAAAGATTATATCATCAACATATACTTGACAAATGAAAATATCATCGTTATGTTTCTTTGTGAAGAGAGTTGTGTCGACGGTCCCGATCTTGAAGCCCTTTTCGATGAGGAAGTCGCGAAGACGCTCATACCAAGCCCTTGGAGCTTGCTTTAGCCCATAAAGTGCCTTGGACAACCTGTAAGCATGATTAGGATATCTAGGGTCTTCAAATCCAGGCGGTTGCTCAACATATACAAGTTCATTTATGAAACCATTTAAAAATGCACTTTTTACATCCATTTGATAAAGTTTTATATCATAGCATGATGCATATGCAAGTAGGATACGGATGGCTTCCAGTCGAGCAACCGGTGCAAAGGTCTCTCCAAAATCTAAGCCTTCAACTTGAGAGAATCCCTTTGCGACAAGTCTTGCCTTGTTTCTTACAATCACACCTTGATCATCTTGTTTGTTTCTGAACACCCACTTTGTTCCAATGATTCTTGCATCTTGTGGGGGCTTTTCCAGGGTCCAAACTTCGTTACGGGTGAAGTTGTTAAGTTCTTCATGCATGGCATTCACCCAGTCCGGATCCTGTAGCGCCTCATCTATACAAGTAGGCTCAACACAAGAAACAAAAGAGTGATGTTCAATAAAAGTAGCATGTCTATGTGATCGAGTAATAACCCCTTGTGAAGGACTCCCGATGATTTGGTTTTGAGGATGAGCTTGAAGTAGTGATGAGTTTCTCCTGTCAACCACTTGGGAAGAAGATCCTGGAGCATCAACATCTTCGGCTTGTACCCTTGCTTGTTCATGAGAGACAAATGTATCTTCATTTGCATGCCTCTCATCTTTTTCATCATCTTGTGGTACATTTGATGAAGAAGGCCTGTCAATGATTTGCACCTCTTCTTCATCTTCTTTTGGTTTGATAGCTCCAATAGGCATGTTCTTCATTGCTTCCCTAAGTGGCTCATCACCTACATCATCAAGATTTTCAAGTGCTCCTTGGGAGCCATTAGTCTCATCAAATTCCACATCATATGTTTCTTCTACCACGCCAGTGGCATGGTTGAATACTCGATATGCTTTGGACTTTAATGAATAACCCAAAAGAAAACCAATATCACAACGTCTTTGAAACTTCCCTAGGTGATGGCGTTTCTTGTAGATGTAGCATTTGCACCCAAATACCCGGAAGAAAGAGACGTCTGGCTTTTTCCCATTTAGCGGTTCATAAGGAGTCTTCGCAAGTAGCCGGTGAGGAAATAGCCTGTTTGATGCATAACAAGCAGTGTTGACAGCTTCGGCCCAAAACCTCTCCGGTGTGTTATACTCATCAATCATTGTTCTTGCAAGGGTGATCAAGGTCCTATTTTTCCTTTCAACAACTCCATTTTGTTGAGGTGTATATGTGGCAGATACTTCATGCTTGATCCCAATTTCATCACAGTACTCATGAATGTTGGTGTTGTCAAATTCTTTGCCATTGTCACTTCTAATCTTCTTAATCTTGCAATCAAATTCATTTTGTGCTTTCTTGGCAAACTTCTTAAATATAGATGCACTTCAGATTTGTCATGGAGAAAGAACACTCAAGTGTATCTTGAGAAGTCATCAACAATCACTAGACAGTAGAGGTTGCCACCGGCACTGACATAATTTGTAGGTCCAAATAAATCCATATGAAGTAGTTCCAGTGGCCTTGATGTTGACATGAAAGCTTTAGTGGGATGTGTATTAGCAACTTGCTTTCCAGCTTGACATGCACTGCATGGCTTGTCTTTTTCAAACACCACATCCTTTAATCCTCTAACCATATCTTTCTTTAATACCTTATTGAGTGTGCTCATTCCAACATGTGCAAGCCTCCTATGCCAAAGCCATCCAAGAGAAGCTTTGGTGAAGAGGCAAGTTCTTAAGTCTGCATCTTCTGAAGTGAAATCCACTAAGTAGAGGTTGTTGTATCTAAATCCCTTGAATACCATTGATTCATCATCCATTTTTGTTACAATAACCTCTGATGGAGTGAATAAGCATTGAAGTCCAAGATCACAGAGTTGTCCCACTGATAATAAATTGAAGCTCAAGGGTGCAACTAAGAGAACATTTGATATTGATAAGTCATTTGAGATTGCCACCTTGCCAAGTCCTTGCACTTTTCCTTTTGAGTTGTCTCCAAATGTGATTTTATCTTGACCATCAACATTCTCATCTAGTGAGGTGAACATCCGTGGGTTGCCTGTCATATGTTGTGTGCATCCACTGTCAATAACCCAATGGCTCCCACCGGTCTTGTAGTTCACCTATATTCACAGACAATTCAAGCTTGAGTTTTGAGGGCCCTATATTGCATAGGACCAGTGACTCTCTCAATTAAGGACTTTGCCACCCAGATTTGTCTAGGTCTACTCTTATTTGGTGGACCTAGGAATGTAACCTTAATCTTTCCATTTGCAACCTTTCTTAGAACATAGTGAGCATTGAAAGCAAATGGTCTTGAGTGCTTAGGCAAGGGAGTTGGTGGTTTAGCTTTGCAGTTGTGGGCAAAATGACCTTCATTTCCACACTCAAAGCATTTGATAGGCTTGTGAGTCTGCTTTGGCTTGTATTGAGTGATAGCTTTCTTTTGCACAAAAGCATTGTATCCAATACCACTCTTGTTATTTTTCATAACAGTGTTCATAAGCAGCTCATTTTGGAGGTATTGACCCTTGTTGAACTTTTGCACACTTGTTGCAAGATGTTCATTTTCACTTTTTAGTTTCTTGACCTCATTCTTAAGCCTTTGATTATCCACTGCCAACTCATTGTTCTCAATAGCAACTTTTCCTCTAGTAGTTGCATCAGTCAAGTAATTCTTCAATTTTTGGTTGTCTAAAGTCAGGACTTCAACTTTTTCAGTCAATTCAGCATGTAGACTAGTTTGTTCTTCTTGAATCAAATCATCACATGAGGTTGCTACATCAAGCTTAACAACAGGGTTAATAGCCTCATGTGTTTTGCAAGATAAAAGTTCATTTTCAACAAGAAGATTGTCATGATCAAATTTAATTTGAGTATAGTCTTCCTTGATCTTTACTAGTCTATTTTGCAACTCCCTATTAGCTTCATTTAATTTGTCATATTTTTCCTTAGCATCTTTTAGGGAGTTTGTGAGCTCATTTACAGTTGATGACATAGTTTTATTTTCTTCTTTTATTTCATCACTAGCCTTTATAACTATGTCATACTTGGCATTTAAAGATTCATTTTCATTTTTCAACCTATCACATTTAGCTTTTGACTTTCTAATGATTTGAGTATATTCTTTAAGTAAGTCAGCTAACTCATCATATGAAGGTGAAGCAAATTCTTCATCACTATCACTATCACTATCATCAGCAATATTAATATCATTTTGTACCTTTCGTTCACCCCTAGCCATGAGGCATAGGTGAGAAGTGGATGATGGCGATGGTGGTGGTGAAGAGAAGTCCCCGGCGATGGCCGCAACTTTTTCATCATTCTCTTCTTCACTTGAAGAAGACCCACTTGATGATTCGATGTCGGTGAGCCAGTCGCCAACAATATATGCCTTTCCATTCTTCTTCTTGTGAAACCTCTTTTGCTTTCCATCCTTCTTCTTGAAGAATTTCTTTTCCTTCTTTTCATCATCGCTGTCATCTTCCTTCTTGCCCTTGAACTTGTTCTTCTTGGGCTTGTTGCATTGATGAGCAAGATGACCAAGCTCACCACAGTTGTAGCAGTCCATCTCAGAAATGGGCTTTCTTTTGTTGGAAAAGAACTTCTTCTTTCTTGAATCAAATTTGATGCCTTCTCTATTTAGCTTCTTCAACATCTTGGTGGTCTTCCTTACCATCAAGGCAATGTTTGCATCAAGGTCATCATCACTTGAGGACTCTTCCTCAACTTGTATTTTTGCTTTTCCTTTTCTTTCATGATTTGCTTTGAGAGCCAAATCCTTTCTTTTGGAAGATGATTCTTCTTTGTCATTGATGTGCATGTACATTTCATGGGCATTGATCTTTCCCAAAATTTGTGTAGGTGTGGTAACTGAAAGATCCATTTGATGTAGCACAGTGACAATGTGTCCATATTTGTCTATTGGGAGGACACTGAGAATCTTCCTCACAACATCCGGTTGTGAGATTTGAGTAAGCCCCAATCCATTGACTTCCTCTACAAGAATATTAAGTCGTGAGTACATAGCGTTTGCATTTTCATTAGTAAGCATTTCAAAAGAATTTAACTTTCGCATGGCTATGTGATATCTTTCCTCACGTTCACTTCTAGTTCCTTCGTGTAGAGCACAAATGTCCATCCACAAATCATGAGCATTTTTATGATTCCGTACTCTATTGAACACATCTTTGCAAAGGCCTCTAAAAAGGGTGTTTTTGGCCTTAGCATTCCATTTCTCATAATTGAACTCATCACCTACAAGATTTGTGGGATCTCTAGGTTGGGGAAACCCTTGTGTGGCGGCTTTATAGACACCAATGTCTATAGCCTCTAAGTATGCTTCCATACGAATTTTCCAATAAGGAAAATCGTCACCATCAAAAACGGGAGGAGGTCCATCCCCACCGGACATCGTAACTCTAGCGGTTAAGCTAATCTATGAGCAACATGGCTCTGATACCAATTGAAAGGATCACGATGCCCAAGAGGGGGGTGAATTGGGCTTTTCTAAAAATCAACACTAATTAAAACCTAAGCAAGAGCTAAACAAGAGCCCAACTTCACCCCAACAACTAGCACTAAGAATATAATACTAGAAATGCAACAAAGATAAGATAATACTTCAAATATTTGCTAAACAAATACACAATGTAAAGTGCTTGAATTAAGTACGGAATGTAAAGCAAAGTTTAGAAGACTCCTCCAATTTTTCCCGAGGTATCGAAGAGTCGGCACTCTCCACTAGTCCTCGTTGGAGCACCCGCGCAAGGGTATCGCTCCCCCTTGGTCCTCGCAAGAACCAAGTGCTCACTACGAGATGATCCTTTGCCACTCCGGCGCGGTGGATCCCTCGAGACCGCTTACAAACTTGAGTCGGGTCACCAACAAGATCTTCACGGTGATCACCGAGCTCCCAACGCCACCAAGCCGTCTAGGTGATGCCGATCACCAAGAGTAACAAGTCGTAGACTTTCGCTTGACCAAGAGAAGCCTAATGCAAGTGGTGTGTGCTCTAGGTGGCTCTCACTAGCGCTAATGAGGAACAAGCGCGGATTATGATTCTCTAATCTCCTCACTAGGCTCTTGGTGCTTGCAATGCTCTAGCAATGTGCTGGAATAAATGTGGAGTGCAAGACATTGAATATAGTGGGTGGAGGGGGTATAAATAGCCCTCACCCACCAACTAGCCGTTACAGGCAATTTACTGCGCGATGGCGCACCGGACAGTCCGGTGCGCCACCGGTGCGCCACCGGTGCGCCAACGGTCGTTTCCAACGGCTAGTTCTGACAGAGAGCCGTTGGACTCATGGCGCACCGGACAGTGAACATTCCACTGTCCGGTGCACACCGGACAGTCCGGTGCGGTGTCCGGTGTGCCACTAAAATTCAATTCTGAAATCTGCGCTCTCGGGTTTCTGCGAAGGGGAAAGACTCTGCCGTGGACCAGCCTGGCCCCACCTGGCAGAGGGTGCACCGGATAGTCCGGTGCACACCGGACAGTCCGGTGCCCCAAAGCCAGAAACACTAACTCTTGTTTTTCAGCTGATTTTCAAATCGGTTTTCGCTCTAACTTGTGTGTGAGTTCTAGAGTGACACCTAGCACTGTATATGAGTGTGATTGTGCACCAACACTACACTAGAACTCTCTTGGTCAAACTACTCATCGACAACCCCTCTTTATAGTACGGCTAAAAGAGAATAAAAGACCTAACTAAATCGCGAGTGTCCACATCTCCTTGACACTCGGACTCCGTAGACCTTCACCTTTTGTTCCGTCGTTTTAGCCGTCGCTTCGAGTTCTTATCTCCGGGATTGTTTTCACCGTTGTAGTACTACTACCTGTCATGCGACCTAACTTACCATTTGTCTCTGCAAAACACACGTTAGTCACATATAATATTACGTTGTCATTAATCACTAAAACCAACCAGGGGCCTAGATGCTTTCAACTCCTTCTAAAGGCAGAAACATCAACATTTGTAAACAAACAATTGTAGCCCATGTGGCACAATTGACTTACAGACAGGAGGTTGTAACCAAGCGACTCTACTAGAAATACGTTTGACATGGAGTGCTCGTTGGTGATGGCTATCTTGCCCAAGCCTTTGACCTTGCCTTGGTTCCCATCTCCAAAGATGATCGTATCCTGGGAATCCTTATTCTTGACATAGGAGGTGAACATCTTCTTCTCCCCTGTCATGTGGTTTGTGCATCCGCTGTCGATAATCCAGCTTGAGCCCCCGGATGCATAAACCTGCAAGACAATTTACGCTTGGGTTTTAGGTACCCAACTCTTGTTGGGTCCTACAAGGTTAGTTACAATATCATTTGGAACCCAAATACAAGTCTTGTCTCCCTTGCATTTGGATCCCAACTTTCTAGCAACTACTTTTTCATTCTTACATACAAGTGCAAATGAAGTATTGCAAGCATGGTAAATAGTGGAGGGTTCATTGCACATTCTCCTAGGCACATGAGACATAACATTACTTTTCCTAGGCCTACTTCTACCATGCACAAAAGTAGAGCTAGAGGCAAACATAGCATGTGAATCAAAAGCATCATGAACATAACTCCTATTATAATTGGAATGACTAGCAACTTTCCTATTATAAATGAAAGCATGATTCTTTTGATTACTACTAGCCTTAGGGGCCTTCCCTTTCTCCTTGTTGGGAATGGGAGTCCTTTGGCTTGTTAAGTTCTTGGCTTCCTTTCGATAACCAAGCCCATCCTTAATTGAGGGGTGTCTACCAATTGTGTAGGCATCCCTAGCAAATTTTAGCTTATCAAAATCATTTTTGCAAGTCTTAAGTTGAGCATTAAGACTTACCACTTCATCACTCAATTTTGTAATAGCAATAAGATGTTCATTACATGCATCAATGTCAAAGTCCTTACATCTATTACAAATACTGACATGCTCTACACATGAACTAGATTTATTAGCTTCCTCTAGCTTAGCATTTAAATCATCATTCAAAATCTTTAAACTAGAGATAGATTCATGGCAAGCAGATAATTCAGAGGATAACATTTCATTTCTCTTAGTTTCTAGAGCAAGAGATTTTTGAACACTAACAAATTTATCATGCTCCTCATATAAAATATCCTCTTGGTTTTCTAACAATCTATCCTTTTCATTTAGAGAATCAATTAATTCATTGATCTTTTCTACCTTAGCTCTATCTAAACCTTTGAATAAGCTAGAGTAATCTACTTCATCATCACTAGAATCATCATCGCTAGAAGTAGTATACTTAGAGGTATATCGAATGCTTACCTTCTTCTCCTTGGCCATGAGGCAAGTGTGGCGTTCGTTGGGGAAGAGGGAAGACTTGTTGAAGGCTGAGGCTGCCAGTCCTTCATCGTCTGAGTCGGATGAAGAGCAGTCCAAATCCCATTCTTTTCCAAGGTGTGCCTCACCCTTCGCCTTCTTGTAAACCTTCTTCTTCTCCCTCTTCCCATACTTTTCTTGTTCCTGGTCATTTTCATTATCGGGGCATTGAGCTATAAAATGACCAGTCGTACCGCATTTGAAGCAGGAGCGCTTTCCCTTTGCTTTATTCTTGGAGGGATATTCTTTGCGTCCTTTGAGCGCGGTCTTGAAGTGCTTGATGATAAGCGCCATCTCATCTTCATTGAGTCTGGCAGCCTCCACTTGAGCTACCTTGCTTGGTAGCGCCTCCTTGCTGCTTGTTGCTTTGAGAGCAACCGGCTGTGGCTCGTAGATGGGTAGTGGACCATTCAAGGCTTCATCCACGTATCGTGCCTCCTTTACCATTATGCGCCCGCTCACGAATTTTCCGAGTATTTCCTCGGGCGTCATCTTGGTGTACCTGGGGTTTTCACGAATGAGATTGACAAGATGGGGGTCAATTACCGTGAATGATCTTAGCATAAGTCGGACGACGTCATGGTATGTCCATCTTGTGCTTCCATAGCTTCTAATCTTGTTGATGAGGGTCTTGAGCCTGTTGTAGGTTTGTGTTGGCTCCTCTCCCCTGATCATCGCAAATCTCCCCAGTTCGCCTTCCACCAACTCCATTTTGTTGATCATGGTGGCGTCGTTTCCCTCATGCGATATCTTGAGGGTGTCCCATATTTGCTTGACATTTTCCAAGCCACTCACCTTGTTGTATTCATCCTTGCACAAGGATGCTAGCAAAACAGTAGTAGCTTGTGCATTCTTATGAATTTGCTCATTTATGAAAACGGAATTGTTAGTACTATCAAAATGCATTCCGTTTTCAACAATCTCCCAAATACTAGGATGGAGAGAAAATAAGTGACTACGCATTTTGTGACTCCAAAAAGAGTACTCTTCTCCATCAAAGTGTGGAGGTTTCCCAAGTGGAATTGATAGCAAATGAGCATTAGAATTAAATGGAATACGAGAATAATGAAATGAATAGTTTTGATTCACTGGTTTCTTCTTTGACGAGGAGTCATCATCGTCGTCGTGTGGTGAAGAAGACGAGGCATCACTGTCGTAGTAGATGATCTTCTTTATGTGCCTCTTCTTCTTCCCGTCCTTCTTCTTATGACTCGAGCTAGAGTCAGTGGGCTTGTCGTCTTGTCGGCGTTTCGACCCCGGGGGGTCCCTGGACCGACGAGTAAATTGTCGCTGCGTGTCCCAGCCCAGATGGGTCGGCGCGAGATGGAACACAAGGGGGGAAAAAGGGAACCGCGGCTCGTGTTATCCTGCGCCCAGGGTGGATGCGCTTGCAGTAGGGGGTTACAAGCGTCCGCGAGAGAGGGAGAGAGCCTGTTCGTCAGCCCGTCCTCCCGCGCGGCCACCTCCTCGTACGAGGGCCCTGGACCTTCCTTTTATAGATGTAAGGAGAAGGCCCAGGTGTACAATGGGGGTGTAGCAATGTGCTAACGTGTCTAGCAGAGAGGAGCCAGAGCCCTATGTACATGCCGAAGTGGCTGTCGGAGAGGTGTTGGTGCCCTGTTCATGTGATGTCGTGGCCGTCGGAGGAGTGCTTGAGCCCTGTAGAAGCACAGCTGTCGGGGCTGTCGGGTCCTTGCTGACGTCTCCTTGCTTCCGTAGGGGGCTGAGAACCGCCGTCGTCATGGGAGCACGCGGCGTGCCATCATTACTTGTTTACCGGAGCGAGCTAGATGGGACGCCGGTCTTGTTCCCCGTAGCCTGAGCTAGCTAGGGGTAGCCGGGTAGGGTAATGATGTACCCCCTATAACGTGGTCGGTCCGAGCCCAAGGTCGGGAGAGGCGGTGACTCCTCCGAGGTCGAGGCTGAGTTCGAGCCCTGGGGTCGGGCGAGGCGGAGACCGTCCTCCGAGGTCGTCCGAGCCCTGGGGTCGGGCGAGGCGGAGACCGTCCTCCGAGGTCGAGGCTGAGTCCGAGCCCTGGGGTCGGGCGAGGCGGAGACCGTCTTCCGAGGTCGAGGCTGAGTCCGAGCCCTGGGGTCGGGCGAGACGGAGACCGTCTTCCGAGGTCGAGGCGGGGGCCGAGCCCCGGGGTCGAGCGAGGTGGAGCTTCCTATGGCACCTGAGGCTAGACTCGGCGTCTGTCAGCCTCACCCTGGTGGGTGGCACAGCAGTCGGAGCAGGGCAGGCGACGCTGTTTTCCTATCAGGTCAGTCAGTGGAAGGGCGAAGTGACTGCGGTCAGTTCGGCCCTGCCGACTTAGGTACACGCGTCAGGATAAGGTGTCAGACGATACTTGCATTGAATGCTCCTGCGATACGGTCGGTTGGCGAGGCGATCTGGCCAAGGTTGCTTCACTGCGAAGCTCGCCCGAGCTGGGCCTTGGGCTAGTCGAAGGTGCACCCGTCGCTTGAGGAGGCCCTCGGGCGAGGCGTGAATCCGCCTGGGTCTACTGTTCCTGTCCAAGGCTGGGCTCGGGCGAGGCGAGATCGTGTCCCTTGAGTGGACGGAGCTTTGACCTGTATTGCGCCCATCAGGCCTTTGCAGCTTGTGTTGATGGTGGTTACTAGCCGAGTTTAGGAGTCTTGGGGGTACCCCTAATTATGGTCCCCGACAGTAGCCCCCGAGCCTCAAAGGGAGTGTTCGTACTCGCTTGGAGGCTTTGTCGCACTTTTTGCAAGGGGACCGGCCTTTCTCGGTTACATTTTGTTCCGGTGGGTGCGCGCGAGCGCACCCGCCGGGTGTAGCCCCCAAGGCCTCGGAGGAGTGGTTTGACTCCTCCGAGGTCTTAGTGCCTTTCGTGATGCCTCGGCCGGTCTGGTTTTTCCCTCATGCGATCTGATCGTAGCCCGGGTGCATGGTCAGGTTCTGAGTCCTTGGGCTGGTATGTTGACGCTGTCAACGGTTTGGCCGGAGCCGAGTTTGCGAGAGAGCCCCCGAGCCTCTACACAGAGCGAGAGGACGGTCAAGGACTGACTCGGCTTTTATCATACACCCCTTCATCGCCTTTCCGCAAGGAGGAGAGGGGAAAGCGCCATGTTGCCCTCGGAGGGCGCCGAACATGGTGTCTCCAGTGAGTTGCTAACGGGTGATCCGAGTGGACGCCCGTGCCCCGTTCGATAAGGGTTGGCTAGTGGCCCAGAGGCGCACTTTAAAAGTACCTGCATGTGATTTGCCGGACCTGGTCCCGTTTGATAGGGTCCGAGGGCTCGATGCCCCCTCTGATGGGATTCCATTACAGAATCGCTCCTGCTGGTCTCAGAAATGTCCTAGGGTACCTCGGGAGCGTAGCCCGAGCCTCAGGCATGTATCGGACGTACCCAGAGTCATCCCTCGCTTTGCGTGTTCTGAGGCGGCTGTCGAACCCTTCGGGGGGCCAGCCTTCGAACCCCTGATCAGTAGTGGGCGTGGAGCCCGAGTGGCCTGAGGCGGCTGTCGAACCCTTCCGAGGGGCCAACCTTCGAACCTCTGACCAGTAGTGGGCACGGAGCCCAAGTGCTCTGAGGCGGCTGTCGAACCCTTCCGAGGGGCCAGCCTTCGAACCTCTGATCAGTAGGAGGGCTCGAGGCCCGCTTCCTTCGCAGAGAAGGATCCCTTTCGAAGTATCCCCTTTCCCGGTCCCTGTAGCAAGAGAGAGAAAGGGGAAGAGGAAAAGGATACGAAATTGAACGATGTGGCGCACCTTTTTTGACGCGGTCATCATGGCGGAGGTGAAGCATCGCCTGCTTCGCCTGCCAAAGGTGTCGCCTGCCCTGCCGCGGAGTTAATGCGACGGGACGAGTGGTTCGCGGGGCCGCCGTTGCGCGAGCCGTTCGTGGAACGGGCGTTTCGTCTTCGAATCTGAATTTCGCAGCGGGTTCAGGCGAAGCGTTAAACGGGTCTTGCCCGGGCCTTTATATATCCGGAAGGGGGGCCGGTGGTGGTTCTTTACTCTGCTGCTCGCCTCCTGCTTTGGTTTCCGCAACGCAAGGGAATAGCCAGAGAAAGAAAACCACGCACCTTGTCCGCTCCGCCGCCACCCCCTTCGCTTGGCGATGGCAGACCGGGTAACCGTCGTTCCGCCGCGCGACCCGTGGCCTTTCTCCACCGTAACGGTGGACGATCTGGAGGCCCTTGTCGCCGATGGCTTGCTCCGTCCCCTCTCTGGTGACCCGCAGCCGGAGTGGATGGTCCCTCCGAGCGGGGCCGCCCCGACCCCGCCGGCGGGGTATGTGCTGAGTTTTGTCTCCTTCCATGAGTGGGGGTTCGGAGTGCCAGCAAGCCGTTTCATGCGGGCGCTCCTGCATTACTACGGGGTGGAGCTGCACAATCTCAACCCCAACTCCATCGCGCAAGCGGCCATCTTCGCGGTGGTTTGCGAAGGATTTTTGGGGATTGACCCCCACTGGGATCTGTGGACCCATCTCTTCTCTATGGAGCCTTTTGCCTTGACGACGGGGAAAGGAGGGTCCGCATGGCGGTGCGGGCCGGTGGCTGCATCCTCCAGTTGAGGCAGGCGCGCGCGCAATAGTACATCCTCGCCATCCTTGTGTCTTCGAACAAGGGGTGGCAGCGCCGGTGGTTTTACCTCCAGAATGACGATGGGAGGCTCCCGTCGTTTTCTCAACGAGTGGTGACTGCCGCTAGCAGCAACTGGCGCTATGGGGCTACGCACGAGAAACAGAAGAATCTCCAGCCCCTTCTAGAGGCCCTGCAAAAGCTACGAGACGTGGGGCTTACCGTCGCGGGGGTGGTCGCTGCCATCCATCGCCGGAGGGTGCTTCCCTTGCTAGAGCGGCGGTTGCTGCTTTCGGAGATGATGCCGGGGGTCGACTTGGAGGGTTCGCAGATGTCCTTGGTCCCCCTCTCCGCTGATGACCTCCACAGGCGGGTAGCTGGCACGGTAGGGAGGCTGGACACCGGCGCCCTTACCCAGCCCTTGATGCGTCCCGAGCGCGGGTGCATATCCCTGGTGAGTGTCCGCTCCTTCTTCTTTCTTGTGTCAGATTGCCCTTGGTTCTCACAGTCGAGATTTCCGTCCGTCTCCAGGAGTTGGGGTGTCACAAGCCTTCCCTGCCACCGGTCCTGGAGGACGCGGTGGACCGAGCCGCGCGAAGGGTCGCTGCGGAGAAGAAGAAGGAGAAGAAGGACGCGAAAAAGGCTCGGGCTCGCGAGCGGATGCGGGCTCGGGACGCCTTGGAGAGGCACCGTCGGAGGCAGGAGAGGGACGGGCTCCCGAGGGAGCCGTCGCCGGAGACGCCTGACGACGACGATGACGATGATGATGACAAAGACGACGACATGGCGGCCCGCCTTGGCCTCAGCCCGGATCTGAGGCTGGGCCAGGGGTCGTCGAGCCAGCCCCCGAGTGGGCTGGTGCCGTCGGTATCTGGGGCTAGGACATCAGGGTCCCGGTCCGAAGAACAGGGGCAGGCTGAGGGGGTACTTGACCCCTTGGCCGAGGTAGCTGAGGTGACCCTAGGGAGTCAGGCCGACCCGCCTGTTCCCCAAGAGCCGTTGCCCGTGCCGGCCGCACAGGAGGTTGATCCTCAGGTTGTCGTGACTGCGCCTGGGCGGACCGTCCCTTCGGTGCCCCGGGCGCCCGAGGTGGGGATGGTGCCGAAGCCGGCAGCGGGGCAAACCTCGGCAGTGCCCGCGGGGACTGAGGCGCGAGGGGCCTCCTCGCAGGCACAATTGGCCTTGGTCCGGAGTGGGTAAGTATCTGAGGATACCTTTGTCCCGACTCCTTCTTCATGTGTCCTAATCCTGCTTTTCCTTTTCCTTCCAGCAAACGGAGGCACGGTTCGACCAGTCTGGCTCCCCGGAAGGTCCTTAAGATGGCGCCGGCTTCTGCAGCCGGTGTCGCACCGGGCCACGTCGGCCGGCTGGCCTCCACACAAGATGCCCCCAAGCAGAGAGCTCAGGTGGCACGAGTTACCGTGGGGCGAGCTCCCTAGGCTGACCCCTCCGTCGAGGCGGCCGTCGTGCCGAGGGAGACTACTGGCGCGGCCGCGGCCTTGAGCCCACCTGACGTGTTGCCGGCACCGGCACCAGCTTCTGCCCAGGCTGTTGCCGTTCTGGCCGTGGAGCCACCCGTCACCGCCGATGCTGAGATGGCTGAGGCACCGCTACTCGAGGCCGGTGATCGGAAGCCTGCCCCCTTAGCCGAGGAGGTACCAGATGCACCGACTGCAGGGGGTGCCGATGCCTTGGAGGAGAGGGGCGCAGAACCGCGACCCGTCCCGGGGAGCGGCGACCTCGTCCTCGCGCGGCGCGATCTCAATGAGCGGCGTGGGCAGGCGCTCCGGTTCTGGACCCGTGGTGCCTCGAAACCCCTCTTCGTTCTTGACGATGAGCGGGAGGAGCAGTCTCGGGACGAGCTCCGTGAGTGTGCCGAGGCAGCGATGGGGTCGCTTCGGTCGACCATGGAGGTCCTTTCTAGGAACGTTCCCAGGATCCTCCAGGTAAGGATTTCAGGCATACCTTTCACGTGATCAAGGCATTCTTTGTGACGCCCTGCTTCCCTTTCCTCAGGATCTGACGGATCTGAGCACTGCCAAGTCGTTGTTCATCCGCCGCGAGGCCGATGTCTGGGGTTCACTGTTGTGGCAGAACCTCCCAAGTTATTGGGCCCACATGCACCTGTCCTTGTCTCAAAGACCTCAGACAGCTATGCATGTGCACTAAATAACTTAACAGGATCCGTCCGATTGCCCCAAGGACATCGGATAAACCACTTACAACCAGAACCGCGGGATTAAGTAACACAAATCACACACACTAATATTGTTGCAGCGGAAATCTTACTACCAAATTTTACAGGTTACAAAAATTTTACATTAGTTTATCGGAGTGATTACAAAAGTGTAAGTTTGAAATATATGCTAGCTCAAGGGATCATCCTCAATAAGAAGTATAGAAGGGTTACTTAGACTTATAAGAAGGCCGAGCCCACCGGCACTTAACACCATCAACAACAGCACAAAGTTAGAACCTGAAAAACAACAGGGAATAAAACCCTGAGTATGGAATTACTCAGCAAGACTTACCCGACTAAAGAAAAGACTCTCAAGGGTATGCTGGCTTAAGGGAGTCAAGGTAAGGCTTTTCAATAATCAAAGACTCTGTTTTGCAGAAATGCTTACTAAAGTGGATCCTTAGAAATCCAGTTTTATTTGTCAAGTTAAGTAGAATTACCTGTGACTAGAGTTCTTTCTACCCTAGTTCAATCACTGGTCCTGCACTAGCCAATTTCTTAACAAAAACCCATCATCTTTAGTGGAATGCTACGTGTAAGTCAGTGACCAAGTCTTCATAACCGCGAAGGTACGGCGATCCGAATCGATTATACTCAGCTGAGGATCTCCAATCACACGACATATGTAGCACTTAACCCTTGCATATGTCAACCCGCCACCGGGGTTCTTAAGACCAGATCAGGTTCACGCAAACCGAGAGCACAGATACACCACCGTCCAGCCTCTTGCCACGGAGGGTACACGCTACTCTCGCCACCGCTCCACGCCC
Organism: Zea mays; assembly: GCF_902167145.1. Classification (NCBI taxonomy): domain Eukaryota; kingdom Viridiplantae; phylum Streptophyta; class Magnoliopsida; order Poales; family Poaceae; genus Zea; species Zea mays. The sequence goes on along the minus strand of NC_050097.1, from coordinate 180,134,118 downwards.
ATTTCGTGTTATCTTATTCTGGCCTTAGTCCGCCCGAGGCAAAGCTTACCCATGACGAGGCATGTGACCAGTTAAAGGGTCCTCGGTCAGCAGGCCTACATCGACAAGGTCCTTAATCGACTCAGACGGAGACACTACACCGAGACTCTCTTCTCGTGCAAGTCACCCGCCCGGTCTCAGCTTAATCTTTTCAACCCAAAAACTTGGTACCTGGCAGAGGTACATCTTTTCCGATGTTGAATCCATCACGGCCGTGATGGATTCACCATCAAGTTTTATTTTCGAAAACATCCCACCCACCTTTGCCATATCATATTTTGTAAAAACAAAACATTTTGTTTTCTAAAGCAAGGCTAAGCATCAAAATCTTTTTGTAAAACGGGTGATCAAGGAAGGTAATCAAGTTCAAGGAAGGTAATGCAGGAATGGTTTTATCAATCAACTCCTATCACCTAATGCAGCAATCAAGTGAGAAAGATTTTAAAAACATCAAGGAAGGTGGCAAATGCACCGGGGCTTGCCTGAGTAACACTAGGTTAGTGTTGTTAGATGACGTCCACTTGACGATCAGCCTTTATTCTGATACTCGCTCCATTGTCCATCTTCAGGTTGGTCCATCAGCTTTATCCTGCGGATTATCCCGCGCTTGGGGTCGACTTGGATCGTCTTCCGTATCACGTGATTAATTAACGTACCTGAATGAAATGCATTATGCATATGAATGCATATAAACATGAATATTACAAACCTAAATAGTGCTATGCGATAGCGAATTAAACACCTAGTGGCGAGGCGTTGTACAATTTTGTACGGAAACACTAGTTATTAATATACGACTACGCGTAACGATTACGCTTCTCGAAGCTAACGCAAACATCACGAACAACAAACTATACACATGAAATACAATTAACCTACACAACTCACCAGCTAATTAATTAAATGCTAACCTTATCTCTTGCTTTATAATTTATACTACATCTTTATAAGGGATTAAAATATTGGCCTACTAATATTCTACTCGGTACACTAATTCAGCTAATTGTCCGGAATAGCGAAATAAATCGCTATAATAGAACCTGGCTCGATAATCGCAAGAACCGCGAAGTCGACGAGAGTTCCGTGACTCGCGTAATTTATCGAGCAACTAGTGAGTATCACACTAGCACATTAATTTATTCAACAATTGAACTATTCTGAATAACTCATCGACTTACCATGACCAGAATGATTTGATAATCGTAGATCGACGATGAGCATTGGTTCAGACTTCCCATCGAACACATGACAGGGATTGTGCTCGAAGGCGGCTTTCAGGGGAAGAGCTCGACAGGGGCTTTGGAGCTCAACACAAGTGACACGCATCTGGCAGATAGATCGTCGGGATCGACGGGCATGTCGCGACGCGGCGTGGGTTGACGACGAAGAATAAAGGGGCTGCTAGCTTCGACTTCAGCACCAATCTCCTTCCAAAATTATAATCGGCTCGAACTTCACAAAGAAAATGATTAAACCCTGGTTCAGGATGTACGACGATCAGCTGGCAGGCGGGGTGTACTAGAGCTTTGGTTCCTTAATCCTTCATCAGCTGGGACTCCTTTTCCAATCATCACATACACAGGAGAGCAGCGCAAGTACCCTGTCAAAATGACGGATTGACGAAGTCGCTGCTCACGGCGCGGCGTCGAAGGACGGCAACGTTGCATCAACTAGCAACAGCAAACGATGTTGTACCAACGGCAGGGCCGAAAACGACGATGGCAGGGAGCTTCGACGGCTGGGCGCGCGGCGAAGAGAAGGAACGCTCGGCTGGGAGCTTCTGCCGGCGAACAGGAAGAGCAGAGGATGGACGCGACGCAGGGATTGGGCATCGAGCATCTGCGTGAGCCAGTATACCGCGGAACGCCCGAAGGAGATGCGGATGACAGGGGAAAAGGAAGAAGGAGCGCGCAGGCAGCCGGACTTGGGCAGGGGCGCGAGATCCACGGCACACAGGGGAGCTGGAGCGGGAGGAGGGAGACGACCGAGCAGAGGGAGACCCAGCGCGTCCTCCCGGCCGTCGGCCGAGCTGGGGCTCCAAGGCGCCATGGAAGCTTGGAGAGAGGGGCACCGAACGAGCAGAGGACGGTGCGTTTCCAGCGACGAACTCAGAGAAGCCACGGCGCTGGGAGAGTCAGAGGATGCGCAGAGGAGAACCCTGTGCGCGTAGAAGAAGAAGACTTGGGCGACGGCTGAGGAGGAAGAAGCACTGCGCTCGGCTGGAAGATTAAGTCGGCAAACAAAAAATCCCAGAGGAAGCCTACGCGCGCTGGAAAGAGGATAAGAAAGCAGAGGGAGCTTGGGCGCGCCATGGAGAAGAGAAAAGGAGCTCGCGACTGGGGAAGAGGACGGGGGCGCAGGGAGTTTCACGGCGCTGGGGCTGGGACTCGACCGGTGAGCACCAAGGGGAAAAATGGCGACGGCGTCCGCCATGGCCGAGGACGAGCAGAGCCCGGACGCTAGGAGGAACAGGGGTGAGGGCGCCATGGGGGAAAATCTTCAGGGAGGAACGGCCGGGCTGCTGGATTTGTATTCGGCCGGCTGAGCGGATAACGGCGAGGAACAGCGGCGGCTTGAGCGGCATCTGGATGACGACAGCGGCCGGAAAAAATCTCGGCGGCAGGATTTTCTTCTTCCCACGTGTGGATGAAGAAGTTGCGCGAGAGGGATAAGGAGGAGGAGGAAATCAGCGGTGGGATTTTTCCTGTCCCCCGCGTTGAGCCACACAAGAAGCACGGCTTGCGATTTGGCTTAAAAAATCAACGAGAGGCCTGTGCGGTGGTGTGAACAAGATGCCAGGAAATATCTAGTGAAAGGGATAAGGACTGGAGAAAAATCAGCAGGGGCTCAGTTTTTCTTCTACAAAGGAATACATACATATCCGGATTTAGGGACTCGGATCTAAGCACGATGCAATAGATAGGATCAAAATACTGTCCGGATACAATATTATTCTCTCGGATTTTGGAATAGGAAACTAATTCGGCTAATCATTGTTTTGGTTTTATTTAGTTCGGATTCATTTTATTTAAACAGTCTGCTGTTAACGGATCAAACTAAACGATATCAGATTCGATGTTTTAATAGACATTCGATTTAGTTGAACTTAAACGAATTTTACTGCTACCTAAATATTCGACTAAAGAACAATTTAATTAAACATCCGTAGATGTGATATTACGGATGACAAAAAGGGAACTACTTTATTTTTCACCAGAAACTTAGTCGTCGGGTTCTATTTAATTGTCTCGGGATAAAATCGTCCGAGTGGGTAAAGCTTCCGAATTTTGTATTCGCGCGAGCGATGAATTTTAAATACTCATCGGACGCACCGATTTTCGGAATTCCGAACATTACGAAGATTAAGGAAGAGTCCGGATAGATAAAAATAAAAACGATGTCGCGCTCACGACAGACGGAACAGATGCGATATAAAAATCGCGATAAGTGAAAAGGATTAAAATTTTGGCATCCGTTTTATCCACTGATTACATGCTTGCATCCGTACTCGTTGTCGAGCGGAATATAAACACCTGGGGTGTTACAGCCCTCCCCCCTTAAAAGAATCTCGTCCCGAGATTCGGAGCGAAAGACTTTCAAGAGTAGAGAAGCATATAACCCACGTCCATATCAGCGAAAATCATAAGACGGTACCAAGCAAAGGCGGGTGTCTCAGAATGTCGTTTCTCTAGTGGACATAACATGTATCGCCTTAGGCTAATTAGAGATATCCAACAATAGAGGCGATGTTGCAAGAGGAACACATAAGGTTCCATGTGTGCAATTTGCTTTTTCTGATGACACTGTACTATCTGAGCCTGTTGAGCAGGCGACAAATACGCGATTTTACCCAAACAGAACCAGATGCAACCTCTTGGGTAAAACACACAGAAAGAGGTTTACCAACAAGCGGTCACGGTAAGTTCATAGCACCCGAGATGGGTGTGAATGTCGAATACATCACAGTTAACTCGTGTTAGCCAGAGAATCCAAGTCCATGAAAGGTGATATAGATTCGAGAAAATCACCAGCGGAGGGATCTGTAGATGCGGACTTTGCAACCAATCTATTTTATCCAGTACTAATCATGGCTTGACTTGATCACACATGTTGGAAAAGCACACGTGAGGCAATCGAGGCATGACTAGAGTGATGACTAGGTGGTTACAGGCCGACCTAACTTGATTCTTGCAAATACTTTCTTTAGGGTGGGTTGAACCAAAGTGAGTTTAGGCAACTTGATGAAATGATCTCTAAACTCAACCTTCGTTCATTGGGCAGTTACAAGTTAGTAACACCAACTTGTTGAACTACTTTTGACATTGAGCAAGTCCTCTCAATACCATCGGTAAGCCAATGGTTGAGAGTTCCCATTTGCGAGCAAAAGGTCATGCATTTGGGTAGAAATCCATTTGGTCATGTTGTTCATCTGTTTCTTCATGCGAGATGAACCGACTTGGTCTGGAAATATATGGGTTAAATAAGAGAACAACTGGACAAACTCCCGCATTTCAGCTATAGGGAAAATCAATCTCTATTTTAGAGCTAATCAGATGTCTTCCAACACTAAAAAGCTCCAATGTTCCACCTTTACACAAAGGATGTAAAGGGAACTTGTATAAGTAATCACTATCAAGATCAAAGAAAAGAGACCACACACGAAAGTGGTATGCCCTTTTGATCCAATAAAGATGATAGATGTTGCTTGATCACTTTGACAAACAACACAGAAATTATTTCAAGGAAGTAGTTTACGGAAGATAACATATCAGTGTAGTTCCACAATGGATCATGACTAGAGACCTCGATATCAGCATGCGCCAAGCAGCATAACCTTGCGTGTACATTCACAAGGGGCTCTCAGTTTCGCTGCGGCACCATAAGTCATTAATCGTGACACCATTACCGAACTGGCACCAATAATGAATCTCACGTGGTAAGAATAATTTGTGCCAAGATAACACATTGATATAGTCTCATAATGGATTATAACTACTAACCGTGATACCAGCGCGTGCTGAGTAGCGCAACCATGTGTATGCATCCACAGGAGGCCCTCGGTTTCGTCGCGGCACCATCAGTTTTAGTCACAACACCATTATCAGACGTAACCAATAACAAATCTCGCACGACACAAATAGACTGAGTCTGGATGACAATATTCAAAAGAGACTCCACCTGTAAGAATGGTTACAAGTAGAGAGCTAAATAGATTATGGCCCGATGAAATGAATACGACATGGCCATAACCTAAACTGGGTGGTGAGGGAGTATGATGGGAGACTGTTAATTCAGCCCTAGGCATATTTCTATGCCCATCATAGAGATTACAAGGTCAAGAATTAGTATCTGATTAGATACGGAGGGAAAACAATCATCAAATTAAGTTGGTATGCCTTCGATAGATATGGGGAAACCAAAGGCATCAAATTCAAGAAAATGATCAAACCTGTCTTTTCTGGGTTGGGTTGATAAAATAACGACATGATCCTCAAGAAGAGGCAAAATGGAATTAGGGATATCAGCTTGCACCAACGGAACAAGGGAATGGTTTTGGAAGGAGACATGACTTGAGATCCTTGTTTTAAACTTGGGTACACTTTACGTACAACAAAGGAAATTATCTAAGCATTCATTTACATGATTTTAGTCAAGGAGGGATAATGGTAAATTCAAATTTGGGTCTAGGTTTACCAGATAAGAACATGGCCTAATTTTGGGTTTAGGCAAACAAGTCACTAACCTTCTATCGACACATCAAGCACAAGAGCAAACATATAGCATCTAAACATAATACCTAAGGAACGGAGGACAACTATTTTATCGAAGTTCATAATTCAGCATTACACCATATTATCTACAATCAATGGTTACTAGAATAAGGATGAGAGAAGCATTTTGGGTGTATAGGTGACAAACATGATGCAACAATCAGGATGCATGCTCGTCCTATACGTCCTCACTGATTTTTGCCAACATAATGTGGCAATAACGTTCTATATCGGTGGCATACTTACGACTCTCATGGTATTTTGCTAGTCGTCAACTACACATACGTTTTCGAGGTTAGTGTACCTGCAGAAAATTCCATCACAGCCCAATTCCCAATGATGCGAGTCACACATGACAGTTTATAATAGTTTATACTCCATATATTGCTATATGGAGGCCAGCTCTTCATTAAGCGCCGAGCCACGCATAGGCGTCGTTGCCACACTTTAACCATAGGGCAACTCATTATGGTAACTCACCTTCTTACCTGAGTGTAGGTGCGTCGTTACAGGTACATTACAATTCTCAGTATTCCCATGTCTGTATACCCATACATCCATGGGGTACTGAATTCCCGGAAAAGTAATTACTCCACATCGCAGTCTTCATATATACATATGTAAAACATGTATATAATCGGACGCCACTTTTAAACACTCCCCTAGACCGACGGTTGTTCGGTCATGCTCTCACAACTCACCTTACCTGAGCGTCGATCCATTCAAAACTGAATGGCCTCAAAAATAACAATACACATGTATGCAATACCCACCCGGTTGTGGGTTATGGTTTTCAACTAAGCCACCTGATAGTCCTTAACTTAGGGCTTAATAGAGGATGTCGCTAGCATTATAGTTTTCAAAACTGTTTTTTCAAAGCCAAACAATGTGTTTAGTTGAAAATAGGTTTTTCAAAACCAAAACTTTTGTTTTGAAAATACGTATGTGACCGTATATACTTAATCCTGCTCCGATACCAGTCTGTGGCAGAACCTCCCAAGTTATTGGGCCCACATGCACCTGTCCTTGTCTCAAAGACCTCAGACAGCTATGCATGTGCACTAAATAACTTAACAGGATCCGTCCGATTGCCCCAAGGACATCGGATAAACCACTTACAACCAGAACCGCGGGATTAAATAACACAAATCACACACACCAATATTGTTGCAGCGGAAATCTTACTACCAAATTTTACAGGTTACAAAAATTTTACATTAGTTTATCGGAGTGATTACAAAAGTATAAGTTTGAAATATATGCTAGCTCAAGGGATCATCCTCAATAAGAAGTATAGAAGGGTTACTTAGACTTATAAGAAGGCCGAGCCCACCGGCACTTAACACCATCAACAACAGCACAAAGTTAGAACCTGAAAAACAATAGGGAATAAAACCCTGAGTATGGAATTACTCAGCAAGACTTACCCGACTAAAGAAAAGACTCTCAAGGGTATGCTGGCTTAAGGGAGTCAAGGTAAGGCTTTTCAATAATCAAAGACTCTGTTTTGCAGAAATGCTTACTAAAGTGGATCCTTAGAAATCCAGTTTTATTTGTCAAGTTAAGTAGAATTACCTGTGACTAGAGTTCTTTCTACCCTAGTTCAATCACTGGTCCTGCACTAGCCAATTTCTTAACAAAAACCCATCATCTTTAGTGGAATGCTACGTGTAAGTCAGTGACCAAGTCTTCATAACCGCGAAGGTACGGCGATCCGAATCGATTATACTCAGCTGAGGATCTCCAATCACACGACATATGTAGCACTTAACCCTTGCATATGTCAACCCGCCACCGGGGTTCTTAAGACCAGATCAGGTTCACGCAAACCGAGAGCACAGATACACCACCGTCCAGCCTCTTGCCACGGAGGGTACACGCTACTCTCGCCACCGCTCCACGCCCATTTCGTGTTATCTTATTCTGGCCTTAGTCCGCCCGAGGCAAAGCTTACCCATGACGAGGCATGTGACCAGTTAAAGGGTCCTCGGTCAGCAGGCCTACATCGACAAGGTCCTTAATCGACTCAGACGGAGACACTACACCGAGACTCTCTTCTCGTGCAAGTCACCCGCCCGGTCTCAGCTTAATCTTTTCAACCCAAAAACTTGGTACCTGGCAGAGGTACATCTTTTCCGATGTTGAATCCATCACGGCCGTGATGGATTCACCATCAAGTTTTATTTTCGAAAACATCCCACCCACCTTTGCCATATCATATTTTGTAAAAACAAAACATTTTGTTTTCTAAAGCAAGACTAAGCATCAAAATCTTTTTGTAAAACGGGTGATCAAGGAAGGTAATCAAGTTCAAGGAAGGTAATGCAGGAATGGTTTTATCAATCAACTGCTATCACCTAATGCAGCAATCAAGTGAGAAAGATTTTAAAAACATCAAGGAAGGTGGCAAATGCACCGGGGCTTGCCTGAGTAACACTAGGTTAGTGTTGTTAGATGACGTCCACTTGACGATCAGCCTTTATTCCGATACTCGCTCCATTGTCCATCTTCAGGTTGGTCCATCAGCTTTATCCTGCGGATTATCCCGCGCTTGGGGTCGACTTGGATCGTCTTCCGTATCACGTGATTAATTAACGTACCTGAATGAAATGCATTATGCATATGAATGCATATAAACATGAATATTACAAACCTAAATAGTGCTATGCGATAGCGAATTAAACACCTAGTGGCGAGGCGTTGTACAATTTTGTACGGAAACACTAGTTATTAATATACGACTACGCGTAACGATTACGCTTCTCGAAGCTAACGCAAACATCACGAACAACAAACTATACACATGAAATACAATTAACCTACACAACTCACCAGCTAATTAATTAAATGCTAACCTTATCTCTTGCTTTATAATTTATACTACATCTTTACAAGGGATTAAAATATTGGCCTACTAATATTCTACTCGGTACACTAATTCAGCTAATTGTCCGGAATAGCGAAATAACTCGCTATAATAGAACCTGGCTCGATAATCGCAAGAACCGCGAAGTCGACGAGAGTTCCGTGACTCGCGTAATTTATCGAGCAACTAGTATCACACTAGCACATTAATTTATTCAACAATTGAACTATTCTGAATAACTCATCGACTTACTATGACCAGAATGATTTGATAATCGTAGATCGACGATGAACATTGGTTCAGACTTCCCATCAAACACATGACAGGGATTGTGCTCGAAGGCGGCTTTCAGGGGAAGAGCTCGACAGGGGCTTTGGAGCTCAACACAAGTGGCACGCATCTGGCAGATAGATCGTCGGGATCGACGGGCATGTCGCGACGCGGCGTGGGTTGACGACGAAGAATAAAGGGGCTGCTAGCTTCGACTTCAGCACCAATCTCCTTCCAAAATTATAATCGGCTCGAACTTCACAAAGAAAATGATTAAACCCTGGTTCAGGATGTACGACGATCAGCTGGCAGGCGGGGTGTACTAAAGCTTTCGTTCCTTAATCCTTCATCAGCTGGGACTCCTTTTCCAATCATCACATACACAGGAGAGCAGCGCAAGTACCCTGTCAAAATGACGGATCGACGAAGTCGCTGCTCACGGCGCGGCGTCGAAGGACGGCAACGTTGCATCAACTAGCAACAGCAAACGATGTTGTACCAACGGCAGGGCCGAAAACGACGATGGCAGGGAGCTTCGACGGCTGGGCGCGCGGCGAAGAGAAGGAACGCTCGGCTGGGAGCTTCTGCCGGCGAACAGGAAGAGCAGAGAATGGACGCGACGCAGGGATTGGGCATCGAGCATCTGCGTGAGCCAGTATACCGCGGAACGCCCGAAGGAGATGCGGCTGACAGGGGAAAAGGAAGAAGGAGCGCGCAGGCAGCCGGACTTGGGCAGGGGCGCGAGATCCACGGCACACAGGGGAGCTGGAGCGGGAGGAGGGAGACGACCGAGCAGAGGGAGACCCAGCGCGTCCTCCCGGCCGTCGGCCGAGCTGGGGCTCCAAGGCGCCATGGAAGCTTGGAGAGAGGGGCACCGAACGAGCAGAGGACGGTGCGTTTCCAGCGACGAACTCAGAGAAGCCACGGCGCTGGGAGAGTCAGAGGATGCGCAGAGGAGAACCCTGTGCGCGTAGAAGAAGAAGACTTGGGCGACGGCTGAGGAGGAAGAAGCACTGCGCTCGGCTGGAAGATTAAGTCGGCAAACAAAGAATCCCAGAGGAAGCCTACGCGCGCTGGAAAGAGGATAAGAAAGCAGAGGGAGCTTGGGCGCGCCATGGAGAAGAGAAAAGGAGCTCGCGACTGGGGAAGAGGACGGGGGCGCAGGGAGTTTCACGGCGCTGGGGCTGGGACTCGACCGGTGAGCACCAAGGGGAAAAATGGCGACGGCGTCCGCCATGGCCGAGGACGAGCAGAGCCCGGACGCTAGGAGGAACAGGGGTGAGGGCGCCATGGGGGAAAATCTTCAGGGAGGAACAGCCGGGCTGCTGGATTTGTATTCGGCCGGCTGAGCGGATAACGGCGAGGAACAGCGACGGCTTGAGCGGCATCTGGATGACGACGGCGGCCGGAAAAAATCTCGGCGGCAGGATTTTCTTCTTCCCACGTGTGGATGAAGAAGCTGCGCGAGAGGGATAAGGAGGAGGAGGAAATCAGCGGTGGGATTTTTCCTGTCCCCCGCGTTGAGCCACACAAGAAGCACGGCTTGCGATTTGGCTTAAAAAAATCAACGAGAGGCCTGTGCGGTGGTGTGAACAAGATGCCAGGAAATATCCAGTGAAAGGGATAAGGACTGGAGAAAAATCAGTAGGGGCTCAGTTTTTCTTCTACAAAGGAATACATACATATCCGGATTTAGGGACTCGGATCTAAGCGCGATGCAATAGATAGGATCAAAATACTGTCCGGATACAATATTATTCTCTCGGATTTTGGAATAGGAAACTAATTCGGCTAATCATTGTTTTGGTTTTATTTAGTTCGGATTCATTTTATTTAAACAGTCTGTTGTTAACGGATCAAACTAAACGATATCAGATTCGATGTTTTAATAGACATTCGATTTAGTTGAACTTAAACGAATTTTACTGCTACCTGAATATTCGACTAAAGAACAATTTAATTAAACATCCGTAGATGTGATATTACGGATGACAAAAAGGGAACTACTTTATTTTTCACCAGAAACTTAGTCGTCGGGTTCTATTTAATTGTCTCGGGATAAAATCATCCGAGTGGGTAAAGCTTCCGAATTTTGTATTCGCGTGAGCGATGAATTTTAAATACTCATCGGACGCACCGATTTTCGGAATTCCGAACATTACGAAGATTAAGGAAGAGTCCGGATAGATAAAAATAAAAACGATGTCGCGCTCACGACAGACGGAACAGATGCGATATAAAAATCGCGATAAGTGAAAAGGATTAAAATTTTGGCATCCGTTTTATCCACTGATTACGTGCTTGCATCCGTACTCGTTGTCGAGCGGAATATAAACACCTGGGGTGTTACAACTGTGGTTCCTGAGGGCCGCGCTTGCCGAGGCTACCGAGCATCTCTCCCAACGGAGCGCCGAGGCGGCGGACCTTCGGATGCTTTGTGACGAGCTGGGGGTGGAGGCAGCGGCGGCACGCGCAGAGGCGCAGCAGCGACAGTTGGAGCTTGGCCAGGTCGTCGGTGAGCGGGACCAATCTTGGAACCAGGCTGCCGAGGCTGAAAACCGGGCTGAGGCCCTTGGGGGCCAGCTAGCCGAGGTGTCTGCTTAGGCCGGAGCCCTTGCGGAGGACCTGGCTGTGGCCGTCGGATCTGCCCAGTCCGCCCAAGCCGCAGCCTCGGAGCAGCGTGCCCGGGCTGAAGGTATGTCTTGGCTGCTTTGAGATTTTGATTCAGCTTCATTCTTCAACTCGTGTTTGAAGAATTCTGTTTTGGCTGTTTGCAGAGTTCGAGTCTGCCATCAACGAGTCCGCCAAGGCACTTGCCCAGGCGGCTGAGCAGAAGGAGGCCGACCGCGTGGCCATGTCCGAAGCTATCTCGGCCTTCTGCCAGGTCTTTGGTCTTGACGACGTCCCCTCAGGAAGCTCCCCCCAGAGTCGCCTGCAGGCCTTGGGCGGCCATGTGCGCAACAGACTCCGCGAGGCGCTGCATCACGGCGTTAGGCGGGCCTTCGCCGTGCTCGCTTCTCACTACGATGTGGATCTGGAGCGGGTCAGCGAGGGGTACTGTCTTCCCGATGAAGATGAAGCTGCCCTGGCTGAAGTTCAGAGGCTTGACGCGGCTGCCGCGGGCCCAAGCGCGGTGCTGGCGTCCTCCTTCGAGGTGGAAATCCTTCCGCTTGCGTCGCCGTCCAAGGCCGGGGCGGATCTTGCCGAGGGTGGAAACGACGCTGAGGGTGGTGTTGGAACTTGCTCTCCGGTGCAAGTTGATCCAACGGGGGAGTGTAGCAACGCAAACAGGGTTTTTGCACGAGATGGCAATAGCTCTGTTAATCTAGCCTCTCAAGGGCACTGTGCGGGGGTATTTATAGGTAACTGAGTGCCCAGCGTCCAGTGTTAAGGACGCATGTGCCCTCAGGCACCTAGGTTATCCCCGGAATATTCCCATAAAGCAGGGTTACAGACCGTAATTACAGGGAGACCTTTACAAATTAGGCCCGTAATGCGCAGCGGCCACGCAGGGCCTGTTACAATGGGCCGGATCACACGTGGGCCTCCCTGTTGGACGAGGTCGCAAGATGAGACGACCTCATCACGGGTCTTCGTCCGGCGACGTGTGGGACTTCGTCACAGGTCTTCGTCCGGCGACGTGGGGGACGAAGGGTGAGTCTGCCCGTCGTCTTGCCTCCGTTGATCCAGCGAGGTCAGCGAAGGCATCGAGCGAAGGGTGGCGTCTTCGCCTTCGCCCCAACATTTGCCCTCCGAGGGACTAGTTCGACTAAGTCATCTGGTGCCGAAGACGTCTCTAGATGGTGGAGACGCTGCACTCGCTCGAAGTGGTCCCGCGGGGGTTTTTGACATGACCGTTGATTGACACCGTACTGTTGGATTGTGGGTTTCCCAAAGCGCCGCGCTCTGTGTATAAAAGGGGGCGGGGGCAGCGCGTTTTGAACTTTATCTTTCCGCGCTCCGTGAAAACCCTAACCGCCTTTTTCCACCGCTCGCTGCTCATCTGCCCTCCTTGCTCTTGCTCGTCGGAGATCTGGCCCATGTGAAGCAGACCGCCCGCCGTCGCCGACGGTACGTAGCGATGCCATCCTCTTCCTCTTCTGCTGCCGCTACACCGCCGGCCGACACGTCGTCTGAGGAGACGCTGAGCAATGTGGCGGTGGAGAAGTTGCGCGCCGGCGACACAGTGGAGTTCGGGGTGTCGCGGATGTCCTCGGTCCGCGTGCAAGACATGCAGCAGCTTGGTTATTTTGGCGGCGGAGTGGCACGTGTCCCGGGGGCGGAGGAGGTCCCCGAGCCAGAGGGCGAGTTGGTTGTCTTTGAGGCTTTCTTCGCCGCTGGTCTTCGTCTGCCCGCGCATCGATTCGTGGGAGAAGTCCTGCGCAGATTCAACGTCCAGGTCCACCAGCTGACGCCGAATGCCGTGGTGGCCGTGTCAAAATATGTCTGGGCAACGACTTCGTACGGCGGGCAGCCATCGGTCGAAGTCTTCGCAAAGTATTATTGTCTGCATTGGCAGAAAAGGATGATCGGAAATAAGATTGCTCAATTTGGGTCCTGTACATTTACCCCGAAGACCGGCAAGACTTCGATGGAAGTCGTTGAGTTGGTTCCCTGCGCCCGCAATAAATGGGGCAACTGGTGGGAGTTTTGGTTCTACGTTGCCGAGGGCACAATCGAAGATCATCCGGGGCTCCCCGTGGCCGAGTTGTGCTCGCATTATTACTCAGCGTACCTGCAGTTTGAAGTGGCGGAGGAGGATGCAGACGAAGGGGCCCTGCGGTGCGCGGCCGGTATGAGTAGTGGGCGCGATTTGGTAGAGGAGTTTGTCGCGTATGGGGTGTGGCCCTTGGCGCGTGGCTGGGCGCTGGGCGAAGTATGCCCTCGCCAGATGCCCTCCCGTGGCGGGATGCAGGTGCGGAGTCCCGCCTTCACATTGGATTTGCATGGCCGCGATCCCGCCGCATTCGTGCGTGAGGTGGAGGATGGGGCAGTGCGGATTGTTGGTCGCTATGTGCCAAGGACGGAGGCCCAGCGTAGTTGGGATATACGCGGATCCAACGATCGCTTGAATAGGGTCTTCGAGTTGAACCGTCTGCCGTATGGCGGTTATCCCGGGCAAGACGTTGTCGGCCGCCGCGGGAAAAAACCGGTGGCGGAGACTGAAGACGACTCCGCGCCGGCGGCTGCCCCATCCTCCAAGAAGAGGAAGCTAGGTACTGTGAGGGGAGGACTTGGGGTCTCCGATAGTTTTGCTATGGAGTTGATGGGGACATGTGCGGCCCCCGGGGGAAGGATGTCTTCGCCCGAGCTCCGGGAGTCTTCGGCGCGGATGCTGAAGGTTACCGGGGGTTGGTGGCCTAAGAACGTTCCTATCCCCCGCGTGGCCGGCGAAGACTTTTTTACATCTCGCATGGTTCGTGATATGAGAGTGTTTCCTTATGGAAGGAATATTGCTGCTGTTGTGTCGGCAGTGATGGACAAGGATCGTCAGGAGGCTGCGCAGAAGCGTCGGGCAGTCATCAGGCTGCCCGAGGCTAGGCCGAAGAGGGCGCGGGGGACTGCAAAGTCTGCCGCCCCCGGCGGTAGCCAGTCGACGCTGGCGGCGAAGTCAGCCGCCCCTGGGTCCAGCAAGGTGCCGGAGGTCATGAAGGCAGCCGGAGCCGGCGGAACCAAGTCCGCCTCAGCCGGAGCCGCGAAGGCCCGAGAATTGCCTTCGCCGGCGAGGCGCGTTGCCGACTTTGCCACCGATATTAGCGTGGACGATTATCTCGTTGGTAAGCCGTGAGCCTGAGTTTTTTTTGACTGTTGATACGTTGCAGGATCGGGCGAGGGGAAACTTGTTGTTGTTCCGCCTGCGGTGGCGACCGCGGTGTCTGCCGCGGTGCCTGTGGCGAAGGGTAGTGCTCTCAGCGCTGGTGGTGAGATTCCGGCGCTCACTGTCGTGAAGGACGAGGCGGGCGCTGTGTCCCGCCGGATGAAGGAGGCGTCGCAGCGGCTAAGTCAGGTAAGTTGAGCTAGACTTCGGTTTTCACCGGTTTCATTGGGATTGTGGTCTTATGTGTGTCTTGTAGGCGGCTGACTTCGCTGACCGCGTGGCGTCGGGGGCCCTTACGGCTGTTGTGTCTGCCGAAGTCGAGAGACTTCGGGCGCAGCATGCTGACGCCGTACGGGAAAAGTCGACCGCTGATAGCAAGTGCCGCAAAACTGGCGGAGAAGGTGGCCACGCTGGAGGGCGAGAGGACTGAACTCCGGCGCCAGCTGGCGGAGGAGAGGAGGGAGGCGAATCAGGCCCTCGCCAAGGCGCAGTCTGCGCAGGCGGAGGCCAATTTGGCGCGGGTGGAGGGTAGCCTCGCCAGGCAGCGCGCCGAGGAATGGGAGGAGCGGTTCAACGCTCTGCAGGCCCGTATGGAGAGGGCCGAGGCGTCTACGCGCTCGGAAGTTGAGCGAACGCGCAAACAACTTATGGACTCATACCACGAGCTGGGCGCGCGGACCGCTGACTTCGAAGTGCCCGACCGAGAGTCAGGCCTTCGCTGCCTCGAGTGGCTGCAAGAGGAGTTGCAGGCGCTCCCGACCATTGTGGAGGGTTTTATGTCTTTTGCCTCCCTCGTCACCTGCAAAGGGGCGATGAACGCGCTGTCCCGCGAAGGGTGCCGCCACTATGAGGTCTTCGATTGATCTGATGAAGATTTTGAGCGCGAGATCTACAAGGTCGAGGACCCGGTGGTGAAGGAGTCCGTGGGGGCCCTCTTTGACCGGATGTGGGGCCCTCACGGTCGGGAGGTGGTTAGGGAGTGGTCCGACCGGGCGAGGGGCCAGGTAATGTTCGTCTTTTGTTTAGTGTTGTTGGATGTGGGTTATACGTGGGCTTGCTGACTCGGTGTGTTGTGTTTTAGGCGGCGCGTGCCGAGACCGTGGAGGACTTCGGATCCTTGAACAGCGCGCGGCCCGAAGCCGAGACGAACCCGGTGGCAGTCGAGGCTGAGGTCGTCCCGGCGCCGCCCCGGAAACCGGTGAAGGCTCCCTCGCTGCCCCTGCGGCTACTGCGTCCGGCGGCGGCTCATCGCCAACCGCTGTGCCGAGGGATGAGGATCCCCCGAAGACGGCGACGGAGCCGGCGGCGGAGGATCCCACGGCGGCTGGGCCTTCGCAGGTGGCTTAGTGGGTGTGGGTAGTTAGAGAATTTTGTCTATGTTGTTGAACCTTGGTTGCTGCACAGGTTCAAGATTTTGGGCCTGCGCACGCAACCGCTACTGCTAATTTTGTGGCGGCTTCGACCGTGGATGCTGGGAATGAATTAGATGAGTCTGCTTCTAAGTTTTCTGATTTTCGTGACTCTAGGAGTTCAGTTGAGTGGACGGAAGAGTCGTCGGATGAGGACTTGGATTACTTTGCGGCCTTGGATGTGGCAGCGGCGGAGGCTTCGCCGCGTGCTGCGGATGCTGAAGTTGTGCCTGGTCCGAGTGCTGGGCGTAGGCGGCGAAGGGCGGTTGCGAAGCGTAGAGTGAGTGAGGCGGACGACGGTCGGCTTCGTGTGGGCAGGGCTGGCAAGCAGGAATTGTTGTCCTTGCCGGCCGTTGCGAGTGTAGGTGAGGGGGAGCTGCGAAGTCTTTTTGAGGGTGAGGAGCTGAGGATAATGCTATTTAACTATAGGGAGATGGGAATCATTCCGAAGGTTGAACCGATGTAAGGTGTGATGCCCTCGCTGTACATATGTAAAAGCTTGTATGATGAGGCTGTGCGCCTTCGCACATTTGGCTATGCTCATAAAGACGTTGCACACTTGGTCTAGTGTGTTTGTTATGTTGGACCGGTGCGCCTGTAGTTGGTCTTTGCGCGGACAGGTTGGTGTAGGGTTTAGCTCGGGTAGTCTTTTGAGGAAGACTTCGATTCTGCGCACTTGTTGTGCTTAGTCCGGCTGCACCCTTAGGCGATTTTTGCACGGATAGTCTTTTGAGGAAGACTTCGATTTTTCGCACTTGTTGTGCTAGTCCGGCTGCACCCTTAGGCGACTTTTGCGCGTATAGTCTTTGTGAGGAAGACTTCGATTTTTCACACTTGTTGTGCTAGTCCGGCTACACCCTTAGGCGACTTTTGCACGGATAGTCTTTTTGAGGAAGACTTCGATTTTTCGCACTTGTTGTGCTTAGTCCGGCTGCACCCTTAGGCGACTTTTGCGCGGAGTGTCGCACGCGAGGGTAGCTAGCGCTGCCCCTCGCGGTGACTTTGTATTGGTCGAATGTCGAAGACCGTCGACGCGGTCTTTTTTCGACGTTGATTTTTGCGGGGGATTTTTCACTTGTATATTACATGACTCCGCCTCGTTAAAAACCTCACCCCCGAGAGGAAAAGAGTGTGGGCCAGAATAAAATTGTTGTGCGAATTACAAGGGCGAGCTGGCCCTGATGAGTCAAACAAAAAATTTGCGGAGATTATCAATGTTCCAGGAATGCTCCAAGTCCTCGCCGTTTGGCGTTGCCAGCCTGTATGCGCTGGGGGATGCCTTCGTCTTGACAATGAAAGGGCCCTCCCACTTGGGCTCCAGCTTGCCCCTGGACTCTGTCCGAGCTGTTCGGACGAGTACGAGGTCCCCTTCGCTGAATTCCCTCGGGATGATTGCATGGTCGCGCCATGCTTTTGTTTGGGCTTGGTATTTACTTAGAGCCTGTAGGGCGAAGACGCGGTCTCCATCGATGAGATCCTTCGAAGTGGGTTCGTCCACGTCGGGGACAGCTGACGAGACTATCCGCGGGGACCCATGTTTTATTTCTTGCGGGGTCATGGCCTCCGATCCATATAGAAGGCGGAAAGGGGTGAACCCAGTCGCCCTGCACTCAGTCATGTTTAGCGCCCAGACCGCTTCAGGTAACAAATCGGCCCACTTGCCCTTTTTCTCGTCGAGGAGCATCTTCTTGACAGCTGTGAAAATTTTGCCATTTGTGCGTTCCACAACTCCGTTGGACTGCGGGTGGTATACTGAGGCGAAGGCAAGCTTGGTGCCAATGGAGAAGCAGAAATCCTTGAAGTCTTGGCTATCAAACTGCTTGCCGTTGTCAACTGTGAGTTCGGACGGTACTCCGAATCGGCAAACAATGTTTTGCCAGAAGAATTTCTGTGCAGTCTTTGATGTTATTGTGGATACAGCCCTCGCCTCGATCCATTTGGTAAAATACTCAACAGCGACGAAGGAGAACTTGAGGTTCCCCTGAGCCGTGGGCAGGGGCCCGACAATGTCCAGGCCCCAGCGCTGGAGAGGCCATGTGTGGGCGATTAGTTTTGTGAATTGCGAAGGGCTGCCTGATCGAGGAGAAAACTTCTGGCAGGCTTCGCAGGACCTTGTGACCCGATTTGCAGCACAGATCATAGCGAGCCAGTAGAAACCTTGACGGATCACCTTTGCGGCTAGGGCCCTTGGCCCTGCGTGAGAGCCGCAAGTACCGCTGTGGACTTCGCGCAGGATTTGGACGCCTTCGGTCTCGGTGACACATTTGAGCATTGGCTGACTGACCCCCTTCTTGTAAAGCTGGCCTTCAATCAGCGCGAAGTCCCGGCTTCGATGTTTGAGGCGCTTGGCCTCGTTGATGTCGGTTGGATGGTAGTACCCCTGTAGAAACAGGGTTATTGGTGCCCGCCAGTCTTCGGTCATAATAAGGTTGACTATGCGGTGGCCCTCACTGTCATTGGTTATTTGGAGCCCTTCGGGGCTGCAGACGGCTGGTGTGTCGATAACATGGTAGAACACATCGGAGAGCAGGGACTCGCCTCTGGCGGCAGCCTTGGCCAATGCGTCGGCCTCCTCGTTCTTGGCCCAGTCCACATGCTGCAAGGTGAAACCCTTGAATTGTCTCTCGAGACTACGGATAGCCGCGAGGTATTGCATAAGTGCGGGGTCCTTTGCTGCATAGTCTTTCTCGACTTGGCCGGCGACTACCTTGGAGTCTGTTCTGATAATGCAAGTGGTGACACCAAGGGCCCTGAGCTTGCGGAGGCCGAGGATGACAGCTTCGTATTCTGCTATGTTGTTAGTGCATCTGTTAGATTCCAGAGCAAAGCTGAGGCGTGCCGCGTATCTGTGCTTGACCCCGGCGGGTGAGGTAATGACTGCAGCAGCGCCTGCCCCCACGTGGCACCATGCGCCGTTGCAATGGATTGTCCAAGCCTTCTCTGCTGACGAGTCCGGCTGTGTTATTGGCCCAGTTCAGTCGACGACGAAGTCTGCCAGAACTTGTGACTTGATGGCTGTCCTGGGCTCGAACGTGATGTGGTAGCCGGAGAGCTCGGCCGCCCATTTGGCAATCCTGACCGATGCCTCCGGGTTTCTGAACAGTTCGCCGAGTCCCCTATCTGAGGTGACCCGGACCTTGAAAGCTTCAAAATAGTGGCGCAATTTGCGCGAAGCCATAATAACTGCGTAGGCTATCTTTTCCAGTTCGGTCATATTACATTTTGATGGTGTGAGCACTTCGGAGACGTAATAAACTGGGCATTGCCTGATCACGCCCTCTACTGCCTTCTCCTGAACCAGTGCCACGCTGACCGCGTGCGGCGAAGCCGCAACATAAAGCAACAGGGGTATCGAAGAGTCGGGGCTTGTAAGAACTGCCAATTCCGATAGGTACTGTTTCAATGAGGCGAAGGCCGCCGCCTGCTCTGGTCCCCAAGCAAAGTCTTTTGCGCCGCGGAGAGTTTTGAGGAAGGGGAGACTTCGCTCTGCGGATTTGGAGATGAATCTGTTGAGAGCGGCCAATCTTCCTGTCAGGCGTTGTACGTCTCTGGCTGACTGCGGGGGCGTCATGTTGATGATGGCCTGAATTTTGGTTGGGTTGGCCTCGATTCCGCGGTGTGACACCAGGTAGCCCAATATTTTCCCCTGGCGAACGCCGAAAACGCACTTTTCGGGGTTTAGGCGAAGTCGTGCGTCCCGCATGTTCGCAAACGTTTAGGCAAGGTCGGCGAGATGATCCTCCTTGCTCCTACTGGCGACGACGATGTCGTCCACATACGTGAATATATTTCTGCCGACTTGCCCCTCGAGCACCGTTTTGGTAAGCCGGGAAAAAGTGGACCCGGCATTCTTGAGTCCCTCCGGCATTCTGATGAAGCAATATGTGCCGAAGGGTGTTATGAAGCTGGTGATGGCCTTGTCCTCCTCCTTCATATATATTTGATGGTAACCGGAGAAGCAGTCGAGGAGTGACATGACTTCGCACTCGGCCGCGCTATCGACTATTTTGTCGATCTGAGACAGCGAGAAGTTGTCCTTTGGGCAGGCCTTGTTGAGACTGGTGAAGTCGATGCACATCCGCCATTTGCCGCTTTTTTTCTGCACCATCACAACGTTGGCGAGCCACGTGGGGTAGGCCACTGGCTCGATAAATTTGGCCTCCAGGAGGCGATGTACCTCGGCCTTGGCGGCTTCTGTCTTCTCGTCAGACATTTTGCGGAGCCGCTGTTTCTTCGGTCTCACCGAAGGGTCGATTCCCAAGCTGTGCTCAATGATGGATCGGCTGACCCTGACCAGGTCGAGGGTGGACCGGGCGAAGACGTCTTTGTTCTTGGACAAGCAGCAGAGGAGTTTCTCCTCATCATGCGAAGTGAGGTCTTCGCTGATGGTGACCGTCTGCTTGGGCGTGGCCTGGTCGAGGGGAACAGTCTTGGTCCCGTCGTTGCTCTGTAACTGTGCTTTGTCGTGTTCTTTGTCAGTTGGGCTGGCGGACGCGGGGACCTCGCACTGGGCCGTGAGGCAGTGCACGTTTTATTGCCCGGGGACGAAGTCCCGCTCTATGTTTCGCGCAGTCTGCTGATTGCCATAGACCGTGATGGCGCCTAGCGGACCTGGTATCTTCATGCACAGGTAAAGTCCATGAATGGCTGCCTCAAACTTGTTGATGGAGCCCCGACCCATAATGGCGTTGTACGGATACACCATATCGACGATATCGAAGGTCACTTGCTCACTTCGGGCATTGGGTGCTACACCGAAGGAGAGGGGCAACTCTATTTTGCCGACGGGAAACGTGCCCTTGCCGCCGAAGCCATACAGTGGGTTGTCCGAAGGCTTGAGCAGGTTGTGGCTTATGCCCATGCGGTCGAAGGCATGGAGGAAAATGATGTCTGCTTGGCTGCCATTGTCGACTAGGACTTTGTGTAGGTCCCAGCCTGCCACGCTGCAGTTGATAACCATGACGTCGATGTGGGGGGCGCTGCGTAGATCGACGTCTCGGGCGTCGAAGGTTAGCGGCACATGGGACCACTTCGTCTGCACGACCGGACCGGTGATGGCGACGTGGTTGATGCTGCGGTAGTGGTCCCGCTTCTGCCGCTTCGTGTCGAAGTCGGCGCTGGACCCCCCAGTGATCATATGAATGACTCCGCGATACGGCTGATCGACGAAGTCCTCTTGCTTTGGGGCATGGGGGTGGTGGATGTTTTGTTGTTGCTGGTGTGGAGGTGGTGGTGGGGGAGGTACGATTTGTACTTCCTGGTGGTTTTGGTATGCGTGGTGCGGTGGATGCGGAGCGGGGGCGTGGATGTATGGCGGAGGGTGTTGCTGATATGTGTGCGCGACAACTCTAGGGTTGTCGGTTGGTTGTGCCCGTGTCATCCTGTCTTTGGTGGCCTTCGTCTCTGGGTAGTCTCTGGTTTGGTGGGCGCAGTCTTCGCCGTGGAACAGGCAGTAAAATCGGCGCGGCTGCTGCGCACGTCCCCGGCCCCGACCGCGAGTTCCGTTCCCGCGGCCCTGGGGGGGGGGGGGGGGGGGTATTCCTGTCGGCGAGGGGCCTCGCCAGCGGGGTGCTGGTTGGCAATGTTGTGCACTTGCTGCTGATTGCGGCCGTCCCGACTGGAGTCTGGCTGCGAAGGCCTCGTCCACGTGCGGCTGGATTGTGGAGTGTCTTTGGGTTTCCTCTAAGACTCGAGCTTGCGCTGGTGGAGCTCTTCGGATCTAGCATATTTTTCAAATAGCTGATACAACTCCTGGAGGCTCTTGGGCGGATCCCTGATGCAGTGGCTGTAAAGGACGCTGGCCCGAAGGCCACTGATGGCGTAGTGGATGGCGATTTGGTCATCGACCGAAGGCAGCTGTGACTTGAGGGTCAGAAACTTGCGGTAGTACTCCCGCAGAGTCTCTTTTTCCAGCTGCTTGCAGAGTGAAAGTTCAGCCAAGGCGTCGGTGTCTGGGCGGTACCCTTGGAAGTTGAGCAGGAATTTGTCCCGGAGGCTTCGCCAGGAGTTGATGGACAACGGGGGCAACTTGGAATACCAGGTGAGAGCTGGGCCTTCGAGGGCGATGATGAAAGACTTGGCCATCGTGGTGTCGTCCCCTCCGGAAGATGCAACGGCGACCTGATAACTCATGATGTACTCTGCTAGGTCAGTGCTGCCGTTGTACTTGGGATAGGTCCCTGCCCGGAAGTTGGCAGGCCAAGGTGTCACTTGTAGGTGTGGCACCAGGGGACTTCGCTCATCGAGGTAGTTGACACCTTGAAATGCCGCGGCGTGCGGGATGGCGTGGTCGCGCTGGGGGAAGTGTAGGTCTTCGACTTGTGCGCGCTGTTGGAGGGGTGGCCCGTGTTGCAGGCCGAAGTGGCCTTCGTGCTGCATTAGCGCGATCTCCTGTTCGAGCTCCTGGGCCTTCTGCTCTTTGTCGCGTATCATTTGCCGGACCTTGGCTTGTGCGGACACACGTTGGCGCTTGGCCTCAAGTATCTCTTTTTGCTTCTGTAGATTGCAGTTCTTGATGCGCAAGGCGCGCAGCTGTAGCTGCTCTTCCGCAGAGACACCGATGACTTCTCCGTCCTCGGTGACGTCCGCGCCCTCTGGTGGAGCGAAGCCTGGGGGAGGTTGCGGCTGTCCTTCAGAGCCACAGGTCGGAGAGCGTCGTCTTCAGTGGCCTCTTGGTGGGTGGTGTGGGTGAGGGCGAGGGCCTTGCCCTTTTTTGCGTCCAGCAGTGCTGCCTTCGCAACCTCGTCAGCCTTCGAGCTAGCTTTCTTGGGTGCCATCGCGGGTGGTTTTCTCGTAGCACGAACGGTGGGCGCCAAATGTTGGAACTTGCGCTCCGGTGCAAGTTGATCCAACGTGGAAGTGTAGCAACGCAAACAGGGTTTTTGCACGAGATGGCAATAGCTCTGTTAATCTAGCCTCTCAAGGGCACTGTGCGGGGGTATTTATAGGTAACTGAGTGCCCAACGTCCAGTGTTAAGGACGCATGTGCCCTCAGGCACCTAGTTTATCCCCGGAATATTCCCATAAAGCAGGGTTATAGACCGTAATTATAGGGAGACCTTTACAAATTAGGCCCGTAATGCGCAGCGGCCATGCGCAGGGCCTGTTACAATGGGCCGGATCACACGTGGGCCTCCCTGTTGGACGAGGTCGCAAGATGAGACGACCTCGTCACGGGTCTTCGTCCGGCGACGTGTGGGACTTCGTCACAGGTCTTCGTCCGGCGACGTGGGGGACGAAGGGTGAGTCTGCCCGTCGTCTTGCCTCCGTTGATCCAGCGAGGTCAGCGAAGGCATCGAGCGAAGGGTGGCGTCTTCGCCTTCGCCCCAACAGGTGGAGACGAAGCCGAGGGTGCCGCTCCTCCCTCGGGCGATGCCTGATTCTGCCGGAGCAGTTTGTTTTGAACATGTATGTGTCTTTTGCGACCGTCGAGGCCTGAACACTTTATCGTCGTGTTATAAAGATGTGTTTCTTTTCCTCCTGTTTCGAGTATTCGGACTTGTTCGTCAGTAGCAGAATCGCTTATCCGAGTAAGAGTTATTTTTCACGGAAGGTGACGAGTGAGGTATCCGTATCCCGGAGGCGTAGGAGTCCCTCGGCTCGGTCGGCCTTGCCGCTTACATGCACTCTTATTCGTTTCACGGGGTTCTGTTACTGATATAGCCGGGAAACACGAAAGTCGTTTTGGTGGAAGTCTTTTTCCGAGGAAAATTTTGATGCAGAGGGGGTTCCCCCCTTCTTGCCCCCGAGGGAGAGTCAGGCTTTGTCGAGGCAAGGCTGACCCTTTCTTGACGGTTAGACTATATTTGTGTATGTGAACAAGGTATATGAACGACTTGAAAACATCTTAAGGGTAAAAGCGACGTAGCTGTCGGATGTTCCAAGCGTTGCTGTAGACCTCGCCGTGACTGTTGGCCAGCTTGTACGTTCCGGGCTTCAAAATCTTGGCGATGATGAACGGCCCTTCCCAGGGAGGTGTGAGCTTGTGGCGCCCTCGGGCGTCTTGTCGTAGCCGAAGCACCAAGTCCCCCCCTGGAGGTCTCGGGACCGAACCCCTCGGGCGTGGTAGCGTCGTAGAGACTGCTGATACCGTGCCGAGTGTAGTAAGGCCATGTCCCAAGCCTCTTCCAGCTGGTCCAGTGAGTCTTCTCGGCTGGTCTGGTTGCTTCGGTCGTCGTATGCCCTTGTCCTTGGGGAGCCGTATTCTAGGTCTGTGGGCAAGATAGCCTCGGCCCCATAGACTAGAAAGAACGGCGTGAAGCCCGTGGCTCGACTTGGCGTCGTTCTCAGACTCCAGACCACTGAGGGGAGTTCCTACATCCATCGCCTGTCGAACTTGTTGAGGTCGTTGTAGATCCTCAGCTTAAGTCTCCGCAGAATCATGTCGTTGGCACACTCTACCTGCCCATTCGTCATGGGGTGAGCTACGACGACCCAGTCCACCCGGATGTGGTGGTCCTCGCAGAAGTCCAGGAACTTCCTGCCAGTGAACTAGGTGCCGTTGTCGGTGATGATGGAGTTCGGGACCCCAAAGCGATGGATGATGTTGGTGAAGAACGCCACTGCCTGTTTGGACCAGATGCTGTTTAGGGGTCGGACCTCAATCCACTTGGAGAATTTGTCGACAGCGACCAGCAGGTGCGTGAAGCCCCTGGGTGCCTTCTGCAAGGGACCAACGAGGTCCAGACCCCACACAGCAAACGACCAGGTGATGGGTATTGTTTGCAGGGCCTGAGCGGGCAGGTGTGTCTGCCTTGCGTAGAATTGACACCCTTGGCAGGTGCGTACAATCCTAGTGGCGTCGGCCACTGCGGTTGGCCAGTAGAAACCTTGTCGGAAGGCGTTTCCAATGAGGGCTCGAGGCGCTGCGTGGTGACCGCAAGCCCCCGAGTGTATTTCTTGCAATAGCTTCTGTCCTTTGGCGATGGATATGCATCGCTGAAGGATGCCTGAGGGGCTGCGGTGGTAGAGCTCCTTTTCTTCACCCAGCAAGACGAACGACTTGGCGCGCCGCGC
This sequence comes from Zea mays, assembly GCF_902167145.1. Lineage (NCBI taxonomy): Eukaryota > Viridiplantae > Streptophyta > Magnoliopsida > Poales > Poaceae > Zea > Zea mays. Next base: position 180,108,930 of record NC_050097.1, on the reverse strand, counting down.
CAGTCGCTGAGCCTTGGCTCTGTCGAGGGGTAGCTCTCCTCGGTGGATATATTGCAGGTACGGGGTTTGCCAGTTTCGATTAGGCGTGACCCCATTCCGCTCTTCCTCGACACGCATTGCCTCACCCTTGGGGGCCGAGGGTGCCTCGGGCTGGGCTGAGGCCTCCTCGGGCTCGGGCGTGTCGTTGGTCTTGACGGAAGGTTGATGTAGGTCTCGGGAGAAGACGTCCAGGGGAATCGTTGTCTGCCCCGAGGCTATTTTAGCCAGCTCGTCCGCAGTCTCGTTGTATCGTCGAGCGACGTGGTTGAGCTCGAGCCCGTAGAACTTGTCTTCCAGGCGCCGAACCTCGTCGCAGTAGGCTTCCATCTTCGGGTCGCGGCAATGGGAGTTCTTCATGACTTGGTCGATGACAAGCTGCGAGTCGCCACGAGCGTCGAGGCGCCGAACCCCTAGCTCGATGGCGATGCGCAACCCGTTAACCAGAGCCTCGTACTCAGCCATGTTGTTTGACGCCGGGAAATGGAGGCGCAACACGTAGCGGAGGTGCTTCCCGAGGGGTGAGATGAAGAGCAGGCCCGCACCCGCTCCTGTTTTCATCAGCGACCCGTCAAAAAACATGGTCCAGAGTTCCGGTTGGATCGGAGTCGCTGGAAGCTGGGTGTCGACCCACTCAGCCACAAAGTCCGCCAAGACTTGGGACTTGATGGCCTTCCGAGGAGCAAACGAGATTGCCTCGCCCATGATCTCCACCACCCACTTTGCAATCCTACCCGAGGCCTCTCGGCACTGGATGATCTCCCCCAGGGGGAAGGATGACACCACAGTCACCGGATGAGACTCGAAGTAGTGTCGCAACTTTCGCCGCGTCAGAATTACCGGGTACAATAGCTTCTGAATTTGCGGGTAGCGGATTTTGGTCTCGGACAGTACTTCACTGATGAAGTAGACCGGCCTCTGGACGAGCAATGCATGCCCTTCTTCTCGTCTCTCGACTACGATCGTGGCGCTGACCACCTGAGTGGTTGCGGCTACGTAGATCAAGAGGGCTTCTCCGGCAGCGAGGGGCACCAGGATGGGCGCGCTTGTAAGGAGCGCCTTTAAGTTCCCGAGGGCTTCCTCGGCCTCGGGGGTCCAAGTGAAGCGCTCGGTCTTCCTTAAGAGGCGGTACAGGGGTAGGCCTCTTTCGCCGAGGCGCGAGATGAAGCGGCTCAAAGCCGCAAGGCATCCCATGACCCTCTATACTCCTTTCAAGTCCTTGACAGGCCCCATGTTGGTGATGGCCGTGATTTTCTCCGGGTTGGCCTCGATGCCCCGCTCGGAGATGATGAACCCCAGGAGCATGCCTCGGGGGACTCCGAAGACACACTTCTCAGGATTGAGTTTTACGCCTGTCGGGGACCATAATTAGGGGTACCCTCAAGGCTCCTAATTCTCAGCTGGTAACCCCCATCAGCATGAAGCTGCAAAGGCCTGATGGGTGCGATTAAGTCAGGGATCAGTCCATTCGAGGGACTCGATCACGCCTCGCCCGAGCCTAGCCTCGGACAAGGGCAGCCGACCCCGGAGGATTTCCGTCTCGCCCGAGGCCCCCCTCCAGCGGCGAATATATTTCCGGCTCGCCCGAGGCCCTGTCTTCGCCAAGAAGCAACCCTGACCAAATCGCCGCACCGACCGACCAAATCGCAAGGGCATTTAATGCAAAGGTGGCCTGACACCTTTATCCTGACGCGCGCCCCCCAGCCGGCAGAGCCGAAGTGACCGCCGTCACTTCGCCGCTCCACTGACCGGCCTGACAGAAGGACAGCGCCGCCTGCGCCACTCCGACTGCGGTGCCAGTTGACAGAGTGAGACTGACAAGCAGTCAGGCCCGACCAAAAGCACCATAGGAAGCTCCGCTCCGCCCGACCCAGGGCTCGGACTCGGGCTAAGTCCCGGAAGACGACGAACTCCGCTCTACCCGACCCAGGGCTCGGACTTGGGCTCAGCCCCAGAAGACGACGAACTCCGCTCCGCCCGACCCCAGGGCTCGGACTTGGGCTCAGCCCCAGAAGACGACGAACTCCGCTCCGCCCGACCCCAGGGCTCGGACTTGGGCTCAGTCCCAGAAGATGACGAACTCCGCTTCGCCCGACCCAGGGCTCGTACTTGGGCTCAGCCCCAGAAGACGACGAACTCCGCTTCGCCCGACCCCAGGGCTCGGACTTGGGCTCAGCCCCAGAAGACGACGAACTCCGCTCCGCCCGACCCAGGGGCTCGGACTCGACCTCGGCCACGGAAGACAGACTCGACCTCAGCTTCGGAGGAGCTTCCACATCGCCCAACCTAGGGCGCAGACCAGCCACGTCAACAGGAGGCGCCACCATCACCCTACCCCGAGCTGACTCGGGCCGCAGGGAACAAGACCGGCGTCCCATCTGGCTCACTCCGCCAGATAGGCAATGATGGCGCCCCACATACCCTGTGATGACGGTGGCTCTCAGCCCCCTTACGGAAGCAAGAGGACGTCAGCAAGGACTCAACCGCTCCGACAGCTGTCCCTCCGCCAGGCTCCATCGCTCCTCCGACGGCCACGACATCACACCAACTGGGTGCCAAAATCTCTCCGGCTGCCACGACGACATGTACTTAGGGCGCTAGCTCTCCTCCGCTAGACACGTAGCACTCTGCTATACCCCCCATTGTACACCTGGATCCTCTCCTTACGCCTATAAAAGGAAGGACCAGGGCCCTCTTAGAGAGGGTTGGCCGCGTGGGGACGAGGACGAGACAGGCGCTCGCTTGAAGCCGCTCGCTCCCTCTCTCGTGTGGACGCTTGTAACCCCCTACTGCAAGCGCACCTGACCTGGGCGCTGGACGAACACGAAGGCCGCAGGATTCCCACCTCTCTCCTGCTGGTCTCCGACCGCCTCACTTTCCCCCCTTCGCGCTCGCCCTCGTGCTCGACCCATCTGGGCTGGGGCACGCGGCGACATTCACTCGTCGGCTCAGGGACCCCTCGGTTTTGAAACGCCGACAGTTGGCGTGCCAGGTAGGGGCCTGCTGCGTGTTGACGAATAGCTTCCCGTCAAGCTCCAGATGGGCAGCCTCCAGCAACCTCTCCAACCCGGGACGGTGCTCCGTTTCGGGAGTCTTGAGTTCATGTCCCTCGACGGCAGCTACGACATGATACTCATTCCACCGCCGGGCGACAGCGGCAATGGCGGCCGACAGTCCGCCCGCCGGCGGCGGAATCGACGACGTCTTCCCCGCGTGGTGGAAGAACAACCTTCGAGCTCATCCCGCCCTCTTCCCCGCCGATGGAGGGGAAGGCGGGGCAACCAAGGCCAAGCAGGAGGCAGCGCCTCATCGGCTGTCGAGCGAGTCGACAGCGCCGGCACCCCAACGGGGGGCGCACCGGGTATCGACTTCGCGCTTGAGACGAAGACGAGCGCCATCTCCCCGCGACACGCCAATCCCGAGCAAGCGGACGACGCCAGCACGCTCGCGAAAAGCTTGCTGGACGTCACCCTCGTACCTGAGACGACGGTGCATTCAGTCCCCGACGTGACTTCATCACCGCCCGTCGACCAAGAGGTACCGACCGATTCTCATCCCACGTCATTTGGATTCAGCCTCAACCCGCCTAGCGGCTTCGCTTTGGCAGGCGTTCTCGTAGAGGCGAGTCCAAACCCTCTGGGGTTTCGTATGTGGTCACCTTGGGACCGGCTGACGAACGTCTCGACCTACGGGCCCTCCGGGTCCGAGGAAGACGACGAGCCCAGCTTCTGTTGGGATTTCTCTAGACTTGGCAACCCCAGTGCCGTGCGGGACTTCATGACCGCATGTGACTACTGCCTCTCCGACTGTTCCGACGGTAGCCGTAGCCTCGGCGACGAGGACTGCGGCCCAAGTCGCGAATGCTTCCACGTCGATCTGGGGGGTCCCTCCGAAGGCAACCATCTCGGTATGCCGGAGGACGGTGATCTCCCTAGGCCGGTGCCTCGCATTGACATCCCACAGGAGCTAGCTGTGGTCCCCGTTCAGGCGGGGGGCCATGACCCACAGCTCGAGCAAATCCGCGGGGTGCAGGCCAGGCTCGACGAGGGAGCAAGAGCGCTTGAGCCGATCTGCCGGGACGTCGGGCAGGCATGGGCGGGCCAGCCTCCGACCGGAGAAATACGTCATCTACCCCAGGGCTTCCAGCGCCGCATCGCCGACGACGTCAGGGTCGGGCCACCACCCGCATCTAGTGGGGTCGGCCAGAACCTGGCTGCAGCAGCAATGCTCCTCCGCGCGATGCTGGAGCCATCAACCACCGAGGGGCGGCGAATCCAGGGAGAGCTCAGGAATCTCCTGGAAGGCGCTGCGGTCCGACGGGCCGAGAGCTCTACCTCCCGAAGGCAGGGGTACCCCTCGGAACCTCATGCCGCGACTTCCCGATTCATGCGGGAAGCCTCAGTCTACACCGGGCACCATCACCGTGACCGTCGGGCCCACCTCGACGAGAGGGTGCGCCGAGGCTACCACCCCAGGCGTGGGGGACACTACGACAGTGGGGAGGATCGGAGTCCGTCGCCCGAACCACCCGGTCCACAGGCCTTCAGCCGGGCCATCCGACGGGCGCCGTTCCCGACCCGATTCCGACCCCCGACTACTATCACAAAGTACTCGGGGGAGACAAGACCGGAACTATGGCTCGCGGACTACCGTCTGGCCTGCCAACTGGGTGGAACGGACGATGACAATCTCATCATCCGCAACCTCCCCCTGTTCCTCTCCGACACCGCTCGCGCCTGGTTGGAGCACCTGCCTCCGGGGCAGATCTCCAACTGGGACGACCTAGTCCAAGCTTTCGCCAGTAATTTCCAGGGCACGTACGTGCGCCCCGGGAATTCCTGGGACCTCCGAAGCTGCCGACAGCAGCCGGGAGAGTCTCTCCGGGACTACATCCGGCGATTTTCGAAGCAGCGCACCGAGCTGCCCAACATCACCGACTCGGATATCATCGGCACGTTCCTCGCTGGCACCACCTGCCGCGACCTGGTGAGCAAGCTGGGTCGCAAGACCCCCACCAGGGCGAGCGAGCTGATGGACATCACCACCAAGTTCGCCTCCGGCCAGGAAGCGGTCGAGGCTATCTTCCGAAAGGACAAGCAGCCCCAGGGCTGCCCATCGGAAGATGCCCCCAAGGCGTCAACTCAGCGCGGCGCCAAGAAGAAGGGCAAGAAGAAGTCGCAAGCGAAACGCGACGCCGCCGACGCGGACCTTGTCGCCGCCGCCGAGTACAAAAACCCTCGGAAACCCCCCGGAGGTGCCAACCTCTTCGACAAAATGCTTAAGGAGCCGTGCCCCTATCACCAGGGGCCCGTCAAGCACACCCTTGAGGAGTGCGTCATGCTTCGGCGCCACTTCCACAGGGCCGGGCCACCCGCGGAGGGTGGCAGGGCCCACGACGCCGATAAGAAGGAAGATCACCAAGCAGGAGAGTTCCCCGAGGTTCGCGACTGCTTCATGATCTACGGTGCGCAAGCGGCGAATGCCTCGGCTCGGCACCGCAAGCAAGAGCGCCGGGAGGTCTGCTCGGTGAAGGTGGCGGCGCCAGTCTATCTAGACTGGTCCGACAAGCCCATCACTTTCGACCGAGCCGACCACCCCGACCATGTGCCGAGCCCGGGAAAATACCCGCTCGTCGTCGACCCCGTCATCGGCGACGTCAGGCTCACCAAAGTCCTCATGGACGGAGGCAGCAGCCTCAACATCATCTACGCCGAGACCCTCGGACTCCTGCGTGTCGATCTGTCCTCCGTCCGGGCGGGCGCTGCGCCCTTCCATGGGATCATTCCCGGGAAGCGCGTCCAGCCCCTCGGACAACTCGACCTTCCCGTCTGCTTCGGAATACCCTCCAACTTCCGAAGGGAGACCCTGACGTTCGAGGTGGTCGGGTTCCGAGGAACCTACCACGCGGTACTGGGAAGACCATGCTACGCGAAGTTCATGGCCGTCCCCAACTACACCTACCTGAAGCTCAAGATGCCGGGCCCCAACGGGGTCATCACCGTCGGCCCTACGTACAAACACGCGTTCGAATGCGACGTGGAGTGCGTGGAGTACGCCGAGGCCCTCGCCGAGTCCGAGGCCCTCATCGCCGACCTGGAGAGCCTCTCTAAGGAGGTGCCAGATGTGAAGCGACATGCCGGCAACTTTGAGCCAACGGAGACGGTTAAGTTCGCCCCCTCGACCTCAGCGGCGACGCCTCCAAGCAGATCCGGATCGGCTCCGGGCTCGAACCCAAATAGGAAGCAGTGCTCGTCGACTTTCTCCGCGCGAACGCCGACGTCTTCGCGTGGAGTCCCTCGGACATGCCCGGCATACCGAGGGATGTCGCCGAGCACTCGCTGGACATCCGAGTCGGAGCCCGACCCGTCAAGCAGCCTCTGCGCCGATTCGACGAGGAGAAACGCAGAGCCATAGGTGAGGAGATTCACAAGCTAATGGCGGCAGGGTTCATCAAAGAGGTATTCCATCCCGAATGGCTTGCCAACCCTGTGCTTGTGAGAAAGAAAGGGGGGAAATGGCGGATGTGTGTAGACTACACTGGTCTAAACAAACCATGTCCGAAGGTTCCCTACCCTCTGCCTCGCATCGATCAAATCGTGGATTCCACTGCTGGGTGCGAAACCCTGTCTTTCCTCGATGCCTACTCAGGGTATCACCAAATCAGGATGAAAGAGTCTGACCAGATCGCGACTTCTTTCATCACACCCTTCGGCATGTACTACTATGTCACCACGTCGTTCGGTTTGAGGAATGCGGGTGCAACGTACCAGCGGTGCATGAACCATGTGTTCGGCGAACACATCGGCCGCACGGTCGAGGCCTATGTCGATGACATCGTAGTCAAGACGAGGAAAGCCTCCGACCCCCTTTCCGACCTTGAAGTGACATTCCGATGTCTCAAGGCGAAAGACGTCAAACTCAATCCCGAGAAGTGTGTCTTCGGGGTGCCTCGAGGCATGCTCTTGGGGTTCATCGTCTCCGAGCGGGGCATCGAAGCCAACCCGGAGAAGATCGCAGCCATCACCAGCATGGGGCCCATCAAGGACTTGAAAGGCGTACAGAGGGTCATGGGATGTCTCGCGGCTCTGAGCCGCTTCATCTCACGCCTCGGCGAAAGAGGTCTACCTCTGTACCACCTCTTGAGGAAGGCCGAGTGCTTCACTTGGACCCCTGAGGCCGAGGAAGCCCTCGGGAACCTGAAGGCGCTCCTCACGAAGGCGCCTATCTTGGTGCCCCCAGCTGCCGGAGAAGCCCTCTTGGTCTACGTCGCTGCGACCACTCAGGTGGTTAGCGCCGCGATTGTGGTCGAGAGGCAAGAAGAGGGGCATGCATTGCCCGTTCAGAGGCCAGTTTACTTTGTCAGCGAGGTACTGTCCGAAACCAAGATCCGCTACCCACAAGTTCAGAAGCTACTGTATGCGGTGATCCTGACACGGCGGAAGTTGCGACACTACTTCAAGTCTCATCCGGTAACTGTGGTGTCATCCTTCCCCCTGGGGGAGATCATCCAGTGCCGAGAGGCCTCGGGTAGGATTGCAAAGTGGGCGGTGGAAATCATGGGCGAGACAATCTCGTTCGCCCCTCGGAAGGCCATCAAGTCCCAGGTCTTGGCGGACTTCGTGGCCGAATGGGTCGACACCCAGCTACCGACGGCTCCGATCCAATCGGAGCTCTGGACCATGTTTTTCGACGAGTCGTTGATGAAGACGGGAGCCGGCGCAGGCGTACTCTTCATCTCGCCCCTTGGAAAGCACATACGCTATGTGCTACGCCTCCATTTCCCGGCATCCAACAATGTGGCTGAGTACGAAGCTCTGGTCAACGGATTGCGGATCACCATCGAGCTAGGGGTCCGACGCCTCGACGCTCGCGGTGACTCGCATCTCGTCATCGACCAAGTCATGAAGAACTCCCACTGCTGTGATCCGAAGATGGAGGCCTACTGCGATGAGGTTCGGCGCCTGGAAGACAAGTTCTACGGGCTCGAGCTCAACCACATCGCTCGGCGCTACAACGAGACTGCGGACGAGCTGGCTAAAATAGCCTCGGGGCGAACAACGGTTCCCCCGGACGTCTTCTCCCGGGATCTACATCAACCCTCCGTCAAGATCGACGACACGCCCGAGCCTGAGGCACCCTCGACCCAGCCCGAGGCACCCTCGGCTCGACCCGAGGCGCCCTCGGTTCAGCCCGAGGTACCCTCGGCCCCCGAGGGCGAGACGCTGCACGTCAAGGGGGAGCAAAGCGGGGTCACGCCTAACCAAAACTGGCAGACCCCGTACCTGCAATATCTCCACCGAGGACAGCTACCCCTCGACCGAGCCGAGGCTCGGCGGGTGGCGCGGCGCGCCAAGTCGTTCGTCTTGCTGGGTGATGAGAAGGAGCTCTACCACCACAGCCCCTCTGGCATCCTCCAGCGGTGCATCTCCATCGCCGAAGGTCAGGAACTCCTGTGAGAGATACACTCGGGGGCTTGCGGCCATCACGCAGCGCCTCGAGCCCTTGTCGGGAATGCTTTCCGGCAATGCTTCTACTGGCCCACGACGGTGGCCGACGCTACCAGAATTGTCCGCACCTGCGGAGGGTGTCAATTCTACGCAAGGCAGACCCACCTGCCCGCTCAGGCTCTGTAGACGATACCCATCACCTGACCTTTTGCTGTGTGGGGTCTGGACCTCGTCGGCCCCTTGCAGAAGGCACCCGGGGGCTACACGCACCTGCTGGTCGCCATCGACAAATTCTCCAAGTGGATCGAGGTCCGACCCCTGAACAGCATCCGGTCCAAGCAGGCGGTGGCGTTCTTCACCAACATCATCCATCATTTCGGGGTCCCGAACTCCATCATCACCGACAACGACACCCAATTCACCGGCAGAAAGTTCTTGGACTTCTGCGAGGATCACCACATCCGGGTGGACTGGGCCGCCATAGCTCACCCCATGACAAATGGGCAAGTAGAGCGTGCCAACGGCATGATTCTACAAGGGCTCAAGCCTCGGATCTACAACAACCTCAACAAGTTCGGCAAGCGATGGATGAAGGAACTCCCCTCGGTGGTCTGGAGTCTGAGGACAACGCCGAGCCGAGCCACGGGCTTCACGCCGTTCTTCCTAGTCTACGGGGCCGAGGCCGTCTTGCCCACAGACCTGGAATACGGCTCCCCGAGGATGAGGGCCTACACCGACCAAAGCAACCAAGCTAGCCGAGAAGATTCGATGGACCAGCTGGAGGAGGCTCGGGATAGGGCCTTACTACACTCGGCGCGGTACCAGCAGTCCCTGCGACGCTACCACGCCCGAGGGGTCCGGTCCCGAGACCTCCAGGTGGGCGACCTGGTGCTTCGGCTGCGACAAGACGCCCGAGGGCGGCACAAGCTCACGCCCCCCTGGGAGGGGCCGTTTGTCATTGCCAAAGTTCTGAAGCCCGGAACGTACAAGCTGGCCAACAGTCAAGGCGAGGTCTACGGCAACGCTTGGAACATCCAACAGCTACGTCGCTTCTACCCTTAAGATGTTTTCAAGTTGTTCATATACCTCGCACCCACGCAAAGTTTAGTCATCAAGGAAGGGTCGGCCTCGCCTCGGCAAAGCTCGACCCTCCCACGGGGGCTAAAAGGGGGGAACCCCCTCTGCGTCGAAATTTTCCTCGAAAAAAAAGATCTTTTCTGCCAGAATGTCTTTCGTGCTTTTTGACTACTTCGAAAGTGGATCCTGAAAACGACGGAGTACACGTAAGCAGCCAAGGCTGACCGAGCCGAGGGACTCCTACGCCTCCGGGATAAGGATACCTCACTCATCACCTTCTGCGATAAGTAACTCACGTTCGGATAAGTGATTCCGCGGACCGAACAAGTCTTCACGTTCGGAAGCTCTTCTGCCGAAGCGATCCTTCGAGCCTTCTCGGCTACGTCGGTGACAGAGCCCCATGGACGGGTAAGAGTGCGCGTAAGCGGCAAGGCCGACCGAGCCGAGGGACTCCTACGCCTCCGGGATACGGATACCTCACTCATCACCTTCCGCGAGAAGCAACTCTCGCTCGCACAAACGTTTCTGTTACCGACAAAAAAGTCCAGATACTCGAAACAAGAGGAAAAGAGACACAGCTTTACAACACGGCGAGGGTGTGTTTTGGCCTCGGCGGCCGCAGGGAACACACGCTACAAGACAATCCGATCCTGCAGGCTCGGATCCTGACACTTGAAGGGAGCAGCAGCACCCTCGGCATCGACAACACTTTCGGCGAGGTCCGACCTAGCCTTGGACGGCGACACGGTCCGAAGATCTCCACTCCGAAGGACGACGTCATCGCCACGCCCGGGCCATCGCTGCCAGGGTCTTCTCCGGGGATCCAGCCCGATCAGGCGGCTCGGCCGATCACCCCGGGGCCTCGGCCAGCTGTCCTCCAAGGACGTCAGCCCGACCCGAGGCCTCGGCTGGTCAATTCCGGCGTCGATCCCGCTAACGGACGACCCGGCCAGGCCCCGGCCAACTAGGTTTTCTTTTCGAGCCAACTTTGCCTCTGTTCATGCTGACACCGCTACCCCTGGCCTCGGCTCATCGGAGAGCGGCCGAGGGGTTCCTTTAACTAAGCTAGAGAAGCCTCGGACAACAAGGCCGACCGAGCCGAGGGACTCCTACGCCTCCGGGATACGGATACCTCACTCGTTACCTTTGCACGGGGCGACTCACGCTTGGTGAAGTGGTTCAGACAACCAACAGGCGAGTCTTAGTGCTCGAAAATGAGGAAAAAACACGGCTCCGTGCCAAAATTACATACATGTTCAGGCCTCGACAGCCACAATGAACAAAAACACTGGCATTCAAAGTGCCATTACAAACGGAACTCCGGTTCCACCTCCGCAGGTACGAACAACCCCACTCGATGGGGGGTCCTGCGGAGCAACAGAAGACTGACGGGCGGCTCGCCGCCGCCCGCTCTAACAGCAACAACAACGACCCCCGCTCCGGGTGGCCGAACTGCAGCAGCGCAGGCCTCAGGACGGGTGCTGCTGCAATCTTGCCCTCGCCCACGCTGATGCTCGAGGGGCGAGGACAAGTACAAAGAGCCGGAGGCCCGAAGCGCGGATGGTGGCGGTGATCCCGTCGGCGACGGGGACTTCTCGAGCCGCCTCCACCTCGGCACCGACGACAGGGGCTGTCAGCCCTCCGGCAGATCCCCACTCAGATCCTCCCGGACGAGTGGGGCACCTACCTCCGCGCGGAGGCGCCATACCAGTGCAAAGGCAGGACCGCCCCAGAACACGAACGCCGCCCTAGCAGCGCGCGACATCTTGGGCGGTCCTCCCATGCACACGGCGCGGCAGCCGCCTTCCGGCAGGAGGGGGCACCGGGAGCCAAGCCGGCGAGCTCGACGCGCTGGGGCTGACGACGCCCGCCGTCGGCCAGCCCCGCGTTGTCGAAGTCCGACCCGCCCGCAGGGCCAGCGAGCGCCCTCTCCCTCGAACGCCGCAGGAGAGGGTGACCCACGAACCCGCGCGGGAGGTAGAGCTCCGGCTCAGCCTGGCCTCCACCCCAGCGAGGATGATGAACATCCTTGAAGCTGAGGGTGGGACCAAGATCGCAGCCCGGCTTGCTTCTCCCCACCCAGGGGCTGGTGGTCACCGTCTTGGGTGACCGCCGGCAGGAGGGTACAGCCGGGCTGGCTGATGAAAATCCTTGAAGCCGAATGATGGCCGAAAGGTACCAAATCCTGCGGAGTTGCGTTCCCCCGACGACAAGGCAGAAAGACGACGGGTATCCCCCATCCGGGGGCTTGGAAGGTGGAAAGACACGATGCGTAAGGGAGCGCGAAGACATGGTCGCCTTCCAAGGGGTCACCCTCCTTTTAAAGGCGACTCTCCCTACTTGCATCCCCAGCCGTCGCGGGCTGAGTCTTCTCCAACACGCTCTAAGGTCCTCCCCTGCGGCGCGGGGGCTGGGTCCCACACGTCATACAAGCCGGCTCAGAGCAGAAGAAGCCAAACCGCCGTGCGCGGTGCGCACAACCGCCGAGCGGTTACAAGTGACTCTCCACTTTTGCCCAGACCAACGGGCGAAAGGGGCGGGCAGCCATGCAGGCGGCATGCAACCGCGCCAAGTGGGCGCGCTTCTCCGACTCCCAACACGCCCAGCATGGAGGCCCAGGCCCACGCGTCATGCGACCGGCACGCCGAATGCTTCGTGCATGCAACTGCACCGCCACTTGCGCCACCACCGCGCCTCCTCGACTGCGGAACCAATACCGCGACTCGAGGCGACCCAGCGCACAACCCAGCAGCGCCAACCTGGCGCGACGGTCAGTGCGACCAAAAATGGGCCGGCAGTAATGACGGTGGCAGGCGGACAGGAGCAGCGGTCACGTTGTCAGCCAAGCTCACGTCCCATCCGGGGGCAGCGAGAGAACCCTCTCTCACGGCGTGAAGACAACACGCCCGTGTTCCGTTCCTCGAACGGCTCACGCACGCGCAATGGCCGCCCCGCCAACCACTCGCCCCGTCGCATTAACTCCGCGGCGGGACAGGCGGCGCCTCTGGCAGGAGAAGCGGGCGACGCTTCGCCTTCACCATAATGACCGCATCAGTAAAGGTACGCCGCGTCGTTCGATTTCATATCCTTTTCCTTTTCCTCTTTCTCTCTCTTGCAGCAGGGACCGGGAAAGGGGGATACCCTGAAAAGGATCCTTCCCCGTGAAGGAACCAGGCTCCGAGCCTCCCTACTAATCAGAGGTTTGAAGGCTGGCCCCTCGAAAGGGTTCGACAGCCGCCTCAGGTCGCGTGGGCCCTACACCCACTACTGGTCAGAGGTTCGAAGGCCGGCCCCTCGGAAGGGTTCAACGGCCGCCTCAGGCTACTCGGGCTCCGCGCCCACTACTGATCAGGGGTTCGAAGGCTGGCCCCCGAAGGGTTCACAGCCGCCTCAGACACAGAGCGAGGGATGACCATGGGTACGTTTGATACATAACCGAGGCTCGGGCTGCGCTCCCGAGGTACCCTAGGACATTTCTGAGACCAGCGGGAACGATCTTGTAACGGAATCCCATCAGAGGGAGGCATCGAGCCCTCGGACCCCGTCGCCAGGGGACCGGGTCCGGCAGATCACCCGCAGGTACTTTTGGGCGTGCCTCTGGGCCCCTAGCCGACCCCTAACGAATGGGGCACGGACGTCCACTCGGATTACCCGCCTGCAGCTCACCGGAGACACCATGTTCGGTGCCCATCGAGGGCAACATGGCGCTTTCCCCCCTCCTCCTTGCGGAAAGGCGACGCAGGGGCGTATATAAAAAAGTCGAGTCTGTCCCTGATCGCCCTCTCGCCCTGTGCAGAGGCTCGGGGGCTGCTCTCGCAAACCTGGCTCCGGTCGAACCATTGACAGCGTCAACATACCAGCCCGAGAACTTGGGACCCGACCGTACACCCGGGCTACGGCCAGCTCGCATGAGGGAACGATTAGACCAGCCGAAGCATTACGCAAGGCATTAAGACCTCGAAGGAGTGAAACCACTCCTCGGAGGCCTCGGGGGCTACACCCGGCGGGTGCACTCGTGCGCACCCACCGGAACAAAATGCAACCGAGAAAGGCTGGTCCCCTTGCAAAAAAGTGCGATGAAAGCCTCCAAGCGAGTGCAAACACTCCCTTCGAGGCTCGGGGGCTACTGTCGGGGACCATAATTAGGGGTACTTTCAAGGCTCCTAATTCTCAGCTGGTAACCCCCATCAGCATGAAGCTGCAAAGGTCTGATGGGTGCGATTAAGTCAGGGATCAGTCCATTCGAGGGACTCGATCAAGCCTCGCCCGAGCCTAGCCTCGAACAAGGGCAGCCGACCCCGGAGGATTTCCGTCTCGCCCGAGGCCCCCCTCCAGCGGCGAATATATTTCCGGCTCACCCGAGGCCCTGTCTTCGCCAAGAAGCAACCCTGACCAAATTGCCGCACCGACCGACCAAATCGCAGGGGCATTTAATGCAAAGGTGGCCTGACACCTTTATCCTGACGCGCGCCCCCCAGCCGGCAGAGCCGAAGTGACCGCTGTCACTTCGCCGCTCCACTGACCGGCCTGACAGAAGGACAGCGCCGCCTGCGCCACTCTGACTGCGGTGCCACTTGATAGAGTGACACTGACAAGCAGTCAGGCCCAGCCAAAGGCACCATAGGAAGCTCCGCTCCGCCCGACCCATGGATCGGACTCGGGCTAAGTCCCGGAAGACGACGAACTCCGCTCCGCGCGACCCAGGGCTCGGACTTGGGCTCAGCCCTAGAAGACGACGAACTCCGCTCCGCCCGACCCCAGGGCTCGGACTTGGGCTCAGCCCCAGAAGACGACGAACTCCGCTCCGCCCGACCCCAGGGCTCGGACTTGGGCTCAGCCCCAGAAGACGACGAACTCCGCTCCGCCCGACCCAGGGCTCGGACTTGGGCTCAGCCCCAGAAGACGACGAACTCCGCTCCGCCCGACCCCAGGGCTCGGACTTGGGCTCAGCCCCAGAAGACGACGAACTCCGCTCCGCCCGACCCAGGGGCTCGGACTCGACCTCAGCCACGGAAGACAGACTCGACCTCGGCTTCGGAGGAGCTTCCACATCGCCCAACCTAGGGCGCAGACCAGCCACGTCAACAGAAGGCGCCATCATCACCCTACCCCGAGCTGACTCGGGCCGCAGGGAACAAGACCGGCGTCCCATCTGGCTCGCTCCGCCAGATAGGCAATGATGGCGCCCCGCATACCCTGTGACGACGGCGGCTCTCAGCCCTCTTACGGAAGCAAGAGGACGTCAGCAAGGACTCAACCGCTCCGACAGCTGTCCCTCCGCCAGGCTCCATCGCTCCTCCGACGGCCACGACATCACACCAACTGGGTGCCAAAATCTCTCCGGCTGCCACGACGGCATGTACTTAGGGCGCTAGCTCTCCTCCGCTAGACACGTAGCACTCTGCTATACCCCCCATTGTACACCTGGATCCTCTCCTTACGCCTATAAAAGGAAGGACCAGGGCCCTCTTAGAGAGGGTTGGCCGCGCGGGACGAGGACGAGATAGGCGCTCGCTTGAAGCCGCTCGCTCCCTCTCCTGCGTGGACGCTTGTAACCCCCTACTGCAAGCGCACCCGACCTGGGCGCAGGACGAACACGAAGGCCGCGGGATTCCCACCTCTCTCACGCCGGTCTCCGGCCGCCTCACTTTCCCCCCTTCGCGCTCGCCCTCGCGCTCGACCCATCTGGGCTGGGGCACGCGGCGACATTCACTCGTCGGCTCAGGGACCCCCCAGTCTCGAAACGCCGACAACGCCTTTCGCCTTTAGACACTTGAATGTCGTTTCAAGGTCAGAGAGGAGGTCAGAGGCTTTCCTCGTCTTGACTACGATGTCATCGACGTAAGCCTCGACCGTTCGCCCAATGTGCTCTCCGAACACGTGGTTCATGCACCTTTGGTATGTCGCGTCTGCATTCCTCAAACCAAATGGCATAGTAATATAGCAGTACATGCCAAAGGGTGTGATGAAAGAGGTCGCGAGCTGGTCGGACTCTTTCATCCTGATTTGGTGATACCCTGAGTAGGCATCAAGGAATGACAGGGTTTCGCACCCAGCAGTGGAATCCTTTGATCGATGCGAGGCAGAGGGTAGGGAACCTTCGGACATGCTTTGTTTAGACCAGTGTAGTCTACACACATCCTCCATTTCCCACCTTTCTTTTTCACAAGCACAGGTTAGCTAGCCATTCGGGATGGAATACCTCTTTGATGAACCCTGCAGCCATCTGCTTGTGGATCTCCTCGCCTATGGCTCTGCGCTTTTCTTCGTCGAATTGGCGCAGAGGCTGCTTCACGGGTCGGGCTCCAGCTCGGATATCCAGCGAGTGCTCGGCGACATCCCTCGGTATGCCAGGCATGTCCGAGAGACTCCACGCAAAAACCTCGGCGTTCGCGAGGAGAAAGTCGACGAGCACTGCTTCCTATTTGGGGTCGAGCTCGGAGCCGATCTGGACTTGCTTGGAGGCGTCGTTGTTGGGGTCGAGAGGGACGGACTTAACTGCCTCTGCTGGCTCGAAGTTGCCGGCGTGGCGCTTCGCATCTGGCACCTCCTTGGAGAGGCTCTCCAGGTCGGCGATGAGGGCTTCGGATTCGGCGAGGGCCTCAGCGTACTCCATGCACTCCACGTCGCATTCGTACGTGTGTCGGTACGTGGATCCGACGGTGATGACCCCATTGGGGCCCGGCATCTTGAGCTTAAGGAGAAATTTGCTGTTTTGCCACTCTCAAATTTGGCTGACTGTTATTATGCCATCCCGTGTCTATGACTGGTGGGACCGTCTGTGTCTTTGATTTGTGGGTCCGATGGCATACTAGCGAAGCCCACAAATGATAATGGCAAAATTGCCAATTGCTCGAGCTTAAGGTAGGTGTAGTTGGGGACGACCATGAACTTGGCGTAGCATGGTCTCCCCAGCACTGCGTGGTAGGTTCCTCGGAACCCGACCACCTCGAACGTGAGGGTTTCCTTTTAGAAGTTGGAGGGAGTCCCAAAGCAGACTGGCAGATCGAGTTGCCCAAGGGGTTGGATGCGCTTCCCGGGGATGATCCCGTGAAAAGGCGCCACACCGGTCCGGATTGTGGACAGATCGATCTGCAAGAGCCCGAGGGTCTCGGCGTAGATGATGTTGAGGCTGCTGCCTCCGTCCATGAGGACCTTGGTAAGCCTGACGTTGCCGATGATGAGATCGACAATGAGCGGGTACTTCCCCGGGCTCGGCACGCGGTCGGGGTGGTCGCCTTGGTCGAAGGTGATGGGCTTGTCGGACCAGTCTAGGTAGACTGGCGCCGCCACCTTCACCGAGCAGACCTCCCGGCGCTCTTGCTTGCGGTGCCGAGCCGAGGCGTTCGCCACTTGCCCACCGTAGATCATGAAGAAGTCGTGGACCTCGGGGAACTCCTCTGCTTTGTGGCCCTCCTTCTTGTCGTTGTCATTTGCCACCTTCCGCCGGGGGCCCGGCCTTATGGAAGTAGCGCCGAAGCATGACGCACTCCTCAAGGGTGTGCTTGACGGGACCCTGATGATAGGGGCACCACTCCTTGAGCATCTTGTCGAACAGGTTGGCCCCTCCGGGAGGCTTTCGATGGTTCCTGTGCTCGGCAGCGGCGACAAGATCTGCGTCGGCGGCGTCGCGTTTCGCTTGCGACTTCTTCTTGCCCTTCTTCTTCGTGCCGCGCTGAGCGAATGCCTCGGGGACGTCTTCCTGCTGGCGCCCCTGAGGCTGCTTGTCTCCGGAAGATGGCCTCAACCGCCTCCTGACCAGAGGCAAACTTGGTGGCGATGTCCATCAGCTCGCTCGCCCTTGTGGGAGTCTTGCGACCCAGCTTGCTCACCAGGTCGCGGCAAGTGGTGCCGGCGAGGAACGCGTCGATGACATCTGAGTCGGTGATGTTGGGCAGCTCGGTGCGCTACTTCGAAAACCGCCGGATGTAGTCCCGCAGGGATTCTCCTGGCTGCTGGCGGCAGCTTTAGAGATCCCAGGAGTTCCCAGGGTGCACGTATGTGCCCTGGAAGTTTCCGGCGAAGGCTTTGACCAGGTCATCCCAGTTGGAGATCTGCGCAGGAGGCAGATGCTCCAGCCAGGCCCGGGCGGCGTCGGAGAGGAACAGGGGGAGGTTGCGGATGATGAGGTTGTCATCATCCGTTCCACCCAGCTGGCAGGCCAGTCGGTAGTCCGCGAGCCATAGTTCCGGCCTTGTTTCCTCCGAGTACTTGGTGATGGTAGTCGGGGCTCGGAACCGGGTCGGGAACGACGCTCGTCGTATGGCCCGGCTGAAAGCTTGCGGACCGGGTGGTTCGGGCGAGGGGCTCCGATCCTCCCCGCTGTCGTAGCGTCCCCCACGCCTGGGGTGGTAGCCTCGGCGCACCTTCTCGTCGAGGTGGGCTCGACGGTCGCGGCGGTGGTGCTCATTGCCGAGGCGACCCGGGGCTGCAGGCATTGCGTCCCGCGTGCGCCCGGTGTGGACCCAGGCTTCCCGCATGAATCGAGAAGTCGCGGCGCGATGCTCCGGGGGGTACCCCTACCTTCGGGAGGCAGAGCTTTCGACCCGTCGGACCGCGGCATCCTCTAGGAGATTCTTGAGTTCTCCCTAGATACGCCGCCCCTCGGTGGTGGATGGCTCCAGCATCGCTCGGAGTAGTATTGCTGCTGCAGCCAGGTTCTGGCCGACCCCGCTGGAAGCCGGAGGCAGCCTTGCCCTGGCATCGTCGGCGATGCGATGGTGGACATCCTGGGCCAGATGACGTGCTTCCCCAGCTGGTGCCCGGCCTGCCCACTCCTGCCCGATGTTCTGCCGGAGCTGCACAAGTTGTCCTGCTTCCTCGTCGAGCCTGGCCTGCATCTCGCGGATTTGCTTGAGCTGTGCGTCCTGACCCCCCGCAGGGACTGGGACCACAGCTAGCTCCCGAAGGATGTCAACGCGAGGCACAGGCCTAGGGGGATCACCGTCCTCCGGCATACCAAGGTGGTTGCCTTCATCGAGACCCCCTAGATCGACGTGGAAACATTCGCGACCTGGGCCACAGTCCTCGTCGTCAAGGCTGTGGCCACCATCGGAGCAATCGGAGAGGTAGTAGTCACATGCGGTCATGAAGTCTCGCATGGCACTAGGGTTACCGAGCCCGAAGAAATCCCAACCAGAGTCGGGCTCGTCATCTTCCTCGGAACTCGGGGGCCCGTAGGTCGAGACGGCCGTCAGTCGGTCCCAGGTTGACCACATATGGTACCCTGGAAGGTTAGGATATGCCTTTACGAAAGCGTCCACCGAAGCGGGGTCGCTTGGTGGGTCGAAGCTGAATCTAAAAGGCATAGGGTGGAAAAAGGACGGTACCTCTTGATCGACGGATGGTGACGAAGTTGCGTCGGGGACGGACTGCACCGTTATCTCATGTACGAGGCTAACGTCCAGCAAGTCCTTCGCGAGCGTGCTGGCGTCATCCGTCCGCTTGGGGTTGGCGTGTTGCAGGGAAACGACGCTCGTCTTCGTCTTAGACGCGAGGTCAACGCCCGAAGTGTCCCCCGCTGGGGCGCCGGCGTCGTCGACTCGCTCGACAGCCAACGAGGTGCCGCCTCCTGCTTGGCCATGGTTGCCTCGTGAAAGGGATTAGGCTTACACCTATTTCCAAAATGATTTTGGTGGTTGAATTTTCCAACACAAATAATTGGACTAACTAGTTTGCTCTAGTGTATAAGTTATACAGGTGTCAAAGGTTCACACTTAGCCAATTAAAAGACCAAGTATTGGGTTCAACAAAAGAGCAAAGGGACAACCGAAGGCACCTCTGGTCTGGCGCACCGGACTGTCCGGTGTGCCACCAGACAGTGTCCGGTGCACCAGAGGACTCCAAGTTGAACTCGTCACCTTCGGGAAAATCCAGAGGCGCTCCGCTATAATTCACCGGACTGTCCGGTGTACACCGGACAGTGTCCGGTGCTCCAAGGGAGAGTGGCTCTGGAACTCGCCAGCCTCGGGAATTCGCAACGGCTAGTCCGCTATAATTCACCGGACATGTCCGGTGTACACCAGACTGTCCGGTGTGACATCGAAGCAACGGATACTTCGGCGCCAACGGCTACCTACATCGCATTAAATGCGCGCCAGCGCGCAGAAGTCAGGCACGCCCATACTGGCGCACCGGACACTCTACAGTACATGTCCGGTGTGCCACCGGACATCCAGGCGGGCCCAGAAGACAGAGCTCCAACGGTCGAACCCAACGGCTTTGGTGACGTGGCTGGCGCACCGGACATGTCCGGTGTGCACCGGACTGTCCGGTGCACCATGCGACAGACAGCCCCACCAAACGGCTAGTTTGGTGGTTGGGGCTATAAATACCCCCAACCACCCACCATTCATTGAATCCAAGTTTTCTCACTTCCAACCACTTACAAGAGCTAGGCATTCAATTCTAGACACATTCAAGAGATCAAATCCTCTCCCAAATTCCACACAAAGCTTTAGTGACTAGTGAGAGAGATTTGCTTGTGTTCTTTCGAGCTCTTGCGCTTGGATTGCTTTCTTCTTTCTTTGATTCTTTATTGCAATCAAACTCACTTGTAATTGAGGCAAGAGACACCAAACTTGTGGTGGTCCTTGTAGGAACTTTGTGTTCCAAGTGATTGAGAAGAGAAAGCTCATTCGGTCCGAGGGACCGTTTCAGAGAGGGAAAGGGTTGAAAGAGACCCAGTCTTTGTGACCACCTCAACGGGGAGTAGGTTTGCAAGAACCGAACCTCGGTAAAACAAATCCACGTGTCTCACTCCTTATTCGCTTGCGATTTGTTTTTCACCCTCTCTCGCGGACTCGTTTATATTTCTAACGCTAACCCGGCTTGTAGTTGTGATTATTTTTGAGAATTTCAGTTTCGCCCTATTCACCCCCCCTCTAGGCGACTTTCAATTGGTATCGGAGCCGGTGCTTCATTAGAGCCTAACCGCTCGAAGTGATGTCGGGAGAACTCGCCAAGAGGGAGATGGAGACCGGCGACAAGCCCGCTACAAGCCACGGGTCGACTTCATTGGAAGAGTCCCGCAACAAGAGGAAGGAGAAGAAAAACTCCTCCAACAAAGGGAAGGGGATGGAGAAGAAATCCTCTTCCCACAAGTCGGATCGGAGAGGCGACAAACAGAAGAGGATGAGGAAAGTGGTCTACTACGAGACCGACTCTTCATCACCATCGACCTCCGACTCCGATGCTCCGTCTGTTACTTCTAAGCGCCAAGAGCGCAAGAAGTATAGTAAGATTCCTCTACGCTATCCCCATGTTTCAAAACGTACTCCTTTGCTCTCCGTTCCATTAGGCAAACCACCGGTTTTTGACGGTGAAGATTATAATATGTGGAGTGACAAAATGAGGCATCATCTAACCTCACTCCACACAAGCATATGGAATGTTGTTGAGTTTGGTGTACAGGTACCATTCGTAGGGGATGAAGACTATGACTCGGACGAGGCGACCCAAATTCACCACTTTAACTCCCAAGCCACTACTATACTCCTCGCCTCTCTAAGTCGAGAGGAGTATAATAAGGTGCAAGGGTTTAAAAGTGCGAAGGAAATTTGGGACGTACTCAAAACCGCGCACGAAGGAGACGAGGTGACAAAGATCACCAAGCGGGAAACGATCGAGGGGGAGCTCGGTCGCTTCATGCTTCACCAAGGGGAGGATCCACAAGCCATGTACAACCGCTTGAAGACCATGGTGAATCAAGTGCGCAACCTCGGGAGCGAAAAATGGGATGACCATGAGATGGTCAAGGTTATTCTTAGATCCCTCGTATTTCTTAACCCTACACAAGTTCAATTAATTCGAGGTGATCCTAGATATAAGCTAATGTCTCCCGAGGAAGTTATAGGAAAATTTGTGAGCTTTGAGCTAATGATTAAAGGCTCAAAGAAAATCATCGAGCAAGGCACCTCCTCCACACCCGAAGCACAACCGGTCGCGTTCAAGGCGATGGAGGAGAAGAGGGAAGAGTCTACATCAAGTAGACAACCCATCGACGCCTCCAAGCTCGACAACGAGGAGATGGCGCTCATCATCAAGAGCTTCCGTCAAATCCTCAAGCAAAGGAGGGGGAAAGATTACAAGCCCCGCTCCAAGAAAGTGTGCTACAAATGTGGTAAGCCCGGTCATTTTATTGCAAAATGTCCAATATCTAGTGACAGTGACAGGGGCGACGACAAGAAGGGCAAGAGGAGAGAAAAGAAGAGGTACTACAAGAAGAAGGGCGGTGATGCCCATGTTTGCCGGGAGTGGGACTCCGACGAGAGCTCCACCGACTCCTCCTCCGACGAGGACGCCGCCAACATCACCGTCACCAAAGGCCTTCTCTTCCCCAACGTCGGCCACAAGTGCCTCATGGCAAAGGACGGCAAAAGGAAGAAGGTTAAATCAAAATCCTCCACTAAATATGAATCTTCTAGTGATGATAATGCTAGTGATGAGGAAGATAATTTGCGTACCCTTTTTGCCAATCTTAACATGGAACAAAAGGAAAAGTTAAATGAATTAGTTAGTGCCATTCATCGGAAGGATGACCTTTTGGATTCCCAAGAGGACTTCCTAATTAAAGAAAATAAGAAGCATGTTAAGGTTAAAAATGCTTATGCTCTTGAAGTAGAAAAATGTGAAAAACTATCTAGTGAGCTAAGCACTTGCCATGAAACTATTAATAACCTTAGAAATGAAAATGCTAAATTAATTGCTAAGGTTGATTCAAATGCTTGTGATGTTTCAATTCCCAATCATAGAAATGACAATGATGATTTGCTTGCTAAAATTGAAGAATTGAACATTTCTCTTGCTAGCCTTAAAGTTGAAAATGAAAAATTGCTTGCTAAGGCTAAGGATTTTGATGTTTGCAATGTTACTATTTCTAACCTTAGAAGTGAAAACGATATATTACATGCTAAGGTTGTAGAATTAAAATCTTGCAAACTCTCTACATCTATCGTTGAGCATGTATCTATTTGTACTAGATGTAGAGATGCTGATATCAATGCTATTTATGATCACATGTCTTTAATTAAACAACAAAATGATCATATAGAAAAATTAGATGCTAAAATTGCCGAGCATAACTTAGAGAATGAAAAATTTAAATTTGCTCGTAGTATGCTTTATAATGGGAGACGCCCTGGCATCAAGGATGGCATTGGCTTCCAAAGGGGAGACAATGTCAAAATTAGTGCCCCTCCTAAAAGATTGTCTAATTTTGTTAAGGGCAAGGCTCCCATGCCTCAGGATAACGAGGGTTACATTTTGTACCCTGCCGGTTATCCCGAGAGCAAGATTAGGAGAATTCACTCTAGGAAGTCTCACTCTGGCCCAAATCATGCTTTTATGTATAAGGGTGAGACATCTAGTTCAAGGCAACCAACCCGTGCTAAGTTGCCTAAGAAGAGAACTCCTAATGTATCAAATGATCATGACATTCATTCAAAACTTTTGATGCATCATATGTGTTAACTAACAAATCCGGCAAGGTAGTTGCCAAATATGTTGGGGGCAAGCACAAGGGGTCAAAGACTTGTGTTTGGGTACCCAAAGTTCTTGTTTCTAATGCCAAAGGACCCAAAACCATTTGGGTACCTAAAGTCAAGAACTAAACTTGTTTTGTAGGTTTATGCATCCGGGGGCTCAAGTTGGATTATCGACAGCGGGTGCACAAACCACATGACAGGGGAGAAGAGGATGTTCTCCTCCTATGAGAAAAACCAAGATCCCCAACGAGCTATTACATTCGGGGATGGAAATCAAGGTTTGGTCAAAGGTCTTGGTAAAATAGCTATATCTCCTGACCATTCTATTTCCAATGTTTTTCTTGTAGATTCATTAGATTACAATTTGCTTTCTGTATCTCAATTATGCAAAATGGGCTACAACTGTTTATTCACTGATGTAGGTGTCACTGTCTTTAGAAGAAGTAATGATTCAATAGCATTTAAGGGAGTGTTAGAGGGTCAGCTATACTTAGTGGATTTTGATAGAGCTGAACTCGACACTTGCTTAATTGCTAAGACTAACATGGGCTGGCTCTGGCACCGCCGACTAGCACATGTTGGGATGAAGAATCTTCATAAGCTTCTAAAGGGAGAACACATTTTAGGATTAACAAATGTTCATTTTGAGAAAGACAGGATATGTAGCGCATGCCAAGCAGGAAAGCAAGTTGGTGCCCATCATCCACACAAGAACATCATGACGACCGACAGGCCACTGGAGCTTCTACACATGGATCTATTCGGCCCGATTGCTTACATAAGCATCGGTGGGAGTAAGTATTGTCTTGTAATAGTGGATGATTATTCTCGCTTCACTTGGGTATTCTTTTTGCAGGAAAAATCTCAAACCCAAGAGACCTTAAAGGGATTCTTGAGACGGGCTCAAAATGAGTTCGGCTTAAGGATCAAGAAAATTAGAAGCAACAACGGGACGGAGTTCAAGAACTCTCAAATTGAAGGCTTCCTTGAGGAGGAGGGCATCAAGCATGAGTTCTCTTCTCCCTACACCCCGCAACAAAATGGTGTAGTGGAGAGGAAGAATAGAACTCTATTGGACATGGCAAGAACCATGCTTGATGAGTACAAGACTTCGGATCGGTTTTGGGCCGAGGCGGTCAACACCGCCTGCTACGCCATCAACCGGTTGTATCTACACCGAATCCTCAAGAAGACATCATACGAACTCCTAACCGGTAAAAAGCCCAATATTTCATATTTTAGAGTCTTTGGTAGCAAATGTTTTATACTTGTTAAAAGAGGAAGAAAATCTAAATTTGCTCCTAAGACTGTAGAAGGCTTTTTACTAGGATATGATTCAAACACAAGGGCATATAGAGTCTTTAACAAGTCCTCCGGACAAGTTGAAGTTTCTTGTGACGTTGTGTTTGATGAGACTAATGGCTCTCAAGTAGAGCAAGTTGATCTTGATGAGATAGGTATTGAAGAGGCTCCGTGCATCGCGCTAAGGAACATGTCCATTGGGGATGTGTGTCCTAAGGAATCCGAAGAGCCTCCAAATGCACAAGATCAACCATCCTCCTCCACGCAAGCATCTCCACCAACTCAAAATGAGGATGAAGCTCAAATTGAACAAGCAGAAGATCAAGCAAATGAGCCACCTCAAGATGACGACAATGATCAAGGGGGAGATGCAAATGATCAAGACAAGGAGGATGAAGAACAAAGACCGCCACACCCAAGAGTCCACCAAGCAATCCAACGAGATCACCCCGTCGACACCATCCTCGGCGACATTCATAAAGGGGTAACTACTAGATCTCGTGTTGCACATTTTTGTGAGCATTACTCTTTTGTTTCCTCTATTGAGCCACACAGGGTAGAGGAAGCACTACAAGATTCGGATTGGGTGGTGGCGATGCAAGAGGAGCTCAACAACTTCACTAGGAATGAGGTATGGCATTTAGTTCCACGTCCTAATCAAAATGTTGTAGGAACCAAATGGGTCTTCCGCAACAAGCAAGATGAGCATGGTGTGGTGACAAGGAATAAAGCTCGACTTGTGGCCAAGGGATACTCCCAAGTCGAAGGTTTGGATTTCGGTGAAACCTATGCACCCATAGCTAGGCTTGAGTCAATTCATATTTTATTGGCCTATGCTACTTACCATGGCTTCAAGCTTTACCAAATGGACGTGAAGAGTGCCTTCCTCAATGGACCAATCAAGGAAGAGGTCTATGTTGAGCAACCTCCCGGCTTTGAAGATAGTGAGTACCCTAACCATGTTTATAAGCTCTCTAAGGCGCTTTATGGGCTCAAGCAAGCCCCAAGAGCATGGTATGAATGCCTTAGGGATTTCCTTATCACTAATGGCTTCAAAGTTGGAAAGGCCGATCCTACTCTATTTACTAAAACTCTTGAAAGTGACTTGTTTGTATGCCAAATCTATGTTGATGATATTATATTTGGGTCTACTAACGAGTCTACTTGTGAAGAATTTAGTAGGATCATGACACAAAAATTCGAGATGTCTATGATGGGGGAGTTGAAGTACTTCTTAGGATTTCAAGTGAAGCAACTCCAAGAAGGCTCCTTCCTAAGCCAAACGAAGTATACTCAAGATATTCTAAGCAAGTTTGGAATGAAGGATGCCAAACCCATCAAGACACCCATGGGAACCAATGGGCATCTCGACCTCGATGAGGGAGGTAAATCCATCGATCAAAAGGTATACCGGTCGATGATAGGTTCTTTGCTATATTTATGTGCATATCGACCGGATATTATGCTTTCCGTATGCATGTGTGCAAGATTCCAAGCCGACCCTAAGGAAGCTCACCTTACGGTCGTAAAACGAATCTTGAGATATTTAGTTTATACTCCTAAGTTTGGGCTTTGGTATCCTAGGGGATCCACTTTTGATTTGATTGGTTATTCGGATGCTGATTGGGTGGGGTGTAAAATTAATAGAAAGAGCACATCAGGGACTTGCCAGTTCTTGGGAAGATCCTTGGTGTCTTGGGCTTCAAAGAAGCAAAATTCTGTCGCTCTTTCTACCGCCGAAGCCGAGTACATTGCCACAGACCATTGTTGCGCGCAACTACTTTGGATGAGGCAAACCCTTAGGGACTACGGTTACAAACTAACCAAAGTTCCTCTTCTATGTGATAATGAGAGTGCAATCCGCATGGCGGATAATCCTGTTGAACATAGCCGCACTAAACACATAACCATTTGGTATCACTTTTTAAGAGATCACCAACAAAAGGGAGATATCGAGATTTCTTACATTAATACTAAAGATCAATTAGCCGATATCTTTACCAAGCCTCTTGATGAACAAACTTTTAACAAACTTAGGCATGAGCTAAATATTCTTGATTCTAGGAACTTCTTTTGTTAATTTGCACACATAGCTCTTCTATGTACCTTTGATCATGTCTCTTTCATATGCTATGACTAATGTGTTTTCAAGTCTATTTCAAACCAAGTCATAGGTGTATTGAAAGGGAATTGGAGTCTTCGGCGAAGACAAAGGCTTCCACTCCATAACTCATCCTTCGCCATCACTCCGCGCATCTCTCCATCTTTTGGGGGAGAGTTCAAAGCAAAAGGACTTCGTCTTTGGTACAATCCTCACTCATTTACTTATGACCAAAGGGGAAGAAAGTAATTCGAAGGCTCTAATGATTCCGTTTTTTGGCGATTCATGCCAAAGGGGGAGAGAGTATGAGCCCAAAGCAAAAGGACCGCACCACCACCAATTTCTAAAATTTTAGTTTTTCAAAGAATATTTTCAAATTGGTATCTTACTTGTGATATAATTTCAAATTGGTATAACCTCTTCGAAATTAATATCAAAACCCTCTTGAACACTAAGAGGAGGATTTCATTAAGGGGGAGTTTTGTTTAGTCAAAGGAAAAGCATTTGATACAGGGGGAGAAAATTTCAAATCTTGAAGATGCTTTGCAAAATCTTATTCATTTACATTTGACTATTTGCAAAAGAACTTTGGAAAGGATTTACAAAAGAATTTGCAAAAACAAAACATGTGGTGCAAGCATGGTCCAAAATGTTAAAAATGAAGAAACAATCCATGCATATCTTATAAGTATTTATATTGGCTCAATTCCAAGCAACCTTTGCACTTACATTATGCAAACTAGTTCAATTATGCACTTCTATATTTGCTTTGGTTTGTGTTGGCATCAATCACCAAAAATGGGGAGATTGAAAGGGAATTAGGCTTACACCTATTTCCTAAATGATTTTGGTGGTTGAATTGCCCAACACAAATAATTGGACTAACTAGTTTGCTCTAGTGTATAAGTTATACAGGTGTCAAAGGTTCACACTTAGCCAATTAAAAGACCAAGTATTGGGTTCAACAAAAGAGCAAAGGGACAACCGAAGGCACCTATGGTCTGGCGCACCGGACTGTCCGGTGTGCCACCGGACTATGTCCGGTGCACCAGAGGACTCCAAGTCAAACTCGTCACCTTCGGGAAAATCCAGAGGCGCTCCGCTATAATTCACCGGACTGTCCGGTGTACACCGGACAGTGTCCGGTGCTCCAAGGGAGAGTGGCTCTGGAACTCGCCAGCCTCGGGAATTCGCAACGGCTAGTCCGCTATAATTCACCGGACATGTCCGGTGTACACCGGACTGACCGGTGTGACATCGAAGCAACGGATACTTCGGCGCCAACGGCTACCTGCAGCGCATTAAATGTGCGCCAGCGCGCGCAGAAGTCAGGCACGCCCATACTGGCGCACTGGACACTCTACAATACATGTCTGGTGCGCCACTGGACATCCAGGCGGGCCCAGAAGACAGAGCTCCAATGGTCGGAATCCAACGACTTTGGTGACGTGGCTGGCGCACCGGACTGTCCGGTGCACCATGCGACAGACAGCCCCACCAAACGGCTAGTTTGGTGGTTGGGGCTATAAATACCCCCAACCACCCACCATTCATTGAATCCAAGTTTTCTCACTTCCAAACACTTACAAGAGCTAGGCATTCAATTCTAGACACACTCAAGAGATCAAATCCTCTCCCAAATTCCACACAAAGCTTTAGTGACTAGTGAGAGAGATTTGCTTGTGTTCTTTCGAGCTCTTGCGCTTGGATTGCTTTCTTCTTTCTTTGATTCTTTATTGCGATCAAACTCACTTGTAATTGAGGCAAGAGACACCAATCTTGTGGTGGTCCTTGTAGGAACTTTGTGTTCCAAGTGATTGAGAAGAGAAAGCTCACTTAGTCCGAGGGACCGTTTCAGAGAGGGAAAGGGTTGAAAGAGACCCGGTCTTTGTGACCACCTCAACGGGGAGTAGGTTTGCAAGAACCGAACCTCGGTAAAACAAATCCACGTGTCTCACTCCTTATTCGCTTGCGATTTGTTTTTCACCCTCTCTCGCGGACTCGTTTATATTTCTAACGCTAACCTGGCTTGTAGTTGTGATTATTTTTGAGAATTTCAGTTTCGCCCTATTCACCCCCCTCTAGGCGACTTTCACCCCGCCTCCTCCTCCTACGGCGGGGAAGGTGACGGGACAGGCCCAGATGCTGCTCTTCCGCCACGCGGGGAAGACGTCGTCGATTCCGCCGCCGTCGGGCGGGCTGACGGCCGTCGTTGTCGTTGTCGCGCGGCGGAGGAAGGAGTACCATGTCGTAGCTGCCGTCGAGGGACATGAACTCAAGACTCCTAAAACGGAGCAGCGTCCCGGGCTGGAGAGGTTGCTGGAGACTACCCATCTGGAGCTTGACGGGAAGCTGTTCGTCAACACGCAGCAGGCCCCTACCTGGCGCGCCAACTGTCGGCGTTTCGACCCCGGGGGGTCCCTGGACCGACGAGTAAATTGTCGCTGCGTGTCCCAGCCCAGATGGGTCGGCGCGAGATGGAACACAAGGGGGAAAAAGGGAACCGCGGCTCGTGTTATCCTGCGCCCAGGGTGGATGCGCTTGCAGTAGGGGGTTACAAGCGTCCGCGAGAGAGGGAGAGAGCCTGTTCGTCAGCCCGTCCTCCCGCGCGGCCACCTCCTCGTACGAGGGCCCTGGACCTTCCTTTTATAGATGTAAGGAGAAGGCCCAGGTGTACAATAGGGGGTGTAGCAATGTGCTAACGTGTCTAGCAGAGAGGAGCCAGAGCCCTATGTACATGCCGACGTGGCTGTCGGAGAGGTGTTGGTGCCCTGTTCATGTGATGTCGTGGCCGTCGGAGGAGTGCTTGAGCCCTGTAGAAGCACAGCTGTCGGGGCTGTCGGGTCCTTGCTGATGTCTCCTTGCTTCCATAGGGGGCTGAGAACCGTCGTCGTCATGGGAGCACGCGGGGTGCCATCATTACTTGTTTACCGGGGCGAGCTAGATGGGACGCCGGTTTTGTTCCCCGTAGCCTGAGCTAGCTAGGGGTAGGGTAATGATGTACCCCCCTGTAATGTGGTCGGTCCGAGCCCATGGTCGGGCGAGGTGGTGACTCCTCCAAGGTCGAGGCTGAGTCCGAGCCCTGGGGTCGGGCGAGGCGGAGACTATCCTTCGAGGTCGAGGCTGAGTCCGAGCCCTGGGGTCGGGCGAGGTGGAGACCGTATTCCGAGGTCGAGTCTGAGTCCGAGCCCTAGGGTTGGGCGAGGCGGAGACCGTCCTCCGAGGTCGAGTCTGAGTCCGAGCCCTGGGGTCAGGCGAGGCGGAGACCGTCTTCCGAGGTCGAGGCTGAGTCCGAGCCCTGGGGTCGGGCGAGGCAGAGACCGTCTTCCGAGGTCGAGGCGGGGGCCGAGCCCCGGGGTCGGGCGAGGCGGAGCTTCCTATGGCGCCTGAGGCTGGACTCGGCGGCTGTCAGCCTCACCCTGGTGGGTGGCACAGCAGTCGGAGCAGGACAGGTGGCGCTGTTTTCCTGTCAGGTCAGTCAGTGGAAGGGCGAAGTGACTGCGGTCACTTCGGCCCTGCCGACTGAGGAACACACGTCAGGATAAGGTGTCAGGCGATCCTTGCATTGAATGCTCCTGCGATACAGTCGGTTGGCGAGGCGATCTGGCCAAGGTTGCTTCACTGCGAAGCCCGCCCGAGCTGGGCCTCGGGCGAGTCGAAGGTGCGCCCGTCGCTTGAGGAGGCCCTCGGGCGAGGCGTGAATCCGCCTGGGTCTACTGTTCCTGTCCGAGGCTGGGCTCGGGCGAGGCGAGATCGTGTCCCTTGAGTGGACGGAGCTTTGACCTGTATTGCGCCCATCAGGCCTTTGCAGCTTGTGCTGATGGTGGTTACCAGCCGAGTTTAGGAGTCTTGGGGGTACCCCTAATTATGGTCCCCGACACGTCTCTGGGCTCGTTGAAGAGGGACTCCTTCTCCTTGTCGTTGACCACCATTCCCTTTCCCTTAGGATCCATCTCTTCGGGCGGTTAGTCCCTTAAGTGAAGAGAACGGCTCCGATACCAATTGAGAGCACCTAGAGGGGGGTGAATAGGTGATCCTGTAAAATTCAATACTAAATAGCCACAAAACTTGTTTATAGAAATGTTAGTGCGACCAAGTAGTTGAGAAGCAAGTTCTTGTGGACAAAATAATCACAGAGAGAGCACACAAGACACACGATTTTTATCCCGTGGTTCGGCCAAGTAATACTTGCCTACTTCTACGTTGTGGCGTCCTAATGGACGAGGGTTGCACTCAACCCCTTTCAAGTGATCCGATGATCAACTTGAATACCACGGTTTTTCCTTTCTTAGTCTTTCTCCCATTTGCGAGGAATCTCCACAACTTGGAGCCTCTCGCCCTTACAATGATGATCACAAAAGAAGCACAGAAGTAAGGGAGGGGAGAGCAACACACACAAGACTCAAATCCATAGCACAATCACACACACAAGTCACAACTTGAGCTCAAAACACAACGCACAGAGTTCACAACTCAAATGGAGCTCAAGTCACTATCTCAAAGAATCGAATGCGTGAAGTTGGAGTCATGGAGTCTTAGAATGTTTCTTGTAAGCTTGGGTATCTCCTCCATGCGCCTAGGGGTCCCTTTTATAGCCTCAAGGCAGCTAGGAGCCGTTGGAGGCCAACAAGGAAGGTCATCCTTGCCTTCTGTCGAGTGGCGCACCGGACAGTCACTGTAGACGGTCCGGTGCCGATCTCCTTCCTATTCTGGCGCAGATGACTGTTGCACCTCCGGGCCAGTTGGCGCACCGGACACTGTCCGGTGCACACCGGACAGTCCGGTGCCCCCTACCGACCGTTGGCGCGGGCCATGCGTCGCCCGCGGATTGCGCGGCCGACCGTTGCGCTAGCGACCGTTGGCTCACCGGACAGTCCGGTGAATTATAGTCGTACGCCGCCGATTTTTCTCGAGAGCGGCCTTTTCACCGGAGTCCAACCTGGCGCGCCGGACACTGTCCGGTGCACCACCGGACAGTCCGGTGTGCCAGGCCGAGCTGGACTTTGGTTGCACACAACCAAGTCTTTTGCAATTCTTTCTTTTCCTGTTTCTAGCATTTAGACAAAATATGTTAGTACTTAAAACAATGTACTAAGTCTAGAAACATACCTTGTGTCTTGATTTGCTCTTTTCTCTTCATTTAACACATAAGAACTTAATTAAATGTGTTGGGCACTTAATCACCAAAACATAATAGAAATTGCCCAGGGGCACATTTCCCTTTCAACCTTTACCGAGTGTCTGTCGGCAAGTACTCGGCAAAGAATTCGCTAGTGGGGTCCCCATGTTAGGTTCTTTGCCGAGTGCTTCTGTATGGCACTCGGCAAATCGTACTTCTTTGCCGAGTGTCAATGTGGATCTCTTAGGTTTCTACACATAGTGCGTCACAGCTTTCTCGAAACTTTCTCAATTTTTTATCACAGACTCTATATATGATATCATGACACGTGGACAAGTTTCATGATTTTCTGACTTTATTTGTGTTTTATACAATTTTTAAACATGTGGATGGCAAGTTCACGGCCATGTTTAGTTAGCATGTTGCTCGAAGATTCCGGTCCGCTCCTGAAATCGGTCGTAACTTGTGCTAAATAGGATGGGTATCATTTTTACATGCACGGTTTTCTAAGTTTCGAGTGACTTGCAGTTCAAATCTGAATTTTCCGAAGAAAATTCAAATAAACGAACTAAATCTACTAGCTATTGAAAACACTGTTATAATTGTCCCAAAATGGTACATGTAGGTCTACATAGTGTAGGAACATACCATAAAAAGTTTGGTTGCCAAAATTTAAAAAATAAAAATATACTTTGCCGAGTGCCCAAAAAGGCACTCGGTAAAGAGGTTTTTGCCGAGTGTCAGCTGGTTGACACTCGACAAAGAAGCCTCTTTACCGAGTGCCAACCACCGGCCCTCGGCAAATGTTAACGGCCGTCAGCTTTAGACGGCCGTTGACGGCTCTTTGCCGAGCGCCGCCTTTGCCGAGAGTTCGGCACTCGGCAAAGACGTCTTTGCCGAGTGTGTTTCTGTACCGAGTGTCCTGCACTAAACGACCACGTTACCGAGTGTAAGACTTTGCCGAGTGTGGCTCTCGGCAAAACAGTCTTTGCCGAGTGCCCGACAAAAAAGCACTCGACAAAGCTCCTGGCACTTTGCAAAGGCCTGGGTTCCGGTAGTGAACTTTTGTAGGGTGGGCTATTATCTAAAGCATGAACTTCATTAGTACAGCCAGCCTCATACAAGTACAGACCAAATTGCATGGTGAAATGTGTATTTTCAAATTCGGCTTTAAGTGAACTCAGCTAATTATATGGGCACTCATATACTTTTTTTGTTTCTGATTATATCAATAATTTACTAGGAGCTATGCCCATTTATTTCCCAGTTTCTAATTGTACTACACACTTCTTCTACATGTAAATTTATAAATAAAGCTTCATTTTCCTTGCAATTTATGATTATATAAAAGTTTCTCAAACACTTGCACGTTTCTATGTAAGATTTCCTCACAAAAAAACTTAAAGCTGTAACTCTCTAACTCCTTTCTTACGTGCATTGAGTTATATTGCAGGTTGCTAGATCTATTACATTTTCAGACGACGATGGCACTAGGTAAATATATTTCCATTAACATTCTATTCACCTAGCTATTATATGGTTCTATTAGATACTCCTACTTAATAACATTTATTTCTTTGTTAATAAACCAATACAAAAATTCTCAAAAAATGAATGCTGAAGCTTCACATGTGGTATGATTTATGACCTTAACAGAACAACTGATAAAACAAACCTCGCAGGGTACAAATATTTTACCACCCAACACTCCCCAAAGTTTAAGAACATTAGAATCACTTGCAAAAAAGGTTCTTCCAAGTTTTTTCTTTTAACTTTGAACATCTGTTTTACTATGACAAATATTGTGTTTTAATACATTCATCATCAAACAAATTTGGCATCACAGGCTCAAACCAAACTCTGTAACAATCCACAACCCCAGTTTTACAAATCCACCTACAAGACACTAATAAGTAATAAGGTATTTCCTTTAAGGCTTTCTACCATTTGTCAATTCGAAATAGACATAAAAAATCAACATGACCGCTCCATTTTTTCTTGGTATCTAAAATAAGGGGCGGTTTAAGCAGGACGGTGGACTGCTGAAGCAGCTTCCTATAGAGTCTAGACCCTTCCTCGTGTCTAAAACGCACAGCGGAGGATGTGCTGCTGTGCATCCTCACCCTCCTCACGCCGCTCGCCACCACATGCTCCTGTCGTCGTCTCGCCGCCTTCGCGTCTTCTCTTGCGCTCTCGCGCTTTTCCTCGTCCTGCCGCCGCCACCGCCACCAGGCTTGTTGCTCGCCGGACCTTGCAGTGACGTCGCTCAAGCTCCTCCGCCGCATCCTCAAACTCTGGCGCCGCGTCCCATCCAGTTCCGGCTTCACTTCCTCGTGCCTGCCCTCCCCATCCGTCACTGCCTTCGTGTGTGCCCCGCGCGGCACCCTTGCAGCGTCGTTCTGCGCCACCTCTGTGCACGACGGTGTCGGTGTCTCCAAGTGGCCATTTGTGATGCTTTCATTCGACGGCGGCGGCTTCCAGATCATGCGAGATATCTCCGCCCTTCCTCTTCACGATCCAAAATAAACGAATATATCATATGAGATGGCTCATGATGAGCTTGTATGCGTCTTCCAAGTAGATAAAACTCCCTTAGGGCCCGTTCGTTTCTCAAGGATTTAAACCGGAATTCGTTCCAGCTCATCAAAATTTATATAAATTAGAGAAGTAATCTGGCTAGGAACGATTTTAGAGCTCCAATCCGTGGAAACCGAACAGGGCCTTATCTTTTATTTGTAATGTTGAGTCTATATATGATAATGCAGGCCGAGGGTCAGATCGTGGTACTCCCAGCTATTGCAAAACACTAATTTGGTTATGAAAACACGGAATCGAGAAGAAAGAACATGTCTTCTTTCGTTACCACATTTGACCCCGTTGTCTGTCCTCACGTCGATCGACGACGATCATCGGCGGGCACAGTAATGAACTACTCCTCCCTCCACTCCCTCCACAAATGTTTGTCGCTATAATATTGGTGACGGTCAAATTTTCTTAATTTTAACTAAATTTATAGGATATATTAACAAAATTTATATCTTCGAGTGGGAGCTATCGCCGGAGCTGGTGCCTGCGGGCGTCGACGGCCAACCAGCAAGGTGCCCGAGGAGAAGCGCAATACGACCGCGCCATCAGCGCCAAACGAGGTGGAGCGGCAGCGCCATGAGGTGTGCTCGTCGTGGAGGTCATCGCCGCTCGCAGAGCACAGCCACCCTGTGAAGAAGAAGCACATGTGAGAAGAGATGATGGCTGGTGTAGACCATGCGCCTCTACGAGCTCGCCGCACGTGACCCATTCCTTTCCAGTGGAGCAAATCCATCCACATCGCCGTTCCCCATCTGGATGCTGCTGGCTTCTCCCTCGGCCGTCGGTTGGTAAGTACTGCCGATTGAATGCTACGCATGCTACTCCAAGTCTGATTGCTTTATGCCACTTTGATGCTGCTCTAGGATTTTTTTTCTCCATTGCTTATGTGGTTTGTCCTCCGACCATTCATGGAAAGATGTATTTTTCCAAAAAAAAGTTTACTTCCATGTAATATATTATTTGCATGTATACATTTTCTGTTATCTGACCACAAATATATATACACATACACATTTGTTAACTTAGAGGAAACAAAGCATAAGCTTTAATCTGCTCATAAGATAGAATACCATTTTTTAGAAAGAAAGAAAAAAAATAGAAAATCTTAGGCTGATGCTTGATACTATTATCAGTACCAACAACATATGTTTTAGCTAGTTTCATCCTTCCTAGCAGCTCTACTAGCTTCATGTTGGTATTCACTGCTATTCTTTTTAATAGGAATGAAGGCAAGAGTATAACAGAAGAACTTGAAGCGCATTCACTGATCTCTTATTTGAAGACCAGAAGGCAAAGTACCAAAAGAAAGAAAAAACTGAATTGCCTTCAATGATCTCTTATTTGAAGACCAGAAGGCAAAGTACCCAAAAAAAGAAAAAATGAATTGCCTTCACTAGGCTCCTCTTGAGAAAATACAAGGTAAAAGTATTTTTCTACCTTGCTTTGCACAAGCGTATATATAGTAATATAAAGCCTTTCCTCCTAAAGCCTTTCCTCCTAAAAACTTCAGAATCTTAACATGTTACAGTTAGTTCTCAGAAGATTTCATGTGCATCATAATTCTAAAACTTTAGCCCCTTTACACCAAGTTGTGTACATGAAGAAACACAAGCGGCTCTTTTTTTAATGAGCCCAAGGACGAAACACAAGCGGCTCTTCCGCTATTCGTATTTTTTAATGAGTCCATGGACGTTTCCAGCAACTTGACATGCTGTAGCTAAGCTGTAGATCTCTCTAGGAGCTGCTCTGTAGCCGGATATCACACATAAATTTTTTTTTGACAATCTACGTGGACCGTTCAAGTACCATCGTATGGCTTTTTGACAAGGCCCCTGAACCTGTGAAGGTCTGATCTCATTCTGATCATAGTCCAAGCCAACGTCCAATCTTATAGATGGCATTGTTGTGTGGCTATACAACGGTACATGAACGTAATGTGCAACATTGGTCCTGCAGCCACAGCGAGCAGCAGCTCCACGTAGGCGCCTAGATAAACGCTGCACGCCAAAGACATATTAGTTTACAACATATCAAAAGTTATAATCATAACAAGCTAAAGGATATAAACACTGCATTAGGCTTACCTCCAAGAAGCTACGCATGTTGTGGTCACCCACAATCAAAAGCTGGCGATCAATGTCCTGTACCGAGCGTCTCAATGTGTTACCCTGTACAACACAATTTGCATCAAACATACCATGGATACATGTCTAGTATAAAAATTGAATAAAACCATTTTAAAACTAACCACTCGATCCAAGATAGGTGCCGCCTCCACTTGGGTTCCTAGTCTAGTGGTCTGGTCGTACTCCGTGTCTTCATCGTCGGAAGAATCAATGTCGGCGTAGTCATCCGATGTCCACTGCTGGCGAAGCTTACAATGAGTCGCACCCTGGTACCAAGCTTGGTACCGCCTGTAGTCACTGTTGTTGTGCAACTCATCGTTTTCATGCACATTCTCCTCAGCCAAATCCCACTCTTCAATAAATTCCAGATGATGTTGACGAAAGTCTGTTATCTTCTTTTGCTTCCGCCGGTCAAATCTACACACAAACCATATCATTTAAAGGGCTATGGAGGCTGCCACACGCGCGAGCTTGCTCGCGTTTCACGTTTTTTCGTGTTATTTATCGTGTGACATGTGACTTGTGACACTGAGTGATCGCGTCATGACATGTTCTAAACGACAGTTTAATTTTTGCCTTTTGTTTATTTGGTTATCAAATATCACACCTAGACTGCCACATCAACCAGGAGTAACGGGCACGCACGTTACGTGCGAGATCTCCAAGCGGTTGCACGTAGAGATATTTCAGGGGGCGGTTCCTGCAATATAGCAAATCGAATCAAGGGGTTGTTGCGGCCCGTCTATAAAGGGCAGGTGTCCTTCGGTCGGAGGACAGAGGCGAATAGCAACAGACTCATCCTCTTCTTTTCAATTCTCTGTGTCGTCGCTTCTCTGCCCTGTCGTCCCTTCGTCTGCCGTGCAGCAGATCAAGGGAGAGCGATGTCTCTAAACCACTGTCGGCGTTTTGATGACCTGCACGAGTGCCGGCGAATCAGGTTTCTGGGAAGTGCTTCATGCACGTCCGCTCGGGCTCTTCTTCAACACTCGTGGAAATCACTGTGAGTAAATCTGCGGTTTCAGATTATTGCGATGACGGTCTTATGGTTAGATCCGTTGTCGATTCTTATGTTATGAGTTAATCTTGTTGAGTTAGTTCAGATCTGTTCTGTTCTAATATCGTTGATATTATCTGCCAGTAGATCTGGATTTTTCGTTTTGTGCTGCATTATCAAATTAATCTTAGGTCCTATTAATTTTTCAACACGGGCGGGATCGAGTCCTTAGCTTGGAAGCAATTAGGCCCTGGCACAGTGGCATGTACAGGCCATACATGATTAACACTAGTAACTGGCGCGCGCATTGCGCGCGTGGGAAAAATTATAATATAAGTGATAACATTTTGAGCAAGATATACATATACTCATCTAAATAGAGTTAGGTAAATTATCGTGTTTCAACGTTTGAAATTAAGTTGTTATATTTATACAAATTTTCTTGAAAAGGATGAAGAAACATATATATATATATACATAATTGTAGAGAGCATACAAAAATAAACACCCTAGAACTTCAAAGGTTGTTGATGGTAGAAGGCAACATTTAGTTTTGGGAAGATTTCGGATACTCATGGGTCCTTGAACCTGTTGATGAATTATGGAAAATATAATGAGTTGTTACATATATTTTCATTTATGGACTAATTTGTATTTGTATCTTTTTTTCACAAATGGAACTTTATGTAAAGATACAGGAAGAACTTTAAGCAGAATCATAAGTGCAGGTTTTGGCTGACCATTATTAGTTGATTTTATTTAGCGATATTTTTAAAATTGTCCTAATTTCACAGTTGTTAACAATTATTTTATAGATTATTATTAAGTCTTAACAAAGTAGAACATGACATGATGTATGTGAAGTTTGTTGTGTCCTAGAATTAGAGCATTAGGCTGGAAATAGTATGGTATGCACATTGGACATGAAACGTCTGTTTGGCATACACTATAGTGAGATTACTAATCAGAAATAGCAACTAGGCATGGCGTAATGCCTTAAATCAGGTATTCTCTTTAGGCCCACTGAGAACAAAAGTCACTTTCTTCAAAGTAAAGCAGTAAAACTCCGTCTAAACTTGTGTTTCCTCAAATAAAAAAGTTGTATGATGACCAGAATCACTAAGAAATTTGAAAAATTATGGTAACCAAACACTCACCTGAGTTTCCTTCAAGCGATCACCTATGTAACCACTTTTAGCAAAACGCTCGTTGCAGCAAAATCAATCAAGTTAATGACTCTTTGGCTGGGTTGGCC
Source organism: Zea mays (assembly GCF_902167145.1). NCBI lineage: Eukaryota > Viridiplantae > Streptophyta > Magnoliopsida > Poales > Poaceae > Zea > Zea mays. The sequence continues at coordinate 180,070,403 of NC_050097.1, read as the reverse complement.
TGTTTTCTTCAACCAAAAAAATGGGAGCTATACTTTCTCAGGATTAGTTATTTAGCATGCAAAATATTTGTCTAAAAAGGGATTGTCGCCAGTCTGAAAGAGAGCATAAGGAACACTATATTTTAGTAGATCTTGGTATGATAATTGTGAATGTTCCATTCTACCTCATTAGATTCGGATATATTTAATTTAAATACAAAATGGCCTCTGGACGACTGTTCATTCATATGAGTCTTACCCACAGATCCATTTAAATGCAGATAACATTATCATACTCAATACATATATGCAGTTATAGGGATATATGTTCAATTAGAAAGCCACTATCAACAAAGCATTTACACAATAAACTTTGTGTTTGTTGTATACATATAACAAATATTTAAGCTTTATTAGGACAGTAGGACCTAGGTCACCAACTGAATAGGCTTCACTTTTGAGAACTTGATTATGCAGGTATTCTGTACAGAATTTGACAGCTACTCTTCTTAAGTAAAGCAATGGTATGAGGTTGTGTAATGTTAAAGTTAGGTTCTATAAATACTTGGCATAATGGTATTCCTCGTAGGCAGTCTAATTCAACGGAACATAAAAAGCACATATTGTGATTACCTCCATGACCATCAAAAACACCGAAGAACGTTGTCTCGCTATCAAGATCTAGCATTCCTGAATGATGTATGGATGTATAGATTGGTAAATATTGTGTTATGGAACAATTTTGAGAAGTTGCCTGACCGATAAAAAATGGTAGGCATCTTTATAAAAAATAACCATGCTTGTAGTGTGATGTTGAATATACTAAAATCAATGTATTAAACAGATCAAATGAGATCAAAGGATGAAAGGAATATGGATTTAGTATCAAAAGAGAGCTAATGCCTGTAGTCTATGACAAATCATTGGTTCACTCTTTTCAGTGTGGTATTGAACTTATTAAAACTATTGTGTTAAACTGATAAAATGAGATGAAAGGAATATGGTTTTAGTATTGTTACAACTTGGTGCATAAATAATAATTGATTTTTTGGAAGATAATTAGTGGTTGTTAGAATCTTTCACTTATTTTAACGCCGAGGATTTTTTCTGTCATTTCTTATAAAAAATACAAAAAGGATTTATTGGGTTGCATGTCATTTATTTTTGGGGCTCGACAGGGAAGACATGTACCTTTTTTGTATTTACATGTGCAAAGAACAATTTTAGTATGTCATTGATCTGGAAATACATGGTAACCAAACACTCACCTAAGTTCACCTGTGGAGCCACTTTTAGCAAGACGCTCACTACCAGCTAAATGAATCAAGTTAAGGACTACTTGGACATGTTGCCATGTGTCGTGCAATAAAAACAGAATCTTTCTAGCCCAAGTGAACACCCTGTCCCTAAAGTAATTGCGGCTTGGATGGCTTTGACAAGGAGGGAGGGGGTATCACGGCCATGAAATCAAACCCTCCCTTTGAGATGATAATGATTGCTTTATCTACTCAAAGTTCTCAAATAATCCATGCATCATACCCACAACTACTCCACCTGTCACTGGAATTAACAATATCCTATGCCAAGTATCAGCAAGCCTCTGCAGACAAAGCCAAGAAGCACCCTCAGTGGGAGTGCCTGCCCATGTCCATTCATGTATGACATGTACCTGAAAAGGCCATGCAGGCCCTTATGAGATAGAGTAACGTACATTTGGGAAGTTTCAAATAAGAACATTTGTGTAAATAAAAAATTCATTCGGAGGAGCACCGCTGAAGCAGAGCAGCTACTAATCTTGAACGGAAATCAGCTATCATACCTTGCATGATGTTGAGAAAAGATTATCAATCTAGAATAGGATTCAAAACAGAATCACACCATACCTGCAACAAATGCAATCCCTAGCTCCAGTTTTACGCTCCTATTGGTTGTCGACTATGGCAGAAATACGCCGACGTGGGCCTCAGCAGAAGGGGCGAGGAGGCGGAGCTCGTCGACACCACGGTCAAAGATGTCGCCAAGCTGGACAGCGAGGGTGGACCCGGTGGCCCATGAGGTGGAGGCGGCGGATGGGGAGTCGGGGCTGCGGGGCACGACCGCACGAGGCCGGCGAGGCGGAGCACGGAGAAAGACGATCCGCCGCGATGCGTCTAGGAGTAATGGACGGCAGGCGCATACTGAGTGAGGAGCGGTGGGTCCATTTCCCCACCCCGTTCGTTCGCTGTCTGAAATACGCAAAGGACCCCGGTGCTCCCATGCGCAACATGCATTCAACCCATCCATCCAATATCCAACGGTGTACCAGGTTTTTTTAGTGAACAGCACTAACGTGGGGAGCGTGAGAGGACTTATTTGCAAAAATGTCATAACACCGTTGGATACAGAACGGATCGACTGGATGCATTTTGCGCATAGGAGCACCTGACTTCTTTGCGTAATTGATATGCTGCCCTGGAACCATCGAGGCTGTTCCAAGATCCGATACGCGGAGTTATTCTTGGCCGCTAAAATCTGATGAAACGGCTAAGGCCTTGTTCGGTTTTCACGGATTGGAGATCCGGAATAATTCCTAACCGGATTACTTCTCTAATTTATATAAATTTTGATGAGTTGGAACGAAACCGGGTTTATTCCAATGAAAACGAACGGCCCCTAAAAGTTTACTTTTACGCCGCGCTTTGTATAGTTGTAATGGTTGAAAAGCACACTAACCACTGATGCTTTCGGAAAAGCATGCATGGCCTCTCTCTCTTTACTTTCTTTTATTGTTATATAATCCATGCGCTCCGTCAATCACACACACACAAAAGTCGTCAAGTGATGGAGTAAAGCCGTAGAAGAGGGAAGACAGATAGGCAATTGATGATCACGAACGATCTCATATAAGAAAAAGGCTTCTTTGCATAGTAGCAAAGCCTCACAAAAGTACAATGTAACGGGGCGGGATAACCCAGACGAAAATTCTCAGATTATTTAGATCCAGCAGAGGATTAGCTAGCTTTAGAGTAGCAGATCGAGCTCGGAACAACCTCAGTCACCAGAAGCCCGAAAGCTTACACGGGGCACGGGCTGATGAACGAGGCGGTGGCCTTGGAGTCGAGCAGCTCCAGCGCGGCGCCGCCCGGCTCGATGCACCGTGGCGTCTCGTACTGGTTGATGGAGCCGCCCTGGCTGACCAACAGGTCCATGAGCGCGTCGAAGGCGCCGGCTTCCACCAGCCGTATGTCCAGCGGCGGCCCCATGGAAGATGTACTTCATGTCGCCGCCGTTGGTGACGACGCGCCAGATGCCCGACGACGTCTCGTCGTAGCGCGCAGACAGCACGGCGGTGCCGAGCTCGGGCTTGATCTTGAACTCGGCGGCGTAGCGCTCGAGGTAGTCGACGAACTGGCGGCGGGTCGGGTACTCCGGGTAGCCGTCCGGGAATGGCATACGCAGGAGCTGGCCGCAGAACTGCTTGGGCAGGTGCAGCTTGAGGCGGTCGTACGTGCGCCGCTGCCACAGCGAGGTGATGCAGTCGGCGCGCTCCAGGACGGCGAACGGCACGCCCTGCTCGCGCAGGCACGCCGCCACGGCTAGCCCCGACGGCCCCGCGCCCACGATGATGGGCCCGGTCACCCACACGCAGCGCGGGGAGAAGAGGCTGTCCATGCGGATGCGTGCTCTGAGCTAGGAGTGTGGTGCTCTGAGGTCTGTATCTATCGGTGAGTGTGAGTATGTAGCTGCTGATGTGAAGCTAGCTAGCTAGCTAGCTATGATAGAAGAATGAGGAGGAGGGGGGCCGGAGAAGCTGCCTGTTCGTTGCTGGAGCTAGGAGAATGGAGGAGATGTTGTTGTGTTGGTGGTTTGGGGGTTGGACTAGTCGTGATTATATAGAGAAGGGAAGGATGGAGGGAGGGAGGGAGGGAGACGCCGGACAGCAGTGTGTGTGCCGAACCACTGTAGGCATGTGAATTCGAAGGAGATTGAGAGAGATAGAGAGAAAGCAGTGGTGCTGTAGCTGCTGGTGGGGTTGGATGGAATGGAGATCGATGGAGTCTGCATCTGCTCTGCATGATGAGAGAGAGGCAGCAGAGGAAGAATATTGGCATTCACCATGCACGCAGTAGCTACAATAACGAACGAACAGACAAACAAAATGGTGGAAGATTACATGCATGGAGATCGAGAGGATCTAAAAGTCCTTTTTTTTCTTCCGGAATTCGAGTTTTAAAATCCCCTCCTCTCTTCTCGTTCTGGGTGTGGAATGAGAAAATTCGATGCAGATTTTATCTCGTTTTATATACATACATACTCCTATACGACAGATTCTGAAGCTGAGGGTGGCTATCTCGAGCGACCGACTCACCGACACATGCCGGGATGCCACCCAGTGGGGCGGAGGGTGGTGCATGGTGGTGCGCGCCGCCGCTGCATGAGAGCCACGCACCCGCCGCCGCCGCCACATTGTTTGGCGTACGTGGATTCCCTCTGCATCCTCGATGCTATGCATGCGTCCACGGTCTACGCCGCCACCACCACCAACGGCGGCGAGCGGGTTGAAGAGTGTTGGACCGATCGACCGGCCGCCGCGCCGCTCGCGCTTCCCGCAGACAGGCACGAGCGCTCCACTATTATTGAGATCCACGTCGTTGCATGTAGAGTCAAAATTACTCATTCATCTGTTATTCCATTTGCTACGACTGTATCTATACATGTCCACGGTCAGATACGACAGTTACCCGCGAGTCAGGCACAACACAAGAAGTTAATGGTTAATGTCCTTCGTCCTTCGAAGCATTATGTCCCTTAGGATATAACGATCTTCGGACGAAGGTCATTAAGGACGTATCTTGATCATCACAGTATATGTTAATGAGAGAAGAAGCATATGAAACATAAGACATAACATGAATAATCATATGACATTATGAGTATATCTTCTGTATATCATCATGGATGAATAAGAACAATATTGAATTATATTTATACTTTTGGCTTGACAGAAGGTAAAAGTCCAAACGTGATGCATGAGCGAATACAAGTCAGCGTGAACAGTACAGTGGTACTGTTCACCTATTTATAGGCACGGGACGCAGCCCGGTCAAAATTACATTTATGTCCTCTACAACTAGTTACAATCATGACCTAGGTTACATGGGTGACCTTAGTTGTGACCAGGTGCTCAGTGCTACCTTTAGTTTTATGGGTTGCTCATACTAGTTACAATCATGACCTAGGTTACATGGGTGACCTTAGTTGTGACCAGGTGCTCAGTGCTACCCTTAGTTTTATGGGTTGCTCAGTTTTACCCTCACGTACATTTCTTTCCTCATTGAGACGCACTCACGCCGTCTCCGTTAGAGTCGTCGTGGCTGACAGCCCTGGCCCACTCCGCTCGCCCGCCCGAAGCTGTCGTGGCTCGAAGCCGCCGCAACAGGCGCCGCCGCCAGCCGCCCATGCTTCGGGGCCGCCCGCCCTTGCAAGCAGGGAGCAAGCCACGCGCCTCGACGGGTGGGAGCAAGTAGCCACGCCGCTCCCGCTGGGAGGGAGCAAGCCCCAGGCTTCTTCGTGGTCGGCGTCCCGCCGAAGCCTCTGTCTGAGCGCCCCACCGGGAGGGAGGAAGCCGCCGCCGGGAGGGAGGAAAGCGCCGCTAGGAGGGAGCAAGCCGTCGTAGGTCCTTACCCCGCTCTCCGGTCGCCTCCGCTGCTTCGTGCCCCGCGCCTCCCGTGGGTCCAGCGGCTGTTGCCTCCAGCGGCTGTGCAGCCCGAGCTCTGGCTGCCTCCCACTACTCTGTGCCCTACGCTCCGGCCGTCTCCAGTTGATCTGTGCCCCGCGCTCTCGTTGCCTCCCGCGGGTCCGCGCCCCTGCTCGCGCTCCAGAAGCCCTGCCAACGTCCGGCCTGCTGCTCGTGTGCTTCAGTTGATCTTCTCGACATTTGCCTGCTGCACAATCTCGGATCTTGACAGCAACAGCACCGCATCACGTGCTCCGAGCAACTCTCCACGCCCGGCGGCCAGGCAGCTGTACCTTTCCTCCACGCCCGGCGGCCCGGCAGCAGTACCTGCTCCTCTCCTCCAGGTTAGGAGCAAAACCTCTACTCTCTGTAAATGTTGGCTACTAAAATAGGTGTTATGGGTTCTTAACGTCGCCATTTCCTATGAAATAGGATGAATCATGTTATTCCCAATGATGAGGTTGAACCAATAGAAGTAGTTGCTGCACCTGATGATGATGAGAGACAATATCCTGAGTTTGTTGACAAGTGGGATATGCTAGAATTTGAGGACTATGATGGAGACATTTTCACAGGGGCACAATTTGAAGAGACTGATGAAGAGGAGGAGGAGGAAAACATAGTTATGGGGGTGGATGAGCAAGGAGAGGGTGATGATGTACCAAGAAATGATTATGACAGAGATAATCCATCCTTAAAAGAAGGCAGCACATTTGCATCGATGATCGAATTTAGGAATGCACTTGCTACCTATTGCATCAAAGGTGAGTATGATTATGTAATTGAAAAGAGTGAGCCAACAAGAATGACTGTTCATTGCGCATTTGAGAGGTGTCAGTGGAGGATACATGCTTCCTGTATGCGGAATAGTACAATTATTCAGGTCAAAGTGAATCCATCTCCTCACACTTGTCCAAGTGAAAGAAAAGGGTCACATAAGGTAGCTAAAAGTAGATGGTGTGCAGATGCAGTATTAGAATGGGTGACAGATAACCCATGCATTGGTACAACTGAACTGGTAAAGAAGATTATAGAGAAGTACAACATTTTGGTGCCTTACATGAGAGTGTATTATGGCAAGGAAATGGCTCTTGACAAGATTTATGGCCCATGGAAGGAAAGCTTTAACTTATTATTCACTTTCAAAGCTGAAGTGGAGAAGGCGTGCCCAGGTAGTGTTGTTGAGATTGACCATCATACGGTGGATTATAAAGTGAATGGCAAGATTTTGAACAAAGAATGTTTTAGAAGGGTGTTCGTTTCATTCAAAGCATGTTGGAGTGGGTTCTTAGCTGGTTGCAGGCCTTATTTAGCAGTGGACGCAACAGCTCTTTATGGGAGGTTTAGAGGCCAGTTAGTAGCTGCTTGTGCCATTGATGCACATAATTGGCTCTTTCCAGTGGCTTATGGTGTCCTCGAGGCAGAGTCAACAGAAAGTTGGACATGGTTCCTACAAAATTTGCGTCAGGTTATATGGTTTCCACATGGATTGACTATACACACAGACGCTTGCAAGGGTTTAGAAACTGCAGTGGATTATGTGTTCCCTGGAGTAGAGCATAGGGAATGCATGAGGCATTTTGCTTCAAACTTGGGCAAATCATTCAAGGGAAAGTTGATTGATGACAACTTATGGCCAGCATCATTGACATATAGCCTTAGAAAGCATAATTATCATGTGAATCAACTGTACACAAACTCTAGGTTAAAGATATACATTGAAAGTCATCATAAATATCTATGGGCTAGAAGCAAATTTGATGAAGGGTGCAAGGTGGACTATGTGAACAATAACTTGGCAGAGTCATTCAATGCATGGATCAGAAAAACAAAGGAGCTTCATTTGGTGGAGTTGCTAGATAAGATTCGACAAATGCTTATGGTAAAGTTTGAGTTGCGTCAAAGAATTGCACTTGAGAGGTTTCATGGCCACATGATAATCCCAGTTGTGATGAAGACCTTGCATGAAAAGACCAGAGGTTTGAAAATGTCTTTCATCAAGCGCAGACCGCTTGAGCCAGAGGTGACAGTGTTGGACAAAGAAAAGAGGGAATGGAGATATCCAGTGGACTTATCGAACAGGACATGCACTTGTAGGCAGTGGCAGATTACCGGGCTGCCATGCACCCATGCCCTATTTTTCATTACTTCTCTTCGTGGTGTAGCCAGCGAAATTGATCAATATGTGCATAAGTACTACTCTATTGCCAAGTTCAAAGCAACATATGCTGAGAATGTGCCTTCCATAGAGGCAAAGCATCAGTGGGAGGTCGTGAATCCTGGTTTCGTTCTCAACCCTCCAGTCCAGACTAGAGCACCAGGAAGACCAAGAAAAACTAGAATAAGGTCAAGTGCCGAGGGTAGTGGACTTGGACCAAGGAAGAGAAAATGCAAAAGGTGTGGAGGATTAGGACATATTGCGAGAAATTGCAAGAATGCGGTAGATCCAGCTTTTGGAGAGGATCAGCCACTAGAGCCACAATTGGCACTAGATACAACTTTTGGAGATGATCAGACACTAGACCCACAAGTGCCACTAGAGCCACTGGATCAGTCACTACAACCACTAGAGCCACAAGTGCCACTGGATCAGTCACTACAACCACTAGAGCCACAAGTGCCACTAGAGCCACAAGTGCCACTAGAGCCACAAGTGCCACTGGATCAGTCACTACAACCACTAGAGCCACTCGTGCCTTCCTCTGTTGGCTCTGTGGTACCCTCCTCTGTCGTGCCTTCCTCTTGTGCCTCTGTTGTGCCTTCCTCTGCTGCTTCTATCGTGTCGTCCTCTGCTGCTTCTATCGTGCCGTCCTCTGCTGCTTCTATCGTGCCCTCCTCTGTTGGTCTTGCTATGGTAGAGCCATCCGACCTTGCTTTGGTGCTGCCCTCCATTGCTGCCTCGTCAAGGTTATATTCAAGTTTCTAAAATTCACATGATTATTTACTTTATTTTTTCAAGTTTCTAAAATTCACATGATTATTTACTATTTTCATGTTTTGTGTAGGGAAAAGAAAAGGAAGAGAGGAAAAGAGGTTGCGCGTACAACTGAAGAGGTTGCGCGTCCAACGAAGAATACAACGACCAAGGTTATGAAGAAGGCAAAAATCAAGAAAAGGCTCGTTGCGGACTTGTAGCTGTCATTTAGCTGAGATAACTGTGCACCTATCTGTCATTTAGCTATTTTAGCTGAATTTGGTGGACTAAATTTGGTACTGTGATTTAGCTGAATTTGGTACTGTGATTTAGCTGAGATTTAGCTGAACTTGGTACTGTGATTTAGCTGAATTTGGTAGACTGAATTTGGTACTGTGACTTAGCTGTCATTTAGCAGACTGAATGTTTCAAAATGTGCACCTATCTGTAATTAAACTGAATTTGCAGACTGATTACGGTGAACAGTTATCTGCAAACTGGTGCAGATTCAAGCAAACTGAACTGAACTGGTGCAGATTGGTGCAGACTGAATCTGCTAAAATTCTGCAGACTGAACTGAACTGGTGCAGATTCAAGCAATGTGCTCGGTGCAGACTGAATCTGCTAAAATTCTGCTAAAATTGGTGCAGACTGAATCTGCTAAAATTCTGCAGACTGAACTGAACTGGATGTACATTTGTGCCTTGAACTGAAATCTGCAGACTGAACTGAACTGGATGTACATTTGTGTCTTGAACTGAAATCTGCAGACTGAATTCTGCTAAAATTGGTGCAGACTGAATCTGCTAAAATTGGTGCCTTGTGTACATTTGTCTTGAACTGAATGTACATTTGTCTTGAATCTGCTATTTACTATTTGACCATGCCAAGTTCCATGCCGTTTGTGAGAGATGTGTCCGTTTGTGAAGGACTTAGTGAGAGATGTGTCCGTTTGTGAAGGACCTACATTCACACTTTTGCATAATCCTCTGAATTTTTTAGCTTAAGCAACTAAGACCAAAACATGACTCCATGCCAAGTTTCACTATTTTTTGACCATACTTACTATTTATTTATTTTTTCTGGCTAGGGAAGGCAATTAAACCACAGAAATTAGTAAATAATCCTAAAAATGGACACCTATGCATGAAGTAAGTTTGTAAAGGTTAGATGAACAAAAGGTATACTTTTTGAGGGGAAAAAACAAAAAAAGTAAGAAATGTAGCTCAAACTTTGGAGTTGTAGTTCAATGTCCCGAAACTTAGTGAGAGATGTGTCCGTTTGTGAAGGACCTACATTCACACTTTTGCATAATCCTCTGAATTTTTTACCTTAAGCAACTAAGACCAAAACATGACTCCATGCCAAGTTTCACTATTTTTTGACCATATTTACTATTTATTTATTTTTTCTGGCTAGGGAAGGCAATTAAACCACATAAATTAGTAAATAATCCTAAAAATGGACACCTATGCATGAAGTAAGTTTGTAAAGGTTAGATGAACAAAAGGTATACTTTTCAAGGGGAAAAACAAAAAAAAGTAAGAAATGTAGCTCGAACTTTGGACTTGTAGTTCAATATCCCGAAACTTAGTGAGAGATGTGTCCGTTTGTGAAGGACCTACATTCACACTTTTGCATAATCCTCTGAATTTTTTACCTTAAGCAACTAAGACCAAAACATGACTCCATGCCAAGTTTCACTATTTTTTGACCATATTTACTATTTATTTATTTATTCTGGCTAGGGAAGGCAATTAAACCACATAAATTAGTAAATAATCCTAAAAATGGACACCTATGCATGAAGTAAGTTTGTAAAGGTTAGATGAACAAAAGGTATACTTTTCAAGGGGAAAAAACAAAAAAAGTAAGAAATGTAGCTCAAACTTTGGAGTTGTAGTTCAATGTCCCGAAACTTAGTGAGAGATGTGTCCGTTTGTGAAGGACCTACATTCACAATTTTGCATAATCCTCTGAATTTTTTACCTTAAGCAACTAAGATCAAAACATGACTCCATACCAAGTTTCACTATTTTTTGACCATATGTACTATTTATTTATGTTTTCTGGCTAGGGAAGGCAATTAAACCACAGAAATTAGTAAATAATCTTAAAAATGGACACCTATGCATGAAGTAAGTTTGTAAAGGTTAGATGAACAAAAGGTACAAATTTGAAATTATAATTTCATACAAACTTGTTTTTGAACCTTGTTTTACATACTTATAAGCCAAACTGGGAACATATAGATAGTTTAGTTTCCTTTGACTTCACATGAGATACGGCAAAGTGTAATGGTAATCTGGTTCTCACACTGCGGGAGGTCCTAGGTTCGATCCATGGCTACAGCGCAGTATGGAACCTGTTTTTTTGGATTTTTCGACAGAATCATGTAACGTCCATTTTTTTGCAGTATGTCTCATGAATCAAATCTCATGACACCAGAATTCAAATAAATTTGTCTCCCACTAGATTTAACACTAAAAGATCATGGCACACAAATTCCACACTAGAATGCCATCACATACTCATCACAACAAGACCCTGACTGAATCGACACATTTACCACCACAAATGTCCATCACAATTCAACATCACAAATATTCAGCACAGGTTCACCATGAATCCCATATTTAGCGCTTACAATTATAGTTCATCACAAAGAAAAGGAATAGAATAAAAATCATAGAAGCATAAAAGGCTCCAAACATCTTCTTCAACTCAACCATGTTGTCCTTTATATTCTTCAACTCGACCATGTTGTCATTCATCTTCTCCAGTTAGAAAAGGAATAGAATAAAAATCATAGAAGCATAAAAGGCTCCAAACATCTTCTTCAACTCAACCATGTTGTCCTTTATATTCTTCAACTCGACCATGTTGTCATTCATCTTCTCCAGTTCGGCAGCAAATTTGTCCCAGTTCGTAGTCACATGTGCTCGTTCATCCCACATATTAGACGTCATCATCTCCCCAGAGCCACCCACCACCCCTGCCCCTTCAAGCATCTTGACATAATCGTCCATCCACATGAAAAAATTGTATATTTTAACAACCTAAACAATCCAAATAGGGGTTCACAATTCAACAGTAAGCACAAAAATGAAATCAACCGTAATGGATAAAACAAGGATGGACCTTATTATCTCGATATGACTTGCTTTCACACTTCACGAACTCTCGACCAAAGTTGTCGTTCTCCCACCTTTTCGATCTTAGTCTCACGAGCGACTCTGACCTTTCGCATTTGGGGCAGCGGCGACACCGGACCATAACTGGACCATCCTTGTCCTCCATTGGAGGAGCCGCTTGCCCGCGACATGCGTGAATCCATGCTAGTAAACACAAATAGTTTAGCATTTGAGTTAGCAACAACTGTTATGTCGCAACAATGAGTTAGCAACAAATGTTATATCACAAACAGGACCAAAATTAAATTCGTCACTGATAGGAACATGCCGCCTATCCAGCAAGGATCAGGCTTCGGGGGCTGTGGCGAGGTGGACGAGGATTTCATTGCCGTTGGCAATTGGAAGGTAATCCACTTGACTTCTCGTTTTATCGGACGCTAGTGATGCTACAATGTTGTTAAAATTGGAATTATCTTGTTTGTGTGACTGTTAGCCGGTTGTATCAGACACATATACTGTACTTCCATTCTATGTAGTGTCTTGTGATGCTTGTTTGTTAAAGTTTCTCCAGTTTAGAAATACAACTACATCCTACAAGGCTACAACTGCAACCACACACACACTGTCCAAGTTCCTACAACCGCAACCACACACACACACACGCTGCAACCACACACCCGACGCCCTCAAGCTTGCTGTTAAAGTTTATCCAGTTTTGAATTATCTTTTTCGTAGTGTTGTCTGCAAGCTCAGAAACAGCAAGCTTGAGGAGCAGAAAGTGACTTACGTCGCGGGTGAAGTTGGTGCTCGTGCTCCCAAATCACGTTCGTCTCCGAAGGGGCGAGTAGCGTGCCGCGGCTTGACTGTCGGGCGGACGGGGCTGGGCGTAGGGAGCAGGGAGGAGGACGCCGGAGCCTAGGAAGATGGCGCGTAGGATGCACGGAGACGGGGCGTGGAGCAGGGCGGCGCAGGCGTAGAGGAGGCCCACGGCGAAGAAGCCCTCCAGGCCTGCTGCGGCGCTCCTCCACGGTGAAGACGCTCCTCCAAGCCTGCTGCGGCGCCGGAGAAGAATCCCGTCCAGAGAGGCTGCCGCTCCGTGGATCCGTGGGGGAGCAGGGATGCAGCCTACAGGAGCGTCCTTCTCGGCGATTCGGGGAGGAAGATGGGGCTGGCAGATTTGGATCGGGAGAATGGCGATTTGGATCGGGAGAAGATGAGTCTGGCCGATTTGGATCGGGAGACGCGCCGAGCAATATCGACGTGGGGAGGAGGCGCGCCGAGCCCCGAGCAGACGACGGTGGGGAGGAGGCGAGCTTGGCGGGGGCGTCGGGAGCGCGTCGGTGGGGAAGAAGATGGTGGGGAGGGGGGCGCCAAGCCAAGTGCCGCCGGCGGTGGGGAGATGAAGGGCGTCGGGAGCGCGTTGGTGGGAAGGGGGGGGCGCCAAGCCCAGTGCCGCCGGCGGTGGGGAGATGAAGGGCGTCGGGTGCCGCCGACGGTGGGGAGCTTGGAGGGGCGTCGGGCAGGCGAGTACAGGATTTGGGTTTGGGGAATTTTGGATGGAGAGGGGTCGCGGGGCCCACATGCAGGTCACGGAAACGGCATCAGAGTCACGGAAACGATGGTCAAGCAGTGTTCTGATGTTTTTTTATGCGTGGGAGGGTAGAAACGAGGAGTTCCTCAGATTAGGGGCAAAACTGAGCACCTGGTCACAACTAAGGTCACCCATGTAAAAAACTCTTTCTTTTGTTGTTATATAATCCATGCGCTCCGTCAATCACACACACACAAAAGTCGTCAAGTGATGGAGTAAAGCCGTAGAAGAGGGAAGACAGATAGGCAATTGATGATCACGAACGATCTCATATAAGAAAAAGGCTTCTTTGCATAGTAGCAAAGCCTCACAGAAGTACAATGTAACGGGGCGGGATAACCCAGACGAAAATTCTCAGATTATTTAGATCCAGCAGAGGATTAGCTAGCTTTAGAGTAGCAGATCGAGCTCGGAACAACCTCAGTCACCAGAAGCCCGAAAGCTTACACGGGGCACGGGCTGATGAACGAGGCGGTGGCCTTGGAGTCGAGCAGCTCCAGCGCGGCGCCGCCCGGCTCGATGCACCGTGGCGTCTCGTACTGGTTGATGGAGCCGCCCTGGCTGACCAACAGGTCCATGAGCGCGTCGAAGGCGCCGGCTTCCACCAGCCGTATCTCCAGTGGCCCCATGGAAGATGTACTTCATGTCGCCGCCGTTGGTGACGACGCGCCAGATGCCCGACGACGTCTCGTCGTAGCGCGCAGACAGCACGGCGGTGCCGAGCTCGGGCTTGATCTTGAACTCGGCGGCGTAGCGCTCGAGGTAGTCGACGAACTGGCGGCGGGTCGGGTACTCCGGGTAGCCGTCCGGGAACGGCATACGCAGGAGCTGGCCGCAGAACTGCTTGGGCATGTGCAGCTTGAGGCGGTCGTACGTGCGCCGCTGCCACAGCGAGGTGATGCAGTCGGCGCGCTCCAGGACGGCGAACGGCACGCCCTGCTCGCGCAGGCACGCCGCCACGGCTAGCCCCGACGGCCCCGCGCCCACGATGATGGGCCCGGTCACCCACACGCAGCGCGGGGAGAAGAGGCTGTCCATGCGGATGCGTGCTCTGAGCTAGGAGTGTGGTGCTCTGAGGTCTGTATCTATCGGTGAGTGTGAGTATGTAGCTGCTGATGTGAAGCTAGCTAGCTAGCTATGATAGAAGAATGAGGAGGAGGGGGGCCGGAGAAGCCTGTTCGTTGCTGGAGTTAGGAGAATGGAGGAGATGTTGTTGTGTTGGTGGTTTGGGGGTTCGACTAGTCGTGGTTATATAGAGAATGGAATGAGGGAGGGTGTGGGTCAGGAATCAGGACGGAGGGAGGGTGTGGGTCAGGAATCAGGAATTCAGGATGGAGGGAGGGTGTGGGTCAGGAATCAGGATGGAGGGAGGGAGACGCCGGACAGCAGTGTGCCGACTGCCGACTGCCGAGCCACTGTAGGCATGTCAATTCGAAGGAGAGAGAGAGAGAGAGCAGTGGTGCTGTAGCTGCTGGTGGGGTTGGAATGGAGATCGATGGAGTCTGCATCTGCTCTGCATGATGAGAGAGAGGCAGCAGAGGAAGAATATTGGCATTCACCATGCACGCAGTAGCTACAATAACGAACGAACAGACAAACAAAATGGTGGAAGATTACATGCATGGAGATCGAGAGGATCTAATAAAAGTCCTTTTTTTTCTTCCGGAATTCGAGTTTTGAAATCCCCTCCTCTCTTCTCGTTCTGGGTGTGGAATGAGAAAATTCGATGCAGATTTTATCTCGTTTTATATACATATACATACTCCTATACGACAGATTCTGAAGGTGAGGGTGGCTAGCTCGAGCGACCGACTCACCGACACATGCCGGGATGCCCTTCACCCAGTGGGGCGGAGGGTGGTGCATGTGGTGGTGCGCGCCGCCGCTGCATGAGAGCCACGCACCCGCCGCCGCCGCCGCCCCATTGTTTGGCGTACGTGGATTCCCTCTGCATCCTCGATGATCCACACCACCACCATCACCAACGGCGGCGAGCGGGTTGAAGAGTGTTGGACCGATCGACCGGCCGCCGCGCCGCTCGCGCTTCCCGCAGTCAAAATTATTGAGATCCACGTCGTTGCATGCTAGAGTCAAAATTAGTGCCCCCAACCCACCCACCACTCATTCCTGTGTTATTCCATTTGCTACTATACATGTCCACGGTCAGACACAACACAGTTACCCGCGTGCAGGCACAACACAATGCTGGATGCTAGGCCCGTGTCTGGGCCGCACCAGCCCACGGTCTATTGAGCCGGCCCAAACATAGCACATAAAATATGGAAAGCGTGTCTGTAGAGCACCAAAAAGAGTACCGGACGGTTCAGCCCTGAGGCTTGACGGTCCACGTGCGCGCAGAACAGATTAGGGTTCCGAGTTTCTTACTGTGTTTGTTAGCGAGAATCACGGGATTAACTCGAAATTTTGTTGGTAACGGGTCCAGCCCCCCTCCTATATAAAAGCAGAGGAATACGACCGATTAAAATGATCAATCGAACCATCAATCAATACAATTTACATTTATTCTTAGGAGTAGTTCTAGTCTAGTTTTAAGTTAGTCTTCCAATCCCCAAATTCTTCGCTTCTCTTCGACTCTACGTCGATTAGAGGAGTCTAGGTCGGCCTGTCGAGCCTAGACATCTCCTAGGATCTCTCCTCCCCGACTGGGTCCCTCCCGGGAGCGAGATCCAGGCGCCGTCGGCGACTTCCGCCGCCCCTGCGCACGCGCGAACCGTCCAGCCCCAGGGCGCAGACCGTCCGCCCCTGTGCAAAGAGCACCGCCACGGTTCGTGTTGAGTGATTGGCGCCCGAAAAAGGTGTCAACATACTTTTGGCGACTCCGCTGGGGAAAACACGTCTAGACACATCAAATCGGCCCTCAATGGGCGGTTCAAGGGATAGTTCTGAAGTCTCCCCCAGCAACATTATAGAGCCGACTTGGAAACCTTGCCGGCTGACGAACAGCTCCAGTTCGAGGAGCATAAGGAGCAGCTGATTCAAGAGGCAAGAGCAAAGTTCCTGGCCAACTTCAAGGTGGACAGGAACAATAAAGTCGTTCGACAACGGGCGACGGATCCGGCTTCGCTCCGACCCACACCAGATATCCCCAATGTAAGTAATACAAACGAGCTACAATCTCTTAAGAATTATGTAGATGAACAGCGAGAACAAATACAAAATATCATAGGGGGTATGCAAAATGATTATAGGAGACTAGTACGTGCATTTGATAAATCTAGTATTGCAAATTTTTCTTCCACGAGGTTGAATTAGGGGGTAACACGCATAATACGTCGGCTATAGGTTGCCACGATCAGTCACAACCCCTTTATGGGATGCTGATGGACACATACCCTGAGCAACCGCAAATCGGCAGTAAATCAGCTGATCTGCACATGCCTGGACCGTCCGCACGTGAGCGTGGACCATCCGGGCCAGCAACGGCCAGGCCCATTTTTAATGAATTACCAACACATGTGCCCGAGCCACATCGTATTGCGCAGAATTTAAACTACCCAGTCGGACGGTCCGCATACAACGACGGACGGTCCGCATATAATCATGGACGGTCCGGGTACATGTCCGGACAGTCCGCGCATGAGTTTCTTTTAGGATGATTGTTACCTGAATCCTCACCCGTCCCAACAACACTTCCCATCACACTATGCGATGCATCAGCCCATTAATACAAAATCCTGAGCCCAGGAAAGCTTTCCGTCCCTGCCTAGAAGGCCAGAAAGGAACGATCAATCCTATGAGCCATATAGGGTAAATGGCAATGCACCACATAGCTCAAACCAATTGGGGGGAAGACAACATGCTAATATCTAGCCAACCCCACCTATGTTTGACCAGAGGGCCGGTGGTCTCGCACCGGCTGTCATCGATATAGTGAGGGAGGAAATAGCCGGGGCGTTCCGAGATTAGCTCAGAGTAAGCATGGTGCCTGGGGGGCAATCATATCGGAAACCTTATGACAGCCGATTTGATCACCACCCATACCCCCAGGGAACTAGAATACCCGAATTCACAAAATTTTCGGGTGATCAAGGAAAAAACACGCGCGAACACATAGGTCAGTTCTTAGCACAATTAGGAGAATTGGCCAACACAGAAGCATTCCGCGTGCGTTTATTTTCATTGTCTTTAACAGGAACCGCGTTCGCATGGTACGCCACTTTACCTCCTAATTCTATTTTGTCATGGGGGAGTTAGAACAAAAATTCCATGATCACTTCTTTTCCGGTGATTATGAATTAGATCTGGTAGACCTAGTGGCCCTGCGACAGGGGAAGGACGAATCGGTTAACGAATACATCCGGAGGTTCCGGGATACAAGAAACCGATGCTTCCAAATACACTTAGCAGAAAAACAGCTAGCAGGATTAGCCTTTAATGGACTGAGATATTATTTAAAAGAAAGATTAGAAGGCATCCAATTTTTCACGCTAGCACAACTACACCAGAGAGCTTTGGCTTGTGAAAGCTGAAGCAAAGAGACTGCCAAAACCATTCGTCACAATGTCCATATATTAGAGTGCGACCAAGGTAGCTCGGACGACAAATCAACAGAGGTATATGCTGCTGAAATGGTTTGGCCAAAGCAGGCCAAATCTTCGGCTTGTTCTTCCTTGCAGCTGGTTCAAAAGAAACAACAAGAGGAAGTTAAGTTTACATTTAATATTGGTAAATGACTAAATGTGATAAAATATTTGATGAATTACTCAAAAATGGCAACATTAAAATAAATCACACTCTTCTATCCGCCGACGAGCTAAAACGTCGTGCATACTGCAAGTGGCATAACTCATTTTCTCATGCCACTAATGATTGTAATGTATTCCGTCGACAGATTCAATCGGCCATTAACGAAGGACGATTGAGATTTTAGGAAATGCAGGTGGACACGGAGCCCTTTCCGATGAACATGATCGACTTTGAGGGCAAGAGAGTCCTAGTTCGGCCAAACATAGCCGATAAAGGCAAAGACAAAGATATAATCATCGGCAACGCAAAAGTGGCCGATGGGAATCATAAATTTTCTTGTAGGAAAGTGGTGGCCGAGGAGACTCCCGATGGAGGGGAGACTCTTAAGGTGACCATCACGACCTCCGGCGCTAGGGGGCAGCGCAGACCAAGGGGCAAGAGCAGGAGCCCGTGTTGCTGAAAGGGAAATGTGCCCTTGGGCCATTTCTAAGTATTTTGGTGATTGAGTGCCAACACAAGTGCTTAAGTGTGAATTTATGCTCATGGATGAACAAAGTGCAAATAAAGAGTAAAGGTATGTTTCTAAGCCTTAGTACATTGGTTTTGTGTACTAATATACTTGTCTAAGTGTTAGAAACAGAAAGAAGAAGAAAAGAAAAAAGGTGAAAAAGACTTGGCTGTGTACAGCCAAGACTCAGCTCAGTCTGGCACACCGGACTGTCCGGTGGGGCACCGGACAGTGTCCGGTGCGCCAGGCTGACTCGGCGTGAAGTGGCCGCTCTCGGGAATTCGCCGACGGCGTACGGCTAAAATTCACCGGACTGTCCGGTGTGCACCGGACTGTCCGGTGAGCCAACGGTCGGCCGGACCAACGGTCGGTCGCGCGATCTGCGCGGGACACGTGGCCGAGCCAACGGTCGGAAGGGGGCACCGGACTGTCCGGTGTGCACCGGACATGTCCGGTGCGCCAGCGGCTCCCAGATCTGCAACGGTCAGCTGCGCCGTTTAAGGAAAGAAATCGGGCACCGGACAGTGTCCGGTGTGCACCGGACTGTCCGGTGCACCCGACGACAGAAGGCAAGATTGGCCTTCCAGATTTGCTCTCAACGGCTCCTAGCTGCCTTGGGGCTATAAAAGGGACCCCTAGGCGCATGGAGGAGCACACCAAGCAACCTTAGAGCATTCTTGATCATCCACACTCAGTCTTTGCGCATTCGTTTGTCATTCTCAGTGATTCGAGCTCCGTTCTAGTGAGAACTTTGAGATAGTCTTTTGAGCTCGATTCTTGGCCGTGTGTGTGCGCATTTTGCTGTGGATTTGTGTGTGTTGCTTCCCTCCCTTACTCCGTACTTCTTTGTGAAATTCAATTGTAAGGGCGAGAGACTCCAAGTTGTGGAGATTCCTCGCAAACGGGAAAAGATCAAAGTAAAGAAGAACACCGTGGTATTCAAGTTGGTCATTGGATCACTTGAGAGGAGTTGAGTGCAACTCTCGTCCGTTGGGACGCCACAACGTGGAGTAGGCAAGTTTTGTACTTGGCCGAACCACGGGATAACCACTGTGCCATCTCTGTGTTTGATTTCTTGTGGCTATTGTGTTCTGACTCCTCTCTAGCCACTTGGCAATTATTGTGCTAACGATTAACCAAGTTTTTGTGGCTTAAGTTTTCAAGTTTCATAGGATCACCTATTCACCCCCCCTCTAGGTGCTCTCAATTGGTATCGGAGCCGTTCTCTTCAAGAAGGGACTAATCGCCCGAAGAGATGGATCCTAAGGGGAAGGGAATCGTGATCAACGACAAGGAGAAGGAGTCCTTCGTCAACGAGCCGAAGGATGACAAGCCTACTGACTCGGGCTCGGGCCACAAGCGCAAAGATGGGAAGAAGAAGAAGACAAGGCGCATCAAGGAGATCGTCTACTACGACGATAGCGATGAGTCTACTTCTTCCCAAAAGGACGACGACAACAACTACAAGAAGACGGTCAATTCGAACTTTTCATTTGATTATTCTCGTATTCCACATAGTTCGAATTCGCATTTGCTTTCCATTCCTCTTGGCAAACCTCCACACTTCGATGGGGAGGACTACGGATTTTGGAGTCACAAAATGCGTAGTCACTTATTCTCTCTCCATCCAAGCATATGGGAGATTGTAGAGAATGGAATGAAATTTGATAGCTCGGATAGCCCTATGCTTATAAATGAACAAATCCATAGAAATGCACAAGCTACTACTGTTCTATTAGCATCTTTGTGCAGGTAAGAGTACAATAAGGTGAGCGGCTTGGACAACACCAAGCAGATATGGGACACCCTCAAGATCTCTCACGAGGGGAACGACATCACCATGCTCACTAAAATGGAGTTGGTGGAGGGCGAGCTTGGACGATTCGCAATGATAAGGGGAGAGGAGCCAACCCAAACTTACAACCGGCTCAAGATCCTTATCAACAAAATAAGGAGCTACGGAAGCACGCGATGGACGGACCACGACGTCGTCCGCCTAATGCTAAGGTCCTTTACCGTTCTTGATCCTCATCTCGTAAACAATATTCGTGAGAATCCCAGGTACACGATGATGACGCCCGAGGAGGTACTCGGAAAATTCGTAAGCGGGCGGATGATGATCAAGGAGGCGAGATACGTCGACGACGCTCTAAACGGTCCAATCAATGAGCCTCAACCTCTTGCTCTCAAAGCAACAAGAAGCAAGGAGATGCTACCTAGCAAGGTGGCACAAATTGAGGCGGCCGGACTTAATGATGAAGAGATGGCTCTCATCATCAAGAGATTCAAGACGGCACTAAAAGGCCGCAAGGGGCAGCCAAGCAAGACCAAGACAAAGGGGAAGCGCTCATGCTTCAAATGTGGTAAGCTTGGTCATTTTATTGCTAACTGTCCCGACAATGATAGTGATCAGGATCAAGGGAACAAGAGGGAGAAGAAGAAGAACTATAAGAAGGCAAAGGGCGAGGCGCATCTAGGCAAGGAGTGGGACTCGGACTGCTCCTCTTCCGACTCCGACAATGAAGGACTCGCCGCCACCGCCTTCAACAAATCAACCCTCTTCCCCAACGAGCGTCACACATGCCTTATGGCAAGGGAGAAGAAGGTATGTACTCGAAACTCTACCTATGCTTCTTCAAGTGAGGACGAATCTAGTGATGAGGATGAAGTAGATTACTCATGTTTGTTTAAGGGCCTAGATAGAACCAAGGTAGACAAAATTAATGAATTGATTGATGCCTTGAATGATAAGAATATGCTTTTAGAAAAGCAAGAGGATTTGTTGTATGAAGAACATGATAAATTTGTAGAAGCACAAAGATCTCATGCTCTAGAAGTTAAAAGAAATGAAATGCTTTCTTGTGAATTATCTTCTTGCCATGAGACAATTTCTAAATTAAGGAGCATTAATGATGATTTGAATGCTAAGTTAGAGATTGCTAGTAAATCTACCTCTTGTGTAGAAAATGTTGTAACGTGCACTAGGTGTAAAGATATTAACATTGATGCTTATAGTGAACACCTAGCTTGCATTTCTAAATTAAATGAAGAGGTAGCTAGTCTTAATGCCCAACTTAAGACTAGCAAAAGTGATTTTGATAAGCTAAAATTTGCAAGGGATGCCTACACGATTGGTAGACACCCCTCAATTAAGGATGGACTTGGCTTCAAGAGAGAAGCCAAGAACTTAACAAGCCATAAGGCTCCCATCTCCACCAAGGAGAAAGGGAAGGCTCCTATGGCTAGTAGTACTAAAAGAAACCATGCATTTATGTATCATGATAGGAGACAAACTAGAAATGCTTATAGGAGTTATAATGCTTATGATGATTTTGACTCCCATGCCATGTTTGTTTCTAGTTCTTCCTATATGCATGGTAGAAATATGTCTAGGAAAAATGCTATTCATCATGTGCCTAGAAAGAATATTATTCATACTCCTAGGAAAGTAGTAAATGAACCTTCTACAATTTATTGTGCCTTAAATGCTTCCTTTGCTATTTGTAGAAAGGATAGGAAAATAGTTGCTAGGAAGTTAGGGGCAAAATGCAAGGGAGACAAAACTTGCATTTGGGTCCCTAAGGATATTTGCACTAACCTTGTAGGACCCAACATGAGTTGGGTACCTAAGACCCAAGCCTAAATTTGCCTTGCAGGTTTATGCATCCGGGGGTTCAAGCTGGATTATCGACAGCGGATGCACAAACCATATGACGGGGGAGAAGAAGATGTTCACCTCCTACGTCAAGAATAAGGATTCCCAAGATTCAATTATATTCGGTGATGGGAATCAAGGCAAGGTAAAAGGGTTAGGTAAAATTGCAATTTCTAATGAGCAATCTATATCTAATGTGTTTTTAGTAGAGTCTCTTGGATATAATTTGCTATCGGTTAGTCAATTATGCAATATGGGATATAACTGTCTATTTACAAATGTAGATGTGTCTGTCTTTAGAAGAAGTGATGGTTCACTAGCTTTTAAGGGTGTATTAGATGGCAAACTTTATTTAGTTGATTTTGCAAAAGAAGAGGCCGGTCTAGATGCATGCTTAATAGCTAAGACTAGCATGGGCTGGCTGTGGCATCGCCGCTTAGCACATGTGGGGATGAAGAACCTTCACAAGCTTCTAAAGGGAGAACACGTGATAGGTTTGACTAACGTGCAATTCGAAAAAGATAGACCTTGTGCAGCTTGTCAAGCAGGTAAACAAGTGGGAGGAGCACATCACAGCAAGAATGTGATGACCACATCAAGACCCCTGGAGCTGCTACATATGGACCTCTTCGGACCCGTCGCCTATCTAAGCATAGGAGGAAGTAAGTATGGTTTAGTTATTGTTGATGACTTTTCCCGCTTCACTTGGGTGTTCTTTTTGCAGGATAAGTCTGAAACCCAAGGGATCCTCAAGCGCTTCCTCAGGAGAGCTCAAAATGAGTTTGAGCTCAAGGTGAAGAAGATAAGGAGCGACAATGGGTCCGAATTCAAGAACCTTCAAGTGGAGGAGTTCCTTGAGGAAGAAGGGATCAAGCACGAGTTCTCCGCTCCCTACACACCACAGCAAAATGGTGTGGTAGAGAGGAAGAACAGGACGCTAATCGATATGGCGAGGACGATGCTTGGAGAATTCAAGACCCCCGAGCGTTTTTGGTCGGAAGCCGTGAACACGGCTTGCCACGCCATCAACAGGGTCTACCTTCATCGCCTCCTCAAGAAGACTTCGTATGAGCTACTAGCTGGTAACAAACCCAATGTATCTTACTTTCGTGTATTTGGGAGCAAGTGCTACATTCTAGTAAAGAAGGGTAGAAATTCTAAATTTGCTCCCAAAGCTGTAGAAGGGTTTTTGTTAGGTTATGACTCAAATACAAAGGCGTATAGAGTCTTCAACAAATCATCAGGTTTGGTTGAAGTCTCTAGCGACGTTGTATTTGATGAGACTAATGGCTCTCCAAGAGAGCAAGTTGTTGATTGTGATGATGTAGATGAAGAAGATGTTCCGAGGGCCGCTATACGAACCATGGCGATTGGAGAAGTGCGGCCACAGGAACATGATGAAAGAGATCAACCTTCTTCCTCAACTATGGTGCATCCCCCAACTCACGACGATGAACAGGTTCATCAACAGGAGGCGTGTGATCAAGGGGGAGCACAAGATGATCATGTGATGGAGGAAGAAGTGGAACCGGCACCTCCAACCCAAGTTCGAGCGATGATTCAAAGGGATCATCCCGTCGACCAAATTCTGGGTGACATTAGCAAGGGAGTAACTACTCGGTCTCGATTAGTTAATTTTTGTGAACATTACTCCTTTGTCTCTTCTATTGAGCCTTTCAGGATAGAAGAGGCCTTGCTAGATCCGGACTGGGTGTTGGCCATGCAAGAGGAGCTCAACAACTTCAAAAGGAATGAAGTTTGGACGCTGGTGCCTCGTCCTAAGCAAAATGTTGTGGGAACCAAGTGGGTGTTCCACAACAAACAAGACGAACACGGAGTGGTGACAAGGAACAAGGCTCGACTTGTGGCAAAAGGTTATGCCCAAGTCGCAGGTTTGGACTTTGAGGAGACTTTTGCTCCTGTGGCTAGGCTAGAGTTCATTCGTATTTTGCTAGCATATGCCGCTCACCATTCTTTCAGGTTGTTCCAAATGGATGTGAAGAGCGCTTTCCTCAACGGGCCAATCAAGGAGGTGTACGTAGAGCAACCCCCTGGCTTCGAGGATGAACGGTACCCCGACCACGTGTGTAAGCTCTCTAAGGCGCTCTATGGACTTAAGCAAGCCCCAAGAGCATGGTATGAATGCCTTAGAGATTTCTTAATTGCTAATGCTTTCAAGGTTGGGAAAGCCGATCCAACTCTTTTCACTAAGACATGTGATGGTGATTTGTTTGTGTGCCAAATTTATGTCGATGACATAATATTTGGTTCTACTAATAAAAAGTCTTGTGAAGAGTTTAGCAGGGTAATGACGCAGAAATTTGAGATGTCAATGATGGGCGAGTTGAACTACTTCCTTGGATTCCAAGTGAAGCAACTCAAGGACGGCACCTTCATCTCTCAAACGAAGTACACGCAAGATTTGCTAAAGCGGTTTGGGATGAAGGACGCCAAGCCCGCAAAGACTCCGATGGGAACCGACGGACACACCGACCTCAACAAAGGAGGTAAGTCCGTTGATCAAAAAGCATACCGGTCAATGATAGGGTCCTTACTTTATTTATGTGCTAGTAGACCGGATATTATGCTTAGCGTATGCATGTGTGCTAGATTTCAATCCGATCCTAAGGAGTGTCACTTAGTGGCGGTGAAGCGAATTCTTAGATATTTGGTTGCTACGCCTTGCTTCGGGCTCTGGTATCCAAAGGGGTCTACCTTTGACTTGATTGGATATTCAGACTCCGACTATGCTAGATGTAAGGTCGATAGGAAGAGTACATCGGGGACGTGCCAATTCTTAGGAAGGTCCCTGGTGTCATGGAATTCTAAGAAACAAACCTCCGTTGCCCTATCCACCGCTGAGGCCGAGTATGTTGCCGCAGGTCAGTGTTGCGCGCAACTACTTTGGATGAGGCAAACCCTCAGGGACTTTGGCTACAATCTGAGCAAAGTCCCACTCCTATGTGATAATGAGAGTGCTATCCGCATGGCGGAAAATCCTGTTGAGCACAGCCGCACAAAGCACATTGACATCCGACATCACTTTTTGAGAGACCACCAGCAAAAGGGAGATATCGAAGTGTTTCATGTTAGCACCGAGAACCAGCTAGCCGATATCTTTACCAAGCCTCTAGATGAGAAGACCTTTTGCAGGTTGCGTAGTGAGCTAAATGTCTTAGATTCGCGGAACCTGGATTGATTTATAGCATACACGTGTATATGCCCTTGATCATGTTCCTTATGCATTTTGTTGCTTAATAATGGTGCTCAAGTTGTACAAACACTCCCTGGACCTCACAAGTCCGTTGCAAAGTGATGCACATGTTTAGGGGGAGATGTGTTACAACTTGACCCTTTGAGACTAATCATGTGCTTGAGTTTGCTTGTTTTAGTCTCAAAGGTGGTTTGAAAGGGAAAAGGTGGACTTGGACCATGCAAGACTTCCACTGCACTCCGATAAAAAGAGTAACTTTTCCAAGTTCATCTTTTAACTCTTATTGCCATTTGCTCTTAATTGAAGATTTTGGTGAGGCAATGGGGTTAAAGGGCCAATTTTAATCCCATTTTGGTGCTTGATGCCAAAGGGGGAGAAAATAAAGGCCAAAGCAATAAATGGATGAGCTACCACTTGAGAGATTTGAAAATAGTAGAGTAGAGCTTTTGGTTTGTCAAAACTCTTTCATTGTCTCTTTTGTCAAAAGTTGGCTCTTGTGGGGAGAAGTGTTGATTATGGGAAATAGGGGGAGTTTTTGAAATCCTTGATCAATCTCTTTTGGAATGACTCTCTTTATGTTTCAACATGTGTGTTTGACTTAGAGATAGAGATTTGAGTTTGATTTGCAAAAACAAACCAAGTGGTGGCAAAGGATGATCCATATATGCCAAAAATTGAATCAAAATAAATTTGAGTTTTATTTGAAGTGATATTGCACTTGTTCTAGTTGCTTTATGTTGTGCTGGCATAAATCACCAAAAAGGGGGAGATTGAAAGGGAAATGTGCCCTTGGGCCATTTCTAAGTATTTTGGTGATTGAGTGCCAACACAAGTGCTTAAGTGTGAATTTATGCTCATGGATGAACAAAGTGCAAATAAAGAGTAAAGGTATGTTTCTAAGACTTAGTACATTGGTTTTGTGTACTAATATACTTGTCTAAGTGTTAGAAACAGAAAGAAGAATAAAAGAAAAAAGGTGAAAAAGACTTGGCTGTGTACAGCCAAGACTCAGCTCAGTCTGGCACACCGGACTGTCCGGTGGTGCACCGGACAGTGTCCGGTGCGCCAGGCTGACTCGGCGTGAAGTGGCCGCTCTCGGGAATTCGCCGATGGCGTACGGCTAAAATTTACCGGACTGTCCGGTGTGCACCGGACTGTCCGGTGAGCCAACGGTCGGCCGGGCCAACGGTTGGCCGCGCGATCTGCGCGGGACACGTGGCCGAGCCAACGGTCGGAAGGGGGCACCGGACTGTCCGGTGTGCACCGGACATGTCCGGTGCGCCAGCGGCTCCCAGATCTGCAACGGTCAGCTGCGCCGTTTAAGGAAAGAAATCGGGCACCGGACAGTGTCCGGTGTGCACCGGACTGTCCGGTGCACCCGACGACAGAAGGCAAGATTGGCCTTCCAGATTTGCTCTCAACGGCTCCTAGCTGCCTTGGGGCTATAAAAGGGACCCCTAGGCGCATGGAGGAGCACACCAAGCAACCTTAGAGCATTCTTGATCATCCACACTCAGTCTTTGCGCATTCGTTTGTCATTCTCAGTGATTCGAGCTCCGTTCTAGTGAGAACTTTGAGATAGTCTTTTGAGCTCGATTCTTGGCCGTGTGTGTGCGCATTTTGCTGTGGATTTGTGTGTGTTGCTTCCCTCCCTTACTCCGTACTTCTTTGTGAAATTCAATTGTAAGGGCGAGAGACTCCAAGTTGTGGAGATTCCTCGCAAACGGGAAAAGATCAAAGTAAAGAAGAACACCGTGGTATTCAAGTTGGTCATTGGATCACTTGAGAGGAGTTGAGTGCAACTCTCGTCCGTTGGCACGCCACAACGTGGAGTAGGCAAGTTTTGTACTTGGCCGAACCACGGGATAACCACCGTGCCATCTCTGTGTTTGATTTCTTGTGGCTATTGTGTTCTGACTCCTCTCTAGCCACTTGGCAATTATTGTGCTAACGATTAACCAAGTTTTTGTGGCTTAAGTTTTCAAGTTTCATAGGATCACCTATTCACCCCCCCTCTAGGTGCTCTCAGTTGCGCATCTCAGACGGTCTGACGCACCGACGCAGACGGTACGGGACCACGCCGGATGGCCCAGAGATTTCCAGTGGATGGTCCGGTCATACTCAAGACCCGCAACGACCTCGTACCTTCAAACCACGACGACTAGAGATAGGTACTTGGAAAACAAATACATTTAAAGCAGCTGGTCGGCTGGTCAAATCTGGTCAAATCTAGCCCGACTTTCGATCAATTATTGTCCAAATATGTAAAAAAGAAGGCTGGCCCCAGTGACCGGCCAGCAAAGCGACCTTGCTCGCCCATTCGTGAGCAATATCAGGTAAGACCGATTGGACCACCTCACCAATCGGAAAAATGGAGGGTCATACTGTCCAACTAAAACCTAACATATTGTTGGGGGCCTTCGTCTTTCGAAGGTCCTCAAAAACATGATTTAACAATGTTTCTGGAGTATAATACATAAACAGGTATCTTCGGACTTGGATCGGAACCATGATGTGAAGAAGCATAAAGAATACGAAGATTGGCGCAAAGCCGAAGCTGTGCGCAGGGGAGCTTCGGCATGGAAGCAGAAAGAGGAACCGACTTAAAAGGGAAAAGGCTATTTAGACCTCGATGAATTATTATAGAGTCATTAGCAAATTTAAAGGGCATGAATGTAATTGTACATGGGCTGCGTCCCGTGCCTATAAATAGACCGTACTGTTCACGTTGACTTGGCATTTGCTTTGGCGTCACACTTGTACTTTTACCTTCTTCCGAGCCGAAGGTACACTTGTAACTTGATATCATTTCTATTTTTCCATAATAATGAAATAGAAATGAGTTGTTAATAATACATAATTGTTCATGTTATATTTTATATTTTATATTATTTCCCTTCGTTATTATATGATGCGTTGATGAAGGTACGTCCTTCATAACCTTCGTCCAAAAATCATTATATCCCAAGGGAGATAATGCTTCGAAGGGCGAAGGTCTTTAACCATTAACTTTTGTGTTGCCTTGTTCCCAATTCATAACATTTGAGAACAAGTCCCCAACATTGGCGCCCACCTCCGGTGAACTCTTTTCGACCACCTTCGGCAAGCATTGACCTTCGTCATGCCACCGAAGAAAGCTTCAGCGAAAGGAGCTGCCGCTCTGCAGCCGCTGGACCCGAACCAGAAGACCCTTTCTCTTCGAGAGGCTCGAAGACAGAAGAGGAAGGCCACTAGTCCAACACCCCAGGAGGACAACTTGGACCAAGAGATCAGAAACATGGAGATGCTTCATCAACAAGTACAAAGGAAGAAGGAGAAGATGGCTCGACTAGCTGACCTTCAGAGGCAGATTGACGAAGCCACTAAAGAAGTACGCCATATTTCTCAAGATGAGCAAGAACGAAGGCCCCAACACAGGGAGCTTCATCAAGAGGGCTTGTTCGATGATGATGGATGGTACGATGATTTTAACCATGGTACCTTTACTTTTGACGATGCTTCTCCCTTTGCAGCAGAACTGCAGGCTATCCCATGGCCACCATCGTATAAGCCACCTCAGCTTCCGATGTATGATGGGCATTCAGACCCGAAGCAGTTTTTGATGAGCTACGAAGCAACTATATCCTCATATGGAGGCAATGCAGCTGTCATGGCCAAGTCTTTCGTCATGGCAGTTAAGAATGTGGCCCAAACATGGTATTCCTCTCTTCGGCCAGGAACTATTACTTCATGGCAGAAGCTCAAGGATATGCTGGTAACATGTTTCCAGGGCTTTCAGACGAAGCCAGTTACAGCGCAAGCTTTGTTTCAATGCACGCAAGACCACGAGGAGTATCTCCAAGCATATGTCCGAAGGTTCTTGCGTCTGAGAGCACAAGCGCCTACAGTGCCCAATGAAATTGTCATTGAGGCCATGATCAAGGGGTTTCGTCCAGGACCTACTGCCCAGTATTTTGCTAGAAAGCCTCCACAGACTTTGGAGAAGCTGCTTCAAAAGATGGTTGAATACATCCGTGCTGATAATGAATTTCGTCAAAGAAGGGAGGAAGCCTACAGGTTCTCTGAGATGACCAGGGGCTTCAGAGGGAGAATCCACCCAAGGCACGTCAGATCAATCCACTCCACCCAGAATGACGACAGAGGAAGTCAACAACAGAGGCCACAATATTCCTCGCAAGCTTCGGGGCAGCAACAAAGCTATTTTCGGCCGCCAGCTCCAAGGGGCAAAGGCGCCAGGGGCTTTGGAGAAAGGTTTGGGGATCAACCCAGGAAAATTTATTGCCTATTCTGTGGTGAGGACAAGGGCCATACTACAAGGATGTGCCATGTCACCATCCAGAAACAGAAGGAAATAGCAGAAGCTGCAGCTCAACAGAACCAGCCGAAGCAGGTCATGCACACTGCTTCGTATCACTCACCCTACATACCAGAGTATGTGGGTAACCATTTTGTCGCTTCTGTTGCTTCGGCTAGTCAGCCACAGGCATCATGGCAACAACCTCCACCTCCGCCACCACTACACCCTACATATTCACGTGGCCAACAGCCAGAAGGGATCCAACAGACCCATAACCAGCGAGACTTTAGGGAGGAGTCCGAAGCTCGTACAGTTAACAGTACTGTGCCAGAATCGAAGCATATCTACTGAGAGATATCCTACTCCTGAAACATTTTTTTTACATTCATTGCTATTTTTCTTTTTTAATAAGGAACAATTACTGAAAACTTAGTTCTCTCGTCATTTTCCATTTTTTGTAATAGCTTCGTGTTTGCCATAGTAAAAATATATCCTCTCCACAGACTTACGGAGTCCAAAAGACGTTCTTCCGAAGCTAAAAAAATATATCTTCTTAAGAATCACAAGTGTCTCCGGAGCTACAAAAAGTCGTTCTACGGAACGCAGCGTAAGTTTGCCGAAGCTACAAAAAGTCGTTCCTAAGGGAGCGCAGTGTAAGTTTTCTGCTCAGAAGTCGTTCCAAAGGGAATGCAGAGCCAAATACCGCCGAAATATAAGGCGAAGCGCGAAAATTCAACGCGAATACCGCCGAAATAGAAGGCGAAGAAGTTCAAAAGACGTTCCTAAGGGAATTGAGAACTTACATCAAAAAGTCAGCGCTGATACACCGAAAAATAAGCGGTGAAGCCGAAAAATAAACGACAAAAAGATTGTGTATTCCACTGTGGGGATGTGTGTGTATCTTTGGCACAAATATCATTTTGCATAGCATAACATTATCACATCATTCGCATAACATAACATCATACATCATGTTGCATCAATGACACAAGAAGGGGATACAGTGTTAATCTTCGGAGAATGCTTTGAAAAAGTGAAATTGTGCTAAGGCACAAAATAAGTTTTGAAGAAATACAGCTTCATCAGCCCTAATGAGGAGGAAGAAAAGAATCAGTTGTTGACGAAGAATTAATGTTTTTGGTGACGTCTGGAGCATTTTTTACGAAGCACTATGATATGGAGGAAAAAAATTATTGTTGACAAAGCATTAAAGGATTTTTCACGAAGCATAAAGGCTCTTCTTTACGAAGCAGGAAAAGAAGGGAAGGTGTTTTTTCGCCGGAGACTCAAAAACGGTATGTACATAAAAATTTCATGCATCGCAAAGAAATGAATTACAAAACTATTTATATATTACATTCAAAACCTATGAGCACCAAATATTACAAACATAGTCCAGCAAATGTTATATTAATATTCTAGCAATAATTTTACAATGTCTACTCTTCTTCTTTCAAAACTTTGTCTGCAGCTTCGATCAGCAGTTGAGTAACGACTTCGTCCATAATGCTTTCGGCCATAGTAATAATTTCTGCTGATTCCTTTGCCTCTAGGTCGGCCAGTGACTCGAAGGGCTCTGGGGGAGGAGATAGTTCGGTTGCGATAGAAAACGTAAATAAGTTCGAAGTCACAAAAATAAAACATAAAGTTAAAAGCTATTAGGCAATACCTATCCGCCTTTCGAGTTCCGCAGTTTTTTCAGCTGCCTTTGTTGCTTCCCTAGCATCGTGAGTATCTTTTTCGCTTTTCTTTATAATTTCGTGGGCCATCCCTCGGCTGCCATTTTCCCAGATGTCAGTAAAGAATTTTCCACCAACTAAGCTTGCTTCGGCCGAGGGGTCCTTTGTATCTTCAATAGCTAAAGCAGCTTCGGTTTGCGCTAAAAATTTCACATGTTCGCAACCTGCCTTCTCCAAGACAGCTGCAATTCCCCTCGCGCCAGAGAAGGCACAGACATCCCCACGACCACTCAAAACTTCCTCAAAAGCTTCGGCTTCGCTGCTGATCCATTCAATTGGCCCCTCGGGATCGCCCCGTACGAAGTTGTCTTCACTTGAATATGCGCCAACGTTGGCGAAGCTAGTTTTTATTTTCTTCACGCATTCTATAGATTTTTCCTAGCATCTTTCCTTGGATATGCGAAGTTTTTCAACGTTCTTCTCTAAATGATTTGTCCATTGTTCGCTAATTCCTCGTTTAGCTTCTGCAACTGCGCACTTCTCTTTAGCTTCGGCCAGTTGTTTCCGAAGGTCTTCAATCTCAATTTTTTGGGCTTCAGATTGGGCATTGTAGTTAGCTTCATCCCCCTTTACCTTGTCTATCAATGAAAGCAGGATTTTATCTTTTTCCAAAGCTTCGTTCCTCAGCTTAATAACCTCTGTTCGGAGGTTGTTGAAAGCAATAGTGTAGCTCTCGTCTTCGACATTCTTTTGTGCCCTCAAGGCGTTGCTAAGTATTAAACCCTATACAAGAAAAAAATCAGTATAAGAGCACAAGAATAATTTAAAATTTATAAACTTCCAAATATACAATTTTTGTGTACCTTCAGACTGTTATATGCGAGACTATCTGCAAGATCATCCTTCGTCATAGCGCAGAGGCCAGCTTCAAGCTTCGGGAACCCCATACTTCTAGCCATCTCTCGGCAGACGAATAATTCTTTATTGTCTGGGAGGCAGTATAAGAAGTCATCTTCGTCTGTGCCATTGAACACTAAGGCCCCTTTCGGATACTTCAATTCTCGGGCATAGTGTTTAGCTTCAAAAATCTCTTCTTCAGATAATCTTTTTCCCAAAGCATGTCGTACAATATAATCGAGAACTTCAGAAGATGCTTCGGGAGTAGGAGTGGCAGTTTTTTCAGACAGAATTTGTTCTGCGGCTTCTTTTTCTGTTTCATCTTCTCCGGTTTCCAAGGATTTCTCCTTGGCGGGCTCTGAAGGCCCAGCTTCGGTCTCGGCCTGGCTCTTTGCAGCTTCGGCTTTGGTTAGTTTTGTCTCAGTCTGCGTTTTTAAAGCTTCGGAAGTTTTCCCTGGAGTAGAGCTTGAAGTCTTTATCGTCTCCAGCACATCTAGTACGTTGACCATCCTTTTCCTCTTGGGGGTCGCTGTAAGATCTTTTTGTGCCTTCGGCACTGACGCTTCTGCCGAAGGGCTTATAACTTCTAACATCTTTGTTCTTTCGACCTCTATCTCTTCAAAATTATCGGCCTTCGGCTCAGCTAATTTGGCCGATGATGCCTTCGGCATTGCAGTCGGCTTTTCAATCTTTTGCGTAAGCGCAGGTTCTTTGGCTTCAGTAGCCGAAGAGGTCTCACCGCCAAGTTCGGGCACTGTGGCCGGTTCAATGTAGCGCGGTCGGTGAGTAAGAACCTTTACTTTTCTCCTCTCGGCACGGGCTCACTCGGAGCAGCTGAAGTAACATCTTTCCCAGAAGTTGCACTCTTCCTCTTTTGCCCCTTTGGCGGGTAGCGGTAGTCAGGATACATAAATCCGATGGCATCAAAAACTCTATTTAGTCTCTTCTTTTTTCGGCTCCCAAAGGCCACAGATAGTGCATTATCTTCAGATTTGGAGTAGGCTCCAAGTAGTTCATCACTGGTGTTTTTGAGAGCACCTAGGGGGGGGGGGGGTGAATAGGTGTTCCTGTAAAAACTTGAAACTCAATGCCACAAAACTTGATTAGGAGTTAGCACAATAAAGCCAAGTGGCTAGAGAGGAGTTCTTGCAAGACACGATAACCACAAGAAGATCAACACAGACATGCACAGTGGTTTATCCCGTGGTTCGGCCAAGTCCAACACTTGCCTACTCCACGTTGTGGCGTCCCAACGGATGAGGGTTGCAATCAACCCCTCTCAAGCGGTCCAAAGACCCACTTGAATACCACGGTGTTTTGCTTTTTACTATATCCCGCTTGCGAGGAATCTCCACAACTTGGAGCCTCTCGCCCTTACAATTTGATGTTCACAAAGAAGCACGAAAGTAAGGCTGGGATGAGCAACGCACACAAGACACAAAATCAGAGCACAACACGCACACAAGTCACAACTCGAGCTCACAACACAACCCAAAGAGTTCTCTACTCAAATGGAGCTCTAGTTGCTATCTCAAAGAATCGAATGCGCGAAATTGGAGTTTTGGTGCTTAGGAATGCTTAGAGAATGCTTGGCGTTCTCCTCCATGCGCCTAGGGGTCCCTTTTATAGCCCCAAGGCAGCTAGGAGCCGTTGAGAGCATTCCAGGAAGGCAATTCTTGCCTTCTGTCGCCTAGCGCACCGGACAGTCCGGTGCACCATCGGACACTGTCCGGTGCGGATTTCTTTCCTTCTTTGGCGAAGCCGACCGTTGAGGATCCAGAGCCGTTGGCGCACCGGACACTGTCCGGTGCACACCGGACAGTCCGATGCCCCCTTCTGACCGTTGGCTCTGCCACGCGTCGCGCACGGATTACGCGGCCGACCGTTGGCCCGGCCGACTGTTGGCTCACCGGACAGTCCGGTGCACCACCGGACAGTCCGGTGCACCACCGGACAGTCCGGTGCACCACTGGACAGTCCGGTGCACCACCGGACAGTCCGATGATTTATAGTCGTACGCCGCCGACGAAACCCGAGAGCAACCAGTTCGCCAGAGCCAGCCTGGCACACCAGACACTGTCCGGTGTACCACCGGACAGTCCGGTGCACCCAGACTGCGCAGAGTCTTGGCTGCTCAGCCAAGTCTTCTCCAAATTGGTCTTTTCCTGTTTCTAGCACTTAGACACAATACATTAGTCTCCAAAACAATGTACTAAGTCTTAGAAACATACCTTTACTCTTGATTTGCACTTCTTAAGTCTTTGGCACAAATATTACTCAAAGCATTTGTGTGGAGCACTTAATCACCAAAATCTTATAGAAATGTCCCAAGGGTACATTTCCCTTTCAATCTCCCCCTTTTTGGTGATTAATGCCAACACAACAAAAAGCAACTAAAAGGAGTGCAACATCAATTCAAATGAGAACACAAATTTGTTTTGATTCAATTTTGGCATATTTGGATCATCCTTTGCCACCACTTGTTGAGACATAAAGAGAGTTGTTCCAAGAGAAATTGATCAAAGATTTCAAAAACTCCCCCTTTTTCCATAAACAACCATTCTCCTCACAAGAGACCAACTTTTGACAAAAAGGACAATAAGAGATTTTTGACAAACCAAAAGCTCTATTCTACTATTTTCAAAATTCTCAAGTGGTAGCTGATCCATTTGTTGCTTTGGCCTTATTTTCTCCCCCTTTGGCATCAAGCACCAAAACAGGATTAATCTTGGCCCTAGAACCCCATTGCCTCACCAAAATCTTCAATTAAGA
This sequence comes from Zea mays, assembly GCF_902167145.1. NCBI lineage: Eukaryota > Viridiplantae > Streptophyta > Magnoliopsida > Poales > Poaceae > Zea > Zea mays. Next base: position 180,035,340 of record NC_050097.1, on the reverse strand, counting down.
ATAAAAAGGCAATAAGAGCATGGAGATGAACTTGGAATAAGTTACCCTCTCATCGGAGTGCAGTGGAAGTCTTGCATGGTCCAAGTCCACCTTTTCCCTTTCAAACCTCCTTTGAGACTAAATTAAGAAAACTCAAGCACATGGTTAGTCTCAAAGGGTCAAGTTGTAGCACATCTCCCCCTAAATATGTGCATCGCTTGCAAATGGACTTATGAGGTCCGGGGAGTGCTTGTACAACTTGAGCACCATACATAAACAACAAAATGCATAAGGAACATGATCAAGGCATAAAACACATGGATGCTATAAATCAATCCAAGTTCCGCGAATCTAAGACATTTAGCTCACTACGCAACCTGCAAAAGGTCTTCTCATCTAGAGGCTTGGTTAAGATATCGGCTAGCTGGTTCTCGGTGCTAACATGAAACACTTCGATATCTCCCTTTTGCTGGTGGTCTCTCAAAAAGTGATGTCGGATGTCTATGTGCTTTGTGCGGCTGTGTTCAACAGGATTGTCCGCCATGAGGATAGCACTCTCATTATCACATAGGAGTGGGACTTTGCTCAGATTGTAGCCAAAGTCCCTGAGGGTTTGCCTCATCCAAAGTAGTTGCGCGCAACATTGTCCTGCGGCAACATACTCGACCTTAGCGGTGGATAGGGCAACAGAAGTTTGTTTCTTAGTTCTCCATGACACCAGGGACCTTCCTAAGAATTGGCACGTCCCCGATGTACTTTTCCTATCGACCTTACATCCAGCATAATCGGAGTCTGAATATCCAATCAAGTCAAAGGTAGACCCCTTTGGATATCAGATCCCTAAGCAAGGCGTAGCGACTAAATATCTAAGAATTCGCTTAACGGCCACTAAGTGACACTCCCTTGGATCGGATTGAAATCTAGCACACATGCATACACTAAGCATAATATCTGGTCTACTAGCACATAAATAAAGTAAAGACCCTATCATAGACCGGTATGCCTGGACTTAGCTCCTTTGTTGAGGTCGACATGTCCGTCGGTTCCCATTGGAGTCTTTGCGGGCTTGGCGTCCTTCATCCCAAACCTCTTGAGCAAGTCTTGTGTATACTTTGTTTGTGAGATGAAGGTGCCATCCTTGAGTTGCTTCACTTGGAACCCAAGGAAGTAGTTCAACTCGCCCATCATTGACATCTCAAATTTCTGAGTCATCACCCTGCTAAACTCTTCACAAGACTTTTGGTTAGTAGAACCAAATATTATGTCATCGACATAAATTTGGCACACAAATAAATCGCCATCACATGTCTTAGTGAATAAAGTTGGACCGGCTTTCCCAACTTTGAAAGCATTAGCAATTAGAAAGTCTCTAAGGCATTCATACCATGTTCTTGGGGCTTGCTTAAGTCCATAGAGCGCCTTAGAGAGCTTACACACGTGGTCGGGGTACCGTTCATCCTCGAAGCCAGGGGGTTGCTCTACGTACACCTCCTCCTTGATTGGCCCGTTGAGGAAAGTGCTCTTTACATCCATTTGGAACAACCTGAAAGAATGGTGAGCGACATAGGCTAACAATATACGAATTGACTCTAGCCTAGCCACAGGAGCAAAAGTCTCCTCAAAGTCCAAACCTGCGACTTGGGCATAACCTTTTGCCACAAGTCGTGCCTTGTTCCTTGTCACCACTCCGTGCTCGTCTTGTTTGTTACGGAACACCCACTTGGTTCCCACAACGTTTTGCTTGGGACGAGGCACCAGTGTCCAAACTTCATTTCTCTTGAAGTTGTTGAGCTCTTCCTGCATGGCCAACACCCAGTCCGGATCTAGCAAGGCCTCTTCTACCCTGAAAGGCTCAATAGAGGAGACAAAAGAGTAATGCTCACAAAAATTAACTAATCTAGATCGAGTAGTTACTCCCTTGCTAATATCACCCAAAATTTGGTCGACGGGATGATTCCTTTGAGTCATCGCTCGAACTAGAGTTGGAGGTGCCGGTTGTGCTTCTTCCTCCATTAAATGATCATCTTGTGCTCCCCCTTGATCACACGCCTCCTCTTGATGAACCTGTTCATCGTCTTGAGTTGGGGGATGCACCATTGTTGAGGAAGAAGGTTGATCTTGCTCCTTTTGTTCCTGTGGCCGCACATCTCCAATCGCCATGGTGCGTATTGCGGCCGTTGGAATATCTTCTTCATCTACATCATCAAGATCAACAACTTGCTCTCTTGGAGAGCCATTAGTCTCATCAAATACAACGTCGCTAGAGACTTCAACCAAACCCGATGATTTGTTGAAGACCTTATACGCCTTTGTATTTGAGTCATAACCTAACAAAAACCCTTCTACAGCTTTGGGAGCAAACTTAGAATTTCTACCTTTCTTTACTAGAATATAACATTTGCTCCCAAATACACGAAAGTAAGACACATTGGGTTTGTTACCGGTTAGAAGCTTATACGAAGTCTTTTTGAGGAGGCGATGAAGGTACACCCGGTTTATGGCGTGGCAAGCCGTGTTCACGGCTTCCGACCAAAACCGCTCGGGCGTCTTGAACTCTCCAAGCATCGTCCTTGCCATGTCAATAAGCGTCCTGTTCTTCCTCTCTACCACACCATTTTGCTGTGGTGTGTAGGGAGCGGAGAACTCGTGCTTGATTCCTTCCTCCTCAAGGTACTCCTCCACTTGAAGGTTCTTGAACTCGGACCCGTTGTCGCTCCTTATCTTCTTCACCTTGAGCTCAAACTCATTTTGAGCTCTCCTTAGGAAGCGCTTGAGGGTCCCTTGGGTTTCAGATTTATCCTGCAAAAAGAATACCCAAGTGAAGCGGGAAAAATCATCAACTATAACAAGACCATACTTACTTCCTCCTATGCTTAGATAGGCGACAGGTCCGAAGAGGTCCATATGAAGCAACTCCAAAGGTCTTGATGTGGTCATCACATTTTTGGTATGATGAGAGCTTCCCACCTGTTTACCTTCTTGACAAGCTGCACAAGGTCTATCTTTTTCGAAGGTTACGTTTGTTAGACCTATCACGTGTTCTCCCTTTAGAAGTTTGTGAAGGTTCTTCATCCCCACATGTGCTAAGCGGCGATGCCACAGCCAGCCCATGCTAGTCTTAGCAATTAAGCATGCATCTAGACCGGCCTCCTCTTTTGCAAAATCAACTAAGTAGAGTTTGCCGGCTAATACACCCTTAAAAGCTAATGAACTATCACTCCTTCTAAAGACAGACACATCTACATTTGTGAATAAACAGTTATATCCCATATTACAAAGCTGACTCACAGACAATAAGTTATATCCAAGCGACTCAACTAAGAATACATTAGAAATACACTGCTAAGATGAAATAGCAATTTTTCCTAGTCCTTTCACCTTGCCTTGGTTCCCATCACCGAATATGATTGAATCTTGGGAATCCTTGTTCTTGACGTAGGAAGAGAACATCTTCTTCTCCCCCGTCATGTGGTTTGTGCATCCGCTGTCGATAATCCAGCTTGATCCCCCGGATGCATAAACCTGCAAGGCAAATTAGGCTTGGGTCTTAGGTACCCAACTCTTGTTGGGTCCTACAAGGTTAGTAACAATAGCCTTAGGGACCCAAATGAAAGTTTTGTCTCCCTTGCATTTGGCCCCCACTTTCTTAGCAATCACCTTTTTATTTTTGCATGAAAGAACAAATCTAGTATTGCATGCAAGAAATACAGTGGTAGATTCATTACATACTTTCCTTGGAGCATGAACAACATTTTTCCTAGGCAAATTTCTACCATACACATTAGAGGAACTTGAAGCAATCATGGCATGTGAAGCAAAAGCATTATAACTTCTATTATAATGAACATCCCTAGAATGTCTCCTATCATGGTACATGAAGGCATGGTTCTTTTGAACACTATTTGCCATAGGGGCCTTCCCTTTCTCCTTGGCGGGAATGGGAACCTTATGACTTGTTAAGTTCTTGGCTTCCCTCTTGAAACCAAGCCCATCCTTAATTGAGGGGTGTCTACCAACCGTGTAGGCATCCCTTGCAAATTTTAGTTTATCAAAATCATTTTTGCTAGTCTTAAGTTGAGCATTAAGACTAGCCACTTCATCATTTAGTTTAGAAATGCAAACTAGGTGTTCATTACAAGCATCAACATTAAAATCTTTGCACCTATTGCAAATCATAACATGTTCTTCACGAGAGGTTGATTTACTAGCTATTTCTAACTTAGCATTCAAATCATCATTAGCACTTTTTAGGCTAGAGATAGATTCATGGCATGTAGACAATTCACATGAAAGCATTTCATTTGTTTTAACTTCTAAAGCAAGAGAATTTTGTGCTTCTACAAACTTATCATGTTCTTCATACAAAAGATCCTCTTGCTTTTCTAATAATCTATTCTTATCATTTAAGGCATCAATCAACTCATTGATCTTATCAATCTTAGTTCTATCTAAGCCCTTGAACAAACTAGCATAATCTATTTCATCATCGCTAGATTCATCATCACTAGAAGAAGCATAAGTAGTCTTTCGAGTGTTTACCTTCTTCTCCTTTGCCATGAGGCAAGTGTGATGCTCGTTAGGGAAGAGGGACGATTTGTTAAAGGCGGAGGCGGCGAGTCCTTCGTTGTCGGAGTCGGATGACGAACAATCCGAGTCCCACTCCTTGCCAAGGTGTGCCTCGCCCTTAGCCTTCTTGTAAGATTTTTTCTTTTCCCTCTTCTTCTCTTGTTCCTGGTCACTATCATTATCGGGACAATTAGCGATAAAATGACCAATCTTACCACATTTGAAGCATGAGCGCTTCCCCTTCGTCTTGTTCTTGTTGGGATGCTCCTTGCGACCCCTTAGCGCCGTCTTGAAACGCTTGATGATGAGAGCCATCTCTTCCTCATTGAGCCCTGCCGCCTCAACTTGTGCCACCTTGCTAGGTAGCACCTCCTTGCTCCTCGTTGCTTTGAGAGCAACGGTTTGAGGCTCGTGGATTGGGCCATTCAACGCATCATCGACGTATCTTGCCTCCTTAATCGTCATCCGCCCGTTTACGAACTTTCCGAGTATTTCTTCGGGCGACATCTTGGTGTACCTAGGATTTTCACGAATATTGATTACAAGATGTGGATCAAGGACAGTGAAAGACCTTAGCATTAGGCGGACGACGTCGTGGTCTGTCCATCGTGTGCTTCCATAGCTCCTTATTTTGTTGACGAGGGTCTTGAGCCGGTTGTACGTTTGGGTTGGCTCCTCGCCCCTGATCATTGTGAATCTCCCAAGTTCGCCCTCCACCAACTCCATCTTGGTGAGCATGGTGACGTCATTCCCTTCATGCGAGATCTTGAGGGTGTCCCAGATCTACTTGGCGTTATCCAAGCCGCTCACCTTATGGTATTCATCCCTGCACAATGATGCTAGAATAACAATAGTAGCTTGTGCATTTTTGTAAATTTGCTCATTGATAAATATGGGACTATCAGTACTATCAAATTGCATTCCACTCTCTACTATCTCCCATATGCTTGGGTGGAGAGAGAACAAGTGACTACGCATTTTGTGACTCCAAAATCCGTAGTCCTCTCCATCAAAGTGAGGAGGTTTACCAAGTGGAATGGAGAGTAAATGAGCATTTGTACTTTGCGGAATACGAGAATAATCAAAAGAAAAGTTTGAATTGACCACTTTCTTTTTCTCGTAGTTGTCGTCGTCCTTTTGGGAAGAAGAGGACTCGTCGCTGTCGTCGTAGTAGACGATCTCCTTGTTGCGCCTTGTTTTCTTCTTCTTCCCGTCTTTTCTTTTGTGGCTCGAGCCCGAGTCAGTAGGCTTGTCATCTTTTGGATCATTGACAAAGGACTCCTTCTCCTTATCATTGACCACCATCCCGTTGCCTTTAGGATCCATCTCTTCAGGCGATTAGTCCCTTACGTGAATAGAACGGCTCCGATACCAATTGAGAGCACCTAGAGGGGAGGGTGAATAGGTGATCCTGTAAAAACTTGAAACTCAATGCCACAAAACTTGATTAGGAGTTAGCACAATAAAGCCAAGTGGCTAGAGAGGAGTTCTTGCAAGACACGATAACCACAAGAAGATCAACACAAACAGGCACAGTGGTTTATCCCGTGGTTCGGCCAAGTCCAACACTTGCCTACTCCACGTTGTGGCGTCCCATGGACGAGGGTTGCAATCAACCCCTCTCAAGCGGTCCAAAGACCCACTTGAATACCACAGTGTTTTGCTTTTTACTATATCCCGCTTGCGAGGAATCTCCACAACTTGGAGCCTCTCGCCCTTACAATTTGATGTTCACAAAGAAGCACGGAAGTAAGGCTGGGATGAGCAACGCACACAAGACACAAAATCAGAGCACAACACGCACACAAGTCACAACTCGAGCTCACAACACAACCCAAAGAGTTCTCTACTCAAATGGAGCTCTAGTTGCTATCACAAAGAATCGAATGCGCGGAATTGGAGTCTTGGTGCTTAGGAATGCTTAGAGAATGCTTGGTGTTCTCCTCCATGCGCCTAGGGGTCCCTTTTATAGCCCCAAGGCAGCTAGGAGCCGTTGAGAGCATTCCAGGAAGGCAATTCTTGCCTTCTGTCGTCTGGCGCACCGGACAGTCCGGTGCGGATTTCTTTCCTTCTTTGGCGAAGCCGACCGTTGAGGATCCAGAGCCGTTGGCGCACCGGACACTGTCCGGTGCACATTGGACAGTCCGGTGCCCCCTTCTGACCGTTGGCTCTGCCACGCGTCGCGCGCGAATTACGCGGCCGACCGCTGGCCCGGCCGACTGTTGGCTCACCGGACAGTCCGGTGCACCACCGGACAGTCCGGTGATTTATAGTCATACGTCGCCGACGAAACCCGAGAGCAGCCAGTTCGCCAGAGCCAGCCTGGCGCACCGGACACTGTCCGGTGCACCACCGGACAGTCCGGTGCACCCAGACTGCGCAGAGTCTTGGCTGCTCAGCCAAGTCTTTTCCAAATTGGTCTTTTCCTGTTTCTAGCACTTAGACACAATACATTAGTCTTCAAAACAATGTACTAAGTCTTAGAAACATACCTTTACTCTTGATTTGCACTTCTTAAGTCTTTGGCACAAATATTACTCAAAGCATTTGTGTGGAGCACTTAATCACCAAAATCTTATAGAATTGTCCCAAAGGTACATTTCCCTTTCAGTTTTCAACGCACTTCAGCCAGTCGTTGTCTGGTTCGATAAATTGGTCTCCAAACCTGAAGGTATATTTTAATCGAACCAAACCACCTTCGTTAGGGTTGCCGATGGTTTCTTTTGGCATCTCCCAGTTGTCTACCAATGGCCATATCTTGTAGGCCACGTGCTCTTGGACTAAGTCCCTTGTCTCGATGAAAGAGCAGACTATTCCGAAGGCCCTTTGGCATCCTTCGGCTACTTCATCAATCTCTACCTTCGGTTTCCGGAGGTCAAAACGATCTAGCACCGCGAAGGGGCTACTGTTGGGGCCATGCTTCGTCGCCGAAGGTCCTGCAGGAAGAAACACCTTCGGCAAATCCGTTTAAACGTAGTGCCGAAGCTACCACTCATGAAGCTTCGGTACTATAACGTATCTGAAGACGAAGGTTCGAACCGACTTAAAGATGAAATGACTTCTTAGTCCATAAGGGTCTGAGTCATAATTGTAATCTTTTGTAAGGGGCATGATTGTAATTTCTCACAGGCTGCGTCCTGTGCCTATAAAAGATGAACAATACTCCTTTACTGTTCACACAATCCTGTAATCATCGACGCATCACACTGGAATTATTGTTCTTTGCCAAGGAAAAGGTATAAATGTACCTAAATATTAGGTCTTAATACTTAAGTTTGTATAATAAAATATATGTATAATAATATTTGTCTTTGATATAAATTTCATTAATGTTTCATGTTTTAGCATTGTTTACATTATTTTATAGAGCTGATCACGAAGGTAAGACCTTCGTAATATTCTGCTTATGGCCTTCGTCCGAAGTTCATTATATCCTAAGAGAGATAATGCTTCAGCGGACGATGGGCATTAACATTTAACATTTTATGTTACCTTGTTCTTAATTCATAGCATTTGAGAACAAGTCCCCAACATTGGCGCCCACCTCCGGTGAACTCACTTCCACTTTCTGAGCTGATGGCTTCGTTCAACAACCAAGTTGAAGCTGCTTCGGCTACGAAGCTGGTGCTCCCGATAACAGGCGGTTCATGTTCAGAGCCGGCCAACAAGAAGCAGAAGAAGGAAGCTCAGAGAAGGGTACAACATGTCGGGGTGCAGGGAAAAGGATTACCCTCACAATGATGCTATGGTCATATCTTGTGTCATCAAAGGGTTCCTAGTCCACAATGTTTTGGTTGATACAGGTAGTGCAGCCGACATTATATTTGCTAAAGCCTTCAGACAGATGCAAGAACCAGAAGACAAGATTCATGATGCTACGCACCCTCTTTGTGGCTTCAGAGGAAGACAAATTGTAGCGCTTGGCAAAATTACCATGCCAGTAACCTTCGGATTTGTCAACAATACAAGGACTGAGCAAGTTGTGTTTGACATTGTCGACATGGAGTACCCTTACAATGCAATCGTTGGTCGTGGAACACTCAATGTTTTCGAAGCAATTCGTCATCCAGCATATCTTTGCATGAAGATACCTTCGGATCAAGGACCTATTGCTATTTATGGGAGTCAGGAAGCTGCCAGAAAGGCTGAGGGGAACTGGACAGATTCAAAGGCAATCCATAATATAGATGAAGCCGAAGCTTGTGAGCAGTACAAGTACAGAAGAAGGCTACTTCGGCGATCAGCCGAAACCCATGCTTTTATGCGAAGATATCACAGAATAGAAGGTGCTGCTGGGATCTCAATTGTCTGAGGAACAGGAGAAAACCTTGATAAGGTTTCTGTTCAATAACAAAGATGTCTTTGCATGGTCAGCTAATGATCTCTGTGGTGTTAACAGGGATGTCATTGAACACTCGCTCAATGTTGACCCATCCTTCAGACCTAGAAAGCAGAGGCTTCGGAAAATGTCTGACGACAAAGCTGAAGGTGCTCGGAATGAAGTAAAAAGACTTCTTAACGCTGGGGTCATCAGAGAAGTGAAATACCTAGAGTGGCTAGACAACACTATTATGGTGAAGAAAGTCAATGGTAAATGGAGAATGTGTATTGATTTTACTGATCTCAATAAGGCTTGCCCAAAGGATGAATTTCCATTACCAAGGATAGATTCTCTAGTAGACGCAACAGCTTCGTCAGAGCTTATGAGTCTGCTAGACTGTTACTCAGGCTATCATCAGATTTGGATGAAGAAGAAGGATGAGCCAAAAACCAGCTTCATAACCCCTAGTGGAACATATTGTTATCTTCGGATGCCTGAGGGGCTCAAGAATGCTGGAGGAAGCTTCAGCAGAATGACAGCGAATGTTCTCCATTATCAGATAGGCAGAAATGTGCTAACTTATGTTGATGATATTATAGTAAAAAGCACCAAGCAAGAAAATCACATTGTTGATCTGCAGGAGACATTTGCTAATTTCAGACAAGCTGGTCTGAAGCTGAATCCAGAGAAGTGTGTCTTCGGAGTAAAGAAAGGGAAATTCCTTGGTTGTCTGGTCTCAACAAAGGGAATTGAAGCTAATCCAAATAAGATCGAAGCTATTCTTCGGATGGAGCCGCCAAGCACAAAGAAGGGGGCTCAACGACTGTCAGGAAGACTAGCATCTCTCAATCAATTCATATCTAGATCAACGGAGAGAAATTTACCATTCTTCGAAGTGCTGAAGTCAGCCGAAGTCTTTCAATGGGGATCAGCTCAATAGAAAGCCTTCGAAGAGCTGAAGCAGTATTTGATAGACCTAACAACGTTAACTCCACCAACGCCAGGGGCTCCTCTATTGCTGTACGTGGCGGCTTCGCACTCAGCAGTGAGTGCGGCACTTGTTCAAGAAAAACTTGAGGGACAAACCAAAAAGCAAGCCCCAATATACTTTGTCTCCGAAGTTCTCAGTCTATCAAAGAAGAATTATACAGAATTGGAGAAGGTCTTATATGCCGTCTTAATGGCATCCAGGAAGCTTTGACATTATTTTCAAGCATATCATATAATTGTTCCTTCATCACAACCTTTGAAGGATGCCATGAGGAACAGAGAAGCTACTAGAAGAATTGGAAAGTGGGCTGTGGAGCTCAATGAGTTCAGCATTGATTATGTGCACAGATCCTCAGTACAGTCCCAGGCGTTAGCAGATTTCATTGCCGATTGGACGCCAGAGGCTCAAGGAGAAGAAACAACTAAAGATACCGAAGTATGGACGGTATTTTGTGACGGTTCTTGGGGAACCTTCGGGGTAGGAGCAGCTGCTGTGTTAATTGCACCCTCCAAAGTTAGAACTTGATACGCAACAAGACTTGATTTTAGCTGCACAAATAATATCGCTGAGTACGAAGCTTTGCTTTTGGGCCTTCGGAAGTTAAAGGCAATGGGAATTAGAAGGGCGGTTCTTAAAACCGATTCCCAGGTTATTTTTGCACATTGACAAGAGTTGTAGAGCAAGAGACCCGAAGCTTGAGAAATATTTAGACACAGTCCGAAGGATTGAAGCTTCCTTTGAAGGGTTTTCTGTCAAAAACATTCCTCGAGGAGAAAATGAACATGCTGATTTGCTAGCTAAGTCAGCAGCACAGGGGCTGCCCTTACCTTCGGAAGTATTTTTTTGAAACGATAAAGGCACCTTCGGTTGAACTTCTTGAAAGAGCAGTCCTCAATATATCTCCTGTTCATAGTGAAAATTGGAGAACTGAGATCATTTCTTTCCTTCAGGGTAATTTCCTTTCAGATGACGAAGCTTATAACAAGAGAATAGAGGCAAGAGCTCGACCATATGCTATAATAGAAGGGGAGCTGTACAAACATGGAGTCTGTTCTCCACTACTCAAATGTTTATCCAGAGCCGAAGGTATAGAATTGATGAAGGAAATACACGCAGGCCTGTGTGGATCTCATATTGGATCTAGGCCTTTGCTGGGAAAAGTTTTTCGTCAAGGATTTTATTGGCCAAAGGCAGCTTCGGATGCAGCGGAATTAGTTCAAAAGTGCGAAGGCTGTCAGAAATGCGCAAGAGATCAAAAACAGCCTTCGTCTCTGACTCAGTTAATACAACCCATTTGGCCATTGCAAAGGTGGGGCCTTGATTTGTTAGGCCCGCTACCACCAGCACAAGGAAATTTAAAATATGTTGTGGTAGCAGTAGAATATTTTTCCAAGTGGATTGAGGCGAAGCCTTTAGCCACAATAACTTCGGTTACCATTCAGAAATTTTTCTGGCAGAATATCGTTTGTCGCTTCAGAGTGTCGAAAGCCATTACTGTGGATAACGGAACACAGTTTGATGCCGAAGCTTTTAAAGAGTTCTGTGGACAAATTGGCACGAAGATCCATTTTGCATCAGTTAGGCATCCAGAGTCAAATGGACTTGTCGAAAGAGCTAATGGCATCATAATGATGGGAATAATGAAATTAATCTTCAATCAGCCTAGAGGAAAATGGCCAGATGAATTAATTAAAGTGGTGTGGAGCCACAATACAACAGCATCAAGGTCAACAGGCTTTACACCATTCAAGTTATTATTTGGTGATGAAGCAATAACTCCGGAAGAAGCAAAAGCAGGATCAATAAGAATAGTGGCTTCGACAGAAGACGAAGCTGATTATTCTATGGACAAAGATGCTATAGAAGGGATCAGGCTTCAAGCTGTGGAAAACATCAACAAATATCAAGCCGAAACAATAAAATGGCGTGATAGAAAGGTTCGGCTAAAGAATATTAAGCCAGGACATTTGGTGCTTCGGAGAGTGGCCAACCCAGACACAGTAGGCAAGCTACAGCTGAAGTGGGAAGGACCTTTTCTGGTAATATCTTCATCAAGACCTGGTTCCTACAGATTGAAGGATATGGACGGCAACGACATTCCTAGATCATGGAATGCGGATGAGCTTCGACGATATTATATCTAGCTTAATGTAATTTTTTCTATTCTTTTGGCACCCTTTTCCTTTCCAAAGGGGGAGAAAAGTTTTTAATGGGGCCACAACATGTAATTTCTTTGTTTCTTATTTCAGCTCTATAAGAGCAATATCCCCCAAAGATGTAAATGTAAAAGTTAAGAACGCACCATCGAGTGCAAAGAAAAAAGAAAAGAAAATAGGGAGAAGCTCAAAAGTCGTTCCTAAGGGAATGCAGAGCTTACAGCGAAAAATAAACGCTGATTCCGCCGAAGTAAAAGGCGAAGAAGCTCCTAAGGGAGGCTTACAGCGAAAAATAAACGCTGATTCCGCCGAAGTAAAAGGCGAAGAAGCTCCTAAGGGAGGCTTACAGCGAAAAATAAACGCTGATTCCGCTGAAGTAAAAGGCGAAGAAGCTCCTAAGGGAGGCTTACAGCGAAAAGTCAGCGCTGATACATCGAAAAATAAACGGTGAAGCCGAAAAATAAGCGGCAAAGAGATTTGAGTCATTCCTAAGGGGATGAAGGCTATGATTATGGCTTCAAATATGTATTTAGACATTCATTTGCACGATACATTACATCATGACATTTGCATTCATAAACATTCATTTAGACATACATAGGATCATTATCATCATATCATACAGAGAAGGCAGATGCTTCAGCTATGAGGATAAAGCTTCGGAGAAAAACAGAAAGAAGAAATTTTCATGCTTCGTTGTGTACAAAAAGAAGGGAAGGAGTTTTTCGCCTTCGGCTCAAAAAGAAAATTTCGTCCACAGCAAAGCAGATCGTACAAGGACAAAGGGGTAAAGATATATTACAAGGTACGCACAAATTTACATAAGTTTCTTTACAATCGTATTACAAAATTTTCTCTAGAATCTTCTGCAGCAAAGTCTTTCGGAACATCTGTTAATGCTTCAGCTCGTCATTCTTTAGCTTCATCATCCTGTACATATTAAAACGGAATGAGAAAAGCGCAGAGTTCAAGGAGAAGGTAAAAGTAACAAGTATAAGTTTCTCACTGGCTTAAGGTGGCTTCGAGCTTCGTCACCAGCCATTTTTCGCCCGTCGTTTATCCAAATTTGAGTCATAAACCTTTTTCCTATACTTCGAGCTAGGCTGGGGATGTCAATCAAATCTGCTGGTGACAAACTGAAGTTTGGCCTATTAACAATTTTCCCGTGCGTGCAGCAAGTCTTCAGGAAAGCAGTAGCTGTGCCTCGAGAAGCTAACAGGGCGCAGAAATCGGCATGCCCAGCGATAACTTCGTCAAGAGCATCAACTTCGCCCTCAATATATTCAAAGGTTTTTGGCAGGTCTTCAACTGAAGGTGTAAACTTCTCAGAGCTGGCTCCAATTGAGTAAAAGACATCTTTCAGCAGCTGTACGCATCGGTTGCCGAAGTCTAAACATTTATCCTGAAGCTCCTTCAATGATTTTTGCAAATTTGAACTCTTCTCAATTTCAGTTTTGAGACTCGTTTCAAGATTCTTCTTTTCTTGCTCAGATTTTTCTGATTTTATGAGTAATTCGCTGTTTAATCTGTCAATTTTGGCCTGAGCTTCTGCTAGTGAACCCTCCATAGAGTGGATGACGAAGTCTTTTATCTCCAAAGCAGCTTCGTGATCTTTGACTTTATTTTCTAGATCTTTAATTGTAGCTTCGTTTTTCTCGTCTTTGAGATCTTGTTGCATCCTCAGCACTTTACTTAGTAGTATACTCTGGCAAAACAACCTTCGTCAGAAAACATCTTAATTCAAAAAATAATAAAAAGTTACGAATTTTACCTTAAAATTAGCATAGAATAGGCTACCGGCGACATGCTGTCGTCGGTACCTGCAGAGGTCCGCCTCAATCTTCGGCAGGCCAACATTCTTTGAGAAAGTCCTAACGACCTTTGCCTCGGTTCGATTCCGAAGGCATCTCAATTTCCCTTCATTGACTCCGCCGAACAGCAAAGCCCCTGCTTTGTACCCATAGGATACAACATATCTCTTCAGTTCTTCTTTTTCAGTTTCTGATAACTCTTGCCCTAGTATATCTTGAAAATTGAAGTTTTCCTCTTCCAAAGTATCTTCAATTTGCTTTTTTCCTTTCTCAATTGTTGTGTCCACCGCGGCCGCAGCAGCTTCTTCCTCAGCCATTTTTAGAAGCATGTTATCAATATCACCAAGTGTGGTTTCTAGATCAGAATTTTCGGCGGTTTCGGCTTTGGCACCTTCGGCTTCGGCAGGTTCAGCTTCGGCAGCGCCAGCGCCTTCAGTAATTGGTATTTTTGACACCGATGCCGGCGGCGGTGTCTGATGAATAACATCGGCCACTTGGATAATTCTCCGTTTTTTCGGCTTAGCAGGACTTTCCGTTGCCGAAGGCTCCTTTTCCTTCTGAAAAAGCTTCGTCAGTTGTGGCGGCAGTGGACTTAGCTTGATAGGCAAAGGTTCAGTCATTACCTTTAGAATTTCTTCCACATCGGCAGCAGAAGGCGTCGCAGGAGCTTCTCCCTCATGGCCCGACGTTTTTGGTTTCGGGGCCGTAGCTTTCCTTTTCTTTGAAGTAGCTATCTTCGGCTCAGGGCTCAGTTTTCTTTTCTCAAAAATTTCTTTGTCCTTTTTAGCCAATTTAGTAGCTTCTTTGTCAAGGGCGCTGGCAACTCTTTTTCTTTTCTGGCCTTCGGCACCTCTGCCCAATTGCTCATAGTCAGGATAATCGAAATTCAAGGCATCCATCACCCGATTCATTCTTCGCTTCGGACGAGTACCGAAAGCCACAATCATTAACTGATCTTCTTTCTTAGAATAGTTGCCAAGGATCTCATTGCACATAACTTCAATTGTGTCCAACCACTCTTGGCAAGGTGCTTTAAAATGTTTTTTAAACTTGTAATAATAAGGTAGCCGAACAAGCTCTTTCTTCTTCTTCTCCCCTTTCAGCTTCGGCATGTCCCATTCCTTCAAAGTTGGGAATACTCTGAAGGCTAAGAATTCTTGGACCAGATCCCTGGTGCCAATGTGCTCTGCAACAACCCGAAATTCGCCCAGTGCAATCTGGCATGGACTATCTGGATACATGACGCATTGGGGCCTAGTTTCTCCGAAGGTTAAACTCAAAGGGCTCTGAACTAGCTTCTCCTTCTTCTCATCCACTTTAACATAAAACCATTCACTCTTCCAGCCAGCTGGCCATTTTGTACGACAGCTGATAACTGGATACTTGGCATCTTTCCGATATGCAAAATTGTAGCAGCCGAAATTATCATGTAGCCCATCTTCTCTAGCTTTTGTCCGGTAATGAAGCTCGTGTGCCCGGCAAAAACCTTCGGCAAGAGGCTCTGCCTCCTGGCTTCGGAGTGCCCAGATGTAAACACTAAGCCTAACAATGGCGTTGGGAGTTAACTGATGAAGATGAATCCCAAATCTCTCTAAAACATCTGCAATCATCCCGTGCAGGGGAAATCTTAACCTTGCTTTGAAGAAGCTCTTAAAAACCACTACCTCATCTTTTTCTGGCTTCGGGGTAACTTCCTCTCCCCCGAAGCGAATCAACTCCCTTTTGTCTTCACTAAAATAGCCTAGCTTCAGTAACTTAGCCATATCACCTTCGGTAATAGTAGACTTCCCAAACTCTAAGTGGCTGGGTTTAGATGGCGTTGCACCGTACTCATCTTCAAATTCATCTTCTTCAACGTCAGTTTGTTTTGCTTCGGCAGCAGATATATCCTCTGATGTTGCCAGCCCAGACCGCCTCATTGCTTCGGAGATTGGGACAGTTTCAGTGGCTTCGGTCCCATCTCCCTCACGGTCAACCCTGGCAGTGGAACACACTCTAGCCATTTGATTATGAAATTCTAGAAGTTTTTTTGAAATTAATGACCTTTTTTCCGAAGCTCTTCTTATGACGAAGCAGAATCCGAGGTGGTGCTTTGTTTGAATGCAAGGGTCAAGCTTCGGCTATGGTTAAATTCCTGGCAGCAAAACAGTGCAATAGCAATGAATGCTGTGGTAACTTCACACCTACTCGTCTGTTTATATAGTGCTGCAGGTAAGAAGGTGAATCGTCAAGTCTCCTACACCGGACGAACAGTCGCTCACACCCACTGAACGGTGGGCCACAAAACCCGAGAAGGTGAATCTACATGGTGGGACTACTCCGCGCTCGGAAATTTTATCGTTTCCCGGCAACGAGCTTAGGGAAGGTGTTTTTTGGACCTTCGGCTTCCCGAAGCCTAAGAGACTTTTTCACGGATCAAGCTCGTTACGAAAAACGATCTAGCACCGCGAAGGGGCTACTGTTGGGGCCATGCTTCGTCGCCGAAGGTCCTGCAGGAAGAAACACCTTCGGCAAATCCGTTTAAACGTAGTGCCGAAGCTACCACTCATGAAGCTTCGGTACTATAACGTATCTGAAGACGAAGGTTCGAACCGACTTAAAGATGAAATGACTTCTTAGTCCATAAGGGTCTGAGTCATAATTGTAATCTTTTGTAAGGGGCATGATTGTAATTTCTCACAGGCTGCGTCATGTGCCTATAAATAGATGAACAGTACACCTTTACTGTTCACGCAATCCTGTAATCATCGACGCATCACACTGGAATTATTGTTCTTTGCCAAGGAAAAGGTATAAATGTACCTAAATATCATGTCTTAATACTTAAGTTTGTATAATAAAATATATGTATAATAATATTTGTCTTTGATATAAATTTCATTAATGTTTCATGTTTTAGCATTGTTTACATTATTTTATAGAGCTGATCACGAAGGTAAGACCTTCGTAATATTCTGCTTATGGCCTTCGTCCGAAGTTCATTATATCCTAAGGGAGATAATGCTTCAGTGGACGAAGGGCATTAACATTTAACATTTTATGTTACCTTGTTCTTAATTCATAGCATTTGAGAACAAGTCCCCAACAGGCTCCAAGCCCTGACTCCTCACGGCCCAGACGAAGATTCCCATTCTTATGATTGCTTCGGGAGTAATTTGGTGAAGGAAAATTTGGTATACCTTTAAAACTTCAACCACAAATCTGCTTAAGGGGAACCGAAGCCCAGCTTTGAAAAAGCTTCGGAAGATCACGAATTCATTCTCTTCGAGAGTAGGAGCAGTCCTGTCTCCGTTGTCATCCCTCACAATAGATATATCTCGAAAATATCTTCCCCTCATATTATCAAGATGACTCTGTTTAATAGTTGATTTTCGAAAACGGCATGACTTGGTCACCAGGGTCGATCTTCGGAGTCTTCGCCCCCACTTTCCACGTCATAACTGTCGCTGTCATCGGTATCCTCAGATAAGCCTTCTAGAATTTCTTTCGTAATCTTTTATGTATTTGTCTTTGCAATTGACTCAATGAATCCAGCAGTCTTTTCCTCAAGAAGCTTCTCCTCTTCGGTTAGCTTCATTTCAGCAATCGTCTTCTTGTCTTGAGACATCTTATCTTCGGAACTGACAAAAATATGTCCTTGAATCCGAAGCTCAGAAGCTCAGAAAAATTAAGAAACAAAGCAGCTATTGGAAAGCAAGAGCTAAGAAACCAAGCAAAGCAAAGTAAGCATATCAAATGTGCTTGGGGTGAGTTCTTATTTATACGCCCAGCGCGCTCCAAGTTAGAGGGCCCCGACTGTCATTGACTCTTGCTATTCTAGCAAAGGGAAGGTGTTTTTTCGGACCTTTGACTTAGGGCCTTCGTCCATATCGCAATCTGAATTCGTTATTTTAACAAATTAACCTTGCAAGGGGCTACTGTTGGGGGCCTTCGTCTTCCGAAGATCCTCAAAACATGATTTAACAATGTTTCTGGAGTATAATACATAAATAGGTATCTTCGGACTTGGATCGGAACCATGATGTGAAGAAGCATAAAGAATACGAAGGTTGGCGCAGAGCCGAAGCTGTGCGCAGGGGAGCTTCGGCATGGAAGCAGAAAGAGGAACCAACTTAAAAGGGAAAAGGCTATTTAGACCTCGATGAATTATTATAGAGTCATTAGCAAATGTAAAGGGCATGAATGTAATTGTACATGGGCTGCGTCCCGTGCCTATAAATAGATGAACAGTACTCCCGTACTGTTCACGCTGACTTGGCATTTGCTTTGGCGTCACACTTGTACTTTTACCTTCTTCCGAGCCGAAGGTACACTTGTAACTTGATATCATTTCTATTTTTCCATAATAATGAAATAGAAATGAGTTGTTAATAATACATAATTGTTCATGTTATCTTTTATATTTTATATTATTTTCTCTTCGTTATTATATGCTGCGTTGATGAAGGTACGTCCTTCGTAACCTTCGTCCGAAAATCATTATATCCCAAGGGATATAATGCTTCGAAGGGCGAAGGTCTTTAACCATTAACTTTTGTGTTGCCTTGTTCCCAATTCATAGCATTTGAGAACAAGTCCCTAACACATACCTACATGGACATCTCCACCCCCATATCCACCTATGCCATATCCATACGCATACATACCTCCACCATATGTCCCAAATCAAATATGGGGCATGCCACCATATCCACTTGGGATGCCACAGTACCCCGCTTGGGGGGCACCCCAAACATCTGTATTCGATAGATTAGCACCACCAGTACAAGACCGATTGAGCGCCGTTCAATCCGGTCACCAGACACAGGCCCAACAAGATTGCCGGACTACTTGGCCTCAAAGGCCGACCAATCCGGCAGGGGGCACATGCCTGCAGTAACTGAAAGAACGACAAAAAGACATCATCAAAATAGGTACAACGGATGTCGTCATACAGAAAGAAAGTGAAGGGCCGATGGTTTTTGGTGAATCGGCCAACACAAACAAAACAGAAGATACGACTGCCTTCAAAATAGCCGATCCAAAATACTCCATGCCTCGATGGTGCCCAGCGGGATTGACACGGTCCCAAAAGCAAAAATTACAGCGCCTAAGAGCAAAAGAGAACTAGGAAAAGGAGGCGGAAAAGATATTCAATGACACATATCCATAGTACCCGCCACCGCAAAAGAAATGGAGACCATAGGACGTTGAGGAAAAGCAATCGACCATAAAAAATAGAAAATAAAACAACACTTGTGCAGCACCCTGCACGTATGGCAGACAGCCCAACTAAAAAGGACAGACCATCTACACAAGGCGCAGACCGTCCGACCCCTGAGTCCGGACCGTCCGCACCACACCAGGACGCCTCCGACGACGTGCCGACATCAATGGAGGAGGACAACCTACTGGGAGAAGACTTGGTCGACTACGAAGCTTCTCCAGAGCACCCAGGTATGGATGTAAATGTTATTACATTTTCCGCTGATTGTACTATTGTCAGCGACGATGAACCTATTGTTGCGCAGTTTGATTTTGGTCCTAAAGAAGCCGCCTTTACTAAACCAAAGGAATCGGTAAATCATTTAAAGCCGCTCTTCGTGCGTGGTCACATTGATGGGATACTGATTGCTAAAATGTTGGTAGATGGAGGGGCGGCTGTAAATCTAATGCCTCATTCATTGTACAGAAAATTAGGTAAACAAGATGACGAACTTGTCAAGACCAAGATGATCCTCAGCGGTGTTGGAACTGATAGTTCGATCAAAGCCAGGGGAGTCACGTCCGTTGAATTAACCATCGGGACTAAGACCCTTGCTGCTGCATTCTTCGTCGCTGATGTAGAAGGAAATTATAGTCTAATCCTAGGCAGAGATTGGATTCACGCCAACCGATGTATACCTTCTACATTACATCAAATCTTGATACAATGGGTAGGCGATGATGTAGAACAAATACATGCTGATGTCTCGACCTGTATCGCTGTGACTGATGCCCCTGTACTCTGGACTTATGAGACTGCTACATGTCTCACAGGAGTAGATTTTTTTGATTACCAGTTCATAAGTATAGATAAGAAGGGTTTCATTCCTGTAATGCTAGAGCCGATGGAGAATAGCTAAATCCTAAATAAAGTTTAAATGATGAGTACACACAAAATTCATGAGTCCTTGGTCACGGACAGTTCGGCTTCTGAGGCCGGATGGTCCGGTCTTTCACAAAATAGTTCGGTCTTTAAGACCGAACATCTACCACAGCGTAAAGACGGTATCACGGAGAGTCCGCCATCACACAAAGATCATCTGATTCCTCTATGGGGGACATGATAGAGGAATTCAGAGATCTCGATAAACTAGGATAGGGGTTTACATCGGTCGATCCTTTGGAGGAGATAGACATAGGAGATGGTAAAACTCCAAGGCCGACTTTTGTAAACAAGACCCTGGAGACCGATCCTAGAAATGAAATGATCGGTCTATTGAAGGAATATTTGGATTGCTTTGCTTGGAATTACATTGAGATGCCAGGATTAAGCCTTTTTTAAAAAATAATCAGATTTTCATGGCCGAATAAGATGTGTCTAAAACGGCCTTTATATGTCTAGGCTTCATTGGTTTATTTGAATGGGTTGTCATGACATTTGGTCTGAAAAATGCTGGTGCTACTTATCAAAGGGCTATGAATTTGATCTTTCATGAGCTGTTGGGAAACACTGTGGAAGTCTACATTGATGATATTGTAGTCAAATCGGCTGAGTTTAGTTCTCATGTAGCTGATTTGCGCAAAGTCTTTGATAAAATGCGTCAATATGGTTTGAAAATGAACCCACGTAAATGTGCTTTTGGAGTGTCGGCTGGTAAGTTTTTAGGATTCATCATACATGAACATGGTATAGAGATAGACCCTGACCGAATCAAATCTATTCAGAATGTGGGACCTCCGACCTATAAGGTCGAAATGCAGAAGTTTCTCGGCAAGGTAAATTATTTGCGGAGGTTTATTTCTAACCTGGTCGGGAAAAATGATGCCTTCACCCCTATCCTTCGGCTTAAGAATGATGCCGAATTCACTTGGGGGGCAGAACAGCAGGAAGCATTTAATCTCATTAGAAAATATTTGTCTTCGGCTCCCGTATTAAAAGCACCTCAAGTAAGAGTACCATTCAGATTATACATTGCAGCCGAAGACAAGGTTATTGGGGCTGTTTTTACACAAGCGATCGGAGGAAAGGAGCATGTGGTGACCTATCTAAGTCGGAGGTTGGTGGATGCTGAAACGAGGTACACTTTCATTGAGAAATTATGCTTATGCTTGTTTTATGCATGCACCAAGTGTAGATGTTATTTACTGTCTAATCGTTGCACTGTTTCTGGTCAAGCCGATGTGATCAAATACATGTTGCATAACCCAATTATGAGTGGTAGAATTGGTAAGTGGGCTTATGCACTCATAGAATATGACTTGGCCTATGAACCATTGAAATCTATGAGAGGCCAGGTCGTAGCGGATTTTATTGTGGAACATCGGATTAATGATGCTCATAAACTAGACATATCATACCTCACTGTTACTCCGTGGACTTTATATTTTGACGGATCGGTTTGCAATTAAGGGCAAGGAATTGGCATCGTGCTTGTTTCACCAAGTAATGTCTCCTTCGACTTCTCTAGCCGATTGAAAACTTATTGCACTAACAATCAAGCCGAATATGAGGCCCTTTTGTTCGGCTTGGAGCTTTTTAATTGTATGGGAGTAAAGCATGTGAAAGCATTTGGTGATTCTGAGCTGGTTGTCCAACAGGTATTAGAAGAATATCAATGTTTTGATGGTACTCTAAATAGTTACCTCGAAAAGTGTTGGGGCATAATTCATTCTTTTGACGAATTCAGTATTCGGTATATCTCTAGAGTTGAGAATCATAGAGCTAACATTTTGGCAAAAGATGCATCAGGTTATCATATAAAGCAAGGGAGATTTCACAACACTGAAAATCTGATAATCGGTGCAGGGCCAATTCCCCAGGTCGCGGACCGTCCGAGTAAAGACTCTGGACTGTCCGGGGTTGCCAGGAAAGTTCTCCTAATTGATTCGGCTGATAATGAAGTCAATGCAAGTGATTGGAGGACGCCCACAACTAATTATTTACGAAATCCCAATATTAGGATGGATAAGAACATTCGGCGTACAACTTTCAAGTATGTTTTAATGAGTGATGAACTCTACCGCCGAACAGTCAACGACGTCCTGCTTAAGTGCTTGGGCTCAGATGATGCTATATTAGCCATGGCCGAAATACATGAAGGAATTTGTGGTACCCATCAATCGGCTCCAAAGATGAAGTGGTTGTTGCGAAGGTCTTGTTTTTATTGGCCTAACATGATAGCTGATTGTTTCAAGTACTACAAAGGATGCCAAGTGTGTCAAAAATTCGGCGACCTACAGTTGGTCCCTGCAGCCGAATTACATCCTATCATCAAGCCTTGGCCTTTCAGAGGATGGGGATTAGACTTCATAGGAGAAAATCATCCTTCATCATCAAAGGGGCATCGGTTCGTGTTAGTTGCCACTGACTAGTTTACCAAATGGACTCAAGCCGTTGCTCTGAGGAACATGACACACAAGGAGGTAATTGAGTTCATAACTAAGCATATTATTCATAGATTCGGCATTCCCCAGACCTTGAATACAGATCAAGGGACTTCTTTTATGTCAAAGGAGGTACGTGAATTTGCTGAATTATATAGAATTAAGTTTCTCAATTCATCTCCATATTATGCTCAGGCCAATGGACAAGCCGAGTCTAGTAATAGGACATTGATTAACTTGATAAAAAAGAAGATATCCGATAATCCTAAGCATTGGCATAAGATTTTATCTGAAGCTTTATGGGCTCACAGAATATCTAAACATAGTGCTACTAAAGTATCTCCTTTTGAGCTTGTCTATGGGCAGGAAGCAGTGTTGCCTGTGGAAATAAGTTTAAATGCTGTCAGGTTTGCTAGACAAAATGATCTAACCATCATTGATTATTATAATTCAATGATGGAAAATATTGATGAGGTGACCGACAAGAGGGTGATAGCTTTGGGAGTAATAGAAAAGGACAAGATCATGGTAGGCAGGGCCTACAACAAGAAGGTCAAAGCAAAGTCATTTCAAGTAGGGGACCTGGTGTGAAAGACCATCCTGCCTCTAAGGAACAAAGACCGAAAGTTTGGGAAATGGTCGCCAAGCTGGGAGGGTCCTTATAAAGTAAAACAGGTAATGTCTGGAAACACCTATTTATTACAAACATTACAAGGCAAAGATTTACCCAAGGCTTTGAATGTGTGTTTCCTCAAACAGTACCATCCTAGTATGTGGCAAGATGCCTAAGAGAACCGATGTAATCGCATCGAGTTAGTTGCTTTTGGTTTGCTCAGCTCCACCAAAAGGCAGGGGCATATGTTGAGCACCAAAAAGAGCATCGGACGGTCCGACCCTGAGGCTGGACGGTCGACGGTCCGGACGGTCCGCGCCTGTGGGTCGGACAATTCGCGCGCGCAGAATAGATTAGGGTTCCAAGTTTCTTGTTGTGTTTGTTGGCGAGAATCACAGGATTAACTCAGATTTTTGTTGGTAACGTGTCCAGCCCCCCTCCTCTATAAAAGCAGAGGAATACGGCCGATTAAAATGATCAATCGAACCCTCAATCAATACAATTTACATTTATTCTAGTATAGTTCTAGGTTAGTCTTTCGATCCCCAAATTCTTCGCTTCTCTTCGACTCTATGTCGATTAGAGGAGTCTACGTCGGCCTGCCGATCCTAGATATCTCCTAGGATCTCTCCTCCCCGACGGGGTCCCTCCCGGGAGCGAGATCCAGGCACCGCCGGTGACTTCCGCCGCCCCTGCGCACGCGCGGACTGTCCGACCATTAGGCAGGAAACCCTAGCCCTGCGCTAGGCCACGGACCGTCCGGCCCCTGGCCGTAGACCGTCCGCCCCTGTGCAGAGAGCACCGCCACGGTTCATGTTGAGTGATTGGCGCCCGAAAAAGGTGTCAACAATGTCGTGCCGCATGGTCTGAAGCATGCAAAAATTAAAATTCAACATAAATCAAATTCTAAACCACATATTATGAATTACTCAAATATACCAGAATTTCACACAAAGTCGCAACCTATGAATTACTCAAATATAACAGCAACAACAGTTCCACACAAAATCACAAACTATAAAATTCTCAGATATAGCAGCAACAGTCCACACAAACTCATGATCAGTCTCAAACTATCAAACACAATGACATAGACTCAATCACAGCTTACAAAGAGACATACAAAGATTGATGCAAACAAAATACTACTGGAGTCTGAAGCTTTAATGCAATGATGCCTCGTTAAAAACCATCCTAGGTAAAAACTCACTCCTCATGAAAAAAACCCTAGAAAGGAATAGAGTACAACCAGCTCCTTTAGGTTTAATGTTCAAGTCCCGTCGAGTTTAATAGTTATTCACAAGTTACAGAAGTAATAGCAACATAATTAAGAAGCAATAGCAACGACCCTCAATTGCTCAACATCTACCGCAAGTTCCACCTCCACCTCTTCTTCCTTGCCCTATGTTGTCATTGTTGACATTTTCATCTAGGTACATTGCTCGAAACACCTTTAAGTTCCTTGGTCTCTTTCTCCACCATGTGCTGACTGTGCAAGTCAGCGAGCTCGCATTCCTTTATCCAGAACAAGACTTCAACCATATCAGGAGTTAGCTACCACCGGTCCTCAAGCAACTTGCCAACTAAACTAAAAGTAGACTATGATGATACGGTGGAAGCGGACACGGTTAGAACATCTTTTTAGAAAGTATAGAAATCACATGATAGATCAATTTGTGCCGCTGCCACTAGTTTTTTTTTTATATTAAAGACGGACGCCAAGCTCACACCTTAAACGTCCACGTCGTCTTTATTTTTTCCGGTCGTTCGATCGCATCACGATGGCTTAAAACGATTCACGTTTCCTTATCCGCGAGGCCCGTTGGCGAGGCCACGAGCTGGCGCGTCACACACTAGAAACTTCAACCCAACTCTCGACGGCCACCGATCACGCGGTCTTATTGCTACCCTAATCGTTTGATGTGGCTTCGGCCCCACACGCCTGCTGGACAAGCGTCACGGCAAGCACTGGATTTTTCTCGCTTTGCGTCCACCTCTGAAATCTTCATGTTGTGTACAGAAAGAGAAAAGCAAGAGACAAAATAGAAAACAAAAGTCAGCGTATTGTGGCTTTACCGTTCCTAGAGAGATGGAAGCTCGGAGGTCCTCTCTCTACGGCAGCGGTGGCGACGACGGAGAGCACTTCCTCCTTCCTCCTCGTTGTCGCGCCCCCTTCCCGCTGCCATCCTTATCTATTCTGTTGCAAAGACTTGGCAACGCTTCCTTCCAGGTGGGACTGATAGTGAGTTTCATTTTTTTCCCATTTGGTTTTTCCCCACTGCTACCTTCCATGACGCAGGAGTGGATGAAGAGAAAGTGCCAACTTCGATTCAATGCGTGCTGAGAACTTCTCATGTTGTTCTTTATGAATTATGGTTCACTGAGAATAAGTAATTTAACCAAAATAGACTATGTTCTATTTGGCGATAAACATATAATTTTTTAACTATTCATCACAATTGTTATATATAGCAGCTAATTGTGTCAGTTTATGTTTAAGCTTTTAGTATAGATTGTTAGAAACATAGGCATTTTCAGTTTTAATTTAATCCCAAAAATCATAGTGATGTATGTGACGATATGTATGTGCATATGTGTATCACTACTCACATAAGCAATAAACAACAGTAAAATATGCACAAATACAAAGAGCAGATTGTACCTGCGGAGGGACCGATGTTTAAGGCATCAGTGGCTCCATTCACACGAGACATCTCGTATGTATGTTCGCTGTAGTCGTACGCAGTCGATGCAGCCAAATGTACGCAGTGCAGTCCCTCGAACGACACCGGCGATGAAGAATCTGATCAGCCTGTGCTCACAGAAGGTGGGATGAGAATGGTTGCGTGCAACGCGTCTTAGACTGTTCGGTGTTCGTACATGCTGCACGCGCAGAGGGAGACCAACGGACAGTAACGGTCGCCAGTAATGCCGCAACCGTTAGGAAGGAATATTCGAACCAAGGTCCGATCTGCCACGGCCCGTCCCATTCTGGCGGCGCGCGCGTGCAGCAGTTCTTCGTCCTTTTCTTAGCTTCTCGATAGATGCACCAATGGTCCACCTATTTAAATTAATTGAATTGTCCCTTAAACTTTCGGTATGGTACTAAAGTAATAGTACACTGTAGCATTAAAGTGGCTCTTTAGCATTGATTATTATTGAATATTAATATGGGTCAGACCCATATTAATTCAACATAGATTGGCCGTGTTATTTGGTAAGAAAAAGAACTTTAGTCCATTCAGATATACACTACGTCCTAACTGTTTGTATACAACGATCAGGCCCTAGCCACAACAATATCCAGTTCGATTCTAACTGTTTGTATACAACGATCAGGCTCTAGCCACAACAATATCCAGTTCGATTGAAGATCACGATAAACATGTGCCTTGGCATCACAGAGGATTAGCATACCTCCATCATGGTGTCAATCCCAACAATATTCATCGAGATATTAAAACAAGCAATAGACTTCTTAACACGAATCTTACCTATAAAATCTCATTTTTTGGTGTACCAAAGTGTCTTCCACCAAACACAACACACGTTAGCACAAACACAACACACGTTAGCACGATTGTTACAGGAACAATGTAAGTGAATGTCTCCTTTTATATTTTTCAATTTTTTATTTTATTTTTCCTTGAGTGTCTAAAGAAGCTCGGTTTTCATTCTTAAATTAGTTGGGTGATACTTTTTAAGAAATGTTGAGAAAATTAAGCAAAATAATGTCATTTCTAATTACATGTATATGTATATGCCCTATATATGAATATCTTTTTTCATCTTTGCTTATGTTGGGTCTATGCTTCGTCGCCGAAGGTCTGGTACGAAGAAGCTGAAGCTGTCCGCATGTGATGACCGAAGGTTCCTCTTCATGAAGCTTCGGAATTACAAACCGACATAAAAGTAGAATGACCTTTTAGTCCATAAATGTTTGAGTCGCTGTTGTAATCCCTTATGAGGGGCATAATTGTAATTCCTCACAGGCTGTGTCCCGTGTCTATAAATAGTGAACATTATTCCTTTACTGTTCACGCATTCCGGTATTTGCAATCGCATCATTCGGGATCCAATCTTTGCCAAGGCAAAGGTATAACTATATTCAATGATTAAATATAATGAGTAGATATAATATGGTTCGTTTATGATTCATTTACCTTTGATACTCTATATTTTATGTTATCTTATACAATCTATTAAAATTCAATTACGAAGAGTTAACCTTCGTAATCGTATCGTCATCAACCTTCGTCCAAGGTCCATTAATCCCCAAGGGAATAATGCTTCGTTGGACGAAGGACATTAACATTTAACATTTTATGTTGCCTTGTTCTTGATTCATAGCATTTGAGAACAAGTCCCCAACATTGGCGCCCACCTCCGGTCAACTCACTTCCACTTTTTGAGTTGATGGCTTCGACTAACGATCAAGCTGGAACTGCTTCGGCCCCGAAGCTGGTGTTCCCGATAACAGGTGGTTCATGCTCAGAACCAGCCAACAAAAAGCAGAAGAAAGAGGCGCAGAGGAGGGTACAACATGTTGGAGTGCAGGGACCCTTCATCAAGTCAAGATGGTCACACATTCCAATCACCTTCTCCCAAGAGGATCTTCAGCTCAAGGATTTTCCTCATAACGATGCTATGGTTATTTCTTGCGTTATCAAAGGATTTCTGGTCCACAATGTTTTGGTTGATACAGCCAGTGCAGCTGATATTATATTTGCTAAGGCCTTCAGACAAATGCAAGAGCCAGAAGACAAGATTCATGATGCTACACACCCTCTCTGTGGCTTCGGAGGAAGACAGATTGTAGCACTGGGCAAGATCACCATGCCAGTGACCTTCGGCTTCATCAACAACACCAGAACCGAGCAAGTTGTGTTTGACATTGTTGACATGGAATACCCTTACAATGCAATTATTGGTCGTGGCACCCTCAATGCTTTCAAAGCAATTCTTCATCCTGCTTACCTTTGCATGAAGATACCTTCGGATCAAGGACCCATTGCTATTCATGGAAGTCAGGAAGCTGCCAGAAGGGCCGAGGGAAACTGGACTGACTCAAAAGCAATCCATAACATAGATGGAGCTGAAGCTTGTGAACAGTACAAATTCAGAAGGGAGAAAGCAGCTTCAGCAGATCAGCCGAAGCCCATGCTCTTATGTGAGGACATAGCAGAGCAGAAGGTGCTGTTGGGCTCTCAATTATCCGAAGAACAGGAGAAAACCTTGATAAGGTTTTTGTTCAACAACAAAGATGTTTTTTACATGGTCAGCCAATGATCTTTGCGGAGTTAACAGGGATGTTATTGAACACTCGCTCAATGTTGACCCATCTTTCAGACCTAGAAAGCAGAGGCTTCGGAAAATGTCTGATGACAAGGCCGAAGGCGCTCGGAATGAAGTCAAAAGACTCCTCAGTGTAGGAGTTATCAGAGAAGTAAAGTACCCAGAATGGCTAGCTAACACTGTTATGGTAAAAAAAGGCCAATGGCAAATGGCGAATGTGTATCGATTTTACGGATCTCAACAAGGCCTGTCCGAAGGACGAATTCCCATTGCCAAGGATATACTCCTTAGTTGATGCAGCAGCTTCGTCAGAGCTTATGAGTCTTCTCGATTGTTATTCAGGCTATCATCAAATTTGGATGAAGAAGGAGGATGAGCCGAAGACCAGTTTCATAACCCCTAGTGGAACATATTGTTACCTTCGGATGCCTGAGGGACTCAAGAACGCTGGAGGAAGTTTCAGCAGAATGACTGCGAAGGTTCTCCAGTCTCAGATAGGCAGAAATGTGCTAACTTATGTTGATGATATCATTGTAAAAAGCACGAAACAGGAAAATCACATTGCTGATTTGCAGGAGACCTTCGCCAGTTTTAGACAAGCTGGTCTAAAGTTGAATCCAGAAAAATGTGTCTTCGGAGTAAAGAAGGGGAAATTTCTTGGATGCTTGGTTTCAACAAAGGGAATTGAAGCTAATCCAAGTAAAATTGAAGCTATACTTCGAATGGAGCCACCTACTACAAAAAAGGGGGCCCAAAGATTGACAGGGAGGCTGGCATCTCTCAATAGATTCATATCCAGATCAGCAGAGAGAAATTTACCATTCTTCGAAGTGCTGAAATCAGCCGAAGTCTTTCAATGGGGACCAAGCCAACAAAAAGCCTTCGAGGAACTGAAGCAATATTTGATAGATTTAACAACATTAACTCCACCAACGCCAGGGGCTCCTTTGTTATTATATGTGGCAGCTTCGCATTCAGCGGTAAGTGCAGCACTTGTCCAGGAGAAGCTTGATGGCCAAGTCAAGAAGCAGGTCCCAGTGTATTTTGTATCTGAAGTTCTTAGTATATCAAAGAAAAACTATACAGAATTGGAGAAGGTGTTATATGCTGTTTTGATGGCATCCAGGAAGCTTCGACATTACTTTCAAGCATACAATATTGTTGTTCCTTCTTCACAACCGTTGAAGGATATTATGAGAAATAGAGAAGCTACTGGACGGATTGGAAAATGGGCTGCAGAGCTCAATGAATTTTGCATTGATTATGTGCATAGATCTTCGATCCAGTCTCAAGCGTTGGCATATTTCATTGCTGACTGGACGCCAGGGGCTCAGGTTGAAGAAACAAATAAAGATGCCGAAGTATGGACAGTGTTTTGCGATGGGTCTTGGGGAACCTTCGGAGCAGGAGCAGCCGCTGTGTTGGTCTCACCATCCAAAGTTAAAACTTGTTATGCAGCAAGACTCGATTTTAGTTGTACTAACAATATTACTGAGTACGAAGCCCTGCTTTTGGGCCTTCAGAAGTTAAAAGCAATGGGAATCAGAAGGGCCATTCTTAAAACTGATTCCCAGGTTGTTTCGGGTCATATCGACAAGAGTTGTAAGGCTAAAGATCCGAAGCTTGAAAAATATCTAGACACGGTCCGAAGGATTGAAGCTTCCTTCGAAAGATTTTCTGTCAAAAATATCCCTCGAGGACAAAATGAGCATGCTGATTTGCTAGCTAAGTCAGCAGCACAGGGGCTGCCCTTACCTTCGGATGTGTTCTTCGAAACAATAAAAGCACCTTCAGTGGAACTTCTTGAAAGAGCAGTCCTCAATATATCTCCTGTTTATAGTGAAGACTGGAGAACTGAGATTATCTCTTACCTTCAGGGTAATTTCCTTTCAGATGACGAAACTTACAACAGGAGGATAGAGGCAAGAGCTCGTCCATATGTCATGATAGAAGGGGAGTTGTACAAGCATGGAGTTTGTGCTCCATTACTCAAGTGTTTATCTAGAGCCGAAGGCATAGAATTGATGAAAGAAATACATGCAGGCTTGTGTGGATCTCACATTGGATCTAGGTCGTTACTTGGAAAAGTTTTCCGTCAAGGGTTTTATTGGCCGAAGGCAGCTTCGGATGCAGCGGAATTAGTTCAAAAGTGCGAAGGTTGTCAGAAATGTGCAAGAGATAAAAAACAACCTTCGTCCCTAACTCAGCTGATACAACCCATCTGGCCATTGCAAAGGTGGGGCCTTGACTTGTTAGGTCCGTTACCACCGGCCCAAGGAAACTTAAGATATGTTGTAGTGGCTGTGGAATATTTTTCTAAATGGATTGAGGCAAAGCCTTTAGCCACAATAACTTCGGCCACCATTCAAAAGTTTTTCTGGCAGAATATTGTTTGTCGTTTCGGAGTACCAAAGGCCATCACTATAGATAATGGAACACAGTTCGACTCCGAAGCTTTCAGAGAATTCTGTGATCAAATTGGCACGAAGATCCATTTTGCATCAGTCAGGCATCCGGAGTCAAATGGACTCGTTGAAAGAGCCAATGACATCATAATGACAGGAATAATGAAGTTAATCTTCAATCAACCCAGGGGAAAGTGGCCAGATCAATTAATCAAAGTGGTATGGAGCCACAACACAACAACATCAAGGTCAACAGGCTTTACTCCATTCAAATTATTGTTTGGTGACGAAGCAATAACCCCGGAAGAAGCTAAAACTGGATCAATAAGAGTAGTAGCTTCGGCAGAATCAGATCCTGAAGCTGATCATTCTGTGGAAAAAGATGCTATAGAAGGGATCAGGCTTCAAGCTGTGGAGAACATCAATAAATATCAAGCCGAAACAATCAAATGGCGTGATAGAAAGGTTCGGCTAAAGAATATTGAGCCAGGACATTTGGTGCTTCGGAGAGTGGCTAACCCAGATACAGTGGGCAAGTTGCAGTTGAAATGGGAGGGACCTTTTTTGGTAGTATCTTCGTCAAGACCCGGTTTATACAGATTAAAGGATATGGACGGCAACGACATTCCTAGATCTTGGAATGCGGATGAGCTTCGGCGATATTATGTATAACTTGATGTAATTTTGTATATTTTTTTATTTTTTCTTTCATGGCACCCTTTTCCTTTCTGAAGGGGGAGAAAGGTTTTTAATGGGGCCATCACATGTAATTTCCTTTTTTAGCTTTATAAGAGCAAAATCCCCCAAAGATGTAAATGTAAAAGCTGAGAACGCACCATCGAGTGCCGGAAAGTAAAAGGCGAAGAAGCTCCAAAGACGTTCCTAAGGGAATGCAGAGCTTACAGCGAAAAATAAACGCTGATTCCGCCGAAAGTAAAAGGCGAAGAAGCTCCAAAGACGTTCCTAAGGGAATGCAGAGCTTACAGCGAAAAATAAACGCTGATTCCGCCAAAAGTAAAAGGCGAAGAAGCTCCAAAGACGTTCCTAAGGGATTGCAGAGCTTACAGCGAAAAGTCAACGCTGATTCCGCTGAAGTAAAAGGCGAAGAAGCTCCTAAGGGAGGCTTACAGCGAAAAGTCAGCGCTGATATGTGATTGTTTCTAAGGAAATAACGGTTGTGATTATGGCTTCGGATATGTGTTTGGACATTCATTTGCACATCACATTACATCATAACATTTGCATTCATAAACATTCATCCAGGCATATGTAGGATAACCATCATCATAGCATAAGTGGTTGCTTCGGCAAAAAGGAAAAAACTGTCTTTTGTACTTCGTCGTGTACGAAAAGAAGAGCTTCGGAAAAAAGGAAAAGTTGTTTTTTATGCTTCGCTGTGTACGAAAAGAAGGGAAGGTGTTTTTTCGCCTTCGGCTCAAAAAGATAATTTCGTCCACATCAAAGCGTCTCTCATACATTAATGGAAGGGTAAGAGCATATTACAAGGTATGAACAGAATTCATTAAGAACAGTTTAGTCACATTTACAAAAGTTATTTCAAAAGTTTCTTGAGTTTGTCTACAGTCTACTCCTACTGATCTTCATGAGGCTTCAGCTTCGGCGTCATACTCTTTAAGCATCGGTCTCGGCTTCGTCATCCTATATGAATTAAGTTGTTGTGGGTCAAAACCAAGCTTGAAGGAAAAGGTAAGCACAAGGTATGATTTCTTACTGGTTCAAGTTGACTCCGAGCTTCGTCTCCAGCCTTTTCTCGCCCGCCTTTTGTCCATATCATTTTTACAAATCTATTAGAAATGCTTCGGGTGAGGTCAGGAATATCATCTAAAATTGATGGTGATAGAGTGAAATTGGGCCTATTAACAATTTTTCCATGGTCGCAGCCAGCCTTCAGAAAAGCTGCAGCAGTGCCCCGAGAAGCTACCCAGGCACAGAAGTCACCGTGCCCGGCTATAACTTCGTCAAGCTCATCAATTTCACCCTCAATATGTTCGAAGGTCTTTGGTAAATCTTCAGTTGACGGGGTGAACTTCCCACTGCTGGCCCCGACTGAGTGGAAGATTTTTCTCAGTCGTTGAATACATTTATTGCTAAACTCCAAACATTTGTCTTGAAGGCTTGCCAATAATTTTTTCAAATCTGAATTTTGTTGGACTTCGGCTTCAAGTTTCGTATTAAGTTCTTGCTTTTCTTTTTCAAACTGTTCAGATTGGCAGAGAAGCTTCGTATTCAATTCTGCTACTTTAGCTTCGGCTTCGGCCAATAAGCTTTCAGTTGTCTGAAGCTCGAAGTTTTTCTTTTCAATAGTAGCTGATTGCTCTTTTATTTTGTTCTCTAAATTTTCAATTATAACCTCGTGTTTTTTGTCTTCTAGATCTTGCTGCATTTTCAAAGCCTTGCTCAACAGCATACTCTGCACGTAAACAACCTTCGTTAGACATGTCTTCATTATTAAAAAATAAAAGTCAAGGGAAAAGTAATTTACCTTGAAATTGGAATAAAATAAACTACCAACGATATGTTGTCGTCGGTAGCGGCTAATGTCCGTTTCCAGCTTCGGAAAACCGATACTCTTTGATAGAGTACCAATAACCTTAGCTCCAGTTTGATCCCGGATACAGTCTAATTTTTCATCGTCAATACCTCCGAAGAGGAGTGCTCCTGGTTTATAT
Organism: Zea mays; assembly: GCF_902167145.1. Taxonomy (NCBI): domain Eukaryota; kingdom Viridiplantae; phylum Streptophyta; class Magnoliopsida; order Poales; family Poaceae; genus Zea; species Zea mays. The sequence continues at coordinate 180,001,945 of NC_050097.1, read as the reverse complement.
CCGCAAGATTTGGCATATTCTTTAAGCTCTTCTATTTCGGTTTTTGATAATTCTTGTCCAACTAAATTTTGAAACATGAAGGCTTCGTCCTCTGAAGCTTCATCAGCAATTTCCTTTTCTTTCTCAGACACTGCGGCCATGGCCTCTTCGGCGGCAGTAGTGGCTTCTTCTGTGGCCATATTTAGCAGCATTTTGTCGATGTGTTCGATTGTGCTTGCCAAATTCAAATCTCCAGTTGAGGTAGCTTCGGTAGCCGCGACCTCCGAAGGTGTGACTTCAATATTTGTTATTTCCTCAGCCGCTGGTATCTTCTGAGCTGAAGCTCTCGGTGGTGTCTTATCAATGACTTCTGTCACTGCGATGATCCTTTGTCTCTTTGTTTTAGTTGTTTTCTTCGTTTTTTCGGGCTCCTTTTCCTTCTGAAAAAACTTTGTCAGTTGAGGCCCCAATGGACTTAGCTTCGCAGGCAGGGATTCAGTCATTACCTTCAAAATCTCTTCCACGTCGGTGGCAGAGCGTGATGCGGGAGTCTCCTCTTCGTCGGATACTTTTTGCTTCGGAGATGATACTTTCCTCTTCTTCGGAATATTCTTCTTTTTTGGTGGTTCTTTCTCATCTTCATTTAAAGCTTCGGCTACCCTTTTCCTTTTCCGGCCTTCGACACCTTTATTCAGATTTTCGTAGTCAGGGTATTCAAAACCCAGGGCGTCCAGCACTCGATTCAGTCTTCGCTTCGGACGGGTACCGAAGGCCGCAGTCATCAACTGATCCTCTTTTTTGGAGTAATTACCGAGTATTTCATTGCACATTATTTCAATTGTGTTCCGCCACTCTTGGCAAGGTGTTTTAAAATATTTCTTAAACTTGTAATAGTAAGGTAACCGCACAAGTTCCCCTTCTTTCTTCTCCCCCTCTAGCTTCGGCATTTCCCATTCTTTTATGGTAGGAAAAACCCTGAAAGCCAAAAACTCTTGAACCAGGTCTCTTGTGCTGATATGTTCTGAAATAATTTTAAACTCAGCCAACGCCTTTTGGGTTGGACCTTCTGGTGTCATGTTGCAATGAGGTCGGGTTTCTCCGAAGATTAGTTCAAGCGGACTCTGCACAAGCTTCTCCTTGTCGTCATCAACCTTGACGTAGAACCATTCCGATTTCCAGCCTGCCGGCCACTTGCTTCGATAGCTGATGACAGGAAACTTTGTGGTTTTTCGATAGGCAAAATTATAGCAACCAAAGTTATCATCCAATCCATCTTTTCTAGCCTTCGTCTGATAATGCAGCTCATGAACTCGACAAAAGCTGTCGGCAAACGGCTCCACCGCCTGGCTTCGGAGGGCCCAGATATAGACGCTAAGCCTAACGATAGCGTTAGGAGTCAACTGATGAAAGTAGATCCCAAACCTCTTCAATACATCTGCAATAATCCCATGCAGGGGGAATCTCAACCCAGCCTTTAGAAAGCTCTTGAAAATGACTATTTCATCCTTCTCTGGCTTCGGGGTAGTTTCTTCCCCCCCGAAGCGTAGTAGCTTCTTCTGACTTTCACTGAAATAACCCGACTTCACCATCTTGGAGAGGTCAGCCTTCGAAACAGTCGACTTTCCGAAGTCCAAGTGGCTGGGCTTACTTGGCATGGTAATACGATAATCATCTTCGGAATCAGTTTCCTCAATGTTTGCTTCTTTCGCTTCGGCAGTCGCCTGTTCTGTCTCAGCAATGGGGATTTCTTCCGGGGTTACCAGTCTGGATCGTTGCATCGCTTCGGAGATGGGAACAGTCTCCGATCCTTCAGCTTCGCCTCCCTCACGTTCAACCCTAGCGGTAGAACGCACTCTGGCCATTTAACTATGACTGCGGCCATGGCCTCTTCGGCGGCAGTAGTGGCTTCTTCTGTGGCCATATTTAGCAGCATTTTGTCGATGTGTTCGATTGTGCTTGCCAAATTCAAATCTTCAGTTGAGGTAGCTTCGGTAGCCGCGACCTCCAAAGGTGTGACTTCAATATTTGTTATTTCCTCAGCCGCTGGTATCTTCTGAGCTGAAGCTCTCGATGGTGTCTTATCAATGACTTCTGTCACTGCGATGATCCTTTGTCTCTTTGTTTTAGTTGTTTTCTTCGTTTTTTCGGGCTCCTTTTCCTTCTGAAAAAACTTTGTCAGTTGAGGCCCCAATGGACTTAGCTTCGCAGGCAGGGATTCAGTCATTACCTTCAAAATCTCTTCCACGTCGGTGGCAGAGCGTGATGAGAGAGTCTCCTCTTCGTCGGATACTTTTTGCTTCGGAGATGATACTTTCCTCTTCTTCGGAATATTCTTCTTTTTTGGTGGTTCTTTCTCATCTTCATTTAAAGCTTCGGCTACCCTTTTCCATTTCTGGCCTTCGACACCTTTATTCAGATTTTCGTAGTCAGGGTATTCAAAACCCAGGGCGTCCAGCACTCGATTCAGTCTTCGCTTCGGACGGGTACCGAAGGCCGCAGTCATCAACTTATCCTCTTTTTTGGAGTAATTACCGAGTATTTCATTGCACATTATTTCAATTGTGTTCAGCCACTCTTGGCAAGGTGTTTTAAAATATTTCTTAAACTTGTAATAGTAAGGTAACCGCACAAGTTCCCCTTCTTTCTTCTCCCCCTCTAGCTTCGGCATTTCCCATTCTTTTAAGGTAGGAAAAGCCCTGAAAGCCAAAAACTCTTGAACCAGGTCTCTTGTGCTGATATGTTCTGAAATAATTTTAAACTCAGCCAACGCCTTTTGGGTTGGACCTTCTGGTGTCATGTTGCAATGAGGTCGGGTTTCTCCGAAGATTAGTTCAAGCGGACTCTGCACAAGCTTCTCCTTGTCGTCATCAACCTTGACGTAGAACCATTCTGATTTCCAGCCTGCCGGCCACTTGCTTCGATAGCTGATGACAGGAAACTTTGTGGTTTTTCGATAGGCAAAATTATAGCAACCAAAGTTATCATGCAATCCATCTTTTCTAGCCTTCGTCTGATAATGCAGCTCATGAACTCGACAAAAGCTGTCGGCAAACGGCTCCACCGCCTGGCTTCGGAGGGCCCAGATATAGACGCTAAGCCTAACGATAGCGTTAGGAGTCAGCTGATGAAAGTAGATCCCAAACCTCTTCAATACATCTGCAATAATCCCATGCAGGGGGAATCTCAACCCAGCCTTTAGAAAGCTCTTGAAAATGACTATTTCATCCTTCTCTGGCCTCGGGGTAGTTTCTTCCCCCCCGAAGCGTAGTAGCTTCTTCTGACTTTCACTGAAATAACCCGACTTCACCATCTTGGAGAGGTCAGCCTTCGAAACAGTCGACTTTCCGAAGTCCAAGTGGCTGGGCTTACTTGGCATGGCAATACGATAATCATCTTCGGAATCAGTTTCCTCAATGTTTCCTTCTTCCGCTTCGGCAGTCGCCTGTTCTGTCTCAGCAATGAGGATTTCTTCCGGGGTTACCAGTCCGGATCGTTGCATCGCTTCGGAGATGGGAACAGTCTCCGATCCTTCAGCTTCGCCTCCCTCACGTTCAACCCTAGCGGTAGAACGCACTCTGGCCATTTAACTCTGACTGCGGCCATGGCCTCTTCGGCGGCAGTAGAGCTTCTTCTGTGGCCATATTTAGCAGCATTTTGTCGATGTGTTCGATTGTGCTTGCCAAATTCAAATGTTCAGTTGAGGTAGCTTCGGTAGCCGCGACCTCCAAAGGTGTGACTTCAATATTTGTTATTTCCTCAGCCGCTGGTATCTTCTGAGCTGAAGCTCTCGGTGGTGTCTTATCAATGACTTCTGTCACTGCGATGATCCTTTGTCTCTTTGTTTTAGTTGTTTTCTTCGTTTTTTCGGGCTCCTTTTCCTTCTGAAAAAACTTTGTCAGTTGAGGCCCCAATGGACTTAGCTTCGCAGGCAGGGATTCAGTCATTACCTTCAAAATCTCTTCCACGTCGGTGGCAGAGCGTGATGCGGGAGTCTCCTCTTCGTCGGATACTTTTTGCTTCGGAGATGATACTTTCCTCTTCTTCGGAATATTCTTCTTTTTTGGTGGTTCTTTCTCATCTTCATTTAAAGCTTCGGCTACCCTTTTCCTTTTCCGGCCTTCGACACCTTTATTCAGATTTTCGTAGTCAGGGTATTCAAAACCCAGGGCGTCCAGCACTCGATTCAGTCTTCGCTTCGGACGGGTACCGAAGGCCGCAGTCATCAACTGATCCTCTTTTTTGGAGTAATTACCGAGTATTTCATTGCACATTATTTCAATTGTGTTCAGCCACTCTTGGCAAGGTGTTTTAAAATATTTCTTAAACTTGTAATAGTAAGGTAACCGCACAAGTTCCCCTTCTTTCTTCTCCCCCTCTAGCTTCGGCATTTCCCATTCTTTTAAGGTAGGAAAAACCCTGAAAGCCAAAAACTCTTGAACCAGGTCTCTTGTGCTGATATGTTCTGAAATAATTTTAAACTCAGCCAACGCCTTTTGGGTTGGACCTTCTGGTGTCATGTAGCAATGAGGTCGGGTTTCTCCGAGGATTAGTTCAAGCGGACTCTGCACAAGCTTCTCCTTGTCGTCATCAACCTTGACGTAGAACCATTCCGATTTCCAGCCTGTCGGCCACTTGCTTCGATAGCTGATGACAGGAAACTTTGTGGTTTTTCGATAGGCAAAATTATAGCAACCAAAGTTATCATGCAATCCATCTTTTCTAGCCTTCGTCTGATAATGCAGCTCATGAAGTCGACAAAAGCTGTCGGCAAACGGCTCCACCGCCTGGCTTCGGAGGGCCCAGATATAGACGCTAAGCCTAACGATAGCGTTAGGAGTCAGCTGATGAAAGTAGATCCCAAACCTCTTCAATACATCTGCAATAATCCCATGCAGGGGGAATCTCAACCCAGCCTTTAGAAAGCTCTTGAAAATGACTATTTCATCCTTCTCTGGCTTCGGGGTAGTTTCTTCCCCCCCGAAGCGTAGTAGCTTCTTCTGACTTTCACTGAAATAACCCGACTTCACCATCTTGGAGAGGTCAGCCTTCGAAACAGTCGACTTTCCGAAGTCCAAGTGGTTGGGCTTACTTGGCATGGCAATACGATAATCATCTTCGGAATCAGTTTCCTCAATGTTTCCTTCTTCCGCTTCGGCAGTCGCCTGTTCTGTCTCAGCAATGGGGATTTCTTCCGGGGTTACCAGTCCGGATCGTTGCATCGCTTCGGAGATGGGAATAGTCTCCGATCCTTCAGCTTCGCCTCCCTCACGTTCAACCCTAGCGGTAGAACGCACTCTGGCCATTTAACTCTGAATTTTTTGGGAACTAAATGCTTTTTCTTCCGAAGCTTTTTCTTCTGACGAAGTAGGCTTCAAACTGGAGCTTCGTCTGATTCTGAGAGTCAAGCTTCGGCTATGGTTAAAAATTTTGGCAGCAAAACAGTGCAAATAGCAATGAATGCTGTGGTAACTTCGCACCTACCCGTCTGTTTATATAGTGATGCAGGTAAGAAGGCGAATCACCAGGATTTTTACACCAGGCGAACAACAGGCACCCACTGAACACTGGGCCACAGAACCCGAGAAGGTGAATCGCCAGGACACGTGTAACTGCTGCATGGCGGGTCCACCTCGCGCTCGGATTATTTTAATCGTTTCTCGGCAACGAGCTTAGGGAAGGTGTTTTTTGGACCTTCGGCTTCCCGAAGCCTAAGATACTTTTTTCACGGATCAAGCTCGTTACGAAAAACGATCTAGCACCGCGAAGGGGCTACTGTTGGGTCTATGCTTCGTCGCCGAAGGTCTGGTACGAAGAAACAGCTTCGGCTGAAGCTGTCCGCATGTGATGACCGAAGGTTCCTCTTCATGAAGCTTCGGAATTACAAACCGACATAAAAGTAGAATGACCTTTTAGTCCATAAATGTTTGAGTCGCTGTTGTAATCCCTTATGAGGGGCATAATTGTAATTCCTCACAGGCTGTGTCCCGTGTCTATAAATAGTGAACAGTATTCCTTTACTGTTCACGCATTCCGGTATTTGCAATCGCATCATTCGGGATCCAATCTTTGCCAAGGCAAAGGTATAACTGTATTCAATGATTAAATATAATGAGTTGATATAATATGGTTCGTTTATGATTCATTTACCTTTGATACTCTATATTTTATGTTATCTTATACAATCTATTAAAATTCAATTACGAAGAGTTAACCTTCGTAATCGTATCGTCATCAACCTTCGTCCAAGGTCCATTAATCCCCAAGGGAATAATGCTTCGTTGGACGAAGGACATTAACATTTAACATTTTATGTTGCCTTGTTCTTGATTCATAGCATTTGAGAACAAGTCCCCAACAGCTTACTTCATTTTAAATGGTCGAGGCTATTTGGCTCCTCAACATTCTATTCGAGGACAAGTGACACATAAATCATATGTTTACAGTTTTAGCATACTACTTCAACACATTGTTAGCGGGGGAAGCCTGCTTTATAATTTTTTATTTCTTCTCTTGTTTTTCCTTGAGTGCCTAGACAAACTTGCTTTGTACCATTGTTTTCAAAATAGTTGGGTGATACTTCCTAAGAAAAGTTCAAAAAATTAATTAAAACAATGAGATTTCTAATCACCTGTGTATGATATATATGTTCTATGAATGCCTTTTTCAGATTTGCTTCATTTTAATTGGCAGAGGCTATTGGGCTCCTCAACATTCTATTCAAGGACAAGTGACAGAAAATCACATGTATACAGTTTTGGCGTCCTTCTTCTAGACATTGTTAGCGGGATCAAACATTGACACTGAAGGAAACAGGTGATGCCTAAGAGGGGGTGAATTAGGACTTGTAAAACTTTCTCTAAACTAGTCCACAAATAAATCCCTAGAGCAAAACCTATGCAAATAAACAATCTAGAATGTGCAAACTAGGTTTTGTCTAAGTGTTGTTATCTCTACCGCGATGTCTAAGTTTCAATCCTAAACAATATAAGTATATAGACAAGATTGAAACTTAAATGCTTAATATAAATGCGGAAGCTAAACGGCAAGGTAGAGATGCAAACTCTTGTGGATGACGCCTGTATTTTTATCAAGGTATCTAAAACCACGCAAGGTCCCGACTAATCCTCGTTGGTGCCCCTACGCAAAGGGAAGCCCACATGAGGACCAAGCACCACGGTCGAGTAACTCCGTAGAAAGCCACGGGCCTTCTCCACACGCAAGTGGTGCTCCACTTCCGGCTCCTCTCGGACGCTCCCCGCCGTCTCCACTATCGAGCTTCTGGCCTAAACGCCGCGGGTCTCGTTCCCTTCGATACACGATGGCAGTCGTGACACAAACGCGGTTGTCACGGTCTCGCAAGACTCTCGCCCCTCGGTACAATTACAACGGCTCGCGCAAGAGCCGAGGGGTTGTGTGGTTTTTCTAAACTCACTCAACTAACTAGGATTCACCTAGAGCAAGCGCTAGAGCGGTCTAACTAACCTAAGCACTTTGCAAAGCACCTACGCTAATCACCGAGTGATTCTATTAAGCACTTTGGTGTATAGCACTTGGAAATGTCTACTATATGCCTTGGTATGTTTCTTGGGCTCCCACACCTTGAAATGGTCGGTTGGGTGAAGTATATATAGGCCCTAACATAATTCTAGTCGTTGGAGAAAAGCTGCTGCTCTCTGCGGCACACCGGACAGTCTGGTGCCCCTGTCTGGTGCGCCTAGCCGTTGGATTTGACACCACAAGTGACCGTTGGCGCCACAGGCTTTTACACTGGACAGTCTATGTAACACCCCAGGTGTTTATATTCCGCTTGACAGCGAGTACGGATATAAGCACGTAATCAGTGGATAAAACAGATGCAAAATTTCAATTATCTTCGCCTATCGCGATTGTAATACCGCATTTGTTTCACCTGTCGCGGGTGCGACATCGTTTTTATTTTCATCTATTCGGGTTCGTCCTAAATTTTCGGGCTGTTCGGAACATTTTTGTTCTGAAAATCGGTGCGTGCGATGATTATTTAAAATTCGTCGCTCGCGCGAATACGAATTCGGAAGCCGAACCACTTGGACGATTTTTATCCCGAACAAATTAATTTGAACTCGACGACTAAAATGTTCGGGGCAGAATAATCTGGATCGCGCGAAGTCTTGCGCGAGGTTAAGATCCAATTTATTTTTCAGCACGCTGTTTCGAAGATAAAATCGTGTATACATTCGCAGACATTGTTTCGGCTAATTTCGGTCGAATCACGTCAAACAAATTATCAGTGCCGAAATCAGTTTATTTCGGTCTGTCGTTTCTTGCCCGATCCAAAACTTTGGATATAAATGTCGGGTACAAATTCATCTGATTCCAAGTATTCGCTAAATCAAAACCGTATTACCCGTACTATCGACCCTTTAGTGATAATTGAAAATTCTCATTCCGAAATGTCTACAATTTTCATTATTAAAAAGAATGGGAAGGGAAAATTAAAAAAACAAAAATCTGCTCACGTCAATCTCCTTCTCTCCCTGATATTTCTTCGCTCGTCTGCCTCCCGTAGATTTTTGTTCATGGTCGTTCTCTCCTGCCGCCGTTTTCTGAAAAATCCTGCCGCTGAACACAGTTTCTTATTACCCAGCCGAACTTCTCCCTCAGCCTGATCCGCTCTCTCTCTGTTGGATTTTTGCAGCCGCCGCTCTACTCCCTGGATATTTCAGCGCTCAGCATCTTCCTCTGCTGCACGCCGGCAGCAGTTCTTCTCCCTCCAGCTCGCCGGCGTTATCCTCTGCGCCGCTTTGGCTTGCAAAAATCCTGGCTGCCGGTGTTTATCTCCTCACGGCGCCGCCCCTAGGACTCTTCAAATATCCTGCCTGGTCATCTTCCGCGGGCGTCTCTGCTCCTTCCAGCTCTCCCGTGGCGCGTCCTGCTCGCCCTTTGCCTGCTCCCATGGCGGCTCCCCTGCCGAGCCCCAACCCCAGCCAGCCGAGCTCATTTCCTTCTCTCCATCTCCCAGCAAGCCACGCCTCCAGCTCTCTCTGCCCTGCCGGCGAGTTCCCCATGGCGCGTGCTCAGCTTCAGCTCGGATCCCCCTGTGCGCTGAGCTTCTGCACGCCGCTGCTCCCTCTTCCACGAGTTCCCTGCCCATGGCCGCCATGCCCAGCCGTGGAGCTTCCGGCGCGCGGCTTCCCTGCGGCAGCTCGCCCCTTTCCCTTGCTGTGCTGCTCGTCGTGCCCTCGCTGCTCCCTGCTCCTTGTTCTTCTCGGCGCGACAGAGAGTTTCCTCGGCCGCGCGTCCCTACTTCCCCTGCGCGTACGTGCTTGCTTCCTCTGTCGCAGCAGCGAAGCTGTTTCTTCCCCGTCGCGCGCAGCCGCGTCTGCTCCGTGCGCACGCGCTCAACCTGTTCGCCATGGTTGCCGCGCGCCGCGCATACTGCTCTTTGGAGCTCGGTCGTAACCTCGTCATCGTTCGGCAGCTCTAGCGCCTCTGTTCTTTCCTGCGCGCGCCGGTGCCCAGCTCGTTTGGGGCTGCGTGTGCTCCTATGTCGCGCTCTGTTTGCGGAGTTCCTTCGCATCGTTCATCTCCAGCTCGCCGAGTCTGACCCCAAACCGTCGTGCGCCGCCTAGGCCCGGTGTCTCTTTCTCGTCACCAGCTCGCGCGCCCCTGTTTCCTTTGTCGTCGGTCGTCGTCTCCGAGTTGATTCTTAGCTGTTGTAGTATTTTTAGTTATCCCGGCTGCGTCTGTGGCCGTCAAATTGTCGGAGTCGCTCAACTCACCAATCGTATCTTGGTCAGTCATCGATTTTATGTTCGTCATGGTCCTCACGTCAGTCGTCCCTATCCGAACTTGCCAGCTTGTCGACTGACCGTCGTGTTCCTTGAAATCCCTCGTCGGCCGATCTCGCAACTTAGTTCGTCATGTCGTATGTGCAGCTCTATATATGCCACCCTCCTATATCGTCGTCGAAGCTGTCATCTCCGGCTCGATCCCTAGCTCACCAGCTCGCTTCAGACTTTAATTGAAGGTCATCGTCGATCCGTGCGTCATCAAGAAATTCCAAGAGTCAAGTGAAGACGGAGCCAGCAACGTGATATTCACCAAGTGCGCGACAAAAAGCTCGAGCCAGGATTTATCAGCATTCGTACGAGATTTGGGTCGCGTTTGATGCTGGTAAGCTAAATTTATTTGCTTAGTAATTTTAGTGCTTTGTCGGTAGGCGCTATCGGCATTTTATGCGAAGAATTTTAGTTGTACAGTAAAGTCAGTGCTATGCATTCATATGCATTATGCAAATCATTTAGGTACGTTTATTGACTGCGTGATGTGGAAGACAACCCAAGTCGACCCCAAGCGCGGGCTAATCCGCAAGATGATGTTGATGGACGAACCGGAAGATGGATAATCTGAACGAGTGTGTGCCAGGACAAAGGATGGTCGTCAAGTGGACGTCACCTAACAACACTAACCTAGTGTTACCCAGGCAAGCCCCGGTGCATGCAACCCCTTCCTTGTGTTTTTAAATAATTTTTGCACACTTTAAGTCTAGTGAAATGTGCATTAGGTTTATAGGAGTTGCTTGAAACCCTTTGATGCATTGTCTTCCTTGATATCCATACCTTTATAGATACTTCTGATGAAGTATCAAAAATATGATTTACAAAAATGCTTAGCCCTGCTTCGATCTTGTGGATAGAGGTTGTCTTTTGCAATACTGCCTAGCTCAGGGGTTATCCTGAGGAAGGATGGCTTCTACGTGCAAGAATATATTTTCATTGAGAGCATGGTGGGATCTTACTGCAAAGTTCCCTGTGATGCTCTTTTCATCCTAAGGAACACAAACAATCCTAAGGGTGGAAATACTTAAATCGGGACTTGGGCTAGGAATAGGTGATGTTCTACCCAAGTTGATTAAGGATTGGATGCGTATGTAGGCTTGATGATCGAGGACCCTTTAACTGGTCACATGCCTCGTCATGGGTAAGCCTTGCCTCGGGCAGACTAAGGCCAGAATAAGATAACACAGAATGGGCGTGGAGCGGTGGCGAGAGTAGCGTGTACCGTCCGTGGCAAGAGGCTGGACGGTGGTGTATCTGTGCTCTCGGTTCGCGTGAACCTGATCTGGTCTTAAGAACCCCGGTGGCGAGTTGACATATGCAAGGGTTAAGTGCTACATATATCGTGTGATTGGAGATCCTCAGCTGAGTATAATCGATTCGGATCGCCGTACCTTCGCGGTTATGAAGACTTGGTCACTGCCCTACAACCTAAGTCAGGATGTGAACCTCATGAATAAAAATGATGTTGTATTGATGAGATGGTGAAATTAGACCAGATGCAAACAGAGTCTATTAATATTTAATCTGGCGTTAAAATATTGAAAGTAAGGACTCACTTTAGTAAGCTATTTCTGCAAAAGTATCTATGTTGATTCTTGCTAAAGCCTCTCCTTGATTCCCAAATCCAGCATATCCTTGAGAGTCTTTTCTTTAGTCGGGTAAGTCTTGCTGAGTAATTCCATACTCAGGGTTTTATTCCCTGTTGTTTTTCAGGTTCTAACTTTGTGCTGTTGTTGATGGTGTTAAGTGCCAGTGGGCTCGGCCTTCTTATAAGTCTAAGTAACCCTTCTATACTTCTTATTGAGGATGATCCCTTGAGCTAGCATATATTTCAAACTTATACTTTTGTAATCACTCCGATAAACTAATGTAAATTTTTTGTAACCTGTAAAATTTGGTAGTAAGATTTCCGCTGCAACAATATTGGTGTGTGTGATTTGTGTTACTTAATCCCGCGGTTCTGGTTGTTCGTGGTTTATCCGATGTCCTTGGGCAATCGGACGGATCCTGTTAAGTTATCTGGTGCACATGCATAGCAGTCTGAGGTCTTTGAGACAAGGACAAGTGCATGTGGGCCCAATAACTTGGGAGGTTCTGCCACAGCTGGTATCGGAGCAGGATTAAGTATATACGGTCACATACGTATTTTCAAAACAAAAGTTTTGGTTTCGAAAAACTTATTTTCAACTAAACACATTGTTTGGCTTTGAAAAATAGTTTTGAAAAACTATAATGCTAGCGACATCCTCTGTTAAGCCCTAAATTAAGGACTACTAGGTGGCTTAGTTGAAAACCATAATTGGGTGGGTATTGCATACATGTGTATTGTTATTTTTGAGGCCATTCAGTTTTGAATGGATCGACGCTCAAGGTAAGGTGAGATGTGAGAGCATGACCGAACAACCGTCGGTCTAGGGGAGTGCTTAATTGTGGCGCATGACTATATACATGTTCTACATATGTATATATGAAGGCTGCGATGTGGAGTATTTACTTTTCCGGGTTTCAGTACCCCATGTGTGTGTATGGGTATACAGACATGGGAATACTGAGAAATGTAATATACTTGTAACGACGCACCTACGCCCAGGTAAGAAGGTGAGTTACCATAATGAGTTGCCCTATGGTTAAAGTGTGGCAACGGCGCCTATGCGTGGCTCGACGCTTAATGATGAGCTGGCCTCCATATAGCAATATATGGAGTATAAACTGTGATAAACTGTCATGTGTGAACTGCATCATGAGAAATTGGGTTGTGATGGATTTTTCTGCAGGTACACTAACCTCGAAAACGTATGTGTAGTTGACGACTAGCAAGATACCGAGAGAGAACGTATGCCACCGACATAGAACGTTATTGCCACAGTGTGTTGGCAAAATCAGTGAGGACGAATAGGACGAGCATGCATCCTGATTGTTGCATCATGTTTGTCACCTATACACCCAAAATGCTTCTCTCATCTTCATTCCAGCAACCATTGATTGTAGATAATGTGGTGTAATGCGGTATTATGGACTTCGATGAAATAGCTGTCCTCCGTTCTTTAGATAATCTATTTAGGTGTCATATGTGTTTGCCCTTATACTGGATGTGCCGATAGAACGTTGTGACCTGTTTGTTTAAACCAAAAATTAGGCCATGTTCTTATTTAGTGAACCATGCCCCCAAATTTGAATGGTCCATTATCACTCCATGACAAAGCCCATACAAATAAATGCGTAGACAATTTCCTTATTGGACATAAAATGTACCTAAGCTTAAAACAAGAATCTCAAGTCATGCCTCTTTCTAGAACCATTCCCTTGTTCACTTGATGCAAGTTGAGGTCCCTATTGTATTCGGCCTCTCCTTGTTGATCACCTTGTCGCCTTATCAACCTAACTTAGGAAAGTCATACCTAATCATTTTCCTTCGTTTGATGCCTTTAGTTTCCCCATCTTTCTCGAAGGCATACCAACTTAATTTTATGATTGTTTTCCCTCCGTATCTAATCAGATACTCATCCTTGACCTTGTAATCTCTATGATGGGCATAGAAATATGCTTGGGGCTGAATTAACAGTCTCCCATCGTACTCCTTTCATCAAGTTTAGGTTATGGCCGTGTTTTGTTCATTTCATTGGGTCATAATCTATTTGGCTCTCTACTTGTAACCATTCTTACAGGTAGAGTATCTCCTTGTATATTGTCACCCTTGCCCAATCCATTGGTGTCGTGCGAGATTTCTTATTGGTTACGTCTGGTAATGGCGTTATGACTAAAACTGATGATGCCGCGACGAAACCGAGGGCCTTCTGTGTGTGCGCACACATGGTTGTGCTGCTCGGCACGCGCTGGTATCACAGTTAGTAGTTGTAATCCACTATGAGACTATGTCAATACGTTATCTTGGCACAATCTGTTTTTGCTACGTGAGATTGTTATTGGTGCCAGTTCGGTAATGGTGTCATGGTTAATGACTTATGGTGCCGCAGCGAAACTGAGAGCCTCCTGTGAATGCGCACACAGGACCGTGCTACTCGTCGGATGCTGGTATCAAGGTCTCTGGTCATGATCCATTATGGAACGACACTGATGTGTTAACTCCTGTAGATCTTTTCCTTGAAACAATTTCTATGTTGTTTGTCAAATGATCGAGCAACATCTATCATCTCCGTTGGATCAAAAGGGCATACCACTTTCATGTGTGGCCTTATTTCTTTTGATCTTGGTAGAGACTACTCATACAAGTTCCCTTTACGTCCTTTGTGTAAAGGTGAAACCTTGGAGCTTTTAGTGTTGGAAAACAACTAATTAGCTCTCAAATTGGAGATTAACTTTCCCCTGCTGCTGAGATGCAGGAGTTGTTCATTTGCTCCCCTATTTAATCCATGTATTTCCGAACCCTGTCCGTTCATCTCGCATGAAGAAATGGATGAACCACATGACCAAATGGATTTCTACCCAAATGCATGATCTCTTGTTAACAAAAGTGAACTCTCGACCATCGGATTGTCGATGGATAATGGGAGGACTTGCTCCATGTCATGGGTAGTTCAACAAGTTGGTTTTACTAACTTGTAACTGTTCTGTGAACAAAGGTTGAGTTTAGAGATCGTTTTGTCGAGTTGTCTAAACTCACTTTTGTACAACCCATCTTAAGGAAGTGTTTATAAGAACCGAGATTAAGTCGACCAATAACCACCTAATTATCGCTCTAGTCATGCCTCGATCGCCACACGTATGGTTTTCCGACTTGTGTGATCAAGTCGAGTCATGATTAGTACTCGATAAAGTGGATTGGTTGCGAAGGCAGCATCTACGGATCCATCCGCTAATGATTTTCTCAAATTTATATTACCTTCCATGAACTTGGATTCTTTGGCTAACACGAGTTAACTATGATGTTATTTGACATTCACACCCGTCTCGTGTGCTATGAACATATCGCGACCACTTGTTGGTAAACCTCCTTCTGTGTGTTTTACCCAAGATGGTGCATCTGATTCTGTTTGGGTAAGATCGTGTATTTGTCGCTCGCTCAACAGACTCAGATAGTGCAGTGTCATCAGAAAAAGCAAACTGCACACATGGAACCTTATGTGTTCTTCTGGCATACATTGTCTCTACTAATGGACATCTCTAAATTAGCTTAAGGCGATACATGTTATGTCCACTAGAGAAACGACATCCTGAGGCATTCGCCTTCGCTCAGGATTATCTTATGATTATCGCTGATATGGATATGGGTTACATGCTTCTCTACCCTTATACGTCTTTTGCTTCGAATCTCGGGACGAGATTCTTTTAAGGGAGGAGGGCTGTAACACCCCAGGTGTTTATATTCCGCTTGACAGCGAGTACGGATATAAGCACGTAATCAGTGGATAAAACAGATGCAAAATTTCAATTATCTTCGCCTATCGCGATTGTAATACCGCATTTGTTTCACCTGTCGCGGGTGCGACATCGTTTTTATTTTCATCTATTCGGGTTCGTCCTAAATTTTCGGGCTGTTCGGAACATATTTGTTCTGAAAATCGGTGCGTGCGATGATTATTTAAAATTCGTCGCTCGCGCGAATACGAATTCGGAAGCCGAACCACTTGGACGATTTTTATCCCGAACAAATTAATTTGAACTCGACGACTAAAATGTTCGGGGCAGAATAATCTGGATCGCGCGAAGTCTTGCGCGAGGTTAAGATCCAATTTATTTTTCAGCACGCTGTTTCGAAGATAAAATCGTGTATACGTTCGTAGACATTGTTTCGGCTAATTTCGGTCGAATCACGTCAAACAAATTATCAGTGCCGAAATCAGTTTATTTCGGTCTGTCGTTTCTTGCCCGATCCAAAACTTTGGATATAAATGTCGGGTACAAATTCATCTGATTCCAAGTATTCGCTAAATCAAAACCGTATTACCCGTACTATCGACCCTTCAGTGATAATTGAAAATTCTCATTCCGAAATGTCTACAATTTTCATTATTAAAAAGAATGGGAAGGGAAAATTAAAAAAACAAAAATCTGCTCACGTCAATCTCCTTCTCTCCCTGATATTTCTTCGCTCGTCTGCCTCCCGTAGATTTTTGTTCATGGTCGTTCTCTCCTGCCGCCGTTTTCTGAAAAATCCTGCCGCTGAACACAGTTTCTTATTACCCAGCCGAACTTCTCCCTCAGCCTGATCTGCTCTCTCTCTGTTGGATTTTTGCAGCCGCCGCTCTACTCCCTGAATATTTCAGCGCTCAGCATCTTCCTCTGCTGCACGCCGGCAGCAGTTCTTCTCCCTCCAGCTCGCCGGCGTTATCCTCTGCGCCGCTTTGGCTTGCAAAAATCCTGGTTGCTGGTGTTTATTTCCTCACGGCGCCGCCCCTAGGACTCTTCAAATATCCTGCCTGGTCATCTTCCGCGGGCGTCTCTGCTCCTTCCAGCTCTCCCGTGGAGCGTCCTGCTCGCCCTTTGCCTGCTCCCATGGCGGCTCCCCTGCCGAGCCCCAACCCCAGCCAGCCGAGCTCGTTTCCTTCTCTCCATCTCCCAGCAAGCCACGCCTCCAGCTCTCTCTGCCCTGCCGGCGAGTTCCCCATGGCGCGTGCTCAGCTTCAGCTCGGATCCCCCTGTGCGCTGAGCTTCTGCACGCCGCTGCTCCCTCTTCCACGAGTTCCCTGCCCATGGCCGCCATGCCCAGCCGTGGAGCTTCCGGCGCGCGGCTTCCCTGCGGCAGCTCGCCCCTTTCCCTTGCTGTGCTGCTCGTCGTGCCCTCGCTGCTCCCTGCTCCTTGTTCTTCTCGGCGCGACAGAGAGTTTCCTCGGCCGCGCGTCCCTACTTCCCCTGCGCGTACGTGCTTGCTTCCTCTGTCGCAGCAGCGAAGCTGTTTCTTCCCCGTCGCGCGCAGCCGCGTCTGCTCCGTGCGCACGCGCTCAACCTGTTCGCCATGGTTGCCGCGCGCCGCGCATACTGCTCTTTGGAGCTCGGTCGTAACCTCGTCATCGTTCGGCAGCTCTAGCGCCTCTGTTCTTTCCTGCGCGCGCCGGTGCCCAGCTCGTTTGGGGCTGCGTGTGCTCCTGTGTCGCGCTCTGTTTGCGGAGTTCCTTCGCATAGTTCATCTCCAGCTCGCCGAGTCTGACCCCAAACAGTCGTGCGCCGCCTGGGCCCGGTGTCTCTTTCTCGTCACCAGCTCGCGCGCCCCTGTTTCCTTTGTCGTCGGTCGTCGTCTCCGAGTTGATTCTTAGCTGTTGTAGTATTTTTAGTTATCCCGGTTGCGTCTGTGGCCGTCAAATCGTCGGAGTCGCTCAACTCACCAATCGTATCTTGGTCAGTCATCGATTTTATGTTCGTCATGGTCCTCACGTCAGTCGTCCCTATCCGAACTTGCCAGCTCGCCGACTGACCGTCGTGTTCCTTGAAATCCCTCGTCGGCCGATCTCGCAACTTAGTTCGTCATGTCGTGTGTGCAGCTCTATATATGCCACCCTCCTATATCGTCGTCGAAGCTGTCATCTCCGGCTCGATCCCCAGCTCACCAGCTCGCTCCAGACTTTAATTGAAGGTCGTCGTCGATCCGTGCGTCATCAAGAAATTCCAAGAGTCAAGTGAAGACGGAGCCAACAACGTGATATTCACCAAGTGCGCGACAAAAAGCTCGAGCCAGGATTTATCAGCATTCGTACGAGATTTGGGTCGCGTTTGATGCTGGTAAGCTAAATTTATTTG
The DNA here is from genome assembly GCF_902167145.1 of Zea mays. Classification (NCBI taxonomy): domain Eukaryota; kingdom Viridiplantae; phylum Streptophyta; class Magnoliopsida; order Poales; family Poaceae; genus Zea; species Zea mays. The sequence goes on along the minus strand of NC_050097.1, from coordinate 179,984,456 downwards.
CTTAGTAATTTTAGTGCTTTGTCGGTAGGCGCTATCGGCATTTTATGCGAAGAATTTTAGTTGTACAGTGAAGTCAGTGCTATGCATTCATATGCATTATGCAAATCATTTAGGTACGTTTATTGACTGCGTGATGTGGAAGACAACCCAAGTCGACCCCAAGCGCGGGCTAATCCGCAAGATGATGTTGATGGACGAACCGGAAGATGGATAATCTGAACGAGTGTGTGCCAGGACAAAGGATGGTCGTCAAGTGGACGTCACCTAACAACACTAACCTAGTGTTACCCAGGCAAGCCCCGGTGCATGCAACCCCTTCCTTGTGTTTTTAAATAATTTTTGCACACTTTAAGTCTAGTGAAATGTGCATTAGGTTTATAGGAGTTGCTTGAAACCCTTTGATGCATTGCCTTCCTTGATATCCATACCTTTATAGATACTTCTGATGAAGTATCAAAAATATGATTTACAAAAATGCTTAGCCCTGCTTCGATCTTGTGGATAGAGGTTGTCTTTTGCAATACTGCCTAGCTCAGGGGTTATCCTGAGGAAGGATGGCTTCTACGTGCAAGAATATATTTTCATTGAGAGCATGGTGGGATCTTACTGCAAAGTTCCCTGTGATGCTCTTTTCATCCTAAGGAACACAAACAATCCTAAGGATGGAAATACTTAAATCGGGACTTGGGCTAGGAATAGGTGATGTTCTACCCAAGTTGATTAAGGATTGGATGCGTATGTAGGCTTGATGCCTCGTCATGGGTAAGCCTTGCCTCGGGCAGACTAAGGCCAGAATAAGATAACACGGAATGTGCGTGGAGCGGTGGCGAGAGTAGCGTGTACCCTCCGTGGCAAGAGGCTGGACGGTGGTGTATCTGTGCTCTAGGTTCGCGTGAACCTGATCTGGTCTTAAGAACCCCGGTGGCGGGTTGACATATGCAAGGGTTAAGTGCTACATATGTCGTGTGATTGGAGATCCTCAGCTGAGTATAATCGATTCGGATCGCCGTACCTTCGCGGTTATGAAGACTTGGTCACTGCCCTACAACCTAAGTCAGGATGTGAACCTCATGAATAAAAATGATGTTGTATTGATGAGATGGTGAAATTAGACCAGATGCAAACAGAGTCTATTAATATTTAATCTGGCGTTAAAATATTGAAAGTAAGGACTCACTTTAGTAAGCTATTTCTGCAAAAGTATCTAAGTTGATTCTTGCTAAAGCCTCTCCTTGATTCCCAAATCCAGCATATCCTTGAGAGTCTTTTCTTTAGTCGGGTAAGTCTTGCTGAGTAATTCCATACTCAGGGTTTTATTCCCTGTTGTTTTTCAGGTTCTAACTTTGTGCTGTTGTTGATGGTGTTAAGTGCCAGTGGGCTCGGCCTTCTTATAAGTCTAAGTAACCCTTCTATACTTCTTATTGAGGATGATCCCTTGAGCTAGCATATATTTCAAACTTATACTTTTGTAATCACTCCGATAAACTAATGTAAATTTTTTGTAACCTGTAAAATTTGGTAGTAAGATTTCCGCTGCAACAATATTCGTGTGTGTGATTTGTGTTACTTAATCCCGCGGTTCTGGTTGTTCGTGGTTTATCCGATGTCCTTGGGCAATCGGACGGATCCTGTTAAGTTATCTGGTGCACATGCATAGCAGTCTGAGGTCTTTGAGACAAGGACAGGTGCATGTGGGCCCAATAACTTGGGAGGTTCTGCCACAGTCTACGTGTCACACCGGACAGTCTGGGGCTTCTCTCCACCAATGCCACCAGGAACTAGTCGTTGTGCTACTGTTCCCTGGTGCACCTGACAGTCCGTCCCTCGACCGGACAGTCTGCCTATGGCAACACTTTTCTTCTTTTCTTGGACTTCACTTGATATTCTTTGATTTTTACTTGTGATCTTCATAATTTCTTCTTTTGAGGTGTTCCTTTCCTCAATGCCTCAGTCCAAGTAACTTTAACATCCTGTGAACTACAATCATAAACACAAGTAAACACATTAGTCCACAGGTTATGTTGATCATCAAACACCAAAATCTATTGAGCCAAATGACCTGGAGTCTATTTTCCTTACAGACACAAGGTTAGCACATGAAGATCGGATACACCTTGAAAGAAAATAGATTTTACTCTAGATTACAGTTTACATGTCTTTTTGTCGTCTGCTTGCATAGTTCAAGAATTTGTTGATGCCATTGTTGATTTGAAACTCTGATTTCTATTACCCAAACATCGATCATATGATCCATGATTTGGTTGCGCATAATAGAGGCATATCTAATGGGTGGTCTGGGTGGACCACGACATACCCTAAGTGAAAGTCGCCTAGAGGGGGGGTGAATAGGCAAATTTGAAATTTATAAAGTTTAAGCACAACTACAAGCCGGGGTTAGCGTTAGAAATATAATCGAGTCTGAAAGAGAGGGCGAAAAACAACTCACAAGCAAATAGCGAGAGTGGCACGATGATTTATTTTACCGAGGTTCGGTTCTTGTAAACCTACTCCCCGTTGAGGTGGTCACAAAGACCGGGTCTCTTTCAACCCTTTCCCTCTCGTAAACGGACACCTAGACCGAGTGAGCTTTTCTCTTCAATCAAATGGGACACTTAGTCCACTACAAGGACCACCACAACTTGGTGTCTCTTGCTTTGATTACAAGTGAGTTGAGAACAAGAATGGAGCAAGAAGAAAAGTGATCCAAGCGCAAGAGCTCAAAAGAACACGACAAAACTCTCTCTTCTAGTCACTATTGCTTTGCGTGGATGATTCACTCTATTTGTGTCTTGTATTGAATGCACTAGCTCTTGTATTGAATGTGTTGGCTTAAAACTTGGATGCCTTGAAGTGTGGTGGTTGGGGGGTATTTATAGCCCCAACCACCAAAGTGGTCGTTGGGGAAGGCTGCTGTCGAAGGGCGCACCAGATAGTTCGATGCGCCAGACACGTCACCCAACCGTTATGGTTCGACCATTGGAGCTCTGACAAGTGGGGCCACCGGACAATCCGGTGGTGCACCGAACAGTCACTGTTCACTGTCCGGTGCGCCATCTGGCGCCTGCTCTGACTCTGCGCGCGCAATCCGCACTGTTCACTGTTCACTTTTGCAGTCGACCGTTGGCGCTGTAGCCGTTACTCTGCTTGGCACACCGGACAGTCCGGTGAATTATAGCGGAGGGCGATTCCAGAAACCCGAAGGTGGCAAGTTCGGAGTGATTCACCCTGGTGCACCGGACACTGTCTGGTGGCACACCGGACAGTCCGGTGCGCCAGACCAGGGCAACCTTCGGTTATCTTTTGCTCTTTTTATTTGAACCCTTTCTTGGACTTTTTATTGGTTTGTGTTGAACCTTTGGCACCTGTAGAACTTATAATCTAGAGAAAACTAGTTAGTCCAATAATTTGTGTTGGGCAATTCAACCACCAAAATCATTTAGAAAAAGGTGTGAGCCTATTTCCCTTTCAATCTCCCCCTTTTTGATGATTGATGCCAACACAAACCAAAGCAAATATATAAGTGCAGAATTGAACTAGTTTGCATAAGGTAAGTGCAAAGGTTACTTGGAATTAAACCAATTTATACATTCATAGGATATGCATGGATTGCTTTATTTATTTTAACATTTTGGACCACGCTTGCACCACTTGCTTTATTTTTGCAAATGTTTTAGAAATTATTTTTCAAAGTCTTTTTGCAAATAGTCAAACATATATGAATAAGATTTTGAGAAGAGTTTTCAAGATTTGAAATTTTCTCCCCCTATTTCGAATGCTTTTCTTTTGACTAAACAAAACTCCCCCTCACTGAAATTCTCCTCTTAGTGTTCAAGAGGGTTTTAGATATGAATTTTGAAAGAGGTCAAACCAATTTGAAATTATATCAAAAGTAAGATATCAATTGAAAAACTTCTTTTAATACAATTGAAAGACTATATTTTTGAAATTGATGGTGGTGCGGTCCTTTTGCTTTGGGCTAATACTTTCTTCCCCTTTGGCATGAATCGCCAAAAACGGATACTTGTGAGTGAAATATAAGCCCTTTTACTTTCTATCCCCCTTTGGCAAACAATAGATGAGTGAAGATTATACCAAATTGGAGAGCGGTGCGGAGTGACGGCGAAGGATGAATAATACGATGGAGTGGAGTGGAAGCCTTGTCTTCGCCGAAGACTCCTTTTTCCCTTTCAATCTATGACTTAGCATAAAATACACTTGAAAAACACATTAGTTATAACAAGTGAAAGAGATATGATCAAAGGTATATAAATGAGCTATGTGTGCAAGCTAGCAAACAAAATTCCTAGAATCAAGAATGTTTAGCTCATGCCTAAGTTTGGTAAAAGTTTTCTCATCTAATGGCTTGGTAAAGATATCGGCTAATTATTCTTTGGTGCTAACATATGCAATCTCGATATCCCCCCTTTGTTGGTGATCCCTCAAAAAGTGATACTGAATGGCTATGTGCTTAGTGCGGCTGTGCTCAACGGGATTATCCGCCATGCGGATTGCACTCTCATTATCACATAGGAGAGGAACTTTGGTTAATTTGTAACCATAGTCCCTAAGGGTTTGTCTCATCCAAAGCAATTGCGCGCAACAATGGCCTGCGGCAATGTACTCGGCTTCGGCGGTAGAAAGAGCTACTGAGTTTTGTCTCTTTGAAGCCCAAGACACCAGGGATCTTCCCAAGAACTGACAAGTCCCTGATGTGCTCTTTCTATCAATCTTACACCCTACCCAATCAGCATCTGAATATCCTATTAAATCAAAAGTGGACCCCCTGGGTACCAAAGGCCAAACTTAGGAGTATGAACTAAATATCTCAAGATTCGTTTTACGGCCCTAAGGTGAACTTCTTTAGGATCGGCTTGGAATCTTGCACACATGCATACGGAAAGCATAATATCCGGTCGAGATGCACATAAATAGAGTAAAGATCCTATCATCGACCGGTATACCTTTTGATCTACGGATTTACCTCCCGTGTCGAGGTCGAGATGCCCATTGGTTCCCATGGGTGTCTTGATGGGCTTGGCATCCTTCATCCCAAACTTAGTGAGTATGTCTTGAATGTACTTCGTTTGGCTGATGAAGGTGCCCTCTTGGAGTTGCTTGACATGAAATCCTAAGAAATACTTCAACTCCCCCATCATAGACATCTCGAACTTTTGTACCATGATCCTACTAAATCCTTCACATGTAGATTTGTTAGTAGACCCAAATATGATATCATCAACATAAATTTGGCATACAAACAAATCATTTGCAATTGTTTTAGTAAAGAGAGTAGGATCGGCTTTTCCAACTTTGAAACCATTAGCGATAAGAAAATCTCTTAGACATTCATACCATGCTCTTGGGGCTTGCTTGAGCCCATAAAGCGCCTTAGAGAGTTTGTACACATGGTTAGGGTACTCGCTATCTTCAAAGTCGGGAGGTTTCTCAACATAGACCTCTTCCTTGATTGGTCCATTGAGGAAGGCACTTTTCACGTCCATTTGATAAAGCTTAAAGCCATGGTAAGTAGCATAGGCAAGTAATATACGAATTGACTCAAGCCTAGCTACGGGTGCATAGGTGTTGGGGACCACAATTAGGGGTACCCCCAAGACTCCTAATCTCAGCTGATAACCCCCATCAGCACAAAGCTGCAAAGGCCTGATGGGCGCGATTAAGGTCAAGGCTCAGTCCACTCAAGGGACACGTTCTCGCCTCGCCCGAGCCCAGCCTCGGGCAAAGGCAGTCGACCCCAGAGGATTCACGTCTCACCTGAGGGCCCCCTCAAGCGACGGACACACCTTCGGCTCGCCCGAGGCCCAGTCTTCGCGGAGAAGCAACCTTGGCCAGATCGCCACGTCAACCGACCGTATCGCAGGAGCATTTAGTGCAAGGATCGACTGACACCTTATCCTGACGCGCGCTCCTCAATCGACAGAGCCGAAGTGACCACAGTCACTTCGCCACTCCACTGACCGACCTGACAGGAAAACAGCGCCGCCTGCCCCGCTCCGACTGCTGTGCCACTCGACAGAGTGAGGCTGACAGCAGCCAAGTCCAGCCTCGAGCGCCATGGGAAGCTCCGCCTCGCCCGACCCCAGGGCTCGGACTCAGTCTCGGCATCGGAAGACGGTCTCCGCCTCGCCCGACCCAAGGCTCGGACTCAGCCTCGACCCCGGAAGACGGACTCCGCCTCGACCGACCCCAGGGCTCGGACTCAGCCTCGGCCTCGGAAGACGATCTCCGCCTCGCCCGACCCAGGGCTCGGACTCAGCCTCGACATCGGAAGACGAACTCCGCCTCGCCCGACCCCAGGGCCCAGACTCGACCTCGACCTCGGAGGAGACTCCGCCTCGCCCGACCTCGGGCTCGGACCTGCCACGTCACAGGGAAGGCCATTATTACCCAACCCCTAGCTAGCTCAGGCTACGGGGAACAAGACCGGCGTCCCATCTGGCTCGCCCCGGTAAACAAGTAATGATGGCACCTCGCGTGCTCCATGACGACGGCGGCTCTCAGCCCCTTACGGAAGCAAGGAGACGTCAGCAAGGATCCGACGGCCCCGACAGCTGTACTTCCACAAGGCTCAAGCGCTCCTCCGATGGCCACGACATCACATGAACAGGGTGCCAAAACCTCTCTGACTGCCACGACGGCATGTACTTAGGGCTCTAGCTCCTCTCTGCTAGACACGTTAACACACTGCTACACCCCCCATTGTACACCTGGGCCCTCTCCTTACACCTATAAAAGGAAGGCCCAGGGCTCTCATACGAGAAGGTTGGCCGCGCGGGAGAACGGGCTGACTCTCTCTCTCTCCCACGCGGACGCTTGTAACCGCCCTACTGCAAGCGCACCCGACCTGGGCGCAGGACAACACGAAGGTCGCGGGTTTCCCCTTTGTCGTTTCTCGCCCCCCTTTGTGCTCCGTCTCGCGCCGACCCATCTGGGCTGGGACACGTGGCGACAATTTACTCGTCGGTCCAGGGACCCCTCGGGGTCGAAACACCGACAGTTGGCGCGCCAGGTAGGGGCCTGCTGCGTGTTGACGAACAGCTTCCCGTCAAGCTCTAGATGGGTAGTCTCCAACAACCTCTTCAACCCGGGACGATGCTTCGTTTCGGGAGTCTGGAGTTCATGTCCCTCGACGGTAGCTACGACATGATATTCCTTCCTCCGCCGCGCGACAACGACAATGTCGGCCGCCAGCCCGCCCGCCGGTGGCGGAATCGACGACGTCTTCCCCTCGTGGCGGAAGAGCAACATCCGGGTCTGTCCCGTCGCCTTCCCCGCCGACGGAGGAGGAGGCGGGGTAGGCATGGCCAAGCAGGAGGCGGCACCTCGTCGGCTGTCGAGCGAGTCGACGACGCTGGCGCCCCAACGGGGGACACATCGGGCGTCGACCTCGCGTCTGAGACGAAGACGAGCGTCGTTTCCCCGCAACACGCCAACTCCAAGAAGACGGACGACGCCAGCACGCTCGCGAAGGACATGCTGGGCGTTAGCCTCGTACCTGAGACAACGGTGCAGTCCGTCCCTGACGCGACTTCGTCACCACCCGTCGATCAAGAGGTACCGTCTGTTTCCCGTTCCATGCCTTTTAGATCCAGCTGCGACCCACCAAGCGACCCCGCTTCGGTGGACGCTTTCGTAAAGGCGTGTCCAAACCCTCCGGGGTATCATATGCGGTCACCCTGGGACCGGCTGACGGCCGTCTCGACCTACGGGCCTCTGGGTTCCGAGGAAGATGACGAGCCCAACTCTGGTTGGGATTTCTCCGGGCTCGATAACCCAGTGCCATGCGGGACTTCATGACCGCATGTGACTATTGCCTCTCCGATTGCTTCGATAGCAGCCACAGCCTCTGCGACGAGGACTGTGGCCCAAGTCGCGAATGCTTCCACGTCGATCTAGGGGGTCTCGACGAAGGCAACCATCTTGGTATGCCGGAGGACGGTGATCCCCCTAGGCCTGCGCCTCGCGTTGACATCCTTCGGGAGCTAGCTGTGGTCCCAGTCCCTGTGGGGGGTCAGGACGCACAGCTCGAGCAAATCCGCGAGGTACAGGCCAGGCTCGACGAGGAAGCAGGACAACTTGTGCAGCTTCGGCAAAATATCGGGCAGGAGTGGGCAGGCCGAGCACCGGCCGGAGAAGCGCGTCACCTGGCCCAGGACGTCCAGCACCGCATCGCTGACGATGCCAGGGCAAGGCTGCCTCCGGCTTCCAGCGGGGTCGGCCAGAACCTGGCTGCAGCAGAGATACTACTCCGAGCGATGCCGGAACCATCCACCACCGAGGGGCGGCGTATCCAGGGAGAGCTCAAGAATCTCCTGGAAGATGCCGCGGTCCGTCGGGCCGAAAGCTCTGCCTCGCGAAGGCAGGGGTACCCCCCGGAGCATCGCGCCACGACTTCCCGGTTCATGCGGGAAGCCTCGGTCCACACCGGGCGAACGCGGAACTCAGCGCCTGCGGCCCCGGGTCGCCTCAGTAACGAGCACCACCGCCGCGACCGTCGAGCCCACCTCGACGAGAAGGTGCGCCGAGGCTACCACCCCAGGCGTGGGGGACGCTACGACAGCGGGGAGGATCGGAGCCCCTCGCCCGAACCACCTGGTCCGCGGGCTTTCAGCTGGGCCATACGACGGGCGCCGTTCCCGACCCGGTTCCGAACCCCGACTACTATCACCAAGTACTCGGGGGAGTCAAAGCCGGAACTGTGGCTCGCGGACTACCGGCTGGCCTGCCAGCTGGGCGGGATGGACGATGACAACCTCATCATCCGCAACCTTCCCCTGTTCCTCTCTGACGCCGCCCGAGCCTGGCTGGAGCATCTGCCTCCTGCGCAGATCTCCAATTGGGACGACCTGGTCAAAGCCTTCGCCGACAACTTCCAGGGCACATACGTGCGCCCTAGGAACTCCTGGGATCTCCGAAGCTGCCGCCAGCAGCCGGGAGAATCCCTTCGGGACTACATCCGGCGATTTTCGAAGCAGCGCACCAAGCTGTCCAACATCACCGACTCGGATGTCATCCGCGCGTTCCTCGCCGACACTACTTGCCGCGACCTGGTGAGCAAGTTGGGTCACAAAACTCCCACCAGGGCGAGCGAGCTGATGGACATCGCCACCAAGTTCGCCTCTGGTCAGGAGGCGGTCGAGGCCATCTTCCGGAAGGACAAGCAGTCTCAGGGGCGCCAGCCGGAAGACGTCCCCGAGGCGTCCGCTCAGCGCGGCGCGAGGAAGAAGGGCAAGAAGAAGTCGCAAGCGAAACGAGACGCCGCCGACGCGGACCTTGTCGCCGCCGCCGAGCATAGGGACCCTCGAAAGCCTCTCGGAGGCGCCAAACTGTTCGACAAAATGCTCAAGGAGCCGTGCCCCTATCATCAGGGTCCCGTCAAGCACACCCTTGAGGAATGCGTCATGCTTCGGCGCTACTTCCACAAGGCCGGGCCACCGGCGGAAGGTGGTCGAGCCCACAACGACGACAAGAAGGAGGATCACAAGGCAGAGGAGTTCCCCGAGGTCCACGACTGCTTCATGATCTACGGTGGGCATGTGGCGAACGCCTCGGCTCGGCACCGCAAGCAAGAGCGCCGGGAGGTCTGCTCGGTAAAGGTGGCGGCGCCAGTCTACCTAGACTGGTCCGACAAGCCCATCACCTTCAACCAGGGCGACCACCCCGACCGTGTGCCGAGCCCAGGGAAGTACCCGCTCGTTGTCGACCCCGTCATCGGCAACGTCAGGCTCACCAAGTGTAACGCCCTGAATTTGGGGGTAGAATTTTTTTTTCTTCTTGTCTCTCACCAAATTCAGGCGTTACCCCTTTTCTTTTCTCGTTCCCTCGCTAAACCTTGATATTTTCCAAAGTTATAGCGGGGTTTGGCTTGGATTTCCCGTGTAAAGAAACACCCTAAATTACTTTATTTTGTGTGAAGCATCATGCCGAACCATGCATATTTTTTTGGGTGTTTAAAAAATGTGAAAGCCTTCATCTAGGAAAATAGATTTGAGGAAAAAGGAAAAACCTTTTTCTTTTCTTTCCCCCTCCCCCTTCTCCTTTTTGGCCCAGCCCCCCCCCCCTTTGGCGCGCGTGGCCCGACTGGCCGATCGGCCCAGCCGGCTCGCCCCCTCCCCCCCTCGCGTCGTGGGCCGGCTTGGCCGCGGCCCACCTCGCCCCCCGCCGTGCCCCCGCTTTGGGCCCATGGCCGGCCCAGCCGCCCCTCCCTCCCCCTCTTTTTTTCTTTTTTTTCCAGAAATCCCCCCGCGGGCCCCGCCCGTCATTCCCTCGCTCTCTCTCTCTCCCCCCAAACCCTAACCGCGCCGCCCCTTGCCCTAGCGCCGCCGCCGCCGCCGCCTCTCCCCTCCCCGGCGCCGCCGCCGCGCCACCCCCCTCCGGTGAGGCCCCCCCTCCTCCCCTCTCCTTCCCCCTTCTCCCTCCTCCTCCCTCGCCCGCCCGCGCCGTCCTCGGCTGGCGCCGCCGCGCCCGCCCCCGCCCCGGCGTCCCGCGTCCGGCCGCCCCCTCGCCGTCCTCGGCTGGCGCCGCCGCGCCCGCGCCCGCCCCCGCCTCGGCGAGCCGCCCCCCGCCCTCGTCCGCCCCGGCCCCGGCGAGCCCGCGCCCCGACCTCCCCCGGCTCGCCCCCCCCCCCCCCCCGCGCCGCCTCTCCCCCGGTTGCCCGTGGCCTCCCGCGCCCGGCCGCCCTCGCCCTCGTCCGCCCCGGCCCCGGCGACCCCGGCCCCGGCGACCCCGGCCGCCCGCGCCCCCGGCCGCTCGGCTCGGCCGCTCCGGCGAGCCCGCCCCCGCCTCGCCCCGACGCGCCCCGGCGAGCCGCCCGGCCCGTCCCCGACCCCGGCGAGCCCCGCGCCCGCGTCGGCCCCGCCTCGCCGCCCTCCGGCGAGCCGCCCTCGCCCGGCCCCGCTCGGCCCCGCCCTCGCGCCCGCTCCGGCGAGTCGCCCGCGCGTGCCCGCCTCCCGGCGAGCTCGGCCCCCCCGGTTCAACCGCCCCCGTGCCCCGGCTCGGCCGCCCGTCCCCGCGCTCGGCCTCGTCCGGCCGCGTCCTCGCTTGCTCGCGCTCGCTGGCCCCGGCGTGCTTGCCCGCCCGCCCCGCCGTGCCTTGCTCGCGTCGTGTCGGCCCCGGCATAGCCTTGAGTTCGGCCCAGCGTGCCTATGGCGCGCGGCTCTGAGCTCGGCTAGCGCACGGCCCCGACGTGCGTACGGTTAGTCCGTGGCGTGTGCGTGCGGCCTCGCGTGCGTGCCCGCGTAGTGCGCGTGCCTTGGCACGACTCGTCGTGCCTCGTCTACCCCCTAACCCCTCGTCTACCCCCCCCCCCGTCTCCTATATGCGCTAATCACGTCGTTTATATTAATAAGGTAGGAGTCTTAATTTGGAAATTGGTTACGATAGTTAATTTGTATATTCAATCGTCTATCTTATTCTATGTTAATCTACTAAAAGTGATCGCGTTTACATTAGTGCATGTAGCTAATTCTTTTGTTAGAACTGATTAAAACTAGAGCATGTGACGTCTAGTCTTTCATTTACCCGTAGTGTCCCTCGAGCATAAGCCTCAACCCTTGCGAGACTTTCCCTCGTTTCTTTCTAACCAAGGTAAATTCATTATCGTATGTGGTATTCTGTGCATATTTGCTTTACTTGTTCTCTTGTATGGTGTACTGTTGGTTTCCTAATTTCAATGGATGGATGTATGTATGTTTGCACCCGCTTAGAGAACGATCCGGTTGAAGAGCCCGAGGAGCTCGCAGGAGAAGCCCCTGAGCAGCAGTCGGTTGGTGGAGGCAAGTGTCCCTTGACCTATCTATGTCCTATTCATTATTTAATTCACCTCCCGCTTTACACATTTATGCCTAAGGATTGACTAGCTTTTGTTACCCATGTCCTTGTTTACCTATTTGGGTTGGATTATTACTGTTTAGCTTTATGCTACTGCTTAACTCTAATCAATGAACATGATGAGATTATCTATGATACGCTGTTTCCCCTCTTCTTATTATGATGTTATACTTGTGGCCTTTAAGGGGGCTCGAGCGGTTTCTCGAGTGCCTCTCCGTAAGGACCTGTTCTATGGATGACCGCCCGGGAAAACAGTGCAACCATGAGGGTGGAATGGGGTGCCCTTAGCTGAATAATTAGAGGATCCGGGGTGTAGTTCACTTAGCCGTCGTGCCGTCAATGGGGCTCGGTGTATGCGGCTCGCTCTGCCAAGTTTGGGTTCGCCCCTTGGGGAGGAGTGCGGTGCATTTAGGAAACCTAACGGGTGGCTACAGCCCCGGGGAATCTTTGTAAAGGCTACGTAGTGATGCCCTGCTGGGTCACCTTGGTAGTGATCAATGGAGAGTCATGATCTCCGGGCAGAATGGGAATCACGGCTTGTGGGTAAAGTGCACAACCTCTGCAGAGTGTTTGAAAACTGATATATCAGCCGTGCTCGCGGTTATGAGCGGCCAAGGGAGCTCCAGTGATTAGTGGTACTTGATCAGAGATATTTTGGTACAGGTGGTTATGAGATTGATGGTTTTGGTTATGACTATGATGCTGGTAAGTGGTACTCTTTCTGTTTGGAAAGGAGTACGTTTGGGTTAATAACTTGGGTTAATGCTAAAACTTGGCTTCCTACTAGTAAGTAATAATCTGACCAACTAAAAGCAACTGCTTGACTTATCCCCACATAAAGCTAGTCCACTACAGCCAAACAGGATACTTGCTGAGTATGTTGATGTGTACTCACCCTTGCTCTACACACCAAACCCCCCCATCCCCAGGTTGTCAGCATTGCAACCACTGCTCAGGCGAAGATGAAGCTGTGGAAGGAGACTTCCAGGAGTTCCAAGACTACGACGAGTTCTAGGTGTGGGTTAGCGGCAACCCCCAGTCGGCTGCCTGTGAAGGCCGCGGTTATCTACGTTTCTTTTCCGCACTTTGATTTATTGTAAGAACTATATGGACGTCTCAGACGTATGATGTAACCGACTATTTCCCTTATTAATACTATTTTGAGCACTGTGTGATGATGTCCATATTATGTAACTGCTGTGTACGTGAATAACTGATCCTGGCACGTATATGGTTCGCATTCGGTTTGCCTTCTAAAACCGGGTGTGACATAAGTGGTATCAGAGCCGTGCTGACTGTAGGACCGCTAACCTAGAGTAGAATGGTCGTTCTAAGGACTATAGACCTCTGTCTCTGCCTTGACTTTGATATCCCTTCAAAAACCTATGTTCTACTATATATTATACCTTGCTGAAAATCATGTTTTATTCTAATCCTTCATTTACTTATGATTCATTATTTGCTGGTCATATTAATTCGGTTCTCACCCTTTTGCTTGCGATGTCTTTTGTAGATGGCTCGACTTAGACACACTGCATGAAAGTCAGTCATCCCCTTCTTACCCTCCCGCCTTGCTGAGCGTCCGCTTCGCCGTCCCGTGGCCGGACAGTCCAGCCACTTGGAGAGACTACACCACCGCCTGCGTGAGGAGCAGGAGCGTCGACGACAGGAGCAGCAGAGCTCTTCCTTCTCGCTCCAGCAGGAGATAGAGTCTGTGAGGAGCTGCTCCCCTATGATTCCTTTGGAGGCGCCCCCTGCACCACCACTGGGCGCCCCAGCTTCTGGAGTAGCTGCTGGAGGAGACCCAGACGATGGAGATGGCGACGACAGCTCGAGCCACGACACCGACTTCTCTGCTAACCTTGAGCCGGAAGGATGGGTTGCTCGACCCATCACTCGCGACGCTGCTCGCGGGTGTCACTTCCATGATGCGCTCGACACCCTGCTACGTCGGGCATTTAACCTGCATACTTGGTCAGTCGAGTATCGCTGTGTGGTCTACCAGCATAGTCACGGGGTCTACCCGAACCGCTGGGAGGCAACTTGCTTGGTGCACTGCCCGGAGAACAGTCTCCAGGGTGCAGAGGCCTGTTCAGAGCACTATTCTATCTCTGAGCGGGACTCAGCTGAGGCAGCCATGCAAGATGCTGCACGGCGTGCGCTTTCGCACTACTGTTCGGTTTTCGGTGGGGCAGCTGATGGTCTTGACCTGAAGTATTACCCCCGTCGTCCATCTGGCAGCACAGGAGGCGTGATTGTCTCACCTGTCGGTGAGGGCAATCCTAGGTTGAGCAGCACAGTCAACCTAGCCGCCGTGCTAAACACGGAGCTGGACCATGCATTAGACGAGCTGAGTAGGGCTCGTGCTGAGATCGCCCTGCTGCGGGCTGAGCGCGCGGAACGTCGTCACTTGGATGGTGGTTCCCCCGCTCCCGTCGGGACTCAGCACCCGTACCGCTCACCTCAGCGTGGACACCAGTCTTATGGCAATCCCGACTGCAAGACCAAGATAACTCTAGAACCATAGATCGTCAGAGTTAGATCTTGTAATTAATACGAAATATATACATATAAGCTTCAGTCTTAGCGTTAGTCTCGGTCTTAGTTAGTCTTAGTTAGACAGGGTAGTTTGCTATATCCTGTGCATTAGTGTTTGTCATGATGAACTATGTTTGGTTTGGATCTTTGTAATGACTGTCACCAGAGTGTGGGTATCCCCTGCATTTTGGTTTATCTATTATGTTAATGGAGTTAGTTATATAGTTGGGAAACCTTTTATTCCACTTTCCTCTTTATCTGAGAAGCTGTGTGGTCTGTGTTGGATATCAGTGAAGATGCTCATCTGTTCAGTGCTGTTGAAGAATTCTATACTCTTTTCTTATGCTGCAAGATTTGCCAGATCAGTTCTGATGTGTGGTTGCATTCTGCAGATGTCAGAGAACAGGCGCAGAGGAGGAAGGCGTGCTCAGCAGGAGCGAGCCGCTCAACAGGAGGAGGTGCCCCAGCAGCAGCACCTGCCGCCCCCGCCCCCGATGTCCATCGAGCAGATGTTTCTGATGCAGACTCAGGCAGTTCAAGCCATCGGTCAGACTTTGGCCGCCATTCAGCAGCAGCAGCAACAGCAGCAGGCCCCACCTCAACCTCAGATGCCTCAGATGCCCAGAGACAAGCGTGCTGAATTCATGAGAGGTCATCCACCAACGTTCGCTCATTCTTCTAACCCTATGGATGCTGAAGATTGGCTGCGCACTGTGGAGCGGGAGTTGCATACCGCTCAGTGCGATGACAGGGAGAAAGTCCTGTATGGTCCCCGTCTGTTGAGAGGAGCAGCCCAATCATGGTGGGAGTCTTACCTCGCCACCCATGCCCACCATGACGCCATCACCTGGGAAGAGTTCAGAGGTAGTTTTCGTCAGTACCATGTTCCTGCAGGTCTAATGACAGTGAAGAAGGAGGAGTTCCTGGCCCTCAAGCAAGGGCCATTGTCAGTCAGTGAGTACTGAGACAGGTTTCTGCAATTGTCTCGCTATGCTCCTGAAGATGTCAACACCGACGCCAAGCGACAGTACCGTTTCCTGAGAGGCTTGGTTGACCCTCTGCAGTACCAGCTGATGAATCACACCTTCCCGACATTCCAGCACCTGATTGACAGAGCAATCATGACGGAGAGAAAGCGTAAGGAGATGGAAGATCGTAAGCGCAAGATCAGTGGACCTCAGCCTGGAAGCAGCAATCGTCCTCGTTTCTCAGGCAATCAACCTCAGCAGTTCAGGCAGAACCAGCGTCCACCTCAGCAGCATCAGCATTTCCAAAGGCAGTATCCTCAGCATCAGTATCAGAACCGTCAGAGCAATCAGTCAGGAGGTCAGTTTCAGAGGCAGAATCAGCAGGCACCTCGTCTTCCTACCCCAGCAAGCCAGCAGAACAGTCAGGCAGCACCAGCTCAGGTTGGAAACAGAGCATGTTTCCACTGTGGAGAGCAAGGCCACTGGGTGATGCAATGTCCGAAGAAGGCAGCCCAGCAGCAGTCAGGCCCCAGTGCCCCAGCAAAGCAGAATGTGCCTCAGCCTGGAGCAGGCAATCGCTCTCAGCCGCGCTATAATCATGGGAGACTGAACCACTTGGAGGCTGAAGCAGTTCAGGAGACCCCCGGCATGATAGTAGGTATGTTCCCAGTCGACTCCCATATTGCAGAAGTGTTATTTGATACTGGAGCAACGCATTCTTTCATTACTGCATCATGGGTAGAAGCACATAATCTTCCAATTACTACCATGTCAACCCCCATTCAAATTGACTCAGCCGGTGGTAGAATTCGAGCCGATAGCATTTGTTTGAATATAAGTGTGGAAATAAGGGGGATAGCGTTTCCCGCCAACCTTATAGTAATGGGTACTCAGGGAATAGATGTCATCCTAGGGATGAATTGGCTAGATAAGTATCAGGCAGTTATCAGTTGTGATAAAAGGACCATCAAGTTGGTGTCCCCACTAGGAGAGGAAGTGGTGACCGAGTTAGTCCCGCCTGAGCCAAAGAAAGGAAGTTGTTATCAGATAGCTGTTGATAGCAGTAAAGCAGACCCAATCGAGAGTATCAAGGTTGTGTCCGAGTTCCCGGATGTGTTTCCAAAGGACTTACCGGGTATGCCACCAGAGCGGAAAGTTGAGTTTGCCATAGAGCTTCTTCCTGGAACCGCCCCTATCTTCAAGAGAGCTTACAGAATATCTGGACCAGAGTTGGTTGAACTTAAGGAGCAGATTGATGAGCTGTCAGAGAAAGGTTACATTCGGCCAAGCACCTCGCCTTGGGCCGCCCCTGTCCTATTTGTGGAGAAGAAAGATGGCACCAAAAGGATGTGCATCGATTATCGAGCTTTGAATGAGGTCACGATCAAGAACAAGTATCCCTTGCCCAGAATAGAAGATCTGTTCGACCAGTTGAGAGGAGCCAGTGTGTTCTCCAAGATTGATCTGAGGTCAGGTTATCATCAGCTCAGGATCCGACCTTCGGACATTCCGAAGACGGCATTCATTTCCAAGTATGGTTTGTACGAGTTCACAGTGATGTCTTTTGGTTTGACCAATGCGCCAGCATTCTTCATGAACTTAATGAACAGTGTATTCATGGATTACCTTGATAAGTTTGTAGTGGTATTCATTGATGACATTCTGATTTATTCTCAAAGCGAAGAAGAGCATGCAAGTCATTTGAGGATGGTATTGCAGAGATTGCGAGAGCACCAGTTGTATGCAAAGTTGAGTTCAAGTGGACCCAGAAATGCCAAGAGGCCTTTGAAGCGCTGAAAGAGAAGTTGACTACAGCACCTGTCCTAGTCTTGCCTGATGTGCACAAGCCCTTCTCGGTGTATTGCGATGCTTGTTACACAGGTTTGGGTTGTGTGTTGATGCAAGAGGGAAGAGTTGTGGCTTACTCGTCCCGACAGTTGAAGGTTCATGAGAAGAATTACCCAATCCATGATCTAGAATTGGCAGCAGTGGTTCACTGTCACACCCGGTTTTTAGAAGGCAAACCGAATGCGAACCATGTACGTGCCAGGATCAGTTATTCACGTACACAGCAGTTACATAATATGGACATCATCACACAGTGCTCAAAATAGTATTAATAAGGGGAAATAGTAGATTACATCATACGTCTGAGACGTCCATATAGTTCTTACAATAAATCAAAGTGCGGAAAAGAAACGTAGATAACGCGGCCTTCACAGGCAGCCGACTGGGGGTTGCCGCTAACCCACACCTAGAACTCGTCGTAATCTTGGAACTCCTGGAAGTCTCCTTCCACAGCTTCATCTTCGCCTGAGCAGTGGTTGCAATGCTGACAACCTGGGGGGGGTTTGGTGTGTAGAGCAAGGGTGAGTACACATCAACATACTCAGCAAGTATCCTGTTTGGCTGTAGTGGACTAGCTTTATGTGGGGATAAGTCGAGCAGTTGCTTTTAGTTGGTCAGGTTATTACTTACTAGTAGAAAGCCAGGTTTTAACATTAACCCAAGTTATTAACTCAATGTATCCTTTCCAAACGGAAAGAATACCACTTACCAGCACCATAATCATAACCAGAACCATCAATCTCATAACCACCTGTACCAAAATATCTCTGATCAAGTACCACTAATCATTGGAGCTCCCTTGGCCGCTCATAACCGCGAGCACGGCTGATATATCAGTTTCATAACACTCTGCAGAGGTTGTGCACTTTACCCACAAGCCGTGATTCCCATTCTGCCCGGAGATCATGACTCTCCATTGATCACTACCAAGGTGATCCAGCAGGGCATCACTACGAAGCCTTTACAAAGATTCCCCGGGGCTGTAGCCACCCGTTAGGTTTCCTAAATGCACCGCACTCCTCCCCAAGGGGCGAACCCAAACTTGGCAGAGCGAGCCGCATACACCGAGCCCCATTGACGGCACGACGGCTAAGTGAACTACACCCCGGATCCTCTAATTATTCAGCTAAGGGCACCCCATTCCACCCTCATGGTTGCACTGTTTTCCCGGGCGGTCATCCATAGAACAGGTCCTTACGGAGAGGCACTCGAGAAACCGCTCGAGTCCCCTTGAAAACCACAAGTATAATCATAAAGAAGAGCGGGAAAACAGCGTATCATAGATAATCACATCATGTTCATTGATTAGAGTTGAGCAATAGCATCAGACTAAGTAGTAATAATCCGACCCAAATAGGTAAACAAGGACATGGATAACAAAAGCTAGTCAATCCTTAGGTATAAATGTGTAAAGCGGGAGGTGAATTAAAGAATGAATAGGACATAGATAGGTCAAAGGACACTTGCCTCCACCAAACGACTGCTGCTCAGGGGCTTCTCCTGCGAATTCCTCGGGCTCTTCGACCGGATCGTTCTCTATGCGAGCGCAAACATACATACATACATCCACATATTTAATACAAAAGAACAGTAC
This sequence comes from Zea mays, assembly GCF_902167145.1. Taxonomy (NCBI): domain Eukaryota; kingdom Viridiplantae; phylum Streptophyta; class Magnoliopsida; order Poales; family Poaceae; genus Zea; species Zea mays. The sequence goes on along the minus strand of NC_050097.1, from coordinate 179,965,661 downwards.
ACCATACAAGATAACAAATAAAGCGAATATGCATCAAGTATGACATTCGATAACGCATTTGTTGTGGATAGAAAGAAACGGGAAAGGTCTCGCAGGGGGTTAAATCTTATGCACTAATGACACAATTGGTTCTTAACAAAATAATTCTGTTATATATATTTATATCTACTAATGGAAACCTAATCACTTTTAGTTGATCAACATTGCACAGGGTAAACAATTAACTACGTGCATCAATAGCATAACGGAATTTTAAATTAAACTTCCTATTTTCCCATAGCATGAACAGTGATTAGCCTATTTAAAATACAGTAATTATGATCACAGAAAGTAAATAAAATAAAATAAAAAAAAAAAAAAAATAAAAAACAGAGGGGGGGGGGCGGTTGAACCGGCCCTAGGGCGGTTGAACCGGCCCTAGGCGGTTGAACCGGCCGGGCAGGGGGCGGCGCAGGGGCGGGGCGGCCGAGCCGCTGGGCGCGCAGGGGCGCGGGGCAGGGCGCGGGGGCGGCCGAGCGGCCGAGCCGGCCAAGCCGGGGGCGCGCGCGGGGGGGGGTGGGGCGGGCGGCCGAACCGGCCATGGGGCCGAGCGGCGAGGGGTGGGGCGGGCGGCCGAACCGGCCATGGGGCCGAGCGGCGAGGGGAAGGGGAGGGAGGAGAGGGGGAGGGAGGAGAGGGAGGAGGGGGGGGGGCTCACCGGCGACGGGGACGGGGCGGCCGAGCGGGGCGGCCGAACGGCGACGGGGAGGGGCGGCGGCCTAGGCAGGGGCGGCGGCTAGGGCAGGGGGCGGGTAGGGGGCGGCGGCTTGGGTGGGGAGGGAGAAAATGAGGGGGGAGAGGGAGAGGGTTAGGAGATAAGGGAAAGAGGGGGGGGGGGGCGGCTGGGCCTACTAGGCCCAAGAGGGGGGCGCCAGGGGGCGGCTGGGCCGGCCGGGGTCGGCCCACGGCGCGGGAGAGAGAGGAAAAAAAAAAGAGGAGAGAGAAAGAGAGAGAGAAAAGAGAAAGAAAAGAGAAAGAAGACATTTTCGAAATCCGATCTTTCTACATGAATGCATTTGCACTTTCAAAGCAATCAAAAGAAATGCAAGGTTCGGCATGGTGCATCAAACAACATAAAGTGTTTAGGGTTTTTATACGTACGGGAATTCCAAACCGGATCCCGCTAGAACTTTGGAAAAGGTCAAGGTTTAGCGAGGGAAAAAGAAAAAGAAAGGTAACGCCCGAATTTTGGCGAGTAAAGAAAAGAAAAAAAATTCAACTGCAAAATTCGGGGCGTTACAAACCTATCCCCCTTAAAAGAATCTCGCCCTCGAGATTCAGGGCTGGCTAGCAAAGAGCTCCGGGTACTTGGCCATCAGATCATCTTCACGCTCCCAGGTTGCTTCTTCCTCAGAGTGGTGACTCCATCTGACTTTGCACATCCTGACGGTCTTCCTTCGGGTGACTCTATCTGCAACCTCAAGGATCTGAGCTGGCTTCTCAACGTAGGTCAAGTCCTCCTGGACTTCCAGACCTTCCACTGGCAACTGCTCTTCCGGCACACGCAAGCACTTCTTCAACTGAGACACATGAAAGACATCATGCACAGCAGACAAATTCTCTGGCAAACTGAGCTGATAAGCCACTTCTCCACGCTTCGCAAGAATCTGATACGGACCAATGTAGCGGGGTGCTAGCTTGCCTTTCACTCCGAATCTTCTGACTCCTCTGATCGGTGACACTTTCAGATAGACAAAGTCTCCGACTTCGAAACTCAGCTCTCTTCTTCTTGTGTCTGCATAGCTTCGCTGCCTCGATTGCGCTATCTTCAGATTTTCTCGGACCATCTTGATGTTCTCTTCGGCTTCAAGCAAAATATCTGGCCCAAACACTTGCTTCTCTCCAGGCTGATCCCATTGCAACGGAGTTCTACAACTCCTTCCATACAGCGCTTGAAACGGTGACATCTTCAAACTGGCCTGGTAACTGTTGTTATAGGAAAACTCCGCATAAGGCAATCGCTTGTCCCATCCGGACTGATCTTGCAACGCACAGGCTCTCAACATATCTTCAAGGATTCGATTGGTTCTTTCAGTCTGACCATCTGTCTGCGGGTGATAAGCTGAACTGAAATTCAGATGCGTGCCCAAGGCTTCATGCAACTGCTGCCAGAAATGAGAGGTGAACTGCGTTCCTCTGTCTGACACTATCTTCTTTGGCACACCATGAAGACAAACGATCCGAGACATATACAATTCTGCCAATACTGCACTGTTGTAGTTGGTCTTGACAGGTATGAAGTGGGCTGACTTGGTCAAGCGGTCCACTACTACCCAAATGGAATCGTAGCCGGCTCGAGTGCGAGGCAATCCGACTATGAAATCCATACCAATTTCATCCCATTTCCACTGAGGGATCTGCAACGGTTGCAACAATCCAGCAGGTCTCTGGTGTTCTGCCTTAATTCTTCGACAACTATCGCACATAGCCACATGCTCTGCGATTTCTCTTTTCATTCCGTACCACCAGAATTTCTTCTTCAGATCCTGATACATCTTCTCACTGCCAGGGTGAATCGAATAAGCTGTCTCATGAGCTTCCTTAAGAATCAACTCCCGAATAGACTGGACATTGGGAACACACAAGCGGTCTTTGAACCATATCACACCTTCTGCATCTTCTCGAAAATCTTTGCCTCTGCCATCTAGAATCAATCGCCGAATCTCACTGATCTTCTCATCATTCTTCTGCGCTTCTTTGATTTCGCGCTCCAAGGTAGGTTCCAACTCAATTGTAACTCCTCGCGAATTGTTCAGAAATCCGAGACTCAACCTGTCAAACTCCTTGGCCAACTCATAAGGCATCGGGCGAGCAACCATCAGATTGACTTGACTCTTTCTGCTCAAAGCATCTGCCACTATGTTTGCTTTGCCGGGATGGTAATGAATCTCCAACTCATAGTCTTTGATCAATTCTAACCATCTTCGTTGCCTCATGTTCAATTCTGACTGAGTGAATATGTACTTCAGACTCTTGTGGTCTGTGTAAACATCGCATTTCTGTCCATACAAATAGTGCCTCCATGTCTTCAGTGCGTGAACCACTGCTGCCAACTCTAGATCATGGATTGGGTAGTTCTTCTCATGAACCTTCAGCTGTCGGGACGAGTAAGCCACAACTCTTCCCTCTTGCATCAACACACATCCCAAACCTGTGTAACAAGCATCACAATACACCGAGAAGGGCTTGTGCACATCAGGCAAGACTAGGACAGGCGCTGTAGTCAACTTCTCTTTCAGCGCTTCAAAGGCCTCTTGGCATTTCTGGGTCCACTTGAACTCAACCTTGTTGCCTAGCAACGCTGTCATTGGCTTCGCAATCTTCGAAAACCCTTCAATGAATCGCCGATAATATCCGGCCATTCCAATGAAGCTCTTGATTCCTCTAGCATCTGTTGGCGCTTTCCAGTTCAGAATGTCTGCCACTTTCTTCGGATCCACAGCCAATCCTTCTTTGTTGATTATGTGACCCAAGAACAGGACTTCACTGATCCAGAACTCACACTTGCTCAACTTTGCATACAACTGGTGCTCTCGCAATCTCTGCAATACCATCCTCAAATGATCTGCATGCTCTTCTTCACTTTGAGAATAAACCAGAATGTCATCAATGAATACCACCACGAACTTATCAAGATAATCCATGAATACACTGTTCATCAAGTTCATGAAGAATGCTGGCGCATTGGTCAAACCAAAAGACATCACTGTGAACTCATATAAGCCATACTTGGTAATGAATGCCGTCTTCGGAATGTCCGAAGGTCGGATTCTGAGCTGATGATAACCTGACCTCAGGTCGATCTTGGAGAACACACTGGCTCCTCTCAACTGGTCGAACAGATCTTCTATTCTGGGCAAAGGATACTTGTTCTTGATCGTGACTTCATTCAAAGCTCGATAATCAATACACATCCTCTTGGTGCCATCTTTCTTCTCCACAAACAAGACAGGGGCGGCCCAAGGCGAGGTGCTTGGCCGGATGTAACCTTTCTCTGACAGCTCATCAATTTGCTTCTTAAGTTCATCCAACTCTGGTCCAGATATTCTGTAAGCTCTCTTGAAGATAGGGGCGGTTCCAGGAAGAAGCTCTATAGCAAACTCAACTTTCCGCTCTGGTGGCATACCCGGTAAATCCTTTGGAAACACATCTGGGAATTCAGACACAACCTTGATACTCTCAATTGGGTCTGCTTCACTGCTATCAACAGCCATCTGATAACAACTTCCTTTCTTTGGCTCAGGCGGGACTAACTCGGTCACCACTTCCTCTCCTAGTGGGGACACCAACTTGATTGTCCTTTTATCACAACTGATAACTGCCTGATACTTATCTAGCCAATTCATCCCTAGGATGACATCTATTCCCTGAGTACCCATTACTATAAGGTTGGCGGGAAATGCTATCCCCCTTATTTTCACACTTATATTCAAACAAATGCTATCGGCTCGAATTCTACCACCGGCTGAGTCAATTTGAATGGGGGTTAACATGGTAGTAGTTGGAAGATTATGCGCTTCTACCCATGATGCAGTAATGAAAGAATGTGTTGCTCCAGTATCAAATAACACTTCTGCAATATGGGAATCGACTGGGAACATACCTACTGTCATGCCGGGGGTCTCCTGAACTGCTTCAGCTTCCAAGTGATTCAATCTTCCATGATTATAGCGCTGCTGAGAGCGATTGCCTGCTCCAGGCTGAGACACATTCTGCTTTGCTGGGGCATTGGGGCCTGACTGCTGCTGGGCTGCCTTCTTCGGACATTGCATCACCCAATGGCCTTGCTCTCCACAGTGGAAACATGCCCTGTTTCCAACTTGAGCTGGTGCTGCCTGACTGTTCTGCTGATTCGCTGGGGCAGGAAGACGAGGTGCTTGCTGATTCTGCTTCTGAAACTGACCTCCTGACTGATTGCTCTGACGGTTCTGGTACTGATTCTGAGGATACTGCCTTTGGAACTGCTGATACTGCTGACGCTGCTGATGCTGCTGAGGTGGACGCTGGTTCTGCCTGAACTGCTGAGGTTGATTGCCTGAGAAACGGGGACGGCTGCTGCCTCCAGGCTGGGGTCCACTGATCTTGCGCTTACGATCTTCCATCTCCTTGCGCTTTCTCTCTGTCATGATTGCTCTGTCAATCAGGTGCTGGAATGTCGGGAAGGTGTGGTTCATCAGCTGATACTGCAGAGGGTCAACCAAGCCTCTCAGGAAACGGTACTGTCGCTTGGCGTCGGTGTTGACATCTTCAGGAGCGTAGCGAGACAATTGCAGAAACTTGTCCCGATACTCACTGACAGACGATGACCCTTGCTTAAGGGCCAGGAACTCCTCCTTCTTCACTGTCATCAGACCTGCAGGCACATGGTACTGACGAAAGCTGCCCCTGAATTCTTCCCAGGTGATGGTGTCGGGGTTGGCATGGGTGGCGAGGTAAGACTCCCACCATGACTGGGCTGCTCCTCTCAACAGACGGGGACCATACAGAACTTTCTCCCTGTCATCGCACTGAGCGGTATGCAACTCCCGCTCCACAGTGCGCAGCCAATCTTCAGCATCCATGGGGTCAGAAGAATGAGCGAACGTTGGTGGATGACCTCTCATGAATTCAGCACGCTTATCTCTAGGCATCTGAGGCATCTGAGGCTGGGGTGGTGCTTGCTGCTGTTGCTGCTGCTGCTGCTGCTGAATGGCGGCCAAAGTCTGACCGATGGCTTGAACTGCCTGAGTCTGCATCAGAAACATCTGCTCAATCGACATCGGGGGCGGGGGCGGCAGGTGCTGCTGCTGGGGCACCTCATCCTGCGGAGCGGCTCGCTCCTGCTGAGCACGCCTTCCTCCTCTACGCCTGTTCTCTGACATCTGCAGAACGCAACCACACATCAGAACTGATCTGGCAAAGCTTGCAGCATAAGAAAAGAGTATAGAATTCTCCAACAGCACTGAACAGATGAGCATCTTCACTGATCTCCAACACAGACCACACAGCTTCTCAGATAAAGAGGAAAGGAGAATAATGGGTTTCCCAACTATATAACTAACTTTATTGACATAGTATGTAAACCAAAATGCAGGGGATACCCACACTCTGGTGACAATCATTACAAAGATCCAAACCAAACATAGTTCATCATGACAAACATAGATGCACAGGATATAGCAAACTACCCTGTCTAACTAAAACTAACTAAGATCGAGACTAACGCTAAGACTGAAGCTTCCATGTATATATTTCGTATTAATTACAAGATCCAACTCTAACGATCTATGGTTCTAGGTTGATCTTGGTCTTGCAGGCGGGATTGCCATAAGACTGGTGTCCATGCTGAGGTGAGCGGTACGGGTGCTGAGTCCCAACGGGAGCGGGGGATCCACCGTCCAGAAAACGACGTTCCGCGCGCTCAGCCCGCAGCAGGGCGATCTCAGCACGAGCCCTACTCAGCTCATCTAGTGCATGGTCCAGCTCCGTGTTTAGCACGGCGGCTAGGTTGACTGTGCTGCTCAACCTAGGATTGCCCTCACCGACAGGTGAGACAATCACGCCTCCTGTGCTGCCAGATGAACGGCGGGGGTAATACTTCAGGTCAAGACCGTCAGCTGCCCCACCGAAAACCGAGCAGTAGTGCGAAAGCGCACGCCGTGCAGCATCTTGCATGGCTGCCTCAGCTGAGTCCCGCTCAGAGATAGAATAGTGCTCTGAACAGGCCTCTGCACCCTGGAGACTGTCCTCCGGGCAGCGCACCAAGCAAGTCGCCTCCCAGCGGTCCGGGTAGACCCCGCGACTATGCTGGTAGACCACACAGCGATACTCGACGGACCAAGTATGCCGGTCAAATGCCCGACGTAGCAGGGTGTCGAGCGCATCATGGAAGTGACACCCGCGAGCAGCGTCGCGAGTGATGGGTCGAGCAACCCATCCTTCCGGCTCAGGATTAGCAGAGAAGTCGGTGTCGTGGCTCGAGCTGTCATCGCCTCCTCCGTCGTCTGGGTCTCCTCCAGCAGCTACTCCAGAAGCTGGGGCGCCCAGTGGTGGTGCAGGGGGCGGCTCCAGAGGAAGCACAGGGGAGCAGCTCCTCACAGACTCTATCTCCTGGTGGAGCGAGAGGGAAGAGCTCTGCTGCTCCTGTCGTCGACGCTCCTGCTCCTCACGCAGGCGGTGGTGTAGTCTCTCCAAGTGGCTGGACTGTCCGGCCACGGGACGGCGAAGCGGACGCTCAGCAAGACGGGAGGGTAAGAAGGGGATGACTGACTTTCGTGCAGTGTGTCTAAGTCGAGCCATCTACAAAAGACATCGCAAGCAAAAGGGTGAGAACAGAATTAATATGACCAGCAAGTAATGAATCATAAATAGATGAAGGAGTAGAATAAAACATGGTTTTCAGCAAGGTATAATATATAGTAGAACATAGGTTTGGTCAGTAGGACCAACTTTTGAAGAGATATCAAAGTCAAGGAAGAGACAGAGGTCTATAGTCCTTAGAACGACCATTCTACTCTAGGTTAGCGGTCCTACAGTCAGCACGGCTTTGATACCACTTATGTCACACCCGGTTTTTAGAAGGCAAACCGAATGCGAACCATGTACGTGCCAGGATCAGTTATTCACGTACACAGCAGTTACATAATATGGACATCATCACACAGTGCTCAAAATAGTATTAATAAGGGGAAATAGTAGATTACATCATACGTCTGAGACGTCCATATAGTTCTTACAATAAATCAAAGTGCGGAAAAGAAACGTAGATAACGCGGCCTTCACAGGCAGCCGACTGGGGGTTGCCGCTAACCCACACCTAGAACTCGTCGTAATCTTGGAACTCCTGGAAGTCTCCTTCCACAGCTTCATCTTCGCCTGAGCAGTGGTTGCAATGCTGACAACCTGGGGGGGGTTTGGTGTGTAGAGCAAGGGTGAGTACACATCAACATACTCAGCAAGTATCCTGTTTGGCTGTAGTGGACTAGCTTTATGTGGGGATAAGTCGAGCAGTTGCTTTTAGTTGGTCAGGTTATTACTTACTAGTAGAAAGCCAGGTTTTAACATTAACCCAAGTTATTAACTCAATGTATCCTTTCCAAACGGAAAGAATACCACTTACCAGCACCATAATCATAACCAGAACCATCAATCTCATAACCACCTGTACCAAAATATCTCTGATCAAGTACCACTAATCATTGGAGCTCCCTTGGCCGCTCATAACCGCGAGCACGGCTGATATATCAGTTTCATAACACTCTGCAGAGGTTGTGCACTTTACCCACAAGCCGTGATTCCCATTCTGCCCGGAGATCATGACTCTCCATTGATCACTACCAAGGTGATCCAGCAGGGCATCACTACGAAGCCTTTACAAAGATTCCCCGGGGCTGTAGCCACCCGTTAGGTTTCCTAAATGCACCGCACTCCTCCCCAAGGGGCGAACCCAAACTTGGCAGAGCGAGCCGCATACACCGAGCCCCATTGACGGCACGACGGCTAAGTGAACTACACCCCGGATCCTCTAATTATTCAGCTAAGGGCACCCCATTCCACCCTCATGGTTGCACTGTTTTCCCGGGCGGTCATCCATAGAACAGGTCCTTACGGAGAGGCACTCGAGAAACCGCTCGAGTCCCCTTGAAAACCACAAGTATAATCATAAAGAAGAGCGGGAAAACAGCGTATCATAGATAATCACATCATGTTCATTGATTAGAGTTGAGCAATAGCATCAGACTAAGTAGTAATAATCCGACCCAAATAGGTAAACAAGGACATGGATAACAAAAGCTAGTCAATCCTTAGGTATAAATGTGTAAAGCGGGAGGTGAATTAAAGAATGAATAGGACATAGATAGGTCAAAGGACACTTGCCTCCACCAAACGACTGCTGCTCAGGGGCTTCTCCTGCGAATTCCTCGGGCTCTTCGACCGGATCGTTCTCTATGCGAGCGCAAACATACATACATACATCCACATATTTAATACAAAAGAACAGTACACCATACAAGATAACAAATAAAGCGAATATGCATCAAGTATGACATTCGATAACGCATTTGTTGTGGATAGAAAGAAACGGGAAAGGTCTCGCAGGGGGTTAAATCTTATGCACTAATGACACAATTGGTTCTTAACAAAATAATTCTGTTATATATATTTATATCTACTAATGGAAACCTAATCACTTTTAGTTGATCAACATTGCACAGGGTAAACAATTAACTACGTGCATCAATAGCATAACGGAATTTTAAATTAAACTTCCTATTTTCCCATAGCATGAACAGTGATTAGCCTATTTAAAATACAGTAATTATGATCACAGAAAGTAAATAAAATAAAATAAAAAAAAAAATAAAAAAAAAATAAAAAACAGAGGGGGGGGGCGGTTGAACCGGCCCTAGGGCGGTTGAACCGGCCCTAGGCGGTTGAACCGGCCGGGCAGGGGGCGGCGCAGGGGCGGGGCGGCCGAGCCGCTGGGCGCGCAGGGGCGCGGGGCAGGGCGCGGGGGCGGCCGAGCGGCCGAGCCGGCCAAGCCGGGGGGCGCGCGCGGGGGGGGGGTGGGGCGGGCGGCCGAACCGGCCATGGGGCCGAGCGGCGAGGGGTGGGGCGGGCGGCCGAACCGGCCATGGGGCCGAGCGGCGAGGGGAAGGGGAGGGAGGAGAGGGGGAGGGAGGAGAGGGAGGAGGGGGGGGGCTCACCGGCGACGGGGACGGGGCGGCCGAGCGGGGCGGCCGAACGGCGACGGGGAGGGGCGGCGGCCTAGGCAGGGGCGGCGGCTAGGGCAGGGGGCGGGTAGGGGGCGGCGGCTTGGGTGGGGAGGGAGAAAATGAGGGGGGAGAGGGAGAGGGTTAGGAGATAAGGGAAAGAGGGGGGGGGGGGCGGCTGGGCCTACTAGGCCCAAGAGGGGGGCGCCAGGGGGCGGCTGGGCCGGCCGGGGTCGGCCCACGGCGCGGGAGAGAGAGGAAAAAAAAAAGAGGAGAGAGAAAGAGAGAGAGAAAAGAGAAAGAAAAGAGAAAGAAGACATTTTCGAAATCCGATCTTTCTACATGAATGCATTTGCACTTTCAAAGCAATCAAAAGAAATGCAAGGTTCGGCATGGTGCATCAAACAACATAAAGTGTTTAGGGTTTTTATACGTACGGGAATTCCAAACCGGATCCCGCTAGAACTTTGGAAAAGGTCAAGGTTTAGCGAGGGAAAAAGAAAAAGAAAGGTAACGCCCGAATTTTGGCGAGTAAAGAAAAGAAAAAAAATTCAACTGCAAAATTCGGGGCGTTACATTCACGCACTGAAGTCATGGAGGCACTACCTGTATGGACAGAAATGCGATGTTTACACAGACCACAAGAGTCTGAAGTACATATTCACTCAGTCAGAGTTGAATATGAGGCAACGAAGATGGTTAGAGTTGATCAAAGACTATGAGTTGGAGATTCATTACCATCAAGGCAAAGCAAACGTAGTGGCAGATGCTTTGAGCAGGAAGAGTCAAGTCAATCTGATGGTCGCTCGACCGATGCCTTATGAGTTGGCCAAGGAGTTTGACAAGTTGAGTCTCAGATTTCTGAACAATTCACGAGGAGTCACAGTTGAGTTGGAACCTACCTTAGAGCGTGAAATCAAAGAAGCGCAGAAGAATGATGAGAAAATCAGTGAGATTCAGCGACTGATCCTAGATGGCAGAGGCAAAGATTTTCGAGAGGATGCGGAAGGCGTGATATGGTTCAAAGACCGCTTGTGTGTTCCCAATGTCCAGTCCATTCGGGAGTTGATTCTTAAGGAAGCTCACGAGACAGCCTATTCGATTCACCCTGGCAGTGAGAAGATGTATCAGGATCTGAAGAAGAAATTCTGGTGGTACGGAATGAAGAGGGAAATCGCAGGGCATGTGGCTATGTGCGATAGTTGCCGAAGAATTAAGGCAGAGCACCAGAGACCTGCTGGATTGTTGCAACCGTTGCAGACCCCTCAGTGGAAATGGGATGAAATTGGTATGGATTTCATAGTCGGATTGCCTCGCACTCGAGCCGGCTACGATTCCATTTGGGTAGTAGTGGACCGCTTGACCAAGTCAGCCCACTTCATACCTGTCAAGACCAACTACAGCAGTGCAGTATTGGCAGAATTGTATATGTCTCAGATCGTTTGTCTTCATGGTGTGCCAAAGAAGATAGTGTCAGACAGAGGAACGCAGTTCACCTCTCATTTCTGGCAGCAGTTGCATGAAGCCTTGGGCACGCATCTGAATTTCAGTTCAGCTTATCATCCGCAGACAGATGGCCAGACCGAAAGAACCAATCAAATTCTTGAAGATATGTTGAGAGCCTGTGCGTTGCAAGATCAGTCCGGATGGGATAAGAGATTGCCTTATGCAGAGTTTTCCTATAACAACAGTTACCAGGCCAGTTTGAAGATGTCACCATTTCAGGCGCTTTATGGAAGGAGTTGTAGAACTCCGTTGCAATGGGATCAGCCTGGAGAAAAGCAAGTGTTTGGGCCAGACATTTTGCTTGAAGCCGAAGAGAACATCAAGATGGTCCGAGAGAATCTGAAGGTAGCGCAATCGAGGCAGCGAAGCTATGCAGACACAAGAAGAAGAGAGCTGAGTTTCGAAGTCGGAGACTTTGTCAATCTGAAAGTGTCACCGATCAGAGGAGTCAGAAGATTCGGAGTGAAAGGCAAGCTAGCACCCCGCTACATTGGTCCGTATCAGATTCTTGCAAGACGTGGAGAAGTGGCCTATCAGCTCAGTTTGCCCGAGAATTTGTCTGCCGTGCATGATGTCTTTCATGTGTCTCAGTTGAAGAAGTGCTTGCGTGTGCCAGAAGAGCAGTTGCCAGTGGAAGGTCTTGAAGTCCAGGAGGACTTGACCTACGTTGAGAAGCCAGTGCAAATCCTTGAGGTTGCAGACAGAGTCACCCGAAGGAAGACCATCAGAATGTGCAAAGTCAAGTGGAATCATCACTCAGAGGAAGAAGCAACCTGGGAGCGTGAAGATGATCTGATGGCTAAATACCCTGAGCTCTTTGCTAGCCAACCCTGAATCTCGAGGGCGAGATTCTTTTAAGGGGGATAGGTTTGTAACGCCCTGAATTTGGGGGTAGAATTTTTTTTTCTTCTTGTCTCTCACCAAATTCAGGCGTTACCCCTTTTCTTTTCTCGTTCCCTCGCTAAACCTTGATATTTTCCAAAGTTATAGCGGGGTTTGGCTTGGATTTCCCGTGTAAAGAAAAACCCTAAATTACTTTATTTTGTGTGAAGCATCATGCCGAACCATGCATATTTTTTTGGGTGTTTAAAAAATGTGAAAGCCTTCATCTAGGAAAATAGATTTGAGGAAAAAGGAAAAACCTTTTTCTTTTCTTTCCCCATCCCCCTTCTCCTTTTTGGCCCAGCCCCCCCCTTTGGCGCGCGCGGCCCGGCTGGCCGGTCAGCCCAGCCGGCTCGCCCCCTCCCCCCCTCGCGTCGTGGGCCGGCTTGGCCGCGGCCCACCTCGCCCCCCGCCGCGCCCCCGCTTTGGGCCCATGGCCGGCCCAGCCGCCCCTCCCTCCCCCTCTTTTTTTCTTTTTTTTTCCAAAAATCCCCCCGCGGGCCCCGCCCGTCATTCCCTCGCTCTCTCTCTCTCTCCCCAAACCCTAACTGCGCCGCCCCTTGCCCTAGCGCCGCCGCCGCCGCCGCCTCTCCCCTCCCCGGCGCCGCCGCCGCGCTGCCCCCCTCCGGTGAGGCCCCCCCCTCCTCCCCTCTCCTTCCCCCTTCTCCCTCCTCCTCCCTCGCCCGCCCGCGCCGTCCTCGGCTGGCGCCGCCGCGCCCGCCCCCGCCCCGGCGTCCCGCGTCCGGCCGCCCCCGCGCCGTCCTCGGCTGGCGCCGCCGCGCCCGCCCCCGCCTCGGCGAGCCGCCCCCCCGCCCTCGTCCGCCCCGGCCCCGGCGAGCAGCCTCGGCCCCCGGCGAGCCCGCGCCCCGACCTCCCCCGGCTCGCCCCCCCCCCCCCCCCCCCCCCCCCCCCCCCCCGCGCCGCCTCTCCCCCGGTTGCCCACGGCCTCCCGCGCCCGGCCGCCCTCGCCCTCGTCCGCCCCGGCTTCGGCGACCCCGGCCGCCCGCGCCCCCGGCCGCTCGGCTCGGCCGCTCCAGCGAGCCCGCCCCCGCCTCGCCCCGACGCGCCCCGCCTCGCCGCCCCGGCCGCCCCCGGCGAGCCGCCCGGCCCGTCCCCGACCCCGGCGAGCCCCGCGCCCGCGTCGGCCCCGCCTCGCCGCCCTCCGGCAAGCCGCCCTCGCCCGGCCCCGCTCGGCCCCGCCCTCGCGCCCGCTCCGGCGAGCCGCCCGCGCATGCCCGCCTCCCGGTGAGCTCGCCCCCCCCGGTTCAACCGCCTCCGTGCCCCGGCTCGGCCGCCCGTCCCCGCGCTCGGCCTCGTCCGGCCGCGTCCTCGCTTGCTCGCGCTCGCTGGCCCCGGCGTGCTTGCCCGCCCGCCCCGCCGTGCCTTGCTCGCGTCGTGTCGGCCCCGGCGTAGCCTTGAGTTCGGCCCAGCGTGCCTATGGCGCGCGGCTCTGAGCTCGGCTAGCGCACGGCCCCGACGTGCGTACGGTTAGTCCGTGGCGTGTGCGTGCGGCCTCGCGTGCGTGCCCGCGTAGTGCGCGTGCCTTGGCACGACTCGTCGTGCCTCGTCTACCCCCTAACCCCTCGTCTACCCCCCCGTCTCCTATATGCGCTAATCACGTCGTTTATATTAATAAGGTAGGAGTCTTAATTTGGAAATTGGTTACGATAGTTAATTTGTATATTCAATCGTCTATCTTATTCTATGTTAATCTACTAAAAGTGATCGCGTTTACATTAGTGCATGTAGCTAATTCTTTTGTTAGAACTGATTAAAACTAGAGCACGTGACGTCTAGTCTTTCATTTACCCGTAGTGTCCCTCGAGCATAAGCCTCAACCCTTGCGAGACTTTCCCTCGTTTCTTTCTAACCAAGGTAAATTCATTATCGTATGTGGTATTCTGTGCATATTTGCTTTACTTGTTCTCTTGTATGGTGTACTGTTGGTTTCCTAATTTCAATGGATGGATGTATGTATGTTTGCACCCGCTTAGAGAACGATCCGGTTGAAGAGCCCGAGGAGCTCGCAGGAGAAGCCCCTGAGCAGCAGTCGGTTGGTGGAGGCAAGTGTCCCTTGACCTATCTATGTCCTATTCATTATTTAATTCACCTCCCGCTTTACACATTTATGCCTAAGGATTGACTAGCTTTTGTTACCCATGTCCTTGTTTACCTATTTGGGTTGGATTATTACTGTTTAGCTTTATGCTACTGCTTAACTCTAATCAATGAACATGATGAGATTATCTATGATACGTTGTTTCCCCTCTTCTTATTATGATGTTATACTTGTGGCCTTTAAGGGGGCTCGAGCGGTTTCTCGAGTGCCTCTCCGTAAGGACCTGTTCTATGGATGACCGCCCGGGAAAACAGTGCAACCATGAGGGTGGAATGGGGTGCCCTTAGCTGAATAATTAGAGGATCCGGGGTGTAGTTCACTTAGCCGTCGTGCCGTCAATGGGGCTCGGTGTATGCGGCTCGCTCTGCCAAGTTTGGGTTCGCCCCTTGGGGAGGAGTGCGGTGCATTTAGGAAACCTAACGGGTGGCTACAGCCCCGGGGAATCTTTGTAAAGGCTACGTAGTGATGCCCTGCTGGGTCACCTTGGTAGTGATCAATGGAGAGTCATGATCTCCGGGCAGAATGGGAATCACGGCTTGTGGGTAAAGTGCACAACCTCTGCAGAGTGTTTGAAAACTGATATATCAGCCGTGCTCGCGGTTATGAGCGGCCAAGGGAGCTCCAGTGATTAGTGGTACTTGATCAGAGATATTTTGGTACAGGTGGTTATGAGATTGATGGTTTTGGTTATGACTATGATGCTGGTAAGTGGTACTCTTTCCGTTTGGAAAGGAGTACGTTTGGGTTAATAACTTGGGTTAATGCTAAAACTTGGCTTCCTACTAGTAAGTAATAATCTGACCAACTAAAAGCAACTGCTTGACTTATCCCCACATAAAGCTAGTCCACTACAGCCAAACAGGATACTTGCTGAGTATGTTGATGTGTACTCACCCTTGCTCTACACACCAAACCCCCCCATCCCCAGGTTGTCAGCATTGCAACCACTGCTCAGGCGAAGATGAAGCTGTGGAAGGAGACTTCCAGGAGTTCCAAGACTACGACGAGTTCTAGGTGTGGGTTAGCGGCAACCCCCAGTCGGCTGCCTGTGAAGGCCGCGGTTATCTACGTTTCTTTTCCGCACTTTGATTTATTGTAAGCACTATATGGACGTCTCAGACGTATGATGTAACCGACTATTTCCCTTATTAATACTATTTTGAGCACTGTGTGATGATGTCCATATTATGTAACTGCTGTGTACGTGAATAACTGATCCTGGCACGTACATGGTTCGCATTCGGTTTGCCTTCTAAAACCGGGTGTGACACCAAGGTCCTCATGGACGGAGGCAGCAGCCTCAACATCATCTACGCCGAGACCCTCGGGCTCCTGCAGATCGATCTGTCCTCGATCCGGGCTGGCGCGACGCCTTTTCACGAGATCATCCCCGGGAAACGCGTCCAACCCCTTGGGCAACTCGATCTGCCCGTCTGCTTCGGGACTCCCTCCAACTTCCGAAAGGAAACTCTCACGTTCGAGGTGGTCGGGTTCCGAGGAACCTACCACGCAGTGCTGGGCAGGCCATGCTACGCCAAGTTCATGGTCGTCCCCAACTACACCTACCTCAAGCTCAAGATGCCAGGCCCCAACGGGGTCATCATCGTCGGCTCCACGTACCGACACGCGTACGAATGCAACATGGTGTGCGTGGAGTACGCCGAGGCCCTCGCCGAATCCGAGGCCCTCATCGCCAACCTGGAGAGCCTCTCCAAGGAGGCGCCAGATGCGAAGCACCACGCCGGCAACTTCGAGCCAGCTGAGACGGTCAAGTCCGACCCTCTTGACCCCAGCAACGACGCCTCCAAGCAGATACGGATCGGCTCCGAGCTCGACCCCAAATAGGAAGCAGTGCTCGTCGACTTTCTCCGCGCGAACACCGAAGTTTTTGCGTGGAGTCCCTCGGACATGCCTGGCATACCGAGGGATGTCACCGAGCACTCACTGGATATCCGAGATAGAGCCCGACCCGTGAAGCAGCCTCTACGCCGATTCGATGAAGAAAAGCGCAGAGCCATAGGCGAGGAGATCCACAAGCTGATGGCTGCAGGGTTCATCAAAGAGGTATTCCATCCCGAATGGCTTGCCAACCCTGTGCTTGTGAGGAAGAAAGGAGGGAAATGGCGGATGTGTGTAGACTACACTGGTCTAAACAAAGCATGTCCGAAGGTTCCCTACCCTCTGCCTCGCATTGATCAAATCGTGGATTCCACTGCTGGGTGCGAAACCCTGTCTTTCCTCGATGCCTACTCAGGGTATCACCAAATCAGGATGAAAGAGTCCGACCAGCTCGCGACTTCTTTCATCACACCCTTTGGCATGTACTGCTACGTTACTATGCCATTCGGCTTGAGGAATGCGGGTGCGACATACCAAAGGTGCATGAACCACGTGTTCGGTGAACACATTGGTCGAACGGTCGAGGCTTACGTCGATGACATCGTAGTAAAGACGAGGAAAGCCTCCGACCTCCTTTCCGACCTTGAAACGACATTCCGGTGTCTCAAGGCGAAAGGCGTAAAACTCAATCCCGAGAAGTGTGTCTTCGGAGTCCCCTGAGGCATGCTCCTGGGGTTCATCGTCTCCGAGCGGGGCATCGAGGCCAACCCGGAGAAAATCGCGGCCGTCACCAACATGGGCCCCATCAAGGACTTGAAAGGAGTACAGAGGGTCATGGGATGTCTTGCGGCCCTGAGCCGTTTCATCTTGCGCCTCGGCGAAAGAGGCCTACCTCTATACCGCCTCTTGAGGAAGACCGAGCGCTTCACTTGGACCCCCGAGGCCGAGGAAGCCCTCGGGAACCTAAAGGCTCTCCTTACCAGCGCGCCCATCTTGATCTACGTTGCAGCTACCACTCAGGTGGTCAGCGCCGCGATCGTGGTTGAGAGACGAGAAGAGGGGCATGCATTGCCCGTCCAGAGGCTGGTCTACTTCGTCAATGAAGTACTGTCCGAGACCAAAATCCGCTACCCACAAATCCAGAAGCTACTGTACGCGGTAATTCTGACGCGGCGAAAGTTGCGACACTACTTCGAGTCTCATCCGGTGACTGTGGTGTCATCCTTCCCCCTGGGGGAGATCATCTAGTGCCGAGAGGCCTCAGGTAGGATTGCAAAGTGGGCGATGGAGATCATGGGCGAGACAATCTCGTTCGCCCCTCGGAAGGCCATCAAGTCCCAAGTCTTGGCGGACTTTGTGGCTGAATGGGTCGACACCCAGCTTCCACCAGCTCCGATCCAGCCGGAACTCTGGACCATGTTTTTCAACGGGTCGCTGATGAAAGCAGGAGCGGGCGCGGACCTGCTCTTCATCTCACCCCTCAGGAAGCACCTCCGCTACGTGTTGCGCCTCCATTTCCCGACGTCCAACAATGTGGCCGAGTACGAGGCTCTGGTTAACAGGTTGCACATCGCCATCGAGCTAGGGGTCCGACGCCTTGACGCTCGTGGTGACTCGCAGCTTGTCATCGACCAAGTCATGAAGAACTCCCATTGCCGCGACCCGAAGATGGAAGCCTACTGCGATGAGGTTCGGCGCCTGGAGGACAAGTTCTACGGGCTCGAGCTCAATCACATCGCCCAACGATACAACGAGACTGCGGACGAGCTGGCTAAGATAGCCTCGGGGCGGACAACGGTTCCCCCAGATGTCTTCTCCCGAGACCTACATCAACCCTCAGTCAAGACCGACGACACGCCCGAGCCTGAGAAGGTCTCGACCCTGCCCGAGGCGCCCTCAGCTCAGCCCGAGGCGCCCTCGGCTCAGCCCGAGGCACCCTCGGCCCCCGAGGGTGAGGCACTGTGCGTCGAGGAAGAGCGGAATGGGGTCCCGCCTAATCGAGACTGGCAGACCCCGTACCTGCAATATCTCCACCGAGGAGAGCTGCCCCTCGACCGAGCCGAAGCTCGGCGACTAGCGCGGCACGCCAAGTCGTTCGTCTTGCTGGGGGACGGGAAGGAGCTCTACCACCGCAGCCCCTCAAGCATCCTCCAGCGATGCATATCCATCGCAGAAGGTCAGGAGTTATTACAAGAAGTACACTCGGGGGCTTGCGGTCACCACGCAGCACCGACAACGGCACCCAGTTCACTGGCAGAAAGTTCCTGGACTTCTGCGAGGATCACCACTTCCGGGTGGACTGGGCCGCCGTAGCTCACCCCATGACGAATGGGCAAGTAGAGCGTGCCAATGGCATGATTCTGTAAGGACTCAAGCCACGGATCTACAACAACCTCAACAAGTTCGGCAGGCGATGGATGAAGGAACTCCCCTCGGTGGTCTGGAGTCTGAGGACAATGCCGAGCCGAGCCACGGGCTACACGCCGTTCTTTCTAGTCTATGGGGCCGAGGCCATCTTGCCCACAGACTTAGAATACGGTTCCCCGAGGACGAGGAAGTACGACAGTCAAAGCAATCGAACCAACCGAGAAGACTCACTGGACCAGCTGGAAGAGGCTCGGGACATGGCCTTACTACACTCGGCGCGGTATCAGCAGTCCCTGCGACGCTACCACGCCCGAGGGGTTCGGTCCCGAGACCTCCAGGTGGGCGACTTGGTGCTTCGGCTGCGACAAGACGCCCGAGGGCGCCACAAGCTCACGCCTCCCTGGGAAGGGCCATTCATCATCACCAAGATTTTGAAGCTCGGAACATACAAGCTAGCCAACAGTCAAGGCGAGGTCTACAGCAACGCTTGGAACATCCGACAGCTACGTCGCTTCTACCCTTAAAATGCTTTCAAGTCGTTCATACACCCCGTTTACATACGCCAATAAAGTCTAACCATCAAGGAAGGGTCAGCCTTGCCTCGGCAAAGCCTGACCCTCCCTCGGGGGCTAGAAGGGGCGAACCCCCCCTGCGTCAAAATTTTCCTCGGAAAAAGTCTTCCATCAAAACGACTTTCGCGTCTCCCGGCTATATCAGTAACAGGACCCCAAGAAACGAATAAGAGTGCATGTAAGTGGCAAGGCCGACTGAGCCGAGGGACTCCTACGCCTCTGGGATACAGATACCTCACTCGTCACCTACCGTGAAAAATAACTCTTACTTGGGTAAGCAATCCTGCTACTGACGAACGAGTCCGGATACGCAAAACAGGAGGAAAAGAGACACAGCCTTATATTACGACGATAAAGTGTTCGGGCCTCGGCGGCCGCAAAAGACACATATGCATTCAAAATAAACTGCTCCGGCAGAATCAGGCGTCGCCCGGAGAAGGAGCCGCGCCCTCGGCTTCGTTTCCACCCTCGACGAGATCCGCCCCGGCCTCAGACGACGGCGCAAGCGGGAGGATCTCTGCTTCGAAGGTGGTCGCCAGCACCGCGCTTGGGCCCGCAGCGGCCGCGTCAAGCCTCTGGACTTCGGCCAGGGCATCTTCATCTTCATCGGGAAGGCAATACCCCTCGCTGACCCGCTCCAGATCCACGTCGTAGTGGGAAGCGAGCACGGCGAAGGCCCGCCTGACGCCGTGATGCAGCGCCTCACGGAGTCTGCCGCGCGCGTGGTCACCCAAGGCCTGCAGGCGACTCTGAGGGGAGCTCCCCGAGGGGACATCGTCGAGACCAAAGACCCGACAGAAGGCCGAGATGGCCTCGGACATGGCCGCGTGGTGGCCTCCCTCTGCTCGGCCGCCTGGGCAAGTGCCTTGGTGGACTCATCGAGGGCAGACTCGAGCTCTGCAAACAGCCAAAGCAGAACACTTCAAACACGAGTTGAAGAACGAAGCTGAATCAAAATCTTAAAACAGCCAAGACATACCTTCGGCTCGATCACGCTGCTCCGAGGATGCGGCTTGGGCCACGGCTAGGTCTGCCGCAAGGGCTGTGGCCCGTGCAGACGCCTCGGCTAACTGGTCTCCAAGGGCCTCAGCCCGGCTTTCAGCCTCGGTGGCCCGGCCCCGAGATTGGTCCCGCTCGCCGATGACCTGGCCAAGCTCCAACTACTGCCACCGCTGCCTCCGCTCCCAGATCGACACAGAGCAACCGAAGGTCCGCCACCTCGGCGCTCCATTGGGAGAGGCGCTCGGTAGCCCTGGCAAGCGTGGTCCTCAGGAACCACAGTGAACCCCAGACATCGGCCTTGCGGCGGATGAACGACGACTTGGCGGCGCTCAAATCCGTCAGATCCTGAGGAAAGGAAGTGGGGCGTCACAAAGAATGCCTTGATCACGTGAAAGGTATGCTTGAAATCCTTACCTAGAGGATCTTGGGAACGTCCCTGCGAAGGACCTCCAAGGGCGACCGAAGCGACCCCACCGTTGCCTCGGCACACTCACGAAGCTCGTCCCAAGACTGCTCCTCTCGCTCATCGTCAAGAATGAAGAGGGGATCCGAAGCCCCACTGGTCCAGAACCGGATGACTGACGCCGCCCGTCGGGACTGCGCCGCGCGAGGACGAGGTTGCCGCTCCCTAGGACAGGTCGCGGTTCTGCGCCCCCCTCCTTCGAGGTATCGAGTAGCGGGGCCACGGCCATCTCAGCGTCAGCGGCGACGGGCGGCTCCACGGCCAGAACGGCAACACGTCTGGTGGGCTCGAGGCCGTAGCCGCGCCAGCAGCCTCCCTCGGCAAGATGGCCACCTCGACGGAGGGGTCAGCCTCAGGAGCTCGCCCCACGCCAACTTGTGCCGCCTGAGCCCCCCGCTTTGGGACATCTTGTGAGGAGGCCAGCTGGCCGGCAAGGCCCAGTGCGGCACTGGCTGCAGAAGTCGACGCCGTCTTGAGGACCTTCCGGGGAGCCAGACCGGTCGAACCGTGCCTCCGTTTGCTGGGAAGAAAAGGAAGAGCAGTGTGACACCCCAGTGTCACCTAGGGTTTCTCTCAAATGCCAAACCTAGAACCATTATTTTATGTGAACCAAAGTAAGCATGAGCATCAAAATAACTTAAGAAATAAAGAAGTCAGCAAGTATATACTTACAAGTGTCATGATCAAAACAATTGAGTCCTTGAAAAGGTAAGAATGTGCAACCCTAATTAAAAACCCTAAGTAAGCCCCATGAGCAAAATTCAAAAAAATAAGAGAAAGGGAATGAAAAGTTTAAAATTTTGACTTGAGCCAATTATATAAGTTAAAGTATACTTATTGAGCAATAAGAAAGGTTGAGAAAGCTTAGCCAAAATAACTCAAATAAATCCCCAAATCAGCCCTTGAACTATGAACCCTTAGAGAAATTCAGATTTCTGAATTTCTGAATTTCAGACCTCTTCCCAAAGATCATCCGCGTTATCTGCTTTTCGAAACTCAAAGCCAGGAGATCCAAACATCAAAGTCGTGCCAAATTCCCTTGAACACATCCTGGAAAAGTTTGAACTCAAACCAAATCCGTTTGGCATGGTTTTGGCGCAGCTTGACCTCGGGACCAGGCATTCTGACACTGGCACCTTGGTGACGCTACAACTCCCTGTCCCTAGCCTAAAACCACACGTCGTCCATACACAAAAGACAAAGCTTGGTCTGGTGAACAAATCCTTCACAGCGATCTTGCCCAAATTCGCGAAGATTTGCTCCCAATCGGCGCTTGAACAGGGGCAGAGGCAACGGGAACACGTGTTCGACCGTGGCTGACACCCCCGGTTCACGCTCGTTCGCGAACCGCGCCTCCCCGTGCACGCCCGCGCGCACTCGCCGGTCCATGACCGCCCGTGCACCGCGCCGTGCCTATAAAGCCTTCCCAGGCGCGCCCCACTTCGCCCCGCACTCACCCTCACCGGCCAGCCACTTTCCCTTAGCTCCGGCGAGCTCAATTCCGCCCGCCATTGCCGCCAGAGCTTCGGCCATCGTGGCCAGCCCACTCCAGCCATCCTCTGGGCAAGCCAGTGCTTCGGCTAGCTCCGCTAGTGGCCCGTGAAGCTTGCCAAGCCCTCGGACCCGGCCGGACTTCACCGGAGGCCCGAGATCGACCTCACCGGACTTTGGTCTTCCGCCGCCGCGCGTGGACCGAGCTATCCAGTGAGTCTCCGCCCAATTCCTTCCGCTCATGTCTTCTCTGGCATCCCGTGGACCTCCCTGACCCATCTGATTGAACTATCTCGCCGTGACCAGGCCGGTCTCCTCGCCGCCGACGAGCACCCCCGCCTGCGCGCGTGGACCGACCGACTCCGGCCATCTCCGACGGCGTCCCGCACACCGTTGTGATCCCCGAGACCTCCCCTTCATCCTCGACCACTTCACCGGAGCAATCTCGCCGCCGGTAAGCCCCTCCGCCCTTTCTTCCGCCGCGGTTACTGTTTAAGGTAGAAGAAGGACCTCGGGTTAGGATTTGTAGAACCCGAGGGGTTTTCTGTAACGTCAGTGACTCATGTGAATAGTAGCTTAAGGACTGATTCGCGAAGAAAACTTAAAAACCCGCCAGGGACCCCAGTGCAAAGTGGATTTCCATTTAAACCGATTCTGTTATTCTTTTTAAATGACCAGAAAACTTAGAAAACCCATAACTTGATGAATTCTTCATAAAAAGTTGTCAAACCAATTTTGCTAGCTCCTGAATATTATGAACCATCATTTAAAAATGATAAACCCTATGCTTTCTGTTCTAAATTTTAGAGTTTAAAATTAAAAACAGAAACCCACTAAACCTTGTTTAATTAAGGAAAATTAGTTTTTCTTCTGTGCTAAACTTAAGAAAATTTGTAGATGTTCAAACCTTATTTAGACACTGTCTAAAAATAGTAGGAACCCCAGCATTAGAAATTATGATATAGTTATTCATTTAAAGCTATTTTGCCCAAAACTTAGAGAAAATCAGAAAGGCATTAGAAATTAATGAACAGTGATTAAGATTATTTTTCCTAGTTTGCTTATGTAACAGAGAACCTAGAAAAAATACAGAGACCATTAATTTGGACCAGTTTTTAATTAAAATAATTTAGTTAGCTTTATATAGACTGAAAATCAATTGTTAGAGCAGCAAAACTATAACCAAATTGAATGATAAAAATCCAGTGGACTTACAACCACCAGAGCCCCACTACAAAAATACAGAGCACCTCAGCCCAACTTTTTAAGTAAGGAAAATAAATACAAAGTGATAATGAGGCATTTTCCAAGTAAATCATGAACAACCCCAAATAATATGATAATGGGCAACCAAAAATTTGCTAAGTCCATGATGAGATAAACTACCAGAGAAAAATGCAAACCCATGAAAAAGGAAGCAAACCATACCAATTGCTAATGATTTAAGAGAAAGACCACTTAATTCAAATAATGAATACCACCCCTTCCCTTAAGCAAAAAGATGCCAAACTTCAGAATGATTGCTCTTGCACAAAATAATAACTAAGAAAAATAAGAACTCTGTTGTTTGATGTCTTTCAAATATAGTGGTAGTAGAAAGCACCCATTTGGCTAGAAACTTGAGAAAACCATAGAAAAATAATTTAAAAGTATTAATGATTAGAAATTTGTATCAAGTCATGTTATAACACCTAAAAGCCAGCAAAAATAAGTTTTGGAGAATTGCTCACTGTTAATTAGTAGTTGTAGTTCAAATCACCCCTTCTGCCCTAGAATTTAATAATTTTGTCCAGAGAAAACTATTCCCTCTCTGATCCCCAAATTTTGAGACAGAAAAACACACACCAGTAACAAGCCACTGTAATTTTTGCAGAATTTTTAGAATTTTATAAAAGCAACTTGTAGTTCAAACCTACTCCAAAACAATAAAGAGAATAAAAGAAAAGGGAAGAAGAGATAAACCCCACCTCAATAAATCTAACTTGAGTACTTATCAATTCTCCCTAAGACTTAACAGGAACTCAGTGGAACCCCAAAGTTTAATTTACTTACCTTAGCTAAGTTTAAACCAATTTACCAAGTATACCACCCAAGGGTCTTACATAAGTAAAGTTAACCTTGTTTAACTCAAGAAAAGATCATACACCCTTAAAGTTGTAATTTCTAAAAGCACATATCATTATGCATATATCTTACGCATTGCATTCATTAGATTGTAATCTTGCCGACGGAGAGTACGTGCTCATCCCCGAGCAAGGACCTGTCCAAGAGGAGGACCAGGAGCAGGCTTCAGAGGCTGCTATTGAGGATCTCCCCGCAGCCCCAGCAATTGAAGGCAAGCCCCGGTTTTATGCATAACCTGTTAATTATACTATTTTACTACACTTAATGCTTGTAGGATTGCAATGTGCACTTAAGTGTAGGAGTTGCTTGAAACCTCTAGTTGCATGAACTTAGGATTCCTTTTTGAGATGAATACTAGTATGCTAGGTCGAGTAGCTGCTTGCTAATCAGGATCTCGGTAGAAGTCGAGTGATTTTTCTAGCACTCGCGCGAGGTCAGGAATTGATTGTATTCATCTTGATAACGGGATCTATGTTGGTCTATGGACTTGGATCCAGGGAGGATGCCTTGTCCATGAGACGGGAAAAAATGAATTAAGGATTAATGTGTGGATACCTGAGTCAAGCTTTTGAACGTACTAAGCACATGCCGGGAAAAATGGTAACCGGTAAACCTAGTACCTGATTGAAGCCGGGCGCGGACTTTATCCCTCATGCGACCTGAGACTGGGTCTCCCATGCTAGCTATGGTGGGTACAAGTGCGGTCACTGCACGGCGGCAACCGGGGTCAGTGGAGCATTGTATGCCAAGGCGGTGAGGCCTGGACGCAAACGGGGAATCGATGGGGACGGTTGTCATGTGTGGGGTCAGAGTACCCTGACATGTCGTGTGTTTAGGTTTTCCTTGCAAGGTTAAAACTCGATTCGAATCGTCTGCTTCTCGCAGCTAATGAGACTGCTTGATTCCTTGTACTGCATCGAGTAAGAAGTGAAATGTGGTTACATGAGATAACTTGTTGATTGCACTAAATGATTGTTACCATGTATGCTTAGAAGGAGCAAATCTAGTTAAGTTAATGATGATAGAATTTGAAAAGCTAAAAATTGATTTTAGAAACAGCTAGTGCTTTTGGCAAACCAAACCCCTCAGCCAAACAGCTGCATAGTCTAGAGGTAGAGGAGTAGACTCCTCACACCGGTTAAGTCTAGCTGAGTATTAGTATACTCAGCCTTGCTTGTGGCACCATTTTTGCAGGTACCATTCAGTATATGGTTGATGGTGTGACTTGGCCTACCACCCTGCCACCAGGTTGGACGGTCGAGTGGGATGTTGCTCCGGCAGGAGAGGAGCATGAGGAGTAGTGGGCTAGGCCTTGCCCATTTCCTCATTACCGACGACATCGATTATCCGCTGCACTTTATTTTGTGAACTTTATTTGCTACGCAAAAACTCCGATTTATGTAATAACTCAGTACTTAATTTGAGGTTTCCTGTTTTATTGTATTTCTTCTGTGACTCACCTTGGAGTGAGATTGTGGAATTTGATCCTGGTTAAGTGGCTCTATCAGACTAGATCTGAAGGACTAACGGGTTATTCCGATTTAAGTGTGTTACGGCCCCTGAGGCGTGACTTAGGCACTTAAGCTGGAATAATTCGGGTGGTTCTGCCACAAGCAGGATCAGGACACACGAAGGAGGAGCCAGGACGAAGATATCCTAAGATACTTACCCACTCCGGGCCACAATCAAACGTGCCTGTGGGGAGGTCTCTCGAGCCTCGGTCCCCGAAGGTACCATTGAGGTTAGCCCCGCTGCCAGCTTCGGCACCATCCTTGCTTCGGGCGCCCGAGGCACCAGAGGGACGGACTGCACAGGCGCAGCCACGGCGACCCGAGGATCACCCTCCTGTGCAGTCGGCACGGGCAACGGTTCTTGGGGAACAGGCGGGTCAGCCTGACACCCCGGGGTCACCTCAACTACCTCGGCCAAGGGGTCAAGTACCCCCTCGGCCGGCCCCCGTTCTTCGGACTGGGACACCGACGTCCCGGCCCCGGATACCGACGGCGCTAGCCCGCTCGGGGGCTGGCTCGACGACCCCTGGCCCAGCCTCAGATCCGGGCTGAGGCCGAGGCGGGCAGCCATGTCATCGTCTTCATCATCATCTTCATCGTCGTCGTCGTCATCGTCAGGTGTCTCCGGCGACGGCTCCCTCGGGAGCCCATCCCTCTCCTGTGGACGACGAAGCCTCCCCAAGGCGTCCCAAGCCCGCATCCGCTCGCGGGCCCGAGCCTTCTTCGCGTCCTTCTTCTCCTTCCTCTTCTCCGCGGCGACCCTCCGCGCGGCTCGGTCCACCGCGTCCTCCGGGACCGGTGGCAGGGAAGGCTTGTGAAACCCCACCTCCTGGAGATGGATGAAAAGTCTCGGCTGTGAGAACCAAGGGCAATCCGACACAAGAAGGAAGAAGGAGCGGACACTCACCAGGGACACACACACCCGCGATCGGGACACATCGAGAGCTGGGAAAAGGCGTCGGCGTCTAACTTCCCTACCGTTCCGGCTACCCGCCTGTGGAAGTCATCGGCGGGAAGGGGGTCCGAGGACATCTGCAAACCCTCCAAGTCGACCCCCAGCGTCATCTCCCAAAGCGGCAGCCGCCGCTCCGTCAAGGGGAGCACCCTCCGGCGATGAATGGCGGCAACCACCCCCGCGGCGGTGAGCCCTCCTTCTCGCAGCTCCTCCAAGGCCTTTAAAAGGGGCTGGAGATTCTTCTGTTTCTCGCGCGGGGCCCCGTAGCGCCAGTTACCGCCGACGGTGGTCACCACTCGTTGAGAAAACGACGGGAGCCTCCCGTCGTCATCCCAGAGATAAAACCACCGGCGCTGCCACCCCTTGTTCGAAGACACGAGGATAGCAGGGATGTACTGCTGCGCCCGTGCCTGCCTCAACTGGAGGATGCAACCACCAGCCCGCACCACCATGCGAACTCTTCTTTCCCCCGTCGTCGAGGCAAAAAGCTCCGCGGAGAAGAGATGGGTCCACAGGTCCCAGTGGGGGGCAATCCCCAAAAACCCTTCGCAAACCGCCGCGAAGATGGCTGCTTGCGCGATGGAGTTGGGGCTGAGATTGTGTAGCTCCACCCCATAGACGTGCAGAATCGCCCGCATGAAACGACTTGCCGGCACTCTGAACCCCCGCTCATGAAAAGAGTCGAAGCTCAGCACATACCCCGGCGGCGGGGACGGGGCGGCTCCGCTCGGAGGGGCCATCCACTCCGGCTGCGAGTCACCGGAGAGAGGACGAAGCAAACCATCGGCAACAAGGGCCTCCAGATCGTCCGCCGTGACGGTGGAGAAAGGCCACGGGTCGCGCGGCGAAACAACGGTCACCCGGTCGGCCATCACCAAGCAGAAAAGGTGGAGGCGGAGCAGACGAGGTGCGCGGTTTTCTTTCTCTGGCTATTCCCTCAGGTTGCGGAAACCTAAGTGGGAGGCGAGCAGCAGAGTAAAGAACCGTCACTGGTCCCTCTCCCGAATATATAAAGGCCCAGGCAAGACCCATTCAACACTTCGCCCGAACCCGCCGCGAGATTCAAAACTCAAAGGCGAGACGCCCGTTCCTCGAACGGCTCGCGCACGCACAACGGCTGTCCCGCGAACCACTCGTCTCGTCGCATTAACTCTGCGGCAGGACAGGCGACACCTTTGGCAGGCGAAGCAGGCGACGCTTCACCTCCGCCATGATGACCGTGCCCAAAAAGGTACGCCACGTCGTTCAAATTCATATCCCTTTTTCTCTTCCCCTTTCTCTCTCTTGCTACAGGGACCGGGAAAGGGGATACTCCGAAAGGGATCCTTCTCTGCGAAGGAAGCGGGCCCCGAGCCCTCCTACTGATCAGAGGTTCGAAGGCTGGCCCCTCAGAAGGGTTCGGCAGCCGCCTCAGAGCACTCAGGCTCCGCGCCTACTACTGATCAGAGGTTCGAAGGCTGGCCCCTTGGAAGGGTTCGACAGCCGCCTCAGAGCACTCGGACTCCGTGCCCACTACTGGTCAAAGGTTCGAAGGCTGGCCCCTCGGAGGGGTTCGACAGCCGCCTCAAGCCACTCGGGCTCCGCGCCCACTACTGATCAGGGGTTCGTAGGCTGGCCCCCGAAGGGTTCGACAGCCGTCTTAGAGCACGTAGAGCGAGGGATGACTCTGGGTACGTTCGATACACAACCAAGGCTCGGGCTACGCTCCCGAGGTACCCTAGGACATTTCCGAGACCAGCGGGAGCGATTTTGTAACAGAATCCCATCAGAGGGAGGCATCGAGCCCTCGGACCCTATCAAACGGGACCGGGTCCGGCAAATCACTTGCAGGTACTTTTGGAGCGCGCCTCTGGGCCACTAGCCGACCCTTATCGAACGGGGCACGGGCGTCCACTCGGATCACCCGTTAGCAACTCACTGGAGACACCATGTTCGGCGCCCTCCGAGGGCAACATGGTGCTTTCCCCCTCCTCCTTGCGGAAAGGCGACGCAGGGGCGTATGGAAAAAGCTGAGTCTGTCCTTGACCGTCCTCTCGCTCTGTGCGGAGGCTCGGGGGCGGCTCTCGCAAACCCGGCTCCGGCCAAACCTTTGACAACGTCAACATACCGGCCCGAGAACTTGGAACCTGACTGTGCACCCGAGCTACGACCAGTTCGCATGAGGGAACAACCAGACCGGCCGAAGCATCACGAAACGCGCTAAGACCTCGAAGGAGTCAAACCACTCCTCCGAGGCCTCGGGGGCTACACCCGGCGGGTGCGCTCGCGCGCACCCACCGGAATGAAACGCAACCGAGAAAGGTCGGTTCCCTTGCAAAAAAGTGCGACAAAAGCCTCCAAGCGAGTATCAACACTCCCTTCGAGGCTCAGGGGCTACTGTCGGGGACCACAATTAGGGGTACCCCCAAGACTCCTAATCTCAGCTGGTAACCCCCATCAGCACAAAGCTGCAAAGGCCTAATGGGCGCGATTAAGGTCAAGGCTCAGTCCACTCAAGGGACACGTTCTCGCCTCACACGAGCCCAGCCTCGGGCAAAGGCAGCCGACCCCGGAGGTTTCACGTCTCGCCCGAGGGCCCCCTCAAGCGACGGACACACCTTCGGCTCGCCCGAGGCCCAGTCTTCGCGGAGAAGCAACCTTGGCCAGATCACCACGTCAACCGACTGTATTGTAGGAGCATTTAATGCAAGGATCGACTGACACCTTATCCTGCCGCGCGCTCCTCAGTCGACAGAGTCGAAGTGACCGCAGTCACTTCGCCGCTCCACTGACCGACCTGACAGGAAAACAACGTCGCCTGCCCCTGAAAGGGAATTAGGCTTACACCTAGTTCCTAATTGATTTTGGTGGTTGAATTGCCCAACACAAATAATTGGACTAACTAGTTTGCTCTAGTGCATAAGTTATGCAGGTGCCAAAGGTTCACACTTAGCCAATAAAAAGACCAAGAATTGGGTTCAACAAAGGGGCAAAGGGATAACCGAAGTGAGCCCTGGTCTGGCGCACCGGACTGTCCGGTGCACCATCGGACAGTGTCCGGTGCACCAGGGGACTTCACGCTGAACTCTTCACCTTGGGGAAAATCCAGAGGCGCTCCGCTATAATTCACCGGACTGTCCGGTGTACACCGGACAGTGTTCGGTGCCCCAGGGAAGAGCGACTCTGGAACTCGCTAGCTTCGGGAATTCGCTCCGCTATAATTCACCGGACATGTCCGGTGTGCACCGGACTATCCGGTGAGCCAACGGAGCAACGGCTACTTCGCGCCAACGGTCACCTGCAGAAGCATTAAATGCGCGCCAGAGCGCGCAGAAGTCGGGCACGCGCGAAATGGCGCACCGGACACTCTACAGTGCATGCCCGGTGTGCCACCGGACATCCAGGCGGGCCCAGCAGTCAGAGCTCCAACGGTCGGAACCCAACGGCCTGGTGACGTGGCTGGCGCATCGGACACTGTCCAGTGTGCACCAGACTGTCCGGTGCACCACGCGACAGACAGCCCCACCAAACGGCTAGTTTGGTGGTTGGGGTTATAAATACCCCCAACCACCCCACATTCAAGACATCCAAGTTTTCCTACTTCAACTACTTACAAGAGCTCTAGCATTCAATTCTAGACACACCCAAGTGATCAAATCCTCTCCAAATTCCACACAACGCCTTAGTGATTAGTGACAGAGATTTGCTTGTGTTCTTTCGAGCTCTTGCGCTTGGATTGCTTTCTTATTTGATTCTTTCTTGCGATCAACTCAATTGTAACCAAGGCAAGAGGCACCAATTGTGTGGTGGCCCTTGCGGGGAAGTTTTGTTCCCGTTAGATTGAGAAGAAGAAGCTCACTCGGTCCGAGGGACCGTTTGAGAGAGGGAAAGGGTTGAAAGAGACCTGGTCTTTGTGACCACCTCAACGGGGAGTAGGTTTGCGAGAACCGAACCTCGGTAAAACAAATCTGTGTGTCACACTCTTCATTCGCTTGCGATTTGTTTTGCACCCTCTCTCGCGGACTCGATTATATTGCTAACGCTAACCCGGCTTGTAGTTGTGATTAACTTTGCAAATTTCAGTTTTGCCCTATTCACCCCCCCCCCCTCTAGGCGACTTTTAGCCCCGCTCCGACTGCTGTGCCACTCAACAGAGTGAGGCTGACAGCGGCCAAGTCCAGCCTAGGGCGCCATGGGAAGCTCCGCCTCGCCCGACTCAGGGCTCGGACTCAGCCTCGACCCCGGAAGACGGACTCCGCCTCGCCCGACCCCAGGGCTCGGACTCAGCCTCGACATCGGAAGACGGTCTCCGCCTCGCCCGACCCAGGGCTCAGACTCAGCCTCGACCCCGGAAGACGGACTCCGCCTCGACCGACCCCAGGGCTCGGACTCAGCCTCGGCCTTGGAAGATGATCTCCGCCTTGCCCGACCCAGGGCTCGGACTCAGCCTCGACATCGGAAGACGAACTCCGCCTCGCCCGACCCTAGGGCCTAGACTCGACCTCGACCTCGGAGGAGCCTCCGTCTCGCCCGACCTCGGGCTCGGACCCGCCACGTCACAGGGAAGGCCATTATTACCCTACCCCTAGCTAGCTCAGGCTACGGGGAACAAGACCGGCGTCCCATCTGGCTCGCCCCGGTAAACAAGTAATGATGGCACCTCGCATGCTCCATGACGACGGCGGCTCTCAGCCCCTTACGGAAGCAAGGAGACGTCAGCAAGGATCCGACAGCCCCGACAGTTGTACTTCCACAAGGCTCAAGAGCTCCTCCGACGGCCACGACATCACATGAACAGGCTGCCAAAACCTCTCCGACTGCCACGACGGCATGTACTTAGGGCACTAGCTCCTCTCTGTTAGACACGTTAGCACACTGCTACACCCCCCATTGTACACCTGGGCCCTCTCCTTACACCTATAAAAGGAAGGCCCAGGGCTCTCGTACGAGAAGGTTGGTCGTGCGGGAGAACGGGCCGACTCTCTCTCTCTCTCTCCCACGCGAACGCTTGTAACCCCCCTACTGCAAGCGCACCCGACCTAGGCGCAGGACAACACGAAGGCCGCGAGTTTCCCCTTTGCCGTTTCTCGCCCCCCTTTGTGCTCCGTCTCGCGCCGACCCATCTGGGCTGGGACACGCTGCGACAATTTACTCGTCGGTCCAGGGATCCCCCGGGGTCGAAACGCCGACAATAGGTTTCACCGAAATCCAAACCTTCAACTTGTGAATATCCGTTGGCCACAAGTCGGGCTTTGTTCCTTGTCACCACACCATGCTCATCTTGTTTGTTGCGGAAGATCCACTTGGTTCCTACAACATTTTGGTTAGGACGTGTAACAAGATGTCATACCTCATTCCTCGCGAAGTTGTTGAGTTCCTCTTGCATTGCCAACACCCAATCCGAATCCCTTAATGCATCTTCTACCCTGTATGGCTCAATAGAAGATACAAAGGAGTAATGTTCACAAAAATGAGCAACACGAGATCGAGTGGTTACCCCCTTATGAATATCACCGAGGATGGAGTTCACGGGGTGATCTCATTGTATTGCTTGGTGGACTCTTGGGTGTGGCGGTATTGGACCTGTTGGGGGCCTTCGGCTTCCGAAGGTCCTCAAAAACATGATTTAACAATGTTTCTGGAGTATGATACATGAACAGGTACCTTCGGACTTAGGTCAAAACCACAGTGTGAAGAAGCACAAAGAATACGAAGGATGGCGCAGAGCCGAAGCTGTTCGCAGGAGAGCTTCGGCGTGATAGCAGAAAAGGAAACCGACTTAAAGGGGAAAAGGCTATTTAGACCCCCATGGATTACTATAGAGTTATTAGCATATGTAAAGGGCATGGGTGTAATTTTACATGGGCTGCATCCCGTGCCTATAAATAGATGAACAGTGCTCCCGTACTGTTCACGCTGACTTGGCATTCGCTTTTGCGTCACGCTTGTATTCTTTATCTTCCTTCAAGCCGAAGGTACACTTGTAATGAATGGTTATCTTTACTTATTCATGGTAATAAAATAAAAATAATACAATAATAATAACATATTTGACGGTTCGTACTGTTCATGTTTTGTATAATTCCTTCTTCATTTTTATATGTCGAATTTACGAAGGTACGTCCTTCATAACCTTCGTCCGAAGATCATTATATCCTTAGGGAAATAATGCTTCGAAGGACGAAGGGCATTAACCATTAACCTATTCTCGTGTTGCCTTGTTCTTAATTCATAGCATTTGAGAACAAGTCCCCAACATTGGCGCCCACCTCCGGTGAACCCTTTTTGACCACCTTCGGCAAGCATCGACCTTCGTCATGCCGCCAAAGAAAGCTTCAGTAACAGGGGCTGCTGCTCTGCAGCCGCTGGACCCAAACCAGGAGACCCTTTCTCTTCGGGAAGCCCGAAGCCAGAAGAGGAAGGCCACCAGTCCAACGCCTCAGGAGGACGATTTGGACCAAGAAATCAGGAACATGGAGATGCTGCATCAACAAGTGCAAAGGAAGAAAAAAAAAGATGGCCCGACTAGCTGACCTACAAAGGCAGATAGACGAAGCCTCTGAAGAAGTTCGTCATCTTACGCAAGATGAGCAGAACCGGAGGCCCCAGTACAGAGAGCTTCACCAAGAAGGCTTCGTCAACGAGGATGACTGGTATGAGGATTTCCATCATGGAAATTTTGCTTTTGATGATGCTTCTCCTCTGTTAGCAGAACTGCAGGCTACACCTTGGCCCCCGTCTTTCAAACCACCCCAGCTCCCAATGTATGACGGACACTCAGATCCAAAGCAATTTCTGATGAGCTACGAAGCAACCATATCTTCATATGGTGGCAATACTGCAGTCATGGCGAAATCCTTCGTCATGGCAGTTAAAAATGTTGCACAGACTTGGTACTCTTCTCTTCGGCCAGGAACAATCACATCGTGGCAAAAGCTGAAGGACATGCTCATCACCAGCTTTCAAGGGTTTCAGACGAAGCCGGTCACTGCTCAAGCTTTGTTCCAGTGTACTCAGGATCATGAAGAATACCTTCAGGCGTATGTCCGAAGGTTCTTACGATTGAGGGCACAGGCGCCAACGGTGCCTAATGAAATTGTTATTGAGGCCATGATTAAGGGGCTTCGACCAGGACCTACAGCCCAATACTTCGCCAGGAAACCCCCTCAGACCTTGGAGAAACTGCTTCAGAAGATGGATGAATATATCCGAGCAGATAATGACTTTCGGCAAAGAAGGGAGGAAGCTTACAGGTTCTCTGAAATGACCAGGGGCTTCGGAGGAAGTTTGGGGACCAGCCCAGAAAAATTTACTGCCTATTCTGCGGTGAGGACAAGGGCCATACTACCAGGATGTGCCATATTACCATTCAAAAACTAAAAGAAATAGCAGAAGTTGTAGCCCAACAGAGCCAGCCGAAGCAGGTTTTGCATACTGCTTCGTACCACTCACCATACATTTTAGAGTATGTGGGTAAACATTCTGCAGTTTCTGTTGCTTCAGCAAGCCAACCTCAGGCATCTTGGCAACAGCCCCCACCTCCACCACCAATGCAACCCGCTTATCCCCAAGGCCAGCAGCCAGAAGGGAGCCAGCACAATCACCAGCAGCGAGACTTTAGGGAGCAGTCCGAAGCTCGCACAGTCAACAGTACTGTGCCAGAATCGAAGCACATCTACTAAGATATATCCTACCTCTGAAACAGCTTTTACATTTGTTATCATTTACCTTTTCAACAAAGAGCAATCATTGAAAACTTAGTTCTTTTGTTGTTTTCAATTTTTTGTAATTGCTTCATCATTATCATAATGAATATACCTTCTTCAAACATCGACGAAGTTCTAAAGGTCTTGACGAAGGAATACACTGGATGTTTTTGCCGAAGCAACAAAAGTCGTTCTTAAGGGAACGCAGCGTAAGTTTTCTGCTCAAAAGTCGTTCCAAAGGGAATGCAGAGCTTACAGCGAAAAATAAACGCTGATACCGCCGAAATAAAAGGCGAAGAAGCTCCTAAGGGAGGCTTACAGCGAAAAATAAACGTTGATACCGCCGAAATAAAAGGCGAAGAAGCTCCTAAGGGAGGCTTACAGCGAAAAGACAACATTGATACACCGAAAAATAAACGGTGAAGCCGAAAAATAAACGGCAAAGAGATTGTATTCTACTGTGAGGATGTGTGTGTACCTTCGGAACAAATGCCATCATTGCATATCATAGCAACATCACATCATTCGCATAAACATGACATCATACATCATATTGCATCGATGGCACAAGAAGGGGAATACAATGATAGCCTTCGGAAATTGTTTTCGAAGAAATTATGCCAAGGCACAAAATAAAGTTTGAAGAAGTGCAGTTTCGCCAACTTCAGTATCGGGGGAAACCTATTGCTTACGAAGCATAATATTTTCACGAATGTGGATATTCCTTATGAAGCATGAAAAGAAGGGAAGGTGTTTTTTCGCCGAAGGCTCAAAAACGGTATGTATGTAAAAGTTTCATGCATCGTAAAGAATTGAATTATAAACAGCTTATATATTACATTCAAAATTATAAAATATTATACACATTGTCCAACAAATATTACATTCCAAATATCTTTACAATAACAGCTAATCTTCTTTTAAGACTACTTCTGCAGCTTCGTTTAATAGTTGATCAACAACTTTATCCATAATAGCTTCGGCCATTTTTATAATCTCATCATCCTCCTTTGCTTTGGGGTCCGCCAATGGCTCGACGGGCTCTGGGGGAGGAGATAGTGCGGTTGTGATGCAAAGCGTAAATAAGTTCGAAGTCATAAAATTACAACATAAAGTCAAAAGTTATTAATCAATACCTGTTCGCCTCTCGAGATCCGCACTTTTTTCAGCAGCCTCTGCTATTTCTCTAGCATCGTGAATACCTTTTTCACTTTTCCTTATAATTTCTTGAGCTATCTCCCGACCGCCATTTTCCCCAATGTCGGTGAAAAATTTTCCACCAACCAAGCTTGCTTCGGCTGAGGGGTCTTTTATACCTTCAATAGATAAGGCAGCCTCGGTTTGCACCAAGGATTTCACATGCTCGCAGCCTATTCTTTCCAAGATAGCGGCAATCCCCCTAGCATCCGAGAACGTGCATATGTCCCCACGACCACTCAAAAATTCTTCAAAAGCTTCGGCTTCACCGCTGATCCAGTCGATTGGACCTTCCGGATCGCCCAGTACGAAGTTGCCTTCATTCGAATATGTGCCGACGCTGGCGAAACTATTCTTAATTTTTTCACACATTTCATGGATTTTTCATAACATTTTTCTTTTGAAGACCGAAGTTCTGCAGTTGTTTTCTCCCAATGATTTTTCCGGTAATCGATGGCGTCTCGGTCAGCTTCGGCAATTGCACACTTTAATTTCGCTTCAGCCAGCTGTTTCTGAAGATCTTCAATTTCGCACTTCTGGGCTTCAGCTTGGGCCTTGGAAGTAGCTTCGTCTTCTTTTATTTTATTAAGCAATGAGTTTAATATTTTATCTTTCTCAAGACCTTCGTTCCTTAGCTCAATCACTTCGGAACGAAGGTTATTCAATGCCATGGTACATCCCTCGTCTTCAGCGCTTTTCTGCGCTCTGAGGGCATTGCTAAGAATAAGGCCCTACAAAAGGAATGTGGTGTTAAAAAATAAGCACACGAATTTTTAAGCACACAAAAAGTTTATTTTCTCACCTTTAAGCTGTTGTACGCTAAGCTGTCGGCCAATTCATCTTTTGACAACACTGAGAGCCCGTCTTCTAGTGTTGGGAATCTGAAGCTTCTTGCCATCTCCCGGCAGACAGAGATCTCCTTGCTGTCTGGGAGACAATACAAGAAGTCTTCTTCTCCGATGCCGTTGAAAATCAACGCCCCTTGGGATATTTCAATTTTTGGGCATAGAACTGAGCCTCTTGCTTTTCTTTTTCAGTCAACTTTTTCCCCGAAGCATGTCGTAAAATATAATTGAAAGCTTCGGAAAATGCTTCGGGGGCGGCAGTGCCAGTTTCTTCAGCCAAAATTTGTTCTGTTGCTTCTGTTTCTTTGGTTTCCAAGGATTTCACCTTGGCGGGCTCTGAAGGCCCAGCTTCAGTCTCAGCTTGGTGCTTTGTAGCTTCGGCACCAAAGGCTTCAATTTGCACTTCAGGAGTTTCGGCAATTTTCTTCGGAGTAGTGCTTGAAGACTTTATTGTCTCCAATACATCCAGTACATTAACCATCCTTTTTCTTTTGGGGGTCATTGCTGGACCTTTTTGGCTTTTTGGTACTTCCATTTCTGCCGAAGGACTTAAAATTTATGTTGTCTTTGTCCTCTCAGCTCTTGGCTCTTCAATTCTTTCAACCTTCGGCGTTGCAGTCAGCTTGTCAATTTTCTGCGAAGGTGTAGGCTCTTTGGCATCAGTAGCAGTAGAGGTCTCACCACCAAATTCGGGCACCAAGGCCAGTTCGATGAAGCATGGTCGGTGAGTAAGGACCTTCACTCTTTTCCTCTTTGGCACAGCCTCACTTAGAGCAACCGAAGTATCACCTTTTCCAGAAGTTGCGCTTTTTCTCTTTTGCCCTTTCAGCGGGTAGCGGTAATCAGGGTACACAAACCCAATAGCATCGAAAACTCTATTCAGCATCTTCTTTTTCCGCCCTCCGAAGGTCGCAGATAGAGTGTTATCTTTTGTCTTTGAATATGGTCCAAGCAGTTCGTCGCTTGTAGCTTCGATGCATTTCAGCCAATCATCATCTGGCTCAATAAATTTACCCTCGTATCTGAAGGTGTATTTCAACCTAACCAGTCCACCTTCGTCGGGTTTGCTGATGGTTTCCTTTGGCATTTCCCACTGCTCTACAAGAGGCCACACTCTAAAGGCTATGTGCTCCTGGACTAAATCCCTCGTTCCGATGAAAGAGCAGACTATGCCGAAGGCCTTTTGGCATTCTTCGGCTGCATCATCGATTTTCACCTTCGGCTTCCTAAGGCCGAAGCGCTGCCAGATAGGACGCATGATAATATCTTTGATGTCTTCTCGTGCCTTTAAATCGTTTTTCACGTAAAACCATTCCTTCATCCAGTCCCCAGGCCATCTTTTCCGGAAGGTTGGCACGGGACAGCTCGAGCCAGAGCGAGCGACGAAGCTATAACAGCCAAAATTGTTATGATATTGCTCTTTGCCCCAGGGTTTCGTCTCATATAACAATTCATGCATATTGCAAAAGCTTTTTGCATTTGGCTCCAAGCCCTGGCTCCTCACGGCCCAGACGAAGATTCCCATTTGTTGGGGGCCTTCGGCTTACGAAGGTCCTCAAAAACAGGATTTAACAGTATTTCTGGAGTATAATGTGTGAACAGCTATCTTCGGACTCGAGTCGGTATCACAGTAGGAGAAGCCCAAAATAATACGAAGGTTGATACAGCGCCGAAGATGTGAGCGGGAAAGCTTCGGCGTGGAAGCAGAAAATGAAACCGACTTAAAGATGAAAAGGCTATTCAGACCTTGGTGGATTACTATAGAATTATTACCAAATGTAAAGGGCATGAATGTAATTTTGTATGGGCTGTGTCCCGTGCCTATAAATAGGTGAACAGTACCCCCGTACTGTTCACGCTGATTTGGCATTTGCTTTTGCGTCACACCTGTACTTTCATCTCCTTCAAAGCTGAAGCATTTGAGAACAAGTCCCCAACATTGGCGCCCACCTCCGGTGAACTCACCTCCACTCTTTGAGTTTTTGAACACCTTCGGCGATCATAAACCTTCGCTATGGCGCCGAAGAAAGCTTCAGCAACTGGGGCTGCAGCTCTGCAACCGCTGGACCACAATCAGGAGACTGTCTCCCTTCGGGAGGCCCGAAGTCAGAAAAGGAAGGCTGTTAGCCCGACACCGCCAGAGGATGAGATAGACCAAGAAATCAGAGACATGGAGATGCTTCATCAACAGGTGCAGAGGAAGAAGGAAAAGATGGCCAGGCTAGCTGAACTGCAAAGGCAGATAGACGAAGCCTCTGAAGAAGTTCGTCATCTTACTCAGGATGAGCAACACCGAAGGCCTCAGCACCAAGACCTTCATCAGGAGGGTTTCCTCAACGAAGATGACTGGTATGACAATTTCCATCATGGGAATTTTGTTTTTGATGATGCTTCTCCTCTGTCCGCTGAGCTGCAGGCTACACCTTGGCCTCCGTCCTACAAGCCGCCTCAGCTTCCCATATTTGATGGTCATTCAGACCCGAAGCAGTTTTTGATGAGCTACGATGCAACAGTATCTTCGTATGGTGGCAATGCTGCAGTCATGGCCAAATCTTTTGTTATGGCTGTCAGGAGTGTTGCTCAAACCTGGTATTCCTCCCTTCGACCAGGAACGATCACTTCATGGCAAAAGCTGAAGGACTTGTTGTTAACCAGCTTCCAAGGGTTTTAGACGAAGCCGGTCACTGCTCAAGCTCTATTCCAGTGCACCCAGGATCACGAAGAATACCTTCAGGCATACGTCCGGAGGTTCTTGCGTTTGAGGGCACAGGCACCAACAGTGCCCAACGAAATTGTCATTGAGGCCATGATCAAGGGGCTTCGGCCAGGACCTTCAGCTCAGTACTTCGCTAGGAAGCCTCCTCAAACTTTGGAGAAGCTGCTCCAGAAGATGGACGAGTATATTCGGGACGATAATGATTTTCGTCAAAGAAGGGAGGAGGCTTTCAGGTTTTCTGAAATGACCAGGGGCTTCGGAGGAAGATTCTATCCGAGGCACGTTAGGTCAATCCATAACTCTACTCAAAATGATGATAGGGGGAGCCAGCAGCAAAGGCCACAGTGCTCCTCACAGGCTTCAGGGCAACAGCAAGGCTCCTTCCGACCACCAGCTCCAAGAGGCAGAGGCGCCAGGGGCTTCGGCGGAAGATTTGGAGATCAACCAAGAAGAATTTTTTGCTTGTTCTGTGGTGAGAACAAGGGCCATACCACCAGGATGTGCCATGTTACCATCCAGAAGCAAAAGGAAATAGCCGAAGCTGCGGCACAACAGGCTCAGCCGAAGCAGGTCATGCACACTGCTTCGTATCATTCGCCTTACATTCCAGAATATGTAGGCAACCACCCTGCAGTTTCTGTTGCTTCGGCGAGTCAACCTCAAGCTTCCTGGCAACAGCCTCCGCCTCCACCACCGCTGCAACAGGGCCAACAGCCAGAAGGGAGCCAATATGCTCCACACCAAAGGGACTTCAGAGAACAGTCCGAAGCTCGCACAGTCAACAGCACTATGCCAGAGTCGAAGCACATCTATTGACAAATATCCTACCTTGATAGCAGTCTTTTTCATTCAGTTTTATTTTCTGTGTAATAAAGGACATTTTTCAAATTCCATGTAATAGTTTCGTTGTTTGCCACAAGGAAAATATATTTTCTTCACAGGCTTAAGTCGTTGAAGCTTAAAAGATTTGCGATAACAAGGAGGACCTTCGAATTATCAACAAATTCTTCGAAGCAACAAAAAGTCGTTCTAAGGAACGCAGAGTAAGTTTGCTGAAGTCACAAAAAGCCGTTCCAAAGGGAGCGCAGTGTAAGTTTTCTGCTCCAAAGTCGTTCCAAAGGGAATGCAGAGCTTACAGCGAAAAGTCAATGCTGATACCGCCTAAGTAAAAGGCGAAGCGCGAAAAGTCAACGCGAATACCGCTGAAAGTAAAAGGCGAAGAAGCTCCTAAGGGAGGCTTACAGCGAAAAATAAACGTTGATTCCGCTGAAGTAAAAGGCGAAGAAGCTCCTAAGGAAGGCTTATAGCAAAAGGTCAACACTGATTCAAAAAGATTATGTGTTTTATCGCAGGGATGTGCGTGTGTCTTCGGAATAAATACCATCTTACACAGCATAACATCATCACATCATTTCGCATAGCATAAGCATCATACATCATGCTGCATATGGCACAAGAAGGGGACACAATATCGATCTTCAGAAGAATGTGTTGAAAAAGGAGAAAATCATGCTAAGTCGTAAGGAGATACACTATTGATCTTCGGAAGTGTAGCTTCGGAAAATATCTTCACGAAGCTTGGATATTATTCATCAGAACACTACGGATATTGTTGTGACAAATAAAAATTCTTCTTCACGAAGCATGAAAAGAAGGGAAGGTGTTTTTTCGTCAAAGACTCAAAAACGGTACGTATGTAAAATTTCATGCATCGTAAAGAATTGAACAATAAAAACAGGTATATTACATTCAGGGCTGCAAGATGTTACATATGTTACATTTCAGACGTTTTTACAATAGTACTTAATCTTCTCTCAGAACAACTTCCGCAGCTTCGTTCAGGAGCCGATTAACAACTTCATCCATGATAGCTTCAGCCATCTTTTTAATTTCGTCGTCTCCTTTCGGGTGAGGGCCCGGAGACGCTTTAGTAGGATCTGAAGGAGGACAGGATACGGCTACATTGCTATTACAAATTGCGAACGAAGTTTAAAACCAAAAATTACAACTCAATAAAAACCATTAGTTAATACCTATTTGCCCTTCGGGCTCTGCGCTTTTTTCAGCAGCCTCAGCTACTTCTCTAGCATCGTGAATACCCCTTTCGCTTTTTTGGATAATTTCTCGGGCCATTTCTCGGCCACCATTATCCCAGACATCAGTGAAAAATTTTCCACCAACCATGCTAGCTTCGGCTGAAGGATCTCTTGCATCTTCGAAGGACAAGGTAGCTTCGGATTGCGCTAAAATCTTTACATGCTCGCAGCCCTTTTTCTCCAAAATGGTGGCAATTCCCCTGGCGCCCGAGAAAGCACATATGTCTCCGCGGCTATTTAAAATTTCCTCGAAGGCCTCAGCTTCGTGATTAATCCATTCGATGGGACCTTCGGGGTTGCCTCTTGTAAAGTTTTCTTCGCTCCAGAATGCGCCGACGCTGGCGAAGCTAGCTTTCAACTTCTTGACACACTCCATAGATTTGTTATAGCATCTTTTCTTGGACGAACGAAGCTCTTCAACAGTTCCCTCTAAATGATTTGCCCATTGGTCGCTAAGTTCTCGCTTCGTTTCTTCAAGTATGCGTTCCTCTTTGGCTCTGGCCAGTTGTTTTCGAAGATCTTCAATTTCACGCTTCTGAGCCTCAGCTTGACCTTTAAAAGTAGCTTCGTCTTCTTTTATTCTATTTATCAATGAATGTAATATTTTATCTTTTTCGAGACCTTCGTTCCTCAGTTCAATTACTTCGGAACGAAGGTTGCTCAGGGCTATAGCGCACCCTTCGTCTTCGGCATCTTTTTGGGCCCTGAGGGCATTGCTAAGTATAAGGCCCTGCAAAGAAAAATGTGTGTGCGTCAATAGATTTAAGCAAACGAAAAATTTTGGTCTCAAGAAAAAATACAAAGATCTCATTCTTTGCACCTTTAAGCTATTGTATGCCAGGCTGTCGGCCAGTTCGTTTTTCGACAGCACCGAGAGCCCGTCTTCTAGTGTTGGGAATCCGAAGCTCTTGCTCATCTCCCGACAGACAGAAATCTCCTTGCTGTCAGGGAGACAATACAAAAAGTCTTCTTCTCCACTGCCGTTGAATATTAACGCCCCCTTTGGATACTTCAGTTTTTGGGCGTAAAGCTGGGCCTCTTGTTTTTCTTTTTCTGACAATTTTTTCCCCGAAGCATGACGAACAATATAATCAAGGACTTTGGGAGATGCTTCAGGGGCGACAGCACTGATTTCTTCAACAAGAATTGGCTCCGTTATTTTTTCTTCCTCGGTTTCCAAGGATTTTACCTTCGTAGGCTCGGAGGGCCCAGCTTCAACTTCAGTTTCTTGCTCTGGAGCCTTAGTATCAGAAATTTCAGTTTTCGCTTCGGAAGTTGCAACAGTCTTCTTCGGAGTTGTGCTTGAGGATTTAATTGTTTCCAGAACATCTAACACATTGACCATTCTCTTTCTTTTCGGAGTCACCGCTGGCCCCTTTTGGATTTTTGTTGTCTCAACATTTGCTGAAGGATTTAAAACTTCTGATATTTTTGATCCTTCAGCTGATCCTTTTGCTTCTTCCATTTTTTCTGACGATGGCGCTTCGGCCATCTCTTTGGTTTCTGATAACAAAATCTTTGGTTCTTCCAATTCTGTTATTGTTGGCGCTTCGGCCATTTCTGCGACTTCTGGCAGCAAGGATGGCTTGGTTGGCTTTTCAGCTTCGGTGGCCGAAGAGGTCTCTTCGGTGAACTCAGGCACCGAGGCTGGTTCAATATAGCGTGGCCAATGTGTGAGGACCTTTATCCTTTTTCTTTTCGGTGCTGGCTCACTAGGAGCAGTTGCAGCTTCTTTTTTCGCAGAGATTGTGCTTTTTCTTTTCTGCCCTCGAATGGGATAACGATAGTCAGGGTAGACGAACTCGATTGCGTCAAACACCCGGTTCAGTCTTTTCTTTTTTCGGCCTCCAAAGGCTGCTGACAATGCAGTATCTTCAGCCTTCGAGTAAGCCCCAAGCAGTTCATCACTTAAATTTTCAATGCTTTTTAGCCAGTCATCATCTGGCTCAACGAATTTATCTCCGAACTTGAAAGTATACTTCAGCCTGATAAGTCCACCTTCGTCAGCCTCCTTTATGATTTCTTGCGGCATTTCCCATTTTTCCGCGAGCGGCCATACTCTGAAGGCAATATGCTCTTGTACCAAATCTCTCGTTCCAATAAAAGAACAAATAACACCGAAGGCTCTCTGGCATTCTTCGGCAGCTTCATTCATTTCAACCTTCGGCCTCCGCAGGCCGAAGCTTTGCCAAATAGGGCGCATAATTATACCTTTGATATCTTCCCGTACTTTCAGGTCATTCTTCACATAAAACCATTCTGTCATCTAGTCGTCGGGCC
Source organism: Zea mays (assembly GCF_902167145.1). Lineage (NCBI taxonomy): Eukaryota > Viridiplantae > Streptophyta > Magnoliopsida > Poales > Poaceae > Zea > Zea mays. The sequence goes on along the minus strand of NC_050097.1, from coordinate 179,922,280 downwards.
ATCTCTTCCGAAAGGTTGGCACAGGACAGCTTGACCCAGACCGAGAAACAAAACTGTAGCAGCCAAAATTATTGTGATACTGTTCCTTACCCCAAGGTTTTGTCTCGTATGATAATTCGTGTATATTGCAGAAACTTTTCGCATTAGGTTCCAGACCTTGGCTTCTCACGGCCCACACGAAGATATTCAGCCTTATGATTGCTTCGGGGGTAAGTTGGTGAAGATAGACTTCGAATATTTTCAGCACCTCTACGACAAAGTTGCTCAGGGGAAATCTAAGTCCAGCTTTCAAAAAGCTTCGGTACACTACGACTTCATTTTCTTCAGGGCTCGGACAAGTCTTTTCTCCTTCGTCGGCCCTCACAACGGACAAGTCCCGGAAATACCTCCCTCTCATGTTGACAAGATGATTTTCTTTGATACTTGATTTGCCGAAAACCGCATGGCTTGGTCGCCAAGGGCGATCTTCAGAGTCTTCACCACCACTATCCACATCATAACTGTCGCTGTCATCAGTATCTTCAGACAAACCTTCTAAAATCTCTTTGGTGATTTTTTCCGTGTTGGTCTTCGACATTGCTATAAGAAACCCCAGATTCTTCTCTTCAGAGAGACTCAGCTTCATCTCGGCAGCAGCCTTCTTATCTTCAGACATCTTCGGAAACACTAAAAAACTGTTTTCAATGTCGAAGCTTCAAAACTTAAAAAGCTAAGCAAATCTTGGTGCGCAAGAGCTAAAATTTGAGTGAGCGGGAGCAGATGGCAAGAGAGCGTGCCAAATGAGCTTGCGGTATGATCTTATTTATACGCCCAGTGCGTTGAAAATTGAAAGACCCCGCCTGTCAGTGAATGTTGCTATTCTAGCAAAGGGAAGGTGTTTTTTCGGACCTTCGGCTTAAAGCCTTCGTCCATATCGCAATCTAAATTCATTATTTTAACAAATTAATATTGCGAGGGGCTACTGTTGGGGGCCTTCGGCTTACGAAGGTCCTCAAAAACAGGATTTAACAGTATTTCTGGAGTATAATGTGTGAACAGGTATCTTCGGACTCGAGTCGGTATCACAGTAGGAGAAGCCCAAAATAATACGAAGGTTGATACAGCGCCGAAGATGTGAGCGGGAAAGCTTCGGCGTGGAAGCAGAAAATGAAACCGACTTAAAGATGAAAAGGCTATTCAGACCTCGGTGGATTACTATAGAATTATTACCAAATGTAAAGGGCATGAATGTAATTTTGTATGGGCTGTGTCCCGTGCTTATAAATAGGTGAACAGTACCCCCGTACTGTTCACGCTGATTTGGCATTTGCTTTTGCGTCACACCTGTACTTTCATCTCCTTCAAAGCTGAAGCATTTGAGAACTAGTCCCTAACACCATTCTTATGATTGCTTCGGGCGTAATTTGATGAAGGTAGACTTGATAGATCTTTAAAACCTCAACCACAAATTTGCTTAATGGAAACCGAAGCCCAGCTTTAAAAAAGCTTCGGAAGATCACAACTTCATTCTCTTCGGGAGTAGGCACAGTCCTCTCTCCATCATCAGCCCTTACAGTAGACATGTCCCGAAAATATCTTCCCCTCATATTATCGAGATGACTCTGTTTAATAGTTGATTTTCCAAAAACTGCATGACTTGGTCGCCAGGGTCGATCTTCGGAGTCTTCTCCGCCACTTTCCACATCATAACTGTCACTATCACCAGTGTCTTCAGATAAACCTTCTAAAATCTCCCTAGTAATTTTCTCTGTATTTGTCTTTGCTATCGATTCAATAAAGCCAAGATTCTTCTCCTCAGAAAGGCTCAGCTTCGTTTCAGCAATATCTTTTTTGTCTTGAGACATCTTTGGAAATGTTGAAAGCGTGCTTTTAAAGCCGAAGCTAAAGAAAATCTAAAAAGCCAGGCAAGCGTTGGTGTGCAAAGAACTAAAAATTAGAAAGGCAAGAGCAGACGGCAAGAAAGCATGCTAAATGTGCTCTCGGTGCGCTCTTATTTATACGCCCAATACGTTGCAAGTGGCAGGGCCCCGCTTGTCATTGGATATTGCTATTCTAGCAAAGGGGAAGGTGTTTTTTCGGACTTTCGGCTTAAGGCCTTCGTCCATATCGCAATCTGAATTTATCATTCTAACAAATTAATATTGCGAGGGGCTACTGTTGGGGGCCTTCGGCTTCCGAAGGTCCTCAAAAACATGATTTAACAATGTTTCTAGAGTATGATATATGAACAGGTACCTTCGGACTTAGGTCAAAACCACAGTGTGAAGAAGCACAAAGAATACGAAGGATGGCGCAGAGCCGAAGCTGTTCGCAGGAGAGCTTCGGCGTGATAGCACAAAAGGAAACCGACTTAAAGGGGAAAAGGCTATTTAGACCCCGATGGATTACTATAGAGTTATTAGCATATGTAAAGGGCATGGGTGTAATTTTACATGGGCTGCATCCTGTGCCTATAAATAGATGAACAGTGTTCTCGTACTGTTCACGCTGACTTGGCATTCGCTTTTGCGTCACGCTTGTATTCTTTATCTTCCTTCAAGCCGAAGGTACACTTGTAATGAATGGTTATCTTTACTTATTCATGGTAATAAAATAAAAATAATACAATAATAATAACATATTTGACGGTTCGTACTGTTCATGTTTTGTATAATTCCTTCTTCATTTTTATATGTCGAATTTACGAAGGTACGTCCTTCATGACCTTCGTCCCAAGATCATTATATCCTTAGGGAAATAATGCTTCAAAGGACGAAGGACATTAACCATTAACCTATTCTCGTGTTGCCTTGTTCTTAATTCATAGCATTTGAGAACAAGTCCCCAACAGGACCCTCATCATCTTCCTTGTATTGATTATTGGCATCTCCCCCTTGATCACTGTTCTCCTCTTGAGGTGGCTCTTCTTGATCTTCATTTTTATCATCTTGAGCTTGATCCTCATCTTGGGTTGGTGGAGATGCTTGCATGGAGGAAGATGGTTGATCTTGTGCATGTGGAGGCTCTTCGGATTCCTTAGGACACACATCCCCAATGGACATGTTCCTTAGCGCGACGCATGGAGCCTCTTCATCATCTAGCTCATCAAGATCAACTTGCTCTACTTGAGAGCCGTTAGTCTCATCAAACACAATATCACAAGAAACTTCAACTAGTCCAGTGGACTTGTTAAAGACTCTATATGCCCTTGTGTTTGAATCATAACCAAGTAAAAAGCCTTCTACAGCCTTAGGAGCAAATTTAGATTTTATGCCTCTTTTAACAAGAATAAAACATTTGCTACCAAAGACTCTAAAATATGAAACATTGGGCTTTTTACCGGTGAGGAGTTCATATGATGTCTTCTTGAGGATTCGGTGAAGGTAGAGACGGTTGACGGCGTAGCAAGCGGTGTTGATTGCTTCCGCCCAAAACCGGTCCGAAGTCTTGTACTCATCAAGCATGGTCCTCGCCATGTCAAGTAGAGTTCTATTCTTCCTCTCCACTACACCATTTTGTTGTGGCGTGTAGGGAGAAGAGAACTCATGCTTGATGCCCTCCTCCTCAAGAAAGCCTTCAATTTGAGAGTTCTTGAACTCCGTCCCGTTGTCGCTTCTAATCTTCTTGATCCTTAAGCCGAACTCATTTTGAGCCCATCTCAAGAATCCCTTTAAGGTCTCTTGGGTTTGAGATTTATCCTGTAAAAGAACACCCAAGTGAAGCGAGAATAATCATCCACAATAACTATACAGTACTTACTCTCGTCGATGCTTATGTAAGCTATCGGGCCAAATAGGTCCATGTGGAGTAGCTCAAGTGGCCTGCCAGTCGTCATGATGTTCTTGTGTGGATGATGAACACCAACTTGCTTCCCTGCTTGACATGCGCTACAAATCCTGTCTTTCTCAAAATGAACATTTGTTAGTCCCAAAATGTGCTCTCCCTTTAGAAGCTTATGAAGATTCTTCATCCCAACGTGGGCTAGTCGGTGATGCTAGAGCCAACCCATGTTAGTCTTAGCAATTAAGCAAGTGTCGAGTTCAGCTCTATTAAAATCAACTAAGTATAACTGACCCTCTAACACTCCCTTAAATGCTACTGAATCATCACATATTTTAAAGATAGTAACACCTAAATCTGTAAAAAGACAATTGTAGCCCATTTTGTATAATTGAGAAACTGAAAGCAAGTTATAATCTAAAGAATCTACAAGAAAAACATTGTAAATAGAATGGTCAGGAGATATAGAAATTTTACCAAGTCCTTTGACCAAACCTTGATTTCCATTCCCGAATGTGATAGCTCTTTGGGGATCATGGTTTTTCTCATAGGAGGAGAACATCCTTTTTTCCCCAGTCATGTGGTTTTTGCACCTGCTATCAATTATCTAACTTGAGCCCCCGGATGCATAAACCTACAAAACAAATTTAGGCCTTGTTCTTAGGTACCCAAACGGTCTTGGGTCCTTTCACATTAGAAACAAGCACCTTGGGTACCCAAACACAAGTCTTTGAGCCCTTGTGTTTGGCCCCAACATATTTGGCAACTACTTTGCCTGATTTGTTAGTTATAACATATGAAGTATCAAAAGTCTTAAATGAAATGTTATGATCATTTGATGCAATAGGAGATTTCCTTTTAGGCAATTTAACATGAGTGGATTGCCTAGAACTAGATGCCTCACTCTTATACATAAAAGCATGATGAGAGCCAGAGTGAGACTTCCTAGAATGAATTCTCCTAATTTTGTGCTCGGGATAACTAGCAGGATATAAAATGTAACCCTCGTTATCCTGAGTCATGGGAGCTTTGCCCTTAACAAAGTTAGACAATTTCTTAGGGGCATTAAGCTTGACATTGTCTCCCTATTGGAAGCCAATGCCATCCTTAATGCCAGGGCGTCTCCCACTATAGAGCATGCTTCTAGCCAATTTAAAATTTTCATTTTCTAAGTCATGCTCATTAATCTTAGCACTAAGTTGAGCTATGTGATCATTTTGTTGTTTAATTAAGGCCAAGTGATCATGAATAGCATCAACATTAATATCTCTGCATCTAGTGCAAATAGTAACATGCTCAATGGTAGATGTAGAGGGTTTGCAAACATTTAGCTCATCAATCTTATCATGTAAAATAGCATTCTCATTCTTAAGATTGGAAATAGAAATATTGCAAACATCTAAATCTTTAGCCTTAGCAATTAATTTTTCATTCTAAATTTTAAGGCTAGAGAGAGATGCATTCAATTTATCAATCTTAGTAATCAAACTATCATTATCATTTCTAAGACTAACAATTGAATCATCACAAATATCTAACTTCTCAACCTTAGCAATTAATTTGGCATTTTCATTTCTAAGGTTTGAGATAACATCATGGCAAGTGCTTAGCTCACTAGTCAATTTTTCACATTTTTCTACTTCCTGAGCATAAGCATTTTTAACCTTAACATGCTTCTTCTTTTCTTTAATTAGGAAGTCCTCTTGGCTATCCAAGAGTTCATCCTTCTCATGAATAGCTCCTATCAATTCATTTAATTTTTCCTTTTGTTGCATGTTGAGGTTGGCAAAAAGAGCAAGCAAATTATCCACGTCATCACTAGATGTTGCATATTTAGTGGAGGCTCTAGATTTTACCTTCTTTTTGTCGTCCCTTGCCATGAGGCACTTGTGGCCGACGTTGGGGAAGAGGAGACCCTTGTTGACGGCGATGTTGGCGGCGTCCTCGTCGGAGTCCCACGCCCGGTAAACATGGGCATCGCCGCCTTTCTTCTTGTAGTGCCTCTTTTTCTCCTTCTTCTTCCCTCTCTTGTCGTCGCCCCTGTCACTGTCACTAGAAATAGGACATTTTGCTATAAAGTGACCGGGCTTACCACACTTGTAGCAAACCTTCTTGGAACGGGTCTTGTAATCTTTCCCCTTCCTTTGCTTGAGGATTTGGCGAAAGCTTTTGATGATTAAAGCCATCTCCTCATTGTCGAGCTTGGAGGCGTCGATGGGAAGCCTACTTGACGTAGATTCTTCCTTCTTCTCCTCCATCGCTTTGAAGGCGACGGGTTGCACCTCGGGTGTAGAGGTGGCGCCCCGCTCGATGATTTGTTTGGAGCCTTTGATCATGAGTTCAAAGCTCACAAACTTTCCTATCACTTCCTCGGGAGACATTAGTTTATATCTAGGATCACCACGAATTAATTGAACTTGAGTAGGGTTAAGAAAAACGAGTGATCTAAGAATAACCTTGACCATTTCATGGTCATCCCATTTGGTGCTCCCGAGGTTGCGCACTTGGTTCACCAAGGCCTTGAGCCGGTTGTACATGGCTTGTGGCTCCTCCCCTTGGTGAAGCATGAATCAACCGAGCTCCCCTCGATCGTCTCTCGCTTGGTGATCCTTGTCACCTCATCTCCTTCATGCACGGTCTTGAGCACACCCTAAATATCTTTGGCGGTCTCCAACCCGTGCACTTTGTTATTGTCGGCGTTTCGAGACCGGGGGGTCCCTGGACCGACGAGTGAATTGTCGCCGCGTGCCCCAGCCCAGATGGGTCGGCGCGAGACGGAGCGCGAAGGGGGAGGCAGCCGGAGGGAGACGGGCGTGAGAGGTGGAAATCCCGCGGCCTTCGTGTTTGTCCTGCGCCCAGGTCGGGTGCGCTTGCAGTAGGGGGTTACTAGCGTCCACGCGGGAGGGAGCGAGCGGCCTCACGCGAGCGTCTGTCCCGTCCTTCCCTGCGCGGCCAACCCTCTGTAAGAGGGCCCTGGTCCTTCCTTTTATAGGCGCAAGGAGAGGATCCAGGTGTACAATGGGGGGTGTAGCAGTGTGCTAACGTGTCTAGCGGAGAAGAGCTAGCACCCTAAGTACATGCCATCGTGGCAGCCGGAGAGGTTTTGGCACCCGGTTCGTGTGGTGTCGTGGCCGTCGGAGGAGCGCTAGAGCCTGGCGGAAGAACAGTTGTCGGGGCTGTCGAGTCCTTGCTGACGTCCTCTTGCTTCCGTAAGGGGGCTGAGAGCCGCCGTCGTCATAGAGCGTGCGGGGCGCCATCATTACTTGTCTGGTGGAGCGAGCCAGATGGGACGCCGGTCTTGTTCCCCGTAGCCTGAGTCAGCTTGGGGCAGGGTAATGATGGCACCTCCTGTTGATGTGGTCGGTCCGTGCCCTGGGTTGGGCGACGCGGAGGCTCCTCCGAGGTCGGGGTCGAGTATGTTCTTCCGAGGCCGAGGTCGAGTCCAAGCCCCTGGGTCGGGCGAGGCGGAGACCGTCGGCTGAGGCCAGGGCTGAGTCCGAGCCCTGGGGTCGGGCGAAGTGGAGTTCGTCGTCTTCTGGGGCTGAGCCCGAGTCCGAGCCCTGGGGTCGGGCGAAGCGGAGTTCGTCGTCTTTCGGGGCTGAGCCCGAGTCCGAGCCCTGGGTTCGGGCGAAGCGGAGTTCGTCGTCTTCGGGGGCTGAGCCCGAGTCCGAGCCCTCGGGTCGGGCGAAGCGGAGTTCGTCGTCTTCCGGGGCTGAGCCCGAGTCCGAGCCCTGGGGTCGGGCGAAGCGGAGTTTGTCGTCTTCCGGGGCTGAGCCCGAGTCCGAGCCCTGGGGTCGGGCGAAGCGGAGTTCGTCGTCTTCCGGGGCTGAGCCCGAGTCCGAGCCCTGGGGTCGGGCGAAGCAGAGTTCATCGTCTTCCGGGGCTGAGCCCGAGTCCGAGCCCTGGGGTCGGGCGAAGCGGAGTTCGTCGTCTTCCGGGGCTGAGCCTGAGTCCGAGCCCTAGGGTCGGGCGAAGCGGTGTTCGTCGTCTTCCGGGGCTGAGCCCGAGTCTGAGCCCTGGGGTCGGGCGAAGCAAAGTTTCCTATGGCGCCTGAGGCCGGGCCTGGCTGCTGTCAGCCTCACTCTGTCGAGTGGCTCAGCAGTCGGTGCGGCGCAGGCGGCGCTGTCCTATTGTCAGACCGGTTAGTGGAGCGACGAAGTGAGTGCGGTCACTTCGGCTCTATCGAATGGAGGGCGCGCATCAGGATAAAGGTGTCAGGCCACCTTTGCATTAAATGCCCCTGCGATTTGGTCGGTTGGCGTGGCGATTTGGCCAAGGTTGCTTCTTGGTGAAGACTGGGCCTTGGGCGAGCCGAGGGTGTGTCTGTTGCTGGAGGGGGGCATCGGGCGAGACGTAGATCCTCCAGGGTCGGCTGCCCTTGCCCGAGGCTAGGCTCGGGCGAGGCGTGATCGCGTTCCTCGAATGGACCGATCCTTGACTTAGTCGCACCCATCAGGCCTTTGCAGCTTTGTGCTGATGGGGGTTACCAGCTGAGATTTAGGGGCCTTGAGGGTACCCCTAATTATGGTCCCCGACAGTAGCCCCCGAGCCTCGAAGGGAGTGTTAATACTCACTTGGAGGCTTTTGTCGCACTTTTTTGCAAGGGGACCAGCCTTTCTCGGTTGCTTGTTGTTCCGGTGGGTGCGCGCGAGCGCACCCGCCGGATGTAGCCCTCGAGGCCTCGGAGGAGTGGTTTGACTCCTCCGAGGTCTTAATGCCTCGCGCAATGCTTCGGCTGGTCTGGTTGTTCCCTCATGCGAGCTGGTCGTAGCCCGGGTGCACGGTCGGGTCCCAAGTTCTCGGGCTGGTATGTTGACGCTGTCAACGGTTTGGCCGGAGCCGGGTTTGCGAGAGCAGCCCCCGAGCCTCTGCACAGGGCGAGAGGACGGTCAAGGACAGACTCGACTTTTTTACATACGCCCCTGCGTCGCCTTTCCGCAAGGAGGAGGGGGGAAAGCGCCATGTTGCCCTCGGAGGGCGCTGAACATGGTGTCTCCGGTGAGCTGCTGGTGGGTAATCCGAGTGGACGCCCGTGCCCCATTTGTTAGGGGTCGGCTAGAGGCCCAAAGGCGCGCTCAAAAGTACCTGCGGGTGATCTGCCGGACCCGGTCCCCTGTCGACGGGGTCCGAGGGCTCGATGCCTCCCTCTGATGGGATTCCGTTACAAGATCGTTCCTGCTGGTCTCGGAAATGTCCTAGGGTACCTCGGGAGCATAGCCCGAGCCTTGGTTGTGTATCAAACGTACCTAGGGTCATCCCTCGCTCTATGTCTAAGGCGGCTGTGAACCCTTCGAGGGCCAGCCTGATCAGTAGTGGGTGTGGAGCCCACACGCTTGTAACCCCTGATCAGTAGTGGGCGCAGAGCCCGAGTGGCCTAAGGCGGCCGTTGAACCCTTCCGAGGGGTCGGCCTTCGAACCTCTGACCAGTAGTGGGTGTGGAGCCCACACGCTCTGAGGCGGCTGTTAAACCCCTCCGAGGGGCCAGCCTTTGAACCTCTGATCAGTAGGGAGGCTCGGGGCCTGTTTCCTTCACGGAGAAGGATCCTTTTCGGGGTATCCCCCTTTCCCGGTCCCTGTTGTAAGAGAGAGAAAGAGGAAAAGGATACAAAATCGAATGATGTGGCATACCTTTTTGACGCGGTCATTATGGCGAAGGCGAAGCGTCGCCCGCTTCCCCTGCCAGAGGCGCCGCCTGACCCGCCGCGGAGTTAATGCGATGGGGCGAGTGGTTCGCGGGGCGGCCGCGGGCCCGAGACGCCTTGGAAAAGCTCCATCGTCGGCAGGAGAGGGACGGACTCCCGAGGGAGCCGTCGCCGGAAACGCCTGACGACGACGACGATGATGAAGACGATGACGAGGATGACGACATGGCTGCCCGCCTTGGCCTCAGCCCGGGTTTGAGGCTAGGCCAGGAGTCGTCAAGCCAGCCCCCGAGCAGGCTGGTGCCGTCAGTTCCTGGGGTCGGGACGTCGAGGTCCCGGCCCGAAGAGTGGGGGCAGGCCGAGGGGGTACTCGACCCCTCGGCTGGGGAAGTTGAGGTGACCCCGGGGAGGCAGGCCGAGGCGCCTGTTCCCCGAGAGCCGTTGCCCACGCCGGCAGCGCAGGAGAGCGACCCTCAGGTCGCCGTGGCAGTGCCTGGGCAGTCCGTCTACTGGGCGTCCAAGGTGCCCAAGGCGAGGATGGTACCGAAGCTGGCGGCGAGGCGGACCTCGGCGGTACCTTCGAGGGTCGAGATCCGAGAGACCTCTCCTCAGGCACGGTTGATCATGGCCCGGAGCGGGTAAGTACCTTAGAACGTCTTCGTCCTGGCTCTTCATTCGTATGTCCCGACCGCGACTTTCCTTTCCTCATCAGCAAGCGAAGCCATGGCCTGACCGATCTGGCTCCCCGGAAAGTCCTTAAGACGGCGTCAGCTTCCGCAGCTGGTGCCGCGCCGGGCCTCGCCGTTCAGCTGACCTTCTCACAAGACGCTCCACAGCGGGGGGCTCAGGCGGCATCACTCGTCGTGGAGCGAGTTCTCGAGGCTGGCTCTTCTGTCAAAGTGGCCGTCGCGCTGGGGGAGGCGGCTAGCGCGGACGTGGCCTCGGGCCCACCGGACATGCCGCCGGTGCTGGCGCCAGCCGCTGCTGAAGCCGCCGCCGTCCCGGTCGGGGAGCGGCCTGTTGCCGCCGACGCTGAGATAGCCGAGGCGTCGGCGCTCGGTGCCTTGGAGGAGGGGGCGTGGAAACGCGATCCGTCCCACCGAGCGGCAGCCTTGTCCCTGCGCGGCGGAGCTCCGAGAGGCGGCGCCAGTTGCTCCGGTTCCGGACCCGTGAGGCTTCGGATCCCTTCTTCGTTCTTGACGATGAGCGGGAGGAGCAGTCTTGGGACGAGCTCCGCGAGTGTGCCGAAGCAACGGTGGGGTCGCTCCGGTCATCCTTGGAGGTCTTTTGCAGGGACGTCCCCAAGATTCTCCAGGTAATGATTTCAGGCATACCTTTTTTGTGACCAAGGCGTCCTTTGTGATGCCCCGCTTCCTTCCCTCAGGATCTGACAGATCTGAGCGCCGCCAAGTCTTCGTTCATCCGCCACGAGGTCGATATCTAGGGCTCGCTGCGATCCCTGAGGACCTCGCTCGCTGGGGCTACTGCGCGCCTCTCCCAGCAGGGCGCCGAGGTGGCGGACCTTCGGTTGCTCTGCGCCGATCTGAGAGCAGAGGCGGCAGCGGCACGCGCAGAGGTGCAACGACGGCTGTCGGAGTTCGACCAGGTCGCCGATGAGCGAGACCAATCTCGGGGCCGGGCTACCGAGGCCAAAAACCGGGCTGGAGCCCTTGCAGCAGACCTAGCCGTGGCCCAGGCCGCAGCCTCGGAGCAGCGTGCCCGAGCCGGAGGTATGTCCTGGCTGTTTTCGGTTTTCGTTTCAGCTTGTTTCCTCCACTTGTGTTTGAGGCCTCGCGCTCTGGCTATTCGCAGAGCTCGAGTCTGCCCTTGATGAGTCCACCAGGGCGCTTGCCCAGGCGGTCGAGCGGAGGGAGGCCGACGACGCGGACATGTCCGAGGCCATCTCGGACTTCTGCCGGGTCTTTGGCTTCAGCGACGTCCCCTCAGGAAGCTCCCCTCAAAGTCGCCTGCAGGCCTTGGGTGATCACGTGCGCGGCAGACTCCGCGAGGCGCTACACCACGGCGTCAGGCGGGCCTTCGCCGTGCTTGCTTCCCACTACGTTGTGGATCTGGAGTGGGTCAGCGAGGGGTATTGCCTTCCTGACGAAGATGAAGCCGCCCTGGCTGAAGTCCAGAGGCTCGACGCGGCCGCCGCGGGCCCGAGCGCAGTGCTGGCGACCACTTTTGAGGCAGAGATCCTCCCGCCTGCGCCATCGTCCGAAGCCGGGGTGAACTTTGCCGAAGGTGGGGACGAAGCCGAAGGCGCGGCTCCTTCCCTGGGCGGCGCCTAACTCTGTCGGAGCAGTTTCCTTTGAATGCACATGTGTCTTTTGCGGCCGCTGAGGCCCGAACACTTTATTATCGTAGTATAAAGTTGTGCCCCTTTTCCTTTCATTTTGCGTGTCCGGCCCCATTCGTCAGTAGCAGGGTGGCTTGCCCAAGTAGGAGTCATTTTTCGTGGTAGGTGACGAGTGAGGTATCCGTAACCCAGAGGCGTAGGAGTCCCTCGGCTCAGTCAGCCTTGCCACTTACATGCACCCGCGTTCGCTTCTTGGGGTCCTGCTACCGACATAGCCGGGGGAACGCGGAAGCCTTTTTGATTGAAAATTTTGACGCAGAGGGGGTTCCCCCCTTTTAGCCCCCGAGGGAGGATCGGGCTTTGCCGAGGCAAGGCTGACCCTTCCTTGATGACCAAATTTTGCGTGGGAGCGAGGTATACGAACAACTTGAAAACATTTTAAGGGTAGAAGCGACGTAGCTGTTGGATGTTCCAAGCGTTGGTGTAGACCTCGCCTTGACTGTCGGCCAGCTTGTTCGTTCCGGGCTTCAGAACTTTGGCGATGACGAACGGCCCTTCCCAGGGAGGCGTGAGCTTGTGCCGCCCTCGGGCGTCTTGTCGCAGCCGAAGCACCAGGTCGCCCACCTGGAGGTCTCGGGACCGAACCCCTCGGGCGTGGTAGCGTCGCAGGGACTGCTGGTACCGCGCCGAGTGTAGTAAGGCCATGTCCTGAGCCTCTTCCAGCTGGTCCAATGAGTCTTCTCGACTAGCTTGATTGCTTTGGTCGGCGTAGGCCCTCGTCCTCAGGGAACCGTATTCTAAGTCTGTGGGCAAGATGGCCTCGGCCCCATAGACTAGAAAGAACGGCGTGAAGCCCGTGGCTCGGCTCGGTGTTGTCCTCAGACTCCAGACCACCGAAGGGAGTTCCTTCATCCATCGCTTGCCAAACTTGTTGAGGTCGTTGTAGATCCGAGGCTTGAGTCCTTGTAGAATCATGCCGTTGGCACGCTCTACTTGCCCATTCGTCATGGGGTGAGCCACGGCGGCCCAGTCCACCCGGATGTGGTGATCCTCGCAGAAGTCCAGGAACTTTCTGCCGGTGAACTGGGTGCCGTTGTCGGTGATGATGGAGTTCGGGACCCCAAAGCGATGGATAATGTTGGTGAAGAACGCCACCGCCTGTTCGGACCTGATGTTGTTTAGGGGTCGGACCTCGATCCACTTGGAGAATTTGTCGATGGCGACCAACAGGTGCGTGTAGCCCCCGGGTGCCTTCTGCAAGGGGTCGACGAGGTCCAGACCCCACACAGCAAAAGGCCAGGTGATGGGTATCGTCTGCAGGGCCTGAGCGGGCAGGTGGGTCTGCCTTGCGTAGAACTGACACCCTTCGCAGGTGCGGACAATTCTAGTGGCGTCGGCCACCGCCGTCGGCCAGTAGAAACCTTGTCGGAAGGCGTTTCCAACAAGGGCTCGAGGTGCTGCGTGATGGCCGCAAGCCCCCGAGTGTATCTCTTGTAGGAGCTCCTGGCCTTCGGCGATGGAAATGCATCGCTGGAGGATGCCTGAGGGGCTGCGGTGGTAGAGTTCCTTCCCGTCCCCCAGCAAGACAAACAACTTGGCGCGCCGCGCCAACCGCCGAGCTTCGGCTCGGTCGAGGGGTAGCTCTCCTCGGTGGAGATATTGCAGGTACGGGGTCTGCCAGTTTCGATTAGGCGTGACCCCGCTTCGCTCCTCCTCGATGTGCAGTGCCTCACCCTCGGGGGCCGAGGGTACCTCGGGCTGAGCTGAGGGTGCCTCGGGTTGAGCCGAGGGTACCTCGGACTGAGCCGAGGGTGCCTCAGGCTCGGCTGAGGCCTTCTCGGGCTCGGGCGTGTCGTCGGTCTTGACGGAGGGTTGATGCAGGTCTCGGGAGAAGACGTCCGGGGGAACCGTTGTTCGCCCCGAGGCTATCTTAGCCAGCTCGTCCGCAGTCTCGTTGTAGCGTCGGGCGATGTGGTTTAGCTCGAGCCCGTAGAACTTGTCTTCCAGGCGCCGAACCTCATCGCAGTAGGCTTCCATCTTCGGGTCGCAGCAGTGGGAGTTCTTCATGACTTGGTCGATGACGAGCTGTGAGTCACCGCGAGCGTCGAGGCGTCGGGCCCCTAGCTCGATGGCGATGCACAAACCGTCGACCAGAGCCTCATACTCAGCCACATTGTTGGACGCCGGGAAATGGAGGCGTAGCACGTAGAGTAGGTGCTTTCCGAGGGGCGAGATGAAGAGCAGGCCTGCGCCTGCTCCTGTCTTCATCAGCGACCCATTGAAGAACATGGTCCAGAGTTCCGGTTGGATCGGAACTGTTGGGAGCTGGGTGTCGACCCATTCAGCCACGAAGTCCGCCAAGACCTGGGACTTGATGGCCTTCCGAGGGGCGAACGAGATCGTTTCGCCCATGATTTCCACCGCCCACTTTGCAATTCTACCCGAGGCCTCTCGGCACTGGATGATCTCCCCCAGGGAGAAGGATGACACCACAGTTACCGGATGAGACTCGAAGTAGTGTCGCAACTTCTGTCGCGTCAGGATCACCGCGTATAGCAGCTTCTGAATTTGTGGGTAGCGGATCTTGGTCTCGGACAGTACCTCGCTGATGAAGTAGACTGGCCTCTGGACGGGCAATGCATACCCCTCTTCTCGTCTCTCAACCACAATCGTGGCGCTAACCACCTGAGTGGTCGCGGCGACGTAGATCAAGAGGGCTTCTCCGGTAGCGGGAGGCACCAAGATGGGCGCGTTTGTAAGGAGCGCCTTCAGGTTCCCGAGGGCTTCCTCGGCCTCAGGGGTCCAAGTGAAGCACTCGGCCTTCCTTAGGAGGCGGTACAGAGGCAGGCCTCTTTCACCGAGGCGCGAGATGAAGCGGCTCAGAGCCGCAAGGCATCCCGTGACTCTCTGTACGCCTTTCAAGTCCTTGATGGGCCCCATGCTGGTGATGGCCGCGATCTTCTCCGGGTTGGCCTCGATGCCTCGCTCGGAGACGATGAACCCCAAGAGCATGCCTCGGGGAACCCCGAAGACACACTTCTCGGGATCTAGCTTCACGCCTTTCGCCTTGAGACATCGGAATGTCACTTCAAGGTCGGAAAGGAGGTCGGAGGCTTTCCTCGTCTTGACTACGATGTCATCGACGTAGGCCTCGACCGTCCGGCCAATGTGTTCGCCGAACACATGGTTCATGCACCGTTGGTACGTCGCACCCGCGTTCCTCAAGTCGAACGGCATGGTGACATAGCAGTACATGCCGAAGGGTGTGATGAAAGAAGTCACGAGCTGGTCGGACTCTTTCATCCTGATTTGGTGATACCCTGAGTAGGCATCGAGGAAAGACAGGGTTTCGCACCCAGCAGTGGAATCCACGATTTGGTCGATGCGAGGCAGAGGGTAGGGAACCTTCGGACATGCTTTGTTTAGACCAGTATAGTCTACACACATCCGCCATTTCCCTCCTTACTTTCTCACAAGCACAGGGTTGGCAAGCCATTCGGGATGGAATACCTCTTTGATGAACCCGGCCGCCATTAGCTTGTGGATCTCCTCGCCTATGGCTCTGCGCTTTTCTTCGTCGAATCGGCGCAGAGGCTGCTTCACGGGTCCGGCTCCAGCTCGGATATCCAGCGAGTGTTCGGCGACATCCCTCGGTATGCCGGGCATGTCCGAGGGACTCCACGCGAAAACGTCGGCGTTCGCGTGGAGAAAGTCGACGAGCACTGCTTCCTATTTGGGATCGAGCTTGGAGCCGATCCGGATCTGCTTGGAGGCGTCGCTGCGAGGGTCGATGGGGACGGACTTAACCGTCTCCGCTGGCTCGAAGTTGCCGGCGTGGCGCTTCACGTCTGGCACCTCCTTAGAGAGGCTCTCCAGGTCGGCGATGAGGGCCTCGGATTCGGCGAGGGCCTCGGCGTACTCCACGCACTCCACGTCGCATTCGAACGTGTGTCGGTACGTGGGGCCAAAAACGGTGATGACCTCGTTGGGGCCCGGCATCTTGAGCTTGAGGTAGGTGTAGTTGGGGACGGCCATGAACTTCGCGTAGCATGGCCTCCCCAGTACTGCGTGGTAGGTTCCTCGGAACCCGACCACCTCGAACGTGAGGGTCTCCCTTCGGAAGTTGGAGGGTGTCCCAAAGCAGACGGGAAGATCGAGTTGTCCGAGGGGCTGGACGCGTTTCCCGGGGATGATCTCGTGGAAAGGCGCAGCGCCTACTCGGACCGAGGACAGATCAACACGCAGGAGCCCGAGGGTCTTGGCGTAGATGATGTTGAGGTTGCTGCCTCCGTCCATGAGGACCTTGGTGAGCCTGACGTCGCCGATGACGGGGTCGACAACAAGCGGGTATTTCCCCGAGCTCGGCACGCGGTCGGGGCGGTCGGCTTGGTCGAAGGTGATGGGCTTGTCGGACCAGTCTAGGTAGACTAGCGCCGCCACCTTCACCGAACAGACCTCCCGACGCTCTTGCTTGCGGTGCCGAGCCGAGGCGTTCGCTGCTTGCCCACCGTAGATCATGAAGCAGTCGTGGATCTCGGGGAACTCTCCTGCCTGGTGATCTTCCTTCTTGTCGTCGTCGCGAGCCCTGTCACCCTCCGCGAGTGGCCCGGCCCTGTGGAAGTGGCGCCGAAGCATGGCGCACTCCTCAAGGGTGTGCTTAACGGGCCCCTGATGATAGGGGCACGGCTCCTTGAGCATCTTGTCGAAAAGGTTGGCACCTCCGGGGGGTTTCCGAGGGTTCTTGTACTCGGCAGCGGCGATAAGGTCCGCGTCGGCGGCGTCGCGTTTCGCTTGCGACTTCTTCTTGCCTTTCTTCTTGGTGCAGCGCTGAGTTGACGCCTCGGGGGCATCTTCCGGTGGGTGGCCCTGGGGCTGCTTGTCCTTCCGGAAGATAGCCTCAACCGCCTCCTGGCCAGAGGCGAACTTGGTGGCTATGTCAATCAGCTCGCTCGCCCTAGTGGGGGTCTTGCGACCCAGCTTGCTCACCAGGTCGTGGCAGGTGGTGCCGGCGAGGAACGCGCCGATGACATCTGAATCGGTGATGTTGGGCAGCTCGGTGCGTTGCTTCGAGAATCGCCGGATGTAGTCCCAGAGAGACTCTCCCGGCTGCTGTCGGCAGCTTCGGAGGTCCCAGGAGTTTCCAGGGCGCACGTATGTGCCCTGGAAATTACCGGCGAAGGCTTGGACCAGGTCGTCCCAATTGGAGATCTGCCCCGGAGGCAGGTGCTCCAACCAGGCGCGAGCGGTGTCGGAGAGGAATAGGGGGAGGTTGCGGATGATGAGGTTGTCATCGTCCGTTCCACCCAGCTGGCAGGCCAACCGGTAGTCCGCGAGCCACAGTTCCGGTCTCGTCTCCCCCGAGTACTTTGTGATAGTAGTCAGGGTTCGGAACCGGGTCAGGAACGGCGCCCGTCGTATGGCGCGGCTGAAAGCCTGCAGACCGGGTGGTTTGGGCGAGGGACTCTGATCCTCCCTGCTGTCGTAGAGTCCCCCACGCCTGGGGTGGTAGCCTCGGCGCACCCTCTCGTCGAGGTGGGCCCGACGGTTGTGGTGATGGTGCTCGTTGCCGAGGCGACCCGGGGCCGCAGGCGCTGTGTTGCGCGTGCGCCCGGTGTGGACCGAGGCTTCCTGCATGAATCGGGAAGTCGCGGCGCGATGTTCCGAGGGGTACCCCTGCCTTCGGCAGGCGGAGCTTTCGGCTCGTCGAACCGCAGCGTCCTCCAGGAGATTCTTGAGCTCTCCCTGAATTCGCCGCCCCTCGGTGGTTGATGGCTCCGGCATCACGCGGAGAAGCATTGCCGCTGCAGCCAGGTTCTGGCTGACTCCATTGGAAGCGAGTGGCGGCCTCATCCTGACATCGTCGGCGATGCGGTGCTGGATACCCAGGTGTAGATGACGCACTTCTCCGGCCGGAGGTTGGCCCTCCCATTCCTGTCAGACGTCCCGACGGATTGGCTCAAGTGTTCCTGCTCCCTCGTCGAGCCTAGCCTGCACCCCGCGGATTTGCTCGAGCTGTGGGTCATGACCCCCCGCCGGAACGGGGACCACAGCTAGCTCCCGTAGGATATCAACGCGAGGCACAGGCCTAGGGAGATCACCGTTCTCCGGCATACCAAGATGGTTGCCTTCGAAGGGACCCCCTAGATCGACGTGGAAACATTCACGACTTGGGCCGCAGTCCTCGTCGCCGAGGCTGCGGCTACCGTCGGAACAGTCGGAAAGGCAGTAGTCACACGCGGTCATAAAGTCCCGCATGGCACTGGGGTTACCAAGTCCGGAGAAATCCTAACAGAAGTCGGGCTCGTCATCTTCCTCGGACCCCGAGGGCCCGTAGGTCGAGACGTCCGTCAGCCGGTCCCAGGGTGACCGCATACGATACCCCAGAGGGTTTGGACTCGCCTCTACGAGAGCGTCCACCAAAGCGAAGTCACTTGGCGGGTCGAGGCTGAATCCAAAAGGCGTGAGATGGGAATCGGTTGGTACCTCTTGGTCGACGGGCGGTGACGAAGTCACGTCAGGGACTGACTGCACCGTCGTCTCAGGTACGAGGGTGACGCCCAGCAAGTCCTTCGCGAGCGTGCTGGCGTCGTCCGTTTGCTTGAGATTGGCGCGTTGCGGGGAGATGGCGCTCGTCTTCGTCTCAGACGCGAGGTCGATGCTCGACGTGCCCCCCGTTGGGGCGCCGGCGCCGTCGACTCGCTCGACAGCCGACGAGGTGCCACCTCCTGCTTGGCCTTGGTCGCCCCGCCTCCCCCTCCGTCGGCGGGGGGGGGACGGGGTGAGCTCGAATGTTGTTCTTCGACCACGCGGGGAAGACGTCGTCGATTCCGCCGCCGGCGGGCAGGCTGTCGGCCGCCATTGTTGTTGTCGCACGGCGGGGGAAGGAGTATCATGTCGTAGCTGCCGTCGAGGGACATGAACTCAAGACTCCCAAAACAGAGCACCGTCCCAGGCTGGAAAGGTTGCTGGAAACTGCCCATCTGGAGCTTGACGGGAAGCTGTTCGTCAACACGCAGCAGGCCCCTACCTGGCGCGCCAACTGTCGGTGTTTCGAGACCGGGGGGGTCCCTGGACCGACGAGTGAATTGTCGCCGCGTGCCCCAGCCCAGATGGGTCGACGCGAGACGGAGCGCGAAGGGGGGAGGCAGCCAGAGGGAGACGGACGTGAGAGGTGGAAATCCCGCGGCCTTCGTGTTTGTCCCGCGCCCAGGTCGGGTGCGCTTCCAGTAGGGGGTTACAATCGTCCACGCGGGAGGGAGCGAGCGGCCTCACGCGAGCGCCTGTCCCGTCCTTCCCCGCGCGGCCAACCCTCTGTAAGAGGGCCCTGGTCCTTCCTTTTATAGGCGCAAGGAGAGGATCCAGGTGTACAATGGGGGTGTAGCAGTGTGCTAACGTGTCTAGCGGAGAAGAGCTAGCGCCCTAAGTACATGCCATCGTGGCAGCCGGAGAGGTTTTGGCACCCGGTTCGTGTGGTGTCGTGGCCGTCGGAGGAGCGCTGGAGCCTGGCGGAAGGACAGCTGTCGGGGCTGTCGAGTCCTTGCTGACGTCCTCTTGCTTCCGTAAGGGGGCTGAGAGCCGCCGTCGTCATAGAGCGTGCGGGGCGCCATCATTACTTGCCTGGCGGAGCGAGCCAGATGGGACGCCGGTCTTGTTCCCCGTAGCCTGAGTCAGCTTGGGGCAGGGTAATGATGGCGCCTCCTGTTGACGCGGTCAGTCCGTGCCCTGGGTTGGGCGACGTGGAGGCTCCTCCGAGGTCGGGGTCGAGTCTGTTCTTCCGAGGCCGAGGTCGAGTCCGAGCCCCTGGGTCGGGCGAGGCGGAGACCGTCGGCTGAGGCCAGGGCTGAGTTCGAGCCCTAGGGTCGGGCGAAGTGGAGTTCGTCGTCTTCCGGGGCTGAGCCCGAGTCCGAGCCTTGGGGTCGGGCGAAGCGGAGTTCGTCGTCTTCCGGGGCTGAGCCCGAGTCCGAGCCCTGGGGTCGGGCGAAGCGGAGTTCGTCGTCTTCTGGGGCTGAGCCCGAGTCCGAGCCCTGGGGTCGGGCGAAGCGGAGTTCGTCGTCTTCCGGGGCTGAGCCCGAGTCCGAGCCCTGGGGTCGGCCGAAGCGGAGTTCGTCGTCTTCCAGGGCTGAGCCCGAGTCCGAGCCCTGGGGTCGGGCGAAGCGGAGTTCGTCGTCTTCCGGGGCTGAGCCCGAGTCCGAGCCCTGGGGTCGTGCGAAGCGGAGTTCGTCGTCTTCCGGGGCTGAGCCCGAGTCCGAGCCCTGGGGTCGGGCGAAGCGGAGTTCATCGTCTTCCGGGGCTGAGCCCGAGTTCGAGCCCTGGGGTCGGGCGAAGCGGAGTTTCCTATGGCACCTGAGGCCGGGCCTGGCTGCTGTCAGCCTCACTGTGTCGAGTGGCTCAGCAGTCGGTGCGGCGCAGGCGGCGCTGTCCTCTTGTCAGACCGGTCAGTGGAGCGGTGAAGTGACTGCGGTCACTTTGGCTCTATCGACTGGAGGGCGCGCGTCAGGATAAAGGTGTCAGGCCACCTTTGCATTAAATGCCCCTGCAATTTGGTCGGTTGGCGTGGAGATTTGGCCAAGGTTGCTTCTTGGTGAAGACTGGGCCGTGGGCGAGCCGAGGGTGTGTCCGTTGCTGGAGGGGGCCCTCGGGTGAGACGTAGATCCTCCGGGGTCGGCTGCCCTTGCCCGAGGCTGGGCTCGGGCGAGGCGTGATCGCGTTCCTCGAATGGACCGATCCTTGACTTAGTCGCACCCATCAGGCCTTTGCAGCTTTGTGCTGATGGGGGTTACCAGCTGAGATTTATGGGCCTTGAGGGTACCCCTAATTATGGTCCCCGACAGTTATACTCCTCTCGACTTAGAGAGGCGAGGAGTATAGCTGTTGCTTGGGAGTTAAAGTGTCGTATTTGGTCGGCCTCATCCGAGTCATAGTCCTTATCCCCCACCTGTGGTACCTACGCTCCATACTCAACAACATCCCATATGCTTTTGTGGAGTGAGGTTAGATGACCTTTCATTCTAGCACTCCACATATAATAATCTTCACCCTCAAAAACGGGTGGTTTGCCTAATGGAACGGAAAGTAAAGGAGTGTGTTTAGAAACGCGAGGATAGCATAGCGGAATCTTACTAAACTTCTTGCGCTCATAGCGCTTAGAAGTGATGGACGGTGCGTCGGAGCCGGAGGTGGATGGCGATGAAGAGTCGGTCTCATAGTAGACCACTTTCTTCATCTTCTTTTTCTTCTCGCCACTCCGATGCGTCTTTTTGTGTGAATGGGATCCCTTCATCTTGTTGCCGGACTCTCCCGATGGAGCCTTCTCGTGGCTTGTGGCGGGCTTCTCGCCGGTCACCATCTCCTTCTTGGCGTGATCTCCCGACATCACTTCGAGCAGTTAGGCTCTAATGAAGTACTGGGCTCTGATACCAATTGAAAGTCGCATAGAGGGGGTGAATAGGCAAATCTGAAATTTATAAAGTTTAAGCACAACTACAAGCCGGGGTTAGCGTTAGAAATATAATCGAGTCTGAAAGAGAGGGCGAAAAACAAATCACAAGCAAATAGCGAGAGTGGCACAATGATTTGTTTTACCGAGGTTCGGTTCTTGCAAACGTACTCCCCGTTGAGGTGGTCACAAAGACCGGGTCTCTTTCAACCCTTTCCCTCTCGTAACGGTCGCCTAGACCGAGTGAGCTTTTCTCTTCAATCAAACGGGACACTTAGTCCACCACAACTTGGTGTCTCTTGCTTTGATTACAAGTGAGTTGAGAACAAGAATGGAGGAAGAAGAAAAGCGATCCAAGCGCAAGAGCTCAAAAGAACACGACAAAACTCTCTCTTCTAGTCACTATTGCTTTGCGTGGAATTGGGACTTGGAGAGATTTTGATTCACTCTATTTGTGTCTTGTATTGAATGTTTTGGCTTGGATGCCTTGAAGTGTGGTGGTTGGGGGTATTTATAGCCTCAACCACCAAAGTGGCCGTTGGCGAAGGCTGATGTCGAAGGGCGCACCGGACAGTCCGGTGCGCCAGCCACATCACCCAACCATTAGGGTTCGACCGTTGGAGCTCTGACAAGTGGGGCCATCGGACAGTCCGGTGGTGCACCGGACAGTCACTGTTCACTGACTGGTGTGCCATCAGGCGCCTGCTCTGACTCTGCGCGCGCAGTCCGCACTGTTCACTGTTCACTTTTGCAGTCGACCGTTGGCGCTGTAGCCGTTACTCCGCTTGGCACACCGGACAGTCTGGTGCTACACCGGACAGTCCGGTGAATTATAGCGGAGGGCGATTCCACAAACCCGAAGGTGGCAAGTTCGGAGTGATTCTCCCTGGTGCACCGGACACCAGGGCAGCCTTCGGTTGTCTTTTGCTCTTTTTATTTGAACCCTTTCTTGGACTTTTTATTGGTTTGTGTTGAACCTTTGGCACCTGTAGAACTTATAATCTAGAACAAACTAGTTAATCCAATAATTTGTGTTGGGCAATTCAACCACCAAAATTATTTAGAAAAAGGTGTGAACCTATTTCTCTTTCACTAAGCCGGCCCACCGAACCACCGGTCTATTAAGGTATAGCAAAAAAGCTAACACCGGTAGTTATTTTTTGCTTGTTGTTTACACAATTTTATATTATATTTACATTCTAATGTATACAATTATGGACTTAAATGTTAATTCTATAATTTCATATGCTATTCTTGCCTTCATATTTTGAATTGTATACTAAATTATTATGGATTATATAAAAAAATTCTTATGGCATACCTTGTGAAAAAATTCTAGCTACGCCACTAGCGCATAAGTATAGTCAATATAATGTTTCGCACTGTCATTTCAATATTTCTCTCCTCAGACGTAATGTAGTATGGTAAATGTAGCACACTTACAATTGGTTTTGTACGCCAACAAGAAATTTCTTTTACACAATTTTGGATTGTCCTAAAAAATCACTATACGACAATTATGAGTTTGGGGGCAAATCTTTTAAAACTAATTATATGTTTTTTATGTTAGTCGATGCTCCCTTTAGGGTTCGTTTTGATTTATTTGAAGTTCTATGAATCTAGCAAGTTGATAACATCTGGAAGTTGTGCATCAATTTTTATTTGCATCTACTACTAGATTCATATGCCAGCAACAATAAAAGCCTCGCGCAAGGCATGAGCAATTTACTAGTACTTTAGCTAAAATCCTAGTTTTCGCTGCTTATCTATCTTTGGCAAACACCGCGTGTCATACGGACAATCTTCTCAAAACTTCAACTTTGATCCTTCGTTTTGCTCAAGCGGGCAACAAATGGGCATTTTTGCATGGAAGGGCGGCCATAGTTATATAGTGTTTGGATGAGAGTCACGTATAAACACGATAAATACTGGAGTAGTTTTTTGTGGCGGCGTGATTTCAAAAAATCGAGTGGATGGCGTGTCCCTGTCTCATCCCACTTTGATCTTAAACCAAATAAGATCTAAACAGCTTATCATTTTCTGGAATCTAGATTGTATATATATCACATCACTTAGAACTAACTGTATAAAGAATGAGATCCAAATAAGCATTCGTAGTCGCGAAGTATTTTATTTTGCTGGATGCTTGTTTACCCGTTGAACTAGATAGACGGGTCCATGTCCATCCTCCACGCGGAAAGGTATGCGTGCCGCGCCCTCCAAGTCAGTACCCTTCAATAATTAGCGCGGCATATCAGATTCGGATCTTGGCTGTCGTTTAAAAAAAAGAGGTACGGTGTTCTGGAAAATTTTAAAAATTGCACTCAGTTCACAATCGTTTTTTTTTTTGCTGCGGTTATAAACTTTAACGTATAGACGCCAGCATTATAGGTCGACGCTATGAACCAATATAGCGTAAATTTATTTTTATTAGCTACTTTTTAAGTCTACGATCAAATGTTTTA
Source organism: Zea mays (assembly GCF_902167145.1). Classification (NCBI taxonomy): domain Eukaryota; kingdom Viridiplantae; phylum Streptophyta; class Magnoliopsida; order Poales; family Poaceae; genus Zea; species Zea mays. The sequence goes on along the minus strand of NC_050097.1, from coordinate 179,898,679 downwards.
AAAAATAGCCACTTAAAATGTATTCATACTAGCGATTTTCTGCGTCACTGCTAGTAATTTCAAAATTTGTAGATTTTTTTTTTTTTGTAAAATGATCTCGAATGGATAGAATATAGATGGCCTGGAAAAAGTTACGGTACTAAAAAAGATTTACAACTTTACAATTGATTATGTTCTTCCTTGAGATCATTTAGGACCAAAAAATTATGTTTTATGATTATTGATTTTAAAATTCATATTTTTTTAAATTCTCAATTGACTTTGGATACAAAAATGATCAAAACTAAAGTTGTAGATATAGATGAGATCGAAAACTTTATATTTAAAATTTTTCTATTTAAATTTATTTACGGGTCAAAACTATGTTAGGCTATGTCGCGCAGCACTCGTATCTCATCTAACATGCGAAAAAGGGCTCCCTGGCCACCATAGATGTCTCCAGCAAAAAAAAGGATCTTGTCCCACGCGTATCCTGAATATGGGTACTCTCTCTTCTCTCTGCATCGTATTCAACTGTAAACAACCTTTTTTCGCGTTCGTATTAGTGTTCTGCTGGAAAAGACTTCTCTCGTCGCGACGTGAGTTGTAGGCCACGATGCAGAAACTAAAAATTTTCCGCATTTGCATTCAGCTTCTGCTGAAAATAGTCTAAGGAGGTATCGTGCGATACCTTAACTTGCGTATTCATCTCGAAAATTAGATTTTTTTTTCTCCTAGAAATCGGGTGTGGCTAACTAGTCCGGGCCCCAACTAATAAAATTTTTGCTACTTTTTTGCTCGATTTGCAATTTTGACGGTTTTCTTAGATGACGCTGACAAGAGTAACTTCAAGAGACTATTTATATTTTTTCTAATCTATATAAATTATATAGAGATTTTTATACAAAAGTACGTACCCTCTAACTGCTTATGAAAATGACTATTCAAATATAGACATCTTCTATTTCGGGTTCCTCGCTAGCCAAATATAGAAAACTTGAATGACTTTCATAGTTAGTTCGTGCCAAATACATCATAATGCTAATCTAATTCGATCACAAAAATGTTATTTCTTTCATAGTTAGTTCAAATAGCAACTTTGATTCTCAATTAGTTAGGTACCATACCATGTGTACTCAATCTCGATGAAAAACTTATAACATTTTTTTGGCTTTGTTTTGTCTTTGAGATGCAACTTGGCCATAATTTTGCCATTAAGTTATAGCTACATTGTCTAATAAATATATGTAAATATAGAAGTTCTTTTCAAGACAAGTCTAGCGATGTCATTTTTGAATCTCTAAACTTGTTAAAGTTTGGAAAGCTTGACACGAGATTTTAGTCAAGAGAGTGACAAATTTGTGACCTAGAGAGTTAAAAAAATAGCTTGGATACAAAAATGATCCACAATAGAAGAGTGGATCAACCGAGCAAGTATATATAAATAGAGGTACACTGTTCGTTCTCAATGGAACAGGACCGATCTAGCTAGTTTAGCATATCTTCTCGAGTGCCAACCAGAGTGCGCACGTTCCTGTGTCAATGGGGAAGGGCCAGCGGCGTAAGCGTAACAAGGTCAAGGCCAAACAGAGGAGCAAGCTGCCCGCGGGGCCGACGAGCGTAAACGACCTCCCCGACGAGCTCCTCGAAGCGGTGCTCCTCAACCTCGGCTCGCCGCTCCACCTCATCCGCGCTGCGGCCACGTGCAGGCGCTGGCGCCGGGCCGTTGCCGGCGCAGGCTTCCTGGCTTGCTGTCGCGCCCTCCACGGCGCGCCGCCCGTGGCCGGCCGCTACTACGTCACGGACATGCTGCCTCCAAACGCGACGGGGCGGTGGGGCCGGCCGGCAAGGAAACGGCCGGCAGCCTTCGTGCCCTCGTCGCCGGCCGTCGTCGACGCGGGCCACTTCTCCCTCGACTTCCTATACGCTCCGCCGGTGGAAGGCGACCGCCCACGCCGCATGTACATGTACGACAACCGTTCCAGCCGTATACGGCGTAGCCAGAGCAGGGAGATCGTCGACAGCCGCGGCAGCCTCCTCCTCCTGACCAGCACGCCGTGGTGGGAGTCCATAGACCCAAGGCGCTGGTCACCTGACTTCATCGTGTGCGAGCCCGTGTCACGGCGATATCAGGGGATCGCGCGCCCGGCCGACCTCAGCCATCTCCCGTTACTTGGCGCCTTCCTGCTAGATGGTGTCGGAACCTGCGCCGGCGACGCCATGTCAAACTTCAGGGTGCTATCCGTGCTCTACGAGCGCAGCAGGTGGCGCTACCAGTTCTGCACGCCACGGGCGTGCGTGTTTACTCCAGGTAGCGACGGCGGGTGGCGCATATGTTGGCACGCCATGAACGACGACGACGTTGAAGTCCCAGATATAGAGAGGAGCCATTTTGCTGGACGAGCCGCCAGGAAGGTCTACTGGGGGATGGAGACCAGTAGCCTGCTCGTGCTCGACGAGAGCACGCTCAAGTTCTCGCTCCTCGCCTTCCCGGCGCCTATGCAGCTGCCGAATCGGAGGATCAGCTTCCGTGTCATTGGTGGCGTGGACGGTGGAGACACGGTGCGCGTCGTGCGCTTGGACGGCGATGACCTCGAGGTGTTCTGTCAGCTACCGGATTCCGGCGAGTGGGTGATAGAGAGGAGCATCAGTCTGAGGGACGCGACCGCGAATCTGCCCGGTTGGGAATACTGGTTCTTTAGGCTGCCGGCGAGTATTGTCGCTGCAGACAATACCTCCGTGGTGCTGACGCCGGGGGAGAAAACCTGGCTCTTCTCCGTCGACCTGGAGACCATGGAGGTGGAAAATGAGCACGTGAGGAACCGGGACGTCGGGCCATCATACCCGTGCGCGCTGCCATGGCCTCCCGTTCTGCAAGCTTGCGTAAATCATGGCGACGCTACTGGGAGGAGAAGACACAGGACAGCGCCGCGGTCCGCAGGTGCGGCTGGCGTGATGCTTTGAGTCGTTGTGGACTAAAATTAAGCCAATAATTCAGGCTTCGCGCACATGGTACGACCTGCATTACCGTTCAATGCAACCGGGTCGAAGATTCCTTTTCCAATTTGTTTATGTAAGTAACTTGTGTTCTTGTATCCTATCCTATAAAAATCTAAATATGCGCTGTTGTGTGATCTCCTATTCTATCGCCGTTTGTTTGATCTTTTAAAAGCTAAAGAGCTATTATAAGACAAAATTCTAAAAGCACACTAAGTCTAAAAAAACTAAAAACTAATGCTCCGAAGTGACCTTTTGGCTTCGAGGATTTTTTTTAACGTAATCGAGGAGTTTTTTTTAAAAAAAAAACTAAAACTAATGTTCAAAAGTTACAAAGTCCAAACAAATTAAAAGAAATGAAATCTTGGTTGAAACATTCTCTCATAGCGGAGATTTTCATTTGGTGCATTATTTTAGGTAACATGCAAGACATAATATGCCCAGGTAATAGTGTACACATGGTTTCATCTCTTTCTTCACTGATTGATTGCCACACCATCCAAATTGCTGACATGTTAGAAATGAAACTACCACCGAAAATAAAAAAACTTTTAATTAGTAGATTCGTGCATTTTGACAATTATCAGCCTGTAAGCAGTTATTTTAATGTTATGACATTTGGACGTATAAGACAGGATAAATTATGCAAACTATTTTTTTTACAAAACTAACTACAACTTATAATTTCCATCTAGTCACTATGTGTCGGGACCATAATTAAGGGTACTCCCAAGACTCCTAATCTCAGCTGGTAACCCCATCAGCACTAAGCTGCAAAGGCCTGATGGGTGCGATTAAGTCAAGGCTCGGTCCACTCAAGGGACACGATCTCGCCTCGCCCGAGCCTAGCCTCGGGCAAGGGCAGCTGACCCCGAAGGATTCACGTCTCGCCCAAGGACCCCCTCAAGCGACGGACACACCTTCGGCTCGCCCGAGGTCCAGTCTTCGCCGAGAAGCAACCTTGGCCGGATCGCCACACCGACCGACCATATCGCAGGTGCATTTAATGCAAGGATGGCCTGACACCCTATCCTGACGCGCGCCCTTCCGTCGACAGAGCCGAAGTGACCGCAGTCACTTCGCCGCTCCACTGACCGGCCTGACAAGAAGACAGCGCCGCCTGCGCCGCTCCGACTGCTGTGCCACTCGACAGAGAGAGGCTGACAGCAGCCAAGTCCGGCCTCGGGCGCCATAGGAAGCTCCGCCTCGCCCGACCCCAGGGCTCGGACTCGGCCTCGGCCCCGGAAGACGACGAACTCCGCCTCGCCCGACCCCAGGGCTCGGACTCGGCCTCGGCACCGGAAGACGACGAACTCTGCCTCGCCTGACCCCAGGGCTCGGACTCAGCCTTGGCCTCATACGATGGTCTCTGCCTCGCCCGACCCGAGGCTCGGACTCGACCTCGACCTCGACCTCGGAAGACAGACTCGACCTCGACCTCGGAGGAGCCTCCGCCTCGCCCGACCCAGGGCTCGGACCGACCATGTCACAGGGGGGGCTATCATTACCCTACCCCTAGCTAGCTCAGGCTACGGGGAACAAGACCGGTGTCCCATCTGGCTCGCCCCGGTAAACAAGTAATGATGGCGCCCCGCGTGCTCCATGACGACGGCGGCTCTCAGCCCCTTACGGAAGCAGGGAGACGTCAGCAAGGACTCGACAGCCCCGACAGCTGTCCTTCCGCAAGGCTCCAGCGCTCCTCTGACGGCCACGACATCACATGAACAGGGTGCCAAAACCTCTTCGGCTGCCACGACGTCATGTACTTAGGGCGCTAGCTCCTCTCTGCTAGACACGTTAGCACACTGCTATATCTCCTATTGTACACCTGGGTCCTCTCCTTACGCCTATAAAAGGAAGGCCCAGGGCACTCGTACGAGAAGGTTGGCCGCGCGGGAGGACGGGACGGCGCGTGCAGGCCTCTCGTCCCCTCCCACGCGGACGCTTGTAACCCCCTACTGCAAGCGCACCCGACCTGGGCGCAGGACAAACACGAAGGCCGCGGGTTCCCCCTTTACGCCTGTCTCCTTGTTTCCCCCCTTCGTGCTCCGTCTCGCGCCGACCCATCTGGGCTGGGACACGCGGCGACAATTTACTCGTCGGTCCAGGGACCCCCCGGGGTCGAAACGCCGACACTATGTAATAAATAAACTATAATTTTGACTAGGTGTATTGTTATCTCTACCCAAAATAGTTGTACAACCTAGATTTGAAGCCTAACCGCTAGCTTATATAAAGTTAAATCACACAACCAAGATATACAAATGAATACATAAGCTTAAATGCGATAGGGATACAAACTCTTGCTCATGATTCTAGTATTTTTATCAAGGCATAAAGAATCACACAAGCTTTTCTCTACTCCTTGTTGGACCCTCTCGCGAGAATGCCCATGCAGGGAGCTGAGCTCCTGGTCAGGTAACTCTGCAGATAGCCTCGGATGTTGCCCCACGCACAAAGTGGGTCTCCAATGTAGCCTCTCCCCGATGCTCCCCCGTCTTCACCATCGAGTTTCCTACAAATATGTTGTGGGTCTTATTTGCTCTGGTACATGGTGGCGCTGACACCACCAACATAGTTGGTATGATCTCACAAGACTGCAATCCCCTTTGATACAACTATTATAATGGTGCGAGCAAACATCAATGGATAAGAGATGTTCTAACCTCACTCTAACAATAGGCCTAAACCTATAACAAGTACTATAAGCAGTGGTCTATCTAATCTAACCACTTTGTAAAGCACCAACACTAATCATCGAGTGATATTTGAGCACTTGGGTGTACAGAGCTACTACATACATCCACATCCATATATACATCAATTCATATTCACAATCACATTCACAAAGCAACATTAACAACCACAAACCACATTCACATATAGTTCAACATCATCATATCACATTCACATAGTTCAAGGTCATCCAAGTTCACATAGTCCCATATTATTTAAATGTCGACATACAACTACTAAAGTTCTGAAGTATAATACAAGGCAAGTAAATAACCCCACCAATCGTCTGTAGGATCTAGGACACCTGATAGAGTGGAGGTGAATAGACGATTTTGACTAAAATAAAAGACAATAGAGAAATTTAATCAAAACAACAAGAGATATAAATTTTATAGCTTTGATAGGTTAACAAAATATGATGATCAATTTATGCTAACAATACAAAAGATAGACAATACACAAATTACTAACTACTTGCAAGTAATGAGTAAAAGGTGAGAGAATGACACCGAAATTTATCCCGTGGTAATGGTGATTTGCTGATCACCTCTAATCCATGTTGGGGGTGGAATTCAAGCTCTCACTTGCTCCTCTATCAAGACACGGCTTGATCTTTGAGCCAAGTGGACAGGAACCCACTCAATACCTCGATTCCACTAGCGTCGCCTTTGCCGCTCCGGTGAGGTAGGAACGAACCCCTCACAATCAACTCCGCGGCTCCTCCGCAATCTTCACGGAGAGCTCGACAGAGACAATACCCGAGCTGTTTGAATTCAGTCCCAACCCCCGAACAACCAAACACCCCAACCAGCCCTGAATGGTTGAATTTAGGGCTGGATGAAATGACCGTAGCTCATCGGCTCGCTCGATTCGTGGTCAGCTCGGCTCGGCTAAGATCGGCTCGTTTGAATTTTTCACGAGCTGAGTTGACATCCTAGCTCGGTCTGTTAACGAGCCAACTAGGTTTGTTAACGAGCCAGCTCGCGAGCTATCGCATTTCAGCAAAACGAAACTATATGCATATCATTTACATAACAATTGATGAACATGCTATACATATATGTGATGTCTATGCCCTATGAATTAAACTAATGATTGATGAATTATGTCTTTGTTAAATTGGTCTATGCGAATATAACTGTGGGTTAAACGGATGAACATACGTGCGAATTGTGAATTGGTAAGTGACGTGTTGTGTTAATTTGATATTATATTGATGTGGTCTGTAAAACTTTGAGTATAATTACTATTTTTATTGATAAATTAGTTTAAAATTAATTAGAAATTAATTATTATGTATATTGTTTTTTTCTAACTCGCGAGTTAAACAAGCCAACTCGAACTCGTAAATAAACCGAATCAAATTAACTTTGTGACTCGTAAATTTAACAAGCCAAACCGAGTTAGAGCTAACTAGTCAGCTCGAACTAGCCGGTTTCTCTTCGATCTCCCCGTTCAAATGCCCCGGTCCTCAGTTGTTGTACTGTGACACGCATACACCAGGTCCATAGACCCACGTCCCACCCTCACCAGTCACACTCACGTATACTTGTGTGATTGACTGATTGTCATAATGTCATGTCATTCGGGTCGGTGTCGATGAAACGAAAGAAACAGCTGCTCTCTTCGCCTCTGCCGGGCTACCCTTCCTCCTTCTCCCTCGTGACCACGCACGCTGAGCATCCGCGCACCTGCTCGCCCGATTGCCCCGGCGTTTTCTTCTCCCGTTCGCCCCGGAGCTTTTTGGGATTATGATCCTCCCGTCCGCTGGCTTCGCCCCGCTGGTACTCCGCAGCGCGTCGTCGCTCCTCTGGTCTTCTCGAGCTCGCCAACTCGCCGGTAGGGTTGGCAATGGGGCGGGTTCGGGTCGGGTGCAATGTCCGCGGACCCGCGCCCGAAACCCGAATTGCAGACCCGACCCGAACCCGAATTGTAATACGGGTGAAAACACGCACCCGGACCCGAACCCGTGGAGGCCCGCAACCCGTCGGGGACCCGCAGACCCGAAACAGGTGTGCTGGTTTCCAGCAGACAGGCAGCACCAGCAACACGGTTTGTAGCAGGTAAACAAGGCCAATAGCAAGTAAACAAGATCATACATTCATACTTCATCAAAAAAAGGGCATGAAATGATGAAAGGCTACATCATACATATTACATTTAGTCAATAGCAAGTAAACAAGGCCAACATGACAGTCAATAGCAAACAGTTTGTAGCATCAAACAGTTTGTAGCAGCATACATATTACATTTAGTCATTTGCATACTTCATACAACATACATATATGTCTCTTACAACATGAGTACATGACAGTCTATAGCAATTAGCAAACAGTTTGTAGCAGGCTAGCAGCACCCAACAGACAACAAGCAGTTTGTAGCAGCAGCCAGCAAGCAGGTTCATCTCGAATGGTTAATCAACAATTGTTGATTCATGTTCATCCTGCAAAATAATAAAAACAGCTCGAGTCAGGCTCTTCAATGCAAGTCATTAAAGCAACAAATAAACAGTACCATCTCTTCATCTTGTTCATCAAGACAAGTCATCAAAACACCCATCATAGTTGGAGACCCTACATTGCAACAAAGCAGCCATCATTGGTTGTTTCCTATAATGTGCATGAAATCAAATAACATATAAATGTTGTTAAAATTCTGACCACGTACCTAACATGTCAGCACGGGACCAAGCCTGCATACACATGAGTGCTTCCACCATTGATGGTGCAAGCTTACTACGCTGTGGACTAATTATTCTTCCTCCTGTGCTAAACACGGACTCAGATGCCACTGTTGAAACCGGAATTGCAAGAACATCACGTGCAATCTTTCTCAAAGTAGGATATTTAAGCCCAGCATGCTGCCACCACTGAATGATATCCAAATCATGTGTCCTAGGAAGCAGTGGTTCCTCTAAGTACAAATCCATCTCTGTGCGCACATAAGTGGAGGTCACGTCTGGTTGCTTGGACATGTAATCATCAAAAGTGTCCATCCAATCCTCCTCAAACATGTCATTAGGAGCACTACTTGTCCTAGGTTGAGCACCATCTGTTGTGGCAACAACTTCTATAGTATCTTGATACTCTAAAACCAAGTTATAAAGGATATCCTTGACTTTGTTAACAGCCTCCATACTTGTAATTTCAGATCCATGGATTTTTAGAAAAAGTACGTTCAAAAGATGAAGTTTATACCTAGGATCTAGGACAGCACCAACAGCCATCAAACCATGCACATCAAACCAATATTTGTTGAACTTCTCTTTCATTTTACTAGACATTTCTTCAACCTTTGGGTTAGCACTTACTTGCCACTTCCTAATTGCCAAATAAATATTGGTGATTTTGGGAAAGAAAATGTTGGCTGTGACATAGTTAGTGCCAGATAACAACTCTGTGACATCATAGAAAATCTTCAATCTATCACAAAGGTCCTTAGCAAACTGCCAATCATCTCCAGTTGGAATACAAGGAGCACGAGCAGCAAGGCGTTCAAAAACATCTTTGTACAGCAAAGCAGTGTTAAGCATTAGATAAGTAGAGTTCCATCTAGTTCTGCAGTCAAGAGCTATCTTTTTGTCATATTTACCCTTCATTTGCATTGCCATTTTCTCAAATTTCTCATGTCTTTTAGGTGTGGCAGACCAAAATCCAACAATCTCTCTAATACTATCAATTCCATGTTCCATTACACTCATTCCATCTTTCACAACAAGGTTTAAAATATGGCAAGCACATCTCATATGGACTAATTTACCTTGTAACATACAAGATGAGAGGGGCAACTTGCCTTTCACAGTGTCCATTCTTTGTCTGAGGTTCTCATTGGAGGTCCCAACCATATTTCTCATAACACTATCATTTGTGCTACAATTATCAAGAGTTATAGTAGACAAATTCCTCTCAATATGCCAGTCAAGGAGAACATCATGAAGAAGATCAGCAATAACCTCAGCTGTATGTGGAGCTGGAACATATAGGAACCTACACAAAATAAGTTCAACATTATATAATATAAGGATATTAATTGAAGAAGTTAGGGCATAAAGAACAGTAGGGTTATTACCTAATAAGAAAACTCTTTAGCTTCCAATCATCATCTATAAAGTGTGCTGTCACGGCCATGTAGCCTTTCTTTTGGTGGTTTGCTGTCCATAAATCAGAAGTAATAGCAACTCGAGAACTCAACTTCCGAAAATACTTCAACATGGATTGTTTTTGCACTTCATACATATCAAGGATATCCTTCCTAAGTGTATTCCTAGACACTACTTTGAATAATGGTTGCAATGCTGCACAAAACTTGCGAAATCCAACATGGTCCACCATAGACAAAGGGTACTCATGGATAATAGTCATTAATGCAAGCTCTTTTCTAGCTGTTTCTTGATCAAAAACATATTTCTCCAAAATCACAGTCCCATCATGTGGATTTGCAGTCAATTTAAGAGACGACTGTTTTATACCTTTTCTAACAGCCCTATCTGGACAAATCTCAAGATGGCCACTCAAGTGACTTGTACCATTTCTTGTGTCCCCTCCTAGATGCTTCTTACACCATTTGCATTTTGCTTTCCAAACCCCATTTAACTCAATTCTATCAAACTCTAACCAAACTTTAGATTTTAATTTTGGTCCTGGTTTCCTCTTACTACCAACAGCAACATCATCATCTAATTCTAACACATCACCTGCTGCAGTTGCTAAATCAGATGGAGGCGCTGCTGCTGCTGCACGTGCACGGGTTCGAGGGCCCGCTGCTGCTTCTGTTTCCACTTGAGATCCAATAGCTGCTCCGGTTGTAGGAGCATGAGAACTACTAGTACCTGGAGTCGACATTTCACTTCACCCTAATATTCTGAAAAATGCAAAACGTTAAAGGGACCCTAAGAACTACTAGCATGAGAACTAATCCATACTAATCTATACTGCTATACTTACCTGTCACGAGTAGAGGTGACTGGGTGAGGCACGACCGCACGAGTAGAGGATCCGGTCCACCTTGATGAGCCCCGTCTTCTTGTCCAGCTCGTACTTCACCTTGCTCTCCTTGGTGATCTCCACGACCTGCTCGGCACCACGTACGTAACGGACGGACGCGCACCGGAAGGATCGTCAGACACGCTCCATATTCACACATGTCGATCAAGTGAAAATTGCTTGCTTGCTTGCTGAGGGATGGGAATGGGATTCGTCAGATACTTACGACGTTGAAGACGACCGGAGCTTCAGGACCTGTAGAGCCGGTGACCGAGTGACGGGCTGACGGCGTGACGCGCAACGCCGATGACGCGCAGAGCCGGTGAGTCGGTGACGCGCAGCAGGTGACACGCGGAGTGACGCGAGGGCGGCGGCGGGCGACGGCGAGGCCGCGAGGTGAAGGCGAGCGCTGCGTCCTGCTCCTGCGTGGCTGCGTCTTAGCGTTTGTGCTTGTGCGCGGCAGGCGGCACTGCGGCAGCGTGGGTTGGTGGCGGCTGGCGGTGGGCACTACCGCAGTACCGCACTAGACGCCTGGGTGCTAGGGTTTTCAATATTGGGCTGGGCTCGCTAGTTTCAATTAGTGGGCTGACTCGGTTTATTACGGGTTTCGGGTCCCCGCAAAAAAACCACGGGTGAAAATACAGAACCGCCCCGAAACCGAATTAATTCGGGTCCCCGAAACCGTGGCCCCGCGGGTAAAAATTTAAACCCGCCCCGAACACCGTCGGGTCTAAAACCGCGGGGACCCGACCCGAACCCGCCCCATTGCCAAGCCTACTCGCCGGTAAGGTGAGATTTTCCTTTGAGCGCCCGCTAACAGCGCACGCCCTCGGTAAAAGTCATTCTGTGACTGATCTACCCCTCCCTCCCTTCCTCCTCTTGCTCCTTTTTCACTCGTGCTGCTGCCCATTTTCCCCAGTCCGGCCGCCACGGACGAACGAAGGTTCGGTCAGCGTGGACGTCCTTCCAACTCCCTGCTGCCATGGAGGAAGGCGCATCCCCCCCACCGTGTAGCGCCCTGGTACCCCTGCATTCCCTTCATTCACTGAGTCCTGCAGTAGTAGTTGGTTGCGCCATGGACGGAGAGGATCGTGAGTCAGAGGAATGGAGGTGCGCCGGCTTGGGGATTGACATACCAGGCGACCCCCTGCTCATAGGCCCCTTCTTCCACCTCCGGATGCATCATTTGCAGATGTAAGGTTATGCCATTTTGTTTATGTATATTTCATTTTGTTTGCAGTGAGTGACTAGTATGTCGGTTTAGGGTTTACAAATTGATTGGGGCTCCATAGAAATTGAGGAAATATGGGAGGAAGAAGGAGCACAAGAGGTTGTGTCAGAGGCTGTCATGTATGACAAGTTGGGCTTAATGGATGAAGATAATCAGGAATCGAATGCGAGACAACAAGCTTTTAGTTGTAGACCATGTCCAGTTCGCAACAGAAATGATGATTCTGATGATGAAATAGGTGCATTACCCTGCAAGGATGCTATACCAGGAGAGCGAATATTAGTTTGTAACCGATCGAACCCTATTATGAAGGTTGGTAGTTTATACAAGGATATGAAAGAATTTAGACTGGCTATAAGGCAATACGCGATTAACAATGAGTTTGAGTTAGGAATTGAGTCAAGCGCTCCATTCAGATATCGTGGTTACTGTAAAGGTGGTGATTGCCCTTGGAGAATTAATGCGAGACCCGAAGTTGCTGGTTCCCCCACTATAGTTGTGAGTATTTTTTAGTACTTGTTTTTTTGATCATTGAACTTTCTTCGGACCATGTTGTGATGCTAAAACGATGTAAATGATTTATTTTATGCAGGTTTCAGTCATTGTTGACCACCACACTTGCACTTCTAGTGGTCAAAGGAAGACCACAACACCAACCAGCTCATGGGTTGCCTCCTTAGCGCTTCCCATCCTTACCAACAAACCGCATATGGGAGCTAAAGAATTGCAGACCCTGTTACAAGAGCAGCACAATTGCAGTATTGCTTATGATACCGTCTGGAAAGGGAAAGAAAAGGCCCTAACAGAGTTATATGGCAGCTGGGAGGATAGCTTCAGACTATTGTTTAGTTGGAGAGGTGTGATTACATAACAAATAACATTGCAGAGGTTTTCAACAACTGGGTGAAAGACTACAAAGATCTTCCTGTTTGTGAACTGGCTGACAAGATCAGAAGCATGGTTATGGACCTTTTTTTAGAAGAAGGAGGATCGGGGAAAAATTGGGTGGAAAGATACTACCTGCAATCCTAAATGTCTTAAAGGCCAAAACAAGAGGGTTGGGTCATTTGTCACTTCAAAAAGGTGATCATTACCATGCCGAGGTGAGGGACACCACCAACATTCAGTCTCGGCACATTGTAAAGGCCGAACAGAGATATTGCTCATGTCTGGAATGGCAGCACACTGGGAAACCTTGTTAGCACGGTCTTGTGGTTATAATAGCGCAACAGTTGCGAGATGTAGGAATGGAGCATTTCGTTGATGATTATTTTTCAGTGGACAAATTTAAAAAAAGCTTATGGTAGAATGATTGAGTCCCTGGGTGATAAGTCCTTTTGGCCCAAAGTCAACCTAGCCGACGAAGTAGGGGCACCACTTGGGAAACGATCTGTTGGTCGACAGAGAAAGAATAGAATTAAAAGCTGCCTTGAAGGTGGTAAAGGAAAGAAAAAAGTATCTGGAAATGAAAATGAAAATGAGAGAAAGATACTAAGAGGAAAGATAAAGTGCCCAAATTGTGGTCAACTAGGTCATCGGAAAGCAAGCCCAAAATGCCCCCTTAATGGAACTAAAAAGAGGTAAGCCACAAATAGATCATTATTAATATAGGTTTCATGTTAATAATATACATCTGATTGTTATGTTTATATGCAGAAAACGAAAACCAAGGATGAATACCACAAAACAGTGGTTTCCCAAAGAAAACATGGCTGGTCCTGTTCCTAGTGTTGTTGCTGGTGCTGTTCCTAGTGCTGTTCCAGGTGTCAACACCCCAACTGTAGAAGCTGGCCTTTCATCGCCTCCAAGAAATATTAGAAGAGTCGTACGCAAGATTACACCGAAGAAGAAAGCCTCACTGCTGCTGCAGTTTGAATCTGTCTAATCTGTCTTGGACCTGTTTTAAGAACTTGTATGTGTAATCTGTGTGAACATGTGAACCTGTTTGATACATGTTGGAAAGTGCAACGCCAAAATTGATTCTGTTGCTGCAATGGCAAGTGATATATGTTTGAGTACCTGCAATGGCAAGTGATACATACTATTGCCTGACAGATAGTGCAACAACGACTGCAAACATAGCTTAATCTGACAACTGCTCGAACAGACATTTAGTTCACAAATTGTGCTGACAAATGCTCGAACACACACATTGTTCTCACATTAATCTGTCAAATACTAGAACATACACATACTTGAACAAACACATACTCGAACTGACACATACTTGACAGAACAGCGAACAAATATGGTAGTCTCTTGTTGCCGACAAAAGACTTACTAGATGTATTACATCACAAATACTACATTACAAATTACTACAACCAGTTGATGGGCTAAGCACTGCCTCCCAAATTCTAGTTCCTCATACGATCCCGAATCTCTTCAAAATTAACATCTTCCAGAGCCCAATCCCCACCACTCATCATGTGGGCTTCATCATCTGATCTGTCGTTGTCAAAATACTCAGACAAGGGTGGTGAAGGACCGGCCTGAGCGAGTAGAGATCGATACAATGCTTCATCTAGTGACTGCGCAAGCTCATGAACGCGCCACATTAATTGGTTCACCAAGATCTCTTTACCCGAAGAAGGCTCAGGAACAATGTACTCAGTAGACAATGCCTTCAAATTCATCGCTACTTTCTGCATCTCTTCAATGGCGTCATTAAGGCCATTATAGACCTCTTTGTACCTGGCATACTACAAAACAAAAGAAAAAGAGCAACCATTTCAGTACTAAATTCAGTTCATGCCACCATACTCGATTCAGTCCTTGAAGTAGTGCTTTTGTTACCGGCACAGTTGATGCTGCTGACAATGGAGTGGTGACGGCCGGAGTGCTCCATGAGTGAGGCTGTTCGGTGGACATCGTCGGAGGAGATCGAGCGGAGGAGGAAGAATCCTTACCAAAGGCTACACTGTTGACCAAGGTGGAGGAGGCTGAATCCTTACCAACGGCGGCAGCTGGTGGCGGCTTGTTCACTACGGAAACACAGAGTCGATCGAAGGCGGCGGTGACCTCAGCTACAGGATCTAAATCGAGATCCACCTCGACCACTAGCCTCTTCTTCCCCCTCGACGACATTGCAGGGAAGGAGGACCTCCGATGAAGGAGCTTGACGGCGCTGGAAGGAGGAGCTTCTAAGAGTTAGGGTTAGGTCACAATAGGGGACGGTGAGTTGAGGAATGGGGAGGGCATCGACGTCTTTTACCGAGGGCGTGCGCTGTTAGCGGGCGCTCAAAGGAAAATCTCACCTTACCGGCGAGTTGGCGAGCTCGAGAAGACCAAAGGAGCGACGACGCGTTGCGGAGTACCAGCGGGGCGAAGCCAGCGGACGGGAGGATCATAATCCCAAAAAGCTCTTCGCCCCGCGTGCGGGCGCTATCGTTCTCGTGGCGACGTCTGGGTGACCGCCGCCGCGGCCCCGGCTCTACTCCTGGGTGCCGTGCCTAGGCATTCGCCGACGACGAGCACCAACAGGTATGCCCACCCCTTCCTCTTCCATACCTTACAAAACCCAGTAGCCAAACCCTAAATTGAGCTGTTTGGCTATTTGTATTCGGGTCTCATCTAATTACAAATGCATATATGTATTATTGTGCCTACTATTTTCGATTTTCTTTTGCAAATGTTATCGGGTCCTATTACTGGTCGGCTCAACATTACAATAATTTTGTTATCAGACACTTCCTCTTAGGATTAAAAGTCATAAATCATGGCTTTATGGTCAACCAAGACACTGTTTTGCACCGTTCCCGGAGTGAAGTTTGAATATAGTTATGCGGATGTGTAAGCTGCTGGAGATAGCCTAATATGTACCAATCACAGCTTAGCCTATCACACGAGCTAATATTTTTTTGTATAGTGGTTTAGTGTATTTATGAATAACTCTACTATCTTTGTATGTATACGACAAAAGGTGCATGAGAAATCCTTTTTTTCCCCGACTTTGTAGCTTAGGCTACCGCTGTGGGATCTTCTGTGAAGCAAGGGATGCTACTAGCACACAACTGAAAGTTCAGTAGATTTTGAGGATCAACCTTTCAGTCATCTGTATTTTAGTTAATATGATGGCCAATGGTAACATCTGGTTAGAAAGATAGAAACTCATTATTGTGCTACAGATGGTAGTGCCTTTTTGACATAAGAACTAACCTGGAAACTTATAGATCCAAGTTATTCATGGAGCACGCTTCCTGTGATGATGTACATGAGCATGCTATAAGTGTATCACATGGGGAAACTGCATCAACATCAACCAATCATCAAGATATGTACAGTGACTCAGATGAACCACATCAGGAAGATAGGCCATCAACGAGCACGCAAACCCCGTCATCAGAGTCTTCTCCATCAACATCACCAACTGCTTATAGCTCCAGAAATTTATCTTTTCCTAGAAGAGATAGTATATATGGTCATGGAAGAAATCCTTGGAATTCTGGTTTGTGGATCTCATTTGAAATTGTCATGTACATTGCTCAGGTTGTAGCTGCTATTGTAATCCTCCTCTTTTCAAGACATGAACAACCCCATGCTCCTTTGTTCGCATGGATAATTGGATATACAGTTGGCTGCATTGCTAGTCTTCCTCTTATTTATTGGCGGTATGTTCATCGAAACAGACATTTGGATCAAGAACCTCAGCAGCCACCTACAACATATCCTACTTTGACTCCCTCTCAGTCATCAGAAGGGCGCAACCATCGTACCAGTGGTATTGTCTTGTGTCTTGGATGTGTCACAATTTCTTGCCCAAGGTAACTTTTAGTCCATGCCACTTTCCAACTAGAATATCCTGAGCCCACTAGATGTGCAGTGCTTCTTTGCAGTCTTTATGAATTGTGAATCTTATAATTTATTACAAAACTTATAAGAAAACCTGGTAGATGAAGGGCAGGCTTGGTGTAGTGGTGAGAACTGTCTCACTGAGCAGCCTCTCCGCATTTACGGGGGGAAGGCTTGTCTTGGTTTATGTCTACTCTTCCCTAGACCCCACTCATGTGGGAGCCTCTGGCACTGGATCTATCCTTTTTTTACTTATAAGAAAACCTAGTAGACGAGTGAACAAATTGTTAGTTTAATTGAATGGGTAGTATCACCAGGGTGTCCAAGAATTAATTTATTTTGAGCAATTCTTTAGTTTACATAACATCATTTATTAGTTATTTAAAAAGTTACAGTACGGGAACAAAGTTTTGAAGAGAGTAAATGAAGACTTACCTTAATGGTTCACATTGATCATTATGATTGTTTATTTTGTCATATAAGTTGTCGACGCTTATTGAGATGGGTATGCCCACGCCATGTGGATTTCAGGAGTGTAGCATACCAGTCATCAAAACTACCTGATAATCTCATTGAAGACATTAATCCAAGTTTGATGACTAAAATACCTAGTTCTGTGGTTCTGTGGGTCATGGCCTATCTGAACCAATGGTACAAGTCTAATGGTCCATGATGCAATGCAACCAATTAAAAGAGGCAAAGAACAACTAGGAAAAAAAAAAGAAACAAATGAACTTATTGGTTTCTGTATATGTTTTGTTTGGTTTACAAGGCAGCGTTGTTGGCAGGGACACTATTCTATTTAATTTAGTGTGAATTTGCTGTATGGTTAGTTATAGGATGTCTTTCTACATGTACTTTCTTTTTTCTCCATACTCTGTTACTCATTGTAATTTGCTTTAGTTGAAGTGGGCCAAGACATACAATTGAAACTTTGTTCGCATAAGAGATTTTAGTGTGCCATAGTCACTAAAAATTCCAAAGGTATAAATTACGGCGCGGCACATCCAATTTCTGGAGTCACATTTTGTCATTTTTAGGCATGTAATAAGTACCACAGGAAGGACTCTACATCTGTACAATCTCGAGTCAAGTTTTGCCATCTGTTCACGTGTTCTGAAGCCATGTAATACCCCGTTTGGATGTACATATTGGTGCATAGAATTGGGAATTGGAATCAGCTTCCTAAATTCTGTTGTTTGGTTGCACATGGAATTGAGATTTGGAATCAGAGACCCAATTACCTGGTATTGTACTATAACTGGAAGCTCCCTCTCTCAATACAGAGCATCACCCCTCTGTATTGTGTGGAATTAGACCACACAATTCCAAACTCTAACACAGTGGTATCCTGTTATGTATGGCCAAGCCTATGTTAGGCGCAATAGGGCCAAGGCTGCCCAGGTGGGGCCCAAGGCCCAATAGCTAATAGATAAGCTCTATCTAGTTAGTTATACTTATCCAAAGTTAGTAGATAAAGATCAGCTCTATCTAGATAGTTATACTTATCCAAAGTTAGTAGATAGACTTGAGATGACTCTATATATAGATCTGTAAACTCTGGAATAAAGATAAGCAGAATTCCAATCTATTCTGGCTTCCCAGAGGGTGCCAGAGTCTCCTGTGATCTTCTCCCTGCGCGCAACCCAGCTAGGATCACGACGGCGCCCCAGCGCCGCCACCCTGGTCGCACCAAATCCCTTCCCTACAATCTGCGCAATCTACCCGGTAGAATCCGTAGTTCTACCAATCTGGTATCAGAGGACTCAACGATCATGAGTTCCTCCAAGTCGCTGTCACCGGGACAGCAGCCGCCGCCGGCCTCAAGCCCGCCCGCAGCGCCGGTCGTCTCCCTGGCCGCGGTCCCTGCGTCGTCGGAGGCCATGGCGCTCGGCCCTCCCGGCGCGGCCATCAACCAGCAGGCCGCCCCCGCGCTCACACCGGCCCAGATCGCGGCGTCCTTGGCAAATCTCAGCCATGCCGTGCGCGATATGCAGATCACCATGAACGCCATGCTGACAGGCCACCTCCCCTTCCCCAACCCACAAGCCGCCCATCCACCCCAGCCGCCGCACCCGTCCCTGACAGCGCAGCTACCACCGGCCGCACTGCCCCCACCCACGCAGCCACCTGCGCCACCCCCTCCACTCGCCCGGCAACCAATTTCTTACCAGTACGGCATGCCGATCGACCCCGGGCCCACCGCATCACCGACCACAGCCCCCATCCATATGATCCGCTTCCCACCATCCCCATCCCCCATCCCATCTTGGGCGCAGGGCGCGCCTACGGTTCCACCACCAGTGTACTCTGAGGCACTCCCGCGACCGGCGCTCACGACTTCCTTACCCAGCAGCACCGTCGGTGGGCCTCCCGGGATGCTGTTAGGAGGCGGCGACGACCCCCTGTTCCCGGGTCGGGGGCCCTTGCGCCCCCATGTACCCGCAGCGACAGCAGCGTGGTCACCGTACCACGGGCTGCCTCAGGACGACGACGTGGAGACCGCAGCCTACGGGGGCGCTGAGGCGCGCGCGCCTCCACGCTACTACAAACTGGATTTCGCCACATACGATGGCTCCGAGGATCCGCTGAACTGGCTAAATCATTGTGAGCAGTTCTTCCGGGGGCAGCGCACGCCAGCCTCGGATCGCACGTGGTTGGCCTCGTACCATCTTAGGGCTTGTTCGGTTATACCCCAATCCATATGGATTGAGGGGGATTGAGGGGGTTTCAATCCCTAGTAAGTCAAAATCCCCCTCAATCCGTATCAATCCCCTTCAATCCATATGGATTGAAAATAACCGAACAAGCCCTTAAGGGGCCGACACAGACGTGGTACTATGCCCTGGAACAGGACGAGGGCATGCCGTCTTGGGATCGCTTCGCCGAGCTGTGTCGCCTTCGCTTCGGTCCAGCAGTGCGCGGTTCTCGCCTTGCGGAACTAGGACGCCTCCCCTTCCTGTCCACGGTCCAGGAGTACTCAGACCGCTTTCAGGCGTTGCTGTGTT
Source organism: Zea mays (assembly GCF_902167145.1). Classification (NCBI taxonomy): domain Eukaryota; kingdom Viridiplantae; phylum Streptophyta; class Magnoliopsida; order Poales; family Poaceae; genus Zea; species Zea mays. Next base: position 179,878,955 of record NC_050097.1, on the reverse strand, counting down.
GAGCTCGGGACGTCTCCCCCATGCAGAAGACGGAGCTATTCGTGGGCGGCCTTCCTGAGTACTTGCGGGTGGACATTGAGCTGCGCGACCCGCAGGATCTACAAACTGCCATGTACCTGGCACGGGTGTTCGAACGGCGCGCGACGGCCTGGCCCCCATTCCAGCAGCGCGGGTCGCGACCACCGCAACGGGCGCAGGGCTCGGGTCGCGTGACACCAGCACCGCCCGGGGCTCTACCGACCGGTACGACGACGCCAGGCGATAGTACGACTCTGACACGCCCGTTTCGCTGATTGTCCCCGGGCGAGCAGCAGGAGCGGCGCCGGCAGGGGCTCTGCTTCAACTGCGATGAACCCTACGTTCGGGGACACGTCTGCCAGCGGCTGTTCTACTTGGAGGTCGACGACTTCCTCGACGAGGCGTCCAGTGAGGGTGGGGTCGACCCCCTTGAGGAGCCGGCCGCCCAGACGTCACGGGAGCCAACGCGTTGGTGGTCTCGTTACACGCGCTGGCGGGCATCCGGACGGACAAGACGCTGCTGCTACTAGTCACCATCAACGGTGAGCGACTACTCGCGCTCATGGACACAGGGTCAACCCACAACTTCCTCAACGCTGACACGATGAGCCGCCTCGGGTTAGCTATGGCGGGTGGCGAGCACCTTCGGGTCACGGTGGCCAACGGTGACCGCCTACCCTGCGCCGGCATCGCCCGCGACGTCCCCGTCATCATCAACGACGAGTCCTTCTCCATCACGTGCGTCGGGATGCGCCTGGGCTGCTTCGACTTCATCCTCGGCGTGGACTTCCTGGAGACGCTGGGCACCATCCAGTGGAACTTCCGAGCACTGACCCTGTCGTTCCAGCGCCAGGGCCGGCGCATCCACTGGCAGGGTGTGCGGGCCACGCAACAGCCTGCCCCGCAGCAGCTGGCTGTGGCAGTCGTCGACACTGCCCAACAGCCCCTCATGGACGTCCTTCTGTAGCAACATGGCGCCATCTTCGACGAGCCCACGGGACTGCCCCCGACCTGCCCCTACGACCATCGCATCCACCTGCTGCCCGGTACAGCTCCGGTGGCCGTACGACCGTACCGGTACGCACAGCTGCAGAAGGACGAGCTGGAGCGACAGTGTGAGGCCATGCTCACACAAGGCATCATACGACCCAGCACGTCGCCGTTCTCCGCTCCGGTGCTCTTGGTTCGCAAGGCGGACCGCTCGTGGCGTTTCTGCATCGACTACCGCGCCCTCAACGCCAAGACGTCCAAGGACAAGTTCCCGATCCCGGTGGTGGACGAGCTCCTCGACGAGCTCCATGGAGCCCGTTTCTTCTCCAAGCCGGACCTACGCTCAGGCTACCACCAGGTGCGGATGCACACCGATGACATCGCCAAGACGGCGTTCCGCACCCATCATGGCCACTATGAGTTCCTGATCATGCCGTTCGGCCTCTCGAACGCGCCTGCTACTTTCCAGGCCCTGATGAACGACGTACTCCGCCCATATCTTCGGAAGTTTGTGCTTGTCTTCTTCGACGATGTCCTGATCTACAGTGCATCATGGGCGGAGCACCTCCAGCATGTGGGCATCGTCCTCGAGACATTGCAGGCACACCACCTCCATCTGAAGCGCTCCAAGTGTTCCTTCGGCGCCACATCAGTGGCCTATCTGGGCCATGTCATCTCCGAGGGCGGGGTCGCCATGGACGCCGACAAGGTCGCGGCAGTGGCCTCCTGGCCGCCCCCGCGGTCTGCACGAGGCCTCCGGGGCTTCTTGGGACTAGCAGGGTACTACCGGAAGTTCATCAAAGACTTCGGCCTCATCGCAGCCCCGCTGACACGTCTCTTGCGACGAGACGCGTTTGCCTGGGACGATGACGCGACAACAGCCTTCCACGCCCTAACGACGGGTCCAGTGCTCCAGATGCCGGACTTCGCCAAGCTCTTCGTCGTCGACTGTGACGCGTCAGGTGCAGGGTTCGGTGCTGTCCTTCATCAGGGCGCGGGACCTCTCGCCTACTTCAGCAAGCCATTTGCAGCCCGCCACCTTAAGTTGGCGGCCTACGAGAGGGAGCTCATCGGCCTCGTGCAGGCCGTCCGTCACTGGCGCCCGTACTTGTGGGGGCGCCACTTTTCTGTTCGGACTGACCACTACAGTCTCAAATTTTTGCTGGATCAGCGCTTGTCCACAGTTCCTCAGCATCAGTGGACCAGCAAGTTGTTCTGTTTCGATTTCTCGGTGGAATACAGGCCGGGGCGCCTGAACACCGTGGCCGACGCCCTGTCCCGCCGCGACTCGGAGGCTGCCGTGGAGGACACAGCTATGGCAGCACTGGCCATCTCGGGCCCGACATTCTCCCTGCTGGACGACATCAGGCGGGCACTGGTAGCTGCATCTGACGGGCAGCACCTCCTCCAGCAGCTGCGGGACGGCGTATTGGCTGCGCCATGGCGCCTCGTCGACGGGCTGCTCCTGCACGGCACACGCATTTTCGTGCCGAACTACGACAACCTGCGCCACCAGGTGCTGACACTGGCGCACTCGGCAGGTCATGAGGGCATCCAGAAAACCCTCCATCGACTACGGGCAGACTTCTACATGCCACATGATCGCGCGCTCGTCCAGGACTGGGTGCGCACCTGCACCACGTGCCAGCAAAACAAGACACTGGCGCAGCAGCCGGGCGGCCTCCTGCAACCCCTTGAGGTGCCGTCCCAGGTGTGGGCCGACATCTCCATGGACTTCATCGAGGGGCTACCCAAGGTGGCAGGCAAGTCCGTCATCCTCACGGTGGTGGATCGCTTCTCCAAATACGCCCACTTCATCGCCCTCGGCCACCCCTACACCGCGTCGTCCGTAGCACGGGCATTCTTCGACGGCATCGTACGACTGCACGGGTTCCCGTTGTCTATTGTCAGTGACCGGGACCCCGTCTTCACCGGGCACGTGTGGCGCGACCTCTTCAGGATGGCGGGGGTGACACTAAAGATGAGCACCGCCTTCCACCCACAGACGGATGGACAATCGGAGGTGGTCAACAAAATTATTGCGATGTATCTTCGGTGTGTCACCGGCGATCGACCGCGGGCATGGGTGGATTGGCTGTCCTGGGCGGAGTATTGCTATAATACCTCCTACCACACAGCATTGCGTGCCACTCCCTTCGAGGTGGTCTATGGCAGATCCCCACCGTCCATGCTACCTTACACGCCAGGGACGACACGTACTGAGGCCGCAGACGACATGCTACGCTCCAGAGATGAGATGCTGGCCGAGGTGCGCCAGCGCCTTTTGCAGGCCCAGCAGCTCGCCAAGAAGTATTACAATGCCGGGCATCGGGAGGTCCAGTTCCAGGTGGGCGACTGGGTGTGGCTACGCCTGCTACACCGCACCTTTCAGTCCCTCCATCCGCGCGCGAAGGGAAAGCTGGGACCTCGTTACGCAGGCCCTTTCCGTGTCCAGGAAAGGATTGGGTCGGTAGCCTACCGCCTGCAGTTGCCAGATGGTGCTCGCATCCATGATGTCTTCCACGTCAGCCTGCTGAAGCCGCACCATGGGGATCCTCCTGCAACTCCGGGGACGCTTGACCCAGTGATGGATGGTCGGCTACTTCCTGTGCCGGCCAAGGTGCTTCGCGCTCAACTTAGGCGGGGCGTGTGGCAGGTTCTCGTACAGTGGCGTGGACTGGCTGAAGATGACGCCACATGAGAAAAGCTTGAAGAGTTCCGTGCTGCTTACCCCAACTTACAGCTCAAGGACGAGCTGTTTGAGAAGGCGGGGAGAGATGTTATGTATGGCCAAGCCTATGTTTGGCGCAATAGGGCCAAGGCTGCCCAGGTGGGGCCTAAGGCCCAATAGCTAATAGATAAGCTCTATCTAGTTAGTTATACTTATCCAAAGTTAGTAGATAAAGATCAGCTCTATCTAGATAGTTATACTTATCCAAAGTTAGTAGATAGACTTGAGATAGCTCTATATATAGATCTGTAAACTCTGGAATAAAGATAAGCAGAATTCCAATCTATTCTGGCTTCCCAGAGGGAGCCAGAGTCTCCTGTGATCTTCTCCCTGCGTGCAACCCAGCCAGGATCACGACGGCGCCCCAGCGCCGCCACCCTGGTCGCACCAAATCCCCTCCCTACAATCTGCGCAATCTGCCCGGTAGAATCCGTAGTTCTACCATATCCAAACAATAGAATTGGAATTGCATCTCATTTCAATACCATGGCTGATTTAGTATTGAACCAAATTCAATTTCATGTCCTCCAATATCGACATTCAAACGGAGCATAAGACTTATTTTTGCATGGAAATTTTGAATTTTGTACTTAGAATATAACATGGTCATACCACCTTATCCTGTAACATCATGTATGTTATGTCCGCTTTAGAAGCATCAATAGCTTTGCAGAAGAATGATCCCTTTGTTCTTGTGTTTGATTAAAGGCACACCATAATGGGGATCATAAAATGCGCTGTTAAGTGTTCACCTGAAATTTGAACTTTTGATAGTTTCAGTCAAGTGAGTTTCAGAGTTGGCTAGTGGCATCTTGAAGAATTGAGGACTCCAATATATTACAGTTGTTAGTTTTATCTGGAAATTGAAATGAACATTGTTGTCTGAAGTCTGAAGTGGTTACATATTACAGGCTTAGTGTGCTGGCTTATCACTTCAAGACATCTGTTGACTGTTTGTTTGCTGTATGGTTTGTTGTTGGCAATGTGTGGATTTTTGGTGGGCGCAGTATTTCATCAGATGCTCAAGCCGCTCCCAATATGTACAGGTATCTGCATTTCTCTTCTGTTTCTGTTTTAGTCTGTTGAATTCACACGTGACTTTGCTCCCTCTCACCAGGTTGTGTTTGGCATTCCTTGCACTTAGTTGTGTTGGATATGCCATTCCTTTTATTATGTGTGCAGCAATATGCTGCTGCTTTCCGTGTTTGATTTCCATTTTGCGCCTTCAAGAAGATTTGGGTCAAAATAGAGGAGCTACTCAAGAGCTAATAGATGCATTGCCAACCTGCAAGTTCAAACCAAAACGTAACAAAAACTGGGGGATTGACCATGCTTCAAGCTCAGAGCATCTTGATGAGGGTGGCATCCTCGGCCTAGGAACTAAGAAGGAAAGAGTTGTTTCAGCTGAAGATGCTGTGAGTATATTTCACATCATTTTGCTGTCTTACAACAATATCATGCGTAATTGAAGGGTTCGCTTTAGGTGATATTCTTTAGATCTATTATCTGTTAACGTCTCTATTACCACACAAATGAAGCCTATATGGCTGAATTTGTGATGCTGTTTGTAGACATGTTCTCCAGTGATGCATGGATACTATTATCAATTTAAAACATAAATAAATAGTTGTCTCAAGTGCTGTAGGTGAATGTTCTTGGTATGTGAGTAATACCATAGTTACCAGAATCATGGTTGGTTGGGTTCATAACACGGGTTTGCAATTCAATGTTTTCAAGTCGATAAGTCGAGTCGAGTCGACAAGGTACCGACTTGGTGACTAGTCGATAAGTCAGTCGACTAGTCGTCGACTTGCCAATATAGTGGTTGTTTTGCCTATATAATGGCTTCATATAAACAATATAGCATTTATATATGAAGAACGGGCATTTTACCTCATTTGAAGCCTGAAATGAAACTGAAGAAAGGATCATTTTTTTGAAGTTCAAAGAACTTATTTGGATTTAAAAACAATGCAGCCCCATACAACTTCACCTCCATTTGATCTTGCCACCTCCGATTAATAATTGTTAGAGTGTTCATGGGCCTGGCCCATTAGGGGTCTCTATGTTACCTGTACTGTAGCTAGGGTTAGGGTTCACTGTACCAGTCAATCCTCTCTCATGGTATCAGCCGCCTAGGTCTCTCCTCCCCCAGCGCCGCCGCCGCCCCATGGCCGACCGGCCGCGCCTCCCTCCCTCCTTCCCCGCCGCCGGTGATCCCCCCTCCCTCCTCCCCTTCCCCGACGATGGCTTTCCCCCTCTCCCTCTCTCTTATCGCGCTGCTGTGGCCGCGCCCCTAGCGGCCGCGCTCCTGCCAGCCGCGCGCGCGCCCCTCCCCTCCGGCGCGCCGCCAGGCCGCGCCCTGGTCGCCGCCGCCGCTGGCCCCGCGCCCGCCCCACCATCGCCGGGCCCTGCGCCGCTGCTCGCCCCCACGCCATCGTCCTCCCCTTCGGTGGTGACCACTTCGCCGCCCCCGGCCGCGGCACTGCCCCCGGCACATGCGCCCGTCCAGTCCCTCGGCAGCGACGCCGCTCACGGTGCAGCTCTTGCTCTGACCGCCACTGTCTTCTCCCCAGACTTCCCTTCCATCGCCTTCTCCCTTCCGGATGCCGCCTTCCTTCGCTCTCAACTCTTGGCGCCTGGTTTTCCCCACGTCCCGCTCGGCACGACGGTTGGGGCTCCAGTGCGTGACTGCCCTCCGCTGGTGATCGTCTACAGCCAGCCCTCCGCCGTCACCTCCTCCCTGCGTGCCCCGTCGGATGACGCTGCCGCCATCCTCGCCGCCACCCGGTCCGCCGTTGCGGCAGCTCGCCAGCGGGCCCAGGACGCCGCCCGTGCTCTTGAGCAGGAGCAGGCGGTTGTCGACGCCATCGAGCGTCAGTACGCCGAGACCTACCGCCGTCTCGCCGGCAAGGGCGTGTCAGATGATTCTCCCACGTCTGCTCGTCACTGCGCCGACACCTTCGAGTCTGCGCCCGCCCCTGCCTCCACTCTTCGCGCTTCTCTTCACGCTCAGGCGGCCGCCCTCACCAGCATCCGGGCCACCGTCACCGACGTTCTCGCGTCGGATTCCACTCAGTACCCTCGGTGGCGCGACCAGGTCCTACAGACCCTCCGTTGCTACGCCCTCGCCGACCACGTTCTCTCCCCGGTTCCTGACCCGACGGAGGATTGACTCCTGATGGATGAGGTGGTGCTTTCTTGGATCCATGGCACCCTCACGGCCGAACTTCAGGACATCGTTCGTGTGTGGGACGATACGGCTCATCGGATCTGGGGTGCCCTTGAGGCCCATTTTCTTGGCAACCGCCAGACCCGGATTCTGTATCTCGAGACCGCCTTTCGCCAGCTTGCTCAGGGCGATCTCTCTGTGGACGAGTACTGCCGCCAGATGAAGACGATGACGGACACTCTCCGCACCCTCGGGGCCCCCATCACCGATGAGAGCCTCGTGCTCAACCTCCTACGTGGTCTGAGCCCTCGCTTCGATCGTGTGACGCCCATCCTCACCCGCATGAAGCCGTTTCCCACCTTTGCGGAGGTGAAGAACGACCTCCTTCTCGAGGAGCTTCGCCTCTCCGCCCCTCCGCCCCCGCCACGGTTCTCTACAGCGGGCCTCCGACTGCCCCTCTGACTCCGGGGGGGGGGTCCTCTTCACCGCACTTCGCCCCCACCGCCCTCTGGAGCTTCTCGCCAGCCCACTGGCTCCGGGGGGGGGGGATCGCGGCCGCGGTCGCAAGAGTGGCCGCGGCGGCCCGTCGGAGCAGGTCTCCAGGTGGCTCTCAGTGGCCCTCCCTCTAAAACCCGTGGACTGGCACCATCCACATGTGGCCCGGGCCATCCGCGGGTGTTGCGGCCCCTCGCCCCGCCACTTCCCAGCCGGTCTTCTTTGTCGCTTCCCCGCCGGCTGCGCCCTCGGCTCCTCTCCGGCCTCAGCAGGGGCTCCTCCCACTCTCGGGGCCTCCGTCTCAGCCTGTGTGGGGGCCCTGGACCAATGGGTGGGACGCCCAGTCTCTCACCAGCTCCTTTTCCACGATGACGCTGGCCCCACCCACCTCGGTCTTTGACTGGGTGGCTGACTCCGGTGCCTCCTACCACACCACCCCGGACGCAGGTATCCCTTCTTCCACTTCCCCCACCCCTCCCTTCCTTCTTCCATCATTGTTGGAAACGGCTCTGCCCTTCCCGTCACCTCAGTAGGTGCCGCTGTCCCTCCCGGTCCTTTTCGCTTAACCAATGTCCTTGTCGCCCCAACATCATTCAAAACCTTATTTCCGTCCGTCAATTCACTACTGACAACTCTTGTTCTATGGAATTTGACCCGTTTGGTCTGTCTGTGAAGGATCTTGCCACCAGAACCCTTCTGGCTCGGTGTGACAGCCCTGGGCCCCTCTACACGCTTCGCCTCCCTGCTTCCTCTACACCGACCTCTGCCCCGCCTGTTCTCGCAACGGCTGCCTCTTCTGTGCTCTGTGACTTGGCATCGTTGTCTCGGCCACCCCGGGCGTGATGTGATGGCCAAGCTCTCCAGTAGTGCCTCCGTTTCTGGTTGTAGGGGATCTTTTGAGCACCTCTGTCATGCTTGTCAGTTAGGTCGCCATGTTCGGCTCCCATTCCTTACCTCCTCTTCTAGGGCAACAAGCATTTTTGATCTGATACACTGTGATGTATGGACATCCCCTGTAATCAGCATTTCTGGCTATAAGTACTATTTACTCATACTCGATGACTTCTCTCATTATTTGTGGACTTTTCCTATTCGTCAGAAATCGGACACTTTTCCCACCCTGTCTCACTTCTTCGCTTGGGTCTCCACTCAGTTCGGTCGCACCATCCGGAGCATCCAGTGTGTCAACGACCGCGAGTTCTATAACAATGCGTCCCGTGATTTTTTCCTCTCTCGCGGCATCCACCTCCGTATGTCGTGTCCCTACACGTCTCCTCAGAATGGTAGGGCCGAGCGCATGATTCGCACAGCGAACGATGTCACTCGCTCCCTGCTATTTCAGGCTTCCCTTCCTCCTCACTACTGGGCTGAGGCCCTCACCACTGCCACCTACCTTCTCAACCGTCTGCCAACCAAGGCGGTTGCCCACCCCACTCCTTACTTCGCTCTTTTTGACATCCACCCCTCCTATGATCATCTTCGTGTCTTTGGGTGCTCTTGCTACCCTAATCTCGCTTCCACTGCCCCTCATAAATTAGCGCCCCGCTCCACTCGATGTGTCTTCCTCGGCTACTCCCCAGACCATAAGGGGTACCAGTGTCTTGACCTCTCTTCCCACAGAGTCCTTATCTCCTGTCACGTCGTCTTCGACGAGTCGGATTTCCCCTTTTCCTCCTCTTCTTCCACTACCTCTCTCACCGACCTCGACGTGTCCCTCGATCTCGACCCCGTGTTCCCCACTGTCGTACCACCCTTCCCTGTAGGTCCGTCCACCGCGCCGACCCGCGCGGCCCCTCCTGCGACGCTCCCCTCCGCACAGCCTCGTGCGGCCTCGGCGGCCCCTGCGTCGCCTCGCGCGACGCCGACGGCGCTCCCCTCCCTCGCAGAGCCTCGCGAGGCCTCGGCGTCCCCCGCGTCGCCTGGCGCGGCCCCCCGATGCCACCCTCCTCCACATAGCCACGTGCGGCCTCGGCGTCCCCTCCGTCGCCTCACCCAGCCCCGTCATCGCCCGTCGGGTCCAGTTCGGCTTCGGCATCTCCCGCATTGCCACGTGCGACCCTGTCGTCCCGCTTCACCAACCCCATCCAGACGTACCAACGCCGCGGTCGTGGTGGTCCTCCGGTTCGCCCTCGCGCCGAGTCCACGCCCTATCATCCCGTCATCGTCCATCGGGATCCTCGCCACATCCACCGGACGGTCACCCGGCGCGTCGGGTGCCCTTCGGGCCCCTGATCGATTGATCCTCTCCGCAACCTCTTCTTCGACCCTACCTTCGGTGCCCACGACCGTCTGTGGTGCGCTTGCCGATCCACAATGGCGGCGTGCCATGGAAGAGGAGTACGAGGCTCCCTAGGCGAACCACACCTGGGACCTGGTACCTCGTCCCATGGCGCCAAAGTGGTCACCGGGAAATGGATCTTCAAACTGAAGTTGCACACCGACAGGTCACTAGAGCGGTACAAGGCTCGCTATGTGCTTCGGGGCTTCACTCAGCGTCCCGGGGTTGACTACGATTCAGTCCAGTGGTCAAACCTGCCACCGTCCGGACTGTCCTGACTCTCGCTCTGTCCCGGGACTGGCCGGTACACCAGCTCGACGTGAAGAACACCTTTCTCCACGACACCCTGACAGAGACAGTCTACTGCACTCAACCCGTTGGGTTTGTCAACCCTGCTCACCCCGACATGATTTGCAAGCTCAAGTCCCTCTACGACCTCAAACAACCCCCCGGGCTTGGTACAGTCGCTTCGCCACTTTCTTGTGTTCGCAGGGTTTCGTCGAAGCCAAGTCGGACACGTCTCTGTTCCTCCTCCGTCGTGGCCCCGACACTGCCTACCTCCTTCTCTACGTCGACGATATAGTGCTCACCACGTCCTCTCCTGGGCTCCTGAGTCGCATCATCTTCTGTCTCCAGCAGGAGTTCGCGATGAAGGACCTGGGAGCGCTCCACCACTTTCTAGGGGTCACCGTCGAGCGCCATCCCCAGGGTCTGCTTCTTCACCAACGACAGTACACCGTCGACCTCCTTGAGCGCGCTGGCATGGCCGAGTGTAAGCCCTGCGCGACCCCAGTGGATACGCAGGGCAAGGTCTCCGCGGTCAGTCCCCCGGTCGCCGATCCGACCGGCTACCGGAGTACTGCCGGGGCACTTTAGTACCTCATCTTCACCAGGCCCGACATCGCCTACGCCGTCCAGCAGGTGTGCCTCCACATGCATGACCCTCGGGAACCGCACCTCACCGCGATGAAGCGGATCCTGCGGTACTTGTGTGGCACTCTTGACTTTGGACTCCTTCTACGCCGGTCCTCGACCACCGAGCTTCGCGTCTACACCGATGCCGACTGGGCGGGCTGTCCCGACACGCGCCGATCCACCTCGGGGTATGCCGTGTTCCTCGGGGATAGCCTCGTCTCCTGGTTGTCGAAGCGCCAGCCGGTCGTCTCCCGCTCCAGCGCCGAGGCCGAGTATCGGGTCGTGGCCAACGGCGTGGCTGAGGCGGCTTGGCTCCGTCAGCTGCTCCAAGAGCTCCACAGTCCACTGGCCACGAGCACCCTGGTCTTCTGCGACAACGTCAGCGCCGTCTACCTCTCCACCAACCCCGTCCAGCACCAGCGCACAAAACATGTCAAGATCGATCTTCACTTCGTCTGCGAACGGGTCGTCTGTGGAGCTGTTCATGTCCTTCACGTCCCGACCACCTCCCAATTCGCCGACGTCTTCACCAAGGGGCTCCCGACGATGGTGTTTACGGAGTTTCGGTCCAGTCTCAACATCTGCAGTGGCTAGTGTTTCACCTGCGGGGGGTGTTAGAGTGTTCATGGGCCTGGCCCATTAGGGGTCTCTATATTACCTGTACTGTAGCTAGGGTTAGGGTTCACTGTACCAGTCAACCTCTCTCAATAATGGCAAGCAACTTCCTCTTCATTGCCTCTCTACCTTCAAAACCCGAAGTGATCTTTTGATTCGAGTATGGAGGTGGGCGGCGGCCAGAGGAGGGGCTGGCGTAGGACTCACCAGAGCTTGCAGAGGAGGGGAGGCGGCCAGAGGAGGGCGGTGGCCAGAGGTGGGCGGCGGCCAGGGCGGCGTGTAGACTGTAGAGGAGGGGCTGGAGGCGGCTGTTGGAGGTAGGGTTTTTGTTGTGTAATGGTCCTTTGGGCTGCTTGGGCCGAAATGGGGACAAGTCGGCCGACTTGCTAGACTAAGTCGACGACTAGTCGACTGAGATATTCCAGTTGTTGACAAGTCGCCCGACTTGCCAGAAAAGTCGAGCCGGCCCCCCAAGTCGAGCTCCCATGACCGACTGGACGACTAGTCGTCGACTTGAAAACAGAGAAGGTTTTCAAGTCGATAAGTCGAGTCGAGTCGACAAGGTACCGACTTGGTGACTAGTCGATAAGTCAGTCGACTAGTCGCCGACTTGCCAATATAGTGGCTGTTTTGCCTATATAATGGCTTTATGTAGGCAATATAGCATTTATATATGAAGAAAGAGCATGTTTTACCTCATTTGAAGCCTGAAATTGAACGAAACTGAAATAAACAGCAAGTCTTACCTCATTTGAAGCCTCAAACTGAACCAAATCAGCCACATAAGTGATAAGTCATAAACTCATAAGTCATAACAACCATATAGTTCAAATGGGAAAACGGATAGCATGAAAATATAATTCAAACTTGAAAGGAAATAAGCTCCATTAGATAGCTAAGCTGCTGCTGCAGCTAGATAGATACTAAATAGTAGATACCCTAAATATCTCCCAAATCAAGACCATCCATTGCATTTTCTCCCAAATCAAGAAAATATATTGTGTAATGGGCCTTTGGGCTGTTTAGGCTGAACTGGGGCACAAGTCGGCCGACTTGCCAGACCAAGTCGACGACTAGTCGACTGAGAATTTCCAGTCATTGACAAGTCGCTCGACTTGCTAGAAAAGTCGAGCCGGCTCCCCAAGTCGAACTCCTAGGACCGACTGGACGACTAGTCGACGACTTGAAAACAGGGCTGTCCTTATATTCTTATGATACTTCTTTTTACCATGTTCATTTCACATTATTGGTACTTCTAATCATGAGTCTATTTAACGATTGATGTTCATCAATAGTGAAAATGTGAAAGAGATTAAAAGGTTCTTGGATGTCATTTAATAGCAGCTAGTCGGCTACTGCTATTTCTCATTATTCTTTTCTGACCTAGTGGCAATTTGGTATGCCGTCTGTGCACATGATAATTAGTGACTAATATTGTGAAATGGGATGGGTGTTATAGTTATGTGCTCATGCTTGTTTACATGTTTCAACTCCACTTCAAATCATTGATATATTCAGCAACCGATCACTCTTTTAGAGTAGTCAATGTTGTATATCTATATTTTCTACTCAATCATCTATTAGTGAGCTCACTCATAGCATACCTTAAGTTCATACATCATTCTGGTTTTTTAGTTATATATATTTTTTGCTACGCACCTAGATACATATTATGCCTAGATACATAATGAAAGTTGATATTTGGAACGGAGGAAGTAGTAGAAATCCAATCACATAGTATCCCCTTTAAATGTAATGTCTACTGATATTGATGCAGGTGTGCTGCATCTGTCTTACAAAGTATGGAGATGATGATGAGCTCCGTGAGCTTCCTTGCACACACTTCTTTCATGTTCAATGCGTAGATAAATGGCTCAAGATAAATGCGGTGTGCCCACTCTGCAAACAAGAGATTGGGGGTGTTGTTCGATCTTTATTCGGCTTGCCGTTTGGCCGCCGCCGTGTGGATAGGATGGCTGGAAGAGGTGTAGCTAGCTCAAGATTCAGTGTATAGAACAACGCTGCTTTTTCTGTGGTATCCTCTTACGCATAAAGAGCCCTGCTCATGTTGTTGGGATGGTTTTGATGGATTGTCAAGCAAAGCGCTGTGTGCATGACTCCAAGACAATTACACCTGATGGAGACCTGATATGCTTGTAGCGGCAAGTTTATGTAGAAATGTGAAGGGCTGAAGGCGCTGCTATGCTGTAATGTAACATTTTTTTTCCCAACGATGTAAATAAGGAACACGAAGTTCACCTGCCAGGTATATTACAACTTTGCAAGCAACTTCACAGGTGTTCTAGCAGAGGCCCCGGTGTTCTTTTCTTCCGGTTCTGTGATTCTCTTCATAATGGCAGTGCACTGCATGCATGGTAAATTGTGAATTAAAAGGCAATGACCTATTTATCGAACCCAATGTCTTACATTTTTCTATGTTTTTGTTAGTTTGGGGACCCTTATTACGTTTTGGGGAGAGCAAACCTAACGTTTCTGACATGCATGACTTGTGGCATGTTTTTACATGGCTGTGCAAAACATACATGGTGAAGTTTGAAATAGGAGAGATATGATAGGTAAGACTATTGAAGATAGTCTAAGACTATCTCCAGCTCTTCTTTATACCTATATTTAAATTTCACTCTGGAAACATTACAATCTAACAGTGTTTTGGATAAACATAGGTATAATAGTGCAGAATAGTAACAAACACTATTTTGGATAAAAATGAGTAAACTGCTGAAGACAGTTTAAGATAGGCACTCTTCTATTGCCTATCCAAGTACTGTACTGGGCTATCCCCGCAACTCTTAGCATCTCCAAAAGCTCCCCAGAAGTCTCCCCTAAATCTATTTTTTGGGGAAAAACACAAAAACATGTCTCCAACAGTTCCCCTAAAGCGCCCCCAACTTTTTCATAGCCCTTAAAACTCCTTCATTTGTAGCTACAAATGAGGGGTTTTTTGGGCTCCCCAGAAACAAACTGCTGCTTTAAGGGATCTGTTGGAGAAAGGATTAAAATTTACCCCCACTTATTATTTAGATGTCCCTTAAAACTGATTTTGAGGAGTCGTTTTATGGAGAGCTCTTGGAGATGCTCAGGAGAGTTGAATTAGAAAGCTGTTAGAGATGCGTGAAGTGAAATAGTTCCTACAGGAAGAGTGCTATGGACCATTGTAACAGGTGAGCTTGAGGATATGAATTCTTGTCACATGTCATTTGGTTTCTGCCATGGTACCACCTGATAGGCTGGTACTGGGATTCGGAGCACCGTCACTTGATTTTGTTTGGTTTTTGGTGTCCTGCATCATGTCAAGTGTGCATATCAGATGTCTGATGTCATGGGTTGTTCGGTTGGCAAATCCAGTCACGAGTCATGAACACCCTAAAACTCAAAAAATTCTTGTCGCCCTAGAACTTTTCTTTTCGGTGGCACATTCTCCATGGCAAAAGATTCTGCAGTGCACAGCAAGTCAGCAACAGACAGTGCTTTAGACTATCTCCAGTAAACTATGAAAAATAGGGGACATAGAATAGAACTATAGATAACGTTGTTTAACTATAATCAATATACCTCATTTGTAATTAATTGTAATTTGTAGAATTTTTAGGGTTTTCAGACCAAGCTAGTCATGACGCAAGTGTTCTTTTAGTGTGCTCAAGAAATAAATGAGTCTCTCCAAAGCTATATTCGAAGATTTCTTTGGATCAGAGCATAAGCACTATGAGTGCCGGACCAAATTGTCATTGAAGAGGCAATCAAGAGGCTTCAAACTAGCCCATGCTCTCAATACTTTGCCAGGAAGCCTCTATAGACCATGGATAAGATACTTCAGAAGATGGATGGATATATCAGAGCAAATAATGACTTTTGGCAGCATCGACAAGAACATGACAAATATGTCAAGGCTACAAGGATCTTCGGTAGGGATGTAAGGCATGTTCGAAGCATCCAAAGTTCACATTTGTCTGATGATAAGCATTTTCCATCTTTGGGGCCAAGCCAATCTTTGAACATACCCCAATAAATCTAATAAATCAACATTCGGGTGTGGCCCAATGATAAGAGGTGGCAAAGGAGGCGCACCTTCATCATAAGGCATTTAAATAACAGGCAGTCTCAAAAGCTGTATTGTGTATTCTTTGGAGAGGACAGTAGTGCAACATTACAATTTAGAAGCAATAAGTTCTAGAAGCTGCAAAGCAAGGTCTACAAAAGCAATGTGCCACACATCATCGTACTGCCCACGAGTCTATGTGCCACAACACATTCAACATCAATGTTTCAATGTCCATCCTTCGACACCAAGTTTGTCTGTGCACCAGTAGTCAAATCTTTAGGAGGTTTAACATCCTTAGCTCTCAGGTCCACCTCAATATGACCTAGTACCCTTCTACTAGCCACAACATCTAGTTTAGGAACCATTTCAAGCTGGCAAAAGGGAAGGGTCTGAATCTTGTACAATCAACAACATGATACCACCAGCCAGACATACATTCTCCATAATGGGAGGGTCAAGCTTTGAACTAGTTAATAAGAGATAAAATAAATACATCAAAAGGTGGGTGCAACAAATAGGCATGCAAGGACCATACATTAAATCCAAGTGGTGGCATATCCCTATTACATTCATCCATGATGACCTTCGGCTATAGGATTACCCACACAATGATGTTATGGTAATAACTTATAGGATAAAGGGCTTCATAGTCCATAATGTGCTAGTGGAAAATGGAAGCTCAACAGACATCAATTTTCCCAGGGCTTTCGGACAAATGCAAGAAGTCAAAGATGTGCTGCAAGAAGCTACAAAACCACTCTGTGACTTTGATGGAAGGCAAAAATCAACTCTTAGAAAGATTCAAATGCTAGTGTCCTTCATCTATGTTAACAACCCAACATAAAAAAATTTATATTTGATATTGTCAAAATGAATTATCCATATAATGTCATATTGGGAAGGGGCACATTGAATGCCTTCGAAGCCATAGTGCATTCAGTCTATCTTTGCATGAAGATGTCAGGGCCTATCGAAGTCATTTTAATTTATGAAAGCCAAGAGGACACGAGAAGGGTCAAAGAATAGTGCATAACATTGATGAAGCATAACAAAGTGGGGGTTAGAAGGAACCAAAAGTCAAAGAGAAAACCCTCACCTTTGGACTAGTTGAATGATGTGCTCTTATGTGATGACTTAGTTGATCAGAAAGTCCTCTTCAGCACCCAGTTATCCAAAGAACAAGAAGACTAGTTGAAAAGGATTTCTATTAAACAATAAAGATGTGTTTGCTTAGCCAGCAAGTGATTTATGTGGTGTCAATAGAAGCATAACCGAGCACAACCTTAGTTTTGTCTTAAAGATTTAGCCAAGAAAGCAGAAGCTTAGAAACATATCTAAAGATAGGTTTGAAGGAGATAGAACTGAAGTCAAAATGCTTCTCAGTGCTAGGGTTATAGGTGAAATTGATTACCTTGAATGGATGGAAAACATTGTCACGGTGAATAAGCCAAGTAGAAAATAGAGAATATGCATCGACTTCACTTATCTTAACAAAGCTTGTCCGAAGGACAAGTTTTCTTTACCTCACACATATTACCTTTGTGGATGCTATGGTCATATCAGAAATGATGAGTTTGCTTGATTGATGTAATACCCTGAATTTTGGGGTATAAAAATTTCTTTGCTCTATACTCAAAATTCAGATGTTACTCTCTCCTTTCTTTGCCTTTTCTAAAATAATGGAGAGTTATTTTGTTATATAGTGAAGTGAGCCCTAGTGGTGATTTGGTTGTTGCATCCATGCTGCTGCATAATGTTTCTAAGTGCAAAAAGTGTTTGAAACATGTTAATATATCTTGTAGAAGTTTCTGGTAATTTTTTATATTTTTCTGAATATTTTTCTAGTTTTTTGAGAACCAAAATCTATTTATTTGAGGTACTTAAAATCATTTTCAAAAGCTCTAAATATGTTTTTTGAGTTTATTAGGTGCCAAATCACGTCTAAGAATTTTCCTAGATTTTTTTGGAGCCTTCGAGATATTTTTTGGACATTATATACGATTTTAGCCTTTTTCTGGAATTATATTAATTTTAAAAATGGATTTATTAAGAAAAATAAAATATCTTCAAACCTAGGAATATATATGGTTGTGTAGCCATGGTGGAATGCTTGTAGCTTTTTTTTTCTGATTTTACAGTATACCTACCTATACCATTAGGGCCTGTTCGGTTCCTAAGGAATGGTTACCCGTAGCCCTTGCTAGCCAGATTATTTGTCTAATTCATATAGAGTTTGATCAACTGGAACAATTTCAGGGTGAATTCTGGCTCAAACGAACATAACCTTATCGATTTAGCTAGAGAGACACGAGGAAAACACTTATTAGTATTGTGGCTTTGGTGGCGACGTAGACAAAATAGTGCAAATAGGAAGGCACATCAGAGGTGGCAGCGCTGGAGCCTATGTTGATAATGGCACCACACTTCCTCTTGAGTCTCAACCATGCCTGGCAACACATCGTTCGTGATCCACGTGACACTCTCGACATTGACCTAGACGAGGCTGCGCATCAGCTCCTCGTCCGCCTCGTTGAAGTAGCGCGTGTATGGAGAAGACAACATGCTGTGGTCCTAGATGGAGTCTTGAGCGCCTCGACGCCGGCCATGAGCCCCTCGAGATCCTTGTCGGAGGCACGAGCGTCGAGGAGGCGGTGAAGGTGAGGGAGGGGACCAAGGAGGTCTGTCGTGGCGGGGCAGGGGGCCGGGGAGGCAGGGACAAATGTAAAACAATAGAAACAAACGCTTCGAATGCGTAATAATTTTAAGGATCAACATATAAAAAATCTTAAAATCCTGGAATTTCATCCTAACACTCTGATTCTAAAGGGTTGTATCTAGGGATGACAATGGAATCTAAATTTTACACTATAAAATTTATGGATCGAGTTAGAATTAGGTTCTATTTCTATTTATTTTTTAACTAACATTAATTTAGGACTCTAAGGAATCGTGAAGAAACATTTGGATCACAATCCATTACCACCCCTAGTTCTATCACACAAGCACATAATCCAAGAAACAATAAAGATTATTTTTGCTCGTAGCCCGAATTTTAGAACCTCATCCAAACATAAAAATTGCAACACGAGGTAGAAATTGCTTGATTAGATATCCTAGCTGTACTATATATATACACTCCTTCTACAAAGTGTATCATTATCATTCTCTTGAGAGGTTAGATATCCCAAGACTAGATATGATCAAATGACTATAAATTATGTTTTGTTTTTTTTATTTTGTGATGTGAAAGTGTTGAACACCTGAACATGTTAATTATGTCAACTATCTACTATTTGTTATATACTTGTGGACTTTTTGATTATGTCTATAAGAGGATATGTTGACGATTTGTTTTTTTTAAATTGTGTTGTTGGTTCTGTAATGTCCTTATAAATAGTAACTTAAAACTGCATGCATGATGTCAATTTTATCGATTTATTTTTCTATATTTAAGCTATCATGTGTATAATTATGTAATTTTTATTTTATTTGTTTGTTGAACGGTTAGTCAACTAATATCATTGAGACAAATTATCCGACAATTATCCATTATCTATCCAATTAATATCTGACATCTGTTTATTTCCCTTCTGATTTATTATCTGGTTCCATCTTGTATCCGTCTCGAATTTTAACTATTCTGTATCTGAGAGAAATACCTCTACTCCTATGTCCAGTTTTCAACCCCTCCCCAAAAAAAAAAACATCACCGACACCTCCATCAGCCCCACAGGCGGACACGTGGCAGTGGTCCCGGCGGTTCAGGAGCGCGCGGGCCCGGCGTGACGTCGTTGGGCGTGCGGCAATCCCGGGCGGATTCAAATTTCTTCCTCTTCCTCGATTCTCTCTCTCTCCTCTCCTTCCCCACTCCTCGCCTCCACCTCTCGTCTCGTCCACGCCTCCTTCCCTCCCATTCGGCCACTTGGTCGTCGTCTCATCCCGCAGATCCGCAAGCACCGGGCCACTAGACAGAGAGAGCGAGACGGAGAGGAGGAGGGTCGCGGGGGTGGAGGAGATGTCTGCGGCGAAGGAGGCGGGGCCGAGTAGCAGGGCGGTGTTGGTGACGGGCGGGGCAGGCTACATCGGTAGCCACGCCGTGCTACAGCTGCTCACCGCGGGCTTCCGCGTCGTCGTCGTCGATAGCCTCGCCAACTCCTCAGAGCTCGTGATCCGTCGCCTGCGCTCGCTTGCGGGGGAACACGCTAAAAACCTCGCGTTCCATAAGGTAATTGCTCCAGTAAGCACGTTCGCTGTCTGCCCCTCAATGTAGCCGAGACCGAGAGCCCTTCGTGTCGATCACGCGCGCCGATTTGTATTTCTGTAATACATGCACGCGGAGTTTACTCCAACGTGCTGTTGGTGTGGTGATTATTTTGGCGTACTGTTAGTATTGATTATGTTGGCCACGTTGGAGCCTTGGAGGTAATGTTTTGGGCCATCATTGGTGGGGCTTACGTAGGCTTCGTAGGAAAATTTAGATTTAAGCGTTTAAGCGTGATGATTAGCCACCAAAGGTATTGATGCGTTGCTTTCTGGCTGGGCTGGGTAGGCTTCTTGGGCTTCCCTTTTCTGCGTGATTTGTCGAGTTGAGTCGATGTCTCGAACTGCTTTTATAGGGCCCTGCCGCCTGTATTTTTTGCACGGTTTATTTGACTGTTTGATATACATAAAATGGTGGTGGTGGGAGTTTGGTTAACTTGCTCAGACTTTACTTGGGAATAGGAAAAAAATACTCAGATTGATATTTAGCTGATCTGTATTGGAATAAATTCATAAGTTGTAAACATATTGGAGGATGATATAATCAGTACTGCAGATTCTGTTGAAATTTTGGATTTGTCGCTTTTGTTTGGTTGTAAACCGTTTAGTCTACAAAAACCGCTACCCACCGGTAACGCCGATTAACCGTTTGGAAACCGGTAAAAACCGACCGGTTTGACCAATTCAAATCAATTTAAATTTGAAACGGTTTACCGGTGAAAAACCAGCGAAAAACCGCTCTAGACCACCGGTTAACCGCGAAATAAACCGGTTTTGCTGTTTTTTACAGAAAAAATGAAATTTTTTGATAAGATTTATTTGTAATTTGCTCAGTTCACATTGAACAGTAAATATTAATTGATCCATACGATATGTGTTCACCAAAATAACATATAACATACATATGCTACCACAAATTCCAGTTCTCATACAACAAACAACCAGCGAACTTCGCAATACTCAAATACAAGTTCTTTTACAACTCTCCAACGAGGCAACGACACATAGGTCGACTTATTTCACAATACTCACATGTTCAGCTCGAGTCATAGTGATAGTACTTAGGCATGTTGGAAGTATCGTGATAGTGTTCTAATCTGTCATAGTGGTAGGTCTATACAAAAAATATGAGATACACTAGCGAGAAAACAAGAACGGCAAACAAATACTTATTGACAAAGCAAAAAAACATACTGGTATGTGTGTTTGGTGTTTGTGTATTACATGTGCACCTCACCATGTGTTGAACTTTTCTTCTGATCAATAAATCTTAAGAACACATACAGAAGAACTGGAGCTAAGGGTTCTAGATTGAGTCTTGTCCAGACGGATACTTATTAGAAGAACTGAAGCTACTTGATCCACGGATTCCATCTTGGACAGGAAATGAAACCGAAATTGACCACTAAATGCCTAAACTTGACTTGAGCTACGAGTTTCATCTTCACATATAGCATATAACATCTTCACATATAGCATATAACATTAAACAAGACTAATATACCTAAATTGACCACTAAATACTCAATCGCGGCTTTAAATCCGGTTTTCCGGCAAAAATTGGCGGTTTACCAGTCTAAAATAACGGGTTACCGGTCCAAAAAACGGTTTACCAGCGGTTTTCGGTTTTTATGTTTTTTTTCAATTTTTTTGAATTGGAACAGATTTTGAAAAAAACGGGCGGTTTCGGTAAACCGACCGGTTTACCGCCGGTTTTTTACCGGTTTTGTAAACCTTGGTTTTACTTGAATGTAGTAGATGGGCAACGATGAAAAAGCTTCAGTAATTTTAGCATGGTTGTAATTCCTCAAATTCAGATTCTTGGTTTCTTGCCAAGTCCAAAGTTATGTTTGAGCTGCAGATGTTTAGGATTGCACTTGACATTTACAGGTAGAGCGGCCAAATTGGCAAAGTTTGGATGGTGTCAGCGCCTTCATTGGTCAATGCTTGAACATGTATCACTTCAGCATTGCAGAATTTATACAACTGGCTCCAATAATATTACCTACTCCGTATTTGTTATTGCCATTGACAAAATCTTGGCTGCTCAATGAATTTGGTGGCTTGATTTATCTGTGACAGAACCAACGGGGTTGGTAGATATATAAATGGCATGTCCTTGCTGTTGAGGATTTGGTTCATGCATTCAGGGTGATAATATCTATAGTCTTTTCTTCAATCGATTTTTTTCAAAGTAACCGTTCATAGACATACACAGTTTGGTTAAGTAGGATGGTTTATCGTATCCTTATTTGTCGACTTGTGCAAAAAAGTTTGACTCTTCTAGGAAAAATCATTCTCTAAGCTTCTGAGGAGTATGTAAACTTGCACTCGAAGATGAAAAGAAGTAAATATTTGCTCGCCAATTTATTTTCCATGGTAAATGGATCTACCTTTTTCTGTCAAATCCTGACTAAATAAGGGCACAGGAAACTTACCAGGTGAAAATACACATGCGCAACAAGTATACTTGGTACACAAATATATTCTTCTAGGGAAAATACACATGTGCAACATTTATATTTCTGGTAATCTGGTTGCTGCTATAGTGAACAAGACGTGCATGGTGCTAGTTGCCTAGTCAATAGTTTTGAAACTGTGTTAGCCTGACTTTATCTCCCTCAGATATGTTTGCATGAGCTTATCACATATCTCTCCGCAGCGTATGCTGGTATCCTTTTCATTGGTCATGTGTAAATCATTGGAATATATGTGGGGGGAATATCATTGGAACATAGCTCTCCTCAGTGTATGATAGTATCCTTTTCACCATTCTGTCAAGGGCGTTAGGTTTTATGGTAGCTAGCCCTTGGCTGCATAGTTCTTAGCCACAGTTCGTCTTCGCCGACGAGGGTTGCCCTCTGCCATCGGCTTGGTGAGATAGAGAGAGAGATGGGAGATTAGAGATAATGATCT
The DNA here is from genome assembly GCF_902167145.1 of Zea mays. Lineage (NCBI taxonomy): Eukaryota > Viridiplantae > Streptophyta > Magnoliopsida > Poales > Poaceae > Zea > Zea mays. Next base: position 179,856,505 of record NC_050097.1, on the reverse strand, counting down.
TGCTTAATCTTCTCACTAACCGGTTACAGAAATATATGGCCAAGGGCCTTCAACAAACTCTCCTAGACTTAGGGATAGAAACCAATCTCTCCTAGACTTTAGGAATAAAAACATGAACTCATCTCTATCGTGCTCCTGATCGCGCGCAACGCGATCTGCAACTCGGTGCATGTCACGGCGGTGCCTGTATGTGTGCTCCCACATGACATCTCTCCCCTGCTCGAGACCTAGCTCGTCCTCGAGCTGAAAGTCGGGGTACTTGATGCGAAACTCATCGAGGTCCTCCCAGGATGCAGACTCCGTAGGCTCGCCGCACCAGCGGACAAGTACTTGACGAACCCCACGCGCCACGCGGGCTTGCTTGACATGCTGTGGCTCTAGAATCACCGCCCCGTTGTGGATGGCCGGCAGGGATAGGGGCGAAGCTGAAGGTGTGCCGATGAACTTCTTGAGCACGCCCACATGTAACAACATCATGAAGTCAGGCACCTAGGGGCAGTTCCAGTTGAACAGCGACATCGTTGATGACCTTGACGACGCGGTAGGGTCCCACAAATCGGGGCTTCAGCTTCCCCGTGGTTGTCCTAGGTAGGGAGGACGCGGTGCGCTGTCGGAGCCGAAGAAGTGCTCAATCGTCTACCTGATAAGAGACCTATCGATGCTGCCTGTCGTAGTGTAGGTTCTGGGACACCTGTGCCTGCTCCAGGCGGTAGCGCACATCATCCAGGAAGGCCTCGCGAGATTCCATGTCCTGGGCGACGGCGGCCACCCGTGTCTCCCCTGGCTCATAAGAGCGGATGGAGAGAGGGTCATGACCATATACCACATGGAACAATGTGTCCCAGAGAGAGGTCTGGTACGCGGTGTTGAAGGTGTACTCCAACGACAACCAGCGCAGTCACTGGCGGGGACGATCTCCAGTGAAGGAGTCGAGCAGCTCGTCAAGGAGGGAGTCGGTGGACATGGCGTCATGTACTCGTGGTGAAGACGGTGGTGCCACACTGCGCCAGTGGATGTCGCGGTCCTCCTACTGGAACGCCATGGTCTGGGCTGTGAGATCCTAGATGATGGCCCCAGGGTGGCCATCTAGTGTGTGCCGAGAACCACGTCGTACCCTGCCAGGGGCATGACGTGAGATCGACGCATAACTCCATGTCATCGATGATGACTGGGGCCTGGCGGAGGATACCGGGGCAAGAGACGCGCTCGCCGTTGGCCACTATCGCCGTGGGCCGAGGGTGCGGCGCGATGCACAAGCCCGTGCGCCGTGCGGCTGCCTCCCCGATGAAGCTATGGGTCGACCCTGTGTCAACGAGAGTGACGAAGGTCGCAGCGCCCAGGAGCACCTAGAGCTGGACCGTGTTGTTGACAGCCACCCTAGCGACCACGTTTAGGGAGAAGACCGGGGCTTCTATGTCCGACCTATCGGTGGCTGCGGCGTCGTTGGTGATTTTGAAGTCGTCGATGTAGAAGATCCGCCTGCAGACGCGGTTGTGCCCACGCATATATTTCTCGTCACAGTTAAAGCACAAGCCCTGCTCGCGGCGTTCCTCCTGCTTTGGGCGTGATATGCGCTTCATCGGCTGGCCGTCCACTTTGACTGTGGGTGTAGCCACCTTGTCAGCTGGGCACGCAGTGTAACACCCCGTCCAATCCCTGGACCGGCGGTACTTACTCCTGGTAGCTCTTTAGGATCATATATTGTCCCCACAGACCAACACGAGTCTTTTGTGCGCACTTTGTCCTCACTCATGCGCACCCGAGAAAACTTCCCGGTCGGTCACCCATCCCAAATTGCTCCAAGTCAAGCACACTTAATTTGGAGGTTTTTTCGAGATAGGCTTCCGAAAAAGAAGATGCACCTTCTTGGTATGAATACTCTATTAATTCTATTAAACCTTGGGCTAGGATATCACCATCCCAGGGGCCAGAATATCACAATCCACCCCCCTTAGAAGACCGACGTCCTCGTCGGTCAACCCCAATCCAGGAACCTCCCCTCTTAGCCACGTTTGTGTGTCTAGTGCCGTCATATGCCATGCCATGTGACCACTCTGGGCCCACATGCGCTATGGGCCATATACCCGAACCCCCTAACCCACACACGCTCGTGAAACCGCGAGGGTCAGCTCTGATACCACTTTTAACACCCCGTCCAATCCCTGGACCGGCGGTACTTACTCCTGGCAGCTCTTTAGGATCATATATTGTCCCCACAGACCAACACGGGTTTTTTGTGCGCACTTTGTCCTCACTCATGTGCACCCAAGAAAACTTCCCGGTCAGTCACCCATCCCAAATTGCTCCAAGTCAAGTACACTTAACTTGGAGGTTCTTTCGATAGGCTTACAAAAAAGAAGATGCACCTTGTTGGTATGAATACTCTATTAATTCTATTAAGCCTTGGGCCAGTATATCACCATCCCAGGGGCCATGATATCACACACAGGGAGGGCGAGCCGCGGCGGGGGGCTAGGCAGCAGGCCACGGAACGTAGCCTTGGTGGGCACCGGCGCGTACTGCTCCCGGAGTTGCAATTGGCGCGCCAGGCTCATGGCCGCCGCTAGGGACTGCGGATTGTGTACCTGCTTGTCGAGTCTGAGCGGGGGAAGGAGCCCGTCGGTGAACAGTTGGACCTGTTACGCCTCGTCGAGGCGTCCAACGCGTGGGAGAAGCGTCTGAAAGCGGTCTTGATACTCCTCAACTGTGCCGGTGCGGCCACAATCGGCTAATTCGAAGAGGGGAGCCGATCGAAGAGGAGGACCGTAGCGCAGCTTGATCAGCTCTTTGAATTGGCGCCACGACGGGGTACCTTCTGTTGAGCACCAAAAGTGGCGGACGGTCCGGCCCTTGGGCCCGGACAGTCCGTGTGCCCCGCGATTAGATTAACTCGGGTGATTATCCTTATCTCATGTGTGGTTATCCATCTAATCACGTGGGAGTTGTTGGCTATCTCCTAGGAATAGGTCCAGACCTCCTCCCCTATAAATATAAAGGGGTACGGCCGATTGAGACCCCCTGAACACATTCCAATCGAACCAATTACTTTATTTACTTTTCCTGCCCTAGGAGTAGATGTAGCATAGTTCTAGTTGTAGCCTTCCGCATATCCACCTCTACCCCTATTCGACTCTACGTCGTCTAGATCCGTCTTGGGTGGCCGCCGACCCCAAGATGACCCTAGGATCTTACCCCTCCCGGGGGGCAAGATCTAGTTGTTCATTCAAAATACTATATCTCGACTGCCTTTTAATTCCTAGGCGACTCTACGTCGTCTGGAGACGCCCTGGGTGATCTGCTGACCCGGAGCACCCTAAGGTCTCTCCCCCAGGGGACGAGATCTAGGTCCTACGAGGAGAAGAAGACGACCCTGCGCCATCGCGGACCGTCCGACCCAGAGCTCGGACCGTCCGGACTGCGCGCAGGGAAGGCGTCGCTTCTGCCGCCAGGTTGCGGACCGTCCGCGCCCCCACAGCGAGCACTGCCAGGTGACCCGGCGACCCGTCGCAGACCGCCGCCATTGTTCACCTCGCAGAGTCGAACCCAAGGTATTGCTCATCACGAGAAGGCCCTAGGGTTCATTGTTGTTTGGTCCCAAATAGGTGGTGACCATCATAGAGGTGTTGCCCCACATTCAGGATAACCATTTTGTTTGACCCTACATCATCTAAAGGTGTCAAGTACCGCCAGGCGGTTCATTATAGTGTTTGGTGACCAAAAAGGCGCCAACTCCTTCTTCCGTTTGGACCTGGATGTACTAGAGCTGCGCCCCGTTCTCCAGGTTATAGGAGGCTATCCAGACCTTCTCTTCCTCCATGATCCGATGCTGATGAAAATATGATTCACAACGGTTGATGAAGATCAATGGATCGGACTTGCCGTCGTAGCGAGGAAAATCCATCTTCTGAAACCACGGGGGCCGATCGTTGTGGTGCCGACCGTTGTTGACGCCCCCGTTGTTCGACGCGGTCGTCTGCAGGTTCGCCACGGACGTGGCCAGGGACTCAATCATCTTGGCTAGATTAGTAGTTGTCGGCTCTGACAAGGCGGAAGTAGCCGATTCGGCATCTGATGCTGGTGATGGAGGTGGGCTAGGCAAGGACTTCGAGGTGGTGGTGGGTTGCGGAGGTGGCGTGGAAGACGACGAGGAACGCTTGGATCCCGATACTAGGTTGTCAAGGGCGTTAGGTCCTTGGCTACGCAGTTCGTAGCCACGGTCCGTCTTCGCCGGCTAGGGTTGCCCTCTGCCGTCGGCTTGGTGAGATAGACAGAGAGATGGGAGATTAGAGATAATGATCTTGCTTAATCTTCTCACTAACCGGTTACAAGAATATATGGACAAGGGCCTTCAACAATTCTCCTAGACTTAAGGGATAGAAACCAATCTCTCCTAGACTTAAGGAATAAAAACATGAACTGATCTCTGGCGTGCTCCTGATCGCGTGCAGCGCGGCGCATGTCACGGCGGTGCCTGTACGTGCGCCCCCACATGACAGTTCATAGAAATACACAGTTTGGTTACACATATTTCAAAGTAACCGTTCATAGACATAGACAGTTTGGTAACACATGTTCCAATCAATAGTTCTCACTTCAGTTTTGTCTGGGCTGTATGCACCATTTAATGACATATCTTGGAGGAAGTTATCTCTTAATCTACTATGGCATAGACCTGAAAATCAGTGTCATATTACGTACAGTCATAAAATTGTTAATGGCCTTCTGGGGCATACAAGGAATGTTCTCAAATTTTCTGTTTCTGCAGGTTGATATCCGTGACACAGATGGATTGAAAAAGGTTTTTGCTTCGACAAGGTAAAGCTCACTAGAAGATAGCCAGTATATCTGTTCATCATTAATTACCTATTCAATGTTTGGCCTTGTCTTCTACGTAAATGCATCTGTGCCCGGTACTTATTTATATTCATGCTACGCCTTCTCCAGATTTGATGCTGTTATTCATTTTGCTGGACTGAAAGCTGTTGGAGAAAGTGTACAAAAGCCATTGCTTTATTACGACCATAATGTTGTTGGCACAATAAATCTTCTGGAAGTTATGGCGGCTCATGGATGTAAGAAGGTATCGCCATAACTATATCTGTGGTGTATCTTGTGCTCCAAGAGTATATTTTTGTAATGTGATTACTTTTTTATGTACAGATGCATAACCATGCTAACTGATATTTACTCCATTTAAAAAAAAATCGTTGTTCTTTCAGTACTAGTATCCTCTAGCAAATCAATATTTGCCAAATATTTGCTACATCATTCAGCATATCCGGTCTTTTTCTTTCACAAAAAGTACATGCACTAGCACTATTCTTTGTTTTTGAAAATACTGTAATTACAAAGGTGATTTTTTAATGCAGTTAAAGGCGTGTTCTTACCAATGTTTACTTATCTTTATGTAAAAGGAGTGCCAAATTATTAAAAGGAGTGGTTTCTCTACTTCCTTATGTAATTGATGTACCAGATTGCTGCCAAATGAATACATTGTTACTCAACACCATTTTACGCGGTTTTACATCTCCAACCTTCAATTATGGTACCATTTGATCCATGAACCTATTAAACAGTGGCCATCACATTCATATTTTTGGTTATACATCTACATCTAGGTGGTACTCATTGCTTAATAAGTCTAACACCGTAACATTTTGAGGTTAGGCCAGGTGGTCGTTTGTTGTTCAGATCATGCTTATACTTATTTCGTTCTTCTTATGTGTCCTAATCTTGCAGTTAGTGTTCTCATCATCAGCTGCAGTTTATGGGTCACCTAACAACCCACCCTGCACTGAAGATTTTCCTCTCACTCCACATAACCCATATGGAAGAACCAAAGTATGCTTCATTTCCCATGAATTAATCTAGCATCAAGTCTTTAAACTGATTGCAACCATACATATTAATTGCAGCTTATGGTTGAGGAGATATGCCGTGATATCTACCATTCAGATCCTGAATGGAATATCATTTTGCTTAGGTACTTTAATCCGGTTGGGGCTCACCCCAGTGGATACCTTGGTGAAGACCCATGTGGAACACCTAACAACCTTATGCCCTTCGTTCAGCAAATTGCTGTTGGCAGGAGGCCATCACTAACAATTTTTGGAAATAACTACGCAACAAAGGATGGGACAGGGGTACTGTTTCTTCATTATACTACTCTCTGTTACTTGTTACTTGCATCAGCATTTGAATTTTCCTTATCCATTTGGTGTCCATTTGATGTTATAGTCATTATATGTTTCTGTAAATGGCATTTTATGTAAATTTAAATATATCAGCACTAGAATCAATTATTTGGTGGCTGCTTAAGGCTCTTCAACTTAAAAGCTGGAGTAAAAATTGAAGCTATGTAGTCCGCTAGCATTTATTGAATATTCCCATCTATTAACAACACTTCTGGATGATTGCAGGTTCGTGATTATATTCATGTGGTTGACCTTGCTGAAGGACATCTTTTCGCATTAAAGAAGCTTTTTGAAAGCTCATCTAACATAGGTCTGGACAAATGGCTGCCTTCTCATATACTATAGCTGAAATGTTTATTACCGCTTTCTAGATGTACACTAAGATTGTGTTTGGTTGAGCTTCTGCTGACAAAAAGTAGAAATTCAACTAAACAGGTGAAACCTAAAGCTCAGTAGCAACTGCTTTTGTGTATTATAATTTTAGAAGGACCTTGGGCCCTGCTTTTGGATTTCTGCTTGTCGAAATGGGTGGACATAGAGAGTTGTTTCACAAACGTTTAAAGTGATAGAGCGAAGGGGTATGTTTTATACTTGACTGACTTAAACAGATTATAACTTTTTTCACAGCACATAGCTCACAACAAGTTTTTTATAGATTACAGTAGTTTTCCCACAACTCACAGCTAAACCAAATAGACCAAAAAGATGTAAATACTACCTTCTTTTGTTATTGATTTTCATTATCTTTGTTCTAGTTAACAATAATGTATTACAAATACATTTTATTAATATAATAAGTGTGCAGAAAATATATCCAATACATATGATGCTTTAACTTATTTCTTGAATAACAATTTCTGTTGAAATATAATATAAGTGAATTGTATAACTCTTTATATCAACTTAAGCTTTTGGTTTGAATTGTTAGTACATGCAACTTAATATGTTATCAGAGACAGGTTATGAGTTTGAATCCTAACGAACGCAATTAAATAAAATAATTTTTGCTCACTTGTATTACACGTCTGAGACCTAAGAGAAACTCAACGTGAGGGGAGTGTTGGAATATAATATAAGTGAATTGCACACCTTCTCCTATCAGTTTAATCTTTTGGGTTAAATTGTTAGTACATGCAACTTAATAGTTTCTTCTACGTATGAGTTAATTGGATGCTCATAAGTCAAAACCTACAGTAAGTTTTGTAGTTGAATCTTGTTCCAAATTTAACTGTTGTTGCAGGATGTGAGGCGTACAACCTTGGAACCGGAAAAGGAACATCAGTGTTGGAGATAGTCAATGCATTTGAGAAGGCTTCTGGAAAGGTACATCTCGTGCTCTCTGGCTCCTGTTTCTTTGCCATGATAACTTTTTTTGCTAGCATATCTACTTTGTTCGATAAAAAAACGCCAATTAAACCTCAACTCCTGAATTTTAAAGATATACAAGCAATCCTTGAATTTATCCAGGGGATTATGTAGGCTTTGAGTCTAGTGTTGAGAGTTAGACTCCTTGCCAATTCACAACAAAAACATAGGAATTCGTATGGGTTGATCGTTGTAATGTGCAACTTCAACAAATTCTTATCTAATTTGAAGAGTTAACCGCTGCCAAGTTTCATCAGTAGCCATACATGTATAGGCTCTCTTCTTGCAACTTGATTTCTTATATGCACTTCTTACCTTATTAGAAAATCCCTTTGGTCATGGGTCAACGGCGTCCTGGTGATGCTGAGGTTCTTTTTTCATCGCCGGCAAAAGCGGAGAGAGAGCTGCACTGGAAGTAAGATATATATATATATATAAAGTATCATTCATAAGTTTTATTTGAAAAACAACCATTTTTTGGTCATTTAATAAATGTTCCTTGTTCAGAGCAAAATATGGCATCACAGAAATGTGCAGAGACCTGTGGAACTGGGCTAGCAAGAGCCCTTATGGATACGCGGCATCTGAGTCTCCCAAGCTGAATGGCAGTTCACGCTGAGCAACACGATTGGTCCTTGTGGACTCACTTGTACATGAGACAGTAGTGCCTACCAGGATAAATGTAGATCTAGTAGGGCAGTCATACAGAGAAAAGTTCTATAGGCCTAGGAAAGAAATGTTATCTTGTTGTCCTTAGCATAAGCTCCTATAGTGGATCTTCCATATGCTTATAGTTTATGAAAATTGTTCTAGGAGCATTGCTGTAGTCAAGCAGCTAATTTGATTCTTCTATTTCTTGAGTTGTGTTGCCTAAAATAGAGCATGATATAGATATAATTATCACAAGAAGTTGCACATCATACAATTTTTTTGTAACTTTATTGTTTCTTTGTGACAATTTTGTGAAACCGTGTGTAATGAAACATTGTGTTAAATTGATTTTAGTGCAAATCCTGAACCTGCGTCCACAGCAGCACCACAGCCGTCTATTTAACGCGGCAAAACCACAGCCTGTTCCTGAAGAAAGGAAAAGTGTTCCTTCTGTCAGTGGTAATGACTGGGCCTTTGCTTCTTTCGGCCAATAACAAATACCACAAAAAAGGCAGTAGTGTAAATTGCTTTGAGTCTGCACTGTCATTCTCCGAGTCACCATCTACACCAAATGTGTCTGCTTAAATGTAGCAGCTATCATAGGTGCCGTTTGGTTTGCGAAATGTAACGTAAATGGTAATAGTAATGATTCACACTTAAATACCGGCGGTAACAAATTTGAATAAGGCGGTATTCATTTGTAGTGCAGTATCGATTACGGTTGATTTAAACAAACATGATTTAACGTTATCGATTATCCGTTACATTACCAATACGTGAAACAAACTGCACCTATGTTGAGAAGGCTGGATATGTGTTTACATGGTCCGAGGCATTTTTGTCCACGGTCGAGCTGCCCCGGATGGTGAGGGAGGCGACGGCCGTGGCCACGTCGTCGTCCAACATCAGCAATCGGTCACCAACTTGGTGATGATCCGGTGCCATGCTGCGGCGAGCTTAACTGTAAAGCCCAAAATTTGTATAAGAAAAAAGTAATAAAAAATAAATATATGAAGTAATAAAATTTTAAAGAAAGACGTTAATGTTCAAAATAGAAGTTAGACTTAAACTGGAATTTGAGAATTTGAGAAAGCGAAGGAAGGAGAAAAATACTAGACAATGCAAAAAAAAAAACAAATTTATAAACAATGGATTCATCCTATATTAGAATATTCAAAATTTTCATATTTGATCTGAGAACAACTTTGCCACAAATTTGAATTTGAAATTGGAATTAAAAAATGAAAAGGGAATATATACTAGAAAAATAATAAAGAAAAATAAAAAGGGAACAAACCTCGTGCTGGGCCGCATTCTGGTCATGGCCCAATACGGCCTCTCCCTCTCCCGCGCCCGCATGGGCCACAGGCCGGCCCAACTTCCTACCTATCCCGCCGGCTATGCTTCCTATTTCGCTGACACGTTGGGCCCTTGCTCCAGCTTCTCAATCCCCACGAGCCAGCATTTGGATTTCTTCTCTGACCGGTGGGACCCACACGTCAGGACCTTCTTCACCCGATCGGACTCAAGCGAAGGCCGCGGTAGCCGACTCCGCCCAACAGAACGCAAGATCCACGCGCTCCTCGTGACCACCTCTGTAACAAACTCCGATCGATCCTCATCGCCAGAAATCGGACCTTGCCCTAGTATAAAACCCCTTGGCCGCCTCATCCTCTCATCATCTCGCCTGCCAGAAACAGAGATTTTGGCGCCACCTGAGAGTGCACTGATGCCGTCTATCACCGGTCGGTCGCCGGGACCTCACGGTCGTGTTGGGCGCCCACACTGGGACCCTAGCGCCCTGGCACTTCTATCTTTGTGCCTCTGTCTACCGCTCACGCTTCATCCGACCACCGGTCGCGCATGGTCTGGCTGCGCCAGGGCGGTGCCTAGGTGGCCGGTGAGTGCTTCACGGTGGGACTTCAACGTCGAACCGCTACAAGCAGGGAATCACCGTCCCTATGGTGAGTACCCCCCCTACCGCTACTATGTCTCGTTCTCTGTTCCAAGATCGAGATTGATGCCCTGTTGCACGCCGACGTGGCGTTCTGGCTGGGCTGACTAGCGAGGAAAGAGGGTAGGAAGCGAGAGGTTGAAGATGGGCTGGTAGCCGTTGGATCGGAGGGGAACGACTGAGATTAGAAACAACGCATACCGCTTCGATGGATTGATCCAGGCGGTTGGAATGGGATCGGGCGATCCTGGGTTGCCGCGGGTTATTAAAATGTGGACCGCAGGATCGCGATCCAAGTGCGGGCGTAGCGTACCGGTTCAGTGAGCCAAGATCTAATCCTGGCCTTCGATATTTGATCGGACGGCCGAGAGTTAACCGTACCCCTTCGCTACGACTGTTTTTCAAAAGAGCCCCTGCACTTTTATACAATCAACCCGCCGTCCACCAGCAGGTTGTCTGAGTCTGGGAAAAACTTCTGGTTTTGCCCCCAGGGTCCTCTGTAATTAGTGCTCAGTCCAGAGAACAATGAAAATGGATAATTAATTACAGAAATTGATTTTTAATACAAAGATAAATGCTAGAAACTTGTATAATTCATATTTAATTCATTTTAACTCCAAATTGAGTCATTCCAGTTGCAATAATCTTGTTTTAATATTATATATCAACTAGTATGTTTAGCCATGAAACTTGAATTAAAATTGTTCATTTGGATTAATCTAATCTAAGCACTAAATAATTTCGGAAATTCATAACTTAATAACCGTAGCTCCGAATTTAGCGATTCTCGAACCCATGATCTCATAGAAGCGCGTAGAATATTCTTACGCAGTTTATTTTTATGTTTGATGTAATGTTAATTTTGCATATACCATGTTTGTCTGTATTGCTACGTTTAGCAGTGAGGACATGTGTTATCTGAAGAGCAAGTTGGTACCTGGAATCTCAAGTGCCAGGCAAGTTGTGCCCTTGATCACTTCTTTTTACCCACTCATGTTCTAATTAATCATAATGATCTGCATAGGTTAATTTTGATGGGACCCAATAAGATACCCTAGTTTGTCTATCTTTATACCTCGTTTACCACTGAACTTTCTGGGTAATACTTGCTTGTGCTATATGTGGTTTTGGGTATGGAGATACATTATTCATGATTACACTTTTGTTATCAGTTGTTATTTACTGTTCATGATAAGATCATTATGTTAATTGGAACATGGAGAACCACCCGGGAAAACAGTGCTTCCACAAGGGTTTAATGGGACGCCCTTGGCTGACTAATTAGGAAAGCTAGTGGAGGACTACCTTACCCGAAAGGGGCAAGGGCAGTAGGGGAGTGGTCAGTGTAGGGAGGCCCTTGGGATGATTTTGCTGCGATGGCGGTCATGCGAGGGATTCTTGCACTGGAGCTTTCTATAAACTGTAGCGGGTTTTCTGAAGCTAGTGGAACTTTGTAAAGGCCTCGTAGTGTTACCCTGCCTCGCCTCCTCGGTAGAGGTGTATGGGATTGGCCGTCTCTTGGCAGATGAGTAACATGACTTGTGGGTAAAGATGCACAACCTCTGCAGAGTGTAAAACTGGTATACTAGCCGTGCTCACGGTCATGAGCAGCTCGGACACTCACATGATTAAATTATGGAACTTAAACTCAATTTGTCATATACATTGCATCGCAGGTGAGGTTGTTACTTTTGTTCTACTATTTAATTGGGCTGGCATTTACTTATACTTAGTAATTGCTAATAAAATTTTGACCAACTTTAAAAGCAATGCTCAGCTCTAACCATCCTCTTTGGTAAGCCTTACACTTCACATGAGCTCCCACCTTTGGCGAGTTCATACACATTATTCCCCACAACTTGTTGAGAGATGAACGTATATGAGCTCACTCTTGCTGTCTCACACCCCCACAGGTCAAGAACAGGTACCATAGTATGAGGCGCATGGAGGATGTTGTGGCGAGTTCGTGAGAGGTCTAGGCCGTCGTCTCCCAGTCAACTTTGGGTTGCTGGACCGTTGTCTCCTTATAATGTAATTATTTATTTATTTTGTACAAAACTCCTATTATATAGTAAAAATGTGACATTCGATCCTATGCCATGATTCATCATATGTGTGAGACTTGGTCCTAGCACACCTGGTGATTATGTTCGCGCCCGGGTCTTGGTGCCCCGAAACCCGGGTGTGACAGAAGTGGTATCAGAGGAATGTTGACTGTAGGACGAAACATAGATAGAACTGGACAACCATTGTCTACTTACCTTTGCTACTCTGATTCTTTTCTAAACTTTTCTTAATCCTTTCTCATTTATTTCCGCTTTACTCTGATTATTCTTACCTTTTCCTTCTAAAGACAAATGTGGATTTCACACTTTGAAATCCTGTACCTAAAGTGACCTTTAGGAATAGGAGACCTACTCTTAGGAACAAAATCAAAACTATTTTTTTTAATATTTGTATGCTTGAATGTTTGTTCTTGTGATACATATCTGATTTGGATCTTTGATTGAGTGCGATGAGTTGTGGAGTAATGTCCACAATTACATATATATATAGGCATAAATATAAATAAATAAAATTCATAAGATAACCAAACAACCTAGATTATTCTCCATTAAAGTGTATCTATTTTAAATAGATCCCTCTTAACTTAAAGGAATCCATCTTATCCTAATAGGTTCATCTTATGTTAAAAAATTATCTTATAAATTGTTTATAAGATAAACTAGACCAACTAAGAATATCCCTCATTAAAAAAAATATGTAGCTTAATAGATCCATCTTATCTTAAAAAAAATTTCTCTTATCTTAATAGATTCATCTCATCTTGAAAGATTTTATCTTATCTAGCCTCATCTTGTCCAAAAACACTTTGCTTATCCCACCCTAGTGTAACAACCATGATCTAACCCAAATTATTTAAATGTTATGTAGTCTAATCTAGTCATGACAAATTAATCTAGACTCCATCTAATCTACTACGATCCAATCTAAAATGAGTTACCTAACAAGATAGTCAATCCTGGCGGAGTACATTAGACCCTGCTTCTATAAACAAGTTTGAGATCTTAGATCAACTCGACCCTACCCAACAACTTGACCTACAAAACAGGTTACACAACTAATTCCATCTAGCATATAGCTATTGAACCCTCTACCCATCTTGTCACAAACCCGGATGAAGACACCAAAGCTCGAGGAAGAAAAGATCAACCTCGTCAAGGAAGGAGGGAAGTCAAACTCAACCTTCAGTTGCATTGCCACTCAAGACGGAGTTCTTTCTCGCCATAAACTTTCTTACCCAAGCTATTCTTGCCCTAACCTACCCATCTTTTATCCTACATAATAAAATGACTATACATATAGATACCCATGCTCTCCTAATCACTCGCTAATGAAAAAAGAGAGGTTTTTGATTTTTGAAATAATTAGAAACTGAAAGTTAAATTGCAAACCACTCTTCCTATATCCCTTTTCTTACAAATCTCGAGGACGAGATTTCTGTTAAGGGGGGTAGAATTTGTAAAGCCCAAAATTTGTATAAGAAAAAAAGTAATAAAAAAATAAATATATGAAGTAATAAAATTTTAAAGAAAGACGTTAATGTTCAAAATAGAAGTTAGACTTAAATTGGAATTTGAGAATTTGAGAAAGAGAAGGAAGGAGAAAAATACTAGACAATGCAAAAAAAAAACAAATTTATAAACAATGGATTCATCCTATATTAGAATATTCAAAATTTTCATATTTGATCTGAGAACAACTTTGCCACAAATTTGAATTTGAAATTGGAATTAAAAAATGAAAAGGGAATATATACTAGAAAAATAATAAAGAAAAATAAAAAGGGAACAAACCTCGTGCTGGGCCGCATTCTGGTCATGGCCCAATACGGCCTCTCCCTCTCCCGCGCCCGCATGGGCCACAGACCGGCCCAACTTCCAACCTATCCCGCCGGCTATGCTTCCTATTTCGCTGACACGTTGGGCCCTTGCTCCAGCTTCTCAATCCCCACGAGCCAGCATTTGGATTTCTTCTCTGACCAGTGGGACCCACACGTCAGGACCTTCTTCACCCGATCGGACTCAAGCGAAGGCCGCGGTAGCCGACTCCGCCCAACAGAACGCAAGATCCACGCGCTCCTCGTGACCACCTCTGTAACAAACTCCGATCGATCCTCATCGCCCAGAAATCGGACCTTGCCCTAGTATAAAACCCCTTGGCCGCCTCATCCTCTCATCATCTCGGCTGCCAGAAACAGAGATTTTGGCGCCACCTGAGAGTGCACCGATGCCGTCTATCACCGGTCGGTCGCCGGGACCTCACGGTCGTGTTGGGCGCCCACACTAGGACCCTAGCGCCCTCGCACTTCTATCTTTGTGCCTCTGTCTACCGCTCACGCTTCATCCGACCACCGGTCGCGCATGGTCTGGCTGCGCCAGGGCGGTACCTAGGTGGCCGGTGAGTGCTTCACAGTGGGACTTCAACGTCGAACCGCTACAAGCAGGGAATCACCGTCCCTATGGTGAGTACCCCCCCTACCGCTACTATGTCTCGTTCTCTGTTCCAAGATCAAGATTGATGCCCTGTTGCACGCCGGCGTGGCGTTCTGGCTGGGCTGACTGGCGAGTAAAGAGGGTAGGAAGCGAGAGGTTGAAGATGGGCTGGTAGCCGTTGGATCGGAGGGGAACAACTGAGATTAGAAACAACGCATACCGCTTCGATGGATTGATCCAGGCGGTTGGAATGGGATCGGGCGATCCTGGGTTGCCGCGGGTTATTAAAATGTGGACCGCAGGATCGCGATCCAAGTGCGGGCGTAGCGTACCGGTTCAGTGAGCCAAGATCTAATCCTGGCATTCGATATTTGATCGGACGGCCGAGAGTTAACCGTACCCCTTCGCTACGACTGTTTTTTAAAAGAGCCCCTGCACTTTTATACAATCAACCCGTCGTCCACCAGCAGGTTGTCTGATTCTGGGAAAAACTTCTGGTTTTGCCCCCAGGGTCCTCTGTAATTAGTGCTCAGTCCAGAGAACAATGAAAATGGATAATTAATTACAGAAATTGATTTTTAATACAAAGATAAATGCTAGAAACTTGTATAATTCATATTTAATTCATTTTAACTCCAAATTGAGTCATTCCAGTTGCAATAATCTTGTTTTAATATTGTATATCAACTAGTAGCACTGTTTAGCCATGAAACTTGAATTAAAATTGTTCATTTGGATTAATCTAATCTAAGCACTAAATAATTTCGGAAATTCATAACTTAATAACCGTAGCTCCGAATTTAGCGATTCTCGAACCCATGATCAAATAGAAGCGCGTAGAATATTCTTACGCAGTTTATTTTTATGTTTGATGTAATGTTAATTTTGCATATACCATGTTTGTCTGTATTGCTACGTTTAGCAGTGAGGACACGTGTCATCTGAAGAGCAAGTTGGTACCTGGAATCTCAAGTGCCAGGCAAGTTGTGCCCTTGATCACTTCTTTTTACCCACTCATGTTCTAATTAATCATAATGATCTGCATATGTTAATTTTGATGGGACCCAATAGGATACCCTAGTTTGTCTATCTTTATACCTCGTTTACCACTGAACTTTCTGGGTAGTACTTGCTAGTGCTATATGTGGTTTTGGGTATGGAGATACATTATTCATGATTACACTTTTGTTATCAGTTATTATTTACTGTTCATGATAAGATCATTATGTTAATTGGAACATGGAGAACCACCCGGGAAAACAGTGCTACCACAAGGGTTTAATGGGACGCCCTTGGCTGACTAATTAGGAAAGCTAGTGGAGGACTACCTTACCCGAAAGGGGCAAGGGCAGTAGGGGAGTGGTCAGTGTAGGGAGGCCCTTGGGATGATTTTGCTGCGATGGCGGTCATGCGAGGGATTCCTGCACTGGAGCTTCCTATAAACTGTAGCGGGTTTTTTGAAGCTAGTGGAACTTTGTAAAGGCCTCGTAGTGTTACCCTGCCTCGCCTCCTCGGTAGAGGTGTATGGGATTGGCCGTCTCTTGGCAGATGAGCAACATGACTTGTGGGTAAAGATGCGCAACCTCTGCAGAGTGTAAAACTGGTATATCAGCCATGATCATGGTCATGAGCGGCTTGGACTCTCACATGATTAATTTATGGAAATAAACTTGATGTGTATTTACAGCTACTAGTTTGCATGGAAGGTATAAAAAAAGGGATATAAAAGGTCTGTGGCCAGCCATGACCAGTCGCGGCCACAGCTGATGGCCCAAGGAGGGCAGGCGTCAGCCGGCCTAAGCAAGTCTTTTCAGCAGATTACTTATTTCACTTCCTATCTAATCTTTATTTCAAACTTCCCACTGCAAGCAGCAGTACCGATCATTTACACGGACCTAGGTGGCTGATCTAAGGCTGTCCGCAGTAGATTATGTAAAATATAGGATTTACACTGTAATTACATTGTTTATAGGGCGAAATTTAAAATAAGGGATGAAAAAGGATAAGATAGGATAGTCGCTGAAGACAGCCTAAGGAGAGACCAAGATAGGTCAAAATAGGACTCTTTAGGCCTATAAATTGGAATCGATTTTTGTTTTTTAGACTAATTTGGAAGAAGTTAGGCAATAAATTAGATTAATCTAGAATTTTTGGAGATTTTGAGGAAGTCCCAAACTAGGGGAAGTCTTCGTGCATATTTTGTAAGGAATACATGATGCTCCCAACTTATGGACGGAAGACGTCCCAAAGAAATGAGGAATACATAATGCTCCCAACTTGTAGCCAGAAGACGTGCCAAAGAAAATGGGATGCTGTGGAGTATTCAATATTTTAGTTTGAGAAGTAATGACATGACATGCGTATAGAAAATCAGTATCCAGAAAACCAATTGATGTGGACTCTTTGAGTTATCGACAAACGCGAGATCGTCTCGACTGCTTCCTTGCTAACTGAAAGAACGGCGTGAATTAGGGGTGCCGCCATGTTTCGGATTTCTGTCACCACAAGCAATGATGAAAAAAAGTCTGGATTCAGAGCTAACAGGACTGATTGACTGAATGTTGAATGAGACATCCATGTGATCAGAGCATTTGACATAAAATGGTCCGAGTCTGAGATTTTGAATACGGTTATGTTTGACCAATAAAAGCGACTGTAAGTTTACTCGATGGTGTCATCATGAACAGATATATTACTTTCTACTAATATATTATTATCTCAAAATAAATCAACTTCTGACTACATACCTAGCCGATGACTGCTAGGTATTTCATTCGTTTTGGGACTAACCAGTAGGACAAAACTTCACTGATCATGTTTAGTTTTTTCCCCCCGAAAACAGGAATTAGTCCATGAATAAATTATGAAACAGGCGATTTTCTTAATATTCATCCAGAACTTCCGTTAAATTGTTTCAACAAACTTGGGTGGTCATAAAACAGGAGAATACTAGGGATGAGAACAAGTCAAGTTCCAATCAGGTATAGTAAATACCTTCAGGGATTACTCATGACCGTCCCTAACTATACCCATGGGTAAAATTTTATATCCGTGCTCGTACCTATCGGGTATCGGACAGGTTTCGGATACCCGTCAGGTATTACACCAGTGGCTTAATAGATTAAGTTTATGGGGGCGACGAACTTAAAGTTAAGAACGTGAGGTCGATAAACTTAATAGGTTAAGTTCATGGGACCGACGAACTTAATAGGTTAAGTTCGTGTGGGCCCACGTTCTTAACTTTATATTTGTCGGCATTATCTAAGAACGTGGGTGAAACTAAGAACGTGGATGTCGTCGACCTTAATGTGACTTAAGAACGTGGGCCCCACAAACTTAACATATTAAGTTCGTTAGCCCCCACGAACTTAATCTATTAAGTTCATTGGCCCCACGTTCTTAACTTTAAGTTCTTCAGCCCCTACAAACTTAACCTTTGTCGCATATGTTTGTCGATAAACCGACGAACTTAGTTTAATTTTGTCGGCTTATTAGATTAAGTTTGACGATTTTTTAACCCATGTTCTTTAACTAGTTTCCTGTAGTGCCCGTCCATGAAGCCATTCCGTTTATTGGCTAGGAACTAGGTTTGACAGCTAAATGTCACACCCGGATTTAATGACAAACTCAGATGCATCTCATATGTGTGTCAAACTCAAGTTCCACACATACAATGACTTAGTATATAAAGATGAATGTCATAATCTTTATTACATTACAAAACGAGAATGTCTTCCAAAATTACTGATGATGAAATAAATCGAACTAAGATAACTATCTCTTCGGCGCGGTTGACTGAGAGACGACACCTAGATCTCATCGAACTCATCGTAGTAGTCCCCCTCCAGTGGTACCTGCTCTTGACCTTATAGCAAGGGTGAGCTCCCATATGGTCATCGCTCAGCAAGTGTGAGAAAAGTGTAGTGTAAGGCTTATCAAGGAAAATGGTTAAAGTTGAGCATTGCTTTTAACTTTGTTGGTCAAAACTTTATTAGCAATGACTAAGTATAAGTAAATAACATCCCACATAAATGAGAGATCATAAATAATAATTCCCACAATGTAAATACACATCAAGTTTATTTCCATAAATTAATCATGTGAGAGTCCGAGCCGCTCATGACCATGATCATGGCTGATATACCAGTTTTACACTCTGCAGAGGTTGCGCATCTTTACCCACAAGTCGTGTTCCCTTTTTTTGCCTTGGGTTGTACGAACCCTTAAACACTTTCAAGGTGAGTTGGCGAGGGCACACTACAAGGCCTTTCCAAAGTTCCAGTAGCATTAGAGAACCCGCTACAGTTTCAAGCAGGAGGGAATGATATAGGAATCCCTCGTCCGAAAAGCTATCACTGACAGATCGACCCGAGAACTTCCCTGTACCGGCAGCTCCTCACCCCCACTTGTCCTTTTTGGGAAAGGATTAACTCAAACTACCTTTCCTAATTAATTAGCCATTAGCGTCCCATTCCACCCTTGTGGTAGCACTGTTGTCTCGGGTGGTCGCTCCATGTTCCAATTAATAGAATGATCTTATCATGTATAACAATAAATCCAACAATAGTAATTATAATCCAACGACCTCATGAAACATTTTCTCATAACAGTATAACACACATTCTGTATTTAAGTTATTGAAAGTCGCCTAGAGGGGGGTGGTATGTAGCGCATGTCAAGCAGGAAAGCTTCCAATTAATGATTCTACCATGACTGTGATTTAACCCACCGCCCACAGGCATGGTAGAATCATTACAGCGAGGTCCTTTTATTTCAAGTTAGACCCCAAGCTTTCTAGAATTAGGATATGTAATCCATAGTCATTGGATTTAATAAATTAAAATCTAGAAATTGAATTTTAGTATAAAGATAAATCCAAAAGCTTAGATAAATCATATCTTCTTTTTTTAACTCTGATTTCAGTGGTTCTTGAAGGTACGTTTTCGTCTCGGTCATAGAATAATATTATGCAGTTTGTTCCCATGTTTGGTGTGATGTTAATTTCTATTTATACTAGGTGAGTGCTCGTGCGTTGCAACAGGAATATATAATACCACGATAACTGAAAGGGAAATAGGCTTACACCTTTTCCTAATTGATTTTGGTGGTTGAATTGCCCAACACAAATAATAGGACTAACTAGTTTGCTCTAGATTATAAGTTTTACAGGTGCCAAAGGTTCACAACAAACCAATAAAAAGACCAAGGAAGGGTTCAAATAAAAGGAGCAAAAGACAACCGAAGTGTGCCCTGGTCTGGCGCACCGGACTGTCCGGTACACCAGGGAACCGAACTTCAAACTGCTCACCTTCGGGAATTCTGGGAGCCACTCCGCTATAATTCACCGGACCGTGATTTGTTTGTTTTACCGCTATAATACACAAGAACATCATGATGACCGACAGGCCGCTTGAGCTACTCCACATGGACCTATTCGGCCCGATAGCTTACATAAGCATCAGCGGGAGTAAGTATTGTCTTGTAATTGTGGATGATTATTCTCGCTTTACTTGGGTGTTCTTTTTGCAGGATAAATCTCAAACCCAAGAGACCTTAAAGGGATTCTTGAGACGGGCTCAAAATGAGTTCGGCTTAAGGATCAAAAAGATTAGAAGCGACAACGGGACCGAGTTCAAGAACTCACAAATCGAAAGCTTTCTTGAGGAAGAAGGCATCAAGCATGAGTTCTCTTCTCCCTACATGCCACAACAAAATGGTGTAGTAGAGAGGAAGAATATAACTCTATTGGACATGGCAAGAACCATGCTTGATGAGTACAAGACTTTGGATCGGTTTTGGGCCGAGGCGGTCAACATCGCTTGCTACGCCATCAACCGGTTATATCTTCACCAAATCCTCAAGAAGACATCCTATGAACTCCTCACCGAGTCTTTAACAAGTCCACTGGACTAGTTGAAGTTTCTTGTGACATTGTGTTTGATGAGACTAACGGCTCTCAAGTAGAGCAAGTTGATCTTGATGAGCTAGATGATGAAGAGGCTCCGTGCATCACGCTAAGGAACATGTCCATTGGGGATGTGTGTCCTAAGGAATCCGAAGAGCCTCCACATGCACAAGATCAACCATTTTCCTCAATGCAAGCATCTCCACCAACTCAAGATGAGGATCAAGCTCAAGATGATGATGATGAAGATCAAGAGGAGCCACCTCACGAGGAGGACAATGATCAAGGGGGAGATGCCAATGATCAAGACAAGGAAGATGATGAGGGTCCAACGCCGCCACACCCAAGAGTCCACCAAGCAATCCAACGAGATCACCCCGTGAACTCCATCCTCGGTGATATTCATAAGGGGGTAACTACTCGATCTCGTGTTGCTCATTTTTGTGAACATTACTCTTTTGTTTCCTCTATTGAGCCACACAGGGTAGAGGAAGCACTTCAAGATTCAGATTGGGTGCTGGCGATGCAAGAGGAGCTCAACAACTTCACGAGGAATGAGGTATGACATTTAGTTCCACGTCCTAACCAAAATATTGTAGGAACCAAGTGGGTCTTCCGCAATAAACAAGATGAGCACGGTGTGGTGACAAGGAACAAAGCTCGACTTGTGGCCAAGGGATACTCACAAATCGAAGGTTTGGATTTCGGTGAAACCTATGCACCCGTAGCTAGGCTTGAGTCAATTCACATTTTACTTGCCTATGCTACTTACCATGGCTTTAAGCTTTACCAAATGGACGTGAAAAGTGCCTTCCTCAATGGACCAATCAAGGAAGAGGTCTATGTTGAGCAACCTCCCGGCTTTGAAGATAGTGAGTACCCTAACCATGTCTATAAACTCTCTAAGGCGCTTTATGGGCTCAAGCAAGCCCCAAGAGCATGTTATGAATGCCTAAGAGATTTTATTATCGCTAATGGCTTCAAAGTCGGAAAAGTCGATTGATGAGGACATCACTTCTATACATACAATAAATGGACCGATAACACGATCGCGTGCACGACAGCTAATTCTTCAGGTACGTTCTACCCTAGTCAATTGTGTTTCAGAGCTTACGCTTGGTGCCATGGATGTTTTAATGATTAGGAACCTTGGAGAGGACCAACAAGGACTTTGGAAAGGCCTAGTTGTTGAGGAGGAGCAGCAAGGGCGCCCACAACAGGAAGGAGATCAAGTCCGACTCGGCTGCGACTCCATCTCGGGTTCCAGGACCAGTCTGCACTAAAATAGACGCCCAAGATGCATCCGGACTCCGATTGCGACGGACTTGATATGGTTGGAAAGATAAGGAGATTATCTAACCAACCCAACCGGTTCCACCCTAAAATTCGGCCGGAGTCAACGGGAATCGTCGAAACAAGTCAGCATTCAGATTCTATTTTGGTGCTGCGACACCGTCTGTTGGGCCGTTGGGCCGTGTATCGCGTCGGAGCCCATTAGGGGCGCGTCCAGGGGTCCCGCCCGCCCTAATACTCTATTTATTCAGCAGCCGCCGCCACATTAGGGTTGGGTTTTGCTTAAGTTTAGATCTGTCGAGAACAGCCGCCGTCGATCGGTTTGTGAGACCCCAACTTGTGAGCTTAATCATTCATCCGCAATATTCTAGATTGTGTTCTTTCTTGTTCTTGCTTGTATCTTCGATTCGTAGGCAAGGATTAGCCTTCGTGGCGAGGTCAATCGCGCAGCTCACGGTTGATAACCAGAGAAGTGGTGCTGCGATTGCGGGGTTCTAGTCGTGTTGATTGGAAGCCGGATCGTCTGTGTGACATCTCCACCAAATCGATAGTTATCTTCACCTGACGGAAGATCGGGCACCCCCGTTCCTATCAAGTGGTATCAAAGGACTCAGGTATTACCATCAGGCTTACCCTAGTTTAGTTTAGGTTTTTAATCCTATCACTCCAGATAATTGCCATACAAAAAAATATTCCGCTGTCCTAGAACCCTTGTTTAGCCTTGCAATTTCGTTTCAGATTGCTTTGTTGAGTTTGTGTCCGTGTCGAGTCTTGTTGCTGGTTTAGGTCGTGTCTTCATCGTAGTTCAACCGCTCCATCGCTGTTATTTGTTTCTGCCGCTATCCCATCCACCTTATCCAGATTACAAGTCGAGACACCACATTACTCGATTTGCCCTCGCTAGCCCCTTGTGTGAATTCTCGCCACGCTAGCCCTAGATTAGGTTGCAAGCCGCATTGCATTGCAGCCCCCTCCTTGTTTCATCATCTGACGCTTACATATTGCTTATACCAGGGAGGTTTGTGCCCCTGTGCTCTATAGCCGCCACTACAGTTCCTACCAATTTGTGTCCTGGAAAACCATAACTTGAGGTACCTTCCTTAAAACGGGCATAACTTTTCGCTCGGTGCTCCGTTTGAGCTCAAATTTTTACAGCAGATTCCTGACCCCATTCTGGGGTGACCCAAACTGGTTCGGTCAAAAAGTTCAAAAAATAGGGAAGATAATTAAAAAAATTGTTTAAATGTTTTCAGGAATTTTAGAGATCCTTTGTGAATTTCTCTAGGCCACAATACAACTCTGTTTCAAGTGAAATTTTGTGTGCTTACATCAATTGTGATTTTGGATCAGTGATAAAAAATTCATAATATTTCGAGCTCGTTTGCTGGTACTCCTTTGGAAACGCGCCTTTGATTTCTACTAGTGCTGAAAAATCTGCGCTATTTACAGAACTGCCATTCTGCTAGTTTGTTCCTTTTATCTTGTTGTGATTCGATAGGACACGTTTTAGCCAGCAATTGTGACTTGTGCTTTGGACACTTATTGAACTTCGCTAATCTGCACTCGATTTTGTTCCACATTCACATACATATTGTGCCTGTCCTACAGCTCCACATACTATATCTTCTGATCAATACAGATTTGACCTTGCAATCGCGGTTTCACTACCTCTTGGTAAGTATCACGAACGAGCCTCCGATTGTACCATTCTTTGCTTGTATTTCGTCAGACACTTGTAAGACCTTGGTAAGATACATTAGAGCGTGTTCCTGTGTTCCACCCGAGAGAAGCGTGTAGTGAGATTATTAGGGATAACTTTCACCGTTTGTTCCCTGTTTTTGTGTTTCGATGGCAGGCGACGACGAAGAAGCAAGGATCCCTACAGACTTCGATGAATGTGTTAGCCGCCAAGATCTTGAGGCAAACAACAAGCTCCTGAAGGAGCAAATGGAGGAGACGGTCCACAAGTCAGTGCATGATGCCTTCATTAACATGGACCTTGGCAGGACTTACGAGAGGCTAGATCGACGATTGTCCCAGATCGTCGACAGACTTGCTGTGTTGGAGACACAACAACAAGCACCGCCACCACCTCCTCGTCCACGTCTTCCTGATGATGCGGTGATTGATGAAGAAGGTAATTATGATGAAGCGACCACCAGAGATTTGCGCCTCCGTCGTCGTCTTCATCAAAACACAGAAGGTATGTCACACCGCCAGCAAGGTAATAACAATCGTGCTCCTGACGACCCTTATGCTAAGATTAAATTTTCTATACCATCTTTTTCGGGTCATTATGATGCTGAGGGATATCTTGATTGGGAGATGACGATAGAACAGAAATTTGCTGCCCACCTTGTACCTGAACGACATCAAGTTAGACAAGCCACTATTGAATTTAAAGATTTTGCTGTTGTTTGGTGGACTGGTCTAGTTGGGGATGGTAGAGCACCTACGACTTGGGAAGATCTTAAGGTAGCTATGCGCGATAGATTTGTTCCCCCATCTTATCATAGAGAATTGCGTAAGAAATTGATGCGTTTAGAGCAAGGGGATAAATCTGTTCAAGATTATTATGCTGAGCTTCAGAAGGGATTGCAGTGTTGTGGGATAGTAGAGGGACATGAGGACGCTCTTTGTCGTTTTTATTCAGGTTTGCGGCGTGACATTCAGGACATTGTGGATTACAAAGATTTTAACACTATCAACAAGTTGTTCCAGTTTGCTATGCTTGCAGAGAAAGAATTGCAGGGACGCCAACATCGACCTAGGACTACTTTTGGCGCCTCCTCTACATCACGGACGCACACACCTGCCTCGAGTCATACACCTTCGACCACTACAGCGCCCACGCGACCTCCCTCGACACCTTCTGCACATGTTGGTAAACTTCCTTTGCAGGTACCAGCCAAGAAATAGAATTCACCAGCACCTGCAGCACCTACAACACCTTCCAGTGGTCGTTCTTCGGGTATTGTTTGCCACCGTTGTCATGGGATTGGTCACGTGAAGAAGGATTGCCCGAGTCAGCGAACATACATTGCTACGGATGATGGCTACATTAGTGCTTCCGACGGTGAGGATGACGATGATGACACCAGTGATGTTGCTGCTAATGATGATGCTATGCTTGGTGCTGATGCTACGGTGAACCTACGAAGCATCATGGTGCAGCGTGTTCTTAGTGCTCAGCCAGAATCATCAGAGAAGCAGCAACGCCATAATTAGTTCTAGACTTTCTTCACCATCGAGAATCGACGTGCACGTGTTATTATTGATGGTGGAAGCTACAATAATTTGGTGAGTTCAGATTTGGTCAAGAAGCTTGGTTTGTCCACACGTCCACGACCACATCCATACCACATTCAGTGGATCAATGATTCAGGCAAGGTTAAGGTAACACACATGGTACGAGTGCATTTCTCCATTGGTATGTATTCTGATTATGCGGATTGTGATGTAGTACCTATGGAAGCTTGTTCTCTTTTGTTGGGTAGACCTTGGGAATATGATAGTGATGCACGTCACCATGGTAGGAGTAATGCATACACTTTTAGGCATAAAGATAAAAACATTACTTTGCTACCTTTGACTCTTGCTGAAATTGTACAAGCTGATAAAGATAGAGCTGCAAATACCCATAAGGAACCAACTAATGAGACAGAAATTCAGCAACAAATTAAATTGAAAGCTCCTGTCATGCTTGCTACTAAATCTGATCTTCTTGAAACTCATGCTACTGATGCTTGTTGCTATGCCTTGGTTTGCAAAGATGCTTTCTTTTCTATTGATGATATTGCTAGCACTTTGCCTGCATCTGTGACTAACCTTTTGCAGCAGTTCCGAGATGTTTTTCCCTCTGAGTTACCTCCAGGACTTCCTCCCATTCGTGGGATTGAGCACCAGATTGATTTGATTCCTTGAGCGAGCCTGCCCAACCATGCTGCATATCGAGCAAATCCTGAGGAGACTAAGGAGATTCAGCGCCAAGTCCAAGACCTTTTGGACCGCGGGTATGTACGTGAGAGCCTTAGTCCTTGTTCTGTTCCTGTCATTTTGGTTCCAAAGAAAGATGGTAGTTGGCGCATGTGTGTAGGTTATAGAGCCATTAATAACATCACTATCCGGTACCATCATCCTATTCCTCGATTAGATGATATGCTTGATGAGTTAAGTGGTTCTAAAATATTTTCTAAGATTGATTTGCGCAGTGGATACCACCAAATTAGAATGAAATTAGGCGATGAATGGAAAACTGTTTTTAAAACTAAGTTTGGCTTGTATGAGTGGTCAGTGATGCCTTTTGGATGAACTAATGCCCTAGTACTTTTATGCGTTTGATGAACGAGGTTTTGCGCCCATTTATTGGAAAATTTGTGGTGGTTTATTCTGATGATATCTTGATCTACAACACTTGTTTATCTGAACATCTTGACCATCTACGTGCTGTTTTTGATGCTTTGCGCGCCGCACGCTTATTTGCTAACCTTGACAAATGCACCTTTTGCACCGCACGCGTATCGTTTCTTGGCTATGTTGTCACTACACAGGGTATTGAGGTTGATGAGGCCAAGGTGCATGCTATTCAGAGTTGGCCAACGCCATCGACGGTGACACAAGTACGGAGTTTTCTTGGACTTGCAGGATTTTATCGTCGTTTCGTGAAGGATTTCAGCACCATCGCTGCCCCATTACATGAGTTGACCAAGAAGGGTGTTTCATTTAATTGGGGGCAGTCACAAGAGGATTCTTTTGCTCTTTTAAAAGAGAAGCTTACTCACGCACCACTACTCCAACTTCCTGACTTTGGTAAGACTTTTGAACTCGAATGTGATGCAAGTGGAGTTGACATTGGTGCTGTTTTGATGCAAGGAGGTAAACCCGTTGCATATTTTAGTGAAAAATTGAATGGTCCTATTCTTAATTATTCTACTTATGATAAAGAATTATATGCTCTCATACGATCTTTGCAAACATGGAAACATTATTTGTGGTCTAAGGAATTTGTTATTCATTCTGATCATGAGTCACTTAAGCATCTTCGTAGTCAAACAAATCTAAACCGTAGACATGCCAAGTGGGTAGAATTTCTTGAAACTTTTTCTTACATCATTAAATATAAAAAGGGGAATGATAATGTGATTGCCGATGCTTTGTCTAGACACTATGCTATGTTGTCTCAACTTGATTGTCGTATTTTTGGACTTGAAACAATTAAGGGACAATATGCCTTTGATGATGATTTTAAAGAGGCTGCATTAAATTGTAAAGAGGGGCATACATGGAATAAATTTGTGCTAAATGATGGATACTTGTTTAGAGCTAACCGCCTATGCATTCCAGTTGGTTCGGTTCGTCTTTTGTTGTTGCAGGAAGCGCATGGTGGTGGTTTGATGGGTCACTTCGATGCCAAGAAGATGGAGGTTGTGCTGTCCACACACTTCTTTTGGCCTCGAATGCGGCGTGATGTTGAGCGCTTTGTAGCAAGATGCACGACGTGTCAAAAAGCTAAGTCCCGATTGAACCCCCATGGTTTGTATATGCCTCTTCCTATTCCTTCAGTTCCGTGGGCGGATATTTCTATGGATTTTGTTTTGGGATTGCCTAGGACGAAGAGGGGGAGCGATAGTGTTTTGTTGTGGTTGATCGTTTCTCTAAGATGGCACATTTTATACCTTGTCAAAAAACGGATGATGCCATTCATATTGCTAACCTGTTTTTCAAAGAGATTGTTCGTTTGCATGGTATGCCTTCTACTATTGTTTCAGATCGTGATGTAAAATTCTTGAGTCATTTTTGGCGTACTCTATGGAACAAATTGGGGACAAAATTGCTGTTTTCTACTACTTGTCATCCCCAAACTGATGGACAAACAAAAGTTGTGAATAGAACATTGTCTGCAATGCTGCGAGCAATATTGAAGAAAAACTTGAAAATGTGGGAAGAGTGTTTGCCGCATGTGGAGTTTGCATATAATCGGGCGGAACACTCCACCACCAAGGTAAGTCCTTTTCAGGTAGTGTATGGTTTTAACCCTCGTGCTCCTATTGATCTTTTGCCTCTACCTACTACCGAGCAAGTACATAGTGATGCTAAGGAGCGTGCTGACTTTATTTTGAAACTTCATGCTTCAACTAAAGCAAACATTGAAAAGATGACTGAAAAATATAGAATTGCTGGTAGTCAAGGTAGAAAACAAGTTAAGCTTGAAGTGGGTGATTTAGTGTGGTTGCACTTGAGAAAAGATAGATTTCCAGAGTTAAGAAAGTCTAAATTGATGCCATGTGGTGTTGGTCCATATAAGATTTTGGAGAAAATAAATGATAATGCATATAAACTTGAGTTGCCTCCCGAGTTCCGGGTTAGTCCTACATTTAACATTGCAGATTTGAAACCATATTTGGGGGAAGAAGATGAGCTTGAGTCGAGGACGACTCCACTTCAAGAGGGGGAGGATGATGAGGACATCACTTCTATACATACAATAAATGGACCGATAACACGATCGCGTGCACGACAGCTAATTCTCCAGGTATGTTCTACTCTAGTCAATTGTGTTTTAGAGCATACGCTTGGGGCCATGGATGTTTTAATGATTAGGAACCTTGGAGAGGACCAGCAAGGACTTTTGAAAGGCCTAGTTGTTGAGGAGGAGCAGCAAGGGCGCCCACAACAGGAAGGAGATCAAGTCGACTCGGCTGCGACTCCATCTTGGGATCCAGGACTAGTCTGCACTAAAATGGACGCCCAAGATGCATCCGGACTCCGATTGCGACGGACTTGATATGGTTGGAAAGATAAGGAGATTATCTAACCAACCCAACTGGTTCCACCCTAAAATTCGGCCGGAGTCAACGGGAATCGTCGAAACAAGTCAGCGTTCAGATTCTATTTTGGTGCTGCGACACCGTCTGTTGGGCCGTGTATCGCGTCGGAGCCCATTAGGGGCGCGTCCAGAGGTCACGCCTGCCCTAATACTATAATTATTCAGCAGACGCTGCCACATTAGGGTTGGGTTTTGCTTAAGTTTAGATCTGTCGAGAACAGCCGTCGTCGATCGGTTTGTGAGACCCCAACTTGTGAGCTTAATCATTCATCCACAATATTCTAGATTGTGTTCTTTCTTGTTCTTGCTTGTGTCTTCGGTTCACAGGCAAGGATTATCCTTCGTGGCGAGGTCAATCGCGCAGCGCACGGTTGATAACCAGAGGAGAAGTGGTGCTGCGATTACGGGGTTCTAGTCGTGTTGATTGGAAGCCGGATCGTCTGTGTGACATCTCCACCAAATCGATAGTTATCTTCACCTGACGAAAGATCGGGCACCCCCGTTCCTATCAGCGATCCTACTCTCTTTACAAAAACTCTTGCAAATGTTTTGTTTGTATGCCAAATTTATGTTGATGATATCATATTTGGGTCTACTAACGAATCTACATGTGAAGAGTTTAGTAGGATCATGACTTAAAAATTCGAGATGTCTATGATGGGGGAGTTGAAGTATTTTCTAGGCTTTGAAGTCAAGCAACTCCAAGAGGGCACCTTCATTAGCCAAACAAAGTACATTCAAGACATACTCACAAAATTTGGGATGAAGGATGCCAAGCCCATCAAGACACCCATGGGAACTAATGGGCATCTCGACCTCGACACGGGAGGTAAATCCATAGATCAAAAGGTATACTGGTCGATGATAGGTTCTTTACTCTATTTATGTGCTTCACGACCGGATATTATGCTTTCCGTGTGCATGTGTGCAAGATTCCAAGCCGATCCTAAGGAAGTTCACCTTAGGGCCGTGAAACGAATCTTGAGATATTTAGTTTATACTCCTAAGTTTGGCCTTTGGTACCCCAGGGGATCCACATTTGATTTAATTGGATGTTCCGATGCTGATTGGGCAGGGTGTAAAATTAATAGAAAGAGCAAATCAGGGACTTGCCAGTTCTTGGGAAGATCTCTGGTGTCTTGGGCTTCAAAGAAGCAAAATTTTGTGGCTCTTTCTACCGCTGAAGCCGAGTATATTTCTGCAGGACATTGTTGCACGCAATTGCTTTGGATGAGGCAAACCCTCAGGGAATATGGTTACAAATTAACCAAAGTTCCTCTTCTATGTGATAATGAGAGTGCAATCCGCATGGTGGATAATCCCGTTGAGCATAGACGCACTAAACACATAGCCATTCGGTATCATTTTTTGAGAGATCACCAACAAAAGGGGGATATCGAGATTGCATATGTTAACACCAAAGAAAAATTAGCCTATATCTTTACCAAACCATTAGATGAGCAAACTTTTACCAAACTTAGGCATGAGCTAAATATTCTTGATTCTAGAAATTTTGATTGACATTTTGCACACATAGCTCATATATATACCTTTGATCATTTCTCTTTCATGTGCTATGACTAATGTATTTTCAAGTGAATATTATGCTAAGTCATAGATTGAAAGGGGAAATGGAGTCTTCGGCGAAGACAAGGCTTCCACTCCACTCCATCGCATTGTTCATCCTTCGTCGTCACTCCACAACGCTCTCCAATTTGGTATAATCTTCACTCATATATTATTTACCATAGGGCGAGAAAGTAGTTAAAAGGGCTTATATTTCACTCACAAGTATCCGTTTTTGGCGATTCATGCCAAAGGGGGAGAAAGTATTAGCCCAAAGCAAAAGGACCGCACCACCACAAAGGACCGCACCACCACCAATTTCAAAAATGCAGTCTTTCAAATTTGGATTAAGAAAAGATGATTTTTCAATTGGTATCTTATTTTTAATATAATTTCAAATTGGTATACCCTCTTCAAAATTAAAAATCTAAAACCCTCTTGAACACTAAGAGGAGGATTTCATTAAGGGGGGTTTTGTTTAGTCAAAGGAAAAGCATTTGAAACAAGGGGAGAAAATTTAAAGTCTTGAAAATGCTTCTCAAAATCTTATTCATTTACCTTTGACTATTTGCAAAAAGACTTTGAAAAGAATTTCCAAAAGAGTTTGCAAAATCAAAACATGTGGTGCAAGCGTGGTCCAAAATTTTAAATTAGAAGAAAGCCATCCATGCGTATCTAAGTAGAAATAATTATTGGTTTCATTCCTAGCAACCTTTGCACTTATATTATGCAAACTAGTTCAATTCTGCACTTTTAGATTTGCTCTGGTTTGTGTTGGCATCAATCACCAAAAAGGGGGAGATTGAAAGGGAAATAGGCTTACACCTTTTCCTAATTGATTTTGGTGGTTGAATTGCCCAACACAAATAATATGACTAACTAGTTTGCTCTAGATTATAAGTTTTACAGGTGCCAAAGGTTCACAACAAACCAATAAAAAGACCAAGAAAGGGTTCAAATAAAAGGAGCAAAAGACAACCGAAGTGTGCCCTAGTCTGGCGCACCGGACTGTCCGGTGTGCCACCAGACAGTGTCCGGTGCACCAGGGAACCGAACTTCAAACTGCTCACCTTCGGGAATTCTGGGAGCCACTCCGCTATAATTCATCGGACTGTCCGGTGCGCCAGTGGAGCAACGGCTACTTCGCGCCAACGGTCGTCTGCAGAGAGCAGTTAATGCGCTACAGTGCACGCAGAAGTTAGAGCAGATCCAGAAGGCGCACCGGACACTCTACAGGACCTGTCCGGAGCACCACCAGACTGTCCGGTGGCCCAGATGGCAGAAGCTCCAATGGTCAGAATCCAACGGCCGGGTGACGTGGCTGGCACACCGGACAGTGTCCGGTGGCGAACCGGACTGTCCGGTGCGCCATGCGACAGAAGCCCTCACCAACGGTTCTTTTGGTGGTTGGGGCTATAAATACCCCCCAACCACCACACTTCAATGCATCCAAGTTTTCAGCCTTCACACCTCATACAAGAGATATAACATTCAATACAAGACACAAACAAGAGATCAAATCCTCTCCCAAGTCCAAAGATCATTCCAATCAAATAGTGACTAGAGAGAGAGACAATTGTGTTCTTTTGAGCTCTTGCGCTTGGATTGCTTTTCTTCTTCATTCTTTCTTGATTCCAACTCAATTGTAACCAAGGCAAGAGACACCAATTGTGTGGTGGTCCTTGTGGGGACTTAGTGTCCCGTTTGATTGAGAAGAGAAGCTCACTCAGTCTAAGTGACCGTTTGAGAGAGGGAAAGGGTTGAAAGAGACCCGGTCTTTGTGACCACCTCAACGGGGAGTAGGTTTGCAAGAACCGAACCTCGATAAAACAAATCACCGTGTCACACTCTTCATTTGCTTGTGATTTGTTTTCACCCTCTCTTTCGGACTCGAATTTAATTCTAACGCTAACCCCGGCTTGTAGTTGTGCTTAAAGTTTCTAAATTTCAGATTCGCCCTATTCACCCCCTTTAGGCGACTTTCAATTGGTATCAGAGCCCGGTACTTCATTAGAGCCTAACCGCTCGAAGTGATGTCGGGAGATCACGCCAAAAAGGAGATGGTGACCGGCGAGAAGCCCACCACAAGCCATGGGAAGGCTCCATCCGGGGAGTCCGGCAACAAGGTGAAGGGATCCCCTTCACACGACAAGTCGCGTCGGAGCGGCGAAAAGAAAAAGAAGATGAAGAAGGTAGTCTACTATGAGACTGACTCTTCATCGCATCCACCTCCGGCTTCGACACGCCGTCCGTCACTTCTAAGCGCCATGAGCGCAAGAAGTTTAGTAAGATCCCCTTACGCTATCCTCGCATTTCAAAACGCACCCCTTTAGTTTCTGCCCCACTAGGCAAACCACCAGTTTTTGATGGTGAAGATTATTGTATGTGGAGTGATAAAATGAGGCACCATCTAACCTCACTCCATGCTAGCATTTGGGACATTGTTGAGTTTGGTGCACAGGAACCATCCGTGGGGAATGAAGGCTATGACTCGGATGAAGTAGCCCAAATCCGGCACTTCAACTCCCAAGCCACCACTATACTCCTCGCCTCTGTAAGTCGAGAGGAGTATAACAAGGTGCAAGGGTTGAAGAGCGCCAAAGAGATTTGGGATGTACTCAAGACCGCGCACGAAGGAGACGAGGTGACCAAGATCACCAAGAGGGAAATGATCGAGGGGGAGCTCGGTCGCTTCATGCTTCACCAAGGGGAGGATCCACAAGCCATGTACAACCAACTCAAGACCTTGGTGAACCAAGTGCGCAACCTCGGGAGCACTAAATGGGATGACCATGAAATGGTCAAGGTTATTCTTAGATCACTCGTATTTCTTAATCCTACTCAAGTTCAATTAATTCGTGGTGATCCAAGATATAAACTAATGTCTCCCGAGGAAGTAATAGGAAAATTTGTGAGCTTTGAGTTGATGATCAAAGGCTCCAAGAAATACGGAGGAGAAGAAAGAAGACTCTACACCTAGTAGGGTCCCCATCGACGCCTCCAAGCTCGACAACGAGGAATTGGCGCTCATCATCAAGAGCTTTCGCCAAATCCTTAAGCAAAGGAGGGGGAAGGACTACAAACCCCGCTCCAAGAAAGTTTGCTACAAGTGTGGTAAGCCCGGTCATTTTATTGCAAAATGTCCATTGTCTAGTGATAGTGACAAGGGCGACGACAAGAAGAGAAAGAGAAGAGAAAAGAAGAGGTACTACAAGAAGAAGGGCGGCGATGCCCATGTTTGCCGGGAGTGGGACACCGACGAGAGCTCCACCGACTCCTCCTCCGACGAGGACGCCGCCAACATCGCCGTCACCAAAGGCCTCCTCTTCCCAAACATCGGCCACAAGTGCCTCATGGCAAAGGACGGCAAGAAGAAGAAGGTAAAATCTAAATCGTCCACTAAGTATGCAACATCTAGTGATGAGGCTAGCTCTAGTGATGATGAGGATGATTTATTAACCCTTTTTGCTAACCTAAACATGCAACAAAAGGAGAAATTAAATGAATTGATTAGTGCTATTCGTGAGAAGGATGAACTTTTGGATAGCCAATAGGAATTCCTAATTAAAGAAAACAAAAAGCATGTCAAGGTTAAAAATGCTTATGCTCTAGAGGTAGAAAAATGTGAAAAATTATCTAGTGAGCTAAGCACTTGCCATGATGTTATTTCCAACCTTAGAAATGAAAATGCCAAATTAATTGCTAAGGTTGAGAAATCAAATGTTAGTGATGATTCAATTGACAATCTTAGAAATGATAATGCTAGTTCAATTGCTAAGATTGAAAAATTGAATGCATCTCTTACTAGCCTTAGAAATGAGAATGAAAAATTAATTGCTAAGGCTAAGGAATTAGATGTTTGCAATGTTTCTATTTCCAATCTTAGAGATGAGAATGACATTTTACATGCTAAGATTTTTGAACTAAATTCTTGCAAACCCTCTACATCTACCGTTGAGCATGTTACCATTTGCACTAGATGTAGAGATGTTAACATTGATGCTATTCATGATCACATTACTATGATTAAACAACAAAATGATCATATAGCAAAATTAGATGCTAAAATTGCCGATCATGAACTAGAAAATGAGAAATTTAAATTTGCTCGTAGTATGCTCTATAGTGGGAGACGCCCTGGCATTAAGGATGACATTGGCTTCCAACAGGGAGGCAATGTCAAACTCAATGCCCCTCCTAAAATATTATCTAACTTTGTTAAGGGCAAGGCTCCCATGCCTCAGGATAACGAGGGTTACATTTTATACCCTGTCGGTTATCCCGAGCACAAAATTAGGAGAATTCACTCTAGGAAGTCTCACTCTGGCTCTAATCATGCTTTTATGTATAAGAGTGAGGCATCTAGTTCTAGGCAATCAACCCATGCTAAATTGCCTAAGAAGAAAACTCCTTTTGCATCAAATGAACCTAATATTTCATTTAAGACTTTTGATGCATCATATGTGCTAACTAACAAATCAGGCAAAGTAGTTGCCAAATATGTTGGGGGCAAACACAAGGGGTCAAAGACTTGTGTTTGGGTACCCAAGGTGCTTGTTTCTAATGTGAAAGGACCCAAGACCATTTGGTACCTAAGAACAAGGCCTAAAATTGTTTTGTAGGTTTATGCATCCGGGGGCTCAAGTTGGATCATCGGTAGCGGGTGCACAAACCACATGACAGGGGAGAAGAAGATGTTCTCCTCCTACGAGAAAAACCATGATCCCCAACGAGCCATCACATTTGGGGATGAAAATCAAGGTTTGGTCAAAGGATTGGGTAAAATTGCTATATCACCTGACCATTCTATTTCAAATGTTTTTCTTTTAGATTCTTTAGATTACAATTTGCTTTCTGTTTCTCAATTATGCAAAATGGGCTACAA
Organism: Zea mays; assembly: GCF_902167145.1. Taxonomy (NCBI): domain Eukaryota; kingdom Viridiplantae; phylum Streptophyta; class Magnoliopsida; order Poales; family Poaceae; genus Zea; species Zea mays. Next base: position 179,821,370 of record NC_050097.1, on the reverse strand, counting down.
CTGTCTTTTTACGGATATAGGTGTTACTGTCTTTAGAAGAAGTGATGATTCTGTAGCATTTAAGGGAGTGTTAGAGGGTCAGCTATACTTAGTTGATTTTAATAGAGCTGAACTCGACACTTGCTTAATTGCTAAGACTAACATGGGTTGGCTCTGGCACCGCCCACTAGCCCATGTTGGGATGAAGAACCTTCATAAGCTTCTAAAGGGAGAGCACATTTTGGGACTAACCAATGTTCATTTTGAGAAAGACAGGGTATGTAGCGCATGTCAAGCAGGAAAGCAAGTTGGATAAATCACAAACAAATCACAGTCCGATGAATTATAGCGGAGTGGCTCCCAGAATTCCCGAAGGTGAGCAGTTTGAAGTTCGGTTCCCTGGTGCACCGGACACTGTCTGGTGGCACACCGGACAGTCTGGTGCGCCAGACCAGGGCACACTTCGGTTGTCTTTTGCTCCTTTTATTTGAACCCTTTCTTGGTCTTTTTATTGGTTTGTTGTGAACCTTTGGCACCTGTAAAACTTATAATCTAGAGCAAACTAGTTAGTCCTATTATTTGTGTTGGGCAATTCAACCACCAAAATCAATTAGGAAAAGGTGTAAGCCTATTTCCCTTTCAGTTATCGTGGTATTATATATTCCCGTTGCAACGCACGAGCACTCACCTAGTATAAATAGAAATTAACATCACACCAAACATGGGAACAAACTGCATAATATTATTCTATGACCGAGACGAAAACGTACCTTCAAGAACCACTGAAATTAGAGTTAAAAAAGAAGATATGATTTATCTAAGCTTTTGGATTTATCTTTATACTAAAATTCAATTTCTAGATTTTAATTTATTAAATCCAATGACTATGGATTACATATCCTAATTCTAGAAAGCTTGGGGTCTAACTTGAAATAAAAGGACCTCGTTGTAATGATTCTACCATGGCTGTGGGCGGTGGGTTAAATCCCTAGAAACTCAGGGGCTCTTTAGCAAAAATCCCACGGTGAAGAGGTATCTTTGGATCTCAACCGTCAGGTATGCACCCCATGGCTCAGGTTAGAGCCTAAACCGGTATATTATACGGTCCGTCAGATCGGAGATCAACGACCATGGTTTAATGAAAGACGCGATGAATCCTTACCTACCCGATCTCAGATCAGCGACCCTGGTTCAATGACACGAATCAGTATCCTAGCTCTAATCATGGTCGTTCCTCATCTGATCGACAGCCCCAGGCCATCCCCTACCTCGCGACGCCAGCCAAGGTGGTACCGCCCGAACCCACGACGAAACATCGCTAGAGCTACGTGGTTTCGGTATTCCAGTGCCCATCCTTCAATTAAACATGTGTTGCACGCAATAGATACCAACCCAATTAAATAATATATCATAGATGAATAATAGAATCCCACAATGCAATGCATGACAGTTTAAGTTTTAATTCCATCAATTAATCATGCGAGAGTCTTGAGCCGCTCATGACCGTGAGCACGACTGATATACCAGTTTAACACTCTGCAGAGGTTGCACATATTTACCCAAAAGACTTGTCTCTTTTTTAGCTTGTGTTAGCTAGACCTTTAAACACTCCCAAGGTGAATGGCTAGGGATCCACTGCAAGGCCTTTACAAAATTCCACTAGCTCGAGAAAATCTACCACATTGCTAGGATGAAGGAAGCATAGGCCCTTTTTCCCATGTGCTTCATGTAGCGCTATTCAGACTTGCTAAGGGAGCGCTGAGTTGCCCGACCACTACCTCGTCGGCGAGATTGCCGCCGTGGCTAAAGCAGGTGTCGTCGCGGTCGGCCGATGTATGGAGGGGGAAAGATGACGCGCGGTGGACCGTTGAACGTGTGATGGGCGGTCACAGCTAAACCTAGAAGATACCAGTTCGGATGTGGGGTGCACACTATTGATCTATCATCGGATGGATCTAGATTGATATTCAATACTTTAAATCCAAGCCATCACACTATAATCATGCGGTTCAGGGAGGATCGGGTCATGGGCGTTCGTTGATCGTGGATCTCTGATCATGCGGTCGATGTTGGGTACCGATTCAGATTAATAACAGCCTAATCTGGGTCGTGTGCTTTTGATCCAACGGCTATAGTTGCCCGATACCCCCTCAACCAGCCAACTTTGCAAAAGAGTCCCTGGAAGATTATATTAACTCGTCGTCCATTTTTTTAGTGGAAAGAAAATGAGAATAAATAAGGACTTTTCAGTTTAGCCCCTAGAAGATAATATCAGTATAAAAATGATTCCCAAATGACTAATAAACTTCATAAATTCATAACTAATTTATTTTAACTCCGATTTAAATCGTTCAAATTGTGTTAGCCTCATATTAATATTGTCTACATGATAACAACAATTGTGTTAGTGCTTACAGAAGTAATTAAATACATGTTTATTAAATTTACTTTTCTAAACAAGGTTAATGTGTCATGGAAAATCAACCTATGATTATGGTTTAACTAAAAATATGATTCTAACAAATTTATAACCTAGATTAAAATTAAATTAATATTTTGTTAGGGATATATTTCTCACATGATTTATTAATCAACGTAGACATAGTTTTCGTATTTGATCACATAAAACTTATGAAAACCATAACTCTTCAACCCAAACTTCGATTTTAGTGATTCTCAAACCTACGATCTCGTAGAAACGTGTAGAATATTCTTATGTTGTTTGTTCTCATGTTTGGTGTACTGTTATTTTATGTCCTCCTTGTCTATTTGTATATTTTGCTATGAGTAGCAGTAAGGTCACGAGAATCTGAAGACCAACTTGGTACCTGGGAATCTCGAGTCTAAGGCAAGTTGTGCCCTTGATCACTCCGTTTTACCTAATAATGTTCCTATTAATCACTGTGGCATGCTCAGGTTAATTTGATGGGACCTAATAGGTTTCCCTAGCATTGTTTATCCCCCACCTTATAACAGATGAATTATTCGGTAAATTTGCTATTTCTCTACCTGGTTTTGGGAAACTAATGTTTCATTATGATCATGTTCTAATTATGTTGTTGTTTAATTATTGTTCATGATAAGATCATATTGTTAATTGAAACATGGAGAACCACCCGGGAAAACGGTGCTATCACAAGGGTGGTATGGGACACCCTTGGCTGACTAATTAGAAAAGCTAGTGGAGGACTACCTTACCCGAAAGGGGAAATGACAGTTGGGGAATGGTCGGTATTGGGAGGTTCTCGGGTTGATTTTGCTGTAATGGCTTTTCAGATGGGAGATTCCTATACTGCGCTCCCTAGAAACTGTAGCGGATTTTCTGAAGCTAGTGGAACTTTGTAAAGACCTCGTAGTGTTACCCTGCCTCGCTTCCTTGGTAGAGGTGTATGAGGTCCAATCAACCCCGTGGCAAATGGGTTACACGACTTGTGGGTAAAGATGTGCAACCTCTACAGAGTGTAAAACTGGTATATCAGCCATGCTCACGGTCATGAGCGGTTCGGACACTCACATGATTAATTTATGGAATTAAACTCAATTTGTCATTTACATTACATTGTGGGTGTTGTTATCAATTTTGGATCTATTACTTATTTGGGTTGGTATCTACTCACACTTAGTAACTGCTAATAAAATTTCGACCAACTTTAAAAGTTATGCTCAGCTTTAACCATCTCCTTTGGTAAGCCTTACACTTCACATGAGCTCCCACCTTTGGTGAGTTCATGCACATTATTCCCCACAAGTTATTGAGCGATGAACGTATGTGAGCTCACCCTTGTTGTACTCACATTCTCCCCCCCAGGTCAAGAATAGGTACCGCAGGATGAGACACGTGAAGGATGCTGTGATGAGTTCGTGAGTGGTCTAGGCCGTAGTCTTCCAGTCAACTTTGGGTTGCTGGATCGTTGTCTTCGTATGATATAATTATTTAACTATTTTGTACAGAACTCCTATTACATAGTAAAGATGTGATATTCGTTTCTGTACCATGAATCATCATATGTGTGAGACTAGATCCTAGCACACTTGGTGATTATTCCGCGCCCAGGTTTTGACCCCTAAAATCAGGGTGTGACAACAATTTAACAAAAGACTCTCCCACTATATGTTTTGCAATCATCTTGTCTCTTATGCAATATAGTGGACAAGATCGATGTTCACTAAATTCTTGTGAGCTTTGCCATCACCACTAGAAACATAATGACATAGGTAAGCAATATTTGCTAATCATATCCTATGTCACTCTTGTTAGGTGGCATCTAACCCCCAGATCCCAATATCATGCCTTAGTCCCAAATCTGATTTGATAGCATCATCAAGCAAATCAACACTATGCATATAAATGTTTGACATCCACCCTATTAAGATCGAGATAACAGATGCCACTCTGCTTTAGCGTACCTACCAAATGACGATTATAATCTTTATAGATGCGGTAGTTGGAAGAGCATTAAAGTGAACTCTTAATTTTTCTAAGGCAAGCTATTATATAACATTTAATATGTGACCTAATAGTATGACAAAAAAATAAAGTAGATAATTACACTAAATGTGATATATTATGGCCTTTTGTCTCAATTACCAAGTTCTCATCCTCCGTGCCTTCACGCTCGAGTCCTACATGGTAACATCAAGAATTATGCTATCGCTAGCTAGTAAAAGAATTATATGAAACATTAAGCCAAATATACATTTTGGCTATACAATTCACAATATTTTCTACAAAAACCAAGTTAGACGAAGAACCAGATACTACCGCATGATTTGAAAAGGTTGTCTAAACAATATATGTGTTATATGCAAATGGCGGTCCCGAGACAATCTATGAAAATCTCATTGGATTGATCAAATCAAATTGATTCCTAAGACATTCCAAATACATATATTTTTACCGTCAATTATAGTGACAATCGCGTGAGGTTCAACGTTAATAGTACACCCATGACCCATGTCGAAATGGTTACTTTTTTCAGCCTAAAAGTTACATGCCACTATACAAGCCATCTAGATTAAAAGCTGCACATGGACCTTACCATTAGATGTGCAACGCAGCAAAAAAATAGCGTGGCAATATAGTGAAAGTAGTCGTACGTCGAGCGCGACAATATAAGTAAAAGTAGTCGTATGTATTTGTACCACCATAATTGTTGATAAACAATGCAACAATAGCAGCAATGTCTCCAACACATTCATTGTTGATAAACACTAGGAGGAGATGGAACATTGTGAAATTGGGTTATGGCGGCTTAGGCATCCACAATCGTAGGGAGAGAGTATACATGTACAAACCAGGCCGGCATGATGTGCAGCCCATGGCCTGGCACGCAGGCCGCCGTGCCCGTGCCGGCCCGGCCCGGTGAGCGTGCCGTGCTTGGGCAGGCGGCCTGGCATGCGGTGGTAGCATGGGCCCGGCCTGGTTAGGCGTAGGCACGACATCGGCCCGATCAAAAACGAGGTCGTCACCTACACGGACCCACAGTCGCTCCTTTCTCCTAATTTCAGAACCCTGCTCTGCTCCTTTCTCCTCTCTCGCGGTCGCGGGCGACTCGGCTTGGCGATTTTTTTGCCGCCGCCCACCGTTAGCGCTTGCTGGCGGCCGGCGCCGATGGAGAAGAACTCTGGCCGACGGCCGATGCTAATCTTCCTCTTCCTCTCTTGGTCTGTCCTATCCTCTTCCTTTCTCGCTCCGCTTGTTCACTGTAATGGTGCACCCTAACCCTAACCCTAAACGGCTAAACCTCGATCTGCGCCAAGCTCGCTCCTCTACTTCTGCGGCTCTGTCGTCTGCCTTGTGGTTGGTGGATCCGGTGCTCCGGTGCTGCAGGTAACCCTAAATCTCGTTCTCTCGGTCCTTTCTTCCTTTCTCGCTCCATCGCCGTGAGTCGTTTGTGTGTGTGTCATCTTCCTTCTCGGTCTCTAGGTCTCGTCTTCCTTTCTCGTTCTCTCGCTCTGCCGTCGTGAGCCGTCTTCTTTCTCGTTCTCTCGCTCCGCCGCCGTGAGCACGTAACCCTAACCCTAAGCTCGATTTGTTAAGGTGTGCGCCGTGTGTGTGCGCCACACACCGTGAGGAGCCGGAGAAGTCGACTAAGGCGGTGGCCATGTCCACGGACTCGGCTAACAATGAGCTCAATCTTGATGTCGTGGTCGAGGAGCGGCGGCTTGAAGCACATAACGAGGCAGAGGATGCCCGGTGCCTCCTCCTTGGTCCCGCTACCAACGATCTGGACGGCGCCGGGGCTCAAACGACCCAAACATACACGGGCTCCACAAGCCCAACGGCCGACGCGAGCACCTCTGTCCCTGTGCCTGGTAAACGTTCTAGGAGGAGAGTTCCGACCTCTAAGGTATGGCTACACTTTGTGGAGGTAACTGCGATGCAAAATGGTAAGGAGGTAAGAGTATCTGCCATTTGTCTTCACTACAAGAATAGTGTGTCTGCTAAATCTTCATCTGGAACTGGCCATTTGATTAGACACTTGGATCTTTGCCCTGCTAAGAAAGAGAAGGATAGATCTGGGAAATCTCAGTCTTTGCTTATGAAAGGGAAATAGGGTCAAACCTTTTTCCTAATGATTTTGGTGGTTGAATTGCCCAAACACAAATAATTGGACTAACTAGTTTGCTATAGAATATAAGTTCTACAGGTGCCAAAGGTTCAACACAAACCAATAAAAAGTCCAAGAAAGGGTTCAAAAGAAAGGAGCAAAAGACAACCGAAGGCTGCCCTGGTCTGGCGCACCGGACTGTCCAGTGTGCCATTGGACAGTGTCTGGTGTACCAGGGAGATCAACTCCGAACTTGCCACCTTTGGGTTTCTGGAATTGCCCCTCCGATATAATTCACTGGACTGTCCGGTGTAGCACATGACTGTCCGGTGTGCCATGCGGAGCAACGGCTATCAGCGCCAACGGTCGTCTGCAAAAGTGAACAGTGCAGTGAACAGTGCAGACTGCGTGCGCAGAAGTCAGAGCAGGCACCAGAAGGCACACCGGACAGTGAACAGTGACTGTCCGGTGGCCCCACTCGTCAGAGCTCCAACGGTCGAACCCCAACGGTTGGGTGACGTGGTTGGCGCACCGGACAGTGTCCGGTGGTGCACCAGACTGTCCGGTGCGCCCTTCGACAGCAGCCTTCCCCAACGGCCACTTTGGTGGTTGGGGCTATAAATACCCCCCAACCACCACACTTCAAGGCATCCAAGTTTCCAGCCAACACAATCAATACAAGAGCTAGTGCATTCAATACAAGACACAATTAGAGTGAATCAAAATCTCTCCAAGTCCCAATTCCACTCAAAGCAATAGTGACTAGAAGAGAGAGTTTTGCCGTGTTCTTTTGAGCTCTTGTGCTTGGATCACTTTTCTTCTTCTCCATTTCTTGTTTCCAAGACATTTGTAATCAAGGCAAGAGACACCAATTGTGTGGTGGTCCTTGTGGGGACTAAGTGTCCCAATTGATTGAGAAGAGAAGCTCACTCGGTCTAAGTGACCGTTTGAGAGAGGGAAAGGGTTGAAAGAGATCCGATCTTTGTGACCACCTCAACGGGGAGTAGGTTTGCAAGAACCGAACCTTGGTAAAACAAATCATCGTGTCACTCTTGCTATTTGCTTGTGATTTGTTTTTCGCCCTCTCTTTCGGACTCGATTATATTTCTATCGTTAACCCCGGCTTGTAGTTGTGCTTAAAGTTTATAAATTTTAGATTTTGCCTATTCACCCCCCTCTAGGCGACTTTCAATTGGTATCAGAGCCCGGTACTCCATTAGAGCCTAACCGCTCGAAGTGATGTCGGGAGCTCACGCCAAGAAGGAGACGGTGACCGGCGAGAAACCCGCCACAAGCCACGGAAAGGCTCCATCGGGGGAGTCCGGCAACAAGAGAGAGGAATCGCCTCCCCGCGTCAAGTCACACTGGAGTGGCGACAAGAAGAAGAAAATGAAGAAAGTGGTCTACTATGAGACCGACTCTTCGTCGCCTTCCACCTCCGGCTCCGACACGCCGTCTGTCACTTCTAAGCGCCATGAGCGCAAGAAGTTTAGTAAGATCCCCTTACACTATCCTCGCATTTCCAAACACACTCCTTTACTTTCCGTCCCACTAGGCAAACCACCGGTTTTTAACGGTGAAGATTATTGTATGTGGAGTGATAAAATGAGGCACCATCTAACCTCACTCCACGCTAGCATTTGGGACATTATTGAGTTTGGAGCGCAGGAACCATCTGTGGGGGAAGAAGGCTATGATTCGGACGAGGTAGCCCAAATCCGGCACTTCAACTCCCAAGCCACTAATATACTCCTCGCCTCTCTAAGTCGAGAGGAGTATAATAAGGTGCACGGGTTGAAGAGTGCCAAAGAAATTTGGGACGTGCTCAAGACCGCGCACTGTGGCGGAACCGCCCGAATTATTCCAGCTTAAGTGCCCAAGTCGCACCCTTAAGGGCAGCAACACACTTAGACAGGAATAACCCGTCAGTCCCTCGGATCTAGTCCGATAAAGCCACTTACCAGGATCGAATACCACTAGCTCACTCGAAGGTAAGGCACAGAGAAATACAATAAAACATAATACCACAAATTTAATAAGTATCATTAGTGATTACATTATCGGAGTTTCAAAAATAATAACCATAAATTTTAATGCAGCGGAAATGACTAACGGAGAAAACCGAGTAACATGGCGAAGCCTGGCCACGCTACACCTCCTGGTCCTCTCCTGCGGAAGCAATAACCCACTCGACCGTCTATCCCGGTGGCAGGGATGAAGGCCAAGTCACACCATCAACCAATCAACCTAAGAAGTACCTCCAAAAATTATGCCACAAGCAAGGCTGAGTATACTAATACTCAGCTAGACTTACCCGATGTGAGGAGTCTACTCCTCTACCTCTAGACATGCAGCTGTTTGGCTGAGGGGTTTGGTTTGCCAAAAGCACTAGCTGAATCTAAAATCAAGTTTTAGCTTTTCAAGTTTTAGTATGATCCTTTTAAACTAGATGAGTACCTAGCTATTCATACATGGTATCAAACATTTTATCAATCAACATCTTTTGCCAGTCACCTCATTTCCACTTATTACTCAATGTAGCAGCATGGATCAAGCAGTCTCATTAGCTGCGAGAAGCAGACGATTCGAATCGAGTTTTTATCCTTGCAAGGTAAACCTAAACACACGACATGCAGGGGCACTCTGTCCCCACACACATCAACCGTCCCCATCGATTCCCCGTCAGCAGAGAGGGGCTCACCGCCTTGGCGTACAATGCCTCACTGACCCCGACTGGCCGTCGTGCAGTGACCGCACTTGTACCCACCATAACCGGAATGGGAGACCTCGTCTCAGGTCGCGTGAGGAGGGCAATCTGCTACCAGGTTCACTCAGGTACTAGGCTTACCGATTTACCATATTTCTCGGCATATGTTTAGTACGTTCAAACGCTTGACTCACGGTACCACACCTTAATCCTTATTCCAATTTCCGTCTTGTAGACAACGCATCCCCATGGACCGTTGTCCACAGACCACAATCATTACGATATCAAAATGGATACAACCAATTCCTGACCTCGCGCGAGTGCTAGAAAAATCACTCGACTTCTACCGAGATCCCTAATTATTAAAGCAGCTACTCGACCTAGCATACTAGTATCCATCTCAAAGGGAATCCTGAGTTCATGCAACTAGGGTTTCATTCAACTCCTACACTTAAGTGCACGGTACAAGCCTACAAACATTAAGTGCAGTAAAATAGCATATATAACGGTTATGCATAAACCGGGGCTTGCCTTTAATTTTTAACACTTAGATAGTGTTTGCTGGGGGAGGTACTCGCTTGGCGAGCATCCACTGGTTAAGTCCACCATCCTTCAGTACGTCCACCAACTGCATCTTGTGGTTGGCACCACATCACTTGCACGGTCGTCACCTCTCGGTCCTAAATGAGATGCGGGATGCATATGTATGAATACAATGAAAAATATCACAAGCTATATAAATACATGGCAGCAAACTAACATTTAATTGTAAGACACCGCAACGACTATACGCAAGCGCTAGTTATTCGTACGTTATCGGCGTTCATCATTAACACCATTAACAAGACGACCACATTTTATTTATTTACGTAACACAAATACGATATGACAAGTACACGCACATTTTATTTATTTGGATACGACTTTTTATTAGTTCTCCTATTAATCGCGCAAAAGCATCACCGACCACACAAGTCCAACCAAGACAACGTAAGCTTGAATACGACATAGGCATCACTAACTACGGAACTCCTATATCATAATCAACTAGAGCAAGAAACATACAAAACAAGACACACGTGCATTATTAAGCTTAGTCATGGCAAGTCTACATTTATTTAAGTGCTAACCAAACATTTTTAGCCAAACGGGTGAACTAACAATCAAATGAGCACTAGCAGAATTTTTGGACAGCAATAGAGCAGTTGCTTGTTTTAATCATAACTCTTCAATGGTTAGTCCAAAAATATCAAACTAGGACTTTCTGGAAAGCTTAAAAAGTGCTCTACAACTTTGGTATTGTCATCACAACCTGATTAAACACTTAGCAAGGTCAAAAGGTGTTAACACAACAGCGCTGTCCAGATTTGGACAGATTCAGACTTGCAACTTCAAAAATTCACAACTGAAGATTCAGACATCCAAACAAAGTGATCTTAGACTTTATGGAAAGCTAATTAAATGTTCTACAAATTATTTATAAACATTCCTGGCTGGTTTAGCATGTATCAAGGGTAAAATATACTATGAAGGCTGTGCTGTCCAAAACTGGACAGATTCAGTCTTCACACTTCAAACACATGTAACTTAATCTTCAGACCACCAAAAAGAGTGATCTAAGACTTTTTGGAAAGATCAGAAAAAGTACTACACAACTTTTATAATCACCAAGAAGTGATTCCAGGTTTAATCAAATCAAACCTTACAGTTTTCGAAATCTGTTCTGACAGAGGACAGAACACAGCAAGCAGTTTATAAAATTCATAACTCTTAAACTATCAGGCCTTTAGTTATGAAATTTTAACACAAGCAAGATCAGAAAAGAATCTACAACTTTCTTATAATCTACAAGGACTGATTCAAACATTAATTTAAGCAAACAGTACAGTCTCTGAAATCTGTACAGAAATTGGACAGATTCAGTTACTGAGTTTGTAAAAAGCATAACTCCTAAACTGTCAGTCCTATGGCTGTCAAATTTTAACACAAGTAAGATAATAAAGTTATCTACCACTTTTCTATAGCATATATCTACAGAAAACACAATTTAGTTCATCAAACATACAGCACAACTAAAACAGTGCGTGCAGCCCAAAACAGAAATTAATAAATTTCAGCTCCTATACAATTCAAGAATTGCCATGTTCTAGAGACTTAAATCATTCTAACACTTTGACAATTGTTAGAGTTAAAATAACTAAGTGAGAACTAACATGTAGACTTACTAATTTTTATACAAGTTATTTTGCGCACTAAAAGTACCATACTCAATTAACAATGCATTATCTATAACAATCAATATTGAAGCGCTTTTCACCAATAGTTTGCATTTTAATTTAGACATCACCTAAGCACTACTACTTTTCATTCGCAACCATAATCATACACATTTAGACCACAACAAGCAATTCATCGCGACTACAAACTTAACCAAAGCCATCTAACAAGTCGGTTAACCAGTATAACACTTAGCAAAGTATTTTAGACTTCGCAACTCAAAAACATAGGTGGGAGTAGGTTAATTAGTTTTTATTAACCACTTTCTCAACTTAAACTGGACAACACACAAGTCACCTAAAACACCACATTTTAGGAGACCTAACATGTCGAGCATCAATTTTATAACATAAGTGACTCAACCTCTATCACGCTTGTTCGAATCTATTGGCTAACATTTCCGAAACAACATATCTATCCTTCATCTTCCTAATCATATTGCACAACATAAAATATTTCAATACGCATTCACCCCATAAATAACATCATCATGCATGACTCCGACTTAACCGTAGAGGAAGCGATGACTACTTCGGCATGTCACCACCTCTCTACAGGCCAATTCAATATTAACTACATCGATCGAGTCTCATATCACGCAACACTTATAATTTATTATCTCAATACAACCATATCACGACATGTACTTGGGACACTTCGGTTCAACTTACGCAATTACTACTACATCACAATTCGGCACATATGTTTGATAACACACCTTTCTAAATTTAACCTATCTCATCTTCCAAACACCCAATATATATCACGTAAATTACATTTTTCACCTAATTTAACCTACACCAACGATGAATACATAAAAAAATTAATATAGACTAACTCATTAGCCGAGTGCGGAAGTCACCAAACATGCTTTAGGTTTTATCAAATTTTTGCCACACTAACACATTATTTTACAACGAAGCATTCTAGCAAACAATTTATACATTCCCGATCAATCCCTACGACGCACAAAATAACTATCGCAGCCACATATATATATCCGATCTAACACAAAATAACACATCGGCTCACCATATCAAACCTCGGTCGTGGTTGCTGCACATGTGGCGTGAAGACGAACGCGTCGTCGATCACGGGAGACCGAAGCGAAGTCGAAGGAGCACGACGGGCACCGAGGGCGTGTCAAGGTGGAGCACACACCACGGAGGGGCTGCTGCGGCTGTCGATTGGCGCGACAAAACAGCAAGAACGACGACATCACGGGCACGGCGCGAAGGGGCTGCGCGTCGACGAACAACGTGCAGCAACAACAAGTGTGTAGCTACGCGAGGGGGCATTTTTGTTGAGCGTGGCGAGTGCGGGGTGGAGGGGAGTGTCGCGGCTGCTATGTTGGCGCTGCTGCGAGGGGGTGTACACGAAGGCGAGGTCGATGGCGAATGCGACACGACTGCTGTCCTACTGCGACACCACGCGGGCGAGCGCAGCGAGTCGAGCGCGTGACGCGGAGGGGCTGCTGTTTTCTATGGGAGATGTGCAGTAGCGAAGCTCGACACAACGCAAGGCAAGGGACGAAGCTGCTGCAGTGCGTGGCTTGCTGCGCATTTTGCCGAACAGCCGGCGGGCACCACGACGAACAGCGAGGAAGGGGGCTCGCTGCTGGAATTCTGGGCGTCCATGGAGAAGAAGCTCCTGCGCGCTGGCTGTTTTGTGGGGTAGAGAGAAGGAGCAGAGGCGTCGCGCCCTGGCTGCCAGCAGCCGAGAGAGCAGAGCGAGGGAAAAAAAATGGAGCAGCGGTCAAGTGGAGCAGCCGTTCCTGGCATAGGAGCTCGGCCTGGAGGAAGGAGCCGAGGGGGAGAAGGGAGGCCGACCATGGGAGGAGGAGCTGCTGCTCCTGCGGCAAGGGACAGAGGGAGGAAGGAGACCGACTGGAGCAGCACGCCATGGGAGAGAGAGGTGGATGAGCTGCTGCTCGCCATGGAGAAGAGAGGCAGCGCCATGGCTGCTGCTGCGCGCAGGGAGTAGAGGGAGGTGCCTGCTGGCTTGAGGAAGAAGAAGGGGAGGAGGGCGCCATGGAGAGGAGCACGGCTCCCTGCTGCTGCTGCCGTGGGATGCCTGCTGCGCGATGGAGAAGAAGACAGGGAGAGAAGAAAGTGGCGGCCAGGGAAAAATGAGGGGTGGGAGTGAAAGATTTCCAAGTGAGCACCCCTATTTATAGAAGAAGCCCTAGGGTTAGGGTTTTGAATTGGGCCCAATTGGGCTGGGTTGGGCTGGCCCAAACACGAAATCGGGCTGCGTTAAATTATTTTCCGGAATAAAAATGTTCCTGCGGATTCCGTTTGTATGCAAAACAGCGTGAACTAGAGTTCGGACGAACGGACGGTTACGCAATTTACTCGGCCGAGAGTCTGTTTCGAATTTGCTCGGAAATAACTCCCTACGCGTGATTCGAAAATAAATTGTCCTGAGATTTGATCGGTTTTGGATTTTTTTTTTGTCGGAGAAGGCGAATCATTATATTTAAAAATTGCTGTCGATACGGGGTTTTGAGTTTGGTTCGGACATGAGATAATTGGCCGAGTAGGATAAAATTGATTAGAGGACGACATATCGAGTATTCCGCCTGAGAGTACGGATCCAGATAAAATAGTCGGGCATCAGTCGAAGTCCGAGGAATTGGATTTGGGCACAGCTCGACTAGCAACTGTCGAGCGTTTGATTACATGAGCTTTTAGACGAGATTTATAAATCGAGATTGAATATTGAGATTGCATTCGTTCCGAGAATAAAAGTTTTAACACGCTCCAAAATTGGCTGTTTCTCGCGATCGAATAACTCTGAATTCGGTGAACTTCCAAGAGAAAGCCTGATAAACAGAGATAGGCACGATCGAGAAATAGTATTTTTCACTGAGCATCCGAGATTAGGATAAATCTCCTGATTTAACACGAAATTGACACCTGGGGTGTCACAGCCTTCCCCCCTTAAAAAGAATCTCGTCCCGAGATTCGAATGAGGATCTTCAAGGGTGGAGAAGCATGTAACTCCCAGGCTGAAGAGAGATGCAAATTAATGAGATGGGATTTGATAAGATAATGAAGATAGATTTGGATAGAATATCGCGACATGTTGAGACAAAATGCAGCGATCACTCTGAGAGTGTCCACAAAAGATAGCACATCGGTGTAGTCTTATAATGGATCACAACTATTAATCGCGATACCAGCGCGTGCCGAGTAGCTCAACCATGTGTGCACCATAGTAGGCTCTCGGTCTCGTCGCGGCACCATCAGTCGTTAGTCATGACACCATTACCAAACGCAACCAATAAGAAATTTATACAGCACAGATAGATAGAGCCCATGAGGGTATGGCTCAGAAAATAAGAATGTGACCGGAGTTAAAGCAAAGATCATTGGCAAAAGAGCATCACATGAAATTTTTCTTCAACTCAGAGAACTATTTTATGATCAACATGGAGATTATCATATCAGATATTAGCACGAGATTTGATATGAGGATGAACCGACCATGAGATCAAAATAGATTGTTAAGCTTTTAGAGACATGAGAGGACAAAGGACAACAGCGAAATCCATTAATCCACATGGATATGCCATTTAAAGATAAGGTTGGCAAAAACAACGTCATGATGCCTAGAGAAAGAGCATCGGAAAGACTAGAAATGAGAGATTAGATTGATCGACATCCGATACTTGAGAATGGGTTATAGCGGATAACTAGATAATATGGCAGAATCATAGAGGATCCCGAGATTCGGATGATAAAGCCAACATGATTCACAAGAACGAGGATTACCAGATCCAGGCTAAAGGAGAGGTAGGCAAACCGGATCAGCTAGGATGATTAACAGAAATGCTATGATGTTTTAGGGGCAAGGATTTATGGAAAGAAACATGACCTTGATAGGGTTTGCGTAACTAGACACCAACAACAAATATTTTTTTTTGACACAAGTGCACAAGGAGACTTGGGTTGGTCTAGCGGTCAAGCTGTGGGGGTCTATAAGCTGTGCAGGTGTAACTTCAAGCGTAAAACACACAAGGGTTAGAAAATACCAACACAAGCAGGATTTTTTTAAGAGGTTTCACTTGCTAACCACTAGGCTGGTTAAAGTGGGGGTCTTTTATGGGCAAAACAGGCAACAATTTTTATTGGTTAGAGACAAAATGTATTAAATAGTTACCGTACCTCCTAGACAGCATGGCAAGGAGAACACATAACACAACCTACTCAAGACTATCATAACAACATAGGACAAGGCACTTCTTACAGCTCCTAACATAGCAGTACATCACATTATTCACAATTTCTTATTATTGGAATAAAGGTGAGAGAAGCATGTTGATGCACAAATAATGATTATGCAACAATCATGATGCATGCTCATTCTAGTCGTCTTCTCAGACCTAACTAATTTTTCGGGTGCTTCTACAGCATCCTATTTAATAGAGTAGTAGCCTTTATGGCCTATATAACTAGCCACCTAGCTACCCATCTAATTCCTAAGGCTTCACGTCCTAGGTCTATCCTGATCGTCCTGACGATCTATCCAACATTGGTTTCTAGCAAGTTTTACTTTTAGAAAAGGTTGGTAATCATGATTTATTGACTTCTCTGTGATGGTATTCGCTCCGATACCAGCTGTGGCGGAACCGCCCGAATTATTCCAGCTTAAGTGCCCAAGTCGCACCCTTAAGGGCAGCAACACACTTAGACAGGAATAACCCGTCAGTCCCTCGGATCTAGTCCGATAAAGCCACTTACCAGGATCGAATACCACTAGCTCACTCGAAGGTGAGGCACAGAGAAATACAATAAAACATAATACCACAAATTTAATAAGTAGCATTAGTGATTACATTATCGGAGTTTCAAAAATAATAACCATAAATTTTAATGCAGCGGAAATGACTAACAGAGAAAACCGAGTAACATGGCGAAGCCTGGCCACGCTACACCTCCTGGTCCTCTCCTGCGGAAGCAATAACCCACTCGACCGTCTATCCCGGTGGCAGGGATGAAGGCCAAGTCACACCATCAACCAATCAACCTAAGAAGTACCTGCAAAAATTATGCCACAAGCAAGGCTGAGTATACTAATACTCAGCTAGACTTACCCGATGTGAGGAGTCTACTCCTCTACCTCTAGACATGCAGCTGTTTGGCTGAGGGGTTTGGTTTGCCAAAAGCACTAGCTGAATCTAAAATCAAGTTTTAGCTTTTCAAGTTTTAGTATGATCCTTTTAAACTAGATGAGTACCTAGCTATTCATACATGGTATCAAACATTTTATCAATCAACATCTTTTGCCAGTCACCTCATTTCCACTTATTACTCAATGTAGCAGCATGGATCAAGCAGTCTCATTAGCTGCGAGAAGTAGACGATTCGAATCGAGTTTTTATCCTTGCAAGATAAACCTAAACACACGACATGCAGGGGCACTCTGTCCCCACACACATCAACCGTCCCCATCGATTCCCCGTCAGCAGAGAGGGGCTCACCGCCTTGGCGTACAATGCCTCACTGACCCCGACTGGCCGTCGTGCAGTGACCGCACTTGTACCCACCATAACCGGAATGGGAGACCTCGTCTCAGGTCGCGTGAGGAGGGCAATCTGCTGCCAGGTTCACTCAGGTACTAGGCTTACCGATTTACCATATTTCTCGGCATATGTTTAGTACGTTCAAACGCTTGACTCACGGTACCACACCTTAATCCTTATTCCAATTTCCGTCTTGTAGACAACGCATCCCCATGGACCGTTGTCCACAGACCACAATCATTACGATATCAAAATGGATACAACCAATTCCTGACCTCGCGCGAGTGCTAGAAAAATCACTCGACTTCTACCGAGATCCCTAATTATTAAAGCAGCTACTCGACCTAGCATACTAGTATCCATCTCAAAGGGAATCCTGAGTTCATGCAACTAGGGTTTCATTCAACTCCTACACTTAAGTGCACGGTACAAGCCTACAAACATTAAGTGCAGTAAAATAGCATATATAACGGTTATGCATAAAACCGGGGCTTGCCTTTAATTTTTAACACTTAGATAGTGTTTGCTGGGGGAGGTACTCGCTTGGCGAGCATCCACTGGTTAAGTCCACCATCCTTCAGTACGTCCACCAACTGCATCTTGTGGTTGGCACCACATCACTTGCACGGTCGTCACCTCTCGGTCCTAAATGAGATGCGGGATGCATATGTATGAATACAATGAAAAATATCACAAGCTATATAAATACATGGCAGCAAACTAACATTTAATTGTAAGACACCGCAACGACTATACGCAAGCGCTAGTTATTCGTACGTTATCGGCGTTCATCATTAACACCATTAACAAGACGACCACATTTTATTTATTTACGTAACACAAATATGATATGACAAGTACACGCACATTTTATTTATTTGGATACGACTTTTTATTAGTTCTCCCATTAATCGCGCAAAAGCATCACCGACCACACAAGTCCAACCAAGACAACGTAAGCTTGAATACGACATAGGCATCACTAACTACGGAACTCCTATATCATAATCAACTAGAGCAAGAAACATACAAAACAAGACACACGTGCATTATTAAGCTTAGTCATGGCAAGTCTACATTTATTTAAGTGCTAACCAAACATTTTTAGCCAAACGGGTGAACTAACAATCAAATGAGCACTAGCAGAATTTTTGGACAGCAATAGAGCAGTTGCTTGTTTTAATCATAACTTTTCAATGGTTAGTCCAAAAATATCAAACTAGGACTTTCTGGAAAGCTTAAAAAGTGCTCTACAACTTTGGTATTGTCATCACAACCTGATTAAACACTTAGCAAGGTCAAAAGGTGTTAACACAACAGCGCTGTCCAGATTTGGACAGATTCAGACTTGCAACTTCAAAAATTCACAACTGAAGATTCAGACATCCAAACAAAGTGATCTTAGACTTTATGGAAAGCTAATTAAATGTTCTACAAATTATTTATAAACATTCCTGGCTGGTTTAGCATGTATCAAGGGTAAAATATACTATGAAGGCTGTGCTGTCCAAAACTGGACAGATTCAGTCTTCACACTTCAAACACATGTAACTTAATCTTCAGACCACCAAAAAGAGTGATCTAAGACTTTTTGGAAAGATCAGAAAAAGTACTACACAACTTTTATAATCACCAAGAAGTGATTCCAGGTTTAATCAAATCAAACCTTACAGTTTTCGAAATCTGTTCTGATAGAGGACAGAACACAGCAAGCAGTTTATAAAATTCATAACTCTTAAACTATCAGGCCTTTAGTTATGAAATTTTAACACAAGCAAGATCAGAAAAGAATCTACAACTTTCTTATAATCTACAAGGACTGATTCAAACATTAATTTAAGCAAACAGTACAGTCTCTGAAATCTGTACAGAAATTGGACAGATTCAGTTACTGAGTTTGTAAAAAGCATAACTCCTAAACTGTCAGTCCTATGGCTGTCAAATTTTAACACAAGTAAGATAATAAAGTTATCTACCACTTTTCTATAGCATATATCTACAGAAAACACAATTTAGTTCATCAAACATACAGCACAACTAAAACAGTGCGTGCAGCCCAAAACAGAAATTAATAAATTTCAGCTCCTATACAATTCAAGAATTGCCATGTTCTAGAGACTTAAATCATTCTAACACTTTGACAATTGTTAGAGTTAAAATAACTAAGTGAGAACTAACATGTAGACTTACTAATTTTTATACAAGTTATTTTGCGCACTAAAAGTACCATACTCAATTAACAATGCATTATCTATAACAATCAATATTGAAGCGCTTTTCACCAATAGTTTGCATTTTAATTTAGACATCACCTAAGCACTACTACTTTTCATTCGCAACCATAATCATACACATTTAGACCACAACAAGCAATTCATCGCGACTACAAACTTAACCAAAGCCATCTAACAAGTCGGTTAACCAGTATAACACTTAGCAAAGTATTTTAGACTTCGCAACTCAAAAACATAGGTGGGAGTAGGTTAATTAGTTTTTATTAACCACTTTCTCAACTTAAACTGGACAACACACAAGTCACCTAAAACACCACATTTTAGGAGACCTAACATGTCGAGCATCAATTTTATAACATAAGTGACTCAACCTCTATCACGCTTGTTCGAATCTATTGGCTAACATTTCCGAAACAACATATCTATCCTTCATCTTCCTAATCATATTGCACAACATAAAATATTTCAATACGCATTCACCCCATAAATAACATCATCATGCATGACTCCGACTTAACCGTAGAGGAAGCGATGACTACTTCGGCATGTCACCACCTCTCTACAGGCCAATTCAATATTAACTACATCGATCGAGTCTCATATCACGCAACACTTATAATTTATTATCTCAATACAACCATATCACGACATGTACTTGGGACACTTCGGTTCAACTTACGCAATTACTACTACATCACAATTCGGCACATATGTTTGATAACACACCTTTCTAAATTTAACCTATCTCATCTTCCAAACACCCAATATATATCACGTAAATTACATTTTTCACCTAATTTAACCTACACCAACGATGAATACATAAAAAAATTAATATAGACTAACTCATTAGCCGAGTGCGGAAGTCACCAAACATGCTTTAGGTTTTATCAAATTTTTGCCACACTAACACATTATTTTACAACGAAGCATTCTAGCAAACAATTTATACATTCCCGATCAATCCCTACGACGCACAAAATAACTATCGCAGCCACATATATATATCCGATCTAACACAAAATAACACATCGGCTCACCATATCAAACCTCGGTCGTGGTTGCTGCACATGTGGCGTGAAGACGAACGCGTCGTCGATCACGGGAGACCGAAGCGAAGTCGAAGGAGCACGACGGGCACCGAGGGCGTGTCAAGGTGGAGCACACGCCACGGAGGGGCTGCTGCGGCTGTCGATTGGCGCGACAAAACAGCAAGAACGACGACATCACGGGCACGGCGCGAAGGGGCTGCGCGTCGACGAACAACGTGCAGCAACAACAAGTGTGTAGCTACGCGAGGGGGCATTTTTGTTGAGCGTGGCGAGTGCGGGGTGGAGGGGAGTGTCGCGGCTGCTATGTTGGCGCTGCTGCGAGGGGGTGTACACGAAGGCGAGGTCGATGGCGAATGCGACACGACTGCTGTCCTACTGCGACACCACGCGGGCGAGCGCAGCGAGTCGAGCGCGTGACGCGGAGGGGCTGCTGTTTTCTATGGGAGATGTGCAGTAGCGAAGCTCGACACAACGCAAGGCAAGGGACGAAGCTGCTGCAGTGCGTGGCTTGCTGCGCATTTTGCCGAACAGCCGGCGGGCACCACGACGAACAGCGAGGAAGGGGGCTCGCTGCTGGAATTCTGGGCGTCCATGGAGAAGAAGCTCCTGCGCGCTGGCTGTTTTGTGGGGTAGAGAGAAGGAGCAGAGGCGTCGCGCCCTGGCTGCCAGCAGCCGAGAGAGCAGAGCGAGGGAAAAAAATGGAGCAGCGGTCAAGTGGAGCAGCCGTTCCTGGCATAGGAGCTCGGCCTGGAGGAAGGAGCCGAGGGGGAGAAGGGAGGCCGACCATGGGAGGAGGAGCTGCTGCTCCTGCGGCAAGGGACAGAGGGAGGAAGGAGACCGACTGGAGCAGCACGCCATGGGAGAGAGAGGTGGATGAGCTGCTGCTCGCCATGGAGAAGAGAGGCAGCGCCATGGCTGCTGCTGCGCGCAGGGAGTAGAGGGAGGTGCCTGCTGGCTTGAGGAAGAAGAAGGGGAGGAGGGCGCCATGGAGAGGAGCACGGCTCCCTGCTGCTGCTGCCGTGGGATGCCTGCTGCGCGATGGAGAAGAAGACAGGGAGAGAAGAAAGTGGCGGCCAGGGAAAAATGAGGGGTGGGAGTGAAAGATTTCCAAGTGAGCACCCCTATTTATAGAAGAAGCCCTAGGGTTAGGGTTTTGAATTGGGCCCAATTGGGCTGGGTTGGGCTGGCCCAAACACGAAATCGGGCTGCGTTAAATTATTTTCCGGAATAAAAATGTTCCTGCGGATTCCGTTTGTATGCAAAACAGCGTGAACTAGAGTTCGGACGAACGGACGGTTACGCAATTTACTCGGCCGAGAGTCTGTTTCGAATTTGCTCGGAAATAACTCCCTACGCGTGATTCGAAAATAAATTATCCTGAGATTTGATCGGTTTTGGATTTTTTTTGTCGGAGAAGGCGAATCATTATATTTAAAAATTGCTGTCGATACGGGGTTTTGAGTTTGGTTCGGACATGAGATAATTGGCCGAGTAGGATAAAATTGATTAGAGGACGACATATCAAGTATTCCGTCTGAGAGTACGGATCCAGATAAAATAGTCGGGCATCAGTCGAAGTCCGAGGAATTGGATTTGGGCACAGCTCGACTAGCAACTGTCGAGCGTTTGATTACATGAACTTTTAGACGAGATTTATAAATCGAGATTGAATATTGAGATTGCATTCGTTCCGAGAATAAAAGTTTTAACACGCTCCAAAATTGGCTGTTTCTCGCGATCGAATAACTCTGAATTCGGTGAACTTCCAAGAGAAAGCCTGATAAACAGAGATAGGCACGATCGAGAAATAGTATTTTTCACTGAGCATCCGAGATTAGGATAAATCTCCTGACTTAACACGAAATTGACACCTGGGGTGTCACACGCACGAAGGAGATGAGGTGACCAATATCACTAAGAGGGAAACAATCGAGGGGGAGGTCGGTCGATTCATGCTTCACCAAGGGGAGGAGCCACAAGCCATGTACAACCGGCTCAAAACCTTGGTGAACCAAGTGCGCAACCTCGGGAGCACAAAATGGGATGACCATGAAATGGTTAAGGTTATTCTAAGATCACTCGTTTTTCTTAATCCTACTCAAGTTCAATTAATTTGTGGTGATCCTAGATATAAGCTAATGTCTCCCGAGGAAGTGATAGGAAATTTTGTGAGCTTTGAGTTAATGATCAAAGGCTCCAAACAAATCATCGAGCGAGGCGCTACCACCACACCCGAGGTGCAACCCGTCGCCTTCAAAGCGACGGAGGAGAAGAAGGAGGAGTCTACGTCGAGTAGGCTTCCCATCGACGCCTCCAAGCTCGACAATGAGGAGATGGCTTTAATCATCAAAAGCTTTCGCCAAATCCTCAAGCAAAGGAAGGGGAGAGATTACAAGCCCCGTTCCAAGATGGTTTGCTACAAGTGTGGTAAGCCCGGTCATTTTATTGCTAAATGTCCATTATCAAGTGATAGTGATAGGGGCGACGACAAGAAGGGAAGAAGGAAGGAGAAGAAGAAGTATTACAAGAAGAAGGGCGGCGATGCCCATGTTTGTCGGGAGTGGGACTCCGACGAGAGCTCCACCGACTCCTCCTCCGACGAGGACGCCGTCAACATCGCCGTCAACAAGGGTCTCCTCTTCCCCAACGTCGGCCACAAGTGCCTCATGGCAAAGGACGGCAAAAGAAGGTAAAATCTAGAGCCTCCACTAAATATGCAACATCTAGTGATGAGGATAACTCTAGTGACGATGAGGATAATTTACTTGCCCTTTTTGCCAACCTAAACATGCAACAAAAGGAAAAATTAAATGAACTGATAGGTGCTATTCATGAGAAGGATGAACTCTTGGATAGCCTAGAGGACTTCCTTATTAAGGAAAACAAGAAGCATGTTAAGGTTAAAAATGCTTATGCTCAGGAAGTAGAGAAGTATGAAAAATTGACTAGTGAGCTAAGCACTTGCCATGATGTTATCTCAAACCTTAGAAATGAAAACGCAAAATTAATTGCTAAGGTTGAGAAGTTAGATGTTTGTGATGATTCAATTGTTAGTCTTAGAAATGATAATGCTAGTTTGATTATTAAGATTGACAAGTTGAATGCATCACTCTCTAGCCTTAAAATTGAGAATGAAAAATTAATTGCTAAGGCTAAAGATTTAAATGTTTGCAATATTTTTATTTCCAATCTTAGAGATGAGAATGCTATTTTACGTGCTAAGATTGATGAATTAAATGCTTGCAAACCCTCTACATCTACTGTTAGTCATGTCTCTATTGGCACTAGATGTAGAGATGTTAATGTTGATGCTATTCATGATCACATTGCTATGATTAAACAACAAAATGATCATATAGCAAAATTAGATGCTAAAATTGCTGAGCATGAATTAGAAAATGAAAAATTTAAATTTGCTCGTAGTATGCTCTATAGTGGGAGACACCCTGGCATTAAGGATGGCATTGGCTTCCAACAGGGAGGCAATGTCAAGCTCAATGCCCCTAAAAGATTGTCTAATTTTGTTAAGGGCAAGGCTCCCATGCCTCAGGATAATGAGGGCTATATTTTATATCCTGCTGGTTATCCTGAGGATAAGATTAGGAGAATTCATGCTAAGAAGACTCATTCTGTTTCTCACCATGCTTTTATTTATAAGAATGAGGCTTCTAGCTCTAGGCATTCTACCCATGTTAAAATGCCTAAAAGTAAATCTCCTATTGCATCAAATGATCATAACATTTCATTTAAGACTTTTGATGCTTCATATGTTTTAACTAACAAATCAGGCAAAGTAGTTGCCAAATATGTTGGGGCCAAACACAAGGGCTCAAAACTTGTGTTTGGGTACCCAAGGTGCTTGTTTCTAATGTGAAAGGACCTAAGACCGTTTCGGTACCTAAGAACAAGACCTAAACTTGTTTTGTAGGTTTATGCATCCGGGGCTCAAGTTGGATCATTGATAGCGCGTGCACAAACCACATGACAGGGGAGAAAAGAATGTTCTCCTCCTACGAGAAAAACCATGATCCCCAAAGAGCTATCACATTCTGGGATGGAAATCAAGGTTTGGTCAAAGGACTTGGTAAAATTGCTATATCTGCTGACCATTCTATTTCCAATGTTTTTCTTGCAGATTCTTTAGATTACAATTTGCTTTCTGTTTCTCAATTATGCAAAATGGGCTACAACTGTCTTTTTATAGATTTAGGTGTTACTGTCTTTAGAAGTGATGATTCAGTAGCATTTAAGGGAGTGTTAGAGGGTCAGCTATACTTAGTTGATTTTAATAGAGCTCAACTCGACACTTGCTTAATTGCTAAGACTAACATGGGTTGGCTCTGGCATCGCCGTCTAGCCCACGTTGGGATGAAGAATCTTCATAAGCTTCTAAAGGGAGAACACATTTTGGGACTAACAAATGTTCATTTTGAGAAAGACAAGATTTGTAGCGCATGTCAAGCAGGGAAGCAAGTTGGTGTTCATCATCCACACAAGAACATCATGACGACTGACAGGCCACTTGAGCTACTCCACATGGACCTATTCGGCCCGATTGCTTACATAAGCATCGATGGGAGTAAGTACTGTCTAGTTATTGTGGATGATTATTCTCGCTTCACTTGGGTGTTCTTTTTACAGGAAAAATCCCAAACCCAAGAGACCTTAAAGGGATTCTTAAGACGGGCTCAAAACGAGTTCGGTTTAAGGATCAAGAAAATAAGAAGCGACAACAGGACGGAGTTCAAGAACTCACAAATTGAAGGCTTTCTTGAGGATGAGGGCATCAAGCATGAGTTCTCTTCTCCCTACACGCCACAACAAAATGGTGTAGTGGAGAGGAAGAATAGAACTCTACTTGATATGGCGAGGACCATGCTTGATGAGTACAAGAATTCAGACCGATTTTTGGCGGAAGCAATCAACACCGCTTGCTACGCCATCAACTGTCTCTACCTTCACCGAATCCTCAAGAAGACATCATATGAACTCCTAACCGGTAAAAAGCCCAATGTTTCATATTTTAGAGTCTTTGGTAGCAAATGTTTTATTCTTGTTAAAAGAGGTAGAAAATCTAAATTTGCTCCTAAGGCTGTAGAAGGCTTTTTACTTGGTTATGATTCAAACACAAGGGCATATAGAGTCTTTAACAAGTCCACTGGACTAGTTGAAGTTTCTTGTGACATTGTGTTTGTTGAGACTAACGGCTCTCAAGTAGAGCAAGTTGATCTTGATGAGCTAGATGATGAAGAGGCTCCATGTGTCGCGCTAAGAAACATGTCCATTGAGGATGTGTGTCCTAAGGAATCAGAAGAGCCTTCACATGCACAAGATCAACCATCATCTTCAAATCAAGCATCTCCACCAACCCAAGATGAGGATCAAGCTCAAGAGGATGAAAATGAAGATCAAGAAGATGAGCCACCTCAAGAGGAGGACAACGATCAAGGGGGAGATGCGAATGATCAAGACAAGGAAGATGATGAGGGTCCAAGACCGCCACACCCAAGAGTCCACCAAGCAATACAACGAGATCACCCCGTGAACTCCATCCTCGGCGATATTCATAAGGGGGTAACCACTCGATCTCGTGTTGCTCATTTTTGTGAACATTACTCCTTTGTGTCTTCTATTGAACCATACAGGGTGGAAGATGCATTAAGGGATTCGGATTGGGTCTCGCAATGCAAGAGGAGCTCAACAACTTCACGAGGAATGAGGTATGGCATCTTGAAAGGGAATTAGGCTTACACCTATTTTCCTAATTGATTTTGGTGGTTGAATTGCCCAACACAAATAATTGGACTAAATAGTTTGCTCTAGTGTATAAGTTATACAGGTGTCAAAGGTTCACACTTAGCCAATAAAAACACTAAGTATTGGGTTCAACAAAAGAGCAAAGGGATAACCGAAGTGTGCCCTGGTTTGGCGCACCGGACTGTCCGGTGTGCCACCGGACAGTGTCCGGTGCACCAGGGGACTTCATGCTGAACTCTTCACCTTCGGGAAAATCCAGAGGCGCTCCGCTATAATTCACCGGACTGTCCGGTGTACACCGGACAGTGTCTGGTGCCCCAAGGAAGAGCGGCCCTGGAACTCGCCAGCCTCAGGAAATTGCTCCGCTATAATTCACCGGACTGTCCGGTGTACACCGGACTGTCCGGTGTAACTACGGGGCAACGGCTACTTCGCGCCAACGGTCACCTGCAACAGCAATTAATGCGCGCCAGAGCGCGCAGAAGTCAGGCACGCGCGATGTGGCACACCGGACACTCTACAGTACATGTCCGGTGTGCCACCGGACATCGAGGCGGGCCCAGAAGACAGAGCTCCAACGGTCGGGACCCAACGACTTTGGTGATGTGGCTGGCGCACCGGACTGTCCGGTGCACCATACGACAGACAGCCCCACCAAACGGCTAGTTTGGTGGTTGGGGCTATAAATACCCCCAACCACCCCACATTCAAGACATCCAAGTTTTCCTACTTCAACCACTTACAAGAGCTCTAGCATTCAATTCTAGACACACCCAAGTGATCAAATCCTCTCCAAATTCCACACAACGCCCTAGTGATTAGTGAGAGAGATTTGCTTGTGTTCTTTCGAGCTCTTGCGCTTGGATTGCTTTCTTCTTTCTTTGATTCTTCATTGCGATCAAACTCATTTGTAATTGAGACAAGAGACACCAATCTTGTGGTGGTCCTTGTGGGAACTTTGTGTTCCAAGCATTTTGAGAAGAGAAAGCTCACTCGGTCCGAGGGACCGTTTGAGAGAGGGAAAGGGTTAAAAGAGACCCGGTCTTTGTGACCACCTCAACGGGGAGTAGGTTTGCGAGAACCGAACCTCGGTAAAACAAATCCTCGTGTCTCACTCCTTATTCGCTCACGATTTGTTTTGCACCCTCTCTCGCGGACTCGATTATATTTCTAACGCTAACCCGACTTGTAGTTGTGATTATTTTTGAGAATTTCAGTTTTGCCCTATTCACCCCCCACCCTCTAGGCGATTTTCAATTGGTATCAAAGCCTGGTGCTTCATTAGAGCCTAACCGCTCGAAGTGATGTCGGGAGATCACGCCAAGAAGGAGATGGAGACCGGCAAAAAGCCCACTACAAGCAACGAGAAAGCTCTATCAGGAGAGTCCCACAACAAGGAGAAGAAGAAGGAAAAGAAGACTTCTTCCCACAAGTCACATCAGAGTGGTGACAAAATAAAGAAGATGAGGAAGGTAGTCTACTACGAGACCGACACTTCATCACCTTCTACCTCCGGCTCCAACGAACCCTCCATAACTTCTAAGCGCCATGAGCGCAAGAAGTTTAGTAAGATTCCCTTACATTATCCTCGTACCTCTAGACATACTCCATTACTTTCCATTCCATTAGGCAAACCGCCAACCTTTGACGGTGAAGATTATGCTAGGTGGAGTGATTTAATGAAATTTCATCTAACCTCACTCCACAAAAGTATATGGAATGTTGTTGAGTTTGGAGCACAGGTGAGAGCACCTAGAGGGGGGGGTGAATAGGTGATCCTATAAATCTTAAAACTTATGCCACAAAACTTGGTTAAGTGTTAGCACAATAATCACCAAGTGGCTAGAGAGAAGTCTTAGCAGAACACAATAACCAACAAGAGATCAATCACAGAGATGGCACGGTGGTTATCCCGTGGTTCGGCCAAGTACAAAACTTGCCTACTCCACGTTGTGGCGTCCCAATGGACGAGAGTTGCACTCAACTCCTCTCAAGTGATCCAATGATCAACTTGAATACCACGGTGTTTTGCTTTTCTTTTCTTATCCCGTTCGCGAGGAATCTCCACAACTTGGAGCCTCTCGCCCTTACACTTGAAGTTCACAAAGAAGCACGGAGCAAGGGAGGGATTAGCAACGCACTCAAGACAAGAAATCACAGCAACACCACGCACACAAGTCGCAACGAGAGCTCACAACACAACTCAATGAGTTCACCACTCAACTAGAGCTCTAATCGCTATTGCAAAGAATCAAAAGCGCGGAATCAATGTCTTGGTGCTTAGGAATGCTTAGGAGATGCTTGGTGTACTCCTCCATGCGCCTAGGGGTCCCTTTTATAGCCCCAAGGCAGCTAGGAGCCGTTGAGAGCAATCTGGGAAGGCAATTCTTGCCTTCTGTCGCGTGGCGCACCGGACACTGTCCGTTGCCCGATTTCCTTCCTAAAATAGCGCAGCCGACCGTTGCAGATTTGGGAGCCGTTGGCGCACCGGACATGTCCGGTGCACACCGGACAGTCCGGTGCCCCCTTCTAGCCGTTGGCTCGGCCACGTGTCCCGCGCAGATCGCGCGGCCGACCGTTGGCCCGGCCGACCGTTGGCTCACCGGACAGTCCGGTGCACACCGGACAGTCCGGTGAATTATAGCCATACGTCGCCGGTGAATTCCCGAGAGCGGCCACTTCGCTCGCACCAGCCTGGCGCACCGGACACTGTCCGGTGCACCACCGGACAGTCCGGTGCTCCCAGACTGAGCAGAGTCTTGGCTGCTCGAGCCAAGACAATTCCAATTGGATTTTTCATGTTTCCAGCACTTAGACACAATAAATTAGTCCATAAAACAATGTACTAAGTCTGAGAAACATACCTTTATCCTTGGTTTGTACTTTGTCTACCATTTTACATTTTAGCACTTGTGTTAGACACTAAATCACCAAAATACTTAGAAATGGCCCAAGGGCACATTTCCCTTTCAATCTCCCCCTTTTTGGTGATTTATGCCAACACAACATAATGCAAGTAGAACAAGTACAAAATCACTTCAAATAAGAACTTAAATTATTTTGATTCAAATTTGACATATATGGATCACTCTATGCCACCACTTGGTTTGTTTTTGCAAATCAAACTCAAATTCCTATCTCTAAGTCAAAACCACTTGTAGAGACATAAAGAAAGGTTTTCCAAAGAAATTTGATCAAGGATTCCAAAAACTCCCCCTTTTTCCATAATCAACACTTCTCCCCACAAGAGGCCAACTTTTGACATAAGAGACAATAAAAGAGTTTTGACAAACCAAAAGCTCTAATCTACTATTTTCAAAATTTCTCAAGTGGTAGCTGATCCATCTATTGCTTTGGCCTTTATTTTCTCCCCCTTTGGCATCAAGCACCAAAACGGGATCAATCTTGGCCCTTTAACCCCATTGCCTCACCAAAATCATCAAATGAGAACACAAAGGCAATAAGAGTATAAAGATGAACTTGGAAAAGTTACTCTTTTCATCGGAGTGCAGTGGAAGTCTTTCATGGTCCAAGTCCACCTTTTCCCTTTCAATCCTCCTTTGAGGCTAAAACAACCAAACTCAAGTACATGGTTAGTCTCAAAGGGTCAAGTTGTAGCACAGCTCCCCCTAAATATGTGCATCACTTGCAAAAAGGACTTGTGAGGTCCAGGGAGTGTTTGTACAACTTGAGCACCACAATAAGCAACAAAATGCAGAATGAACATGATCAAAGGCATAAACACATGTATGCTACAATTCAATCCAAGTTCCGCGAATCTAGGACATTTAGCTCACTACGCAGCCTGCAAAAGGTCTTTTCATCTAAAGGCTTAGTGAAGATATCGGCTAGCTGGTTCTCGGTGCTAACATGAAACACTTCGATATCTCCCTTTTGCTGGTGGTCTCTCAAAAAGTGATGCCGGATGTCTATGTGCTTTGTGCGGCTGTGTTCAACAGGATTTTCCGCCATGCGGATAGCACTCTCATTATCACATAGGAGTGGGACTTTGCTCAGATTATAGCCAAAGTCCCTGAGGGTTTGCCTCATCCAAAGTAGTTGCGCGCAACACTGTCCTGCGGCAACGTACTCGGCCTCAGCGGTGGATAGGGCAACGAAGGTTTGTTTCTTAGAGTTCCATGACACCAGGGACCTTCCTAAGAATTGGCACGTCCCCGATGTACTCTTCCTATCGACCTTACATCCAGCATAGTCGGAATCCGAGTACCCAATCAAGTCAAAGTTAGACCCCTTTGGATACCAGATCCCGAAGCAAGGCGTAGCGACTAAATATCTAAGAATTCGCTTCACAGCCACTAAGTGGCACTCCTTAGGATCAGATTGAAACCTAGCACACATGCATACGCTAAGCATAATATCCGGTCTACTAGCACATAAATAAAGCAAAGAACCTATCATGGACCGGTATGCTTTTTGATCAACGGACTTACCACCTTTGTTGAGGTCGGTGTGTCCGTCGGTTCCCATCGGCGTCTTTGCGGGCTTGGCGTCCTTCATCCCAAACCTCTTTAGCAAATCTTGCATGTACTTCGTTTGGGAGATGAAGGTGCCGTCCTTGAGTTGCTTCACTTGGAACCCAAGGAAGTAGTTCAACTCGCCCATCATCGACATCTCGAATTTCTGCGTCATCACCCTGCTAAACTCTTCACAAGACTTTTGATTAGTAGAACCAAATATTATGTCATCGACATAAATTTGGCATACAAAAAGATCACCATCGCAAGTCTTAGTAAAAAGAGTTGGATTGGCTTTCCCGACCTTAAAAGCGTTAGCAATTAAAAAGTCTCTAAGGCATTCATACCATGCTCTTGGGGCTTGCTTAAGTCCATAGAGCGCCTTAGAGAGCTTACACACGTGGTCGGGGTACCGTTCATCCTCGAAGCCAGGAGGTTGCTCTACGTACACCTCCTCCTTGATCGGCCCGTTGAGGAAGGCGCTCTTCACATCCATTTGGTACAACCTGAAAGAATGGTGAGCGGCATATGCTAGCAAAATCCGAATTGATTCTAGCCTAGCCACAGGAGCAAACGTCTCCTCAAAGTCCAAACCTGCGACTTGGGCATAACCTTTTGCCACAAGTCGAGCCTTGTTCCTCGTCACCACCCCGTGCTCGTCCTGTTTGTTGCGGAAAACCCACTTGGTTCCCACAACATTTTGCTTGGGGCGAGGCACGAGTGTCCAAACTTCATTGCGCTTGAAATTGTTGAGTTCCTCCTGCATGGCCAACACCCAGTCCGGATCTAGCAAGGCCTCTTCTACCCTGAAAGGCTCAATAGAAGAGACAAAAGAGTAATGCTCACAAAAATTAACTAATCTTGAACGAGTAGTTACTCCCTTGCTAATATCACCCAATATCTGGTCGACGGGATGATCCCTTTGAATCGTCGCTCGAACTTGGGTTGGAGGTGCCTGAGGTGCTTCTTCCTCTTCAACTTGAACATCCTGTGCTCCCCCTTGATCATGCGCCTCCACTTGAGGTACCTGTTCATCATCTTGGGTTGGGGGTTGCACCATAGTTGAGGAAGACGGTTGATCTTGCTCCAATTGTTCCTGAGGCCGAACATCTCCAATCGCCATGGTGCGTATCGCGGCCGTTGGAACGTCTTCTTCATCTACATCATCAAGATCAACAACTTGCTCTCTTGGAGAGCCATTAGTCTCATCAAATACAACGTCGCTAGAGACTTCAACCAAGCCCGATGATTTGTTGAAGACCCTATACGCCTTTGTATTTGAATCATAACCTAATAAAAACCCTTCTACGGCTTTGGGAGCAAATTTGGAATTCCTACCCTTCTTCACTAGAATGTAGCATTTACTCCCAAATACACGAAAGTACGATACATTGGGTTTGTTACCAGTCAGCAGCTCATATGAAGTCTTCTTGAGGAGGCGGTGAAGTTAGACCCTGTTGATGGCGTGGCAAGCCGTGTTCACGGCTTCCGACCAAAAGCACTCGGGGGTCTTGAACTCTCCAAGCATAGTCCTCGCCATATCTATGAGCGTCCTGTTCTTCCTCTCTACCACACCATTTTGCTGAGGTGTGTAGGGAGCGGAGAACTCGTGCTTGATCCCCTCCTCCTCAAGGAACTCCTCCACTTGAAGATTCTTGAATTCGGACCCGTTGTCGCTCCTTATCTTCTTCACCTTGAGCTCAAACTCATTTTGAGCTCTCCTGAGGAAGCGCTTGAGGGTCCCTTGGGTTTCAGACTTATCCTGCAAAAAGAACACCCAAGTGAAGCGGGAAAAGTCATCAACAATAACTAGACCATACTTACTTCCTCCTATGCTCAGATAGGCGACGGGTCCGAAGAGGTCCATATGTAGCAGCTCCAGGGGTCTTGATGTTGTCATCACATTTTTGGTGTGATGAGAGCCTCCCACCTGTTTACCTGCTTGACAAGCTGCACAAGGTCTATCTTTTTCGAAATGAACATTGGTTAGACCTATCACGTGTTCTCCCTTTAGAAGCTTGTGGAGGTTCTTCATCCCCACATGTGCTAAGCGGCGATGCCACAACCAGCCCATGCAAGTCTTAGCCATTAAGCATGCATCTAGACCGGCCTCTTCTTTTGCAAAATCAACCAAATAAAGTTTGCCGTCTAGTACACCCTTAAAAGCTAGTGAACCATCACATCTTCTAAAGACAGACACATCTACATTTGTAAATAGACAATTATATCCCATATTACATAATTGACTGACAGATAGTAAATTATATCCAAGAGACTCAACTAAAAACACATTAGAGATAGAGTGCTCATTGGATATTGCAATCTTGCCTAAGCCTTTCACCTTGCCTTGGTTCCCATCACCGAATATGATTGAATCTTGGGAATCCTTATTCTTGACGTAGGAGGTGAACATCTTCTCCTCCCCCGTCATATGGTTTGTGCATCCGCTGTCGATAATCCAGCTTGAACCCCCGGATGCATAATCCTGCAAGGCAGATTTAGGCTTGGGTCTTAGGTACCCAACTCTTGTTGGGTCCTATAAGGTTAGTCACAATTTCCTTAGGGACCCAAATGCAAGTTTTATCACCCTTGCATTTTGCCCCTAATTTCCTAGCAACTATCTTCCTATCCTTTCTACAAATAGCAAAGAAAGCATTCAAAGCATGATAAATTGTAGAGGGACCATTCATAACCTTCCTAGGAGCATGAACAAAATTCTTTCTAGGCACATGATGAATACTTTTCCTAGGCATATATCTATCATGCATATAGGAAGAACTAGAAGCATACATGGCATAAGAATCATAGGCATGTGAATCAAAAGCATTACAACTCCTATGAGACTGTCTTCTATCATTGTACATAAAAGCATGGTTCCTTTTAGTACTACTTGCCATAGGGGCCTTCCCTTTCTCCTTGGCGGAGATGGGAGCCTTATGGCTTGTTAAGTTCTTGGCTTCCCTCTTGAAGCCAAGCCCATCCTTAATTGAGGGGTGTCTACCAATCGTGTAGGCATCCCTAGCAAATTTTAGTTTATCAAAATCACTTTTGCTAGCCTTAAGTTGGGCATTAAGACTAGCCAATTCATCGTTTAACTTTGCAATAGAAGCTATGTGTTCACTACAAGCATCAATATCAAAATCTTTACATCTATTGCAAATAACAACATTTTCTACACAAGTTGTTGATTTACTAGCTATTTCTAACTTAGCATTCAAATCATCATTAATGCTCCTTAAGCTAGAAATTGTCTCATGGCACGAAGATAATTCACATGAAAGCATTTCATTTCTTTTAACTTCTAAAGCATGAGATTTTTGTGCTTCTATAAATTTGTCATGTTCTTCATACAACAAATCTTCTTGTTTTTCTAGAAGCCTATTCTTATCATTCAAGGCATCAATTAATTCATTAATTTTATCTACCTTGGTTCTATCTAGGCCCTTAAATAGACATGAATAATCTATTTCATCCTCATCACTAGATTCATCCTCACTTGAAGAAGCATAAGTAGAGTCTCGAGTACATACCTTCTTCTCCCTTGCCATAAGGCATGTGTGACGTTCGTTGGGGAAGAGGGATAATTTGTTGAAGGCGGTGGCGGCGAGTCCTTCATTGTCGGAGTCGGACGAGGAGCAATCCGAATCCCACTCCTTGCCAAGATGAGCCTCGCCCTTTGCCTTCTTATAGTTTTTCTTCTTCTCCCTCTTGTTCCCTTGATCCTGATCACTATCATTGTCGGGACAGTTAGCAATAAAATGACCAAGCTTACCGCATTTGAAGCATGAGCGCTTCCCCTTGGCTTTGGTCTTGCTTGGCTGTCCCTTGCGACCTTTAAGCGCCATCTTGAATCTCTTGATGATGAGGGCCATCTCTTCATCATTAAGTCCAGCCGCCTCGATTTGTGCCACCTTGCTAGGTAGCGCCTCCTTGCTCCTTGTTGCCTTGAGAGCAAGGGGTTGCGGCTCGTTGATCGGACCATTCAAAGCGTCGTCCACGTACCTCGCCTCCTTGATCATCATTCGCCCGCTCACGAATTTTCCAAGGACTTCTTCGGGTGACATTTTGGTGTACCTGGGATTCTCACGAATATTATTCACCAAATGAGGATCAAGAACGGTAAAAGACCTTAGCATCAGTCGGACGACGTCGTGGTCCGTCCATCGCGTGCTTCCGTAGCTCCTTATTTTGTTGATAAGGGTCTTGAGCCAGTTATATGTTTGAGTTGGCTCCTCGCCCCTTATCATCACGAACCGTCCAAGCTCTCCCTCCACCAACTCCATTTTGGTGAGCAAGGTGACGTCGTTCCCCTCATGAGAAATCTTGAGGGTGTCCCAGATCTGCTTGGCGTTATCCAAGCCACTCACTTTGTGATATTCATCCCTGCACAATGAAGCTAGAAGAACAGTAGTAGCTTGTGCATTCTTATGAATTTGCTCATTAATGAACATGGGATTATCCGAACTATCAAAGTGCATTCCACTCTCTACAATCTCCCATATACTAGGATGGAGAGAGAATAGGTGACTACGCATTTTGTGGCTCCAAAATCCGTAGTCTTCTCCATCAAAGTGTGGAGGCTTGCCGAGTGGAATGGAGAGCAAATGTGAATTTGAACTTTGCGGAATACGAGAGTAGTCAAAAGAAAAATTCGAATTAACCGGTTTCCTTCTCTCGTGGTCGTTGTGGTCATCGTCATTTTGGGAAGAAGTAGACTCATCGCTGTCGTCGTAGTAGACGATCTCCTTGATGTGCCTCGTCTTCTTCTTCTTCCCTTCCTTCCGTCTATGGCCCGAGCCGGAGTCGGTAGGCTTGTCGTCCTTTGGCTCGTTGACGAAGGATTCCTTCTCTTTGTCGTTGATCATGATTCCCTTCCCCTTAGGATCCATCTCTTCGGGCGGTTAGTCCCTTTGTGAAGAGAACGACTCTGATACCAATTGAGAGCACCTAGAGGGGGGGGTGAATAGGTGATCCTGTAAATCTTAAATATTATGCCACAAAACTTGGTTAAGTGTTAGCACAATAATCACTAAGTGGCTAGAGAGAAGTCTTAGCAGAACACAATAACCAACAAGAGATCAATCACAGAGATGGCACGGTGGTTATCCCGTGGTTCGGCCAAGTACAAAACTTGCCTACTCCACGTTGTGGCGTCCCAATGGACGAGAGTTGCACTCAACTCCTCTCAAGTGATCCAATGATCAACTTGAATACCACGGTGTTTTGCTTTTCTTTTCTTATCCCGTTCGCGAGGAATCTCCACAACTTGGAGCCTCTCGCCCTTACACTTGAAGTTCACAAAGAAGCACGGAGCAAGGGAGGGATTAGCAACGCACTCAAGACAAGAAATCACAGCAACACCACGCACACAAGTCGCAACGAGAGCTCACAACACAACTCAATGAGTTCACCACTCAACTAGAGCTCTAATCGCTATTGCAAAGAATCAAAAGCGCGGAATCGATGTCTTGGTGCTTAGGAATTCTTAGGAGATGCTTGGTGTACTCCTCCATGCGCCTAGGGGTCCCTTTTATAGCCCCAAGGCAGCTAGGAGCCGTTGAGAGCAATCTAGGAAGGCAATTCTTGCCTTCTGTCGCGTGGCGCACCGGACAGTCCGGTGCACACCGGACACTGTCTGTTGCCCGATTTCCTTCCTAAAATAGCGCAGCCGACCGTTGCAGATTTGGGAGCCGTTGGCGCACCGGACATGTCCGGTGCACACCGGACAGTCCGGTGCCCCCTTCTAGCCGTTGGCTCGGCCACGTGTCCCGCGCAGATCGCGCGGTCGACCGTTGGCTCACCGGACAGTCCGGTGCACACCGGACAGTCCGGTGAATTATAGCCGTACGTCGCTGGTGAATTCCCGAGAGCGACCACTTCGCTCGCACCAGCCTGGCGCACCGGACACTGTCCGGTGCACCACCGGACAGTCCGGTGCTCCCAAACTGAGCAGAGTCTTGGCTGCTCGAGCCAAGACAATTCCAATTGGATTTTTCCTGTTTCCAGCACTTAGACACAATAAATTAGTCCATAAAACAATGTACTAAGTCTGAGAAACATACCTTTATCCTTGGTTTGTACTTTGTCTACCATTTTACATTTTAGCACTTGTGTTAGACACTAAATCACCAAAATACTTAGAAATGGCCCAAGGGCACATTTCCCTTTCAACAGGTACCATCCATAGGAGATGAGGATTATGATGAGGACAAGGTGGCCCAAATCGAGCACTTCAACTCCCAAGCCACAACAATACTCCTCGCCTCTCTAAGTAGGGAGGAGCACAACAAGGTGCAAGGATTAAAGAGCGCCAAAGAAGTTTGGGACGTGCTCAAGACCGCGCACGAGGGTGATGAACTCACCAAAATCACCAAGCGGGAAACGATCGAGGGGGAGCTCGGTCGCTTCCGTCTACGCCAAGGGGAGGAGCCACAAGACATGTACAACTGGCTCAAAACCTTGGTGAACCAAGTGCGCAACCTCGGGAGCAAAAAGTGGGATGACCACGAGGTGGTTAAGGTTATTCTAAGATCTCTTATTTTCCTTAACCCTACTCAAGTACAATTAATTCGTGGTAATCCAAGATATACACTAATGACTCCCGAGGAAGTAATCAGGAATTTTGTGAGCTTTGAATTTATGATCAAGGGCTCACGGAAGATCAACGAGCTTGACGGTCCTTCTACGTCCGTGGCTCAACCGGTCGCATTCAAAGCGACGGAAGAAAAGAAGGAGGAGCCTACACCGAGTAGAACACCCATCGACGCCTCCAAGCTCGACAACGAGGAAATGGCGCTTGTCATCAAAAGCTTGCGCCAAATCCTCAAGCAAAGGAGGGGGAAAGATTACAAGCCCCGCTCCAAGAAGGTTTGCTACAAATGTGGTAAGCCCGGTCACTTTATAGCTAAATGTCCTATTTCTAGTGACAGTGACAGGGGTGACGACAAGAAGGGGAGAAGAAAGGAGAAGAAGAGATACTACAAGAAGAGGGGCGGCGATGCCCATGTTTGTCGGGAGTGGGACTCCGACGAAAGCTCTAGCGACTCCTCCGACGACGAGGACGCCGCCAACATCGCCGTCACCAAGGGCCTTCTCTTCCCAAACGTTGGCCACAAGTGCCTCATGGCAAAGGACGGCAAAAAGAAGAAGGTTAAATCTAAATCCTCCACTAGATATGAGTCTTCTAGTGATGAAAATGCTAGTGATGAGGAAGATAACTTACGCACTCTTTTTGCCAACCTAAACATGCAACAAAAAGAAAAGTTAAATGAATTAATTAGTGCCATCCATGAGAAGGATGACCTCTTGGACACCCAAGAGGACTTCCTAATCAAGGAAAACAAAAAGCATGTTAAGGTTAAGAATGCTTATGCTCTAGAAGTTGAAAAATGTGAAAAATTATCTAGTGAGCTAAGCACTTGCCATGAGACCATTGACAACCTTAGAAATGAAAATGTTAATATATTAGCTAAGGTTGATTCTATTACTTGTAATGTTTCAATTCCCAATCTTAGAAATGATAATGATGATTTGCTTGCTAAGATTGAAGAATTAAACATGTCTCTTGCTAGCCTTAGGATTGAAAATGAAAAATTGCTTGCTAAGGCTAAAGATTTTGACGTTTGCAATGCTACTATTTTCGATCTTAGAGACAAAAATGATATATTGCGTTCTAAGATTGTTGAACTTAATTCTTGCAAACCCTCTACATCTACCGTTGAGCACACTTCTATTTGTACTAGATGTAGAGATGTTGGTGATAATGCTATACATGATCACATGGCTTTAATAAAACAACAAAATGATCATATAGCAAAACTAAATGCTAAATTGTCGAGCATAAC
The DNA here is from genome assembly GCF_902167145.1 of Zea mays. NCBI lineage: Eukaryota > Viridiplantae > Streptophyta > Magnoliopsida > Poales > Poaceae > Zea > Zea mays. The sequence goes on along the minus strand of NC_050097.1, from coordinate 179,782,967 downwards.
TTAGAAAACGAAAAATTTAAATTTGCTAGAAGTATGCTCTATAGTGGGAGACGCCCTGGCATTAAGGATGGCATTGGCTTCCAACAGGGAGGCAATGTCAAAATTAATGCCCCTCCTAAGAAGTTGTCTAATTTTATTAAGGGCAAGGCTCCCATGCCTCAGGATAACGAGGGATACATTTTGTACCCTGCCGGTTATCCTGAGAGCAAAATTAGGAGAATTCACTCTAGGAAGTTTCACTCTGGCCCTAACCATGCTTTCATGTATAAGGGTGAGACATCTAGCTCTAGGCAACCAACCCATGCTAAGTTGCCTAAGAAGAAAACTCCTAGTGCATCAAATGAACATAGCTTTTCATTCAAAACTTTTGATGCATCATATGTGTTAACTAACAAATCCGGCAAGGTAGTTGCCAAATATGTTGGGGGCAAGCACAAGGGGTCAAAGACTTGTGTTTGGGTACCCAAAGTTCTTGTTTCTAATGCCAAAGGACCCAAAACCATTTGGGTACCTAAAGTCCAGAACTAAACTTGTTTTGTAGGTTTATGCATCCGGGGGCTCAAGCTGGATTATCGACAGCGGGTGCACAAACCACATGACAGGGGAGAAGAAGATGTTCTCCTCCTATGAGAAAAACCAAGATCCCCAACGAGCTATTACATTTGGGGATGGAAATCAAGGTTTGGTCAAAGGTCTTGGTAAAATAGCTATATCTCCTGACCATTCCATTTCCAATGTTTTTCTTGTTGATTCTTTAGATTACAATTTGCTTTCCGTTTCTCAATTATGTCAAATGGGCTACAACTGTCTTTTTACTGATGTAGGTGTCACTGTCTTTAGAAGAAGTGATGATTCAATAGCATTTAAGGGAGTGTTAGAGGGTCAGCTATACTTGGTAGATTTTGATAGAGCTGAACTCAACACTTGCTTAATTGCTAAGACTAACATGGGCTGGCTCTGGCATCGCCGACTAGCACATGTTGGGATGAAGAATCTTCATAAGCTTCTAAAGGGAGAGCACATTTTAGGATTAACCAATGTTCATTTTGAGAAAGACAGGGTTTGTAGCGCATGCCAAGCAGGAAAGCAAGTTGGTGCCCATCATCCACACAAGAACATCATGACGACCGACAGGCCACTGGAGCTCCTACACATGGACCTATTCAGCCCGATCGCTTACATAAGCATCGACGGGAGTAAGTACTGTCTAGTTATTGTGGATGATTATTCTCGCTTCACTTGGGTGTTCTTTTTGCAGGAAAAATCTCATACCCAAGAGACCTTAAAGGGATTCTTGAGACGGGCTCAAAACGAGTTCGGCTTAAGGATCAAGAAAATTAGAAGCGACAACGGGACGGAGTTCAAGAACTCACAAATTGAAGGCTTCCTTGAGGAGGAGGGCATCAAGCATGAGTTCTCTTCTCCCTACACACCACAACAAAATGGTGTAGTGGAGAGGAAGAATAGAACTCTATTGGACATGGCAAGAACCATGCTTGATGAGTACAAGACTTCGGATCGGTTTTGGGCCGAGGCGGTCAACACCGCCTGCTACGCCATCAACCGGTTATATCTACACTGAATCCTCAAGAAGACATCTTATGAACTCCTAACCGGTAAAAAGCCCAATATTTCATATTTTAGAGTCTTTGGTAGCAAATGCTTTATTCTTGTTAAAAGAGGTAGAAAATCTAAATTTGCTCCTAAGACTGTAGAAGGCTTTTTACTAGGATATGATTCAAACACAAGGGCATATAGAGTCTTTAACAAGTCCTCTGGACAAGTTGAAGTTTCTTGTGACGTTGTGTTTGATGAGACTAACGGCTCTCAAGTAGAGCAAGTTGATCTTGATGAGATAGGTATTGAAGAGGCTCCATGCATCGCGCTAAGGAACATGTCCATTGGGGATGTGTGTCCTAAAGAATCCGAAGAGACTCCAAATGCACAAGATCAACCATCCTCCTCCACGCAAGCATCCCCACCAACTCAAAATGAGGATGAGGCTCAAGTTGATGAAGGAGAAGATCAATCAAATGAGCCACCTCAAGATGACAACAATGATCAAGGGGGAGATGCAAATGATCAAGACAAGGAGGATGAAGAACAAAGGCCGCCACACCCAAGAGTCCACCAAGCAATCCAACGAGATCACCCCGTCGACACCATCCTCGGCGATATTCATAAGGGGGTAACCACTAGATCTCGTGTTGCACATTTTTGTGAGCATTACTCTTTTGTTTCCTCTATTGAGCCACACAGGATAGAGGAAGCACTACAAGATTCGGATTGGGTGGTGGCGATGCAAGAGGAGCTCAACAACTTCACTAGAAACGAGGTATGGCATTTGGTTCCACGTCCTAATCAAAATATTGTAGGAACCAAATGGGTTTTCCGCAACAAGCAAGATGAGCATGGTGTGGTGACAAGGAACAAAGCTCGACTTGTGGCCAAGGGATACTCCCAAGTCGAAGGTTTGGATTTCGGTGAAACCTATGCACCCGTAGCTAGGCTTGAGTCAATTCGTATATTATTGGCCTATGCTACTTACCATGGCTTCAAGCTTTTCCAAATGGACGTGAAGAGTGCTTTCCTCAATGGACCAATCAAGGAAGAGGTCTATGTTGAGCAACCTCCCGGCTTTGAAGATAGTGAGTACCCTAACCATGTGTATAAACTCTCTAAGGCGCTTTATGGGCTTAAGCAAGCCCCACGAGCATGGTATGAATGCCTTAGGGATTTCCTTATAGATAATGGTTTCAAAGTCGGAAAGGCCGATCCTACTTTATTCACTAAAACTCTAGAAAATGACTTGTTTGTATGCCAAATTTATGTTGATGATATTATATTTGGGTCTACTAACGAGTCTACATGTGTAGAATTTAGTAGGATCATGACACAAAAGTTCGAGATGTCTATGATGGGGGAGTTGAAGTATTTCTTAGGATTTCAAGTGAAGCAACTCCAAGAGGGCACCTTCCTAAGCCAAACGAAGTATACTCAAGATATTCTAAGCAAGTTTGGAATGAAGGATGCCAAACCCATCAAGACACCCATGGGAACCAATGGGCATCTCGACCTCGACGAGGGAGGTAAATCCGTCGATCAAAAGGTATACCGGTCGATGATAGGTTCTTTGCTATATTTCTATGCTTCTCGACCGAATATTATGCTTTCCGTATGCATGTGTGCAAGATTCCAAGCCGACCCTAAGGAAGCTCACCTTACGGCCGTAAAACGAATCTTGAGATATTTGGTTCATACTCCTAAGTTTGGGCTTTGGTATCCTAGGGGATCCACATTTGATTTGATTGGTTATTCGGATGCCGATTGGGCGGGGTGTAAAATCAATAGAAAGAGCACATCGGGGACTTTCCAGTTCTTGGGAAGATCCTTGGTGTCTTGGGCCTCAAAGAAGCAAAATTCTGTAGCTCTCTCTACCGCCGAGGCCGAGTACATTGCCGCAGGACATTGTTGCGCGCAACTACTTTGGATGAGGCAAACCCTTAGGGACTATGGTTACAAATTAACCAAAGTTCCTCTCTATGTGATAATGAGAGTGCAATCCGCATGGCGGATAATCCCGTTGAGCATAGCCGCACTAAACACATAGCCATTCGTTATCACTTTTTAAGGGATCACCAACAAAAGAGAGATATCGAGATTTCATACATTAATACTAAAGATCAATTAGCCGATATCTTTACCAAGCCACTTGATGAACAAACTTTTAACAAACTTAGGCATGAGCTAAATATTCTTGATTCTAGGAACTTCTTTTGTTGATTTGCACACATAGCTCATTCATATACCTTTGATCATGTCTCTTTCATATGCTATGACTAAAATGTTTTCAAGTTTATTTCAAACCAAGTCATAGGTATATTGAAAGGGAATTGGAGTCTTCGGCGAAGACAAAGGCTTCCACTCTGTAACTCATCCTTCGCCATCACTCCGAGCAACTCTCCATCCTTGGGGAGAAAAGGACTCCGTTCTTTGGTATAATCTTCACTCATTTATTTATGACCAAAGGGGGAGAGAGTATTTCTAAGGGCTCTAATGACTCCGTTTTTGGCGATTCATGCCAAAGGGGGAGAAAGTATTAGCCCAAAGCAAAAGGACCGCACCACCACCTAATTTTAAAAAAAATTTTAAAAAAAGAGTTTTTTAATTGGTAGTATTCTCAATTGATAAATTTCAAATTAGTATCTTATTGTGTTCAAAAGGGGAGAAAAGTAGTATTTCAAAATTGATATATCAAAACCCTCTTGAACACTAAGAGGAGGATTTCATTTAGGGGGAGTTTTGTTTAGTCAAAGGAAAAGCATTTAAAACAAGGGGAGAAAATTTCAAATCTTGAGAATGCTTCGCAAAATCTTATTCATTTGCCTTTGACTACTTGCAAAAGAACTTTGAAAAGAATTTACAAATAAATTTGCAAAAACAAAACAAATTGTGCAAGCGTGGTCCAAAATGTTAAAAATGAAGAAACAATCCATGCATATCTTATAAGTATTTATATTGGCTCAATTCCAAGCAACCTTTGCACTTACATTATGCAAGCTAGTTCAATTATGTACTTCCATACTTGCTTTGGTTTGTGTTGGCATCAATCACCAAAAAGGGGGAGATTGAAAGGGAATTAGGCTTACACCTATTTTCCTAATTGATTTTGGTGGTTGAATTGCCCAACACAAATAATTGGACTAACTAGTTTGCTCTAGTGTATAAGTTATACAGGTGTCAAAGGTTCACACTTAGCCAATAAAAACACTAAGTATTGGGTTCAACAAAAGAGCAAAGGGATAACCGAAGTGTGCCCTGGTCTGGCGCACCGGATTGTTCGGTGTGCCACCGGACAGTGTCCGGTGCACCAGGGGACTTCACGCTGAACTCTTCACCTTTGGGAAAATCCAGAGGCGCTCCGCTATAATTCACCGGACTGTCCGGTGTACACCGGACAGTGTCTGGTGCCCCAAGGAAGAGCGGCCCTGGAACTCACCAGCCTCGGGAAATTGCTCCGCTATAATTCACCGGACTGTCTGGTGTACACCGGACTGTCCGGTGTAACTACGGGGCAACGGCTACTTCGCGCCAACGGTTACCTGCAACAGCAATTAATGCGCGCCAGAGCGCGCAGAAGTCAGGCACGCACGATGTGGCACACCGGACACTCTACAGTACATGTCTGGTGTGCCACCGGACATCGAGGCGGGCCCAGAAGACAGAGCTCCAACGGTCGGGACCCAACGACTTTGGTGACGTGGCTGGCGCACCGGACATGTCCGGTGTGCACCGGACTGTCTGGTGCACCATACGACAGACAACCCCACCAAACAGCTAGTTTGGTGGTTGGGGCTATAAATACCCCCAACCACCCCACATTCAAGACATCCAAGTTTTCCTACTTCAACCACTTACAAGAGCTCTAGCATTCAATTCTAGACACACCCAAGTGATTAAATCCTCTCCAAATTCCACACAACTCCCTAGTGATTAGTGAGAGAGATTTGCTTGTGTTCTTTCGAGCTCTTGCGCTTGGATTGCTTTCTTGTTTCTTTGATTCTTCATTGCGATCAAACTCATTTGTAATTGAGACAAGAGACACCAATCTTGTGGTGGTCCTTGTGGGAACTTTGTGTTCCAAGCATTTTGAGAAGAGAAAGCTCACTCGGTCCGAGGGACCGTTTGAGAGAGGGAAAGGGTTGAAAGAGACCCGGTCTTTGTGACCACCTCAACGTGGAGTAGGTTTGCGAGAACCGAACCTCGGTAAAACAAATCCTCGTGTCTCACTCCTTATTCGCTCACGATTTGTTTTGCACCCTCTCTCGCGGACTCGATTATATTTCTAACGCTAACCCGGCTTGTAGTTGTGATTATTTTTGTGAATTTCAGTTTCGCCCTATTCACCCCCCCTCTAGGCGACTTTCACATCTTGTTCCACGTCCTAATCAAAATGTTGTAGGAACCAAATGGGTCTTCCGCAACAAGCAAGATGAGCATGGTGTGGTGACAAGGAATAAAGCCCGACTTATAGCCAAGGGATATTCACAAGTCGAAGGTTTGGATTTCGGTGAAATCTATGTGAAAGGGAAATTGGCTTACACCTTTTCCTAATTGATTTTGGTGGTTGAATTGCCCAACACAAATAATTGGACTAACTAGTTTGCTCTAGATTATAAGTTTTACAGGTGCCAAAGGTTCACAACAAACCAATAAAAAGACAAAGAAAGGGTTCAAACAAAGAGAGCAAAAGACAACAGAAGTGTGCCCTGGTCTGGCACACCGGACTGTCCGGTGTGCCACCGGACAGTGTCCGATGCACCACCGGACAGTGTCCGGTGCACCAGGCAATACCAGTCTGAACTTGCCACCTTCGGGAATTCTGGGAGCCGCTCCTCTATAATTCACCGGACTGTCTGGTGCGCCAGCGGAGTAACGGCTACACAGCGCCAACGGTCGTCTACAAGAACAATAAATGCGCTACAGTGCGCGCCTGCGCACGCAAAAGTCAGGACAGACGGCAGAAGGCGCACCAGACAGTGAACAGTGACTGTCCGGTGCACCACCGGACTGTCCGGTGGCCCAGAAGACAGAAGCTCCAACAGTCGAACCCTAATGGTCGGGTGACGTGGCTGGTGCACCGGACAGTGTCCGGTGGCGCAACGGACTGTCCGGTGCGCCATGCAACAGCAGCCTCCACCAACGGCTCCTTTGGTGGTTGGGGCTATAAATACCCCCAACCATCCACCATTCATTGCATCCAAGTTTTCAGCCTTCACACCTCATACAAGAGCTATAGCATTCAATACAAGACACAAACAAAGAGATCAAATACTCTCCCAAGTCTGGAATCACTCCAACCAAATTAGTGACTAGAGAGAGACATTTGTGTTCATTTGAGCTCTTGCGCTTGGATTGCTTTTCTTCTTCATTCTTTCTTGTGCTCAATTCACTTGTAATCAAAACAAGAGACACCAAGTTGTGGTGGTCCTTGTAGCGGACTTAGTGTCCCATTTGATTGAAGAGAAAGGCTCACTCGGTCTAAGTGACCGTTTGAGAGAGGGAAAGGGTTGAAAGAGACCCGGTCTTTGTGACCACCTCAACGGGGAGTAGGTTTGCAAGAACCGAACCTCGGTAAAACAAATCACCGTGTCATCCGCCTTATTTTCTTGTGATTTGTTTTCGCACCCCCTTTCGGACTCGTTTATAGTTCTAACGCTAACCCTGACTTGTAGTTGTGCTTAAAGTTTGTAAATTTCAGATTCGCCCTATTCACCCCCCTCTAGGCGACTTTTAATTAGTATCGGAGCCTGGTACTTCATTAGAGCTTAACCGCTCGAAGTGATGTCGGGAGATCACGCCAAGAAGGAGATGGTAACCGGCGAGAAGCCCGCCATAAGCCACGGGAAGGCTCCATCAAGGGAGTCCGGCCACAAAAAGAAGGAAGGATCCCCTTCATGCATTAGGACGCACAAGAGTGGCGAGAAGAAGAAGAAAATGAAGAAAGTGGTCTACTAAGAGACCGACTCTTCATCGCCCTCTACATCGGGATCCGACGCCGTGTCCATCACTTCTAAGCGCCAAGAGCGCAAGAAGTATAGTAAAATCCCCCTACGCTATCCTCACATTCCTAAACATACCCCATTACTTTCTGTTCCATTAGGCAAACCATCGACATTTGATGGGGAAGATTATTCTAGGTGGAGTGATATGATGAGATATCACCTAACCTCACTCCACAAAAGCATATGGGATGTTGTTGAGTTTGGAGTACAGGTACCATCCGTAGGGGATGAAGACTATGATGAGGACGAGGTGGCCCAAATCGAGCACTTCAACTCTCAAGCAACTACTATACTCCTCACCTCTCTAAGTCGAGAGGAGTATAATAAGGTGCAAGGGTTGAAGAGCGCCAAAGAGATTTGGGACGTACTCAAGACCGCGCACGAAGGAGATGAGGTGACCAAAATCACCAAGCGGGAAACGATCGAGGGGGAGCTCGGTCGCTTTATGCTCAACCAAGGAGAAGACCCACAAGCCATGTACAACCGACTAAAAACCTTGGTGAACCAAGTGCGCAACCTCGGGAGCTCCAAGTGGGATGACCATGAAATGGTCAAGGTTATTCTTAGATCACTCGTTTTTCTTAATCCCACTCAAGTTCAATTAATTCGTGGTGATCCAAGATATAAACTAATGTCTCCCAAGGAAGTGATAGGAAAATTTGTGAGCTTTGAGTTGATGATCAAAGGCTCCAAGAAAATCATCGAGCAAGGTGCCTCCTCCACACCCGATGTGCAACCCGTTGCATTCAAGGCAACGGAGGAGAAGAAAGAAGACTCTACACCTAGTAGGGTCCCCATCGACGCCTCCAAGCTCGACAATGAGGAAATGGCGCTCATCATCAAGAGCTTCCGCCAAATCCTCAAGCAAAGGAGGGGGAAAGACTACAAGTCCCGCTCCAAGAAAGTTTGCTACAAATGTGGTAAGCCCGGTCATTTTATCGCTAAATGCCCTTTGTCTAGTGATAGTGACAGGGATAACGACAAGAAGGGAAAGAGGAGAGAAAAGATGAGGTACTACAAGAAGAAGGGCGGCGATGCCCATGTTTGCCGGGAGCGGGACTCCGACGAGAGCTCCACCGACTCCTCCTCCGACGAGGACGCCGCCAACATCGCTGTCACCAAAGGCCTCCTCTTCCCCAACGTCGGCCACAAGTGCCTCATGGCAAAGGATGGCAAAAAGAAGAAGGTAAAATCAAGATCCTCCACTAAGTATGCAACCTCTAGTGATGAGGATAATTCTAGTGATGAGGAGGATAACTTGCTCACTCTTTTTGCCAATCTTAACATGCAAAAAAGAGAAATTAAATGAATTGATTAGTGCTATTCATGAGAAGGATGAACTCTTGGATAGCCAAGAGGACTTCCTTATTAAGGAAAACAAAAAGCATGTTAAGACTAAAAATGCTTATGCTCTGGAAGTAGAAAAATGTGAAAAATTAACTAGTGAGCTAAGCACTTGCCATGATGTTATTTCCAACCTTAGAAATGAAAATGCTAAGGTTGAGAATTTAAATGTTTGTGATGATTCTCTTGTTAGTCTTAGAAATGATAATGCTAGGTTGATTACTAAGATTGTCAAGTTAAATGCATCACTCTCTAGCCTTAAAATTGAGAATGAAAAATTGATTGCTAAGGCTAAAGATTTAAATGTTTGCAATGTTTCCATTTCCAATCTTAGAGATGAAAATGCCATATTACATGCTAAGATTGTTGAATTAAATTCTTGCAAACCCTCTACATCTACCGTTGAGCATGTTACCATTTGCACTAGATGTAGAGATGTTAACATTGATGCTATTCATGATCACATTGCTATGATTAAACAACAAAATGATCAAATAGCAAAATTAGATGCTAAAATTGCCGAGCATGAGTTAGAAAATGAAAAATTTAAATTTGCTCGTAGTATGCTTTATAGTGGGAGACGCCCTGGCATTAAGGATGGCCTTGGCTTCCGAAAGGGAGACAATGTCAAGCTTAATGCCCCTCCTAAAAGATTGTCTAACTTTGTTAAGGGCAAGGCTCCCATGCCTCAGGATAACGAGGGTTACATTTTATACCCTGCCGGTTATCCCGAGCACAAAATTAGGAGAATTCACTCTAGGAAGTCTCACTCTGGCTCTCATCATGCTTTTATGTATAAGAGTGAGGCATCTAGCTCTAGGAAATCAACCCGTGCTAAATTGCCTAAGAAGAAAACTCCTATTGCATTAAATGAACATAACATTTCATTTAAAACTTTTGATGCATCATATGTTTTAACTAACAAATCAGGCAAAGTAGTTGCCAAATATGATGGGGGCAAACACAAGGGGTCAAAGACTTGTGTTTTGGTACCCAAGGTGCTTGTTTCTAATGTGAAAGGACCCAAGACCGTTTGGGTACCTAAGAACAAGGCCTAAATTTGTTTTGTAGGTTTATGCATCCGGGGGCTCAAGTTGGATCATTGATAGCGGGTACACAAACCACATGACAGGGGAGAAAAGGATGTTCTCCTCCTACGAGAAAAACCAAGATCCTCAATGAGCTATCACATTCGGGGATGGAAATCAAGGTTTGGTCAAAGGATTGGGTAAAATTGCTATATCTCCTGACCATTCTATTTCCAATGTTTTTCTTGTAGATTCTTTAGATTACAACTTGCTTTCTGTTTCTCAATTATGCAAAATGGGTTACAACTATCTTTTTACGGATATAGGTGTTACTGTCTTTAGAAGAAGTGATGATTTAGTAGCATTTAAGGGAGTGTTAGAGGGTCAGCTATACTGAGTTGATTTTAATAGAGCTGAACTCGACACTTGCTTAATTGCTAAGACTAACATGGGTTGGCTCTGGCACCGCCAACTAGCCCATGTTGGGATGAAGAATCTTCATAAGCTTCTAAAGGGAGAGCACATTTTGGGACTAACTAATGTTCATTTTGAGAAAGACAGGGTTTGTAGTGCATGTCAAGCAGGGAAGCAAGTTGGTGTTCATCATCCACACAAGAACATCATGACTGTCGGCGTTTCGACCCCGGGGGGTCCCTGGACCGACGAGTAAAATTGTCGTTGCGTGTCCCAGCCCAGATGGGTTGGTGCGAGATGGAACACAAGGGGGGAAAACCGTGGCTCATGTTATCCTGCGCCAGAGTGGGTGCGCCTGCAGTAGGGGTTACAAGCGTTCGCGAGGGAGAGAGAGAGCTCGTTCATCAGCCCATCCTCCCGCGCGACCACCTTTCCGTATGAGGGCCCTGGCCCTTCCTTTTATAGATACAAGGAGAGGGTCCAGGTGTACAATGGGGGTGTAGCAATATGCTAACGTGTCCGGTAGAGAGGAGCCAGAGCCCTATGTACATGCCAACGTGGCTGTCGGAGAGGTGCTAGAGCCCTGTGTACGCGGTGTCATGGCCGTCGAAGGAGCATTTGAGCCCTGTAGAAGCACAGCTGTCGGGGCTGCTGGGACCTTGCTGACGTATCCTTGCTTCCGTAAGGGGCTGAGAACCGCCGTCGTCATGGACGCACGCGGGGAGCCATCATTACTTGTTACCGAGGCGAGCCTGGATGGGACGCCGGTCTTGTTCCCCCGTAGCCTGAGCTAGCTAGGGGTAGGGTAATGATGTATCCTCCGTGGCGCGGTCGGTCCGAGCCCAAGGTCGGGCGAGGCAGAGACTCCTCCTGAGGCCGAGGTCGGGCGAGGAAGTGATTCCTCCCGAGGTCGAGGTGAGGTCGAGCCCTGGGGTCGGGCGAGGCGGAGACCACCTTCCGAGGCCGAGGGTGAGGCCGAGCCCTGGGGTCGGGCGAGGCGGAGGCCACTCCCGAGGCTGAGGCCCAAGGTCGGGCGAGGCGGAGCTTCCTATTGCGCCTGAGGCTAGACTTAGCTGTTGTCAGCCTTACCCTGGCGAGTGGCACAGCAGTCGGAGAGGGGCGAGCGGCAATGTTTTCCTGTCAGGTCGGTCAGTGGAAGGGCGAAGTGACTGCGGTCACTTCGACCCTGCCGACTGAGGCGCGGGTTTCAGGATAAGGTGTCAGGCGATCCTCGCATTGAATGCGCCTGCGATGCGGTCGATTGGTGAGGCGATTTGGCCAAGGTTGCTTCACAACGAAGCCTGCCCGAGCTGGGGTTCGGGCGAGACGAGGGTGCGTCCGTTGCTTGAAGAGGCCCTCGGGCGAGGCGAGAATTTGTCGGGGACTATTGTTCCCGTCCGAGGCTGGGCTCGGGCGGGGCAAGATCGCGTCCCTTGAGCAGACAAAGCCTTGACTTTAATCGTGCCCATCAGTTTCTACAGCTTGTGCTGATGGTGATTACCAGCCGAGTTTAGGAGTGTTGGGGGTACCCCTAATTATGGTACCCGACAGTAGCCCCCGAGCCTCAAAGGGAGTGTTGGTACTCGCTTGGAGGCTTTTGTCGCACTTTTTGCGAGGGGACCGACCTTTCTCGGTTACACTTTGTTCCGGTGGGTGCGCGCGAGCGCACCCGCCGGGTGTAGCCCCCGAGGCCTCGAAGGAGTGGTTTGACTCCTTTGAGGTCTTAATGCCCTTCGTGATGCCTCGGCCGGTCTGGTTGTTCCCTCATGCGATCTGATCGTAGCCCGGGTGCACGGTCAGGTTCCGAGTTTTCAGGCTGATTTGTTGACGCTGTCAACGGTTTGGCCGTAGCCGGGTTTGCGAGAGCAGCCCCCGAGCCTCCGCATGGAGCGAGAGGACGATCAAGGACTGACTCAACCTTTATCATACGCCCCTTCGTCGCCTTTCCGTAGGAGGAAGGGGGAAAAGCGCCATGTTGCCCTCGGAGGGCGCCGAACATGGTGTCTCAAGTGAGTTGCTAACGGGTGATCTGAGTGAACGCCCGTGCCCCATTCAATAAGGGTCGGCTAGTGGCCCAGAGGCGCGCTCCAAAAGTACCTGCAGGTGATTTGCCGGACTCGGTCCCGTTCGATAGGGTCCAAGGGCTCGATGCCTCCCTCTGATGGGATTCCGTTACAAAATCGCTCCTGCTGGTCTCGGAAATGTCCTAGGGTACCTCGGGAGCGTAGCCCGAGCCTCGACCATGTATCGGACGTACCTAGAGTCATCCCTCGCTCTGCGTGCTCTGGGGCGGCTGTCGAACCCTTCTGAGGGGCCAGCCTTCGAACCCCTGATCAATAGTGGGCGCGGAGCCCGAGCGCTCTGAGGCGGCTGTCGAACCCTTCCGAGGGGCCAGCCTTCGAACCCCTGATCAGTAATGAGCCTGAAGCCCAAGTGCTCTAAGGCGGCTGTCGAACCCTTCCGAGGGGCCAGCCTTCGAACCCCTGATCAGTAGGTGGGCTCGGGGCCGTCTTCCTTCGCGGAGAAGGATCCCTTTCGAAATATCCCCTTTCCCGGTCCCTGTAGCAAGAGAGAGAAAGGGGAAGAAGAAAAGGATATGAATTTAAACGGTGTGGCGCACCTTTTTTGACGCGGTCATCATGGCGGAGGTGAAACATCGCCTGCCAAAGGTGTCGCTTGCCCTGCCGCGGAGTTAATGCGACGGGACGGGTGGTTTGCGGGGCGGTCGTTGCGCGAGCCGTTCGAGGGACGGAACACGGGCGCGTCGTCTTCATGTCGTGGGAGAGGGCTCCCCTGCTGCTCCAGGAGGGGGCGTGAGCCTGCAGACGATTTGACTGCTGCTTCCGCTCGCCTGCTGCCGCCATTACTGCCGGCCCACTTTTGGCCATATCGACTGTCGCGCCTCCTCCCGTGGCTGACTGACCCGTGACCTATGTGCTCGATTGGCACTGTTGGGCCATGCACAGGGTTGCCTCGAGTCGCGGCACTGGTTCCGCAGTCGAGAAGGCGCAACATTGGCGCAAGTGGCGGTGCAGTTTATCGCACGTAGTAACCGGCGCGCCGGTTACATGACGTGTGGGCCTGGGCCTCCATGCTGGATGCGTCAAAGTCGAAGGGGTGCATCCCCGTGGTGCGGTTGTGCGCCACCTGCATGGCGGTCCGCCCTTTCAACCGATGGTTTCGACGAGGATGGAGGAGTGCTTGTAACCGCGGGGCGATTACACGCCCCGCGCGTGGCGGTTTGGCTTCTTCTGTTCCGGGCCAGCTTGCATAACGTGTGGGACCTAGCCCCCGTGTCGTAGGGGGAGGACCCTGGAGCACGTCGGTGAAGACTTAGTCTGCGACGCCTGAGGACGCGAGTGGGGAGAGCCGCCTTTAAAAAGGGATCGACTCCCCGGGCGGTAGCCATGCCTTCGCACTCCCCTCATGCATTGCGTCCTTCCACCTTCCGAGCCCCCGGATGGGGAGCCCCCGTGTTGCCTTCGTCTTGTTGTTGGAGGAGCGCAACCTCACGGAGGTGGGCACCCTTCAGCCATCGCTCGGCTTCAAGGATTTTCATCACGCAGCCCGGCTGCATTCCCTCACCGATGGTCACCCACGATGGTGACCATCAGTTCGATGGTGGGGAAAAGCAAGTCGGGCTGCGGCCTCTGCCCCGCCTTCAGCTTCAAGGATCTTCATCATCCTTGTTGTGGCGGGGGGCGAGCTGAGCCGGAGTTCTACCTCCCGCATGGGCCGGCGGGCCACCTCTTCCTTCAGCATTCAGGGGAGAGGGCGCTCACCGGCCTAGCGGAGGGGGCGGACTTCAACAACGCAGGGCTGGCCGGCCGCAAGCGTCGTCAACTCTAGCATGCCTGGCTCGCTGGCTCAGCTGGCTCAGCTGGCTCTGACGCTGCTTCCGGTGCCACCTCCCACCGCTGGGGCGGAGCGTGGCAGTCCGTCCACCGTACGGGCGGTTGTTGCGCCGTGCGCACCGGGGGACCGTCCAAGACGTCGCACGCCGCTAGGGCGGCATTCGTGTTCTTGGATTGTCTTGTCCTCACTCCGACACGACGCCTCCGCGCAGAGGTCGGTGCCTGCCCGTCCGCGAGGACTTGAGTGGGGATCTGCCGGTGCAGGCTGGGGCGGCCGCCATTTTGTTGGCGTAGCGTCGGCGCGCAGGTGGCCACTGTCGTCGGTGCTGGAGGTGGTGGTCGCCAGAGGAGGTTTCTCCGCCGACGAGACCGTCGGCGCCACCCGCGGACAGACCTCCGGCTCTTTGGCTTTGATGGCTTGTCCTCGCCCCTCGTGTGGGGACGTGGGCGAGGGCCTTCCTGCAGCAGCATTTGCCCTGAGGTCATCGCTGCTGCTGTTTAGCCGCCCGAGTCGGAGGTCGTTGTCGCTGCTGCTGCAGTGGTCGGCGGCGAGCCACCTGGAGTTTGTCGTCCCGCAGGCCCTCTGATGTGGAGGTTGTTCATACCCGCGGGAGTGGAACCGGAGTTTCGTTTGTAATGGCACCTTGAGTGCCGGTGTTTGTTCATTGTGGCTGTCGAGGCCTGAACATTTAGGTATTTGAGTGTAATACCGTGTTTCTTCCTTATTTTGAGCACTAGGACTCGCCTGTCGGCTAGCTGAACCGCTTAACCGAGTGTGAGTTGCCCTGTGTGGAAGGTGACGAGTGAGGTATCCGTATCCCGGAGGCATAGGAGTCCCTCGGCTCGGTCGACCTTGCCACCCAAGGCTTCTCTTGCTCAGTTATAGAACCCTCGGCTGCTATGCGATGAGCCGGAGCCGGAGGCAGCGATGTCAGCGTGGACAGAGGCGGAGTCGGCTCGAGAAGAAGCTTCGTCGGCCCGAGAGCATGTGGCCTCCCTGGCCGAGGAGGTGCAGCAGCGGCAGCTGGAGCTTGGCCAGGTCGCCCGCTAGCGGGACCAATCCCGGAGTCATGCTGCCGAGGCCGTGAGCCGGGCTGATGTCCTCGGGGGACAGCTGGCTGAGGCTACGGAGCGGCCGGTCGAGGTGTCTGCCCGGGCCGGGACCCTTGCAGAGA
Source organism: Zea mays (assembly GCF_902167145.1). Classification (NCBI taxonomy): domain Eukaryota; kingdom Viridiplantae; phylum Streptophyta; class Magnoliopsida; order Poales; family Poaceae; genus Zea; species Zea mays. Next base: position 179,767,587 of record NC_050097.1, on the reverse strand, counting down.
CCTTGGCTATGATGGCCCGAGCGTGGTGCTGGCGTCCTCCTTCGAGGTGGAGATCCTTCCGCCCGTGTAGCCGTCCGAGGCCGGGCCAGATTCCGCCAAAGGTGGAGACGACGTCGAGGGTGCTGCTGCTCCCTCTGTTGATGTCTGAACCTGCAGGGAGAGTTTGTCTGTAGTGTGCGTATGTTTTTTGCGGCCGCCGAGGCCCAAACATATTATTGTCGTGTTATAAAGCTGTGTTTCCTTTCCTCTTGTTTCGAGTATCAGGACTTGTTCGTTGATAGCAGAATCGTTTATCTGAGCGAGAGTTACTTTTCACGGAAGGTGATGAGTGAGGTATCCGTATCCCAGAGGCGTAGGAGTCCCTCGGCTCGGTTGGCCTCGCCGCTTACGTGTACTCTTACTCGTCCGCGGGATTCTGTTATCGATATAGTCGAGAAGGCACGAAAATCGTTCTGGCTGAAAAGTTTTCGGTCGTTAAGACTTGTTCGGTTAGCAGAATCGCTTATCCGAGCGAGAGTTACTTATCGCAGAAGGTGATGAGTGAGGTATCCGTATCCCGGAGGTGTAGGAGTCCCTCGGCTCGGTCGGTCTTGCCGCTTACGTGTACTCCGTCGTTTTCAGGATCCCGCTATCGAAGCAGTCGAAAAGCGCGAAAGATGTTCTGGCAGAAAGACTTTTTCCGAGGAAAATTTTGACGCAGAGGGGGTTCCCCCTTCTAGCCCCCGAGGGAGGGTCGGGCTTTACCGAGGCAAGGCTGACCCTTCCTTGACAGTTAGACTTTATTTGTGCATGTATAGAAAACGAGGTATATGAACGACTTGAAAACATCTTAAGGGTAAAAGCGACGTAGCTGTCGGATGTTCCAAGCGTTGTTGTAGACCTCGCCTTGATTGTTGGCCAGTTTGTATGTTCCGGGCTTCAAAATCTTGGCAATGATGAATGGCCCCTCCCAGGGAGGAGTAAGCTTGTGGCGCCCTCGGGCGTCCTGCCGCAGTCGAAGTACCAAGTCTCCCACCTAGAAGTCTCGGGGCCGAACCCCTCGGGCATGGTAGCGTCGCAGAGACTGCTGATACCGCGCCGAGTGTAGTAAGGCCATGTACCGAGCCTCTTCCAGCTGGTCCAGTGAGTCTTCTCGGCTGGTCTGGTTGCTTTGGTCGTCGTACGCCCTTGCCCTCGGGGAACCGTATTCTAAGTCTGTGGGCAAGATAGCCTCGACCCCATAGACTAGAAAGAACGGCGAGAAACCCGTGGTCCGGCTTGGCGTCGTCCTCAGACTCCAGTCCACCGAGGGTAGTTCCTTCATCCACCGCTTGCCGAACTTGTTGAGGTCGTTGTAGATCCTCGGTTTAAGTCCCTGCAGAATCATGCCGTTGGCACGCTCCACTTGCCCATTCGTCATGGGGTGAGCCACGGCAGCCCAGTCCACACAGATGTGGTGATCCTCGCAGAAGTCCAGGAACTTCTTCCCAGTGAACTGGGTGCCGTTGTCGGTGATGATGGAGTTCGGGACCCCAAAGCGATGGATGATGTTGGTGAAGAACGCCACCGCCTGCTCGGACCTGATACTCGTTAGGGGTCGGATCTCGATCCACTAGGAGAATTTGTCGATGGCGACCAGCAGGTGCGAGAAGCCCCCGGGTGCCTTCTGCAAGGGACCGACAAGGTCCAGACCCCATACAACAAACGACCAGGTGATGGGTATTGTCTGTAGGGCCTGAGCGGGTTGGTGCGTCTGTCTTGCGTAGAATTGACACCCTTGGCAGGAGCATACAACCCTAGTGGTGTCGGCCACCACGGTCGGCTAGTAGAAACCTTGTCGGAAGGCGTTCCCAACGAGGGCTCCAGGTGCCGCGTGGTGACCACAAGCCCCCGAGTGTATCTCTTGCAATAGCTCCTGCCCTTCGGCAATGGACATGCATCGTTGGAGAATGCCTGAGGGGCTGCGGTGGTAGAGCTCCTTTTCATCACCCAGTAAGACGAACGACTTGGCGCGCCGCGCTAGTCACCGAGCTTCGGCTTTGTCGAGGGGTAGCTCTCCTCGGTGGAGATATTGCAGGTACGGGGTCTGCCAGTTTCGATTAGGCGTGACCCCATTCCCCTCTCCCTCGACACGCAGTGCCTCACCCTCGGCAGCCGAGGCCTCCTCGGGCTCGGGCGTGTCGTCGGTCTTGACGGAGGGTTGATATATGCCTCTGGAGAAGACAACAGGGGGAACCGTTGTCTGCCCCGAGGTTATTTTAGCCAGCTCATCCGCAGTCTCGTTGTACCGTCGGGCGACGTGGTTGAGCTCGAGTCCGTAGAACTTGTCTTCCAGGCGCCGAACCTCGTCGCAGTAGGCCTCCATCTTCCGGTCGCGGAAGTGGGAGTTCTTCATGACTTGGTCGATGACAAGCTACGAGTCGCCACGACCGTCGAGGCACCGAACCCCTAGCTCGATGGCGATGTGCAACCCGTTAACCAGAGCCTCGTACTCGGCCACGTTGTTTGACGTCGGGAAATGGAGGCGCAGCACGTAGCGGAGGTGCTTCCCGAGGGGTGAGATGAAGAGCAGGCCCGCACCTGCTCCTGTTTTCATCAGCGACCCATCGAAGTACATGGTCCAGAGTTCCGGTTGGATCGGAGCTTTTGGTAGCTGGGTGTCGACCCATTTAGCCACGAAGTCTGCCAAGACATGGGACTTGATGGCCTTCCGAGGAGCGAACGAGATTGTCTCGCCCATGATCTCCACTGCCCACTTTGCTATCCTACCCGAGGCCTCTCGGCACTGGATGATCTCCCCCAGGGGGAAGGATGACACCACAGTCACCAGATGAGACTTGAAGTAGTGTCACAACTTTCACCGCGTCAGAATTACTGCGTACAGTAGCTTCTGAATTTGCGGGTAGCGGATCTTAATCTCAGACAGCACTTCACTGATGAAGTAGACCGGCCTCTGGACGAGCAGTGCATGCCCTTCTTCTCGTCTCTCGACTACGATCGCGGCGCTGACCACCTGAGTGGTTGCGGCTACGTAGATCAAGAGGGCTTCTCCTGCAGCGGGGGGCACCAAGATGGGCGCGTTTGAAAGGAGCGCCTTTAAGTTTCCGAGGGCTTCCTCGGCCTCGGGGGTCCAAGTGAAGCGCTCGGTCTTCCTTAAGAGGCGGTACAAGGGTAGGCCTTTTTCGCCGAGGCGCGAGACGAAGCGGCTCAGAGCCGCGAGGCATCCCATGACCCTTTGTACTCCTTTCAAGTCTTTGATGGGCCTCATGTTGGTGATGGCTGCGATTTTCTCCGGGTTGGCCTTGATGCCCCGCTCGGAGACGATGAACCCCAGGAGCATGCCTTGGGGGACTCCGAAGACACACTTCTTGGGATTGAGTTTCACGCCCTTCGCCCTCAGACACTTGAATGTCGTTTCAAGGTCCGAGAGGAGGTCGGAGGCTTTCCTTGTCTTGACTACGATGTCATCGACATAAGCCTCGACCGTTCGGTCGATGTGCTCTCCGAACACGTGGTTCATGCACCTTTGGTATGTCGCACCTGCATTCCTCAAACCAAATGGCATAGTAATATAGCAGTACATGCCAAAAGGTGTGATGAAAGAAGTCGCGAGCTGGTCGAACTCTTTCATCTTGATTTGGTGATAACCTGAGTAGGCGTCGAGGAATGACAGGATTTTGCACCCAGTAGTGGAATCCACGATTTGATTGATGCGAGGCAGAGGGTAGGGAACCTTCGGACATGCTTTGTTTAGACCAGTGTAGTCTACACACATCCTCCATTTCCCACATTTCTTTTTCACAAGCATAGGGTTGGCTAACCATTCGGGATGGAATACCTCTTTGATGAACCCCGCAGCCATCAGCTTGTGGATCTCCTCGCCTATGGCTCTGCGCTTTTCTTCGTCGAAACGGCGCAGAGGCTGCTTCACGGGTCAGGCTCCAGCTCGGATATCCAGCGAGTGCTCGGCGACATCCCTCGGTATGCCAGGCATGTCCGAAGGACTCCACGCAAAAACCTCGGCGTTCGCGCAGAGAAAGTCGCGAGCATTGCTTCCTATTTGGGGTCGAGCTCGGAGCCGATCCGGACTTGCTTGTAGGCGTCGTTGCTGGGGTCGAGAGGGACGGACTTAACCGCCTCGGCTGGCTCGAAGTTGCCGACGTGGCGCTTCGCATCAGGCACCTCCTTGGAGAGGCACTCCAGGTCGGCGATGAGGGCCTCAGACTCGGCGAGGGCCTCAGCGTACTCCACGCACTCCACGTCGCATTCGTACGCGTGTCGGTACGTGGATCCGACGGTGATGACCCCGTTGGGGCCGGGCTTCTTGAGCTTGAGGTAGGTGTAGTTGGGGACGACCATGAACTTGGCGTAGCACGGTCTCCCCAGCACCGCGTGGTAGGTTCCTCGGAACCCGACCACCTCGAACGTGAGGGTTTCCTTTCGGAAGTTGGAGGGAGTCCCGAAGCAGACGGGCAGATCGAGTTGTCCAAGGGGCTGGACACGCTTCCCGGGGATGATCCCATGAAAGGGCGCCGCACCGGCCCGGATCGTGGACAGATCAATTTCCAAGAGCCTAAGGGTCTCGGCGTAGATGATGTTGAGGCTGCTGCCTCCCTCCATGAGGACCTTGGTGAGCCTGACGTTGCCGATGACGGGGTCGACAACGAGCGGGTACTTTCCTGGGCTCGGCACGCAGTCAGGGTGGTCGCCTTGGTCGAAGGTGATGGGCTTGTCGGACCAGTCAAGGTAGACTGGCGCCACCACCTTCACCGAGCAGACCTCCCGGCGCTCCTGCTTGTGGTGCCGAGCCGAGGCGTTCGCCACTCGCCCACCGTAGATCATGAAACAGCTGTGGACCTCGGGGAACTCCTCTGCCTTGTCGCCCCCCTTCTTGTCGTTGTCATGGCCTTTGCCACCTTCCGCCGGGGGCCCAGCCTTATGGAAGTAGCGCCGAAGCATGACGCATTTCTCAAGGGTGTGCTTGACGGGACCCTGATGATAGGGGCACGACTCCTTGAGCATCTTATCGAACAGGTTGGCCCCTCCGGGAGGCTTCCGAGGGTTCCTGTGCTCGGCGGCAGCGATATGATCTACGTCAGTGGCGTCACGCTTCGCTTGCGACTTCTTCTTGGCCTTCTTCTTCATGCTGCGCTGGGCGGACGCCTCGGGGACGTCTTCCTGCTGGTGTCTCTGAGGCTGCTTGTCCTTCCGGAAGATGGCCTCGACCGCCTCCTGACTAGAGGCGAACTTGGTGGCGATGTCCATCAACTCGCTCGCCTTGGTGGGAGTCTTGCGACCTAGTTTGCTCACCAGGTCGCGGCAAGTGGTGCCGGCGAGGAATGCCCCGATGACATTCGAGTCGGTGATGTTGGGCAGCTCGGTGCGCTGCTTCGAAAACCATCGGATGTAGTCTTGCTGGGATTCCCCTAGCTGCTGGCGGCAGCTTCGGAGATCCCAAGAGTTCCCAGGGCGCACGTATGTGCCCTGGAAGTTTCCAGCAAAGGCTTTGACCAGATCGTCCCATTTGGAAATCTGCGCAGGAGGCAGATGCTGCAGCCAGGCTCGGGCGGCGTCAGAGAGGAACAGGGGGAGGTTGCAGATGATGAGGTTGTCATCGTCCGTTCCACCCAACTGGCAGGCCAGCCGGTAGTCCGCAAGCCATAGTTCTGGCCTCGTTTCCCTCGAGTACTTAGTGATGGTAGTCGGGGCTCGGAACCGGGTCGGGAACGGCGCCCGTCGTATGGCCCCGCTGAAGGCTTGTGGACCAGGTGGTTCGGGCGAGGGGCTCCGATCCTCCCCACTGTCGTAGCGTCCCCCACGCCTAGGGTGGTAGCCTCGGCGCACCTTCTCGTCGAGACGGGCTCGGCGGCCGTGGAGATGGTGCTCGTTGCCGAGGCGACCTGGGGCTGCAGGCATCGTGTCCCGTGTGCGCCCGGTGTGGACCGAGGCTTCCCGCATGAATCGGGAAGTCGCGGCGCGATGCTCCAGGGGGCACCCTTGCCTTCGGGAGGCAGAGCTCTCGGCCCGTCGGACCGCGGCATCGAGTTCTCCTTGGATACGCCGCCCCTCGGTGGTGTATGGCTCCGGCATCGCTCGGAGCAGCATTGCCGCTGCAGCCAGATTCTGGCCGACCCCACTGGAAGCCAGGGGCAGCCTTGCCCTGGCATCATCAGTGATATGGCGCTAGACGTCCTGGGCCCGATGACGCGCTTCTCCGGCTAGTGCTCGGCCTGCCCACTCCTGCTCGATGTTTTGCTGGAGATGCACAAGTTGTCCTGCTTCCTCGTCAAGCTTGGCCTGCATCTCGCGGATTTGCTCAAGTTGTGTGTCCTGACCCCCCGCAGGGACTGAGACCACAACTAGCTCCCGCAGGATGTCAACGCGAGGCGCAGGCCCAGGGGGATCATCATCCTCTGGCATACCAAGGTGGTTGCCTTCGTCGTGACCCCCTAGATCGACGTGGAAACATTCGCGACTTGGGCCACAACCTTCGTCGTCAAGGCTGTGGCCATCATCGGAGCAACCGGAGAGGCAGTAGTCACTTGCGGTCATGAAGTCTCGCATGGCACTGGGATTACCGAGCCCGGAGAAATCCCAACCAGAGTCGGGCTCATCGTCTTCCTTGGAACCCGGGGGCCCGTAGGTCGAGACGGCCGTTAGTCGGTCCTAGGTTGACCACATATGGTACCCCGGAAGGTTAGGATATGCCTTTATGAAAGCGCTCACCGAAGCGGGATCGCTTGGTGGATCAAAGCTGAATCTAAAAGGCACAGGGTGGAAAACGGACGGTACCTCTCGATCGATGGAGGGTGACGAAGTCGCGTCGGCGACGGACTGCACCGTTATCTCAGGTACGAGGCTAACGCCCAGCAAATCCTCCGCGAGAGCGCTGGCGTCATTTGTCCGCTTGGGGTTGGCACGTTGCGGGGAAACGACACTCGCCGTCGTCTCAGGCGCGAGGTCAACGCCCGACATGTCCCCCGCTGGGGTGTTGACGTCATCGACTCGCTCGACAGCCGATGAGGTGCCGCCTCCTGCTTGGCCACGGTTGTCCCGCCTCCTCCTCCTGCGGCGAGGAAGGCGATGGGACAAACCCGGATGCTGCTCTTCCGCCACGGGGGGAAGACATCGCCGAGTCCGCCGCCGCCGGGCGTGCTGACGGCCGTCGTTGTCGCTGCCGCGTTGCGAGGGAAGGAGTACCATGTCGTAGCTGCCGTCGAGGGACATGAACTCGAGACTCCCGAAATGGAGCAGCGTCCCGGGCTGAAGAGGTTGCTGGAGGCTACCCATCTGGAACTCAACGGGAAGTTGTTCGTCAACACGCAGCAGGCCCCTACCTGGCGCGCCAACTGTCGGCATTTCGACCTCGGGGGGTCCCTGGACCGACGAGTAAAATTGTCGCTGCATGTCCCAAGCCCAGATGGGTTGGCGCGAGATGGAACACAAGGGGGGAAAACCGTGGCTTGTGTTATCCTACGCCAGAGTGGGTGCGCTTGCAGTAGGGGTTACAAGCGTTCGCGAGGGAGAGAGAGAGCTCGTTCGTCAGCCCGTCCTCCCACGCGACCACCTTTCCGTATGAGGGCCCTGGCCCTTCCTTTTATAGATACAAGGAGAGGGTCCAGGTGTACAATGGGGGTGTAGCAATATGCTAACGTGTCCGGTAGAGAGGAGCCAGAGCCCTATGTACATGCCAACGTGGCTGTCGGAGAGGTGCTAGAGCCCTGTGTACGCGGTGTCGTGGCCGTCGAAGGAGCGTTTGAGCCCTGTAGAAGCACAGCTGTCGGGGCTGCTGGGACCTTGCTGACGTCTCCTTGCTTCCGTAAGGGGCTGAGAACCGCCGTCGTCATGGACGCACGCGGGGAGCCATCATTACTTGTTACCGAGGCGAGCCTGGATGGGACGCCGGTCTTGTTCCCCCGTAGCCTGAGCTAGCTAGGGGTAGGGTAATGATGTATCCTCCGTGGCGCGGTCGGTCCGAGCCCAAGGTCGGGCGAGGCGGAGACTCCTCCTGAGGCCAAGGTCGGGCGAGGACGTGATTCCTCCCGAGGTCGAGGTGAGGCCGAGCCCTGGGGTCAGGCGAGGCGGAGACCACCTTCTGAGGCCGAGGGTGAGGCCGAGCCCTGGGGTCGGGCGAGGCGGAGGCCACCTCCCGAGGCCGAGGCCCAAGGTCGAGCGAGGCGGAGCTTCCTATTGCGCCTGAGGCTGGACTTAGCTGTTGTCAGCCTTACCCTGGCGAGTGGCACAGCAGTAGGAGAGGGGCGAGCGACGTTGTTTTCCTGTCAGGTCGGTCAGTGGAAGGGCGAAGTGACTGCGGTCACTTCGACCCTGCCGACTGAGGCGTGGGTGTCAGGATAAGGTGTCAGGTGATCCTCGCATTGAATGCGCCTGCGATGCGGTCGGTTGGTGAGACGATTTGGCCAAGGTTGCTTCACAACGAAGCCTTCCCGAGCTGGGGTTCGGGCAAGACGAGGGTGCGTCCGTTGCTTGAAGAGGCCCTCGGGCGAGGCGAGAATTCGTCGGGGACTACTGTTCCCGTTCGAGGCTGGGCTCGGGCGGGGCGAGATCGTGTCCCTTGAGCAGACGAAGCCTTGACTTTAATCGTGCCCATCAGTTTCTGCAGCTTGTGCTGATGGTGATTACCAGCCAAGTTTAGGAGTGTTGGGGGTACCCCTAATTATGGTACCTGACAATGACGACCGACAGGTCGCTTGAGCTACTCCACATGGACCTATTCGGCCCGATAGCTTACATAAGCATCGGCGGGAGTAGGTATTTTCTTGTAATTGTGGATGATTATTATCGCTTCACTTGGGTGTTCTTTTTGCAGAAAAAATCTCAAACCCAAGAGACCTTAAAGGGATTCTTGAGACGGGCTCAAAATGAGTTTGGCTTAAGGATCAAAAAGATTAGAAGCGACAACAGGACGGAGTTCAAGAACTCTCAAATTGAAGGCTTCCTTGAGGAGGATGGCATCAAGCATGAGTTCTCTTCTCCCTACACGCCACAACAAAATGGTGTAGTGGAGAGGAAGAATAGAACTCTATTGGACATGGCAAGAACCATGCTTGATGAGTACAAAACTTCGGATCGGTTTTGGGCCGAGGCGGTCAACACCGCATGCTACGCCATCAACCGGTTATATCTACACCGAATCCTCAAGAAGACATCATATGAACTCCTAACCGGTAAAAATCCCAATGTTTCATATTTTAGAGTCTTTGGTAGCAAATGCTTTATTCTTGTTAAAAGAGGTAAAAAATCTAAATTTGCTCCTAAGGCTGTAGAAGGCTTTTTACTAGGATATGATTCAAACACAAGGGCATATAGAGTCTTTAACAAGTCCACTGGACTAGTTGAAGTTTCTTGTGACATTGTGTTTGATGAGACTAACGGCTCTCAAGTAGAGCAAGTTGATCTTGATGAGCTAGATGATGAAGAGGCTCCATGTGTCGCGCTAAGGAACATGTCCATTGGGGATGTGTGTCCTAAGGAATCCGATGAGCCTCCTCAAGCACAAGATCAACCATCTTCCTCCATGCAAGCATCTCCACCAACCCAAGATGAGGATCAAGCTCAACATGATAAAGATGAAGATCAAGAAGATGAGCCACCTCAAGAGGAGAGCAATGATCAAGGGGGAGATGCTAATGATCAAGACAAGGAAGATGAGGGTCCAAGACCGCCACACCCAAGAGTCCACCAAGCTATACAACGAGATCACCCCGTGAACACCATCCTCGGCGATATTCAAAAGGGTGTAACTACTCGATCTCGTATTGCTCATTTTTGTGAACATTACACCTTTGTGTCTTCTATTGAGCCATACATGATAGAAGATGCATTAAGGGATTTGGATTGGGTGTTGGCAATGCAAGAGGAGCTCAACAACTTCACGAGGAATGAGGTATGGCATTTAGTTCCATGTCCTAATCAAAATGTTGTAGGAACCAAGTGGGTCTTCCGCAACAAGCAAGATGAGCATGGTGTGGTGACAAGGAACAAAGCCCGACTTGTGGCCAAGGGATATTCCCAAGTTGAAGATTTGGATTTCGGTGAAACCTATGCACCTGTAGCTAACTTGAGTCAATTCGTATATTACTTGCCTATGCTACTTACCATGGCTTTAAGCTTTACCAAATGGACGTGAAAAGTGCCTTTCTCAATGGACCAATCAAGGAAGAGGTCTATGTTGAGCAACCTCCCGGCTTTGAAGATAGTGAGTACCCTAACCATGTGTATAAACTCTCTAAGGCGCTTTATGGGCTCAAGCAAGCCCCAAGAGCATGGTATGAATGCCTAAGAGATTTTCTTATCGCTAATGGTTTCAAAGTCGGCAAAGCCGATCCTACTCTCTTTATTAAAACTATTGCAAAAGATTTGTTTGTATGCCAAATTTATGTTGATGATATCATATTTGGGTCTACTAACAAATCTACTTATGAAGAATTTAGTAGGATCATGATTCAAAAATTCGAGATGTCTATGATGGGGGAGTTGAAGTATTTCTTAGGATGCTAAACGAAGTATATTCAAGACATTCTCACCAAGAGGGCACCTTCATTTGCCAAACGAAGTATATTCAAGACATTCTCACCAAGTTTGGGATGAAGGATGCTAAGCCCATCAAGACACCCATGGGAACTAATGGGCATCTCGACCTCAACACGAGAGGTAAATCCGTAGATCAAAAGGTATACCGGTCGATGATAGGTTCTTTACTCTACTGATGTGCATCTCGACCGGACATTATGCTTTCCGTATGCAGGTGTGCAAGATTCCAAGCCGATCCTAAATAAGTTCACCTTAGGGCCGTAAAACGAATCTTGAGATATTTAGTTTATACTCCTAAGTTTGGCCTTTGGTACCCCAGGGGATCCACATTTGATTTGATTGGTTATTCCGATGCTGATTGGGCAGGGTGTAAAATCAATAGAAAGAGCACATCAGGGACTTGCCAGTTCTTGGGAAGATCTTTGGTGTCTTGGGCTTCAAAGAAGCAAAATTCTGTTGCTCTTTCTACCGCTGAAGCCGAGTACATTGCCGCAGGCCATTGTTGCACGCAATTGCTTTGGATGAGGCAAACCCTTAGGGACTATGGATACAAATTAACCAAAGTTCCTCTCCTATGTGATAATGAGAGTGCAATCCGCATGGCGGATAATCCCGTTGAGCATAGCCGCACTAAACACATAGCCATTCGATATCACTTTTTGAGGGATCACCAACAATAGGGGGATATCGAGATTGCATATATTAACACCAAAGAACAATTAGCCGATATCTTTACCAAGCCACTAGATGAGCAAACTTTTACCAAACTTAGGCATGAGCTAAATATTCTTGATTCTAGGAATTTTGATTGATATTTTGCACACATGGCTCATTTATATACCTTTGATCATGTCTCTTTCATGTGCTATGACTAATGTGGTTTCAAGTGCATTTCATGCTAAGTCATAGATTGAAAGGGAATTGGAGTCTTCGGCGAAGACAAGGCTTCCACTCCACTCCATCGATTATTCATCCTTCGACGTCGCTCCACACCGCTCTCCAATTTGGTATAATCTTCACTCATATATTATTTACCATAAGGGGAGAAAGTAGAAAAGGGCTTATATTTCACTCACAAGTATCCGTTTTTGGCGATTCATGCCAAAGGGGGAGAAAGTATTAGCCCAAAGCAAAAGGACCGCACCACCACCAATTTCAAAATGTAGTTTTTAGTTTTAAGATAAGAAAAGATTTTTTCAATTGGTATCTTATTTTTGATATAATTTCAAATTGGTATACCCTCTTCAAAATTAATATCTAAAACCCTCTTGAACACTAAGAGGAGGATTTCATTAAGGGGGAGTTTTTGTTTAGTCAAAGAAAAAGCATTTGAAACAGGGGGAGAAAATTTCAAATCTTGAAAATGCTTCTCAAAATCTTATTCATATACCTTTGATTATTTGCAAAAGATTTTTGAAAAAGAATTTCCAAAACATTGCAAAACAAAACAAGTGGTGCAAGCGTGGTCCAAAATTTTAAAATAAGAAGAAAGCCATCCATTCATATCTAGAAGAAATAATTATAGGTTTCATTCCAAGCAACCTTTGCACTTACATTATGCAAACTAGTTAAATTCTGCACTTATATATTTGCTTTGGTTTGTGTTGGCATCAATCACCAAAAAGGGGGAGATTGAAAGGAAAATAGGCTTACACCTTTTCCTAATTGATTTTGGTGGTTGAATTGCCCAACACAAATAGTTGGACTAACTAGTTTGCTCTAGATTATAAGTTTTATAGGTGCCAAAGGTTCACAACAAACCAATAAAAAGACCAAGAAAGGGTTCAAACAAAGAGAGCAAAAGACAACCGAAGTGTGCCCTGGTCTGGCGCACCGGACAATGTTTGGAGCACCACCGGACAGTGTCCGGTGCACCAAGGAATTCCAGTCTGAACTTGCCACCTTCGGGAATTCTGGGAGCCGCTCCGCTATAATTCACCGGACTGTCTGGTGTGGCACCGGACTGTCTGGTGCGCCAACGGAGTAACGGCTACACAGCGCCAACGGTCGTCTGCAAGAACAATAAATGCGCTACAGTGCGCGCCTGTGCGCGCAGAAGTCAGGACAGGCGGCAGAAGGCGCACCGGATAGTGAACAGTGACTGTCTGGTGCACCACCGGACAGTTCGGTGGCCCAGAAGACAGAAGCTCCAACGATCGAACTCTAACGGTCGGGTGACGTGGCTGGCGCACCGAACAGTGTCTGGTGGCGCACCGAACAGTGTCTGGTGGCGCACCGGACTGTCCGGTGCGCCATGCGACAGCAGCCTCCACCCACCATTCATTGCATCCAAGTTTTAAGCCTTCACACCTCATACAAGAGCTATAGCATTCAATACAAGACACAAACAAAGATATCAAATTCTCTCCCAAGTCCGGAATCACTCCAACCAAATTAGTGACCAGAGAGAGAGAGAGATTTGTGTTCATTTGAGCTCTTGCGCTTGGATTGCTTTTCTTCTTCCTTCTTTCTTGTGCTCAATTCACTTGTAATCAAAACAAGATACACCAAGTTGTGGTGGTCCTTGTAGCGGACTTAGTGTCCCATTTGATTGAAGAGAAAGGCTCACTCGGTCTAAGTGACCGTTTGAGAGAGGGAAAGGGTTGAAAGAGACTCGGTCTTTGTGACCACCTCAACGGGGAGTAGGTTTGCAAAAACCGAACCTCGGTAAAACAAATCACCGTGTCATCCGCCTTATTTGCTTGTGATTTGTTTTCGCACCCCCTTTCGGACTCGTTTATAGTTCTAACGCTAACAATGGCTTGTAGTTGTGCTTAAAGTTTGTAAATTTCAGATTCGCCCTATTCACCCCTCCCTCTAGGCGACTTTCACTATGCACCCGTAGCTAGGCTTGAGTCAATTCGCATTTTACTTGCCTATGCTACTTACCATGGCTTTAAGCTCTATCAAATGGACGTGAAAAGTGCCTTCCTCAATGGACCAATCAAGGAGGAGGTCTATGTTGAGAAACCTCCCGGCTTTGAAGATAGTGAGTACCCTAATCATGTCTATAAAATCTCTAAGGCGCTTTATGGGCTTAAGCAAGCCCCAAGAGCATGGTATGAATGCCTAAGAGATTTTCTTATCGCTAATGGCTTCAAAATCGGCAAAGCCGATCCTACACTCTTTACTAAAACAATTGCAAATGATTTGTTTGTATGCCAAATTTATGTTGATGATATCATATTTGGGTCTACTAACAAATCTACTTGTGAAGAGTTAAGTAGGATTATGATTCAAAAATTCGAGATGTCAATGATAGGGGAGTTGAAGTATTTTCTAGGATTTCAAGTCAAACAACTTCAAGAGGGCACCTTCATCAGCCAAACGAAGTACATTCAAGACATACTCACCAAGTTTGGGATGAAGGATGCCAAGCCCATCAAGACACCCATGGGAACTAATGGGCATCTCGACCTCGACACGGGAGGTAAATCCGTAGATCAAAAGGTATACCGGTCGATGATAGGATCTTTACTCTATTTATGTGCATCTCGACCGGATATTATGCTTTCCGTATGCATGTGTGCAAGATTCCAAGTCGATCCTAAGGAAGTTCACCTTAGGGCCGTGAAACGAATCTTTAGATATTTAGTTTATACTCCTAAGTTTGGTCTTTGGTACCCCAAGGGATCCACATTTGATTTGATAGGATTTTCAGATGCTAATTGGGCAGGGTGTAAAATTGATAGAAAGAGCACATCAGGGACTTGTCAGTTCTTAGGAAGATCCCTGGTGTCTTGGGCTTCAAAGAAACAAAATTCAGTAGCTCTTTCTACCGCCGAAGCCGAGTACATTGCCGCAGGCCATTGTTGTGCGCAATTGCTTTGGATGAGGCAAACCCTTAGGGATTATGGTTACAAATTAACCAAAGTCCTCTCCTATGTGATAATGAGAGTGCAATCCGCATGGCGGATAATCCCGTTGAGCACAACCGCACTAAGCACATAGCCATTCGGTATCACTTTTTGAGGGATCACCAACAAAGGGGGGATATCGACATTGCTTATGTTAGCACCAAAGAACAATTAGCCGATATCTTTACCAAGCCATTAGATGAGAAAACATTTACCAAACTTAGACATGAGCTAAACATTCTTGATTCTAGGAATTTTGATTGATATTTTGCACACATAGCTTCTTTATATACCTTTGATCATATCCCTTTCATTTGTTATGACTAATGTGGTTTTCAAGAGTATTTCATGCTTAAGTCATAGATTGGAAGGGAAATGGAGTCTTCGGCGAAGACAAGGCTTCCACTCCACTCCATCATGTTATTTACCCTTCGCCGTCACTCCGCGTCGCTCTCCACTTTGGTATAATCCTTCATTCATATATTGCTTGCCAAAGGGGGAGAGGAAGTAAATGGGCTTATATTTCACTCACAACGTATCCGTTTTTGGCGATTCATGCCAAAGAGGGAGAAAGTATTAGCCCAAAGCAAAAGGACCGCACCACCACCAATTTCAAAAAATGTAGTCTTTCAATTTGTATTAAAGAAGTTTTTCAATTGGTATCTTATTTTTGATATAATTTCAAATTGGTATGACCTCTTTCAAAATTAATATCTAAAACCCTCTTGAACACTAAGAGAAGTTCATTAAGGGGGAGTTTTGTTTAGCCAAAGGAAAAGCATTTGAAACAGGGGGAGAAAATTTCAAATCTTGAAAATGCTTCTCGAAATCTTATTCATATACCTTTGACTATTTGCAAAAAGACTTTGAAAAAGAATTTCCAAAACATTTGCAAAAACAAAACAAGTGGTGCAAGCGTGGTCCAAAATGTGAAATATGAAGAAAGCAATCCATGCATATCTTATGAAATGTAAATTGGTTTAATTCCAAGCAACCTTTGCACTTACCTTATGCAAACTAGTTCAATTCTGCACTTATATATTTGCTTTGGTTTGGGTTGGCATCAATCACCAAAAAGGGGGAGATTGAAAGGGAAATAGGGTCAAACCTTTTTCCTAAATGATTTTGGTGGTTGAATTGCCCAAACACAAATAATTGGACTAACTAGTTTGCTCTAGAATATAAGTTCTACAGGTGCCAAAGGTTCAACACAAACCAATAAAAAGTCCAAGAAAGGGTTCAAAATAAAGGAGCAAAAGACAACTGAAGGCTACCCTGGTCTGGCGCATCGGACTGTCCCTCCGCTAAGGCTAAAGATTCACCTTGACAGTGTCCGGTGTCCGGTGCACCACCGGACAGTGTCCGGTGTACCAGGGAGATCAACTCTGAACTTGCCACCTTCGGGTTTCTGGAATTGCTCCTCCGCTATAATTCATCGGACTGTCCGGTGTAGCACCGGACTGTCCAGTGTGCCATGCGAAGCAACGGCTATCAGCGCCAACGGTCGTCTGAAAAAGTGAACAGTGCAGTGAACAGTGCGGACTGCGCGCGCAGAAGTCAGAGCAGGCGCCAGAAGGCACACCGGACAGTGAACAGTGACTGTCCGGTGCACCACCGGACTGTCCGGTGGCCCCACTCGTCAGAGCTCCAACGGTCGAACCCCAACGGTTGGGTGACGTGGCTGGCGCACCGGACTGTCTGGTGCGCCCTTCGACAGCAGCCTTCCCCAACGGCCACTTTGGTGGTTGGGGCTATAAATACCCCCCAACCACCACACTTCAAGGCATCCAAGTTTTCAGCCAACACATTCAATACAAGAGCTAGTGCATTCAATACAAGACATAATTAGAGTGAATCAAAATCTCTCCAAGTCCCAATTCCACTCAAAGCAATAGTGACTAGAAGAGAGAGTTTTGTCGTGTTCTTTTGAGCTCTTGCGCTTGGATCGCTTTTCTTCTTCCCCATTTCTTGTTTCCAAGACATTTGTAATCAAGGCAAGAGACACCAATTGTGTGGTGGTCCTTGTGGGGGACTAAGTGTCCCAATTGATTGAGAAGAGAAGCTCACTCGGTCTAAGTGACCGTTTGAGAGAGGGAAAGGGTTGAAAGAGACCCGGTCTTTGTGACCACCTCAACGGGGAGTAGGTTTGCAAGAACCGAACCTCGGTAAAACAAATCATTGTGTCACTCTTGCTATTTGCTTGTGATTTGTTTTTCGCCCTCTCTTTCAGACTCAATTATATTTCTATCGCTAACCTCGACTTGTAGTTGTGCTTAAAGTTTATAAATTTCAGATTTGCCTATTCACCCCCCCTCTAGGCGACTTTCAGCTTAAATATATTTCAGATGGATCTGTTAGTCATTGGGAGCATTCCCCTTCTGTTACTAGAACTGAGCTTTGTCGCTTAATAGCTAGGCTAGACCTGCCACTTTGTTTTGGTGAATCTAGTGTTTTTCAGGAGTATATAACTCGTTCCCATAATCCAAGGTTTATTAAATCTTCTAGACAAACTACTGCTAGAGACTTGATTCGACTGTTTAATGATCGTGTTGAACTACTTATTGAAGTCCTTAAACATGTTTCATCTGTGGCTTTGACATCTGATATATGGTCTGGTAAAGCTAAAGAGGACTGTATTAGTGTTGTTGCTCATTTTGTGAACTCTGATTGGTGTTTAGAAAAGAGATTGCTTGGTCTTAGACCTATAGAGGTAGCTCATACATGTTGAAATGTTGTTGTACCTATGAAAACAAAATTTCTGAAATATTGGAGGGAAATACCCATTCTTTATGCATTTGCTTTCATTCTTGATCCTAGAGCAAAGATGAGGGGCTTTCATAAAGTTCTTCAAAGATTATCTTCTCTTAATGGGACTGACTATAGTAGATATCCTTCATGTGTTAGATGCAAGTTAACTAAGATGTATCAAATTTATGAGGCCAAATTTGGAGGAGTTTGCTTGACTCCTCAACCACAATCAGGTAGTGGTTCTAGTAAGGCCACAGAGGCATGTGATGATATATATGGTGATGATGAAAATTACAACAATACTGGTACAACTGGTAAATCTACTGGTTTATCTGAGTTAACTTCTTACCTTGATAGTGACACTGAAACTAAATTTGGGCCTGATTTCAACATTCTTATGTGGTGGCAACGCCACAATCAAACTTACCCTATTCTTTCTATACTAGCTAAAGATGTTATGATTGTCCCTGTTTCTACAATATCTTCAGAATCTACTTTCAGTCTAGATAGCACGGTGCTCGAGGAGCGGCGACGACGGTTGACGACAGACATGGTGGAAGTGCTCTCATGTATCAAGGATTGGGAGTTGGCTGACCAGCACAAGCAACATACCGTGGAGAAGGAAACCAAAGACCTTGAAGCAACCTTTGAAGATATGTACCTAGATGATGAGCAACGAGTATCACCAGGGAGCAAAAGAAAGGGACATGAAGGAGGAGATACGAGAAAGGAAGCAGCACCAAAGAGTTCAAAAAGCAAACAACCTTAAACTTATTCTCTCTTTCTTTTCCTACCTATTTATGTTCTCTTATTTGTAATATGCGCATATGGACTGTGGACTATGGACTGAACTATGGACCTATAAATAATTTAAGGAGCTGGCTGTACTCTTTTCCTTTCTAGGGTTTTCTCACGAGGTGTGAGTTTTTACCTAGGAATGTTTTTAATAAGGCAGCATTGCACTAAGGCTCCACAAGTATTTCTGTTAAATTTGATATATTTTGTGTACATGTATGGTTTTAATGTGATGTTTTATGTACATTTCTATTAAATTTGATATATTCTGTGTATTTGGTTACTAGGCCCGAGCCCAGCCCGGCACTAACGGGCTAACCGTGCCCCCGGCCCGGCCCGACCCGTTTAACCGTGGACGTGTCGTGTCTGGGCAGCACAGATGGCCCACATGCCAGCCCGGCCCGGCCCGTTTAACCGTGGACGTGCCGTGCCTGGGCAGCACAGATGGCCCACGTGCCAGCCCGGCCCAGCCCGTGTAACTGGCGTGTCGTGCCTAGGCACGACTGAGTCGGACCGTGTCCAGTCGTGCCCGTGGCGGGCTGGCCCCGGCACGTCTATTTAGACATGTATAGGAGAGAGGCATCCACGTCTATAATATATGGGTCTTCTCGTATTCCACTCTATTTTAATAGATTATAGTTATCTCTTGGATATATAGTCAATAATTAGGACAAAGCTCTTTGCAAGTCTGAACTAACAATAACATGAAAGCACACCATGGACGAAGGCACAATGCAATTCAAGCAAGAACACCACATTCGTCTTAATAATCTAGTAGTAATCATCATATCCTATATGTTTAGGGATATAAAACTTATTACACCACATCGCTAATTAACCATGTTCATATTCTGGACATCTCCTGCTGCTGGTGGAGGTTGCCCTGGTATTTTGGGTCCCTGCGGACGATGCGCTTCCAGTACCAGTGCCTGTCAAAGAGCATCCATATCTCCTCGATGGGCACCTGCTTGGTCTCCGGCAGCAGGAGGATGACGAAGATGGACATGACGACGATGAGCGCGGCGAAGAGCACGAAAACGCCCCACCGGAGGTGGCACAGCGCGGCGAGGAAGCACTGCGCCACGGCAGCCGTCCAGAAGAGGTTGACGCACACCACCACGCTCTGCCCCGCCGACCGCATCTCCAGCGGGAACAGCTCGCTTGGCACCAGCCATCCCAGGGGCCCCCAGGACCATCCATAGGCCACCACGAAGAGACAGATGGCCACCACCAGCACCGTGCTCACGCCCTTGCTCAGCTCCTCGCCTTTTCCGAACTTGAGGGCAAGGATCACAGCCACCACGACCTGCAACAGCAACAACAATAATCAAGAACTTCCGCCGCTGGTCAGAGCCATCAGCCATGGCATGTTCCTGTATGATACTGACTGACCATGGAGGAGATCATCTGAATGCCCGCCTCGATGAAGAGGAAGCGGCGGCCGAGGCGGTCGACGGTGACCATGGAGATGAGCGCGCCGACGACGAGCATGGAGCCGGTGATGATGGAGGAGTAGAGCGCCGCGGAGGAGCCGAACCCAAGGCTCTGGAAGATGACGGGCGAGTAGAAGAGGATGGAGTTCATGCCCGACAGCTGCTGGAACGCCGGGATGCCGAGCGCGCCGATGATGAGCTGCGGGCGGTTGCGCACGGCGAGCAGGTTCCGGAACGTGCCCGTGACGGCGCGCGCGGCCTGGCTGGCCTCCTTGAGGTCCTCGAACTCGGCGTCCACCTTGTGCGTGCCGCGCACCTTCTCCAGCACGCGGCGGGCCTCCTCCAGGTGCCCGCGCTCGACGAGGCTGTTGGGCGTCTCGGGAAGGAAGAGCGCGCCGACGAAGATGGCGGTGGCGGGGCCCATGGCGAGGCCCAGCGAGAGGCGCCACCCCCAGGGGTGCAGGCGGTCGGTGAAGTAGTTGATGACGTCGGCGACGAGGATGCCGAGGCAGGTGGTGAGCTGGAACAGCTGGTTCACGGCGCCGCGGATGCGGTAGGGCGCGATCTCCGAGAGGTAGAGCGGCACGGCCTGGTTGCCGAAGCCGATGCCGACGCCGAGGAGCACGCGGCCGACGATGAGCATGGCGATGTTCATGGCGGCCGCGTTGATGGCGCCGCCGAGGAAGAAGCTGGCGGCGCCCACCATGATGCTGGCGCGCCGGCCGTGGCGCTTGGTCACGTAGGAGGCGCCGAAGGTGGAGACGAGGCCCGCGAAGTAGAGCGACGAGGTGAAGAGCGTCAGCACCTGGTTGTCGTACTTGCAGTAGTCCGTCTCGTGCAGGTGCGCCTGCTTCCGCCGGTACACGTCCGGGAAGAACTTCACCAGGAAGTCGTCCATGGAAGTCACGCCGCCTGCAACCATGGATGTATTTCATTTCATTTCACAATGCTCTGCTTCTTTAGAAGTGAGGATTGAGATGATCTGTACTCGACGAAACGGAGTATATATCCGTACTGAAAATGAGTACAGTAAGAATTGCATTTGTACATAAGACGGCATGATCAATTTCAGGTAACGGGAATTGCAATTGCATCCAACAAAACGAACGAACTACGGAGAGGAACAGGGTATGGGTGGAGAATCGGCAAGGGATACTGACTGGAGACTCCGAGGTCATAGCCGAAGAGGGATCCGCCGAAGGAGCCGACGATGCAAGCGAGGATGAAGTAGCCGGTGATCTTGCCCTCGTAGAGCTCGGCCCTCCCGGCGGCTGCCCCGCCGCCGCCAAACCCGCCGGCCATCTCGCTGTCCTCCCCTCTCCTACGTCGTGCTCGCTTCTCTTCAGACGACCGGGTTCACCTTACGTACTCCGCCCCTCTTCCGTGAAAGGCTGAAACAAACAAAGAATGAAATAGGCAGGGGAGGGGAGAGGAGGAATGAAATAGGCAGGGGCGCAGGGCAGGGGAAGGGAGGGGAGGGGAAGGAAGGAGATGAAACAGAAACCAAATCAGTGAGGCGAAGAGAGCGCACACAAGTCAACAGAGGCCAGTCAAAGAAACTGACAAGGGGGATCGCTGCGCAGAAGAAACTCTACCTCCCTGTTTCTTTCTTGGACCAGCTCGGAAGAGTCGGCGGCGGCAGCACGGTAATGCGTGCTCCGTGCAATATTCAACGGCCCGGGGCCAGGTAACTGAAGTTTAAACAAAGGACGGAGCGGCGGCTTGGTCCCCGACCCCGATCCAATCTGCCGCCGTGCCCGTGCTGATCTGGCCGCTCGCAGAGGAATCGGGGAGGGTGGCGGGAGGTCGTTGGGTCTTGGGACGGTTGCGTTTTTATCTCAGCGGCCCCGCGGAGATAGGCACACGCACACCCCAAGTCAAGGATTTTAAAACCCTCGATTATCGGTGACCGAAACCGTCGCGGAGTTTACCGCCTGGTTTTTTTTTTCAAAATTTACTTTAAGTTTAAATTTTTTGAAAAAATGAAAAAAAAATATAATAAAAAACTACATGTTTAAGACTTCTAGTGAGTAATTTGGTATACAAGATATCTAAATTTAATTTCATTTAGTTTATTAAAAATTAGAAAAACATAGGGACCACATCAAAAGCAAGGTAAACTGCATCGAGAGCAACCGGATTTAGTAACGATATTTAGTTATATTTCTATATTATGTATTTATTGCTCAGATTTAGTTTCGTGGTGTTTAGAGTTTCAGATTTAGTATCAATAATATATTTTAGATTTATATATGTTATTATTGTTACATATGAGATGTCTTATGGTTTATGGATTAGTTATTGCTAAATCTGTTATATTCTAGTTATTGTTGAATGTGAATATCAATAGTTTATGAGTTAGTTATTGTTAAATGTGTATGTCCAATCAGTTATATATTTATATTTTGTAGTATACATGACAGACCTAACAGTGACACTCATCTTCCTAGCACGATGTTTACATTACTTGTACATGAACAAGGAGACACAGAGGTAGGTCATGGTGTGTTGAGTTTGTGATCCAAATTCTAAAGAAGACGACCAAGTTGGCGAGCGAAGTGGAGCCCCATCGCCGAGAGGCTTGGCCCGTACTTGTTGTTATATGTTGATGATATGTTGATTGCTGCCAAGAGCATGAAGGAAATCGTTGCTTTGAAGGCACAAGTTAGTAGCGAATTTGATATGAAGGATCTAGGTGCTGCAAAGAAAATCCTTGGTATGGAGATAGTCAGGGATATGAAGTCTGGACTGCTGTACTTGAGCCAGAAGAATTATATTGAGAAAGTCCTTCGTCGTTTCAATATGCAAAATGCTAAACCTGTGAGTACTTCGTTGGCTCCTCATTTTAAACTGGTTGCTAAATAATGTGCTAAAACTGATGCAGATCTTGAGTATATGTCAAAAGTTCCATACTCTGGTGTTGTTGGGTCACTCATGTGTGCTAGGGTTTGCTCTCGTCCTAATTTGTCTCATGCTATTAGCGTTGTTGCTAGATACATGTCTAATCCTGATAAAGAGCATTGAAAAGTTGTTCAGTGGATTTTCAGATATCTACGTGGTTCTTCTAATGCTTGTTTATGTTTTAGTAAATCTGGAGATGGTCTGGTTGGCTATGTTGATTTAGATTATGGTGGTGATTTAGACAAGAGGAGATCACTTTCAGGTTATGTCTTTACTGTTGGAGATTGTGTTGTGAGTTGGAAAGCTCGTTTACAGGATATTGTTACTTTATCTACCACAAAAGTTGAGTATATGGCGATTGTAGAAGTTACTAAGGAAGCCTTATGGTTGAAAGGTATATATTCAAAGCTATGTGGAATTAAGTCTTGCATTACCATTCATTGTGATAGTATAGACTGTTATTTATCTCACCAAAGATCATATGGTTACTGAGAAATCCAAGCTTCTTAATATTTGTTATCAGTTCATTTGTGATATCATTTAGAAAGGTTTGGTGAAGGTATGCAAGATCAGTACTCATGATAATCCTGCTGATATGATGACGAAGCATGTTCCTGTTGCTAAGTTTGAGATATACTCAAGCTTAGTTGGTATTACAAATTAGCCCCTAGTTGATCTTGGCGCCGACAATATGATGATGCATTATTTTGAGGTGGAGTTTGCTATTATGATGCTACATGTATTTTTTCTTAAGGTGGAGTTTGTTGAGTTTGTGATCCAAATTGTGAAGAAGGCGACCAAGTTGGCGAGCGAAGCACGTTCCCTACTCAATTTAGGGTTTCACCTCTATAAATACACTTGTAATCTGCAGGAGATAGTTATCTCATTGTAAGTCTCCTGTAATCTGTAACCACCCGAAAATAGTGAAATTATTGCTGGCAGGCTCCCGTGGTTTTTCCCCTTCGCCTTGGAGGGGTTTTCCACATTAAATTTGTGTCTTCTCTGTGTTTGATCTACTTTGTGTCGTATTGATTCATAACATCATGGAGATGGTGACAATAACAACCATGGTGATGGAGGAGGTAGTGCTGCATTATATGGTCTACTGGTTGGAGTGGTGCAGGGGGGAGTGGGATGGCAGATTATAGATTCACCAGAGAGAGTGAGTTCACGCAAGGTACAGATCATGTTGCACCTCATTCGCAACGGGAGACGAGAAGCGTCCGACGTCATTTGGTCTGCGTGCCTTTTGTGATGGAAGCCAGAGCTTAGTCGACTCCAGTTACGATTATCCACACCAAAACCTCAACACTTATGGATGGCAAGGACCTCCAGCTGAAGTTCTACCACTATTCATTTTTTGGTATTACTAACTATATGATTTATATTATTTATCTAGTTTTATTTCATAACTTTATATAGAAATATGTATATGGAATGCACACATATCCGGATCCTTCCATCGTGCCTCACTATTATGACTCGAGCTAAACATGTGGATATTTTTTATTTTTTGTTTGTTGCAGGGCAATTGCACTTCCTAGTTGTGTGGACATTTATGGCATGAGAGAACTCTAAATAAACATGTATTTGACTATTGTGAAATTCAATATGTTGTTTGTTTCATGATAATTGCAATTTCTAGTTGTATATGTTGTTGTATGTCATTTTGATGAACAAATATTATGTGGATCAATTATTATGTACTGTGCAATATGAATTAAGCAAATTACAAATAAACTCTATCATTTTTTCATTTTTTGTGAAAAACATAAAAGCATGGTTCACTTTGGTCAAAAACCAATGGTATTGGACGATTACCAGCAGTTTTGCAGCGGTAAATCAGTAGAACTATTTTTAGTTTGATTTGGTCAAACCGGTCGGTTTTATTACCGATAAAACGTCGGTTACCGTTGAGGGCGGTTTTTTCCCCACAGAACGGTTCGGTGAACCCTGACCCAAACCCACCAACCTCCGGCCCACGCGGGGATGAGATGACATGGACACGCGATTTGGCAGTGGCACTACAACTGCAATACTGCATGCATAACAAGTTCTTATCCGGTGGACATGCCAGATTTTCAAAAAGTCGGTTGAACAGAAGACTTCAGCAGGACATGTACTCATACTCACTGTTTGAATGTAAGACTTACATGTTGCTACTGCGACTTAGACTGCTCCTAATCCTAATGTGTTACCTAACAAATAGCTTTTTGCTAACCTTTTGGTGTATTATATTAGACCATCTCAAACAATGTCTCTATCTTGATATATAGGATCCAACTCATAAAAAAGAGCTCCAACAATACTTTATTTTACAAATTTTTATAAAAAATATAGGGCATACCATAAAGTGACCAAAATATACTACACCTCAAATTGGTGTTTTATCCTTATTTTCTACATCGATCTTAAGATTTTCATTTCTAACAATATAATTACTTCTTAAAGTACATAATTTATAACCTAATTGTTGGAACTCAATTTGTTTTTAGTACCCTAAACATGTTAAATGATATACTATCTGTTCTAAAATATAACTCGTTTTAGACTAAATATACATTCAATAATCAACCTATAAATACAGTTTATGTGTATATCTATATTTATTATCATTCATTCGAATGTGGACGGAAAAAGAGTAAAAAACTATATTTTGGGATGTGGGAGTAGTATTTTAATTTTAGGGAATTATTTTTAAGCACTTATTTAGAGATGCTTTTATATATATAGAGGTGTCGGCGTTTCGAGACCGGGGGGTCCCTAAGCCGACGAGTGAGTGTGCTGCGTACCCCAGCCCAGATGGGTCGAGCGCGTGGGCGAGCGCGAAGGGGGGAGAGGCGAGGTGGCCGGAGACAGACGTGAGAGAGGTGGAAGTCCCGCGGCCTTCGTGTTCGTCCCGCGCCCAGGTCGGGTGCGCTTGCAGTAGGGGGGTTACAAGCGTCCACGCGGGTGAGGGAAGCGAGCGGCCCCAAGAGAGCGCCTGTCCCGTCCTCGGTCCCGCGCGGCCAACCTTCTCTAAGAAGGCCCTGGTCCTTCCTTTTATAGTCGTAAGGAGAGGATCCAGGTGTACAATGGGGGGTATAGCAGAGTGCTACGTGTCTAGCGGAGGGAGAGCTAGCGCCCTAAGTACATGCCAATGTGACAGCCGGAGAGATCTTGGCACCCTGCTGGCGTGATGTCGTGGCTGTCGGAGGAGCAACGGAGCTTGGCGGAAGGACAGCTGTCGGAGCGGTCGAGTCCTTGCTGACGTCCACCTGCTTCCGTAAGAGAGCTGAGAACCGCCGCCGTCATAGAGCTTGGGAGGCGCCATCATTGCCTATCTGGCGGAGCTGGTCAGATGGGACATCGGTCTTGTTCTCTGCGGCCCGAGTCGGCTCGGGGTAGAGTGGTGATGGCGCTCCCTGTTGACGTGGCGGGCCCGCGCCCGAGGCCGGGCGACGTGGGGGCTCCTCCGAAGCTGGGGTCGAATCTGTCTTCCGTTGCCGAGGCCGAGTCTGAGCCCCTGGGTCAGGCGAGGCGGAAGTCGTTCGGTAGAGGCCAGGGCGGAGTCCGAGCCCTGGGGTCGGGCGAGGCGGAGTTCGTCGTCTTCCGGGGCCGAGCCCGAGTCCGAGCCTTGGGGTCGGGCGGAGCGGAGTTCGCCGTCTTCCGGGTCTTAGCCCGAGTCCGAGCCCTGGGTCGGGCGGAGCGGAGTTCGCCGTCTTCCGGGTCTTAGCCCGAGTCCGAGCCCTGGGGTCGGGCGGAGCGGAGTTCGCCGTCTTCCGGGTCTTAGCCCGAGTCCGAGCCCTGGGTCGGGCGGAGCGGAGTTCGCCGTCTTCCGGGTCTTAGCCCGAGTCCGAGCCCTGGGGTCGGGCGGAGCGGAGTTCCCTATGGCGCCCCTGGCGAGGCCTGACTGCCTGTCAGACTCACTCTGTCGAGTGGCACCGCAGTCGGAGTGGCGCAGGCGGCGCTGTCCTTCTGTCAGACCGGTCAGTGGAGCAGCGGAGTGACGGCGGTCACTTCGGCTCTGCCGGGGGGCGCGCGTCAGGATATAGGTGTCAGGCCACCTTTGCGTTAAATGCCCCTGCAACTCGGTCAGTCGGTGCGGCGATTTAGTCAGGGTTGCTTCTTAGCGAAGCCAAGGCCTCGGGCGAGCCGGAGATGTGTCCGCCGTTAAAAGGGGGGCCTCGGGCGAGACGGAAGTCCCTCGAGGTCGGCTGCCCGAGTCCGAGGCTAGGCTCGGGTGAAGCGTGATCGAGTCACTCGTATGGACTGATCCCTGACTTAATCGCACCCATCAGGCCTCTGCAGCTTTATGCTGATGGGGGTTACTAGCTGAGAATTAGGCGTCTTGAGGGTACCCCTAATTATGGTCCCCGACAAGAGGGTAACACTATTGGGAGCCCTAGGCTTCCATAGCATACTCGAAGCCCCAATTAGCCAGCCATGCACCACCGCAGCGTGTCCGTCAGCCCACCTTTCGTGTGCGTTCATTTCTTGCATGCACACAATTTGTTTCCAATTGCATGCGCGAGAAATTAGGAAGTGTATATGTTAACTACTGCATGTATGGAAAAAAAACTGATTTAAATGCTTTATTCCTTCCATAAATATAGAATCTCAATAACAACCATACAGCTAAACTTATTGGAAACATTTTATAAAATATACTGTTACTAACTAAGCTACATAATGTAGGTATTTATGCAATAGGTACGCTGCATAAAAAATCAGTTTTCTGCTGCATGTGCATAAATTTAAGATGGCAATAATGTGCGTTAAGAGAAAATGGATTGACATGCATGGAAACAAAAAAATCTAATTTTTAATGCTTTATTTTGTTCATAAAAATAGGATCTCTACAATAGCAATGTAGTTAGGCGCATTGGACCAGTTTATGACGTATACTGATACTAATTATGCTACACTGTGTAAATATTTATGCAGTTTAGTACACCACGTAAAAATATGTTTCCTGTTGCATGCGCACAAATTTAGGATAATAAAAATGCGGGTTGAAAGGAAATAGATTGACATACATGGAAACAAAAAATTTGATTTAAATGCTTTATTTCGTCCATAAAAGTAGGATCTTGACAACAGCCATGCAGATAGGATCGTTGGAACCGGTTTATGATATATACTGACACTAATTATGCTACATGGTTTAGATATTTATGCATTACGGTACAGCGCAAAAAAATATGTTTCCTACTGCACGCGCACAAATTTAGGATGGCAAGAATGTGCGTTGAAAGGAATAGATTAGCATACATTAAAACAAAAAATCTCATTTAAATGCTTAATTTCCTCCATAAATATAGTATCTCTCCAACAGTCATGCATCTAGGCTCGTTAGAACCAGTTATGATATACGCTGAGACTAATTATTCTACACGTCAAAGGATATTTTCATATTTATGCAATGCGGTACACTGAGTACAAAATCTGTTTACTATTGGATGCACACAAATTTAGAATGACAAGAATGTGAGTTAAACGGAAATGGATTGACATGCATAAAAACAAAAATCTAATTTTAATATTTTATTTTGTTTATAAATATAGGATCTCTCCAACAACCATGTAGTTAGGCTCGTTAGAACCAGTTTATGATATATACTGATACTAATTATGCTACATGTCGAAGATATTTATGCATTGCAGCACACTACACAAAATCAACAAACATTTACATAAAATGTGAATGAAAATATCATAAAAACTATTGACGTTGGCATAAATATGTATACAAAATAGAATAAAAACAGGATCGTCGATCCGCCACCGCTCGCCGTCTAGGGAAGTCCGTCGTCGTTGCTCGTGCCTAGGGAAGGCCGGCGTCGTCGCGGGAGGGGGGGACGCCAGCGGGCGCCACTCCGCGGCGCGTGCCTCCGGGATTCGCCACCGTGTGCGCTCCTCCAAGATCCATCGCCGCTGCTGCCGAAGCCTACTGCGCCTCACGCTACCACCGTCACCACCGGGCCTAGGGTGCGCCACCGCCGCTCGTCCGGTTCGGGAGCGTCGTTGGTGCTTGCCCGCCCGCCATAGGAGCGTCGCCGCCGGTCGCCTGCCTCGGCGCGCAACCGCCGCTAGCCCCCGGGATCGCCGCGGCTCGCATGCTCGAGGAACCGCCGCCGCTCGTCCGGTTTGGGAGCGTCGTCGTTGCTTGCTCGTCCGCCATAAGAGCGTCGCCGCCGGTCGCTCGCTTCGGCGCTCCACAGCCGCTAGCCCCCGGGATCGCCATCGCTCGCACGTCCGAGGAAACCGCCATTGTCGTTCGCTCACTCGAGGGAACCATCACCCCACTAAAATCTAATCCCTGGCAGCCTGAAAATCTTTTTATAGTCGTCTGCACCTGGTGCGACTGAACCGGATGACACGGACCAGAGCTTCCTCTAATTATTGGAAGCCCAGAGCTCCAAACGTACAAACTATATATATATATATATATATATGGCAGGTATAACGGGAGCCCTGGGCTTCCAATAGTTAAAGGAAGCCCAGGCCGACCACTGTGCAAACTGGTTCACCCAGCACGCCCAAACAGGCTGTCGGGTGTGCCACCTGCCCCACGTCTGTTAGCGCAAAAAAAGGAATGCATGCATGAGTCAAACACGATCCAATACATGCGCATAAATTTAGGAAAGATATGTGCGGCAGTTTCTGTTTTTAAATCCTTTATTTCCTCCATAAATTTAGGATCGCTCAACAGCCATGCAGCTAGACACGTAAGGACCATTTTATGATATATACTGAGACTAAATATGCTACACTGTGTTAATAATTATGCAATTCCATATACTGCGTAAAAATCTGTTACCAGCTGTATGCACACGAATTTATGATAAAATTAATGTGCAATGAAAGGAAATGAATTACACGCATAGAAACAAAAAATCGTATTTAATGTTTTATTTCCTTCATAAATATAAGATCCCTCCAACAGCCGTGCAGCTAAAACACATTAAATCTAGTTTATGATATATACTGATACAAATTATACTACATGGTGTAGGTATTTATGCAATTCGTTACACTGCGTAAAAAATCTGGCATGTTGTTCACTGGTGGACGCACCTCCGGGTTGGAGCGTAATAACCTTAAGTTTTGAGCATAAAATCCCTCAATTATAAGCGTATATACCGAGCCAATGTGAGAGGTTGATAGCTCTAGTAGGTTGTTATTACGATCCTATTTTTATGGCAGATCCGAAAAACATGGCAGCCGCATTCATGCGGTTATACAGATCCTAAAATTATGGCAAAATGCATGCATGAGTCAAACACGTTCCCTTGCATGCGCGTAAATTTAGGAAAGATATGTGTGGCGGTTTCTATTTTAAATGCTTTATTTCCTCCATAAATTTAGGATCGCTGCAACAGACATGCAACTAAAACTCGTAATGACCATTTTATGCTATATACTGATACTCACTACCGGAATCAGCTTCTTTGCCGTGTGTTCTAAACACACGGCAAAGGCTATTTTACACTCGGCAAAGCCTTTGCCGAGTGTAACACTCGGCAAAGAACGCTCGGCGAACTGTACATCGGCAACAGCTTCTTTGCCGAGTACTTTTTGTCGGGCACTCGGCAAAGACTTTGCCGAGTGCCATTTGGCACTCGGCAAAGAAAAGTCACCGTCACGGCGCCAAGTGACGGTGACGGATCCTTTACCGAGTGCCAACGGCGACACTCGGCAAAGACTGGTCTAGTGGACCCCACAGCCAGTCTCTGTGCCGAGAGCCCTAGTAGGCACTCGGCAAAGGAGGTTTCTTTGCCGAGTGTCTGGTGGACTGGCACTCGGCAAAGAACCCTCCAGTGGGCCCCTTTGCCAGTCCCTTTGCCGAGTGCCTTGGCAACGGCACTCGGCAAAGACATCTTTGCCGGTTCCCAGGTTTCCTTCTTTGCCGAGTGCCATGGTCAGCACTCGGCAAAGATGGCTTTACCGGTTCCCAGGTTTCCTTCTTTGCCGAGTGCCATGGTCATAGCACTCGGCAAAGCGACCTTTGCCGAGTGTTACACTCGGCAAAGTGACCAGGATGTCCCTTTTTTATTTGTTTTTGCTGTTCCATCCAAACAAACAAAAGATATATATCATTCACATCACATTATATATCATTCGCATCACAGAATCAACACATTTATCATCAACACCATATATATCACAAATATCACCACATAAATCAGGTTTCACAGCACATAAGTCTCATTAAGTATCTCACAAGACCAAGTATAACTAACATCACCAACACTCACAAATATAAGTTTGGATCATCACAAAACAGATATAAGTCTGGATCATCACTAACATCACCAAGTATCTCACAAGACCAAGTCTAGCCAAACATCACCAACACTCACAAGACCAAGTCTGGATCATCAACGAGGTGGGCATCTGGACTGGTTCGGCGAAGGGCTGGACGAAGCATGAGGGTTGTTCGACGCCGCCGATTGACCCTGCATAGAGAGTAGATTGTATGTGTGAGAACATATGAATATATATCATGCAGTACTAAAATTTTGATACTCACAGGAGTAGTGAACTCAGCAGGGTCAGTTGCAGGGAACAACGGAGGTGGTGGAGCATGACCCTGTGCGGCGCCAAGGCTCTGCATGTACGCGAACATCTCCGCCATCCTCTTCTCCAGCTCCTCACGTTGCCTCCTCTCATCATCTAGCTGAGTCTGTAATATTTCGCCCTAATGTTACGATAATGCAAAGAGAAGATATATAAAAATTAATGAACGATGAATAGATAAGGAATAACCTGGAGTTGCTGGATACGATGCTGTGAGGTGTCCTGCCGAGGTCGTATGGCTGGGCTCGCGCTCGTGCTCCTTGCTCGCACCTGAGAGAGAGTGGGAGTGGAGGACGAGTCGATTGCCCCGTCGGCAATCCAGTACCGCCCATGCCTCTTGCCTCCTCCGACCCTCATGAGGACATCTCCGTCGATGTCCTCGGTCCTCGGATCGTAATCTGGCCCATGGACCTCCTTGGCCATTGCGGTGTACTCACTGAGTCGGCTGTGGATGGCGGGGTTGGTGTACGCCTCGGGCCCGTCATCCGGGTTGTAGGTGACGTCGGACGTCGCCTTCCCCTTGTGGGCCATGGCATATGCCGAGAACGTGGAGCAAGGCGCGCCACCATGTGCCGCCGACTGCGAGAAAACCAACGATATGGTTAGAAATCATGTCTAATCGAAAGTTATATACCTAAATAAAAAAGAGCGCGTACCCATGCTTCCGCGTATTTGCCCAGGCTGCGGCTGCCTTGATGGTGGGAGGGACCTTGCATCAGCAAACGCCGTTCCCGGCTAGCGTTGTGCGCCTCGTCCCACTCAGACGAGCACCACCTCTGCACCATCTTCTCCCAGCACTCAGGATGCGCGGCGCACCAATGAGGAATCATCTAAAAAAATATAAGTACACCGCATATCAGAAGATAAGAATAAGCATATTTAGTACCAATAATAAAGTTTTGTATTTACCTGCAAGTACTGGTCCGCAGTCAATGACATGGTTCGGGCGTCCTTCTTGTTCACCTTCTCCCCAAGGACGGAGCCGTGGTAAGTGACGATGGCCTGGATGCGCGCCTCGTAGTGCATGTCCACGACGAGCTTCTTACAGCACGTCGTAGACACCACATCCGCCCTGGCCTCGTATCCAGCATCGCACCTGAAGAAATCCTACATACAAAGACGATGTATCCATACATTATTTAAAGAATATGCAACAAATGCGACTTATTAAACAATATAGTGCGAGGAAGACTTACCCACAGCTCTTGCTTGACCCGCTCCGCCTTGTTGTTGAATTGTCTGCCGTCCCGATCTACTGCATCGGGGGCGACGGCGTAGTGGTCGAAGGTGTATGCTGGGCTCGTCACTCCGGCGTACTCGACAAGTCCAGGGAAGTGTTCCCGGCATAGAAGGCCGAGGATGCCATTGGGGTTGCGGCCGTGACCCCCTGCAGTCTCCAAAACCATCCAAGACCTGTCCAAGTGATTAAGATGAAGTATTAGTTTCTATTATTAATTTGAACATATAATATGAAAAAGCAGCAACAACATCTAAAGTTACCTACCTCTCTCCATCGGGTCGTATGAGCGGACGTCTGTCACGAAGTATGGGTCGCTTAGGTAGGCTCGCGGGACCTCGCAGGTAGATACTCCTCGAACCTGAGGAGCCAGAACCTGAGACGTCCTGCTGAGCGGCGTCGTCGTCGTCGTCGTCCTGCTACGCCGCATCGTCGTCGTCCTGCTGTGCCGCATCGACAGCGGCTTGCTGCTCCACCTGCTGCTGTACGGCGTCGTCCTGCTGCGCCTCCTCCTCCGTCCTACGGGTGCTCCTCCTCCCCCTCCCCCTCCCCCTCCTCGTCCTCGTCCCACCGCCCACCATCTTTGTCCAACAACCTGCAATTAAGAGTAAACAATTAAGCACAGATAAAAAAATATGTATTTAGAAACATATGCAAAATAAATGAAATATAGCATTACATCGATTAAAAATAATCTTCATATGTGTCCGGGTTAGCCGGATCATAAGTGTCATCATCACTATCAACCATTTCATAGTCAACATCATCTGAAGGCGCAACTTCGTCATTGGCATTGCCTTCAAGTATTTCTAAGTCATTCTCATTTTGCACCTCATCATCCTCGTCATCAACAACCATTTCAATATCTACTTCCATTCCGATCGCTTCGGTTAAGTCTATCTCAAATTGCCCTTCGAGCCCATCTTCTTGGAAGAACTCTCCGTCATATGTGTCCGGGTCTAAGTTATAATCTTCATCGTTTGGAACAGGTAATTTAGCGTGCGGTGATACCTTATACACAACATCCCAACCCTTAAGATGTTGTTTCGTTTGGCACGCATATGGAAGATAATACACTTGTGTGGCCTGTTGGGCCACAATGTAGACATCGTCTCCTGTTAAGGTGGAATCCTGTCGAATTTCGACTATCCCAAGATTAGAATGTGTCCGTCTCGTAACTTCAGGGTCAAACCAATGACATTTGAATATCACTGGAGTAAGAGGTTTGGAACCATAAAAATTGAGTTCATATATTTCTTCAATTCTTCCATAATACTCGACCTCGTCAAGCCCGGGCGTAAAGACTCCAGAACACGTGGTTTTTCGATTGGGCCGACTTTGGTCGTAGCTTGTTGTGCGAAAACAGTATCCATTGATGTCATACCCAGAAAATTTCCTGACCCTATAGGCAAAGCCATTGGCTACTTGTCTCAACTCGGCACTCATAGACGGCTCTCTTTGGCCCTGCAAGTTCAAACACGCTAGATTGTTATATTATTCGCACGTAAGAGCGACGGGACGCGGTGCAGGGAGACCCGCAGCGGCTAGGAAGACAAGTATCTTCTCTGTAAAAAAGAAACACAAGTCTGTTAATACAAAAGCCTAGCAACAGAAAATTTCGGCAGCACCTCCCCTGCACGGGGAGGTTTCAAAATCCTGCAAATAAAACTATCAGCACGATGGCTGACATCCACGCATAATTCAACGGCACGATGGCCGGCAATCCACAATACTAAAACTAATCATTTCATATAAATCATACACGTATAACATAAATCAAGTAATCACCTTAGAGGTTTCGGCACGGTCGAGACGACGGGTCGCGGGCGAGGCGCCTGGCGGGCGAGGGCACGGCGGGCGCGACTGCGGCGAGCGCGAGGGCGGGCACGGCGGGCACGGCACGACGAGCGCGGGCCTGGGCGGGGCGAGCGTGGCGTGGGCGTGGGCGCGGCGGCGTGGGCGCGAGCACGGCCAAGCGTGGGCGCGGGAGAGTGTGGGCGCGAGCGCGGGCGAGCGTGGGCGCGGGCGAGCGTGGGCGAGCGTGAGCGCGCGCGGCGTGGGCGAGCGAGGGCACGGGCGCGACGGCGTCGCGGCGGCGCGGCGGCGAGCGAGGGCACGGGCGCGACGGGCGCGGGCGACCGCGGCTGGCGAGGGCCGGCGAGGGCCGGCGACGGCGAAGGCGGGCGAGGGCCGGCGAGGGCGGGCGCAGGCGACCGCGGCTGGCGAGGGCCGGCGACGGCGAAGGCGGGCGCGGGCGGCCGCGGCTGGCGAGGGCCGGCGAGGGCGGGCGCGGGCGTCCGGCGAGGGCGCGGCGCGGTGGGGCGGCGAGCCGGCGACGGTGCGGGGCGGCGGCGGTAGCGCAGGGAGGCGGCGGCGACGCGAGTTAGCGAGAGCAGAGAAAGAAAGGAGGAAGAAGGGTGCGGGCGAAGTATATTCGCCTACTTTGCCGAGTGCCCGTGATCTGGCACTCGGCAAAGTTTTTTTTTAATTTTTAAAATAAACTTTGCCGAGTGCCAGATCGGTGGCACTCGGCAAAGGATCCTTTGCCGAGCGTCTGCCATCTGACACTCGGCAAAGATGAACTTACACATCTTTGCCGAGTGTCAACCTGGGGACAGTCGGCAAAGCATACTTTGCCGAGTGTCAACCATTAGACACTCGGCAAAGTATATTTTTATTTTTTTGATTTTGTCTCTCAAAATTTTTGTGGTATGTTCCTACACTATGTAGACCTACATGTATCATTTGTGGACAATTTTAACAGAGTATTCAATCGTTAGTAGATTTAGTTCGTTTATTTGAATTTCTTCGGAAAATTTAGATTTGAACTGCAGGTCACTCGAAACTTGGAAAACCGTGCATGCAAAAATGATATTCATGTTACTTAGCATAAGTTACGACCGATTCCAGGAGCGGACCGGAAACTTCGAGCAACATGCTCACTAAACATGGCCGTGAACTTGGCATCCACATGTTTAAAAATTGTATAAAACACAAACAAAGTCAGAAAATCATGAAACTTGTCCACGTGTCATGATATCATATGTACAGGCTGTGATAAAAATTTTAGAATGTTTGGAGAAAGTTGTGAGACACTATGTGTAGAAACCTAAGAGGACTACACATGAAATCATAGAGTTTCAATGTGAATCTAGAAGGTTTCTACAGATAGTGTCTCACAACTTTCTCCAAATACTCTAAAATTTTTATCATAGCCTATACATATGATATCATGACACGGGGACAAGTTTCATGATTTTCTGACTTTGTTTGTGTTTTATACAATTTTTAAACATGTGGATGCCAAGTTCACGGCCATGTTTAGTGAGCATGTTGCTCGAAGTTTCCGGTACGCTTCTGAAATCGGTCGTAACTTATGATAAGTAACATGAATATCATTTTTGCATGCACGGTTTTCCAAGTTTCGAGTGACCTGCAGTTCAAATTTGAATTTTCCGAAGAATTTCAAAAAACGAACTAAATCTACTAACGATTGAAAACTATGTTATAATTGTCCACAAATGATACATGTAGGTCTACATAGTGTAGGAACATAACACAAAAAGTTTGGGAGACAAAATCAAAAAAATAAAAATATACTTTGCCGAGTGTCTGGATAAGACACTCGGTAAATCATCCTTTGCCGAGTGCCAGATGCGCGGCACTCGGCAAAGAAGCATCTTTGCCGAGAGCCGACTGTTGGCACTCGACAAAGACTGACGGCCGTCAGCTTTGGGACGGCCGCTGACGGCCCTTTGCCGAGAGCCCCATTTGCCGAGTGTTTGACACTCGGCAAACATGGATTTGCCGAGTGTGGACCTGTACCGAGTGTCCTACGCTCGGTAAAGACGCTCGTTACCGAGAGCCAAGCTTTGCCGAGTGCGGCTCTCGGCAAAGCCGTCTTTGCCGAGTGCCCGAGAAAAGGCACTCGGCAAAGCGTCCGGCACTCGGCAAAGGCTCTGATTCCGGTAGTGACTAAATATGCTACACTGTGTAGATAATTATGCAATTCGGTATACTGCGTAAAAATCTGCTACAGGCTGCATGCACACGAATTTATGATGTATACTGAAACAAATTATACTACACGGTGTAGGTATTTATGCAATTCCTTACACTGCGTAAAAATTTGACATGTTGTTCACTGGTGGACGCATCTCCGGGTGGAGCGTAAAAACCTTAAGTTTTGAGCATAAAATCTCTCAATTATAAGCGTAAATACCGAGTCAATTAGAGGTTGATAGCTTTAGTAGGTTGTTATTACGATCCTATTTTTATGACAGATCCGAAAAACATGGCAGCCGCATGCATGCGGTTTCTATTTTTATACAGATCCAAAAATTATGGCAAAATCGTGGGAGTTTCCATTGCATGCGCGCAAATTAAGAACAACATAAATCAAGGAATTGCCTTTCCAATGTGCATGCAGTAAACTGATATACGAACTCTGTGTTAAAGCATAAAATCATACAGTTTTTAGCGTAAATAATACATGTGGTGGGCATAAAACACAATAAACGAAAAGAAAAATGCGCCGGATCGGAGGATGTCACGCGCGATCATCGCTGCGCGCATCTCGCCCCTTCCGTGACGTCGCTCGCTCGAACAACGCGCCTCATGCGTCGCCGTCGCTACTCGCACATCGACGGGCGTCGCTTGCTCGCCGGCCTTGGAAGTGCCGCCTCCTCGGGGCTTCGGGGACGCCGCCGCTTGCCTGCACAAGGGTCTCGCTGCGAATCGAGGAACCTCCGCCACCGCGCGTCGAGGTAACGGAGTTGCGGCCACCGGCCTGGGATCCGCCGTCGCTCGCCCTCTGGATCGGGGGCCGCCACCGCCAGCCTGGGAACCGCCGCCTCCGCATGTCGAGGTCGGGGAGCCACAGCCACCGCAGCCACTGGCCGGGGTCCACCGCCGCGCGCGCTATCGGGCAACCGCCGTCGCTAATGAATCGAGATGGGGCGTGAAAAATTGAACCCTAGCACTCCGGGTCCTGTTTTATAGACGTCCGGATGTGGTCCGGCTCGACCGGATTGCACTGTCTGGCCCGGGCTTCCTTTAGTTATTAGAAGCCCAGGGCTCCTAATATACAATATATATATATATATATATATATATATATATATATATATATATATATATATATATATATATATATATATATATATATATATATATATATATATGCTTCAATATAAAGCCTAGCAAGCAGTCAGCATTAACCATATACACTTGTATGCCAGTGCCACCTATATATAATAGACAGCAGGTAGCGCTCAATTTTGTCGTCGAACTGTAGCTACTCAAGATATGCAGGGGGATACCGTACATTTCGGATCTTTTAAAATCGAGCTGGAGACGGCTGTTTTGTTCTTTGCGACTTGGATGGAACTCACAAGATGGGCGTGAACTGTACCATGTGAGTGTGAGTACGCTACCGAAATACAGCTGGCCCACTAGCTAGCTGGTTTGCTTACGAGACTTTTGGATCCCAAGGCCGTTTGGTTCTTTTATTGTAGGGACTAAAGTTGTTACAAGACTAAAGTTTAGTCTCTACCCTATTTAATTTAAGAGACTAAAATTATTAAAAACATATTAAATGAATTATATGAGGATTAAAATATCCCTTAGCATTCTTCCGTTATTAATGCAACTGAAATAAAGGAGGGGCAAAAAGTAGAATTTATACGATTTAGTTCTTTTTAGTCACCCCTTAAGGGACCTGTTTTAGTTCCACCGTTTGGCAATTTAGAGACAAAATGAGACTAAAATGAAGAGACTAATCTTTAGTCACTCAAACCAAACGGACCTAAATTTTAGTCGATCGTGTCATATCAAATTTTAGATGTTAATTAGATATATTAAATATAGTTTAATTATAAAATAAATTATAGATAAGAACTAAACAACAAGACAAATATATTATGCCTAATTAGTCTACAATTCGCTCATATGACACTACAGTAAATGTTTACTAATCATGGATTAATTAAGTTTAATAAATTTATCATTTAGCCTTCACATGTATAATTAGTTTTATAATTAGACTGTATTTAATACTCATAATTGATATTTAAATATTTGATATGATATAGACTAAACTTTAGTAAAAAGAATCAAACACCTCCTTAAGCGGTCAAAAATCTAGCTTCTCATTGAAGCTAAATAGATTTATGAAACTCTACAAATTATCCTAGTTCAATCTAAAATCTATTTTAACTCAGATTTTTAATTAGATTTTTGAAAATATTGTCCAATTCCCACACTTTATAGGACCAAATCATTTTTATTTTCTATTCAGAGGTCTGCACCCGACTTGTCGCTCAATTCTCACCTGACATCGCCTCCCAGCGGTGGATAGAGTTGCCACCACTTCCCTGTGCCCGACTCCAAAGGTTGATTACATGGTTTAGCCATCCCTAAACCATTGTACCTCTTTCTCATCGAACTTTTAACATTGCTCATTGTCTAACACCCATGCTGCCATCCACACCGCCATCCATGTACACCTAGCGTTGCCCCCTTCAGTACCTCTATTGCCCCCACTTTGATGTTCGATGACTACGAGACTCCATCTCTATAAAAAATGATGACACAACAGCTTCGCTTTAGTTGTTGTTGTCGCAATACACGATACTCGTGTAGGGTGGCATGTATGCATTGGACTTACATGACTACAACTATGATGTTTGGGCCTAACGTTGCGAGTATAGAGCCGCTATTGCATGGCGTAGCATGACATGTTGTCAAATCAGCTCGTTCGAGAGGCCACCATGATGCCCCTCATGTCATGTTACCAAGCCATCATATTTTTACTAAATCTACGGTTGACAGTTGTTTCAACCAAATAACTCTTAGCCTTCTCACAGTCATCAATTCACTAAAGCTTTCTCTCGCAGCTAGAATCAGATTTTTAAATATCTAAAGCTGAACTAAACACACCTTTGATATCGCTTCCACATGTGGAATTTTGTCTTCTCTTGTCTTATAGTTTAACCAATGGACGCTTATGCATTTACTTCATCCTTTCCAAAGAAAATAAATCAAATTCCAGTTGTGTATCCATTTATCTTAGAATAGATCTACTTCTAATTATATACTTAGACATGTTCTATTTTGATTAGATGAGACACACCAAACACATCGATATCATTGTGTGTGGGGGGTGGGGAGGAGAGAAGAGGTAGAGTCATTCTTTTATGGAGAAAGAGACGCAAATTATTGCTGCTCTATCATCTTTTTGGCTTCGGCTCCTATAGAGAACTACTCTACTTGGACAAAAGCTCTGTCAAGCAGGCATAGCCAGAAGTTGATTTTTTTTAAAACAGAAGAACTATGGATGCCGAGCAGAACTCACTCTGTTTATCCTACACAAAAAGGAATACGATTTATATGTATGCACATGTCTACATAAAGTCAATAGATCTAAATTTTCACAACAAGGCACTACTAGAGAAATAGTCTTTACAAGTATTTTGTTTACTCTGCATGTAGCCTGTTTATAAAAATCTGTACTTTGCATGTGACCCACTTAAGAAGTTATTTAAAAAAAATTACTTTGCATGGCAACAGCCACAATCTTCAGTCCCACCTTGCTCGTTTATAGTGGTTTGAACACTACCGGAATCGCAGGCTTTGCCGGGTGTTGCATTCTTTGCCGAGTGCCTTTTGTCGGGCACTCGGCAAAAAAGATTTGTCGAGTGCCGCACTCGGCAAAGTTAGGCTCTCGGCAAAGAGCCCCTTTACCGAGTGCTGAACACTCGGCACAGGGGGCTCTCGGCAAAGACAAGTTTGCCGAGTGTCAAACACTCAGCAAAGGGGGCTCTCGGCAAAGGGCCGTCAGCGGCCGTCCCAAAGCTGACGGCCGTTAGTCTTTGCCGAGAGCCAACTGCTGGCACTCGGCAAAGAGGCTTCTTTGCCGAGTGCCACATATTGGGCACTCGGCAAAATGCTCTTTGCCGAGTGTCTTCTATAGACACTCGGCAAAATATATTTGTATTTTTTTGATTTTGTCTCCCAAACTTTTTGTGGTATGTTCCTACACTATGTAGACCTACATGTATCATTTGTGGACAATTATAACAGAGTTTTGAATCGTTAGTAGATTTAGTTCGTTTATTTGAATTTCTTCGCAAAATTCAGATTTGAACTGTAGGTCACTCGAAACTTGGAAAACCGTACATGCAAAAATGATATTCATGTTACTTACCATAAGTTACGACCGATTCCAGGAGCGTACCGGAAACTTCGAGCAACATACTCACTAAACATGGTCGTGAACTTGCCATCCACATGTTTAAAAATTGTATAAAACACAAACAAATTCAGAAAATCATGAAACTTGTCCACGTGTCATGATATCATATGTACAGGCTGTGATAAAAATTGTAGAATGTTTGGAGAAAGTTGTGAGACACAATGTGTAGAAACCTAAGAGAACTACATAGAAACTCTATGATTTCATGTGTAGTTCTCTTAGGTTTCTACACATTGTGTCTCACAACGTTCTCCAAACATTCTACAATTTTTATCACAGCCTGTACATATGATATCATGACACGTGGACAAGTTTCATGATTTTCTGAATTTGTTTGTGTTTTATACAATTTTTAAACATGTGGATGGCAAGTTCACGACCATGTTTAGTGAGCATGTTGCTCGAAGTTTCCGGTACGCTCCTAGAATCGGTCGTAACTTATGGTAAGTAACATGAATATCATTTTTGCATGCACGGTTTTCCAAGTTTCGAGTGACCTACAGTTCAAATCTGAATTTTGCGAAGAAATTCAAATAAACGAACTAAATCTACTAGATATTGCAAACACAGTTATAATTATCCCCAAATGGTACATGTAGGTCTACATAGTGTAGGAACAAACCACAAAAAGTTTGGTGGCCAAAACCAAAAAAATACAAATGTACTTTGCCGAGTGTCAGATGGTGACACTCGGCAAAATATGCTTTGCCGAGTGTCTCCCGGGTAGGCACTCGGCAAAGAAGTGTGAAGTAATATTTGCCGAGTGTCCCCTGGCCGACACTCGGCAAAGGATCCTTTGCCGAGTGTCGCCGATCTGGCACTCGGCAAAGCTTATTTTAAAAATAAAAAAAATCTTTGCCGAGTGCCAGATCGCGGGCACTCGACAAAGAAGGAAAAATATATTTCCGCCCGGCTCCTTTCTTCTTCTTTCTCTCCTCACTCTCTCTGTTTCTGAGCGCAGTTCGCCGCCGCGCTAAACCGCCGCCGTGCCGCGCCGCCTCACCGCCGCGCCGCCTCACCGCCGCCCGCCCACGCGCCGCCGCACCGCCTCACCGCCGCCGTGCCCACTCGCCGTGCCCACGCGCCGCCTCACCGCCGCGCCGCCTCGCCGCCGCCCGCCCACGCGCCGCCGTCCGCTAGCCGTCCGCCCGCTCGCCGCCGTCCGCGCCTCCGCCGTCCTCGCCTCCGGTACGTAATTGAAGAATGGATTAATTGTGTATATGGATATGGATATGGTTCTTCTAGTTTCCACTACAAATAAACAGTAAACATAAATGTGTGCATATGGATACAGATATGGTTGTTCTGTTAATTAGTTGTAGAAATTAATATTAGTTGGTGATTGTGGATATGGATGTCGATTAAATGTGATTGTCGGCCATCGTGCCGTTGATATATGTGTGGATGTCAGCCATTGTGTTGTCAGTTTTATTTGCAGGTTTTGGAAACCTCCCCATGCAGGGGAGGTGCTGCCGAAATTTTGTATTGACAGGCTTGTTTATTTTTTGCAGAGGTCTTCGTAGCCGTTGCGGGTCTGCCTGCACCGCGTCGAGTCGCCACTGCACCGACCCGCCACAGCCCCACTAGCCTGACTCCACTGCCACCCTAGGTATAACCTCTATTTCCGCATCATGGTCGTAGATCACGTAACCCAGTTAGGCGTCTCTCGTTCGAAAGAGATACAGTGTAGATATGCAGATCTTTGCATATCTACAAATGTATCAGTTTCGAATTGTCCACGTTTTTTGGACAGCCCACGGTTGCGTAGATGGTGTTAGTTTCCATGCTCTACTCCGGTCCGAGAAAGAGTTTCGGCGTCACCTCCCTGTTGTTCTCCGGACAGTACACTCTCCCTGGCAGGACGTGTATCCGGAGAACAACGAGGAGGTGCTGCCGAAATTCTATCTCGGATCGGAGTAGAGCATGGAAACTAACTCCATCTACGCAACCGCGGGTGGGATTAGGACCTATCCTCACCTATTAGAAGGTAGGAACGTAGTGTACATGCATTACATGTCTATATTAAACTATACTCGGTTATATATGTTAGAGGATGGAGGACCGTGAGTGGATGTACACGGGCCGCGTTCGACGTAATGATGTCACCCCAGAATGGATTAGGAAGACCGATGCTTTCGTGGAACGGGCATATGGCGAAGCTGCTAAAGGAGCTAGCCTAGTCCCTTGTCCGTGCAGCAAATGTGACAACCGGAAAAGAAAACCAAAGAAGGCCATTGTAGAACATATTTGGAAGAATGGATTTACGCCGGACTATACTCGGTGGATCTTCCATGGTGAAGCGCATCGCACGAGAGAGGAGGTGGTGAGACAACGCGTCGAGGATTACGATGCTGATGCCGGGGTAGCAGACATGTTGAACGACTATCACGAGGCACAGTACGCCGAAGGACGTACGGAGGACAAGCCAGAGGCGACCGCAAAGGCATTCTACGACATGTTTGACGCGGCACAGAAACCCCTTCACGGCAAGACAAAGGTTTCTCAACTAGATGCCATTGGGCGTATAATGGCGTTCAAGTCGCAGTATAGCATGAGTCGAGACGCCTTCGATGGTTTGTTGACAGTTATTGGCAGCCTGCTTCCGGAGGATCACGTTCTGCCAAAGAGCATGTACGAGGCACAGAAACTCCTTCGTGCACTCAAGATGACGTATGAGCAGATACATGCTTGTCCGAAGGGCTGCGTCCTATTTAGGAAAGAACACACTGAGGCAAAGTACTGTCCAAAGTGTAAATCATCTAGGTTCATGGAGGTAGACTCTGGTGATGGACAGAAGAGGCAGCTCGACATCCCCGTGACAATCCTACGCCACCTTCCATTCATACCGAGGATCCAGCGTCTATACATGACAGAGGAATCCGCGAAACAGATGACATGGCACAAAAAAGGCAAACGATACAATCCTGACAAGATGGTTCACGCATCCGATGGTGAAGCATGGACCCACTTTGATGCCATTCACCATGAAAAAGCCAAAGAGGCTCGTAATGTTCGTGTTGCGCTAGCCACAGATGGGTTCAATCCCTATGGAATGACCGCTGCCCCATACACATGTTGGCCCGTGTTCGTTATCCCCATCAATCTCCCCCCGGCGTATGCTTTCAAAGACAGAACATATTCGTGTCGTTGATAATTCCTGGACACCCGGGGAATAAAATGGGCGTGTACATGGAGCCTTTGATTGATGAATTGGTCCGTGCTTGGGAGGAAGGGGTATGGACGTACGACCGAGCTACAAAGACAAACTTCAAAATGCATGTTTGGTACCAGTACTCCATGCATGACTTTCCGGCGTATGGGCTATTTTGCGCCTGGTGTGTTCACGGTAAGTTCTCATGCCCAGTTTGCAAGGAAGCTCTTAGGTTCATTTGGTTGAAGAAGGGTGGCAAATATTCGTCATTCGATAAACATCGACAATTTCTCCCTCCTGACCATGCATTCCGACTAGACATCAAGAACTTTACGAAAGGTGTCGTGGTGACAGACCGCCCACCTGCAATGATGACTAGTGCCGAAGTTCGCGAACAGATAGATGGTCTCGTGGCCAACCCAGAAGTTGGTTTTGTGGGATATGGTGAGCAACATATGTGGACACATAAGTCGGGCTTGACTCAGCTCCCCTATTATGATGACCTGCTCCTTCCACACAACATTGACGTGATGCACACTGAAAAGAATGTCGCCGAGGCACTTTGGGCAACAATTATGGAGATTCCTGATAAGTCAAAGGATAACGTAA
Organism: Zea mays; assembly: GCF_902167145.1. Lineage (NCBI taxonomy): Eukaryota > Viridiplantae > Streptophyta > Magnoliopsida > Poales > Poaceae > Zea > Zea mays. Next base: position 179,723,510 of record NC_050097.1, on the reverse strand, counting down.
AGGCAAGAGTGGATCTGGCAGATTTATGTGATAGACCAAACCAAGAGATGAAGCCGCCTAGTGGTGGTAAGACATGGAGAAGGCCTAAGGCCGATTTTGTCCTGAGCAGGGCCTAGAGGAAGGAAGTACTACAGTGGATCAAGATGTTAATGTTCCCTGATGGGTATGCAGCTAACCTTAGTAGGGGGGTGAACTTATCTACTCTGCGAGTCTTAGGGATGAAGAGTCATGACTTCCACATATGGATTGAACGAATTCTTCCGGCGATGGTTCGAGGCTATGTCCCTGAGCATGTCTGGCTAGCGCTTGCAGAGTTGAGCTATTTCTTCCGCCAGCTTTGTGCAAAAGAGTTAGCTCGGACCATGATTGCAGACTTGGAAAGGATGGCACCCGTGTTACTGTGTAAGCTGGAGAAGATCTTTCCACCCGGCTTCTTCAATCCGATGCAGCATTTGATTCTTCATCTCCCGTATGAGGCACGAATGGGGGGCCCATGCAGGGACGTTGGTGCTATCCAATCGAGAGATGTCTAAAGACTATCCGAAAGAAATGTAGAAATAAATGCAAAATCGAGGCTTCCATTGCAGAGGCATACATACTGGAGGAGGTGTCAAACTTCACAACAACTTACTATGGTGACAAACTGCCGAGCGTGCATAATCCACCCCCTTGTTATAATGATGGCGACAATGAATCGAACCTCAGCATTTTTCGAGGGCAACTCGGAAGCGCAAGTGGTTCGACCACCAAGACCCTGACACATGAAGAGTGGCGGCATAGCATGCTATATGTATTGAAGAACCTTGAAGAGGTGACGCCATACATGGAGCAATTTCTTCATGAATTCTGGCGTCGATCAAGGGACCCAACTCCACAGGAATATGATACCCTTCTTGGAAAGGGTGCGGGAAATGGATTGCCCGATTTCATTTCCTGGTTTAAATGTAAGGTACGTGCTTAGTTTGTCATTTGAAGTTGCTCTTACGTGCGAATAATATAACAATCTAGCGTGTTTGAACTTGCAGGGCCAAAGAGAGCCGTCTATGAGTGCCGAGTTGAGACAAGTAGCCAATGGCTTTGCCTATAGGGTCAGGAAATTTTCTGGGTATGACATCAATGGATACCGTTTTCGCACAACAAGCTACGACCAAAGTCGGCCCAATCGAAAAACCACGTGTTCTGGAGTCTTTACGCCCGGGCTTGACGAGGTCGAGTATTATGGAAGAATTGAAGAAATATATGAACTCAATTTTTATGGTTCCAAACCTCTTACTCCAGTGATATTCAAATGTCATTGGTTTGACCCTGAAGTTACGAGACGAACACATTCTAATCTTGGGCTAGTCGAAATTCGACAGGATTCCACCTTACCAGGAGACGAAACAACATCTTAAGGGTTGGGATGTTGTGTATAAGGTATCACCGCACGCTAAATTACCTGTTCCAAACGATGAAGATTATAACTTAGACCCGGACACATATGACGGAGAGTTCTTCCAAGAAGATGGGCTCGAAGGGCGATTTGAGATAGACTTAACTGAAGCGATCGGAATGGAAGTAGATATTGAAATGGTTGTTGATGACGAGGATGATGAGGTGCAAAATGAGAATGACTTAGAAATACTTGAAGGCAATGGCAATGACGAAATTGCGCCTTCAGATGGTGTTGACTATGAAATGGTTGATAGTGATGATGACACTTATGATCCGGCTAACCCGGACACATATGAAGATTATTTTTAATCGATGTAATGCTATATTTCATTTATTTTGCATATGTTTCTAAATACATATTTTTTATCTGTGCTTAATTGTTTACTCTTAATTGCAGGTTGTTGGACAAAGATGGTGGGTGGTGGGACGAGGACGAGGAGGGGGAGGGGGAGGGGGAGGAGGAGCACCCGTAGGACGGAGGAGGCGCAACAGGACGACGGCGTACAGCAGCAGGTGGAGCAGCAAGCCGCTGTCGATGCGGCACAGCAGGACGACGACGATGACGACGCCGCCGCTCAGCAGGACGTCTCAGGTTCTGGCTCCTCAGGTTCGAGGAGTATCTACCTGCGAGGTCCCGCGAGTCTCCCTAAGCGACCCATACTTCGTGACAGACGTCCGCTGATACGACCCGATGGAGAGAGGTAGGTAACTTTAGATGTTGTTGCTGCTTTTTCATATTATATGTTCAATTTAATAATAGAAACTAATTGTTCATCTTAATCACTTGGACAGATCTTGGATGGTTTTGGAGACTGCAGGGGGTCACGGCCGCAACCCCAATGACATCCTCGGCCTTCTATGCAGGGAACACTTCCCTGGACTTGTCGAGTACGCCGGAGTGACGAGCCCAGCATACACCTTCGACCACTACGCCGTCGCCCCCGATGCAGTAGATCGGGACGACAGACAATTCAACAACAAGGCGGAGCGAGTGAAGCAAGAGCTGTGGGTAAGTCTTCCTCGCACTATATTGTTTAATAAGTCGCATTTGTTGCATATTCTTGAAATAATGTATGGATACATCGTCTTTGTATGTAGAATTTCTTCAGATGCGATGCTGGATACGAGGCCAGGACGGATGTGGTGTCTACTACGTGCTGTAAGAAGCTCGTCGTGGACATGCACTACGAGGCACGCATCCAGGCCATCGTCACTTACCACGGCTCCGTCCTTGGGGAGAAGGTGAACAAGAAGGACGCCCGAACCATGTCGTTGACTCCGGACCAGTACTTGCAGGTACATACAAAACTTTATTATTGGTACTAAATATGCTTGTTTTTATCTTCTGATATGCGGTGTACTTATATTTTTTTAGATGATTCCTCATTGGTGCGCCGCGCATCCTGAGTGCTGGGAGCAGATGGTGCAGAGGTGGTGCTCGGCTGAGTGGGATGAGGCGCACAACGCTAGCCGGGAACGGTGTTTGCTGATGCAAGGTCCCTCCCACCATCAAGGCAGCCGCAGCCTGCGCAAATACGTGGAAGCATGGGTACGCGCTCTTTTTTATTTAGGTATATAACTTTCGATTAGACATGATTTCTAACCATCTCGTTGGTTTTCTCGCAGTCGGCGGCACATGGTGGCGCGCCTTGCTCCACGTTCTCGGCATATGCTATGGCCCACAAGGGGAAGGCGACGTCCGACGTCACCTACAACCCGGATGACGGGCCCGAGGCGTACACCAACCCCGCCATCCACAGCCGCCTCAGTGAGTACACCGCCATGGCCAAGGAGGTCCATGGGCCAGATTACGATCCGAGGACCGAGGACATTGACGGAGATGTCCTCATGAGGGTCGGAGGAGGCAAGAGGCATGGGCGGTACTGGATTGCCGACGGGGCAATCGACTCGTCCTCCACTCCCACTCTCTCTCAGGTGCGAGCAAGGAGCACGAGCGCGAGCCCAGCCATACGACCTCGGCAGGACAGTTCACAGCATCGTATCCAGCAACTCCAGGTTATTCCTTATCTATTCATCGTTCATTGATTATTATATATCTTCTCTTTGCATTATCGTAACATTAGGGCGAAATATTACAGACTCAGCTAGATGATGAGAGGAGGCAGCGTGAGGAGCTAGAGAAGAGGATGGCGGAGATGTTCGCGTACATGCAGAGCCTTGGCGCCGCACAGGGTCATGCTCCACCACCTCCGTTGTTCCCTGCAGCTGACCCTACAGAGTTCACTACTCCTGTGAGTATCAAAATTTTAGTACTGCATGATATATATTCATATGTTCTAACACATACAATCTCTTCTCTGTGCAGGGTCAATCGGCGGCGTCGAACAACCCTCATGCTTCGTCCAGCCCTTCGTCGAACCAGTCCAGATGCCCACCTCGTTGATGATCTGTTTTATGATGATCCAGACTTACCTTTGTGAGTGTTGGTGATGTTAGTTAGACTTTGTCTTGTGAGATACTTGGTGATGTTAGTGATGATCCAGACTTATATCTATTTTGTGATGATCCTGACTTATATTTGTGAGACTTTAGTGAGACTTTGTGATATATACGGTGTTGATGATAAATGTGTTCATTCTGTGATGTGATTGATATATAATGTGATGTGAATGATATATATTTTTTGTTTGTTTGGATAGAACAGCAAAAACAAATAAAAAAGGGACATCCTGGTCACTTTGTCGAGTGTAACACTCGGCAAAGGGTCGCTTTGCCGAGTGCTATGACCATGGCACTCGGCAAAGAAGGAAACCTGGGAACCGGTAAAGCCATCTTTGCCGAGTGCTGACCATGGCACTCGGCAAAGAAGGAAACCTAGGAACCGGCAAAGCCATCGTTGCCGAGTGCTGTTGCCAAGGCACTCGGCAAAGGGACTGGCAAAGGGGCCCACTGAAGGACTCTTTGCCGAGTGCCGGTCCACTAGACACTCGGCAAAGAGTCCTCCTTTGCCGAGTGCCTACGAGAGCTCTCGACACAGGGACTGGCGATGGGGCCCACTGGACCCGTCGTTGCCGAGGGCCGTGGTAGCAGGCACTCGGCAAAATTTCCTCTTTGCCGAGTGTCGGGGGAGGCACTCGGCAAAGGATCCGTCACCGTCACTTGGCGCCGTGACGGTGACTTTTCTTTGCCGAGTGTCAAATGGCACTCGGCAAATTCTTTGCCGAGTGCCCGACAAAAAGTACTCGGCAAAGAGACCGTTGCCGATGTACAGTTCGCCGAGCGTTCTTTGCCGAGTGTTACACTCGGCAAAGACTTTACCGAGTGTAAAAGAGCCTTTGCCGTGTGTCTGAGACACACGGCAAAGTAGTTAATTCCGGTAGTGGAACCGGCATATAAGCCTACGTTTCCTTGAATCTTTAAGGATGAAGTAAGTAACTTATGTGTGCCATCTGTAATAACCATTTTTACAAGTGGTCCATCTAAACCAACCGCTTGTAAAAATATTTTAATACCACCTTACTAGTTTACGTTGGGGTGCGCCAACTTTAACCTTAATTTTGAGGTTTGTAGAAATGGTGTAAGGTCTGTTGTGTTAACCTAAGAGACTAGAAGCCTTACCAGCTGGCCAAAAGGCAGCTCCTAGATAACACCTAATAGTCTATATATTAATCTAACATCTTTATTTTTTCGAAAAAATTAAAAATTTTAATTAGTTATTTAAATTTAAAAACAATATTTGTATTACTTTATTATTTCTTAATAGTATTTCGATTTGGCTTTAGAGTTACCCTCTTAATAGTATAACCATATTCTAAATCTGATCCCACACTCTATTATTTCTTAATCAATAAAACAGAATCTCTATTTATACCTTTGCCTTCATAACTTAGATTTTGTTCTCTTCTTTTCTAAGTGAGAGCTTGGTGTCCATCTTTGTGTGGACCTAACCTACCATAATCAAACATTCATCAAACAGTTAGTCCACTAGTTTTATCAACTACCAAAACCGAACTTTATTTGGTCATGTCTAGACCAAATGTGTTATTTAGTGTGTGTGTGTATGTGTTCAAGGTTTCAAGCCTCACTCAAAGATAGTCACTTGACCACAATTAATAGGATCTTATTGGATTATGGTATCCCAAAGGATCAAATTTTAAGTTAGTTGTGTACTCAGAGTTGTATTATATAAGATGTAAGGTGGATAGAAAGAGTATATTAGGAACATGTCAACTTATTAGACGATCACTTGTGACATGGTCCTCAATTAAGCAAAATTAGGTGCATTATCAATGTCCAAGGAAGATTACATATCCAAAGAAAGTTGTTGTGCACAATTGTTATAGATGAGACCAACTTTGTTGGATTATGTAATCAAATTTGATGAATAGGTATTAACATGTGATGATGAGAGTGTCATGAAGATAGCCACCAACTCGGTCCAACAATCAAGAACAATCACATTGATATTAGCCATTACTTCACTAGAGACCATCAAGCCAAAGGGATGTCATAGTTAAGAGTATGTACATCGAAAATCAACTAGCTGACATCCACCAAGCCACTTGACGAAACATGGTTTTGCAAATTAAGAAATGAATTGAACATCTTGACTTCTCTAACACCAATTGAAAAGCACAATCTATGTGAATAACCTCTGCTCTAATCGAAGCAAAGTTAAATTTTCTTATGCATGATCATTTCATACCTAACTAGATGTTTCAAGTGCATATAGACATTAATGGTGAACACTAGAACATTCATTAAAAAGCTAATAGTTTGAGTTCATATTCCACCATTACTGCTTGTATGGTTTATTCTTCCTAGTGGTGTCATATGGTTCATTCATGAGAATATGAACCCAAGTGTCTGAATTGTGTTGATGAGATATGCAAGTAACAAATTCAATATCAACAAGATCACCGCTCAAAAGCATGTGATAGCGAAGGCAGGACTCAACATCTGCCTCTCGAAGCCTTCAAAGTCCCTACGAGTAACCGGACCCACAGTCCAGCCTCGGCTAAGCGGCTAGATCTCGCACACCAGGTATTCCTCGACCAGATCCCGGCCGCTGCAGGTAACAGCGGTGCGTCTGAAGGCCCAGACGCAGCGATCCCCCTCCTTGACTGCGAAGCGAGGGAAACTTTCAAACTGAAACGAGCTAAGTGTACTCGCCAGTTGACACCCTTCGTCTTCTAGGCATCGCACACAAAACAAATTCTCCATCCACCCCACCCCCACTTTTTTTGCGCAGGGGACTACTTCCACAGCCTTCTCATTTGTTTCCCTAGTCTTCGGGGTAAAGGTGCAACTCCCAAACTGATCAATACCAACACCAGAAGACCATTTTTGCCAATGTAGGTAGGAATACTTTGTGAAGACCTCTGCATTTGGGCCCCACCAAAGGTACTCGTTGCCCAGACGAACTTGCTCAATGCTACCACAGTGTAACATCCCAATTTTCAACTATGGAATAAAGCTTATTTAAAATTATTGATTGCTATGTTAGCCTAATCCAAACTATGCAAACTAAGGCCTCTATCGGCTATTCCTTGATATTCTTCTAAATTATAGACTAAGCTTGTCTTTCATCATGGTAAATTCTTGAAAACGTCTGATGCCCGTCTGCCATAACACACGCTAGACAGAGGGAGCCCACAACCACCTGTGGCAAAACACATGCGTAAAGAAATCGTAAGCCTGCCTCTAGCCGCCTTGGCGTTTGTGCATCCTGGCAAGCCCCACCTATACCCTCTGCCCTGAGACAACCTTGTCATGCACGCCGAGCCGTTATATTAAAGTGTCGGGTTGCATACCTTGAAGTGATACCTCAATGCAGAAAGCCACTCCGGCAAGACTCGTGCACCCGCCTGAGCACACGCTAGTCACTTGTCACAATCACAACTAAATGAATGCCCCACCATGAGCCAAGTTACCTTGCCAACCTCAGGATGTTACGACTGCACTGTGGCAACGTCACCACTCACAGTACGCCGGTCAAGACTCTCTCCATATTAAATCGTCGTTCCTCCACCTATAAATATTGATACCCTTGCCACGGAACCTCATAGTCCAGCCACCATCTCATTGTCACCCCCACATCCAAACAACGCGTGCCTTACTCTTCAAACCAGAGAATAAGCCATCACCGTCGATTTGAACCATAGTTGAGCATGCCATGATCTTCAACCTCTCACTCCCTCGAAGTCATTCTTAAACTATAGAAGTTATGACCTTAGCATCGATTAAGATAGCTTTCCCCATGGCCATCACTTGCCCATTGAAAATATGCAAGGAAAACCTCGCTTAAACAATTGTCATATAATAAGCATAACCAAGTTTCTAGAAGTTTCTACAATATTCATGATAAACCTTAGTCATAAGCAACACAACTTTCTAGGAACAATTATGGATAACCATGATGTACATAGCCTTCTAGAATTCCCTACACTAATCATGATAAGTCTTGAAGCCTAGATATTTTTAGACCTCTCTAGAACTAAGGTGATGTGTCATGGTGAGGTGTCCCCTCATGTAAGGTGGAGGTAGCACATGCATGGTGAGGTGTCACTCATCCATGGCTCCTAGGTGCCTATATAAGGATTTGCCCCCTCTTGCCATGACATACCATCCCACTCCCATCCATACACATTCAAGGGCAAGGTAGAAGTAAAGTAGTTTTGAAGTATAGGAGCCCTTGCATAATCATACATGTCCTTATTGTAAGTATTCTATTATGCTGTAAAATTTCTATTTGCTTAGTTCATAAGTTGTGATCCATCTGAAGGAGTGCTCTACCTAACGGGATCACAAGGCTTCATCTGTAGGAGTGTTCTGCCTCTCAGAAGCAAATATGGTTGGCTCTGCCGCCTACCATGCACTAAGTAATTAGAGATTAAATATGAACTATTGTAATGTATTGATGTATGTTGTTTTGATTGTTGTCTATCCACCTACAATGTCCCATAAGTAGAACCAGCTCCGAAAGAGAACCCGGAGGAGCCAGGAGACGAAGAACGTGACGCCGCGGACGCGCAACTAAACGAAGGCAAGTCTCATCGACCTCTTGCTTTGATCATGGTTGCTCCTAAGTGAGAAAATATATAAAACTTGCTAGACATAATTCTTGCATAAGATGACACACCTGATATTGAGTGAACGAGAGAAACTATGCATTGATGCCATGATGCATGTTGATTATCTTATACCTTGATACTTGATGAAACTAGATGGAAATGAGACTAGAGAAGCATGGTAACTGTTAGAGCATGCGCTACTGTGGTTGTAGACTTACGATCGAGTTGCTATGGTGACATCATGATCTTGTATGGGAAAGCCTTAGCCTAATCCCACTGGTTGGCCCGGTAGTCATCCGAGGTGGATATGTTTTGGGTTGGAGACCTGAGTGGTCAGGACCCGGGGTTTGTGGGTAGCTAGGTGAGGTTGAGCCATGTTTGGGTGTCGGCTATGAGAGAGCCATCTTGGGATGGTGATGTGTGTGAGGGTACAGCGTACAACCTCTGCAGAGTGTATAATCCATTCAAATGGTCCATGTCCTCGATATAGGACAGGTTATGGTGTGGACACTTCAACTAGTTGAGCTACCTGACTTATGAGATGGATAACAAGCATGGATATAGTTTCAGTAATGCACTTGTTAATCATGTTTATTGATCATTGCATACTAATATGTAATTCCCTCCCTGTAAGGGCGAGGTGGGACTTGTTGAGTACCTTTGTGCTCACCCGTTATTTTTATAGAGGATCCTGATTTCGTGTCCAAGGAATTTTGAGTAGTTCGTGCCCTATACCCACGTTTGGTGTGGTGCCGTTGCTGTAGAAGCCACCATGTGGGAAGAAGATACTACCCTCGTGTTTATCTTATCGACAATAGTTCTTCTAGTTGGTGTTATTATTGTAACCGAATGTACTAAATAAAGCTATGTATGACTGTGGCACTACTTGTCTAATGTATTTCACTAGAGACTATTTTTTGGTGCTTAAATACATGCTTAGCTTCGGTTGTTTAGACCGGGGTGTTACACACAACATTATGTGTCAACTAATGAATCTAGACCTTAAACTTTTCAAGCACCTTGAACAAAAAATCATGGCTTGGAAGCCAAAGGCCAGCTACGAATAGCCCTTCGAAGACCAGGACCTTGCCATCCGGCCTTGGCACGGTCTCTGCTCCAGCAGCCAACCCATGGCCAGCAGGGAAGTATCCCAAGCTCTCCATCTCCTTCACCCTTTGCGAAGTAACCTTCCAGTGGCCCAACGCATAATTTTCCCGGCCCGACCCATCAACGCACGCAAACCTAGCTAACGATGAGTCGACGCTTTTTCTAGCGGCCACTTGACCAGCAGGAGACAGTGGTCGCGATAGAGCTACACCACCACTGGGTGAGGGAGGCATGGTGGCGTACCGAGGTCGTCGGCAAGCGACAGGCTTGATACGGGCCAGCGCCAACGAGCTCGTCGACGATCTCGTCACCGACAGCGAAAACGATAATCGCAGACGGCGGCGATCTGACGAATCTTGCAAGCAATAAAGAGTGCGATCACAGAGTGTGGTGGCCCAGCATCGTGGTCCCACGATCCTTTTATACCTGTGTGTCGCTTCGGTTTTCCATCTGTCACATCAAGCGGACCCCTCGAGGTGGTTCACCGGTTGGTCGAGGGCAGGGTTTGTCCACCTCTAAATCAAGACTTCGGGATTGGCCCACTAGGAGGAACCACTCCCTAAGGGGCTACTGTTTGGTGGAGGCCGAACACACCCTCAACCATCCGGACGAAGACATGATTCAGTCCTAACGGTTTTCGCAGATCCATGCACGAAGGCGCCATTAGCAAAGGCATCCTTCGCACTAACAGGATGCTACGAAAGGACTACATCATACGAAGGCCTCAGGATGGCCGGGCAGCCGAAGACCGAACACAACCTCGATCACAGAGCAAAGGCCACACTTCTTGTCTTGCACTAACCATACACAGGATCGTAAGCGGAGGGGCCTTCGATCCAACAGGCAACCACAAGTCGTCAATAACCGAGGCCTTTGCCTCGGCATCGACTGAAAGACGCCCAGCCAGTCGTGACCAAGGGGAGCGTTGACGTGAAGGCTCTCGGGATAAAGGCCACAAGTCGACCCTGTTCTCCCACGGTGCAGCAGAGGACATCGCCAAGGGCCCACCCGTCAGCGTACCGTGTGGGTGTGTTGTCTAGTGTATACGGATTACTGTACGGACATCATTGTAATTACCCTGTTACATGAGATATCCCTCAAATATAGTTGGTAGCCGGGGGTAGGGGCGTACATTGGACCACCTACTCCCGAACAGGCCTATAAATACCCCCCTCCATGTAGCAGAACAGGACACACATAACGAGAAACTACAATTCTCCGCAGTTTGTTTCATCGTGCACCTCAGCTTCCACCTGTCAATCGAGTGTTAGGGTCCACCTGACAGCGCAGCCGCGTGTCAGTGCCCAACAAACACTTGGTTGATGCATTTGTGTTGCGCAATTCATATGATTGCTTGCATTTGCATCATAGTATAGTTTCAAAAAGTGATATCTTGCTTGTGTGTTGTTAACTAGATATAGACTTAATTGATGAATGAGACTACCCTATGTGCACCTGCAAATGTCATAACACGGGCCCCAGCGGCCCCTCTTGCAGCTGAACACACAAGCGCGCACCCTTGGCCGTAAGTGCAGTCGGTATGGATAGACCTCGCCGGCGAGCCTATTCCGGATGTGCTCACGCTCCGCCTCCATGGTTCCCAACTCGATAGAGAACGGCCATGTCTCCTCCGCTGGGGTCAGCACAATATATCCCTTGCCAGCCGTGACAACCTTGGCTGTCTGGCTGAAGAAGCACTCCTTGAACCACGGAAGTCCACGAGTCGCCTCACGCAGGTTCAGGCTCCGCACAGGCACCCAATCGATGCCAGCACCGCTGTCGTTGTGGTCCCGCTTCAGAAAGACCCTGAGATCCTCGCCGACAAGGCTGACGACCCGCACCAAGTCATCGTTGTCGGCGCCGTCGTCGACGAACCGAAAGGTCGTCGACTGGTGGTGTGACAACGATGCCCCTCGGACGTGGTCTGGCAGACGGAAGCTCGACAGCACGCAGCTGCCCTCCCGTGCGGCGACGACGACGGTGCCGTCATCTTGGATGATTCCCCAGAATACGAATCCCTTGGAGCGCCCCGCGTAGCGCGCGCACTCGGCGCCGCGGAGGTGGACGCTGCCGGAGGTCGCGAGGCGAGGCATGCTCCAGCCGTATTTCCACCGGCTCCACCCAGGCGGTTGGTGCCGGTAGACACGGGCGGTCACAGCGCTGACACCGTCTGCGATCCCCGCGGAAGGCTCGGACAGGACGCAGGTCAAACTGAAGTTGCACAGGCTCGTGACGCTGCGGTAGCCGTCGAGGAAGACGCCGAGACAGCGGCGGTGCTTCATGTCCTCAGCTGGCTGGATCCTGACGTAGCGCCGGGAGATGGGCTCGCAGGCTACGAGGTCTGGGAACATGCCGCGCCGCGGCTGGTTGGCGACGAGCAGGAGGCTGCCGCAGCCGTCGACGACCTCCCAGCGTTGGCGCCGGCCACGGCCAGCAGGGCAACTGGGCAGGAAGTCCAGGGCGAAGTGGCGAGCGTCGATGGAGGGCGCGGCAGGGACGAACACCACGCGGCAGCTGGGCTGCTGCTCCCGCGAGGACCACCTCCTCCGCCCCGGCGAGGAAGACGGGTCCACGACGTGGTAGTGGCCGATGGTGGTAGAAAAATCGTGGGTGTGATAACTCAGGTTGAAGATGCCGCGCGTGGAGACGATGCTGCGCCACCGTGTGCACACAGCTGCCGCGCGGACGTAGGCGACATGCGAGTCCAGGCGGCGGAAGATGAGCTTGAGCAGCCGGTCGGGGATGTCGTTCACGGTGGTCGGCGACCTCGACGACGCCTGCAGCGTCTGTTCCTTGCTGTGCCTCGTCGTCTCTTTCTCCATTTCGTATTTTGAGATTTGGGCTTCAAGCTGTACGTGTTGTGCCGTGCGTGATTGTGTCGGGAATGAATTCGGTCTACCCTTTTTATTTGGATGATGCATCACAGCAGGTTACCAAATTAAACAATGCAAATAATGGAATTGCACATGCTTGAGTGGAGTGCCCTCCAAGTAGCTGCTTCTCCTGCCAAAGATATGTTTTGTACAATAAATTAGCTGGTTGTCAACTCTCAACGTGGCATATTGTATCTAAACTCAGAGTTGGACTTCGCTTCCGAGCTCCGGTTTAACCATGACCATCATATACATGTCCAAATGACCAACTCTGACAACAAGTTGATTTACAATACAAACCACTTGATTTATATTACGATATGTGTAGGACGAAGGCGAACATGTCACCCTTCGCTCTCGACGACTTTGTCCTCACCTTACGCAGGCGAAGGCTGGATTCACGGAACCCGCCATGACAGGGCAAGGGCGCTAGCCGGACGGAGGCCTGTTCGACCTCCTTCGCTTATACGGGACAAGACAAATGCCCCGCCGAAATCTACGGGACCTCCCACCCTCACCACCAAGAAAGGCCCATGTACGGTTCGACCCACAGAGTTGGGCCCCGCGTGGGAATGTGAGATTAGGGTCGTGTCTGTAATAAAGTTTACCATAATGACTGTTTGTAACCTCCCCTCATAGGAATATTCTGGGAATAAACCGGGTACTCGATGAACTAAATGTCTGTGACAGGGACAAGCGGCCCCTCGAGTACCTATAAATACCTCCGTACTGTGCCTAGGCACAGAAAGGCTAACAAGGCTTTTGATTCCTGTGTTAAATTTTGCACCCCGTGTTAAGTTTTGCAAACTTTTCCCCTAATTTCCAGTTGGATCAACCTGTCTTGAAGGGCAGGTTCCAACATTTGGCGTCTACCGTTCGTGCTAGAAAAAATAACCTATGATGGCCCCCAAGAGAGCAACTTCGAAGGTTGTTCCATCCATTGATGACGCGGCGAAGGCAGCACTGCTGGCGGAAGAGAAAGGCAAGGCCCTCGCGGACACCATCGCCCTAGAGGCCTTCGAAGACGACGCTGTCAACAGCAAGAGATAGCGCCAGGACCACCCCACCCCCGATGACACTGTACGCACCTGCAGTTCCGAGGACGCACTACAAGCACCACCACCAGGCTTCGCTCCGCCAGAGGGTGAAGACACCATAGAGGATGGAGAAGTCGTCGGCATCTCAGCCGAAGACCAGCTAAAGCTGCGAGCTCTGCGCACCAAAAACAACCACCTGCAGAAGCAGAAAGAAATCCTCGAAGCCAAGCGCCAACGAGTCACCATGCAAGCCAAGGTGCGTCAGATGATACAAGATGAGGAGCAGAGAGCTCGGGAGCTAGAGCAAGAGATCACACTCATACAAGGCGAAGGCCAATACAACCTGCAGCGCGGACCCCTCGCACCGCCAGCGCCTCTCCAGCAATACAATCAAGCTGGAGACCCATTCCAACCCCAGCGCGGCCCCTTCATTCCACCAGCTACCGCTTTCTAGGGGATCAACTATCTCGACGAGCGAAGTCCTCTGGCCCCACAGCTCCAAGCATCACCCTGGCCCACCAACTTCAGGGTCGGCACCTACCCCAAATACAATGGCAGCACCGAACCGGCTCAGTACATCATGAGTTACTAGATCGCCGTCGCATCATCTAGAGGGGACGACGCCACCATGGCCAAGTCCTTCATCATCGCACTCGAAGGCCCAGCCTTGACCTGGTACACCAGGTTACCGCCATTGTCCATCGAGTCCTGGAAAGGGCTTCGCGACAAGTTCCTGCTCAACATTCAAGGGTACTGACCCGATACAGACGCCCTCGCCGAGTTATCCCTCTGCAACAGCAGGAAAAGGAAACCCTTCGCGAATATTACAAAAAAATCCTGATGCTCAAATCGCAACTGCCATCAGTTGGAAACCACATAGCGATCCACTACGCCAACAGTGGTCTTCGGACAGGTGTCCTGTACAGTCATTGCATCAGGGACCCACCCAAGAACCTACAGGAGCTATACCAACTATTTGAGAAGTATGCCAGGTCTGAGGAACTCCATCAACGCAAGGTTGAATCACAAAGGAAGCCTAAGGACCCTCCACAGTCCAGCAGAACCTGGACCAGACCGGCGCAGCCAGACTCCAGCAGGGATAATCGCAATCATCAGCAGGTGCACACCATAGCCAATCAGCACCCAGCCGGAGAGCCCACCCGTCGTCAGGAATACCCCCCCAAGGTCACGGCAACGGCGCAAGAGGAAGAGGTCGAGGACGGACACAAGAGCCGCAAAGGTTCTATTGCTTGTTTCACGGTGAAGACTGCGTGCACCCAACAAGGGACTGTCCGAAGACCAAGGCCACCAGGGACAGAAATTCCAAAGCTCAACCAGCCGACAACCAGCGGGTGGTCACGCACACTTACCATCACCAACAACCCTACCACAACGAACAAATCCAGCATCCACCCAACCATGCTTACCAGCACCATCAAGCGGTGCAGGTTCTACCACCACCGCCTTCGTATCACCCAAACCCTCCGCACCACAACCACCCACCGCAAGCACCCAAACAAGAAGACTTCGCTGAGCCACCATATCGCGGAGTCATCCACATGATCACTGGGGGATCAAGCGTGGACTTTGACACAAAGCGGCAGAAAAGGGACCACTATCGAAGTGTGAACCATGTGGTGCAAACAAAGTGGTCCCATGTACCGCTCACTTTCGATGCCAGGGACGTTGACTTGCGCAGCGCTCCACACGCAGACGCCATGGTGATCAATTGCAGGGTAGCAGGCTGGGATCTACACAAAGTGCTGGTCGATAACGGCAGTTAGGCTGATATCATTTTTCTACACACCTTCGATCGTATGGGAATCAGCCACAGCCTCCTCAAGCCCGCAGATAATCCCCTCTACGGATTCAGTGGCAAGGGCACTTTCCCCGTCGCCAAGATAGAGCTCCCCCTGTCATTTGGTGTAGCACCTAGCGCGCGAAGTGAGCAGGTCACATTCGACATTGTCGACATGGTCTACCCAGACAATGCCATAATGGGGTAGGGCTCGATCAACAAATTTTAGGCGGCCATTCATGGACTCTACCTCTGTATGAAAATCCCAGGACCACAGGCGTGATCACTATCTACGACAACCAGCAGACAGCGCGCAACAACGAAAGAGACTTCGTTCCAGGGCAACGAAATGTGCACTGCCTCACAGCAGAGCGCGAAGGCTTCGAAAGCAATCGCCCCATCGAAGACAAAAAAGTCAAGGCCCAGCTCCAAAGCAACGATGGGACGAAGGCGGTACCCCTCGACCCAGCAACGCCGAAGCAAACAGTAATAATCAGCGAAGACCTGACATCGCGAGACGAGGAAAAACTCCTTTCCTATCTCTCCCGTAACAAGGACGTCTTCGCCTGGTCCACCCTCGATCTGGTCTGGGTCAGTCATTCCGTCATCGAGCACAGCCTGGGCATCGACCCTTTGATGCGCCCAAAAAAACAGCGGCTGCGGAAAATGTCCGACAAGAAAATGGAGGCAGCAAAGGCCGAAGTGCATCGCCTGTTGGAAGCCAGATTCATCGAGCCAATCGCCTATCCAACATGGCTCGCCAACGTGGTCATGGTGCATAAAGAGAGTGACAAATGGCGTATGTGCATCAACTTCACAAGCCTCAATAAGGCTTGCCCCAAGGACAATTTCCCTCTGCCACGAATTGACAAAATTGTCAACAGTGCAGCTGGATGCGAAGTCATGTCCCTCCTTGATTGCTTCTCGGGCTACCACCAGATCTACATGAAAGAGGAGGACAAGGCAAGTACAAGCTTCATCACACCCTTCGGCACATACTGTTTCATACGGATGCCTGAGGGGCTCAAGAACGTCGGCTCAACCTTTATGCGCCTCACCAAGAAGGTCCTTGAAAACCAAGTAGGCCACAACATCTTCACTTATGTAGACGACATCGTCGTCGCAAGCAAAAGCAAAGAGGACCACCTAGACGACCTCGCAAAGACATTCGCCAACATGTGCGCGACGCACGACTCCGGCTCAACCCTAAGAAGTGTGTCTTCGGAGTACACCAGGGAAAGATACTTGGTTACCTAGTATCGCACCGAGGGATCGAGGCCAACCCAACCAAGATCCAAGCAATCATCAACATGGCACCCCCGTAGTCCACCAAAGATGTCCAGCGACTGACAGGAAGACTGGCGGCCCTGAACAAATTCATCTCTAAGTCCGCTGAGCGAAGCCTACCCTTCCTCAAAACATTTTGTGGCGTGAAAGACTTCGTTTGGGGCCCAGAGCAGACAGCGGCCTTCGATTCGCTCAAACAACACCTGTCTGACTTAGCAACTCTGACAAGTCCCGACCCTTCGCTTCCACTGCTTCTCTACATGGTGGCTTCACACTGCGCAGTCAGCGCAGCATTAGCCCAAGAGCAGGACAGAGATGGCAAAAACCAGCAATGCCCAGTGTACTACGTCTTCGAAGTCCTCACGGCTTCCAAGTGCAACATGACCGAACTCGAGAAAATTTCATATGCAGTGGTCATGGCTTCACGCAAGCTACGACACTATTTCAAGGCGTTTAAAGTATGAGTCACTTCAGACAGGGGTCTAGGAGAGTTGTTCAGGAACGCGGAGGCGTCCGCCAGAATTGCAAAATGGGCAGCTGAACTGTCCGGGTACCACATCATCTTTGAGCCTAGAATGCCTATCAAGTCGCAAGTCTTGGCGGACTTCATCGTCGACTGGACAGGGCCCGTGGGGCCACAGCAAGAACAATTAGAAAAAATTTGGACTGTCCACTGCGATGGCGCATGGTGCCATGCGGGGGCAGGCGCCGCGACGATTATCACATCACCCACCGGTGTCAAGTACAGATACGTCGCGCGCCTCAGCTTTGCTCTAGAGTCCAACAGGTGCACTAACAACATAGCAGAATATGAAGCCGTCATCCTAGGACTTCACAAACTATGGGCCCTCGGCGTCACCACATGCATCGTCAGAACAGAGTCCAAGGTCATCGCCGGCCAAATAAAAAAGGAGTACTCAACAAAGGAGCCTATGCTGATGCAATACCTCACCATCGTCCACGACCTCGAAAAACAATTCAAGGGTTTCACTCTGCAGCATGTCGAGCGCAACAAGAATGAAGAGGCCGATGCGTTGGCCAAGGCAGCAGCCAAGGGCAAGGCCCTGCCGTCTGATGTGTTCTACCACGTCATCGGCACACCAGCGGACCGTAACCCTGAAGGCTTGCAAATAACTCAAGACGTCGAGGGCCACCGAATCGTCAACCTCATAATGGCCGAAGACTGGCGGGCCCCAATAACACTATACCTCTAGGGCCATTACCATCCAACCAATCGCAATGAGGCCAAACGACTGAAGCACATGAGCAGGGATTTTGCAATAGTCGAGGGTTAGCTTTACAAAAAGGGCATCACCCAGCCTATGCTGAAATGCATAACCAAAACCAAAGGCCTAGAGATCCTTCATGAAGTCCACGACGGAACCTACGGGTCACACTCAGGACCTAGGACCCTCGCAGCCAAGGTGATTCATCAGGGATTTTACTGGCCCGTGATAATTTGCACGGCCAACCGAGTCACTAGGTCATGCGAAGCATGCCAAAAGTTCTCTCCTCGCTCAGGCAACCCTTCGCAATTCACCAAGCTCATCGCCCACACATGGCCACTTCAGCGTTGGTGGCTAGACATCGTCGAGCCACTACCTATGGCTCAAGGGAACCTAAAGTTCACCTTTGTCGCCGTCGAATATTTTACCAAGTGGATCGAAGCCAGAGCAGTCTCCACAATAACAGCGAAGACCGCCCAAAAATTCTTCTGGCAAAACATCGTCTGCCGGTTCGGAGTCCCGTCCGAGCTAACAATCGACAACGGAAAACAGTTCGATAGCCAGGACTTCCGGGAATTCTGCAGTTCCATCGGCACCAAGCCAGTCTTGGCCTACGTCTACCACCCACAATCCAATGGCGTCGTCGAACGTGCCAACGGCAAGATTTTCAGTGCCACTAAGAAAAGGCTCCTTGACGACAAAAAGGGCAAATGGGCAGACCAATTACCCGAAGTCATATGGGCACTGAATACGACAGAATGCCGAGCAACCGGGTTCACACCCTTCCGCCTGATGTATGGATCCGAAGCAATGACTCCACAAGAGTTAAAGCACGGGTCCCCCCAAACAAACCAAACAGTTGTCCCCGACATCGATGAACCAACCTCCAAAGATCTCATTGACGGAGACCATGTCCTCGCCCTGTAGGCCCTAAATAAGTATCAGGTCTAGACTAAGGCATGGCGTGACAACAATGTCGTCCCAAGAGAATTCAATGAAGGGGGCCTAGTACTTGTGAGGACCACCAGGACAGAGTCCCGGGGCAAGCTAGAGCCGAAGTGGGAAGGGTCGTACATAGTCAAGACGAAGGCATCCCCAAGTGCTTACAGGCTAACAACTTCGTCCGGCAAAGACTTAGAGCACTCATGGAACATCGATAATCTCCAAAAAAAATTTATTTAAGATCCAAGGCCTAAGCGCCTTTGTAATTCCTCAAACAATGTCAATCAAGCCCGCACTCTTTACCTCTCGGGGGATGAGGTTTTGAATGAGGCGGAGCCATGTAATATACCGCCAAAAAGCCCCCGCAAAAATTCCAGCAAGCATCATTGTCATGTGTCGAAAAAGACCGCATCGACGGCCTTCGACATTCTGAAAGTTGCCTAGAGGGGGTGAATAGGTGGAATCTGAAAATTATAAACTTAAGCACAACTACAAGTCGGGGTTAGCGTTAGAAATATAATCGAGTCCGAAAGAGAGGGCAAAAACAAATCACAAGCAAATGAAGAGTGTGACGCGTTGATTTGTTTTACCGAGGTTCGGTTCTTCCAAAACTACTCCCCGTTGAGGTGGTCACAAAGACCGGGTCCCTTTCAACCCTTTCCCTCTCTCAAACGGTCACCTAGACCGAGTGAGCTTCTCTTCTCAATCAATCGGGACACTAAGTCCCCACAAGGACCACCACACAATTGGTGTCTCTTGCCTTGATTATAATTGAGTTGGGAACAAGAAAGGAAGAAGAAGAAAAGCGATCCAAGTGCAAGAGCTCAAATGAACACGACAAAACTCTCTCTTCTAGTCACTATTGCTTTGAGTGGAATTGAGACTTGGAGAGATTTTGATTCGCTCTAATTGTGTCTTGTATTGAATGCTATAGCTCTTGTATTGAATGTGTTGGCTGAAAACTTGAATGCGTTGAATGAGTGGTGGTTGGGGGTATTTATAGCCCCAACCACCAAAGTGGCCGTTGGGGATGGCTGCTGTCGTATGGCGCACCGGACAGTCCGGTGCGCCACCGGATACTATCCGGTGCGCCAGCCACGTCACCCAACCGTTAGGGTTCGACCGTTGGAGCTCTGACATGTGGGGCCACCGGACAGTCCGGTGGTGCACCGGACAGTCACTGTTCACTGTCCGGTGCGCCTTCTGACGCCTGCTCTGACTTCTGCGCGCGCAAGCGCGCACTATAGCATTTCACTGTTCCTTTGTAGACGACCATTGGTGCTAAGTAGCCGTTGCTCCGCTAGCACACCGGACAGTCCGGTGAATTATAGCGAAGCGGCTCCCCGAAAACCCGAAGCTGGCAAGTTCAGAGTTGATCCACCGTGGTGCACCGGACAGTCCGGTGCGCCAGACTAGGGCAGCCTTCAGTTGTCTTTTGCTCTTTTTATTTGAACCCTTTCTTGGACTTTGTATTGGTTTGTTATGAACCTTTGGAACCTGTAGAACTCATAATCTAGAGCAAGCTAGTTAGTCCAATAATTTGTGTTGGGCAATTCAACCACCAAAATTCATATAGGAAAAGGTTTGACCCTATTTCCCTTTCAATCTCCCCCTTTTTGGTGATCGATGCCAACACAAACCAAAGCAAATATAAAAGTGCAGAATTGAACTAGTTTGCATATGGTAAGTGCAAAGGTTGCTTGGAATGAAACCAATATAATTATTTCTACTAGATATGCATGGATGGTTTTCTTCTTATTTAAAATTTTGGACCACACTTGCACCACAAGTTTTGTTTTCGCAAATTCTTTTGTAAATTCTTTTCAAAATCCTTTTTGCAAAATTCTTTTTTTCAAAATCCTTTTTGCACCACAAGAAGCATTTTCAAGTTTTGAAATTTTCTCCCCCTGTTTCAAATGCTTTTCCTTTGACTTAAACAAAACTCTCCCTCAATGAAAATCTCCTCTTAGTGTTCAAGAGGGTTTTACGAATTTTTGAAGATACTAGTACTTTCTCCCTTTTTGAAAACACATAAAGATATCAATTTGAAAACTTCATTTTAAAATTAGGTGGTGGTGCGGTCCTTTTGCCTTGGGCTAATACTTTCTCCCCCTTTGGCATGAATCGCCAAAAACGGGTACTTGTGAGTGAAATATAAGCCCTAAACTTTCTCCCCAATGGCAAACAAATAGTTATGAGTGAAGATTATACCAAAGTGGAGAACAATGCAGAATATTGGCAAAGAGTAAGTAACACCGATGGAGTTGAGTGGAAGCGTCGTCGTTGCCGAATACTCCATTTCCCTTTAAATTCTATGACTAAGCATGAGAATACACTTGAAAACACATTAGTCATAGACATAAGAGAGATATGATCAAAGGTAAATGAGCTATGTGTGCAAAGTATCAATCAAAATTCTGAGAATCAAGAAGGTTTAGCTCATTCCTAAGTTTGGTAAAGGTTTTCTCATCTAGTGGTTTGGTAAAGATATCGGCAAATTGATCTTTGGTGTTAATATAGGCTATCTCGATATCCCCCCGTTGTTGGTGATCTCTCAAAAAGTGATACCGAATGGCTATGTGCTTAGTGCGGCTGTGTTCAACGGGATTATCCGTCATGCGGATTGCACTCTCATTATCACATAGGAGAAGGACTTTGCTAAATTTGTAGCCATAGTCCCTAAGGGTTTGCCTCATCCAAAGCAATTGCGCGCAATAATGGCCTGCGGCAATATACTCGGCTTCGGCGGTAGAAAGAGCTACTGAATTTTGTTTCTTTGAAGCCCAAGACACCAGGGATCTCCCCAGAAACTGACAAGTCCCTGATGTGCTCTTCCTATCAATTTTACACCCTGCCCAATCAGCATCGGAATATCCTAATAAATCAAAATAGGATCCCTTGGGTACCATAGTCCAAACTTAGGAGTATGAACTAAATATCTCAAGATTCTCTTCACGGCCCTAAGGTGAATTTCCTTAGGATCGACTTGGAACCTTGCACACATGCATACGGAAAGCATAATGTCTGGTCGAGATGCACATAAATAGAGTAAAGATCCTATCATCGACCGGTATACCTTTTGATCTACGGATTTACCTCCCGTGTCGAGGTCGAGATGCCCATTGGTTCCCATGGGTGTCTTGATGGGCTTGGCAACCTTCATTCCAAACTTGGTGAGTATGTGTTGAATGTACTTCGTTTGGCTAATGAAAGTGCCCTCTTGGAGTTGCTTCACTTGAAATCCTAGAAAATACTTTAACTCCCCCATCATAGACATCTCAAATTTTTGTATCATGATCCTACTAAACTCTTCACAAATAGATTTGTTAGTAGACCCAAATATGATATCATCAACATAAATTTGGCATACAAACAAATCATTTTCGATTGTTTTCGTAAAGAGAGTAGGATCGGCCTTGCCGACTTTGAAGCCATTAGTGATAAGGAAATCTCTTAGGCATTCATACTGTCGGTGTTTTGGGTCCGACCGCACACCCGGGGTTGCCCCTCAAGGTGTTTTTAGAAGTAGGACGGTGTCAACGACTGTAGCAAAATGGTTCGTGCCGGTCGCACGAGGGACAATGGACAAGGTTTGCAGGTTCGGGCCGCTTAGATGTGCGTAACACCCTACGTCCTGGTGAGTATATGAGCGTGGTTACAAAAGGGTTCTCTGGATAGAGGACGCAGAGAGTTTATGTGGGTGGCTAAGTAGAACAGGGTCGATCGTTCTGAAGGGGTGCCCCCTAGGCCTTATATACTCGACCGTGGGGCAATACACGAGAGTATGATAACAACAAGTAGCTAAAAGATAGTGAACCTCTTGAGTTTATCCCTACGTAACCCTCGCCGACTTATCCTCGCATGGCTCTGTTGCATGGGGGCTTCAGCGCGGGAAAGTCGGGTCTCTGTTGCGATTCATTCGTTCGACGTTTGTGGGCCGTCTGGGTTTGCACTAATCAGTCTCACGTCTTCTTTTCTTTGTTGGTTGTCTTTCCCTAGGCCCACGAAAGAATGACCTTACGAATTATTGGGCCCTTGGGCCTTTCGTGAGGCCTTTTACTTCTTTGGTGGACCCAGGGGATATCTATCCCCCACAAGCCCCCGATCTTTGGGTTGATTTAGAAGTAATCAACTTAAAGATCCAAGGTCCAAAAAATGACTTCCTGCTGTCTTCTCTAGCTCTGATCACTTGTTCGACCAAAGCTTGGTTTTGTGCTTGTGCCTTAGAGGTCGGCATTTTTGGATTGTAAGACTCTGGACTTCATTGGATGCACCGGAGGTGCACCCAATGGGTGTAGCCCCCGACCTTCGAGTAGATTTTAGAAGATAATCTACTCGAAGGTCTTCTTCCAAAGATTATCTCCACTCGTGCTCCTGCATCTCGGTTGAGGATTGGTCTTTTCAATCTTGCTCTACGCCTTAGAGGTCGGCGCCATATCGGTTTAGAATAATACTCCATGGGGTGCACCGGAGGTGCACCCAATGGGTGTAGCCCCCGACCTTCAAATGGATTTTTTATGGATAATCCATTCGAAGGTCTTCCTTTCGCTTGTAGAAACTGTCGTGAAGCTACTTTGCATTATGCTTTGGAGGTCAGCATTATGTCATCAATATTTTGCTGCAGAGGTCAGCGTATATTTTGTCTTTAGCAGCCGAGTTTGCAATCCATCCATATCTTGCTAGGTAGTGCAATTTATTTGCTTCTGCGATTGATTGGACGTTTGACGGACGTTCTCTGTCTAGTCTTCACGTTGCTTCTGTCGACCATATCTTGTACTTTGCTGGCTATATTTGGCTTTCCTCTGATCCTTACTGATATCTCATTTTTGTCTTGAGGTATTCACTGCACGCCCTGCACGAATGTGACCGTTTGAAAAATATACTGATAATTCCTGGGCGTCCCCCCCCAATGGGTGTGGGCAAGGGACGGCTTGGTACGCTGAGTGTTTTAGCCGGTTGCCTCTGAGTAGTAATGCGATGGGACGGCTAGTGTAATCATATCCTTTGCGCTGTTGACTGGAGTCCCAATGGGCGTAGTGTTGCATGAAACGGCGTCCGCCGTCTGACGTGTCTTCAGATGGGTGGAAGTGCTTATTGAATGCCTTGCGACTGTTCAGTGACCGCGGTTAGAAGTGAACGGTTGCCTTTCCCTTCTATAAATAACCCCTTTGCTTCTCTAGTTTCTCCACATCTCTTCGCTGCTCCTTGCTGCCTTCTTTTCCTCCCCTTCTGTCTGCTTCTGCCATGGGCAAGAACAACAAGCGCAAGCGCGAGCCGACTCCTCCATCGGAGGATTTCGGTGACTCGGAATACTCGGAGGAGGAGTTCTCCTCCGAGTCCGAGGGGTCTCCGGCTCCCGTCTCTCCCCCGGCGTCGTCCGATGATTCGGACGACTCCCAGGGGATAGCCGCGGAGGTCTGGACGTACATCCGGGCCGTCGAGCGCTCCGGGCTCGAAGGCTCGGATGAGTCGGAGTACTCCTCGGATGAGGACTCTGACGGCGGCGACGAGGGTGAAGGCGACGACGACGACAACGACGACGACGACGACGACGGCGACGGTGACGGCAGCGGTAGCGGCAGGGGCGGCGGCGACGGCAGCAGGGGCAGCACCAAGGGCGACAGCAGCAAGGGCAGCACCAAGGGCGGCGGCAGCAAGGGCAGGGCCAGTGGCTAGACGCCACTGGTCTTCTTAGATGTTAGTATAGTTTAGTATAGTTAGAATAATGTAGTAGTAATTAGTGTAGTTTAGTAGTAGTAATAATGTAGAGTAGTATAGTGTAGTTTAGTAGTAGTAGTAATGTAGAGTAGAGGTAGGGAAGTACCAACTCGTGAAGAGTTGGTTTGTAAACTCGTTAACTTCCCTTTAATGAAGAACTATCGTTGATCCCCCCTTTTCGATGACTTGTCGTTGCTTTTCCTGAATGTTGAACTGATTCTTTTAATGTAGTAGAAACAACGCCGAGCGATGTGTAGGTTGTCATCAGCGTTTTAGAAGTAACACCAAGCAATCGAACACAAGATCCCTTTTTAGAGGCAATGCCGAATGATAGAAGGTCGGCATAGGCATTTTAGAAGTAATGCCGAGCGACAGAATACCGGGTCGACGTTTTAGAAACAACGCCGAGTGATTGAAGGTCGGCGTCGGCATTTTTATAAGTAATGCCGAGCGATTGAACACGTGGTCGGCGCGTTAGAGGACACGCCGAGTGATTGAAAGTCGGCGTCGGCATTTTAAAAGTAATGCCGAGCGATTGAACACGTGGTCGGCGTTTTAGAGGCGACACCGAGTGATTGAAGGTCGGCATCGGCATTTTAGAAGTAATGTCGAGCGATTGAACACGTGGTCGGCGTTTTAGAGGCGACACCGAGTGATTGAAGGTCGGCATCGGCATTTTAGAAGTAATGCCGAGCGATTGAACACGTGGTGGGCGTTTTAGAGGCAACGCCGAGTGATTGAAGGTCGGCATCGGCATTTTAGAAGTAATGCCGAGCGATTGAACACATGGTCGGCGTTTTAGAGGTTTCGCCGAGTGATTGAAGGTCGGCATCGGCATTTTAGAAGTAATGCCGAGCGATTGAACACGTGGTCGGCGTTTTAGAGGTTTCGCCGAGTGATTGAAGGTCGGCATCGGCATTTTAGAAGTAATGCCGAGCGATTGAACACGTGGTCGGCGTTTTTAGAGGTAACGCCGAGTGATAGCCAGCTTTACAAGTTACTTTGAGGAAAATAGCCGAGTGATGAGGTGGCACGTCGGCTCTCTTGGAAATAACTGTCGGATATCCACGTGGTATGCTGGAATTTCGGAGATGACCGTCGGGTGATGACTGGGCACTTTTTGAAAGGGTATCTGGCTCAAGAATATCCCTTAAGAGTCGCGCTTTTAGCCGCCTTTGCTTTTCGTGCCCTAGTTCTTGCATTTCCGCATCTGAATCTTCTCTACCACTCGCCTCCTACTCTGTTTCGCCAGTGAGAAGCAAGATGGCGCCCAAGAGAAAAACTGCGAACTCGTCTGCTGCAGTGATCCCCGCAATCGATCCCAACAGCCAGTTACCCTTCGCAGGTAACCACATGTCTGTAATTTCTGAAGCTGAGCTTCTCCGCCTTGTGTCCATCGGGGTTCTTCCTCCGCGGGAACTCTGTTCTTGGCGGGCTTGCCACGGGACCACTGTCCCAACCGAAGATACCCACGAGTCAGTAGTTTACACTCCTTTCCTTCTTCGCGGCCTTGGCCTTCCCATATCTCCTTTTTTCTGTGGCCTTCTTGATTTTTATCACATCAACCTGACTCATTTGAACCCTAATTCCATTCTCCAAATCTCTATTTTTGTTCACCTTTGCGAAGCTTATCTCGGCGTGCTGCCGCATTTTGGCTTATGGAAGTATCTGTATCACTGCCGTCCTGGGATGGCCGGGGGGCAACATCAATTGGTCGGAGGTGCTAGTTTGGAGATGCGCCGTGGGCGGAAGACCGAGTATCTCGAGATACCACTCAAAGACAGCATTAAAGGTTGGCGTCTGGAGTGGTTTATAATTGACAATTATGGCAATTCTCTCCCTTCCCGCTCAGGAAGACAGCCAGACGTTCGTACTCCAAGTTGGACTGAGTCTCCCACGGATCAAGAAGTGGCCGAGGCAGGCGTGTTGCTTACCGAAGTCGGATTACTGAAAGAGAGAGGTCTGACTGCCGAAGCTGTGGTCACAGATTTCGTTTTCAAAAACATCCAGCCGCTGAAAGACAGGGCCTATCCGGCGTATCTTTACCGAGGGCTGGCCGACTCAACCCGAGTTACCAATAGGAGAATTCCTTCTGTTGATTTGGTAAGCCGACTCGAACTGATCCTCAGGGGTAAAGTTTCAAACGTTGGTGCTCCTGTGGCTTACTCGGCTTGGAATCTTCCTTCTCCCAAAGCTTTCACCCTCTTTGTGTCCAATCCACCCGTGACTAATAGCAATTTGGGTCTTAGAGTGCGACCTTCTGCCGAGGAAGTCAGTGCTTTGGTTGCTTCGCTCGGGGCAATTCCTGATGATGAACGACAGGTTTATTTCGAAGTGCCTCTGAACCCCAGTGATGCTGACATAAATGATATGCTCGATCTGCTAGCTGAGGATTCATCTGATGTTGCTCCTGATGGTACATTGGCAGTGGTACCCCTTCCAGAGGTTGATGCGACCTTGGATGTCCCGAAACCTGTCAGTACTCGCCCGAGGCGCCCTAGCCGAACTAGTCAGCCCGAGCCTTCTGCTGATGAGCAGAAGAAGAAGAGAAGACGCCTCCGGCGAGTATCCAGCTTTGACGAGGATGCCAGTACCTTAGCTCCTGCTGCCGAAGAAATGACCGCAACTGGCCTTGCTGACATTGATCCCAATGGGTGTGCTCCGCCTGCTGCTGACCCCAATGAGGATGCTGTTTGTGCTGTTACTGTGGAGGATGAGGAGGAAGAAAATGAAACTCCATTAACTCGGAAAAACAATCGGCAGTTCGTCGCTAGCGGTGGAAGTAGTGGAGTTCCTTCTCCTGCCTTGTCTGCCCTTATTGGTCTGCAAGAACTGTCCATGGCCAATTTTGATCGAGCTCTAGAGGATATGGTCCCTGAGAACTTGTTGTTGGAGCCTGCGGATGCTGATGCAACAGAAACTTGTGCAGCCGTGCCAGATGCTGGGTTGAGGTCATCCCGTGCCTCGTCGACCTTAGAGCATGATCTCGAGGGTCGGGATGCTGACCTGGATCGTCCTGATCCCATGGAAGTAGCTGAAGGCCCGTCAACCTTAGAGGTGGCCACGGCAGAGAGCCTGGGTCCCAAGAACGGCGCTGATATATGCCCAGCCCCCGAGGATGTCGTCGGGAGTGACTTAGCTCGGGCGAAGAGTGTAGGCCACTGCCCAGCCCCCGAGGGTGTTGCCG
Source organism: Zea mays (assembly GCF_902167145.1). NCBI lineage: Eukaryota > Viridiplantae > Streptophyta > Magnoliopsida > Poales > Poaceae > Zea > Zea mays. The sequence goes on along the minus strand of NC_050097.1, from coordinate 179,695,867 downwards.
GGGATGATCCGGCTCAAGTGGGCAGTGCCGACTGTGACCCAGCCCCCGAGGGTGCCCGAGCAGGGTCTCCTTCATGCACTTCCATGGATGTTCACGCGGGTTCACCTCCACACTCTGGCGGCCTGGTGGTGGCCCAAACTCCGGATCAGGGGGTCGCTTTAGAGGGCAGCATCCCCACTGGTCTGGCGTTGGGCTCTGCTGAATGTACTGAGCTCGTTCCTGCTGGTCTGCTGCAAGCTGCTTCGGGTGGTGGTCTTGCACCTGATTATCCACTGATCTCTCCTGATTTGGGAATATCTTCGTTCTTCTCCAACCTCCAGGTAATTGCGCTGTATTGTAGCTTGATCCCTACATTGTATGAACTGTTGCCATTCTACTCATCTGTTCTTCTCATCAGGCTTTAGTGAATGGGATGGCCAGCCAGCTGAGATTGCAGGGCGCTTCTGTCCCGGAAGTGGCTTCGTCTCTTGCATGCTGGAATCCAGTGTCGCTTCAACGTCGTGTGTCCGAGTTGGAGGCAACAAATGCTGGTCGGTGCTCTTTTCCTTCTTCTTCTTTGCCTTTGCTCGTGGATTGTTTTACCTTCTGACCTTATTTCATTTGATTACCCCTTGATAGGAATGACTCGGCAGATTGCAGTTCTTGAGGAAAAACATTCCCAAGATCAAGCTGAAATGGCTCAACGGTGCGCTGACTTCGAGGAGAAGTATTCTCAGAGTCAGATCGAGTTGAGTCAGGTCTCTGCGGCTTTGGATGATGCCAACGCTCTGAGTTCTTCTCTTCATGCTCAGCTCGACTCTGAGAAGGTAGCTTACGAACCCGTGCTTCGCCTTATCATGCTCTTGGATTCTGAATGAGTTGATTTTTTGCTTGTAGGAAGAAAAACGCGTCCTTGCTGCTTCTCGCGACAACCTTGACAGATTGTACCAAGATTCCAGCAACTCGCTGACCATCTTGGAGAGGAGCCACCGTTTTACGATGGAGGAGTTGGACAATCAGCGTCGTCAGCTGCAAGAATCTTCGGACGAAGTGACCCGCCTTACACAGTTGCTATCAGCAAAGGATACCACCATCAAGGGACTCCGAGCTTCTAAGAAATCCATTGCTCAAGAGTTAGAAACTGCCCAGCAGGCTGTTAAAGTTGCCGAAGAAGCTGCTGCCACTTTCAAAACTCAGCGCGATAAGGCCCTGGACAAGGCCATTCGGGCGGGACGAATCTTGATGAGAAGACCTGGCGTGGTTGTCCCTGAAGATATAAGAGCCGATGTGAATGCTGCCCCTGACTCCTCGAATCGCCCTTCTTCGTCAGTCGTTCCTGAGAGAGACATTGGAAAATAAAGAAACAATTCGCGTGCTCTGAGCGCGTAGTTAGCATGATCAAGTACTCGTTAGAGGTTATCGGCTTATCATTCGAATGACATCATCATTTTCTTATTGTATCCGAATTTCGAATTTGTGGTAACGCTACATGATGATTATGAAGTTTGTTTGTGGGATATGGAAATCATCCCCTGAACTGCATAAGCGCGAGTATGCTATACCGGTTTAAGCCGTAAATGACTTTTAGCCGATAACTCCGTTAGTAGGGTATAGTGGTCCCCCTAGGTAAAGTAAGCGTGAGCATGTTGCACCGCCTTAAGTCGTTGCCGACTTAAGTCGATTGCTCCGTTTGTAGGGCATAGTGGTCACCCCGAGTTAAGTAAGCGTGAGCATGTTGCACCGCCTTAAGTCGTTGCCGACTTAAGTCGATTGCTCCGTTTGTAGGGCATAGTGGTCACCCCGAGTTAAGTAAGCGTGAGCATGTTGCACCGCCTTAAGTCGTTGCCGACTTAAGTCGATTGCTCCGTTTGTAGGGCATAGTGGTCACCCCGAGTTAAGTAAGCGTGAGCATGTTGCACCGCCTTAAGTCGTTGCCGACTTAAGTCGATTGCTCCGTTTGTAGGGCATAGTGGTCACCCCGAGTTAAGTAAGCGTGAGCATGTTGCACCGCCTTAAGTCGTTGCCGACTTAAGTCGATTGCTCCGTTTGTAGGGCATAGTGGTCACCCCGAGTTAAGTAAACGTGAGCATGTTGCACCGCCTTAAGTCGTTGCCGACTTAAGTCGATTGCTCCGTTTGTAGGGCATAGTGGTCACCCTGAATTAAGTAAGAATGCAAGTCAATCATAAATGAGCCAAGTATCTTTGAAATCTCTCTTTATTGATGACGTATTTCCATTATACAGAATACATGGTCGCCCCGGCTGTTTTGAGATACAGTTAGGGGTAAAACTTTCGGAGGTGCTCTATGTTCCAGGAGTTCCCAACTTCTGTGCCATCCATCTGGGTGAGGCGATATGATCCGAGACGAGTGACCTCTGCTACTATGAAAGGTCCTTCCCATAAGGGTGATAACTTGTGCCGTCCCTCCCCCGTTAGAATTCGGCGGAGGACGAGGTCTCCCATCGAAAAGAAACGTTGCCGCACAGCTTTGTCGTGGTAGCGCCTTAGAGTCTGCTGGTATCGTGCTGATTGAATCACTGCATTCAGTCGTTCTTCCTCAAGTACGTTAATATCCTCCAGCCTAGTGGCTTCGGCTTCTGCTATGCTTTCGAAGATCAATCTTGGCGCCCCAAACTTGAGATCAGCAGGTAGCACTGCCTCCGACCCATAGACCATGAAGAAAGGAGTGTTTCCATGCAGGGCCCGGCTAGGTTGGGTTCTCAAGCTCCAAACAACATAAGGCAATTCTCTTATCCATTTTCCTGCGAATTTTTCGTTTTTATCAAAGACCCTTTTTCTAAGTGCCTCCAATATCATTCCGTTGGCTCGCTCAACCTGCCCGTTGGCTCTCGGATGGGCTACAGATGCATACTTGATCTGAATGTTTTTTTGCTCGCAGAAGTCAAAGAATTCTGAATTGGTGAAGTTGGATCCCAAGTCAGTGATGATACTGTTTGGTATCCCAAATCTGAATATTATGCTTTGTATGAATTCCACGGCTTTAGCAGAGGTTAAAGAGGCAATGGGCTGGAACTCTATCCATTTAGTGAATTTGTCAATTGCCACCAATACATGGGTGTATCCTCCTTGAGCTTTCTTGAAGGGTCCAATCATATCCAATCCCCAGCATGCGAAAGGCCAAGTTACTGGTATGGTCTGTAGCTGCTGTGCTGGCATGTGCTGTTGCTTTGACAGGTATTGGCAAGCTTCGCATCTCTGAACTAACTCAGCTGCATCATTCTTCGCTGTCGGCCAATAGAATCCTGACCTGAAAACCTTCCCGACTAGTGTTCTGGATGCTGCATGTACTCCACACTGCCCAGCATGGACTTCCTCCAGAAGTTGCTTCCCGGTGGACGGGAGAACGCATTTCATGAGGACGCCTGACGCGCCCCTCCTGTATAATACCTCCCCAATGAGTGTATAGTGAGCTGATTGCCTGGCAATGCGCTCTGCCGAGTTCTTGTCATCTGGTTCTTCTTCATTCTTTATATACTTAATAATCGGTTGCCTCCAGTCATCAGATTCTGACTCGAGTTGATCTATGATGTTGCACTCTTCTATTTGATCCGTCGAGATGCTCGGCTGGAGAATTTCTTGCACGAAGACCCCGGGCGGGACCTGAGTCCGACCGGATCCGAGCTTGGACAGTACATCGGCCGCCGTGTTCCGATCTCTTTCTATATGATGAAACTCCAGACCCTCGAATTTATCTTCTAGCTTCCGGACGACGACGCAGTATTTTCCCATTGAATCACTTGAACAATCCCATTCCTTGTTTATCTGACTGATGACTACTAGAGAGTCTCCATACACCATCAGTCTCTTGATACCCAGTGATATGGCGATGTTTAATCCGTGTATCAAAGCTTCATACTCGGCTGCGTTGTTAGAGGCCGGGAATAGCAGCTGGAGAGCATACTTGAGGTGCTCGCCTCTAGGTGCAGTGAAGAGAATTCCTGCTCCTGCTCCCTGCAGTTTCAGCGAGCCATCAAAATACATTCGCCATACTTTTGCGGTTTCTGGATTATCTGGTACTTGCTGTTCTGTCCACTCTGATACGAAATCAACCAGTGCTTGAGTTTTGATGGTTGTGCGAGGTCGGAACTCGATATCATGGGATCCCAACTCGCAAGCCCACTTGGCTATTCGGCCAATGGCTTCCTTGTTGTGAAGAATGTCTCCTATTGGAAAACCAGTAACTACTATGACTTTGTGGTCGTCAAAGTAGTGGCGCAGCTTGCGGGCAGTTAGAAGTACTGCATATAATAGCTTCTGAACTTGAGGATACTTTTTCTTCGATGGACCCAGAACCTCACTGATGAAGTAGACAGGGTGTTGTACCGGATAAGCATGCCCTTCTTCCACTCGCTCGACTACCAACGCAGTGCTTACCACGTGAGTCGTGCAAGAGATATATAGCGGCAAATCTTCAGCTGGTTGAGTTGGCGTAGCTCGCCGGGGTGGCTTTAGTACTGGTGGTGTTGTCAGGAATTTCTTCAGTGCGTCTAGAGCTTCTTGTGCTTCTGACGTCCATTGAAACTTATCCACCTTCTTGAGCAGTTTGTAAAATGGCAGACCTCTTTCTCCTAGCCTGGATATGAATCTGCTCAGGGCTGCCATACATCCAGTGAGTCGCTGAACCTTCTTTTGCGACCGAGGGGCTTCCATCTTCATGATAGCTTCAATCTTATCTGGATTAGCTTCAATTCCCCGGTGGCTGACAATAAATCCGAGTAACTTTCCTGCTGGTACCCCGAAGACGCATTTCTCAGGATTGAGCTTCCATCTATATCTTCTCAGGCTGTTGAAAACCAGCTGTAAGTCTTCGATGAAGTTTTCTGGATTCTCCGTTTTAATCACCACGTCGTCTACGTAAGCCTCCACACGCTTGCCCCAGTGATCGGCTAAGCATGTTTGAATGGCTCTCTGATAAGTCGCTCCAGCGTTTTTGAGGCCGAACGGCATGGAGGTATAACAGAAAGCACCAAACGGGGTGATGAATGCCGTTTTTTCCTCGTCTTCTTTTGCCAAACTAATCTGATGATACCCGGAATAGCAATCTAAGAAAGACAGCACAGAACATCCAGCGGTGGAATCCACCACCTGATCTATCCTCGGGAGCCCGAAGGGATCCTTCGGACAGTGTTTGTTGAGATCGGTATAGTCGACGCACATGCGCCAATCCACTTTATTCTTTTTGAGTACAAGAACAGGGTTGGCTAACCACTCGGGGTGTAATACTTCTCTAATAAATCCAGCCGCGACCAAGCGAGCTAACTCGGCACGAATGGCCTCTCTCTTGTCTGGCGTGAAACGACGCAGCTTTTGCCGGATCGGCCTCGCCTGAGGATAGACTTTCAATTTGTGCTCGGCCAACTCCCTCGGGACTCCCGGCATATCCGCAGGTTGCCATGCGAATACGTCTCGGTTGTCTTGCAGGAACTGGACGAGCGCGCTTTCCTATTTGTCATTCAAACTGGAGCTGATGATGGCCGTCTTGCGCTCATCAACAAACCCCAGGTTGATTCGCTTGGTTTCTTCAGTCGGCCGCATAGAGGTCGCGGCCTGAGCTTCGTTTGCCGGCACGGCGAGGTCTTCCTCAGGCTTAGAGTTCGCCGGTGTAGAAAGAACCGTTGACGGCTTGGTGGTGAGGGCTGCTTGGATGGCCACTCGGAAACATTCTGCGGCGCCTTGGAAGTCGGCGCGCACAGTTATGATTCCTTGCGGTCCTGGCATCTTCAGTATCATGTAGGTATAGTGCGGGATGGCCATGAATTTGGCTAGCCCCGGCCTTCCGATGATGGCGTTGTAACCGCAGTCGAAGTTCGCCACCTCGAACCTCAGGAACTCGGTTCTGTAGTTATCCGGAGTCCCGAAGGTGACCGGCAGGTAGATGTGGCCTAGCGGGTATTCCCCTTCCGTCGGCACGATGCCGAAGAAGGGAGTGTCTGACTCGTGGAGCTCTTTGAGGTGAACTCCCAAGCCTTGGAGCGTACGGGGGAAGGTGACGTTGATGCTGCTCCCCCCGTCCACTAGCACCTTCTTTACCCGGCTCTCTCGGATCACCGGATCGACGAGGAGCGGGTATTTGCCTGGATGGTCAAAGTTGAGCCATTGATCCTCCCGAGTGAAAGTAATTGGGTGCTCCGACCACCGGTACGGGGCGGGAGGGCCGGTGGTCGCCACCAGTATCTGGCGGTCGTTGAGCTTTTGTTGTCTTTTGTTCTCCTGCGACCCATGTCCGCCGAAGATGACGTTGACCTCCCTGTCAACGCGCGGGAAAGCTCCTCCTCCCCCCTCCTCCGGCTGATGGGGTTGTCGTGGTTCACCGGGTCCTCCCCTCGGCGGAGGAGGCGGTAGGGGTTGGAAGGGTCGACCTCAGAGTGGGCATAAAACCCGAGCCCGAAGCTCGAAACCCGAAAAACCCGAGCCCGAACCCGTATAGCCCAATACCCGATACCCGAAACGTTTATGCGGGCAGTAAACCTTAAAACCCGATATTATTTCGGGCTTAATCGGGTAGTAACACCCGGTACCCGAAATACCCAAATACCCGAACTGTATAAAAATCACCACATGTGTCTATGTGGGCATACATACGGATACGACCCAGCCCAACTAGATTTAGAAAGTAGCAAATTCTAGTCTTAGTCTCCACTCTCCAGTCTATCCAGTATCCACGGTGTCAGGAAGGAGTCGCTGGCTCACAGAGCTCACTGCTGCGGTGTCGCCTGGCCGTCTGGAGTATCCGGCATCCGGCTTCCGGCCATCAGCGATTCAACAGAGTAAGCGTGCAGCTGTGGTGCCGTACTAGCTCTTGCTCTTCCGTCCCATGTGCCAGCACGCTGTGGTGCCATACTGCCAACCATCAGTCAACCAACCGGCTTCTGGTTCATCACCCAACCGTCTTCCGAATTGCAACAGCTAGCAGTTCATCACCCAACCGGCCAACCATCAGTCGTGCTTCCGGTTCCACTTTCCATAGTTTGCTATTTCCTCAACTAATCAAGGTCAGTTGCATGGTAAAATATTTCCTACTTTGTTCATTTTACTTTGCCAAATATTTGATGTCACATTGATCTGCAACGAAATCGGGTAGAACGGGCTACCCGTACCCGAACCCGAATTTTTTGGGTACCCGAATTTTCGGGTTTTGCTTAAATTGGGTACATATTCGGGTATTGTTTCTGAAAACCCGAATTGTCAAAAGCCCAAACTACCCGACCCGAAAATTCGGGCTAACCCGAATGCCCAGCGTGAGGTCGACCATGTCCGACGGAGTGCTTGAAGTCCCGGCAGTTACGTAGAGTATGGCGCATGTCCTTGTGGTACGGGCACTGGGCGTCGAGGATGTCGTCCAGTGTACGCTCGCCTCCACGAGGTCCTCCTCGGGCGCGAGAGGCGGGCGGTCCGGCGGCGTGTACTTCTTCGCGAGGCCTCTTCTCCCAGCGTTTGTCGGGTGGCGGGTTCGCGTCACGTCGTGGTGCTGTCGGTGCGGGTTTTGCTCCTCCGATGAGGTCCTGGGCCCGCTCGTCAGCGGTGATGTAGAGGTCGGCTTCCCGGAACAACTCCTCGGAGGTAGTCGGCGCCTTTTGCAGTATGGCTCGGACGAAAGCTGAGTCGTTAGATCCTCTGTAGAAGTCCTCGATCACGGCCGCCTCCGTGACCTCGGGGATGCGGTTTCTCATGGTCTGGAACCTTTTAAGGTATGACCGGAGAGTCTCATCCCCCCGGCGCTTGATGGATTTGAGGTCCCATGGTTGCGCTGGCTTGTCGGAGAGAGATTGGAAGTTGGCGGTGAAACGTCGGCTGAAGTCTCCCTAGTCGTCGATGCAGTGTCGGGGTAGATGTCGTAGCCACTGCAGCGCGTCTTGCCCGAGGACGATGGGCAGATACGCAGTCATGACGTCTTCGGATGCCCCGGCAGCCCGAGCAGCGGTGGTGTAGACGGCTAACCAACCCCCTGGATCCTGCTTAGGTTCATATTTGTCGACATTGGATACCTTGAAGTTGGGAGGCCATTGGACGGCCCTAAGGCGCGGAGTAAGGGCGGATACTCCGCACGTGTCCTCCTGTCGTCGGGGATGTCGTCTGTCCCGGGGAGGGGAGTGGCGGTGGTGGTTCCTCGACCTTCCCCGGGTGGTACCACTAGTTGAAGCTGTTGCCGACTCAGTCCGGGTGGCCTGGCTTTGAGTCGGGAAGCCATGATCTCGGTCATACTCCTCCCGACGGCGAATCTCGTTCTCATGCCGCCGTTCGCGCGAAGCATTGATAGAGCTTCGCGCGTCCCGACGACTGTTGATGGCGTGTCGCAAATCGTTCGGCGGGTGAGCGAGCGGTAGAAGATGGTTGGCCGCCTGAGTGAACAGGCGTCGGTATCCTTCGGCGTCGGGAGTCCGAGGAAGTCCATCAGCTATCCGAGCTAGAACGCCTCCGACCTCACTCGGCGTGTTCATAGCTCGGGCGAAGTCGGGGTTCAGGTTGCGCCCGAAGAGCGGATTCTCCCGGCGTTGCCTTGCATCTTGCTCGGCTTGCTCCTGAGTCCGTCGGCGATCACGTCGTCGGGAGTTCCTTCGTTCCCTGAAGACGCGTTCTTCCGGAGTTTCTCCTATCTCTGAGACCTCGTCTCGCGAGACAGGCTGCTCCGGATCCCTTTCTCCGGCTGCGTGATGTCGTCGAACGTTCCTGCGTCGGTTCCTTCATCGGCGGGATTCTCGCTGAGGCGGTTCTTCTCCAGGCGCGGTCGGCTCATCGTCGGAGACGGCGGGCGACTCTGCTCTCCCGATGAAGAGGACGTCGGGGTAGAACGGTATTGCCGCCGCGGCGACTTTCTTTCCGTTCTCCTTTGAGGCCGGAGGAACGGGAAGAACAACCTGCCTCTCCCTGGTCTCCTTCTTTCTCACGACCCGTGTCCATTCTTTCGTCGGGGAAGTAGACAGCGGAGTCTTCCGGGTCAGCGAGCTTCTAGCTCCAGCCTCCCCGGAGACGATCTTTTTCCGAAGAGCCGGAGGTAGCGTCTTTCCAGCATTTTCGGAGTTTGTTGGGGGAGACTTCTGTTCCGGCAGATCTGCGAGGCGGTGTAGAATTCCCTCTTCGTCCGCTATGGATGAGATTGTCCCGAAGCAGAATACAGATCTGGGACGCACGGCGATCTTGCTGTGGAAGGTGACGGCCATTGAGCTAGCTTGGATCGTCGACACACCCCCCTACCTGGCGCGCCAGCTGTCGGTGTTTTGGGTCCGACCGCACACCCGGGGTTGCCCCTCAAGGTGTTTTTAGAAGTAGGACGGCGTCAACGACTGTAGCAAAATGGTTCGTGCCGGTCGCACGAGGGACAGTGGACAAGGTTTGCAGGTTCGGGCCGCTTAGATGTGCGTAACACCCTACGTCCTGGTGAGTATATGAGCGTGGTTACAAAAGGGTTCTCTGGATAGAGGACGCAGAGAGTTTATGTGGGTGGCTAAGTAGAACAGGGTCGATCGTTCTGAAGGGGTGCCCCCTAGGCCTTATATACTCGACCGTGGGGCAATACACGAGAGTATGATAACAACAAGTAGCTAAAAGATAGTGAACCTCTTGAGTTTATCCCTACGTAACCCTCGCCGACTTATCCTCGCATGGCTCTGTTGCATGGGGGCTTCAGCGCGGGAAAGTCGGGTCTCTGTTGCGATTCATTCGTTCGACGTTTGTGGGCCGTCTGGGTTTGCACTAATCAGTCTCACGTCTTCTTTTCTTTGTTGGTTGTCTTTCCCTAGGCCCACGAAAGAATGACCTTACGAATTATTGGGCCCTTGGGCCTTTCGTGAGGCCTTTTACTTCTTTGGTGGACCCAGGGGATATCTATCCCCCACACATACCATGCTCTTGGGGCTTGCTTGAGCCCATAAAGTGCCTTAGAGAGTTTATATACATGGTTAGGATACTCACTATCTTCAAAGCCTAGAGGTTGCTCAACATAGACCTCTTCCTTGATTGGTCCATTGAGGAAGGCACTCTTCATGTCCATTTGATAGAGCTTAAAGCCATGGTAAGTAGCATAGGCAAGTAATATACGAATTGACTCAAGCCTAGCTACGGGTGCATAGGTTTCACCAAAATCCAAACCTTCGACTTGTGAATATCCCTTAGCCACAAGTCGCGCTTTGTTCCTTGTCACCACACCATGCTCATCTTGCTTGTTGCGGAAGACTCACTTGGTTCCTACAACATTTTGGTTAGGACGTGGAACTAAATTGTTGGGTCTATGCTTCGTCGCCGAAGGTCTTATAGAAAGAAGTGATCCTCGGATGAAGCTGTTCGTATAAGATAGCCGAAGGTGCCTCTTCGTAAAGCTTCGGCGTTACAAACCGACTTAAAGATAGAATGACCTTTTAGTCCATAAAGGTCTGAGTCAATGTTGTAAGTTTTTATAAGGGGCATACTTGTAATTCCTCACAGGCTGCGTCCTGTGCCTATAAATAGTGAACAGTATTCCGTTACTGTTCACACATTCTGGTATTTGCAATCGCATCTCTCGGAATACAACCTTTGTCAAGGCATAGGTATCATTATATTTAATGATTCAATATATTAAATAAATATAGTATAATGCATTTGTGAATCATTTATTTTATACTCTTTATTTTACATTATCTTACAATGTTTATTGAAAGTTTATTACGAAGGTTCAACTTTGTAATAAAACTCTTATCAACCTTCGTCCAAGACCCATTATCCTCAAAGGAATAATGCTTCATGGACGAAGGACAGTATCATTTAACATTTTATGTTGCCTTGTTCTTAATTCATAGCATTTGAGAACAAGTCTCCAAAAACAACATACCTTCGGCCTTGTCATCTGACATTTTCCGAAGCCTTTGCTTTCTTGGTCTGAAGGATGGATCGACATTGAGCGAGTGCTCGATAACATCTCTATTAACTCCGCAGAGATCATTGGCTGACCATGCAAAAACATCCTTGTTATTGAACAAAAACCTTATCAAGGTTTTCTCCTGCTCTTCGGATAACTGAGAGCCTAACAGCACCTTCTGCTCTGCTATGTCCTCACATAAGAGCATAGGCTTCGGCTGATCTGCTGAAGCTGCTTTCTCCCTTCTGAATTTGTACTGTTCACAAGCTTCAGCTCCATCTATGTTATGGATTGCTTTTGAGTCAGTCCAATTGCCTTCGGCCCTTCTTGCAGCTTCCTGACTTCCATGGATAGCAATGGGTCCCTGATCCGAAGGTATCTTCATGCAAAGATAGGCAGGATGAAGGATTGCTTCAAAGGCATTGAGAGTACCACGACCAATAATTGCATTGTAAGGATATTCCATGTCAACAATGTCAAACACAACTTGTTCAGTTCTAGTGTTGTTGATGAATCCGAAGGTCACTGACATGGTGATCTTGCCCAATGCTACTATCTGTCTTCCTCCGAAGCCACAGAGAGGATGTGTAGCATCATGAATCTTATCTTCTGGCTCTTGCATTTGTCTGAAGGCTTTAGCAAATATAATGTCAGCTGCACTGCCTGTGTCAACCAAGACATTATGGACCAAAAATCCTTTGATAACACAAGAGATAACCATGGCATCGTTGTGTGGGTAATCTTTGAGCTGAAGGTCCTCTTGGGAGAAGGTAATAGGAATGTGAGACCATCTTGACTTGATGAAGGGTCCTTGCACCCCAACATGATGTACCCTTCTCTGTGCTTCTTTCTTCTGTTTCTTGTTAGCTGTCTCTGAGGACGAGCCACCTGTGATCGGGAGCACCAGCTTCGGGTTCGAAGCAGCTCCAGCTTGGTCGTTGAACGAAGCCATCAGCTCAAAAAAGTGGAAGTGAGTTCACCGGAGGTGGGCGCCAATGTTGGAGACTTGTTCTCAAATGCTATGAATTAAGAACAAGGCAACATAAAATGTTAAATGATACTGTCCTTCGTCCATGAAGCATTATTCCTTTGAGGATAATGGGTCTTGGACGAAGGTTGATAAGAGTTTTATTACAAAGTTGAACCTTCGTAATAAACTTTCAATAAACATTGTAAGATAATGTAAAATAAAGAGTATAAAATAAATGATTCACAAATGCATTATACTATATTTATTTAATATATTGAATCATTAAATATAATGATACCTATGCCTTGACAAAGGTTGTATTCCGAGAGATGCGATTGCAAATACCAGAATGTGTGAACAGTAACGGAATACTGTTCACTATTTATAGGCACAGGACGCAGCCTGTGAGGAATTACAAGTATGCCCCTTATAAAAACTTACAACATTGACTCAGACCTTTATGGACTAAAAGGTCATTCTATCTTTAAGTCGGTTTGTAACGCCGAAGCTTTACGAAGAGGCACCTTCGGCTATCTTATACGAACAGCTTCATCCGAGGATCACTTCTTTCTATAAGACCTTCGGCGACGAAGCATAGACCCAACATAAATGCCATACCTCATTCCTCGTGAAGTTGTTGAGCTTCTCTTGCATCGCCAGCACCCAATCTGAATCTTTAAGTGCATCCTCTACCCTGTGTGGCTCAATAGAGGAGACAAACGAGTAATGTTCACAAAAATGAGCGACTCGAGATCGAGTGGTTACCTGAGAGCACCTAGAGGGGGGGTGAATAGGTGATCCTGTTAAACTTGAAAACTTAAGCCACAAAACTTGGTTAATCGTTAGCACAATAATTGCCAAGTGGCTAGAGAGGAATTCTCAACAAAACACAATAACCAACAAGGATCAATCACAGAGATGGCACGGTGGTTATCCCGTGGTTCGGCCAAGACCAACGCTTGCCTACTCCACGTTGTGGCGTCCCAACGGACGAGGGTTGCAATCAACCCCTCTCAAGCGGTCCAAAGACCCACTTGAATACCACGGTGTTTTGCTTACTTTTTCTCAATCCCGTTTGCGAGGAATCTCCACAACTTGGAGCCTCTCGCCCTTACACTTGAAATTCACAAAGAACACGGAGCAAGGGAGGGATTAGCAACACACACAAGACACAAGAATCAGAGTGTCAACACGCACACAAGTCGAAACAAGAGCTCGCAACACAACTCAATGAGTTCACAACTCCACTAGAGCTCTATATGCTATCACAATGAAACGAATGTGCGAAATCGATGTCTTGGTGCTTAGGAATGTTGTAGGAATGCTTGGTGTGCTCCTCCATGCGCCTAGGGGTCCCTTTTATAGCCCCAAGGCAGCTAGGAGCCGTTGAGAGCAATCTAGGAAGGCTGATCTTGCCTTCTTTCGACTGGCGCACCGGACAGTCCGGTGCACACCGGACACTGTCCGGTGCCCGATTTCTTTCCAAATATGGCGCAGTCGACCGTTGGCAGCCTGAGAGCCGTTGGTGCACCGGACATGTCCGGTGCACACCGGACAGTCCGGTGCCCCCTTCTAGCCGTTGGCTCGGCCACGTGTCCCGCACAGATTGCGCGGCCGACCGTTGGCCCGGCCGACCGTTGGCTCACCGGACACTCCGGTGCACACCGGACAGTCCGGTGAATTATAGCCGTACATCGCCGGTGAATTCCCGAGAGCAGCCACTTCGCTCGAGCCAGCTTGGCGCACCGGACACTGTCCGGTGCACCACCGGACAGTCCGGTGCTCCCAAACTTAGCAGAGTCTTGGCTGCTCGAGCCAAGACATTTTCAATTGGATTTTTCCTGTTTCCAGCACTTAGACACAATACATTAGTCCATAAAACAATGTACTAAGTCTGAGAAACATACCTTTATCCTTGATTTGTACTTTGTCCACCTTTTTACACTTAGGCACTTGTGTTGGGCACTAAACCACCAAAATACTTAGAAATGGCCCAAGGGCACATTTCCCTTTCAATCTCCCCCTTTTTGGTGATTTATGCCAACACAATATAAAGCAAGTAGAACAAATACAAAATCAATTCAAATAAGAACTCAAATTGTTTTGATTCAAATTTGACATATATGGATCACTCTTTGCCACCACTTGGTTTGTTTTTGCAAATCAAACTCAAATTCCTATCTCTAAGTCAAATCCACTTGTAGAGACATAAATAGAGGTTTTCCAAAGAAATTTGATCAAGGATTTCAAAAACTCCCCCTTTTTCCCATAATCAACACTTCTCCCCACAAGAGGCCAACTTTTGACATAAGAGACAATAAAAGAGTTTTGACAAACAAAGAGCTCTAATCTACTATTTTTCAAAATTTCTCAAGAGGTAGCTGATCCATCTATTGCTTTGGCCTTTATTTTCTCCCCCTTTGGCATCAAGCACCAAAACGGGATCAATCTTGGCCCTTTAACCCCATTGCCTCACCAAAATCTTCAAATAAGAACACAAAGGCAATAAGAGTATAAAGATGAACTTGGAAAAGTTACTCTTTTCATCGGAGTGCAGTGGAAGTCTTGCATGGTCCAAGTCCACCTTTTCCCTTTCAATTCTCCTTGGAGACTAAAACAACCAAACTCAAGAACATGGTTAGTCTCAAAGGGTCAAGTTGTAGCACAGCTCCCCCTAAATATGTGCATCACTTGCCAATAGGACTTGTGAGGTCTAGGGAGTGTTTGTACAACTTGAGCACCACAATAAGCAACAACATGCAGAATGAACATGATCAAAGGCATAAACACATGTACGCTACATTTCAATCCAAGTTCCACGAATCTAAGATATTGAGCTCACTACGCAGCCTGCAAAAGGTCTTCTCATCTAGAGGCTTGGTAAAGATATCGGCTAGCTGGTTCTCGGTGCTAACATGAAACACTTCGATATCTCCCTTTTGCTGGTGGTCTCTCAAAAAGTGATGCCGGATGTCAATGTGCTTTGTGCGGCTGTGCTCAACAGGATTTTCCGCAATTCGGATAGCACTCTCATTGTCACATAGGAGTGGGACTTTGCTCAGATTGTAGCCAAAGTCCCGGAGGGTTTGCCTCATCCAAAGTAGTTGCGCACAACACTGTCCTGCGGCAACATACTTGGCCTCAGCGGTGGATAGGGCAACGGAAGTTTGTTTCTTAGAGTTCCATGACACCAGGGACCTTCCTAAGAATTGGCACGTCCCCGATGTACTCTTCCTATCGACCTTACATCCAGCATAGTCAGAATCCGAGTACCCAATCAAGTCAAAGTTAGACCCCTTTGGATACCAGATCCCGAAGCAAGGCGTAGCGACTAAATATCGAAGAATTCGCTTCACAGCCACTAAGTGACACTCCTTAGGATCGGATTGAAATCTAGCACACATGCATACGCTAAGCATAATATCCGGTCTACTAGCACATAAATAAAGCAAAGAACCTATCATGGACCGGTATGCTTTTTGATCAACGGACTTACCTCCTTTGTTGAGGTCGGTGTGTCCGTCAGTTCCCATCGGCGTCTTTGCGGGCTTGGCTTCCTTCATCCCAAACCGCTTTAGCAAGTCTTGCGTGTACTTTGTTTGGGAGATGAAAGTGCCGTCCTTGAGTTGCTTCACTTGGAACCCAAGGAAGTAGTTCAACTCGCCCATCATCGACATCTCGAATTTCTGCGTCATCACCCTGCTAAACTCTTCACAAGACTTTTGATTAGTAGAACCAAATATTATGTCATCGACATAGATTTGGCATACAAAAAGATCACCATCGCAAGTCTTAGTAAAAAGAGTTGGATCGGCTTTCCTGACCTTGAAAGCATTAGCAATTAAAAAGTCTCTAAGGCATTCATACCATGCTCTTGGGGCTTGCTTAAGTCCATAGAGCGCCTTAGAGAGCTTACACACGTGGTCGGGGTACCGTTCATCCTCGAAGCCAGGGGGTTGCTCCACGTACACTTCCTCCTTGATTGGCCCGTTGAGGAAAGCACTCTTCACATCCATTTGGTACAACCTGAAAGAATGGTGAGCGGCATATGCTAGCAAGATACGAATTGATTCTAGCCTAGCCACAGGAGCAAAAGTCTCCTCAAAATCCAAACCTGTGACTTGGGCATAACCTTTTGCCACAAGCTGAGCCTTGTTCCTTGTCACCACCCCGTGCTCGTCCTGTTTGTTGCGGAACACCCACTTGGTTCCCACAACATTTTGCTTGGGGCGAGGCACCAGTGTCCAAACTCCATTGCGCTTGAAATTGTTGAGTTCCTCCTGCATGGCCAACACCCAGTCCGGATCTAGCAAGGCCTCTTCTACCCTGAAAGGCTCAATAGAAGAGACAAAAGAGTAATGCTCACAAAAATTAACTAATCTTGAACGAGTGGTTACTCCCTTGTTAATATCACCCAATATCTGGTCGACGGGATGATCCCTTTGAATCGTCGCTCGAACTTGGGTTGGAGGTGCCTGAGGTGCTTCTTCCTCTTCAACTTGAACATCCTATGCTCCCCCTTGATCATGCGCCTCCACTTGAGGTACCTGTTCGTCATCTTGGGTTGGGGGATGCACCATAGTTGAGGAAGACGGTTGACCTTGCTCCAAATGTTCCTTAGGTCGTACATCTCCAATCGCCATGGTGCGTATTGCGGCCGTTGGAACGTCTTCTTCATCTACATCATCAAGATCAACAACTTGCTCTCTTGGAGAGCCATTAGTCTCATCAAATACAACGTCGCTAGAGACTTCTACCAAACCTGATGATTTGTTGAAGACCCTATACGCCTTTGTATTTGAATCATAACCTAATAGAAACCCTTCTACAGCTTTGGGAGCAAATTTGGAATTCCTACCCTTCTTCACTAGAATGTAGCATTTACTCCCAAATACACGAAAGTACGATATATTGGGTTTGTTACCAGTTAGTAGCTCATATGAAGTCTTCTTGAGGAGGCGGTGAAGGTAGACCCTATTGATGGCGTGGCAAGCCATGTTCACGGCTTCCGACCAAAAGCACTCGGGGGTCTTGAACTCTCCAAGCATAGTCCTCGCCATATCTATGAGCGTCCTGTTCTTCCTCTCTACCACACCGTTTTGCTGAGGTGTATAGGGAGCGGAGAACTCGTGCTTGATCCCCTCCTCCTCAAGGAACTCCTCCACTTGAAGATTCTTGAATTCGGACCCGTTGTCGCTCCTTATCTTCTTCACTTTGAGCTCAAACTCATTTTGAGCTCTCCTGAGAAAGCGCTTGAGGGTCCCTTGGGTTTCAGACTTATCCTGCAAAAAGAACACCCAAGTGAAGCGGGAAAAGTCATCAATAATAACTAGACCATACTTACTTCCTCCTATGCTCAGATAGGTGACGGGTCCGAAGAGGTCCATATGCAACAGCTCCAGAGGTCTTGACGTGGTCATCACATTCTTGCTGTGATGTGCTCCTCCCACTTGTTTACCTGCTTGACAAGCTGCACAAGGTCTATCTTTTTCGAAATGAACATTGGTTAGACCTATCACGTGTTCTCCCTTTAGAAGCTTGTGGAGGTTCTTCATCCCCACATGTGCTAAGCGGCGATGCCACAACCAGCCCATGCAAGTCTTAGCCATTAAGCATGCATCTAGACCGGCCTCTTCTTTTGCAAAATCAACTAAGTAAAGTTTGCCGTCTAGTACACCCTTAAAAGCTAGTGAACCATCACTTCTTCTAAAGACAGACACATCTACATTTGTAAATAGACAATTATATCCCATATTACATAATTGACTAACAGATAGTAAATTATATCCAAGAGACTCAACTAAAAACACATTAGAGATAGAGTGTTCATTTGATATTGCAATCTTGCCTAAGCCTTTCACCTTGCCTTGGTTCCCATCACCGAATACGATTAAATCTTGGGAATCCTTATTCTTGACGTAGGAGGTGAACATCTTCTTCTCCCCCGTCATATGGTTTGTGCATCCGCTGTCGATAATCCAGCTTGAACCTCCGGATGCATAAACCTGCAAGGCAAATTTAGGCTTGGGTCTTAGGTACCCAACTCTTGTTGGGTCCTACAAGGTTAGTCACAATTGTCTTAGGGACCCAAATGCAAGTTTTATCACCCTTGCATTTTGCCCCTAATTTCTTAGCAACTATCTTCCTATCTTTTCTACAAATAGTAAAGGAAGCATTTAAAGCATGATAAATTGTAGATGGTTCATTAACTTTCCTAGGAACATTAGCAACATTTCTCCTAGGCATATTACGAACAACATTTTTCCTACCAACATTTCTATCATGCACATAGGAAGAACTAGAAGCAAACATGGTATGAGAATCAAAAGCATTATATGCATTATAACTCATATAAGCATTTCTATATTGTCTCTTGTCATGATACATAAAGGCATGGTTCCTTTTAGCACTACTAGCCATAGGGGCCTTCCCTTTCTCCTTGGTGGAGATGGGAGCCTTATGGCTTGTTAAGTCCTTGGCTTCCCTCTTGAAGCCAAGTCCATCCTTGATTGAGGGGTGTCTACCAATCGTGTAGGCATCCCTTGCAAATTTTAGCTTATCGAAATCGCTTTTGCTAGTCTTAAGTTGGTCATTAAGACTAGCTATTTCATCATTTAATCTAGAAATTGAAACTAGGTGTTCACTACAAGCATCAATATCAAAATCCTTACACCTAGTGCAAATCATAACATGTTCTACACAAGAATTAGATTTATTTGCTACTTCTAATTTAGCATTTAAATCATTGTTAACACCTTGTAAAGTAGAAATGGTTTCATGACAAGTAGATAGTTCATAAGAAAGCATTTCATTTCTTTTAACTTCTAAAGCATAGGATTTTTGTGCCTCTACAAATTTATCATGTTCATCATACAACAAATCCTCTTGCTTTTCTAAAAGCCTATTCTTATCATTCAAGGCATCAATCAATTCATAAATTTTATCTACCTTGGTTCTATCTAGGCCCTTAAATAAACATGAATAATCTATTTCATCCTCATCACTAGATTCGTCCTCACTTGAAGAAGCATAAGTAGAGTTTCGAGTACATACCTTCTTTTCCCTTGCCATAAGGCATGTGTGACGCTCATTGGGGAAGAGGGATGACTTGTTGAAGGCGGTGGCGGTGAGTCCTTCATTGTCGGAGTCGGATGAGGAGCAATCTGAATCCCACTCCTTGCCAAGATGTGCCTCGCCCTTTGCCTTCTTATAGTTCTTCTTCTTCTCCCTCTTGTTCCCTTGATCCTGATCACTATCATTGTCGGGACAGTTAGCAATAAAATGACCAATCTTACCGCATTTGAAGCATGAGCGCTTCCCCTTGGCTTTGGTCTTGCTTGGCTGTCCCTTGCGACCCTTAAGTGCCGTCTTGAATCTCTTGATGATGAGGGCCATCTCTTCATCATTAAGTCCGGCCGCCTCAATTTGTGCCACCTTGCTAGGTAGCGCCTCCTTGCTTCTTGTTGCCTTGAGAGCAAGGGGTTGAGGCTCGTTGATTGGACCATTCAATGCATCGTCCACGTACCTCGCCTCCTTGATCATCATTCGCCCGCTAACGAATTTTCCAAGGACTTCTTCGGGCGACATTTTGGTGTACCTGGGATTCTCACGAATATTATTCACCAAATGAGGATCAAGAACGGTAAAGGACCTTAGCATCAGTCGGACGACGTCGTGGTCCGTCCATCGCGTGCTTCCGTAGCTCCTTATTTTGTTGATAAGGGTCTTGAGCCGGTTGTATGTTTGAGTTGGTTCCTCGCCCCTTATCATTGCGAACCGTCCAAGCTCGCCCTCCACCAACTCCATTTTGGTGAGCAAGGTGACGTCGTTCCCCTCATGAGAAATCTTAAGGGTGTCCCATATTTGCTTGGCGTTATCCAAGCCGCTCACTTTGTGGTATTCATCCCTGCACAAAGAAGCTAGAAGAACAGTAGTAGCTTGTGCATTCTTATGTATTTGCTCATTAATGAACACAGGACTATCCGAACTATCAAAGTGCATTCCACTCTCTACAATCTCCCATATACTAGGATGGAGAGAGAATAGGTGACTACGCATTTTGTGGCTCCAAAATCCGTAGTCCTCCCCATCAAAGTGTGGAGGCTTGCCGAGTGGAATGGAGAGCAAATGTGAATTTGAACTTTGCGGAATACGAGAGTAGTCAAAAGAAAAGTTTGAATTAACCGGTTTCCTTCTCTCGTAGTCGTTGTGGTCGTCGTCCTTTTGGGAAGAAGTAGACTCATCGCTGTCGTCGTAGTAGACGATCTCCTTGATGCGCCTCGTCTTCTTCTTCTTCCCTTCTTTCCGTCTATGGCCCGAGCCGGAGTCGGTAGGCTTGTCGTCCTTCGGCTCGTTGACGAAGGATTCCTTCTCTTTGTCGTTGATCACGATTCCCTTCCCCTTAGGATCCATCTCTTCGGGCGGTTAGTCCCTTTGTGAAGAGAACGGCTCTGATACCAATTGAGAGCACCTAGAGGGGGGGTGAATAGGTGATCCTGTTAAACTTGAAAATTTAAGCCACAAAACTTGGTTAATCGTTAGCACAATAATTGCCAAGTGGCTAGAGAGGAATTCTCAACAAAACACAATAACCAACAAGGATCAATCACAGAGATGGCACAGTGGTTATCCCGTGGTTCGGCCAAGACCAACGCTTGCCTACTCCACGTTGTGGCGTCCCAACGGACGAGGGTTGCAATCAACCCCTCTCAAGCGGTCCAAAGACCCACTTGAATACCACGGTGTTTTGCTTACTTTTTCTCAATCCCGTTTGCGAGGAATCTCCACAACTTGGAGCCTCTCACCCTTACACTTGAAATTCACAAAGAACACAGAGCAAGGGAGGGATTAGCAACGCACACAAGACACAAGAATCAGAGTGTCAACACGCACACAAGTCGCAACAAGAGCTTGCAACACAACTCAATGAGTTCACAACTCCACTAGAGCTCTATATGCTATCACAATGAAACGAATGTGCGAAATCGATGTCTTGGTGCTTAGGAATGTTGTAGGAATGCTTGGTGTGCTCCTCCATGCGCCTAGGGGTCCCTTTTATAGCCCCAAGGCAGCTAGGAGCCGTTGAGAGCAATCTAGGAAGGCTGATCTTGCCTTCTGTCGACTGGCGCACCGGACAGTCCGGTGCACACCGGACACTGTCCGGTGCCCGATTTCTTTCCAAATATGGCGCAGTCGACCGTTGGCAGCCTGAGAGCCGTTAGCGCACCGGACATGTCCGGTGCACACCGGACAGTCTGGTGCCCCCTTCTAGCCGTTGGCTCGGCCACGTGTCCTGCGCAGATTGCGCGGCCAACCGTTGGCCCGGCCGACCGTTGGCTCACCGGACAGTCCAGTGCACACCGGACAGTCCGGTGAATTATAGCCGTACGTCGCCGGTGAATTCCCGAGAGTGGCCACTTCGCTCGAGCCAGCTTGGCGCACCGGACACTGTCCGGTGCACCACCGGACAGTCCGGTGCTCCTAGACTCAGCAGAGTCTTGGCTGCTCGAGCCAAGACATTTCCAATTGGATTTTTCCAGTTTCTAGCACTTAGACACAATACATTAGTCCATAAAACAATGTACTAAGTCTGAGAAACATACCTTTATCCTTGATTTGTACTTTGTCCACCTTTTTACACTTAGGCACTTGTGTTGGGCACTAAACAACCAAAATACTTAGAAATGGCCCAAGGGCACATTTCCCTTTCATTACCCCCTTGTGAATATCGCCGAGGATGGTGTTCATGGGGTGATCTCTTTGAATCGCTTGGTGGACTCTTGGGTGTGGCGGCCTTGGATCTTGTTCATCTTCCTTGTCTTGATCATGGGCATCTCCCCCTTGATCATTATCCTCCTTTTGAGGTGGCTCATCTTCTTGATCTTCATTTTCATCATCTTGAGCTTGATCCTCATCTTGGGTTGGTGGAGATGCTTGCATGGAGGAAGATGGTTGATCTTGTGCTTGTGGAGGCTCTTCGGATTCCTTAGGACACACATCCCTAATGGACATGTTCCTTAGCGCGACGCATGGAGCCTCTTCATCATCTAGCTCATCAAGATCAACTTGCTCTACTTGAGAGTCGTTAGTCTCATCAAACACAATGTCACAAGAAACTTCAACTAGTCCAGTGGACTTGTTAAAGACTCTATATGCCCTTGTGTTTGAATCATAACCAAGTAAAAAGCCTTCTACAGCCTTAGGAGCAAATTTAGATTTTCTACCTCTTTTAACAAGAATAAAGCATTTGCTACCAAAGACTCTAAAATATGAAACATTGGGCTTTTTACTGGTGAGGAGTTCATATGATGTCTTCTTGAGGATTCGGTGAAGATATAACCGGTTGATGGCATAGCAAGCGGTGTTGACCGCCTCGGCCCAAAACTGATCTGAAGTCTTGTACTCATCAAGCATGGTCCTTGCCATGTCAAGTAGAGTTCTATTCTTCCTCTCCACTACACCATTTTGTTGTGGCGTGTAGGGAGAAGAGAACTCATGCTTGATGCCCTCCTCCCCAAGAAAGCCTTCGATTTGTGAGTTCTTGAACTCCGTTCCATTGTCGCTTCTAATCTTTTTGATCCTTAAGCCGAACTCATTTTGAGCCCGTCTCAAGAATCCCTTTAAAGTCTCTTGGGTTTGTGATTTTTCCTGCAAAAAGAATACCCAAGTGAAGCGAGAATAATCATCCACAATAACTAGACAGTACTTACTCCCGTCGATGCTTATGTAAGCTATCGGGTCGAATAGGTCCATGTGGAGTAGCTCAAGTGGCCTGTCAGTCGTCCTGATGTTCTTGTGTGGATGATGAACACCAACTTGCTTCCCTGCTTGGCATGCGCTACAAATCCTGTCTTTCTCAAAATGAACATTGGTTAGTCCCAAAATGTGCTCTCCCTTTAGAAGCTTGTGAAGATTCTTCATCCCAACGTGGGCTAGTCGGCGATGCCAGAGCCAACCCATGTTAGTCTTAGCAATTAAGCAAGTGTCGAGTTCAGCTCTATTAAAATCAACTAAGTATAGCTGACCCTCTAACACTCCCTTAAATGCTACTGAATCATCTCTTCTTCTAAAGACAGTAACACTTGTATCCATAAAAAGACAATTGTAACCCATTTTACATAATTGAGAAACAGAAAGCAAGTTATAATCTAAAGAATCTACAAGAAAAAACATTGGAAATAGAATGGTCAGGAGATATAGCAATTTTACCAAGTCCTTTGACCAAACCTTGATTTCCATCCCCGAATTTTATAGCTCTTTGGGGATCTTGGTTTTTCTCATAGGAGGAGAACATCCTTTTCTCCCCAGTCATGTGGTTTGTGCACCCGCTATCAATGATCCAACTTGAGCCCCCGGATGCATAAACCTACAAAACAAATTTAGGCCTTGTTCTTAGGTACCCAAATGGTCTTGGGTTCTTTCACATTAGAAACATGCACCTTGGGTACCCAAACACAAGTCTTTGACCCCTTGTGTTTGCCCCAAACATATTTGCAACTACTTTGCCTGATTTGTTAGTGAGCACATATGAAGCATCAAAAGTCTTAAATGATATGTTATGATCATTTGATGCAATAGGAGTTTTCTTCTTAGGCATTTTAACATGTGTAGAACGCCTAGAGCTAGAAGCCTCATTCTTATAAATAAAAGCATGGTGAGAAACAGAATGAGTCTTCTTTGCATGAATTCTCCAAATCTTATCCTAAGGATAACCAACAGGATATAATATATAACCCTCGTTATCCTAAGGCATGGGAGCTTTGCCCTTAACAAAATTAGACAATCTTTTAGGAGGGGCATTAAGCTTGACATTGTCTCCCCATTGGAAGCCAATGCCATCCTTAATGCCAGGGCGTCTCCCACTATAAAGCATGCTACGAGCAAATTTAAATTTCTCATTCTCTAGTTCATGCTCGGCAATTTTAGCATCTAGTTTAGCTATATGATCATTTTGTTGTTTAATCATAGCAAGGTGATCATGAATAGCATCAACATTAATATCTCTACATCTAGTGCAAATAGAAACATGATCAACCGTAGATGTAGAGGGTTTGCAATCATTTAATTCAACAATCCTAGCATGTAAAATAGCATTCTCATCTCTAAGGTTGGTGATGGCATTATTGCAAACATTTAAATCTTTAGCCTTAACAATTAATTTTTCATTTTTAATCTTAAGGCTAGCAAGAGATTCATTCAACATGTCAATCTTAGCAATTAAACTAGCATTGTCATTTCTAAGATTAACAATTGAATCATCACAAACATTTGATTTCTTAACCTTAGCAATTAATTTGGCATTTTCATTTCTAAGGCTAGAAATAGTGTCATGCCAAGTGCTAAGCTCACTAGTCAATTTTTCATTTTTCTCTATCTACTGAGCATAAGCATTTTTAACCTTAACATGTTTTTTTGTTTTCCTTAATAAGGAAATCCTCTTGGCTATCCAAGAGTTCATCCTTCTCATGAATAGCACTAATCAATTCATTCAATTTCTCTTTTTGTTCCATGTTAAGATTGGCAAAAAGAGTAAGCAAGTTATCCTCATCATCACTAGAATTATCCTCATCACTAGAAGTTGCATACTTAGTGGAGGATCTAGATTTTACCTTCTTCTTGCCGTCCTTTGCCATGAGGCACTTGTGGCCGACGTTGGGGAAGATAAGACCTTTGTTGACGGTGATGTTGGCGGCGTCCTCATTGGAGGAGGAGTCGGTGGAGCTCTCGTCAGAGTCCCACTCCCGGCAAACATGGGCATCGCCGCCCTTCTTCTTGTAATATATCTTCTTCTCCTTCTTCTTCCCCTTCTTGTCGTTATCCCTATCACTATCACTAGACAAAGGACATTTAGCGATAAAATGAACGGGCTTACCACATTTGTAGCAAACCTTCTTGGAGCGGGACTTGTAATCCTTCCCCTCCTTTGTTTGAGGATTTGGTGGAAGCTCTTGATGATGAGCGCCATTTCCTCATTGTCGAGCTTGGAGGCATCGATGGGGACCTTACTTGGTGTAGAGTCTTTCTTTTCTTCTTCTGTCGCCTTGAATGCGACGGGTTGCACCTCGGATGTTGAGGTGGCGCCTTGCTCGATGATTTTCTTGGAGCCTTTGATCGTCAATTCAAAGCTCACAAATTTTCCTATCACTTCCTCGGGAGACATTAGTTTGTATCTAGGATCACCATGAATTAATTGTACTTGAGTAGGATTAAGAAAAACTAGTGATCTTAGAATAACCTTGACCATTTCATGTTCATCCCATTTGGTGCTCCCGAGGTTGCGCACTTGATTTACCAAGGTCTTTAGCCGGTTGTACATGGCTTGCGGGTCTTCTCTTTGGTTGAGCATAAAACGACCGAGCTCCCCCTCGATCGTTTCCCTCTTGGTGATCTTGGTCACCTCGTCTCTTTCATGCGCGGTCTTGAGCACGTCCCAAATTTCCTTGGCACTCTTCAACCCTTGCACCTTGTTATACTCCTCTCGACTTAGAGAGGCGAGGAGTATAGTGGTGGCTTGGGAGTTGAAGTGCCGGATTTGGGCAACCTTGTCCGAGTCATAGTCTTCATCCCCCGGCGATGATACCTGCACTCCAAACTCAACGACGTCCCAAATACTTGCGTGGAGTGAGGTTAGGTGATGCCTCATTTTATCACTCCACATGTTATAATCTTCACCCTAAAAAACGGGTGGTTTGCCTAACGGGACGGAAAGTAAAGGAGTGTGTTTTAAAATGCGAGGATAGCGTAGGGGGATCTTACTAAACTTCTTGCGCTCATGGCGCTTAGAAGTAACGGACGACGCGTCGGAGACGGAGGTGGATGGCGACGAAGAATCGGTCTCGTAGTAGACCACCTTCTTCATCTTATTTTTCTTGTCGCCACTCCGATGCGACTTTTTGTGGGAGAGTGATTCTCCCTTTCCTTTGGAGTCGGACTCCCTTGATGGAGCCTTCTCGTGGCTTGTAGCGGGCTTCTCGCCGGTCATAACCTCCTTCTTGGCATGATCTCCCGACATCACTTCGAGCGATTAAGCTCTAATGAAGTATCGGGCTCTGATACCAATTGAAAGTCGCCTAGAGGGGGGGTGAATAGGCGGAATCTGAAAATTATAAACTTAAGCACAACTACAAGCCGGGGTTAGCGTTAGAAATATAATCGAGTCTGAAAGAGAGGGCGAGAACAAATCACAAGCAAATGAAGAGTGTGACGCGGTGATTTGTTTTACCGAGGTTCAGTTCTTAAAAACCTACTCCCCGTTGAGGTGGTCACAAAGACCGGGTCCCTTTCAACCCTTTCCCTCTCTCAAACGGTCACCTAGACCGAGTGAGCTTCTCTTCTCAATCAATCGGGACACTAAGTCCCCACAAGGACCACCACACAATTGGTGTCTCTTGCCTTGATTACAATTGAGTTGGGAACAAGAAAGGAAGAAGAATAAAAGCGATCCAAGCGCAAGAGCTCAAATGAACACGACAAAACTCTCTCTTCTAGTCACTATTGCTTTGAGTGGAATTGAGACTTGGAGAGATTTTGATTCGCTCTAATTGTGTCTTGTATTGAATGCTATAGCTCTTGTATTGAATGTGTTGGCTGAAAACTTGGATGCCTTGAATGAGTGGTGGTTGGGGGTATTTATAGCCCCAACCACCAAAGTGGCCGTTGGGGATGGCTGCTGTCGTATGGCGCACCGGACAGTCCGGTGTGCCACCGGATACTGTCCGGTGCGCCAGCCACGTCACCCAACTGTTAGGGTTCGACCGTTGGAGCTCTAACATGTGGGGCCACCGGACAGTCCGGTAGTGCACCGGACAGTCACTGTTCACTGTCCGGTGCGCCTTCTGACTTCTGCGCGCGCAGGCGCGCACTGTAGCGTTTCACTGTTCCTTTGCAGATGACCGTTGGCGCTAAGTAGTCGTTGCTCCGCTGGCACACCGGACAGTCCGGTGCTACACTGGACAGTCCGGTGAATTATAGCGGAGCGGCTCCCCGAAAACCTGAAGCTTGCAAGTTCAGAGTTGATGCACCCTGGTGCACCGGACACTGTCCAGTGCGCCAGACCAGGGCAGCCTTCGGTTGTCTTTTGCTCTTTTTATTTGAACCCTTTCTTGGACTTTGTATTGGTTTGTTGTGAACCTTTGGCACCTGTAGAACTTATAATCTAGAGCAAGCTAGTTAGTACAATAATTTGTGTTGGGAAATTCAACCACCAAAATTCATATAGGAAAGGTTTGACCTTATTTCCCTTTCACATTCGACGTACAAATAGTCACCGCAAGAGGCAGCCTAGACTACCCTCGCGTGCAACAAATCCGAGCAAAAGCCGCCTAAGGGTGTAGCCGGATATGCATAACAAGTGCGTGATTTCACCCTAAAGGTGCAAAGTCTTTACCATAAGACAAATCCGAGCAAAAGCCGCCTAAGGTTGCAGCCGGATATGCACAACAAGTGCACGATTTCACCCTAAAGGTGCGAAGTCTTTACCATAAGACAAATCTGAGCAAAAGTCGCCTAAGGGTGCAGCCGGATATGCACAACAAGTGCGCGACTTCACCCTAAGGGTGCGAAGTCTTTACTACAAAACATCCGAGCAAAAGCCGCCTAAGGGTGCAGTCGGATATGCACAACAAGTACGCGACTTCACCCTAAGGGTGCAAAGTCTCTACCATAAGACAAATCCGAGCAAAAGCCGCCCATGGGTGCAGCCAGACATGCATAAATGTGCGACGTCACCCTAATAGCGCAAAGTCTATTACGACCACCTTAAAGGCGCGAAGTCTCTACTATTTGACACGGTCGAACAAAAAAACCACCTAAGGGCACAGCCAGGTATGCGTCATCAGCGTCCAAACTCGCCGTGGAAAGCGAGGTCCCCATTCCATTTACGGACCATGCCAACACAATTACGAGTCGGGACAACCTCACAACAAGCGCAGCATGCGGTATCATCATAGTTTACATACACACAATGAGGGGCCCACCGGCCACATTACATAAATAATACAATTCACTTCTTGTTGCCCTCCCTCTCTATTGCGAGCCGAGGGAGGGCAGCGGTTTCACTTACTACCGCAACACGAGAGCGAGGGCAGCAGACATGCTACATCAGCTCAACCTTCGGAATAAGGCCTGCCTCTCGAAAGTTAAATAACATCATCTTCAACTCCTTGCCCTCAAAAAGATTCCGCAGATCCCCTCCCCAATACACATCCCGGACGTCGACGATAGCAAATCTCGTTGGCCATCCTGATCCAGTCGAAGACGGGATCGTTCCATCCCCATCCGTCGACGCCTCCCACTTCGTGACATCTTACCAACATTGTGCTTCGACACCACCCTTCGCTGGCGGTGCTCTTCGGCTATCATCCCAGCCGGGGGAGCAGACCCTTCACGCACTTCAGGCTACATCAAGGACTCCACCGCAGCCACATCCAACGCCACAAAATAATTTAAATCTTCATCAGAAGACTCCTCAATCCATGAAAACGGGCTCTCAAAATCACCCTTGTCAGACGACCAAGACTCAGTTTCAAAACCAGACGAATTTCCATTAACAGGCACTGCATTCGCAGCCGCCACAAAATTAATATCAACATCGGTAGGAGTTGCTTGCGCGGGCCCGGACGTCGAAACTTGCGTAGCAACCAACCTTCAGTATCACAAAAACAAAACCGTAAACCCAACTCGCCTAACACGATCCCGCCACCTGCGAAAGAGCAGCTGCCGTTGCAGGGTATTCGCCAGTCGGCGCAGCTGCCGCAGGGTCTCCGCCAGCCGGCATAGCCGCCGCTGCAGGGTCTCCGCCAGGGTCGGTTGGTGGCACCGATTGCTCTTCAGCCCCCGTCCTCGCATCTTTGCCTGGGTCACCGAGCTCTCCAAGCCACCGAAGTCTTCGACTTCTTCATCGTTCATCATCTACACAAATAGCAAAAACATTTTTAAAATATATATATATAACAATAATGAATAAATAAAATAAAACAATAAATAAATAATTTTATACACCTGCTCCAACGCCCGGTCGGACCTCTTCCAGAAAGTGTCGCGGCCGTGAGGGCCCCACATCCTATCGTAAAGCGTCCCAGCGGACCGCTTTAGCACCTCATCTTCGACCTAGAAGATTCCATGGTCGAAGTCCTCGGTTGCCCGATCAAAGACTTCGAAATGCCTACATCCCTCACGGGGCAAAGCATTCGTAGCCCCCTTGCAGGTAACGAGCAAGGCGAAGGACATGAGACTGGTCACGATGGACGGGAGCAACTCCAACTCCTCCTGTAGCCACCCGAGAAAGCGGAGGCCCACCTCTTCACCGGATTTGTCGAAGGGGGCGGTTAGCGCGCCGAGCTGACGGTACGCCTCCACGAGCAACGCGTGCGCTCGGTCGACCCCAGCGCGGGTGGAGGCCTCCATTTTGTCCACATAGCCGCGCAGACTTCTCTGCCCTGACTCCACTTCAGTGGCTCGCTTGAGGGCGAGGCTGGTCTCGGCGTGGGCAACTTGGGCCTCGGCGCATGCCTTTTCCGTGTCCTCCCTTTCCGCCACAAGCCGAGGACCGAGCTCCTCTTTCTGAGCCTCCGCTGCCATCAGATTTTCAAGCAGATTGTGGCTCCTGTTTTTCACCGCCGACTTGTCTCGGACGGCCTCCATATGTTGCGTTCGGAGGCGCTCAATCCTCTCCTCAAGTCACTGCCTTTCAGCAACAAACTCTAAGGTTAGCGCCCCCGATGCAATGTGCTCGGCAAAGGCAGCCGCCTGGCACAAAGACTGTCAAAAGCGGAGCTATGGACAAAAACAAATTCCAAAAGCGCTGGTCACACTCACATGTTTTAGCTACTGCACAACTGAGGCGGCCACGTCCTTCACAGCGGCGGCAGAGACAATTTCGCCGCTGACGCAGAACTTGGACCACGGGTCCTGCGAAGATGTAGAGGGTTGCCCGGACTCCGCTCCTACACCATGGTCACGTCAGAAACGCAGGCTTCGTGAAAAAAAAACTCACCAGCAGGACCCCGTCCTGTGTGGGCATCGAACATCGCGACCCCGCCCACAAGGTAGTCGTCCACGGAAATATCCATGGAGACTTCGGCGCCCCCCACCGCTGCCTCAGCAGCGTGCGATGGCGAGGGAGGCCTTCGCTCATGTGTGGGCGTGGCAGGCGGTGGCATGCTGGCGCCGGGCGCGCTAGGCGGAGGCATGCCGGTGCCAGGGGTGGTAGGCTTCACGCTCGCCCACGCCATTTTCACCTCGCGCCTCAAGTCCCCCACCCTGGCAAACGCCCGACGTTTCCATGGCACGTCTTGGCGATCCTTCTCCATCACTGTCGATACAACAGCACCAACATTCCGTCCGTAAGGGAAAATTTTCATCTCACGAGCTAATCAAGATGTAAACATGTCCTTGCCGCCCGCCTGAGGAATCGGAACATTCCTAGGCCAGTGACCGCCGATATCCTTCAGCATTCACGCGAAAGATTCCCGGAGCTCTGGCAAAGACATCGTCTCCCCAGGAACCACGCAGGTCTCCAGCAAATCCACAACAAAACGATCGGAAGCCCTCGACCACTCAGCTGTTGTACCTAATTTCTTCTTGGCGGCCACGCCTGGCGCTGTTCCCCGTGAAGGGCCCTCGTCGACTGTTGTCATCGCCTTTTTCCCCCGGCGGACAGCAGCATCAGCATCGTCGTCCCCCGGGTAGCCGACATATGGCAGACGGTTCAACTCAAAAACGTGGTTCAACCTAACATTTGAACCGCGGATATCCCAGCTCCTCAGAGTCTCTGTCTTCGGCACATACTTTCCTACAATCTTCGTGGCCTCGGCCTCCACTTCACGCACAAACGCGGCCGGGTTGCGACCGCGCAAGTCCACCACAAAGGCAGTACTTCGCACTAGCAGACCACCCAGGGTAAGCATTCGACGGGGGGTCACTTCGCCCAATACCCAGTCGTGCGCCAAGGGCCACACTCCATAAGCAATAAATTCCTCAACCAAGTCAAGCCCACTACTCAGGCGGGCAGCATGTCGAAGGGTCCCTTCGTCCTCGTCTTCCTCCGCCACCTCGAATTGAGGAAATGCCACATAGCAGTGTGAGCATAGAATGGTCGGAGGGAGGCTAGGCAGGTCTTCGACGTCACCAGGAGCCACATAGAACCAAAAATCCCACCAGTTGCCCCATTTGTTCCTAGCACAGGGGACTATCTCCACAACTTCAGCCAAAGTCTTCCTAGTCCACGACGTGAAGGTGCACAATCCGAATTGTGCTATCTTATTTCCTATTTTCCTCTTCTGCCAATGCAGGCAATAATTTTTGGCGAAGACCTCCATAGACGGCTACCCGCCGTAGGAAGTAACCGCCCAGACATACTTCTCTAGTGCCACCACGGCGTTCGGCATCAACTAGTGGACCTGCACTTCGGACCTTCGCAACACCTCCGCCACGAATCGATATGTCGGGAGGCGAAGACCGGCAACAAAAAAAGGCCTCAAAAACTACTAACTCGCCTTTAGGCTCGGGGACCTCCTCTGCACCCAGGGCCCGCCCGACACCATTACCAATATAGATGGCCAGCCGTGCCGGGCTAATCGGGCTGGCCCTGGGCACGGCACGGCCCGTAGTGCCTGGGCACGGCACGGCACGGTTGGTACCGGGCCCGTGCCGGCACGGCCTGACAGGTAGTGTCGTGCCTGGGCCGAGCGCCAGGCACGCTGGGCCGGCACGGGCACGGCACGATTAAGTCCCAGGCACGGTTAGGCACGGCTATAGGATACACAAATATCCCGTCCCCCTCTCCTCTGGGCCCGCCTCGTCAGACACTCTCACTCTCTCGCCTCGCCCGTTGTCTCTCGCGATCTCGCCCTCGGTCTCTCCGTCTCCTGGCGATTTGGGGGCGATTCAGACTCCGCCGCCGCCTCACCGTCCGACTCCGCCGCTCCACCTCACGGTCCGACTCCGGTACGGTGCTCCACCGCTCCTCCTCAGTCCTCACCGTTGTCTCTCGCGGTCTCGCCCTCGGTCTCTCCGTCTCCTGGCGATTTGGGGGCGATTTGACTCCGCCGCCTCCTCACCGTCCGACTCCGCCGCTCCACCTCACGGTCCGACTCTGGTACGGTCCGACGAGGTTGAGACTTCCTAATCTAGTGCTTGTTCTTGTGATATGTGCTTGTGATCTGTGCTCGAACCCCGAACCCTAATCTACTCTACTGCCTTCTTGCTCTGTGATTGTACCCGTGAGGGACCGATCTGGTGCTCCGGCTTTGGTAAGCTACTCTTGTGATCTGTTCTTGTGATCTATGTTTGTGATCTGTGTTCGAACCCTAAACCCTAATGTACTCTACTACCTTGTGTTCTATGATTTTAGCCGCCCGTGAGGGACCGATCTGGTGCTCCGGCTCTGGTATGTTCTTAATCTGGTGCTTGTTCTTGTGATCTGTGTATCGTAACCGGTTCTTGTTCTTGTGATCTGTGCACCAACCCTAAACCCTAATCTACTATAATACCTTCTCTGATTGTAGCCGCCGTGAGGAACCGATCTGGGGCTCCGGGTTTGGTAAGTGCTTAATCCAGTGCTTGTATTTCTGATCTGTGTTGGAACCGATCTACTATACTTTACCTTGTGTTCTGTGAGTTGAGCCGCCAGTGTGGAACCGATCTGGTGCTCCGGCTCTGGTAAGTCCTTAATCCAGTGCTTGTATTTGTGATCTGTGTTGGTTCAAACCCTAATCTACTCTATTGTTCTGTGATTTTAGCCGTGAGGAACCGATCTGGTGCTCCGGCTCTGGTAAGTCCTTAATCCAGTGCTTGTATTTGTGATCTGTGTTGGTTCAAACCCTAATCTACTCTATTGTTCTGTGATTTTAGCCGTGAGGGACCGATCTGGTGCTCCGGCTTTAGTAAGTTCTTAATCTGGTGGCCTGTGCTCTGTGATCTGTGCTTGATGGCCGACGACGACAGCGTGCCTGCCCAAACTGGTGGCAGTGAGGCTGCTGTTCCTTCAACGGCGGCGGAGCCCATCAACATAGATCCTGACACTGTTCATTTGCTTGGAACTGTTGTCTTTCCTATGCAAACTAAGTTCCTTAAGTACTGGAGGGATATTCCACTTCTCTATTCATTTGCATTCATTCTTGATCCTAGAGCTAAATTGAGGGGCTTCAATAGAGTTCTATCTATTTTAGCTGGTGTCACACACCATGATTACTCTGGTTATTTAACTCTTGTAAGAGCACAATTAACTGAGGTATTCAATAAGTATGAAGCTAAGTTTGGTGTAGTGCCCTCAGTTAGACCCTCACAATCAACAAGGACTGGTAAGAAAAGGACTAACTGGGGTATGATATATGGTGATGATGATGATGATTTGTTTTCAACCCCAATTGGTGGAACAGGTTCTTCTTCCAACCCCACTCCATCTGCTTCTCTCTCTAGACACACTTCAGCTAGTGCTTTGCTGCAAGCAGCAAGCAATTGTGCATCCCTTGGGGCTGGTTCTGAGTTATCAACATATTTGGATAGTGATACTGTCCAGAAGTATGATGATGACTTTAATCTGTTGACATGGTGGCAGGATCACAAGCTGACCTACCCATCTCTTTCTATGTTGGCTAAGGATGTACTAATTGTGCCTGTCTCTACCATTTCATCAGAAAGTGCTTTCAGTCTCACTGGCAGGATTATCGAGGAGCGTCGACGTCGACTGACCTCGGAGATGGTCGAGATGCTGACCTGCATCAAGGACTGGGAGGAAGGGAATGCAAGGACCCAACACACTGTTGATAACAAAGAACTTGAAGACTCATTCTCTGATCTATATCTTGATGATGAACAAGTTCCAGTTGACACTCCAGGGTCCTCTCATGCATCTCAATCTCAGACACCTACTGATCCACAACCACATGTCGAAGCCTGATCTTCTTTAGCTAGTTTGATCATATTTCTGTTGATATGCCTGTAACTAAACTGTACACTGTAAACAATGACTGTAAGAACACTAAATGAGCTGTGGGCTGTACTCTTTTTTCCTATCTAGGGTTTTCTCACAAGGGTGAGTTTTTACCTAGATAGGTTTTTAATGAGGCAGTCATTGCACTAAACAGCTCAGTATTAGGTATTTTAGTATGTTTAACTGTGTGTTTGTGAATTATATGTGGTTTTGTGTGTTTTCTGGTGTAGTGCCCGGGCCGGCCCTGGCACTATGGGCTGGCCGTGCCTGCCGTGCCGGCACGGCACGGCTAAGGACCCTTAGTGCCGTGCCTGGGCCTGGGTTCAGGCACTAGTGCCGGGCCGGCACGGCACGGTTAATAATCGTGCTAAACGGGTCGTGCCCTAACCGTGCCGTGCCTGGCCGTGCCAGTGCCGTGCCGTGCCGAGCCGCCCGTTTGGCCATCTATAATTACCAAAGTAACCAAGCCGCTGCATCTCCAACACACGGACTGAGGAAATCCTCGAAGTACCAAACTCCATGGTGTGGCCAGGCTGCAACTCCATCACCGCGAAATCACTCAAGGTCTCCTCGGACGACAGCACGGCCGACGATGCGCTCGCAGCAGACGAAGAAGACATTGCAACGTACCGACGGCGGCACGCGGTCTGCTTGATACGGGCTAGATTTCCGATGCAGAGCGAGCAAGGAGGGCAGCCGAGCAGTTGAAAAAAGTTAGGGTTTCTAACACGCAAATGCAAGCCGGAAACGGGCTTGGCCGGGGTCGGTTTTTTGTAGGCGCGATGCGACGCCTCGGGAAACATGCAGTCCAACAGTAACACATACATCAACGGTCACATTTCAAAAACCCCCGTGGGACAACTTCGAGCGAGGGCAGCGTCTTCACCATCTCACGGTGGTCTTTGGCACCAGCTGACTTAGTCAAACTGGTCCCTCGGATGGCAAATGTTGGTACGAAGGCGAACACACCACCCTTCGCTCTCAACGACTTCGTCCTCACCTTGCACAGGCTGGATTCACGGAAGCCGCCAGGACAGGCCAAGGGCGCTAGCCGAACGGAGGCATGTTCGACCCCCTTCGCTTATACGGGACAAGATGAAGGCCCTGCCGAAGTCTACGGGACCTCCCACCCTCACCACCAAGAAAGGCCCATGTACGGTTTTCGGCCCACAGAGTTGGGCCCCGCGTGGGAATGTGAGATTAGGGTCGTGTCTGTAATAAAGTTTACCATAATGACTGTCTGTAACCTCCCCTCATGGGAATATTCTGGGGATAAACCGGGTACTTGAGGGTCTAAATGTCTTTGACAGGGACAAGCGGCCCCTCGAGTACCTATAAATACCCCCGTACTGTGCCTAGGCACAGAGAGGCTAACGATGCTTTTGACATCCCGTGTTAAGTTTTGCACCCCGAGTTAAGTTTTGCAAACTTTCCCCCTAATTTCCCATTGGATCAACCTGTCTTGAAGGGTAGGTTCCAACAATGTGTTTGGTTTAAATTAAGATGCACGAGAAGAAAAACCTAAAATTTCTGTTGGCCACGAAAATTTCCGTCGTTCCCTAGGTAATCTTGTGCAATCTAAGTAATTTTCGTAGGTCAGATCTCAACCGACGAAAATTAGCATAATTTCTCTCCGGCAGCGAAAAAATTAGTTATTTTGTGTTGGTTACTAATATAGCCCACTAACATAACCGACAAAAATTATTAAACAAATTGGCTAACTTCCATCGACCGCGTCGACTACTGACGCGACCGAAGGAAGTTAGCCTATTACATCGTCGATTCGCCACCCGAGCATTCCCACGTGCTCGTCCATCTACTATTCCCTCCTGCTCTCATGTATCCACACCATTCGTCTCGTCGTCTCCCCGACCGCTATGGCCCTACGTCGGCTGTGATCTCCTCTCATCGCATTGCTCCCAGCCTCAGCTGCCGAATTTTTTGCATTTTAGCCCTTTTTTAGAAAAAAAATCACGTTTAGACCCTAAAAATTTTAATAGCAATTTTAGACCTTTTGCTCGGCGCCATAGGCTATGGCGCCGAGGTAACACAGCTCGGCGCCATAGCCTATGGCGCCGAGGTACGTGCTACGCTGGCACACCCGGACGCCGTGGCGCCGACGTGGCACCGAGCTCGGCGCCACAGATCTTGGCGCCGAGCTCGGTTGTGTGTTCAACAGTTTTGTTAGAAAGCTATAAGCACAAAGCTTGTCTAGCCTAGTTGGTAAAGCACAAAGCTCCTCACCTTGGGGTTTGGGTTCAAGCCCCATAATTTGCGTTTCAATACTTTTTGTGTCCGTTCATTTTTTTTTTTTTGTCTTTGTCACAAGCTCTGAAGACACATGTACATGCAACGATGAACAAAAATCTGAATGGCTTCCGCCAAATTAAGCCAAGTAATATGAACAAATAAAATCGCACCTTTTCTTTACCACCGTGTAGATTGTACACCAAGAAAATGAACTAAAGCAATGATTCCTTTCTTTCTTTATACAGATTTTCTGAGAGAATTAGCTTTTAGGAGTATCATCAATCAAACGGCGCTATGGCAGAGGCTGAATTTCCACTGCGATTGCCTCGCCTCCACCCATGCCAAGAACTGGTAGACCTTGCCAAAGACGCTGAGGAACACCAACTCTGCAACCAGGTTGTAGGCCGCCACGCCGACGCCGCCGCCCTCCACGACGACCCAGCCGACGAGGTACACCACGTCAGCAGCCACGAACACCCAGCCCACGGCTTCCAGCGCCGCCCGCGTCCAGGCGCTGAGCCGCTCCTTGCCGTAGATGTAGCACACCATCCGCGAGCACAGCGCGAAGCTGATCGCCAGAGCCGTCTTGGACAGGCCCCGGTACTGCACCACCATGCCGCAGCTCAGCCCTGGTTAAACAGAGCCGTGCTCACCGCCGCCTATTTACAACCGAGCTCGGCGCCAAGATCTGTGGCGCCGAGCTCGGTGCCACGTCGGCGCCACGGCGTCGGGTGTGCCAGCGTAGCACGTACCTCGGCACCATAGGCTATGGCGCCGAGCTGTGTTACCTCGGCGCCATAGCCTATGGCGCCGAGCAAAAGGTCCAAAATTGCTATTAAAATTTTTTATGGTCTAAACGTGATTTTTTATCTAAAAAAGGGCTAAAATGTAAAAAAATCGGCCTCAGCTGCCAATAGAGCTGGAAATGAGTCGAACCGATGGATGACTGAGTTCAGCTCGGCTCATCAATTGCACAAGCTAAAAAATGACTCGGTTTGAAGTTAGCTCGCGAGCCACACCTTCATAAATATAAGTGTATTATATATTAATTTAATATCATTTAAATATGAAATATAGAACTTTTATTTGATATTATGAGCAATCTAAAATTTGAATTGTCATATATCCATTATCAAATACTAAAAAATGTGTTGGAATAAAATATAAGTGAATTGCACATCTCTTCCTATCAGATTAAACTTTTGGGTTGGATTGGTTGATTCATACAACTTAATATGGTATCAATGGCAGAAGTGACGAGTTCAAATCCTGGACTCCTGGTTAGCACAATTAAGGTAAAATAATTGTTGCTCGCTCCTATTCCACGTCTGAGACCTAAGAGAGGCTCGACATGAGAGGGAGTGTTGCAATAAAATATAAGCGAATTGCACATTTCTTTCTATCAGTTTAAGCTTTTAGGTTGGATTGGTTGGTGCATGTAACTTAATAAAATGAACCAATGATCTATTATGATTCTGTAGATTGATTAATTCAACATATTTGTTGCAACCGTGAGCTAGAATGGTTTGGCTTGCTTGACTAACAAGCCTAAAATACAGGCTCGGCTCGGCTCGCGAGCCGCTTCGAGCTCGAGCCGGCTCACGAGTCTTTAGCTTATTTTCCAACCCTTGTCGCTAATGGTCGTCCAATGAACTTAAACTATCTCTAGCAGTTTACTCATCTATATTCTCATATTCAATCCCACTCTCTGATCAATAAAGTCTACAGCGTAAAATAGCCATGCATATGAGTAATCTCGTGGAGGCATTCTTACTGCAGCCTCGGTCGACCTTTGCCCCAGCCGCTAGTCCTGGTCAACCCCTACCTTGGCTGCCAACCCCAACCACCTTTGGCTAGGGCACCCGATCGTCCTCTTCCTGGCCGCCTAGGCTACTGAAACCTACTGAAGCAAAGGTAAATCAACTGACACATGCTCCTGCCGAAGTATTATTCATGTGAGACTGATATTTTAAATAAATATTCATGTGATATATATAATTCTTTCATGTAAGTTATTTTCATAATTCAATTGTCGGTCTCAGAGGTTACTTTAAATTTATTTTCATTGAATATCAAATGTGTGTGTTTTAGAAGTAAATTCACTCTAGTGCTAATGATGATTATAGCATAGCAATTCTAATGACTAGCTATTAATAGTGTCGTCGCGTCCCGGCCATCACATCGTCTCGTCTGCGCCAACCGCTGTCGTGTCCCCACCATTGTGTTGCCCCCACCCCGTCTTTTCCGGTGACAAGGTAACACATGCTCTCAGCTATTTATATTGTTTGCATATAAATGTTTAATTCTCGTTGGGCATCTGTCGGTACCCCGAAAGAGATACCCATTACTATAGTAATAAGGGGCGGTAAACCGCTCCTTACCCCACCACGTGGCCAACTCCGAGGCCACCAGATGACCAGAGAAGGTAACATATACCGAGATATCATCAGTAGATCCGGACCCCGTGAGAGAATGCCGGATCCCAGCATACCTAGCTGGGACCTCAGCGTTCCCCTAAATGGGACCCGGACCCTTCTAAGAGAGGTCCGGACCGTCCACGACAAGATCTCGGGACGAGGAATACCCAGGCCTAAGTCGAAGGCGTACAGGGGTTCGGCACAGACACTTGTCTGGATCTTGCCAGGCACGCCTACGCTCCCCGCTCAGACGGGGACCCGGTGCTACCACGTGGCCTGTGGCTCGTGACGTAAGCCGGAGAGCAGAGCCTGACGTAAGGCCACGGGGCCGTGCGATCTCTACATTTATTGCAGAGATCGCGCGCCGCCTGACCACCCTGTAGACGAGCGATGAGCCGACTCGGCATTTAATGTGCCCCGTCCACTCTGATGGCAGGCGATGACTAGACCAGGCGGCATGCCTGTCCAATCAAGCAGCGGGCAGTACGCCCACACCACTGCACGCGCGCAGTGGTCATCGTGACTTAAACAATACCGAGGAACCTTCTGCAGCACGCCGATTCTACTGAAGCAGCGGATGTCGGGGCACAGGGAGATAGCACAAGGTGACCGACATTAGTTGCTCCGGGTATTCCATCCTTATGTCTCTGGACCCACCTGTCGGGGTTCAGAGTCTTTTGTGCATGCCCCCCTTCAACTATAAAAGGGGAGGCATGCGACGTTACAACACAAGCCCACTCAGACTCTCAAGCTTCCACAGCAATCCAACATACAGTGGAGTAGGGTATTACGCTCCGGCGGCCCGAACCACTCTAAACCCTCACGTGTTCTTGTGTTCGTCCATCCATCTCGCATAACAGGCAAAACGCTTAGGCCCCTCCTCATCTTAGGATTTAGGGCGGGTGCACTCCGCCACCCGGCCAGAGATATCCTCTCCGACATTTGGCGCGCCAGGTAGGGGCTAGGCTTTAGGTTTTTGCCTGTGTTCTTAATTGGCATGATGGTGCGAATCATCGAGCACCGCACCGAAACTTCGGAGGATTTCACGATGGAGCAAGAAGTTGCATCCTCTGCGCCACGAGTACCTGACCGCCCTGAGTCTGGGACTGCTGTTGTACACGCCGTGCAGCAGCACACGCCTGCACAAGCATCCCGGACTCCGTCAAGGGCAGCGCCTACGGCGTTGTCTGCAGCCAGGGAGTTGCTACGCCACCCCCTAGCTCCACAGCCTCACTAGGGGCCATGAACCAGTGGCATGACGACGTTGACTGACTACTCGGCATGGCACATTCTACTTCGACCAGGTCCAGGCCTTGGTCATCCCGGTGCCAACGCGAGGCGACGACGTCTGTGCGCTCGCCCTCCGTAAGGGGAGCATAGACCGACGACCTCCAGGTAGAACTCAACCGCAGGCGTGCGGGGGAAGATGCCCGGGTTTCTCTGGAGAGGGCGCGTGAGCGCCGACAAAATATCGAGGGTCGCAACCTCGACCAAGATTTCGCTGCGGCAACACCGCAGACACCAATGGGCACCCGGTCCCAAGTGGGTGTCCCCTTGGCCGGCGTGGGCTGTGCCGCTCTCGCAAATCATCTTCGCGCAGCGTCGTGGCCACCCAAGTTCCGGCCGCACCTGCCGGAAAAATACGATAGAACGACAAACCCGTCGGAGTTCCTGCAGGTGTACGTCACCGCCATCACGGCGGCAGGTGGAAACACCGCTGTGATGGCAACATATTTTCATGTCGCCTTGTCTGGACCTGCCTAGACTTCGCTCATGAACCTTGCCCTAGGTTCAGTCTACTCCTAGGAAGAGCTCTGCGTGCGGTTCGTTGCTAACTTCGCCAGCACTTACCAGCAGCACGGTGTGGAGGCCCACCTCCATGCGGTGAGGCAGGAGCCCGGGGAAATTCTCTAGATGTTCATCTCTCGCTTCACCAAGGTGTGAGGTACTATACCTCGCATTTCCGATGCTTCCATCATCAAGGCCTTCCGCTAAGGAGTACGCGATGAGAAAATGCTAGAGAAGTTAGCCATGCACGACGTGGAGGCTATCCCCACACTCTTCACTCTAGCCGACAAATGCGCCAGAGCTGCCAAGGGCCATGCATGGCACTCGGCCCCGCGAACCGGGGCTGCCCAGTCGGGTGCCGCCCCCCAGGACGGCAAAAAGAAGAAGAACCGCGGCTATGAGGCCGCAGGTTGCCGCTCCGACTGTTGCAGCCGCAGCTAGAGGACGGGGCGAGCGCAATAAGCGCCCCCGGCCACAGGGAGACAACAACAGCTCGTGCCCCATGCATCCCAACGCTCACCACAACGCCTCAGAATGTCGCGAGATCATCAAGCTCGCGAAACGCGTCAGTGAGCGCCGCGAGTAGCCGTCCAAGGACGGCTCCCCGCCTTGTCGTCGGCCTAGTAAGGAGAGGGTCGACAACGGTGAAGTGGCCCCGGGGGAACGAGAACTCGGGTATCAATCGCCTGAGGGGGGGCCTCAAGGACGTCTTCACTGGAGATTCTAATTCTGGGGATGACAGCGACCGCCACAAGAAATTGTACGTCATGTACGGCGGGAGCTCGGAGCTTACCTCCCGCAGGAACGTCAAGTCCCTATGTCGTGAGGTCATGTCGGTAACTCCAGGGGTCCCTAGGGCTGCCCCCATCAACGCTGGAGGAGCACCACCATCTCCTTCGGGGCACCCGACTGCCCCGAGAACATGGCAGGGGCCGGCATACTGCCACTCATCATCGCCCCTATCATCGCCAACATGCGACTGCACCATGTGCTGATTGACGGTGGGGCAGGCCTCAACGTCATCAGCCATGCTGCGTTCAAGCAGCTGCAAATCCCAGGGTCCCATCTAGGGCCCTCACGCCCATTCTCCGGAGTAGGCCCACAGCCGGTGTATCCCCTTGGGAGCATCACACTCCCGGTTACATTTGGAACTGAGGAGAACTTCCGCACGGAGAACGTCGTCTTCGACGTTGCAGAAGTCAACCTCCCTTTCAATGCCATCATTGCCAGGCTAGCCCTGTACCGGTTCATGGCCATTGCCCATTACAGGTATTTGGTCCTCAAGATGCCATCCCTGACTAGGGTCCTCACCGTGCAAGGTGACCAAGTCGCTGCACTTGCAGCCATAGAGAAGCTGCATGCCCTGGCAGCGGAGACTGCTCGCCCAGATGACAGAGGGAGGAATCCATCAACCTCCGGTACCAAGGCACCCCTCAAGGCGCCAAAGGTACAACCATCCGGAGCTAGTGATGTCCCCGTCAAAGCCATCTGGCTTGCGGCGGACTCCACCCAGACCACTCGCATTGCGGGTGATCTAGACGAGAAATAGGAACTCGCGCTCGTCGCTTTCCTCCAGGCAAATGCCGACGTGTTCGCATGGGAGCTGTCGCAGATGCCTGGAATCCCCAGGGAGGTGATCGAGCACTGCCTAAAGATTAACCCTGACGCCAGGCCAGTGAGCCAGAAGCCTCGCAGACAGTCTTTTGAGCAACAGGACTTCATCCGAAAGGAGGTCTAGAAACTGCTAGACGCTGGCTTTATCGAAGAAGTTCATCACCTAATATGGCTGGCCAACCCAGTCGTTGTCCCCAAAGCGAATGGGAAACTTCGGATGTGTATCGACTACACCAGCCTGAATAAGGCCTGTCCCAAGGACCCATATCCACTACCACGTATAGACCAAATCGTGGATTCTACCTCCGGGTGCGATCTGTTATCATTCCTAGATTCTTACTCTGGTTTCCACCAAATCCAGATATCTAGGGAAGACAGGAAGCATACTGCTTTTGTAACAGTGAATGGGTTGTACTGCTATGTTGTAATGTCGTACGTCTGAAAAACGCCCTGCCAACATTTGTGCAGGCGATGAGTAAGACTTTCGGGGACCTGATTAGGGACAAAGTAGAGGTCTACGTCGATGACATCATGGTCAAGACTAAGAGAGGGTCGACCCTAGTGGAAGACTTAACCCTGGTCTTTGACAAGCTGTGAGCAACCCGCACGAAGCTAAACCCGGACAAATGCGTTTTTGGCATTTTCGCCGGAAAGCTGCTTGGATTCCTGGTTTCGTACCGAGGCATTGAAGCAAACCCAGAAAAGATCAGAGCGATCGAGACGATGAGGCCCCCCGCCCGAGTCAAGGACGTCCAGAGCCTTACAGGATCGCTAGCCGCCCTTAGCCGCTTCATTTCAAGGTTGGCTGAGAGAGCGTTGTCTTTCTTTAAGCTGCTGCGAAAGTCTGGGCCTTTCTCTTGGACCGAAGAGGCGGAACAAGCCTTCTAGGAGTTAAAGCAGCGCTTGGTGTCCTTACCAATATTGGTAGCTCTGGAACCAGAGGAGCCGTTGTATTTATATATCGCGGCGACCGCAGAAGCGGTGAGCATGGTACTGGTCGTCGAGAGACCAGCACCAGAAAGCCAGGAACCTGAGGGCTCGGGACCGGATGCAGGGGTCTGAACCATCCAAAGGCCAGTCTACTACGTCAGTGAGGTTCTTCATGAGGCGAAAACCAGGTACCTTGAGACGCACAAACTCCTCTATGCTGTGCTTGTCGCGTCCAGGAAGCTGCGCCATTATTTCCAAGCACACAGGATTGTGGTGGTGACCTCCTTCCCATTAAGGGCCATCCTCCACAACTCTAACGCCACAGGCAACATCGCTAAGTGGGCTGCGGAACTCACTGAGTTCCGGCTAGATTTCTGACCACGCCATGCCATCAAGAGTTAGGTCTTGGCTGACTTCATCGTAGAGTGGACGCCCCCCGCAAGCATCCCCAAGGGTCCGGGCTCTGATTCGGACCCCACCTGTGGAGCCCAGGGAACCGGTCTTCACCGAGCCCCACTGGACGCTCTACTTCGACGGGTCTGCCCGCCAACAAGTTGGCAAGGCCGGAGTAATCCTCGTTGATCCAAGCAGAGATCAAGTGAAGTACATGGTGCACCTTGAGTTCAAGGCCACCAACCACATGGCAGAGTACGAGGCACTGATCTTCGGCTTATCGGTGACCCTATCCATGGGGATCCGCTAGCTCCTAGTAAAGGGAGACTCCCAGTTGATCATCAAGCAAGTCTGTGGAGAATGTAGCTGCAATG
The DNA here is from genome assembly GCF_902167145.1 of Zea mays. Lineage (NCBI taxonomy): Eukaryota > Viridiplantae > Streptophyta > Magnoliopsida > Poales > Poaceae > Zea > Zea mays. The sequence continues at coordinate 179,652,368 of NC_050097.1, read as the reverse complement.
AGCCCAGGCTCGCAGCCTACCTTCTTCACGTAAGGAAACTGGAGAAAGACTTTACGGCCCTGGAACTACAACATGTTCCTCGAACCGACAACTCAGCGGCTGATGACCTCCCCGTGAAGGCATCAACCTAGGCACCCATGCCCGAGGGCATCTTCGAAAGACGACTACTGAGACCCACCGCCCAGCCTGCCGAACTGGGCGAAGGGGGCGAGACTAGCACCTCGAAGCTAGAGGTCCTGGTGGCGTCTCAGTACCCACCAAAGACTGTGTGCACTACAGGGGGCCTGCCAGACCCTTAGCGCCACAGTCAATAACTTAGAGTGGTCCCGATGCATGGATCTTTGAGATCCTGGACTACCTGAAGGAAAATATCCTTCCTGAAGACCATGCGTCCGCAGAGCGCATAGTGCGGTTGGCTAAGCATTACGCGGTGGTGGAAGGGGATCTCTACCGCCGTGGTGCCAACGACATTCACATGTGATGCATAACCCAGGAAGAGGGTCGTGGGTTGCTCACGGAGATCCATGGGGGAGAGTGCGAAAGCCATTCATCATCCCGCATATTGGTCGGCAAGGCCTTCCGGCATGGCTTCTACTGGCCAACCGCTCTCCAGGATGCAGCTGAGATGGTGAAGTCCTGCAAGGCGTGTCAGTTCCACGCAAAGCAAATACACACACCAGCTCAGGCACTGCAAATGATTCCACCCTTCTGGCCATTCGCCGTATGGGGGTGGATATCTTGGGACCATTTCCCAGGGCTGTTGGCGGGTACCGGTACCTCTTCGTCGCCATCAACAAGTTCACCAAGTGGCCAGAGGCCACCCCTGTGGTCAACATCACCCAAGGTGCCGCTATCGCCTTCCTCAAATCCATTGTCTGTAGATTTGGGGTCCCAAACCATATCATTACGGATAACGGAACCCAGTTTACAAGTCGGATCTTCCAGGAATATTGCGAGGGCATTGGCACCCAGCTCTGCTTTGCATCTGTGGCCCACCCCAGAAGCAATGGCCAAGCAGAAAGGGCAAATGCAGAGATCCTCAGGGGACTCAAAACACATACCTACGACTGCTTGAAGAAGCATGGTATGAATTGGGTCAGTGAACTCCCTTCCGTCCTATGGGGGAACCGGACAACACCCAGCCGAGCCACCGGGGAGACCCCGTTCTTCCTGGTATACGGGGCCAAAGCCTGTCTTCCCCCGGAAATTATCATGGGCTCCCCTCGGGTCCAGGCCTTTGAGGAATCTATGCAGGGACAGCTGCGGCGTGAAGACATGGACTTCGTCGACGAGCGCAGGTGGCGAGCAGCCATCCGAAATGCACAGTACAACCAAGCGCTCAGATGCTACCACCAACGGTTCGTGTATAGTAGGGAGCTCAGGGTCGGGGACCTAGTCCTAAGGCGTGTACTAAACTGAGAAGGGCTCCATAAACTCTCCCCCAGCTGGGAAAGACCCTTCAAGGTGATGGAAGTATGCCGACCCGGGTGCATCCGCCTCGCCACAACTGAAGGAGAGTCTCTGCCCAACCCTTAGAACATAGAACACCTCCGTAAGTTCTTCCCATAAAAGCAAAACTAGGGGATGCGGTTTTTTCTTCCTTTGTAGCTAAAGTAGCACACATATGTACGCCAGCCCGGTAGGGCCCGTCCCTACAAACCCGGCCTGTTGGTTTACGCTCATGAAGCTATGAGGAGAAAATTCACCCCACCCTCAAATTTATCTTATGGTGGACTTATCCTGTTTAATTTTGCAGCCATTATTTTTATCTAACCCACCCACTCGGGTACCCTCGATTGCTAGTATATCGCATCCAGACTATATAACCAGGCCATGTAGCCTGGGGGCCAGTCCAAGAGAACAAATAATCGTCCGTGGGAAGGTCCGGAGCCGTGTGGCCGCTTAGCTTGGTCCAGTACCCTAAGCCCACACACCCCACCACCCCGTGGCGGGTGTCCTAGTATCCAGAACCATAAGTCCCGTAGGTCCGAAAACCCAACTGCGTCATGATTACGTAAGTCAAAGGATGAAGGGTACCAGCTAATGGGTCCGATGGGTGCACTACTGAAACTCCCTAGCTAAGGCTGTGTGCAGGTCCGGGTCCTAGAAAAAATACCCCCTGGGGACCAGGTCACCGACTCCTTTTTAAGTTTATTGGCATCCAGCCTCGACAAGTCGAGACCACATCCCAGAGGGGCCAAGTACCAGGGAAGAAGTTGTCAACAACACGCATAGCAAGGGAAAAGTAGCATACAGATAAGTTATAATGTCGCTTGGCAAGAAATACTTAAATGTATCTTACAGAACCCAAATATGATAAGCCGCCTCCAGCGGAACTCGTGCTTTTTTCGGCAGATCCGACTACTCATCAGTGGGATCCCGCTGAAAACGCCTGGCCACCACGTCTACAGCGTCCTGCACACTCCCCCGAGCGGCGTCTTCGGTATTGGCCACCGGACCGGTGATCACCGGCCCTAAGGAGATGGCCAGGTCATGGCTCCGGAAGCAAGTCAGGATGTATTCTACCACCGCTCGGTAGAGCCTGCTGCCCTTAGCCTCCAAGCGGGCACCAAGGATCTGATCCAGGCGATGGAGGCGGTCAACGGTGGAATAATCCAACACCGGGAGCGCGTCGGAAATGGACACTGGCTGCTTCAACATCGGGATGGGGCTCACCTCCAGCGGCACCAGAGTCGAGCTCGCCTCGTCAGCCCATGCGATGATATGCTGGACCCCGATGCGATGCTCCGTCCGGAGGTCCTCTAGCGTATTCTTCATCGTCTCTACCGCCTGGGAAACCGGAGCCGCCTGCGCCATCTAGGCTACCTGCACTGCCTGCGCCACCTAGAACCAGCGGACCCGCTCCTCCAGATTCTTCTCCTTCTCCTCTGCCTCGAGCTCGTGCTCGGCCAGCAATTTATCCCACCTTTTCCACATCTCCTCCCTCCAGGCGAGATCCTTCTCCAGTCGGATGAGACCCGTTGCCCGCTCCTCCAGGGAGGCATCCTTCGCCTTGAGGTTTTCCTCAGCAAGAGATATTTTGCTAGCCCTGTCATCAAGCTCCTGCTGCAGCTTCTGCAGTGCCGCCTCAGTCGCGGTCTGCTTATCCCGTCCAGCATTGCATTGTAGGCTTTCAACTTCTCATGAAATTCTGCGATGACCACCTCCCGTTGGTCCAAGCGCCCTTTCCTCTCGATCAGCCTCTTCTCCTCCCGGGTAGCCTCCTGCTCCTGCTCGATCACCTTCTCCAGGTCCTCCTTAAGGTCCTCACGCCCATGCGCAAGCTCGGACCGCTCTGAAGCAAATTGGCAGGACGCAGCCTTGGTACATTCCTCCAGTTGGGTGCACCAATCGCCAAGGCGCTGGCGCTTGGTCTCGAGCGCCTCCCACTCCCGAAGGATCACCGCCTCAGTCTCCCGGAGAACCTGATGAGCGCGGGACAACACCCGAGGGAGGGGAGGCGGCGCTGTTTCAGGCCCGGCGCCGGTCTGGAGTCGCCGCACAAAAATGACCTCTGGCTCCTCCGGAGCGGGCGGTGGGATGGAATTGGGCACGCCACCTGAAGGTTCCACCGCCGCTGAAGGTACATTCGGTGTCGCAACTGCCGTTGAGTCTGCCGTAGCCGCTGGCGGTGCTGCAGCTACTGGACTCCCGGCTGGTGCTTGGGGGCCCGACGGCACTGCATCGGTAGTGCCAGCCGGAGCCTGGGGGCCCGACGATGTCGTTGCTGGACTCCCGGTGGGAGCCTGGGGGCCCGACGACACTGCCTCGGCAGTGCTAGCCAGAACCTGGGGGTCCGATGGCGCCGCCTCAACAGTGGCAGTCGGAGGCAGGTCGCCAGCATCAAGGCTAGCAGACGCCTGCTGCTGGGGACCAGACTCACTAGTGGGAGCGACTTTGGAGACGAGGGAGAAGAGGCCCTAACAAGCAAAGGACGGGTTAATGCTCGTCAACATGGTAACTAGACCAATGGGGGAAATGAGAAGGGATACACTTACTTGGGACCTCGGACCTTCCAACGACCTTGGAAGCAAGATGTCCGCTGCCCTTGCTGCTGTTGTTGTTGATGTTGCTGCCCCTGTGGCGGTGGCAGGCCAGATGATGGCGGCAGCGGTGACAGCGGGACTGATGGTGAAGTTGGTGGAGGACTGACGCGCCTCTGCGAGCCCTGGGTCGGGGAGCCGGCCTCCCCGACCCTGCTAGCTGTTTTTTGGCGCTTCTGAGGGAGGCCTGAATCAAGGGGTGGATCCCCGACGAAAGACCCGTCGGCACGGCGTAGTTGGTGCCGCCTCTCTCCCTCCGACCTCCCGGAACCACCCGGGGCGGAAGAACTTCTCACAGCTCCCTTGCCCTTGCCCGAGGGGATGAGAGTTGCCGGGGGAGCTCTAGAGTCGGCATCGGCGGGCCGAGAACCTCCGGCCGGTACGCCGGGGATCTGAATCCCGCGGTGGGGTGTCTGAGGCACCGGTCTGGTGAACCGCTACGCTGCTCTCGTCAAGGGTCGGTAGCGAATCCAAGATTGCTGTCCTCAACCCTTGGTCATTGCAAAGCGGAGGAATGCCCTCGGGAAGGATCAAGGACTCACCAACGAAGGACTCACCGGTGATCCCCTTCACCAAGAGCTCCAGCTCCTCCCAGGACAGGTCGGTGCCTGGCCCGCATAGGACCCGGCCAGGGTCGTTCGAGCCAGAAAACCAGCAGCTCAAGCGTGCCCTCGCTTGCAGCGGCGCGATCCGGCGCTGCAAGAAGTCGCCAACCACGTGCATCAACGTCAGACCACCGGTCGCCAGAGACTCGATCCTGCCCAACACAGGCTCGAACTCCGGCGCCAACAATGGCTTGGCTCTCCATTGTTTCTTCTCGAGCCTCGGCCTGTCACTCGGAAGTATGAGACGATCGCTAGCCTCGGTATTGGCGATCACCCATTTGGCCCGCCAGCTTTCCCACCTCGCGCCGCTGAGGGAGGGGATATAGGCGCCGGCCGAATCCGCCCTTGATTGGAAATAATACGCGCCGTGATGGTCCTTGGCCTTCCCGGACTTCACCAGCATGAAAAAGTGGCGGAAGAGAGAGGTGCACGGTGCCACCCCCACGAACATCTCGCATAGGTGAGCAAAGATGGCCACCTGAAGGATGGAGTGGGGTGTGAGGTGCTAGAGCTGGAGACTGAAATCCTCCAACAGTAACATAAAGAAGGGGGAGATCGGCAACCCCAACCCACACGAAAGGTAGGAGACAAAGAGCACAAACTCCGCGGCGGCGAGATCACCGAGGGGAGAAGCGCCGGCCCGGATTCTCCAGGCGTGCGACGGTGCACTCCATATGAGCAGGTGGCGCACTGTGTCGAGCCTCCTCTCGGTCTGGTAACGCTTGGGATGAACCAGTGAAGCCATGGGCTGCTACGTCGGCGAAAAAGAGAAATGAGGGTGCAACAGAGGCGCAGAGGACTCAGAGGAGAAAGGACGCAGCAGTTGAAGAAAGTGCGGATGCAAAACTGCTGGCCGTGGAGTGAGTCCCCTTTTTCTCAAAGAGGGCCCTTCCTCGCGCGTCCCAACCCCCTCCAACGCGTGCCTAGTGCTCACAGTGACCCGGTCCCTGACATGGGGGCTCTAAGTGACCAGGTCCACATGTCTCGCTCCTGGAGAACTAGTCTCCGAGTGCATGGAAGACGGGCCATCTCCCCGGAAGCAAACCGTCGCGCACGTCGCTTAGGGGTCGCTGAAAGATATTTTTAGGCGGCGGCAATAAGATGCCCCGCGCGCAGCCCGACGAAACCGGCGGGAGCGGAGGCCACGTACCCGCCAGATGCGGGGACAGACATGGCAGGCGGCACGACTGAAGGCAGGTTGGCGACAGTTACGCCAGCAAGTGCCCGGAAATGGCATGTCAACCAGACTTTTGCCCCACCTACAGGCTTGTAACCTCCCCTGAGGCGGGCCCGGGGGCCACTGTCGGTGCCCTAGAACAGGGGTACCCATTACTATAGTAATAAGGGGCGGTAAACCGCCCCTTAACCCACCACGTGGGCAACTCCGAGGCCACCAGATGACCAAAGAAGGTAACATATACCGAGATATCATCAGTAGATCCGGACCCCCGTGAGAGAATGCCGGATCCCAGCATACCTAGCTGGGACCTCAACGTTCCCCTAAATGGGACCCAGACCCTTCTAAGAGAGGTCCGGACCGTCCACGACAAGATCTCGGGACGAGGAATACCCAGGCCTAAGTCGAAGGCGTATAGGGGTCCGGCACAGACACTTGTCTAGATCTTGCCAGGCACGCCTACGCTCCCCGCTCAGGCGGGGACCCGGTGCTACCACGTGGCCTGCGGCTTGTGACGTAAGCCGAAGAGCAGAGCCTGACGTAAGGCCACGGGGCCATGTGATCTCTACATTTATTGCAGAGATCGCGCGCCGCCTGACCGCCCTGTAGACGGGCGATGAGCCGACTCGGCATTTAATGTGCCCTGTCCACTCTGATGGCAGACGACGACCAGACCAGGCAGCGTGCCTGTCCAATCAAGCAGCGGGCAGTACGCCCACACTGCTACACGTGTGCAGTGGTCATCATGACTTAAACAATACCGAGGAACCTTCTGCAGCACGCCGATTCTACTCAAGCGGTGGATGTCGGGGCACAGGGAGATAGCACAAGGTGACCGACATTAGTTGCTCCGGGTATTCCATCATTATGTCTCTGGACCCACCTGTCGGGGTTCGGAGTCTTTTGTGCATGCCTCCCTTCAACTATAAAAGGGGAGGCATGCGACGTTACAACACAAGCCCACTCAGACTCTCAAGCTTCCACAGCAATCCAACATACAGTGGAGTAGGGTTTTACGCTCCGGCGGCCCGAACCACTCTAAACCCTCGCGTGTTCTTGTGTTCGTCCATCCATCTCACATAACAGGCAAAACGCTTAGGCCCCTCCTCATCTTAGGATTTAGGGCGAGTGCACTCCGCCACCCGGTCGGAGATTTCCTCTCCGACAGCATCCAACATAGTTTATACATGAGGAGGTTATGCATAGAGAACTCTTGTTTATGGCCAGAGCACGATTATTGGTGAGGATAACCAATGGATGTGTGATGGGTGGAATAAGACTGGGCCTTACTCTCATGAGTGGACGGTGAAGGCTCAGAAATTTGTTGACGATGTTTTAGTTTGTCAACAACCACACAATGGGCACCGATTTGTTATGCCCATGTACAAATTGCTGCAACTATAAATGCAAAGACAAAAGAACAATGACACTCCACCTTTGTACCTTATGGTTTCATACCAAGCTACAAGGTGTGGTTGCACCATGATGAGTCACAATGTCAATATGAGGCACAAGCGGCTACACAAGGGGTAGCACAAGTAGGAGAAAGTTATGGCTGATGATGGTAGGATGGACAAGATGTTTAATAATATACGACCAAAGTATGATCTTGTTGGTGCTTTTTTGGGGCGCCAATCACTGCGTGAGAACTGGTGGCGGTGCTCTCTGCACAGGCGCGGACAGTCCGCGCGTGCGCAGGGACGGCGAAAGGTCGCCGGCGGCGCTTGGATCTCGCTCCCGGGAGGGACCCCGTCGGGGAGGAGAGATCCTAGGAGTTGTCTAGGCTCGGCAGGCCGACCTAGACTCCTCTAATCGACGTAGAGTCGAAGAGAAGCGAAGAATTTGGGAATTGATAGGCTAACCTAGAACTAGACTAGAACTACTTCTAATGCATAAGGTAAAAACGAGAAATAGACTTGATTTGATCGATTGTTGGGGGTTCAATCGGCCGTAGCCCTTCATCTATATAAATGGGAGGTCTGGATCCGCTTCAAACTGCTTTCCGAGTTAATCTCATGGTTTTAGGTAACAAATCCTGCGAGAAACTAGGAACCCTAACTGACTCAGAGCCGGACCATCGGCGAGGTTCTTTTTGGTCTCCAACAGATCTGAATTTGGATGAGTCAACATGCCAGTGGAGATTAAAAGGTTCTTGGAGCTCTTTAGAGCGTCGAAAGAGCCACTCCCGAGCACACAACACTGTCCACCCTCGCTTTTGTGATCTAGCTTATCCTCGCTTTTGTGACCCAGCTTTATAGCTATCTAAGTTCAAGTTTGCATTCTCGAGTAAATGTTGCAAGGAGCTTTTTATTTCATGCATGCTCAAGCATGCTTGCGTTGCAAGTTTACTCTGTGCTCGCCTCTGAAAAGAACTAGTACCCGGCCCGCTGTCGTCTTCCTTTCCCTCCTTTTCTGGTTCCACGAAGGAGAGGGAACACTAGGAAACCAAGCCAGCATCTGATCTTTATTAGCTGCTTCTCTGTTCCTAGCTCCTCCCATATGGGAGTACTTCGCCAAGGCAACACACGGGGCAAACAGGCATTGCGAGGTAAGAAGTCCAGCATCGATTGGTCTTATATGCACTCCGTCTGGGTGGATTTAATTTCTGTTTGTATATCCGATTCGGTTGCGCCGCTGTTCTTGTTTTCTCGCCAATTTATAACTTTGATCTACCAAGAGGCACTCGTCATATTTTACTAGTTTACCCCCATATCCAGACTCTGGGTCAAGCTCGCCGCATTTTGTCTATGTATCAGATCTACCCTACCGCCAACCCATGCGTTGCAATCGCAAGTAGTAGACGTGAGACAGGACTTGATCGTCCAAAGACCTACCCTTTCTTCTTGCTTGGGATTGCACTGGACTAGACTCCATTGTTTGACCGCGGACGATGCAGATGTTTCTGATGGAGATGGACAGACAGGATTTGGACCATGGATGCCCTGTCGGCCCAACTCCCTTTTCAGCATTCAATCTGTCAACCCACAGCGGAGCTAGGGACAGTTGGTCTGCGCAAACCAAAGTAGACTTGAACCAAGGACCTACTTTGATGATGATTTATTAGAGTTTTCTAAACAGAAGGTCGTATATCTCTGGTTCCTGTGATTTTGATAGTTGCTAATAAAATAAATACGTAATCAATAAATAAAACATGATGTGATTTTGACTTGTGTGAACTGTGAACTGATTGTCAGAACTCAGAAGCTGCTCTGCTATAATGGCTCTGCTATAAGGTGGAGAAGAGAAGCCGATGGCCGCAGCCGAGGTCCTGACGGCCGCATGGGAGGAATGGGGCCTGCGGGCGCTGGTGCTGCTCAGCCTAACGGTGCAGGTGACGCTCCACATCCTGGCGGAGTTCCGGCGCCACGTCGACTCCGGCGCGCTGAGGGCCGTGGTATGGTCGGCGTACATGGCGGCCGACGCGACGGCGGTCTACGTGCTGGGCCACCTGTCCGTGGCCAGCCGGTCGCCGGAGCGCGAGCTGACGGCGCTGTGGGCGCCGTTCCTGCTGCTGCACCTGGGCGGGCAGGACAAGATGACGGCCTACGCCATCGAGGACAACCAGCTGTGGCTGCGCCACCTGCAGACGCTCGTCGTCCAGGTGGCCGCCGCCGCCTACGTGGTCTACGGGTCCTCCGCCATCGTCGGCGCGCGCCGGCTCCCCTTGCTCCTCGCGGCCACCGTCACCATGTCCGCCGTCGGCGTCGTCAAGTACGGGGAGCGAGTGTGGGCGCTCCGGCGCGCCGGCACTAGCCCGACCGGCAACTACAGCAGCGACATCGGGAAGAGGAGGTTCAACCTGGCGGTGCCCGATTCTTTCATCAGCCGCTTGGATCCCGCGGAGACCTACCTGCTGCACGCTCACCTGCTGCTGGACATGGCCAAGGACAGGTTCAAGGGTCCGCTACCGCGTCTGTATCTGTGCGGGCCCGGCAGCCAGGAAACGCAGCTGCACGGCGAGGAGGAGCTGTACAAGGTGGCCGAGCTGCAGCTGTCGCTCCTGCACGACGTCTTCTACACCAAGGCCGAGGCCACGCACACCTGGTGCGGCCTCTGCGCCCGCGTGCTGTCGTCGCTGGCCACCGCCGCCGCGTTCGTGCTGTTCAACGCGCTGCTCCTGGGCGCCCATCGCCGCAAGCTGGAGGGCTACAGCAGAGGCGACGTGGCGGTCACCTACGTCCTCTTCGTCGGCGCCGTCGTGCTGGAGGCCGCGTCGCTCGTGAGGGCCGTGTTGTCGAGCTGGACATGCGCGCTGCTTGTCAAGCACGGCTCCGAAGGCAGCGCGGTGTGCAACTCCCTAGCCCCCGCGGCCGTGTACCTCCGCCGGCTGGTCCGCGCGGCGGAGTGGAGGTGGTGGCGCTGCTGGTCGCGCTCTATGGGGCAGCTCGGTCTGGTCCAGCTGTGCGTGCGCAGCAGGGCCAGCCGGTACAGCAGGGTCGCTAGATGGATGGGCGTGGAGGACTGGTGGAACACGATGGCCTATTCCGGCCCGTCCGTCCCCGTGTCGCCGGACGTCAGGAAGCTGCTGCTCAAGAGCCTGAAGGCGAGGCCGTGGGATCGAGAGCAGTTCGAGAGCAGAGGGCTGTACGGCCGGGAGCTGGGCCTTGACTGGGTCGCAGAGTCGAAGCTGGAGGCGAGGATCCTCGTCTGGCACGTCGCCACCGAGCTCTACCTGTACTGGTTTAACAAGGATCAGCTGCCGCTGCCGCTGCCGGCCGCCGGTGCTGGTGTTGCGGACCTCGTCGAGGTCGCTCAGTCGCTGTCCAGCTACATGCTCTTCCTGCTGGCATCGCGCCCACACATGCTGCCTCCCGACGCCAGCCGCAACGACTACCTCGTGGTGTGCTACGCTCTCACCACCCACGAGAGGTACAGCACAGCCGACGATCTGCTCTCCTCGCTACAGCGCTTTGCGGACGCGCTGTGGGCCAACAACTCTGCGCCGGAGTACGAACTGCGTTGCAAGAATACTAATCGGCGTGGGTACAAGGTGTTGAGGGGAGGATGCTCGCTTGCTGCGTTCCTCATCCACCACCAACACCAAGAAGACTCCTCCTCCTCCTCCTCCTCCTCGCCTGCCGGTGGCACCGGCACCCTGGAAATGATCTGCAGGGTGTGGGCGCAGATGCTGTGCTGCGTTGCCGACGAGTGCAGCGCCAATTCTCATGCAAAGCAACTCAGCGGCGGCGGCGAGTTCCTTACTGTCGTTGCTCTTGTAGCCAAATTCATGAGGTCCAAGAGGTTGTCCTGGCACTTGCACATAGAATCTCAGCGTACAGACGAATGGTAAATTATACGTACTAGCTAGGTAGGGCGACTGCTTCTACAAGTATGGCCATGCCTGTTCTGTGTGTGCACTGGTCGTTTGTTTGGTTTACTGGTCATCTGCAAGCTGGCCACAAGTAGTAGGTGGTGTTTTTAGTTGGCTGTTTTACACCATGCATTGCATTAAGCAATACGCCGTAGCCACTCTCTGGCCCACAAAAAAAAAGTCTAAAATCAAGAACACCTTAGCCAATTGAGATCGATGCCTTCAACAAGTTCCTCCTGAGAAGAGTACCAACCTAGCAAAACAATTGGAACACAAAATGGACATTGGAAAGTCCGTGAAGAAGCAAATCAAGAACTTCTCTAGATAAAGATGCAATGTGTCTCCTCTGTCCGATAGTGCTAGGAGCGGTACTGTTACTCACTCTACGCGGCAGCGCCACTCGATCAAAACCTCACACACCGAGGCGAAACTTTGTGGGCAGCAGGGTAGAGAAAAGTTAAGATTGTTATAGAAGCTTGAGCATCAAAAGATCACCCCTTCAAAAATATATTCGAAATTTCAAACTCGAATTGTGGTTTTCAGAAGAAGAAAAACTTGAAACTACTCAAAACTTGTATTCGAGATGAATCAACCCATACCAACGGGTGGCAATGATTCTAGAAATGTATCCTATGCCTCAAACAAGCCAAAACTTCCTCACAGACTCAGATTCAAGAATTCACTTTGAAAATGAAACATAAGAGCTCAAGTGAAAGAAATCAAACCAAAAACCAAAACAATCAGATTTGGACAGGGATTTACCATAAAGGATAGGTGTGCTTAAGGCCACACTTCCCAAAATCATAAGTACATAGATCCAACACAATCAAAGCACCTAAGGATCTCCTAACAAAATGAAAATAGAGTTAAAACAAAAGCTAGAGAGATGGTTGGTTGGTGCAGCCCTTCCTTCTTATTTATAGATGGTATTTTCAAATTTCCAACATACCTCCTAAATACATAGAACTTATCCACACATGCAGTGATAAAATGGACCAACTCTAATTTTGATGATTTGACAAACATGCTTCTTTCATGAAGTTGCTTCGCTTTGATACATCCTCCACGATGGCTCCACATGGCACCTCTGATTTCCTCCGAAACCACACAACCAGGTTTTGAGACTAAACCCATAGAAATCGTCGTTGGGTGGTTTTGATGCTCAACTACCAAACCTCCACAGGTAGCGTCATCCATACGTGTCCCCTATATCCTAGACACGTGTGCCACCAAACTTGAACCATGTTGACAACACGATATGCATCGCCATGTCCTCGTGACTGCTGATGTCCCCAAATGTCAATCACCGCACCTGGTTACCTAGCTTTCTAGTCCCTTAGTCAAGACCCAACACTCGTCATTCACCGTTTCCTATCACCAGCACGAATCCGTATGGCATTCACCTTCATCGTTGACCACTGTCTCCGATCTCTACACCTACGCATCACAAGCCAAGAGTCCAAGACACATGTACAAACTCACGCCTCGGTTAGTCCATACTACTCAACCCAATACGCTACTACGTTGACAATCACTCTTTACAAACGCGAACCACAAGGACACATATAAACGAGTTATTTTCCACAAGGACAAATATAAACGAGTTATTTTCAGTGGCCACATATCTGCCATTGAAAATTAACTTAGCGGCCAAAAGTTGATCGATTTCTTACGGTGATTGTAGCCCATGTCCTAGTAGAGTTATATTTGTGATATAAAGTAGTAGTTAATAGTCCTTTGTCAGTAAGTAGATATTATGCAAAAAAATTATAGACACTAAAATGCGAGATGAAGAACAATTCTTGCAATATACCTTCTATAGCTTTTTGGGGATCAGACACCAGACCATGCCACTAAGCCATGAAAACACGGTTTAAAAGCTAGCTTGCATATAAGGCTTGAAAATTGTTCATAAGATCTCTAAACTCATATTACATCAAAATATGGCATTCTGATTCGACACCGGTGGTCAACCTAAACAGTTTTGTTTTATGTACAATCGATTGGTAACAGGGAATTAGTTCTTCCTTTGTCGAGCCTTTTGTTGTTCTACTCTATCAGAAGCAGACCTCATTGTTAGGCAATGCTTGCTTGAGTGGACCACTTGACATGCAGCGTGTTCTCAATGGCAATTTGGCTTAAGTCGGTGGAAAGAATCTGTTGAGGTTGAAAGGCAAAGTGTAGAACTCTTCGTTCCTGCTGTCGCCACGGAATGTCCTGAACCGCGCCCACCATGGCATTCCTCGGTCCCTTGCTGCATCTCTCACATCAAGTGTGTTGTCAAGGAGTACTGCTACAATGAGGGCGACGGCGGGTGGTGATGAGAAGCTAGTGTTGATGTAGTCATTGAACTGCAACAAACAAACAAAATGCACAACACTTCAAACTCAGCTTTAACAGTATACAATGCATCAGCTTCGAGTTACTATATCATGCTAGATGTTTTCTTCTTTTCGCTGGGAGCTAAGTTTAAGTTGGAATTTGAATTTTGAAGTACATAGAGAAAAATACGAACCCATCCAGCTTTTGTGTGCGCTGGGCCTTGTTGAGAACTTGTGGAATACCTAGAGAAGTACTCTGGTATAGATAAACCCAGGAAGAGTGAGACACCGATGATGAAGAGATTGCGCATCGAGTTCATGTTGGTGAACTGCATAAAGGAGAGCCCCACAGCAGCTGAACACATGACCGTAGCAATTAGCTCTACAGTTTAAAGTATAACACATTGCTAGAAAAGGCAATTTGTGTACTATGATGCTTGGTGCTTACCGACAATTCCAAACATAACGCAGTAAATGGCAGCGAATATTGTGAAAGGAATGGAGGCAAAAAGTGCTCCAAATTTTCCTGCAATCATGGTAATTTTAGAATTCGTTTAAAAAAAGTTGTACAGAATTCTGAAAAACTAACTGATGCAACTTAATGTCACTTGCTAGGGACAAATGTTACCAAGAATGGAGAAGAAGATCATGAAACCAGCAGAAATTTGTATCACTCTTCTGCTACCAACCCTCGTTGATCCTAGGAGACCAACGTTCTCACTGTGTTGCAGGCACAGATTCAGCATGCTCTTAGACATGGAGCTAAAGAACAATATCAGCATGAAGAATGTAACAGCAAGAAGATGCACTTACACAGAAACAGTAGAACCAGTCCCAGTGCCAAACAGGCCATCTAGTAGGGTGCCAATGCCCTGGATGTATCACATATTTGAGAAGAAAAGGGTGAGAACATGTTTAGCTTGCTTAACACAGAGTACATGCAAATATTTAAATTTCTCTTCAGCAAAACGTTGGTTATTCGACATATATACAACTGCAATAAAGTATCAGAAAATTTTCTAGCCAACATTTATGAACTATAGGAAGATTATTTGAACTGAAGTTTATAAAAGGAAGACCGTTTGCCATGTCAAAGATATTGACCGATTTTTGTTGGAAGCTAGAATTACATCACTAACCTGCCACCCAATGCCTCTGCTCAGGACATATGCTGGTGGGGGTGTCGCACTAGCCAATCGTGCAGCAGCTTTGAATGCTCCCGTGGTCTGCAACCCTCAAATATTGTTCACAGAATTAGATGGATCGAAAATAATCCTAAATAATGAAAACCAAAAAATTGCTACAAGGCATGATATATAAACCTCTTCGAAAATTTCTATGTTTATTTTTAGTAAGTATATCATGGTACCTCTATTAAAGAAACCATCACCGCTGCCATCATACCAAATGCATGGTCTGCACTGAATGTTGGTGCACCCCATTGTAAAGGGTATGGAATGCTTATCCTAAGAGAGTGGAAAGTTACATGAAAAATGTAAAACATGGATGTTAAAATTAGTCAATGATAAATAGGGAAGTCTCCAAACCATTGTGATGAAGATATGAGATTGGCACGGTCTGTCCGACAGTTGATCTGGGTGACAAGTGCTGTGTGCTTGTATGCACCACTTGCTGTGAGGATGTGGGCATATACCCATACAAGAGTGATGCACATCAGCAATGAGAACCTCTCGAAAACAGGAACATGACGAATATGCACGTGCTTGAGATACTGGGAAAGCGCGACAAATAGGATAAGCATTGGAAGACCAATCTCCACGCATTTCCCAACCTGCAAATATTGTTCTTGAATTAGCTTATTGAACTCAGTATAGCAGAACAACAGAATGCCAGCTCTTGGCTAACAGCTGAATTATCGCAGGGATAATAGAAGGATAATTAATGTAAATTTTTGAGCTTCAACAAAATGCTGGCACACAAATATTTTTCAGTTATAAGATAAGAGAGCTTCAACTATAGTAAAGTTTTTAGATCATATCACCATGTAAGGTAGAAAAAAAAGAGTTCTCAAACGCTTAACGACGGAAAGAAAAGAAATAAGACTGTCCAAGACAACTTTCTCGAGTATGCAAACTGAAGGAATCAAAGTGGATGGAATTATTGTATACATAACAAAATTACGTCCACTAGAGATTTTACCACTGGGAATCCTCTCTCGAAAAGTCCAAGCCCCACCAGTGCAACCACGGGAACCATCCCAAGTGGGCTGAAGAACCTGTAACATGCACACCAAAAATTTATGTTCTTATTCCTGCCGTGGATCAGAAGGTAGCAGTCATTCCTATCACCTTTGTATATACTTTTTTCCTACCTTTGAATATCATATTAGCATATTGTACTTTTTTCTCTCCTAAAGTAATGCCCGCAATTCAATCTGACAGACACAAAAGTGGATGGATAGCCAAAGGGCCCAGGCTAGTTTGTAAAGAATAAGCAGATAATGATCCACGTATTGACCATGTGGCCACTCTTAACAGGACTGTCGACATGTCATGCTAAAGTTCGAACATCTCTACAAAAGAGCACCTCGGTTGCAATACAAGAATCTTAGCAAACCATTCGTACTTTCGGATACATCAAGGAAATAATTTGATCACTGGATATGGGTAGCGATGCATAATTTGACATTGCATCAACGGAAATGAAAGGGAGAGTTACGATTCCACAGGGGGGGAAAAGGGGGAAAGTAACGTGTACCTAGAACATATAGCCCACAACTGGCTATATCCAAGAATTATTTGGATGCTTGAGGATACAATCAGTGAACCTTGTACGGCCCTCATAGTCTGCAGGAATCTCTGAAAGCACGACAGACGCGAAAAAGATATAAGCTGAGGGGTTCATGACATCAACCTGTTCAGTCTTCCATGACCAATTTGTTTTTGTTTCAGAGATTATGAAAAATACAGTGCTGGAGGATCCTTGCATACTTACAGTGTGGCCATCAGCTATACGCGCGAACGAGGGGTCACGGACTATGGAGAGGATTGGAACCACGTAAGCGTATGAACCTCCCATGACTGTGGGAAGACGAGTGCCGAATAGCGTCTGGAGCAGCGTCTTGATCCCAGTAACGAACAGCAGCGTTTGAACCACCTTGGCCTTGTCATCCTTTCAGTAATAAGAGAGAGATAGACACAATGAATTCTTCCATGAAACGAACTATACAACGGAGTTTTCTGTTCAGTTTCAAAAGTTGTAAATTTGCATGTTAGGGTAGGTGCCGCAAAAGCAGCATTTTGTTTGTTTCATGCGAACACTGCTGATGAAAGCCAGGAACTCGAAACAGGATCAAGAAACCACACGAGTACGAGTAAGGACGGTATGCTCACATCATTTCCACCCATAAGAGGAACCAGCAGCGTGGGGATCATGACAGCAGTGCCCAAGGACAGTATGTAGTGTTGGAAGCCCAAAGCGATCCCTTCGCCTGTAACACCCACCAACCAACCACAAATGAACAGCAATGCTTCACTTAATTGTGTATGCGTGTGTGTGTGTGTGACATATATACGTACCCCATGAAGGATTGGAGTCGATGCAGTACTCCAGTCCCTGGAGCTGGTCCATGGGCAGATGATGCACCATGTCCTCAGGCTTCACCTCGGCCATCTCTGAATCTGCTGGAACAAGCGCGGGACGGGTTCTGGAACTCTGAGTAGCCGACGAAAGGGTCCAAGTCCAAGATCTGAACCTGGTGGAGAGGCTCGGTTTCTGGAAGTGAGAGGGGGAAACGGGAAAGGGTAATCAAGCGCAGCAGGCAGGCAGCATCGTGCGTGCGTACCTCGAGAACAATCAATCTGGGCAGAGGAAGGAAGCGACCCTGAGAGCAGAGCAGAGGAGAGGAAGAGCGAGGGGACGTAGCAACAGCCAGCAGCGCTGCGAAAGCCCAAGTCAAGAGAAGCCAAGCAGGCTCCAGGAGCGGAACGAGATCCTCTGACGTGGGGCAACGGTAAGTAATGCGGGGGAAGATAAACGCGAATCCAGCAACGTAAACGTTCGCCTCTTCGGCGACCGGGGAGACAAATGTCAGCGGGCGCAGCGGCGGTGGTCAGGGCCTCAGGGTCAGGGGTCGGCGGGCGAGGAAGAAGACGGAGAATGGATGTGGTGGCGACTGACTGCGGAACAGTAAAAAGCGCGCACGCAAGCGAACAAGCAGCGAGCAAAGTGGAGGGGGGGAAGCCAAGGGAGATGCCGCCCGCGGCCGCCGATGAGGCGATGAAACCGCCGATCGGAGTCGGACGTGTCGTCGAACCTTGAACAAAGGCCGCAAAGCAGCAAAGGCGAAAAAGAGAGAGAAAAGGAGGAAAGCGGGCAAAGCGGAAAAGGAAGGACGGAGAGGAGAGGCGAGGCGGCAGCACCGTACTGTAGGTAGTAGCAGTAGCAGTGGCGGCAGCAGGCCATCGCCATGAAAAGGCGCGCCGCGAGCGCCAGAGATGAGTCATGCATGAGTAGGCGCGCGCAACTAGGTCTGGATATGGAACTTCATTAACGAGTTGGCTCGGTTTAGGCTATCCGCAACCGTTACTTCTAAATTTTTCCCCCTATATCACTTTTTTCCTCTTTTTTTCCCCTATTTTTTTATCTCCCGCAGCGGTTCCCCCTAAATACTCCCCCTATACCCCACTACCACTATAAAATATCATTTTCTATATCAACTATCAATTTTTTTATCTACTAACAATTACTCGTGGACAAACAAACAGTGTTTAGGGTGATGAACAGTGACACGCTATATCTGGGGAGAGAGAAGGGGACCGACACGTAGGGGGCGCTGTAGGGGGCATCGCTGCGGCCATAGGGTGCCCCCTACACGCCGCATGCAAGGGGAGGGGGAGAGGCAGCGTCTACCGCTGCGGCTAGTCTTAGTTTGCTAAGCTAGGGAACAAAGAGTCAGTTTAATTTGATTCGTTTACAAACTCGAGCTTGTTCGTTTAGTTCACGAATCATAATAAAACAATATATATTAATTAATTTTTATTTAATTTTAAACCAATTTAACAATAGAAAATGGTAACTTTATTCATGGTTTCATAGACCACGTCACCGTAACACCAAATAAACATAACTCATCGCTCATCAATTCACCATGAATCTATAATTCACACACATGTTCATTAGTTTAACCTACAATTATAGTATCACAAACCAATTTAACACATGGACATAGTTTATCAACATCAGTTGAACTCATAGTCACCACGTCTACATATAACATGTTCATCAATTGATGTATAAATAATATGTATATAGTTTCATTTTGCTGAAATATGGTAGCTCGTTTAGCTCGTATGCTGGCTCGTTAACAACCCGAGTTGGCTCGTTAACGAACCGAGCTAGTATATCAGCATCCTAGCTCGTGAAAAAAATTAAACAAAACAGCCAAACAAACCGACCATGAACCGAGTAAGGCTTAAGTCGTGTAAAGTACTATTTTATACTGTAGATTACGTTGTTTGTAAAGTGAAGTTTGAAATATAGAGTTAGAAAGTGAGTGTTGGAGATAATCTAATTATTTTGGTCGAGACCGCAGCTTTGTCTGTCACCTCAGATTTTAATGTGCTCAGGTACGCATCTGCAGGCTGTACCTGTTCCGCTGCAGCTGCGACTGTCTGTCTCGCTCGCTCGCTCGCTGTACAAACTGCAGCAGGATTGTTTGGTCTGTGTTTTTTCTTTTGTGAGCAACATACAAAGAGGAATGAATGCCTGGGCCCTGGGGTGGGACGCAGGAGTGCGCGCGCAGTAAATTTTGGTGGGTGGATGGCCGTTGATGGGACGGGCTGTCCTTGATTTGTTATTGTCGTCGTTCGTTTTCGCTCTGCTCCGACCGTGTAGTAAGTATATCTTGCTGCCACGCCAGCAGAATCACCCAACGGACCTGTCGACTCCTCCGCTGTGTTGTGCCCGCGGCAATTCAGCAAACTAAAGCCGTGTTTGGTTCGGCTTTTTTCTGAATAGCTTTTCTGAAAAGCTGGCTGTGGGGAAAAGCTGGCTATTGGAAAAAACTGGTGGTTAGAATTTAGCTGTTTGGTTCGCCAGCTGTGCAGAAAAGCTGTTCGTTAGAATCTAGGTGTTTGGATACACAGATTCTCAGATTGCAGATTCTGTTTGAATAAACTATACACAATGACACCGAAGCAACAAAAGGTCATTACATATAATTAGTGGAGTTCATTACAACATAACTACCGTTACATTTATATATTTAACTACGACAGTAAAGCATTAGCAATTGCATCTCGAAATACACTCATGTTTAACTCATTACATATAATTATCTTGCATTAGCTTTGTTGTACTCCTACATAATTGAACCGATAAGTATTCAACTGCTTGAACTCATTCAGCATGGTCTCCAGAGGCCTGGCACTGATGAGTTCAATGTTCTGCCAGCCAATGATGCGCCCCATGGCAGCCCCATTTGGTTCTGCCCGAAGCTTTGCATAACGAGGAGTAACGTTGATAACTTTTTCAGCATCCAATGACACCTAAACATCATGGCAATGCAACAGTAATTAGCCACAATTTTAAGGGGGCAAAATAACCTACTGGGGTTGAAGTGATGACTGTTAGGGTGTCCTCCACGTTATCAGGAGCTAAGACAAAAGGATGGAGGGAAGAGTGATCAGGAGTTAGGGACAAAAGGATGTAGGGCACCTTCTACTCAGGATGTCAACCAATTGACTAATCTTGCCCTTAATCAAGGACAAAAAGGTATGGTGTTTTATCTGTTTGTATATTAATCTTACTCAAGAAAAGATAAGTGCATTATCTGTAGTTGTTAGAACTTGGATTACTAAGTGTGATGCAGTTTATATCCAGAATTCTCTTCATTAGTCTGTTATTTCTATCAACGACAACTGAAAGTCTAGTGCAGAGTGGGACCAACAAAATTAAAGTTATTACTGAGAAGGTCCAGTGCAGTATTGCAGACTCTTTTTTGTGCAACTAGTGAGAATACAAACGCTCATATGAAAAAACTGGGCTATCCAACTCTATGAGAAGATCAACAAATTATCTGAAGTTCTGAACAATGTAATTTGCCAATAATGTAGAAAATGGTCAAACAGTCGGTTGCCAGTTCTTACTTGGGTACCCACATAGGATCTGTCCCGGAACCAATGAAAGTAACGTGAACAACACGTCCATGGTTCCAAGATCTGATTTCATTAACCAAACACATACCGCAACAACCGCTTGCTGGACATCAGCATAAGAGCTACAAGTTCTCAACGACCTGAAATCGGTCCCCCCACGGCCCCACTGCATCTGCAGCCCGTTCACGCGCACGGAGAGGTCCGGCTCGCCGGCGGAGGCCGTGGCGCGGACGTACGTCGCGCGCTGCCGCCCGGGGAGCAGCCGGCGTCGCTGCAGCTTTGAGGCGGCCGTCGAAGCGCGAAGCGTCAGCGATTCCATGGTGCGGTGGTCCTTGTTTTTTTGCGACGGTCGACAGGCTCCTCTGTTTTGGTAAGAATCTGAGGGAGTATCACGGATGAGGAGATCGCGGCGATGTTCGTCCGTACCTGCGAAGGCGCCGGTGTGGGGAGGAGAGGGAGCGACGGCGGCGCGGTGGGTGCGCGAGAACCCTAGCGACGGAACCGAAGCGTTCGCAAGAAGCCAACTGATGGCCGCTTCTCGGGCACCGTAGGCGGCTCGCTTCTATTCGAAGCGCTGCGAGGAAAAGCCGCCCGAGAAGCTGGTCGTTTGGTTACAGCTTCAGCTTCTGGCGGCCAGAAGCCGTCCAGAAGCTGAACCAAACAGGGAGTAAGTCTTGTTCGGTTAATTTCGTTACTCATAAATTAGATGGGATTGGAAAAAATTTTAAAAAAATTTAACTTGCTTGAATTTAAACTCATCCAATCTTCCTCAATCCACATAGATTGAGAGCTAACCGAACAATCTCTAAAGCAGTGTGCATCCTTAATGAAAAAACAGATACATACTATCGGAGAGGGAATTATCCGGCCGGGTGGCGGAGTGCACCTGCCCTAAATCCTAAGATGAGGAAGGGGCTTAAGCGTTTTGCCTGTCTTGCTAAGCGATGTGGGAACACAAGAACACGCGAGGATTTAGAGTGGTTCGGGCCGCCGGAGCGTAATACCCTACTCCATTGTGTGTTGGATTCCTGTAGAAGCTCGAGAGCTGAGAGTCTAAGTCTATCTGTGTGTGAGTGTCGGAGTGTCTCCACCTCCTCCGTAACGTTGCATGCCTCCCCTTTTATAACTAAGGGGTTACGTACAAGGGTACTGAGCCCCAACATGTGGGCCCAGGAACATAACGGATGTAGTACTTGGAGCTACTAATGTTTGCTGCTGGAGCAATCTTCTTGCGTCCTGACACCCGAGATCTGCGTAGTATCGGTGTGCAAGGGAAGCTTCTCGTATAAGTGATGATGGACACAGTGCACCCCGCAGCACGGGCGCACTGTTTGACAATGGACTGGACAGGCACGCCGTCTGCAGGATGGCCCTGGCGCCGCCTGCCAGCCGAGTGGACACGACGCATTAAATGCTGAGGGGGCACATCGCCTGTCAGCAGGGTGGACTGGCGGCGCGTCCTCTCCGTAATAAATGCAGAGATCGCGCGGTCCAGAGGCCTTACGTCAGGCTCCGTCCGCTGGCTTACATCATGGGCAACAAGCCACGTGGCAGCATCGGATCTCTGCCTAAGCGGGGAGCGCAAGCGCACAGGATAAAGCCTGGACACGTGTCTGTACCGGACCATTGCCTAGGCCAGGGTATCCCCTGTCCCGGGACCTCGCTGTGGGTGGCCCGGACCCCGCTCAGAGCGGTCCGGACCTCACCCAAGGGGTCCGGCTTGCTTGCATGGGAGCCCTGAACCCTACTCGGAGATCCGAGTCGTGAGTACAGAGATCCAGCGCTTCCTCGAGGAGGTCCGGACCTACTGATGGTATCCTGGAGTATACCACCTTTTCCGGTCACGCGGTGGCCCCGGAGCTGCCCATGCGGAAAGGTTGGGTGTTGTTTACCGCGCGACTAGAGATAGTTGTGCGGGCACCGTGTCTTCATACTATAGTAAAGGGTACCCCTGATTCAGGGTACCAACAGTGGCCCCCAGGCCCGCCTCAGGGGAGGATACGAGCCTGCAGGTGGGGCCAAAGTTTGATTGGCGATTGGCTCGCTGCTTCGGCGTGCCTGTTGGTGTAATTGCTGCCGGTCCGCCCTTGACCACGCCGACTGCCACGCCTGTCCTCGCGGTTGACTGACCCGTGACCTCCACACTTAATGGCTTTGTTGGGCCATGTGCGGGGTGCCTCGAGGCGCTACATTGGTTTTAAAAATTTTAACCTCTCCGTCTTCTGCGGCGGCCCCGAGGAGGCGCGGCACTGGCGTGAGTGGCGGTTCAGCTTCTCTGTACCCAGGAACCGGCGCCCAAGGAGGGTGACTCGTGGGCCCGGGCCCCCGTGTCAGAGCCTGGGCTGGTTTCGACGGAGGCGAAGAGGCGCACTACCGCAGGTGGTGGCGTTATTCCTCACGCGGTAGACTGGTTTGAGGTGGATTGAAAGATATTAAATTACATTTGATACAAATCTCATTAGACCCAGCTGATAAACTTTTCTATATTTTTTAGAACAAAGGGAAATCTCATTAGACGGTTTGAGGTGGATTGAAAGATATTAAATTACATTTGATACAAATTTGTATAGGAGTGGATTTAATCCCCTCCAATCACTCTCAATCCACCCATAACCTAACAAGCTCTTAGGCTTTGTTTAGGTGCTCTAATATTTACTTCAATACATATGTATTGAGATGGATTGGGATGTAAGTTAAACACTTCAATTCATGTGTATTGAGACAAATATTAAAGTATCCAGATAAAACCTTAGGTCTTATTCGGTTATTCTTATCACATGTGGATTGGATGGGATTGAGACAAATTATGAAGGATTTTGACTTACTCGGAATTTAATCTCACTCAATCCAATCCACATGGATTGAGCATTAAACGAATAGGCCCTTAGGGCTTCGTTTCACTGTTAATCCATGTGGATTAGATGGTATTGAGTCGGTTTAAATCCATCGCAAGTCAAAATACATCCAAATCAATTCCAATACACTCAAATCCAAATAGAATTGGAATAATCGAATAAGGTCTTAGGTGATGAAAATTGTCTCAAACTCTACATACAATCCAAAGATCATAGCCAACTTAAAAGTTACGACCAAGAGCATTCGAGCCTGATTCTTTTTTTTGAAACGAGATTTTACTCTGCTTTTAAGAAAGCATATAACATTGTTCAAACACACACTGGGGATGCCAGTTTACAGTCATCAGACATCCAAACCATCAGACCTTCTAAAAGGAACCTACAGACTAGCAAATCAAGAACACGTTCAGTAAACCGATCAGCTAGAAGTAACACAGTCAGCACACAAGAGCCATGAACTTCTCCAAAAAAAATCTTCAGAACATTTCCTCCAGCAAAGTTGTACCACCAGCTTGAGGAAAACACTCTGCATCACTCCAGAAAGCACTGAGAAATCTCAACATTAATTTTCCAATACTTCAAATCACTACTATGTCGCTTCCTCCTCCATCAATGCTCTTGAAGCTGAAGATCCAAGACTGCACCTCCTCTACCTTCTTCTCCAGCATGATTTGCTCATCTTCAGATAGCAACACCTTCTATTTCTGCAAAAACGAAACAACATCACAGAGGAGCACAAAAGGACTGCATGGGAACTCTCTCTCGAACACCATCTTATTTCTATTACGCCATAAGGCCCAGACCATGCCTGCAAGCAGAAATAAACGAAAAAGATAAGTTCTCTTATGTTTTGCTTCAATCCAGAAGTAGAACATCTCTTCCACCGAGCTAGGAATATTGTTCCTTCCAAAGACCTCCCTCAAACAACTCCACACAAAATATGCCAAGGAGCACTGAAAGAATATATGATCCACTGTTTCTTGCTTTTGATATAATGCACAAAGATCACTACCCTTCCAACCTTTTTTTAAGGACCACGCCTGCCTGAATTTTTTGGTTACATAATTGCCACAAAAAATCTTTAATCCACAAGGGCACCTTGGACTTCCAAATATTTTATACATATCTTTTCTAATCCCTCCACCAGTCATAAACTTATACATAGACTGAGTTGTGAAAGTTTTAGATTTGTCTAGGACCCATATCACCTCATCTCTCCCATGAGTGAGCTCCTGATCGTCAAGCTTAGTTACAAATTCATCCCAAACCTGAAAATCAGCAATCGTCAGGGGCCGCTTGAGGTCGATATTCCACTCCCCGTCCTCATAATAATCTACAACTCTGGCATCTTTGTCCATGCAAATGTCAAAGAATCTAGGATATACTAATTTTAGGGGCACATCCCCCCGCCAGATATCTTTCCAAAAGAGGGTACCTTCCCCGTCCCTAACTTTATTAATAGCACCCCATTTGAACAGGTGTTTAACCTTGTGCAACCCTTTCCAAAATTGAGACACGTCTCTATCCGATGACAGGAAAAAAAATTCCCTTGGCCATGTATTTCCCTTTGATAAGTTTGAACCAAGTGTCATTAGACCCCTGAGCAATTTTCCATATCCATTTTACCAGCAAACATTCATTCATCAATCTGTTGTCTAGGATGCCGAGACCACCTTGGTCTTTTGGTCTAGTTACCATCTCCCATTTGGCCATGTGATAACATTTTTTCTTTTCAGCTCCTTGCCAAAAGAAGTTAGATCTAATCGAATTCATTTTATAATGAAACTCTTTAGGGAGGAGATAAAAAACCCATGCAATACATAGGTAGACTACTGAGACAGGAGTTAGTTAGAATTAATCTCCCACCAGAAGATAGGTGCTTGCCCTTCCATGGGTCTAGCCTTTTCCCCATTTTCTCCAAAATAGGCTCCGAGATTACCGAGTTAATATTATGATCAGAGATAGATATACCTAGATATTTCATCGGAAAGGATCCCAAGGAACAGTTAAGCATATTGGCCATCTCTTTTTCCTCCTAGAAATCTGCTCCAAACACAAAGACCTCGCTTTTATGAAAATTTATTTTTAGCCCTGATAACCATTCAAAGTAGTAAAGAATTAATTTCAGATTTAAAATTGATTTTTGACCCGTCAATCATAATCACTATGTCATCTGCGTATTGTATATGTGAAATACCTCCTGGTAGAACATCGTTCAAAACTCTAGAGATGTGTCCTTTGGAAATCCCTACATCCAAAAGCACACTAAGGGCATCAGCCACCAAATTGAAAAGCAGAGGGTAGGGTCGCCCTGCCTAAGACCCCTAAAAGTCTTGAAATATTTACTCCTCTCACCATTAATGTTCACACACACTTTCCCATTCTCCATTGGTCTCATAACCATATTGGTCCATCTGTCCGGGAACTTCTTCAATTTTAAAACCTCAGCTAAAAAATCCCATCTAACCTTGTCATAGGCTTTCTCAAAATCAATCTTCAAAATCAGACCTCTCTTTTTTTAATTTCAAATCATGAATTACCTCATGAAGTATCACTACTCCTTCAAGAATGTTTCTATTTTTTATGAAGCCCGTTTGATTGCCCCCAACAGCCAGCTTGGCTACCTGGGAAAGCCTATTAGAAAGGACTTTGGTGAAAATTTTGAAATCGGCGTTAAGAAGACAGATTGGACGATATTGCTTAATCGAGGTGGCATCTTTAATTTTTGGAACCAAGGAGATGACCCCATAATTCAGCCTTTGAATATCTAAATTTCCACCATGGAAATCTCTAAACATTTTCATGAGATCTCCTTTGATTAGATGCCAAAAGTTTTTGAAGAAGGCCACTCCAAACCCATTTGGACCAGGGGCAGAGTCAACATGCATAAGGTCAATCGCCTGTTTTATCTCCTCTTCATCAAAAGGCCTAATCAGGTGAATGGCCTCCTTAGTAGATAATTCACTTCTACCTTCCCAGAAATCCTCACGTAACTTCATCGCACAAGGAATAGATGGCCCAAAAAGATTTTTATAAAAATCAACCACGTGGTTGCTAATATCTTCCTGGTCCACCTAAGTACAAGAATCTGCCACCAACTGAAGAATATTATTTTTCCTCCTCCGACCGTTAGCAAATAGGTGAAAAAAACTAGAATTAGAGTCACCTTTGAGAATCCAGTTTTTTCTGGCCCGTTGTTGCCAATACACTTCTTCCATATGATAAACTTGCTCTAATTCTCTCTCAACTCTATATCTTTCGTTCCAATTTAGGGGAAGTTTGTCATTCATGTCCAAAGCAGTATCCAAGCTTTTCAGCTTTAATAAAAGATCATGTTTAATCTTATTTTGTTCACCTCTTTTTTGTCTGTTCCACCCTCTTAAAAATCTTCTGACAGAAACCAGGCTCCCATGCCACCCATCCATCGAGTAGGAACCTTCAGGCCTACGATCCTTAAGATCAGTCCATTTTTGTGAAATCAAAGATCTAAAGCCTTGTTGGAGAAGCCAGTTATCCTCAAAGAAAAAATAATGAGATGTATTAAGATTATTCTCATCAGAGTCAAGCACAATAGGACAATGATCAGACCCCACTCTAGTTAATCCTATAGAAAAGAAAAGAGGGAACTTTTCCTCCCACTCAGTAGAAACAAGGAACCTGTCCAACTTAACTAGCACCAGGTTAACTTGATTATTAGTCCAAGTATACTGAGGCCCCCTGGCAATTTCTTTCAGCTTGTAGTGATTAATAAATTCATTGAACATGTTCATGAGGCTCTGATCGATGTTCTGGGAATTCTTCTCTTTCCTATTCCTTATTAGATTAAAATCACCCCCAACACCACAGGAAGGGTCTCCCTTTCACATATCTCCGACAGCTCTTGCAAAAAACTAGCAGACTGGTGGTGTTGAGCAGGCCCATAAACACACAACACCACCCAACGGTAATTGCTGAATTTATTTCTGATCGTAGCCTTAATAGCGAAATTGAAGGTTTCCCAATTTTCCACCTCCAGGGAGTCTTTCTTGACCCCCAGTAAAATACCACCAGACCTCTCGCTGGAATCCAATTCCATTGGAAACAACAATTAGAGAAGATCCAGTTAAGCTCTCTAACCGAAAATTCTTGCTTAATGGTTTCTTGGATCCCATTATGTCCACTCTATCTTGAGTGAGAAATTCCCTAAGTTGATTAATTCTCCCTAACTGCCCCATTCCCCTAATATTCCAACTGAGAAATTTCATTTATCCTTTTTTAGACTGTTTCCCAGGCCTCCCTTCCTTTTTATTTTTCTCGGGCTCAGCCCCCCTCGGCCTTCCTGGGTAATTAAAGGAGCCTCCAATCTCTCTTTATTTGTTATAGATAGCATCCATGGCTAATTCTTGCAGGTCCTCTTCAGTTTGAGGGGCATTTTTACTGTTAATTCTATCCACATATTTTTATAGTTTGCTTCAGCTATAGTGGCTCTAACCTGCTCTTCAGCTTTGAACACATCTATTTGATTGTCATAATTTTCTAGAACAATGCCTATATCTTTCATAACAGTAGATAGATTTTCATTAGATTCATTATTTAGGATGAGAAAAGGATTTGGATGCGATGTACCTTGTAGCTGATTTTTCTCACGAGCTCTTTTGGTGGCTTTCTCAAGTATGGGGATTCCATCTCTGGCAATTCTCGAGCTGGCTCTTGTAGCTATCACTGGAAAGTTCCTTCTATTTTTTTCTTCCCTTTCTTGCTTAATGTCTTCTCCCATTCTTGTTCACCATCTTCTTCTGTGTGATAAAGCTCAGCCTGCTCCATTATGTTCACATGCCAATCTTCCTCATTGCCCTCTGTTGGGAAGTCATCCAGCATGTGTTTCAAATCTTGTTTCCCTTCCTCCTGGTTTGAAAGCTGAAGGTTAATCCTTTCCCCAAAATGATTCATACCATCTAGCCCAATATTGTTTTTGTTGACCCGACTGTTTGTAGTTGTATTAATCTCTTTATTTGAGCAGAATGTCTGACCTTCCACTCTCTGCTTCATCATTTCAATCTGGGATTTCTCCGAAGCCACCTTGGCCCGATCATCCACCGAACCTTCATTATCCAACACTTCAGAGAGTTGACTATCAGAGATGATTTTTTGTTCTATTTCCTTATTAAGCATCAAGACTTTAGTTGTGTTCACCGTATAAGTGTGGTCTTTAGCCTTTTTTAGACCGGGCGAAAAGAATCCTTTTGTGGGGTGAAACACCGCAATGGGTATCTCATCACAAATCTCTTGCAGTGTCCCCTCCTCCCCAACATCTTCTTCCATGTCCTCCTGAGATTCTCCAAAACCAGATTCTTGATTTTGCTCTAACTCCTTCACTTTCCTCTCAAATTCCCCCCTCTTTTCTCATCATCCCTCCTAGGTTTGTTTCTGTCTTTATCTTGATCTTTATCATCATGTTTCCCAGACCCACTCGGCTCTGACAAGTAAGGAGATCGAGTGCGAGCTTCCTCAGCCACAACCTTCAGCTCATATCCCACTTTGTTAAAGAAGACTTCAATGAAACCTTTAATTCGAGAGGGGTCCCGACAATCCACTTTGACTCTAACTGGTCCCTCCTTGATAATACTTAGCTCATCGACCACCACTGGCTTACCCACTAAGCTTGCTACTTCTCTTATAATCCCTTCCTCACGCGCAATGTCTGGCAGGTTGTAAATTTTGATCCAAACACACTGGAGCACAGATGAAGCCTTCAGATCTGCTTTGGATTTGGTTACTTGAACTCTGTAACTGTATAAAGGCAACTCAAGGCTGCTAAGTTTTGCATATGATTCCAACGAGCTTTTGTCAGGAAAGGAGGCACTAAAATCATATTTGTCCATCCTCCTAACTCTGAAATCCCAGTTAGCTTGCACCAGATTTTAAGCTCTTTGTCTAATTTCTGTTCTATGGGTTCCCCCTCAAGAATGTGAATAATAGCATTTAACATATTCACCTGCACTTTTTTCTCAGGAATATCAAAACCAAAGAAGCCCTGCTCTGGAATTCCAAATCCAAACAACTAAAGTTTCTTGTTATTTTGGCATTCTGCTGACATATGTCCAGACTCTTTACATTTGTAACATAGAGGGTCATTCGGGCAGTCAGCTTGATGATGTCCAGATTGAGAGCAACGGAAGCATCTTGACCAGACCTTCCTGGATTTTAGAATCCCTGCCCTGCTGCATTCCAAATCCGAAAACAGAAGATCTCCCCCTCTCTGAACATGGCTGAGAGCCTTGTTCCCTATCACAATTTTCTTGGTTTTTGCTTCCCCTACCTCCTGTCTCATTCCTATCAAAAGAACGATTACCCCCAAAGCCACCCCTGGCTGGCACAAAATTCCCACGCCCTCTCCAGAAACCACCCCTCCGAGGAATTTTGTTACCTATAAAGCTTCCTTGACGATGATGCCTAATATCTTGCTGATCCTGCACAGTCTGTTCCCCTAGGGCCCTCTGGATCTTGGCCCGTTGGTCTTCCTCCCTGCTAAACTCCGAATCCAGTAAGTCATCATCTTCCATCCAATCCTTTGGGGGTCACTTCCAGCTATTTCCCCCTGGTTCCCTTCTCCACGCCATCTCTCCTTCCTTAACCACTTGAGAAAAGGATCGCTCAAATGGCGGTGGTGGCTCAACTCTCTTGATACACCTAGCACTTTGCCCTAGCCGGTGTACCTCTTCTGGTCTTGTCTGGTATCCTTTACCTGAGAGAATGTTGGTCCTAGGCACCTGTTGGGACCATGCTTCGTCGCCGAAGGTCCTACAGAAAGAAACAGCTTCGGCTAAAGTTGCTCGTACGTGATACCGAAGGTGCCATTTCGTGAAGCTTCGGAATTACAAACCGATTAAAGATAGAATGACCTTTTAATCCATAAGAGTCCGAGTCATTATTGTAAACTTTTATGAGGGGTACGATTGTAATTCCTCACGGGCTGTGTCCTGTGCCTATAAATAGTGAACAGTATTCCTTTACTGTTCACGCATTCCTGCAATTGTAATCGCATCACTCGGAAATTATCCTTTGTCAAGGCAGAGGTATAAATGTGTCTAAATATTATGTTTGAACATCTTAAATTGGTACAGCATATAAATGATGTTATTTATTTCCAATTTATTTGTCTTTAATGCTTTGTGCCTTACGTCATTTCATATTATCTTTGTGAGTTCAATTATGAAAGCATAACCTTCGTAGTTCTGCCATTATAACCTTCGTCCGGAGTACATCCCTGGGGAAATAATGCTTCAGCGGACGAAGGGCATTGATATTTAACATTTTATGTTGCCTTGTTCTTAATTCATAGCATTTGAGAACAAGTCCCCAACATTGGCGCCCACCTCTGGTGAATTCACTTCCACTTTTTTGAGCTGATGGCTTCGTTCAACGATCAAGCTGGAGCTGCTTCGGCTCCGAAGCTGGTACTTCCGATAACAGGCGGTTCATGCTCAGAGCCAGCCAACAAGAAGCAGAAGAAGGAAGCACAGAGAAGGGTACAACACGTTGGGGTGCAAGGACCCTTCATCAAGTCAAGATGGTCTCACATTCCAATTACCTTCTCTCAAGAGGATCTCCAACTCAAGGATTACCCACACAATGATGCTATGGTTATCTCTTGTGTGATCAAAGGATTCCTGGTTCATAATGTTTTGGTTGATACAGGCAGCGCAGCTGATATCATATTTGCTAAGGCCTTCAGACAGATGCAAGAGCCCGAGGATAAAATTCATGATGCCACACATCCCCTTTGTGGTTTCAGAGGAAGGCAGATCGTAGCACTTGGAAAAATCACAATGCCAATAACCTTCGGATTTATCAACAACACAAGGACTGAACAAGTTGTATTTGATATTGTTGATATGGAATACCCTTACAATGCAATCATTGGTCGTGGTACTCTCAATTCCTTCGGAGCAATCCTTCATCCAACCTATCTTTGCATGAAGATACCTTCGGACCAAGGGCCCATTGCTATTCATGGAAGTCAGGAAGCTGCCAGAAGGGCCGAAGGAAATTGGACAGACTCAAAAGCAATCCATAACATAGATGGGGCTGAAGCTTGTGAGCAATACAAGTTCAGAAGGGAAAAAGCTGCTTCGGCTGATCAGCCGAAGCCCATGCTCTTATGTGAAGACATAGCAGAGCAGAAGGTGCTATTGGGATCTCAACTGTCCGAAGAGCAGGAGAAACCTTGATAAGGTTTTTGTTCAACAACAAAGACGTTTTTGCTTGGTCAGCTAATGATCTTTGCGGAGTAAACAGGGATGTTATTGAGCACTCGCTCAATGTTGATCCATTCTTCAGACCAAGAAAGCAAAGGCTTCGGAAGATGTCTGATGACAAAGCCGAAGGTGCTCGCAACGAAGTGAAAAGACTCCTCAGTGCTGGAGTTATCAGAGAGGTAAAATATCCAGAATGGTTGGCAAACACTGTTATGGTAAAGAAGGCCAATGGTAAATGGAGAATGTGCATCGATTTTACTGATCTCAATAAGGCCTGTCCGAAGGACGAGTTTCCATTGCCAAGGATAGATTCCTTAGTCGATGTAGCAGCTTCATCAGAGCTTATGAGTCTGCTGGATTGCTATTCAGGCTATCACCAAATCTGGATGAAGAAGGAGGATGAACCGAAAACCAGCTTCATAACCCCCAGTGGAACATATTGTTACCTTCGGATGCCTGAGGGGCTCAAGAATGCCGGAGGAAGTTTCAGCAGAATGACAGCGAAGGTCCTCCATTCTTCGATAGGCAGGAATGTGCTAACTTATGTTGATGATATCATTGTAAAAAGCACGAAGCAAGATAACCACATTGCTGATCTGCAGGAGACCTTCGCTAATTTTAGACAGGCTGGCTTAAAGCTGAATCCAGAAAAATGTGTCTTCGGAGTAAAGAAGGGGAAATTTCTTGGCTGCTTAGTTTCAATAAAGGGAATTGAGGCTAATCCAAGCAAAATTGAAGCTATACTTCGAATGGAACCACCAAGTACAAAGAAGGGGGCCCAAAGATTGACAGGAAGGCTGACATCTCTCAACAGATTCATATCTAGATCAGCAGAGAAAAATTTACCATTTTTCGAAGTGCTGAAGTCAGCCGAAGTTTTTCAATGGGGACCAGTCCAGCAGAGAGCCTTCGAAGAACTGAAGCAATATTTGATAGATCTAACAACATTAACTCCGCCAACGCTAGGGGCTCCTTTGTTATTATATGTGGCAGCTTCGCACTCAGCGGTAAGTGTAGCACTTGTCCAGGAGAAGCTTGAAGGCCAAGTTAAGAGGCAGGCTCCAATATATTTTGTATCCGAAGTTCTTAGTTTATCAAAGAAAAATTATACAGAATTGGAGAAAGTACTGTATGCTGTTTTGATGGCCTCCAGAAAGCTTCGACATTATTTTCAAGCTTACAACATAATTGTTCCTTCTTCACAACCTCTAAAGGATATTATGAGAAACCGGAAGCTACTGGAAGGATTGGAAAATGGGCTGCAGAGCTCAATGAATTTTGTATTGATTATGTCTATAGATCTTCGATTCAGTCCCAAGCGTTGGCAGACTTCATTGCTGACTGGACGCCAGGGGCTCAGGAGGAAGAAACGAATAAAGATGCCGAAACATGGACAGTGTTTTGCGATGGGTCTTGGGGAACCTTCGGAGCAGGAGCGGCTGCTGTGTTGATTTCACCTTCCAAAGTTAAAACTTGTTATGCGGCAAGACTTGATTTTAGTTGCACAAATAATATCGCTGAGTACGAAGCTCTGCTCTTGGGTCTTCGAAAGTTAAAGGCAATGGGAATCAGAAGGGCCATTCTTAAAACTAACTCCCAAGTTATTTCTGGTCATATTGACAAGAGCTACAAAGCAAGAGACCCGAAGCTTGAAAAATATTTAGATACAGTCCGAAGGATTGAGGCTTCCTTCGAAGGATTCTCTGTCAAAAATATTCCTCGTGGAGAAAATGAATACACTGATCTATTGGCCAAGTCAGCAGCACAGGGGCTGCCTTTACCTTCGGAAGTATTTTTCGAAACAATAAAAGCACCTTCGGTCGAGCTTCTTGAAAGAGCAGTTCTTAACATATCCCCTGTCTATAGTGAAGATTGGAGAACTGAAATCATCTCTTTCCTTCACGGTAATTTTCTTTCAGATGACGAAGCTTATAACAGGAGGATAGAAGCAAGAGCTCGACCATATATCATAATAGAAGGGGAACTATACAAGCGAGGGGTTTGTTCCCCGTTGCTCAAGTGTTTATCCAGATCCGAAGGCATAGAATTGATGAAGGAAATACACGCAGGCCTGTGTGGATCTCACATTGGATCTAGGCCTTTGCTTGGGAAAGTTTTTCGTCAAGGATTTTATTGGCCAAAAGCAGCTTCGGATGCAGCGGATTTAGTCCAAAAGTGCGAAGGTTGTCAGAAATGTGCAAGAGATCAAAAACAACCTTCATCTTTAACTCAATTAATACAACCCACTTGGCCGTTGCAAAGGTGGGGCCTTGATTTGCTAGGCCCATTACCACCAGCACAGGGGAACTTAAGATATGTGGTAGTGGCAGTGGAATATTTTTTCAAGTGGATTGAGGCAAAGCCCTTAGCCACAATAACTTTATTTACTATTCAAAAGTTTTTCTGGCAAAACATTGTTTGTCGCTTCGGAGTGCCGAAGGCCATTACTGTGGACAATGAGACACAATTTGATTCTGAAGTCTTCAGAGAATTTTGTGATCAAATTGGCACGAAGATCCATTTTGCATCAGTCCGACATCCAGAGTCAAATGGACTTGTCGAAAGAGCTAATGGGATCATAATGACAGGAATAATGAAGTCAATCTTCAATCAGCCCAGGGGAAAGTGGCCAGACGAGTTAATCAAAGTGGTGTGGAGCCATAACACAACCATGTCAAGATCAACAGGTTTTACGCCCTTCAAACTATTGTTTGGTGACGAAGCAATAACCCCGAAGGAGGCCAAAGCAGGATCAATAAGAACAGCAGCTTCGGCAGAAGGCGAAGACGAAGCTGATTGCTCTGTAGAAAAAGATGCTATAGAAGGGATCAGACTTCAAGCTGTGGAAAACATCAATAAATATCAAGCTGAAACAATAAAATGGCGTGACAGAAAGGTCAAGCTGAAGAACATTGAACCAGGACACTTGGTACTTCGAAGAGTAGCCAACCCTGAGACAGTAGGCAAATTACATTTGAAGTGGGAAGGCCCCTTTTTGGTAGTATCTTCGTCAAGACCCGGTTCCTACAGATTGAAGGATATGGACGGCAACGACATTCCTAGATCATGGAATGCGGATGAGCTTCGACGATATTATGTTTAGCTTGATGTAATTTTTTCTA
The DNA here is from genome assembly GCF_902167145.1 of Zea mays. NCBI lineage: Eukaryota > Viridiplantae > Streptophyta > Magnoliopsida > Poales > Poaceae > Zea > Zea mays. The sequence goes on along the minus strand of NC_050097.1, from coordinate 179,617,579 downwards.
TTCTTTTTTGTGGCACCCTTTTCCTTTCCAAAGGGGGAGAAAGGTTTTTAATGGGGCCACAACATGTAATTTCCTTATTTCAATTCTATGAGAGTGATATCCCCCAGAAAATGTAAATGCAAAGGAAAAAAAGAAAAGGAAACAGGGAGAAGCTCAAAAGTCGTTCCTAAGGGAATGCAGAGCTTACAGCGAAAAATAAATGCTGATTCCGCTGAAAGTAAAAGGCGAAGAAGCTCCTAAGGGAGGCTTACAGCGAAAAATAAACGCTGATTCCGCTGAAAGTAAAAGGCGAAGAAGCTCCCAAGGGAGGCTTACAGCGAAAAGTCAACGCTGATACACCGAAAAGTAAACGGTGAAGCCGAAAAGTAAACGGCAAAAAGATTTGAATCATTCCTAAGGGGATGAAGGGCTGTGATTATGGTTTTTGAACATGTGTCCCAATATTCATTTGCACAATACATTTCATCATGTCATTTGCATTCATAAACATTCATTTAGACATATATAGAATCATCGTCATACCACACAAAAAAGACAGGCGCTTCAGCAATGAGGAAAAACTTCGAAGGAAAAATTTTTATGCTTCGTTGTGTACGAAAAGAAGGGAAGGTGTTTTTCGCCTTCGGCTCAAAAGAGAAGTTTCGTCCACAACAAAGCAGATTGTACACAGTTAGCAGAAACAAAATATATTACAAGGTATGTACAAATTTACATGAGTTGTTCCATAACTATATTACAAAAGTTTCTCCAGAATTTTTGCAGGAAAGTATATTGTAAGCAACTATCAAGCTTCAGGCTAGGCTTCGTCAAACTTCAGATTCGTCATTTTTCAGCTTCGTCATCCTGCGTATATCAAACAGCAGAATAAGAAAGGTACAAATTTCAAGGAGAAGGTAAAAGTAACAAATATAAGTTTCTTACGGGCTTAAGATGACTTCGAGCTTCGTCACCCGCCATTTTTCGCCCGCCACTTACCCAGATCTGGGTCATGAATCTATTTCCAATACTTCGGGCCAGGCTTGGGATATCTATCAGATCTGATGCTGATAAGCTGAAGTTTGGTCTATTCACGATATTTCCATGCGTACAGCCAGCCTTCAGAAAAGCGGTAGCTGTGCCCCGAGAAGCTACCAGGGCGCAGAAGTCGGCATGCCCACCAATAACTTCGTCAAGAGCATCAACCTCGCCTTCAATATATTTTAATGTGCTGGGCAGATTTTCAGCTGAAGGTGTAAATTTTCAGAGCTTGCTCCGATAGAATGAAACACATCCTTCAGCCGCTGCACGTATCGGCTGCCGAAGCTTAGACATTTCCCTTGAAGTTCCTTCAAGGATTTTTGCAAATTTGAATTTTTATCCATCTCAGTTTTAAGGCTTGCTTCAAGGTGTTTCTTTTCTTGCTCAAATTTCTCTGATTGTTTCAGGAATTCATTCTTTAAACTGTCGTTTTCTGCTTGGACTTCAGCCAAGGAGCCTTCTATAGACTGGATAACAAAGTCTTTCTTTTCTAATGCACCTTCGTGCTCTTTAACCATGATTTCAAGGTCTTGGATGGTGAAGTCCTTCTTTTTCAGATCAGCTTCGTAATTTTCAATTTTTTCAGCCAAATCTTGGATGATGGCTTTGTTCTTCTCGTCTTCGAGGTCTTGTTGCATTTTTAGAACCTTACTTAACAATATGCTCTGTCAAAACAATCTTCGTTAAAAAACGACCTAAATAATAACAATAATAATAATAAAATAGCAATAATATTTGTTACCTTAAAATTAGCATAAAGTAAGCTTCCGGCGATATGGTGTCGTTGGTAGCGGCAGAGGTCCGCTTCCAGCTTCGGCAGACCAACGTTTTTAGAGAGGGTTCTAACAATTTTAGCTTCGCTGCGGTTTCGAAGGCATCTCAGCTTTCCTTCGTTAACCCCACCAAACAGTGTAGCCCCTGGCTTATATCCGCAGGATATGGCATATTTTTTAAGCTCTTCTTTTTCAGCATCTGTCAATTCTTGCCCAAGTAAATCTTGAAAGTTAAAATCTCTTTCTTCCAAAATGTCTTCAATTTGCTTTTCCCCTTTTCAGTAGCTGTGCTCGCTGCAGCCACAACAGTTTCTTCCTCAGCCATTTTCAGGAGTATATTATCAATAACTTCAAGTGTGTCTTCTAGGTTCGGATCTTCTGTGACCCCGGTTTCGGCCCCGGTAGCTTCGGCTGCGCTGGTTTCAGCTTCGGGGGCTTCCACTCTGGTGGCTTCGGCTGCGGTGCCTTTGGCTTCGGCGGTCTCGACAAAAGCAACTTTTGACACTGTCGCCGGTGGCGGCGTCTGATGAATCACATCTGCTATCTAAATAATTCTTCGTTTTTTCGGCAGTGCAGGACCTTCTTCTGCCGAAGCTGCTTCGTCCTTCTGAAAAAACTTCGTCAGTTCCGGCGCCAGCGAACTTAGCTTGACAGGCAAGGGTTCAGTCATTACCTTCATAATCTCTTCTACATCGGCAGCAGAAGGCGTTGCAGGAGTATCTTCTTCTCGAACCAACGTTTTTGGTTCTGGAGATGCAGTTTTTCTCTTTCTTGCAGCAGCCACCTTCGGCTCAGGGCTCAACTTTTTGGCCACTTTGGTGCTCTCTTAGTCAACAGCGCTGGCAATTCTTTTTCTCTTCGGGCCGCCAGCATCTCCGCCCAATCGCCCATAGTCAGGATATTAGAAGCCTATAGCATCAAGTACTCTGTTTAGCCTTCATTTCGGCCGGGTGCCGAAGGCTGCTGTCATCAATTGGTCCTCTTTTTTAGAGTAATTTCCAAGAATTTCAGTACTCATTATTTCGATTGTATCGAGCCATTCTTGGCAGGGTGCCTTAAAATATTTCTTGAACTTATAATGGTAGGGTAGCCGGACAAGCTCCCCCTTTTTCTTCTCCCCTGTGAGCTTCGGCATAGTCCACTCCTTCATAGTTGGAAATACTCTAAAGGCCAGAAATTCCTGCACTAAATCTCTAGTGCCAATGTGCTCTGTAATAGTCCTGAATTCAGCCAGCGCGATCCGGGTTGGACCTTCTGCTGTCATATTGCATCGGGGTCTGGTTTCTCCGAAGATCAGTTCAAGTGGACTTTGTACCAGCTTTCCCATGTCATCGTCAACTTTGACGTAGAACCATTCTGATTTCCAGCCTGCCGGCCACTTGCTTCGGTAGCTGATCACAGAAAATTTTGTGGTTTTCCGATAGGCAAAATTATAACAACCAAAATTTTCGTGTAACCCATCCTCTCTGGCCTTGGTTTGGTAATGTAGCTCGTGTACCCAGCAGAAACCTTCGGCAAATGCCTCAACCGCCTGGCTTCGGAGAGCCCAGATATAAACACTAAGCCTAACAATGGCGTTAGGAGTCAGTTGGTGAAAATAGATCCCAAACTTTTGTAGCACATCAGCAATCATCCTATTCAAAGGAAATCTCAAGGCAGCTTTAAGAAAACTCTTGAAAATCACTATTTCCTCCTTCTCTGGCTTCGGGGTAGTTTCCTCTCCACCGAAGCGAATCAGCTTTTTCTCATCTTCGATGAAGTAGCCCGACTTCATCATCTTGGGAAAATCAGCCTTGGAGATAGTCGACTTTCCGAAGTCCAGATGGCTAGGCTTGCTCGGTACTGTGATATTGTAATCACTGTCAGAATCAGCCTCCTCAATGTCTCCTTGTTCTGCCTCGGCAGCGGCTTGTTCTACTTTGGCAGCGGGAACTTCTTCCGATGTCACCAATCCAGATCGCTGCATTGCTTCCGAGATAGGAACAGTCTCCACACCTTCGGCTTCGTCTCCCTCATGCTCAACTCTAGCAGTAGAGCGCACTCTGGCCATTTAATTTTGATTTTCTTGAAAGATTTCTTGGAAATTAACAACCTTTTCTTCCGAAGCTCTTCTTCTGACGAAGCAAACGCCAAGCAGGAGCTTCGTTTGAATGTGAAAGTGAAGCTTCGGCTTTGGTTAAAATTTTTGGCAGCAAAACAGTGCAATAGCAATGAATGCTGTGGTAACTTCACACCTACCTGTCTGTTTATATAGTGTTGCAGGTAAGAAGGTGAATCGTCAGGATTTTTACACCAGGCAAACAGTTACTCGCACCCGCTGCGCGGTGGGCCGTAAAAACCAAATAGTGAACCTGCACTGTGGGACCGCTCTGCGTTCAGAAACTGTATCATTTCTCGACAACGAGCTCAGGGAAGGTGTTTTTCGGACCTTCGGCTTCCTGAAGCCGAAGAGACTTTTTTTCACGGATCAAGCTCGTTACGAAAAACGATCTAGCCCCGCGAAGGGGCTACTGTTGGGACCATGCTTCGTCGCCGAAGGTCCTGCAGAAAGAAACAGCTTCGGCTGAAGCTGCTCGTACGTGATACCGAAGGTGCCATTTCGTGAAGCTTCGGAATTACAAACCGACTTAAAGATAGAATGATCTTTTAATCCATAAGAGTCTGAGTCATTATTGTAAACTTTTATGAGGGGTACGATTGTAATTCCTCACGGGCTGTGTCCTGTGCCTATAAATAGTGAACAGTATTCCTTTACTGTTCACGCATTCCTGCAATTGTAATCGCATCACTCGGAAATTATCCTTTGTCAAGGCAGAGGTATAAATGTGTCTAAATATTATGTTTGAACATCTTAAATTGGTACAACATATAAATGATGTTATTTATTTCCAATTTATTTGTCTTTAATGCTTTGTGCCTTACGTCATTTCATATTATCTTTGTGAGTTCAATTATGAAAGCATAACCTTTGTAGTTCTGTCATTATAACCTTCGTCCGGAGTACATCCCTGGGGAAATAATGCTTCAGCGGACGAAGGGCATTGATATTTAATATTTTATGTTGCCTTGTTCTTAATTCATAGCATTTGAGAACAAGTCCCCAACAGCACCCATAGCCATTTCGGGTTAATGGGCCTCCAGGAATGCCTGAACACCTGGGCCAGGGAGAGGCCCATACAAATGTGCTTCTCCTCCCCAACTTCCAAACGAACATCCCTGGTAGAACCCTCTTCCACCTTGGAATTCGCTAGGACATGTTGTGCATCCGTGCATGAATGATCTATAGCAACTTTTGGATTTGCCATCCTTCTCACCCTTGAGAATGTGATAGACAAATCGTCATCAACCCTATCATCTTCTAGCCCAAACTCCATATCCCAACCCCCTAAAGGCAGACGCCGCGAACAAGCTCCTTTGACACCCCAGCCGTGCACAAACAAGGAGACAGCAGACCTCAAAACTTACCAGTGGGAAGGACCTTTGCGTCGCACGCTGAAGACCCCAGTGTGGTAAGTTAGAGCGCTACCCACCGACGATCTTGCCAGCTGCGACGCCAAATCCCCCTTCGTCACGTCGGCTCCCTTGTTTGCCCTAGCTGCGATGGCGAATGGGGGCTGTTGGGACCATGCTTCGTCGCCGAAGGTCCTGCAGAAAGAAACAGCTTCGGCTGAAGCTGCTCGTACGTGATACCGAAGGTGCCATTTCGTGAAGCTTCGGAATTACAAACCGACTCAAAGATAGAATGACTTTTTAATCCATAAGAGTCCGAGTCATTATTGTAAACTTTTATGAGGGGTACGATTGTAATTCCTCACGGGCTGTGTCCTGTGCCTATAAATAATGAACAGTATTCCTTTACTGTTCACGCATTCCTGCAATTGTAATCGCATCACTCGGAAATTATCCTTTGTCAAGGCAGAGGTATAAATGTGTCTAAATATTATGTTTGAACATCTTAAATTGGTACAACATATAAATAATGTTATTTATTTCCAATTTATTTGTCTTTAATGCTTTGTGCCTTACGTCATTTCATATTATCTTTGTGAGTTCAATTATGAAAGCATAACCTTCGTAGTTCTGCCATTATAACCTTCGTCCGGAGTACATCCCTGGGGAAATAATGCTTCAGCGGACGAAGGGCATTGATATTTAACATTTTATGTTGCCTTGTTCTTAATTCACAGCATTTGAGAACAAGTCCCCAACATTGGCGCCGACCTCCGGTGAATTCACTTCCACTTTTTTGAGCTGATGGCTTCGTTCAACGATCAAGCTGGAGCTGCTTCGGCTCCGAAGCTGGTATTTCCGATAACAGGCGGTTCATGCCCAGAGCCAGCCAACAAGAAGCAGAAGAAGGAAGCACAGAGAAGGGTACAACACGTTGGGGTGCAAGGACCCTTCATCAAGTCAAGATGGTCTCACATTCCAATTACCTTCTCTCAAGAGGATCTCCAACTCAAGGATTACCCACACAATGATGCTATGGTTATCTCTTGTGTGATCAAAGGATTCCTGGTCCATAATGTTTTGGTTGATACAGGCAGCGCAGCTGATATCATATTTGCTAAGACCTTCAGACAGATGCAAGAGCCCGAGGATAAAATTCATGATGCCACACATCCCCTTTGTGGTTTTGGAGGAAGGCAGATCGTAGCACTTGGAAAAATCACAATGCCAATAACCTTCGGATTTATCAACAACACAAGGACTGAACAAGTTGTATTTGATATTGTTGATATGGAATACCCTTACAATGCAATCATTGGTCGTGGTACTCTCAATGCCTTCGAAGCAATCCTTCATCCAGCCTATCTTTGCATGAAGATACCTTCGGACCAAGGGCCCATTGCTATTCATGGAAGTCAGGAAGCTGCCAGAAGGGCCGAAGGAAATTGGACAGACTCAAAAGCAATCCATAACATAGATGGGGCTGAAGCTTGTGAGCAATACATGTTCAGAAGGGAAAAAGCTGCTTCGGCTGATCAGCCGAAGCCCATGCTCTTATGTGAAGACATAGCAGAGCAGAAGGTGCTATTGGGATCTCAACTGTCCGAAGAGCAGGAGAAAACCTTGATAAGGTTTTTGTTCAACAACAAAGACGTTTTTGCTTGGTCAGCTAATGATCTTTGCGGAGTAAACAGGGATGTTATTGAGCACTCGCTCAATGTTGATCCATTCTTCAGACCAAGAAAGCAAAGGCTTCGGAAGATGTCTGATGACAAAGCCGAAGGTGCTCGCAACGAAGTGAAAAGACTCCTCAGTGCTGGAGTTATCAGAGAGGTAAAATATCCAGAATGGTTGGCTAACACTATTATGGTAAAGAAGGCCAATGGTAAATGGAGAATGTGCATCGATTTTACTGGTCTCAATAAGGCCTGTCCGAAGGACGAGTTTCCATTGCCAAGGATAGATTCCTTAGTCGATGCAGCAGCTTCATCAGAGCTTATGAGTCTGCTGGATTGCTATTAAGGCTATCACCAAATCTGGATGAAGAAGGAGGATGAACCGAAAACCAGCTTCATAACCCCCAGTGGAACATATTGTTACCTTCGGATGCATGAGGGGCTCAAGAATGCCGGAGGAAGTTTCAGCAGAATGACAGCGAAGGTCCTCCATTCTCAGATAGGCAGGAATGTGCTAACTTATGTTGATGATATCATTGTAAAAAGCACGAAGCAAGATAACCACATTGCTGATCTGCAGGAGACCTTCGCTAATTTTAGACAGGCTGGCTTAAAGCTGAATCCAGAAAAATGTGTCTTCGGAGTAAAGAAGGGGAAATTTCTTGGCTGCTTAGTTTCAACAAAGGGAATTGAGGCTAATCCAAGCAAAATTGAAGCTATACTTCGAATGGAACCACCAAGTACAAAGAAGGGGGCCCAAAGATTGACAGGAAGGCTGGCATCTCTCAACAGATTCATATCTAGATCAGCAGAGAAAAATTTACCATTTTTTGAAGTGCTGAAGTCAGCCGAAGTTTTTCAATGGGGACCAGTCCAGCAGAGAGCCTTCGAAGAACTGAAGCAATATTTGATAGATCTAACAACATTAACTCCGCCAACGCTAGGGGCTCCTTTGTTATTATATGTGGCAGCTTCGCACTCAGCGGTAAGTGCATCACTTGTCCAGGAGAAGCTTGAAGGCCAAGTTAAGAGGCAGGCTCCAATATATTTTGTATCCGAAGTTCTTAGTTTATCAAAGAAAAATTATACAGAATTGGAGAAAGTACTGTATGCTGTTTTGATGGCCTCCAGGAAGCTTCAGCATTATTTTCAAGCTTACAACATAATTGTTCCTTCTTCACAACCTCTAAAGGATATTATGAGAAACCGAGAAGCTACTGGAAGGATTGGAAAATGGGCTGCAGAGCTCAATGAATTTTGTATGGATTATGTCCATAGATCTTCGATTCAGTCCCAAGCGTTGGCAGACTTCATTGCTGACTGGACGCCAGGGGCTCAGGAGGAAGAAACGAATAAAGATGCCGAAGCATGGACAGTGTTTTGCGATGGGTCTTGGGGAACCTTCGGAGCAGGAGCGGCTGCTGTGTTGATTTCACCTTCCAAAGTTAAAACTTGTTATGCGGCAAGACTTGATTTTAGTTGCACAAATAATATCGCTGAGTACGAAGCTCTGCTCTTGGGTCTTCGGAAGTTAAAGGCAATGGGAATCAGAAGGGCCATTCTTAAAACTGACTCCCAAGTTATTTCTGGTCATATTGACAAGAGCTACAAAGCAAGAGACCCGAAGCTTGAAAAATATTTAGATACAGTCCGAAGGATTGAGGCTTCCTTCGAAGAATTCTCTGTCAAAAATATTCCTCGTGGAGAAAATGAATACGCTGATCTATTGGCCAAGTCAGCAGCACAGGGGCTGCCTTTACCTTCGGAAGTATTTTTCGAAACAATAAAAGCACCTTCGGTCGAGCTTCTTGAAAGAGCGGTTCTTAACATATCCCCTGTCTATAGTGAAGATTGGAGAACTGAAATCATCTCTTTCCTTCAGGGTAATTTTCTTTCAGATGACGAAGCTTATAACAGGAGGATAGAAGCAAGAGCTCGACCATATATCATAATAGAAGGGGAACTATACAAGCGAGGGGTCTGTTCCCCGTTGCTCAAGTGTTTATCCAGATCCGAAGGCATAGAATTGATGAAGGAAATACACGCAGGCCTGTGTGGATCTCACATTGGATCTAGGCCTTTGCTTGGGAAAGTTTTTCGTCAAGGATTTTATTGGCCAAAAGCAGCTTCGGATGCAGCGGATTTAGTCCAAAAGTGTGAAGGTTGTCAGAAATGTGCAAGAGATCAAAAACAACCTTCGTCTTTAACTCAATTAATACAACCCACTTGGCCGTTGCAAAGGTGGGGCCTTGATTTGCTAGGCCCATTACCACCAGCACAGGGGAACTTAAGATATGTGGTAGTGGCAGTGGAATATTTTTCCAAGTGGATTGAGGCAAAGCCCTTAGCCACAATAACTTCATTTACTATTCAAAAGTTTTTCTGGCAAAACATTGTTTGTCGCTTCGGAGTGCCGAAGGCCATTACTGTGGACAATGGGACACGGTTTGATTCTGAAGTCTTCAGAGAATTTTGTGATCAAATTGGCACGAAGATCCATTTTGCATCAGTCCGACATCCAGAGTCAAATGGACTTGTCGAAAGAGCTAATGGGATCATAATGACAGGAATAATGAAGTCAATCTTCAATCAGCCCAGGGGAAAGTGGCCAGACGAGTTAATCAAAGTGGTGTGGAGCCATAACACAACCATGTCAAGATCAACAGGTTTTACGCCCTTCAAACTATTGTTTGGTGACGAAGCAATAACCCCGGAGGAGGCCAAAGCAGGATCAATAAGAACAGCAGCTTCGGCAGAAGGCGAAGACGAAGCTGATTGCTCTGTAGAAAAAGATGCTATAGAAGGGATCAGACTTCAAGCTGTGGAAAACATCAATAAATATCAAGCTGAAACAATAAAATGGCGTGACAGAAAGGTCAAGCTGAAGAACATTGAACCAGGACACTTGGTACTTCGAAGAGTAGCCAACCCTGAGACAGTAGGCAAATTCCATTTGAAGTGGGAAGGCCCCTTTTTGGTAGTATCTTCGTCAAGACCCGGTTCCTACAGATTGAAGGATATGGACGGCAACGACATTCCTAGATCATGGAATGCGGATGAGCTTCGACGATATTATGTTTAGCTTGATGTAATTTTTTCTATTCTTTTTTGTGGCACCCTTTTCCTTTCCAAAGGGGGAGAAAGGTTTTTAATGGGGCCACAACATGTAATTTTCCTTATTTCAATTCTATGAGAGTGATATCCCCCAGAAAATGTAAATGTAAATGCAAAGGAAAAAAGAAAAGGAAACAGGGAGAAGCTCAAAAGTCGTTCCTAAGGGAATGCAGAGCTTACAGCGAAAAATAAACGCTGATTCCGCTGAAAGTAAAAGGCGAAGAAGCTCCTAAGGGAGGCTTACAGCGAAAAATAAACGCTGATTCCGCTGAAAGTAAAAGGCGAAGAAGCTCCCAAGGGAGGCTTACAACGAAAAGTCAACGCCGATACACCGAAAAGTAAACGGTGAAGCCGAAAAGTAAACGGCAAAAAGATTTGAATCATTCCTAAGGGGATGAAGGGCTGTGATTATGGTTTTTGAACATGTGTCCCAATATTCATTTGCACAATACATTTCATCATGTCATTTGCATTCATAAACATTCATTTAGACATATATAGAATCATCGTCATACCACACAAAAAAGACAGGCGCTTCAGCAATGAGGAAAAACTTCGAAGGAAAAATTTTTATGCTTCGTTGTGTACGAAAAGAAGGGAAGGTGTTTTTCGCCTTCGGCTCAAAAGAGAAGTTTCGTCCACAGCAAAGCAGATTGTACACAGTTAGCAGAAACAAAATATATTACAAGGTATGTACAAATTTACATGAGTTGTTCCATAACTATATTACAAAAGTTTCTCCAGAATTTTTGCAGGAAAGTATATTGTAAGCAACTATCAAGCTTCAGGCTAGGCTTCGTCAAACTTCAGATTCGTCATTTTTCAGCTTCGTCATCCTGCGTATATCAAACAGCAGAATAAGAAAGGTACAAATTTCAAGGAGAAGGTAAAAGTAACAAATATAAGTTTCTTACGGGCTTAAGATGACTTCGAGCTTCGTCACCCTCCATTTTTCGCCCGCCACTTACCCAGATCTGGGTCATGAATCTATTTCCAATACTTCGGGCCAGGCTTGGGATATCTATCAGATCTGATGCTGATAAGCTGAAGTTTGGTCTATTCACGATATTTCCATGCGTACAGCCAGCCTTCAGAAAAGCGGTAGCTGTGCCCCGAGAAGCTACCAGGGCGCAGAAGTCGGCATGCCCACCAATAACTTCGTCAAGAGCATCAACCTCGCCTTCAATATATTTTAATGTGCTGGGCAGATTTTCAGCTGAAGGTGTAAATTTTCAGAGCTTGCTCCGATAGAATGAAACACATCCTTCAGCCGCTGCACGCATCGGCTGCCGAAGCTTAGACATTTCCCTTGAAGTTCCTTCAAGGATTTTTGCAAATTTGAATTTTTATCCATCTCAGTTTTAAGGCTTGCTTCAAGGTGTTTCTTTTCTTGCTCAAATTTCTCTGATTGTTTCAGCAATTCATTCTTTAAACTGTCGTTTTCTGCTTGGACTTCAGCCAAGGAGCCTTCTATAGACTGGATAACAAAGTCTTTCTTTTCTAATGCACCTTCGTGCTCTTTAACCATGATTTCAAGGTCTTGGATGGTGAAGTCCTTCTTTTTCAGATCAGCTTCGTAATTTTCAATTTTTTCAGCCAAATCTTGGATGATGGCTTTGTTCTTCTCGTCTTCGAGGTCTTGTTGCATTTTTAGAACCTTACTTAACAATATGCTCTGTCAAAACAATCTTCGTTAAAAAACGACCTAAATAATAACAATAATAATAATAAAATAGCAATAATATTTGTTACCTTAAAATTAGCATAAAGTAAGCTTCCGGCGAAATGGTGTCGTTGGTAGCGGTAGAGGTCCGCTTCCAGATTCGGCAGGACAACGTTTTTAGAGAGGGTTCTAACAATTTTAGCTTCGCTGTGGTTTCGAAGGCATCTCAGCTTTCCTTCGTTAACCCCACCAAACAGTGTAGCCCCTGGCTTATATCCGCAGGATATGGCATATTTTTTAAGCTCTTCTTTTTCTGCATCTGTCAATTCTTGCCCAAGTAAATCTTGAAAGTTAAAATCTCTTTCTTCCAAAATGTCTTCAATTTGCTTTTCCCCTTTTCAGTAGCTGTGCTCGCTGCAGCCACAACAGTTTCTTCCTCAGCCATTTTTAGGAGTATATTATCAATAACTTCAAGTGTGTCTTCCAGGTTCGGATCTTCTGTGACCCCGGTTTCGGCCCCGGTAGCTTCGGCTGCGCTGGTTTCAGCTTCGGGGGCTTCCACTCTGGTGGCTTCGGCTGCGGTGCCTTTGGCTTCGGCGGTCTCGACAAAAGCAACTTTTGACACTGTCGCCGGTGGCGGCGTCTGATGAATCACATCTGCTATCTGAATAATTCTTCATTTTTTCGGCAGTGCAGGACCTTCTTCTGCCGAAGCTGCTTCGTCCTTCTGAAAAAACTTCGTCAGTTCCGGCGCCAGCGAACTTAGCTTGACAGGCAAGGGTTCAGTCATTACCTTCATAATCTCTTCTACATCGGCAGCAGAAGGCGTTGCAGGAGTATCTTCTTCTCGAACCAACGTTTTTGGTTCTGGAGATGCAGTTTTTCTCTTTCTTGCAGCAGCCACCTTCGGCTCAGGGCTCAACTTTTTGGCCACTTTGGTGCTCTCTTAGTCAACAGCGCTGGCAATTCTTTTTCTCTTCGGGCCGCCAGCATCTCCGCCCAATCGCCCATAGTCAGGATATTCGAAGCCTATAGCATCAAGTACTCTGTTTAGCCTTCATTTCGGCCGGGTGCCGAAGGCTGCTGTCATCAATTGGTCCTCTTTTTAGAGTAATTTCCAAGAATTTCAGTACTCATTATTTCGATTGTATCGAGCCATTCTTGGCAGGGTGCCTTAAAATATTTCTTGAACTTATAATGGTAGGGTAGCCGGACAAGCTCCCCCTTTTTCTTCTCCCCTGTGAGCTTCGGCATAGTCCACTCCTTCATAGTTGGAAATACTCTGAAGGCCAGAAATTCCTGCACTAAATCTCTAGTGCCAATGTGCTCTGTAATAGTCCTGAATTCAGCTAGCGCGATCCGGGTTGGACCTTCTGCTGTCATATTGCATCGGGGTCTGGTTTCTCCGAAGATCAGTTCAAGTGGACTTTGTACCAGCTTTCCCATGTCATCGTCAACTTTGACGTAGAACCATTCTGATTTCCAGCCTGCCGGCCACTTGCTTCGGTAGCTGATCACAGGAAATTTTGTGGTTTTCCGATAGGCAAAATTATAACAACCAAAATTTTCGTGTAACCCATCCTCTCTGGCCTTGGTTTGGTAATGTAGCTCGTGTACCCGGCAGAAACCTTCGGCAAATGCCTCAACCGCCTGGCTTCGGAGAGCCTAGATATAAACACTAAGCCTAACAATGGCGTTAGGAGTCAGTTGGTGAAAATAGATCCCAAACTTTTGTAGCACATCAGCAATCATCCTATTCAAAGGAAATCTCAAGGCAGCTTTAAGAAAACTCTTGAAAATCACTATTTCATCCTTCTCTGGCTTCGGGGTAGTTTCCTCTCCACCGAAGCGAATCAGCTTTTTCTCATCTTCGATGAAGTAGCCCGACTTCACCATCTTGGGAAAATCAGCCTTGGAGATAGTCGACTTTCCGAAGTCCAGATGGCTAGGCTTGCTCGGTACTGTGATATTGTAATCACTGTCAGAATCAGCCTCCTCAATGTCTCCTTGTTCTGCCTCGGCAGCGGCTTGTTCTGCTTCGGCAGCGGGAACTTCTTCCGATGTCACCAATCTAGATCGCTGCATTGCTTCCGAGATAGGAACAGTCTCCACACCTTCGGCTTCGTCTCCCTCACGCTCAACTCTAGCAGTAGAGCGCACTCTGGCCATTTAATTTTGATTTTCTTGAAAGATTTCTTGGAAATTAACAACCTTTTCTTCCGAAGCTCTTCTTCTGACGAAGCAAACGCCAAGCAGGAGCTTCGTTTGAATGTGAAAGTGAAGCTTCGGCTATGGTTAAAATTTTTGGCAGCAAAACAGTGCAATAGCAATGAATGCTGTGGTAACTTCACACCTACCTGTTTGTTTATATAGTTGTCGGCGTTTCGAGACAGGGGGGTCCCTAAGCCGACGAGTGAGTGTGCTGCGTGCCCCAGCCCAGATGGGTCGAGCGCGTGGGCGAGCGCGAAGGGGGGAGAGGCGAGGCGGCCGGAGCCGAGCATGAGAGAGGTGGAAGTCCCGCGGCCTTCGTGTTCGTCCCGCGCCCAGGTCAGGTGCGCTTGCAGTAGGGGGGTTACAAGCGTCCACGCGGGTGAGGGAAGCGAGCGGCCCCAAGAGAGCGCCTGTCCCGTCCTCGGTCCCGCGCGGCCAACCTCCTCTGAGAAGGCCCTGGTCCTTCCTTTTATAGTCGTAAGGAGAGGATCCAGGTGTACAATGGGGATGTAGCAGAGTGCTACGTGTCTAGCGGAGGGAGAGCTAGCGCCCTAGGTACATGCCAATGTGGCAGCCGGAGAGATCTGGGCACCCTGCTGGCGTGATGTCGTGGCTGTTGGAGGTGCGGCGGAGCCTGATGGAGGGACAGCTGTTGGAGCGGTCGAGTCCCTGCTGACGTTGTCCTGCTTCCGTAAGAGAGCTAGGGGCCGCCGTCGTCATAGAGCTTGTGGAGCGCCATCATTGCCTCTCTGGCGGAGCTGGCCGGATGAGACGCTGGTCTTGTTCTCCGTGACCCGAGTCGACTCGGGGTGGGATGATGATGGCGCCTCCTGTTGACGTGGCGGTCTGTGCCCTAGGCAGGGCGACGTGGGGTTTCCTCCGAAGCCGAGGTTGAGTCTGCCTTCTGTTGCCGTGGCCGAGCCCGAGCCAAGGGGTCGGTCGAGGCGGAAGTCGTTCGGCCGAGGCCAGGGCGGAGTCCGAGCCCTGGGGTCGGGCGAGGCGGAGTTTCGTCGTCTTCCGGGTCTTAGCCCGAGTCCGAGCCCTGGGGTCGGGCGGAGCGGAGTTCGCCGTCTTCCGGGTCTTAGCCCGAGTCCGAGCCCTGGGGTCGGGCGGAGCGGAGTTCGCCGTCTTCCGGGTCTTAGCCCGAGTCCGAGCCCTGGGGTCGGGCGGAGCGGAGTTCGCCGTCTTCCGGGTCTTAGCCCGAGTCCGAGCCCTGGGGTCAGGCGGAGCGGAGTTCGCCGTCTTCCGGGTCTTAGCCCGAGTCCGAGCCCTGGGGTCGGGCGGAGCGGAGTTCGCCGTCTTCCGGGTCTTAGCCCGAGTCCGAGCCCTGGGGTCGGGCGGAGCGGAGTTCGCCGTCTTCCGGGTCTTAGCCCGAGTCCGAGCCCTGGGGTCGGGCGGAGCGGAGTTCGCCGTGGCGCCTTTGGCGAGGCCTGACTGCCTGTCAGACTTACTCTGTCGAGTGGCGCTGCAGTCGGAGTGGCGCAGGCGGCGCTGTCCTTCTGTCAGACTGGCCAGTGGAGCGGTGGAGTGACGGCGGTCACCTCGGCTCTGCCGGAGGCGCGTGTCAGGATAGAGGTGTCAGGCCTCCTGTGCGTTAAATGCCCCTGCAATTTGGTCAGTCGGTGTGGTGATTTAGTCAAGGTTGCTTCTGAGCGAAGCCAAGGCCTTGGGCGAGCCGGTGATGTGTCCGCCATAAAAAGGGGGCCTCGGGCGAGACGGAAGTCTCTCGAGGTCGGCTGCCTTCGGCCGAGGCTAGGCTTGGGTGAAGCGTGATCGAGTCACTCGTGTGGACTGATCCCTGACTTAATCGTGCCCATCAGGCCTTTGCAGCTTTATGCTGATGGGGGTTACCAGCTGAGAATTAGGCGTCTTGAGGGTACCCCTAATTATGGTCCCCGACAGTAGCCCCCGAGCCTCGAAGGGAGTGTTAGCACTCGCTTGGAGGCTTTTGTCGCATTTTTTCGCAAGGGGACCAGCCTTTCTCGGTTGCATTTCGTTCCGGTGGGTGCGCGCGAGCGCACCCGCCGGGTGTAGCCCCCGAGGCCTCGGAGGAGTGGTTACACTCCTTCGAGGTCTTAATACTTCGGCTGGTCTGGTCGTTCCCTCATGCGAACTGGCCGTAGCCCGGGTGCACGGTCGGGGCCCAAGCTCTCGGGCTGGTATGTTGACGCTGTCAACGATTTGGCCGGAGCCGGTTTTTGCGAGAGCAGCCCCCGAGCCTCTGCTCAGGGCGAGAGGACGATCAGGGACAGACTCGGCTTTTTACATACGCCCCTACGTCGCCTTTCCGCAAGGAGGAGGGGGGGAGTGCGCCATGTTACCCTCGATGGGCACCGAACATGGTGTCTCCGGTGAGCTGCAAGCGGGTAATCCGAGTGGACGTCCGTGCCCCGTTCGTTGGGGGTCGGCTAGGGGCCCAGAGGCACGCCCAAAAGTACCTGCGGGTGATTTGCCGGACCCGGTCCCCTGGCGACGGGGTCCGAGGGCTCGATGCCTCCCTCCGATGGGATTCCGTTACAAGATCGTTCCCACTGGTCTCGGAAATGTCCTAGGGTACCTCGGGAGCGCAGCCCGAGCCTCGGTTATGTATCGAACGTACCCCTGGTCATCCCTCGCTCGGTGTCTGAGGCGACTGTGAACCCTTCGGGGGCCAGCCTTCGAACCCCTGATCAGTAATGGGCGCGGAGCCCGAGTAGCCTGAGGCGGCCATGAAGCCCTTCGGGGGGCTGGCCTTCGAACCCCTGACCAGTAGTGGGTGTCGGGCCCACGCGATCTGAGGCGACTGTTGAACCCTCGGGGGGCCAGCCTTCGAACCCCTGATCAGTAATGGGGGGCTCGGAGCCCGGTTCCTTCGCGGAGAAGGATCCCTTTCGGGGAATCCCCCTTTCCCGGTCCCTGTTGCAAGAGATAGAGAAAGAGGAAAACGGAAAAGGATACGAAATCGGACGACGTGGCGTACCTTTTCTGACGCGGTTATTACGGCGAAGGTGAAGCGTCACGCGCTCCTCCTGCCAGAAGCGCCGCGTGTCTCGCCGCGGAGTTAATGCGACGGGGTGAGTGGTTGGCGGGGCGGCCGTTGCGCGCATGCGATCCGTTCGAGGAACGGGTCACGGGTGCACCGTCTTCACGCCGTGAGAGGAGGCTCCCTTGCTGTCTCAGGATGGGACGTGAGCCTGGCTGACGACGTGACTGCTGTGCCCGCCCGCCTGCCACCGCTATTACTGCCGGCCCACTTTCGGTCGCTTTCACTGACGCGCCAGTCTGGCGCTGTTGGGTCGCCTCGAGTCGTGGCATAGGCTTCGCAATCGAAGGGGCGCGATGGTGGCACAAGTGGCGGTGCGGTTGCTTGCATGCAGCAACTGGCGCGCCGGTTGCTCGACGCGTGGGCCTGGGTTCCAGGCTGGCGTGTCAGGAGTCGGAGAAGCGCGTCCATCTGGCGCGGTTGCATGCCGCCTGCATGGCTGCCCGCCCCTTCTGCCCGTTGGTCTGGGCGAAAATGGGGGGTCGCCTGTAACCGCTGGACGGTCGTGCGCACCATGCGCGGCGGTTTGGCTTCTTCTGCCCTGAGCCGGCTTGCATGACATGCGGGACCCAGCCCCCGAGTCGCAGGGGAGGGCCTTGGAGCGTGTTGGAGAAGACTCGGCCCGCGGCGCTTGGGGGCGCACGTAGGGGGAGTTGCCTTTAAAAGGAGGGAGGCTCCCTTCGTAAGGCAACCATGTCTTCTTCCTCCCTTAAGCGTCGGGTCTTCCCGTCTTCCAAGCCCCCGGATGGGGGGTTTCCGCCGCCTTTCCGCCTCCTCGTTGGAGGAACGCAACTCCATGGGAGCTGGTACCTCTCAGCCATCGTTCGGCTTCAAGGATTTTCATCACGCAGCCCGGTCGCACCCCTTCACCGGCGGTCACCCGAGATGGCGACCTCCAGCTTGATGGTGGGGGAAAGCGAGCCGGGCTGCGGCCTCTGCCCCTTCCTCAGCCTCAAGGATTTTCATCACCAAGGCCGGGGAGGGGAGAGTGCCGAGTTGGGGTCGGCCCCTGCGTGGGCGGTGGCCCGCTCCTTCACTCAGTGATGGGGGGAGAAGCGGGCATTGCCCGTGGCGTCCGGCAGCTGCAGCGTGCCTGGTCTTCAGCCGCGAGTGGCTTCGGGGCCACTTGCGGCGTCGGCGTCTGCCACGGCAGCCGGAAGAGGTTCTTCCGCCGGCGCGGCGGCCGGGACCGGCCACGGGCTGACCTCCAACTTCTACGGCCTTCTGCCCGTCCTTGCCTCACGAGTTTTGGCACGGGCGGGGGCCTCCTGGCAGCGGCATCCACCCTGAGGTCAGCGTTGCCGCTGTTCGGCCCCCCGGAGTAGAAGTCGCCGTCGTCGCCACTGCTGGAGTAGGTGACGGCGCGCCGTTCGTCGGCCTTCCGTTGCTCCGCAGGCCTTCCCCCTCGGAGTGGGGTTGTTCGTACCTGCGGAGGGGGAACCGGAGTTCCGTTTGTAATGGCACTTCGAATGCCAGTGAGTTCGTTCATTGTGGCTGTCGAGGCCTGAACGTGTATGTAATTTTGGCACGGAGCCGTGTTTTTTCCTCATTTTCGAGCACTAGGTCTCGCCTGTTTGATTATCTGAACCGCTTTACCAAGCATGAGTTGCCCCGTGCCAAGGTGACGGGTGAGGTATCCGTATCCCGGAGGCGTAGGAATCCCTCGGCCCGCTCGGCCTTGTTGCCTGGGGTTCCTCTAGCTTAGTTGAAGAGACCCCTCGGCCGCCCTTCGGTGGACCGAGGCCGGGGGTTGCGATATCAGTATGAACAGAGACAGAGTTGGCTCGAGAATGGGGAACCTGGTTGGCCGGAGCCTAGCCGTGTCGTCCGTCAGCGGGGCCGACGCCAAAGTCGGTCAGTCGAGGCCTCGGGTCGGGCTGGCGCCCTTGGGAGCCGTTTGACCGAGGCCCCAGGGGTAACCGGTTGAGCCGCCTGCTCGGGCCGGATTCCCGGAGGAGCCCCTGGACCGCGGCGCCGCCCGAGGCTGGGTCGGGCTTTGCTGAAGACGTCGTCGATGCCGAGGGTGCTACAGCTCCCTTCGTCGTGAAGACCCGAGCCTTCAGGATCCGATCATCTTGTAGCGTGTGCTTCCTGCGGCCGCCGAGGCCAGAAGAAAACACCCTCGCTGCACTTGCGAAGCTGCGCCTTTTTTCCTCCTGTTTCGAGCATCTGGACTTCGTCGGTAACAGGGATGTTTGTGTGAGCAAGAGCTGCTTTTCGCGGAAGGGACGAGTGAGGTATCCGTATCCCAGAGGCGTGGGAATCCCTCGGCTCGGTCGGCCTTGCCGCTTACGCGTACTTTCACCCGTCCATGAGGCCCTGTCCCCGACTTAGTCGAGAAAGCTTGAAGGACTGCTTCGGCAGGAGAGCTTCCGAACGTGATGACTCGTTCGGTCCACGGAGTCGCTTTATCCGAGCGCAAGTTACTTATCGCAGAAGGGGACGAGTGAGGTATCCGTATCCCGGAGGCGTAGGAGTCCCTCGGCTCGGTCAGCCTTGGCTGCTTACGTGTACCTCGTCGTTTCCAGGATCCGCTTTCCGAAGTAGTCAAGAAGCACGAAAGAAATCCTGCTAAAAAGAGATCCTTTTTCGAGGAAAAATTCGACGCAGAGGGGGTCTCCCCCCTTTTAGCCCCCGAGGGAGGGTCGGGTTTTGCCGAGGCTAGGCCGACCCTTCCTTGACAACTAAACTTTGCGTAGGTGCGAGGTATATGAACAACTTGAAAACATCTTAAGGATAGAAGCGACGTAGCTGTTTGATGTTCCAAGCGTTGCCGTAGATCTCGCCTTGATTGCTGGCCAGCTTGTATGTTCCGGGCTTCAGAACTTTGGCGATGACGAATGGCCCTTCCCAGGGGGGCGTGAGCTTGTGCCTCCCTCGGGCGTCTTGTCGCAGCCGAAGCACCAGGTCGCCCACCTGGAGTTCTCGGGACCGGACCCCTCGGGCGTGGTAGCGTCGCAGGGACTGTTGGTACCGCGCCGAGTGTAGTAAGGCCCTGTCCCGAGCTTCCTCCAACTGGTCCAGCGATTCCTCTCGGCTGGCTTGGTTGCTTTGTTCGGTGTAGGCCCTCGCCCTTGGGGAGCCGTATTCCAGGTCAGTGGGCAAGATAGCTTCAGCCCCGTAGACCAGGAAAAACGGCGTGAAGCCCGTGGCACGACTCGGCGTCGTCCTTAGGCTCCAGACCACCGAGGGGAGTTCCTTCATCCATCGCCTGCCGAACTTGTTGAGGTCGTTGCAGATCCGAGGCTTGAGCCCTTGTAGAATCATGCCGTTGGCACGCTCTACCTGCCCATTCGACATGGGATGAGCCACGGCGGCCCAGTCCACCCGGATATGGTGATCTTCGCAAAAATCCAAGAATTTTTTGCCGGTGAACTGGGTGCCGTTGTCGGCGATGATGGAGTTCGGGACCCCGAAGCGATGGATGATGTTGGTGAAGAATGCCACCGCCTGCTCGGACCTGATGCTGTTCAGGGGTCGGACCTCGATCCACTTGGAGAATTTGTCGATGGCGACCAGCAGGTGCGTGTAGCCCCCGGGCGCCTTCTGCAAGGGACCGACGAGGTCCAGACCCCATACAGCGAAGGGCTAGGTGATGGGTATTGTCTGCAGAGCCTGAGCGGGCAGGTGTGTCCGCTTCGCATAGAATTGGCACCCTTCGCAGGTGCGGACAATTCTAGTGGCGTCAGCCACCGCCGTTGGCCAGTAGAAGCCTTGCCGGAAGGCATTTCCAACAAGGGCTCGGGGTGCTGCGTGGTGGCCGCAAGCCCCCGAGTGTACTTCTTGCAGCAGTTCCCGACCTTCGGCGATGGGGATGCATCGCTGGAGGATGCCCGAGGGGCTGCGATGGTAGAGTTCCTCTTCGTCGCCCAGCAAGACGAATGACTTGGCGCGTCGCGCTACCCGCCGAGCCTCGACTTGGTCGAGGGGTAGCTCTCCTCGACGGAGATATTGCAGGTATGGGGCCTGCCAATCTTGGTCTGGCGTGGCCCCGCTCTGCCCTTCCTCGACGTTCAACGCCCCGCCCTCGGGGGCCGAGGGTACCTCGGGCTGAGCCGAGGGTACCTTGGGCTGAGCCGAGGATACCTCGGGCTGAGCCGAGGGTACCTCGGGCTGAGCCGAGGGTACCTCAGGCTCGGGCGCGTCGTCGAGCTTGACGGAGGGTTGATGCAGATCCCGGGAGAAGACGTCCGGGGGGACTGTCGTTCGCCCCGAGGCTATCTTGGCCAGCTCGTCTGCGGTTTCGTTGTAGCGCCGAGCGATGTGGTTGAGCTCGAGCCCGAAGAACTTGTCTTCCAGGCGCCGAACCTCGTCGCAGTAGGCCTCCATCTTCGGGTCGCGGCAGTGGGAGTTCTTCATGACTTGGTCGATGATGAGCCGCGAATCACCGCGGGCGTTGAGGCGTCTGACCCCTAGCTCGATGGCGATCCGCAATCCGTTGACCAGAGCTTCGTACTCGGCCACATTGTTGGACGCCGGGAAGTGGAGGCGCAGCACGTAGCGCAAGTGCTTTCCGAGGGGCGAGATGAAGAGAAGGCTCGCACCGGCCCCCGTCTTCATCAGCGACCCGTCGAAAAACATGGTCCAGAGCTCCGGTTGGATCGGAGTCGTTGGTAGTTGGGTGTCGACCCATTCAGCCACGAAATCCGCCAACACTTGGGACTTGATGGCCTTCCGAGGGGCGAACGAGATCGTTTCGCCCATGATCTCCACTGCCCACTTTGCGATCCTGCCCGAGGCCTCTCGGCACTGGATGATCTCCCCCAGGGGGAAGGATGACACCACAGTTACCGGATGGGACTCGAAGTAGTGTCGTAGCTTCCGCCTCGTCAGGATCACAGCATACAGCAGCTTTTGAACTTGTGGGTAGCGGATCTTAGTCTCGGACAGCACTTCGCTGATGAAGTAGACCGGCCTCTGAACGGGCAATGTATGCCCTTCCTCCTGCCTTTCGACCACAATCGCGGCGCTAACCACCTGAGTGGTCGCGGCGATGTAGACTAAGAGGGTTTCTCCGTCCGCCGGCGGCACCAAGACTGGCGCCTTTGTAAGGAGCGCCTTCAGGTTGCCGAGGGCTTCCTCGGCCTCAGGGGTCCAAACGAAACACTCGGCCTTCCTTAAGAGGCGGTACAGAGGCAGACCTCTTTCGCCGAGGCGTGAGATGAAGCGGCTCAGGGCCGCGAGGCATCCCATGACCCTCTGTACCCCTTTTAAGTCTTTGATGGGTCCCATGCTGGTGATGGCCGCAATCTTCTCCGGGTTGGCCTCGATGCCTCGCTCGGAGACGATGAACCCTAGGAGCATGCCTCGGGGCACCCCGAAGACACACTTCTCAGGATTAAGCTTGACTCCTTTAGCCTTGAGACACCGGAATGTCACTTCAAGGTCGGAGAGGAGGTTGGGAGCCTTCCGTGTCTTGACCACGATGTCATCGACGTAGGCCTCGACTGTGCGACCGATGTGTTCGCCGAACACATGGTTCATGCACCGCTGGTACGTCGCGCCTGCATTCCTCAGGCCGAACGGCATGGTGACGTAGCAGTACATGCCGAACGGCGTGATGAAAGAAGTCGCGAGCTGGTCGGACTCTTTCATCCGGATCTGGTGATACCCCGAGTAGGCATCGAGGAAGGACAGGGTTTCGCACCCAGCAGTGGAATCCACGATTTGGTCGATGCGAGGCAGAGGGTAGGGAACCTTCGGACATGCTTTGTTGAGACCAGTGTAGTCTACACACATCCGCCATTTCCCCCTTTCTTCCTCACAAGCACAGGGTTGGCAAGCCATTCGGGATGGAATACCTCTTTGATGAACCCTGCCGCCATTAGCTTGTGGATCTCTTCGCCAATCGCTCTGCGCTTCTCCTCGTCGAATCGGCGCAGAGGCTGCCTGACGGGTCGGGCTCCGGCCCGAATATCCAGCGAGTGCTCGGCGACATCCCTCGGTATGCCGGGCATGTCCGAGGGACTCCACGCAAAGACGTCGGCGTTTGCGCGGAGAAAGTCGACGAGCACTGCTTCCTATTTGGGGTCGAGCCCGGAACCGATCCGGATCTGCTTGGTGGTGTCGCCGCTGGGGTCGAGGGGGACGGCCTTGACCGTCTCCGCTGGCTCGAAGTTGCCGGCATGGCGCTTCACGTCTGGGACCTCCTTGGAGAGGTTCTCCAGGTCGGCGATGAGGGCCTCGGACTCGGCGAGGGCCTCGGCGTACTCCACGCACTCCACGTCGCATTCGAACGCGTGTTTGTACGTGGGGCCGACGGTGATGACCCCGTTGGGGCCCGGCATCTTGAGCTTCAGGTAGGTGTAGTTGGGGACGGCCATGAACTTCGCGTAGCATGGCCTCCCTAGCACGGCGTGGTAGGTTCCTCGGAACCCGACCACTTCGAACGTCAGGGTCTCCCTTCGGAAGTTGGAGGGTGTCCCGAAGCAGACTGGGAGGTCGAGTCGCCCGAGGGGCTGGACGCGCTTCCCAGGGATGATCCCGTGGAAGGGCGCAGCGCCTGCTCGGACGGAGGACGGATCGACGCGCAGAAGCTTGAGGGTCTCGGCGTAGATGATGTTGAGGCAGCTGCCCCCGTCCATCAGGACCTTGGTGAGCCTGACATCGCCGACAATGGGGTCGACGACGAGCGGGTATTTCCCCGGGCTCGGCACATGGTCGGGGTGGTCGGCCCGGTCGAAAGTGATGGGCTTGTCGGACCAGTCTAGGTAGACTGGCGCCGCCACCTTCGCCGAGCAGACCTCCCGGCGCTCTTGCTTGCGGTGCCGAGCCGAGGTATTCGCCGCATGCCCTCCATAGATCATGAAGCAGTCGCGGACCTCGGGGAACCCCCCTGCTGGGTGTTCTTCGTTCTTGTCGTCGTCGTGGGCCCTGCCACCCTCGGCGGGTGGCCCGGCCCTGTGGAAATGACGCCGAAGCATAACGCACTCCTCGAGGGTGTGCTTGACGGGCCCCTGATGGTAGGGGCACGGCTCCTTGAGCATCTTGTCGAAGAGGTTTGCACCTCCGGGGGGCTTCCGAGGGTTCTTATACTCAGCGGCGGCGACAAGGTCCGCGTCTGCGGCGTCGCGTTTCGATTGCGACTTCTTCTTGCCTTTCTTCTTGGCGCCGCGCGGAGCAGACGCCTCGGGAGCTTCTTCCGACGGGCGGCCCTGGGGCTGCTTGTCCTTTCGGAAGATAGCCTCGACCGCCTCCTGGCCGGAGGCGAACTTGGTGGCGATGTCCATCAGCTCGCTCGCCCTGGTGGGGGTTTTGCGACCCAGCTTGCTCACCAGGTCGCGGCAAGTGGTGCCGGCGAGGAACGCGCCGATGACATCCGAGTCGGTGATGTTGGGCAGCTCGGTGCGCTGCTTCGAGAATCGCCGGATGTAGTCCCGGAGCGACTCCCCCGGCTGTTGCCGGCAGCTTCGAAGGTCCCAGGAGTTCCCGGGGCGCACGTATGTGCCCTGGAAATTGCCAGCGAAGGCTTGGACCAAGTCGTCCCAGTTGGAAATCTGCCCCGGAGGCAGGTGCTCCAACCAGGCGCGAGCAGTGTCGGAGAGGAACAGGGGGAGGTTGCGGATGACGAGGTTGTCGTCGTCCGTTCCGCCCAGTTGGCAGGCAAGGCGGTAGTCCGCGAGCCACAGTTCCGGTCTCGTTTCCCCCGAGTACTTTGTGATAGTAGTCGGGGGTCGGAACCGGGTCGGGAATGGCGCCCGTCGGATGGCCCGACTGAAGGCCTGCGGACCGGGTGGTTCGGGCGAAGGACTCCGATCCTCCCCGCTGTCGTAGCGCCCCCCACGCCTGGGGTGGTAGCCTCGGCGCACCCTTTCGTCGAGGTGAGCCCGACGGTCGCGTCGATGGTGCTCGTTGCCGAGGTGGCCCGGGGCCGCAGGCGCGGTGTTGCGCGTGCGCCCGGTGTAGACCGAGGCCTCCCGCATGAATCGGGAAGTCGCGGCATGAGGTTCCGAGGGATATCCTTGCCTCCGGGATGCAGTGCTCTCGGCCCGCCGGGCCGCAGCGCCTTCCAGGAGATTCTTGAGTTCTCCCTGGATTCGCCGCCCCTCGGTGGTTGACGGCTCCGGCATCGCGCGGATGAGCATCGCTGCGGTTGCCAGGTTCTGACCGACCCCGCTAGATGCGGGCGGCGGCCTGATCCTGACGTCGTTGGCGACGCGGTGCTGGAGACCTTGGGGCAGATGACGTATTTCTCCGGCCAGGGGTTGGCCCACCCATGCCTGTCCGGCGTCCCGACGGATCGGCTCAAGCGCCCCTGTTCCCTCGTTGAGCCTGGCCTGCGCCTCGCGGACTTGCTCGAGTTGTGGGTCGTAACCCCCCGCCAGAGCGGGGACCACAGCTAGCTCCCGTGGGATGTCGGCGCGAGGCACCGGCCTAGGGAGATCACCATCCTCCGGCATGCCAAGATGGTTGCCTTCGGTGGGATCCCCTAGCTCGATGTGGAAACATTCGCGGCTTGGGCCGCAGCTCTCGTCACCGAGGCTGCGGCTTCCGTCGGAACGGTCGGATAGACAGTAGTCACATGCGGTCATGAAGTCCCGCATGGCACTGGGGTTGCCATGTCCGGAGAAATCCCAACCGATGCTGGGATCGTCATCTTCCTCGGACCCGGAGGGCCCGTAGGTCGAGACGTCCGTCAGTCGGTCCCAAGGCGACCGCATACAGAACCTCAGTGGGGTTGCACTCGCCTCAATGAGAGCGCCCGCCAAAACGAGGTCGTTTGGCGGGTTGAGGCCGAGTCGAAATGATGCGAGATGGGAGTTAGTCGTTACCTTTTGGTCGACGAGGAGCGACGTAGTCACATCGGGGACTGGTTGCGCCGTCATCTCTGGTTCGAGGGCGACGTCCTGCAGGCTTTCCGCGAGCGCGCCGGCGTCGTCTTCTTGCTCGGGGTTAGCGTGCCGCGGGGGGACGGCGCTTGCCTCCGTCTCGAACGCGAGGTCGACGTCCGGCGTGCCTTCCGTCGGGGCGTCGGGGGCGTCGATTCGCTCGACGGCCGGCGAAGCGTGGCCTCCCGTCTGGCCTTGACGGCCCCGCCTCCTCCTCCGTTGGCGGGGGAGAGAACGGAGCGAGCCCGAATGTTGCTCTTCCACCACGCGGGGTAGACGTCGTCGATTCCGCCGCCGGCGGGCGGGTTGTCGGCCGCCATTGTCGTAGTCGCGCGGCGGTGGAAGAAGTGTCATGTCGTAGCTGCCGTCGAAGGACATGAACTCAAGAGTCCCGAAACGAAGCACCGTCCCGGGCCGGAGAGGTTGCTGGAGACTGCCCATCTGGAGCTTGACGGGGAGCTGTTCGTCAGCACGCAGTAGGCCCCTACCTGGTGCGCCAACTGTCGGCGTTTCGAGACAGGGGGGTCCCTAAGCCGACGAGTGAGTGTGCTGCGTGCCCCAGCCCAGATGGGTCGAGCGTGTGGGCGAGCGCGAAGGGGGGAGAGGCGAGGCGGTCGGAGCCGAGCGTGAGAGAGGTGGAAGTCCCGCGGCCTTCGTGTTCGTCCCGCGCCCAGGTCAGGTGCGCTTGCAGTAGGGGGGTTACAAGCGTCCACGCGGGTGAGGGAAGCGAGCGGCCCCAAGAGAGCGCCTGTCCCGTCCTCGGTCCCGCGCGGCCAACCTCCTCTGAGAAGGCCCTGGTCCTTCCTTTTATAGTCGTAAGGAGAGGATCTAGGTGTACAATGGGGATGTAGCAGAGTGCTACGTGTCTAGCGGAGGGAGAGCTAGCGCCCTAGGTACATGCCAATGTGGCAGCCGGAGAGATCTGGGCACCTTGCTGGCGTGATGTCGTGGCTGTTGGAGGTGCGGCGGAGCCTGATGGAGGGACAGCTGTTGGAGCGGTCGAGTCCCTGCTGACGTTGTCCTGCTTCTGTAAGAGAGCTAGGGGCCGCCGTCGTCATAGAGCTTGTGGAGCGCCATCATTGCCTCTCTGGCGGAGCTGGCCGGATGAGACGCCGGTCTTGTTCTCCGTGACCCGAGTCGACTCGGGGTGGGATGATGATGGCGCCTCCTGTTGACGTGGCGGTCTGTGCCCTAGGCAGGGCGACGTGGGGTTTCCTCCGAAGCCGAGGTTGAGTCTGCCTTCTGTTGCCGTGGCCGAGCCCGAGCCAAGGGGTCGGTCGAGGCGGAAGTCGTTCGGCCGAGGCCAGGGCGGAGTCCGAGCCCTGGGGTCGGGCGAGGCGGAGTTTCGTCGTCTTCCGGGTCTTAGCCCGAGTCCGAGCCCTGGGGTCGGGCGGAGCGGAGTTCGCCGTCTTCCGGGTCTTAGCCCGAGTCCGAGCCCTGGGGTCGGGCGGAGCGGAGTTCGCCGTCTTCCGGGTCTTAGCCCGAGTCCGAGCCCTGGGGTCGGGCGGAGCGGAGTTCGCCGTCTTCCGGGTCTTAGCCCGAGTCCGAGCCCTGGGGTCGGGCGGAGCGGAGTTCGCCGTCTTCCGGGTCTTAGCCCGAGTCCGAGCCCTGGGGTCGGGCGGAGCGGAGTTCGCCGTCTTCCGGGTCTTAGCCCGAGTCCGAGCCCTGGGGTCGGGCGGAGCGGAGTTCGCCGTCTTCCGGGTCTTAGCCCGAGTCCGAGCCCTGGGGTCGGGCGGAGCGGAGTTCGCCATCTTCCGGGTCTTAGCCCGAGTCCGAGCCCTGGGGTCGGGCGGAGCGGAGTTCGCCGTGGCGCCTTTGGCGAGGCCTGACTGCCTGTCAGACTTACTCTGTCGAGTGGCGCTGCAGTCGGAGTGGCGCAGGCGGCGCTGTCCTTCTGTCAGACTGGCCAGTGGAGCGGTGGAGTGACGGCGGTCACCTCGGCTCTGCCGGAGGCGCGTGTCAGGATAGAGGTGTCAGGCCTCCTGTGCGTTAAATGCCCCTGCAATTTGGTCAGTCGGTGTGGTGATTTAGTCAAGGTTGCTTCTGAGCGAAGCCAAGGCCTTGGGCGAGCCGGTGATGTGTCCGCCATAAAAAGGGGGCCTCGGGCGAGACGGAAGTCTCTCGAGGTCGGCTGCCTTCGGCCGAGGCTAGGCTTGGGTGAAGCGTGATCGAGTCACTCGTGTGGACTGATCCCTGACTTAATCGTGCCCATCAGGCCTTTGCAGCTTTATGCTGATGGGGGTTACCAGCTGAGAATTAGGCGTCTTGAGGGTACCCCTAATTATGGTCCCCGACAATAGTGTTGCAGGTAAGAAGGTGAATCGTCAGGATTTTTACACCAGGCAAACAGTTACTCGCACCCGCTGCGCGGTGGGCCGCAAAAACCAAATAGTGAACCTGCACTGTGGGACCGCTCTGCGTTCAGAAACTGTATCGTTTCTCGACAACGAGCTCAGGGAAGGTGTTTTTCGGACCTTCGGCTTCTGAAGCCTAAGAGACTTTTTTTCACGGATCAAGCCCGTTATGAAAAACGATCTAGCACCGCGAAGGGGCTACTATTGGGACCATGCTTCGTCGCCGAACGTCCTGCAGAAAGAAACAGCTTCGGCTGAAGCTGCTCGTACGTGATACCGAAGGTGCCATTTCGTGAAGTTTCGGAATTACAAACCGACTTAAAGATAGAATGACCTTTTAATCCATAAGAGTCTGAGTCATTATTGTAAACTTTTATGAGGGGTACGATTGTAATTCCTCACGGGCTGTGTCCTGTGCCTATAAATAGTGAACAATATTCCTTTACTGTTCACGCATTCCTGCAATTGTAATCGCATCACTCGGAAATTATCATTTGTCAAGGCAGAGGTATAAATGTGTCTAAATATTATGTTTGAACATCTTAAATTGGTACAGCATATAAATGATGTTATTTATTTCCAATTTATTTGTCTTTAATGCTTTGTGCCTTACGTCATTTCATATTATCTTTGTGAGTTCAATTATGAAAGCATAACCTTCGTAGTTCTGCCATTATAACCTTCGTCCGGATTACATCCCTGGGGAAATAATGCTTCAGCGGACGAAGGGCATTGATATTTAAGATTTTATGTTGCCTTGTTTTTAATTCATAGTATTTGAGAACAAGTCCCCAATAGGGGCGGAAGCCGCTGGGGGGTAAGCGACAACGGCGAGCAGTGGGCGGCAGGTGCGAACCCCCCAAAACCTTCTCTCTCTCTGGGATTCACTCTCTCTCGCGCGCTCAGTAAGTGGCGGTTGCGGCGACGGCGGCGGTGGCGCTCAGGAGGCGGCGGTTTTTGCTCCCTCATTTGGAAATTTTTTTCTCTTCATTTTCTCAGTCAGCAATGTTTATTCGAGTTTGATTCCCATACGATACCTTGATTCAAATCTAAAAATAACATATTAGTCCATTTTATTTTAGTTAAACCCCTGAGATTCTGGTATTTAGCACTCGCAGTCCGATACCTTGTTATTTATAAGATTAAAATCTAAAAATTACTTTTTAAGTATAAAAAACTAGAAATTTTACAAAATTCATAACTTCTCCATTTTAACTCTAATTTTATTGGTTCTCGATCCAACGGAATCGTTGCAACACATA
Source organism: Zea mays (assembly GCF_902167145.1). Taxonomy (NCBI): domain Eukaryota; kingdom Viridiplantae; phylum Streptophyta; class Magnoliopsida; order Poales; family Poaceae; genus Zea; species Zea mays. The sequence goes on along the minus strand of NC_050097.1, from coordinate 179,588,209 downwards.
GAATAGTGTTGCACGGTTTGTTTCCCTGTTTGGTGAAATGTTATTTTTAATTATTATTTGCCTGTTTGTTTGTACTGTTGCGATTAGACGGGCGAGTGTACGTGGATCTTCAGATCAAACTTTTGAAGAGATCTATCAACAGGTTATCACAAGTTTGACCTAATAGTATTTACTTTTATGTTCTTACCAATGCATGTACTGTTAGGTTAAATTGATGGGACCTAATAGGTTACCCAGATTTGTTTTCTCTATACCATGTTCCACTTGGTTACTTATTATTAGATAGATTTGCTAGTACTCTACCTGGTTTTTGAATTAATGATACATATGAATCATGATCATGTTATATTATGATTTGTTATTGCTAAATTATTTAGTATACATGATAAGATCACTTTATTTAATTGAACTATGGAGCGACCATCCAGGAAAACATTGCAACCACAAGGACTACTATGGATCTGGTCTTGGCTAATTAATCAGGGAAGCTAGTGTGTGAAGTCTTACCGAAAGGGCAAGCTGGGAGGTGTTGCACAAGTATAGAGAGGTTTTCGGGTCGATCTGTCTATAATAGCTTTTTGGATGAGAAATTTCTATAACCTTCTGCTTGAAAACAGTAGCGGGTTGTCGGGGGAATGATACCTGGACCCTAGGACCCACCGGTCAGTGAGCGTGCTGAGGAAATAGCCCTGATCACTGGGACCCGTTAGTCAGTTGGAAGAGGCACGAGTGCCAACCTTGGAATGACTTGCCCCCCCCGTCAAACCCCACAGCACCGAGCTTGGGGTCGGGCATGGCGAAGCCTGATAAGGGAGGTTGGGCGTGTTGGAAGGAAACCAATCAAGTGGATCTCGCGCCCGATCCTAGATCGACCCGCCATGAATGACTGGTCGCATTAACCACGTCGGGCACCGAGGCACAACATGGGTGTCGGTCCGCTTCCCACTCATGACCTACGGACCGCATAGTGCTCATGACCTACGAGCCCCCGGACTGTGGCACATTAATGGCCCACGTGTCCCTCGGCATGCGGCACACTTGTGGCCTATTGGACTAGGCTTGAGTGCGCAGACCTCCCGTAGAGCACTACACGACGGGCCGCGCCGAGCCCCAGGCTACGGAAGCCAGGGGTCAGCGTCGCCAGAATGATGATGCCTTGGACCATCGCAGCTCCACACCATCCACCACAATAAATACGAGACATCCAGGCAGCCCCAGGCCCCATGAGTACGTGCGGCCTCACCCAGTGTAAAACGCTGCCTTGCGTCTCCTTTCTAGGGAAGCCACCATTGGTCGACAGCTGTCCCCGCCTATAAAACGGACAGATGTATGGATCGAGGGGAGAGTTCTTTTACACATCCGGACGCCTTCATACGGAGAAGAACCAACAAGGATGAACAAAAGGAGCGCAGACGAGGACCAGGAGGCCAGAGCCTCGCCAAGCGAAGACTTAGCTAGGACTTCACCTTATAACTTATAAGCTCCACTTCCACCCTGATAAGAGATCTATGAGCCTATCCTCCCTCTCTCGACCTCTGGTAACCCCTACTATGAGTTTAATCATCAATGGTACTGGTAGCACAAGCCACCGATGTTGGGGCGAAGGCGAAGACGCTACCCTTCGCTCCATGCCTTCGTCACCTCGCTGCACCAACGGAGGCAAGGTGACCGGCGTGGCTCACCCTTTGTCCTCCTCACTGCAAGACGAAGGCCTACGACGAAGTCTCTCCATCCCACGTCCTCACCCGATCTAGAGGCCCACGTGAGATTCGGCCCACTGTAACAGGCCCTGCATGGAGAAGCGTGTTACGGGCCGATTTGTAATAGCTTTTCTGTAATGACGGTCTGTAACCCTCCCTTATGGGAATATTCTAGGGGCGGTCCAGGTGCCCGAGGGCATAAACGTCCTTACATTGGGACATTGGACACTCGAGCACCTATAAATACCCCTGTACAGTGCCCTTGAGAGGCCGAATTAATAGAGCAATTGTCGTCTCGAGTTAAACCTTGCTTGCACTATTTCCACTCCCCCGTTGGATCAACTTGCACGGGAGAGCAAGTTCCAACATTTGGCGCCCACCGTTCGTGCTACGAACAAACCACCCGCGATGGCACCCAAGAGAGCTAGTTCGAAGGCAGCCCCATCCGTCGACGAAGAAGCGAAGGCAGCACTGCTAGCCGAGAAAAAGGGCAAGGCCCTCGCAGCAACACCCACCAAGAAGCATGCGAAGATGACACACTCAACAAGAGACAGCGCAACGATCAACCCACTCCCGAAGGCACCCTCCGCACCTGTAGCTCCGGAGGACAACCACAAGAACCACCCCCAGGCTTCGCTCCACTAGAGGGCGAGGATGCAATAGAGGACGGCGAAGTCATCAATGTTTCAGCAGAAGAACAGCTACAACTACGAGCCCTGCGCATCAAGAACCGCAACCTCCAAAAGCAGAAAGAAATCCTCGAGGCCAAACGCCAACGTGTCTCCGCACAAGCCAAGGTGCGCCAGATGATACGAGATGAGGAGCAGAGGGCTCGGGAACTCGAGCAAGAGATTGCGCTCATGCAGCACGAAGGCCAAGACGATCTAGAGCACGGCCCGCCCCTCCAACAGCGTGCGCCAGCCGGAGACTTATTCATTCCCCAGCGCGGACCCTTCATCCCGCACGCCGCAGCTTTCCAAGGCATCAACTACCTTGATGAGCGAAGCCCCCTGGTGCCACAACTCCAAGTGTCACCATGGCCCGCCAACTTCAGGGCAGGGACCTACCCCAAATACAATGGCAGCACCAACCCAGCACAATACATCATGAGCTATCAAGTCGCCGTCGCATCATCTGGAGGGGACGACACCACAATGGCCAAATCCTTCATCATCGCCCTCGAGGGTCCGGCCTTGACCTGGTACACCAGGTTGCCCCCACTGTCCATCGATTCCTGGAGAAGTCTCCGAGACAAGTTTCTGCTTAACTTCCAAGGGTACCGCCCAGACACCAATGCCTTGGCTGAGCTGTCACTCTGCAAATAGCAAGAGAAGGAAACCCTAGAGGAGTACTACCGCAAGTTCCTGAGTCTCAAGTCACAACTGCCTTCGGTCGACGACCAAATCACCATACACTACGCCATCAGTGGCCTCCGGGCAGACATCCTATACAGTCACTGCATCAGGGACCCACCCAAAAACTTCCAAGAGCTCTATCAGTTGTTTGAGAAATACGCCAGATCCGAAGAGCTCCATCAGCACAAGGTCGAGTCTCAGAGAAAGCCCAAGGACCCTCCGCAGTCCAGCCGAACCTGGACAAGGCCTTCGCAGTCAGACTCCGGTCGGGACAATCACAGTCATCAGTAGGAGCATAACATAGCCAACCAGCACCCCGCCGGTGAGGCCGCTTGCTGTCAAGATTATCCCCCCAGGGCCGCGGCAATGGCACGCGTGGCCGGGGACGGGCGCAACAACCACACAGATATTACTGCCTGTTCCACGGTGAAGACTGTGTGCACCCATGGAGGGATTACCCGGAAACAAAGGCCACCAGGGACAGGATGTCTCGGGCACAACCCGCTGACAACCAAAGAGTTGTCACGCACACATATCAACACCACCACCCACAACCATACAACCACGGCCACACCTAACATCTACCCAACCACGCATATCAGCACCTCCAGGAGGTACAAGTCGTACCACCCCCACTCCCGCCTCCGCATCAACCAAACCTACACCACCAAAATCACCCCCAAGCACCAAAACAAGAAGACTTCGCCGATCAGCCGTATCGCGGAGTCATTCACATGATCACCGGAGGGTCCAGCGTCGACTTCGACACGAAGCGGCAAAAGAGGGATCACTACCGAAGCATCAACCATGTCGCCATCACCGGCCCAGTCGTGCAAACGAAGTGGTCACATGTGCCCCTGACCTTTGACGCCAGAGATGTTGATCTGCGCAGCGCACCCCACATCGACGCCATGGTAATCAACTGCAGTGTGGCAGGCTGGGACCTGCACAAAGTCCTCGTTGACAACGGCAACCAAGCGGACATTATCTTCCTCCACGCCTTCGATCGCATGGGCATCAGCCACAGCTTACTCAAGCCTTCGGACAATCCCCTATATGGCTTCGGTGGTAAGGGCACTTTCCCTGTGGGCAAAATAGATCCACCCCTGTCCTTCGGCGTAGCACCCAATGCGCGAAGCGAACAGGTCACCTTTGACATCGTCGACATGGTCTATCCCTACAACGCCATAATGGGTCGGGGCTCTATCAACAAATTTGAAGCGGCCATTCACGGATTATACCTCTGCATGAAAATTCTGGGTCCACAAGGCGCAATAATAGTTTACGGTAACCAGCAGACTGCGTGTAACATTGAGAGAGACTTCGTTCCAGGTCAACGGAACGTACACTGCCTTACGACGCAGCGCGAAGTCTCTGAGGCTACCCGCCTAGCCGCCAACAAACATGAAAAGGCACAGCTGCAGAGCAATGACGGAACGAAGACAGTTCCCTTCGACCCGGCGATGCCCAAGCAAATAGTCATTATAAGCGAAGACCTGACTTCGCAAGACAAGGAGAAACTCATCTCCTGTCTCTCCAGAAATAAGGACGTCTTCGCCTGGTCTGCCCTCGACCTGGTCGGAGTCAGTCGCACCATCATCGAGCACAGTCTGGGCATCGACCCTTCGGTGCGCCCAAAGAAGAAGCGGTTGCGCTAAATGTCCAATGAAAAAATAGAAGCTGCCAAAGCCGAAGTACACCGCCTGCTGGAGGCCAATTTCATTGAACCAGTCGCCTACCCTACGTGGCTTGCCAACGTAGTCATGGTGCAAAAGAAAAGCGGCAAGTGGCGGATGTGCATCGATTTCACCAGCCTCAACAAGGCCTGCCCCAAGGATAATTTCCCGCTGCCATGGATCAACAAGATAGTCGATAGTGCAGCCGGATGAGAAGTCATGTCACTTCTCGACTGCTTCTCCGGCTACCACCAAATATACATGAAGGAGGAAGACAAGGCCAGTACCAGTTTCATCACACCCTTCGGCAGGTACTGCTTCATCAGGATGCCGGAGGGACTCAAGAACGCTGGGTCAACCTTCTCTCGCCTCACCAAGATGGTGCTCGAGAGCCAAGTAGGCCGGAACATTTTCACGTATGTGGACGACATCATAGTCGCCAGCAAAAATAAAGAGGATCACCTGGCCGACCTCGCAGAGACGTTCGCAAATATGCGGGACACATGACTTCGCCTCAACCCCAAGAAGTGTGTCTTCGGAGTTTGCCAGGGGAAGATACTGGGCTACCTGGTGTCGCACCGTGGGATCGAGGCCAACCCAACCAAGATTCAAGCAATCACCAACATGACACCCCCGCAAGTCAACCAGGGACGTCCAGCGTCTGACACGCAGATTAGCCGCGCTGAACAGATTCATCTCCAAGTCTGCAGAGCGGAGTCTATCTTTCCTCAAGACACTGCGTGGCGCGAAAGACTTCGCGTGGGGACCAGAACAGGCGGCAGCCTTCGCCTCACTCAAGCAGCACCTATCAGACTTGGCCGTTCTCACCAGTCCAGACCCCTTGCTGCCTCTACTGCTCTACATCGCCGCCTCGCCATATGTAGTCAGCGTAGCCCTAGTCCAAGAGCAAGACAGGGAGGGCACGACCCGGCAGTATCCAGTCTACTATGTTTCCGAGGTCCTCACGACCTCCAAGTGCAACATGACCGAACTGGAAAAAATCTCCTACGCAGTCGTCATGGCTTCGCGCAAGCTGCGCCACTACTTCGAGGCATTCAAGGTGCGGGTCCCTTCGGACAGAGGAATGGGAGAACTGTTCCACAACCCGGAGGCGTTCGGATCGCCAAATGGGCAGCCAAGCTCTCCGGCTACCATATTACCTTCGAACCCAGGATAGCAATCAAGTCGTAGGTCCTGGCAGACTTCATCGTCGACTGGACAGGGCCAACAAGGCAGCAAGACGAGCCTACAGAGAAGGTGTGGACCATCCACTACGACGGTGCATGGTGCCATGCGGGGGCAGGCGCAGCTGCAATTATCACGTCACCCACAGGCGTCAAGCATAGATATGCAGCACGCCTCAGCTTTGCTCTGGAGTCTGACAGATGCACCAACAACGTAGCAGAATAGAAAGCTGTCATCCTGGGCCTTTGCAAGCTAAGGGCTCTTGGTGTCACCACCTGCATAATCAAGACAGATTCCAAAGTGGTTGTCAGCCAGGTCGAAAAAGAATATTCAGCAAAAGACCCCGCACTCATGCAGTATCTCATGGACGTTCGCAGTCTTGAGAGACAATTCAAGGGCTTCACCTTGCAGCATGTGGACCGCGCCAGGAACAAGGAGGCCGACGCGTTGGCTAAGGCAGCGGCCAGAGGCGAAGCCCTGCCCTCCGACTTGTTCTACCATGTCATTGGCACGCTAGCCGTGCGCAGTCCAGAGGGTCTGCAAGTAACCAACGACGCCGAGGGCCATCGCATCGTCAACCTCATCATGACTGAAGATTGGTGGGCCCTAATAACCCTGTTTCTGCAAGGATATTACCACCCAAGTGACATCAACGAGGCCAAGAGCCTCAAGCACCGAAGCCAGGACTTTGTACTTATTGAGGGCCAGCTATACAAGAAGGGGATCCGTCAACCCATGCTTAAATGCGTAACAGAAACCGAAGGCATTCAAATCCTTCACGAAGTCCACAGCGGAACCTGCGGCTCTCACTCAGGGCCCAGAGCCCTCGCTGCCAAGGTGATCCATCAAGGATTTTACTGGCCCACAATAATCTGCGCCGCGAATTGAGTCATGCGGTTGTGCGAAGCTTGCCAGAAGTTTTCTCCCCGCTCGAGCAACCCTTCGCAGTTCACCAAGCCGATTGCCCACACATGGCCACTTCAACGCTGGGGGCTGGATATCGTCGGGCCACTACCTACGGCTCAAGGGAACCTCAAGTTCACCTTCGTCACCGTCGAATATTTTACCAAGTGGATCGAAGCCAGGGCGGTATCCACAATAACATCGAAGACTGCCAAGAAGTTCTTCTGGTAAAACATTGTTTGCCGATTCGGAGTCCCGTCCGAGCTCACAATCGACAATGGCAAGCAATTTGACAGCCAGGACTTCTGCTTCTCCATCGGCACCAACTTGCCTTCGCCTCGGTATACCACCCGCAATCCAACGGTATTGTCGAGCGCGCCAACGGCAAGATTTTTACTGCAATCAAGAAAAGGCTTCTCGACGACAAGAAGGGTAAATGGGCCGAACAACTACCCGAAGTAGTCTGGGCCCTAAACACGACCGAATGTCGAGCGACCGGATTCACACCTTTTCGTCTACTATATGGATCGGAGGCCATGACGCCGCAGGAGATAAAGCATGGGTCGCCCCGAACAAGCACATCAGCAGTCCCCGACGTAGACAAACCAACGTCCAAAGATCTCATCGACGGAGACCGCGTCTTTGCCCTGTAGGCCCTCAACAAATACCAAGCTCAAATCAAGGCCTGGCGCGACCACGCGGTCATCCTAAGAGAGTTCAACGAAGGAGACCTCGTACTCGTCCGGACCACCCGGACAGAGTCATGGGGTAAACTGGAGCCGAAGTGGGAGGGTCCATTCATCGTCAAATCGAAGGCGTCCCCCAGCGCGTACAGGCTGACAATGCCATCCGGCGAAGATCTAGAGCATTCCTGGAATATTGACAATCTCCGTAAATTTTTTGTTTAAACCTCAGGGCCGACGCGCCCTTGTAATCCACCAAAAATACTATTCCGGCCCGCACTCTTTTCCTCCTGGGGGTGAGGTTATTAACGAGGCGGAGCCATGTAATATACCTGTAAAAATCCCCCGCAAAAACTCTGACGCAACATGTCGAAAAATACCGCATCGATGGTCTTCGGCATTCGACAACTCCGAAGTCACCGCGAGAGGCAGCGCAGACTACCCTCGCGTGCGACATTCCACGCAAAAGTCGCCTAAGGGTGCAGCCGGAATAGCACAACAAGTGCGTTAATTGAAGTCTTTTATCCAAAAGACACTCTGCGCAAAAGTCGCCTAAGGGTGCAGCCGAAATAGCACAACAAGTGTGTTAATCGAAGTCTTTTATCTAAAAGACACTCTGCGCAAAAGTCGCCTAAGGGTGCAGCCGGAATAGCACAACAAGTGCGTTAATCGAAGTCTTTTATCTAAAAGACACTCCGCGCAAAAGTTGCCTAAGGGTGCAGCCGGAATACCACAACAAGTGCGTTAATCGAAGTCTTTCATCTAAAAGACACTCCGCGCAAAAGTCGCCTAAGGGTGCAGCCGGAATAACCACAACAAGTGTGTTAATCGAAGTCTCTCATTAAAAAGACACTCCGCGCAAATTCGCCCACGGGCGCAGCCGAACCAACATAGGCGTACGAATACGGCAAACAGGCCACATTACCATACAAATTACAATTACATACACACGGCGAGGGCATCACATATTACATCGGCTCAACCTTCGGGATGATACCCATATCCCTGTAATTAAACAACATTATCCTCAATTCCTCACCCTCAAAAAGCTTCCAAAGATCCCCCTCGCCTATGCTCACCCCAGTCGGCGAGGACAACAATTCTCGTTTACCAACCCGTTCTACTCGGAGACGGCCACGCTCCATCCCCATACAACGACGCCAACCACTCCGCGAAAATTCACCCACACTATGTTTTCCCACCACCCTTCGCCGCCTACACCCGGTACTCGCACTAGGAAGATCCCCGACACCCTCCACACGCGGCGAAGTCTCCACCGCAGCCACATCCAACGCAACAAAATAATCCAAGCCTTCATCCGAAGACTCCTCCGTCCAAGGAAACGAGCTCCCAGATTCACCATCAGAATCAAAACACTCAAACATAGAACCAAATAAACTATCATCGGTAGGCACTATGGTTGAGGCCGCCACAAAATCAGTATTATCAGCAGCGGTTGCTTGCGCAGGCCCAAACGTCGGAACCTGCGCAGCAACCGAGGTTCAGTATAACAGAAACAAAAGTTTACACTTAAATCCCTAACCCCTATTCCGCCACCTGCGAAGGCCCGGCCACCGCCGCTGGGTCTTCGGCAGCTGGTTCACCCAACGCCTTCGAGGCGCCCTCGCCCGTCAGCACAGGGGCCGGCGCGGGGGTCGCCGAGGGGCCTTCGCCGGCATCGGATGGCGGCGCCAACTCCACCCCCGATGCCTCGGGCAGCGTGCTATCGAGCAGCGTGTTGTCTAGGTCACCAAGGTCTTCGACCTCTTCGGCATGCACCATATACAACAATAGCACACATTCAGCAAAACCACGCATACTCACACATATAACCACACAAATGAGCCTTTACCTGATCCACTGCCCGGTCGGACCTCTCCCGGACCATCTCTCGGCCGTGCGGGGCCCACATCCTGTCGAAGAGCGCCCCCGCCGACTGCTTCAGCACCGGGTCCTCGACCTGGAAGATTTCGCGTTCGAAGTTTTCATCTGATTGGTCGAAGACCTCGAAATGCCCGCACCCCTCGCAGGACAAAGCATTCATGGCCCCCTCGCAGGTGATGAGGGAGGCAAAGGACATGAGGCCTGTCACGATTGTTGGGAGCACCCCAGCTCATCATGTAACCACTCAAGGAAGCGGAGGCCCACCTCTTGGCCGGGCGCTTCGAAGGCGGCGGTCCACGCACCCAGCTCCGGGTACGTGCCCTCAAACTGCGCATGCATCCGCTCGACCTCCGCGTGCGTCGAGGCCTCGGCTTTGTCCACACGGTTGCGCAGGCTGTTGAGCCTCGCCTCCAGCTCCTCGGCGCGTTGGTGGACGAGACTACCCTCCGCCCCGCAAGTTTGGCCTCGGCTTGCGCAGCCTGCGCATCAACAATGGCTTTGTTCGCCTCCCTCCTCTCCTCCACCAACTGGCGCCGGAGATTCCCCTTCTCGGCCTCCGCAGCGGCCAACCTCTCCGTCAGCCTGTGGCTTTTGTTTTCCGCAACCGACCTCTCTCGAACAGCATCTGTATGTTGCGCCCAGAGACGCTCGAGTTCGGCAGCAAACTCCGCAGTCAGAGCACCCGATGCGACATGGTCAGCGAAGTCGACCGCCTGCCACAAAAACCCATGAGACTCGCAACCACATAAAAACAACGAACCATCGAAGTCCAACACGACTTACATGCTTCAGCTGCTGCGACGCTTGCCTCAGTTGCTGGGACACGGAGCCCGCCACATCTTCAGCGGTGGCGGCTGACGAAATCTCGCCGCTCGCGCAGAAGGTGGACCACGGGTCCTGCGGAGCACCCTTAGCCCCAACCGGGACCGTTGGCAAAGTGGCCGCCACTGGAGTCGGAGCAACAACCAGCTGCCCCACATCCGACCCTGCACCATGATCTTGGTTAAGACCTAGTCTAAAAAAAACTTACCAACGAGATAATCCCCCACGTAGATGTCCGTGTCAAAGTCGGCAACACGCGATGCCGCCTCGTAAGTACGCGCCGGCGAAGGCAGCCTTCGCCCCTTCGCGGGCTCGCCCAAGGGCGGCTTGCCCGCGCTAGAAGCAGTAGCCTTCGCACCCGCCGAAGACTTGCTGAGCCCGGGGGCGGCCAGCTTCGCAGTGGGCGCTGGTTTGCTACTGTCAGGGGCGGCAGACTTCGCCCCCCCCCCCCCCCGCGCCTTCTTCGCCTCGTGGAAAGGATCCCCGATCCAAACAACTGCCCGGCGCTTTCGCGCTGCATCTTGACGATCCTTCTCCATCACTGCCGATACAACAGCAGCAATATTCCGTCCATAAGGAAAAATCTTCAACTCACGAGCCATACGAGACGTAAATATGTCTTCACCAGCCGCGCGGGGGATCGGAACATTCCTTGGCCATCGACCCCCGGTAACCTTCAGCATTCGCGCCGAAGTCTCCCGGAGCTCGGGCGAAGACATCCTTCCCCCGAGGGCCGCGCAAGTCCCCATCATCTCCACAACAAAACAATTAGAGACTCACAATCCCCCCACTGCAGTACCTATTTTTCTCTTCTTAGTAGCTGGGGCAGCCTCCCACGAAGGGCCTTCCTCAGCCATGGCCACTGGCTTCTTCCCGCGGCGATCGACGGCCACAACAGCGTCATCCCCGGGATAGCCGTCGTAGGGCAAACGATTCAACTCGAAGACCCTATTCAGGCGAACGTTGGATCCACGGATATCCCAACTCCGCAGAGCCTCTGTCTTCGGCACATACCGCCCCATAATCCTCACGGCTCCGTCCTCCACTTCACACACGAAAGCGGCTGGGTCCCGGCCGCACAGATCCAACGTGAAGGCCGGACTTCACACTTGTTGCTCGCCAAGGGAGGGCATCTGGCGAGGGCATACTTCGCCTAGCGCCCAGCCATGCGCCAAGGGCCACACTCCATAACCGATAAATTCCTCAACCAAATCGCGCCCGCTACTCATGCGGGCAGCACACCGAAGGGCCCCTTCGTCCCTATCATCCTCCGCAACCTCAAACGGTGGAAACGCCACATAACAGTGGGAGCACATCACGACCGCCGGGAGTCCTGGGAGGTCTTCGACTTTGCCTCCCGACACATAAAATCAATAATCATACCAGTTGCCCCACTTGTTGCGGGCGAAGGGAACTAGTTCCACAACTTCCGACGAAGTCTTCCCAGTCCGCGGCGTAAAGGTGCACGATCCAAACTGTGCAATCTTGCTTCCAATTTTTCTCTTCTGCCAGTGCAGGCAATAATTCTTGGCGAAGACCTCTACGGAGGGATGACCGCCATACGAAGTCACTGCCCAGACATACTTCGCCAGGGCCACCACGGCATTAGGTGTCAATTGGTGGATCTGCACATCATACCTCTGCAAGACCTCTGCCACAAAACGATGCGCAGGTAAGCGAAGGCCGGCAGTAAAAAATGCCTCGAACACAACTATCTCACCCTCTGGCTCAGGAATCTCTTCCGCTCCGGAACTCATCCACTCCATTCCAAAAATACCCCAACTGCTGCATGTCTTGCACACGAACCGAGGAGATCCTCGAAACACCGAATTCCACCGTGTGGCCTAGGTGTAGCTCCACCGCTGCCAAATCACTGAAGGTATCCTCGGACGACGATTCGCCCAACAGCGTATTCGCAGCGGATGAAGAAGAAGATGGCATGGCTACGTACCGTCGGTGGCGGCGCGCGGTCTGCTTGACGCGACCAAATCTCCGATGAAGAGGAGCAAGGAGGGCAGGCGAGCAGGCGAACGGTTTCAAAATGCTAGGGTTTCGTGGCGCACATAAAGGTAAGAGAGCCCGAGTCGCGCTGCCCCCTTTTTATACACAGGACGCGACGCTTCGGGAAGCCCGCAGTCCAACAGTACCACGTCCATCAATGGTCATATCTAAAACCCCCGCGGAACCACTTCGAGCGAGGGCAGCGTCTCCACCATCTAGCGACGTCTTCGGCACCAAATGACTCAGTCGAACTGGTCCCTCGGAGGGCAAATGTTGGGGCGAAGGCGAAGACGCTACCCTTCGCTCCATGCCTTCGTCACCTCGCTGCACCAACGGAGGCAAGGTGACCGGCGCGGCTCACCCTTCGTCCTCCTCACTGTAAGACGAAGGCCTACGACGAAGTCTCTCCATCCCACGTCATCTCCCGATCTGGAGGCCCACGTGGGATTCGGCCCACTATAACAGGCCCCGCATGGAGAAGCGTGTTACGAGCCCGATTTGTAATAGCTTTTCTATAATGACGGTCTGTAACCCTCCCTTCTGGGAATATTCTGGGGGCGGTCCAGGTGCCAGAGGGCATAAACATCCTTACATTGGGACGTTGGACACTCGAGCACCTATAAATACCCCCGTACAGTGCCCTTGAGAGGCCGGATTAACAGAGCAATTGCCGTCTCGAGTTAAACCTTGCTTGCACTCTGTCCACTCCCCCGTTGGATCAACTTGCCTGGGAGAGCAAGTTCCAACAACCGATGACTGGAAGTAGGGACATTCTTACTAAACCAGTATAAATCTTGAGCCCTCCGCACACCCTTCGGAGCTTGGAACACGTATAATAAATTTAATTGTCAGAACGAGGTATGAAACACTGACACAGGTTCTCTCATGCTAGTGGAACTTTGTAAAGGCCTCGTAGCATCCCTGTACAATCATACCTCGAAAATATGATATTATGCCTTTCAGCACATGCATGGTTGAGTGCAAAGTTCTCTAAATTTTTAAGAGACTTATGGATAAAGATATGAAACCTCTATAGAGTGTAAAACCAATATATTAGTCATGCTCACGGTCAAGAGCGGCTTGGACCCTCACATGAGTAAATTATGGAATTAAATTAATCTGGTCATGCATTTGCATTCATTGTGGTACTTATTTATGATCTATTATTTAATTGAGATGATATTTACTTATACTTAGTAATTGCCACTAAAATTTTGACCATCAAAATTAAAAGGTAATGCTCTGTCTCGGCCTTATTCCTTGCTAAGCCTTACACTACACTTCTTGCCCACACTTGCTGGGTGATGGCCATATGAGAACTCACCCTTGCTATAATCACTACCCAGGTTAAGAGCAGGTACCATCGGAGGAGGATTATTGTAAAGAGTTTGGGGAGGTCTAGGCCGTCATCTCTTAGCCGCACCTGTGGATAAGTTATATTAGCTCGATGTGTTTTATTAAGTTATTTTGTAAAACACTTCATTATGTAATAAAGATTGTGACATTGGTTTCTATATACTAAGTCATCATATGTGTGAAACTTGATCTTGCCACATATATGAGATGTATCTGAATTTATCCTTAAATACGGGTGTGACACAACATTATTCATCGCCTAGGATGATGAACCGAATGTCCATCACCTACACCAATTTAATCGATCTCTCGACGCTCTAACCGCCCACAACCCGATTAGTCTACATGTCCCTAACCATCCTCGCACGTCACGCTACCCATCACACCCGATCAGCCGGCACGCTCGAACACCCCACCACGCGCCCCGTGCTCTAAACGGGTTTGCCTCACTGTCACACCAGGTTTTAGAAGGCAAACCGAATGCGAACCATGTACGTGCCAGGATCAGCAATTCACGTACACATCAGTTACATAACATGGACATCATCACACAGTGCTCAAATAGTATTAAAAAGGGGAATAGTAATCGATTACATCATATGTCTGAGACATCCACATAGTCTTTACAATAAATCAAAGTGCAGAAAAGAAACGTAGATAAACGCGGCCTTCACAGGCAGCCGACTGGGGGTTGCCGCTAACCCACGCCTAGAACTCATCGTACTCTTGGAACTCCTGGTGGTCTCCTTCCACCGCTTCATCTTCTCCTAAGCAGGGGTTGCAATGCTGACAACCTGGGGATGGGGGGTTTTGGTGTGTAGAGCAAGGGTGAGTACACATCAACATACTCAGCAAGTATCCTGTTTGGCTGTAGTGGACTAGCTTTATGTGGGGGTAAGTCAAGCAGTTGCTTTTAGTTGGTCAGATTATTATTACTAGTAGAGAAAGCCAAGTTTTAGAATTAACCCACGTTATTAACCCAAACGTACTCCTTTCCAAACGGAAATAGTACCACTTACCATTACCAGAATCAATACCAAGAACCATCAATCTCATTGCCACCTGCAAATCCGAACATCTCTGATCAAGTAACACTAATCACTGGAGCTCCCTTGGCTGCTTATAACCGTGAGCACGGCTGATATATCAGTTTTCATACACTCTGCAGAGGTTGTGCACTTTACCCACAAGCCGTGATTCCCCTTCTGCCCGGAGATCATGACTCTCCATTGATCACTACCAAGGTGACCCAGCAGGGCATCACTACGTAGCCTTTACAAAGATTCCCCGGGGCTGTAGCCGCCCGTTAGGTTTCCTAAATGCATCGCACTCCTCCCGAAGGGGGCGAACCCAAGCTTGGCCGAGCGAGCCGCATACACCGAGCCCCATTAACGGCACGACGGCTAAGCGAACTACACCCTAGTTCCTCTAATTATTCAGCTAAGGGCATCCCATTCCACTCTCATGGTTGCACTGTTTTCCTGAGCGGTCATCCAACAAACAGGTCCTTACGAAGAGGCACTCGAGAAACCGCTCGAGCCCCCTTGAATGCCACAAGTATAACATCATAATAAAGGAGGGAAAACAACGTATCATTGATAATTCTCATCATGTTCATTGATTAGAGTTGAGCAATAGCATAAAGCTAAACAATAATAATCCAACCCAAATAGGTAAACAAGGACATGGATAACAAAAGCTAGTCAATCCTTAGGTATAAATGTGAAATGCGGGAGGTGAATTAAAAATGTATAGGTAAAGATGGGTCAAGGGACACTTGCCTCCACCAACCAGTTGCTGCTCAGGGGCTTCTCCTGTGGGTTCCTCGGACTCTTCAACCAGATCGTTCTCTATACGAGCGCAAACATACATACATCCACACATTTAATACAAAGAACATTACACCATACAGTAGAATGCAATAAATAAACAGACGTTCCACTCGGGCTCGCAACTATGGTTAAGAGAGAGAAAGAGGAAAAGACAGTCGAGAAACGATCATGTTACATAATTATAAATTAAACCACTCGCTTAATAGAAGGGCATTAATTTGGATACTACGTTTGGTATAAAGTAAAGTCATGTTTCCTGTTTAATCACTATAGATAGATAAAGATGAATGAAAGGGAGGGGTCGCACGGCGAGATGTACGACACAACATTTGGATTTAATTAAGAAGTAAACGACTCGCCGCGCGATAGAGTGCGCAACGAGATTCTTGCATTAATTAAAAGTAAAACGTTAAGTGTTGTGCGACGAAATGCACGATGGCTTACGTCAACTGAACTGTATTTAAACGAATTGTCGTGCGACGAAACGCGCAACACAACACTTTAATAAATATAAAATAAAAGAATCATCGCGCGACGAAGCGCGCGACGCAGCACGTCGACTACACAAATTAAAATAGATTAAAACAGGGTTAAGCGCAGTGCGACTACGGTCGCACGCGCGAGAGCGTGTTGCGCGTGCCGAGGGCACGCGAGCCGTGCAGACGCGCGGGTTGCGAGTCGCCGGGGCACGGGCGCGGGCAGGGGCACGGCCGAGGGCGCACGACCGAGGGCGCGTGGCCAAGGGCGGGTGACCATGGTGCGGGGACGCCGGGGCCAGGGCAGGCGCGGCCGAGGGGGGGCTCGCCGGGGCCGAGGCCGTACGCGGCGAGGGAGAGGGAGGGCTCGCCGGGGAGGGAGCAGGGCGCGGCCGCGAGGGGCGGCGCGGGGGCGGGGCTCGCTGGGGCACGGGGAAGGCCACCTGGGGGCGCAGCGGGGCGGGGGCGACCGAGCTCGCCGGGGCGGAGCTCGCCGGGGCGCAGGACGGGGAGGGTAGGGCGTGGCGCGGTCGAGCACGGGGAGGGCTCGCCGGGGCAGGGCGGGGGCTGGGGCGGGGCTCGCTGGGGCACGAGCGCGCGCGGGGGAGGGAGGGCGCGGGGTCGGGCGCCGCCGGGGCGCAGGACGGGGAGGGTAGGGCGTGGCGCGGTCGAGCACGGGGAGGGCTCGCCGGGGCAGGGCGGGGGCTGGGGCGGGGCTCGCTGGGGCACGAGCGCGCGCGGGGGAGGGAGGGCGCGGGGTCGGGCGCCGCCGGGGCGGTGCGGCCGCGGCCGCGGGAGGGCGCACGGGCGCGGCTGAGGGGGCTCACCGGGGCGCGGGGCGGGCGGGCTGAGAGCGGCACGGGGCGCGCGGGAGCAGGGTGTGGGACACGCGCGACCAGGGGAAGAAGAAGGGAGGGGAGGGAGAGAGAGAAGGGAAGGGGAGGGGAAAAACTCACCTCCAGGGATCCAAATTCCGGCGATCTCGACTCCAAACCCTAGGGCACCACGGGGAGAGAGAGAGAGGTGGAAGAAGGAGAGGGAGGTTACTGCGCGGGAGAAATCAAATGAGCCAAACGGATCTAGGAGGGGGGGCGCAGGGGGAGGGCAGGGGCACGCGGGCCGGACCGGGCCGGGCTGGGCCGAGCTGGGTCACATCGCGGATCGAAACCCACGACACTCACGACCATTAAACAGACTCCAATCGCGAACCGAAATTCGAGACGGAAC
This sequence comes from Zea mays, assembly GCF_902167145.1. Taxonomy (NCBI): domain Eukaryota; kingdom Viridiplantae; phylum Streptophyta; class Magnoliopsida; order Poales; family Poaceae; genus Zea; species Zea mays. The sequence continues at coordinate 179,571,109 of NC_050097.1, read as the reverse complement.
GAGACGAACACGCGACATCAGACAAAGAAATGCGCTTCGGCATGATGCAACACCCATGACACTTAGGTTTTGTTTATACATGACACGGACACCTGTCACTATACTGGTTTGAAATTGGGAAGAAGGAGCGAAATGGGAAGAGAAAAAAGAGTAACGCCTGAATTTGGTGAGTGAAGAGAAGAAAAAAGTCTACCCCCAAATTCAGGGCGTTACAAACCTATCCCCCTTAAAAGAATCTCGCCCTCAAGATTCAGGGTTGGCTAGCAAAGAGCTCAGGGTATTTAGCCATCAGATCATCTTCACGCTCCCAGGTTGCTTCTTCCTCAGAGTGATGATTCCATCTGACTTTGCACAATCTGATGGTCTTCCTTCGGGTGACTCTGTCTGCAGTCTCAAGAATCTGCGCTAGTTTCTCTATGTAGGTCAAGTCCTCCTAGACCTCCAGACCTTCAACTGGCAACTGCTCTTCTGGCATTCACAGACATTTCTTCAACTGAGACACATGAAAGACATCATGCACAGCAGACAAATTTTCTGGTAGACTAAGCTGATAGGCCACTTCTCCACGCCTTGCGAGAATCTGATACGGACCAATGTAGCGGGGTGCTAGCTTGCCTTTGACTCTGAATCTTCTGACTCCTTGGATCGGTGACACTTTCAGATAGACAAAATCTCCAACTTCGAAACTCAGCTCTATTCTTCTTATGTCTGCATAGCTTCGCTGCCTTGATTGCGCTATCTTCAGATTCTCTCGGACCATCTTGATGTTCTATTCAGTTTCAAGCAGAATGTCTGGCCCGAACACTTGCTTTTCTCCAGGCTGATCCCATTGCAACGGAGTTCTACAACTCCTTCCATAGAGCGCCTGAAATGGTGACATCTTCAAGCTGGCCTGGTAACTGTTGTTATAGGAGAACTCTGCATAAGGAAACCTCTTGTCCCATCCAGACTGAACCTGCAACGCACAGGTTCTCAACATGTCTTCAAGGATTTGATTGGTCCTTTCGGTCTGACCATCTGTCTACGGATGATAGGCGGAACTGAAATTCAGATGTGTACCCAAGGCTTCATGCAACTGCTGCCAGAAATGAGAGGTGAACTGCGTTCCTCTGTCTGACACTATCTTCTTTGGCACACCATGAAGACAAACGATCCGCGACATGTACAACTCTACCAATACTGCACTGCTGTAGTTGGTCTTGACAGGTATTGTCGGCGTTTCGACCCCGGGGGTCCCTGGACCGACGAGTAAATTGTCGCCGCGTGCCCCAGCCCAGATGGGTCGGCGCGAGACGGAGCGCGAAGGGGGGAAACCGGAGGGAGACTGGCGTAAAAGGGGAAACCCGCGGCCTTCGTGTTTGTCCCGCGCCCAGGTCGGGTGTGCTTGCAGTAGGGGGTTACAAGCGTCCGCGTGGGAGGGAGCGAGAGGCCTGCACGTGCCGTCCCGTCCTCCCCACGTGGCCAACCCTCTGTAAGAGGGCCCTGGACCTTCCTTTTATAGGCGTAAGGAGAGGGTCCAGGTGTACAATGGGAGATGTAGCAGTGTGCTAACGTGTCTAGCAGAGAGGAGCTAGTGCCTTAAGTACATGCCATCGTGGCAGCCGGAGAGGTTTTGGCACCATGTTCATGAGATGTCGTGGCCGTCGGAGGAGCGCTGGAGCCTGGCGGAAGGACAGCTGTCGGGGCTGTCGAGTCCTTACTGACGTCTCCTTGCTTCCGTAAGGGGGCTAAGAGCCGCCGTCGTCATGGAGCACGTGGGGCGCCATCATTATTTGCTTTGCCGGGGCGAGCCAGATGGGACGCCGGTCTTGTTCCCCGTAGCCAGAGCTAGCTAGGGGTAGGGCAATGATGGCCCCTCCTGCGACGTGGTCGGTCCGAGCCCTGGGTCGGGCGAGACGGAGGCTCCTCCGAGGTTGAGGTCGAGTCCGAGCCCCTGGGTCGGGCGAGGCGGAGACCGTCGGTTGAGGCCAGGGCCGAGTCCGAGCCCTGGGGTCGGGCGAGGCGGAGTTCGTCGTCTTCCGAGGTCGAGGCCGAGTCCGAGCCCTGGGGTCGGGTGAGGCGGAGTTCGTCGTCTTCCGGGGCCGAGGCCGAGTCCGAGCCCTGGGGTCGGGCGAGGCGGAGTTCGTCGTCTTCAGGGGCCGAGGCCGAGTCCGAGCCCTGGGGTCGGGCAAGGCGAAGTTCGTCGTCTTCCGGGGCCGAGGCCGAGTCCGAGCTTTAGGGTCGGGCGAGGCGGAGTTTGTCGTCTTCCAGGGCCGAGGCCGAGTCCGAGCCCTAGGGTCGGGCGAGGCGGAGCTTTCTATGGCACCCGAGGTTGGACTCGGCTGCTGTCAGCCTCACTCTGTCGAGTGGCACAGCAGTCGGAGCGGCGCAGGCGGCGCTGTCCTCTTGTCAGGCCGGTCAGTGGAGCGGCGAAGTGACTGTGGTCACTTCGGCTCTATCGACTGAAGGGCGCACGTCAGGATGAGGTGTTAGGTCATCCTTGCATTAAATGCTCCTGCGATATGGTCGGTCGGCGCGGCGATTTGGCCAAGGTTGCTTCTTGGCGAAGGCTGGGCCTCGGGCGAGCCGAATGTGTGTCCGTTGCTTGAGGGGGCCCTCGGGTGAGACGTAAATCCTCCGGGGTCGGCTGCCCTTGCCCGAGGCTGGGCTCGGGCGAGGCAAGATCGTGTCCCTTGAGTGGACCGAGCCTTGACTTAATCGCACCCATCAGGCCTTTGCAGCTTTGTGCTGATGGGGGTTACGAGCTGAGATTAGGAGCCTTGGGGGTACCCCTAATTATGGTCACCGACAGTAGCCCCCGAGCCTCAAAGGGAGTGTTAATACTCGCTTGGAGGCTTTTGTCGCACTTTTTTGCAAGGGGACCGGCCTTTCTCGGTTGCGTTTTGTTCTGGTGGGTGCGCGCGAGCGCACCCGCCGAGTGTAGCCCCCGAGGCCTCGGAGGAGTGGTTTGACTCCTTCGAGGTCTTAATGCGTTTCGTGATGCCTTGGCCGGTCTGGTTGTTCCCTCATGCAAGCTGGCCGTAGCCCGGGTGTATGGTCGGGTCCCAAGTTCTCGGGCTGGTATGTTGACGCTGTCAACGGTTTGGCCGGAGCCGGGTTTGCGAGAGCAGCCCCCGAGCCTCCGCACAGAGCAAGAGGACGGTCAAGGACAGACTCGACTTTTTTACATACGCCCCTGCGTCGCCTTTCCGCAAGGAGGAGGGGGGAAAGCGCCATGTTGCCCTTGGAGGGCGCCGAACATGGTGTCTCCAATGAGCTGCTAACGGGTAATCCGAGTGGACGCCCATGCCCTATTTGTTAGGGGTCGACTAGTGGCCCGGAGGCGCGCTCCAAAAGTACCTGCGGGTGATTTGCCGGACCCGGTCCCCTTTTGACGGGGTCTGAGGGCTCGATGCCTCCCTCTGATGGGATTCCGTTACGAAATCGTTCCCGTTGGTCTCGGATATGTCCTAGGGTACCTCGGGAGCGTAGCCCGAGCCTTGGTTATGTATCGAACGTACCCAGGGTCATCCCTCGCTCTGCGTCTGAGGCGGTTGTGAACCCTTCGAGGGCCAGCCTACGAACCCCTGATCAGTAGTGGGCGTGGAGCCCGAGTGGCCTGAGGCGGCCGTTGAACCCTTCCGAGGGGCCAGCCTTTGAACCTCTGACCAGTAGTGGGCGCGGAGCCCGAGCGCTCTGAGGCGGCTGTTGAACCCCTCCGAGGGGCCAGCCTTCGAACCTCTGATCAGTAGGGGGCTCGGGGCCCGTTTCCTTCGCGGAGAAGGATACCTTTCGGGGTATCCCCTTTCCCGGTCCCTGTTGTAAGAGAGAGAAAGAGGAAGAGGAAAAGGATACGAAATCGAATGACGTGGCGCACCTTTTTTGACGCGGTCATTATGGCGGGAGTGAAGCGTCGCCCGCTTCTCCTGCCAAAGGTGACGCATGTCCTGCCGTAGAGTTAATGCGACGGGACGAGTGGTTCGCTGGGCAGCCGTTGCGCGTGCGCGAGCCGTTCGAGGAACGGAACACGGGCGCGCCGTCTTCATGCCATGGGAGAGGGTTCTCTCGCTGTCCCAGGAGGGGACATGAGCTTGGCTGACGACTTGACCGCTGCTTCCGCCCGCCTGCCACCGCCATTACTGCCGGCCCATTTCTGGTCGTATCGACTGTAGCGCCTTCTCCCGCGGCTGACTGACCCGTGACCGATGTGCCTGGTTGGCACTGTTGGGTCATGTGCAGGGTTGCCTCGAGTCGTGGTACTGGTTCCGCAGTCGAGGAGGCATGGTAGTGGCGTGAGTGGCAGTGCAGTTTCTTGCACGTAGCAACCGGCGAACTGGTTGCATGACGTGTGGGCCTGGGCCTCCATGCTGGACGCGTCGAAGTCGAAAGGGTGCGCCCCCTTGGTGCGGTCGCATGCCGCCTGCATGGTGGTCCGCCCTTTCACCCGCTGGTCTGGGCGAAAGTGGAGGAATGCTCGTAACCGCTGGGCAGTTGCGCGCACCGCGCGCGGCGGTTTGGCTTCTTCTGCCCCTGGCCAGCTTGCATGACGCGTGGGACCCAGCCCCGTGTCGTAGGGGGAGGACCTTGGAGCGTGTTGGAGAAGACTCAGCCCGCGATGGCTGAGGACGCAAGTGGGGAGAGTTGCCTTTAAAAGGAGGGTGACCTCCTTGAAAGGCAACCATGTCCTTGCGCTCCCCTCATGCGTCGCGTCTTTCCACCTTCCGAGCCCCCGGATGGGGAACACTCGCAGTCCTTCCGCCTTGTCGTTGGAGGAACGCAACTTCGCGGAAGTTGGTACCTTTCAGCCATCGTTCGGCTTCAAGGATTTTCATCAGGCAGCACGGCCGCATCCCCTCGCTGGTGGTCACCTAAGACGGTGACCACCAGCTCCTGGGTGGGGAGAAGCAAGCCGGGCTGCGATCTTGGTCCCGCCCTTAGCTTCAAGGATCTTCATCATCCTGGCTGGGGCGGAGGCCGGGCTGAGCCGGAGCTCTACCTCCCGCGCGGGTTCGTGGGCCACCTTCTCCCTCAGCATTCGAGGGAGAGGGCACTCACCGGCCTAGCGGGAGGGTCGGACTTCGACAACGCGGGGCTGGTCGGCGGCGAGCGTCGTCAGCTTCAGCGCGTTGGGCTCGCTGGCTCAGCTGGCTCTAGCTCGGCTCCCGGTGCCCCCTCCCGCAGCAAGAGCGGTTGTCGCGCTGCGTGCACCGGAGGACTGCCCAAGACGTCGCGCGCTGCTAGGGTGGCGTTCGTGTTCTGAGGCTGTCCTGCCTTTGCCCCGGTACGGCGCTTCTGCGCGGAGGTCGGTGCTCTGCTCGTCCGGGAGGATCCGAGTGGGGATCTGCCGGTGGGCGGATGGCTTCCGTCGTCAGCGCTGAGGTGGTGGCGGCTGAAGAAGTCCTCGTCGCCGACGGGATCACCGCCACCATCCACGCTCTAGGCCTCCGGCTCTTTGGCTTTGATAGCTTGTCCTCACCCCTCGAGCGGAGACGTGGGCGAGGGCGTTGTTGCAGCGGCGTCCGCCCAGGGGCCATCGCCGCTGCAGTTTGGCCACCTGGAGCGGAGGTTGTTGTCGCTGCTTCTGCAGCGGGCGGCGGTGGGCCACCTGGAGCCTTATCGCCCCGCAGGCCCTCCAATGTGGGGGGTTGTTCGTACCCGCGGAGGTGGAACCGGAGTTCCGTTTGTAATGGCACCTTAAGTGCCGGTGTCTGTTCATTGTGGCTGTCGGGGCCTGAACATGTATGTATTTTCGGCACGGAGCCGTGTTTTTTCCTCATTTCGAGCACTAGGACTCGCCTGTCAGCTAACTGAACCGCTTAACCAAGTGTGAGTTGCCTCATGCGAAGGTGACGAGTGAGGTATCCGTATCCCGGAGGCGTAGGAGTCCCTCGGCTCGGTCGACCTTGCCGCCCGAGGCTTCTCTTGCTTAGTTAAAGGAACTCTCGGCCACTCTTCGATGAGCCGAAGCCAGAGGCAGCGGTGTCAGCATGGATAGAGGCAGAGTTGGCTCGAAAAGAAGACTTCGTCGGCCGGAGCCTGGCCGGGCCGTCCACTGGCGGGACCGACGCCGGAGTCGAGTTGCCGAGGCCACGAGCCGGGCTGGTGTCCTTGGGGGACAGCTAGCTGAGGCTTCGGGGTGGCCGGCCGAGCTGTCTGCTCGGGCCAGATTCCTGGAGAAGACCCTAGCGGCGATGGCCCAGGCGCGGTGCTGATGTCGTCCTTCGGAGTGGAGATCCTCCGACCGCGCTGCCGTCCGAGGCTCGGTCGGACTTCGTCGAAGGTGGGGTTGACGCCGAGGGTGCTGCTGCTCCCCCTCCGTCAAGGTCCGAGCCTGCAGGATCGGTTTATCTTGTAGTGTGCGTATGTTTTCTGCGGCCGCCGAGGCCCAAACATACTGCCGTCATGTTGTAAAGCTGTGTTTCTTTTCCTTTTGATTCGAGTATCTGGACTTATTTGTCGGTAACAGAATTGTTTGTCCGAGCGAGAGTTACTTTTCATGGAAGGTGATGAGTGAGGTATCCGTATCCCAGAGGCGTAGGAGTCCCTCGGCTCGGTCGGCCTTGCCGCTTACGTGTACTCTTACTCGTCCGTAGGATTCTACCATCGATATAGTCGAGAAGGCCCGAAAAATCGTTTCGGCAGAAGAGTTTTCGAGCGTGAAGACTTGTTCAGTCCGCGGAATCACTTATCCGAGCGTGAGTTACTTATCGCAGAAGGTGATGAGTGAGGTATCCGTATCCCGGAGGCGTAGGAGTCCCTCGGCTCGGTCAGCCTTGGCTGCTTACGTGTACTCCGTTGTTTTCAGGATCCCACTTTCGAAGTAGTCGAAAAGCACGAAAGACGTCTTGGCAGAAAAGATCTTTTTCCGAGGAAAATTTTGACGCGGAGGGGGTTACCCCCTTCTAGCCCCCGAGGGAGGGTCGGGCTTTGCCAAGGCAAGGCTGACCCTTCCTTGATGGTTAGACTTTGTGTTTTAACGAGGTGTATGAACGACTTGAAAGCATCTTAAGGGTAGAAGCGACGTAGCTGTCGGATGTTCCAAGCGTTGCTGTAGACCTCGCCTTGACTGTTGGCCAGCTTGTACGTTTCGGGCTTCAGAACTTTGGCGATGACGAACGGCCCTTCCCAGGGAGGCGTGAGCTTGTGCCGCCCTCGGGCGTCTTGTCACAGCCGAAGCACCAAGTCGCCCACCTGGAGGTCTCGGGACCGAACCCCTCAGGCGTGGTAGCGTCACAGGGACTGCTGATACCGTGCCGAGTGTAGTAAGGCCATGTCCCGAGCCTCTTCCAGCTGGTCCAGTGAGTCTTCTCGGTTAGCTCGATTGCTTTGGTCGTCGTAGGCCCTCGTCCTCGGGGAACCGTATTCCAAGTCTGTGGGCAAGATGGCCTCGGCCCCATAGACTAGAAAGAACGGTGTGAAGCCCGTGGCTCGGCTTGGTGTTGTCCTCAGGCTCAAGACCACCGAGGGGAGCTCCTTCATCCATCGCTTGCCGAACTTGTTGAGGTCCTTGTAGATCCGTGACTTGAGTCCTTGCAGAATCATGCCGTTGGCATGCTCTACTTGCCCATTCATCATGGGGTGAGCCACAGCGGCCCAGTCCACCTGGATGTGGTGATCCTCGCAGAAGTCCAGGAACTTTCTGCCGGTGAACTGGGTGCCGTTGTCGGTGATGATGGAGTTCGGGACCCCAAAGCGATGGATGATGTTGGTGAAGAACGCCACCGCCTGCTCGGATCTGATGTTGTTTAGGGGTCGGACCTCGATCCACTTGGAGAATTTGTCGATGGCGACCAGCAGGTGCGTGTAGCCCCCGGGTGCCTTCTGCAAGGGGCCGACGAGGTCCAGACCCCACACAGCAAACGACCAGGTGATGGGTATCGTCGGTAGAGCCTGAGCGGGCAAGTGGGTCTGCCTTGCGTAGAATTGACACCCCTGGCAGGTGTGGACAATTCTAGTGGCGTCGGCCACCGCGGTCGGCCAGTAGAAACCTTGTCGAAAGGCGTTTCCAACAATGGCTCGGGGCGCCGCGTGATGACCGCAAGCCCCCGAGTGTATTTCTTGTAAGAGCTCCTGGCCTTCGGCGATGGATATGCATCGCTGGAGGATGCCTGAGGGGCTGCGGTGGTAGAGCTCCTTCCCGTCCCCCAGCAAGACGAACGACTTGGCGCGCCGCGCCAACCGCCGAGCTTCGGCTCGGTCGAGGGGTAGCTCTCCTCGGTGGAGATATTGCAGGTACGGGGTCTGCCAGTTTTGATTAGGCGCGACCCCGCTCCGCTCCTCGTCGACGCGCAGTGCCTCACCCTCGGGGGCCGAGGATGCCTCGGGCTGGGCCGAGGGTGCCTCGGGCTGGGCCGAGGCCTTCTCGGGCTCGGGCGCGTCGTCGGTCTTGACGGAGGGTTGATGCAGGTCTCGGGAGAAGACGTCCGGGAGAACCGTTGTCTGCCCCGAGGCTATCTTAGCCAGCTCGTCTGCAGTCTCGTTGTATCGTCGGGCGATGTGGTTGAGCTCGAGCCCGTAGAACTTGTCCTCCAGGCGCCGAACCTCATCGCAGTAGGCTTCCATCTTCAGGTCGCGGCAGTGGGAGTTCTTCATGACTTGGTCAATGATGAGCTGCGAGTCACTGCGAGCGTCGAGGCGTCGGACCCCTAGCTCGATGGCGATGCGCAACCCGTTGACCAGAGCCTCGTACTCGGCCACATTGTTGGACGCGGGGAAGTGGAGGCGTAGCACGTAGCGTAGGTGCTTCCCGAGGGGCGAGATAAAGAGCAGGCCCGTGCCTGCCCCTGTCTTCATCAGCGACCCGTCGAAAAACATGGTCCAGAGTTCCGGTTGGATTGGAGCGGTCGGGAGCTGGGTATCGACCCATTCAGCCACAAAGTCCGCCAAGACTTGGGACTTGATGGCCTTCCGAGGGGCGAACGAGATTGTCTCGTCCATGATTTCCACTGCCCACTTTGCAATCCTACCCGAGGCCTCTCGGCACTGGATGATCTCCCCCAGGGGGAAGGATGACACCACAGTCACCGGATGAGACTCGAAGTAGTGTCGCAACTTCCACCGCGTCAGGATCACCGCGTACAGCAGCTTCTGAATTTGTGGGTAACGGATCTTGGTTTCGGATAGTACCTCACTAATGAAGTAGACTGGCCTCTGGACGGGCAATGCATGCCCCTCTTCTCGTCTCTCAACCACGATCGCGGCGCTGACCACCTGAGTGGTAGCGGCGACGTAGATCAAGAGGGCTTCTCCGGCAGCGGGGGGCACCAAGATGGGCACGTTCGTGAGGAGCGCCTTCAGGTTCCCGAGGGCTTCCTCAGCCTCAGGGGTCCAAGTGAAGCACTCGGCCTTTCTTAAGAGGCGGTACAGAGGCAGGCCTCTTTCGCCGAGGCGCGAGATGAAACGGCTCAGAGCCGCAAGGCATCCCGTGACCCTCTGTACGCCTTTCAAGTCCTTGATGGGCCCCATGTTGGTGATGACCGTGATTTTCTCTGGGTTGGCCTCGATGCCCCGCTCGGAGACGATGAACCCCAAGAGCATGCCTCGGGGGACTCCGAAGACGCACTTCTCAGGATTGTGTTTTACGCCTTTCGCCTTGAGACACCGGAATGTCGCTTCAAGGTCGGAAAGGAGGTCGGAGGCTTTCCTCGTGTTGACTACGATGTCATCGACGTAAGCCTCGACCGTTCGACCAATGTGTTCGCCGAACACGTGGTTCATGCACCTTTGGTATGTCGCACCCGCATTCCTCAAACCAAACGGCATGGTAACATAGCAGTACATGCCGAAAGGTGTGATGAAAGAAGTCGCGAGCTGGTCGGACTCTTTCATCCTGATTTGGTGATACCCTGAGTAGGCATCGAGGAAAGACAGGGTTTCGCACCCAGCAGTGGAATCCACAATTTGATCGATGCGAGGCAGAGGGTAGGGAACTTTTGGACATGCTTTGTTTAGACCAGTGTAGTCTACACACATCCGCCATTTCCCTCCTTTCTTTCTCACAAGCACAGGGTTGGCGAGCCATTCGGGATGGAATACCTCTTTGATGAACCCCGCCGCCATTAGCTTGTGGATCTCCTCGCCTATGGCTCTGCGCTTTTCTTTGTCGAATCGGCGCAGAGGCTGCTTCACGGGTCAGGCTCCAGCTCGGATATCCAGCGAGTGCTCGGCGACATCCCTCGGTATGTCGGGCATGTCCGAGGGACTCCACGTGAAAATGTCGGTGTTTCCGCGGAGAAAGTCGACGAGCACTGCTTCCTATTTGGGATCGAGCTCGGAGCCGATCCGGATCTGCTTGGAGGCATTGTTGCTGGGGTCGAGAGGGACGGCCTTAACCGTCTCCGCTGGCTCGAAGTTGCCGGCATGGCGCTTCACGTCTGGCGCCTCCTTGGAGAGGCTCTCCAGGTCGGCGATGAGGGCCTCGGATTCGGCGAGGGCCTCGGCGTGCTCCACGCACTCCACGTCGCATTCGTACGCGTGTCGGTACGTGGGGACGACGGTGATGACCCCGTTGGGGCCCGGCATCTTGTGCTTGAGGTAGGTGTAGTTGGGGACGACCATGAACTTGGCGTAGCATGGCCTCCCCAACACTGCGTGGTAGGTTCCTCGGAACCCGACCACCTCGAACGTGAGGGTTTCCCTTCGGAAGTTGGAGGGAGTCCCAAAGCAGACAGGTAGATCGAGTTGTCCGAGGGGCTGGACGCGTTTCCCGGGGATGATCCCGTGGAAAGGCGCCATGCCTGCCCGGACCGAGGACAGATCGATCCGCAGGAGCCCGAGGGTCTCGGCGTAGATGATGTTGAGGCTGCTGCCTCCGTCCATGAGGACCTTGGTGAGCCTGACGTTGCCGATGACGGGGTCGACAACGAGCGGGTATTTCCCCAGACTCGGCACGCGGTCGGGGTGGTCGCCCTGGTCGAAGGTGATGGGCTTGTCAGACCAGTCTAGGTAGACAGGCGCTGCCACCTTTACCAATCAGACCTCCCGATGCTCTTGCTTGCGGTGCCGAGCCGAGGCGTTCACCACTTGCCCACCGTAGATCATGAAGCAGTCGTGGACCTCAGGGAACTCTCTTGCCTTGCGATCCTCCTTCTTATCGTCGTCGTGGGCCCTGCCACCTTCCGCAGGTGGCCTGGCCTTGTGAAAGTGGCGCCGAAGCATGGCGCATTCCTCAAGGGTGTGCTTGATGGGCCCCTAATGATAGGGGCATGACTCCTTGAGCATCTTGTCGAAGAGATTGGCGCCTCCGGGAGGTTTTCGAGGGTTCTTGTACTCAGCGACGGCGACAAGGTCCGCGTCGGCGGCATCGCGTTTCGCTTGCGATTTCTTCTTGCCTTTCTTCTTGGTGCCGCGTTGAGTGGACGCCTCGGGGACATCTTCCGGCTGGCGGCCCTGGGGCTGCTTGTCTTTCCGGAAGATGGCCTCAACCGCCTCCTGGCCAGAGGCGAACTTGGTGGCGATGTCCATTAGCTCGTTCGCCCTGGTGGGGGTCTTGCGACCCAGCTTGCTCACCAGGTCGCGGCAGGTGGTGTCGGCGAGGAACGCGCCGATGACATCCGAGTCGGTGACGTTGGGCAGCTCGGTGCGTTGCTTCGAGAATCGCCGGATGTAGTCCCGGAGAGACTCTCCCGGCTGCTGGCGGCAGCTTCGGAGATCCCAGGAGTTCCCGGGGTGCACGTACGTGCCCTGGAAGTTGTCGGCGAAGGCTTGGACTAGGTCGTCCCAGTTGGAGATCTGCCCCAGAGGCAAATGCTCCAGCCAGGCTCGAGCGGTGTCGGAGAGGAATAGGGGTAGGTTGCGGATGATGAGGTTGTCATCGTCCATTCCACCCAGGTGGCAGGCCAGTCGGTAGTCTGCGAGCCACAGTTCCGGCCTCGTCTCCCCTGAGTACTTTGTGATAGTAGTCGGGGTTCGGAACTGGGTCGGGAACGGCGCCCGTCGTATGGCCCGGCTGAAAGCCTGTGGACCGGGTGGTTCGGGCGAGGGACTCCGATCCTCCCCGCTGTCGTAGCGTCCCCCACGCCTAGGGTGGTAGCCTCGGCACACCTTCTCGTCGAGGTGGGCTCGACGGTTGCGGTGATGGTGCTCGTTGCCGAGGCGACCCGGGGCCGCAGGCGCTGTGTTGCGCGTGCGCCCGGTGTGGACCGAGGCTTCCCGCATGAATTGGGAAGTCGTGGCGCGATGCTCCGTGGGGTACCCCTGCCTTCGAGAGGCAGAGCTTTCGGCCCGTCAGACCGCGACATCCTCCAGGAGATTCTTGAGCTCTGCCTGGATACGCCGCCCCTCGGTGGTTGATGGCTCCAACATCGCGCGGAGAAGTATTGCCGCTGCAGCCAGGTTCTGGCCGACCCCACTGGAAGCCGGTGGCGGCCTTGCCCTAACATCGTCGGCGATGCGGTGCTGGATGCCCTGGGGTAGATGACGCGCTTCTCCGACCGGAGGTTGGCCTGCCCATTCCTGCCCCATGTCCCGGCGGAACGGCTCAAGTGTTCCTGCTCCCTCGTCGAGCCTGGCCTGCATCTCGCGGATTTGCTCGAGCTGTGAGTCCTGACCCCCCGCAGGGACCGGGACCACAGCTAGCTCCCGAAGGATGTCAACGCGAGGCGCATGGCTAGGGGGATCACCATTTTCCGGTATACCAAGATGGTTGCCTTCGCCGGGAACCCTAGATCGACGTGGAAACATTCACGACTTGGGCCGCAGTCCTCGTCGCCGAAGCTACGGCTACCGTCGGAACAATCAGAAAGGCAATAGTCGCATGCGGTCATGAAGTCCCGCATGGCACTAGGGTTACCAAGTCCGGAGAAATCCCAACAAAAGTCGGGCTCTTCATCTTCCTCGGAACCCGAGGGCCCGTAGGTCGAGACGGCTGTCAGCCGGTCCCAGGGTGACCGCATACCGTACCCCGGAGGGTTTGGACTCGCCTCTATGAAAGCGTCCACTGAAGCGAAGTCGCTTGGTGGGTCGAGGCTGAATCCAAAAGGCTTGAGATGGGAATCGGTCGGTACCTCTTGGTCGACGGGCGGTGACGAAGTCACGTCAGGGGCAGACTGCACCGTCGTCTCAGGTACGAGGGTGACGCCCAGCAAGTCCTTTGCGAGCGTGCTGGCGTCGTCTGTCCGCTTGGAGTTGGCGTGTTGCGGGGAAACGACGCTCGTCTTCGTCTCAGACGCGAGGTCGATGCCCGACGTGTCCCCCGTTGGGGCGCCGGCGCCGTCGACTCGCTCGACAGCCGACGAGGTGCCGCCTCCTGCTTGGCCTTGGTTGCCCCGCCTCCTCCTCCGTCGACGGGGGAGGCGACGGGACAAGCCCGAATGTTGTTCTTCCGCCACGTGGGGAAGACGTCGTCGATTCCACCGCCGGCGGGCGGGTTGTCGGCCGCCATTGTCGCTGTCGCGCGGCGGGGGAAGGAGTATCATGTCGTAGCTGTCGTCGAGGGACATGAACTCAAGACTCCCGAAACGGAGCACCGTTCCGGGCTAGAAAGGTTGCTGGAGACTACCCATCTAGAGCTTGACGGGAAGCTGTTCGTCAACACGCAGCAGGCCCCTACATGGCGCGCCAACTGTCGCCGTTTCGACCCAGGGGGGTCCCTGGACCGACGAGTAAATTGTCGCCGCGTGCCCCAGCCCAGATGGGTCGGCGCGAGACGGAGCGCGAAGGGAGGGAAACCGGAGGAAGACAGGCGTAAAAGGGGAAACCCGCGGCCTTCGTGTTTGTCCCGCGCCCAGGTCGGGTGCGCTTGCAGTAGGGGGTTACAAGCGTCCGCGTGGGAGGGAGCGAGAGGCCTGCACGTGCCGTCCCATCCTCCCCGCGCGGCCAACCCTCTGTAAGAGGGCCCTGGACCTTACTTTTATAGGCGTAAGGAGAGGGTCCATGTGTACAATGGGAGATGTAGCAGTGTGCTAACGTGTCTAGCAGAGAGGAGCTAGTGCCCTAAGTACATGCCGTCGTGGCAGCCGGAGAGGTTTTGGCACCCTGTTCATGAGATGTCGTGGTCGTCGGAGGAGCGCTGGAGCCTGGCGGAAGGACAGCTGTCGGGGCTGTCGAGTCCTTGCTGACGTCTCCTTGCTTCCGTAAGGGGGCTGAGAGCCGCCGTCGTCATGGAGCACGCGGGGCGCCATCATTATTTGCTTTGCCGGGGCGAGCCAGATGGGACGCCGGTCTTGTTCCCTGTAGCCAGAGCTAGCTAGGGTTAGGGCAATGATGGCCCCTCCTGCGACGTGGTCGATCCGAGCCCTGGGTCGGGCGAGGCGGAGGCTCCTCCGAGGTCGAGGTCGAGTCTGTCTTCCAAGGTCGAGGTCGAGTCCGAGCCCCTGGGTCGGGCGAGGCGGAGACCGTCGGCTGAGGCCAGGGCCGAGTCTGAGCCCTGGGGTCGGGCGAGGCGGAGTTCATCGTCTTCCGGGGCCGAGGCCGAGTCCGAGCCCTGGGGTCGGGTGAGGCGGAGTTCATCGTCTTCCGGGGCCAAGGTCGAGTCCGAGCCCTGGCGTCGGGCGAGGCGGAGTTCGTCGTCTTCCGGGGCCGAGGCCGAGTCCGAGCCCTGGGGTCGGGCGAGGCGAAGTTCGTCGTCTTCCGGGGCCGAGGCCGAGTCCGAGCCCTGGGGTCGAGCGAGGCGGAGTTCGTCGTCTTCCGGGGCTGAGGCCGAGTCTGAGCCCTGGGGTCGGGCGAGGCGGAGCTTCCTATGGTGCCCAAGGCCGGACTCGACTGCTGTCAGCCTCACTCTGTCGAGTGGCACAGCAGCCGGAGCGGCGCAGGCGGCGCTGTCCTCTTGTCAGGCCGGTCAGTGGAGCGGCGAAGTGACTGCGATCACTTTGGCTCTGTCGACTGAAGGACGCGCGTCAGGATGAGGTGTCAGGTCATCCTTGCATTAAATGCTCCTGCGATATGGTCGGTCGGTGTGACGATTTGGCCAAGGTTGCTTCTTGGCGAAGACTGGGCCTCGGGCGAGCCAAAGGTGTGTCCGTTGCTTGAGGGGGCCCTCGGGTGAGACGTAAATCCTCCGGGGTCGGCTGCCCTTGCCCGAGGCTGGGCTCGAGCGAGGCGAGATCGTGTCCCTTGAGTGGATCGAGCCTTGACTTAATCGCACCCATCAGGCCTTTGCAGCTTTGTGATGATGGGGGTTACGAGCTGAGATTAGGAGCCTTGGGGGTACCCCTAATTATGGTACCCGACAGGTATGAAGTGGGCTGACTTGGTCAAGCGGTCCACCACTACACAAATGGAATCGTAGCCGGCTCGAGTGCGAGGCAATCCGACTATGAAATCCATACCAATTTCATCCCATTTCCACTGAGGAATTTGCAATGGTTGCAACAATCCAGCTGGTCTCTGGTGCTCTGCCTTGATCCTTCGACAACTATCACACATAGCCACATGCTCTGCGATTTCTCTCTTCATTCCGTACCACCAGAATTTCTTCTTCAGATTCTGATACATCTTCTCACTTCCAAGGTGAATCGAATAAGCTGTCTCATGAGCTTCTTGAGGATCAACTCCCGAATAGACTGGACATTGGGAACACACAAGCGGTTTTTGAACCATATCACACCTTCTGCATCTTCCCGAAAATCTTTGCCTCTGCCATCTAGAATCAGTCACCGGATCTCACTGATCTTCTCATCATTCTTCTGTGCTTCTTTGATTTCCCGCTCCAAGGTGGGTTCTAACTCAATTGCGACTCCTCGCGTATTATTCAGAAATCCGAGACTCAACCTGTCAAACTCTTTGGCCAACTAATAAGGCATCGGATGAGCGACCATCAGATTGACTTGACTCTTCCTGCTCAAAGCATCTGCCACTACGTTCGCTTTGCCTGGATGGTAATGAATCTCCAATTCATAGTCCTTGATCAACTCTAACCATCTTCGTTGCCTCATATTCAGCTCTGACTGAGTGAATGTGTACTTCAGACTCTTGTGGTATGTGTAAACATCACACTTCTATCCATACAGATAGTGCCTCCATGTCTTTAGTGTGTGAACCACTGCTGCCAACTCCAAGTCATGAATTGGGTAATTCTTCTCATGAACCTTCAGCTGTCGGGACGAGTAAGCCACAACTCTTCCCTCTTGCATCAACACACATCCCAAACCTGTGTAACAAGCATCACAATACATCGAGAAGGGCTTGTGCACATCAGGCAAGACTAAGACAGGCGCTGTAGTCAACTTCTCTTTCAGCGCTTCGAAGGCCTCTTGACATTTCTGGGTCCACTTGAACTCAACTTTGTTGCCTAGCAAAGCTGTCATTGGTTTAGCAATCTTCGAAAACCCTTCGATGAATCGCCGATAGTATCCGGCCATTCCATTAAAGCTCTTGATTCCTCGAGCATCTGTTGGCGCTTTCCAGTTCAGTATGTCTGCCACTTTCTTCGGATCCATAGTCAATCCTTCTTTGTTGGTTATATGACCCAAGAACAGGACTTCACTGATCCAGAACTCGCACTTGCTCAACTTTGCGTACAACTGGTGCTCTCACAATCTCTGCAATACCATCCTCAAATGACTTGCATGCTCTTCTTCGCTTTGAGAATATATCAGAATGTCATCAATAAATACCACCACAAACTTATCAAGATAATCCATGAATACACTGTTCATCAAGTTCATGAAGAAGGTCGGTGCATTTGTCAAACCAAAAGACATCACAGTGAACTCATACAACCCATACTTGGTAATGAATGTCGTCTTCGGTATGTCTGAAGGTCGGATCCTGAGCTGATGATAACCTGACCTCAGATCTATCTTGGAGAACACGCTAGCTCCTCTCAACTGGTCGAACAGATCTTCTATTCTGGGCAAGGGGTACTTGTTCTTGATGGTGACCTCATTCAGAGCTCGATAATCGATACATATCCTTCTGGTGCCATC
This sequence comes from Zea mays, assembly GCF_902167145.1. NCBI lineage: Eukaryota > Viridiplantae > Streptophyta > Magnoliopsida > Poales > Poaceae > Zea > Zea mays. The sequence continues at coordinate 179,554,265 of NC_050097.1, read as the reverse complement.
TTTCTTTTCCACAAATAGGACAGGGGCGGCCCAAGGCGAGGTGCTTGGCCGGATGTAACCTTTCTCTGACAACTCATCAATTTGCTTCTTAAGCTCAACCAACTCTGGTCCAGATACTCTGTAAGCTCTCTTAAAGATGGGGGCGGTTCCAGGAAGAAGCTCTATGGCAAACTCAACTTTCCGCTCTGGTGGCATACCTGGTAAGTCCTTTGGAAACACATCTGGGAACTCAGACACCACCTTGATACTCTCAATTGGGTCTGCTTCACTGCTATCGACAGCCATCTGATAACAACTTCCTTTCTTTGGTTCAGGCGGGGCTAACTCGGTCACCACTTCCACTCCTAGTGGGGACACCAATTTGATTGTCCTCTTATCACAACTGATAACTGCCTGATACTTATCTAGCCAATTCATCCCTAGGATGACATCTATTCCCTGAGTACCCATTACTATGAGGTTAGCAGGAAACGCTATCCCCCTTATTTCCACACTTACATTCAAACAAATGCTATCGGCTCGAATTCTACCACCGGCTGAGTCAATTTGAATGGGGGTTGACATGGCAGTTATTGGAAGATTATGTGCTTCTACCCATGATGCAGTAATGAAAGAATGTGTTGCTCCGGTATCTGAAAGGGAATTAGGCTTACACCTAGTCCCTAATTAATTTTGGTGGTTGAAATGCCTAACACAAACAATTGGACTAACTAGTTTGCTCTAGTGTATAAGTTATACAGGTGTCTAAGGTTCACATCAAGCCAATTAAAAAGACCCATGTTGGGTTCAAAATAGAGAGCTAAAGGCATCCCGAAAGGCTCCCTGGTCTGGCGCACCGGACTGTCCGGTGGCACATCGGACAGTGTCCGGTGCACCAGAGGACTTCACCCAGAACTCTTCAGCCTCGGGATTTTCCTGGAGCCGGCGCGCTATAATTCACCGGACTGTCCGGTGTACACCGGACAGTGTCCGGTGCTCCAAGAGGACGCGGCTTCGGAACTTGGCAGCCTCGGGAATTCGCAGCGGTTGCTCCGCTATAATTCACCGGACATGTCCGGTGTACACCGGACTGTCCGGTGTAACAGCGGGGCAACGGCTACTTCGCGCCAACAGTCGCCTGCAACAGCAATTAATGCGCTCCAGAGCGCGCAGGCGTCAGGCATGCCCATGCTGGCGCACCGGACACTCTACAGTACATGTCCGGTGCGCCACCGGACATCCAGGCGGGCCCAGAAATCAGAACTCCAACAGTCGAATTGCAACGGCTTTGGTGACGTGGCTGGCGCACCGGACATGTCCGGTGTGCACCGGACTGTCCGGTGCATCATACGACAGACAGCCTCCACCAACGGTCATGTTTGGTGGTTGGGGCTATAAATACCCCAACCACCCCACCATTCATTGCATCCAAGTTTTCCAGCTTCCAACCACTTTACAAGAGCTAGCATTCATTGCAAAGCACACCAAAAGAGATCAAATCCTCTCCCAACTCCACACAAAGCTTTAGTGACTAGAGAGAGTAATTTGTAGTGTTCATTTGAGCTCTTGCGCTTGGATCGCTTCTTTTCTTTCGCATTCTTTCTTGTGATCAAACACTCACCTGTAATTGAGGCAAGAGACACCAATTGTGTGGTGGTCCTTGCGGGAAGTTTGATTCCCAAGTGATTTGAGAAAGAGAAGCTCACTCGGTCCGAGGGACCGTTTGAGAGAGGGAAGGGTTGAAAGAGACCCGGCTTTTGTGACCTCCTCAACGGGTTGTAGGTTTGCAAGAACCGAACCTCGGTAAAACAAATCCGCGTGTCACACTCTTCATTTGCTTGCGATTTGTTTTGCGCCCTCTCTCTCGGACTTATTATTATTTCTAACGCTAACCCGGCTTGTAGTTGTGTTTATATTTGTAAATTTCAGTTTCGCCCTATTCACCCCCCTCTAGGCGACTATCAGTATCAAATAACACTTCTGCAGTATGGGAGTCGACTGGAAACATACCTACTATCATGTCGGGGGTCTCCTGAACTGCTTCAGCCTCTAAGTGGTTCAGTCTCCCATGGTTATAACGTGACTGAGTGTGGTTGCCTGCTCCAGGCTGAGACGCATTCTGCTTTGTGGGGGCATTGGGGCCTGACTACTGCCGGGCTGCCTTCTTTGGACATTGCATCACCCAATGGCCTTGCTCTCCACAGTGGAAACATGCTCTGTTTCCAACCTGAGCTAGTGCTGCTTGATTGTTCTGCTGAGTTGCTGGGGCAGGAAGACGAGGTGCCTGCTGATTCTGCCTCTGGAACTGACCTCCTCCTAACTGATTGTTCTGGCGATTCTGATACTGGTGTTGAGGATACTGCCTTTGAAACTGTTGATGCTAAGGTGGACGCTGGTTCTGCCTGAACTGCTGAGGTTGATTGCCTGAGAAACGAGGACGATTGCTGCTTCCAGGCTGGGGTCCACTGATCTTGCGCTTGTGATCCTCCATCTCCTTACGCTTCCTCTCTGTCATGATTGCTCTGTCAATTAGGTGCTGGAATGTCGGGAAGGTATGATTCATCAGTTGATACTGCAGAGGGTCAACCAAGCCTCTCAGGAAACGATACTGTCTCTTGGCGTCGGTGTTGACATCTTCAGGAGCATAGCGAGACAGCTATAGGAACCAGTCCCGGTACTCACTGACAGACGATGACCCTTGCTTGAGGGCCAGGAACTCCTCCTTCTTCACTGTCATCAGACCTGCAGGAACATGGTACTGGCGAAAGCTACCTCTGAACTCTTCCCAGGTGAAGGTGTCGGGGTTGGCATGAGTGGCGAGATAAGACTCCCACCAAGACTGAGCTACCCCTCTCAACAGACGAGGACCATATAGGACTTTCTCCCTGTCATCGCACTGAGCGGTGTGCAACTCCCGCTCCACAGTGCGTAGCCAGTCTTCAGCATCCATGGGGTCAGAAGAGTGAGCGAACGTTGGGGGATGACCTCTCATGAATTCAACACGCTTGTCCCTGGGCATGTGAGGCATCTGAGGCTGAGGTGGTGGCTGTTGCTGAATGGCGGCCAGAGTCTGACCGATGGCTTGAACTGCCTGAGTCTGCATCAGGAACATCTGCTCAATGGACATCGGGGGCGGGGGCGGCAATTGCTGTTGCTGGGGTACCTCCTCCTGCTGAGCTACTTGCTCCTGCTGAGCACGCCTTCCTCCTCTGCGCCTGTTTTCTGACATCTGCAGAATGCAACCACACATCAGAACTGATCTTGCAAATCTTGCAGCATAAGAAAAGAGTATAGAATTCTCCACAACACTGAGCAGATGAGCATCTTCACTGATCTCCAACACAGACCAACACAACTTCTCAGATAAAGAGGAAAGTGGAATAAAAGGCTTCCCAACTAGATAACTAACTCCATTAACATATAACAGGTAAACCAAAATGCAGGGGATACCCACACTCTGGTGACAGTCATTACAAAGATCCAAATCAAACATAGTTCATCATGACAAACATAAATGCACAGGATAAGCAAACTACCCTGTCTAGCTAAGACTGACTAAGAGCGAGACCAACGCTAAGACTATAGCTTCGATGTATATATTTTTGTATTAATTACAAGATCCGACTCTGACGATCTATGGTTCTAAATTTATCTTGGTCTTGCAGTCGAGATTGCCATAAGACTGGTGTCCACGCCGAGGTGAGCGGTACGGGTGCTGAGTCCCTACGGGAGCGGGGGAACCATCATCTAGGTGACGACGCTCCATGCGCTCAGCCCGCAGCTGGGCGATCTCTGCACGAGCCCTACTCATCTCGTCTAATGCATGGTCCAGCTCCGTGTTTAGCACAGTGGCTAGGTTGATTGTGCTGCTCAACCTAGGATTGTCCTCACCGACATGTGAAACAATCACGCCTCCTGTGCTGCCAGATGGACGGCGGGGGTAATACTTCAGGTTGAGACCGTCGGCTACCCCGCCGAGCACTGAGCAGTAGTGCGAAAGCGCACGCCGTGCGGCATCTTGCATGGCTGCCTCAGCTGAGTCCCGCTCAGAGATGGAATAGTGCTCTGAGCAGACCTCATCACCCCAGAGACTGTTCTCCGGACGGCGCACCAAGCAGGTCGCCTCCCAGCGGTCCGGGTAGACCCCGCGACTATGCTGGAAGACCACACAGCGATACTCGATGGACCAAGTACACTGATCAAGTGCCCGATGTAGCAGGGTGTCCAGCGCATCGTGGAAGTGACACCCGCGAGCAGCGTCGCGAATGATGGGCCGAGCAACCCATCCTTCTGGCTCCTGGTCAGCAGAAAGGTCGGTGTCGTGGCTCGAGCTGCTGTCGCCACCTCCATCGTCTGGGTCTCCTCCAGCAGCTACTCCAGGGGCTGGGGCGCTCAGTGGTGGTGCAGGGGGCGCCTCCAGTGGAAGCACGGGGGAGCAGCTCCTCACAGACTCTATCTCCTGCTGGAGTGAGAAAGAGGAGCCCTGTTGCTCCTAGTATGACCAGCAAGAATGAACCATAAATAAATGAAGGATTAGAATAAAACACAATTTTCAGCAAGGTATAATATATAGTAGAACATAGGTTTGGTCGATATGACCAACTTTTGAAGGGATACCAAAGTCAAGGCAGGGACAGAGGTCTATAATCCTTAGAACGACCATTCTACTCTAGGTTAGCGGTCCTACAGTCAGCACGGCATTGATACTGAAAGGGAATTAGGCTTACACCTAGTTCCTATATAATTTTGGTGGTTGAATTGCCCAACACAAATCTTTGGACTAACTAGTTTGCCCAAGTGTATAGATTATACAGGTATAAAAGGTTCACACTCAGCCAATAAAAAGACCAAGTTTTGGATTCAACAAAGGAGCAATGAGGCAACCGAGGGCACCTCTGGCTGGAGGCACCGGACTGTCCGGTGTGCACCGGACAGTGTCCGGTGCGCCCAGAGGACACCAACTCAAACTCTTCGCCCTCGGGAATTCTCGAAAGCCGGCGCGCTATAATTCACCAGACTGTCCGGTGTGCACCGGACATGTCCGGTGCTCCAAGGAAGCACGGTCTCCGGAACTCGCCAGCCTCGGGTTCGCGCGGTAGCCGCTCCGCTAAAATTCACCGGACTGTCCGGTGTGCACCGGACTGTCCGGTGTGCCAGCGGAGCAACGGCTCCCTGCGGCGCCAACGGCTCCCTGCGGTGCATTTAATGCGCGCGCAGCGCGCGCAGACGTCAGGCACGCCCATACTGGTGCACCGGACATCAAACAGTACATGTCCGGTGTGCACCGGACACCCAGGCAGGCCCACAAGTCAGAAGCTCCAACGGCTAGAATCCAACGGCAGTGATGATGTGGCAGGGGGCACCGGACTGTCCGGTGCGCCATCGAACAGACAGGTTCCCAACGGCCACATTTGGTGGTTGGGGCTATAAATACCCCAACCACCCCTCCATTCATTGCATCCAAGTTTTCCACTTCCCAACTACTACAAGAGCTCTAGCATTCAATTCTAGACACACCAAAGAGATCAAATCCTCTCCAATTCCACACAAAGCCCTAGTGACTAGTGAGAGTGATTTGTCGTGTTCATTTGAGCTCTTGCGCTTGGATTGCTTTCTCTCTTTCATTTTTTCTTGTGATCAATACTCACTTGTAACCAAGGCAAGAGACACCAATTGTGTGGTGGTCCTTGCGGGGAGGTTTTGCTCCCGGTTGATTTGAGAAGAGAAAGCTCACTCGGTCCGAGGGACCGTTTGAGAGAGGGAAAGGGTTGAAAGAGACCCGGCCTTTGTGGCCTCCTCAACGGGGAGTAGGTTTGCAAGAACCGAACCTCGGTAAAACAAATCTCCGTGTCTCACTTGCTCATTCGCTTGGGATTTGTTTTGCACCCTCTCTTGCGGACTCGTTTCTTATTACTAACGCTAACCCCGGCTTGTAGTTGTGTTTATATTTGTAATTTCAGTTTCGCCCTATTCACCCCCCCCCCCCTCTAGGCGACTATCAATTGGTATCAGAGCCCGGTGCTTCATTAGAGCCTAACCGCTCGAAGTGATGTCGGGAGATCACGCCAAGAAGGAGATGGAGACCGGCGAAAAGCCCACTACAAGCCACGGGAGCACTTCATCGGAAGAGTCCCGCACCAAAAGGAGGGAGAAGAAGAAGAGCTCCTCCAACAAAGGGAAGGAGAAGAAATCTTCTTCTCACCACAAAGAGAAGAAGGAAAAATCTTCTTCCCACAAGCCGCATCGGAAAGGCGACAAGCACAAGAGGATGAGGAAGGTGGTCTACTACGAGACCGACACTTCATCAACATCGACCTCCGACTCCGATGCGCCCTCCGTCACTTCTAAGCGCCAAGAGCGCAAGAAGTATAGTAAGATCCCCCTACGCTACCCTCGCATTTCCAAACATACACCTTTACTTTCCGTCCCATTAGGCAAACCACCAACTTTTGATGGTGAAGATTACGCTAGGTGGAGCGATTTAATGCGATTTCATCTAACCTCGCTCCACAAAAGTATATGGGATGTTGTTGAGTTTGGTGCACAGGTACCGTCGGTAGGGGATGAGGACTATGATGAGGATGAGGTGGCCCAAATCGAGCACTTCAACTCTCAAGCAACAACAATACTCCTCGCCTCTCTAAGTAGAGAGGAGTATAACAAAGTACAAGGGTTGAAGAGCGCCAAGGAGATTTGGGATGTGCTCAAAACCGCACACGAGGGAGACGAGCTCACCAAGATCACCAAGCGGGAAACAATCGAGGGGGAGCTCGGTCGGTTCCGGCTTCGCAAAGGGGAGGAGCCACAACACATGTACAACCGGCTCAAGACCTTGGTGAATCAAGTGCGCAACCTCGGGAGCATAAAATGGGATGATCACGAGATGGTTAAGGTTATTCTAAGATCTCTTATTTTCCTTAACCCTACTCAAGTTCAATTAATCCGTGGTAATCCTAGATATACTAAAATGACCCCCGAGGAAGTTATCGGGAATTTTGTGAGTTTTGAGTGCATGATTGAAGGCTCGAGGAAGATCAACGAGCTTGATGATCCCACCACATCCGAAGCTCAACCCGTTGCATTTAAGGCAACGGAGGAGGAGGCTACACCAAGTCGACAACCAATAGACGCCTCCAAGCTCGACAATGAGGAAATGGCGCTCGTCATCAAGAGCTTCCGCCAAATCCTCAAGCAAAGGAGGGGGAAAGACTACAAGTCCCGCTCCAAGAAGGTTTGCTACAAATGTGGTAAGCCCGGTCATTTTATTGCTAAATGTCCTATATCTAGTGACAGTGACCGAGGCGACGACAAGAAGGGGAGAAGAAAGGAGAAGAAGAGGTATTACAAGAAGAAGGGCGGCGATGCCCATGTTTGTCGCGAATGGGACTCCGACGAGAGCTCAAGCGACTCCTCCGACGACGAGGACGCCGCCAACATCGCCGTCACCAAGGGACTTCTCTTCCCCAACGTCGGCCACAAGTGCCTCATGGCAAAGGACGGCAAAAAGAAAAAGGTTAAATCTAACTCCTCCACTAAATATGAATCTTCTAGTGATGATAATGCTAGTGATGAGGAGGATAGTTTGCGTTCCCTTTTTGCCAACCTTAACATAGCTCAAAAGGAAAAATTAAATGAATTAGTCAGTGCTATTCATGAAAAGGATGATCTTTTGGATTCTCAAGAGGATTGTCTAATTAAAGAAAACAAGAAACATGTTAAGGTTAAAAAGGCTTATGCTCTTGAGATAGAGAAATGTGAAAAATTATCTAGTGAGCTAAGCACTTGCCGTGAGATGATTGACAACCTTAGACATGAAAATGCTAGTTTAAGTGCTAAGGTTGATTCACATGTTTGTAATGTTTCAATTCCCAATTCTAGAGATAATAATGATTTGCTTGCTAGGATTGAAGAATTGAACATTTCTCTTGCTAGCCTTAGAATTGAGAATGAAAAATTGCTTGCTAAGGCTAAGGATTTTGATGTTTGCAATACTACCATTTCCGACCTTAGAACTAAGAATGATATCTTGCATGCTAAGGTTGTAGAATTAAAATCTTGCAAACCCTCTACATCTACCATTGAGCATGTTTCCATTTGTACTAGATGTAGAGATATTGATATTAATGCCATTCATGATCACATGGCTTTAATTAAAAAACAAAATGATCATATAGCAATATTAGATGCTAAAATTGCCGAGCATAACTTAGAAAATGAAAAATTTAAATTTGCTAGAAGCATGCTTTATAATGGGAGACGCCCGGGCATTAAGGATGGCATTGGCTTCCAAAGGGGAGACAATGTCAAAATTAGTGCCCCTCCTAAGAGATTGTCCAACTTTGTTAAGGGCAAAGCTCCCATGCCTCAAGATAACGAGGGTTACATTTTATACCCTGCCGGTTATCCCAAGAGCAAAATTAGGAGAATTCATTCTAGGAAGTCTCACTCTGGCCCAAATCATGCTTTTATGTATAAGGGTGAGACATCTAGTTCTAGGCAACCAACCCGTGCTAAGTTGCCTAAGAAAACTCCTAGTGCATCAAATGAACATAGTCTTTCATTTAAAACTTTTGATGCATCTTATGTTTTAACTAACAAATCCGGCAAGATAGTTGCCAAGTATGTTGGGGGCAAGCACAAGGGGTCAAAGACTTGTGTTTGGGTACCCAAAGTTCTTGTGTCTAATGCCAAAGGACCCAAAACCATTTGGGTACCTAAAGTCAAGAACTAAAATTGTTTTGTAGGTTTATGCATCCGGGGGCTCAAGTTGGATACTCGACAGCGGGTGCACAAACCACATGACAGGGGAAAAACGAATGTTCTCCTCATACGAGAAAAACCAAGATCCCCAAAGAGCGATTACATTCGGGGATGGAAATCAAGGTTTGGTCAAAGGTTTGGGTAAAATTGCTATATCTCCTGACCACTCTATTTCCAATGTTTTTCTTGTTGATTCATTAGATTACAACTTGCTTTCTGTTTCTCAATTATGTCAAATGGGCTACAACTGTCTATTCACTGATGTAGGTGTCACTGTCTTTAGAAGAAGTGATGATTCAATAGCATTTAAGGGAGTGTTAGAGGGTCAGCTATACTTGGTGGATTTTGATAGAGCTGAACTCGACACCTGCTTGATTGCTAAGACTAACATGGGTTGGCTCTGGCACCGCCGACTAGCCCATGTTGGGATGAAGAATCTTCACAAACTTCTAAAGGGAGAGCACATTTTAGGATTAACAAATGTTTATTTTGAGAAAGACAGGATTTGTAGCGCATGCCAGGCGGGGAAGCAAGTTGGAGCCCATCATCCACACAAGAACATCATGACGACCGACAGGCCGCTTGAGCTACTCCACATGGATCTATTCGGCCCGATTGCTTACATAAGCATCGGCGGGAGTAAGTATTGTCTTGTAATAGTGGATGATTATTCTCGCTTCACTTGGGTATTCTTTTTACAGGAAAAATCTCAAACCCAAGAGACCTTAAAAGGATTCTTGAGACGGGCTCAAAATGAGTTCGGCTTAAGAATCAAGAAAATTAGAAGCGACAATGGGACGGAGTTCAAGAACTCTCAAATTGAAGGCTTCCTTGAGGAGGAGGGAATCAAGCATGAGTTCTCTTCTCCCTACACCCCTCAACAAAATGGTGTAGTCGAGAGGAAGAATCGAACTCTTTTGGACCTGGCAAGGACCATGCTTGATGAGTACAAGACTTCGGATCGGTTTTGGGCCGAGGCGGTCAACACCGCTTGCTACGCCATCAACCGGTTATATCTTCACCGAATCCTCAAGAAGACATCATATGAACTCCTAACCGGTAAAAAGCCCAACATTTCATACTTTAGAGTTTTTGGTAGCAAATGCTTTATTCTTGTTAAAAGAGGTAGAAAATCTAAATTTGCTCCTAAAACTGTAGAAGGCTTTTTACTAGGATATGATTCAAACACAAGGGCATATAGAGTCTTTAACAAGTCCTCAGGACTTGTTGAAGTTTCTTGTGACGTTGTGTTTGATGAGACTAATGGCTCTCAAGTAGAGCAAGTTGATCTTGATGAGATAGGTGAAGAACAGGCTCCATGCATAGCGCTAAGGAACATGTCCATTGGGGATGTGTGTCCTAAGGAATCCGAAGAGCCTCCAAATGCACAAGATCAACCATCCTCCTACATGCAAGCATCTCCACCAACTCAAAATGAGGATGAGGCTCAAGTTGATGAAGGACAAAATCAAGAAGATGAGCCACCTCAAGATAATGGCAATGATCAAGGGGGAGATACAAATGATCAAGAAAAGGAGGATGAGGAAGAACTAAGGCCGCCACACCCAAGAGTCCACCAAGCAATACAACGAGATCACCCCGTCGACACCATCCTCGGCGACATTCATAAGGGGGTAACCACTCGATCTCGTGTTGCACATTTTTGTGAACATTACTCTTTTGTTTCCTCTATTGAGCCACACAGGGTAGAGGAAGCACTACAAGATTCGGATTGGGTGGTGGCGATGCAAGAGGAGCTCAACAACTTCACTAGAAATGAGGTATGGCACTTGGTTCCACGTCCTAACCAAAATGTTGTAGGAACCAAATGGGTCTTCCGCAACAAACAAGATGAGCATGGTGTGGTGACAAGGAACAAAGCTCGACTTGTGGCCAAAGGATACTCCCAAGTCGAAGGTTTGGATTTTGGTGAAACCTATGCACCCGTAGCTAGGCTTGAGTCAATTCGCATATTATTGGCCTATGCTACTTACCATGGCTTTAAGCTTTATCAAATGGACGTGAAAAGTGCCTTCCTCAACGGACCAATCAAGGAAGAGGTCTATGTTGAGCAACCTCCCGGCTTTGAAGACAGTGAGTACCCTAACCATGTCTATAGGCTCTCTAAGGCGCTTTATGGGCTCAAGCAAGCCCCAAGAGCATGGTATGAATGCCTTAGAGATTTCCTTATTGCTAATGGCTTCAAAGTCGGCAAGGCCGATCCTACTTTATTCACTAAAACTCTTGACAATGATTTGTTTGTATGCCAAATTTATGTTGATGATATTATATTTGGGTCTACTAACGAATCTACATGTGAAGAATTTAGTAGGATCATGACAAAGAAATTCGAGATGTCTATGATGGGGGAGTTGAAGTATTTTCTAGGATTTCAAGTAAAACAACTCTAAGAGGGCACCTTCATCAGCCAAACGAAGTACACTCAAGACATCCTAAGCAAGTTTGGAATGAAGGATGCCAAGCCCATCAAAACACCCATGGGAACAAATGGGCATCTCGACCTCGACACGGGAGGTAAGTCCGTGGATCAAAAGGTATACCGGTCGATGATTGGTTCATTACTTTATTTATGTGCATCTCGACCGGACATTATGCTTTCCGTCTGCATGTGTGCAAGATTCCAATCCGACCCTAAGGAATCACACCTTACGGCCGTAAAACGAATCTTGAGATATTTGGCTTATACACCTAAGTTTGGGCTTTGGTACCCTCGGGGATCCACTTTTGATTTGATTGGTTATTCGGATGCCGATTGGGCGGGGTGTAAGATTAATAGGAAGAGCACATCGGGGACTTGCCAGTTCTTGGGAAGATCCTTGGTGTCATGGGCTTCAAAGAAGCAAAATTCGGTCGCTCTTTCCACCGCCGAAGCCGAGTATATTGCCGCAGGTCATTGTTGCGCGCAATTGCTTTGGATGAGGCAAACCCTGCGGGACTACGGTTACAAATTAACCAAAGTCCCTTTGCTATGTGATAATGAGAGTGCAATCAAAATGGCCGACAATCCCGTCGAGCATAGCCGCACTAAGCACATAGCCATTCGGTATCATTTTCTTAGGGATCACCAACAAAAGGGAGATATCGAGATTTCTTATATTAACACTAAAGATCAATTAGCCGATATCTTTACCAAGCCACTTGATGAACTATCTTTTACCAAACTTAGGCATGAGCTCAATATTCTTGATTCTAGAAATTTCTTTTGCTAGCTTGCACACATAGCTCATTTGAATACCTTTGATCATATCTCTTTTATATGCTATGACTAATGTGTTCTCAAGTCTATTTCAAACCAAGTCACAGGTATATTGAAAGGGAATTGGAGTCTTCGGCGAAGACAAAGGCTTCCACTCCGTAACTCATCCTTCGCCATCGCTCCAAGAAAAGGACCTTGTCTTTGGGGGAGAAAGTAAAAGCCCAAAGCAAAAGGACCGGATTTCGTCTTTGGTATAATCTTAACTCATTTACTTATGACCAAAGGGGAAGAAATTACTTTGAGGGCTCTAATGATTCCGTTTTTGGCGATTCATGCCAAAAAGGGGGAGAAATGAGCCCAAAGCAAAAGGACCGCACCACCACCAAATTCAAAAACTTAGTGCTTTCCAAAAGTATTTATCATTTGGTATCCTATTGTGTTAAAAAGGGGGAGAAAGTAGTATTTCAAAAATGGTATATCAAAACCCTCTTGAACACTAAGAGGTGGATCTCTTTTAGGGGGAGTTTTGTTTAGTCAAGGGAAAAGCATTTGAACCAGGGGGAGAAAATTTCAAATCTTGAAAATGCTTTGCAAACTCTTATTCATTTACCTTTGACTACTTGCAAAAGATCTTTGAAATAAATTTACAAAAATTTTGCAAAAACAAAACATATGGTGCAAACGTGGTCCAAAATGTTACATAAGAAAGAAACATTCCATGCATATCTTGTAAGTAGTTTTATTGGCTCAATTCCAAGCAACCTTTACACTTACATTATGCAAACTAGTTCAATTATGCACTTCTATATTTGCTTTGGTTTGTGTTGGCATCAATCACCAAAAAGGGGGAGATTGAAAGGGAATTAGGCTTACACCTAGTTCCTATATAATTTTGGTGGTTGAATTGCCCAACACAAATCTTTGGACTAACTAGTTTGCCCAAGTGTATAGATTATACAGGTATAAAAGGTTCACACTCAGCCAATAAAAAGACCAAGTTTTGGATTCAACAAAGGAGCAATGAGGCAACCGAGGGCACCTCTGGCTGGAGGCACCGGACTGTCCGGTGTGCACCGGACAGTGTCCGGTGCGCCCAGAGGACACCAACTCAAACTCTTCGCCCTCGGGAATTCTCGAAAGCCGGCGCGCTATAATTCACCGGACTGTCCGGTGTGCACCGGACATGTCCGGTGCTCCAAGGAAGCACGGTCTCCGGAACTCGCCAGCCTCGGGTTCGCGCGGTAGCCGCTCCGCTAAAATTCACCGGACTGTCCGGTGTGCACCGGACTGTCCGGTGTGCCAGCGGAGCAACGGCTCCCTGCGGCGCCAACGGCTCCCTGCGGTGCATTTAATGCGCGCGCAGCGCGCGCAGACGTCAGGCACGCCCATACTGGTGCACCGGACATCAAACAGTACATGTCCGGTGTGCACCGGACACCCAGGCGGGCCCACAAGTCAGAAGCTCCAACGGCTAGAATCCAACGGCAGTGATGACGTGGCAGGGGGCACCGGACTGTCCGGTGTGCACCGGACTGTCCGGTGCGCCATCGAACAGACAGGTTCCCAACGGCCACATTTGGTGGTTGGGGCTATAAATACCCCAACCACCCCTCCATTCATTGCATCCAAGTTTTCCACTTCCCAACTACTACAAGAGCTCTAGCATTCAATTCTAGACACACCAAAGAGATCAAATCCTCTCCAATTCCACACAAAGCCCTAGTGACTAGTGAGAGTGATTTGTCGTGTTCATTTGAGCTCTTGCGCTTGGATTGCTTTCTCTCTTTCATTTTTTCTTGTGATCAATACTCACTTGTAACCAAGGCAAGAGACACCAATTGTGTGGTGGTCCTTGCGGGGAGGTTTTGCTCCCGGTTGATTTGAGAAGAGAAAGCTCACTCGGTCCGAGGGACCGTTTGAGAGAGGGAAAGGGTTGAAAGAGACCCGGCCTTTGTGGCCTCCTCAACGGGGAGTAGGTTTGCAAGAACCGAACCTCGGTAAAACAAATCTCCGTGTCTCACTTGCTCATTCGCTTGGGATTTGTTTTGCACCCTCTCTTGCGGACTCGTTTCTTATTACTAACGCTAACCCCGGCTTGTAGTTGTGTTTATATTTGTAATTTCAGTTTCGCCCTATTCACCCCCCCCTCTAGGCGACTATTAGATACCACCTATGTCACACTCGGTTTTAGAAGGCAAACCGAATGCGAACCATGTACGTGCCAGGATCAGCAATTCACGTACACAGCAGTTACATAACATGGACATCATCACACAGTGCTCAAATAGTATTAAAAAGGGGAATAGTAGTCGATTACATCATATGTCTGAGACATCCACATAGACTTTACAATAAATCAAAGTGCGGAAAAGAAACGTAGATAAACGCGGCCTTCACAGGCAGCCGACTGGGGGTTGCCGCTAACCCACGCCTAGAACTCATCGTACTCTTGGAACTCCTGGTGGTCTCCTTCCACCGCTTCATCTTCTCCTGAGCAGGGGTTGCAATGCTGACAACCTGGGGATGGGGGGGTTTGGTGTGTAGAGCAAGGGTGAGTACACATCAACATACTCAGCAAGTATCATGTTTGGCTAAGTGGACTAGCTTTATGTGGGGGTAAGTCAAGCAGTTGCTTTTAGTTGGTCAGATTATTATTACTAGTAGAGAAAGCCAAGTTTTAGAATTAACCCACGTTATTAACCCAAACGTACTCCTTTCCAAACGGAAAGTGTAACACCCCTGGTGTTACTGTAACTAAAACTTGAGCATGGCATCATAAGCATTGGCATTGCATATGTTTGACACACCTAGAGTGCATTCACTAGGTAAAAATTTTAAACAAGTTGTATTGTTTTGATGTCTTGCAAATAGAACCCTGGGAACTTAACCCTAAATAGGGATTAAAGGGATAAGACCTAACCCAAGTTGAGGAAAACCTAAAGACTTTAGGGAAATAGTTATAAAATATCCCTAAAAATAAAGTTGAATCACATTTATACCCCTGGGATACCAGAAACCCTAATTGGAACCCTGGAAAACCCTAAAACCAAACCCTAGGGACCTATGTGCAAAATTAGTCCACTTTTGGACTAAAGTGCAAAAACCAAGTTAAATAAGTATCTTAAGTCACATGGTTCACATTTGGGAAGATTTACAAGCCAAACCCTGAGTTTTGGACTTATTTGCAAAAGAGTCACATTTGAACTCTTTTGACTAAGTCTAATTTCAGTGTATTGTGTTCATCTTTGTGACCTTGTAACTTCTAAACAAAAGGGTTTTTGCCCTAGGTCACCACATCAAGATTGTAGCCCAATCATAGGAGCACAACTTTGCTTAAGAGGGTGAGCAGAGTTGTTGAGAAAATATTGGAGATAATTAAGCCTAAAGATTGGCTGTCAGGCTGATTCAGTCTGAAATTCAGATTAACAGTGTGATGGGATGAACTTTGAGCTCGATTTTAAATGGGATTCAGTGACTATTTGATGGTAAGCATTGTGGCAAAGTTGAAGATTAACTTTAGCCCTACAACTTTGGTACAGAGGTTTGATGAAGTTCACATGCAAATTTTAGAGAAAATGGAGCTCTAAGATGATCTGTCAGGCGACTGAATCAGCTTTTCCCATGGTACAGTAACTGCAGAAGATACCCCTTCTTTCCCCTTCGCCGCCAATGACCCACACGCCATGATTCACGCTGTCGTTGGGATTTGTGTTCGCTGGCGGGGAGATAACTTCGGTGAAGTAAAGATCTCACGGGAAGGAGTGGATAGGATCACACATCAGAGCTTATCGCCGTGATTCTAGTTACTGCGACGTGGGCGGTCTGCCTGCGCCGCCGTGGAAACGCCGGTGACCGCCGCCCTCCGGCCTTGTGCCGCGTGTTTACCCTTTCCACCGCATCGCCACGACTTGCCCCTGCTCACCGTTGATCGCCGGAACAACCGCCACGCCTCTGGACGCGTATTCACCGCGCCCAGTGTTCTTCTTCACCTCCGACCGTCGCGCGTCTTGCTCAAAATTCACGGTCGCCGCCTCTGGGATCTATAAATTGAGCCCCCACCAGTTCCGCAAAGTCATCAGCTAGCCAGCCCCTGCTAATCGTTAGCAATCATCCACCAGTGAGCTCGAATTCGAGTTTTCCCCCAAATCTTTTTCCGCAACCGTGAAACGAGCTTCACCGTCGCCAGCCCTTTTTCCGGTCAGTCCAACCCTCCCTCTCCCTCGTTTAAGCTTTCTCACGTGTTTGCGATGCTTACTGACCTGTCCAATTGGACTAGGGGTCCTCTGGTCGCCGGGAACACGGCAGTATAGCCGCGATACTCACGGCCACCGTGGCCAGAGCTCCGTAGTTGATCATAAGCACAATTAAGTTAGGGGAAACGCTGATTGGGGCGTGAATTCGGTTTCGACCGAAGAAGGGTGTCAGTCCTTTTCCCAATCGACCGGCCTGCTAGCTCGCCGGAGTTCCTCCGCACGATGCCGTCGTCGGGGACCTCGCCTGTGAAGGAATAGAACGTTAGGGGCTTCTTTGCAATCTGTCAGCGG
This sequence comes from Zea mays, assembly GCF_902167145.1. Lineage (NCBI taxonomy): Eukaryota > Viridiplantae > Streptophyta > Magnoliopsida > Poales > Poaceae > Zea > Zea mays. The sequence continues at coordinate 179,537,765 of NC_050097.1, read as the reverse complement.
CACTCAGGAATAGTACAGGAACTTATTTCCAGTTACCCAGAACCCCAAGGACCTTTCCGCAAGATCGCCAGTGCGGGCGCGCACGCGCGCGCTTTCCCCTCTGGACTGGGCCGACTGGGCTGAAACCAGCCCATTACTGTTGAAGCCTTTTCCTTTTTCTTTTTCCGCAGAGCTTTAGAAATATGTTAAAAATTGTAGAAAAAACCTAAAATTGTGAAACCAATTTTCCTAGGCTTGTTATTTTCCCTAGAATTTAATAAAAATAGTTTTGTGATTTTTAGTGGAAATAAGGAATTTTAGGGCATTTAAAGTAGTTAAAAGTATTAGTTATGGATTTTTAGAAAATAATTGGTAACCCCAAAATTACCCAAACTTTTTATATGAGCTCCCCTCATTATTTAAAAGACTTGGGTAGAGTTTGAATTGATTTGGACCATGTTTGATAACTAGAACCCCAAAACACCCCCCCTGCCCTTTGAGCTCCTTTACCGACTCCGGAAACCCTAAGTTCTCGGAGTTCCGTGAAGGAAAGTTATATTCAAGATTTAGATAATAAATCTTTATTATCTTCGCACTCTCATGCGCATTACATGGCATTCATTCTTATATATGTATATGTATATGGTTATGTTAGAACGCGAAGAAGAAGTGGAAGTTACTGAAGAAAGGACACCACCACCCTCGGATTCTCAAGCAGGAAACTGCTTCTACTTTGATATTTGTGGATCCGAGCCAGACTCACCTATGAACGAAGGCAAGCCCCGGTGCATGCAACCCCTTTCCTTGCGTTTTAAAATAACTTTCGCACACTTTAATAGTGAAATGTGCATTAGGTTTATAGGAATTGCTTGAAACCCTTTGATGCATTGTTTTCCTTGATATCCATACCTTTATAGATACTTCTGTGAAGTATCAAAATATGATTTACAAAAATGCTTAGCCTTGCTTAGATCTTGTGGATAGAGGTTATCCTTAGCCTAGCTCGAGAGAGGATGACTTCTACCTGCAAGAATATTTTCATTTGGAGCAATGGTGGGATCTTACTGCAAAGTTCCCTGTGATGCTCTTTCATCCTAAGGAACAGAAACAATCCTAAGGATGGGAATACGTAAATTGAAACTTGGGTTAGGAACAGGTGATGTTCTACCCAGGTTGATTAAGGATTGAATGCGTATGTAGGCGTGCTGACCGAGGACCCTTTAACTGGTCACATGCCTCGTCATGGGTAAGCCTTGCCTCAGGCAGACTAAGGCCAGAATAAGATAACACGAAATGGGCATGGAGCGGTGGCGAGAGTAGCATGTACCCTCCGTGGCAAGAGGCTGGACGGTGGTGTATCTGTGCTCTCGGTTTGCGTGAACCTGATCTGGTCTTAAGAACCCCGGTGGCGGGTTGACATATGCAAGGGTTAAGTGCTACATATGACGTGTGATTGGAGATCCGCAGCTGAGTATAATCGATTCGGATCGTCGTACCTTCGCGGTTATGAAGACTTGGTCACTTCCCTGCAACCTAAGTCAGGATGTGAAAACTATGGATAAAAATGATGTTGTATTGATGAGATGGTGAAATTAGACTAGATGCAAATAGAGTCTATTAATACTTAATATGGCGTTAAAAGATTGAAAGTAAGGACTCACTTTAGTAAGCTACTTCCGCAAAGTATAAGTTGATTTTTGCTAAAGCCTCTCCTTGACTCCTATTTATCCAGCATACCCTTGAGAGTCTTTTCCTTAGTCGGGTAAGACTTGCTGAGTAATCCCATACTCAGGGTTTATCCCTTTGTTGTTTTTAGGTGAGGAAGTAGTAGATTTCTGTTGCTTCTGTGCTAAGGTGGTTCCCCATGAGGAGAAACAAGAGTGAAGATGCGGGAGGACGTGGTCCTCCATAAGGAAAACTTTTGTGAAAAACTATCGGGAGGAGTTTGTGCCTCCCTTGGTATGTGTAATAATACTACTCAGCACTCGCTTATATTTCTGGTCTGTAATAAACAACTCAATCTTACTTTTTAAATAAATGTAAGTTTATGTAATCGCTTCTGCAATTCTTTATCTCCGATGTTCTGTAATGTCTGCAAGACGGGTGAAACGTTCCTGGAAAGGTAAGGAAAGATACCGAACTTGTCAAGTAGTTCAGGGGCACCTACAGGGTTGTCTGAGGTCCATTGGACAAGGACAACTGTAGGTGGGCCTAATTACTTGGGAGGTTCCGTCACAGCTGGTATCGGAGGGTAGCCCTTCTTTGCAGATATTATGAGGCATCTTCAAAAGGATTTTCCAAAAGTTTTACCTAAAAACTCTTTTCTCTTCTTACCTAAGTATTCTGAAGAGTCTATCTTAAAGACCAGATAAGAAGAGTGCAATGTATAGAAGGTTGAATCAACTAAGGTTGATTCTATACTTACACATGCATCATGCTAAGAATTATACTAATAACATTTTCCCCCTTAGAAAGATGCCGCCACGCACAAGGCTAATGGCGCGCAAGTCAACTGGACCGATCGGTGTGCCCCGGCATCAACTGGCCCCTCGGCATGAGAACAGTAGCAGCGGGAGTAATGACCCAATAGGAGATCTAGAAGCACGAGTAAGCCGACTTCAAGCGGAGCTGCAACACAGGACCAATGCTTGGGTCGCGGACGGAGATAGAATAAATGAACTTAGAAGAGACATCTGTCACCTGCGGGATCAGCTTGCTGATCGGGACTTAGCACTCGACTGGGCAGTATAGTCTCGTTTGCTGGCATGTGCTAAGGAAGCAAGGGCTCAAGCCCGAATCAAGGAACTTAGCTCAACTGTCGACGACCTGCAGGTCTATTGCAATACGTTACATGAGGAAGTCCATGTACTGTATTCGCAATTACACCCTAGTGCACCTGCGCACCCTGCTGAGGCGGAAGCCGGACCCTCCCGTGTTGCAGGACACGCGTTGGGTGGGGAGTTAGACCTTTTTGAACCCCCTCCTTCCATGAGGCTAGTTGACGTATGGACTCCCACACCTGATGATGAGGCCGCTAAAAGCAACGGGAAGCAGGACTAGTGGTATAGTAGAAGTAGTGTAGTGTATTGTAGGTTGTACTGCTGTATAATAGGTAATGCTATTGTATACTAGGTATTGTACCCTGTTGTAAGAGTCTTGAGTCTGTAACATTACTTTTGGTAATGTAAAATGGAATGGCTTTTTCTTTGGCATATCATATTGTTTTCAAATGTTGTTGCCACAGATGCCTTCCAAGACTCGAGCTCAGGACGAAGCTGGTACCTCCCGAGGGAGGGAACCTACACCCAATCCACCTCCTGTTCCTCCAACATTGGCGGAGGTGATTGCCGCCTTAGTGAACGCAACTGCTGACAACACCCGCTTTCTGAGAGAAATGGCGGGCCAACAGTTCCAGCAGCCTGGTGGGCGGGGCTATCAACAAGGCCCTCGCGAAACTACTTATCTGGACTTCTCGGAAACCCGTCCACCACTATTTGTGAAAGCTGAAGATCCACTGGAAGCCGATGAATGGATACGGGTTATTGAGCAGAAATTTGGTCTTCTGCGCTGTTCAGAGACACAGAAGCCTTTGTTCGCAGCACAACAGCTACCTGGCCCTGCCAGCACTTGGTGGGGTAATTTTGTGGCAGTTCAGTCGGCCAATCATCAAGTCACCTGGGAGGAATTCAAAGTGGCATTCCATGAACATTATATACCCGAAGGTGTTCTGCATATGAAGCAAGAAGAGTTCATGAAGCTAAAACAAGGAGGAGATACTGTCAATCAGTATCTCAACAAGTTCAATCATCTATCACAATATGCAATCGATCAGGTGAACACTGATCTGAAAAAGAGAAATTGCTTTATGAGAGGATTAAACGATCGATTGCAGAGAAAAATGGCCACCTGCATAGATCTCACGTATGGAAAGGCTGTCAGCACAGCCCTATCTGTTGAAGCAAAATATGCAGGTTCTGGAAAGAACAAGGGATTTGGTGGTGAGAAGACTAATCAGGGCCAGGCAAAAAGGCAACGGTTTTTTCTCCGGCCTTCTAACCAGACTCCTCCACGTGCACCAACCTTCCCTTTCAAGCAGCCGATAATTATTCGTCCCAATAAAGCCCCCACTGCCCCAAGTCAGCCGAGTGCCCCCGACACTCGATTCCCTGCTTTGCCTAGCTCTTCAACCGGGTGTTTTAATTGTGGCAAGTCTGGACATTTCATCAAGGATTGCCCATATCCCAAGCAGAATCAAGTAAATGCTCAGCAAGGATCTGGGAAATCAGCTCAGCCCAAGGGAAACAATGTGGGGAAGAATACAAAGAAGACGGGGCGGATATACTATACTTAAGTGGCCACTACACCGGAAGGTGAACCGGTGATGATGGGTACGTTTCTCGTGGCCAGTCACCCTGCAATTATTCTTTTTGATTCTGGTGCTTCGCATATGTTCATTAGCAAGAAATTTGTGGAGCAACATCACATTGCATGCCATGAATCAAAAGAGGGATTTAAAATACACTCACCTGGGGGACAAATCTTTACTAGAGAAGTGGCCTATCAAGTGCCCGTATCGTTGGCCGGACGGGGCTTTCCTACCAATATGATCGTCCTGAAAGGCCAAGACATAGATGTTATTTTGGGTATGAATTGGTTGGCCAAGCATAAAGCAACGCTCAATACTGATCAAAGAACCATCCGGTTGAGTCATAATCAAGAAGAAATTCTTTTGTCCATCCCTGTTCCAAACAAAATTACTAGCAGAGTTTATGAAGTTATGGTACCAGAAATCAAGGATATTCCGGTAGTATGTGAGTTTCCTGATGTCTTTCCCGAGGATTTGCCGGGATTGCCACCTGAGCGAGAGGTAGAGTTTATAATAGAGTTGAAGCCCGGTACGGCTCCTATTTCTCGAAGATCGTACCGTATGCCTCCTAATGAGTTGGCAGAGTTGAAGATTCAATTACAAGATCTCCTAGAGAAAGGATTTATCCGGCCAAGCTCATCGCCATGGGGTTGCCCAGCCATATTCGTCAAAAAGAAGGATCAAACCTTACGAATGTGTGTGGATTATCGACCATTGAATGAGGTCACCATCAAAAACAAGTACCCTCTTCCAAGGATTGATATTCTATTTGATCAATTGACTGGAGCAAGGGTATTTTCAAAGATTGATCTCCGATCGGGCTATCACCAGATCCGTATTCGGCCCGAAGATATACCAAAGACCGCGTTCACTACGCGATATGGGTTGTTTGAATATCTGGTAATGTCTTTCGGGTTAACAAATGCTCCGGCCCACTTCACATATTTGATGAACTCAGTGTTCATGCCCGAGCTAGACAAGTTTGTGGTGGTCTTCATTGATGACATTTTGATATATTCCAAGATTGAAGAGGAGCACGCCCAACATTTACGGATCGTGTTAACACGCCTGAGGGAACATCAGTTGTATGCTAAGTTCAGCAAATGTGCGTTTTGGCTGGAGGAAATTCAATTTCTAGGACATGTTCTATCTGCCAGAGGGATTGCGGTAGATCCCAGCAAAGTCAAGGACATTTTGGAGTGGAAACCCCCGACCACTGTTCATCTGGTCCGAAGTTTCCTTGGATTGGCTGGATATTACCGCAGATTTATACTAGACTTTTCTAAGCTTGTGAAGCCAATCACAAGTTTATTGAAGAATGACGTTAAATTCAATTGGTCTTCGAAGTGTGACGAAGCCTTTGAACAATTGAAGACATTGTTAACCACTGCTCCAGTATTGGCTCAACCGGACATCACCAAGCCTTTTGATGTTTATTGTGATGCATCTGGCAGTGGACTCGGCTGTGTACTAATGCAAGAGGGCCGAGTAATTGCATATGCTTCACGGCAGTTACGCCGACATGAGGAGCATTACCCAACTCATGATCTGGAGCTAGCTGCTGTGGTTCATGCTCTGAAAATTTGGCGTCACTATCTGCTGGGAAATGTCTGTCATATCTATACAGATCATAAGAGCTTGAAGTACATCTTCACCCAGTCAGAGCTGAATATGAGGCAGAGACGATGGCTTGAGCTTATTAAGAACTATGAACTGGAAATTCATTATCACCCAGGCAAAGCCAATGTTGTGGCAGATGCGCTAAGCCGTAAGGTTCCCTGTCATTGTCTTACGGTGAAGACCTCTGACAACACTTTATGTCAAGAGATGGAGAAGCTAAACCTGGGAATGGTCCAACAAGGAACTTTGAATCAGCTAAAGCTTGAGTCAGTCCTCTTGCAAAGGATAATTGATGCCCAAAAGGATAATGAGGGTATGAAACATATTCGTGAGAAGTTAAGGGCTGGAAAAGCCAAATGTTTCAAAGAAGATAATCAAGGAATTGTATGGTTTAATAACCGCATAGTGGTGCCAAGGAATGAAGAGCTCCGCCAGCAAATTCTTGATGAAGCACATCTTAGCCGCTACTCTATTCATCCCGGAAGCACTAAGATGTACCAAGACTTGAAGCAACATTACTGGTGGACAAAGATGAAGATCGAAATTGCACGCTATGTGGCAAGATGTGACACCTGCAGACGCGTCAAAGCCATACATTTGAAAGCTGCCGGTCCATTACAGTCATTACCAATACCGACATGGAAATGGGAAGACATCAGTATGGACTTCATTGTGGGATTGCCCAGGACTGCAAAAGGGTATGACTCTATCTGGGTGATTGTTGATCGACTTACAAAGATCGCCCACTTCTTGCCTGTCAGGGTAAAGTATACAGTGGCCACTTATGCAGCATTGTACATTACCCGTATTCTCAGTTTGCATGGTGTTCCAAAGACTATAGTGTCGGATCGTGGACCTCAGTTCGTATCCAGATTCTGGGAAGAACTTCATAAATCCCTGGGTACTAAATTGCTCCACAGTTCGGCCTATCATCCTCAAACAAGTGGACAGACTGAGAGGGTCAATCAAATACTCGAAGATATGCTGCGGGCATGTGTTCTGGACTTCTCACAGAAATGGGATGAATGTTTGCCCTTGGCAGAGTTTTCATATAATAATAGCTATCAAGAAAGTATCAAGATGGCACCCTTCGAAGCTTTATATGGGTGACGGTGTCGTACTCCGCTAAATTGGTCTAAACCAGGTGAAAGGTACCTCTTCAGGCCTGACCTGGTAAAAGAAACTGAAGACAAAGTTCAGAAAATAATACATAATATGAAGAAAGCCCAAACTCGTCAAAAGAGTTATGCAGACCGACGACGACAACCCTTATGCTTTCTCGTAGGAGATTATGTCTACCTGAAAGTTTCACCAATGAAGGGTGTATCACGTTTCGGGATTAAAGGGAAGCTTGCACCCAGGTACATTGGTCCCTTCACTATACTTGAGCAATGTGGACCAGTGGCATATCGACTCCAACTACCCGAAACATTGTCTGCCGTGCATAATGTGTTCCACGTATCACAATTGAAGAAGTGTCTTCGGATTCCCGATCGAACCGTTGAAGTGACAGATGTTGTCCTTGAACCGGATGACATACTCTGAGCACCCTATACGAGTCTTGGATCAAAAGGACAGGGTTACCCGGAGAAAAACTCTCAAGTTTTATAAGATACAGTGGAACCAGCATTCTGAAGATGAGGCTACATGGGAAACTCAAGACTTTTTAGATAAGAATTTCCCAGACTTTTTTGCCTCTTGTAAATTGTAAAGCCTGTATAACTGTGTAATAAAGAAGTGACCCCCACATCACCCCTGCCTTGTACCAGAAATAAGGAAATAAAAATGTGACACATTTCCTTTTCCGTTACTTACCCTAGGACTTTTAATCTCGGGACGAGATTCTTTAATGGGGGGAAGGATGTAACACCCCTGGTGTTACTGTAACTAAAACTTGAGCATGGCATCATAAGCATTGGCATTGCATATGTTTGACACACCTAGAGTGCATTCACTAGGTAAAAATTTTAAACAAGTTGTATTGTTTTGATGTCTTGCAAATAGAACCCTGGGAACTTAACCCTAAATAGGGATTAAAGGGGTAAGACCTAACCCAAGTTGAGGAAAACCTAAAGACTTTAGGGAAATAGTTATAAAATATCCCCAAAAATAAAGTTGAATCACATTTATACCCCTGGGATACCAGAAACCCTAATTGGAACCCTGGAAAACCCTAAAACCAAACCCTAGGGACCTATGTGCAAAATTAGTCCACTTTTGGACTAAAGTGCAAAAACCAAGTTAAATAAGTATCTTAAGTCACATGGTTCACATTTGGGAAGATTTACAAGCCAAACCCTGAGTTTTGGACTTATTTGCAAAAGAGTCACATTTGAACTCTTTTGACTAAGTCTAATTTCAGTGTATTGTGTTCATCTTTGTGACCTTGTAACTTCTAAACAAAAGGGTTTTTGCCCTAGGTCACCACATCAAGATTGTAGCCCAATCATAGGAGCACAACTTTGCTTAAGAGGGTGAGCAGAGTTGTTGAGAAAATATTGGAGATAATTAAGCCTAAAGATTGGCTGTCAGGCTGATTCAGTCTGAAATTCAGATTAACAGTGTGATGGGATGAACTTTGAGCTCGATTTTAAATGGGATTCAGTGACTATTTGATGGTAAGCATTGTGGCAAAGTTGAAGATTAACTTTAGCCCTACAACTTTGGTACAGAGGTTTGATGAAGTTCACATGCAAATTTTAGAGAAAATGGAGCTCTAAGATGATCTGTCAGGCGACTGAATCAGCTTTTCCCATGGTACAGTAACTGCAGAAGATACCCCTTCTTTGCCCTTCGCCGCCGATGACCCACACGCCGTGATTCACGCCGTCGTTGGGATTTGTGTTCGCTGGCAGGGAGATAACTTCGGTGAAGTAAAGATCTCGCGGGGAGGAGTGGATAGGATCACACATCAGAGCTTATCGTTGTGATTCTAGTTACTGCGACGTGGGCGGTCTGCCTGCGCCGCCGTGGAAACGCCGGTGACCGCCGCCCTCCGGCCTTGTGCCGCGTGTTTACCCTTTCCACCGCATCGCCACGACTTACCCCTGCTCACCGTTGATCGCCGGAACAACCGCCACGCCTCTGGACGCGTATTCACCGCGCCCAGTGTTCTTCTTCACCTCCGACCGCCGCGCGTCTTGCTCAAAATTCACGGTCGCCGCCTCTGGGATCTATAAATTGAGCCCCCCACCAGTTCCACAAAGTCATCAGCTAGCCAGCCCCCGCTAATTGTTAGCAATCATCCACCAGTGAGCTCGAATTCGAGTTTTCCCCCAAATCTCTTTCCGCCACCGTGAAACGAGCTTCACCGTCGCCAGCCCTTTTTCCGGTCAGTCCAACCCTCCCTCTCCCTCGTTTAAGCTTCCTCACGTGTCTGCGATGCTTACTGACCCTCCAATTGGACTAGGGGTCCTCTGGTCGCCGGGAACACGGCAGTATAGCCGCGATACTCACGGCCACCGTGGCCAGAGCTCCGTAGTTGATCATAAGCGCAATTAAGTTAGGGGAAATGCTGATTGGGGCGTGAATTCGGTTTCGACCGAATAAGGGCGTCAGTCCTTTTCCCAATCGACCGGCCTGCTAGCTCACCGGAGTTCCTCCGCACGCTGCCGTCGTCGGGGACCTCGCCTGTGAAGGAATAGAACGTTAGGGGCTTCTTTGCAATCTGTCAGCGGCACTCAGGAATAGTACAGGAACTTATTTCTAGTTACCCAGAACCCCAAGGACCTTTCCGCAAGATCGCCAGCGCGGGCGCACACGCGCGCGCTTTCCCCTCTGGACTGGGGCGACTGGGCTGAAACCAGCCCATTACTGTTGAAGCCTTTTCCTTTTTCTTTTTCCTAGAGCTTTGGAAATATGTTAAAAATTGTAGAAAAATCCTAAAATTGTGAAACCACTTTTCCTAGGCTTGTTATTTTCCCTAGAATTTAATAAAAATAGTTTTGTGATTTTTAGTGGAAATAAGGAATTTTAGGGCATTTAAAGTAGTTAAAAGTATTAGTTATGGATTTTTAGAAAATAATTGGTAATCCCAAAATTACCCAAACTTTTTATGTGAGCTCCCCTCATTATTTAAAAGACTTGGGTAGAGTTTGAATTGATTTGGACCATGTTTGATAACTAGAACCCCAAAACACCCCCCTGCCCTTTGAGCTCCTTTATCGACTCCGGAAACCCTAAGTTCTCGGAGTTCCGTGAAGGAAAGTTATATTCAAGATTTAGATAATAAATCTTTATTATCTTCGCACTCTCATGCGCATTACATGGCATTCATTCTTATATATGTATATGTATATGGTTATGTTAGAACGCGAAGAAGAAGTGGAAGTTACTGAAGAAAGGACACCACCACCCTCGGATTCTCAAGCAGGCAACTGCTTATACTTTGATATTTGTGGATCCGAGCCAGACTCACCTGTGAACGAAGGCAAGCCCCGGTGCATGCAACCCCTTTCCTTGCATTTTAAAATAACTTTCGCACACTTTAAGTCTAGTGAAATGTGCATTAGGTTTATAGGAATTGCTTGAAACCCTTTGATGCATTGTTTTCCTTGATATCCATACCTTTATAGATACTTCTGTGAAGTGTCAAAATATGATTTACAAAAATGCTTAGCCTTGCTTAGATCTTGTGGATAGAGGTTATCCTTAGCCTAGCTCGAGAGAGGATGACTTCTACCTGCAAGAATATTTTCATTTGGAGCAATGGTGGGATCTTACTGCAAAGTTCCCTGTGATGCTCTTTCATCCTAAGGAATAGAAACAATCCTAAGGATGGGAATACGTAAATTGAAACTTGGGTTAGGAACAGGTGATGTTCTACCCAGGTTGATTAAGGATTGAATGCGTATGTAGGCGTGCTGACCGAGGACCCTTTAACTGGTCACATGCCTCGTCATGGGTAAGCCTTGCCTCGGGCAGACTAAGGCCAGAATAAGATAACACGAAATGGGCGTGGAGTGGTGGCGAGAGTAGCGTGTACCCTCCGTGGCAAGAGGCTGGACGGTGGTGTATCTGTGCTCTCGGTTTGCGTGAACCTGATCTGGTCTTAAGAACCCCGGTAGCGGGTTGACATATGCAAGGGTTAAGTGCTACATATGTCGTGTGATTGGAGATCCTCAGCTGAGTATAATCGATTCGGATCGCCGTACCTTCGCGGTTATGAAGACTTGGTCACTTCCCTGCAACCTAAGTCAGGATGTGAAAACTATGGATAAAAATGATGTTGTATTGATGAGATGGTGAAATTAGACTAGATGCAAATAGAGTCTATTAATACTTAATATGGCGTTAAAAGATTGAAAGTAAGGACTCACTTTAGTAAGCTACTTCCGCAAAAGTATAAGTTGATTTTTGCTAAAGCCTCTCCTTGACTCCTATTTATCCAGCATACCCTTGAGAGTCTTTTCCTTAGTCGGGTAAGACTTGCTGAGTAATCCCATACTCAGGGTTTATCCCTTCGTTGTTTTTAGGTGAGGAAGTAGCAGATTTCTGTTGCTTCTGTGCTAAGGTGGTTCCCCATGAGGAGAAACAAGAGTGAAGATGCGGGAGGAGGTGGTCCTCCATAAGGAAAACTTTTGTGAAAAACTATCGGGAGGAGTTTGTGCCTCCCTTGGTATGTGTAATAATACTACTCAGCACTCGCTTATATTTCTGGTCTGTAATAAACAACTCAATCTTACTTTTTAAATAAATGTAAGTTTATGTAATCGCTTCCGCAATTCTTTATCTCCGATGTTCTGTAATGTCTGCAAGACGGGTGAAACGTTCCTAGAAAGGTAAAGAAAGATACCGAACTTGTCAAGTAGTTCAGGGGCACCTACAGGGTTGTCTGAGGTTCGTTGGACAAGGACAATTGTAGGTGGGCCTAATTACTTGGGAGGTTCCGTCACAGAAAGAGTACCACTTACCATTACCAGAATCAATACCAAGAACCGTCAATCTCATTGCCACATGCAAATCCGAACATCTCTGATCAAGTAACACTAATCACTGGAGCTCCCTTGGCCGCTCATAACCGTGAGCACGGCTGATATATCAGTTTTCATACACTTTGTAGAGGTTGTGCACTTTACCCGCAAGCCATGATTCCCTTTCTGCCCGGAGATCATGACTCTCCATTGATCACTACCAAGGTGACCCAGCAGGGCATCACTACATAGCCTTTACAAAGATTCCCCGGGGCTGTAGCCGCCCGTTAGGTTTCCTAAATGCACCGCACTCCTCCCGAAGGGGGCGAACCCAAGCTTAGCAGAGCGAGCCGCATACACCGAGCCCCATTAACGGCACGACGGCTAAGCGAACTACACCCCAGTTCCTCTAATTATTCAGCTAAGGGCATCCCATTCCACCCACATGGTTGCACTGTTTTCTCTAGCGGTCATCCAATAAACAGGTCCTTACGGAGAGGCACTCGAGAAACCGCTCGAGCCCCCTTGAATGCCACAAGTATAACATCATAATAAAGGAGGGAAAACAGTGTATCATTGATAATTCTCATAATGTTCATTGATTAGAGTTGAGCAATAGCATATAGCTAAACAATAATAATCCAACCCAAATAGGTAAACAAGGACATGGATAACAAAAGCTAGTCAATCCTTAGGTATAAATGTGAAATGAGGGAGGTGAATTAAAAATGTATAGGACAAAGATGGGTCAAGGGACACTTGCCTCCACCAACCAGCTGCTGCTCAGGGGCTTCTCCTGTGGGTTCCTCGGACTCTTCAACCAGATCGTTCTCTATACATGTCGGCGTTTCAAACCCGGGGGGGTCCCTGGGCCGACGAGTAAATTGTCGCCGTGTGCCCCAGCCCAGATGGGTCGGCGCGAGACGGAGCACGAAGGGGGGAAGAAGCCAGAGGGAGACAGGCGTAAAAGGGGAAACCTGCGGCCTTCGTGTTTGTCCCGCGCCCAGGTCGGGTGCGCTTGCAGTAGGGGGTTACAAGCGTCCACGCGGGAGGGAGCGAGAGGCTTACGCGAGCGCCGTCCCGTCCTTCCCCGCGCGGCCAACCCTCTGTAAGAGGGCCCTGGACCTTCCTTTTACAGGCGTAAGGAGAGGATCCAGGTGTACAATGGGGGTATAGCAGTGTGCTAACATGTCTAGCGGAGGAGAGCTAGTGCCCTAAGTACATGCCATCGTGGCAGCCGGAGAGGTTTTGGCACCCGGTTCGTGTGGTGTCGTGGCCGTCGGAGGAGCGCTGGAGCCTGGCGGAAGGACAGCTGTCGGGGCTGTCGAGTCCCTGCTGACGTCTCCTTGCTTCCGTAAGGGGGCTGAGAGCCGCCGTCGTCATAGAGCATGCAGAGCGCCATCATTACTTGTTTACCGAGGCAAGCTAGATGGGACGCCGGTCTTGTTCCCTGTAGCCTAAGTTAGCTTGGGGTAGGGTAATGATGGTGCCTCCTGTGACGTGGTCGGTCCGAGCCCTGGGTTGGGAGAGGTGGAGGCTCCTCCGAGGTCGAGGTCGAGTCTGTCTTCCGAGGTCGAGTCCGAGCCCCTGGGTCGGGCGAGGCGGAGACCGTCGGCTGAGGCCAGGGCTGAGTCCGAGCCCTGGGGTCGGGCGATGCGGAGTTCGTCGTCTTCCGGGGCTGAGCCCGAGTCCGAGCCCTGGGGTCGGGCGAAGCGGAGTTCGTCGTCTTCTGGGGCCGAGCCCGAGTCCGAGCCCTGGGGTCGGGCGATGCGGAGTTCGTCGTCTTCTGGGGCCGAGCCCGAGTCCGAGCCCTAGGGTCGGGCGAAGCGGAGTTCGTCGTCTTCCGGGGCTGAGCCTGAGTTCGAGCCCTTCGGGCGATGCGGAGTTTCCTATGGCGCCAGAGGTCGGACTTGGCTGCTGTCAGCCTCACTCTGTCGAGTGGCACAGCAGTCGGAGCGGCGCAGGCGACGCTGTCCTCTTGTCAGGCCGGTCAGTGGAGCGGCGAAGTGACTGCGGTCACTTCGGCTCTGTCGACTGAAGGGTGCGCGTCAGGATAAGGTGTCAGGCCACCTTTGCATTAAATGCTCCTGCGATACGGTCGGTCAGCGTGGCGACTTGGCCAAGGTTGCTTCTTGGCGAAGACTGGGCCTCGGGCGAGCCGAAGGTGTGTCCGCTGCTGGAGGGGGTCCTCGGGCGAGACGTAAATCCTCCGGGGTCAGCTGCCCTTGCCCGAGGCTAGGCTCTGGCGAGGCGAGATCGTGTCCCTTGAGTGGACCGATCCTTGACTTAATCGCACCCATTAGGCCTTTGCAGCTTTGTGCTGATGGGGGTTACCAGCTGAGATTAGGAGTCTTGAGGGTACCCCTAATTATGGTCCCCGACAGTAGCCCCCGAGCCTCGAAGGGAGTGTTAATACTCGCTTGGAGGCTTTTGTCGCACCTTTTTGCAAGGGGACCGGCCTTTCTCGGTTGCGTTTTGTTCCGGTGGGTGCGCGCGAGCGCACCCGCCGGGTGTAGCCCCCGAGGCCTCGGAGGAGTGGTTTGACTCCTTCGAGGTCTTAATGCGTTTCGCAATGCCTCGGCCGGTCTGGTTGTTCCCTCATGCGAGCTGGTCGTAGCCCGGGTGCACGGTCGGGTCCCAAGTTCTCGGGCTGGTACGTTGACGCTGTTAACGGTTTGGCCGGAGCCGGGTTTGCGAGAGCAGCCCCCGAGCCTCCGCACAGGGCGAGAGGACGGTCAAGGACAGACTCGACTTTTTTACATACGCCCCTGCGTCGCCTTTCCGCAAGGAGGAGGGGGGGAAAAGCGCCATGTTGCCCTTGGAGGGCGCCGAACATGGTGTCTCCAGTGAGCTGCTAATGGGTAATCCGAGTGGACGCTCGTGCCCCATTTGTTAGGGGTCGGCTAGAGGCCCGGAGGCGCGCTCCAAAAGTATCTGCGGGTGATCTGCCGGACCCGGTCCCCTTTTGACGGGGTCCGAGGGCTCGATGCCTCCCTCTGATGGGATTCCGTTACAAAATCGTTCCCGCTGATCTCAGAAATGTCCTAGGGTACCTCGGGAGCGTAGCCCGAGCCTTGGTTATGTATCGAACGTACCCAGGGTCATCCCTCGCTCTGCGTCTGAGGCGGCTGTGAACCCTTTGAGGGCCAGCCTACGAACCCCTGATCAGTAGTGGGCGCGGAGCCCGAGTGGCCTGAGGCGGCCGTTGAACCCTTCCGAGGGGCCGACCTTCGAACCTCTGACAAGTACTGGGCGCGGAGCCCGAGCGCTATGAGGCGGCTGTTGAACCCCTCCGAGGGGCCAGCCTTCGAACCTCTGATCAGTAGGGGGGCTTGGGGCCTGTTTCCTTCGCGGAGAAGGATCCCTTTCGGGGTATCCCCTTTCTCGGTCCCTATTGTAAGAGAGAGAAAGAGGAAAAGGAAAAGGATACGAAATCGAATGACGTGGCACACCTTTTTTGACGCGGTCGTTATGGTGAAGGCGAAGCGTCGCCCGCTTCTCCTGCCAAAGGTGCCGCCTGTTCTGCCGTGGAGTTAATGCGACGGGACGAGTGGTTCGTGGGGCAGCCGTCGCGCATGCACGAGCCGTTCGAGGCACGGGCGTTTCGCTTTGAGTTTTGAATCCCGCGGTTGGTTCGGGCGACGCGTTGAATGGGTCTCGCCTGGGTCTTTATATATTCAGGAGAGGGACCGGTGACGGTTTTTTGCTCTGCTACTTGCCTTCTCTTTAGGTTTTCGCAACCCGATGGAATAGCCAGAGAAAAGGAGACCGCCCACCCAGTCCTTTCCACCGCCACCTCCTCTGCTTGGTGATGGCCGACCGGGTGACCATTGTTCCGCCGCGCGATCCGTGGCCTTTCTCCACCGTCACGGCGGATGACCTGGAGGCCCTCGTCGCTGAGGGTTTACTTCGCCCTCTCTCCAATGAGAGGCAGCCGGAGTGGATGCCCCCCCAAGCAGAGCCGCCCCGTCCCCGTCGCCGGGGTATGTTGTGAGCTTCGTCTCCTTCCACGAGCGGGGGTTCGGAGTGCCGGCGAGCCGTTTTATGCGGGCGATTCTGCATGTCTACGGGGTGGAGCTGCACAACCTCAGCCCCAACTCCATCTTGCAAGCCGCCATCTTCGCGGCGGTTTGCGAAGGATACTTGGGGATTGACCCCCACTGGGACCTGTGGACTCATTTCTTCTCCGCGGAACTTTTTGCTTCGCCGACGGGGGAGAGAAGGGTCCGCACGGCAGTGCGGGCCGGTGGCTGCATCCTCCAGCTGAGGCAGGCGCGGGCGCCGCAGTATATCCCCGCCATCCTTGCGTCCTCGAACAAAGGGTGGCAGCGCTGGTGGTTCTATCTCCGAAATGACGACGGGAGGCTCCCGTCGTTTTCTCAGCGAGTGGTGACCGCCGCCGCTGACGCCTGGCGCTATGGGACCCCGCACGACAGACAGAAGAATCTCCAGCCCCTTCTGAAGGCCCTGGAGGGGTTGCGGAAAGGAGGGCTCACCGCTGCGGGAGTAATTGCCGCCATTCATCGCCGGAGGGTGCTTCCCCTGACGGAGCGGCGGTTGCCGCTTTGGGAGATGACGCCGGAGGCCGACTTGGAGGGTTCGCGGATGTCCTCGGATCCCCTTCCCGTCGACGACCTCCACAGGCGGGTAGCCGTCACGTTGGGGAAACCGGACGCCGGCGCCCTTTCCCAGCCCTTGATGTGTCCTGACCGCGGGTGTGTGTCCCTGGTGAGTGTCCACTCCTTCTTTCTCCTTGCGTCGGATTGCCCTTGGTTCTCACAGCCGAGACCTTTCGTCTGTCTCCAGGAGGTAGGGTGTCACAAGCCTTCCCGGCCACCGGTCCCGGAGGACGCGGTGGACCGAGCTGCGCGGAGGGTTGCCACAGAGAAGAGGAAGGAGAAAAAGGACGCGAAGAAGGCTCGGGCTCGCGAGCGGACGCGGGCCCGAGACACCTTGGAAAGGCTCCGTCGTCGGCAGGAGAGGGATGGACTCCCGAGGGAGCCGTCGCCGGAAACGCCTGATGACGACGACGACGATGAAGACGGTGACGAAGACGACGATATGGCTGCCCGCCTCGGCCTCAGCCCGGGTCTGAAGCTAGGCCAGGAGTCGTCAAGCCAGCCCCCGAGCGGGCTGGCGCCGTCGGTTTCTGGGGCCGGGATGCCGGGGTCCTGGTCCGAAGAGCGGGGGCAGACCGAGGGGGTACTTGACCCCTCGGCTGGGGAAGTTGAGGTGACCCCGGGGAGTCAGGCCGAGCTGCCTGTTCCCCAAGAACCGTCGCCCGTGCCGGCTGCGCAGGAGGGCGATCCTCCGGTCGTCGTGGCTGCGCCTGGGCAGTCCGTCTCTCGGGCGTCTAGGGCGCCCAAGGCGTGGATGGTACCGAAGCTGGCAGCGAGGCAGACCTCAGCGGTACCTTCGGGGGTCGAGGTTCGAGAGACCTCCCCACAGGCACGGTTGATCATGGCCCGGAGTGGGTAAGTACCTTAGGATGTCTTCGTCCCGGCTCCTCCTTTGTATGCCCCGACCCTGACTTTCCTTTCCTCCTTAGCAAGCGGAGTCATGGCCCGACCGATCTGGCTCCCCGGAAGGTCCTCAAGACGGCGTCGGCTTCCGCAGCCGGTGCCGCGCCGGGCCTCGCCGGCCAGCTGACCTTCTCGCAAGACGCCCCACAGCGGGGGGGCTCAGGCGGCACCAGTTGCCGTGGAGCGAGTTCTCGAGGCTGGCTCTTCTGTCGATGCGGCCGTCGCGCTGGGGGAGGCGGCTGGCGTGGCCGTGGCCTCGGGCCCACCAGACATGCCGTCGGCGCTGGCGCCGGCTGCTGCCGAAGCCGTTGCCGTCCTGGCCGTGGAGCGACCCGTCGCCGCCAACGATGAGATGGCCGAGGCGTCGCTACTTGGTGCCTCGGAGGAGGGGGGCGTGGAACCGCGACCCGTCCTGCCGAGCGGCAGCCTTGTCCCTGCGCGGTGGAGCTCCAAGGGGCGGCGCCAGTTGCTGCGGTTCCGGACCCGTGAGGCCTCGGATCCCTTCTTCGTTCTTGACGATGAGCGGCAGGAGCAGTCTTGGGACGAGCTCCGCGAGTGTGCCGAGGCAACGGTGGGGTCGCTTCGGTCATCCTTGGAGGTCTTTTGCAGGGACGTTCCCAAGATCCTCCAGGTAATGATTTAAGGCATACCTTTTTCGTGATCAAGGCGTCCTTTGTGACGCCCCGCTTCCTTCCCTCAGGATCTGACGGATCTGAGCGCCGTCAAGTCGTCGTTCATCCGCCGCGAGGTCGATGTCTGGGGTTCATTGTGGTACCTGAGGACCTCGCTTGCCAGGGCTACCGCGCGCCTCTCCCAGCAGGGCACCGAGGTGGCGGACCTTCGGTTGCTCTGTGCCGATCTAGGAGCAGAGGCAGCAGCGGCACGCGCAGAGGTGCAGCGGCGGCAGTCGGAGCTTGACCAGGTCACCGATGAGCGGGACCAATCTCGGGGCCGGGCCGCCGAGGCCGAAAGCCGGGCCGGAGCCCTTGCAGCAGACCTAGTCGTAGCCCAAGCCGCATCCTCGGAGCAGCGTGCCCTAGCCGAAGGTATGTCCTGGCTGTTTTAAGTTTTTGTTTCAGTTCGGTTCCTCCACTTGTGTTTGAGGTCTTGCGCTTTGGCTATTCGCAGAGCTCGAGTCTGCCCTTGATAAGTCCACCAGGGCGCTTGCTCAGGCGGCCGAGCAGAGGGAGGCCGACCACGCGGCCATGTCCGAGGCCATCTCGGCTTTCTGCCGGGTCTTTGGCTTCGGCGACGTCCCCTC
Source organism: Zea mays (assembly GCF_902167145.1). NCBI lineage: Eukaryota > Viridiplantae > Streptophyta > Magnoliopsida > Poales > Poaceae > Zea > Zea mays. Next base: position 179,519,105 of record NC_050097.1, on the reverse strand, counting down.
GGGAAGCTCCCCTCAAAGTCGCCTGCAGGCCTTGGGTGACCATGTGCGTGGCAGACTCCGCGAGGCGCTACATCACGGCGTCAGGCGGGCCTTCGTCGTGCTTGCTTCCCACTATGTCGTGGATCTGGAGCGGGTCAGCGAGGGGTATTGCCTCCCCGACGAAGATGAAGCCACCCTGGCTGAAGTCCAGAGGCTCGACGCGGCCGCCGCGGGCCCGAGCGCGGTGCTGGCAACCACCTTCGAGGCAGAGATCCTCCCGCCTGCGCCGTCGTCCGAGGCCGGGGCGGACTTTGCCGAGGGTGGGGACGAAGCCGAGGGCACGGCTCCTTCTCCGGGCGACGCCTGACTCTGCCAGAGCAGTTTTCTTTGAATGCACATATGTCTTTTGCGGTCGCTGAGGCCCGAACACTTTATTATCGTAGTATAAAGTTGTGCTCCTTTTCCTTCCATTTTGCGTATCCGGCCCCGTTCGTCAATAGCAGGGTGGCTTGCCCAAGTAGGAGTCATTTTTCGTGGTAGGTGACGAGTGAGGTATCCGTATCCCAGAGGTGTAGGAGTCCCTCGGCTCGGTCGGCCTTGCCACTTACATGCGCCCTCGTTCGCTTCTTGGGGTCCTGCTACTGATATAGCCGAGGGACGCAGAAGCCTTTTTGATGGAAGACTTTTTTCGAGGAAAATTTTGACACAGAGGGGGTTCCCCCCTTCTAGCCCCCGAGGGAGGGTCAGGCTTTGCCCAGGCAAGGCTAACCCTTCCTTGATGACTAGACTTTGTGTGTGAACAAGGTGTACGAATAACTTGAAAGCATCTTAAGGGTAGAAGCGACGTAGTTGTCGGATGTTCCAAGCGTTGCCGTAGACCTCGCCTTGACTGTTGGCCAGCTTGTACGTTCCGGGCTTCAGAACCTTGGCGATGACGAACGGCCCTTCCCAGGGAGGCGTGAGCTTGTGTCGCCCTCGGGCGTCTTGTCGCAGCCGAAGCACCAAGTCGCCCACCTGGAGATCTCGGGACCGAACCCCTCGGGCGTGGTAGCGTCGCAGGGACTGCTGGTACCGCGCCGAGTGTAGTAAGGCCATGTCCCGAGCCTCTTCCAGCTGGTCCAGCGAGTCTTCTCGGTTAGCACGATTGCTTTGGCCGTCGTAGGCCCTCGTCCTCGGGGAACCGTATTCTAAGTCTGTGGGCAAGATGGCCTCGGCCCCATAAACTAGAAAGAACGGTGTGAAGCCCGTGGCCCGGCTCGGCGTTGTCCTCAAACTCCAGACCACCGAGGGGAGCTCCTTCATCCATCACTTGCCGAACTTGTTGAGGTCGTTGTAGATCCGTGGCTTGAGCCCTTGCAGGATCATGCCGTTGGCACGCTCTACTTGCCCATTCGTCATGGGGTGAGCCACGGCGGCCCAGTCCACCCGGATGTGGTGATCCTCGCAGAAGTCCAGGAACTTTTTGTCGGTGAACTGGGTGCCGTTGTCGGTGATGATGGAGTTCGGGACCCCAAAGCGATGGATGATGTTGGTGAAGAACGCCACCGCCTGTTCGGACCTGATGTTGTTTAGGGGTCGGACCTCGATCCACTTGGAGAATTTGTCGATGGCGACCAGCAGGTGCGTGTAGCCCCCGGGTGCCTTCTGCAAGGGGCCGACGAGGTCCAGACCCCACACATCAAACGGCCAGGTGATGGGTATGGTCTGCAGAGCCTGAGCGGGCAGGTGGGTCTGCCTTGCATAGAATTGACACCCATGGCAGGTGCGGACAATTCTAGTGGCGTCGGCCACCGCGGTCGGCCAGTAGAAGCCTTGTCGGAAGGCGTTTCCAACAAGGGCTCGAGGCGCTGCGTGATGGCAGCAAGCCCCCGAGTGTATCTCTTGTAAGAGCTCATGGCCTTCAGCGATGGAAATGCATCGCTGGAGGATGCCCGAGGGGCTGCGGAGGTAGAGCTCCTTCCCGTCTTCCAGCAAGACGAACGACTTGGCGCGCCGCGCCAACCGCCGAGCTTCGGCTCGGTCGAGGGGTAGCTCTCCTCGGTGGAGATATTGCAGGTACGGGGTCTGCCAGTTTCGATCAGGCGTGACCCCGCTCCGCTCCTCTTCGACGCGCAGTGCCTCACCCTCGGGGGCCGAGGGTACCTCGGGCCGAGTCGAGGGTGCCTCGGGGCCGAGCCGAGGGTGCCTCGGGCTGAGCCGAGGGTACCTCGGGCTGAGCCAAGGCTTTCTCAGGTTCGGGCGCATCGTCGGTCTTGACGGAGGGTTGATGCAGGTCTCGGGAGAAGACGTCCGGGGGAACCGTTGTTCGCCCCGAGGCTATTTTAGCCAGCTCGTCCGCAGTCTCGTTGTAGCGTTGGGCGATGTGGTTGAGCTCGAGCCCGTAGAACTTGTCTTCCAGGCACCGAACCTCATCGCAGTAGGCTTCCATCTTCGGGTCACGGCAGTGGGAGTTCTTCATGACTTGGTCGATGACGAGCTGCGAGTCACCGCGAGCGTCGAGGCGTCGGACCCCTAGCTCGATGGCGATGTGCAACCTGTTGACCAGAGCCTCATACTCGGCCACATTGTTGGACGCTGGGAAATGGAGGCGTAGCACGTAGCGTAGGTGCTTCCCGAGGGGCGAGATGAAGAGCAGGCCCGCGCCTGCTCCTGTCTTCATCAGCGACCCGTCGAAAAACATGGTCCAGAGTTCCGGTTGGATCAGAGCTGTTGGGAGCTGGGTGTCGACCCATTCAGCCACAAAGTCCGCCAAGACCTGGGACTTGATGGCCTTCTGAGGGGCGAACGAGATCGTCTCGCCCATGATTTCCACCGCCCACTTTGCAATTCTACCCGAGGCCTCTCGGCACTGGATGATCTCGCCCAGGGGGAAGGATGACACCACAGTTACCGGATGAGACTCGAAGTAGTGTCGCAACTTCTGCCACGTCAGGATCACCGCGTACAGCAGCTTCTGAATTGTGGGTAGCGGATCTTGGTCTCGGACAGTACCTCACTGATGAAGTAGACTGGTCTCTGGACGGGCAATGCATGCCCCTCTTCTCGTCTCTCAACCACGATCGCGACGCTAACCACCTGAGTGGTAGCGGCGACGTAGATCAAGAGGGCTTCTCCAGCAGCGGGGGGCACCAAGATGGGCGTGTTCGTGAGGAGCGTCTTTAGGTTCCCGAGGGCTTCCTCGGCCTCAGGGGTCCAAGTGAAGCACTCGGTGTTTCTTAAGAGGCGGTACAGAGGCAGGCCTCTTTCACCGAGGTGCGAGATGAAACGGCTCAAAGCCGCAAGGCATCCCGTGACCCTCTGTACGCCTTTCAAGTCCTTGATGGGCCCCATGCTGGTGATGGCCGTGATTTTCTCCGGGTTGGCCTCGATGCCCCACTCGGAGACGATGAACCCCAAGAGCATGCCTCGGGGGACCCCGAAGACACACTTCTCGGGATTGAGCTTTACGCCTTTCGCCTTGAGACACCGGAATGTCGTTGCAAGGTCAGAAAGGAGGTCGGAGGCTTTCCTTGTCTTGACTACGATGTCATCGACGTAGGCCTCGACAGTTCAACCAATGTGTTCGCCGAACACGTGGTTCATGCACCTTTGGTATGTCGCACCTGCATTCCTTAAACCGAACGACATGGTGACATAGCAGTACATGCCGAAGGGTGTGATGAAAGAAGTTGCGAGCTGGTCGGACTCTTTCATCCTGATTTGGTGATACCCTGAGTAGGCATCGAGGAAAGATAGGGTTTCGCACCCAGCAGTGGAATCCACGATTTGATCGATGCGAGGCAGAGGGTAGGGAACTTTCAGACATGCTTTGTTTAGACCAGTGTAGTCTACACACATCCGCCATTTCTCTCCTTTCTTTCTCACAAGCACAGGGTTGTCAAGCCATTCGGGATGGAATACCTCTTTGATGAACCCTGCCGCCATTAGCTTGTGGATCTCCTCGCCTATGGCTCTGCGCTTTTCTTCATCGAATCGGCGCAGAGGCTGCTTCACGGGTCGGGCTCCAGCTCGGATATCCAGCGAGTGCTCGGCGACATCCCTCGGTATGTCGGGCATGTCCGAGGGACTCCACACGAAAATGTTGGCGTTTGCGCGGAGGAAGTCGACGAGCACTGCTTCCTATTTGGGGTCGAGCTCGGAGCCGATCCGGATCTGCTTGGAGGCGTCGTTGCTGGGGTTGAGAGGGACGGACTTAACCGTCTCCGCTGGCTCGAAGTTGCCGGCATGGCGCTTCACGTCTAACGCCTCCTTGGAGAGGCTCTCCAGGTCGGCGATGAGGGCCTCAGATTCGGCGAGGGCCTCGGCGTACTCCACGCACTCCACGTCGCATTCGTACGCGTGTCGGTACGTGGGGCCGACGGTGATGACCCCGTTGGGGCCTGGCATCTTGAGCTTGAGGTAGGTGTAGTTGGGGACGGCCATGAACTTGGCGTAGCATGGCCTCCCCAGCACTGCGTGGTAGGTTCCTCGAAACCCGACCACCTCGAACGTGAGGGTCTCCCTTCAGAAGTTGGAGGGTGTCCCAAAGCAGACGGGTAGATCGAGTTGTCCGAGGGGCTGGACACGTTTCCCGGGGATGATCCCGTGAAAAGGCGCAGCGCCTGCCCGGACCGAGGACAGATCGATCCGCGGGAGCCCGAGGGTCTCGGCGTAGATGATGTTGAGGCTGCTGCCTCCGTCCATGAGGACCTTGGTGAGCCAGACGTTGCCGATGACGGGGTCAACAACGAGCGGATATTTCCCCGGGCTCGGCACGCGGTCGGGATGGTCGCCCTGGTCGAAGGTGATGGGCTTGTCGGACTAGTCTAGGTAGACGGGCGCCGCCACCTTTACCGAGCAGACCTCCCGATGCTCTTGCTTGCGGTGCTGAGCCGAGGCGTTCGCCACTTGCCCACTGTAGATCATGAAGCAGTCGTGGACCTCGAGGAACTCTCCTGCCTTGTGATCCTCCTTCTTATCGTCGTCGCGGGCCCTACCACCTTCCGCAGGTGGCCTGGCCTTGTGAAAGTGGCGTCGAAGCATGGCGCACTCCTCAAGGGTGTGCTTGACGGGCCCCTAATGATAGGGGCACGGCTCCTTGAGCATCTTGTCGAAGAGATTGGCACCTCCGGGAGGTTTTTGAGGGTTCCTGTACTCGGCGGCGGCGACAAGGTCCGCGTCGGCGGCATCGCGTTTCGCTTGCGACTTCTTCTTGCCTTTCTTCTTGGTGCCGCGCTGAGTTGACGCCTCAGGGACATCTTCCGGTGGGCGGCCCTGGAGCTGCTTATCCTTCCGGAAGATGGCCTCAACCGCCTCCTGGCCAGAGGCAAACTTGGTGGCGATGTCCATCAGCTCGCTCGCCCTGGTGGGGGTCTTGCGGCCCAGCTTGCTCACCAGGTCGCGGCAGGTGGTGCCGGCGAGGAATGCGCCGATGACATCCGAATCGGTGACGTTGGGCAGCTCGGTGCGCTGCTTCGAGAATCGCCGGATGTAGTCCCGGAGAGACTCTCCCGGCTGCTGGCGGCAGCTTTGGAGATCCCAGGAGTTTCCAGGGCGCATGTACGTGCCCTGGAAGTTGCCGGCGAAGGCTTGGACCAGGTCGTCCAGTTGGAGATCTGCCCCGGAGGCAGGTGCTCTAGCCAGGCTCGAGCGGTGTCGGAGAGGAAAAGGGGGAGGTTGCAGATGATGAGGTTGTCATCGTCTGTTCCACCCAGGTGGCAGGCCAGCCGGTAGTCCGCGAGCCACAGTTCCGGCCTCGTCTCCCCCGAGTACTTTGTGATCGTAGTCGGGGTTCGTAACCGGGTCGGGAACGACGCCTGTCGTATGGCCCGGCTGAAAGCCTGCGGACCAGGTGATTCGGGCGAGGTACTCCGATCCTCCCCGCTGTCGTAGCGTCCCCCACGCCTGGGGTGGTAGCCTCGGCGCACCCTCTCGTCGAGGTGGGTTCGACGGTTGCGGTGAGGGTGTTCGTTGCCGAGGCGACCCGGGGCCGCAGGCGCTGTGTTGCACGTGCGCGCGGTGTGGACCGAGGCTTCCCGCATGAATCGGGAAGTCGCGGTGCGATGTTCCGAGAGGTACCCCTGCCTCCGGGAGGCAGAGCTTTCGGCCCGTCGGACCGCGGCATCCTCCAGGAGATTCTTGAGCTCTCCGTGGATACGCCGCCCCTCGGTGGTTGATGGCTCCGGCATCGCAAGGAGAAGTATTGCCGCTACAGCCAGGTTTTGGCCGACCCCACTGGAAACCGGTGGCGGCCTTACCCTGACATCGTCGGCGATGCGGTGCTGGATACCCTGGGGTAGATGACGCGCTTCTCCGGTCGGAGGTTGGCCCGCCCATTCCTGCCCGATGTCCCGGCGGAACGGCTCATGTGTTCCTGCTCCCTCGTCGAGCCTGGCCTACATCTCGCGGATTTGCTCGAGCTGTGGGTCATGACCCCCCGTCGAGACAGGGACCACAGCTAGCTCCCGAAGGATGTCAACACGAGGCGTAGGCCTAGGGGGATCACCGTTCTCCGGTATACCAAGATGGTTGCCTTCGTCGGGACCCCCTAGATCGACGTGGAAACATTCACGACTTGGGCCGCAGTCCTCGTCGCCGAGGCTGCGGCTACCATCGGAACAGTCGGAAAGGCAGTAGTCGCATGCGGTCATGAAGTCCCACATGGCACTGGGGTTACCAAGCCCGGAGAAATCCCAACAGAAGTCAGGCTCGTCATCTTCCTCAGAACCCGAGGGCCCGTTGGTCGAGACGGTCATCAGCCGGTCCCAGGGTGACCGCATACGATACCCCAGAGGGTTTGGACTCGCCTCTATGAGAGTGTCCACCGAAGCGAAGTCGCTTGGTGGGTCGAGGCTGAATCCAAAAGGCACGAGATGAGAATCGGTCGGTACCTCTTGGTCGACGGGCGGTGACGAAGTTGCGTCAGGGGCAGACTGCACCGTCGTCTCAGGTACGAGGGTGACGCCCAGCAAGTCCTTTGCGAGTGTACTGGCGTCGTCCGTTTACTTGGAGTTGGCGTGTCGCGGGGAGACGGCGCTCGTCTTCGTCTCAGACGCGAGGTCGATGCCCGACGTACCCCCCGTGGGGGCGCCGGCACCGTCGACTCGCTCGACAGCCGACGAGGTGCCGCCTCCTGATTGGCCTTGGTTGCCTCGCCTCCTCCTCCGTCGGCGGGGGAGGGGACGGGACAAGCCCGAATGTTGTTCTTCCACCACGTGGGGAAGACGTCGTCGATTCCGCCGCCGGCGGGCGGGTTGTCGGCCGCCATTGTCGCTGTCGCGCGGCGGGGGAAGGAGTATCATGTCGTAGCTGCCGTCGAGGGACATGAACTCAAGACTCCCGAAACGGAGCACCATCCCGGGCTGGAAAGGTTGCTGGAGACTGCCCATCTGGAGCTTGACGGGAAGCTGTTCGTCAACACGTAGCATGCCCCTACCTGGCGCGCCAACTGTCGGCGTTTCGAACCCGGGGGTCCCTGGGCTGACGAGTAAATTGTCGCCGCGTGCCCCAGCCCAGATGGGTCGGCGCGAGACGGAGCGCGAAGGGGGGAAGAAGCCGGAGGGAGACAGGCGTAAAAGGGGAAACCCGCGGCCTTCGTGTTTGTCCCGCGCCTAGGTCGGGTGCGCTTGCAGTAGGGGGTTACAAGCGTCCACGCGGGAGGGAGCGAGAGGCTTACGCGAGCGCCGTCTCGTCCTTCCCCGCGCGGCCAACCCTCTATAAGAGGGCCCTGGACCTTCCTTTTATAGGCGTAAGGAGAGGATCCAGGTGTACAATAGGGGGTGTAGCAGTGTGCTAACGTGTCTAGCGGAGGAGAGCTAGTGCCCTAAGTACATGCCATCGTGGCAGCCAGAGAGGTTTTGGCACCCGGTTCGTGTGGTGTCGTGGCCGTCGGAGGAGCATTGGAGCCTGGCGGAAGGACAGCTGTCGGGGCTGTCGAGTCCCTGCTGACGTATCCTTGCTTCCGTAAGGGGGCTGAGAGCCACCGTCGTCATAGAGCATGCGGGGCGCCATCATTACTTGTTTACCGGGGCGAGCTAGATGGGACGCCGGTCTTGTTTCCCGTAGCCTGAGTTAGCTTGGGGTAGGGTAATGATGGTGCCTCCTATGACGTGGTCGGTCCGAGCCCTAGGTTGGGCGAGGTGGAGGCTCCTCCGAGGTCGAGGTCGAGTCTGTCTTCCGAGGTCGAGGTCGAGTCCGAGCCCCTGGGTCGGGCGATGCGGAGACCATCGGCTGAGGCCAGGGCTGAGTCCGAGCCCTGGGGTCGGGCGATGCGGAGTTTGTCGTCTTCTGGGGCCGAGCCCGAGTCCGAGCCCTGGGGTCGGGCGAAGCGGAGTTTGTCGTCTTCCGGGGCTGAGCCCGAGTCCGAGCCCTTCGGGCGATGCGGAGTTTCCTATGGCGCCAGAGGCCGGACTTGGCTGTTGTCAGCCTCACTCTGTCGAGTGGCACAGCAGTCGGAGCGGCGCAGGCGGCACTGTCCTCTTGTCAGGCCGGTCAGTGGAGCGGCGAAGTGACTGCGGTCACTTTGGCTCTGTCGACTGAAGGGCACGCGTCAGGATAAGGTGTCAGGCCACCTTTGCATTAAATGCTCCTGCGATACGGTCGGTCGGCGTGGCGACTTGGCCAAGGTTGCTTCTTGGCGAAGACTGGGCCTCGGGCGAGCCGAAGGTGTGTCCGCTGCTGGAGGGGGTCCTCGGGCGAGACGTAAATCCTCCGGTGTGACGGAACCTCCCAAGTAATTAGGCCCACCTACAGTTGTCCTTGTCCAACGGACCTCAGACAACCCTGTAGGTGCCCCTGAACTACTTGACAAGCTCGGTATCTTTCCTTACCTCACCAGGAACGTTTCACCCATCTTGCAGACATTACAGAACATCGGAGATAAAGAAATGCGGAAGCGAATTACATAAACTTTACATTTATTTCAAAAGCAAGCTTGAGTTATGTTATTACAGACCAGACTAAAAGGGAGTGCATAGAAGTAATATTATACAAACCAGGGAAGGCACAAACTCCTCCCGATAAGCTATAAGCAAAAGATCCTAAGTGGAGGACCGAGTCCTCCCGCACTTCAGTCTTGTTTTTCTTCTTTTGAAACCACCTTGGCACAGAAGCAGCAAAAGTCTGCTACTTCCTCACCTAAAAACAACGAAGGGATAAACCCTGAGTATGGAATTACTCAGCAAGTCTTACCTGACTAAAGAAAAGACTCTCAAGGGTATGCTGGTTATGTGGGAGTCAAGGTAAGGCTTTTCAATCATCAATGACTCGGTTTTTGCAGAAATGCTTACTAAAGTGGATCCTTAAAAATCCAATTTTATTTGTCAAGTTAGGTAAAATTACCTGCACTAGAGTTCTTTCTACCCTAGTTCAATCACTGGTCCTGCACTAGCCAATTTCTTAACAAAAGCCCATCGTCTTTAGTGGAATGCTACGTGTAGGGTAGTGACCAAGTCTTCATAACCGCGAAGGTACGGCGATCTGAATCGATTATACTCAGCTGAGGATCTCCAATCACACGACATATGTAGCACTTAACCCTTGCATATGTCAACCCGCCACCGGGGTTCTTAAGACCGGATCAGGTTCACGCAGACCGAGAGCACAGATACACCACCGTCCAGCCTCTTGCCACGGAGGGTACACGCTACTCTCGCCACCGCTCCACGCCCATCTCGTGTTGTCTTATTCCGGCCTTAGTCTGCCCGAGGCAAGGCTTATCCATGACGAGGCATGTGACCAGTTAAAGGGTCCTCGATCATCAAGCCTACATCGACAAGGTCCTTAATCGACTCAGACGGAGACACTACACCGAGACTCTCTTCTCGTGCAAGTCACCCGCCCGGTCTCAGCTTAATTATTTCAAACCCAAAGTTTGGTACCTGGCAGAGGTACATCTTTACCGATGTTGAACCTATCAAGGCCTTTGATAGATCCATCATCAAGTTTTATTTTCGAAAAACATCCCACCCACTTTGCCACATCATATTTTGTAAAAACAAAACCTTTTGTTTTTCTAAAGCAAAGCTAAGCATCAAAAAGCTTTTGTAAAACAGGTGATCAAGGAAGGTAATCAAATTCAAGGAAGGTAATGCAGGAATGGTTTTATCAAGCAACTCCTATCACCTAATGCAGCAATCAAGTGAGAAAGATTTTAAAACAGCAAGGAAGGTGGCAAATGCACCGGAGCTTGCCTTCGTTCATAGGTGAATCAGGCTCAGATCCACAGATATCAAAGTAGAAATGATTCCCAGCCTGAGATTCCGAAGGTGGTGGTGTCCTGTCTTCGGTGACTTCTATCTCTTCTTCACGTTCTAAACATAACCATTCATAAGTATAAGAATGGATTCCATGGGATGCTCATGAGGATGCAAAGATAACATAAACTTATTATTTATGTCTTGAATACAACTTTCCTTCACGGAGTTCCGGGAACTTAGGGTTTCCGGAGTCGGTAAAGGAGTTCATAGGGCGGGGGGTGTTTTGGGGTTTGGTGATCAAACAAGGTTCAAATCAATTCAAACTCTACCCAAAGCTTCTAAATATTATGAGGAACTCATATAAAAATTTTGAGCATTTTTGGACTTACCATTTGTTTTCTAAAAATCCATAACCAACATTTTTAACCACTTTAAATACCCTAAAATTTCTTACTTCCACTAAAAATCACAAACTTATTTTTACTAAATTCTAGGGAAAATAACAAGCCTAGGAAAATTAGTTTCACAATTTTAGCATTTTTCTACATTTTTCTACATATTTTTAAAGCTCTGCTGTAAAAGAAAAAGGAAAATGTTCCAACAGTGATGGGCCGGATTCAGCCCGGCCCAACATCAGAGAGGAAAGGCGCCCGCGCGCGCCCGCGCTGGCGACTTTGCACGAAGGCCCTCACGGTTTTGGCTATTGGAAGTTGGGTTCGGTTACTATGCTTATGAGTCACTGACAACTTACGGACAGGTCCCTCTACTTTCTTTTCTTCCCCAACCCGCTCCCTGGCCATGGCGCGCACACAAATTGTCACCGACGTGGTTTGTACCGGCCATGGCCGGCGACGGCGGCTACGGCAAACTACCGGGGAGGCATTAACGACTACCAGGGACCTCGGGACACCTAACAATTTGGCACGAACACCCTGAGAACGGCTTGTCCATGTGCACGGCGGAAACCGAGCACGGGAGTATGCGTTCCCGCGGATTGGGAGTGGTCTAGTCCGATTTAACGGGTCGGTGAGCATCACAAGCTTATGGAGTTGCAGAAACAACACTCAATTTAAGCAGATCCTTACCAGAGCGGTTTGGCCACGAACGGGCTGTTCTTCACGGGGCGGCGGACCGATTTAGGGGAAAATGGCGCTGCGGCGTTCACGAGTGGAATTGAGGGCAGGGCTTTGGGGCTATACGGCTATAAGGGGTTCTAGTTTTGCTGCGCACAACCAATTTGGGAGGAGGGGGCAGAGGCAGCACGAATTTTTGCTTCGGTTCAACCTATGGTGTGCGCGATGCTCATACCTCGCCGCGGAGCATGGCTATTTATAGCTGCGCCGGCCCAGTGGTCACCTCGCGGCCGAGAAGAGCATCACTATGGCATGTCGACCACGTCGGTAAAAGGTACAGGGAGGGAGAACTACGGCATGCGCGCCACCGCGGCGGAATTTCACTGAGTCACGGCGGCCGCCGGTGAGTAACCTCGGCCGAGCTCAGGGAATGGTGCCACGTACAAGCTATTCTTCCCCGACGTTATCCACTCCATACCGCACTCGAAGCAGGACGGCGGCGGCGTGAATTTGGCGCAAAGAGGTCACCGGTGGTGAGCAAGCCACGCTGGCAACCTGATCCACACACGTTACTGTACCATGGCGCTTGGTATTCAGTCCGTCTGACAGACAAGGTTTAGGCTCGATTTTCTTTGAAATTTGCATGTGAACTTCATTAAACCTCTGTACCAAAGTTGTAGAGTTACAAACCAACTACAATTCGACTATAGGACTTGAACACATTTGAGTACTAAATCAAGGTGGAATTCATACTCAAAGTTGGCTCTGCTACACTGAATATCTGAATTTCAGACTGAATCAGCCTAACAGCCAATCTTTAGGCTTAATTATCTCCAATATTTTCTTAACAACTCTGCTGACACTCTTAAGCAAAGTTATGCTCCTATAATTGGGCTACAATTTTGATGTGGTGACCTAGGGCAAAAACCCTATGCTTTGAAAGTTACAAAGCCCCAAAGTGGAGCCAATTCTCTGATTTCCAGACTTAGAATAGAACTCAAATGAGGTCCATTTTGCATTTAAGTCCAAAACTTAGGGTTTGGCTTTCAAGTCCACATATTTGTGAACCAATTGACTTAAAATACTTATTTGGCTTGGTTTTTGCACTTTAGCCCAAAAGTGGACTAATTTTGCATATAAGCCCCTAGGGTTTGGTTTTAGGGTTTTCCAGGGTTCCAATTAGGGTTTCTGGTATCCCAGGGGTATAAATGTGATTCAAGTTTATTTTTGGAGTCATTTTATGACTTTTACCCTAAAGTCTTTAGGTTTTCTTAACTTGGGTTAAGTTTTACCCCTTTAACCACTATTTAGGGTTAAGTCCTTTAACCAGGGTTCTATTTGCAAAAACATTAAAACAATACAACTTGTTTGAAATTTTTGCCTAGTGAATGCACTCTAGGTGTGTCAAACATATGCAATGCCAATGCTTATGATGTCATGCTCAAGTTTTAGTTACAGTAACACCAGGGGTGTTACATCCTTCCCCCCATAAAAGAATCTCGTCCCGAGATTTAAAAGTCCTAGTAATGGTAAAGGAAACACATCACATTTTTATTTCCTAAGTTTTGGTACAAGACAGGGGTGATGTGGGGGTTACTTCTTTATTACACAGCTATACAGACTTTACAATTTACATGAGGCTAGAAAGCCTGGGAAATTCTTATCCAAGAAGTCTTGAGTTTCCCATGTAGCCTCATCTTCAGAATGCTGGTTCCACTGTATCTTGTAGAACTTGAGAGTCTTTCTTCGGGTAACCCTGTCCTTTTGACCCAGAACTCGAATAGGATGTTCCGAGTATGTTAAGTCTGGTTCCAGGACAACATCAGTCGCTTCAATGGTTCGATCAGGAACCCGAAGACACTTCTTCAATTGTGACACATGGAACACATTATGCACAGCAGACAATGTTTCGGGGAGCTGAAGTCGGTATGCCACTGGTCCACATTGCTCAAGCACCAGGAATGGACCAATGTACCTGGGTGCAAGTTTCCCTTTAACCCCGAAACGCGATACACCTTTCATTGGTGAGACCTTTAGGTAAACATAGTCTCCTTTCAGGAAATATAGGGGCATTCGCCGTGTGTCTGCATAACTCTTCTGACGAGCTTGTGCTTTCTTCAGATTATGAATAATTTTCTGAACTTTATCCTCGGCTTCTTTCACCAGATCAGGCCTAAAGAAGCACCTCTCACCAGGTTCAGACCAATTTAGCGGAGTCCGACACCGTCGTCCATATAAAGCTTCAAAGGGTGCCATCTTGATACTTTCTTGGTAGCTATTATTATATGAAAACTCCGCTAAAGGTAAACATTCATCCCATTTTAGTGAGAAATCCAGGACACATGCCCGCAGCATATCTTCAAGTATTTGGTTCACTCTCTCAGTTTGTCCACTGGTTTGAGGATGATAGGCCGAACTGTGGAGCAGCTTAGTACCCAGGAATTTATGAAGTTCTTCCCAGAATTTAGATACAAATTGTGGTCCACGATCCGACACTATAGTCTTTGGAACACCATGCAAACTGAGAATACGGGCGATGTACAACTCCGCATAGGTATTGACGTGATATTTTACCTTGACCGGGAGAAAGTGGGCGATCTTGGTAAATCGATCAGTGATAACCCAAATAGAGTCATACCCTTTGGCCGTCCTGGGCAGTCCCACAATAAAGTCCATACTGATGTCTTCCCATTTCCATGTTGGGATTGGCAAGGATTGTAATGGACCAGCAGTTTTCATGTGTATGGCCTTGACACGTCTGCAAGTGTCACACTTCGCCACATAGCGTGCAATTTCAATCTTCATTTTCGTCCACCAGTAATGTTGCTTTAAATCTTGGTACATCTTAGTGCTTCCAGGATGAATAGAATAACGACTAAGATGTGCTTCATCCAGAATTTGCTGGCGGAGCTCTTAGTTCTTTGGCACAACTATGCGGTTTTTAAACCATATCACACCTTGATCGTCTTCCTTGAAACACTTGGCTGTTCCAGCCCTTATCTTCTCTCGTATGTGCTTCATACCTAGATTATCCTTTTGAGCATCAATTATCCTTTGCAAAATGATTGACTCAAGCTTTAGTTGATTCAGAGTCCCTTGTTGGATGATCCCCAGGTTTAACTTCTCCATTTCCTGACACAAAGTGTTCTCGGAGGTCTTCGCCATAAGACAGTGGCAGGAAGTCTTACGACTCAATGCATCTGCCACCACATTGGCTTTGCCTGGGTGATAATGGATCTCCAGTTCATAGTCTTTAATGAGCTCAAGCCATCATCTTTGCCTCATATTTAACTCTGACTGGGTGAAGATGTACTTCAAACTTTTATGATCTGTATATATGCGACAGATATTTCCCAGCAGATAGTGACGCCAAATCTTTAGGGCATGAACCACAGCAGCTAGCTCCAGATCATGAGTTGGATAATGCTCCTCATGTCGGCGCAACTGCCTTGAATCATACGCAATCACTCGGCCCTCTTGCATCAGTACACAGCCGAGCCCACTGCCAGATGCATCACAATATACATCAAAAGGCTTAGTGATGTCCGGTTGAGCCAATACCGGAGCAGTGGTCAATAGTGTCTTCAGTTGCTCAAAGGCTTCATTACACTTAGAAGACCAATTGAACTTAGTGTCATTCTTCAACAAACTTGTGATTGGCTTCACAAGCTTAGAAAAATCTGGTATGAATCTGCGATAATACCCAGCTAGTCCAAGAAAACTCCGGACTTGGTGAACAGTTGTTGGGGGTTTCCACTCCAGAATATCCTTGACCTTGCTAGGATCTACCGCAATTCCTTTAGCTGATAACACGTGCCCCAAAAATTGAATTTCTTCCAGCCAGAACGCGCACTTGCTGAACTTGGCATATAGCTGATGTTCCCTGAGGCGCGTCAATACAATCCGTAAATGCTGAGCATGGTCCTCTTCATTCTTAGAATATATCAAGATATCGTCGATGAAGACTACCACGAACTTGTCCAACTCGGGCATGAACACTGAGTTCATTAAATAGGTGAAGTGGGCAGGCGCATTTGTGAGCCCGAAAGACATGACCAGATATTCAAACAATCCATATCGCGTAGTAAACGCGGTCTTCGGTATATCCTCGGGCCGAATACGGATTTGATGATAGCCCGACCTGAGATCAATTTTGGAAAATACCCTCGCCCCAGTCAGTTGATCAAATAAAATGTCGATCCTTGGAAGAGGGTACTTATTCTTGATAGTGACCTCATTTAGGGGTCGATAATCCACGCACATTCTCAAGGTTTGATCCTTCTTCTTAACAAAAATGGCGGGACAACCCCAAGGGGACGAGCTTGGCCGGATGAATCCCTTATTCAGTAGATCTTGTAATTGAATCTTTAATTCCGCCAACTCATTAGGGGGCATGCGGTACGATCTTCGAGAGATGGGAGCCGTACCGGGCTTTAGCTCAATTACGAATTCTACATCTCTTTCAGGGGGCAGTCCGGGCAAATCTTCCGGAAATACATCTGGAAACTCACATACTACCGGAATGTTCTTGATCTCCGGTACAATGGCTTCATAGACTCTACCAGAAGCTTTGGCTGGATTGGTTGCGGGGAGAGTCAAAAGAATCTCTTCTTGGTTATAGCTCAACCTGACGGTTCTGAGTTCAGTGTTGAGGATTGCCTTGTGTTGGGTTAACCAATTCATACCCAAAATTACATCTATATCCTGGCCCTTCAGAACAATCATGTTAGCAGGAAAGTTCCGTCCGGCCATTGTTATTGGCACCTCATAGGCCACTTCTCTAGTAAAAATGTGCCCCCCAGGTGAATGAATTTTAAATCCCTCCTTTGATTCATGGTATGCAATATGATGTTGCTCCACAAATGTCTTGCTAATGAATGTATGTGAAGCACCAGAATCAAAAAGAATAATTGCTGGGTGACTGGCCACGGGAAACGTACCCATCATCACCGGCTCTCCTTCCGGTGTAGTAGCCACTTGAGTGTAATATACACGCCCTGTCTTCCTTGTATTTTTTTCCCACAGCATTTCCTTTAGGCTGAGTTGATTTCCCAGATCCTTGCGAAGCATTTGATTGATTTTGCCTAGGATATGGGCAGTCTTTAAAAAAATGTCCCGACTTGCCGCAATTAAAACACCCAGTTGAAGAACTAGGCAAGGCAGGAAATCGAGTGCCTGGGGCACCCGGCTGTTTTGGGGTAGTGGGGGTATTGTTGGGGCGGATAATGATTGGCTGTTTGAAGGGAAATGAGGGTGGACGAGAAAAAGTGCGATTTTGGTTTGAAGGTCGGATCACAAACCGTTGCTTCTTCGCCTGGCCCTGATTAGGCCTCTCACCACCGAATCCTTTATTCTTCCCAGAATTTGTGTATTTTGCTTCAACAGATAAGGCTGTGCTGACAGCCTTTCCATATGTGAGGTCTATGCATGTGGCCATTTTCCTTTGTAGCCGATCATTCAGTCCCCGCATAAAACAGTTCTTCTTCTTTAAATCAGTATTCACCTGGTCGATGGCATACTGCGACAGGTGATTAAATTTGTTGAGATATTGGTTGACGGTATCTCCACCTTGTTGTAACTTCATAAATTCCTCTTGTTTCATATGCAGCACTCCTTCGGGGATGTAGTGTTCACGGAAGGCTGCTTTAAACTCATCCCAGGTGACTTGATGGTTGACGGGTTGAATAGCCACGAAATTTCCCCACCAGGTACTGGCAGGACCACGGAGTTGTTGTGCTGCAAATAACGGCTTCTGCGTTTCTGAGCAACGGAGAAGACCAAACTTTTGTTCAATAACCCGAATCCACTCATCAGCTTCTAGGGGATCTTCAGCTTTGACGAATAGGGGTGGACGGGTTTCCGAGAAATCCAGATAGGTGGTCTCACGGGGACCTTGTTGAAAACCTCTTCCCGCCTGCTGCTGGAATTGCTGCTGACCCGCCATTTCCCTAAGGAAGCGGGTATTGTCTGCGGTGGCATTTACCAAGGCAGCAATCGCCTCGGCTAACGTGGGAGGAACCGGAGGTGGGTTTGGGGTAACATCCCTGCCCCCAGAAGTTCCGGCTGCGTCCTGTCCTCGAGTCCTGGTCGGCATCTGTGGCAAAAACATTTGAAGTAAACATAATGTGCCAGAGAAAACCTTCCATTTTACATTACTATAAAAAGTAATGATACAGACTCGATATTACATAACAGGATACAATACCCATTATACAAAAGTTCAACCTATTATACAATAGTACACCCTACAATACCCTACAATACACTACTCTACTTTTATTACACCATTATTCCTGCTTTCCATTAGTCTTGGCGGCCTCATCGTCAGGTGTGGGAGTCCAGACATCCACCAACCTCAAAGAAGGAGGGGGCTCAAAAAGGTCTAGCTCCCCACCCAGCGCACGTCCCGCAACGTGAGATGGTCCGGCTTCCGCCTCAGGTTGTGCAGGCTCACTTGGGTGTAATTGTGAGTATAATATATGGACTTCCTCGTGCAACGTATTGCAGTAAACCTGCAGGTTATCAACCGTTGAGCTAAGTTCTTTAATTCGGGCCTGAGCCCTTGCTTCCTTAGCACACATTAGCAAACGAGACTGTACGGCCCAGTCAAGTGCTAAGTCTCGATCAGCGAGTTGATCCTGCAAGTGTGGGATGTCCCTTCTCAGTTCATTGATTCTATCTCCGTCGGCGACCCAAGCATCGGTCCTATGTTGCAGCGTTGTTTGAAGTCGACTCACACGGGCTTCAAGATCTCCGATGGGGTCATTACTTCCACTGCTGCTGCTTTCATGTCGGGGAGCCATTTGATGCTGAGGCACCCCAATTGGCCCCGTAGACTTGCGTGCCGTTAGCCTGGTGCATGGCGGCATCTTTTCTAAGGGGGAAAATGTTATTAGTAAGATTCTTAGCATGATGCATGTATAATTACAGAATCAACCTTAGTCGATTCAACCTTCTATACGTTGCACTCTTCCTATCTGGTCTTTAAGATAGACTCTTCAGAATACTTAGGTAAGAAGAGAAAAGAATTTTTAGGTAAGACTTTTGAAAATCCTTTTGAAGATGCCTCATAATATCTGCAAAGAAGGGCTACGCTCCGATACCAGCTGTGACGGAACCTCCCAAGTAATTAGGCCCACCTACAGTTGTCCTTGTCCAACGGACCTCAGACAACCCTGTAGGTGCCCCTGAACTACTTGACAAGCTCGGTATCTTTCCTTACCTCACCAGGAACGTTTCACCCGTCTTGCAGACATTACAGAACATCGGAGATAAAGAAATGCGGAAGCGAATTACATAAACTTTACATTTATTTCAAAAGCAAGCTTGAGTTATGTTATTACAGACCAGACTAAAAGGGAGTGCATAGAAGTAATATTATACAAACCAAGGAAGGCACAAACTCCTTCCGATAAGCTATAAGCAAAAGATCCTAAGTGGAGGACCGAGTCCTCCCGCACTTCAGTCTTGTTTTTCTTCTTTTGAAACCACCTTGGCACAGAAGCAGCAAAAGTCTGCTACTTCCTCACCTAAAAACAATGAAGGGATAAACCCTGAGTATGGAATTACTCAGCAAGTCTTACCCGACTAAAGAAAAGACTCTCAAGGGTATGCTGGTTATGTGGGAGTCAAGGTAAGGCTTTTCAATCATCAATGACTCGGTTTTTGCAGAAATGCTTACTAAAGTGGATCCTTAAAAATCCAATTTTATTTATCAAGTTAGGTAAAATTACCTGCACTAGAGTTCTTTCTACCCTAGTTCAATCACTGGTCCTGCACTAGCCAATTTCTTAACAAAAGCCCATCGTCTTTAGTGGAATGCTACGTGTAGGGTAGTGACCAAGTCTTCATAACCGCGAAGGTACGGCGATCCGAATCGATTATACTCAGCTGAGGATCTCCAATCACACGACATATGTAGCACTTAACCCTTGCATATGTCAACCCGCCACCGGGGTTCTTAAGACCGGATCAGGTTCACGCAGACCGAGAGCACAGATACACCACCGTCCAGCCTCTTGCCACGGAGGGTACACGCTACTCTCGCCACCGCTCCACGCCCATCTCGTGTTGTCTTATTCCGGCCTTAGTCTGCCCGAGGCAAGGCTTATCCATGACGAGGCATGTGACCAGTTAAAGGGTCCTCGATCATCAAGCCTACATCGACAAGGTCCTTAATCGACTCAGACGGAGACACTACACCGAGACTCTCTTCTCGTGCAAGTCACCCGCCCGGTCTCAGCTTAATTATTTCAAACCCAAAGTTTGGTACCTGGCAGAGGTACATCTTTACCGATGTTGAACCTATCAAGGCCTTTGATAGATCCATCATCAAGTTTTATTTTCGAAAAACATCCCACCCACTTTGCCACATCATATTTTGTAAAAACAAAACCTTTTGTTTTTCTAAAGCAAAGCTAAGCATCAAAAAGCTTTTGTAAAACAGGTGATCAAGGAAGGTAATCAAATTCAAGGAAGGTAATGCAGGAATGGTTTTATCAAGCAACTCCTATCACCTAATGCAGCAATCAAGTGAGAAAGATTTTAAAACAGCAAGGAAGGTGGCAAATGCACCGGGGCTTGCCTTCGTTCACAGGTGAATCAGGCTCAGATCCACAGATATCAAAGTAGAAATGATTCCCAGCCTGAGATTCCGAAGGTGGTGGTGTCCTGTCTTCTGTGACTTCTATCTCTTCTTCACGTTCTAAACATAACCATTCATAAGTATAAGAATGGATGCCATGGGATGCTCATGAGGATGCAAATATAACATAAACTTATTATTTATGTCTTGAATACAACTTTCCTTCACGGAGTTCCGGGAACTTAGGGTTTCCGGAGTCGGTAAAGGAGTTCATAGGGCGGGGGGGTGTTTTGGGGTTTGGTGATCAAACAAGGTCCAAATCAATTCAAACTCTACCCAAAGCTTCTAAATATTATGAGGAACTCATATAAAAATTTTGAGCATTTTTGGACTTACCATTTGTTTTCTAAAAATCCATAACCAACATTTTTAACCACTTTAAATACCCTAAAATTTCTTACTTCCACTAAAAATCACAAACTTATTTTTACTAAATTCTAGGGAAAATAACAAGCCTAGGAAAATTAGTTTCACAATTTTAGCATTTTTCTACATTTTTCTACATATTTTTAAAGCTCTGCTGTAAAAGAAAAAGGAAAATGTTCCAACAGTGATGGGCCAGATTCAGCCCAGGCGGCCCAACATCAGAGAGGAAAGGCGCCCGCGCGTGCCCGCGCTGGCGACTTTGCACGAAGGCCCTCACGGTTTTGGCTATTGGAAGTTGGGTTCGGTTACTATGCTTATGAGTCACTGACAACTTACGGACAGGTCCCTCTACTTTCTTTTCTTCCCCAACCCGCTCCCTGGCCATGGCGCGCACACAAATTGTCACCGACGTGGTTTGTACCGGCCATGGCCGGCAACGGCGGCTACGGCAAACTACCGGGGAGGCATTAACGACTACCAGGGACCTCGGGACACCTAACAATTTGGCACGAACACCCTGAGAACGGCTTGTCCATGTGCACGGCGGAAACCGAGCACGGGAGTATGCGTTCCCGCGGATTGGGAGTGGTCTAGTCTGATTTAACGGGTCGGTGAGCATCACAAGCTTATGGAGTTGCAGAAACAACACTCAATTTAAGCAGATCCTTACCAGAGCGGTTTGGCCACGAACGGGCTGTTCTTCACGGGGCGGCGGTCCGATTTAGGGGAAAATGGCGCTGCGGCGTTCATGAGTGGAATTGAGGGCAGGGCTTTGGGGCTATACGGCTATAAGGGGTTCTAGTTTTGCTGCGCACAACCAATTTGGGAGGAGGGGGTAGAGGCAGCACGAATTTTTGCTTCGGTTCAACCTACGGTGTGCGCGATGCTCATACCTCGCCGCGGAGCATGGCTATTTATAGCTGCGCCGGCCCAGTGGTCACCTCGCGGCCGAGAAGAGCATCACTATGGCATGTCGACCACGTCGGTAAAAGGTACAGGGAGGGAGAACTACGGCATGCGCGCCACCGCGGCGGAATTTCACTGAGTCACGGCGGCCGCCGGTGAGTAACCTCGGCCGAGCTCAGGGAATGGTGCCACGTACGAGCTATTCTTCCCCGACGTTATCCACTCCATACCGCACTCGAAGCAGGACGGCGGCGTGAATTTGGCGCAAAGAGGTCACCGGCGGTGAGCAAGCCACGCTGGCAACCTGATCCACACATGTTACTGTACCATGGCGCTTGGTATTCAGTCCGTCTGACAGACAAGGTTTAGGCTCGATTTTCTTTGAAATTTGCATGTGAACTTCATTAAACCTCTGTACCAAAGTTGTAGAGTTACAAACCAACTACAATTCGACTATAGGACTTGAACACATTTGAGTACTAAATCAAGGTGGAATTCATACTCAAAGTTGGCTCTGCTACACTGAATATCTGAATTTCAGACTGAATCAGCCTGACAGCCAATCTTTAGGCTTAATTATCTCCAATATTTTCTTAACAACTCTGCTGACACTCTTAAGCAAAGTTATGCTCCTATAATTGGGCTAAAATTTTGATGTGGTGACCTAGGGCAAAAACCCTATGCTTTGAAAGTTACAAAGCCCCAAAGTGGAGCCAATTCTCTGATTTCTAGACTTAGAATAGAACTCAAATGAGGTCCATTTTGCATTTAAGTCCAAAACTTAGGGTTTGGCTTTCAAGTCCACATATTTGTGAACCAATTGACTTAAAATACTTATTTGGCTTGGTTTTTGCACTTTAGCCCAAAAGTGGACTAATTTTGCATATAAGCCCCTAGGGTTTGGTTTTAGGGTTTTCCAGGGTTCTAATTAGGGTTTCTGGTATCCCAGGGGTATAAATGTGATTCAAGTTTATTTTTGGAGTCATTTTATGACTTTTACCCTAAAGTCTTTAGGTTTTCTTAACTTGGGTTAAGTTTTACCCCTTTAACCACTATTTAGGGTTAAGTCCTTTAACTAGGGTTCTATTTGCAAAAACATTAAAACAATACAACTTGTTTGAAATTTTTGCCTAGTGAATGCACTCTAGGTGTGTCAAACATATGCAATGCCAATGCTTATGATGTCATGCTCAAGTTTTAGTTACAGTAACACCAGGGGTGTTACATCCGGGGTCGGCTGCACTTGCCCGAGGCTGGGCTCGGGCGAGGCGAGATCGTGTCCCTTGAGTGGACCGATCCTTGACTTAATCGCACCCATCAGGCCTTTGCAGCTTTGTGCTGATGGGGGTTACCAGCTGAGATTAGGAGTCTTGAGGGTACCCCTAATTATGGTCCCCGACAATACGAGCGCAAACATACATACATCCACACATTTAATACAAAGAACATTACACCATACAGTAGAATGCAATAAATAAACAGACGTTCTACGCGGGCTCGCAACTATGGTTAAGAGAGAGAAAAAGGAAAAGAAAGTCGAGAAACGATCACGTTACATAATTATAAATTAAACCACTCGCTTAACAGAAGGGCATTAATTTGGATACTACGTTTGGTATAAAGTAAAGTCATGTTTCCTGTTTAATCACTATAGATAGATAAAGATTAATGAAAGGGAGGGGTCGCACGGCGAGATGTACGACACAACATTTGGATTGAATTAAGAAGTAAACGACTCGCCGCGCGACAGAGCGCGCAACGAGATTCTTGCATTAATTAAAAGTAAAACGTTAAGTGTTGCACGACGGCTTACGTCAACTGAACTGTATTTGAATGAATCGTCGTGCGACGAAACGCGCAACGCAACACTTTAATAAATATAAAATAAAAGAATCGTTGCGTGAC
Source organism: Zea mays (assembly GCF_902167145.1). Taxonomy (NCBI): domain Eukaryota; kingdom Viridiplantae; phylum Streptophyta; class Magnoliopsida; order Poales; family Poaceae; genus Zea; species Zea mays. The sequence goes on along the minus strand of NC_050097.1, from coordinate 179,496,057 downwards.
GAAGCGCGCGACGCAGCACGTCGACTACACAAATTAAAATAGATTAAAACGGGGTTAAGTGCAGTGCGACTACGGTCGCACGCGCGAGAGCGCGTTGCGCGTGCTGAGGGCACGCGAGCCGTGCAGACGCGCGGGACGCGAATCACCGGGGCACGGGCACGGGCGCGGGCAGGGGCACGACCGAGGGCGCACGACCGAGGGCGCGCGGCCGAGGGCGGGCGACCAGGGCGCGGGGCCGGGCACGGCCGCCGGGGCACGGCCGGGGAGGGGGCTCGCGACGGGGCGGGCTCGGCGGGGCGAGGGCATGCGCGGGCAGGGGCCGTGCCGCCGGGAGAGGGGCGGGGCCGGGCGCGGGGACGCCGGGGGCGGCGCGGCTCGCCGGGGCCGGGGCAGGCGCGACCGAGGGGGGGGCTCGCCGGGGCCGAGGCCGGACGCGGGGAGGGAGAGGGAGGGCTCACCGGGGAGGGAGCAGGGCGCGGCCGCGAGGGGCGGCGCGGGGGCGGGGCTTGTCGGGGCGCGGGGAAGGCCGCCGGGGGGGCGCGGCGGGGCGGGGCTCGCCGGGGCGCGGGGAAGGCCGCCGGGGGGCGCGGCGGGGCGGGGCTCGTCGGGGCGCGAGCGCGCGCGGGGGAGGGAGGGGCGCGGGCGGCCGAGCTCGCTGGGGCGGAGCTCGCCGGGGCACAGGACGGGGAGGGTAGGGCGCGGCGCGGCCGAGCACGGGGAGGGCTCGCCAGGGCAGGGCGGGGGGCGGGGCTCGCCGAGGCGCGAGCGTGCACGGGGGAGGGAGGGCGCGGGGTCGGGCGCCGCCGGGAGGGGCGCGGGACGCCGGGGCAGAGCGGGCGCGGCCGTAGGAGGGCGCACGGGCGCGGCCGAGGGGGCTCGCCGGGGCGCGCGGGGCGTGGGACGCGCGCGACCAGGGGAAGAAGAAGGGAGGGAGAGGGAGAGAGAGAGAAGGGAAGGGGAGGGGAAAACCTCACCTCCGGGGATCCAAATTCCGGCGATCTCGACTCCAAACCCTAGGGCACCACGGGGAGAGAGAGAGAGGTGGAAGAAGGAGAGGGAGGTTACTGCGCGGGAGAAATCAAATGAGCCAAACGGATCTTGGAAGGGGGGCGCGCAGGGAAAGGGCAGGGGCGCCAGGGGCGCGCGGGCCGGACCGGGCCGGGCTGGGCCGAGCTGGGTCACATCGCGGATCGAAACCCACGACACGCACGACCATTAAACGGACTCCAATCGCGAACCGAAATTCGAGACGGAACGAGACAAACACGCGACATTAGACAAAGAAATGCGCTTCGGCATGATGCAACACCCATGACACTTAGGTTTTGTTTATACATGACACGGACACCTGACACTATACTGGTTTGAAATTGGGAAGAAGGAGCGAAACGGGAAGAGAAAAAAGAGTAACGCCTGAATTTGGTGAGTGAAAAGAAGAAAAAATTCTACCCCCAAATTCAGGGTGTTACACTCACCCATTAAGTTGTCCAATCATGATGAAATAATTAGGTCAATCTGATAGAAAAAAACGACTTAAAATATATTATGAGTCACTCGCTTAATAAACTATTGAATGACTTAAAATATTTGTAAGATAAACTTATAGTAATAGTTGATAATATGAAATATCTTAAATAAGTCACAAAATGACTGAATGTATGGAATGGCTGAAATTGTAACAAAATAGCTTAATTGAACAAAGGAAACATATCCGGTGTACATGAGTCTTTGGTGCACATGAACTAAGCCAAAGCACCCCGCAATTTCGAATTCGAAAAGAATGTTAAAACACCTGTTTAGTAAGAACAACTAGCTTGAACCAACCCATTCGGACTGTACCACTTTATAATCCTTAGAATAGGATTCCAACTCAGTACCTTTTGTTTTGGGATTTTGAGAAGAGTTGCTCTTTGAAGAGCACAGTACGATAAAAGTTGTAAGCTGTGTGGGGGAGTTATTGCCAACAAAGTTTACCAAAAAATTTTAAAAAAACCCATACATATTTTTCCAACTTACTCCAATTATATACAAAATTTGAAATTTAAACTCGCTATACTTTAGTTGTAATAAAAAAGATAAAATTTTTGACAAGTTTAAATTAGAAAATCGACTAAAATGTTCTCTTTTTTATTACAGTTAAAATATAGCGGTTTTGAAATTGAAATTTTATATATAATTGGAGTAAGATGGAAAAATATGTATGGGATTTTTTTAATTTTTTTATACTTTGTTAGTTCATATATACCCTATGTACACTAAAAACTTAAGTGCACGAGATATGTTCACTTGAACAAAATGAGTACTGAATGGCTGAACGAGGGAATGTCTTAGATAATCATCAAACTGCCTTAAATTAAATTACCGTTGATAAGACACACCGTTGACTCTTTTTTTTTCTGTAAAATTTTAATCACTCTTTATTTAAAATATTTATTTGGAAGACGACAACAAAATAAATGATAGCTTACAATTTTTTGAATAATATGAATTATTAAATTTTATAAAAAAAACAGTCAACAACATCATATATTTTGTGAACGGAGGTAGTAGATACAGTAACAAAAACATGGATGCATCACCGGCTACTAGTACTAGCGAAGAGACTCACAGGTGGAAATCTCCTACACATTGTCAAATAAACCACTGACACGACAAAACAGCGTTAGCTGGTTTTGATGCGGCAACAAGCGTAGCACCAGAAGCAAATCAAAAAGGTGACACAAATCTCTGAAAAAGACGGGAGCTGTATGCTCCAAAACGTCATACAGCGATGCGATCCCTGTCAGCGTTGTGGTTCTTCGTCTCATCCTTAGGGGTGCTAGGGCTGTACAAGAAGATTAACAAAAAAGCAAGGCCTGAAAAAGCATTGCGCATTATCCTTTTGGATCAGGTGCTTCCACGGCCACTGTTAGCTTCAGTTCGCTCTCACAAGTAACTTGCCTAGCTGTCCATATAGCTCACGCTGCTCCTCAAAGGTGAGATTACGTAGTATCTGCATTGAAAGGTATGCTGCTGTTTAGCAACTAGATATCGTTATGGAGCAAAGGAACTAAATTTAGTCACAGGTATGGCAAACCCAGATTACCTGCTCCAGGATTGTCTCAACAGATAAGTCCTGTACCATTACAAATGATTGGTAATAGATGTACGCAAAAACAGCCATGACCATCTGCAAGATAATTTTGGAGTTTCTCAGAAAAAAGAAGAAAAAAAACGCTACTGTAATCTACCAGGTTTCACATTGCAAAGCATACACACAAATTTTTTTTAAAAAAAACATAGTTGAAGTCTGAACTGCATGCAGAGAGAATGAGCATAACTACATACTTGTCCTAAGCTCTGGAATTGGCAGCAAAGCCTGATTCTCCAATTAAAAAAAATTATTTATGACCATGCATAAAGACACATTCTTTTTTAATCACCAATTCACAGTAAATATGTTACAGAGAATATACGAGAAACAAACTAGCAGGTACATTCAGAAATTGATTTAACCCATTCAAAATCACCACCAATAAATGTGTAACCTTCTGGAAACAAATCAAGTTAAAAGTACATACTTGGCAGTCCATCCTATCTGTAAATCCACCATGACCAGGTATGCTGTCCCCAAAATCCTGAATGTATAAACATAGTGAGATTTTGAAGGTGATACATATTTTCAACAAATAATTCCAAACAAACTAAGCACCTTAAATTTGAATGCCCTCTTGAATCCACTTGCAAAAAAGCCACCAAATGGTGCTATTATTGAAGCAAACAAGCCAAGAGCTAATGCATGCCATTGAACGGGCATAATTGCAATTTCTCGCCATGGAAACTGTACAGTACAAATAAACTAATTGGAGCAACAGCAACAGATGGAATGTAACCATTTCCAATTGAGAATTTGAGTTAGGCTCGAATTGCTTATTTACCCATTGTGGTATCCATCCCGGTAGATCATAACCTTCTGGTGTAAACATGGGACCTGGGTCACAATAAAGCCATCCAGTTGATAGATCCTATAAACACAGTAATGAAATAAGGTAAGGTCAGTAGAGATACATTTAAATCACATTTGAGTGGGTGCTGGTCTATGACAAAGGAGGTAGTTAACACTGTTACAATTGCTCAATACACCATTGGTATGTCTATAGCATATGAACTGGGGCCCATATATCAATGACAACGCTGATGGGGAATAAGGAATTGAGAAATTTTGTAGTGACAGGCAAAAAAAATCATCCATGAGAAACTATACCTTTCTTGGGCATGTTAACCACTGGAAATGGCCCATGAAATTAGCAACCTGCCAATACAGAAAGATTAAATTAATCATGCTAGACCCAACTATTTAAAAGTATTAGCAAACATACAAAATAAGACGTTTAAATGGCAATGCACAATCTCACTCACAAGTCAAAGTGTTAAAAAAGCACTACAATGAAATCGTCACAGGTTCATTCATTTGATCAGAGGATCAAAAGGTTTGGAGTTTTTTGTTCCCTCAAACATACATTTTTCTGACTAATCCCTAATTTCATAGAAAGTATGCCCAATTACAGTGCAGCAGGATGGGACACCAACCAAACAATCCCGCACCGTTTTCCAGCACATCGGTGATACAAAATAAACTGTTAGCACAGACATGCAGATATTGAAATTTGTACAATTGGTAAGTGTTCATAATGCAGATAAGTAGGTATCTGACCATCTCCAATATTTGCACAAAGAAGGCAATAAAAACAACATCGAACAAAAATATTATGCACCACATATTGGTTATATGGTCATTGGTTAGCAATAGTAAACAGAGATAATTTTAGAAGAATAGTACGTATTTACTGACCACAAATGCAGAAAGCAATGTTGTCACTGATGCACCTATAAAGCCTTCCCATGTTTTCTTTGGAGAGAGCTTGATCAGTGGTGTTTTCCCAAAGAAGAACCCAAAGAAATATGCAGCAACATCATTGATAGCAATTAACGAAGCTGGGAGGATGAACCTACAAAAGCATCATCTTCATGTCAGCTTACAACTAATCACATAAGGCCCGGTTGAATGTGGGACCTGAATCAGATTTCAAACAAATAATAACAACCCCCAGAAAATGCATCCCTGCCCCCACCCAACATCCAGGCATAGTTTAGCTGCTCAAGCTTTATTAATATCAATCATGTAGTTTGACAAGTGCACAGTCTCAACATGTATGCAAAACTAAATGATAATAAATGGAGTAAAGCACAAATCAATAGGTAGGTATGAAGATCTTAAAAATAGATCGTTACAAAAGCAGATAAAATGTTATTCCCTCTTCTTTACACAAGCTAAGTCGATGCTGCATTCCATTGGCACTTGACAGATCACAAAAATAAAGAGTTACACAAACAGAATAGCCTGTATTAATATTGTTTTGGATCCATACCTAGTTATGAACATCACCATAATCATTCAGCTTGTTCTTGGTTCATGAACTCTTTGTACTTCATGAAAGAATAATCACTCTTTAAGTCTTTAAACTAGTAACTTTGCAGCTAATCACTTATAGGCCTCATTAAGTTTAAGTCATCAACAAAATTGTATGAGCAAAATTACTAACACAAGCATAAAATATAAATTAGTATTCCCTTCAGTCATGAATACATGCCATGCTTTGTTTTGTTTGTCAAAAACTTCATGTACTCATGACTATAGGGTGTAAACAACACTTCAGGCTCCTAAGCTGGTATTCCTATCTATATCAGACAAGCATACCACTGGCATCCAGATTACACTATCAGATCAAAGCATTAAAGCATGCTGTAAAGTAGAAGCTTACCAGAATATTCCATCAAAAATGTTTGCCACAGTGAAAGATGACTGGGCAAATACCATGAGAAGGATCATGTGAGTCCATGCATATTGACTGAACTGGTACTTGTATGTCTTTTTCTTTAGTGTGATAATAAACCAAACAAAACCTAGAAAATAAATAAATTACTATGGTGGCAATAAGCAAGCAATTTTCAAACTTTATGAGAATGCATTTGCCTCATTTTTTTGTAAAAAAAACAGCTTACGAATTTATGTGCTATAAAACTTAAGTGCTTAAGGACCCAAACTTAATGGGAACAACATAGAGGATTATATTGCATTGTACAGTCACATCATATACAGCCTTCCCAACCACCATCACTCAATAAATATAAACACAATAAAACCACCTTTACTCAATAAACAAAATCAACTAAAAAAACATTATGAACTGGAGAATGAAGGAAGAACTGTTCCTTGTCACTCTAAAAAACTCACTAAGCAAAGTCCCGTTTGAGGAGGTTTGATGGCACTACTTCTCCGGCCTACATTTCTAAACACATCTACCAAAAGGGAAATGGACCAAATGTCGTTGTCAGACTGAACTCCCTGGGTCCAATGCCAGCCTATCAAATCAAGAACTATTAAAATATTGAACTGACCTATGATGTAAACTTGTACATTTCATGACCCTTATTTGGGAACAAAATTTTTTTGCCACAGTTACCTGCTATGTAAAGAAAGTAGCAAATAAACATCTGGTACTTGATGAGCCTGCTCACCAGCTTGTACAACAACTTATCTGAAGTCATCGTGTTAACAAGCTGATGGCTAAGGAAGCGCCCGTAGGTAAACAGCATCGCAGTAAAGAAAAAATGCCTGTCACATCACAGATTAAAATTGTAAACGCCAGGTCATCCAATGCATCGATCAGCCATATATCCTACCACCACCTCACCAGTTGAGCATCCTGAACCCTGGGAGCTGCCGGTCCTCATTGGCCTTGCGGAGAAGGTTGAAGAGCTCCTTTGCCATGAAGATTTGGACGACCACCACCATGGCCCAGATGTAGAGATGGCCCATATATATCAAGAACACGACCCCGGCCATCATCCACAGTGAGGAGTAGGTACGAACTAGCATCGACTTGTACTTGTTCTGGTCGTTTAAGAGCAGGTTGGCGCCATTAGTCGTGTTCACGTCGCTGGGGACCTAAACAATAACAACAACGATGCGCAATGAATGCGAGTCCTCCACCTCTACAGCCAGGAACAGAAAGTCATCTCTGTATAGAACTACGGATACACGGTAGAACCGATCACCTCGTTGGAGCGCTTCCGGTGCCTGAGCCGGCCACCGTGCGTCGGGCTCGGGGTGCCCGGCGTCCGGTCGCCGGAGCCGGCATCCCTCTGCATTTCTTGTGCCCTGCAGCGTTCCTCCGAGCAAGCGTGGGTTAATTACCAAGAGAATGACAGATCGATCCAGGGCCTGCTGGGTGGGTCATGGATAGACGGATCTCCACTCTGCAGTAGTTCAATGCAACGGGCGAAATATGGGGGCGATGCCACTGGTGTATGGAGACTTCGATGTGAGGACGGCTGATCGGCTGGGTTGTTCTGCGCCGTCGCCGGCGATGAGGCACAGCGGCGGGCTGGCGGCGGTATGGGATCTCTAGAGAGAAACAGAAACAGACAGGGATCACCGTCCTCCGAACGGCAAACCCTTCAATTATGTGTGGTAGAGAGAGGGCCCAGACGTGGAGCTGTTCGGTCAAAGCCGTCGACACAGGCTTACACGTACACGCGCAAGGTAGAGTGGTTCAAATCGTTTAAGAGCAACTCCAATTATTTTCCAAATAACTCCATAAATCTTAAATTTAAAATTTAAAAAATATATAAAAAATACTTCTCTAATAGTTCTCTAAATATATTTGCTAAATTTAATTACTTATTATCTAACCTTGTTTACTCTTTAAGTTTAACAACCTAACAGGCACTGCAATTGACGTTGATTTCTTCACATTTCTTGCTTATTTTCCTCCTTTCCTGCTTAGCGAGGTAGCCATCTCTGACACGATCTTTTTTTCTTTTCCGTACAGTGAGACAGCCAGATCCAATGCGTGTGACATAAGTTTCTCCTCCATCGTCGGACTACCGCTGTCTCATAGGTCATGCCGCTCCCTTAATACCTCACATGTTGCGCCGATCGACCTTCTCCTCCACCGTCGACGCCTTCTGCTCTCATCCACGCCGCCAGTTAGGTGTGACGAGCAAAGCTAAACTAATCTCTAAATATTAGGAACTATTAGAGACCAATTTGTTTTTTACCAATAGCTATTTGACAAATTGCTAATCAAAGTTTAGGAAGCTTTTTTAGAGAAATATTCGAGCTGCTCTAAAACCCGTTTATGGAACCACTCAGTTCCTTACAGACGGGTTTTTAAAAGCTAAAAGTATTTTTTGTCCAGTTTCAAAAAAAAACTGGTTTCCTAGTTTTTTTTAAAAAAAACAAGAAGCTGACCTCTCACACTTAAAATCAGCTTTTATATGGTTAATTATGTAATACCCTCAACAAGATTGGAATAATGAATGAGAATGTGCCACCTGTTTTTCTTTCAGAACCGAATCGTTCTTTCTGTCTCACGAATAGAACACGCCCGCTCATAGATGAGTTATTTGAGTTTATAACGTTCTCGTCGTGCGGCTTCGCTACTCTATTACTCCGCAGCTGCGTATCGCCATTTTGGTATTCTGGAGATCACAGCCGCGCCAGATTGGGACAGTTAATGTCCCGCGCTCTGTTAACGTCTGTTTTATTGCTCTTCATGCAGGTTGTGTACCCCTTCATACTAATCTACCCCTAACCGGAGTTCGAGTGTTCTTGCGCGAGAGAACTCCTGCCACCAGAAAACAGAGTGTGCGCCGCCGTCTGCCACCAGGGAGACTCGCCACCAGGTGGTCACGCAGTCGGCTACCAGCAGCTGCCCGCGCCACCCCCTGCTACCAGCTGCCAGCGCTGTCGTCTGCCCGCGCCAGCACGGCCTAGTGGTCATTATAGCGCAACAAATGCGAGAAGTTGGAATGGAGCACTTTGTAGAGACTACTTTTCTGTTGACAAATTTAAAAAGGCTTATGTATGAAGGATTGAAAGTGCGGGCGACAAGTCCTTTTGGCCAAAAGTGTCCCTAGCCGATGAAGTGAATGCACCTATTGGTAAGAGGAGTGTTGGGCGACAAAGGAAAAATCGAATTAAAAGTTGCCTAGAAGGTGGTGCTGCAAAGAAGAAATAGTCCATACCTGAAGAGGAAAATGAGAAGAAGCTACTTAGAGGAAAAATTAAATGCCCGAACTATGGCCAACTCGGTCATAGGAAGGCCAGTCCAAAATGCCCACTTAATGGGTCCAAAAAAGGCTAGCAATTTCATTTTAATTGAAGCTTTAAATCCTCTCTTAATGATTACTTTGTTGACTTCATAATGTTATTTTTGGTGTTTTTCAGGAAAAGGAAACCTCGAAAAAATACCACAAAACAATGGTTTCCAAAAAATATGACCAAATCAGCTGAACATCAAGATGACAACACACAAGATGACCCCGGAAGAACTGAAGTTTCTACTGAAACACAGCTGATGTTGCGCCAGGGAGGTAATGTTGTGCAGCAGGAGTGACTCAGATAATGCTGGCGACGGACCAGCTTCGAGATCTTCTAAACGATGTGCTTCGTCCTCAAGTGACTGAGCAAGCTCATACACGCGCCACATTGCGAAGTTCACTAACACCTTTTTGGCCGTATCTGGCGAATCCATAATCTCGTCTCCGGCCAAATCTTTCAACTCCTTCCCAACTACATGCATCTTTGCAATGGCTTGGGCGAGGTCACTACGAACTGTTTCAAATCGGGTTATCTGCGAAACCACAAAAATTGCTGTTGGAATTGAACGAGTAGTACTGCATAGTATTGAACTTAGTACAACCCTTACCGACACTGAACGAGGTGGCGAGCAGTGATTGACGACAGAAGGGGTCTGCTGCTGGGGGAGTGCTCCTTGACGACAGAAAGAGGTACCTGATGTGGCCGCGCAGGTGAGTTCCTTGCCGGTGGTGTGCTCTTTGGCGGTGGAGTGCTCCAAGCCGCAACCGTCGCCTGTACGCTTGGCAACGATTGAAACAGATAATCGGCTGAAGGCGGAAGCCACTTCGACCTCACTGTCGACCTCGACATCGACGTCGAGGACCAGCCGTTTCTTCCCTCTCGCCGGAGTCGCCATCGGAGGAAGAGTGCTCTCGGAGGAGCGAGCAAAGAGGAGACAGAGGAGTGGGAGCGGCGGCGTCGTGGAAGGAAAACTCCCGTGGAAGGGAGGAGTGAGGAGGAGTTAGGTTTTCACCAGCCTCGTGGTTACAACAGGGACAAAATTGACTTTTACCATGTCTAATGGAAGGTAACAGAGTGCGGAACATTAACTGTCCCAATCTGGCGCGGCTGTGAGCTCCAGAATACTAAAATGGTGATGCGCAGCTGCAGAGTAATAACGTGGCGAAGCCGCGCGACGAGAATGTTACAAACTCAAATAACTCCTCATAGATGAATGGAGGCACCGACAGCCCTAACCATGCCCCTGGCCTTCGTCGTCACCGACCCTACCGCCAGCCTGCACCACCGTCGGCTTTGTCGCTGCCGTTCGCCATCGTCAACCCCCGTTGCCGACCTGCACCGTCACCCGGAAGTGTTGCCCTGCCGCCCAGAAGCCAAGCCCCGCCGTCGCCCTATACATCTCGCTTGCCATCGCCCATCAAAGCTCGCTGGCCTCCATGGATCTGGACCATCAAGATGACAAGTTCCCCTACGACCAGGACCAATCTTGGTTTCAATTTGTACATCCGGCAATCATTTTCGAGTGGATTGGACGGCCTAGCTCGACCTCAACTCGCAGGCTACAGATGGCGTCACCTTCACAAACTTTGTTGCATTAGTCAGACACTCGAGTCCTTCAAAATGAGGAGAGGAGGGTTGCCTGTTCAGTGGTTGTCGAGGTGTGTGTGCCTGCTCGTGGCGGTGTGTCTGCCCGTGGCTGGGCACGAGCAAGAGCACAACAGCTGGGCTCAAAGGATGGAGGCCTGTGACTGTGAGGTGGAAGCTGTGCCTGTTTGTGGTCCCATCTGGAAACGAATACGATGCGTCCAATTGGAATGAGGACAACTACGTTGTAAAAGGGTGAAGATGCTAGTGCACAAGATGCATCAGTGAGAATGCTTCATTTCATTTCAATTCAGTAGTACTGCATTCTTCAAAAGGTTACCGTACTATTTGTTCTATTGGTCCTGTTATTTATTTGTGTTGGAACAATGATGCATCATTTGACAAGGTTGAATGGACAAATAGTGAAAATAATGATACGTACGTTCTGTTCACTTTGTGTTGAGCAAATCAATGTTGGAAATATAGAAGCAATGGGTTTCTGACAGGCGGAGATTACTACAAGCAAATACTTGTAAAGTTCGAACAGATTAGAGAATTACGACACTTGGAAACACGGTTAAAGAATAGTATGTGGAAAAGCTTGAAACGTTTACTTCGCATTTTGGTTGTGGCTAAATTAACAAAACAGATTAGGACGTTCAGCTAATGGGGGGCATAGTGGCAAATCCCGAGTTTTGGAAATTACACGCCGAGGTATATTTCGGTTTGTAATTTTGAATTCATTGTATATGTGTTTTTGTTAAAATTACTTACCAAGTTTTTTCCCTTTGTTTACATGGACACGCCTGCCCTCGAGGTAGCAATAGCCCCGGGGCCAAGAGAAGGCTTCTAACTATACATGTCTAAATAGGCCAGGCGGGCCGGCCTGGCCCGAGCACGGTTAGACCCGACATGAATTGGGACCGTGTCGGCCTGGCTCAGATGAGCTAGCGGGTCGTGTCGTGCCGGCCCACGGGCCACGAGTGAGGCCCAGACACAACCCGATATGTTAATAATCGTGCGGGGCCGGCTCACGGCCCGACGGGTCTATAACGATTTGTCATTTAAATGGTAAAAATATGCATATATAAGGGTTTAAATCATAGTTTTTAGCTCTAAACACGTTTACAACCGCATAATCAATAAATATACATGTTTTTTATTTTATACTCTATATTCAAGTATAACATAGGTATTTGTATGAAAAAAATGGAAAAAATAAAACCTAGCCGTGTCGGGCCTAGCCCGCCGTGCCGCCCCTTAGGCCTAGGCACAGCCCGGTGTCCGGGTCGGCATGGGCCCGCTTGGCTACGTACCATACCAAGTTCGGGCGGGGCTAAACCTGTGTCGTGCTTCGGGCCGCCCGGCTAGCCCGACTCAGTTGGACATGTATACTTCTAGCTAGAGATTTGGGGCCCTTACCGCAAAGGCCATGCATGAAGGGTTCCCCTTTGGCCCCTATGCAGAATGGTGGAGGTTGGGCCCTTGGCACCATAGAGAACCTTGATAAGGCAACCAGAGGCAGGTAAATGAGAGCCAATAAAAAATCTTTGCATAAAGACAATCTTGACTTGCTTCCCAAAACTTCACCCAATCCTCCAAAACATCAAAACACACAAAAGAGATACTTATGATCTAATATGTGGTTGGATGTTCTCGGTGATGACCGATGAACACAGTGAAGCACTCGAAATGATCAGAAACATGTTCGCAAGGGGAACTCTCAAAAAATGCTCTTTACTTCAATGAAGATGAAGACGCCAAAACCAAAAACACCACAACCAAGTAGTGATTTAATGCTTTTGAAAAGTTCCTAGAGCATACATGAGCCCAAGGAAACAAACAGGTCGTGAAACTAACACCGGAAAAGTCCAAAAGAGGCCAAAACAGTGACTTGTCTAAGATCAGCACGATTATGCGCTCCTTGCACGACACTACTGCACCTCAACATTATTGCGAAGCTGACACTGTTGTGAATCATATAGGCTCCTAAGTGATGTTTTGGTAATTAATAACAACCATACGTGGACTAATAATTCTTGGAGAAATAAGAATGCAGGTTGGACCACAGGGAGAAGATCTTTATTGAAAGCCTTGGAGACTTAAAACATTGGTTGTGGATCTAGTGAAGGCAAATGTATAAGTGATGTTTTGGTAATGAATAACAACCATATGTAGACCAAAGGGATATAAAGATCATGTTCCTAAATGGTAAGATTAGTGAACTAGTGTATGTGTGAAAGGGAATTAAGGCTTATACCTAGTTCCTAAATAATTTTGGTGGTTGAATTGCCCAACACAAATCTTTGGACTAACTAGTTTGCCCAAGTGTATAGATTATACAGGTGTAAAAGGTTCACACTCAGCCAATAAAAAGACCAAGTGTTGGATTCAACAAAGGAGCAAATGAGGCAACCGAGGGCACCTCTGGCTGGAGGCACCGGACTGTCCGGTGTGCACCGGACAGTGTCCGGTGCGCCCAGAGGACACCAACTCAAACTTCTCGCCCTCGGGAATTCTCGGAAGCCGGCGCGCTATAATTCACCGGACTGTCCGGTGTGCACCGGACATGTCCGGTGCTCCTAGGAAGCGCGGTCTCCGGAACTCGCCAGCCTCGGGTTCGCGCGGCAGCCGCTCCGGTAAAATTCACCGGACTGTCCGGTGTGCACCGGACTGTCCGGTGTGCCAGCGGAGCAACGGCTCCCTGCGGCGCCAACGGCTCCCTGCGCTGCATTTAATGCGCGCGCAGCGCGCGCAGACGTCAGGCACGCCCATACCGGTGCACCGGACATCAAACAGTACATGTCCGGTGTGCACCGGACACCCAGGCGGGCCCACAAGTCAGAAGCTCCAACGGCTAGAATCCAACGGCAGTGATGACGTGGCAGGGGGCACCGGACTGTCCGGTGTGCACCGGACTGTCCGGTGCGCCATCGAACAGACAGGTTCCCAACGGCCACATTTGGTGGTTGGGGCTATAAATACCCCAACCACCCCACCATTCATTGCATCCAAGTTTTCCACTTCCCATCTACTACAAGAGCTCTAGCATTCAATACTAGACACACCAAATAGATCAAATCCTCTCCAATTCCCACACAACTCCATAGTGACTAGAGAGAGTGATTTGCTTGTGTTCTTTCGAGCTCTTGCACTTGGATTGCTTTCTTTCTTCTTGAACTCTTTCATTGTGATCAAACACTTGTAATCGAAGCAAGAGGCACCAATTGTGTGGTGGCCCTTGTAGGGAACTTTGTGTTCCAAGTGGTTGAGAAAAGAAAGCTCACTCGATCCGTGGATCGTTTGAGAGAGGGAAGGGTTGAAAGAGACTCGGCCTTTGTGACCTCCTCAACGGGGAGTAGGTTTGCAAGAACCGAACCTCGGTAAAACAAATCTCCGTGTCTCACTTGTTCATTTGCTTAGGATTTGTTTTGCGCCCTCTCTCACAGACTCATTTCTTTATTACTAACGCTAACCCCGGCTTGTAGTTGTGTTTATATTTGTAAATTTCAGTTTCGCCCTATTCACCCCCCTCTAGGCGACTTTCAATTGGTATCAGAGCCCGGTGCTTCATTAGAGCCTAACCGCTCGAAGTGATGTCGGGAGATCACGCCAAGAAGGAGATGGAGACCGGCGAAAAGCCCACTACAAGCCAAGGGAGCACTTCATCGGAAGAGTCCCGCACCAAGAGGAAGGAGAAGAAGAAGATCTCCTCCAACAAAGGGAAGGAGAAGAGATCTTCTTCTCATCACAAGGAGAAGAAGGAGAAATCTTCTTCCCACAAGCCGCATCGGAAAGGCGACAAGCACAAGAGGATGAGGAAAGTGGTCTACTACGAGACCGACACTTCATCAACATCGACCTCCGACTCCGATACACCCTCCGTCACTTCTAAGCGCCAAGAGCGCAAGAAGTATAGTAAGATCCCCCTACACTACCCTCGCATTTCCAAACATACACCTTTACTTTCCGTCCCATTAGGCAAACCACCAACTTTTGATGGTGAAGATTACGCTAGGTGGAGCGATTTAATGCGATTTCATCTAACCTCGCTCCACAAAAGTATATGGGATGTTGTTGAGTTTGGTGCACAGGTACCGTCGGTAGGGGATGAGAACTATGATGAGGATGAGGTGGCCCAAATCGAGCATTTCAACTCTCAAGCAACAACAATACTCCTCGCCTCTCTAAGTAGAGAGGAGTATAACAAAGTACAAGGGTTAAAGAGCGCTAAGGAGATTTGGGATGTGCTCAAAACCGCGCACGAAGGAGATGAGCTCACCAAGATCACCAAGCGGGAAACGATCGAGGGGGAGCTCGGTCGGTTCCGGCTTCGCAAAGGGGAGGAGCCACAACACATGTACAACCGGCTCAAGACTTTGGTGAACCAAGTGCGCAACCTCGGGAGCAAGAAGTGGGATGACCACGAAGTGGTAAATGTTATTTTAAGATCTCTCATTTTTCTTAATCCCACTCAAGTTCAATTGATTCGTGGTAATCCTAGATATACTAAAATGACCCCCGAGGAAGTTATCGGGCATTTTGTAAGTTTTGAGTGCATGATAGAAGGCTCGAGGAAAATCAACGAGCTTGGCGACCCATCCGAAGCCCAACCCGTTGCATTCAAGGCAACGGAGGAGAAGAAGGAGGAGTCTACACCAAGTAGACAACCAATAGACGCCTCCAAGCTCGACAATGAGGAAATGGCGCTCGTCATCAAGAGCTTCCGCCAAATCCTCAAGCAAAGGAGGGGGAAGGACTACAAGTCCCGCTCCAAGAAGGTTTGCTACAAGTGTGGTAAGCCCGGTCATTTTATTGCTAAATGTCCTATATCCAGTGACAGTGACCGAGGCGACGACAAGAAGGGGAGAAGAAAGGAGAAGAAAAGGTACTACAAGAAGAAGGGCGGTGTTGGGGGCCTTCGGCTTCCGAAGGTCCTCAAAAACATGATTTAACAATGTTTCTGGAGTATAATGTGTGAACAGGTATCTTCGGACTTGAATCAGAAAGGGAGAAGCTCAAAAGATACGAAGGTTGACACAGTGCCGAAGCTGTGAAGCAGGAAAGCTTCGGCATGTTGGCAGAAAGGGGAACCGACTTAAAGATGAAAAGGCCATTTAGACCTCGATAGAATGCTATAGAATTATCACCAAATGTAAAGGGCATGTATGTAATTTTGTATGGGTTGTACCCCGTGCCTATAAATAGGTGAACAGTACCCCCGTACTGTTCACGCGGACTTGGCATTTGCTTTTGCATCACACTTGTATTTTCATTTCCCTCCAAGCCGAAGGTACATTTATAATTCAATATTGTTTCTATTCCTTTATGATGAGTTAATAAAGTTAAATAAATAATGTTATACGATTATTCACGCTATCTTTTATGTTTCATATGCTTCGTCTTTTACTAATGTATATTATAGTGATGAAGGTTAATCCTTCATGACCTTCGTCCGGGGATCGTTATATCCTAAGGGAAATAATGCTTCGAAGGACGAAGGATCTTAATGTTTAACATTTTCTGTGTTGCCTTGTTCTTAACTCATAGCATTTAAGAACAAGTCCCCAACATTGGCGCCCACCTCCGGTGAACTCACTTCCACTTCGAGTCTTCGTGAACACCTTCGGAAGCTATAGACCTTCGCTATGGCGCCGAAGAAAGCTTCAGCGGCTGGGGCTGCAGCATTACAACCGCTGGACCACAACCAGGAGACCGTCTCTCTTCGGGAGGCCAGAAGCCAGAAGAGAAAAGCTGTTAGCCCGACGCTTGAGGAAGAAGAGCTAGACCAAGAAATCAGAGAGATGGAGATGCTACATCAACAAGTGCAGAGGAAGAAGGAGAAGATGGCCCGCCTAGCTGAGTTGCAAAGGCAAATTGACGAAGCTTCTGAGGAAGTTCGCCATCTCACTCACGATGAGCAGAACAGAAGGCCTCATCAGAAAGACCTTCATCAGGAGGGCTTCGTCAACGAAGACGACTGGTATGATAATTTCCATCAGGGAAATTTTGTTTTTGATGATGCTTCTCCTCTGTCTGCTGAGCTGCAGGCTACTCCTTGGCCTCCATCCTATAAGCCACCCCAGCTCCCCATGTTTGACGGCCACTCCGACCCGAAGCAATTCTTGATGAGCTACGAAGCAACAGTGTCTTCGTACGGGGGCAACGCTGCAGTCATGGCGAAGTCTTTCGTCATGGCCGTCAGGAATGTTGCTCAGACCTGGTATTCCTCCCTTCGGCCAGGAACAATCACTTCATGGCAGAAGCTGAAGGATATGTTACTGACCAACTTTCAAGGATTTCAAACGAAGCCGGTTACAGCTCAAGCCCTCTTCCAGTGTATTCAGGATCACGAAGAATACCTTCAGGCGTATGTCCGAAGGTTCTTACGATTGAGGGCGCAGGCACCAACGGTGCCCAATGAAATCGTTATCGAAGCCATGATCAAGGGGCTTCGTCCTGGACCTGCAGCTCAATACTTTGCTCGGAAGCCTCCTCAGACCTTGGAGAAATTGCTCCAAAAGATGGATGAGTACATTCGTGCCGACAATGACTTTCGCCAGAGAAGGGAGGAGGCCTTCAGATTTTCTGAGATGACCAGGGGCTTCGGAGGGAGATACTACCCGAGGCATGTCCGTTCCATTCACAGCACTCAGAATGATGATAAGGGGAGTCAGCAAAACAGGCCGCAGTGCTCCTCACAGGCTTCGGGGCAACAACAAACTTCCTTTCGGCCACCAGCTCCAAGAGGCAGAGGCGCCAGGGGCTTCGGCGGAAGATTCGGAGATCAGCCAAGGAGACTGTTTTGCCTATTCTGTGGAGAGGGCAAGGGCCACACCACTAGGACGTGCCATGTTACAATCCAGAAGCAAAAGGAACTAGCCGAAGCTGCATCTCAACAAGCTCAGTCGAAGCAGGTTATGCATACTGCTTCGTTTCATCCGCCTTATGTCCCACAATACATAGACAACCACCCTGCGGCTTCTGTAGCTTCGGCAAGTCAACCTCAAGCTTCCTGGCAGCAGCTTCCGCCTCCACCTCCATTGCAGCAAGGTCAACAGCCAGAAGGGAGTCAATACGCTCCACAGCAGAGGGACTTCAGAGAACAGTCCGAAGCTCGCACAGTCAACAGCACTGTGCCAGAGTCGAAGCACATTTATTGACATATCCTACCTTTGATAGCAGTCTTTTCTATTCAGTTTTGTTTTCTGTGAAGCAAAAAACATTGATAGTTTCCATATAATAATTTCGTTGTTTCCACGAGAAAAATTTATTTGATTCACAGGCCTAAGTTGCCGAAGCCTAAAATTTCTTCCGTTACCAAGAAGGACCTTCGGACTAAAAATCCTTCGGAGTAACAAAAAGTCGTTCTAAGGAACGCAGAGTAAGTTTATAAAGTCACAAAAAGTCGTTCCAAAGGGAGCGCAGCGTAAGTTTTCTGCTCAGAAGTCGTTCCTAAAGGAATGCAGAGCCTACAGCGAAAAGTCAACGCTGATACCGTCTAAGTAAAAGACGAAGAAGCTCCTAAGGGAGGCTTACAGCGAAAAGTCAACGCTGATGCCGTCTAAGTAAAAGACGAAGAAGCTCCAAAGACGTTCCTAAGGGAATGCAGAGCTTACGAATATATTTTATGTGTATCTTCGGAACACATGTCACATGCATAACATAACATCATCACATCATTTTGCATAGCATAAGCATCATACATCATATCGCATTTGGCAAGAGAAGGGGACACTCTCAACCTTCGAAGGGATGCTTTGAAAAAGTGACATTGAAATTGTATAGCTTCGGAATACAGTTTCGGGGAATATTTTTACGAAACATGGGCGAACTTTATCAGATCAATATCAAAGTTGCATAGCTTCGGAAAATAGCTTCGGAAAATGTTTTCACGAGGCATCGATGTCATTCATCAGAATAATTTTGACGAAGGCTATCTTCTTCACGACGCATGAAAAGAAGGGAAGGTGTTTTTTCGCCGAAGGCTCAAAAGTGGTATGTATTTAAAGTTTCATGCATCGTAAAGAATTCAATAATGAAAAGAGACTTGTATATTACATTCAAATGTACAAAGTGTTGCATAGATTACACTTTAAATGTTTTTTCCAAATAGCACCTAATCTTCCCTCAATACTGCTTCGGCGGCTTCATTCAGAAGTTGGTCAACAACCTTGTCCATGATAGTTTCGGCCATTTGATTAATTTCTTCATCCCCTTTTGTGTGGGGGTCGGCAGATCGTCCAACAGTTTCTGAGCGAAGAGAACACTTCTTCAGTATTTTTACAAATCGTGAGCAAAGTTTAAAATGAAAATTACAACGCAACAAGAACGACTAGTTGATACCTAACTGTCCTTCGGGCTCCCTACTCCTTTCGGCAGCGTCTGCTACTCTTCTAGCATCGTGAATGCCTTTTTCGCTTCTTTCAATGATCTCTCGCGCCATTCCTCGGCCGCCGTCGTTCCAGATATCAGTAAAAAATTTGCCACCAACCACGCTCGCTTCGGCCGAGGGGTCCTTGATGTCTTCGGTAGATAAGGTAGCTTCGGATTGAGCTAAAAATTTTACATGTTCGCAACCTTTCTTCTCTAAGACGGAAGCAATTCCTCTGGCGCCCGAAAAAGCACATATGTCGCCACGACTGTTCAGAATCTCTTCGAAGGCCTCTGCTTCGTGGCTAATCCATTCCAGCGGACCTTCGGGATTGCCTCGAGAGAAATTCTCTTCGCTGGAAAAGGCGCCTACGCTGGCGAAGCTGGATTTAATTTTATTCACACATTCTACAGATTTGACATAGCATTTCCCCTGAGATGTGCGAAGCTCCTTAACTTTTGATTCCAATTTGTTGACCATAAAATCACTAAGTTCTCGTTTCGTTTCCTCAAGCGCGCGCTCCTCTTTAGCTCTAGCCAGCTGTTTCTGAAGATCTTTAATCTCGCGTTTTTGAGCTTCGGCCTGGGCCTTTGAAGCAGCTTCGTCTTTTTTCACTTTATCTACCAGTGTAAGTAAAATTTTATCTTTTTCCAAAGCTTCGTTTCTCAGTTTGATAACTTCGGAGCGTAAATTATTAAACGCAATTTCATAACTTTCATCTTCGGCGCTCTTTTGCGCTCTTAACGCGTTGCTTAGGATCAGGCCCTATATGAAAAAAGAATTCATATAAGAAAAAAGGAATGAGTTGCGTAAAAAAAAGATAGGGGGTTTTTTCTCAAGTGTTTAATTCCCGTACCTTCAGGCTGTTGTACGCGAGGCTGTCTGCGAGATCCTCTTTCGTCATGGCGCTTAACCCAGCTTCAAGCTTCGGAAAGCCTATGCTTCTCGCCATCTCTCGGCAGACGGATAGCTCTTTGTTATCAGGCAGGCAGTATAAGAAGTCATCTTCATTTGTCCCATTGAATATTACTGCCCCCTTCGGATATTTCAGCTCCTTTGCATAATGGTTGGCCTCATGAGTTTCTTCCTCAGATAGCTTTTTCCCCGAAGCATGTCGTATGATGTAATCATGCATGCCGGCAGGTGCTTCGGGGATGACGGTGTCCGTTTCTTCAACTAATATTGGTTCCGGAATTTTTACTGCTTCGGCTTCAAAAGGATGTTCTTTGAAGGGCTCTGAAGGCCCAGCTTCAGCTTCAGCTTGTTGAGCCGAAGCTTCAGTAGAAGCTTCAGCAACTTCAACACTCTTTTTTGGAATTGTGCTTGAAGACTTAATTGTCTCCAAGACGTCTAGTACATTTACCATTCTTTTCCTTTTTGGGGTCACTGATGGCCCCTTTTGGTTTTTTGCTGTCCCAATGATTGCTGTAGGACTCAAAACTTCTGATGTTTTGGAGCCCTCAGTTGCTTCTCTTACCTCCTCAATTTTTTCTGTGAGCGGCGCTTCGGTTTTCTCTTTTGTTTCTGACAACAAAATGTTTGATTGTTCTGATTCTATCTTTGGTGGCACTTCGGCCGTTTCTGCGATCTCTGGCAACAAGGCTGGCTCGATTAGTTTTTCAGCTTCGGTGGCTGAAGAAGTCTTCCCGGTAAACTCCGGCACCGAAGCTGGTTCAATATAACGAGGCCGTTGCGTAAGAACCTTTATCTTTTTCCTTTTGGGTTCTGGCTCGCTAGGAGCAGCTGCAGCTTCTTCTTTTGCAGAGATTGTGTTTTTTCTCTTCTGCCTTCGAATGGGATAGCAGTAATCAGGGTAGACAAACCCAATGGCATCAAATACCCGATTCAGTCTCTTCTTTTTTCGGCCTCCGAAGGCTGCTGACATTGCATTATCTTCAGCCTTCGAGTAGGTCCCGAGTAGCTCATCACTTAAATTGTCAATGCTTTTCAACCACTCATCATCTGGCTCAATAAATTTATCTCCAAATTTGAACGTGTACTTCAGTCTCACAAGCTCACCTTCGTCGGCCTCTTTTATGGTTTCTTGTGGCATTTCCCATTTCTCAGCAAGCGGCCACACCCTGAAGGCGATATGTTCTTGTACTAAGTCCCTTGTTCCTATAAAAGAGCAGACAACGCCGAAGGCTCTTTGGCACTCTTCGGCGGCTTCGTTCATTTCAACCTTCGGCCTCCGAAGGCCGAAGCTTTGCCAAATAGGACGCATAATTATACCTTTGATGTCTTCTCGTGCTGATAAGTCATTCTTCACATAAAACCATTCTGTCATCCAATCCCCGGGCCATCTCTTCCGAAAGGTTGGTACGGGACAGCTTGCCCCGGACCGAGAAACGAAGCTGTAGCAGCCAAAGTTGTTATGGTACTGTTCTTTGCCCCAAGGCTTTGTTTCATATAATAATTCATGAACATTACAAAAGCTTCTTGCGTCAGGCTTCAGACCTTGACTCCTCGCGGCCCACACGAAGATATTTAGCCTTATAATTGCCTCGGGAGTAAGTTGATGAAGATAGACTTCGAAGATTTTCAACACCTCCACGACGAAGCTGCTCAAGGGGAATCGCAATCCAGCTTTCAAAAAGCTTCGGTACACCACAACTTCATTTTCTTCAGGGTGTGGACAAGTTTTTTCCCCTTCGTCCGCCCTCACAATAGACAGATCCCGGAAATACCTTCCTCTCATATTAACAAGATGATTCTCTTTGATAGTTGACTTACCATAAACTGAATGGCTTGGTCGCCAGGGGCGATCTTCGGAGTCTTCGCCACCGCTGTCCATATCATAACTTTCACTGTCACCAGTATCTTCAGACAGCCCCTCCAGAATTTCCTTGGTAATCTTTTCTGTGTTGGACTTCGACATCGCTATAAGAAACCCTAGGTTCTTCTCTTCATCAAGACTCAGCTTCATCTCAGCAGCAGCCTTCTTAGCAGCTTCAGACATCTTCGGAAGCGCTAAAAAACTGTTTCTAAAAGCCGAAGCTTCAAAGCTAAAAACTTAGCAGATCACAGTGCACAAGAGCTAAAAAATGAGTGAGCAGGAGTGGTTGGCCAGAAAGCGTGCAAAATAAGTTTGCGGTATGGCCGTATTTATACGCTTGATGCGTTGAAAGTTGAAAGACCCCACTTGTCATTGAATGTTGCTATTCTAGCAAAGGGAAGGTGTTTTTTCGGACCTTCGGCATAAAGCCTTCGTTCATATCGCAATCTGAATTTATTATTTCAAACAAATTAATATTGCGAGGGGCTACTGTTGGGGGCCTTCGGCTTCCGAAGGTCCTCAAAAACATGATTTAACAATGTTTCTGGAGTATAATGTGTGAACAGGTATCTTCGGACTTGAATCAGAAAGGGAGAAGCTCAAAAGATACGAAGGTTGACACAGTGCCGAAGCTGTGAAGCAGGAAAGCTTCGGCATGTTGGCAGAAAGGGGAACCGACTTAAAGATGAAAAGGCCATTTAGACCTCGATAGAATGCTATAGAATTATCACCAAATGTAAAGGGCATGTATGTAATTTTGTATGGGTTGTACCCCGTGCCTATAAATAGGTGAACAGTACCCCCGTACTGTTCACGCGGACTTGGCATTTGCTTTTGCATCACACTTGTATTTTCATTTCCCTCCAAGCCGAAGGTACATTTATAATTCAATATTGTTTCTATTCCTTTATGATGAGTTAATAAAGTTAAATAAATAATGTTATACGATTATTCACGCTATCTTTTATGTTTCATATGCTTCGTCTTTTACTAATGTATATTATAGTGATGAAGGTTAATCCTTCATGACCTTCGTCCGGGGATCGTTATATCCTAAGGGAAATAATGCTTCGAAGGACGAAGGATCTTAATGTTTAACATTTTCTGTGTTGCCTTGTTCTTAACTCATAGCATTTAAGAACAAGTCCCCAACAGGCGGCGATGCCCATGTTTGTCGGGAATGGGATTCCGACGAAAGCTCAAGCGACTCCTCCGACGACGAGGACGCCGCCAACATCGCCGTCACCAAGGGACTCCTCTTCCCAAACGTCGGCCACAAGTGCCTCATGGCAAAGGACGGCAAACGGAAAAAGGTTAAATCTAACTCCTCCACTAAATATGAATCTTCTAGTGATGATAATGCTAGTGATGAGGAGGATAATTTGCGTTCCCTTTTTGCCAACCTTAACATAGCTCAAAAAGAAAAATTAAATGAATTAGTCAGTGCTATTCATGAAAAGGATGACCTTTTGGATGCCCAAGAGGATTGTCTAATTAAAGAAAACAAGAAACATATTAAGGTTAAAAATGCTTATGCTCTAGAAATTGAGAAATGTGAAAAATTGTCTAGTGAGCTAAGCACTTGCCGTGAGATGATTGACAACCTTAGACATGAAAATGCTAGTTTAAATGCTAAGGTTGATTCACATGTTTGCATTGTTTCAACTTCCAATCCTAGAGATAATAATGATGATCTGCTTGCTAGGATTGAAGAATTGAACATATCTCTTGCTAGCCTTAGATTAGAGAATGAAAATTTGATTGCTAAGGCTAAAGATTTTGATGTTTGCAAAGTTACAATTGCCGATCTTAGAGATAAGAATGATATACTTCATGCTAAGATTGTAGAACTTAACTCTTGCAAACCATCTACATCTACCATTGAGCATGTCACTATTTGTACTAGATGTAGAAATATTGATATTGATGCTATTCATGATCATATGGCTTTAATTAAACAACAAAATGATCATATAGCAAAACTAGATGCTAAAATTGCCGAGCACAACTTGGAAAATGAAAAATTTAAATTTGCTCGTAGCATGCTTTATAATGGGAGACGCCCGGGCATTAAGGATGGCATTGGCTTCCAAAGGGGAGACAATGTCAAAATTAGTGCCCCTCCTAAGAGATTGTCCAACTTTGTTAAGGGCAAGGCTCCCGTGCCTCAGAATAACGAGGGTTACATTTTATACCCTGCCGGTTATCCCGAGGACAAAATTAGGAAAGTTCATTCTAGGAAGTCTCACTCTGGCCCTAATCATGCTTTTATGTATAAGGGTGAGACATCTAGTTCTAGGCAACCAACCCGTGCCAAGTTGCCTAAGAAGAAGATTCCCAATGCATCAAATGAACATAACATTTCATTTAAGACTTTTGATGCATCATATGTTTTGACTAACAAATCCGGCAAGGTCGTTGCCAAGTTTGTTGGGGGCAAACACAAGGGCTCCAAGACTTGTGTTTGGGTACCCAAAGTTCTTGTATCTAATGCCAAAGGACCCAAAACAGTTTGGGTACCTAAAGTCAAGAACTAAACTTGTTTTGTAGGTTTATGCATCCGGAGGCTCAAGTTGGATACTAGATAGCGGGTGCACAAACCACATGACCGGGGAGAAAAGGATGTTCTCCTCATACGAGAAAAACCAAGATCCCCAAAGAGCGATCACATTCGGGGATGGAAATCAAGGTTTGGTCAAAGGTTTGGGTAAAATTGCTATATCTCCTGACCATTCCATTTCCAATGTTTTTCTTGTTGATTCTTTAGATTACAACTTGCTTTCTGTATCTCAATTATGTCAAATGGGCTACAACTGTCTATTCACTGATATAGGTGTCACTGTCTTTAGAAGAAGTGATGATTCAATAGCATTTAAGGGAGTATTAGAGGGTCAGCTATACTTGGTAGATTTTGATAGAGCTGAACTCGACACTTGCTTAATTGCTAAGACTAACATGGGTTGGCTCTGGCACCGCCGACTAGCCCATGTTGGGATGAAGAATCTTCACAAGCTTCTAAAGGGAGAACACATTTTAGGATTAACAAATGTTCATTTTGAGAAAGACAGGATCTGTAGCGCATGCCAGGCAGGAAAGCAAGTTGGAACCCAACATCCACACAAGAACATCATGACGACCGACAGGCCGCTTGAGCTACTCCACATGGATCTATTCGGCCCGATTGCTTACATAAGCATCGGCGGGAGTAAGTATTGTCTTGTTATTGTGGACGATTATTCTCGCTTCACTTGGGTATTCTTTTTACAGGAAAAATCTCAAACCCAAGAGACCTTAAAGGGATTCTTGAGACGGGCTCAAAATGAGTTTGGCTTAAGAATCAAGAAAATAAGAAGCGACAACGGGACGGAGTTCAAGAACTCTCAAATTGAAGGCTTTCTTGAGGAGGAAGGCATCAAGCATGAGTTCTCTTCTCCCTACACGCCTCAACAAAATGGTGTAGTGGAGAGGAAGAATAGAACTCTTTTGGACATGGCGAGAACCATGCTTGATGAATACAAGACTTCGGATCGGTTTTGGGCGGAGGCGGTCAACACCGCTTGCTACGCCATCAACCGGTTATATCTTCACCGAATCCTCAAGAAGACATCATATGAACTCCTAACCGGTAAAAAGCCCAACATTTCATATTTTAGAGTCTTTGGTAGCAAATGCTTTATACTTGTTAAAAGAGGTAGAAAATCTAAATTTGCTCCTAAGACTGTAGAAGGCTTTTTACTTGGTTATGACTCAAACACAAGGGCATATAGGGTCTTTAACAAGTCCACTGGACTAGTTGAAGTCTCATGTGACGTTGTGTTTGATGAGACTAATGGCTCTCAAATAGAGCAAGTTGATCTTGATGAGATAGGTGAAGAAGAGGCTCCATGCATCGCGCTAAGGAACATGTCCATTGGGGATGTGTGTCCTAAGGAATCCGAAGAGCCTCCAATTGCACAAGATCAACCATCCTCCTCCATGCAAGCATCTCCACCAACACAAAATGAGGATGAAGCTCAAGTTGATGAAGAAGAAGATCAATCAAATGAGCCACCTCAAGATGACGGCAATGATCAAGGGGGAGATACAAATGAGGAAGACAAGGAGGATGAAGAGCAAAGGCCGCCACACCCAAGAGTCCACCAAGCAATCCAAAGAGATCACCCCGTCGACACCATCCTCGGCGACATTCATAAGGGGGTAACTACTCGATCTCGTGTTGCACATTTTTGTGAACATTACTCGTTTGTTTCCTCTATTGAGCCACACAAGGTAGAGGAAGCACTTCAAGATTCGGATTGGGTGGTGGCGATGCAAGAGGAGCTCAACAACTTCACTAGGAATGAGGTATGGCATTTAGTTCCACGTCCTAATCAAAATGTTGTAGGAACCAAATGGGTCTTCCGCAACAAGCAAGACGAGCATGGTGTGGTGACAAGGAACAAAGCTCGACTTGTGGCCAAGGGATACTCCCAAGTCGAAGGTTTGGATTTCGGTGAAACCTATGCACCCGTAGCTAGGCTTGAGTCAATTCGCATATTATTAGCCTATGCTACTTACCATGGCTTTAAGCTTTATCAAATGGACGTGAAAAGTGCCTTCCTCAATGGACCAATCAAGGAAGAAGTCTATGTTGAGCAACCTCCCGGCTTTGAAGACAGTAAGTATCCTAATCATGTCTATAAGCTCTCTAAGGCGCTTTATGGGCTCAAGCAAGCCCCAAGAGCATGGTATGAATGCCTTAGAGATTTTCTTATTGCAAATGGATTCAAAGTCGGTAAAGCCGATCCTACACTCTTTACTAAAACTCTTGAAAATGACTTGTTTGTTTGCCAAATTTATGTTGATGATATTATATTTGGGTCTACTAACGAGTCTACATGTGAAGAGTTTAGTAGGATCATGACACAGAAGTTTGAGATGTCTATGATGGGGGAGTTGAAGTATTTTCTAGGATTCCAAGTAAAGCAACTCCAAGAGGGCACCTTCATCAGCCAAACAAAGTACACTCAAGACATTCTAACCAAGTTTGGGATGAAGGATGCCAAACCCATCAAGACACCCATGGGAACTAATGGGCATCTCGACCTCGACACGGGAGGTAAGTCCGTGGATCAAAAGGTATACCGGTCGATGATTGGTTCATTGCTTTATTTATGTGCATCTCGACCGGATATAATGCTTTCCGTATGCATGTGTGCAAGATTCCAAGCCGACCCTAAGGAAGCTCACCTTACGGCCGTAAAACGAATCTTGAGATATTTGGCTTATACTCCTAAGTTTGGGCTTTGGTACCCTCGGGGATCCACTTTTGATTTGATTGGTTATTCAGATGCCGATTGGGCGGGGTGTAAGATTAATAGGAAGAGCACATCGGGGACTTGCCAGTTCTTGGGAAGATCCTTGGTGTCATGGGCTTCAAAGAAGCAAAATTCGGTCGCTCTTTCCACCACCGAAGCCGAGTACATTGCCGCAGGTCATTGTTGCACGCAATTGCTTTGGATGAGGCAAACCCTGCGGGACTACGGTTACAAATTAACCAAAGTCCCTTTGCTATGTGATAATGAGAGTGCAATCAAAATGGCCGACAATCCCGTCGAGCATAGCCGCACTAAGCACATAGCCATTCGGTATCATTTTCTTAGGGATCACCAACAAAAGGGAGATATCGAGATTTCTTACATTAATACTAAAGATCAATTAGCCGATATCTTTACCAAGCCACTTGATGAACAATCTTTTACCAAACTTAGGCATGAGCTCAATATTCTTGATTCTAGAAATTTCTTTTGCTAACTTGCACACATAGCTCATTTATATACCTTGATCATATCTCTTTCATATGCTATGACTAATATGTTTTTTAAGTGTATTTCAAACCAAGTCATAGGTATATTGAAAGGAAATTAGAGTCTTCGGCGAAGACAAAGGCTTCCACTCCGTAACTCATACTTCGCCATCACTCCAAGCGTCTCTCCATCTTTAGGGGGAGAATTCAAAAGCAAAAGGACTTTGTCTTTGGGGGAGAAATGAGCCCAAGGCAAAAGGACCGGACTTCGTCTTTGGTAAAATCTTAACTCATTTATTTATGACCAAAGGGGAAGATAGCACTCCAAGGGCTCTAATGATTCCGCTTTTGGCGATTCATGCCAAAAAGGGGGAGAAAGGAGCCCAAAGCAAAAGGACCGCACCACCACCTAAATTCAAATTCTTGTTTCGTGAAAATTATCAATTGGTTTTCCTATTGTGTTCAAAAGGGGAAGAAAGTAGTATTTCAAAAATTATCAAAAACCCTCTTGAACACTAAGAGGAGGATCTCTTTTAGGGGGAGTTTTGTTTAGTCAAAGAGAAGCATTAGAAACAGGGGGAGAAATTTTCAAATCTTGAAAATGCTTTGCAAAAATCTTATTCATTTACCTTTGACTATTTGCAAAAGAACTTTGAAAATGATTTACAAAAGAGTTTGCAAAAACAAAACATGTGGTGCAAACGTGGTCCAAAATGTTATAAATAAGAAACAATCCATGCATATCTTGTAAGTAATAATATTGGCTAAATTCCAAGCAACCTTTACTCTTATATCATGCAAACTAGTTCAATTATGCACTTTTATATTTGCTTTGGTTTGTGTTGGCATCAATCACCAAAAAGGGGGAGATTGAAAGGGAATTAAGGCTTATACCTAGTTCCTAAATAATTTTGGTGGTTGAATTGCCCAACACAAATCTTTGGACTAACTAGTTTGCCCAAGTGTATAGATTATACAGGTGTAAAAGGTTCACACTCAGCCAATAAAAAGACCAAGTGTTGGATTCAACAAAGGAGCAAATGAGGCAACCGAGGGCACCTCTGGCTGGAGGCACCGGACTGTCCGGTGTGCACCGGACAGTGTCCGGTGCGCCCAGAGGACACCAACTCAAACTTCTCGCCCTCGGGAATTCTCGGAAGCCGGCGCGCTATAATTCACCGGACTGTCCGGTGTGCACCGGACATGTCCGGTGCTCCTAGGAAGCGCGGTCTCCGGAACTCGCCAGCCTCGGGTTCGCGCGGCAGCCGCTCCGCTAAAATTCACCGGACTGTCCGGTGTGCACCGGACTGTCCGGTGTGCCAGCGGAGCAACGGCTCCCTGCGGCGCCAACGGCTCCCTGCGCTGCATTTAATGCGCGCGCAGCGCGCGCAGACGTCAGGCACGCCCATACCGGTGCACCGGACATCAAACAGTACATGTCCGGTGTGCACCGGACACCCAGGCGGGCCCACAAGTCAGAAGCTCCAACGGCTAGAATCCAACGGCAGTGATGACGTGGCAGGGGGCACCGGACTGTCCGGTGTGCACCGGACTGTCCGGTGCGCCATCGAACAGACAGGTTCCCAACGGCCACATTTGGTGGTTGGGGCTATAAATACCCCAACCACCCCACCATTCATTGCATCCAAGTTTTCCACTTCCCATCTACTACAAGAGCTCTAGCATTCAATACTAGACACACCAAATAGATCAAATCCTCTCCAATTCCCACACAACTCCATAGTGACTAGAGAGAGTGATTTGCTTGTGTTCTTTCGAGCTCTTGCACTTGGATTGCTTTCTTTCTTCTTGAACTCTTTCATTGTGATCAAACACTTGTAATCGAAGCAAGAGGCACCAATTGTGTGGTGGCCCTTGCAGGGAACTTTGTGTTCCAAGTGGTTGAGAAAAGAAAGCTCACTCGATCCGTGGATCGTTTGAGAGAGGGAAGGGTTGAAAGAGACCCGGCCTTTGTGGCCTCCTCAACGGGGAGTAGGTTTGCAAGAACCGAACCTCGGTAAAACAAATCTCCGTGTCTCACTTGTTCATTTGCTTAGGATTTGTTTTGCGCCCTCTCTCACAGACTCATTTCTTTATTACTAACGCTAACCCCGGCTTGTAGTTGTGTTTATATTTGTAAATTTCAGTTTCGCCCTATTCACCCCCCCTCTAGGCGACTTTCAATGTGGAGCAACCGTACGGTTTCGAGGACCCGCAAAAAACCTAACCACGTGTACAACCTTTCTAAAGCTCTGTATGGGCTTAAGCAAGCTCCACACGCTTGGTATGAGAGGCTTAGTGAAAGGGAAATGTGTCCTTGGGCTATTTCTATAATCTTTTGGTGATTAAAGGCCCAACACGATTGATTAAGTTCTTATGTGCTAAATAAAGAGAGAAATACAAATCATACAAGGTATGTTTCTAGACTTAGTACATTGTTTTTAAATACTAATGTGTTTGTCTAAGTGCTAGAAACAGTGACAAAAGGAGAAAAGAAATGGGAAAGAGTTGTATGTGTGCAGCCAACTCCAGCTCAGCCTGGCACACCGGACTGTCCGGTGGCGCACCGGACAGTGTCCGGTGCCCCAGGCTGGCCGACGTTGAACCGACTGCTCTCGGGAATCGATGGAGTTGTATGACTATAAATCATCGGACTGTCCGGTGGTGCACCGGACTGTCCAGTGAGTCATCCACGACGAACTCGTCGTTCTCGGGAAATGAAAAAAGCGACGTGGCTAAAATTCACTGGACTGTCCGATGGTGCACCAGACTGTCCGGTGAGCCAACGGCCAACGGTCGTCCGCGCGATCAACGCGCGACACGTGTCCAGCTCCAACGGTCGGCTGGGTGCACCGGACAGTGTCCGGTGCGCAAACCAGCCCCGAGGAGCAACGGTCGGATGCGCCCGATATGGAAGGAGATCGCGCACCGGACATGAACAGTGGTTGTCCGATGGTACACCGGACTGTCCGGTGCACCACTCGACAGAAGGCAGGAATTGCCTTCCAAGTTGGTCTCCAACGGCTCCTAGCTGCCTTAGGGCTATAAAAGAGACCCCTAGGCGCATGGAGGAAAATACCAAGCATTATCTAAGCATACTAAGGCATCCAAACTCCGCTCCCACGCATTTGATTCGTTGTGTTAGTGATTTGAGCTCCATTCGAGTTGTGAACTTCCTGTGTTGTCCTTTGAGCTCAAGTCTTCACTTGTGTGCGTGGGTCTTGTGTGTGTTGCTCTCCTAACCTTACTCTCGTGCTTTCTTCGTGATCTATATTGTAAGGGCGAGAGGCTCTAACTTGTGGAGATTCCTCGCAAACGGGAATATACTCAAAAGAGAAAAGACCGTGGTATTCAAGTTGATCATCAGATCACTTGAAAGGGTTGAGTGCAACCCTCGTCCATTGGGACGCCACAACGTGGAAGTAGGCAAGTGTTACTTGGCCGAACCACGGGATAAAAATCGCGTCTCTTGTGTTGCTCCTCTCTGTGATTGTTTGTGTTCGCAAGAGCTCGCCTCATAAACTTGATTAACTCGCACTAATATCTTTATAATCAAGTTTGTGGGAATTTAGTGTTTAATTTTACAGGATCACCTATTCACCCCCTCTAGGTGTTCTCACTTAGTGATTTCTTGCTTTCTAAAGACTTCAAAATTGGAAGTGTTGGGACCAGCTGACGCATGGACAGGTGGGCCCAATCACTCAGGAATAAAGGAACTCAGGTGCACAACAAAACAGTAGGTAGGGAACTGTAGTATCTTGTTATATGTGTCCTATCTATGTACAGTGCAGGGGTATTTATAAGTAACCGGGAAGGTCGGTGGGTCCTAAGTACTGTTATACCCACGATTACCTGCTACATTCCCGAAACAGGATCATTACAGTGGGGTAGAGTACAATAATTTAGACATACTATGGAATCCTACCCGGCAAAGGGGGCTTACAAGTGGGCTTGGTCGCTTGGATGGTGATACAACGAAGCCCGGGTTCCACCGTAATCTGACGTGGCCTTCGCCTGCATGTTGCACTCTTGACTCCACGAAGTCACGTCCTTGACTTCGTCAGGACTTGAACTTCACTGTCTAGAAAGGAGCCTTTGGGGCGCATCTGAGGCTACAGCGAGCACCTCTGAACGTCTGGCGTGGGCTTTCACCCTCACTCTCTCCGAAGGTAGAGGATGAAGACTTTGCTATGTGCCGGAGCCAAAGTACCCATCGTCTGATACACCTCTCATGCACTTGTGCCAAAACATGTTTTATTATAGCCGGGTTAGATAGATCGAGGTCGTGTTCGGCATTCGCTCCAACAGAAAGATTGACACTACATTATTCACTAAAAGAATTGGTAAAGAATTATTTGTTTATCAAATTTATATTGATGATATCTATCGGGGTCAACTTAGCCGAATGTCCTCACAAAAGCTTCACTTCGGCATATGCTGCAGGGTCGCAAACTGTGGGCTCGAATATTCATTCACCCGACACACAAGATTCAACTGACAATGTATACAATTACATTAACCTTGTGTGGCCAGTAAAACATCTGGAACATCTGTCAGCGTGTAAGCTCCCAAAAAATATAGTAAAATAGCACCCAAAAAATAGTAAAATAGCAGACCCGATTCGTGAGGTTCTACCTAGACGTGCACAACCGAACCTTGAAAAAACAAGAAAGAATCCAAATGGAAGGAACCTTACTCAGTTCCTGTTAGCAACAACGGAATATCTCATTCTCAGTATATACAGGGCAGAAAATGCCAACCTATATCTCTCCACGTTTATCAGTTTCCTGATTTCAGGCGGCTCAACCTGCACATATACCACCAGATCTTTGTAGCCAAAATTCAGAAGCAAGTGTTCTTTTCACATCAATGTACGGATTACGTTTCTGGTGGCATGTTTGTGTAGAGCAATGTGTAGAAGAGTTCCACTTCCGGCATACTTCGGATGATCTGAATGTGTTTGTTCTTGTTTGGTTCCTCAAGCAACGGGGAACTCAGATGATCAACTTTGGGCAAGAGCGTTGCTAAGGGCAATCCCGATCCTGGAGTTACAATCTGCACACCCAGATCCTCTACCACCACTCCCGCGATCTTCCTCAATGACCTCTCCATGATATTTCTGAAATCATCACTGCAATAACACAGTTCCAAATGGTTATGTAATATACTCATGGAAGCAACCACAGACACCAAAAGAGGCAACAGGCAACCACAGACAAGTCATTAGATTCACACACATACTAAAAACAATGATTCTGTGCATTTCACGTCTTTACACAAAAAAACTTCTCTTTTGATTTGCAACATAGCAACTGTCTCAACGGAAGGGTTCCTTGCACGTGATTGTTGTCATCCACACCTAAATATAACATACTGGTATGATATTTTCCATATCACCATTTCATTCACAGAAAGGAAAGGCAATGCACACCAAAACTCCACTCCTAAATACAAAGCACCCTTGTTGCGCATAATAGATTAAAAAATAATGTTAAATGCTACCGATGAGTTTGGTAAATACTACAAAGAAAGTTTGTAATATCATGGCATAGATAACTACTGTAGCATCTAATCATATCAGTTTGTTTTGACTCTTTCTTATTCTGAATCCCCATACGTATATAGCACAAAAGCCAAAGCAACAAATTAGGCCAATACACATCACATGGCATATGACAAGGATCATAGAGTAAACACTATGCAATCTAATAGA
The DNA here is from genome assembly GCF_902167145.1 of Zea mays. Taxonomy (NCBI): domain Eukaryota; kingdom Viridiplantae; phylum Streptophyta; class Magnoliopsida; order Poales; family Poaceae; genus Zea; species Zea mays. Next base: position 179,462,677 of record NC_050097.1, on the reverse strand, counting down.
CAATAATAGAACTAGTAATGAATTCAAAGTTAATTGATGAAAGGGGGAAAAAGAAAAGAAGAAAACCGGTCATTCAACTGATTGAGAAAAGAAAAAGTGCATTGTTGGGATGCAAATTATGAACTTGCTACAAGTGATCAGAACTCAATGAATAATGCAATATTACCTTGCCAGTACTATTCGTGTCTCAGACATTAGTTGGTCTAGCTTTCTGAAATCGTTTAGGAGTGATGAATCATCAAAGCCACTACTGGACACAGCCATCAACTGTGCATAAACAGGGGGATTCTCAGGTACAAGATAATTTATCCATGAGTTATCTTCAGAAAGGCCCATGAACATGTCCAATATTTGTAATACTGTCTGCAATACTTGGTCCATGTTCATACGGTCTTTCAGTTGCTTCCTGCAAAAAAATCACATGCCAGTACTCAGTATCATTAAAGGGTAATACACAACCAGAAAGGCAGGAACAAATTTCCTGATGGTACTAAGGTAACCAGATGGTTACTTCAGGGAGCCAGCCAAAGCGGACATATGAATCGTAAACTGTTTAAGGAACAAATTGAATATGATGGAACAATTTAAACTAAGAAACAAGACAGCTGAAAAACTACTGGTAACCAGCTCGTTGACAGGCACTTAATGGTAGAATGTTCACAGTTGGATTACCAAGAAAAAGAGGAAATGATACATTGTGTACAAAACAAACAAATTTATGCTGAATACAGAAGTGTGGATCCTCTTCATGCCTCAGTTCACACAAATTTCAGCATGTAACACAAACAAGCATTTTGCTAGAAAAATATATGCATATTCCATGAAAATAAAAATGTGCATTGGGAGAAGAGAAAGGTGCATTGGGAAGTGAGAATGTCAAGTATTTTGGGACAAAATTGAAATCCTATATGTTCAAGTATTTTGGGACAGAGGGAGTATCATATGGATAGGAGAAGGTATATTTACTCTTTAAGGACTTCAGTTGCTGCACGTTGCATTTGCGTTAGGAATCCAGTGATTTTGTCAGTGACAAGATAATCAGCCATTGCAAGAAAGCTCCTGTGTCCATTTTCACTAAAGGTGTCAGATTCTGCCTACAAAAGAAGTGAGACATTCCCATGTCAGGAAGCAGCTTGAACCCAAAACAAGTCGGTGTTCTAACATAATTTCAATTATCTAACCATCTAGAGTGCTTGAAAGCCACCCATACGAAAGTACTTGAGCATAGAATGTGGAGGCTGGAGCATAGATGTACCTGTAACTGTGGACCATTTGTACCTTGGGCAAAATCTAAGTAGAGATGCCTGCCTAATATGGTGACCTGAACTCTAACATACAAGCTAAGCAATGTCATTGCCCACATTGAAGAAACTATCTTTGCGAAACCTAAGAAATCAGAGAAAAGCCACAAAAAACAATAACAACGTTAGAAATGCATATTTATGACTAGACAATGAATAGACCCAGCAAGTCATGCATAGCGTATATATATATAAGATAAGAAGTACCATACTCTTAATTTTAATCTCCTCCCAGGTTTCGTACTTCTCCTTTGGTGTCAGTGCACTTGAGTCTACCTTTGCTTGCCGTAGTTTGTCAGTCAATTTTGAAATATCCAGTTGGCTTGTTATCTTATCACTGAGATGATGCATAGCCAAAGGCAATGTGGTAGTGTCGCAAATCCTCTTCACCTTCTCAAAGTGTGCCTGGAGCCTACAACAAAATGGAAGCATGCAAGCTTTACTAAATTTAGCACTTGCTTATTCTGAAACAGGTACAGTTTCCACGATTAATACCAGTACAACAGAACAAATAAGAAGAGGAGTCGATGTTTCTCAAGCAAATATTTGCCCTGTAATGGTGCCAGCTATGACCACTGAAATCCAGGAGCAACATGTACAACACGAATGATCCAGATAAGGTAGGTCGAGAATCTCTCCTAGCTGGTTTACCATAATAATAAAGGATGCAACCATATTAGCTTTATATATACTAATAAAACAACAGCGAAGTTAGCATCGTTCTGGTCCAATTTAGCTGCAAACTGAATAAACGATGAACCCAATCGAGCGCAGCTGAGACACTAGACAGATCGACGTGCAGCCTGAGCTTTGTGAATTGGGGGCGAATCCCCCCCCCCCCCCCCCCCCCCCCCCCCCCGGGATAGAGTAGAACAATGGAGAACAGGAGCACGCAGCACCAAGGCAATGCAAGGAGTAGCGGTAGAGAGAAACCCAAGTAATCCAGCCTCGGGTGGAGGAGGAGGAGGGGGGCGCTAAATTCGTACTGGTTCTTAACGAAGTCGTCGGCGGCCTGCTCCTCCATGGCGCGCAGCTGCTCGACCCGCACGACCTGGGCGCGTCGCGCGTCGTAGAAGTGGTAGGCGGCGTATCCCACTCCGGCGACGCCCAGGGAGACGAGGATCTTCCGGCGGTGCCGCGCCCAGAACCCCCTGCACGCACGCCACGCATAAGGGGACGCCGTCAGCCAATCCGCCGAACGCCTTGCTGGTACGCCGCGGGCGAGCAATCATTCACCTTGCCGAAGCCAGCATGGAGGCGGGGATTGAGATCGCGCGGGCGAATCCGGCGACGGCAAGGCGGGGCTGGTCTGCCTGGCCTGCGGTGCTCGGGATCAAGAAGGCATGGAGGAGGGGCGTTGAGAGTCGAGACTAGTCTGCTTGTACAATTGCGGTGTAGACTTCTATACTATACTCCTGTTAGATTTATCTATACTACTCTGTTAAAAACTAATATGGGCACCTACTGCCACTACTTCATCCCCACACTCAACATAGTCAAAAAAAAAATAGTGTAAAGCAATCACTCAAGCCCATACTCTTTAGTCTATAAATTTGAGGCTAACCACCAGAATACATATCTTACTGTTTAGAAATAAACAATAATTATATTTGTAGTCTAGGCGTCGTGTATATATATATATATATATATATATATATATATATATATATATATATATATATATATATATATATATATATATATATATATATATATATATATATATATATATATATATATATATATATATATATATATATATATATATATATATATATATATATATATATATATATATACTGTATTTATATATTATACCTGGGTGCATTCAATATAGAGAATGCACCCAGGCCAAACCTATGTGCCAGGTCCGAGCCAACCGTCCCACCCAGGCCGGTTTCGTCCCTCTCGCACGCTCCGGACAGAACCTTTTCATTTTCCCGCCCCCGCCCCTCTTTCTCCGTGAACGGCTCCTCCGCGAACGGCTCAACCTCTTCACATAAGTTGCAATCACACCAGACTTACAGTTGCAATTATGCCAGACAGCAGTTGCAATCATTGTTTTGTTTAACAGATTTTTGGACATAGTTATATAGAAGTTGCAATCACACCAGACTAGCAGTTGCAATTACACCAGACACAGTTGCAATCATTATTTTGTTTAACAGATTTTTGGACATAGTTATATAGGAGTTGCAATCACACCAGACCAGCAGTTGCAATTACACCAGACAGCAGTTGCAATCATTGTTTGTTTAACAGATTTTTGGACATAGTTATATAGAAGTTGCAATCACACCAGATCAGAAGTTGCAATTACACCAGACAGCGGTTGCAATTATTGTTTGTTTAACATATTTTTGGACATAGTTATATAGAAGTTGCAATCACAACAGACCCACAGTTGTAATTACACCAGACCAGTAGTTGCAATCTTGTTTGTTTAACAGATTTTTGGACATAGTTATATAGAAGTTGCAATCACACCAGACAAGCAGTTGCAATTACACCAGACCAGCAGTTGCAATCATATTTTTTAACAAAATTTCTCAGAGTTATTCAGTACTTGCAATCACATAAGAGCAACTCAGCAGTTGCATCCACACTACACCAGCAGTTGCAATTACAACACACCATCGGTTGCAATCATTTTGTTTACATTTTTTAACAGATATTTGAGTAAAATTATACAACAGTTGCAATCACACATAATGCGGGCTTGCAATCCCACCTAATGCGGGGGACAGGGAGGCACGCAGACAGAGAGGCACGCGGCGGCGCGGGGACAGGGAGGCGCGCGGCGGCGCGAGGACAGGGAGGCGCTCGACGGCGGTGGGATCTAGGTTTAGAGGATCGGAGGAAGAAGGAGGAGACGGCGGCGGCGCGGGGATAGGGATGCGCGCGGCGGCGGCGGGGGTGGGGAGGCGCGCGAAACATGACTTACGCCTGGGTGCATTCAATATAGAGAATGCACCCAGGTGCATTTTAGCAGCGCCGTATATATATATATATATATATATATATATATATATATATATATATATATATATAGGGACGAACTAATGGAAGCCCAGGGCTTCCATTAGTATCGGGACGCCCCAGCCAATTAGACGGAATCGGTCAGAGCGCAGGTTTGTTCGGCGGTTTATGGTCTGGTCGAACCACAGCGTAAATCATAAGACAAGAGATCGTAAACCCTTGTGTATTTTAGCGTAAAATGATATACGCGATAAAATCGCGAACGATAACCGAAGCCTCCCGAAAATATCGCACAGCATGCACGTAAGCAGAAACGCGAGGCATAAATATGTACATACAATTGCGTAACTGGTTGCATATACTTCAGTAAATATAAATCTGTTTCAACAAACCGCGATAAATTCTCTCGAGTTGTTATCACCAGTCCGACAATATCTCCTGGCATGCAGGAACAAACTTTATAGTACGTAATTGACCGAACTAAATAGCGTAAACAGTGTACACGAGATTGGTTAGCTCAGGGCATATAAAAAGGAACGTGGCGGCTGATTGTATTGCATTGTTTACAATGGATGACGACAGAGAAGAAGAAGCAGGCGATGATAATTCCGCGTCATTGCACAGAGCTGCACCAGGTACATTTGCAATTGAATTATTACTTCAATTCATAAAATAATTAGACAAATATGATGGCCGGCTTGCAGACACATGCAGTGGTCTACCAGCAGCGCCCACATCAAGAATTATATCTCCAAACTGTGGTGCGAGTCCACGGATAAATATAGTAACACCACCTGCAGAATTACGAGCGCCAGGGGTCAATGATGGCAATACAACAGTAATTGAAACAATGGTAGCAGCAAATCAAATGGTGCCTATGAGGACCATTAGTGATCATGAACAAGATACACCTAATATCCTCCGAAGTCATGTAAGTTATTTATCTTTGGTTATGTCAATTATACAATTTAAATAACATTAAGACTGTAACTAATATAAAATTAATTGTATTTATGATTATGTTAATTCACAGCCTGAAAGTATTGATCTAACCATGGTGCCTAGGATCGGTATGACATTTGGAAGTGTCGATGAGGCATACAATTTTTACAGTCGTTACGCATATGAGGTTGGTTTTCCACTTAAAAAGTATAGGGAGAGAAAGAACTGTAAGTGGTTAAATTGTTCAATGGAGGGTAGAAATACAGAAAGGTTAGCTAGTAATCCTAGAATCCGTAATACATCATCGAGGAGAACACAATGCAAGGCTGGTTTGAAACTAAAAAAATCTATGATGACTCAAAAGAAAATATTGTAGCCGTAAGAATCGATCTGGTGCACTTAGAACATAATCATGAATTCATTAAGAAGGATACTGTAAAGAAACACCTACAATGCAACAAGACTCATGATCCTGAGTACATGGAGTTTCTCAGTTCAATGCAGCAAAGCAGAATCCCGCAACACTGTATCATGGATTTCGTGTCTGAGATGCATGGTGGTCCAGAAAACGTACCAATTACAGCAAAGGACATTGCTAATTTGTAAGAATCATTTTCTTTATGTATCTATTATATAAATTTTAAAATCCATTTCAAGTTAATGAGTAATAATTATAATTTTTTGTTGAAATATACAGGAAACAGGCAAAGCAACGAGAAAAGAATGCCAATGATGTGTCTAAGCTTTTGGCTTTTTTTCATTATGCAAAAGGGATAATCCACAATTTTTCTCTGATTTCCAGTTAGACAACGAAGGAAAAATATTGAGTATTTTTTGGTCTCATGCTAGTCAGCAAGGAGAGTATGTTGATTTTGGGGATGCAGTTACCTTTGATACAACTCATAAGACTAATTTGTATGGAAAACCCCTAGGAATGTTTGTTGGTGCAAACCAACACCTACAATGCACAGTGTTCGGGTTCTCATTATTGGGAGATGAAACTGTTGAAACATTCGAGTGAGTATTTAATGCATTCAAGACATGCATGGGGACTGAAGGACCAAGAGTCATGTTGACAGGTATGATTTATGTAGATATAATGACTATAAACTCGAAGTACATGCAATATAAATTCAATATCTTGTGCGTATTTACAATGCATGTGAGTCTTGTTTTGTTATGTAACATACAATGTTTGCATAAAAATATGCATATAATAATGTCAGACAATGAATATTTACAGATCAAGACCCTGCAATGCCAGTGGCATTACGTCGGGTCTTCCCAAACACAGTCCACAGGTTGTGTCTATGGCATGTGCAAAATAGGTACATGCCATTTCTAAATGAGTTGTATGCACGATATGCTGAAGCGGATTTTAAGACAAAATTCCAGTCTATAGTACATCATCCATTGACTGAAATAGAGTTTGAGGCTGCATGGAAATTGTTGATTGATGAATTCAACCTGCATGAAGATGGAACACTTAGAAAATTATATGCAATGCGTAAGGAGTGGATACCTGTTTTTTTTCAAACATGACTATTGTGGGCTTATGGTGTCTACGCAACGTAGCGAGAGCATGAACAAACTCGTGAAGAGCGCTCATGTAGATTCAAACACCCCACTTCATGAGTTTGCTAAGCAAATGTTGAAACTACTGCATAGCAGGAAGATGCAAGAAGGAAAGGAAACACTAGGATGTATGGTATGTAATATTATTTATGCATTATACTATTTAGTAGGCTCGCACGACGTAACTGATTATTTTATATGCAGGGTCAAAAAGAAACCACAACTCTATATATGTTCGAAATTAGGGTTGCAAGGGCATACACCAGGGCTGTGATGAATAGATTCGAGGAGTCAATAAAATACGCTACTGCATATAGGATAACACTTGATCTAGATGGAGGCGCAAATGATTGGTTGGTGCAGCATACATCAAGATCGAAAAGAATCGTGTGGGGGCAACACCAATTCAAAGTGAATGCAGATGTAGAGGCAGGAAAGTTTAAATGTGAATGCAAACAGTGGGAACACACAGGTAAGCAAGAGTTAAGAAATAACGTCATATTATTTATACGATAATAATTAAAGCTGAATGTGAAATGTTGCACCCTTGTTTAAATGTAGGACTATTTTGTGTGCATCTAATCCGAACATTCATGCACATTCAACTAGAGAGGATACCTAAGGAATACATTCTACAACGTTACACATACTCAGCTAAGCAAGATGTGGAATTTTCAAGAGATGACAGGAAAATGAGTGGAAAAGATGGAGAAACAAAATCATATAGGCAAAAAATGTTGCTTAAAAAGGCAATGAAGGTAGTAAACCAAGCTAGTATGTCAAAGGCAGGGAGTGATAAGGCTTTGGACACAATGGATGAACTGTTGGAGATGCTTGGGCGTTTAGAGCCAGATATAGGATGTGAAGATGCTGGTGGTGCAACTACTGGAGAGGGCAACCATGTGGGTGTTCTTTTATATAAAATTGTTGAAAATTTTATTCAAAACTTAATTATTGCTAATTGTAAAAATTAAACGTTGCAGGGCGAAGAGGATGATGTTGGAAACGCTGGAGATGAACATGTATCGCAATGTGATAACGAGGAGCATGTGACAGTACATTCATGACAACAGGTAATATTATGGCAAAAAACAATGTAATTTATGTATAGTGCAAACAAATGGGATGATTTATACATTATTTGTAATATTGACTATAATGCACTAATGAGTAGGATGGAGGCTTAAATATTGATGCACATCATCAATCTGAACTGCAAATGACGCTTGTTGGAAATGATGATTGTGAAGGAACACAATATGGGGATGTTAGAAAGGTATGAAATCTAAATTTATTAAATTGCAGATATTATGTATATTTAATGGTAGTAACTATTTATAATTTGGCATCATAACATATGTACCTATAAATACTTCTTTGTATGGCATGTAGAGACTGGAATATGATGTAGATGGCATAAGCTTATTGCGTCCAATTAATGCAAGGCCAAAGAGAAGGACAATAAAAACTAGTGAACAAAGAGTTCTAAAACTGGGTGCGAAAGGAGAAAAGAAGAAGACTCGAAAGTGCCAAAAATGTGGCATTGCTGATGGACACAACAGTCGAACCTGCTTGTCTGTAGAGGAAAATAGGGTTAAATTGGCTAGCCTTGCCGATAGAAAAAGAGGACGACCGCCTGGGTCTAGAAACAAAAATTCAACAATGGCCCCACAGTGGAATGAGACATCCACATCAAAAAACATAAACATACTGATTCTGAAGAACAAGGTTCGGATGACGATAATTTGGCAGAATTGTAAAACATTTATACATAAATAATGGATGATATTGAAATGTTATGATCATGATACTATTTGATGATTATGAATATTTACGTTAAAAGCTCACTGTATGGATTATATCTATTAATGCGACATAATTATTTGTTATGAGCTATGCTACTGATGGGTTTGTTTGGCTATATAATCATATATTCACTGCATCTCGTACAATATTTATGTTGAAAGAATCAAATATCCGGCGAAATGAAGTCAATATGTAGGGGCTGGCGCCAAACAAAAATACTAAATGAATAATCGTAAACATGTTCAGTTATATGCATAAACAGCATCAGATTTATGCATAACTGAACAAATATAGACAACACATTAACACTGGATAAACAAAGATAGGCGCATTCAGTAAATAAGTACATAAAACAAGGTAAACCTGTTCATTTATATACGTAAACATTATCGGATTTTTTGCATAGTTAATACAAGGAATTATTGAAAATATTGAACAGAACTGATCAAAGATAAGCAGCACAATGAAGCTGGATAAACAGGCGCATAAAGTAAATAAGTATACAAAAAAACATAAACATATTCAGTAATATGCATAAACAGTATCAGGTTTTTGCATAATCAATCCAGAGAATAACTGAAAAGACTGAATAAATGAACTTAGAAAGAAAGCATATAAATGAAGAACATCACTGAATAAGATATAAAAACCATAAGACAAATGATAAAGTGCAGAACTATCATATATAAATATAACCATCTAAAACATATCTGGTACGATGTATATAAGAGTTTGCTAAGAGCTGCATATGGACATAAGTATTATCTGAATCCTAACATAAGCCAACAGACCAATATTTACATGAACACCATTCAGTGACACTACCCTAAACTAAGCTAGAACTGAGATAACTTGAAGCCACCAAAAGCCATCAGACCATGATGTTCATACTAATATTAAGATAGTAAACTATACTAGGCTACTACTGAGAGAACTTGAATCTGTCCAGATGGGAGACCACGAAGCTGTTTCTATTTAGTCGATGGAATATTAGGTAATGCAGTACAAGAGAGCGAATGTCCTCTGAATAATCCTGCAAACAAATATAAGGAAAGGTGAGTTAGACATAACTGTACATACATTATGTCATAACAACAAAAAAACTATCTATGTATTATGTACCGGATCAATGACTGCATTCATAGCTCCAACCATGTAGTCGTAGTTCTGCATATATCTCATGACAAAGAATCCACAATCATTAGACCCCAATTTCATTGTTGGGCAGTTATTCATGAGTTCAATAGGGTAATTCAAAAAAGCAGGGAGAGCTGATCTTGGTCGAGCATTTTGAATAGCTAGATTGAGCCTACTCATCATTAACCTGGCCCATGAAACCTTCCTATCACCCAAATCCATAGGTATACAATGGTAATTTTTCCAGATAGTCCCACCCATCTCTGGTCCATAAGGGTTGGAATCTAACACATGTATGCGTCCAATCTGAAGATTAACAACATACAATGTCCAATGTCTAGATCGTAGCATGGGTACCATTATCTACATGCACACAAAATGGAAATAACAAATGTTTAATACACTAAGGTTGATATGGATGATTGGATTAAAATTTAAATGCAGCAAAATGAGGTGAGAGTGTGGAGGGTGAAGGAACATAAATTAACTGATTTGTAGTCATCCAGCTGCTTGAAAGAAGGCAGTGTCTTCAATAGGTAACTCTCCAAAACTGAAGGGTCAAATGGACGAGGAGACTTACTATGTTGCTCCTGCTCCTCAAAGTTCAATATAGCCTAATAGGATAGAGAAGTATTATGTAATTTCCATTAAAGATATGCATTTAAAAAAGAGGTATAAATGTAGAAGTCATACCCCAACATTAACATCTAGAATGAGCTGGTGAGCATTGAGTGGAGGAATATGTTTAGACCAGTCATCGCGGACACACTCAATGAAACATTGCATAAACACGTTGTCGAGACATGCGCCATCAGCAAAAGATTGTTGTATGTCACAACAATTGGCGCGATGTTCACCAAAGTCAATTATATTTCCACATAAGAAAAGATTGAGCATACAACAAATAGAAACAAATGTTATTTGTATAAATGAGATATAAAATTACATAATATATATGAAACTTGACCATTGAATTGAAGGTACTATATGGGAATAATTAGATACAAAATTACATAATATGCAACTTGACCACCCTCTCTCAGCCATAATAATGGGAATTCTAGTATTTCAATTTTCTGTTTTTCTCTTTTATGTAAACTTGCTGTTTTGACTTTGGAATGTCTGGCACAGCCTGCTGTTGGAGCTGACAGAAGGAAAGTGGATGCTCAAGGCAATGTTCTATAGAAGCTACAACTCAAAGTTCAGTCATGTGTATAGCTATTTTGCTTTCGCTTCTATTCAATGCTAAATATTTGGGTGCAAAGATTGAATAAAACTTAATAGTATCAATACCATTGCCACGATGTTGTTCAATCAGAATTAAAAAGAATTAAAAAATATGCCAAGTCAAAGAAATTGAAAATTATGTACCTGTCCAATTCAATGAACCTAGAACACAAGTATGCCCGAAGAGCCCGAGCACATTCTAATTCAGATAAGAAGAGACCTGGTGCAGAAACACTCCCAATAGGAGTCTTGTCAAATACTGGTCCAGAATCATTTTCAACTGTGCCACCTACCACTGTCTGACCTTGTTGCACAAAAAATATGAAGTATACGTTAATAAGAATATGTAAACATGAAATGCAAGATATCAAGACAGAAAAGATATATAAGTAAAGCTTAAATACTAACAGTATTTGGTGTAACAGATTCATTGGCCCGAAGAACCTCATCAATCAATTCTCCAAATGTAGCAGCTAGATTGGACTGCTTTGTACCAATAGTATTCAAACATTGCTTGATAGAGGCAAATATTTTGCCAACCTCTAAGTCATAATCAATCAACGTAGCTTGGAACTTCTGGCGTTGATGTACAGGAAGCATCTGAATCTTATTTGCCATCAAGTCTTGCATAAGAGGAAGTTGGATGATTATATTGGGAAGTCGATCATGTTGATTTGGGTCTTCATCAAAAGTTTTTGGCCTCATAGGAAACTGAAGTAAAAAAAAGATAATAATGATATGATAAGTGTGGTAAAGCAACAGACAAACAAAGATCGTAGTGGTTATATGACCTAACCTCAATCTGGCAAGTAGTTGGCGATTTTGAGACGTAACATGTCTCACTGCTGCTACGAAACTGATGAAACAGGATCAAAATTAATAATTATGTATATGGATTGACGCATGGCATGAATTGATATCGTTATATGACTACTAAAATCAAGATGTGTATTCCAACTAAGAAAGAAAAAGAAGACCACAAACTATATTTCAAACCATCCAGCCATGCATACTGCAAGTTTCAGCTTCCATATACAAGGATAGCAATCCTGACACCTCTTATTTATCAGGACATTCTAAATGTAATATAGATTTGATAGGGAGCCATATTATAGTAAACGCAAGCAAACATTTCTACATGAATATATACTTTCAGTGGCTGTTTGCTTGGGATCCCTAGGAAACCTGCCAGGCATATTATAGTGAACGCAAGAAAACATTTCGACATGAATATATACTTTCAGTGGCTGTTTGCTTGGGATCCCTAGGAAACCTGCCAGGCACAGGCAGTGCTCCCAGGCGCACAATTTCATCTGCCTGGGGTCATGATCAATGCCTGGCAGATCCCAATCAAACAGACAAATAGTCCCTCACCACACCCATTTGCAGTACTGTTCATGGCTCGAGTTTGATCAGAATATTTACTTTACAAAGAAAATGCAAGAATGCGCAATAACAGCCAGTAAGATGAGTCAAGCAAATCCATGCAGTAGTACTAGTCTACTAGAGGGTAATTATATAATATCTAAGACAAAGTTAATCATAAATGGTGCTCCCAAAAATTATTACTTTGGATCAACTTGGTAACCCAACCATAGAGTTTTTTTTTCAGAAAGGGCTACTTAATGTTTTATAACTTGTACTATGTCAGGTTTGAGTGTAAAGACATAATGCACATTTTGGGTTCAAAGGTACAAGCTAACTAATAGGCTACGAAACTGATGAAACAGAATCAAAATTAATAATTATGTAACTAGTTGTAAATAACATTGTTATAAAGAACAGGAAAAATATGATAGAAGAAATGAAGACTCACAGGGCAAACACCAAATGGTTCACCACCCTGGCGAGGCTTCCGCTTATCGGCCATTGACAACGCCCTTATAATATTCTTATTAAAATACTTTATGCGTGGAGTGCCATTTTTGTTGTTTGGAGCAGCAGCATGATGCAAATGATCCAAATAATACAGCTACATAATATAAATATTTCATGAGAGTCATATACAAATGAACGTAAACACATAATATGTCTATGTATTTTCAAATTGCAAATGAATAATCTAATAAAAGATTTGACAACTTAATTTTGAAACTTACAAGAACAATGATGGAACAGCCATATATCGTCGCCGACACATTGTTAATGCTCCTGTTGTGCCATCTCTGGGCAGCCTCACATAAGTCACTAAAAATTAGATGGCACCAATCAATTTGAGGGAATCGCTCCATTTCTTCTGTAAGTACAACCTCATTGAAAGAAATAGACCAGCTAGCTGTTGGGAATAGCAGCCGGTTGAAGAGAATGAGAAAAAAACATCTGATAGAAAGATCATCATCCTGGCCTAGCCTCAATCTGTCTTGGAGCTTTGAAATAACAAACTCATCCTTGCTAATATTCAATGAGGCCCGAAGTGTTGCCGCAGCGTTCGCTTCATTAATATTAAGGGGCTTTCCACCACCCAAATTTGGAAGACCCAATATCTGATGGACAGTCTGCTTGGTGATTTTGAGTTCTTTGTCTGGACCAATACGAAGAGTCATGTCCCTGGGGTCTAGCTTCTGCATGAGCCAACAGAGAAGTGTTCGACATCCAATTGCATCAATTGTCATGTCAAGAATACTAGAAAATCCTTTTCTGACTATAGCTTGACGTTGCCTTTCATTCAATATCTGAATGGACGCAAGAACATCTCCTGGGTTGCATCTGATGTTGAGCTTCTGAAATGAAAAGGTAGATAGATGGATAAATATGTGAATACTTAAATATCACAATTTATGCTTTCTTATTTATACAAAGTTCCTTGTACTATGACTGTTTTGTATTAATGAGCTAAGGTAATGTAGAAAGGTATAAATTTCAGCACATAAGATATGTATTGAGATTAGATGCATGATTAAAATATTGGAAACGATTAATTTCTGCAATGTTGTAAACTCACCTGCGTCTTATTTGGGGCATCCATTGAGATATTGCACTTCTTTTTGGGTGGCTCAAAGTCATCATCATCATCCACATTAGGCATAGCAATGTTTTTAGCAGCAGCTGCAACGCCCGTCTTTCTATGCTGCGGAGGATCACCATCAGACGGCGTATTTGTAGGGTCTGCCATGTCAGTCGAGCGTGGAATGTCAACACTGAAACATTCTTGACTTGACTCAATGATTAAACGCTTCGGATTGGTTGGGGGTCGATCAACCTTCCGCATTGTTGAAACAGCAGCCTGCAAAAGAACAATGTAAAACATATGCGCTTCATTGAGTTAGAACAACATATACACCAATGATTATATGAACTAATTGAAAAAATGTCATTAATTGTGTTTTATGACCCTAACGAAATAAATGTCAACACAGTCAAACATCAAAAAAATTATATCATTGCCTTATAAAAATTGCCATATACATATATGCAAACCAACAGACTGATAATAGAAACAATATTTACTCAAGAAAATGTATATTTATGCAATATTAGTAGTTAATAAGCATCAACATAAATATGTATATATGACTGAATAAACATGCAAACAAATGTTCAAATATTATTTCTTTTTTCCTTTATTTTTCCCCTTCTTCTAAACTGAGTGTATTGCCCTTGGTCCCCATCACATCTGTTCGTTCGTTTCTTGACAGGAAATAAAATAGTTTTTGCATTCCTGAAAAGTGTAAATCTGTGATAGTTGTTAAACCATGTAGTACATTTGTGCATAAAAGAATGTTACAGATGTTGGATTGATCCATCAAGTAGTATATTTGTTTCTAATTCTCAATACTGAAAATATATCAGTTTATGGAGGTGAAATATTGAAATTAAAACGTGACTAACTATTGTGAATTCAATGTATTGGAGGGATCTGCTCTTGATGCTGGCATATACTATCCACACGGTGAAGTGAAGAAACGAACGTACAGATGGGAATTTTTGACAATTAAGCTACACACTATTACGGTAGAGACATTAGAAAATTTGGTGCCGCCGAATGCTATCAAGAAACGAACGAACAGATGTGATGGGGATTGGGGGCAATACAGTAAGTTTAGGAGAAGGGAAAAATAAAGGAAAATGAAATAATAAAAAGAGGTGAGAATACTATTTTAAAGAGTAATAGCACTTGTAAATACTACTATAGAGAAGGTCACATTAAAAATACTATAAGGGAGAAACCTGTTAAAACAAGTGTTATAATAGAAAAAACTCGGTATTTTTTGTAAATGATTCTGTTAGCAAGACCTATGTGAGCAAAAAACAGGTGTTCGCAAAAATTCGCAGCGCCGTAAGCACATATGGCCAAGTCACCCCGAGCTAATCATTTGCTTTCAGCTAGTTTGGATTGGTTTGATTTGTGGCTGTTAGCTATGTGCTAAGATCGGTTTATGATTGTTGAGTGATTAGTTTGGTTTGCTAGAACCGCCTCTATGTTGAAAAAAATGCAGAACAGAGGATAAAAAAGGAATTGTATCTTGTTGTTCAGAGCCACTAAAGAGGGCAAACATGTCATTCTCATCCCTGCCTTTTCTTTCTCTGTGGATAGATGGCAGGTTTCTCTCTTTCTCTGTGGTTTATGGTCGATTTAGGGGAGGAAATCCTGCTGGTCCAACTTTTGTTTTGTTGTTGGCAGCGTGGTACTGGGTTGCACAGCTGTGTGAGCCACTAGAAACCCTTACCTCACAACTTGTCCATTTCTGTAGGACTATAGCCTTCAAAAATGAAAAAACAAAAGGGAATGGAATCTGCCTGGGCAATGTTATCTAGTCATCTGTTAGTCAAGCTTATTGCTTCCTTGGTGCCGATCGGTTATAAACTACTAATTGCAACTAATCGTCTTATCAGTGTCCTCCCCATTATAAGTCTAGGCTAGGTTTGTCACTGCTTCATTCTGAGGCTGGGACTCAATTTGTCCATACTTTTGTTACTTTATTCTAAAGATATCTATGTTATCATCTTATAGGACCTAGCGCCCCTTTTCGTGGCGGCGGTGCTCCTTTTGATACAGATGTCCCATTTGGACCACCAGGTCCTGACATGCTCCCGACATTTGTCAATTGGAGTACCTATGGAGCTGTGACACCAATACAAGATCAGGGAGACTGTGGTAAGCATGCAATGTCACTACCTATTAGCAATTCGCTACTGTAACTTATATGCATAGTTGCTGAGCGCACACTATTAGACCTAAGCTTGTAATTTGTTCTTTAGGTTCGTGCTGGGCATTTGGTGTCACCGGTCTCATAGAGGCAGCTCACTTCATACGAAACAAGGAGTTAATAAAACTTTCTGAGCAACACCTGATAGATGGAAACAACCTCAGGAACTTTGGATGCAAACATGGATCATGCTCCGAGGCCCTAGACTACATTATGAGAAACGGTGGAATTATCAATGCAGAAAGTTACCCATACAAGGAAGCCCAAGGGCCTGTCCGGTCTATCACGGTACATAATTCAACCTCCCCACCACACTTGTTTCCACATCAAAATATCAACCCCTACTTCATAAAGGTATGTATAATTCACATCATTGCATATATCTTCACCCACACAATTTGAGCATACAATGAGTCCAAAAGAACAGGTCCGTGAACCTTTATCAAACCTAAAGGCTCTATGATAAATAACTGAACCATAATCGCACAAGAACAGTAAGATCAATGAAGACCGTTGGTGGGCATGTGAAATACCTATAGGACGCGGTGGCGGAGGATTGACAGCAGCGGCCAGCTCGACGACACTGTCAACGGCGGCGCCGATTAGGGTTGAGTTCGCGCGGAGACAAATGAAGGCGATTCACACTGCCGGAGTGGGGAAGGAGATTAGGAAGTTGCATTGTAAAGCATAAAATTAAAAAAATCAACTCGAGCATCTTGGAATCCGGACGACATAGCGACCGCGGACGTGAGCCAATGTGACGCGGGGCGCGCAAGATTGACAACGGCAGCGGCTCGACGATGCTGTCAACGGCGGCGGCGATTAATGTTGAGGGCGTGCGGCGGTGGAGGACGGCGAAACGGGCTGGCAGCGGTGGATGAACAAGAATCGCCCAGGCGACCGCTGAAGAAACGCGGCGAGTCGGCCAGGATGGTTGACCGCGCGGGGGTTAGGGTATAGAAGTGTTTGACCACGTGGGAAGTGGGGTAGTGGGCCCATTCCTTTATTTCTGGAACATGGGTCGGCTGGAGTAGTTATGCTAAATCACTATTATGTATAAACGGAAGAATGGAATAGCGTAAACATGTAGGGCTCGCGGTTGTTACTCTGTTTACGCTAAAATGGTTTCCGTTTACGATAAATCTGTTCGCTTGCGTAAAAAGTGATCGGACATGGGCTGGGGCTCTCTACAGTTATATAGAGCCTAGGGCTCTTATTAGATAAACTATATATATATACTAATATATTAATAACCTAATGTGGGTACCTGGTGCTACCATAATTTCACCCTCCATACTGACACTCTAGGCCCGCCTCACGTGTCCCGACTAGTTCTTCATCCTTGTCTCAGCTACTGACATGTGGACACGCTGACACTCTAGGCCTGCCCTACACTCTCTGACTGGTTCTCCCGCCCCTCTCTCAGCTACTTGTCGCGGACCATAATTAGAGGTACCCCCAAGACTCCTAAACTCGGCTGGTAACCACCATCAGCACAAGCTGCAAAGGCCTGATGGGCGCAATACAGGTCAAAGCTCCGTCCACTCAAGAGACACGATCTCGTCTCGCCCGAACCCAGCCTCGGGCAGGAACAGTAGACCTAGGTAGATTCACGC
The DNA here is from genome assembly GCF_902167145.1 of Zea mays. NCBI lineage: Eukaryota > Viridiplantae > Streptophyta > Magnoliopsida > Poales > Poaceae > Zea > Zea mays. Next base: position 179,444,947 of record NC_050097.1, on the reverse strand, counting down.
CTCGCCCGAGGGGCTCCTCAAGCAACGGGCATACCTCCGACTCGCCCGAGGCCCAGCTCGGGCAGGCTTCGCAGTGAAGCAACCTTGGCCAGATCGCCTCGCCAACCGACCGTATCGCAGGAGCATTCAATGCAAGAATCGCCTGACACCTTATCCTGACGCGCGTTCCTCAGTCGACAGGGCCGAAGTGACCGCAGTCACTTCGCCCCTCCACTGACTGACCTGACAGGAAAACAGCGCCGCTTGCCTTGCTCCGACGGCTGTGCCACCCACCAGGGTGAGGCTGACAGCAGCCGAGCCTAGCCTCAGGCGCCATAGGAAGCTCCGCCTCGCCCGCCCCCGGGGCTTGGCCCCCGCCTCGACCTCGGAAGACGGTCTCCGCCTCGCCCGACCCCAGGGCTCGGACTCAACCTCGACCTCGGAAGACGGTCTCCGCCTCGCCCGACCCTAGGGCTCGGACTCAACCTCGACCTTGGAGGAGTCACCGCCTCGCCCGACCTTTGGCTCGGACCGACCACGCTACAGGGGGTACATCATTACCCTACCCCTAGCTAGCTCAGGCTACGGGGAACAAGACCGGCGTCCCATCTGGCTCGCCCCGGTAAACAAGTAATGATGGCACCCCGCGTGCTCCCATGACGACGGCGGTTCTCAGCCCCCTACGGAAGCAAGGAGACGTCAGCAAGGACCCGGCAGCCCCGACAGCTGTGCTTCTACAGGGCTCAAGCGCTCCTCCGACGGCCACGACATCACATGCACAGGGCACTAACACCTCTCCGACAGCCACGTCGGCATGTACATAGGGCCCTGGCTCCTCTCTGCCGGACACGTTAGCACATTGCTACATCCCCCATTGTACACCTGGACCCTCTCCTTACATCTATAAAAGGAAGGTCCAGGGCCCTCGTACGAGAAGGTGGCCGCGCGGGAGGACGGGCTGACGAACAGGCTCTCTCCCTCTCTCGCGAACGCTTGTAACCCCCTACTGCAAGCGCATCCGCCCTAGGCGCAGGATAACACGAGTCGCGGTTCCCTTTTTCCCCCCTTGTGTTCCATCTCGCGCCGACCCATCTGGGCTGGGACACGCAGCGACAATTTACTCGTCGGTCCAGGGACCCCCCCGGGTCGAAACGCCGACAGTTGGCGCGCCAAGTAGGGGCCTGCTGCGTGTTGACGAACAGCTTCCCGTCAAGCTCCAGATGGGTAGTCTCCAGCAACCTCTCCAGCCCGGGACGCTGCTCCGTTTCGGGAGTCTTGAGTTCATGTCCCTCGACGACAGCTACGACATGGTACTCCTTCCTCCGCCGCGCGACAGCGACAATGGCGACCGTCAGCCCGCCCGGCGGCGGTGGAATCGACGACGTCTTCCCCGCGTGGTGGAAGAGCAGCATCCGGGTCTGTCCCGTCACCTTCCCCGCCGCGGGAGGAGGAGGCGGGGCAACCATGGCCAAGCAGGAGGCGACACCTTGTTGGCTGTCGAGCGAGTCGACGACGCCGGCGCCCCAGCGGGGGACATGTCGGGCGTTGACCTCGCGTCTGAGACGAAGACGAGCGTCGTTTCCCCGCAACACGCAACCCCAAGCGGACGGATGACGCCAGCACGCTCGCGAAGGACTTGCTAGGCGTTAGCCTCGTACCTGAGATAACGGTGCAGTCCGTCCCCGACGCGACTTCGTCACCATCCGTCGATCAAGAAGTACCGTCCATTTTTCACCCTGTGCCTTTTAGATTCAGCTTCGACCCACCAAGCGACCCCGCTTCGGTGGACGCTTTCATAAAGGCATATCCTAACCTTCCGGGGTACCATATGTGGTCAACCTAGGACCGACTAACGGCCGTCTCGACCTACGGCCCCCCAGGTTCCGAGGAAGATGATGAGCCCGACTCTGGTTGGGATTTCTCCGGGCTCGGTAACCCCAGTGCCATGCGAGACTTCATGACTGCATGTGACTACTGCCTCTCCGATTACTCCGATGGTGGCCACAGCCTCAACGATGAGGACTGTGGCCCAAGTCGTGAATGTTTCCACGTCGATCTAGGGGGTCTCGATGAAGGCAACCACCTTGGTATGCCGGAGGACGGTGATCCCCCTAGGCCTGCGCCTCGCGTTGACATCCTTTGGGAGCTAGCTGTGGTCCCAGTCCCTATGGGGGTCAGGACACACAGCTCGAGCAAATCCGCGAGATGCAGGCCAGGCTCGACGAGGAAGCAGGACAACTTGTGCAGCTCCGGCAGAACATCGGGCAGGAGTGGGCAGGCCGAGCACCAGCCGGAGAAGCGCGTCATCTGGCCCAGGACGTCCAGCACCGCATCGCTGACGATGCCAGGGCAAGGCTGCCCCCGGCTTCTAGTGGGGTCGGCCAGAACCTGGCTGCAACAGCAATACTACTCCGAGCGATGCCGGAAGCATCCACCACCGAGGGGCGGCGTATCCAGGGAGAACTCAAGAATCTCCTGGAGGATGCCGCAGTCCGACGGGCCGAAAGCTCTGCCTCCCGAAGGCAAGGGTACCCCCAGAGCATCGCGCCGCGACTTCCCGATTCATGCGGGAAGCCTCGGTCCACACCGGGCGCACGCGAGACACAACGCCTGCAGCCCCGGATCGCCTCGGCAACGAGCACCACCGCCGTGACCGTCGAGCCCACCTCGACGAGAAGGTGCGCCGGGGCTACCACCCCAGGCGTGGGAGACGCTACGACAGCGGGGAGGATTAGAGTCCCTCGCCCAAACCACCCGGTCCGCAAGCTTTCAGCCAGGCCATACGACGGGCGCCGTTCCCGACCTGGTTCCGGGCCCCGACTACCATCACCAAGTACTTGGGGGAAACAAGGCCGGAACTGTGGCTCGCGGACTACCGGCTGGCCTGCCAGCTGAGTGGAACGGACGATGACAACCTCATCATCCGCAACCTCCCCTCTTCCTCTCCGATGCCACCCGGGCCTGGCTGGAGCATCTGCCTCCTGCGCAGATCTCCAACTGGGACGACCTGGTCAAAGCCTTCACCAGAAACTTCCAGGGCACATACGTGCGCCCTGGGAACTCCTGGGATCTCCGAAGCTATCGCCAGCAGCCAGGAGAATCCCTGCGGGACTACATCCGACTATTTTCGAAGCAGCGCACCGAGCTGCCCAACATCACTGACTCAGATGTCATCAGCGCGTTCCTCGCTGACACCACTTGCCGCGACCTGGTGAGCAAGCTGGGTCGCAAGACTCCCACCAGGGCGAGCGAGCTGATGGACATCGCCACCAAGTTCGCCTCTGGTCAGGAGGCGGTCGAGGCCATCTTCCGGAAGGACAAGCAGCCTCAGGGACGCCAGCAGGAAGACGTCCCCGAGGCGTCCGCTCAGCGTGGCACGAAGAAGAAGGGCAAGAAGAAGTCGCAAGCGAAACGCGACGCCACCGACGCAGATCTTGTCGCCGCCGCCGAGCACAGGAACCCTCGGAAGCCTCCCGGAGGGGCCAACCTGTTCGACAAGATGCTCAAGGACTCGTGCCCCTATCATCAGGGACCCGTCAAGCACACCCTTGAGGAGTGCGTCATGCTTCGGCGCTACTTCCATAAGACCGGGCCCCCGGCGGAAGGTGGCAAAGGCCATGACAACGACGAGAAGGAGGGCCACAAAGCGGAGGAGTTCCCCGAGGTCCACGACTGCTTCATGATCTACGGTGGGCAAGTGGCGAACGCCTCGGCTCGGCACCGCAAGCAGGAGCGCCGGGAGGTCTGCTCGGTGAAAGTGGCGGCGCCAGTCTACCTAGACTGTTCCGACAAGCCCATCACCTTCGACCAAGGCGACCACCCCGACCGCGTGCCGAGCCCAGGGAAGTACCCGCTCGTTGTCGATCCCGTCATCGGCAACGTCAGGCTTACCAAGGTCCTCATGGACGGAGGCAGCAGCCTCAACATCATCTACGCTGAGACCATCGGGCTCTTGCAGATCGATCTGTCCACGATCCGGGCCGGTGCGGCGCCCTTTCACGGGATCATACCCAGGAAGCGCGTCCAACCCCTTGGGCAACTCGATCTGCCCGTCTGCTTCGGGACTCCCTCCAATTTCCAAAAGGAAACCCTCACGTTCGAGGTGGTCGGGTTCAGAGGAACCTACCACGCAGTGCTGGGGAGGCCATGCTACACCAAGTTCATGGTCGTCCCCAACTACACCTACCTCAAGCTCAAGATGTCGGGCCCCAACGGGGTCATCACCGTCGGATCCACGTACCGACACGCGTACGAATGCGACGTGGAGTGCGTGGAGTACGCTGAGGCCCTCGCCGAATTCGAGGCCCTCATCGCCGACCTGGAGAGCCTCTCCAAGGAGGTGCCAGATGCGAAGCGCCACGCCGACAACTTCGAGCCAGCAGAGGCGGTTAAGTCCGTCCCTCTCAACCCCAGCAACGACGCCTCCAAGCAAGTCCGGATCGGCTCCGAGCTCGACCCCAAATAGGAAGCAGTGCTCGTCGACTTTCTTCGTGCGAACGCCGAGGTTTTTGCGTGGAGTCCCTCGGACATGCCTGGCATACCGAGGAATGTCGCCGAGCACTTGCTGGATATCCGAGCTGGAGCCCGACCCGTGAAGCAGCCTCTGCACCGATTCGACGAAGAAAAGCGCAGAGCCATAGGCGAGGAGATCCACAAGCTGATGGCTGCAGGGTTCATCAAAGAGGTATTCCATCCCGAATGGCTAGCCAACCCTGTGCTTGTGAAAAAGAAAGGTGGGAAATGAAGGATGTGTGTAGACTACACTGGTCTAAACAAAGCATGTCCGAAGGTTCCCTACCCTCTGCCTCACATCGATCAAATCGTGGATTCCACTGCTGGGTGTGAAACCCTGTCATTCCTTGATGCCTACTCAGGGTATCACCAAATCAGGATGAAAGAGTCCGACTAGCTCGCGACCTCTTTCATCACACCCTTTGGCATGTACTGCTATATTACTATGCCATTTGGTTTGAGGAATGCAGGCGTGACATACCAAAGGTGCATGAACCACGTGTTCGGAGAGCACATTGGCCGAACGGTCGAGGCTTACGTCGATGACATCGTAGTCAAGACGAGGAAAGCCTCCGACCTCCTATCTGACCTTGAAACGACATTCAAGTGTCTCAAGGCGAAAGGCGTAAAACTCAATCCCGAGAAGTGTGTCTTTGGAGTGCCCCGAGGCATGCTCCTAGGGTTCATCATCTCCGAGCGGGGCATCGAGGCCAACCCGGAGAAAATCGCGGCCATCACCAACATGGGGCCTATCAAGGACTTGAAAGGAGTACATAGGGTCATGGGATGCCTTGCGGCTCTGAGCCGCTTCATCTCGTGCCTCGGCGAAAGAGGCCTACCCCTGTACCGCCTCTTAAGGAAGACCGAGCACTTCACTTGGACCCCCGAGGCCGAGGAAGCCCTCGGGAACTTAAAGGCGCTCCTTACAAGCGCGCCCATCTTGGTGCCCCCCCGCTGCCGGAGAAGCCCTCTTGATCTACGTAGCCGCAACCACTCAGGTGGTCAGCGTCGCGATCATGGTCGAGAGACGAGAAGAAGGGCATGCATTGCTCGTCCAGAGGCCGGTCTACTTCATCAGTGAAGTACTGTCCGAGACCAAAATCCGCTACCCGCAAATTCAGAAGCTACTATACGCGGTAATTCTGACCCGACGAAAGTTGCGACACTACTTCAAGTCTCATTCGGTGACTGTGGTGTCATCCTTCCCCATGGGGGAGATCATCCAGTACCGAGAGGCCTCGGGTAGGATTGCAAAGTGGGCAATGGAGATCATGGGCGAGACAATCTCGTTCGCCCCTCGGAAGGCCATTAAGTCCCAAGTCTTGACGAACTTTGTGGCTGAATGGGTCGACACCTAGCTTCCAGCAGCTCCGATCCAACCGGAACTCTGGACCATGTTTTTCGATGGGTCGCTGATGAAAACAGGAGCGGGTGCGGGCCTACTCTTCATCTCACCCCTCGGGAAGCACCTCCGCTACGTGCTGCGCCTCCATTTCCCGGCGTCAAACAACGTGGCCGAGTACGAGGCTCTGGTTAACGGGTTGCGCATCGCCATCGAGCTAGGGGTTCGGTGCCTCGACGCTCGTGGCGACTCGTAGCTTGTCATCGACCAAGTCATGAAGAACGCGCACTACCGCGACCCGAAGATGGAGGCCTACTGCGATGAGGTTCGACTCCTGGAAGACAAGTTCTACGGGCTCGAGCTCAACCACATCGCTCGACGGTACAACGAGACTGCGGACGAGCTGGCTAAGATAGCCTCGGGACGGACAACGGTTCCCCCAGACGTCTTCTCCCGAGACCTACATCAACCCTCCGTCAAGACCGACGACACGCCCGAGCCCGGGGAGGCCTCGGCCCAGCCCGAGGCACCCTCGGCCCCCGAGGGTGAGGCACTGCGCGTTGAGGAAGAGTAGAATGGGGTCACACCTAATCGAAACTGGTAGACCCCGTACCTGCAATATCTCCACCGAGGAGAGATACCCCTTGACAGAGCCGAAGCTCGGCGACTGGCGCGGTGGGCCAAGTCGTTCGTCTTGCTGGGTGACGAGAAGGAGCTCTACCACCGCAGCCCCTCAGGCATCCTCCAGCGATGCATATCCATCACCGAAGGTCAGGAGCTATTGCAAGAAATACACTCGGGGGCTTGTGGTCACCACGCAGCACCTCGAGCCCTCGTTGGAAACGCCTTCCGACAAGGTTTCTACTGGCCAACCACGGTGGCCGACGCCATTAGGATTGTACGCACCTGCTGAAGGTGTCAATTCTACGCAAGGCAGACACACCTGCCCGCTCAGGCCCTGCAAATAATACCCATCACCTGGCCGTTTGTTGTGTGGGGTCTGGACCTCGTTGGTCCCTTGCAGAAGGCACCCGGGGGCTTCACGCACCTGCTGGTTGCTATCGACAAATTCTCCAAGTGGATTGAGGTTCGACCCCTAAACAGCATCAGGTCCGAACAAGCGGTGGTGTTCTTCACCAACATCATCCATCGCTTTGGGGTCCCAAACTCCATCATCACCGACAACGGCACCCAGTTCACTGGCAAGAAGTTCCTGGACTTCTGCGAGGACCACCACATCTGGGTGGACTGGGCCGCCGTAGCTCACCCCATGACGAATGGGCAGGCATGATTCTGCAGGGACTTAAGCCGAGGATCTACAACGACCTCAACAAGTTCGACAAGCGATGGATGAAGGAACTCCCCTCGGTGGTCTGGAGTCTGAGGACAACGCCAAGCCGAGCCACGGGCTTCACGCCGTTCTTTCTAGTCTATGGGGCCAAGGCTATCTTGCCCACAGACTTAGAATACGGTTCCCCGAGGACAAGGGCGTACGACGACCAAAGCAACCAGACCAGCCGAGAAGACTCACTGGACCAGCTGCAAGAGGCTCGGGACATGGCCTTACTACGCTCGGCACGGTATCAGCAGTCTCTGCGATGCTACCATGCCCAAGGGGTTCGGTCCCGAGACCTCCAGGTGGGGGACTTGGTGCTTCGGCTACGACAAGACGCCCGAGGACGCCACAAGCTCACACCTCCCTAGGAAGGGCCGTTCATCATCGCTAAGATTTTGAAGCACGAAATGTACAAGCTGGCCAACAGTCAAGGCGAGGTCTATAGCAACGCTTGGAAGATCCGACAGCTACGTCGCTTTCACCCTTAAGATGTTTTCAAGTCGTTCATATACCTCGTTCTCTTTATATACACAAATAGAGTCTAACCGTCAAGGAAGGGTCAGCCTTGCCTCGGCAAAGCCCGACCCTCCCTCGGGGGCTAGAAGGGGGGAACCCCCTCTGCGTCAAAATTTTCCTCGGAAAAAGTCTTTCTGCCAGAACATCTTTCGCGCTTTTCGACTACTTCGATAGCGGGATCCTGAAAACGACGGAGTACACGTAAGCGGCAAGGCCGACCGAGCCGAGGGACTCCTACGCCTCCGGGATACGGATACCTCACTCATCACCTTCTGTGATAAGTAACTCACGCTCGGATAAGCGATTCCGCTGACCGAACAAGTCTTAACGCTCGAAAACTTTTCTGCTGAAACGGTTTTTCGTGCCTTCTCGACTATATCGGTAACAGAATCCTGCGGACGAGTAAGAGTACACGTAAGCGGCGAGGCCGACCAAGCCGAGGGACTCCTACGCCTCCGGGATACGGATACCTCACTCATCACCTTCCGTGATAAGTAACTCTCGCTCGGATAAACGATTCTGCTACCGACAAACAAGTCCTGATACTCGAAACAAGAGAAAAAGAAACGCAGCTTTATAACGCGACAACGATATGTTTGGGCCTCGGCGGCCGCAAAAAACATACGCGTACTACAGACAAACTGTTCCTGCAGGTTCAGACATCAATAGGGGGAGCAGCAGCACCCTCGGCATCGTCTCCACCTTCAGCGGAATCTGGCCCGGCCCTGGACGGCGACACGGGCGGAGGATCTCCACCTCGAAGGAAGATGTCAGCACCGCGCCCGGGCCATCGCCGCTAGGGTCTCCTCCAGGAACTCGGCCCGAGCAGACGGCTTGACCGGCCGCTCCATAGCCTCAGCCAGCTGTCCCCCAAGGACATCAGCGCGGCTCATGGCCTCGGCAGCCCCACTCCGGGGTTGGTCCCGCTAGTGGACGACCTGGCCAGGTTCCAGCCGCCGCTACTACGCCTCCTCAGCCTGGGAAGTCCCCTGCTCCTGGGCCGACGAAGCTTCTTCTCGAGCCGACTCCGTCTCTGTCCACGCTGACATCGCTGCTTTCGGCTCCGACTCATCGCAGAGCGGCTGAAGGTTTCTTTAACTGAGCAAGAGAAGCCTTGAGTGGCAAGGCCGACAGAGCCGAGGGACTCCTACGCCTCCGGGATACGGATACCTCACTCGTCACCTTCCGCACAGAGCAACTCACGCTCGGTTAAGCGGTTCAGCTAGCCGACAGGCGAGTCCTGGTGCTCGAAATGAGGAAAAAACACGGTATTTGTCGGGGACCATAATTAGGGGTACCCCCAAGACTCCTAATCTCAGCTGGTAAACCCCATCAGCACAAAGCTGCAAAGGCCTGATGGGCGCGATTAAGGTCAAGGCTCGGTCCACTCAAGGGACACGATCTCGCCTCGCCCGAGCCCAGCCTCGGGCAAAGGCAGCCGACCCCGGAGGATTCACGTCTCGCCCGAGGGCCCACTCAAGCGACGGACACACCTTCGGCTCGCCCGAGGCCCAGTCTTCGCAGAGAAGCAACCTTGGCCAGATCGCCACGCCAACCGACCGTATCGCAGGAGCATTTAATGCAAGGATCACCTGACACCTTATCCTGACGCGCGCTCTTCAGTCGACAGAGCCGAAGTGACCGCAGTCACTTCGCCGCTCCACTGACCGACCTGACAAGAAAGCAGCGCCGCCTGCGTCGCTCCGACTGCTGTGCCACTCGACAGAGTGAGGCTGACAGCAGCTAAGTCTAGCCTCGAGCGCCATAGGAAGCTCCGCCTCGCCCGACCCCAGGGCTCGGCCCCCGTCTCGGCCTCGGAAGATGGACTTCACCTCGTCCGACCCCAGGGCTCGGACTCAACCACGACTAAGAAGACGACGGACTCCGCCTCGCCCGACCCCAGGGCTCGGACACAGCCTCGACTTCGGAAGACGGTCTCCGCCTCGCCCGACCCCAGGGCTTGGGCTCATCCTCGACGCTGGACGACGAACTCTGCCTCGCCCGACCCCAGGGCTCGGACACAGCGTCGGCCTCGGAAGACGATCTTCGCATCGCCCGACCCGAGGCTCGGACTCGACCTCGACCTCGGAAGACAGACTCGACCTCGACCTCGGAGGAGCCTCCGCCTCGCCCGACCTAGGGCTCGGACCGACCACGTCGCAGGGGGGCCATCATTACCCTACCCCTAGCTAGCTCAGGCTACGGGGAACACGACCGGCGTCCCATCTGGCTCGCCCCGGTAAACAAATAATGATGGCGCCCCGCGTGCTCCATGACGACGGCGGCTCTCAGCCCCTTACGGAAGCAAGGAGACGTCAGCAAGGATTCGACAGCCCCGACAGCTGTCCTTCCGTAGGGCTCCAGCTCTCCTCTGACGGCCACGACATCACATGAACCGGGTGCCAAAACCTCTCCGACTGCCACGACGACATGTAATTAGGGCTCTAGCTTCTCTCTGCTAGACACGTTAGCACACTACTACACCCCCATTGTACACCTAGACCCTCTCCTTACGCCTATAAAAGGAAGGTCCAGGGCTCTCATATGAGAAGGTTGGCCACGCGGGAGAACGGCCGACGTGTAAGGCTCTCTCTCCCACGCGAACGCTTGTAACCCCCTACTGCAAGCGCACCCGACCTGGGCGCAGGGCAACACGAAGGCCGCGGGTTTCCCCCTTTGCATGTTTTCTTCCCCCCTTCGTGCTCCGTCTCGCGTCGACCCATCTGGGCTGGGGCACGCGGCGACAATTCACTCGTCGGTCCAGGGACCCCCCGGGGTCGAAACGCCGACAGTTGGCACGCCAGGTAGGGGCTCCTGCTGCGTGTTGACGAACAGCTTCCCGTCAAGCTCCAGATGGGTAGTCTCCAGCAACCTTTCCAACCTGGGACGATGCTCCGTTTCGGGAGTCTTGAGTTCATGTCCCTCGACGGCAGCTACGACATGATACTCCTTCCTCCGCCGCGCGACAGCGACAATGGCGGCCGTTCGCCCGTCCGCCGGCGGCGGAATCGACGACGTCATCCCCACGTGGCGGAAGAACAACATCCGGGTTTGTCCCGTCACCTCCCCCGCCGACGGAGGAGGAGGCGGGGCAACCATGGCCAAGCAGGAGGCGGCACCTCGTCGGCTGTCGAGCAAGTCGACGACGCCGGCGCCCTAGCGGGGGACACGTCGGGCTTCGACCTTGCGTCTGAGATGAAGACGAGCGCCGTTTCCCCGCAACACGCCAACTCCAAGCAGACGGACGACGCCAGCACGCTCGCAAAGGACTTGCTGGGCGTCGCCCTCGTACCTGAGACAACGGTGCAGTCCGTCCCTGACGCGACTTCGTCACCGCCCGTCGACCAAGAGGTACCGACCGATTCCCATCTCGTGCCTTTTGGATTCAGCCTCGACCCACCAAGCGACTTCGCTTCGGTGGAAGCCTTCATAGAGGCATGTACCAACCCTCCGGGGTACCATATGCAGTCGCCCTAGGACAGACTGACGGCCGTCTTGACCTACGGACCCTCGGGTTCCGAGGAAGACGACAAGCCCGACTTTTGTTGGGATTTCTCCGGGCTCGGTAACCCCAGTGCCATGCGGGACTTCATGACCGCATGTGACTACTGCCTCTTCGATTGTTCCGATGGTAGCCGCAGCTTCGGCGACAAGGACTGCGGCCCAAGTCGTGAATGTTTCCACGTCGATCTAGGGGGTCCCGGCGAAGGCAACCATCTTGGTATGCCGGAAAACGGCGATCCCCCTAGGCCTGCGCCTCGCGTTGACATCCTTTGGGAGCTAGATGTGGTACCAGTCCCTACGGGGGGTCAGGACGCACAGCTCGAGCAAATCCGCGAGATGCAGGCCAGGCTCGACGAGGGAGCAGGAACACTTGAGCAGTTCCGGCGGAACATCGGGAAGGAATGGGCAGACCAAGCTCCAGCCGGAGAAGTGCGTCATCTACCCCAGGGCACCCAGTACCGCATTGCCGACGACGTCAGGGCAAGGCCGCCACCGGCTTCCAGTGGGGTCGGCCAGAACCTGGCTGCAGCAGCAATACCACTCCGCGCGATGCCGGAACCATCAACCACCGAAGGGTGGCGTATCCAGGGAGAGCTCAAGAATCTCCTGGAGGATGCCGCGGTCCGACGGGCCGAAAGCTCTGCCTCCCGAAGGCAGGGGTACCCCTCGGAGCATCGCGCCACGACTTCCCGATTTATGCGGGAAGCCTAGGTCCACACCGGGCGCACGCGCAACACAGCGCCTGCGGCCTCGGGTCGCCTCGGCAACGAGCACCACCACCGCAACCGTCGAGCCCACCTCGATGAGAGGGTGCGCCGAGGCTACCACCCCAGGCATGGGGGACACTACGACAGCGGGGAGGATTGGAGTCCCTCGCCCGAACCACCCGGTCCGTAGGCTTTCAGCCGGGCCATACGACGGGTGCCATTCCCGACCCGGTTCCGAACCCCGACTACCATCCAAAGTACTCAGGGGAGACGAGGCCGGAACTGTGGCTCGCGGACTACCGGCTGGCCTGCCAGCTGGGTGGAACGGACGATGACAACCTCATCATCCGCAACCTCCCCCTGTTCCTCTCCGACACCGCTCGAGCCTAGCTGGAGCATCTGCCTCCGGGGCAGATCTCCAACTGGGACGACCTGGTCCAAGCCTTCGCCGGCAACTTCCAGGGCACGTACGTGCGCCCTGGGAACTCCTAGGATCTCCGAAGCTGCCGCCAGCAGCCGAGAGAGTCTCTCCGGGACTACATCCGGCGATTCTTGAAGCAGCGCACCGAGCTGCCCAACGTCACCGACTCGAACGTCATCGGCACGTTCCTCGCCGGCACCACCTACCGTGACCTGGTGAGCAAGCTGGGTCGCAAGACCCCCACCAGGGCGAGCGAGCTGATGGACATCGCCACCAAGTTCGCTTGTGGCCAGGAGGCGGTTGAGGCCATCTTCCGGAAGGACAAGCAGCCCCAGGGCCGCCAGCCGGAAGACGTCCCCGAGGCGTCCACTCAGCGCGGCACCAAGAAGGGCAAGAGGAAGTCGCAAGCGAAACGCGCCGCCGCCGACGCGGACCTTGTCGCCGTCGCTGAGTACTGAAAGTCACCTAGAAGGGGGGGTGAATAGGGCGAAACTGAAATTCACAAAATTAATCACAACTATAAGCCGGGTTAGCGTTAGAAATAGAAACGAGTCCGAGAGAGAGGGCATAAAACAAATCGCAAGCGAATAAAGAGTGTGACACGCGGATTTGTTTTACCGAGGTTCGGTTCTTGCAAACCTACTCCCCGTTGAGGTGGTCACAAAGACCGGGTCTCTTTCAACCCTTTCCCTCTCTCAAACGGTCCCTCGGACCGAGTGAGCTTTTCTTCTCAATCACTTGGAACACAAAGTTCCCACAAGGATCACCACACGATTGGTGTCTCTTGCCTCAATTACAAGTGAGTTTGATCTCAAGAAAGAATGAGAAAGAAAGCAATCCAAGCGCAAGAGCTCAAAAGAACACAACAAATCACTCTCACTTAACACTAAAGCTTTTGTGGAATTGGGAGAGGATTTGATCACTTGGGTGTGTCTTGTATTGAATGCCTAGCTCTTGTAAGTGGTTGGAAGGTGGAAAACTTGGATGATTTGAATGTGGGGTGGTTGGGGGTATTTATAACCCCAACCACCAAACTAGCCGTTTGGTGGAGGCTGCTGTCGCATGGCGCACCGGACAGTCCGGTGCGCCACCGGACACTGTCCGGTGCGCCAGCCACGTCACCAGACCATTGGGTTCCGACCGTTGGAGCTCTAACGTGTGGGCCCGCCTGGCTGTCCGGTGGTGCACCAGACAAGTCTTGTAGACTGTCCGGTGTGCCACCCGCGCGTGCTCTGCTCCTCTGCGCGCGTTGGCGCGCATTTAATGCGTTGCAGACGACCGTTGGCGCGAAGTAGCCGTTGCTCCGCTGGCTCACCGGACAGTCCGGTGTGCACCGGACATGTCCGGTGAATTATAGCGGAGCAGATTCCCAAAGCTGGCGAGTTCAGAGTCGCTCTCCTCTGGAGCAGCGGACAGTCCGGTGAATTATAGCGAAGCGCCTCTGAAAATTCCCGAAGGTGCGAAGTTTGGCTTGGAGTCCCCTGGTGCACCGGACAGTCCGGTGCGCCAGACCAGGGCTGCCTTCGGTTATCCCTTGCTCTTTTTGTTGAACCCATTTCTTGGTCTTTTTATTGGCTAAGTGTGAACCTTTGGCACCTGTATAACTTATAGACTAGAGCAAACTAGTTAGTCCAATTATTTGTGTTGGGCAATTCAACCACCAAAATCAATTAGGAAATAGGTGTAAGCCTAATTCCCTTTCAATCTCCCCCTTTTTGGTGATTGATGCCAACACAAACCAAAGCAAATGTGGAAGAGCATAATTGAACTAGTTTGCATAATGTAAGTGCAAAGGTTACTTGAAATTGAGCCAATATAAATACTTATAAGATGTGCATGGATTGTTTCTTTAATTTTAACATTTTGGACCACGCTTGCACCACATGTTTTGTTTTTGCAAATTCTTTTGTAAATTCTTTTCAAAGTCCTTTTTCAAATAGTCAAAGGTAAATGAATAAGATTTTGCGAAGCATTTTCAACATTTGAAATTTTCTCCCCCTGTTTCAAATGCTTTTTCCTTTGACTAAACAAAACTCCCCCTCAATAAATTCTCCTTTTAGTGTTCAAGAGGGTTTTAAGATATCACTTTTGAAAATACTAACTTCTTCCCCTTTTGAACACAATAAGATACCAATTTGAAATTGCCAATTGAAAATCATTAGTTTTAAAATTAGGGTGGTGGTGCGGTCCTTTTGCTTTGGGCTCATGCTCTCTCCCCCTTTGGCATAAATTGCCAAAAACGGAGTCATTAGAGCCTTCGAAATAACTTCCTCCCCCTTTGGTAAACGACATATGAGTGAAGATTATACCAAAAGATGGAGAGATGCTCGGAGCGATGGCGAAGAATGAGTTACGGAGTGGAAGCCTTTGTCTCTGCCGAAGACTCCAATTCCCTTTCAATACACCGAAGACTACACATTAGTCATAGCATATATAAAAGAGACATGATCAAAGGTATATGAATGAGCTATGTGTGCAAATCAACAAAAGAAGTTCCTAGAATCAAGAATATTTAGCTCATGCCTAAGTTTGTTAAAAGTTTGTTCATCAAGTGGCTTGATAAAGATATTGGCTAATTGATCTTTAGTGTTAATATATGCAATCTCGATATCTCCCTTTTGTTGGTGATCCCTTAGAAAATGATACCGAATGGCTATGTGTTTAGTGCGGCTATGCTCAACGGGATTATCCGCCATGCGAATTGCACTCTCATTATCACATAGAAGAGGAACTTTGGTTAGTTTGTAACCGTAGTCCCTAAGGGTTTGCCTCATCCAAAGCAATTGCGCGCAACAATGGCCTGCGGCAATGTACTCGGCTTCGGCGGTAGAAAGAGCTACGGAATTTTGCTTCTTTGAAGCCCAAGACACCAAGGATCTTCCCAAGAACTGGCAAGTCCCCGATGTGCTCTTTCTATTAATTTTACACCCCGCCCAATCGGCATCCGAATAACCAATTAAATCAAATGTGGATCCCCTAGGATACCAAAGCCCAAACTTAGGAGTATAAACTAAATATCTCAAGATTCGTTTTACGGCCGTAAGGTGAGCTTCCTTAGGGTCGGCTTGGAATCTTGCACACATGCATACGGAAAGCATAATATCCGGTCGAGATGCACATAAATAGAGTAAAGAGCCAATCATCGACCGATATACCTTTTGATCGACGGACTTACCTTCCGTGTCGAGGTCGAGATGCCCATTGGTTCCCATGGGTGTCTTGATGGGTTTGGCATCCTTCATCCCAAACTTGCTTAGAATATCTTGAGTATACTTCGTTTGGCTTAGGAAGGTGCCCTCTTGGAGTTGCTTCACTTGAAATCCTAAGAAATACTTCAACTCCCCCATCATAGACATCTCGAATTTTTGTGTCATGATCCTACTAAATTCTTCACATGTAGACTCGTTAGTAGACCCAAATATAATATCATCAACATAAATTTGGCATACAAACAAGTCATTTTCAAGAGTTTTAGTGAAGAGTGTCGGATCGGCTTTTCCGACTTTGAATCCATTAGTGATAAGGAAATCTCTAAGGCATTCATACCATGCTCTTGGGGCTTGCTTGAGCCCATAAAGCGCCTTAGAGAGTTTATAAACATGGTTAGGGTACTCACTATCCTCAAAGCCGGGAGGTTGCTCAACATAGACCTCTTCCTTGATTGGTCCATTGAGGAAGGCACTCTTCACGTCCATTTGATAAAGCTTGAAGCCATGGTAAGTAGCATAGGCTAATAATATACGAATTGACTCAAGCCTAGCTACGGGTGCATAGGTTTCACCGAAATCTAAACCTTCGACTTGGGAGTATCCCTTGGCCACAAGTCGGGCTTTGTTCCTTGTCACCACACCATGCTCGTCTTGCTTGTTGCAGAACACCCATTTGGTTCCTACAACATTTTGATTAGGACGTGGAACCAATTGCCATACTTCGTTCCTAGTGAAGTTGTTGAGCTCCTCTTGCATCGCCACCACCCAATCCGAATCTTGTAGTGCTTCCTCTACCCTGTGTGGCTCAATAGAGGAAACAAAAGAGTAATGCTCACAAAAATGTGCAACACGAGATCTAGTAGTTACCCCCTTATGAATGTCACCGAGGATAGTGTCGACGGGGTGATCTCGTTGGATTGCTTGGTGGACTCTTGGGTGTGGCGGCCTTGGGCCTTCATCCTCCTTGTCTTGATCATTTGCATCTCCCCCTTGATCATTGCCGTCATCTTGAGGTGGCTCATCTCTTTGATCTTCTCATTCATCAACTTGAGCCTCATCCTCATTTTGAGTTGGTGGAGATGCTTGCGTGGAGGAGGATGGTTGATCTTGTGCATTTGGAGGCTCTTCGAATTCCTTAGGACACACATCCCCAATGGACATGTTCCTTAGTGCGATGCACGGAGCCTCTTCATCACCTATCTCATCAAGATCAACTTGCTCTACTTGAGAGCCGTTAGTCTCATCAAACACAACGTCACAAGAAACTTCAACTTGTCCAGAGGACTTGTTAAAGACTCTATATGCCCTTGTGTTTGAATCATGTCCTAGTAAAAAACCTTCTACAGTTATCGGTGTTTCGAGACCGGGGGGTCCCTAAGCCGACGAGTGAATGTCGCCGCATGCCCCAGCCCAGATGGGTCGGCGCGAGGCCGAGCGCGAAGGGGGGAAGTGAGGCAGCCGGAGACCGGCGTGAGAGAGGTGGGAATCCCGCGGCCTTCGTGTTCGTCCCGCGCCCAGGTCAGGTGCGCTTGCAGTAGGGGGTTACAAGCGTCCACGCGGGAGTGGGAGCGAGCGGCCTCACGCGAGCGCCTGTCTCGTCCTCGTCCCCGCGCGGCCAACCTTCTCTAAGAGGGCCCTGGTCCTTCCTTTTATAGGCATAAGGAGAGGATCCAGGTGTACAATGGGGGGTGCAGCAGAGTGCTACGTGTCTAGCGGAGGACAGCTAGCGCCCTAAGTACATGCCGTTGTGGCAGCCGGAGAGATTTTGGCACCCAGCTGGTGTGATGTCGTGGCCGTCGGAGGAGCGATGGAGCCTGGCGGAGGGACAGCTGTCGGAGCTGTTGAGTCCTTGCTGACGTCCTCTTGCTTCTGTAAGGGGGCTGAGAGCCGCCGTCGTCACAGAGTATGCGGGGCGCCATCATTGCCCATCTGGCGGAGCGAGCCAGATGGGACGCCGGTCTTGTTCCCCGTGGCCTGAGTCAGCTCGGGGTAGGGTGATGATGGCGCCTCCTGTTGACATGGCCGGTCTGCGCCCTAGGTTGGGCGATGTGGAAGCTCCTCCGAAGCCGAGGTCGAGTCTGTCTTCCGTGACCGAGGTCGAGTCCGAGCCCCTGGGTCGGGCGAGGCGGAGACCGTCAGCTGAGGCCAGGGCGGAGTCCGAGCCCTGGGGTCGGGCGAAGCGGAGTTCGTCGTCTTCTGGGGCTGAGCCCGAGTCCGAGCCCTAGGTCGGGCGGAGCAGAGTTCGTCGTCTTCCGGGACTTAGCCCGAGTCCGAGCCCTGGGTCGGGCGGAGCGGAGTTCGCCGTCTTCCGGGACTTAGCCCGAGTCCGAGCCCTGGGTCGGGCGGAGCGGAGTTCGCCGTCTTCCGGGACTTAGCCCGAGTCCGAGCCCTGGGTCGGGCGGAGCAGAGTTCACCGTCTTCCGGGACTTAGCCCGAGTCCGAGCCCTGGGTCGGGCGAAGCGGAGTTTCCTATGGTGCCTTCGGCCGGGCCTGACTGCCTGTCAGCCCCACTCTGTCAAGTGGCACCGCAGTCGGAGCGGCGCAGGCGGCGCTGTCCTTCTGTCAGGCCGGTCAGTGGAGCGGCGAAGTGACAGCGGTCACTTCGGCTCTACCGGCTGGGGGGCGCGCGTCAGGATAAAGGTGTCAGGCCACCTTTGCATTAAATGCTCCTGCGATTTGGTCGGTCGGTGCAGCGATTTGGTCAGGGTTGCTTCTTGGCGAAGACAGGGCCTCGGGCGAGCCGGAAATATGTTCGCCGCTGGAGGGGGGCCTCGGGCGAGACGGAGATCGTCCGGGGTCGGCTGCCCTTGTCCGAGGCTAGGCTTGGGCGAGGCATGATCGAGTCCCTCGAATGGACTGATCCCTGACTTAATCGCACCCATCAGGCCTTTGCAGCTTTATGCTGATGGGGGTTACCAGCTGAGAATTAGGAGCCTTGAGGGTACCCCTAATTATGGTCTCCGACAGTAGCCCCCGAGCCTCAAAGGGAGTGTTAGCACTCGCTTGGAGGCTTTCATCGCACTTTTTTGCAAGGGGAGCAGCCTTTCTCGGTTGCGTTTTGTTCCGGTGGGTGCGCGCGAGCGCACCCGCCGGGTGTAGCCCCCGAGGCCTCGGAGGAGTGGTTTCACTCCTCCGAGGTCTTATTGCCTCGCGTAATGCTTCGGCTGGTCTGGTCGTTCCCTCATGCGAGCTGGCCGTAGCCCGGGTGTACGCTCGGGTCCCAAGTTTTAGGGCTGGTATGTTGACGCCGTCAACGGTTCGGCCGGAGCCGGGTTTGCGAGAGCAGCCCCCGAGCCTCTGCACAAGGCGAGAGGGCGATCAGGGACAGACTCGACTTTTTTACATACGCCCCTGCGTCGCCTTTCCGCAAGGAGGAGGGGGGGGGGGGAAAGCGCCATGTTGCCCTCGATGGGCGCCGAACATGGTGTTTCCGGTGAGCTGCAGGCGGGTAATCCGAGTGGACGTCCGTGCCCCATTCGTTAGGGGTTGGCTAGGGGCCCAGAGGCACGCCCAAAAGTACCTGCGGGTGATCTGCCGGACCCGGTCCCCTGGCGACGGGGTCCGAGGGCTCGATGCCTCCCTCTGATGGGATTCCGTTACAAGATCGTTCCCGCTGGTCTTGGAAATGTCCTAGGGTACCTCGGGAGCGCAACCCGAGCCTTGGTTATGTATCGAACGTACCCATGGTCATCCCTCGCTCTGTGTCTGAGGCGACTGTGAACCCTTCGGGGGCCAGCCTTTGAACCCCTGATCAGTAGTGGGCGCGGAGCCCGAGTAGCCTGAGGCGGTCGTTGAACCCTTCCGAGGGGCCGGCCTTCGAACCTCTGACCAGTAGTGGGTGTAGGGCCCACGTGATCTGAGGCGGTTGTCGAACCCTTCCGAGGGGCCAGCCTTCGAACCTCTGATCAGTAGGGTGGCTCGGAGCCTGGTTCCTTCATGGGGAAGGATCCTTTTCGGGATATCCCCCTTTCCCGGTCCCTGTTGCAAGAGAGAGAAAGAGGAAAAAAGGAAAAGGATACGAAATCGAACGACGCGGCGTACCTTTTTTGTCGCGGTCATTATGGCGAAGGCGAAACGTCGTTCGCTTCTTCTGCCAGAGGCACCGCCTGTCCCGCCGCGGAGTTAATGCTACGGGGCGAGTGGTTCGCGGGGCGGCTGTTGCGCGTGCGCGAGCCGTTCGAGGAACGGAACATAGGCGCGTTGTCTTCACGCCGTGAGAGAGGGTTCTCTCGCTGCCCCCGGATGGGACGTAGGCTTGGCTGGCGACGTGACCGCTGCTCCTGCCCGCCTGCCACCGCAATTACTGCCGGCCCATTTTTGGCCGCATTGACCGTCGCGCCAGGCTGGCGCCGCTGGGTCGTGCTCTGGGTCGCCTTGAGTCGCGGTATCGGTTCCGCAGTCGAGGAGGCGCGGTGGTGGCGCAAGTGGCGGTGCAGTTGCATGCACGAAGCACTCAGCGCGCCGGTTGCATGACGCGTGGGCCTGGGCCTCCATGCCGGGCGTGTTGGGAGTCGGAGAAGTGCGCCCACTTGGCGCGGTTGCATGCCGCCTGCATGGCTGCCTGCCCTTTCGCCCGCTGGTCTGGGCAAAAGTGGAGAGTCGCTTGTAACCGCTGGGCAGTTGTACGCACCGCGCACGGCGATTTGGCTTCTTCTGCTTTGAGCCGGCTTGCATGACGTGTGGGACCCAGCCCCCGCGCCGCAGGGGAGGACCTTAGAGCGTGTTGGAGAAGACTCAGCCCGCGACGGCTGGGGACGCAAGTAGGGAGAGTCGCCTTTAAAAGGAGGGTGACCCCCTTGGAAGGCGACCATGTCTTCGCGCTCCCTTATGCATTGTGTCTTTCCACCTTCCAAGCCCCCGGATGGGGGATACCCGCCGTCTTTCCGCCTCGTCGTTGGAGGAACGCAACTCCGTGGGAGTTGGTACCTTTTAGCCATCGTTCGGCTTCAAGGATTTTCATCAGCCAGCCCGGCTGTACCCCCCCACCGGCGGTCACCCAAGACGGTGACCACCAGCCCCTGGGTGGGGAGAAGCAAGCCGGGCTGCGATCTTGGTCCCACCCTCAGCTTCAAGGATGTTCATCATCCTCGCTAGGGTGGAGGCCGGGCTGAGCCGGAGCTCTACCTCCCGCGCGGGTTCGTGGGTCTGCCTCTCCTGCGGCGTTCGAGGGAGAGGGCGCTCACTAGCCCTGCGGGCGGGTCGGACTTCAACAACGCGGGGCTGGTCGACGACGGGCGTCGTCAGCCTCAGCGTGTCGAGCTCGTCGGCTTGGCCCCTGGTGCCCCTCCTGCCGGAAGGCGGCTGCCACGCCGTGTGCACGGGAGGACCGCCCAAGATGTCGCGCGCTGCTAGGGCGGCGTTCGTGTTCTGGGGCGGTCCTGCCTTTGCACCGGTATGGCGCCTCCGCGCGGAGGTCGGTGCCCCACTCGTCCGGGAGGATCTGAGTGGGGATCTGCCGGAGGGCTGACGGCCCCTGTCGTCGGTGCCGAGGTGGAGGCGGCTCGAGAAGTCCCCGTTGCCGACGGGATCACCGCCGCCATCCGCGCTTCGGGCCTCCGGCTCTTTGTACTTGTCCTCGCCCCTCGAGCGTCAGCGTGGGCGAGGGCAAGATTGCAGCAGCACCCGCCCTGAGGCCTACGTTGCTGCAGTTCGGCCACCCGGAGCGGGGGTCGTTGTTGCTGCTGCCAGAGCGGGCGGCGGCGAGCCGCCCGTCAGTCTTCTGTTGCTCCGCAGGCCCCCCCCATCGAGTGGGGTTGTTCGTACCTGCGGAGGTGGAACCGGAGTTCCGTTTGTAATGGCACTTTGAATGCCAGTGTTTTTGTTCATTGTGGCTGTCGAGGCCTGAACATGTATGTAATTTCGGCACGGAGCCGTGTTTTTTCCTCATTTTCGAGCACTAAGACTCGCCTGTTGGTTGTCTGAACCGCTTCACCAAGCGTGAGTTGCCCCGTGCAAAGGTGACGAGTGAGGTATCCGTATCCCAGAGGCGTAGGAGTCCCTCGGCTCGGTCAGCCTTGTTGCCCGAGGCTTCTCTTGCTCAGTTAAAGGAACCCCTCGGCCGCTCTTCGATGAGCCGAGGCCAGGGGTAGCGGTGTCAGCGCGAACAGAGGCAGAGTTGGCTTGAAAAGAAGACCTGGTCGTCCGGAGCCTGGCTGGGTCGTCCGTTAGCGGGACCGACGCCGGAATTGACCAGCCGAGGCCTCGGGTCGGGCTGACGTCCTTGGAGGACAGCTGGCCGAGGCCCCGGGGTGACCGGCCGAGCCGCCTGCTCGGGCCGGATTCCCGGAGAAGACCCTGGCGGCGATGGCCCGGGCTTGGTGATGACGTCGTCCTTCAGAGTGGAGATCTTCGGACCGCGTCGCCGTCCGAGGCTAGGTCGGACCTCGCCGAAGGTGTTGTCGACGCCGAGGGTGCTGCTGCTCCCT
Source organism: Zea mays (assembly GCF_902167145.1). NCBI lineage: Eukaryota > Viridiplantae > Streptophyta > Magnoliopsida > Poales > Poaceae > Zea > Zea mays. The sequence continues at coordinate 179,422,996 of NC_050097.1, read as the reverse complement.
TCAAGCGTCAGGATCCGAGCCTGCAGGATCAGATTGTCTTGTAGCGTGTGTTTCCTGCGGCCGCCGAGGCCAAAACACACCCTCGCCGTGTTGTAAAGCTGCGTCTCTTTTCCTCTTGTTTCGAGTATCTGGACTTTCTTGTCGGTAACAGAAATGTTTGTGCGAGCGAGAGTTGCTTCTCGCGGAAGGTGATGAGTGAGGTATCCGTATCCCGGAGGCGTAGGAGTCCCTCGGCTCGGTCGGCCTTGCCGCTTACGCGCACTCTTACCCGTCCATGGGGCTCTGTCACCGACGCAGTCGAGAAGGCTCGAAGAATCGCTTCGGCAGAAGAGCTTCCGAACGTGAAGACTTGTTCGGTCTACGGAATCACTTATCCGAACGTGAGTTACTTATCGCAGAAGGTGATGAGTGAGGTATCCGTATCCCGGAGGCGTAGGAGTCCCTCGGCTCGGTCAGCCTTGGCTGCTTACGTGTACTCAGTCGTTTTCAGGATCCACTTTCGAAGTAGTCAAAAAGCACGAAAGACATTCTGGCAGAAAAGATCTTTTTTCGAGGAAAATTTCGACGCAGAGGGGGTTCCCCCCTTTTAGCCCCCGAGGGAGGGTCGGGCTTTGCCGAGGCGAGGCCGACCCTTCCTTGATGACTAAACTTTGCGTGGGAGCAAGGTATATGAACAACTTGAAAACATCTTAAGGGTAGAAACGGCGTAGCTGTTGGATGTTCCAAGCGTTGCTGTAGACCTCGCCTTGACTGTTGGCCAGCTTGTATGTTTCGGGCTTCAGAACTTTGGCGATGACGAACGGCCCCTCCCAGGGGGGCATGAGCTTGTGCCGCCCTCGGGCGTCTTGTCGCAGCCGAAGCACCAGGTTGCCCACCTGGAGGTCTCGGGACTGGACCCCTCGGGCGTGGTAGCGTCGCAGGGACTGCTGGTACCGCGCCGAGTGTAGTAAGGCCTTGTCCCGAGCCTCCTCCAGCTGGTCCAACGAGTCCTCTCGACTAGCTTGGTTGCTTTGGTCGGTGTAGGCCCTTGTCCTCGGGGAGCCGTATTCCAGGTCTGTGGGCAAGACAGCCTCGGCCCCGTAGACTAGGAAGAACAGCGTGAAGCCCGTGGCTCGGCTCGGTGTTGTCCTCAGGCTCCAGACCACCGAGGGGAGTTCCTTCATCCATCACTTGCCGAACTTGTTGAGGTCGTTGTAGATCCGAGGCTTGAGCCCTTGTAGAATCATGCCGTTGGCACGCTCTACTTGCCCATTTGACATGGGGTGAGCTACGGCGGCCCAGTCCACCCGGATGTGGTGATCCTCGCAGAAGTCCAGGAACTTTCTGCCGGTGAACTGGGTGCCGTTGTCGGTGATGATGGAGTTTGGGACCCCGAAGCGATGGATGATGTTGGTGAAGAACGCCATCGCCTGTTCGGACCTGATGCTGTTTAGGGGTCGGACCTCGATCCACTTGGAGAATTTGTCGATGGCGACCAACAGGTGCGTGTAGCCCCCGGGTGCCTTCTGCAAGGGGTCGACGAGGTCCAGACCCCACACAGCGAAAGGCCAGGTGATGGGTATCGTCTGCAGAGCCTAAGCGGGCAGGTGGGTCTGCCTTGCATAGAACTGATACCCTTCGCAGGTGCGGACAATTCTAGTGGCGTCGGCCACCGCCGTCGGCCAGTAGAAGCCTTGTCGGAAGGCATTCCCGACGAGGGCTCGAGGTGCTGCGTGATGGCCGCAAGCCCCCGAGTGTATCTCTCGAAGGAGTTCCTGACCTTCGGTGATGGAGATGCATCGCTGGAGGACGCCTGAGGGGCTGCGGTGGTAGAGCTCCTTCCCATCTCCCAGCAAGACGAACGACTTGGCACGCCGCGCCAACCGCCGAGCTTCGGCTCGGTCGAGGGGTAGCTCTCCTCGGTGGAGATATTGCAGGTACGGGGTCTGCCAGTTTTGATCAAGCGTGACCCCGCTTTGCTCCCCCTCGACGCGCAGCGTCTCGCCCTCGGGGGCCGAGGGTACCTCGGGCCGAACCGAGGGTGCCTCGAGCCGAGCCGAGGGTGCCTCGGGCTGGGCCGAGGGTGCCTCAGGCTCGGGCGTGTCGTCGATCTTGACGGAGGGTTGATGCAGATCCTGGGAGAAGACATCCGGGGGAATCGTTGTTTGCCTCGAGGCTATTTTAGCCAGCTCATCCGCAGTCTCGTTGTAGCGCCGGGCGATGTGGTTGAGCTCGAGCCCGTAGAACTTGTCTTCCAGGCGCCGAACCTCATCGCAGTAGGCCTCCATCTTCGGGTCGCGGCAGTGGGAGTTCTTCATGACTTGGTCGATGACGAGCTGCGAGTCACCGCGAGCGTCGAGGTGTCGGACCCCTAGCTCGATGGCGATCCGCAACCCGTTGACCAGAGCCTCATACTCGGCCACATTGTTGGACGCCGGGAAATGGAGGCGTAGCACGTAGCGTAGGTGCTTCCCGAGGGGCGAGATGAAGAGTAGGCCTGCGCCGGCTCCTGTCTTCATCAGCGACCCATCGAAGAACATGATCCAGAGCTCCGGTTGGATCGGAGCTGTCGGTAGCTGAGTGTCGACCCATTCAGCCACGAAGTCCGCCAAGACCTGGGACTTGATGGCCTTCCGAGGAGCGAACGAGATCGTCTCGCCCATGATTTTCACCGCCCACTTTGCAATCCTACCCGAGGCCTCCCGGCACTGGATGATCTCCCCCAGGGGGAAGGATGACACCACAGTTACCGGATGAGACTCGAAGTAGTGTCGCAACTTCCGCCGTGTCAGGATCACCGCATATAGCAGCTTCTGAACTTGTGGGTAGCGGATCTTGGTTTCGGACAGTACCTCGCTGACGAAGTAGACTGGCCTCTGAACGGGCAATGCATGCCCCTCTTCTTGCCTTTCTACCACAATCGCGGCGCTAACCACCTGAGTGGTCGCGACGACGTAGACCAAGAGGGCTTCTCCGGCAGCTGGGGGCACCAAGATAGGCGCCTTCGTGAGGAGCGTCTTCAGGTTCCTGAGGGCTTCCTCGGCCTCAGGGGTCCAAGTGAAGCACTCGGCCTTCCTTAAGAGGCGGTACAGAGGTAGACCTCTTTCGCCGAGGCGTGAGATGAAGCGGCTCAGAGCCGCGAGACATCCCATGACCCTCTGTACGCCTTTCAAGTCCTTGATGGGCCCCATGCTGGTGATGGCTGCGATCTTCTCCAGGTTGGCTTCGATGCCCCGCTCGGAGACGATGAACCCCAAGAGCATGCCTCGGGGCACCCCGAAGACACACTTCTCGGGATTGAGCTTGACGCCTTTCGCCTTGAGACATCGGAATGTCACTTCAAGGTCGGAAAGGAGGTCGGAGGCTTTCCTCGTCTTGACTATGATGTCATCGACGTAGGCCTCGACCGTGCGGCCAATGTGTTCGCCGAACACATGGTTCATGCACCGCTGGTACGTCGCGCCCGCATTCCTCAAGCCGAACGGCATGGTGACATAGCAGTACATGCCGAAGGGTGTGATGAAAGAAGTCACGAGCTGGTCGGACTCTTTCATCCTGATTTGATGATACCCTGAGTAGGCATCGAGGAAAGACAGGGTTTCGCACCCAGCAGTGGAATCCACGATTTGATCGATGCGAGGCAGAGGGTAGGGAACCTTCGGACATGCTTTGTTCAGACCAGTGTAGTGTACACACATCCGCCATTTTCCCCCTTTCTTTCTCACAAGCACAGGGTTGGCAAGCCATTCGGGATGGAATACCTCTTTGATGAACCCTGCCGCCATTAGCTTGTGGATCTCCTCGCCTATGGCTCTGCGCTTCTCCTCGTCGAATCGGCGCAGAGGCTGCTTGACAGGTCGGGCTCCGGCTCGGATGTCCAGCGAGTGCTCGGCGACATCCCTCGGTATGTCGGGCATGTCTGAGGGACTCCACGCGAAGACGTCGGCGTTCGCGCGGAGAAAGTCGACGAGCACTGCTTCCTATTTGGGTTCGAGGCCGGAGCCGATCCGGATCTGCTTGGAGGCGTCGCCGCTGGGGTCGAGGGGGACGGCCTTAACCGTCTCCGCTGGCTCAAAGTTGCCAGCATGACGTTTCACGTCTGGCACCTCCTTAGAGAGGCTCTCCAGGTCGGCGATGAGGGCCTCGGACTCGGCGAGGGCTTTGGCGTACTCCACGCACTCCACGTCGCATTCGAACGCGTGTTTGTACGTGGGGCCGACGGTGATGACCCCGTTGGGGCCCGACATCTTGAGCTTCAGGTAGGTGTAGTTGGGGACGGCCATGAACTTTGCGTAGCATGGTCTTCCCAGCACCGCGTGGTAGGTTCCTCGGAACCCGACCACCTCGAATGTCAGGGTCTCCCTTCGGAAGTTGGAGGGTGTTCTGAAGCAGACGGGAAGGTCGAGTTGTCCGAGAGGCTTGATGCGCTTCCCGGGAATGATCCCATGGAAGGGCGCAGCGCCTGCTCGGACGGAGGACAGATCGACACGCAGGAGCCCGAGGGTCTCGGCGTAGATGATGTTGAGGCTGCTGCCTCCGTCCATGAGGACTTTGGTGAGCCTGATGTCGCCGATGACGGGGTCGACGACGAGCGGGTATTTCCCCGGGCTCGGCACATGGTCGGGGTGGTCGGCTTGGTCGAAGGTGATGGGCTTGTCGGACCAGTCTAGGTAGACTGGCGCCGCCACCTTCACCGAGCAGACCTCCCGGCGCTCTTGCTTGCGGTGCCGAGCCGAGGCATTCGCCGCTTGCCCACCGTAGATCATGAAGCAGTCGCGGACCTCGGGGAACTCTCCTGCCTGGTGATCTTCCTTCTTGTCGTCGTCGCGGGCCCTGCCACCCTCCGCGGGTGGCCCGGCCCTGTGGAAGTGGCGCCGAAGCATGACGCACTCCTCAAGGGTGTGCTTGACGGGCCCCTGGTGATAGGGGCACGGCTCCTTGAGCATCTTGTCGAAGAGGTTGGCACCTCCGAGGGGTTTTCGAGGGTTTTTGTACTCGGCGGCGACGACAAGGTCCGCGTCGGCGGCGTCGCGTTTCTCTTGCGACTTCTTCTTGCCCTTCTTCTTGGCGCCGCGCTGAGTTGACGCCTCGGGGGCATCTTTCGATGGGCGGTCCTGGGGCTGCTTGTCCTTTCGGAAGATACCCTCGACCGCCTCCTGGCCGGAGGCGAACTTGGTGGCGATTTCCATCAGCTCGCTCGCCCTGGTGGGGGTCTTGCGACCCAGCTTGCTCACCAGGTCGCGGCAGGTGGTGCCAGCGAGGAACGCGCCGATGACATCCGAGTCGGTGATGTTGGGCAGCTCGGTGCGCTGCTTCGAGAATCACCGGATGTAGTCCCGGAGAGACTCTCCCGGCTGCTGTCGGCAGCTTCGGAGGTCCCAGGAATTCCCGGGGCGCATGTACGTGCCCTGGAAATTGCCGGCGAAAGCTTGGACTAGGTCATCCCAGTTGGAGATCTGCCCCGGAGGCAGGTGCTCCAACCAGGCGCGAGCGGTGTCGGAGAGGAACAGGGGGAGGTTGCGGATGATGAGGTTGTCATCGTCCGTTCCACCCAGTTGGTAGGCCAGACGGTAGTCCGCGAGCCACAGTTCCGGTCTCGTCTCCCCCGAGTACTTTGTGATAGTAGTCGGGGGTCGGAACCGGGTCGGGAACGGCGCCCGTCGTATGGCCCGGCTGAAGGCCTGTGGACCGGGTGGCTCGGGCGAGGGACTTCGATCCTCCCCGCTGTCGTAGCGTCCCCCACACCTGGGGTTGTAGCCTCGGTGCACCCTCTCGTCGAGGTGGGCTCGACGGTCGCGGTGATGGTGCTCGTTGCCGAGGCGACCCTGTTGCCGCAGGCGCTGTGTTGCGCGTGCGCCCGGTGTAGACCGAGGCTTTCCGCATGAATCAGGAAGTCGCGACATGAGGTTCTGAGGGGTACCCCTGCCTTCGGGAGGCGGAGCTCTCGGCCCATCGGACCGCGGCGCCTTCCAGGAGATTCTTGAGCTCTCCCTGGATTCGCCGCCCCTCGGTGGTTGATGGCTCCGGCATCGCGCGGAGGAGCATTGCTGCTGCAGCCAGGTTCTGGCCGACCCCACTAGATGCGGGTGGTGGCCTGACCCTGACGTCGTCGGCGATGCGGTGCTGGAAGCCCTGGGGTAGATGACGTATTTCTCCGGCCGGAGGTTGGCCCGCCCATGCCTGCCCGACGTCCCGGCGGATCGGCTCAAGCGCTCCTGCTCCCTCATCGAGCCTGGCCTGCACCCCGCGGATTTGCTCGAGCTGTGGGTCATGCCCCCTGCCTGAACGGGGACCACAGCTAGCTCCCGTGGGATGTCAACGCGAGGCACCGGCCTAGGGAGATCACCGTCCTCCGGCATGCCGAGATGGTTGCCTTCAGAGGGACCCCCAAGATCGATGTGGAAGCATTCGCGACTTGGGCCGCAGTCCTCGTCGCCGAGGCTACGGCTACCGTCGGAACAGTCGGAAAAGTAGTAGTCGCATGCGGTCATGAAGTCCCGCATGGCACTGGGGTTGCCAAGTCCAGAGAAATCCCAAAAGAAGTCGGGCTCGTCGTCTTCCTCGGACCCAGAGGGCCCGTAGGTCGAGACGTCCGTCAGCCGGTCCCAAGGTGTCCGCATACGAAACCCCAGAGGGTTTGGACTCGCCTCTACGAGAGCGCCCGCCAAAGCGAAGCCGCTAGGCGGGTCGAGGCTGAATTCGAAAGACGTGGGATGGGAATCGATCGGTACCTCTTGGTCGACGGGCGGTGATGAAGTCACGTCAGGGACTGACTGCACCATCGTCTCAGGTACGAGGGTGACACCCAGCAAGCCTTCCGCGAGCGTGCTGGCGTCGTCCGTTTGCTCGGGATTGGCGTGTTGCGGGGAGACGACGCTCGTCTTCGTCTCAAGCGCGAGGTCGACGCCCGGCGCGCCCCCCGTTGGGGTGCTAGCACTGTCGACTCGCTCGACAGCCGACGAGGCGCTGCCTCCTGCTTGGCCTTGGTTGCCCCGCCTCCTCCTCCGTTGGCGGGGGAGAGGACGGGGCGAGCTCGAATGTTGTTCTTCCACCACGCAGGGAAGATGTCGTTGATTCCACCGCCGGCGGGCGGGCTGTCGACCGCCATTGTCATTGGCGCGCGGCGGTGGAAGGAGTATCATGTCGTAGCTGCCGTCGAGAGACATGAACTCAAGACTCCCGAAACGGAGCACCATCCCGGGTTGGAGAGGTTGCTGGAGACTGCCCATCTGGAGCTTGACAGGAAGCTGTTCGTCAACACGCAGCAGGCCCCTACCTGGCGCGCCAACTGTCGGCGTTTCGAGACCGGGGGGTCCCTAAGCCGACGAGTGAATGTCGCCGCGTGCCCCAGCCCAGATGGGTCGGCGCGAGGCCGAGCGCGAAGGGGGGAAGTGAGGCGGCTGGAGACCGGCGTGAGAGAGGTGGGAATCCCGCGGCCTTCGTGTTCGTCCCGCGCCCAGGTCGGGTGTGCTTGCAGTAGGGGGTTACAAGCGTCCATGCGGGAGAGGGAGCGAGCGGCCTCACGCGAGCGCCTGTCTCGTCCTCTTCCCCGCGCGGCCAACCTTCTCTAAGAGGGCCCTGGTCCTTCCTTTTATAGGCGTAAGGAGAGGATCCAGGTGTACAATGGGGGGTGCAGCAGAGTGCTACGTGTCTAGCGGAGGAGAGCTAGCGCCCTAAGTACATGCCGTTGTGGCAGCCGGAGATATTTTGGCGCCCAGCTGGTGTGATGTCGTGGCCGTCGGAGGAGCGATGGAGCCTGGCGGAGGGACAGCTGTCGGAGCTGTTGAGTCCTTGCTGACGTCCTCTTGCTTCTGTAAGGGGGCTGAGAGCCGCCGTCGTCACAGAGTATGCGGGGCGCCATCATTGCCCATCTGGCGGAGCGAGCCAGATGGGACGCCGGTCTTGTTCCCCGTGGCCCGAGTCAGCTCGGGGTAGGGTGATGATGGCGCCTCCTGTTGACGTGGCCGGTCTGCGCCCTAGGTTGGGCAATGTGGAAGCTCCTCCGAAGCCGAGGTCGAGTCTGTCTTCCGTGGCCGAGGTCGAGTCCGAGCCCCTGGGTCGGGCGAGGCGGAGACCGTCAGCTGAGGCCAGGGCGGAGTCCGAGCCCTGGGGTCGGGCGAAGCGGAGTTCGTCGTCTTCTGGGGCTGAGCCCGAGTCTGAGCCCTGGGTCGGGCGGAGCGGAGTTCGTCGTCTTCCGGGACTTAGCCCGAGTCCGAGCCCTGGGTCGGGCGGAGCGGAGTTCGCCGTCTTCCAGGACTTAGCCCGAGTCCGAGCCCTAGGTCGGGCGGAGCGGAGTTCGCCGTCTTCCGGGACTTAGCCCGAGTCCGAGCCCTGGGTCGGGCAGAGCAGAGTTCGCCGTCTTCCGGGACTTAGCCCGAGTCCGAGCCCTGGGTCGGGCGAAGCGGAGTTTCCTATGGTGCCTTCGGCCAGGCCTGACTGCCTGTCAGCCCCACTCTGTCAAGTGGCACCGCAGTCGGAGCGGTGCAGGTGGCGCTGTCCTTCTGTCAGGCCGGTCAGTGGAGCGGCGAAGTGACGGCGGTCACTTCGGCTCTGCCGGCTGGGGGGCGCGCGTCAGGATAAAGGTGTCAGGCCACCTTTGCATTAAATGCTCCTGCGATTTGGTCGGTCGGTGCGGCGATTTGGTCAGGGTTGCTTCTTGGCGAAGACAGGGCCTCGGGCGAGCCGGAAATATGTTCGCCGTTGGAGGCGGGCCTCGGGCGAGACGGAGATCCTCCGGGGTCGGCTGCCCTTGTCCGAGGCTAGGCTCGGGCGAGGCGTGATCGAGTCCCTCGAATGGACTGATCCCTGACTTAATCGCACCCATCAGGCCTTTGCAGCTTTATGCTGATGGGGGTTACCAGCTGAGAATTAGGAGCCTTGAGGGTACCCCTAATTATGGTCCCCGACAACAGTCTTAGGAGCAAATTTAGATTTTCTACCTCTTTTAATAAGAATAAAGCATTTGCTACCAAAGACTCTAAAATATGAAATATTGGGCTTTTTACCGGTTAGGAGTTCGTATGATGTCTTCTTGAGGATTCGGTGTAGATATAACCGGTTGATGGCGTAGCAGGCGGTGTTGACTGCCTCGGCCCAAAACCGATCCGAAGTCTTGTACTCATCAAGCATGGTCCTTGCCATGTCCAATAGAGTTCTATTCTTCCTCTCCACTACACCATTTTGTTGTGGCGTGTAGGGAGAAGAGAACTCATGCTTGATGCCCTCCTCCTCAAGGAAGCCTTCAATTTGAGAGTTCTTGAACTCTGTCCCGTTATCGCTTCTAATCTTCTTGATCCTTAAGCCGAACTCGTTTTGAGCTCGTCTCAAGAATCCCTTTAAAGTCTCTTGGGTATGAGATTTTTCCTGCAAAAAGAACACCCAAGTGAAGCGAGAATAATCATCCACAATAACTAGACAGTACTTACTGAAAGGGAAATGTGCCCTTGGGCCATTTCTAAGTATTTTGGTGATTTAGTGTCCAACACAAGTGCCTAAGTGTTAAATGGTGGACAAAGTACAAATCAAGTATAAAGGTATGTTTCTCAGACTTAGTACATTGTTTTAGAGACTAATGTATTGTGTCTAAGTGCTGGAAACAGGAAAAATTAAGTTGAAATTAAAGATGGCTTTGTTCAGCCAAAGTCAGCTCTGTCTGAGTGCACCGGACTGTCTGGTTGTGCACCGGACAGTGTCCGGTGGTGCACCGGACACTGTCCGGTGCACCAGGCTGGCTCAGGCGAACTTGCTGCTCTCGGGAAGTGATTAACGGCGTACGACTATAATTCACCGGACTGTCCGGTGTGCACCAGACTGTCCGGTGAGCCAACGGTCGGCCGGGCCAACGGTCGGCCGCGCGATCCGCGCGAGACACGTGGCCGAGCCAACGGTCGGGAGGTGTCACCGGACTGTCCGGTGTGCACCGGACAGTGTCCGGTGCGCCAACGGCTCCAAAGCGCCAACGGTCGGCTTCGCCAAATAAGGAAGGAGATCCGCACCGGACAGTGTCCGGTGGTGCACCGGACTGTCCGGTGCGCGAGGCGATAGAAGGCAAGAATTGCCTTCCTGGAATGCACTCAACGGCTCCTAGCAGCCTTGGGGCTATAAAAGGGACCCCGAGGCGCATGGAGGAGAAAACCAAGCATTCTCTAAGCATTCATAAGCACCAAGACTTCGATTCCGCGCATTTGATTCTTTGCGATAGCAATTAGAGCTCCATTTGAGTTGTGAACTCGCTGAGTTGTGTTGTGAGCTCTTGTTGCAATTTGTGTGCGTGTTGGTACTGTGATTTCGTGACTTGTGTGTGTTGCTCATCCCTCCCTTACTCCGTGCTTCTTTGTGAACATCAAGTGTAAGGGCGAGAGACTCCAAGTTGTGGAGATTCCTCGCAAACAGGATATAGTAAAGCAAAGCAAAACACCGTGGTATTCAAGTGGGTCTTTGGACCGCTTGAGAGGGGTTGATTGCAACCCTCGTCCGTTGGGACACCACAACGTGGACTAGGCAAGTGTTGAACTTGGCCGAACCACGGGATAAACCACTGCGTCATCTCTGTGTTGATCTCTTTGTGGTTTTCGTGTTGTGCAAGCTCTCCTCTCTAGCCACTTGGCTTAACTGTGCTAACTTTAATCAAGTTTTGTGGATTAAGTTTTAAGTTTTCACAGGATCACCTATTCACCCCCCCTCTAGGTGCTCTCAATTGGTATTAGAGCCGTTCTCTTCAAGAAAGGGACTAATCGCCCGAAGAGATGGATCCTAAGGGCAAGGGGATTGTGATCAATGATAAGGAGAAGGAGTCCTTTGTCAACGAGCCTAAAGATGACAAGCCTACCGACTCGGGCTCGGGCCACAAACGAAGAGATGGGAAGAAGAAGAAGACGAGGCGCATCAAGGAGATCGTCTACTACGACGACAGCGACGAGTCCTCTTCTTCTCAAAAGGATGACGACAACAACTACGAGAAAAAGAATACGGTTAACTCAAACTTCTCTTTCGATTATTCTCGTATTCCTTATAGTTCAAATGCACATTTGCTTTCCATACCACTTGGTAAACCTCCTCATTTTGATGGAGAAGACTATGGATTTTGGAGTCACAAAATGCGTAGTCACCTGTTCTCTCTCCATCCTAGTATGTGGGAGATAGTAGAGAGTGGAATGAAATTTGATAGCTCGGATAGTCCTTTATTTATAAATGAACAGATTCATAAAAATGCACAAGCTACTACTGTGTTGTTAGCCTCATTGTGCAGGGACGAGTACCATAAGGTGAGCGGCTTGGACAATGCCAAGAAGATCTGGGACACCCTCAAGATCTCACATGAGGGGAACGACGTCACCATGCTCACCAAAATGGAGTTGGTGGAAGGCGAACTCGGGAGATTCGCGATGATTAGAGGGGAGGAGCCAACACAGACGTACAACAGGCTCAAGACCCTCGTCAACAAGATAAGGAGCCATGGAAGCACGCGATGGACGGACCACGACGTTGTCCGACTAATGCTAAGGTCCTTCACTGTACTTGATCCAAATCTGGTAAACAATATTCGTGAAAATCCTAGGTACACGAAGATGATGCCCGAGGAGATCCTTGGAAAGTTCGTAAGCGGGCGGATGATGATCAAGGAGGCTAGATACGTCGACGATGCATTAAATGGTCCAATAAAAGAGCCTCAAACTATTGCTCTCAAGGCAACAAGGAGCAAGGAGGCACTACCTAGCAAGGTGGCGCAAGTTGAGGCGGTCGGGCTTAATGATGAAGAGATGGCCCTCATCATCAAACGGTTCAAGACGGCGCTAAAAGGTCACAAGGAGCACCCCAACAAGAACAAGACGAAGGGGAAGCGCTCCTGCTTCAAATGTGGTAAGATTGGTCATTTTATCACAAATTGTCCCGATATTGATAGTGACCAGGAAAAGAAGAGTGGAAAGTGGGAAAAGAAGAAGAACTACAAGAAGGCGAAGGGCGAGGCACATCTTGGAAAGGAGTGGGATTCGGATTGCTCCTCGTCCGACTCCGACAACGAAGGACTCGCCGCCACCGCCTTCAACAAGTCATCACTCTTCCCCAACGAGCATCACACTTGCCTCATGCCAAGGGAAACGAAGGTAATCACTCGTAATACTAGTACTTATGCTTCTTCAAGTGAGGATGAGTCTAGTGATGATGATGAAATAGATTATTCATGTTTATTCAAAGGCCTAGATAGAACCAAGGTAGATAAAATTAATGAATTAATTGATGCCTTGAATGATAAGAACATGTTATTAGAAAAGCAAGAGGACCTTTTGTATGAAGAGCATGATAAATTTGTTAGCGCACAAAATTCTCTTGCTCTAGAAGTTAAAAGGAATGAAATGCTTTCTTGTGAACTATCTACTTGTCATGAAACCATTTCTACTTTAAAAGGTGTTAATGATGATTTGAATGCAAAACTAGAAGTAGCAAATAAATCTAACTCTTGTGTAGAACATGTTATAATTTGCAATAGGTGCAAAGATTTTAATGTTGATGCTTGTAGTGAACACCTAGTTTGCATCTCTAAATTAAATGATGAAGTGGCTAGTCTTAATGCCCAACTTAAGACTAGCAAGAGTGAATTAGACAAGCTAAAATTTGCAAGGGATGCCTACACGATTGGTAGACATCCCTCAATTAAGGATGGTCTTGGCTTCAAGAGGGAAGTCAAGAACTTAACAAGCCATAAGGCTCCCATCTCCACCAAGGAGAAAGGGAAGGCCCCTATGGCTAGTAGTGCTCATAAGAACCATGCTTTCTTATACCATGATAGGAGACATTCTAGGAATGTTTATTATGATAGGAGTTGTAATGCTTACAATTCAATTGCCATGATTGCTTCTAGTTCTTCTATTATGCATGATAGAAATTTAGCTAGGAGAAATGTTATTAATCACATGCCTAGAAGAAATGTTGTTCATATGCCTAGGAAAATAAACAATGAACCTTCTAAAATTTATCATGCTTGCAATGCTTCATTTGCAATTTGTAGAAAGGATAGGAAAGTGATTGCTAGGAAACTAGGGGCAAAATGCAAGGGTGATAAGACTTGCATTTGGGTCCCTAAGACTATTGTGACTAACCTTGTAGGACCCAACATGAGTTGGGTACCTAAGACCCAAGCCTAAATTTGCCTTGCAGGTTTATGCATCCGGGGGCTCAAGCTGGATTATCGACAGCGGATGCACAAACCACATGACGGGGGAAAAGAGGATGTTCTCTTCCTACGTCAAGAACAAGGATCCCCAAGATTCAATCATATTCGGTGATGGGAACCAAGGCAAGGTGAAAGGGTTAGGAAAAATTGCTATTTCATCCGAGCACTCTATTTCTAATGTGTTCTTAGTTGAGTCGCTTGGATATAACTTGTTGTCTGTGAGTCAATTGGGCAATATGGGATATAATCGTCTATTCACAAATGTAGATGTGTCTGTCTTTAGAAGAAGTGATGGTTCATTAGCTTTTAAGGGTGTATTAGATGGCAAACTTTATTTAGTTGATTTTGCAAAAGAGGAGGTCGGTCTAGATGCATGCTTAATTGCTAAGACTAGCATGGGCTGTCTATGGCATCGCCGATTAGCACATGTGGGGATGAAGAACCTTCACAAGCTTATAAAGGGAGAACACGTGATAGGTCTAACTAATGTTACATTCGAAAAAGATAGACCTTGTGCAGCTTGTCAAGTAGGGAAACAGGTGGGAAGCTCCCATCATGCCAAAAATGTGATGACAACATCAAGACCCCTGGAGTTACTTCATATGGACCTCTTCGGACCCGTCGCCTATCTAAGCATAGGAGGAAGTAAGTATGGTCTTGTTATAGTTGATGATTTTTCCCGCTTCACTTAGGTATTCTTTTTGCAGGATAAATCTGAAACCCAAGGGACCCTCAAGCGCTTCCTAAGGAGAGCTCAAAACGAGTTTGAGCTCAAGGTGAAGAAGATAAGGAGCGACAATGGGTTCGAATTCAAGAACCTTCAAGTGGAGGAGTATCTTGAGGAGGAAGGAATCAAGCACGAGTTATCCGCTCCCTACACACCACAGCAAAATGGTGTGGTAGAGAGGAAGAATAGGACGCTTATAGACATGACGAGGACGATGCTTGGAGAATTCAAGACCCCCGAGCGCTTTTGGTCGGAAGCCGTGAACACGGCTTGCCACGCCATCAACCGGGTCTACCTTCATCGCCTCCTCAAGAAGACTTCATATGAGCTACTAACCGGTAACAAACCCAATGTTTCATATTTTCGAGTCTTTGGGAGTAAATGCTACATTCTAGTGAAGAAGGGTAGGAATTCCAAATTTGCTCCCAAAGCCGTAGAAGTGTTTTTGTTAGGTTATGACTCAAATACAAAGGCGTATAGGGTCTTCAACAAATCATCGGGTTTGGTTGAAGTCTCTAGCGACGTTGTATTTGATGAGACTAATGGCTCTCCAAGAGAGCAAGTTGTTGATCTTGATGATGTAGATGAAGAAGAAGTTCCAACGGCCGCAATACGCACCATGGCGATTGGAGATGTGCGGCCACAGGAACAAAATGAGCGAGATCAACCTTCTTCCTCAACAATGGTGCATCCCCCATCTCAAGACGATGAACAGGTTCATCAAGAGGAGGCGTGTGATCAAGGGGGAGCACAAGATGATCATGTAATGGAGGAAGATGCGCAACCGACACCTCCAACCCAAGTTCGAGCGATGATTCAAAGGGATCATCCCGTCGACCAGATTTTGGGTGACATTAGCAAGGGAGTAACTACTCGGTCTCGATTAGTTAATTTTTGTGAGCATTACTCCTTTGTCTCTTCTATTGAGCCTTTCAGGGTAGAGGAGGCCTTGCTAGATCCGGACTGGGTGTTGGCCATGCAAGAGGAGCTCAATAACTTCAAGAGGAATGAAGTTTGGACACTGGTGCCTCGTCCCAAGCAAAATGTTGTGGGAACAAAGTGGGTGTTTCGTAACAAACAAGACGAGCACGGGGTGGTGACAAGGAACAAGGCACGACTTGTGGCAAAAGGTTATGCCCAAGTCGCAGGTTTGGACTTTGAGGAGACTTTTGCTCCTGTGGCTAGGCTAGAGTCCATTCGCATTTTGCTAGCATATGCCGCTCACCATTCTTTCAGGTTGTTCCAAATGGATGTGAAGAGCGCTTTCCTCAACGGGCCAATCAAGGAGGAGGTGTACGTGGAGCAACCCCCTGGCTTCGAGGATGAACGGTACCCCGACCACGTGTGTAAGCTCTCTAAGGCGCTCTATGGACTTAAGCAAGCCCCAAGAGCATGGTATGAATGCCTTAGAGACTTTTTAATTGCTAATGCTTTCAAGGTTGGGAAAGCCGATCCAACTCTTTTTACTAAGACGTGTGATGGTGATCTTTTTGTGCGCCAAATATATGTCGATGACATAATATTTGGCTCTACTAACCAAAAGTCTTGTGAAGAGTTTAGCAGGGTGATGACTCAAAAGTTTGAGATGTCGATGATGGGCGAGTTAAGCTATTTCCTTGGGTTCCAAGTGAGGCAACTCAAGGATGGGACCTTCATCTCCCAAACGAAATACACTCAAGACTTGATCAAGCGGTTTGGGATGAATGGCGCCAAGCCCGCAAAGACTCCAATGGAACCGACGGACACACTGACCTCAACAAAGGAGGTAAGTCCGTTGATCAAAAGGCATACCGGTCTATGATAGGGTCTTTACTTTATTTATGTGCTAGTAGACCGGATATTATGCTTAGTGTATGCATGTGTGCTAGATTTCAATCCGATCCAAAGGATTGTCACTTAGTGGCTGTGAAGCGAATTCTTAGATATTTAGTCGCTACGCCTTGCTTCGGGATCTGGTATCCAAAGGGGTCTACCTTTGACTTGATTGGATATTCAGACTCCGACTATGCTGGATGTAAGGTCGATAGGAAGAGTACATCGGGGACGTGCCAATTCTTAGGAAGGTCCCTGGTGTCATGGAGTTCTAAGAAACAAACTTCCGTTGCCCTATCCACCGCTGAGGCCGAGTACGTTGCCGCAGGACTGTGTTGCGCGCAACTACTTTGGATGAGGCAAACCCTCAGGGACTTTGGCTACAATTTGAGCAAAGTCCCACTCCTATGTGATAATGAGAGTGCTATCCGCATGGCGGATAATCCTGTTGAGCACAGCCGCACAAAGCACATTGACATCCGGCATCACTTTTTGAGAGACCACCAGCAAAAGGGAGATATCGAAGTGTTTCATGTTAGCTCCGAGCACCAGCTAGCCGATATCTTTACTAAGCCTTTAGATGAGCAGACCTTTTGCAAGTTGCGTAGTGAGCTAAATGTCTTAGATTCGCGGAACTTGGATTGATTTATAACATACATGTGTTTTTATGCTTTGATCATGTTCCTTAATGCATTTTGTTGTTTATTTTTGGTGCTCAAGTTGTACAAACACTCCCCGGACCTCACAAGTCCATTTGCGAGTGATGCACATATTTAGGGGGAGATGTGCTACAACTTGACCCTTTGTGACTAACTGTGTGCTTGAGTTTGCTTAATTTAGTCTCAAAGGAGGTTTGAAAGGGAAAAGGTGGACTTGGACCATGCAAGACTTCCACTGCACTCCGATGAAAGAGTAACTTATTCCAAGTTCATCCTTGTACTCTTATTGCCTTTTTACTCTTAGTTGAAGATTTTGGTGAGGCAATGGGGTTAAGGGGCCAAAATTGATCCCGTTTTGGTGCTTGATGCCAAAGGGGGAGAAAATAAGGCCAAAGCAATAAATGGATCAGCTACCACTTGTGAATTTTGAAAATAGTAGAGTCAGAGCTTTTGTTTGTCAAAATACTCTTGTTTGCCTCTTATTGTCAAAAGTTGGTCTCTTGTGGGGAGAAGGCTTAATTATGGGAAAAAGGGGGAGTTTTTGAATCCTTGATCAATCTCTCGTGAAATATCTCTCTTTATGTTTCAACATGTGTGTTTGACTTAGAGATAGGAAATTGAGTTTGATTTGCAAAAACAAACCAAGTGGTGGCAAAAAATGATCCATATATGTCAAATTCGAATCAAAACAATCTTGAGTTCTTATTTGAAGTGATTTTGCACTTGTTCTACTTGCTTTATGTTGTGTTGGCATAAATCACCAAAAAGGGGGAGATTGAAAGGGAAATGTGCCCTTGGGCCATTTCTAAGTATTTTGGTGATTTAGTGTCCAACACAAGTGCCTAAGTGTTAAATGGTGGACAAAGTACAAATCAAGTATAAAGGTATGTTTCTCAGACTTAGTACATTGTTTTAGAGACTAATGTATTGTGTCTAAGTGCTGGAAACAGGAAAAATCAAGTTGAAATTAAAGATGGCTTTGTTCAGCCAAAGTCAGCTCTGTCTGAGTGCATCAGACTGTCTGGTGGTGCACCGGACAGTGTCCGGTGCGCCAGGTTGGCTCAGGCGAACTTGCTGCTCTCGGTAAGTGATTAACGGCATACGGCTATAATTCACCGGACTGTCCGGTGAGCCAATGGTCGGCCGCGTGATCCGCGCGAGACACATGGCCGAGCCAACGGTCGGGAGGGGTCACCAGACTGTCCGGTGTGCTCCAGACAGTGTCTGGTGCGCCAACGGCTCCAAAGCGCCAACGGTCGGCTTCGCCAAATAAGGAAGGAGATCTGCACCGGACAGTGTCTGGTGGTGCACTGGACTGTACGGTGCGCCAGGCGACAGAAGGCAAGAATTGCCTTCCTGGAATGCACTCAACGGCTCCTAGTTGCCTTGGGGCTATAAAAGGGACCCCTAGGCGCATGGAGGAGAAAACCAAGCATTCTCTAAGCATTCATAAGCACCAAGACTTCGATTCCGCACATTTGATTCTTTGCGATAGCAATTAGAGCTCCATTTGTGTTGTGAACTCGCTGAGTTGTGTTGTGAGCTCTTGTTGCGATTTGTGTGCGTGTTGGTACTATGATTTCATGACTTGTGTGTGTTGCTCATCCCTCCCTTACTCCATGCTTCTTTGTGAACATCAAGTGTAAGGGCGAGAGACTCCAAGTTGTGGAGATTCCTCGCAAACGGGATATAGTAAAGCAAAGCAAAACACTGTGGTATTCAAGTGGGTCTTTGGACCGCTTGAGAGGGGTTGATTGCAACCCTCGTCCGTTGGGATGCCACAACGTGGACTAGGCAAGTGTTGAACTTGGCCGAACCACGGGATAAACCACTACGCCATCTCTGTGTTGATCTCTTTGTGGTTTTCGTGTTGTGCAAGCTCTCCTCTCTAGCCACTTGGCTTAACTGTGCTAACTCTAATCAAGTTTTGTGGATTAAGTTTTAAGTTTTCACAGGATCACCTATTCACCCCCCCTCTAGGTGCTCTCACTTACTCCCGCCGATGCTTATGTAAGCGATCGGGCCGAATAGATCCATGTGTAGGAGCTCCAGTGGCCTGTCGGTCGTCATGATGTTCTTGTGTGGATGGTGAGCACCAACTTGCTTCCCTGCTTGGCATGCGCTACAAATCCTGTCTTTCTCAAAATGAACATTTGTTAATCCTAAAATGTGCTCTCCCTTTAGAAGCTTATGAAGATTCTTCATCCCATCATGTGCTAGTCGGCGGTGCCAGAGCCAGCCCATGTTAGTCTTAGCAATTAAGCAAGTGTCGAGTTCAGCTCTATCAAAATCTACCAAGTATAGCTGACCCTCTAACACTCCCTTAAATGCTATTGAATCATCACTTCTTCTAAAGACAGTGACACCTACATCAGTAAAAAGACAGTTGTAGCCCATTTGACATAATTGAGATACAGAAAGTAAATTGTAATCTAATGAATCAACAAGAAAAACATTGGAAATGGAATGGTCAGGAGATATAGCTATTTTACCCAAACCTTTGACCAAACCTTGATTTCCATCCCCGAATGTAATAACTCGTTGGGAATCTTGGTTTTTCTCATAGGAGGAGAACATCTTCTTCTCCCCTGTCATGTGGTTTGTGCACCCGCTATCGATGATCCAACTTGAGCCCCCGGATGCATAAACCTATAAAACAAGTTTAGTTCTTCACTTTAGGTACCCAAATGGTTTTGGGTCCTTTGGCATTAGATACAAGAACTTTGGGTACCCAAACACAAGTCTTTGATCCCTTGTGTTTGCCCCCAACATACTTGGCAACTATCTTGCCGGATTTGTTAGTTAAAACATAAGATGCATCAAAAGTTTTAAATGAAATGTCATGATCATTTGATGTACTAGGAGTTTTCTTCTTAGGCAACTTAGCACGGGTTGGTTGCCTAGATGTCTCACCCTTATACATAAATGCACGGTTAGGGCCAGAGTGAGACTTCCTAGAATGAATTCTCCTAATTTTGCTCTCAGGATAACCGACAGGGTACAAAATGTAACCCTCGTTATCTTGAGGCATGGGAGCCTTGCCCTTAACAAAGTTAGATAATTTCTTAGGAGGGGCATTAAGTTTGACATTGTCCCCCTTTTGGAAGCCAATGCATCCTTGATGCCAGGGCGTCTCCCACTATAAAGTATACTACGAGCAAACTTAAATTTTTTCATTTTCTAGTTCATGCTCGGCAATTTTAGCATCTAGTTTAGCTATATGATCATTTTGTTGTTTAATTAAAGCCATGTGATCATGAATAGCATTAATATCAACATCTCTACATCTAGTGCAAATAGTGACATGCTCAGTGGTAGATGTAGAGGGTTTGCAAGAATTAAGTTCAACAATCTTAGAACGCAATATATCATTTTTATCTCTAAGATCGGAAATTGTAACATTGCAAACATCTAATTCTTTAGCCTTAGTCAGCAATCTTTCATTTTCATTTCTAAGGCTAGCAAGAGAAATGTTTAATTCTTCAATCTTAGCAAGCAAATCATCATTATCATTTCCAAGATTGGGAATACAAACATTTGAATCAACCTTAGCACTTAAACTAGCATTTTCATTTCTAAGGTTGTCAATGGTCTCATGGCAAGTGTTTAGCTCACTAGATAAATTTTCGCACTTTTCTACTTCTAGAGCATAAGCATTTTTTACCTTAACATGCTTTTTGTTTTCTTTAATAAGGAAGTCCTCTTGAGAGTCCAAGAGATCATCCTTTTCATGAATAGCACTAATCAATTCATTTAATTTTTCCTTTTGTTGCATGTTTAGGTTGGCAAAAAGGGTACGCAAATTATCTTCCTCATCACTAGCATTATCATCGCTAGAGGACTCATATCTAGTGGAGGATTTGGATTTAACCTTCTTCTTTTTGCTGTCCTTTGCCATGAGGCACTTGTGGCTGACGTTGGAGAAGAGAAGGCCCTTGTTGATGGCGATGTTGGCGGCGTCCTCGTCGGAGGAGTCGGAGGAGCTCTCCTCCGAGTCCCACTCGCGACATACATGGGCGTCGCCACCCTTCTTCTTGTAGTATTTCTTCTTCTCCTTTCTTCTCCCCTTCTTGTCATTGCCCCTGTCACTGTCACTAGAAATAGGGCATTTTGCTATAAAGTGACCGGGCTTACCACACTTGTAGCAAACCTTCTTGGAGCGGGGCTTGTAATCTTTCCCCCTCCTTTGCTTGAGGATTTCGCGGAAGCTCTTGATGACGAGCGCCATTTCCTCGTTGTCGAGCTTTGAGGCGTCGATTGGTTGTCTACTTGGTGTAGACTCCTCCTTCTTCTCCTCTGTCGCCTTAAATGCGACCGGTTGTGCTTCGGATGTGGAGGGATCATCTAGCTCATTGATTTTCTTTGAGCCCTTGATCATGTATTCAAAGCTCACAAAATTCCCGATTACTTCCTCGGGAGTCATTAGTGTATATCTAGGATTACAACGAATTAATTGAACTTGAGTAGGGTTAAGGAAAATAAGTGATCTAAGAATAACCTTAACCATCTCGTGGTCATCCCACTTTTTGCTCCCAAGGTTGCGCACTTGGTTCACCAAGGTTTTGAGCCGGTTGTACATGTCTTGTGGCTCTTCCCCTTTGCGAAGTCAGAACCGACCGAGCTCCCCCTCGATCGTCTCTCGCTTGGTGATCTTGGTTAGCTCATCTCCCTCGTGCGCGGTCTTGAGCACGTCCCAAACTTCCTTGGCGCTTTTTAATCCTTGCACCTTGTTATACTCCTCTCTACTTAGAGAGGCGAGGATTATGGTTGTGGCTTGGGAGTTGAAGTGCTCGACTTGGGCCACCTCGTCCTCATCATAATCCTCATCCCCTACGGATGGTACCTGTACACCAAACTCAACGACATCCCATATAATTTTGTGGAGTGAGGTTAGATGAAATCGCATCAAATCACTCCACCTTGCATAATCTTAACCATCAAAAGTTGGTGGTTTGCCTAATGGGACGGAAAGTAAAGGCGTATGTTTAGGAATGCGATGATAGCGTAAGGGGATCTTACTAAACTTCTTGCGCTCATGGCGCTTAGAAGTTACGGAGGGCGCGTCGGAGCCGGAGGTGGACGGTGATGAAGTATCAGTCTCGTAGTAGACCACCTTCCTCATCTTCTTTTTCTTGTCGCCACTCCGATGCGACTTCTGGGAAGAGGCTTTCTTCTCCTTCCCTTTTTCCCTTTTGCGGGACTCTTCCGATGAAGCCTTCCCGTGGCTTGTAGTGGGCTTGTCGCCGGTCTCCATCTCCTTCTTAGTGTGTTCTCCCGACATCACTTCAAGCGGTTAGGCTCTAATGAAGCACCGGGTTCTGATACCAATTGAAAGTCGCCTAGAAGGGGGGGTGAATAGGGCGAAACTGAAATTCACAAAATTAATCACAACTACAAGCCGGGTTAGCGTTAGAAATAGAAACGAGTCCGAGAGAGAGGGTGTAAAACAAATCGCAAGCGAATAAAGAGTGTGACACGCAGATTTGTTTTACCGAGGTTCGGTTCTTGCAAACCTACTCCCCGTTGAAGTGGTCACAAAGACCGGGTCTCTTTCAACCCTTTCCCTCTCTCAAACGGTCCCTCGGACCGAGTGAGCTTTTCTTCTCAATCACTTGGAACACAAAGTTCCCACAAGGATCACCACACGATGGTGTCTCTTGCCTCAATTACAAGTGAGTTTGATCTCAAGAAAGAATGAGAAAGAAAGCAATCCAAGCGCAAGAGCTCAAAAGAACACAACAAATCACTCTCACTTAACACTAAAGCTTTTGTGGAATTGGGAGAGGATTTGATCACTTGGGTGTGTCTTGTATTGAATGCCTAGCTCTTGTAAGTGGTTGGAAGGTGGAAAACTTGGATGATTTGAATGTGGGGTGGTTGGGGGTATTTATAACCCCAACCACCAAACTAGCCGTTTGGTGGAGGCTGCTGTCGCATGGCGCACCGGACAGTCCGGTGTGCCACCGGACACTGTCCGGTGCGCCAGCCACGTCACCAGGCCATTGGGTTCCGACCGTTGGAGCTCTGACGTGTGGGCCCGCCTGGCTGTCCGGTGGTGCACCGGACAAGTCCTGTAGACTGTCCGGTGTGCCACCCGCGTGTGCTCTGCTCCTCTGCGCGCATTGGCGCGCATTTAATGCGTTGCAGACGACCGTTGGCGCGAAGTAGTCGTTGCTCCGCTGGCTCACCGGACAGTCCGGTGTGCACCAGACATGTCCGGTGAATTATAGCAGAGCGGATTCCCGAAGCTGGCGAGTTCAGAGTCGCTCTCCTCTGGAGCAACAGACACTGTCTGGTGGTGCACCGGACAGTCCGGTGAATTATAGCAAAGCGCCTCTGAAAATTCCCGAAGGTGCGAAGTTTGGCTTGGAGTCCCCTGGTGCACCGGACACTGTCCGGTGGCACACCGGACAGTCCGGTGCGCCAGACCAGGGCTGCCTTCGGTTATCCCTTGCTCTTTTTGTTGAACCCATTTCTTGGTCTTTTTATTGGCTAAGTGTGAACCTTTGGCACCTGTATAACTTATAGACTAGAGAAAACTAGTTAGTCCAATTATTTGTGTTGGGCAATTCAACCACCAAAATCAATTAGGAAATAGGTGTAAGCCTAATTCCCTTTCAAGTACAAGAACCCCCGGAAGCCTCCCGGAGGCGCCAACCTCTTCGACAAGATGCTCAAGGAGCCGTGCCCCTATCACCAGGGGCCCGTCAAGCACACCCTTGAGGAATGCGTCATGCTTCGGCGCCACTTTCACAAGGTCGGGCCACCTGCGGAGGGTGGCAGGGCCCACAACAACGACAAGAAGGAGGATCAAAAGGCAGAGGAGTTCCCCGAGGTCCACGACTGCTTCATGATCTACGGTGGGCTAGTGGCGAACGCCTCGGCTCGGCACCGCAAGCAAGAGCGTCAGGAGGTCTGCTCGGTAAAGGTGGCGGCGCTAGTCTACCTAGACTGGTCCGACATGCCCATCACCTTCGACCAGGGCGACCACCCCGACCGCGTGCCGAGCCCAGGGAAATATCCGCTCGTTGTCGACCTCGTCATCGGCAACGTCAGGCTCACCAAGGTCCTCTTGGGCAGAGGCAGCAGCCTCAACATCATCTACGCCGAGACCCTCGGGCTCCTGCAGATCGATCTGTCCTCGATCCGGGCAGGCGCGGTGCCTTTTCACGGGATCATCCCCAGAAAACGCGTCCAACCCCTCGGACAACTCGATCTGCCCGTCTGCTTCGGGACTCCCTCCAACTTCCTAAGGGAAACCCTCACGTTCGAGGTGGTCGGGTTCCGAGGAACCAACCACGCAGTACTGGGGAGGCCAAGCTACGCCAAGTTCATGGCCGTCCCCAACTACACCTACCTCAAGCTCAAGATGCCGGGCCCCAACGGGGTCATCACCGTCGGCCCCACGTACCAACACGCGTACGAATGCGACGTGGAGTGCGTGGAGTACGCCGAGGCCCTCGCCGAATCCGAGGCCCTCATCGCCGACCTGGAGAGCCTCTCCAAGGAGGCGCCAGACGTGAAGCGCCACACCGACAACTTCGAGCCAGCAGAGACGATTAAGCCTGTCCTTCTCGACCCCAGCAACGACACCTCCAAGCAGACACGGATCGGCTCCGAGCTCGACCCCAAATAGGAAGCAGTGCTCGTCGACTTTCTCCGCGCGAACGCCGAAGTCTTTGCGTGGAGTCCCTCGGACATGCCTAGCATACCGAGGGATGTCGCCGAGCACTCGCTGGATATCCGAGCTGGATCCCGACCCGTGAAGCAGCCTCTGCGCCGATTCGACGAAGAAAAGCGCAGAGCCATAGGCGAGGAGATCCACAAGCTAATGGCCGCAGGGTTCATCAAAGAGGTATTCCATCCCGAATGGCTTGCCAACCCTGTGCTTGTGAAAAAGAAAGGAGGGAAATGGCGGATGTGTGTAGACTACACTGGTCTAAACAAAGCATGTCCGAAGGTTCCCTACCCTCTGTCTCGCATCGATCAAATCGTGGATTCCACTGCTGGGTGCGAAACCCTGTCTTTCCTCGATGCCTACTCAGGGTATCACCAAATCAGGATGAAAGAGTCCGACCAGCTCGCGACTTCTTTCATCACACCTTTTGGCATGTACTGCTACATTACTATGCCATTTGGTTTGAGGAATGCGGGTGCGACGTACCAAAGGTGCATGAACCACGTGTTCGGAGAGCACATTGGTCGAACGGTCGAGGCTTACATCGACGACATCGTAGTCAAGACGAGGAAAGCCTCTGACCTCCTCTCCGACCTTGAAACGACATTCCGGTGTCTCAAGGCGAAAGGCGTAAAACTCAATCCCGAGAAGTGCATCTTCGGAGTCCCCCGAGGCATGCTCTTGGGGTTCATCGTCTCCGAGCGGGGCATCAAGGCCAACCCAGAGAAAATCGCGGCCATCACCAACATGGGGCCCATCAAGGACTTGAAAGGCGTACAGAGGGTCATGGGATGCCTTGCGGCTCTGAGCCGCTTCATCTCGCGCCTCGGCGAAAGAGGCCTACCTCTGTACCGCCTCTTAAGGAAGACCGAGTGCTTCACTTGGACCCCCGAGGCCGAGGAAGCCCTCAGGAACCTGAAGGCGCTCCTTACGAATGCACCCATCCTGGTGCCCCCCGCTGTCGGAGAAGCCCTCTTGATCCATGTCGCCGCTACCACTCAGGTGGTCAGTGCCGCGATCGTGGTTGAGAGACAAGAAGAGGGGCATGCATTGCCCGTCCAGAGGCCGGTCTACTTCATCAGTGAGGTACTGTCCGAGACCAAGATCTGCTACCCACAAATTCAGAAGCTGCTATACGCAGTGATTCTGACGCGGCGGAAGTTGCGACACTACTTCGAGTCTCATCCGGTGACTGTGGTGTCATCCTTCCCCCTGGGGGAGATCATCCAGTGCTGAGAGGCCTCGGGTAGGATTGCAAAGTGGGCGGTGGAAATCATGGGTGAGACAATCTCGTTCGCCCCTCGGAAGGCCATCAAGTCCCAAGTCTTGGCGGACTTTGTGACTGAATGGGTCGACACCCAGCTTCCAGCAGCTTCGATCCGACCGGAACTCTGGACCATGTTTTTCGATGGGTCGCTGATGAAAACAGGGGCAGGCGTAGGCCTGCTCTTCATCTCGCCCCTCGGGAAGCACCTCCGCTACGTGCTGCGCCTCCATTCCCCGGCGTCCAACAACGTGGCTGAGTACGAGGCTTTGGTCAACGGGTTGCGCATCGCCATCGTGCTAGGGGTCCGACGCCTCGACGCTCGCGGTGACTCGCAGCTGGTCATCGACCAAGTCATGAAGAACTCCCACTACCGCGACCCGAAGATGGAAGCCTACTGCGACGAGGTTCGGCGCCTGGAGGACAAGTTCTACGGGCTCGAGGTCAACCACGTCGCCCGACGATACAACGAGACTGCGGACGAGCTGGCTAAGATAGCCTCGGGGCGGACAACGGTTCCCCCAGACGTCTTCTGCCGAGACCTACATCAACCCTCAGTCAAGACAAACGACACGCCCGAGCCCGAGAAGGTCTCGGCCCTGCCCGAGGTGCCCTCGGCTCAGCCCGAGGCACCCTCGGCTCAGCCAGAGGCACCCTCGGCCCCCGAGGGTGAGGCACTGCGCATCGAGGAAGAGTGGAATGGGGTCACGCCTAATCGAAACTGGCAGACCCCGTACCTGCAATATCTCCACCGAGGAGAGCTACCCCTCGACAGAGCCGAGGCTCGGCGACTGGCGCGGCGCGCCAAGTCATTTGTCTTGCTGGGTGACGGGAAGGAGCTCTACCACCGCAGCCCCTCCGGCATCCTCCAGCGATGCATATCCATCGCAGAAGGTCATGAGTTATTACAAGAAATACACTCGGGGGCTTGCGGTCATCACGCAGCGCCTCGAGCCCTTGTTGGAAACGCTTTCCGACAAGGTTTCTACTGGCCGACCGTGGTGGCCGACGCCACTAGAATTGTCCGCACCTGTCGAGGGTGTCAATTCTACGCAACGCAGACGCACTTACTGGCTCAGGCTCTACAGACAATACCCATCACCTGGCCGTTTGCTGTGTGGGGTCTGGACCTCGTCGGTCCCTTGCAGAAGGCACCCGAGGGCTACACGCACCTGCTGGTCACCGTCGACAAATTCTCCAAGTGGATCGAGGTCCGACCCCTAAACAGCATTAGGTCTGAACAGGTGGTGGCATTCTTCACCAACATCATCCATCGCTTCGGGGTCCCGAACTCCATCATCACCGACAACTGCACCCAGTTCACTGGCAGAAAGTTCCTGGACTTCTGCGAGGATCACCACATCCGGGTGGACTGGGCCGCTGTGGCTCACCCCATGACAAATGGGCAAGTAGAACGTGCCAACGGCATGATTCTGCAAGGACTCAAGCCGAGGATCTACAACGACCTCTACAAGTTCGACAGGCAATGGATGAAGGAGCTCCCCTCGGTGGTCTGGAGTCTGAGGACAACGCCGAGCCGAGCCACGGGCTTCACACCGTTCTTTCTAGTCTATGGGGCCGAGGCCATCTTGCCCACAGACTTAGAATACGGTTCCCTGGGGACGAGGGTGTACAACGACCAAAGCAATCGAACCAACCGAGAAGACTCACTGGACCGGCTGGAAGAGGCTCGGGACATGGCCTTACTACACTCGGCGCGGTATCAGCAGTCCCTGCGACGCTACCACGCCCGAGGGGTTCGGTCCCGAGACCTCCAGGTGGGCGACTTGGTGCTTCGACTACGACAAGACGCCCGAGGGCGGCACAAGCTCACGCCTCCCTGGGAAGGGCTGTTTGTCATCGCCAAGGTTTTGAAGCCCGGGACGTATAAGCTGGCCAACAGTCAAGGCGAGGTCTACAACAACGCTTGGAACATCCGGCAGCTACGTCGCTTGTACCCTTAAGATGTTTTCAAGCCGTTCATACACCTCGTTTACATATGAAGTCTAACCATCAAGGAAGGGTCAGCCTTGCCTCGGCAAAGCCCGACCCTCCCTCGGGGGCTAGAAGGGGCGAACCCCCTCTGTGTCATAATTTTCCTCGGAAAAGGTCTTTCTGCGAGAACGTCTTTCGTGCTTTTCGACTACTTCGAAAGTGGGATCCTAAAAACGACGGAGTACACGTAAGCAGCCAAGGCCGACCGAGCCGAGGGACTCCTACGCCTCCGGGATACGGATACCTCACTCATCACCTTCTGCGATAAGTAACTCACGCTCGGATAAGCGATTCCGCTGACCGAACAAGTCTTAATGCTCGGAAATTTTTCTGCCGAAACGATTTTTCGTGCCTTCTCGACTATATCGATAGCAGAATCCTACGGACGAGTAAGAGTACACGTAAGCGGCAAGGCCGACCGAGCCGAGGGACTCCTACACCTCTGGGATACGGATACCTCACTCATCACCTTCCGTGAAAAGTAACTCTCGCTCGGACAAACAATTCTGTTACCGACAAATAAGTCCAGATACTCGAAACAAGAGGAAAAGAAACACATCTTTACAACGCGACGACAGTATGTTTGGGCCTCGGTGGCCGCAAAAAACATATGCATACTACAGGCGAACCGATCCTGCAGGCTCATACGTCGATGGAGGGGGAGCAGCAGCACCCTCGGCGTCAACTCCACCTTCGGCGAAGTCCGACCGAGCCTCGGACGACAACGCGGTCGGAGGATCTCCGCTCCGAAGGACGACGTCAGCACCACGCCCGGGCCATCGCCGCCAGGGTCTCCTCCAGAGACCCGGCCCGAGCAGACGGCTCGGCTGGCCACCCCGAGGCCTCAGCCAGCTGTCCTCCGAGGACACCAGCCCGGCTCGTGGCCTCGGCAACTCGACTCCGGCGTCGGTCCCGCCAGTGGACGGCCCGGCCAGGCTCCGGCCGACGAAGTCTTCTTTTCGAGCCAACTCTGCCTCTGTCCATGCTGACACCGCTGCCTCCGGCTCTGGCTCACCGCAGAGCGGCCGAGGGTTCCTTTAACTAAGCAAGAGAAGCCTCGGGCGGCAAGGCCGACCAAGCCGAGGGACTCCTACGCCTCCGGGATACAGATACCTCACTCGTCACCTTCGCACGAGGCAACTCACACTTGGTTAAGCGGTTCGGCTAGCCGACAAGTGAGTTCCAGTGCTCGAAAATGAGGGAAAAACACGGCTTCGCGCCAAAATACATACATGTTCAGGCCCCGATAGCCATAATGAACAGACACCGGCACTCAAGGTGCCATTACAAGCGGAACTCCGATTCCACCCCCGCAGGTAAGAACAACCCCCCACATTGGAGGGCCTGTGGGGCAACAAAACCCCTGGTGGCTCGCCGACGCCCGCTCCGGCAGCAGAGACAACGGACTCCGCTCTGGGCGGCCAAACAGCAGCAGCAATGACCTCAGGGCAGACGCTGCTGCGATAAGGCCCTTGCCCACGTCCCCGCTCGAGGGGCGAGGACATGCAGAAGGCCGTAGAGTTGGAGGTTAGTCCGCGGGTGGCTCCGACTATCTCGTCGGCGGAGAAACCTCTTTCGGCTGCCTCGGTGGGAGGTGGCACCGGAAGCAGCTGAGAGCACCTAGAGGGGGGGTGAATAGGTGATCCTGTGAAACTTAAACTTATAGCCACAAAAACTTGTTAAGTGTTAGCACAATAATCGCCAAGTGGCTAGAGAGAAGTCTCAACAAAACACAATACCACAAGAGATCAATCACAGAGATGACACAGTGGTTTATCCCGTGGTTCGGCCAAGACCAACGCTTGCCTACTCCACGTTGTGGCGTCCCAACGGACGAGGGTTGCAATCAACCCCTCTCAAGCGGTCCAAAGACCAACTTGAATACCACGGTGTTTTGCTTTGCCTTTCAATATCCCGTTTGCGAGGAATCTCCACAACTTGGAGCCTCTCGCCCTTACACTTGAAATTCACAAAGAAATACGGAGTAAGGGAGGAACTAGCAACGCACACAAGACTCAAAATCAGAGCAATAGCACACACACAAGTCGCAACAAGAGCTCGCAACACAACTCAATGAGTTCACAACTCAACAAGAGCTCTAGATGCTATCACAATGAACCAAATGCGCGGAATCGATGTCTTGGTGCTTAGGAATGTTGTAGGAATGCTTGGTGTTCTTCTCCATGCGCCTAGGGGTCCCTTTTATAGTCCCAAGGCAGCTAGGAGCCGTTGAGAGCAAATCTGGAAGGCCATTCTTGCCTTCTGACATTTGGCGCACCGGACAGTCCGGTGCACACCGGACACTGTCCGGTGCCCGATTTCCTTCCAAAAATGGCGCAGTCGACCGTTGCCAGTCAGAGAGCTGTTGGCGCACCAGACATGTTCGGTGCACACCGGACAGTCCGGTGCCCCCTTTTAGCCGTTGGCTCGGCCACGTGTCCCGCGTAGATCTCGCGGCCGACCGTTGGCCCTGCCGACCGTTGGCTCACCGGACAGTCCGGTGCTCACCGAACAGTCCGGTGAATTATAGCCGTACGTCGCCGGTGAATTCCCGAGAGCGGCCAGTTCGCCCGAGTCAGTCTGGCGCACCGGACACTGTCCGGTGCACCACCGGACAGTCCGGTGCCCCAGACAGAACAGCCTTTTGGCTGTACACAGCCAACTTTTCTCTGAATCGATTTCTCCTGTTTCTAGCACTTAGACACAATCCATTAGTCTTCAAAACAATGTACTAAGGCTTAGAAACATACCTTTACTCTTGATTTGCACTTTGTCCATCCATGGGCATAGATTCACATTTAAGCACTTGTGTTGGCACTCAATCACCAAAATACTTAGAAATGGCCCAAGGGCACATTTCCCTTTCAATCTCCCCCTTTTTGGTGTTTTATGCCAACACAACATAAAGCAAGTAGAACAAGTGCAAAATCACTTCAAATAAAAACTCAAATTTGTTTTGGTTCAATTTTGGCATATATGGATCATCCTTTGCCACCACTTGGTTTGTTTTTTGCAAATCAACCTCAAATTTCTATCTCTAAGTCAAACACACATGTTAAGGCATAAAGAGAGTCATTCCAAGAGTATTTGATTCAAGATTTCAAAAACTCCCCCTTTTTCCCATAATCAACATTTCTCCCCACAAGAAGCCAACTTTTGACAAGAGAGACAATAAAAGAGTTTTGACAAAACAAAAAACTCTATTCTACTATTTTCAAAATCTCTCAAGTGGTAGCTGATCCATTTATCGCTTTGGCCTTTATTTTCTCCCCCTTTGGCATCAAGCACCAAAACGGGATAAATCTTGGCCCTGAACCCCATTGCCTCACCAAAATCTTCAATAAGAATACAAAGGCAATAAGAGTACATGAGATGAACTTGGAATAAGTTACCCTCTCATCGGAGTGCAGTGGAAGTCTTTCATGGTCCAAGTCCACCTTTTCCCTTTCAAACCTCCTTTGAGACTAAAACAAGCAAACTCAAGTACATGGTTAGTCTCTAAGGGTCAAGTTGTAACACATCTCCCCCTAAACATGTGCACCACTTTGCAACGGACTTGTGAGGTCCAGGGAGTGTTTGTACAACTTGAGCACCATTATTAAGCACCAAAATGCGGAAGGAACATGATCAAACGCATAAACACATGTATGCCATAAATCAATCCAAGTTCCGCGAATCTAAGACATTTAGCTCACTACGCAACCTGCAAAAGGTCTTCTCATCTAGAGGCTTGGTAAAGATATCGGCTAGCTGGTTCTCGGTGCTAACATGAAACACTTCGATATCTCCCTTTTGCTGGTGGTCTCTCAAAAAGTGATGCCGGATGTCTATGTGCTTTGTGCGGCTGTGCTCAACAGGATTTTCCGCCATGCGGATAGCACTCTCATTATCACATAGGAGTGGGACTTTGCTCAGATTGTAGCCAAAGTCCCTGAGGGTTTGCCTCATCCAAAGTAGTTGCGCGCAACACTGTCCTGCGGCAACATACTTGGCCTCAGCGGTGGATAGGGCAACGGAAGTTTGTTTCTTAGAGTTCCATGACACCAGGGACCTTCCTAAGAATTGGCACGTCCCTGATGTACTCTTCCTATCGACCTTACATCCAGCATAGTCGGAATCTGAATATCCAATCAGGTCAAAGGTAGACCCCTTTGGATACCAGAGCCCGAAGCAAGGCGTAGCAACTAAATATCTAAGGATTCGCTTCACTGCCACTAAGTGACATTCCTTAGGATCGGATTGAAATCTAGCACACATGCATACGCTAAGCATAATATCCGGTCTACTAGCACATAAGTAAAGTAATGACCCTATCATTGACCGGTATGCCTTTTGATCAATGGACTTACCTCCTTTGTTGAGGTCAGTGTGTCCGTCGGTCCCCATCGGAGTCTTTGCGGGCTTGGCGTCCTTCATCCCACACCGCTTCAGCAAGTCTTGCGTGTACTTCGTTTGAGAGATGAAGTTGCCGTCCTTGAGTTGCTTCACTTGGAACCCAAGGAAGTAGTTCAACTCGCCCATCATCGACATCTCGAATTTCTGCGTCATCACCCTGCTAAACTCTTCACAAGACTTTTTATTAGTAGAACCAAATATTATGTCATCGACATAAATTTGGCACACAAAAAGATCACCGTCACAAGTCTTAGTAAAAAGAGTTGGATCGGCTTTCCCAACTTTGAAAGCATTAGCAATTAAGAAATCTCTAAGGCATTCATACCATGCTCTTGGGGCTTGCTTAAGTCCATAGAGCGCCTTAGAGAGCTTACACACATGGTCGGGGTACCGTTCATCCTCAAAGCCAGGGGGTTGCTCTACATACACCTCCTCCTTGATTGGCCCGTTGAGGAAAGCGCTCTTCACATCCATTTGGAACAACCTGAAAGAATGGTGAGCGGCATATGCTAGCAAAATACGAATGGACTCTAGCCTAGCCACAGGAGCAAAAGTCTCCTCAAAGTTCAAACCTGCGACTTGGGCATAACCTTTTGCCACAAGTCGAGCCTTGTTCCTCGTCACCACCCCGTGCTCGTCCTGTTTGTTGCGGAACACCCACTTGGTTCCCACAACGTTTTGCTTGGGACGAGGCACCAGTGTCCAAACTTCATTGCGCTTGAAGTTGCTGAGCTCCTCTTGCATGGCCAACACCCAGTCCGAATCTAGCAAGGCCTCTTCTACCCTGAAAGGCTCAATAGAAGAGACAAAGGAGTAATGCTCACAAAAATTAACTAATCGAGATCGAGTAGTTACTCCCTTGCTGATATCACCCAAAATCTGGTCGACGGGATGATCCCTTTGGATCATCGCTCGAACTTGGGTTGGAGGTGCATGAGGTGCTTCTTCCTCTTCAACTTGAACATCTTGTGCTCCCCCTTGATCATGCGCCTCCACTTGAGGTACCTGTTCGTCATCTTGGGTTGGGGAATGCACCATAGTTGAGGAAGACGGTTGATCTTGCTCCAATTGTTCCCGAGGCCGTACATCTCCAATCGTCATGGTGCGTATCGCGGCCGTTGGAACGTCTTCTTCATCTACATCATCAAGATCAACAACTTGCTCTCTTGGAGAGCCATTAGTCTCATCAAATACAACGTCGCTAGAGACTTCAACCAAACCCGATGATTTGTTGAAGACCCTATACGCCTTTGTATTTGAGTCATAACCTAACAAAAACCCTTCTACAGCTTTGGGAGCAAACTTAGAATTTCTACCCTTCTTCACTAGAATGTAGCATTTGCTCCCAAATACATGAAAGTAAGATACATTGGGTTTGTTACCGGTTAGAAGCTCATACGACGTCTTCTTGAGGAGGCGGTGAAGGTAGACCCTGTTGATGGCGTGGCAAGCCGTGTTCACGACTTCCGACCAAAAACACTTGGGGGTCTTGAACTCTCCAAGCATCGTCCTCGCCATATCGATGAGCGTCCTGTTCTTCCTCTCTACCACACCATTTTGCTGTGGTGTGTAGGGAGCGGAGAACTCGTGCTTGATCCCTTCTTCCTCAAGGAACTCCTCCACTTGAAGGTTCTTGAACTCGGACCCATTGTCGCTCCTTATCTTTTTCACCTTGAGCTCAAACTCGTTTTGAGCTCTCCTTAGGAAGCGCTTGAGGGTTCCTTGGGTCTCAGACTTATCCTGCAAAAAGAACACCCAAGTGAAGCGGGAAAAGTCATCAACAATAACTAGACCATACTTACTTCCTCCTATGCTCAGATAGGCGACGGGTCCGAAGAGGTCCATATGCAGCATCTCCAAGGGTCTTGATGTTGTCATCACATTTTTTGTGTGATGAGAGCCTCCCACCTGTTTCCCTGCTTGACAAGCTGCACAAGGTCTATCTTTTTCGAATTGCACGTTAGTCAAACCTATCACGTGTTCTCCCTTTAGAAGCTTGTGAAGGTTCTTCATCCCCACATGTGCTAAGCGGCGATGCCACAGCCAGCCCATGCTAGTCTTAGCAATTAAGCATGCATCTAGACCGGCCTCCTCTTTTGCAAAATCAACTAGATAAAGTTTGCCGTCTAATACACCCTTAAAAGCTAGTGAACCATCACTTCTTCTAAAGACAGACACATCTATGTTTGTAAAAAGACAATTATATCCCATATTGCATAGTTGACTAACAGATAGCAAATTGTAACCAAGAGACTCAACTAAAAACACATTAGATATAGAGTGCTCATTAGAAATTGCAATTTTACCTAACCCTTTTACCTTGCCTTGATTCCCATCACCGAATATTATTAAATCTTGGGAATCCTTGTTTTTGAAGTAGGAGGTGAACATCTTCTTCTCCCCCGTCATATGGTTTGTGCATCCGCCGTCGATAATCCAGCTTGAACCCCCGGATGCATAAACCTGCAAGGCAAATTTAGGCTTGGGTCTTAGGTACCCAACTCATGTTGGGTCCTACAAGGTTAGTGCAAATATCCTTAGGGACCCAAATGCAAGTTTTGTCTCCCTTGCATTTTGCCCCTAACTTCCTAGCAACTATTTTCCTATCCTTTCTACAAATAGCAAAGGAAGCATTTAAAGCACGATAAATTGTAGAAGGTTCATTCATTACTTTCCTAGGAGCATGAATAATATTCTTTCTAGGCACATGATGAATAGCATTTCTCCTAGACATATTTATACCATGCATATAGGAAGAACTAGAAGCAAACATGGCATGAGAATCAAAATCATCATAAGCATTATAACTCCTATAAGCATTTCTAGTTTGTCTCCTATCATTGTACATAAAAGCATGATTCTTTTTAGTACTACTTGCCATAGGGGCCTTCCCTTTCTCCTTGGCGGAGATGGGAGCCTTATGGCTTGTTAAGTTCTTGGCTTCCCTCTTGAAGCCAAGTCCATCCTTAATTGAGGGGTGTCTACCAACCGTGTAGGCATCCCTAGCAAATTTTAGCTTATCGAAATCACTTTTGCTAGTCTTAAGTTGGGCATTAAGACTAGCTACTTCATCATTCAATCTCGAAATTGAAACTAGGTGTTCACTACAGGCATCAATATCAAAATCCTTACACCTAGTGCAAATCATAACGTGTTCTTCACATGAATTAGATTTATTTGCTACTTCTAATTTTGCATTTAAATCATTGTTAACACCTTGTAAAGTAGAAATGGTTTCATGACAAGTAGACAGTTCATAAGAAAGCATTTCATTTCTTTTAACTTCTAAGGCATAGGATTTTTGTGCCTCTACAAATTTATCATGTTCTTCATACAACAAATCCTCTTGCTTTTCTAAAAGCCTATTCTTATCATTCAAGGCATCAATCAATTCATTAATTTTGTCTACCTTGGTTCTATCTAGGCCCTTAAACAAACATGAATAATCAATTTCATCCTCATCACTAGATTCGTCCTCACTTGAAGAAGCATAAGTAGAGTTTTGAGTACATACCTTCTTCTCCCTTGCCATAAGGCATGTGTGACGCTCGTTGGGGAAGAGGGCTGATTTGTTGAAGGCGGTGGCGGCGAGTCCCTCATTGTCGGAGTCGGAAGAGGAGCAATCCGAATCCCACTCCTTGCCTAGATGCGCCTCGCCTTTTGCCTTCTTATAGTTCTTCTTCTTCTCCCTCTTGTTCCCTTGATCCTGATCACTATCATTGTCGGGACAGTTAGCAATAAAATGACCAAGCTTACCGCATTTGAAGCATGAGCGCTTTCCCTTGGTCTTGGTCTTGCTTGGCTGTCCCTTGCGACCCTTTAGCGCCGTCTTGAATCTTTTGATGATGAGGGCCATCTCTTCATCATTAAGTCCGGCCGCCTCAATTTGCGCCACCTTGCTAGGTAGCGCCTCCTTGCTCCTTGTTGCCTTGAGAGCAATGGGTTGAGGCTCATGGATTGGGCCATTCAACGCGTCGTCCACGTACCTTGCCTCCTTGATCATCATTCGCCCGCTTACAAATTTTCCAAGGACTTCTTCGGGCGACATTTTGGTGTACCTGGGATTCTCACGAATATTATTCACCAAATGAGGATCAAGAACGGTAAAAGACCTTAGCATTAGCCGGACGACGTCGTGGTCCGTCCATCGTGTGCTTCCGTAGCTCCTTATTTTGTTGATAAGGGTCTTGAGCCGGTTGTATGTTTGGGTTGGCTCCTCGCCCCTTATCATTGCGAATCTTCCAAGCTCTCCCTCTACCAACTCCATCTTGGTGAGCAAGGTGACGTCGTTCCCCTCATGAGAGATCTTGAGGGTGTCCCAGATCTGCTTGGCATTGTCCAAGCCGCTCACCTTGTGATACTTGTCCTTGCACAAAGAGGCTAGCAACACAGTAGTAGCTTGTGCATTTTTATGAATCTGTTCATTAATAAACAAGGGGCTATCCGAGCTATCAAATTTCATTCCACTTTCCACAATCTCCCAAATGCTTGGATGGAGAGAAAATAGGTGAGTACGCATTTTGTGGCTCCAAAATCCGTAGTCCTCTCCATCAAAGTGAGGGGGCTTGCCAAGTGGAATGGGTAATAAATGAGCATTTGCACTTTGAGTAATACGAGAGTAGTCAAAAGAAAAGTTCGAATTGACCGGTTTCCTTCTCTCGTAGTCGTCGTGGTCGTCATCCTTTTGGGAGGAAGTAGACTCATCGCTGTCGTCGTAGTAGACGATCTCCTTGATGCGCCTCTTCTTCTTCTTCCCTTCCTTCCGTCTATGGCCCGAGCCGGAGTCGGTAGGCTTGTCGTCCTTCGGCTCATTGAAGATAGACTCCTTCTCGTTGTTGACCACCATCCCCTTTCCCTTAGGATCCATCTCTTCGGGCGATTAGTCCCTCTTTGAAGAGAACAGCTCTGATACCAATTGAGAGCACCTAGAGGGGGGGGTGAATAGGTGATCCTGTGAAACTTAAACTTATAGCCACAAAAACTTGTTAAGTGTTAGCACAATAATCGCCAAGTGGCTAGAGAGAAGTCTCAACAAAACACAATACCACAAGAGATCAATCACAGAGATGACACAGTGGTTTATCCCGTGGTTCGGCCAAGACCAACGCTTGCCTACTCCACGTTGTGGCGTCCCAACGGACGAGGGTTGCAATCAACCCCTCTCAAGCGGTCCAAAGACCAACTTGAATACCACGGTGTTTTGCTTTGCCTTTCAATATCCCGTTTGCGAGGAATCTCCACAACTTGGAGCCTCTCGCCCTTACACTTGAAATTCACAAAGAAATACGGAGTAAGGGAGGAACTAGCAACGCACACAAGACTCAAAATCAGAGCAACAGCACACACACAAGTCGCAACAAGAGCTCGCAACACAACTCAATGAGTTCACAACTCAACAAGAGCTCTAGATGCTATCACAATGAACCAAATGCGCGGAATCGATGTCTTGGTGCTTAGGAATGTTGTAGGAATGCTTGGTGTTCTTCTCCATGCGCCTAGGGGTCCCTTTTATAGTCCCAAGGCAGCTAGGAGCCGTTGAGAGCAAATCTGGAAGGCCATTCTTGCCTTCTGACATTTGGCGCACCGGACAGTCCGGTGCACACCGGACACTGTCCGGTGCCCGATTTCCTTCCAAAAATGGCGCAGTCGACCGTAGTCAGTCAGAGAGCTGTTGGCGCACCGGACATGTCCGGTGCACACCGGACAGTCCGGTGCCCCCTTTTAACCGTTGGCTCGGCCACGTGTCCCGCGCAGATCTCGCGGCCGACCGTTGGCCCTGCCGACCGTTGGCTCACCGGACAGTCCGGTGCTCACCGGACAGTCCGGTGAATTATAGCCGTACGTCGCCGGTGAATTCCCGAGAGCGGCCAGTTCGCCCGAGTCAGTCTGGCGCACCGGACACTGTCCGGTGCACCACCGGACAGTCCGGTGCCCCAGACCGAACAGCCTTTTGGCTGTACACAGCCAACTTTTCTCTGAATCGATTTCTCCTGTTTCTAGCACTTAGACACAATCCATTAGTCTTCAAAACAATGTACTAAGGCTTAGAAACATACCTTTACTCTTGATTTGCACTTTGTCCATCCATGAACATAGATTCACATTTAAGCACTTGTGTTGGCACTCAATCACCAAAATACTTAGAAATGGCCCAAGGGCACATTTCCCTTTCAGCAGCGCCGAAGCCGATCAGGCCGGAGAGCCAGACACGCGGCAGCTGCCAGCACCATGAACGACGAACGCCCTTCCCCCCGATCACTGAGGGAAGGAGCGGGCCGCTGCCCGCGCGGAGACAGGCCCCAACTCGGCGCACTCCCCTCCCCAGCACTGATGATGAACATCCTTGAAGCTGAGGGAGGGGTAGAGGCCGCAGCCCGGCTTGCTTCTCCCCACCCTAGAACTGGTGGTCACCGTCGTGGGTGACCACCGGCGAGGGGATGCAGCCGGGCTGCCTGATGAAAATCCTTGAAGCTGAGCGATGGCTGAAAGGTACCAACTTTCGCGAAGTTGCGTTCCTCCAACGACGACAAGACGAAAGCAACGTGAGCACTCCCCATCCGGGGGCTCGGAAGGTGGAAGGGCGCGATGCATGAGCAGAGTGCGAAGACATGGTTGCCATCCAAGGGGTCACCCTCCTTTTAAAGGCGACTCTCCCCACTTGCGTCCTCAGCCGGCGTGGACCGAGTCTTCTTCAACACGCTCCACGGTCCTCCCCCTACGACACGGGGGCTGGGTCCCACGCGTCATGCAAGCTGGCCCAGGACAGAAGAAGCCAAACCGCCGCGCGCGGTGCGCGCAACTGCCCAGCGGTTACAAGCATTCGTCCACTATCGCTCGGACCGACGGGTGAAAGGGCGGACCGCCATGCAGGCGGCATGCAACCGCACCAAGGGGGCGCACCCTTTCGACTTCAACGCATCCGGCATGGAGGCCCAGGCCCACACGTCATGTAACCGGCGCGCCGGTTACTACGTGCGAGAAACTGCACCTCCACTCGCGCCAGTACCGCGCCTTCTCGACTGCGGAACCGGTGCCGCGACTCGAGGTGACCCTGCACATGACCCGACAGTGCCAACCGAGCACATCGGTCATGGGTCAGTCAGCCGCGGGAGAAGGCGCAACGGTTGATACGACCAGAAATGGGCCGGCAGTAATGGTGGTGGCAGGCGGGCGGAAGGAGCAGTCAAGTCGTCAGCAAGCTCACGCCCCCTCCTGGGACAGCAAGAGAGCCCTCTCCCACGGAGTGAAGACGACGCGCCCATGTTCCGTTCCTCGAACGGCTCGCGCACGCACAACGGCTGCCCCGCGAACCACTCGTCCCGTCGCATTAACTCTGCGGTAGGACAGGCGGCACATTTGGCAGGCGAAGCAGGCGACGCTTCACCTCCGCCATGATGACCACGTAAAAAAAGGTGCGCCACGTCATTCGATTTCGTATCCTTTTCCACTCCCTCTTTCTCTCTCTTGCCACAGGGACCGGGAAAGGGGATACTCCGAAAGGGATCCTTCTCCGCGAAGGAAGCGGGCCCCGAGCCCCCCTACTGATCAGAGGTTCGAAGGCTGGCCCCTCAGAAGGGTTCAACAGCTGCCTCAGAGCACTCGGGCTCCGCGCCCACTACTAGTCAGAGGTTCGAAGGCTGGCCCCTCGGAAGGGTTCAACAGCCGCCTCAGGCCACTCGGGCTCCACGCCCACTACTGATCAGGGGTTCGTAGGCTGGCCCTCGAAGGGTTCTGACAGCCGCCTCAGAGCACGCAGAGCGAGGGATGACCCTGGGTACGTTCGATACATAACCAAGGCTCGGGCTACGCTCCCGAGGTACCTTAGGAAATTTCCGAGACCGACGGGAACGATTTCGTAACGGAATCCCACCAGAGGGAGGCATCGAGCCCTCGGACCCCGTCAAAAGGGGACCGGGTCCGGCGAATCACCCGCAGGTACTTTTGGAGCGCGCCTCCGGGCCACTAGCCGACCCCTAACGAATGGGGCACGGGCGTCCACTCGGATTACCCGTTAGCAACTCACTGGAGACACCATGTTCGGCGCCCTCCGAGGGCAACATGGCGCTTTCCCCCCTCCTCCTTGCGGAAAGGCGACGCAGGGGCGTATGAAAAAAAGCTGAGTCTGTCCTTGACCGTCCTCTCGCTCTGTGCGGAGGCTCGTGGGCTGCTCTCGCAAACCCGGCTCCGGCCAAACCGTTTACAGCGTCAACATACCAGCCCGAGAACTTGGGACTCGACTATGCACCCGGGCTACGGCCAGTTCGCATGACGGAACAACCAGACCGGCTGAAGCATCACGAAATGCGCTAAGCCCTCGAAGGAGTCAAACCACTCCTCCGAGGCCTCGGGGGCTACACCCGGTGGGTGCGCTCGCGCGCACCCACCGGAACGAAACGCAACCGAGAAAGGCCGGTCCCCTTGCAAAAAAGTGCGACAAAAGCCTCCAAGCGAGTATCAACACTCCCTTCGAGGCTCGGGGGCTACTGTCGGGGACCATAATTAGGGGTACCCCCAAGACTCCTAATCTCAGCTAGTAAACCCCATCAGCACAAAGCTGCAAAGGCCTGATGGGCGCGATTAAGGTCAAGGCTCGGTCCACTCAAGGGACACGATCTCGCCTCGCCCGAGCCCAGCCTCGGGCAAAGGCAGCCGACCCCGGAGGATTCACGTCTCGCTCGAGGGCCCCCTCAAGCGACGGACACACCTTTGGCTCGCCCGAGGCCCAGTCTTCGCAGAGAAGCAACCTTGGCCAGATCGCCACGCCAACCGACCGTATCGCAGGAGCATTTAATGCAAGGATCGCCTGACACCTTATCCTGACGCGCGCTCTTCAGTCGACAGAGCCAAAGTGACCGCAGTCACTTCGCCGCTCCACTGACCGACCTGACAAGAAAGCAGCGCCGCCTGCGTCGCTCCGATTGTTGTGCCACTCGATAGAGTGAGGCTGACAGCAGCTAAGTCCAGCCTCGAGCGCCATAGGAAGCTCCGCCTCGCCCGACCCCAGGGCTCGGCCCCCGTCTCAGCCTCGAAAGATGGACTTCGCCTCGCCCGACCCCAGGGCTCGGACTCAACCACGACTCAGAAGACGACGGACTCCGCCTCGCCCGACCCCAGGGCTCGGACACAGCCTCGACTTCGGAAGACGGTCTCCGCCTCGCCCGACCCCAGGGCTCGGGCTCAACCTCGACGCTGGACAACAAACTCCGCCTCGCCTGACCCCAGAGCTTGGACACAGCCTCGGCCTCGAAAGACGGTCTCCGCCTCGCCCGACCCGGGGCTCGGACTCGACCTCGACCTCGGAAGACAGACTTGACCTCGACCTCGGAGGATCCTTCGCCTCACCCGACCTAGGTCTCGGACCGACCACGTCGCAGGGGGGGCCATCATTACCCTACCGCTAGCTAGCTCAGGCTACGGGGAACAAGACCGGCGTCCCATCTGGCTCGCCCCGGTAAACAAATAATGATGGCGCCTCGTGTGCTCCATGACGACGGTGGCTCTCAGCCCCTTACGAAAGCAAGGAGACGTCAGCAAGGATTCGACAACCCCGACAGCTGTCCTTCCGCAGGGCTCCAGCTCTCCTCCGACGGCCATGACATCACATGAACAGGGTGCCAAAACCTCTCCGACTGCCACGACGGCATGTACTTAGGGCTCTAGCTCCTCTCTGCTAGACACGTTAGCACACTGCTACACCCCCCATTGTACACCTGGACCCTCTCCTTACGCCTATAAAAGGAAGGTCCAGGGCTCTCGTACGAGAAGGTTGGCCGCGCGGGAGAACGGGCCGGCGCGTAAGGCTCTCTCTCCCATGCGAACGCTTGTAACCCCCTACTGCAAGCGCACCCGACCTGGGCGCAGGGCAACACGAAGGCCGTGGGTTTCCCCCTTTGCCTGTTTTCTTCCCCCCTTCGTGCTCCGTCTCGCGCCGACCCATCTGGGCTGGGGCACGCGACGACAATTCACTCGTCGGTCCAGGGACCCCCCGGGGTCGAAACGCCGACAATATTGCACTCAAATACCTAGATGTTCAGGCCCCGACAGCCACAATGAACAAACACCGGCACTCAAGGTGCCATTACAAATGGAACTCTGGTTCCACTCCCGCAGGTACAAACAACCCCCCACATCAGAGGGCCTGCGGGACGACAAATTCTTGGTGGCTCGCCGCCGCCCGCTCCGTCAGCAGCGACAACGACCTCCGCTCCGGGCGGCTAAACAGCAGCAGTGTTGACCTCAGGGCAGACGCCACTGCGATAAGGCCCTCGCCCGCGTCCCCACTCGAGGGGCGAGGACAAGCTATCAAAGCCAAAGAGCCGGAGGACGGTCCGCTGGTGGCGCTGACGGTCTCGTCGGCGGAGAAGCCTTCTCTGGCTGCCACCACCTCAGCACCGACGACGGCAGCCACCTGCCCACCAGTAGATCCCCACTCAAGTCCTCCCGAACGGGCGAGCACCGACCTCCGCACGAAGGCGTCGTGCCGGAGCAAGGGCAGGACAACCTAAGAACACGAACGCCGCCCTAGCGGCGTGCGACGTCTTGGGCGGTCCCCCAGTGCGCGCGGCGCAACAGCCGCCCGTACGACGAGCAGATAGCCACACTCCGCCCAGTGGTGGGAGGTGGCACCGGAAGCTGTGCCAGAGCCAGCTGAGCCAGCGAACCAGGCATGCTGGAGCTGACGGCGCTTGCGGCCGATCAGCCCCGCGTTGTTGAAGTCCGCCCCCTCCGCTAGGCCGGTGAGCGCCTTCTCCCCTTAATGCTGAAGGAGGAGGTGGCCCGCCGGCCCGTACGGGAGGTAGAGCTTCGGCTCAGCTCGCCCTCCGCCCCAGCAAGGATGATGAAGATCCTTGAAGCTGAGGGCGGGGCAGAGGCCACAGCCCGGCTTGCTTCTCCCCACCATCGAACTGGTGGTCACCGTCCTGGGTGACCATTGGTGAGGGGATGCAGCCGGGCTGCCTGATGAAAATCCTTGAAGTCGAGCAATGGCTGAAAGGTGCCAACCTCCACGAAGTTGCGCTCCTCCAACAGCAGCAAGACAAAAGCAACACGGGCGCTCCCCATCCGGGGGCTCGGAAGGCGGAAGGGCGCAATGCATGAGGGGAGTGCGAAGGCGTGGCTACCACCCAGGGGGTCGATCCCTTTTTAAAGGCGACACTCCCCGCTCGCGTCCTCAGGCGTCGCGGACTAAGTCTTCACCAACGCGCTCCAGGGTCCTCCCCCTACGACACGGGGGCTGGGTCCCACACGACATGCAAACTGGCCTGGGACAGAAAAAGCCAAACAGCCGCGCGCGGAGCGTGTAACCGCCCAGCGGTTACAAGCACTCCTCCATCTTCGCCTAAACCAGCGGGTGAAAGGGCGGACCGCCATGCAGGCGGCGTGCAACTACACTACGAAGACGCACCCCTTCAACTTCGACGCATCCAGCATGGAGGCCCAGGCCCACACGTCATGTAACCGGCGCGCCGGTTACTACGTGCGA
The DNA here is from genome assembly GCF_902167145.1 of Zea mays. Lineage (NCBI taxonomy): Eukaryota > Viridiplantae > Streptophyta > Magnoliopsida > Poales > Poaceae > Zea > Zea mays. The sequence goes on along the minus strand of NC_050097.1, from coordinate 179,379,834 downwards.
AAAACTGCACCGCCACTTACGCCAATGCCGTGCCTTCTCGACTGCGGAACCGGTGTCGTGACTCGAGGAAACCTTGCGCATGGCCCAACAGTGCCAACCAAGCACATTGGTCACAGGTCAGTCAGCCGTGGGAGAAGGCGCGACGGTCGATATGGCCAAAACTGGGCCGGCATTAATGGTGGCAGCAGGCGGGCGGAGGCAGCAGTCAAATCGTCTGCAGGCTCACGTCCCCTCCTGGAGCAGCAGGGGAGCCCTCTCCCACGGCGTGAAGACGACGCGCCCGTGTTCCGTCCCTCGAACGGCTCGCGCAACGGCTGCCCCGCGAACCACTCGTCCCGTCGCATTAACTCCACGGCAGGGCAGGCGACACCTTTGGCAGTCGAAGCGGGCGACGCTTCACCTCCGCCATGATGACCGCGTCAAAAAAGGTGCGCCACATCATTCAATTTCGTATCCGTCTCCTCTTCCCCTTTCTCTCTCTTGCTACAGGGACCGGGAAAGGGGATACTCCGAAAGGGATCCTTCTCCGCGAAGGAAGCGGGCCCCGAGCCCTCCTACTGATCAAGGGTTCGAAGGCTGGCCCCTCGGAAGGGTTCGACAGCCACCCCAGAGCACCCGAGCTCCGCGCCCACTACTGATCAGAGGTTCGAAGGCTGGCCCCTCGGAAGGGTTCGACAGCCGCCTCATAGCACTCGGGCTCTGCGCCCATTACTGATCAGAGGTTCGAAGGCTGGCCCCTCGGAAGGGTTCGACAGCCGCCTCAGAGCACTCGGGCTCTGCGCCCACTACTGATCAGGGGTTTGAAGGCTGGCCCCCCGAAGGGTTCGACAGCCGCCCTAGAACATGCAGAGCGAGGGATGACTCTGGGTACGTCCGATACATGGCCGAGGCTCGGGCTACGCTCCCGAGGTACCCTAGGACATTTCCGAGACCAGCAGGAGCGATTCTGTAACGGAATCCCATCAGAGGGAGGCATCGAGCCCTCGGACCCTATCAAACGGGACCGGGTCCGGCAAATCACCTGCAGGTACTTTTGGAGCGCGCCTCTAGGCCACTAGCCGACCTTATCGAACGGGGCACGGCGTCCACTCGGATCACCCGTTAGTAACTCACTGGAGACACCATGTTCGGCGCCCTCCGAGGGCAACATGGCGCTTTCCCGCCTCCTCCTTGTGGAAAGGCGACGAAAAGGGGTGTATGATAAAAGCCGAGTCAGTCCCTGGCTTTCCTCTCGCTCTGTGCAGAGGCTCGGGGGCTGCTCTCGCAAACCCGGCTCCGGCCAAACCGTTGACAGCGTCAACATACCGGCCCGAGAACTCGGAACCTGACCATGCACCCGGGATACGACTAGATCGCATGAGGGAACAACCAGACCGGCCAAGGCGTCACGAAAGGCACTAAGACCTCGGAGGAGTCAAACCACTCCTCCGAGGCCTCGGGGGCTACACCCGGCGGGTGCGCTCGCGCACACCCACCGGAACAAAATTTAACCGAGAAAGGCCGGTCCCCTTGCAAAAAAGTGTGATAAAGCCTCCAAGCGAGTACCAACACTCCCTTTGAGGCTCGGGGGCTACTGTCAGGGACCATAATTAGGGGTACCCCCAAGACTCCTAAACTCGGCTGGTAACCACCATCAGCACAAGCTGCAAAGGCCTGATGGGCGCAATACAGGTCAAAGCTCCGTCCACTCAAGGGACACAATCTCGCCTCGCCCGAACCCAGCCTCGGGCAGGAACAGTAGACCCAGGTGGATTCATGCCTCGCCCGAGGGCCTCCTCAAGCAACGGGCACACCTCCGACTCGCTCGAGGCCCAGCTCGGGCAGGCTTCGCAGTGAAGCAACCTTGGCCAGATCGCCTCGCCAACCGACCGTATCGCAGGAGCATTCAATGCAAGGATCGCCTGACACCTTATCCTGACGCGCGTTTCTCAGTCGGCAGGGCCAAAGTGGCCACACTCACTTCGCCCCTCCACTGACTGACCTGACAGGAAAATAGCGCTGCCTGCCCTGATCCGACTGCTGTGCCACCCGCCAGGGTGAGGCTGACAGCAGCCGAGCCCAGCCTCAGGCGCCATAGGAAGCTCCGCCTCGCCCGACCCCGGGGCTCGGCCCCCACCTCGACCTCGGAAGACTATCTCCGCCTCGCCCGACCCCAGGGCTCGGACTCAACCTCGACCTCGGAAGACGGTCTCCGCCTCACCCGACCTCAGGGCTCGGACTCAACCTCGACCTCGGAGGAGTCACCGCCTCGCCCGACCTTGGGCTCGGACCGACCACGCTACAGGGGGGTACATCATTACCCTACCCCTAGCTAGCTCAGGCTACGGGGAACAAGACCGGCATCCCATCTGGCTCGCCCCGGTAAACAAGTAATGATGGCACCCCGCGTGCTCCCATGACGACGGCGGTTCTCAGCCCCCTACGGAAGTAAGGAGACGTCAGCAAGGACCCGACAGCCCCGACAGCTGTGCTTCTATAGGGCTCAAGCGCTCCTCCAACGGCCACGACATCACATGCACAGGGCACTAACACCTCTCCGACAGCCACGTCGGCATGTACATAGGGCCCTGGCTCCTCTCTGCCGGACACGTTAGCACATTGCTACATCCCCCATTGTACACCTGGACCCTCTCCTTACATCTATAAAAGGAAGGTCCAGGGCCCTCATACGAGAAGGTGGCCGCGCAGGAGGACGGGCTGACGAACAGGCTCTCTCCCTCTCTCGCGAACGCTTGTAACCCCCTACTGCAAGCGCATCCGCCCTGGGCGCAGGATAACACGAACCGCAGTTCCCTTTTTTCCCCTTGTGTTCCATCTCGCGCCGACCCATCTGGACTGGGACACGCAGCGACAATTTACTCGTCGGTCCAGGGACCCCCCGGGGTCGAAACGCCGACACTACTGCTCTGTGGATCCCAACGCCCACAAAGCCAGCTACTGCACCTCCTCGACACCCGATCCCACCCACGCATCTACCACACCGCGCAAGAAAAAGTGCAGAGCGAGCACTCGAAGCCACACCCCTAACTTCATAAATTTGGGGCTAACCAACATACCACACATACCTTAGTGTTTAGAAATAAACAATAATTATATTTGTATAAATGTCTTAATACCTATTTATATGATATATAAAAACCATAGCAAAGCACGAACAATTGGCTAGTCTCTACTACTCCATATGTACCTGTTGTGGGCGTCTACAGTAGGCTTCACCATGCCCTCGCCCTTCCCCACCGCCCCTCGCACCGCGCTTCCCCACCGTCGTCAACACCATTTCGCCCCTCGCCCCAGGATCCGACAGCGCGACGCCATCCCCGCCTGTCGTCCATGCTCGGGATCCGGCAGCATGCATGTTGCACCGTCCACGCCCTTCCCCACCAGATCCGGCAGCGCGACGCCATTCCCGCCCCGATCTTCTTGAGCATGATCGTCTCGTCGGTGTCCTTGTCCAGCGCCTTGTACACCACCCCATACATGCCCTCCCTAATCTTCTCCACTTTCGTACTTACAATACAATTGCTATGTCTGGGTAATCAGATTTATTGTTTAATTTTGATTTTGATTTTGTCTAGATGTTTTGGTAACCAGACATAACATAGCTTTGGTGACTTATTTGCTTCCCCTCTAAAACACATGGCTATGATATCCCTTTTTTATAGTGTAACGGCCAGACCCATGTTCATTTTACCAGTCCGCAAAACAGTTGCTGGGAGGCATGTATTTTTTTCAAAGTAATCATCTCCAGTCCGCAATTTAGACTAAATCAAAACAGTCGTTGGGATGCATTTTCATTTTTCAAAGTAATCATCCCCAGTCCGCAATTTGAACTAAATCAAAATAGTTGCTTACTTTAGCTCTACTAGACAATAGTTGGAAGTTATTTTTTAACATGCCTCAACATAGATGACGTCCCATTACTATTGAAGCAAAAAAATATTGCAAGGTTAAACACTCAGGTTAATTGCTATGTCTGGGTAATCAGTTTTTTTGTTTAAGTTTGATTTAGTCTATATGTTTTGGTAACCATATATAGCAGCCTTAGTTGAATCAATTTTTTTGTTTAATATCATAAAACTTGACAGATGATCTACAAAGCCATGACCAATATCTTTCATGTTAATTGAATTACAAATCTTGCATTTAACCCTTTCACAACACATAAGTATTATTGTTGGGAGGTGGTCTGTTTTTGCCAACTGAATGGTCTTTGTTGTGTGCTCCATGTAGGGCTGGAAAAAAAGCTCGAGCTCGACGAACTGGATCGGGCTCGCAGCAGCTCGGCTCGGCTCGGACCGGCTCGACGCTCAGAACGAGCCCGAGCCGAGCCTGTTTTTGTGGCTTGTGAAAAGAGCGAGCCATCTCGGCTCGGCTTGGTGCAGCTCGCGAGCTGGCTCGTGGTTCGACCCAACAACAATTTGTTACATAAAATCTTAATTACCATATAATATTAGTACCGAGTAGACAATTAATTTATGTTATTTGAGATTACTATACAAAAATAATATATTTTATATATTATATTAGTGATATATCTATTTTACTAATTTAAAATATGTTATTTAAAATATTTTTAAGATTTTATATTATAATTTTGAGAGCAGATTTACGTTTATGCCTAGGCTCGTTGGCTCGGCGAGCCAGGAGCGAGCCGAGCTGAGCCGCTTTTTCGAGCTCACGAGATGGGCGAGCCGAGCTCGACTCGGCTCGTTTCCACCCCTAACTCCATGGCCCTGCAGCTGTCCGGTATATTTTGGATCTATGAAAATTTTGGATGTGATCTGCCAGCTAACTGCTTGAACTTTATATTTGTGATAGGGTAATAAGTGCTACTGGTTTATGTGTATGGTTATTAATGTGAATCATTGTATGTGTAATAAATATGTTTAAAGTGAATATCTGCGTGCTCTTATATTTTTACTTATCAATATGGGCTCTTCTCAGTTGCTTACATATGTGTGCATAAAAATAGCTGGATATTTGACAAGTGATTCATGTGTGATCGTCATTTGTCGAGATCGCTAGCACTCGCTATATCTTCAAAGGAAGCCTCACGACGCGCCGCCATAGGTAATGTAATCATCCCCGGTCGGTTCAATCTATCTAATCTTTGAAAAAAATGTTTAGTTCGATTTGGGTAACTTATCAAATGTGAATTGACTGTTCAGTTCGATTTGGGTAGTCTTATCATAGTTGAAGTTTTGCATATTCCATCCTTGCTTTTAGTTTCCTCTTCAATACTTCCTGCACAGTAAAATGAATCATATCCTTGAGCCAATTGGTTTGCACTATGATAATGTATTTACTCTGTAGTCATGACACAAAATGGCACACGAGACCCAATTCAAACATGAGACACAGAAATGATTATCTACAACAACAAGAGCAACAGTAATGTATGTTGTGGCATGGAACTAATACCTAGAAGCCTTGCCTAGAATTTCTGCATGACCGATTGGCTAGCCTTGGTAGATTCTTGGACTTGTTTAGCTTTGGCTTTAGCTTTTGCAGTGCTTAGGCCTTCCACAGCCTGATCACATTCATCTGGGGATGCCTCTTTTTTCTTTATACTAGGTGGGTGCCCGTGCGTTGCAACGGAGACATATAATACCATGATAACTTATATATAAATAGGTATGTGTCCGTGCGTTGCCACGAGGTGGGGAGCATGGAGAGCGACGTCTAGGCTACCAATATTGTATGTACCATGTTGTTAGGTTTGTTCTTCAGTCCTCTCTTAGGATTCCAGTAAACGGGACATTAGCAGGCAACAACCGGTCAGAAGTCAAACCCACTAATCTTAAAATCTCAATCACATATAGGGTGGCAACGAGCTATAAATTTTACACTATAAAATTAAGGATCAGATCGGATCAGAATCATGTTTTATTTTTATTCCCGGTGGTTGCAGCGGGTGCATGTCCTGCGTGGAAGACAGGATACTGGCGGCCACAAAAGGGTCCCCTCCGGCCTCGCGGTAGGCGGAGTCGATCTGGTCGAAGGTGGCGCTGGCGAATGCGTCGAGCAGCCAGGCAAGCGCTGATGGCTGACCCTAAGCATGGAGCGCGGATGGTGGGCGAGCGCTGAGAGCGGGATCTGCGCGGGCGAGCGCTGATGGCGGTGGAGGGGATTATCCTGCTCGGTGTGGGCGGCCTGTGAGGTTGGTGGAACCAGGACGGTAGAGATTGGGAGGCGGGGGCATGGACGCGCCAGGCGCCCACTCTCCATGCTTAATTAGTAGTAGGGATCAGTAGTATAGATAATCAATTTGTGATTCTGACCATACATAAATTTTGTTATTTATAATCTATCTGTTTCACCACTACATTGCAACCATCTGTATCATGCAGACTTCGATATATGTCACGATTTGCATGGTCTCATTATTGGAGAGCACGTTTCACACATACCGGAAGAAATTCCCTCGTACATCGTTAGTCATCAGACACGTACCACCATACGCTTTTGCTTAAACAAAAAGGTAAGTGTGTGTGTTTGCAAGACTAATGGTCAAATATCGTATAACCATAAAGTTAGAATACTATATTAATATATTAAATAAATTAATCCAATAGACATAGATTAACCCAATTAACATAGGATAAATAAATATCTAATTATAAAAGTATGAAACATGGTATAATCAATGTTGTTACTGCATAGTAAATATTCATACGAGACTAACACAACTGGAACAGATCAATTTGGAATTAAAATGGGGAAGTTACGAATTTCCAAAGTTTCTATGTATTTGATATAGGATTAATTAGGAAATCAATTTTATTGTTGTTTTCATGACAAAACAGAGGTATTATGTGATAAAAAATAATATTATAGAATTATAGAAATTGGAATGAACTCATTTGAATTTAATATGAAATTTCCATGAATTAAATGGGTTTCTGCAATTATTTTTAAACTAAAAATCAATTTCTAAACTCATTTTCCCTATTTTCTTTATTTCCTGGACTGCGTCCCAAATTCCAGAAAGATCAGGGGCCAAGCTATAAACATTTTTCTAGACTCAGTGAGCATACAGAGTGGACGGCAGGTTAAACACAAAAGACGTCTTAGTTGAAGTTGTATATAATTCAACATGAGTCACGTTGGTTAGAGTGTGGAAGGCTAGGCATTCTGCTCAATAGATCCAAGGTTCGATCCCCTTGAGCAGCCACGATTTGATTTTTTTTTCTGCGCGCGGAACGGGGGAGGGCAGAACGGCAGAAACCCCCCCACTCTGTTCGTCATCAATATCCAACTTAGGTTGCCCTGAGGTTGCAGTTGATGACGCACGAACTGACTGCAACATAGATCTAGCTCCCAGCGGCAACACAAAGTCACTCTTTCCAATTCCATAAATTATACAGATATCCCTTGAGCTGGACGTTGCAGAAATCTATTAGCAAGACCTGCCAAATTCTTATTAGTCAAATTCACACAGTATTGCTCCTTCTCAGATCTATGATTCAAAAAAGCTTTGCTCCAGAAATTGTAGTTCTATTTTTGGCATTGTCGTGCTGGCCAATTCTTCCATGTTGGAAAGTAGAGGATGAAGATGAGAGGTTAGGTGTTTTAACACGGTCGAAAAGATACTTCCTTTTTTTAATTTTGGTGTAGCCAGCTGTCCTTTCTTAACCCAATCATGCATTTAACCCTATCACAAAATTTGGTTGTGTGCATTTAACCCTATCACATGGTAATGATGTTTTGGTGTATTTTGCTTTTTTTGGGTAGACATGCGAAGCCCTGCAACAATTATTTAGGTTTTATTCTTTCCTCAACCTTTATTGTACAATCCTACAGTCACTTGGTGTTGTTGTTTTTGTACTGTTGTATTTGAACAACTGGATAAACTGATTGTTATTAGGTGTGTTTTGAAAGTCGCCTAGAGGGGGGGTGAATAGGCGAAACCTGAAATTTACAAACTTTAAATATGCACTAAGGCTGGAGTTAGCGTTAGAATTAAATTGGTGTGCGGAAGATTGTTTCACTTGCTACAAGTAGCTCAAATTGATGTGTATAACTTTGGGAGCAAACTCAAATCAACATTAGCAAGGAAACATTAGAGAGAGGAAAGAGGGGAAACAAATCAAGCGAAGATCAATGCAAGTGAACACCGTGATTTGTTTTACCGAGGTTCGGTTCCAAAGAACCTAATCCCCGTTGAGGAGGCCACAAAGATCGGGTCTATTCCAACCCTTTCCCTCTCTCAATCGGTCACACAGACCGGTCGAGGCTTCTCCTTAATCACTTGGGTCACTAAGACCTTGCAAGGATCACCACAAACTTAGGTGTCTCTTGTTAGCTTTACAAAGCACTTAGAGAATAAGAATAAGAAAGGAGAAAGCAATCCCAGCAACAAGAGCAACAAATGAACACAAAACACCCTCTCTCAAGTCACTAAGCACTTGAGTTGATTTTGAGGCTTGAAGAGGATTTGATCTTTGGAATGTGTCTTGGAGTGAATGCTATTGCTCTTGTATTGAATGTGAACTTCAGAAAACTTGGATTCCATTGAATGGAGGTGGTTGGGGGTATTTATAGCCTCCAACCAATTCATAGTCGTTGGCTGGGTTTGCTGTCGATGGACACACCGGACAGTCCGGTGGTGCACCGAACAGGGTACTGTTCACTGTCCGGTGCGCGCCATGTCAGCACGTCGTTGGGGTTTGGAGCGGTTGACCGTTGGAACCCTTTGTCCTTTAGCTGCACCGGACATGTCCGGTGCGCTCTGACTTCGCAGCCTAACATCTGACTTCTGCACTGTGCGCTTTTCACTGTTCATGCATTGGACATGTCCGTACAGGCTTGGCGCTCAGCCTGGTGCACCGGACAGTGTCCGGTGCGCCACTTGCAGCACACTCTCAAGTCTTTGCTCCAAATTTATTTGAGTCCCCAAATTAATTTCTTTCTTGGTTTGTGTTGAACCTTATGCACCTAAGATAAAACACATCTAGACAAACTAGTTAGACCACGTGGTTTGTGATGGACGTCAAACACCAAAATGGATTATAGGAAATGATTAAGCCCATTTCCCTTTCAATCTCCCCCTTTTTGGTGATTGATGCTAACACAAATCAAAGCAAATATAAAGTGTAAAAATGTAACTAGTTTGCAATTATGATAGATGTGCATAGGTTACTTAGATTTAAACCAATTGAAAGACTTTCTACATGAGTCTAAAAATGGATGTGATTTACCTCCTGTGTCGAGGTCGAGATGCCCATTTGTTCCCATGGGTGTCTTGATGGGTTTGACATTTTTCATTCCAAACTTCTTAAGTAAATCTTGAATGTACTTAGTTTGGCTGATGAAATTGCCTTCTTGGAGTTGCTTGATTTGGAATCCAAGGAAGTACTTCAACTCCCCCATCATAGACATCTTGAATTTCTGTATCATTATCCTACAAAATTCTTCACAAGTTGATTTGTTAGTAGACCCAAATATAATATCATCAACATAAATTTGGCATATAAATAAGTCTTTAGCAATTGTTTTAGTGAAGAGGGTAGGATCAGCTTTACTAACTTTGAAGCCATTAGTGATAAGAAAGTTTCGCAAGCATTCATACCATGCTCTTGGGGCTTGCTTGAGCCCATAAAGCGCCTTTGAGAGATTATAAACATGGTTAGGATACTCACTATCTTCAAAGCTAGGAGGTTCCTCAACATATACTTCTTCCTTGATAGGGCCATTGAGGAAGGCACTCTCCACGTCCATTTGATACAACTTAAAGTCATGGTAAGTAGCATAGGAAAGTAATATACAAATTGACTCAAGCCTAGCTACGGGTGCATATGTTTCATCAAAATCCAAACCTTTGACTTGTGAATAACCTTTGGCAACAAGTCGAGCTTTGTTCCTAGTCACCACACCATGCTCATCCTGTTTGTTGCGGAATACCCACTTGGTACCTACAACATTTTGGTTAGGTCTTGGAACTAACTGCCATACCTCATTCCTCGTGAAGTTGTTGAGCTCCTCTTGCATTGCCACCACCCAATCTAGATCTCTTAGTGCATCCTCTATCATGTATGGCTCAATAGAGGACACAAAAAAGTAGTGTTCACAAAAATGAGCAACTCGAGATCTAGTGGTTACCCCCTTGTGGATGTCACCAAGTATGGAATTGACGGGTGATCTCTTTGAATTGCTTGGTGGACTCTAGGGTGTGGCAGTCTTTGATCCCGAATTTCTTGATCATCTTCCCTATCTTCATTATCATCATCTCCCCCTTGATCAATGTCCTCCTCTTGAGGTGGCTCATCGTTTTGATCTTCATCCTCTTCTTCTTGAGCCTTATCCTCATCTTGAGTTGGTGGAGATGCTTGTATGGAGGATGATGGTTGATCTTGTGCTTGTGGAGACTCTTCGGATTCTTTTGGATACACATCCCCAATGGACATGTTCCTTAGCGCGACACATGGAGCCTCTTCATCATCTAATTCATCAAGATCAACTTGCTCTACTTGGGAGCCATTAGTCTCATCAAACACAATGTCACAAGAAACTTCAACTAATCCAGTGGACTTGTTGAAGACTCTATATGCCCTTGTGTTTGAGTCATAACCAAGTAAAAAGCCTTCTACTGCTTTAGGAACAAATTTAGAATTTCTATCTCTTTTAATGAGAATAAAGCATTTGCTCCCAAAAACTCTAAAATAAGAAACATTGGGCTTTTTACCAGTGAGGATTTCGTATGATGTTTTCTTGAGGATTCGGTGAAGGTAGAGACGGTTGATTAAGTAGCAAGCGGTGTTAATTGCTTCTGCCCAAATCCGATCTGGTGTCTTATACTCATCAAGCATGGTCCTTGCCATATCCAGTAGAGTTCTATTCTTCCTCTCCACTACACCATTTTGTTGAGGTGTGTAGGGAGAAGAGAACTCATGCTTGATGCCCTCTTCCTCAAGAAATCCTTCAATTTGAGAGTTATTGAACTCAGTTCCATTATCACTTATAATCTTCTTGATTCTTAATTCAAACTCATTTTGAGCCCATCTCAAGAATCTCTTTAAGTTCTCTTGGGTTTGAGATTTTTCCTGTAGAAAGAATACCCAAGTGAAGCGAGAATAGTCATCCACAATTACAAGACAGTACTTACTCCCGCTGATGCTTATGTAAGCGATCGGGCCGAATAGATCCATGTGAGTAGCTCAAGCGGCCTATCGGTCGTCATGCTGTTCTTATGTGGATGATGAACTCCAACTTGCTTCTATGCTTGGCATGCGCTACAAATCATGTCTTTCTCAAAATGAACATTTGTTAGTCCTAAAATTTGTTCTCTTTAGAAGCTTATGAAGATTCTTCATCCCAACATGAGCAAGTCGGTGATGCCAGAGCCAGCCCATATTAGTCTTAGCAATTAAGAAAGTGTCTAGTTCAGCCTTGTTATCATTAAAATCAACTAAATATAGCTGACCATCTAACACTCTCTTAAATGCTATTGAATAATCACTTCTTCTAAAGACAGTAACACTAACATCAGTAAAGAGACAGTTGTAGCCCATTTTGCATAACTAAGAAACTAAAAGCAAATTGTAATCTAAAGAATCTACAAGAAAAACATTGGAAATAGAATGGTTAGGAGATATAACAATTTTACCCAAACCTTTGACCAAACATTGATTTCCATCCCTGAATGTGATAGTTCTTTGGGGATCATCATTTTTCTCATATGAGAAGAACGTTCTTTTCTCCCCAGTCATGTGGTTTGTGCACCCGCTATCGATTATCAACTTGACCCGCCGAATGCATAAACCTACAAAACAAATTTAGGTCTTGTTCTTAGGTACCCAAACGGTCTTGGGTCCTTTCACATTAGAAACAAGCACCTTGGATACCCAAACACAAGTTTTTGGACTCTTGTGTTTGCCCCCAACATATTTTGCAACTACTTTGTCTGATTTGTTAGTGAACACATAAGATGCAACAAAAGTTTTAAATGAAATGTTATGCTCATTTGATGCATTTACAATTTTCGTTTTAGGCATTTTGATATGAGTGGAATGCCTATAGCTAGATGACTCATTATTGTACATAAAAGCATGATGAGAAACATTATGAGGTTTTCTAGCATGAATTCTCCTTGTCTTATGCTCAGGATAGTTTTCAGTATATAAAATGTAACCTTCTTTATCATGAACCATGAGAGTCTTACCCTTAACAAAATTAGACAATTTGTTCTTAGGGGCATTAAGCTTGATGTTGCTTTGGCTCCCTTGTTGGAAGCCAATGCCATCCTTAATGCCAGGGCGTCTCCCATTATAAAGCATGCTTCGAGCAAATTTAAAATTTTCATTTTCTAGCTCTTGCTCGGCAATTTTAGCATTTAATTTAGCTATGTGATCATTTTATTCTTTAATCATGGCAAGGTGATCATCTATAGCATCAACATTAATATCTCTATATCTAGTACAAATAGTGACATGTTCAACAGTAGATTTAGATGGTTTGCAAACATTCAATTCTTCAATCTTAGCAATTAAATTATCATTCTCAATTCTAAGACAAGAAATTGAATCATTGCAAATGTTAATCTCTTTAGATAAGTTTCACATTTTTCTACATCTAGAGCATAAGCATTTTTCAACTTAACAAATTTTTTATTTTCCTTAACGAGCAAGTCCTCTTGGCATTCCAAAAGATCACCCTTCTCGTTAATGGATTCTATTAGTTCATTTATCTTTTCCTTTTGGTCCATAGTAAGGTTAGCAAAAAGAGAAGTTAAATCATCATTATCATCACTAGAGCTACCCTCATCATCGGATGTACTGTATTTTGGGGTATCTCTAGAATGTACCTTCTTCTTTTTGTCGTCCTTAGCCATTAGGCACTTGTGGTCGACATTGGGTAAGAGGAGGCCTTTGTTGATGGCGATGTTGGCGGTGTCCTCATCGGAGGAGGAGTCGATGGAGCTCTCATCGGAGTCCCATTCCCGCCCCATGTGCGCCTCGCCACCCTTCTTCTTGTAATATCTTTTCTTCTCCATCTTTTTCTTCCCCTTCTTGTCGTCGTCCCTGTCACTGCCACTTGTATATGGACATTTAGCAATGAAGTGACTGGACTTACCACACCTATAGCACACCCTCTTGAAACGGGGCTTGTAGTCCTTCCCCTTCCTTTGTTTGAAGATTTGTCGAAAGCTCTTAATGATAAGAGCCATCTCCTCGTTGTCGAGCTTGGAGGCGTCGATTGGGAGTCTACTTGATGTAGACTCTTCCTTCTTTTCTTCTGTTTCTTTGAATGCAACGAGTTGCATCTCGGGTGTGGAGGTGGCGCCTTGCTCTAAGTTGACAATATGTTTAGAGTCTTTGATCATTAGTTCAAAGCTCACAAACTTGCCAATCACTTCCCCGAGAGACATCTGTTTATATCTAGGATCTCCACGAATTAATTGAACTTGAGTGGGATTACGAAAAAACGAGAGATCTTAGAATAACCTTGACCATTTCATGGTCATCCCATTTGGTGCTCCCGAGGTTGCACACTTGATTGACCATCGTCTTGAGCCGGTTGTACATTGCTTACGGCTCTTCTCCTTTGTTGAGGACGAATCGACCGAGCTCTCCCTCGATCGTCTCCCGCTTGGTGATCTTGGTCACCTCGTCCCCTTTGTACGCCGTTTTGAGGACGTCCCAAATCTCTTTGACATTTTCACCCCTTGCACCTTATTATACTCCTCTCGACACAAGGAGGCGAGGAGTATAGAAGTTGCTTGGGAATTAAAATGCCTAACTTGGGTGGTCTCATCCGAGTCGTAGTCCTCGTCACCCACCTGTGGTGCCTATGCTCCAAACTCAACAATATCCCATATGCTTTCGTGGAGTGAGGTTAGATGGTGCCTCATTTTATCACTCCACATACAATAATCTTCACCATCAAAATATGGTGGTTTGCCTAGGGGTGCTGAAAGAAGAGGAGCACGTTTAGGAATGCGAGGATAGCAAGAGGCATCTTACTATACTTCTTACGCTCGTGGCGCTTCGAAGTTGTAGACTCGGCGCTGGATGTGGAAGGTGATGAAGAGTCGGTCTCATAGTAGACCACCTTCTTCATTTTTTTTCTTCTTGTCACCCTTCCTATGTGACTTGATGGACGAAGATGATTCCTCCTTGTATTTGTCGCTGGACTCCCTTGACAGAGTCCTTCCCGAGCCTATGGCCTTGTCGCCTATGACAATCTCCCTCTTGGTGTGATCTCCAGACATCACTTCGAGTTTGTTAGACTCTTAATGAAGCACTAGCTTTGATACCAATTGAAAGTCGCCTAGAGGGGGGTGAATAGGCGAAACCTAAAATTTACAAACTTTAAATACGCACTAAGGCTGAGGTTAGTGTTGGAATTTAATTGGTGTGCGGAAGATTGTTTCCCTTGCTACAATTGCTCAAATTGATGTGTATAACTTTGGGAGCAAACACAAATCAAGTGAAGATCAATGCAACTGAACACCGTGATTTGTTTTACCGAGGTTCGGTTCCAAAGAACCTAGTCCCCGTTGAGGAGGCCACAAAGGCCGGGTCTATTCCAACCCTTTCCCTCTCTCAATCGGTCACATAGACCGGTCGAGGCTTCTACTTAATCACTTGGGTTACTAAGACCCTGCAAGGATCACCACACACTTAGGTGTCTCTTGCTAGCTTTACAAAGCACTTAGAGAATAAGAATAAGAATGGAGAAAGCAATTCAAGAAACAAGAGCAACAAATGAACACAAAACACCCTCTCTCAGGTCACTAAGCACTTGAGTTGATTTTGAGGCTTGGAGAGGATTTGATCTTTGGAATATGTCTTGGAGTGAATGTTATTGCTCTTGTATTGAATGTGAACTTCAGAAAACTTGGATTCCATTGAATGGAGGTGGTTGGGGGTATTTATAGCCTCCAACCACTTCCTAGCCGTTGGCTGAGTTTGCTATCGATGGGCACACCGGACAGTCCGGTGGTGCACCGGACAAGGTACTGTTCACTGTCCGGTGCGCGCCACGTCAGCACGCTGTTTGGGTTTGGAGCGGTTGACCGTTGGAACCCTTTGTCCTTTAGCTGCACCGGACAGTCTGGTGCCACACCGGACATGTCCGGAGCATTCTGACTTCGCAGCCTAACATCTTACTTCTGCACTGTGCGCTTTAACTGTTCACGCAGTCGACCGTTGAGCGCCAGGTTACCGTTGCCCCATTGGCTCACCGGACATGTCCGGTGCACACCGGATAGTCCGGTGCACACCGGATAGTCCGGTGAATTATAACGGAGCACCCCTTGGAAAGACCCGAGAGTGAGCAGTTCGCTTGGTGCTCAGCCTGGTGCATCGGACATTGTCCGATGCGCCACTTGCAGCACACTTTCAAGTCTTTGCTCCAAATTTATTTGAGTCTCCAATTTAATTTCTTTCTTGGTTTATGTTGAACCTTATGCACCTGAGATAAAAGACATCTAGTGTCACACCCGGATTTTAGGGGCACCAAGACCCAGGCGCGAAAATAATCACCAGGTGTGCTGGGACCAAGTCTCACACATATGATGAATCATGGCACAGGATCGAATGTCACATCTTTACTACATAACAGGAGTTCTATACAAAATAAATAAATAATTACATTATAAGTAGACAACGGTCTAGCAACCCAAAGTTGACTGGGAGACGACGACGTAGATCTCTCACGAACTCGCCACAACATCCTCCATATGCCTCATCCTGCGGTACCTGTTCTTGACCTGTGGGGGGGGGGGGGGTGTGAGACAGCAAGAGTGAGCTCACATACGTTCATCGCTCAACAAGTTGTGGGGAATAATGTGCATGAACTCGCCAAAGGTGGGAGATCACGTGAAGTGTAAGGCTTACCAAAGAGGATGGTTAGAGCTGAGCATTGCTTTTAAAGTTGGTCAAAATTTTATTAGCAGTTACTAAGTATAAGTAAATACCAATCCCAATTAAGTAGTAGAACAAAAGTAACAACATCACCTGCGATGCAATGTATATGACAAATTGAATTTAGTTCCATAAATTATTCATCAGAGAGTCCTGAGCTGCTCATGACCGTGAGCTCGGCTAGTATACCAGTTTTACACTCTGCAGAGGTGGTACCCTTTACCCACAAGTCATGTTACCCATCTGCCAAGGGATCGCGACTTCCCATACACCTCTACCGAGGAGGCGATGCAGGGTAACACTACGAGGCCTTTACAAAGTTCCACTAGCTTCAGAAAACCCGCTACAGTTTATAGGAAGCTCCAATGCAGGGTTCTTGCCTGACCGCCATCGTAGCAAAATCAACCAAGGACCTCCCTACACTGACCACTCCCCTACTGCCCTTGCCCCTTTCGGGTAAGGTAGTCCTCCACTAGCTTTCCTAATTAGTCAGCCAAGGGCGTCCATAAACCCTTGTGGTGGCACGTGTTTCTCAAGTTAAGCTCTATGTTCCAATTAACATTAATGATCTTGACATGAACAGTAAATAACAACGGATAACAAAAGTATAATCATGAATAATGTTTATCTCAATGCCCAAAACCACATATAGCACTAGCAAGTACTACCCAAAAAGTTCAGTGGTAAACAAGGCATAAAGATAGACAAACTAGGGTAACCTATTAGGTCCCATCAAAATTAACCTATGCAGATCATTATGATTATTTAGAACATGAGTGGGTAAAAGAAGTGATCAAGGGCACAACTTGCCTTCAATGAGCTCCTGCTCAGCTACTTCTATCTGCTGCTCACCAGGATCCTCGGTCACGGGCTCTTCTACTCGCCACAATACAATCAAGCACAATATGCAGGGAAAAATTAACATCACACCAAGCATGTAAACAAAATACACAGTAATAATCTACATATTAAAATAAAAACCTAGGAACAGAAATCATAATTTTTGGAGTTATGGATTTTAAGTTATGAATTTTCAAAGGTTTCATGTGTTTTAAATAGGATTAAGTGTGGGATTAATTTTCTTACTGTTGTCATGATAAAATAGAGGCTCTAAGTGATAGAGAATTAAATTAAAAAAAATTAGAAAGTGGAATGGATTAATTTGGACTAAAAATGGAATTTCTATGGGTTTTACAAGTTCTAGGGTTTATTTTCATATTATAAATTCGATTTCTAAATCATTTAATCGATTTAAGCCAGTACTGGACTGGGCGCACTATTGTTAGAGAGTGCAGGGGGTTCGGCGCAAAAGATCCTAAGACACAGAGTCCTGCAGACAGGACTGCGGGTTATTTTCTTAGAAGCCTAGGGTCTCTTTAGTATATATGCCAAGGCGAAAGGGTATCTCCCGCCCGGAGCCGTCCGATTAGACGACAGTGGCCCAGATCAAAGCCACGCTGTACTGAAGTGGTATGCATCGGTGGCCGATGGATTACCAATTAACGACGAGGATTTTAAACAGACGCAGCCATCCAAATCCGTCCGATTAAACCCAACGGACCAGATCAAATCGCAGCGAAAGGGGTACGCCACTTCTAATCTCCACCGTCCAGAGAACAATCAACGGCCGAAGCGCATCTTCCCCAATCGAGACCGACGGCCATGACGCACGACCCGCCCGCGGCGGCCCTCCACCGGCGCGCGGCAATTCCGGCCATCCCGACCTCCATTTTCTAATTCCTTCGCTCCTCGCTCAATTGACGACGTTATAAACTCGCTTCCCCTACCAATTTCTACCATCCTCGAGCACAGGGCTCGGCCCACGGCGCACGACGGAGAGACAGCGCGACACCACTCAGGCGACGAATTAGTTCATGGTCTGGCCCCGCAATTCCTAATCTAATCGGTCGTATTCAATCCCTAAGGTGCGGCAGATGACTTGGGTGACTTACCCAAGGTGAAGACGACCACAGGGATGATGTTCCACGGTGAGGGCGGTCCGCTGCTCCCACGGAGGCCGGTGATGGCTATGCGGCGGGCTTTGGGGCGAAATCACACCACGCAGTCCGCCCACGCGCCACCAGCGAACCCGACCGGCCCAGGGAACGAGGTCGACGGCAAGCACCGTTGTTTATCCGCGGCGGCGAGCCTTCACCCGCACTCCCTCTCCTCTATCTCCCTCTGTGGGTTCCGCGGTCAAGCCCTAGCGCCTATGGCGAAGTCCACGGGGCGGGCTGATACATATATCTGCACAGGGGTGAGGTTCTTCTCGGGTGGAGTCCGCACGAACGGCGAGATCCACGGCGGTTCGCAAGCCATGTGCGCGGCCGGTGAGCGAGCCTCGGCGAAAGAAGCGGACTCAGCTCAACCACCAGAGAGGTCGGCTGACCTGACCCGTGGAGCCCAGGTGACAGCGAGTAAGTGGCCGATGGCCGACTTAACGCCCGCGCCCGCGGAGGCTACAATCCGGGCCCACCTGTCGGCGCGCGGACGTGAAGGAGATGGGTCACCGGGAGGCAACGGGGAGGTGGGCCAAAACCAGTCCTGCGGCCCAATTAGCTAGTTTTCCTTTTTATTTTTATTTTCTGTTTCATTTCGTTTTTAAATCTCCATTTTGAATTCAAACTTGTTTGTGAGCTTCTGTCACACCCGGTTTTGGAAGGTAAACCGAATGCGAACCATGTACGTGCCAGGATCAGAAATTCACGTACACGGCGATTACATAAATGACTCATCATAGCACAATGCTTCGAATAACAATAAAGAGTAAGTAATAATATAAAGACTAGATTCATTTACATAATATAATCAAAGTACACAGAATAGAAACGTAGCCAACGTAAATAAACCCGCCACAGGCAGCTGACTGGGGGTGGTCGCTAGCCTAATCCTCGAACTCGTCGAAGTCCTGGAACTCCTGGAGATCCACCTCGACGTCGTCTTCTTTACTTGAGCATGGATTGCACCAAAGGCAACCTGGTGTTTTGTGAAAGCAAGGGTGAGTACACATCAACGTACTCAGCAAATGCCCCGTTTGGCTAAAGTGGACTAGCTTTATGTGGGGTTAGGCTCAAGCAGTTGCTTTTAGTTGGTCAGGTATTTATTATTAGTGAAGCCAGGTTTTAGCAATAACTAACCTGTGAATCATTTCCTCATCGAGGAACATCATTATCATCATCGAACCAAAATCATAAATAGAACCATTGTATCTCAAACCATTTGTATCTCTAATCAAAGAGGATCCCAAGGCTGCTCTTAACCGTGAGCACGGCTGATATATCAGTTTCACTACCCTCTGCAGAGGTCGCACACTTTACCCATGAGCCGTGATTCCCTCTCTAGCCCGGGCTTGCAAGACCCTTATTCACTCCCAAGGTGAATGGCCAGGGATTCACTACGAAGCCTTTACAAAGATTCCCTAGAGGTCATAGCTGCCCGTTAGGTTTCTCCAGTTTGATAAACACAGTACCTCTCCCCGCAGGAGGGCGACTAAAAAGCAAAACGAAAGAACCTCGGCACCCAGCCTCGGCAGAGCAAGCACTGTGCCTGGACCCCATTGACGGCACGACGGCGAAGCAACTACACTTCTAGTTCCTCTAATTAATTAGCTAAGGGCACCCCATTCCACCCTCATGGTTGCACTGTTATCCCGGGTGGTCTCTCAACGAACAGGTCCTTACGGAGAGGTACTCAGGAAACAGCCTGAGCCCCCTAGAGTATCACAAGATCAACAATATAATCGTAATGACAACATCGTATCATAAGTGTTCACATCATGTTCATTGATTAAAGTAAAGCACCAGCATAGAGCTAACCATGATAATCCGAAAGGTAAACAAGGATAAGATAAATAGAAAACTAGTCAATCCTTAGGTTGTTCATAGTATGCGGGACAGTGTATTATAAAGTAAATGGGACATAATGGGACCGAGGACACTTGCCTTCACCAAACAGATGCTCAGGGTTTTCGATCTCGTAGAAATCGAAGAATTCGATCACTTGGTGGCCGAAGCTTGACTGTCGATTCCTCGAAGCTCGAAAATGGATCGCAGTCTATTCGCGTCACACAGCGAATACCAACAGGCACAAACAAACAGACATATGTATATGCATAAGAACATTACACCATTCAAATAAAAACATAATAAAATATACAAAACGAAATAGAGTTCGCTACTATGGTCACGCAAGGAAAAGAAACGCGATAGTCGGAGCTACGGTCGAGAAGTTAGCGCGTTTACGCTAAACAAATATTAATTATAACATTTAATTCGACATTATCAAATATAAATTATAACTGCTATTAAGTTTTGGTTATTCTGCTACACAAACAGCTGTCAAATAAATAAGTAATTTAATTAACACGAGGGCTCCTAAGCGAGACGAATTTACGACGCACGACACAGCATGAACGACGCGCGAACAATGCGACGACGACGAGCGCCACACGTGTGAACAGCACGCGCGACAGGCGAGAAATACTAAATAGGTGACACGTTTATACCAAATAAGTGTTAAATAAATAGAAAGTAGTTAAGTTAACATTGGCCATGTTAATATTTATTATAAAAGCCCAAGTTGAACACTACACATTTAATCTAATTAGAATATTAATCTAATAAATACTAGTCGAGCGAACCTTAAGTTAAGTATCTAAAATATATGACCTGACAAATTAACGTTATTAACATGAGTCCTTATAAGCGAAAAACAATTTATTGTCACGAAGACGGCGCACGCGACACACGCAAACGACGTGCGACAACGCGTGAAACAACACACGCGACATCATGCGAACAACACGTGAAAACTACTAATAGATGTTGCGTTTACACTAAATATATATTAATTCAAGACATGTGAGTTGACATTGATCACATTAACAAATATTTATAAAGCACAAGGTAAAGCTATAATTTAGTTTTAACTACATTGCTATTTTACTAATCTACGGACAAAGTGGTAATTAAATAAGTACATAAAACATGTGTCGTGCCCAAAACATGGTTTCTAACATGTAGACAATATTATTATGGAACTAGCGAAGACTGGAACGGATCAAAACGGATTTATAACGCCACAAAAAAATTGCTTAAATAATAACTCTCGGATTTAAAGTGATGTGGCACATTTTTATTGGTCAAAAACTCGCCACGTGGAGGGCCACATGGGGCTCAGCCATAGTGGATCGTGGAGGTGGGATCCGGTGTGGCTACAGCCATGCATGGGCCACAGGTCGAACGACAACAAAAGGCACATGCAGGGGAGACGCATCGCGCATGCAGGTGGGGGCCACGGGAGGTTTTTTCCAGCTTTCGCTGCATGCAAATCAGGAGTTCACAAGGCGGTTCCTAATTCCACTTTTCCTGCAACCGCACACACGCATGGACGTGCAACCGCATGGGCGAGCAGGGACCAGGGAGCAGCGCAGGCCCAAGCAGGGGCTGGCCGCAACGCGCGCTGCGCTGGCTGAACATCGTCGGGCCACCGCACTGGCTACGCAGGCTGACTGCCGCGCCGGTGGCCAGGTCTGGCGGCGCGCCGGAGCAGCGCAGGCAGGCTGCGGCAAGCGGCTGCAACCATAGGCGGCGGCGCAACAGCGGCGAGACGGGGCTGGGAAGTGCCGCCAGCCATCAGGCGGGTGTAGCGGCCCTCGCCGGAGTGATGCGCACGACCATGCCTGTGGGGGCGGGGCACGGCGGCCACTGCGCACGTAGGAAGGGGAGGGCGCACCGTTACGCGCCATGGCTGGCTACAGGCGAAGGAAACACAGAAACAAAGAACGGGAAAGTAGAATGGATGAAAAATGCTCACTCGCTCGTCGGAGAAGGACTCGTCCACGTCGTGGAGCAACGCGCCGGCATGATGGTGGTGGGGGTCAACGACGTAGATGAAGAACCAGTACAGAATTTATGAGGAGAACGCGGTTGCGATGGGGCTCGACGAGGATGAAGGAGACGTCGAAGCAAGGGCTGGTAGTGACGATCGTTGAGGCTCTATTGTCGGAGAAGCAGTTTTGAGGGCGGCATGGGCTTTGGAGTAGCTAGATTAAGGTTAGATTTATCTATATCTAGAATTTAATAATTTCATATTAATTATAGAAAATTTAGATTTAGCGTACAGTTAAAAAATGCTCTGGAAGCCTTAAAGAAATTTGGGCAAAAATTCTGCAGGTATTTTAGAACCTGGGAAACTCAAATAAAATATTTGGAACCTATAATAAGTGCCTCTAATAAATAGAATTTGTTTTTTTGGAAAAAAGGAAAATCCTGGAAAAGAATATAACAAAACTTACCGTGGACTTCTACGGGATTCTACGGGATATAATAACATGTCTCAAACATACCTTACAGTTGGAAACACTATGCAACAGCATGAATGCAATAATTAAAGTTCCTCTAAGATTTTATTTTACTAGGCTTACGCATAGATATAAAACAAAATAACTCTTCACTATTTAGGAAAAAGAAAAGAAAAGCACGGAAAAGAGAGGGTAACACATGAATTTGGTGAATATTAGAAAAGAAATTTTATACCCTCAAATTCAGGGTGTTACAAATCTAACCCCCTTAACAGAATCTCGCCCTCGAGATTCAAGAAGATGCTAGCAAGAAAATGAGATTGGTTCATTGGTTGTTCACAGATTTCTTGAGTTGACTTTGACTCTAGCAACTTTAACTTGTGGACCGGTTGCTTTGACCTTTAGATGTTTGAGACCGATCGATGCAATTCTTGAGGATCCCTTGGACCTGTGGGTTAGGACCCACACATGCTTCCGCTGCTTCACTTTGATCTTGTTTGTTGATGTTGATCACATTGTCTTCATTGGGGTTAGCGGCTAACCCCCTTAACAGGAGCGTTGATATGCACTTGGTGAAGATGCTGCCGACTCTGATCTTGACTGATTTGGAGGAGTTGGAGGTTGTCAAATGGACAGGTGCAAGAGTAAAGAATAGCGAGAAAAGGTAAGTATAGACATATTAGAGAGAGCAGGGGGAGAACCCAACTACTTAACTCTATGGCACTCACCTAGTAAACAGATTCCATTGCGGACCAAGGGCCACAACACACCAACACTCATCACGAAGAAGCAAATTAGTCATAACACAAAGACAAACAGCACAAGCATACAACAACAAACATCTCGTTGCTATGCGTTCCTTCTAATTAAATGGTGGTCTTTCTTGAAAAGGGAATAACTACTCTCTAAGGTTGTTGATGGACAAGGAGAGGAACAAGACATACAGAACAGGGACACGAGCACCATAAGGAATGGAGTTAAAGCAAGCATTGTAAGCGATCAACAAAAAGATACGACCAAGGGCATAATGGGTAGAACAACACTCTTGAACTGGAACGAGGGAGGGGCTTTAAGATGCAGGGATGGGATAAGCATCAGGGTAAAGATCAAGGGATGACAAGGGTTAAGGTGATAATGGACAAACACCCAACCAAAAATTTATTTTAGACCAAAACTTGCAAGGTGTCAAGAAGGGGGAGCAGTCAATGATGAATAGGTGAGGCATTATCCTCAAACACGGATGGAAAAGAGGAGGCTTCAAAGGATATGTTCGAGATAAGTAGGAGGGTAAGGACATAGATATCACGAGGGTTTTAAAGGTAATAACGGACGAAGATGTAGGATAGGAGGTAAATAAGCATAAGACAAAAGATATTAGTACCATAAAGGATGGAGTTAAGATAGGACCTGCAAATGAAAAAAATGAGAGGGTACGTCCAAGGGCCGGATAGGTAAACTGCCACACTCAAATTGAGGTGAAAGAGAGGAGATTTTTTTTAAGAGCAAGAATAAAGATAAGTGTCAAGGCAAGACCGATGGATGACAAGGTAATGGTGATAGCAAATAAAACACACAACAAAGGAAGAAATTAAGACAAGACTTGTAAGGCGACAAGAATTGAAAAGAAATCAAGGGGGATATGGGTAACTCACAGCTCTCAAACTGGGTTGAAAGAAAGGGGAGGCTTTTAAAGGATAAGTTCAAGGTAAGCATTCAGGTAGAAGACATCAATATCGCAAGGGTCAAAGGCGATAACAGACAAGGGTATGAGAGAAAAGATGAATGCAATGAAGAGTCAGTGATATAGGTACAACAAGGAATGGAGTTGCACCCAAGCTTATATGCGGTAAAGAAGAGGATATAGCCAAGGGTGAGGTAAGAAAAACATTGCTCCCAAATTGGGATGGGAGATTGGAGATCGTAGATAACAGACATAACGTAATCACCAAGGTAGGATAGAGAGATGACAAAGTTAAAGGAAATGACAAACAAAAGCACAACAAAGGTTAGAGTTAAAAACTCGCAAGTGACAAAGAAGAGGATACGACCAAGGGAAAAGTAGGTAAAGTACAATGCTCAGATTGAGATAGAAAAGAGGTTATTTTAAAGACCGGTATAAGATAAACATCAAGGTAAGATATAAAGGTGATAAGGATAAAGGTGATAATGGTGAAAAACATAATCCATGGATAGAGTTAAGGCAAGAATCACAAAGTTACGAAGTGGAGAAAACAAACAAGGATAAGATAAGTGAGGTTCCGACAGAAGAGTTGAAGTAAAAAATTCATTACCGAAGGAAGTTACAAGGAATTAACGAGATTGCCAAGGATGTGCAAAATAAAATGACCGCTCATGGATTGTCAAGAAACAAGGGTGGTCAAGGACAAGTAAAATAAAATATCTTAACCAGACCTTGGGATATAAAGGTAAGCATAAAAAATGAGAGTATGAGAGATTTCAAGGAGATGAGCATACTGATACCAAGAGACAAGAAATTGCCGGAAGATAGCGACTTAACAATAGAAGAGGAAAGGGTCTCAAAACACAGGAAGGTCATGGACAAATAAACTGAAATGTTTAAGTAGGTAGTAGAAATTTAGAGACAAGTATTTGAAACAAGAGTATTAAAGAATTCAGAGACATGAGTATGTTAATACCAAAGGACTAGAGTTCGCCAGATGGTAGCAACTTAATGATGGAAGAGGAAAGAATCCCAAAAGACAAAAAATCTATGGTCAGGGTCATCTACAAATATGTCGCAAGCACAAGAGTGAGATCAGATCTAATGGATTGAGAGAAGTATAGACCATACTAGAATAAAATACTTTTGGCAAGGGGGCATATAGAAGCACAACATAGAATTAGTCGGTATGACTAATATTTTGAAGCAGAATCAAGGATGAGGTGAAGTAATAACAAATAAGTCCTTAAAACGGCCAATGCTACTCTAGGTCAGCGGTCCTACAGTCAGCACGGCTTTGATACCACTTATGTCACACCCGGTTTTGGAAGGTAAACCGAATGCGAACCATGTACGTGCCAGGATCAGAAATTCACGTACACGGCGATTACATAAATGACTCATCATAGCACAATGCTTCGAATAACAATAAAGAGTAAGTAATAATATAAAGACTAGATTCATTTACATAATATAATCAAAGTACACAGAATAGAAACGTAGCCAACGTAAATAAACCCACCACAGGCAGCTGACTGGGGGTGGTCGCTAGCCTAATCCTTGAACTCGTCGAAGTCCTGGAACTCCTGGAGATCCACCTCGACGTCGTCTTCTTTACTTGAGCATGGATTGCACCAAAGGCAACCTGGTGTTTTGTGAAAGCAAGGGTGAGTACACATCAACGTACTCAGCAAATGCCCCGTTTGGCTGAAGTGGACTAGCTTTATGTGGGGTTAGGCTCAAGCAGTTGCTTTTAGTTGGTCAGGTATTTATTATTAGTGAAGCCAGGTTTTAGCAATAACTAACCTGTGAATCATTTCCTCATCGAAGAACATCATTATCATCATCGAACCAAAATCATAAATAGAACCATTGTATCTCAAACCATTTGTATCTCTAATCAAAGAGGATCCCAAGGCTGCTCTTAACCGTGAGCACGGCTGATATATCAGTTTCACTACCCTCTGCAGAGGTCGCACACTTTACCCATGAGCCGTGATTCCCTCTCTAGCCCGGGCTTGCAAGACCCTTATTCACTCCCAAGGTGAATGGCCAGGGATTCACTACGAAGCCTTTACAAAGATACCCTAGAGGTCATAGCTGCCCGTTAGGTTTCTCCAGTTTGATAAACACAGTACCTCTCCCCGCAGGAGGGCGACTAAAAAGCAAAACAAAAGAACCTCGGCACCCAGCCTCGGCAGAGCAAGCACTGTGCCTGGACCCCATTGACGGCACGACGGCGAAGCAACTACACTTCTAGTTCCTCTAATTAATTAGCTAAGGGCACCCCATTCCACCCTCATGGTTGCACTGTTATCCCGGGTGGTCTCTCAACGAACAGGTCCTTACGGAGAGGTACTCAGGAAACAGCCTGAGCCCCCTAGAGTATCACAAGATCAACAATATAATCGTAATGACAACATCGTATCATAAGTGTTCACATCATGTTCATTGATTAAAGTAAAGCACCAGCATAGAGCTAACCATGATAATCCGAAAGGTAAACAAGGATAAGATAAATAGAAAACTAGTCAATCCTTAGGTTGTTCATAGTATGCGGGACAGTGTATTATAAAGTAAATGGGACATAATGGGACCGAGGACACTTGCCTTCACCAAACAGATGCTCAGGGTTTTCGATCTCGTAGAAATCGAAGAATTCGATCACTTGGTGGCCGAAGCTTGACTGTCGATTCCTCGAAGCTCGAAAATGGATCGCAGTCTATTCGCGTCACACAGCGAATACCAACAGGCACAAACAAACAGACATATGTATATGCATAAGAACATTACACCATTCAAATAAAAACATAATAAAATATACAAAACGAAATAGAGTTCGCTACTATGGTCACGCAAGGAAAAGAAACGCGATAGTCGGAGCTACGGTCGAGAAGTTAGCGCGTTTACGCTAAACAAATATTAATTATAACATTTAATTCGACATTATCAAATATAAATTATAACTGCTATTAAGTTTTGGTTATTCTGCTACACAAACAGCTGTCAAATAAATAAGTAATTTAATTAACACGAGGGCTCCTAAGCGAGACGAATTTACGACGCACGACACAGCATGAACGACGCGCGAACAATGCGACGACGACGAGCGCCACACGTGTGAACAGCACGCGCGACAGGCGAGAAATACTAAATAGGTGACACGTTTATACCAAATAAGTGTTAAATAAATAGAAAGTAGTTAAGTTAACATTGGCCATGTTAATATTTATTATAAAAGCCCAAGTTGAACACTACACATTTAATCTAATTAGAATATTAATCTAATAAATACTAGTCGAGCGAACCTTAAGTTAAGTATCTAAAATATATGACCTGACAAATTAACGTTATTAACATGAGTCCTTATAAGCGAAAAACAATTTATTGTCACGCGCAGACGTCGCGCGACACACGTGAAGACGGCGCACGCGACACACGCAAACGACGTGCGACAACGCGTGAAACAACACACGCGACATCATGCGAACAACACGTGAAAACTACTAATAGATGTTGCGTTTACACTAAATATATATTAATTCAAGACATGTGAGTTGACATTGATCACATTAACAAATATTTATAAAGCACAAGGTAAAGCTATAATTTAGTTTTAACTACATTGCTATTTTACTAATCTACGGACAAAGTGGTAATTAAATAAGTACATAAAACATGTGTCGTGCCCAAAACATGGTTTCTAACATGTAGACAATATTATTATGGAACTAGCGAAGACTGGAACGGATCAAAACGGATTTATAACGCCACAAAAAAATTGCTTAAATAATAACTCTCGGATTTAAAGTGATGTGGCACATTTTTATTGGTCAAAAACTCGCCACGTGGAGGGCCACATGGGGCTCAGCCATAGTGGATCGTGGAGGTGGGATCCGGTGTGGCTACAGCCATGCATGGGCCACAGGTCGAACGGCAACAAAAGGCACATGCAGGGGAGACGCATCGCGCATGCAGGTGGGGGCCACGGGAGGTTTTTTCCAGCTTTCGCTGCATGCAAATCAGGAGTTCACAAGGCGGTTCCTAATTCCACTTTTCCTGCAACCGCACACACGCATGGACGTGCAACCGCATGGGCGAGCAGGGACCAGGGAGCAGCGCAGGCCCAAGCAGGGGCTGGCCGCAACGCGCGCTGCGCTGGCTGAACATCGTCGGGCCACCGCACTGGCTGCGCAGGCTGACTGCCGCGCCGGTGGCCAGGTCTGGCGGCGCGCCGGAGCAGCGCAGGCAGGCTGCGGCAAGCGGCTGCAACCATAGGCGGCGGCGCAACAGCGGCGAGACGGGGCTGGGAAGTGCCGCCAGCCATCAGGCGGGTGTAGCGGCCCTCGCCGGAGTGATGCGCACGACCATGCCTGTGGGGGCGGGGCACGGCGGCCACTGCGCACGTAGGAAGGGGAGGGCGCACCGTTACGCGCCATGGCTGGCTACAGGCGAAGGAAACACAGAAACAAAGAACGGGAAAGTAGAATGGATGAAAAATGCTCACTCGCTCGTCGGAGAAGGACTCGTCCACGTCGTGGAGCAACGCGCCGGCATGATGGTGGTGGGGGTCAACGACGTAGATGAAGAACCAGTACAGAATTTATGAGGAGAACGCGGTTGCGATGGGGCTCGACGAGGATGAAGGAGACGTCGAAGCAAGGGCTGGTAGTGACGATCGTTGAGGCTCTATTGTCGGAGAAGCAGTTTTGAGGGCGGCATGGGCTTTGGAGTAGCTAGATTAAGGTTAGATTTATCTATATCTAGAATTTAATAATTTCATATTAATTATAGAAAATTTAGATTTAGCGTACAGTTAAAAATGCTCTGGAAGCCTTAAAGAAATTTGGGCAAAAATTCTGCAGGTATTTTAGAACCTGGGAAACTCAAATAAAATATTTGGAACCTATAATAAGTGCCTCTAATAAATAGAATTTGTTTTTTTGGAAAAAAGGAAAATCCTGGAAAAGAATATAACAAAACTTACCGTGGACTTCTACGGGATTCTACGGGATATAATAACATGTCTCAAACATACCTTACAGTTGGAAACACTATGCAACAGCATGAATGCAATAATTAAAGTTCCTCTAAGATTTTATTTTACTAGGCTTACGCATAGATATAAAACAAAATAACTCTTCACTATTTAGGAAAAAGAAAAGAAAAGCACGGAAAAGAGAGGGTAACACATGAATT
This sequence comes from Zea mays, assembly GCF_902167145.1. NCBI lineage: Eukaryota > Viridiplantae > Streptophyta > Magnoliopsida > Poales > Poaceae > Zea > Zea mays. The sequence continues at coordinate 179,350,787 of NC_050097.1, read as the reverse complement.
TGGTGAATATTAGAAAAGAAATTTTATACCCTCAAATTCAGGGTGTTACAGCTTCATAACTGAGTTAAGTACCTAAATTAAAATATTAGTAGGAACAAAATGTATTCTTTCATATATTTATTTTCCTCTATTTTGTATAATCTCTTCCTTCTCTCTTTTCTTAATTCTAGGATTATTTTAGGATTTAAATCCCCATCTGGATATTTAACATATTTCTTTTTACATTATTATAATATTGTCACAAAAATGCACACACAAATAAAATATTCAACATGATGCAATGATTTAGTAGCATATCTTTTTATTAATTGTTTTTGGGCATGGTGTTCACATATGATGATGCATAAAGATCAAACTCACATAAAGAGCAATTGTTTCTCTATTGGTATTATTTCTAGCAAATTACAAAGTGGGTGTTACATCTAGACAAACTAGTTAGTCCACGTGGTTTGTGATGGATGTCAACCACCAAAATTGATTATAGGAAATGATTAAGCCCATTTTCCTTTCATGTTTATATGTCATGGACAATCTAGAATGAACAATTTTTTCATGTGAGTCTTACTATTATCCTTTCAAGAAGTTTCCAAACTTTGTTCAGTTCAAGTAAAAACATTTAGGAGAACTGTAACTCATTACATAATCAAATACAGTTATGTGCCAAGGGAAAAATAGTTCACTTTCTTGGTGTCATTAAACAGATAGGTGCATTCCACTAAGTGTCAACTCCCAACTACCTACTCAAGTTCTTGGTGTCACTAAAGTTCTTGGTGTCACTAAACATGGCCGCATAACCTTCTTGGTGATTGCATTATTTTTGTATTTTAGAGGCTTTTCTGCTTTTCGATCCATCATTGTTTGCTCTTTTCGCCAAATGTAATGGCCCTTTATTAGAGTGTATGCTTTAATAATGTGAGTTTTCCACTTATTTGAAATTCATGTTGTATTTCGGATACTTGAACCAACACCTAACTTTGACAATGGTGAGCCATTGAGTCGTTATTTTCAGTGTTTCTAGGTATGACCTACTGTAGCACACTCTAATGGCATATGCTCTTCATGTGCAAACTCTGTGCTTGGCATGATCTTAATAATGATAAGTTAAAACAGAGGTGTAAGTAGAACTGTCACACACATAACACAATCTGATGGTTATATGTGTCATGTTAGTTGTTTGTTAGGAATAACACTACACACAATGACACAAAACTGATTGTGTCAGCATGCTATCATTATTGGGTTGGATGATGACATGAAATGCAGTCTAGGTATGAATCTCCCAACTAATTCTCTCTCTCTTTTGCTTTGATCATTTAAAGGATGTATTTATCCTGTTCAATCATATTAATTTGTGCTGCCTTACATATCATGGTGAGGGGCTCCAAGTGCTGCATTATAAAGTCGGGCAGAAGTATGAGCTCACTTCGTTGAGGCATGTATCTTCAAAGAGGAAGAGACAAGATTATTTGAGAAATTGAAAACAGAATAGCAAACTATACCTTCATACCTATCGTTGTGTGATTTTTTACAGAAGTTTATCATGGCTACATTACTCGGTGGTATATCGGTGTTTCTATAGCATAATTTCTCACCTGCTTTAATGTTTTCTAGGTTGTGCCATCAGATCAGGCACACAAAATATACAACGCCTTGAAAGAGAAAAGTTTGCCTATTGCTTTGGTTGAATATGAAGGAGAGCAACATGGATTTCGCAAGTCGTTACCATACTTATGTTTTAGATTTTTAGCACCCTCCACATTGTCAACCTGCACGGATTTGTGACTTCTTTCTCGGTTTTGAACAGTCCGAGAACATCAAGTTCACATTGGAGCAACATATGTTAGTTGGGAAATTTGAAGTGTAACCTGATTATATGTTTAACATATTAGCCGTTGCAGTGTCTTTTTGGAATATGACTTCATTTTATTTTTGGAGGATTGATCGAAAACTCATTTTGCTCTGTAACGAATATGCCATTTGGAAACCAACATGCAATGGTCCAGATTTTGTATATTATAGTGATGTTTGTCATTCTGTATCAATGTTTTATACTATTTTTTAACTCTCATAACAACGCACAGGCACATAGTATTAACATACTATCGTAGGCGTCCACTCCCCCCGCCTGCCCCCGCCCGCTCTCACGCGTGGGCCCACATGTCTGTGGTCCATCCATCGCTCACCTCCACCTCTCACTCCACTACGTGAACCTTTCTAGCGTCTCTTCCTCCCTCAGCTTAGCTCTGCCCCAAAACCCTTTCGCCACCCCCATAAGCCTCGGATCCCATGTCCCGCTCCTCGGCGCCTCCGCCCATGCCCGACTTCCCCCGTCGCCACCTCCTCATTGGGCCATGGAACCCTAGTGGTGCCCACACCCTATGGATTCCACGTCCCGCTCCCCGGCGCCTCCTCCATGCCCGGCGCCCGCCGTCGCCGCCTCCCTGCTAAGACACGAAACCTCCACCTTGTCTTCTCTCATCAACCGCGGCTTCCACCAGTCTGGCTCTGTTAGGGACATCGACCCATTGTGTCTAATGGCCCATGCTGGCCCAAGTAGCTAAGGGGAAATACTACAAAGGTGCAGTGGAGTCACCATGAAGGGGGCATCAAAGGAAATATCAGAAGCTTTTATTGTTCATCTTCCTCCTCCATCTAGCGATGTTCTTCTTCCCCCAACTCTCTTTGTACCCGGGTCTTCTAGAACTTTATAACATCTTCCTCCTAGCTGTGATTTTCCTACTTGTTGCTTCCTTCCCAAACTCCATCTCTTCATCACTTGTTGCTTGAGTTATGCTTTGGTTGGTTCAGTGATTCATGCTCTGTATGTGAGGGTTGCTAACAATTGGTACCATATTCCTACGTTCCTCGGCCCTCTCATCCATGGCGTCTTCATCACCGTTTGATACCCACCTTACCAAGGCGCTGTAGCAACAGACTCGTGAGATCCTCTCTGAGCTCGACAAGCGCTTCGCCACGATCGAATCTAAGTGGGCGCGCTGTGTCGGCGCTCTGGAGTCCCAGGCGGTGGAATCCACTCAGCACCGCGACGAGTTCTCCTCTGCCCTCCGCGCTGGCGTCGAGGCACATCTCTCGACGGCCACCCTGCAGTCTAGGGTACTCATGCCACCGCCTTGAAATCTGCCCTGCATGTGTTCGATGCAAGGCGTCCACGAGCGCAGTGGAGGTCATCCATGGAGGCCCTGCACGAGTTCGCAGACCGCGACATCAGTGAAGAACCTGCTAGAGTCCATGGCCGCCTCGACAATTCCACCACCATCACCATGCTCCTAGGGTCCAACATCAACCCGAATGGCATAGCTCCAGGTGGCGCCGCAGACTGACCAGTTCGTGCAGCAGCGACAGGATGGAGCCGCGAGCCAAATTCCGGACCTGTTCCACACAAGCCCGACGGTGCAACACCTGGTCGCGGCTGCGTGGGAGCAGCAACACCAACCCTAGGACGACATGGTCGTGGCTTACCACAGCAAGCAGCACGCCACGACCAGGAGGGGAAGTACTGCTCCGGTAATCCATACTTCCGGTAGAAGGCATCCACGGACCCTTCGGTTTCGAAGACCAGTGCTCGCAAGTTATTCGATGAAATGCCCACAAGCGATCGGAGATCACCAGACCGCGTCCTTGACGTCACTATACGCCAGGTCTGTTACCCCATGCCTGAGGGTGTGCTTCATGCAGTTTTTGCTCGTTATGGAAGGGTCGAGTGCGTCCATGTCATTGGGGGTTTAGATCCTATGTTGGCTAAGATAGTATTCCAATTGAAGCATGAAGCTGCAGAAGCCTATGGGATTTACATGACCGGAATATTTATGAAGGGTGTTGTCATGTGGAGATCAATTGGGGATTCTCCCAGGAGCAGGATGTTTCTCGCTCTAGCGTTGTCGGCGTTTCGACCCCGGGGGGTCCCTGGACCGACGAGTAAATTGTCGCTGCGTGTCCCAGCCCAGATGGGTCGGCGCGAGACGGAACACAAGGGGGAAAACAGTAAGGGGAAACTGCGGCCTCGTGTTGTCCTGCGCCCAGGGCGGATGCGCTTGCAGTAGGGGGTTACAAGCGTTCGCGTGGGAGAGAGAGAGAGAGAGCGTGAGCCTGTGCGTCAGCCCATCCTCCCGCGCGGCCACCTTCTCGTACGAGAGCCTTAGACCTTCCTTTTATAGATGTAAGGAGAGGGCCCACGTGTACAATGGGGGGTGTAGCAATGTGCTAACGTGTCTAGCAAAGGGGAGCCAGAGCCCTATGTACATGTCGTCGTGGCTGTCGGCGAGGTGTTGCTGCCCTGTTCATGTGATGTCGTGGCCGTCGGAGGAGCGCTTGAGCCCTATGGAAGTATAGCTGTCGGGGCTGTCGGATCCTTGCTGACGTCTCCTTGCTTCCGTAAAGGGCTGAGAACCGCCGTCGTCATGGAGCACGTAGGGTGCCATCATTACCTGTTTTACTGGAGCGAGCCAGATGGGACGCCGGTCTTGTTCCCCGTAGCCTGAGCTAGCTAGGGGTAGGGTAATGATGGGCCCCCTTGTGACGTGGTCGGTCCGAGCCCAAGGTCGGGCGAGGCGGCGACTCCTCCGAGGTCGAGGCTGAGTCCGAGCCCGGGGGTCGGGCGAGGCGGAGATTGTCGTCCAAGGTCGAGGTTGAGTCCGAGCCCGGGGGTCGGGCGAGGCGGAGACTGTCGTCTTAGGTCGAGGTTGAGTCCGAGCCCGAGGTCGGGCGAGGCGGAGACCGTCTTCCGGAGTCAAGATTGAGTTCGAGCCCTGGGGTCGAGCGAGGCGGAGTTCGTCGTCCGAGGTCGAGGTTGAGTCCGAGCCCTGGGGTCGGGCGAGGCGGAGCTTCCTATGGCGCCCGAGGTTGAGTCTGTGGGTAAGATAGCCTCAGCCCCATAGACTAGAAAAAACGGCGTGAAGCCCGTGGCTCGACTTGGCGTCGTCCTCAGACTCCAGACCACCGAGGGGAGTTCCTTCATCCATCGCCTGCCGAACTTGTTGAGGTCGTTGTAGATCCTCGGCTTGAGTCCCTGTAGAATCATGCCGTTGGAAAGCTCTACCTGCCCATTCGTCATGGGGTGAGCCACGGCGGCCCAGTCCACCCGGATGTGGTGGTCCTCGCAGAAGTCCAGGAACTTTCTGCCAGTGAACTGGGTGCCGTTGTCAGTGATGATGGAGTTCGGGACCCCAAAGCGATGGATGATGTTGGTGAAGAACGCCACCGCCTGTTCGGACCTGATGCTGTTTAGGGGTCGGACCTCAATCCACTTGGAGAATTTGTCGATAGCGACCAGCAGGTGCGTGTAGCCCCCGGATGCCTTCTATAAGGGACCGACGAGGTCCAGACCCCACACAGCAAACGACCAGGTGATGGGTATTGTTTGCAAAGCCTGAGTAGGTAGGTGCGTCTGCCTTGCGTAGAATTGACACCCTTGGCAGGTGCGTACAATCCTAGTGGCGTCGGCCACCGCGGTTGGCCAGTAGAAACCCTGTCGGAAGGCGTTTCCAACGAGGGACCGGGGTGCTGCGTGGTGGCCGCAAGCCCCCGAGTGTATTTCTTGCAATAGCTCCTGACCTTCGGTGATGGATATGCATCGCTGGAGGATGCCTGAGGGGCTGTGGTGGTAGAGCTCCTTTCCATCACCCAGCAAGACGAACGACTTGGCGCGCCGCTCTAGTCGCCGAGCTTCGGCTCTGTCGAGGGGTAGCTCTCCTCGGTGGAGATATTGCAGGTACGGGGTCTGCCAGTTTCGATTAGGCGGGACCCCATTCCGCTCTTCCTCGACGCGCAGTGCCTCACCCTCGAGGGCCGAGGGTGCCTCGGGCAGGGCCGAGGCCTTCTCGGGCTCGGGCGTGTTGTCGGTCTTGACGGAGGGTTGATGTAGGTCTTGGGAGAAGACGTCCGGAGGAACCGTTGTCCGCCCCGAGGCTATCTTAGCCAGCTTGTTCGCAGTCTCGTTGTTTCGTCGAGCGATGTGGTTGAGCTCGAGCCCGTAGAACTTGTCCTCCAGGCGCCGAACCTCGTCGCAGTAGGCTTCCATCTTCGGGTCGCGGCAATGGGAGTTCTTCATGACTTGGTCGATGACAAGCTGCGAGTCGCCCCGAGCGTCAAGGCGCCAGACCCCTAGCTCGATGGCGATGCGTAACCCGTTAACCAGAGCCTCGTACTCGGCCACGTTGTTGGACGTCGGGAAATGGAGGCGCAACACGTAGCGGAGGTGCTTCCCGAGGGGTGAGATGAAGAGCAGGCCTGCACCTGCTCCTGTTTTCATCAACGACCCGTCGAAAAACATGGTCCAGAGTTCCGGTTGGATCAGAGCTGCTGGAAGCTGGGTGTCGACCCATTCAGCCACAAAGTCCGCCAAGACTTGGGACTTGATGGCCTTCCGAGGAGCGAACGAGATTATCTCGCCCATGATCTCCACCGCCCACTTTGCAATCCTACCCGAGGCCTCTCGGCACTGGATGATCTCTCCTAGGGGGAAGGATGACACCACAGTCACCGGATGAGACTCGAAGTAGTGTCGCAACTTTCGCCGTGTCAGAATTACCGCGTAAAGTAGCTTCTGGATTTGCGGGTAGCGGATTTTGGTCTCGGACAGTACCTCATTGATGAAGTAGACCGGCCTCTGGATGGGCAATGTGTGCCCTTCTTCTCGTCTCTCGACCACGATCACGGCGCTGACCACCTGAGTGGTAGCGGCGACGTAGATCAAGAGGGCTTCTCCGGCAGCGGGGGGGACCAAGATGGGCGCGCTTGTAAGGAGCGCCTTTAGGTTCCCGAGGGCTTCCTTGGCCTCGGGGGTCCAAGTGAAGCGCTCGGTCTTCCTTAAGAGGTGGTACAGAGGTAGGCCTCTTTCGCCGAGGCGCGAGATGAAGCGGCTCAGAGCCGCGAGGCATCCCATGACCCTCTATACGCCTTTGAAGTCCTTGATGGGCCCCATGTTGGTGATGGCCGCGATTTTCTCCGGGTTGGCCTCGATGCCCCGCTCGGAGATGATGAACCCTTGGAGCATGCCTCGGGGGACTCCGAAGACACACTTCTCGGGATTGAGTTTTACGCCTTTCGCCTTGAGACACTTGAATGTCGTTTCAAGGTCAGAGAGGAGGTTAGAGGCTTTCCTCGTCTTGACTATGATGTCATCGATGTAAGCCTCGACTGTTCAACCAATGTGCTCTCCGAATACGTGGTTCATGCATCTTTGGTATGTCGCACCCGCATTCCTCAAACCGAATGGCATAGTAATGTAGCAGTACATGCCAAAAGGTGTGATGAAAGAAGTCGCGAGCTGGTCGGACTCTTTTATCCTGATTTGGTGATACCCTGAGTAGGCATCGAGGAACGACAGGGTTTCGCACCCAGCAGTGGAATCCACGATTTGTTCGATGCGAGGCAGAGGGTAGGGAACTTTCGAACATGCTTTGTTTAGACCAGTGTAGTCTACACACATCCGCCATTTCCCGCCTTTCTTTCTCACAAGCACAGGGTTGGCTAGCCATTCGGGATGGAATACCTCTTTGATGAACCCTGCAGCCATCAGCTTGTGGGTCTCCTCGCCTATGGCTCTGCGCTTTTCTTCGTCGAATCGGCGTAGAGGCTGCTTCACGGGTCGGGCTCTAGCTCGGATATCCAGCGAGTGCTCGGCGACATCCCTCGGTATGTCAGGCATGTCCGAGGGACTCCACGCAAAAACCTCGGCGTTCACGCGGAGAAAGTCGACGAGCACTGCTTCCTATTTGGGGTTGAGCTCGGAGCCGATCCGGACTTGCTTGGAGGCGTCGTTGTTGGGGTCGAGAGGAACGGACTTAACCGCCTCAGCTGGCTTGAAGTTGCCGGCGTGGCGCTTCGCATCTGGCGCCTCCTTGGAGAGGCTCTCCAGGTCGGCGATGAGGGCCTCGGATTCGGCGAGGGCCTCGACGTACTCCACGCACTCCATGTCACATTCGTACACGTGTCGGTACGTGGGGCCGATGGTGATGACCCCGTTGGGGCCCGTCATCTTGAGCTTGAGGTAGGTGTAGTTGGGGACGGCCATGAACTTGGCGTAGCATGGTCTCCCCAGCACAACGTGGTAGGTTCCTCGGAACCCGACCACCTCGAACGTGAGGGTTTCCTTTCGGAAGTTGGAGGGAGTCCCGAAGCAGACGGGCAGATCGAGTTGCCCAAGGGGCTGGACGCGCTTCCCGGGGATGATCCCGTGAAAAGGCGCTGCGCCGGCCCGGATCGTGGACAGATCGATCTGTAGGAGCCCGAGGGTCTCGGCGTAGATGATGTTGAGGCTGCTGCCTCCGTCCATGAGGACCTTGGTAAGCCTGACGTTGCCGATGACGGGATCGACAATGAGCGGGTACTTTCCTGGGCTCGACACGCGGTCGGAGTGGTCGCCTTGGTCGAAGGTGATGGGCTTGTCGGACCAGTCTAGGTAGACTGGCGCCACCACCTTCACCGAGCAGACCTCCCGGCGCTCTTGCTTGCGGTGCCGAGCCGAGGCGTTCACCACCTGCCCACCGTAGATCATGAAGCAGTCATGGACCTCGGGGAACTCTTCTGCCATGTGGCCCTCCTTCTTGTCGTTGTCGTGGGCTTTGCCACCTTCCGCCGGTGGCCCGGCCTTGTGGAAGTAGCGCCGAAGCATGACACACTCCTCGAGGGTGTGCTTGATGGGACCCTAACAATAGGGGCACGACTCCTTGAGCAACTTGTCGAACAGGTTGGCGCCTCCGGGAGGCTTCCGAGGGTTCCTGTGCTCGGCGGCGGCGACAAGGTCTGCGTCAGCGGCGTCGTGTTTCGCTTGCGACTTCTTCTTGCCCTTCTTCTTCATGCCGCGCTGAGCGGACGCCTCGGGGACGTCTTCCGGCTGGCACCCCTGAGACTGCTTGTCCTTCCGGAAGATGGCCTCGACCGCCTCCTAACCAGAGGCGAACTTGGTGGCGATGTCCATCAGCTCGCTCGCCCTGGTGGGAGTCTTGCGACCCAGCTTGCTCACCAGGTCGCGGCAAGTGGTGCCGGCGAGGAACGCGCCGATGACATCCGAGTCGGTGATGTTGGGCAGCTCGGTGCGCTGCTTCGAAAATTGCCGGATGTAGTCCCGCAGGGATTCTCCCGGCTGCTGGCGGCAGCTTCGGAGATCCCAGGAGTTCCCAGGGCGCACGTACGTGCCCTGGAAGTTGCCGGCGAAGGCTTTGACCAAGTCATCCCAGTTGGAGATCTGCGCAGGGGGCAGATGCTCTAGCCAGGCTCGGGTGACGTCGGAGAGGAACAGGGGGAGGTTGCGGATGATGAGGTTGTCATCGTCCGTTCCACCCAGCTGGCAGGCCAGTCGGTAGTCCACGAGCCACAGTTCTGGCCTTGTCTCCCCCGAGTACTTGGTGATGGTAGTCGGGGTTCGGAACCGGGTCAGGAACGGTGCCCGTCGGATGGCCCGGCTGAAAGCTTGCGGACCGGGTGGTTCGGGCGAGGGGCTCCGATCCTCCCCGCTGTCGTAGCGTCCCCCACGCCTTGGGTGGTAGCCTCGGCGCACCTTCTCGTCGAGGTGGGCTCGACGGTCGCGGCGGTGGTGCTCGTTGCCGAGGCGACCCGGGGCCGCAGGCGCTGTGTCCCGTGTGCGCCCGGTGTGGACCGAGGCTTCCCGCATGAATCGGGAAGTCACGGCGCGATGCTCCGGGGGGTACCCTTGCCTTCGAGAGGCAGAGCTTTCGGCCTGTCGAACCGCGGCATCCTCCAGGAGATTCTTGGGCTCTCCCTGGATACGCCGCCCCTCGGTGGTGGATGGTTCCGGCATCGCTCGGAGTAGTATTGCTGCTGCAGCCAGGTTCTGGCCGACCCCACTGGAAGCCGGGGGCAGCCTTGCCCTGGCATCGTTGGCGATGTGGTGCTGGATGTCCTAGGCTAGATGATGCGCTTCTCCGGCCGGTGCTCGGCCTGTGCCCTCCTGCCCGATATTCTGCCGGAGCTGCACAAGTGGTCCTGCTTCCTCGTCGAGCCTATCCTGCATCTCGTGGATTTGCTCGAGCTGTGCGTCCTGACCCCCCGCAGGGACTGGGACCACAGCTAGCTCCCGAAGGATGTCAACGTGAGGCGCAGACCTAGGGGGATCGCTGTCCTCCGGCATACCAAGGTGGTTGCCTTCGTCGAGACCCCAAGATCGACGTGGAAACATTCGCGACTTGGGCCACAGTCCTCGTCGCCGAGGCTGTGGCTACCATCGAAGCAATCGGAGAGGCAGTAGTCACATGCGGTCATGAAGTCCCGCATGGCACTGGGGTTACCGAGCCCGGAGAAATCCCAACCATAGTCGGGCTCGTCATCTTCCTCGGAACCCGGGGGCCCGTAGGTCGAGACAGCCGTCAGTCGGTCCCAGGTTGACCACATATGATACCCCGGAAGGTTCGGATATGCCTTTATGAAAGCATCCACCGAAGCGGGGTCGCTTGGTGGGTCAAAGCTGAATCTAAAAGGCACAGGATGAAAAACGGACGGTACCTCTTGATCGATGGATGGTGACGAAGTCGCATCGGGGACGGACTGCACCGTTATCTCAGGTACGAGGCTAACGCCCAGCAAGTCCTTCGCGAGCGTGCTGGCGTCGTCCGTCTGCTTGGGGTTGGCGTGTTGCGGGGAAACGACGCTCGTCTTCTTCTCAAACGCGAGGTTAACGCCCGACGTGTCCCCTGCTGGGGCGCCGGCGCCGTCGACTCGCTCGACAGCCGACGAGGTGCCGCCTCCTGCTTGGCCATGGTTGCCCCGCCTCCTCCGTCGGCGGGGAAGGTGACGGGACAGACCCGGATGTTGCTCTTCCGCCACGTGGGGAAGATGTCGTCGATTCCGCCGCCAGCGGGCGGGCTGACGACCACCATTGTCGTTGTCGCGCGGCGGAGTAAGGAGTATCATGTCGTAGCTGCCGTCGAGGGACATGAACTCGAGACTCTCGAAACGGAGCATCGTCCTGGGTTGGAGAGGTTGATGGAGACTACCCATCTGGAGCTTGACGGGAAGCTGTTCGTCAACACGCAGCAGGCCCCTACCTGGCACGCCAACTGTCGGTGTTTCGACCCCGGGGGGTCCCTGGACCGACGAGTAAATTGTCGCTGCGTGTCCCAGCCCAGATGGGTCGGCGCGAGACGGAACACAAGGGGGAAACAGTAAGGGGAAACCGCGGCCTCGTGTTGTCCTGCGCCCAGGGCGGATGCGCTTGCAGTAGGGGGTTACAAGCGTTCGCGTGGGAGAGAGAGAGAGCGTGAGCCTGTGCGTCAGCCCGTCCTCCCGCGCGGCCACCCTCTCGTACGAGAGCCCTGGACCTTCCTTTTATAGATGTAAGGAGAGGGCCCAGGTGTACAATGGGGGGTGTAGCAATGTGCTAACGTGTCTAGCAAAGGGGAGCCAGAGCCCTATGTACATGCCGTCGTGGCTGTCGGAGAGGTGTTGCTGCCCTGTTCATGTGATGTCGTGGCCGTCGGAGGAGCACTTGAGCCCTGTGGAAGTACAGCTGTCGGGGCTGTCGGATCCTTGCTGACGTCTCCTTGCTTTCGTAAAGGGCTGAGAACCACCGTCGTCATGGAGCACGCGGGGTGCCATCATTACCTGTTTTACCGGGGCGAGCCAGATGGGACGCCGGTCTTGTTCCCCGTAGCCTGAGCTAGCTAGGGGTAGCGTAATGATGGGCCCCCCTGTGACGTGGTCAGTCCGAGCCCAAGGTCGGGCGAGGCGGCGACTCCTCCGAGGTCGAGGCTAAGTCCGAGCCCGGGGGTCGGGCGAGGCGGAGACTGTCGTTCGAGGTCGAGGTTGAGTCCGAGCCCGGGGGTCGGGCGAGGCGGAGACTGTCTTCCGGAGTCGAGGTTGAGTCCAAGCCCTGGGGTCGGGCGAGGCGGAGTTCGTCGTCTGAGGTCGAGGTTGAGTCCGAGCCCTGGGGTCGGGCGAGGCGGAGCTTCCTATGGCGCCCGAGGCTGGACTTAGCTGCTGTCGACCTCACTCTGGCGAGTGGCACAACAGTCGGAGCAGGGTAGGCGGCGCTGTTTTACTGTCAGGTCAGTCAGTGGAGCGGCGAAGTGACTGCGGTCACTTCGGCCCTGTCGACTGAGGAGCGTGCGTCAGGATAAGGTGTCAGGCGATCCTTGCATTGAATGCTCCTGCGATACGGTCGGTTGGCGTGGCGATCTGGCCAAGGTTGCTTCTCCGTGAAGCCTGCCCGAGCTAGGGCCTCGGACGAGTCGAGGGTGCGCCCGTTGCTTGAGGAAGCCCTCAGGCGAGGCGTGGATCTGTCTTGGTCTTCTGTTCCTGTCCAAGGCTGGGCTCGGGCGGGGCAAGATCGTGTCCCTTGAGTGGACGGAGCCTTGACCTGAATTGCGCCCATCAGGCCTTTGCAGCTTTGTGCTGATGGGGGTTACCAGCTGAGATTAGGAGTCTTGGGGGTACCCCTAATTGTGGTCCCCGACAAGCGTCGAGTCCAACCTTCGAAGCTCTAATGCTTCTCATGCACGGCGATCTATTGCTGGAGTTACAAACAATGGTGTTCACAAGGTTCTATTCCCTATTGGTCAACAAAGTGACAACGAACCTCCAAATGCAGGCCTCCAGTATGCTACAGGAGGTGTCTACAGGAGAATGGGAGTGTAGTAGGGAGATTGGGGAACTGTGACTCTGGTTCCAACAATCATACCTTTGATGAAGAGAGTGTGGTCAAGTTTGAGAATGGAGAGACTCATTCACATTTGGATCCGTATGTTGAGTCGATGGCACCGCTTCAGCCGGCACAAGAAGCGCTTGAGGATGAGATCCAAAAGTTTGCTAACAATGGTGTTTTGCTTACTGTTGGCATACAACTTGCTTGATGGATTCCTCTCAAAGGATAGTACCAAAGAACTACAGATGTCATGGGATCCTGGTTTACAAAATCTACATCGACTCGAGGGCGAGTCGATTTTTAAGGAGAGAATGTTAGGGACATCGACTCATTGTGTCTAACGGTCCATATTGGCCCAGGTAGCTAAGGGGAAATAATATAAAGGCACAGTGAAGTCGCCACGAAGGGGACATCCAAGGAAATATGAGAACATTTTATTATTCATCTTCTTCCTCCGTCTAACGCTGTTCTTGTTCCCCCAACTCTCTCTTGTACCTGGATCTTCTAGAACTACATCTTCCTCCTAGCTGTGATTTCCCTACTTGCTGCTTCCTTCCCAAACCCCATCTCTTGAGCACTTGTTCCTTGAGTTATGCTTTGGCTGATTCAGTGATTGATGCTCTATCGGTGAGGGTTGCTAACAGGCTCGCCCGACTGCTGACGAGGTTTTCTTCTCTCACGATCTCACCACCTCGGCATCTCGGGACCCGAGGTGAAGACGAAGCGGAGCCGCGGAGGGGAGGCATGGATCGCCGCGACTATGCCTCCCATGACCCATCCGCCTGCGAGGGATCGCTAGAAATGTTCCTTATGTAAGTAGGGAGGCTCTTTTGTGCTCCTGATTTTTGGTGTTCTGTCATCTTGTACGCACTCTCTACTCGTGAACTATCATCTTCAAATTTTGGACAAGACATATATATATTTGAACTTTGATGGTGGATTTTCCAGAAAGAGGAAAATGAACTGATATGATCTGGGTAACAAAAATCTGCAGGGCTAGGTTCTCCTGTATTCGACAAACTCGAATCTGAACTGGCAAAAGCTATGCTTTCTATTCCTGCAAGCAATGGGTTTGACAGTGGATTCACCGGTACATATTCACTATTGTGTTGTTTGCAAATGTTTCGGGGGCTCAGAATCGGGTATTAATAGCTTTGCTTTGTGCGTAGGTAAACATGAAGTGAGCATAACAATGAGTTTTATATCGATGATAAGGCTGGAAGCGTGAGAACCCGAACTAATCGCTTAGGCGGTGTATAGGTTTTCATCCTAAATCCTATCGATTGACTCTAGCATTGTTCTCTTTGGTTAAAAAATTGAAATCAGTGGGTGAGTTTGTTTGCATAATATGTAGGGAGGGATATCGAATAATGAAGTTGTACGCTTCAAAGTAGCTTTTAAGACAACATCATCTATCGGAGTAAGGTATTGCCATATATCATTGTGCGTACGAAACCTGCGCGCGTTCTCACTCTGCCTAGTGATCCCCCTCCTGTTCTCCTTGCCCAGCGGGGCTGTGCGCCTCCATGGCATCAAGGAGAAACATAAAAATGCTCTTGATATGTTTGTTTCCTTGTTCGTTGCATTTTTGCATTAGTGGCTAACTTTATTTGACAATGTGATGTACATCTTTGTCTGCTTCCTCTCGGACAAACGACACCAAATCTAGAGAAGTCATATATGTGTTGCGGCCAAACTCTCTTTATCCAACAACTTTGTCAGGTTAGTACTTATTGAAACACTTTTGCACTGTCCACCACCAGAAATCAGAACATACAAATGAATGTCTTTGTGTAGTTTGTCGCCGGTCAGACATCTCACAAAGATGAAGTTGAGATGTATGCGCTGAATCCTCCTTACAACAATCCTGTTAGCACTAACCTGTCTAGTCTCGACAAAGCATGCTTCTTGGTGAGGTACATATTGCTTTTGTTGAGGAAAAGAAGATTTGAGAGGTATGCTTCTTGATTGGAACCTTTTTTATAACTTCTCCACCCTTGTCCGCATAGTAGAACGTTCTGCTGTTGCTGGACACTTCCTACCATAATTAATTTGTACATAACCTAATTTGCACACTTCATATTCAGAATCATTAATAGGTGATTTGGACAAGCTGCTACCTTCCATCGAAAACATATATGGTTTCTCCCATACACAACATGTATACATGGAATAATAAGTATACATGAATACCATTGATGTATATATTCTAATATCCTCACTCCTCTTCAACTTGCATATGCCAAATCTAATTTTGTGTATTCAGGAAAGTCGACAGCTGATTTGGAAAACCTGCAAAGTCTATCCACAATTGGTACGCTGCCTTCCCAGTTAAGGAAAAAATGACACGCATATCCCATTGAACTTGCTGGCTATGCATACCTATTCAGTTCACAATGATGTAACCACTTCCTTTATGAATTTTGAATACTTTTATTAAAACAGTTATGATCGTCATATCCTTCCCTAATCGACATATTTTCTTCTATGTACCTTCTATTCAGGTTACAAATACTGTAAAGGTAATTTAGAATTCCTCATACAAATCCTTTAACAACCACTGTAAATATATGGGGAATTTCTAAAATGTGTTTAGAATCATACACGTACAACTTCCTATTATGTTTTATGCATATCTATTCCCCGCCCCCTCATTACTTACGCTTACACAAACAATGCATATGTTGCCACTGAACCAGAATTGACTCTTTTATTATAGTTTCATAACATCATTAGTTCATTAGTTGTTCAGTTCTCACTTGCTGGTACTCTTCGCTTGGCTTCCCACAGGACAAGTGCTGAGATCTCAAGGGCTGGCCAATATTATTCCTCCTACCCTGCTGGTACTAAACTACTAATTGACACTGCAAAAGTGTGGAAACTAAATATACCTCCTCCTATTTAAATACATATAAGGAGCTTTTGTTTTTATCAAAGATATGTAGATTTGGAAGTGCTATTTTGTTTATTTTCTACACAACTTTATTTGGTGGTCTGCAGCTTTACAAGGCTACATTAGGCAATTGTTTTGAAATAGCTGAATGGGATTGGGGCCCAATAGAGTTCTCCATCACGGCAAAACATTTTGGCCAGTAATAAGGGAAACCACCATATGCCTATAATGTTGTAAGGACATACACAGTTGTCTATGATTCACTACTTACCACTCATGTTTTTAGAAGGAAACACCCAATTTCATATGTCTGTTCTGGATATATTCTTGTTGCATGATATGCAAGTTTGATGCATGCTTTCTCTGTGTTTTTGTTTTAGCATATCTGGCACACCTCCTCTTCCCAGGGCAGCTCGATGGAACCGATTAAATGCAAGATATATTGTTGGTAGCATGCATCAACACAACTAGAATTTCACTAGATCTTGTATAAGCAGGTTCTGAATTTTTGGTCATTCGTATAACAATTTCTGAAAAAAAAACATGACATTATCCTATCGGAACATTTAGTTGATTCTCTACCTGGCGTGAGTTTGGTGAATGGTTCGTATGAATCCTATCTATGTTTGCATGTTGTTAGCTTGGATAACAACTTGTTTGGATCCATTAGCCCTAGATGCTCCTCTATACCAGTGGAAGTCAGTAATTATGTTGTTGTCGCAAAACACATGCATTATATCGCAATGCACGAACAATTTTCTTGTCTCGTGGCAACACACAGGTATATATACCTAGTTATTATTTATGTATGTGCTAATGCTATCTCGACCAGGGAAGGAGAAGGGTTGATGATGGCGACGTGAGGGAAGAGGTGTCACGTGTCATGGCCTCACAGGGAAGGGGAGGGTCGACGGCGATGACACGAATGAGAGAGGGATGTAGGGGACGGGAGAGGGGAAAGAGGAGGGATGTGCGATGATCTAAATAATATTAACTATTGGATTTGAGTGGGTAAGGGATAGAGGTTATCCAACAATCTGAAATGTTGGTTTGATGGTGTGTTAAGTTCGGTTGCAATTTGTTTGTCGGATTTAGTGAAAGATTATGAGTATGTCAGTGATTTGGTTGGGTAGATTTTGTCGAGGTTAAACTGGTGGATTATATGGTATAGATGGTATAGATTAGTGTTTAAAATGAGAGACCAGGATGAATAAGCTATTAGAGATAGCCTTACAAATACTATTTCTCTCAACTCAGAATTTTCAAGGAATTTTTAACATAGTAATTATATTTCTTGGTTTTATTATAATAGTGTTTATAATTAAGATTTTAAAATAATATTTTAGTTTTATTTTACCCTTTTTTATTTTCTACTATTTGAAAGGATATCTTTATCATTGTTGGTCAATTGTTCTCAAATATTGTGAATCAAGAACAAGGCAACACAATTGTTAAAGATTAAGGATCTTCGTCCTCCGAAGCATTATCTCCTTCAGGATATAATAATCTTCAGACGAAGGTCATGAATGACACACCTTCATCATTCATGAGAATAAGAGTACATAGAGATAATAAATGTAACACATTTATTCATTCATATATGTATTTCATGATATACACATGAACATTAACAGAATTTATATTACATTGACACATTCGGCTTGTTTGAAGGTGTTGACGCGAGAGCAATTACAATCCAGCGTGAACAATACGGTGGTACTGTTCACCTATTTATAGGCACGGAACATAGCCCGGGTAAAAGTACATTTATGACCTTAACATTTGTTTATAATTGTAACAAAAGTCATTATGGACTAGCTAGTCTTTTTCCTCTTTGTCTCAACATCATGCTTGATCTTCGTCATCATTTTGAGCCAAAGTTGTTACTCTTCGGCTATAGCTTCGACGTTCATTGTCGTCATCCTCAGGCTATACCTTCGTCTTGAAGACCTTCGACGGAGAAGAAGACTTCCATCATCAGCCGAAGCTCCCTGTAATAATCACAATTATACTAAAAGCAAATGGTTAGTCATGTTTTTTAGACCTTCGAAAGAGGAAGGCCCCCAACAATCATTATCTTATCTCATAAGTAGGAACTTTAAAGACATTCTCATTGTCCAACACCTTCGGCACTGACATCGCTTGCCATCGGCTGACATCTCTCTTGTGTCATCATTCATCGTCCTCCGCCGTATCACGACTATCTGTCGCCATTACTCCTCATGGCATGTCCTTGTCCATTCGTCCCTCCCTATGTCTAATGTTGTTCAAGACTATAACGACCAGGCACGTGCCTCGGGCCCTGCCCTCGCTCCTCTGATAGCTTCTCCATCTAACGTGCCTTGCTTATTCATAAAACAACGTTAAAGATGTCTTTTCAACCATTAGAAACATAAAAAATAAATAAAATGAATATAATAAAGATGAAATATTATTTTTGAGAAGATTTATATTTTAAATATTATACTATCTAAGATTGAATTGTAAATACTATTAGAGAATCTACGTGACTGTCCCAACATCTAGCATTGGATGCAGGGACGCCAGTTGGGTGGGGATAGTGATAGTTGTGCTTGTGAACACATCAGACCCATGTCTCCTCTGTTATACAACACCGTACAATCCAACACAAGGCAACACACTTAACTAGACATATGGTATTACACAATTCAATAGTTCCAAGTAGCATAAACCGCTATCTCAATGTTAACCATCGAGTTTGGTATATATTGAAGCTCATCAACGCTCACTTTGGATAACTCCACAGTAGACTTGTCAGTCATCAAACACCGATAGCTAGCACGCTAGATAGGGGATTTCGGCAAAAGAATGATTAAAAGCACAATGGATCTTATCATGTTCCTGGCAGGATAAATCTTCATGTTCGATTCATGGATGTGTATAGGGGACAACTCTAGCGTGCTTCATAGATACCTCGTCCAGACTATGACAATTCAAGCTTCCCCAACAACTTTCCATGACATGTTAGATCTCATCGAGAATATAAAAAAAATCGATTACAAGTCCAACTAGGGTGTGACCAAGTTTTCGAAGTCGACCTCTGCGCCATCAGACAACTACGATCCAAACACAGTCCTAATATGAGTATGAGTCTAACTTAGGCATCAGTAAGTCTTCGGAGTTGGCTTCTAAGCCATCGGACAAATGTGGTACAAGTCTAGTTGGACTCACCCTCAAACTCAAGAATACCGCTTCAATCTACCAAGAATCGATCACAAGTCTTATCCGATCCACTCTCGCATCGGAGGTTGAAGGGGGGATATGATCAAGGAGTCCCAGTGATAGGCGTACAACAAGGCCTAGTCCTTACTGCAATGTCAGATGGAAAAAATCATACATTGGCTAGGAATTTAGCTACCTAGGAACATGTCTACTTCCTCCCATGTAGTCTCCTTCATGGATCAATTACCACATCAAGCCAGAGTCACTAACTTAACTATATCAATCACCATGCCATGTACTCCCAACAACATAAAAAACTATGATTATAGCTGAAAGATCTTCATTTTAGAAGGAGACATCAACCCCATGGACGAAGAGGAAGAGGTTGACATTCTATCTATTAGAGAAGGGAGCAAAGCTCCACGCTCGAAGTGTCCATGTTGCCCATTATTTTTCAGTTGTCTGGTCGTTTGCCGACGGATAGTGACTGTGCTCGTGCCTCATCCCACCAAGATGTAGGAGAAGGGCCTGGGCACCGAGTTGTTTTGTCGTGATCCTCTCTTTCTTCACTTTTGTACTGTGTTACTATTTGTTAAACAATAGAACCCCTATGTAGAACCCCTATGGTTTTGGAGATTTACAATTAGATCCACCCAATTGTAATGTTTATTTTGAAAAAAGGTTGTTCCATCCTTATTCATCATTATGAATACAATTTGTTTGGTAGATTTGTTTACATAGATTGGTGAACGCTTAGAAGCCTAATTTCTAAATGATTATGTAGATTGGCCCTCCCACTTAACAAAAACTTCTCTAATTCCTAGTAGTTTGGAACTCGAGCACAAGTACATTTACTAGCAAGTCCAACCTCCCCTAATTAGGGCTTGCTTGTTTCCTTGCAGGATCATATAATCCAACTTATTTTATATATATATAGATTATATAATCTAGTTTATATAATCCTATTATAGATGTTTGTTTACACAAAATGTTAGTGGGTAAAAATCCAAACAATAATCTAAAATAAGCACCTAATGATATGATTATTGGTTATCATAATCTAGGTACCTAGATTATATAATCCACTATAATAATTTATGTTGTTTGTTTGCCTCTTAACTTATTTAAGCTGGATTATATGATCTAGAGGGTAAAAAATATGACCTTATTGGTAGCCGATTTTTGCTAAACATTGCCTTAATTCCTTGCATGCTTATATTTTCACTATGCACCGACTTAACTCGATAATAAACTATTGCTTTATGATTTCACCGATCAATAATCAGCATATTATTGAATAATTTTCCTAGTTATGTACCATCTTTGATAAACATTTACCAATCAAATGAAGGTCAAATTAAAATGTCTAGCGGGGCGTGCTAGTTATGATTTTTCTACACGTGCGGAACTGATAGTTGCCTAGAGGGGTGAATAGGCAACACTTGAAAATTTAACACTTAAAATAAATCTAGATCCCAAGTTAAGTACAGAATCAAATCAGAGCAGTTGGGAGAGAGATAAGTTCTCTTGCACTTGTTGCTCAAATTGATGCGGAATTGACTTAGGGAGCAACTCAAGTGATTTTGAATGAAAGATCCAAGCAAGAGAACTTAGATGGGAGAGGGAAGAGAAAATCACAATGCAAGCAAACAACCAAAGAGAGAGACACAATTTGATTTACCAGAGTTTGGTTACAAAGAACCTACGTGTCCATTGGGTGTCCTTAAAGATGAGGTCTCTTTCAACCCTCTCAAGCGATTCCAACGATCAAGCTTGAGCCCACAAATGAAGATCACACAAGCTCACTATCTTCCTCTTCTCTCTATAAGAATATCTCTACTTAAATGTGGCACTTAGATCTCTTAGAATGACTTGGAGGTGTTACACAAGTAGGGATGGCAATGGGTTTAAAACCTATGGGTATAAGGTTTACAAACTCATACCCACGAGGTTAATACCAAACTCGTACCCGCACTCGCTACCCATGATGGGTATAATATTCTACTCGTACCCGCCACCTGTGGGTGCCACAAATCCACGAGTATACCGCGAGCACATAAGTACACATATATTTTACCTATATGTACACACACACACACACACACATATATATATATATATATATATATATATATATATATATATATATATATATATATATATATATATGGGTATGCGGGTTCGCGGGCACAACATTTTCATACCGCCTGTAAAAACCTATCGGGTTGAGAATCAAACCCACATCCATGCCCGTGGGTACAAACTCGCACCCAAACCCGCACCCTATAGGGTTTTTATCCGTGGGAACAAGGGTAAAATGTGCTCGTTGCCATCCCTATGCACAAGTGTTTGAGAATAAAAGCACAACTCTTGTTATTTGTCTTGGGCAACTAAGAGGATATTTAGTCTATCTCCGACAAATCTCCTATCTGATCCCCTATTTCAAACTTCACTGTGCAAATAGTGTCAAACAATATCATCTACAGTTGGTTTTTGTTGGCATCAATCACCAAAAAGGGGGAGATTGAAAGGGAAATGGGCTTAAAACATTTTCTATGATCGATTTTGGTGTTTGACGTCCATCACAAACCACGTGGACTAACTAGTTTGCCTAGTCGTCATTTATCTCAGGTGCATAAAGTTCAACATAAACCAACAAAGAAAATAAGTTGGGAACTCTACAAAGTTTGGAGTAAAGACAAGCATTGGTGCTGCCAGTGGCGCACCGGACACTGTCCGGTGGGCACTAAACACTGTCTGGTGCCTAGGCCGAGGCACCACACAAACTGGCCACTCTCGGGTTTCTCGAGAGTCACTCCGCTATAATTCATCGGACATGTCCGGTGAGCCAACGGAGCAACGGTCAACTACGCCCAACGGTCGACTGCGGTGAACAGTGAACAGTGGTCAGCGCAGAGGTCAGAAGTCAGAACTGCAAAAGTCAGAACAAACCGGACTGTCCGGTGCCACAAGAGGACAAAGGACTTCAACGGTCAACTGCTCCAAACCCCAACGGTCTCTGATGGGGCACGCACCGGACAATGAACAGTGTCATGTCCGGTGCACCACCAGACTGTCCGGTTTGCCCATCGACAGCAACAGTTGGAATAGTGGTTGGGGGCTATAAATACCCCCTAACCACCACCATTCAAGCTATCCAAGTTTTTAGCCCTTCACATTCAATACAAGAGCAAAAGCCTACACTCCAAGACACAATCAAAAGATCAAATTCTCTCCAAGCCTCAAAATCAACTCAATTGCTTAGTGACTTGAGAGAGGGTGTTTAGTGTTTCATTTGTTGCTCTTGTTGCTTGGATTGCTTTTTCCTTCTCACTCTAATTCTTCAAGTGCCTTGTAAAGCTAGCAAGAGACATCTAAGTGTGTGGTGATCCTTGCGGGGTCTTAGTGACCCAAGTGATCAAGGAGAATCACTCAACCAGACTGTGTGACCGATGGAGAGAGGGAAAGGGTTGGAATAGACCTGGCCTTTGTGGCCTCCTCAACGGGGACTAGGTTCTTTGGAACCGAACCTCGGTAAACAAATCGTCGTGTTCATTTGTGTTGATCTCCATTCGATTTGTTTCCCCTTTCCTCTCTCTCTCTCTCTCTAAAATTCCCTTGATCATATTGATTTGAGTTTGCTCGCAAGGTTATCCGCATTGATTGAACAACTTATAGCAAGAAGAACTGTCTTCTGCACTCAGAATTATTTATAACGCTAACCCCAGGCATAGTGCGTGTTTAAAGTTTATAATTTTCAGGTTTCACCTATTCACCCCCACTCTAGGCGACTTTTCATGAAGTTTGGTGAACTTGTTGGCGATTTCATCGTTCTATTCTCTCTCTCTATCTCTTGAGCTCGTTGCAAACTTAATTCTTGTGTGGATTTGTTACTCTTGGAACCTTGTGTTCCTTGATGAATAGAGGTTGCTTGAGAGTCTCCAAATTTGTGGATGACCTCAAGAAGTTTGTATCACCCGCTCTTTGAGCTAAGTTGAGAAGAGATTGTCTTGACCTTGGTGGTCAGCTTGAGGAGGATTAGGGTTTAAACTGACCTG
Source organism: Zea mays (assembly GCF_902167145.1). NCBI lineage: Eukaryota > Viridiplantae > Streptophyta > Magnoliopsida > Poales > Poaceae > Zea > Zea mays. The sequence goes on along the minus strand of NC_050097.1, from coordinate 179,328,037 downwards.
CCCCTTTGTGGGTGCCTCAATGAGGAGTAGGACACCTTTGTGGTGTGGCCAAACCTTGGGTTAAATCATGTGTTCTTGTGTTCTTGAAAAGGACTTCAATTTGTTGGGTAGCATAGTCTAGTTTTATCCCGTGGTGTTGATCTTGTGGACTTGGTTCACATTGATTTGTCACCTATTCTCATGGATTTTCTCTAGGGCAAGCTTTTAGAAAGAAACTATCATTGTACTCCACATTGTTCGTTTGTTATCAATCTAATCAAAGTTGAGCAGGTTCAAAACCGGTTCAACCAGGATTTATACTAGTTGAACCGGGTTGCACTAGTGCAACTTGGAATTTGACTCTATCTCGATGTTTTTGGTGAGAAATTTCAGGTGTAGCCTATTCACCCCCTCTAAGCTACTTTCACAACCGCCATGTCATGTAATCGTTGGAGCAGGAACTAACCATTTAACCCAACGGGTCTGGTGCACACTAGACTGGTTCGGTGTACCGAGTCCTTCATCTCTTCAAGAACAGACCATTCTGTGTAACTGGTTCCGTGCACCAAGCCACGTAAACCTTGTTGAAGACTTCTTCGTGCAAGAGGTCGGGTGCACCACCGGACTGGTAGGCCACCCAAGTCAAAGTTTACATGCACTGTGTACATGGTCTGATGCGCCACCGGATTGGTGTGGTGCATCGTAGACCTGCTGAATTGAAGTCTAAATTTGCAAATCTTCTTTGATTTGATTTGGTTCTTCTTGAGATAATTCCTATGACTTAGACGAACATTTATAGAGTCTGTCCAACTAGTCTAAGTAATATTTTCTTCACTTGATTGATCCATCTAACTCATTTTTTGTTTTGGCTCAAACTAGGCTCTAAGTGCACCTTTTCAAAATCTGAACTTATAAGTTCTCTAAGGTGCTCAAATAGGTTACTAAGGGCATTTAGAACTTATCCAAACTTGTGATCTAGTCATAGTTCACCTTATCAAAGTTTTGCCATTCCAAGCCTAAGTTTAAGCCAATTTTTGCATTGAATCCATCAATTTGATTCTTATGGACCTGCACTTATACACTTAGAAAACTAGTTAGATCATAATGTCGTGTTGGTCATTAATCACCAAAAACAATATATAAATGACATATAACATATTTCCTTTTTAATATCCCCCTTTTTGGTGATTGATGCCAACACAACCAAAGCAAATATAAAGAATTTAACTCACTAACTTGTTTGCTATTCAACATGAGCTCATAAGATGCAAATTAAAATCAGAATTAAGTGAGATGTAAATGTTTAGCAATTTTAACATGTTTGGACCATATAAGCCACAACTTGATTTTGATTTTACAAATCAAACTTTTTCAAGGTTTTGAAATATTTTCTCTCCCTTTGGTCAAATTCAAAAAAATCTCCCTTTTGGAGATTCAAAAGCAAATATGTAAATTCTACCCCTTTTGGCATAAACTTCCCTTTGGACAAATATTTTATAAGAGAGTCTCATCTTAGCTTTCAAGAGGGTTTTATACTAAATGATAAACTCTCATAGCTCAAAAAAATTAAGAACTCAAGTGGTAGTGCGGTCCATTTGCTTTGGCCTATAATTTCTCCCCCTTTGACGTCAAGCATCAAAAATTAAAAAATCAAGTGGCCTTTCACATTACTCCTCATAAGATATGATAACTAAAGCATGAATTGGAGTAATGCAAAACTAATAATTGGAATAAAGGATCTTTTATATCGATTATGCAGTGGACGTGCTTTTCTTTGCCCAAATGCACCATTTCCCTTTCAATTTGAGACCATGCACATAATAAGCTTGAAAACATTGTCAGTGAAAGTCGCCTAGAGAGGGGGGTGAATAGGCGAAACCTGAAATTTACAAACTTTAAACACGCACTATGCTCGGGGTTAGTGTTAGAAATAATTCGGAGCGCGGAAGATAGTTCTCCTTGCTAGGAGTTGCTCAATCGATGCGGATAACTTTTGGAGCCAACTCAAATTAGTATGAGCAAGGGAACTTTAGAGAGAGGAAAGAGGAGAAACAAATCAAGTGGAAATCAACACAAATGAACACGGTGATTTGTTTACCGAGGTTCGGTTCCAAAGAACCTAGTCCCCGTTGAGGAGGCCACAAAGGCCTGGTCTATTCCAACCCTTTCCCTCTCTCAATCGGTCACACAGACCGACCGAGTCTTCTCCTTAATCACTTGGGTCACTAAGACCCCGCAAGGACCACCACACACTTAGGTGTCTCTTGCTAGCTTTACAAAGCACTTAGAAGAATAAGAATGAGAAGGAGAAAGCAACAAGAGCAACAAAAGAACACAAATGATCCTCTCTCAAGACTCTAAGCAATGGAGTTGATTTTGGAGCTTTGAGTGGATTGAATGCTTTGATTGTGTCTTTGGAGTGTTTGCCTTTGCTCTTGTATGGAATGAGAAGTGTAGGAGGCTTGGATGGCTTGAATGGTGATGGTTGAGGGTATTTATAGCCCCAACCACTATTCAAGCCGTTGCTGTCGATGGGCACACGGATAGGGTATTGTTCACTGTCCGATGCCTGCCACGTCAGCAGACCGTTGGGGTTTGGAGCGGTTGACCGTTGAAGTCCTTTGTCCTCTTGCTGCACCAGACAGTCCGGTGGCACATCGGACATGTCCAGTGCGTTCTGACTTCGCAACTCTGACTTTTGACTTTCGCACTGTGCACTTTTACTGTTCACGCAGTCGATCGTTGAGCTCAGGTGACCGTTGTTCCGTTGGCTCACCGGACATGTCCTGTGTACACCTGACAGTCCGGTGAATTATAGCGGAGTGGCTCCCTGAGAAACCCGAGAGTGGCTAGTTCGGGAGGTGCTTGGCCTGGGCACCGGACAGTGTTGGGGACTTGTTCTCAAATGCTATGAGTTAAGAACAAGGCAACACAAAAATGTCAAACGTTAAAGCCCTTCGTCCTTTGAGGCATTATTTCCCTTAGGATATAATGATCTTCAGACCAAGGTTATGAAGGACATATACCTTCATCAATGCAACATATAATAATGAAAAGAGAATCATATGAAATATAAAAGATAACATGAACAATTATGTATTATTATCAACTCATTTCTATTTTATTATTATGGAAAAATAAAAATGATATCAAGTTACAAATGTACCTTCGGCTCGAAAGAAGGTAAGGGTACAAGCGTGACGCAAAAGCAAATGTCAAGTCAGCGTGAACAGTACGGGAGCACTGTTCATCTATTTATAGGCACGGGACGCAGCCCATGTAAAATTACACTCATGCACTTTACATTTGCTAATGACTCTATAGTGATCCATCGAGGTCTAAATAGCCTTTTCCATTTTAAGTCGGTTCCCTTTTCTGCTATCATGCCGAAGCTCCCTGCGCATAGCTTCGGCTCTGTGCCAACCTTCGTATTCTTTGTGCTTCTTCACACTGTGGTTCTAATCCGAGTCCGAAGGTACCTGTTCATGTATTATACTCCAGAAACATTGTTAAATCATGTTTTTGAGGACCTTCGGAAGACGAAGGCCCCCAACAGTAGCCCCTCGCAAGGTTAATTTGTTAGAATAACAAATTCAGATTGTGATATGGACGAAGGCCCTAAGACGAAGGTACGAAAAAACACCTTCCCTTTGCTAGAATAGCAACAGTCAATGACAGACGGGGCCCTCCAACTTGGAGCGCGCTGGGCATATAAATAAGAACTCACCCCGAGCACATTTGGTACGCTACTTGCCGCCTGTTTTGTTTGCTCAATTTTTTAGCTCTTGCCTACCAACGCTTGCTTGGCTTTTTAGATTTTCTAAGCTTCGGTTTTAAGAACACATTTTCACCATTTCCGAAGAGAAGATGTCTCAAGATAAAAAAAGCTGTTGCTGAGACGAAGCTGAGCGAGGAGGAGAAGCTCCTTGAGGAGAAGACTACTGGCTTTATTGAATCAATAGCAAAGACAAACACAGAAAAGATTACTAGGGAGATTCTAGAAGGCTTATCTAAAGATACCGATGATAGCGATAGTTATGATGCGGAAAGTGGGGGCGAAGATTCCGAAGATCGGCCCTGGCGACCAAGTCATGCAGTTTTTGGGAAATCGACTATCAGACAGAGTCAACTTGATAATATGAGAGGAACGTATTTTTGAGATATGTCTATTGTGAGGGCTGACAACGGAGACAGGACTGTTCCTGTTCCCGAAGAAAATGAAGTCGTGATCTACCGAAGCTTCTTCAAGGCCGGGCTTCGGTTCCCCTTAAGCAGATTTGTTGTTGAAGTTTTAAAGATATATGAGATTTTCCTTCACCAGATTACTCCCGAAGCAATTATCAGAATGGGGATCTTCGTCTGGGCCGTGAGGAGTCAAGGTTTGGAGCCAAGTGCAAAATGTTTCTGCAGCATGCACGAACTTTCATATGAGACGAAGCCCTGGGGCAAGGAACAGTATCATAACAATTTTGGTTGCTATAGCTTCGTTGCTCGCTCAGGCTCAAGCTGCCCAGTGCCAACATTTCGGAAAAGATGGCCCGGAGACTGGATGAAAGAATGGTTCTATGTGAAGAATGATTTAAAGGCAAGAGAAGATATTACAAAGATCATTATGCGCCCCATTTGGTCCTGCTTCGGCCTTCGGAAACCGAAGGTAGAAATTGATGAAGCATCCGAAGGATGCCGAAGGGCCTTCGGCATAGTTTGCTCTTTCATCGGGACAAGGGATTTAGTCCAAGAACATGTGGCCTACAGGATATGGCCATTGGTAGACAACTGGGAGATGCCAAAAGAGACCATCAGCAACCCTAACGAAGGTGGTTTGGTTCGATTGAAATATACCTTTAGGTTTAGAGACCAATTTATCGAACCAGACGATGACTGGCTGAAATGTGTTGAAAATACCAGTGATGAACTACTTGGAGGCTACTCCAAGTCTGAAGATAACGCACTATCTGCAGCCTTCGGGAGCCGAAAAAAGAAGAGGCTGAATAGAGTTTTTGATGCTATTGGATTTATGTACCCTGACTACCGCTACCCGCCACGGGGGCAGAAGAGAAAGAGTGGAACTTCTGGGAAGGATGCTGCTTCAGCCGCCTCAAACGAGCCCACGCCGAAGAAGAAAAAGGTGAAGGTTCTTACTCACTGATCGCGCTACATTGAACCGACCACAGTGCCTGACTTTGGCGGTGAGACCTCATCGGCTGAAGCCAAAGGACTTGCCCTTACGCAGAGGATTGAAGAGCCGACTGCAATGCCGAAGGCTGACAAAATTGAAGAACCAAGACCCGAAGAGACAAAAACATCAGAAATTCTAAGCCCTTCGGTGGGACTAGAGGCGCCGAAGATACAAAAAGATCTGACAGCAACCTCAAAGAGGAAAAAGGATTGCTAGTGTGTTAGATGTGCTGGAGACGATAAAAACTTCAAGCTCTACTCCAGGAAAAATTGTCAAGGCTTCGAAAGCACAGGTTGAAGTCGAGACAAAGCTGACCGAGGCCGAAGCTACAATGAGCCGGGTCGATGCTGAAACTAGGCCTTCAGAGCCCATCAAAGAGAAATCCTCGGAAATTGAAGAAAAGGCAGCGGAGGAAGAAGCCATAGAATAAATTTTGCCTGAAAAATCAGTCGCTCCTACTGCTGAAGCTTTGAAAGAGAATACTGAATATATTATCCGTCATGCTTTGGGAAAAATCTCTCTAAAGAAGAAAAACGAGAAGCTGAACACTATGCCCAGAAACTGAAATATCCAAAGGGGGCATTGATATTCAACGGCAGCGGAGAAGAAGATTTCTTGTATTGTCTCCCAGACAGCAGGAGATTTCTGTCTGCCGGGAGATGAGCAGAAGCTTCGGATTCCCGACACTAGAAGACGGGCTTTCGGTGCTATCGAAAGATGAATTGGCCGACAGTTTAGCATATAATAGTTTAAAGGTGTGAGAATGAATTTTTTGTACTTAAAAACGAATTTTTTTATTTGCTTATACTTAATACCGTACTTTTTTTGCAGGGCCTGATTCTTAGCAATGCCCTCAGGGCGCAGAAAAATGCTGAAGACGAAGGATGCACTATAGCTCTGAACAACCTTCGTTCCGAAGTAATTGAACTAAGGAACGAAGGTCTTGAAAAAGATAAAATATTAAATTCATTGGTGAGCAAAATAAAAGAAAACAAAGCTACTTCCAAAGCCCAAGCTGAAGCCCAGAAATGTGAAATTGAAGACCTTCGGAAACAGCTGGCTGAAGCAAAATTAAAATGCGTTGTTGCCGAAGCTGAACGAGATACCAGTGATTACTGGAAAAATTACTGGGAAAAAACAGTTGCAGAACTTCGCGCATCAAAAGAAAAATGTTTTGAAAAATCTATAGAATGTGTGAAAAAGGTAAAAACTAGCTTCGCCAATGTTGGCGCATATTCAAGTGAAGATAACTTCGTACGAGGCGACCCCGAAGGCCCAATTGAGTGGATCAGCAACGAAGCCGAAGCTTTTGAAGAAATTTTGAGCGACCGCGGGGACGTCTGTGCCTTCTCTAGTGCAAGAGGAGTTGCAGCTATTTTGGAGAAAGCAGGGTGCGATCATGTGAAAATTCTGGCCCAAGCCGAAGCTGCTTTCTCTGTTGATGATACAAAAGACCCCTCAGCCGAAGCAAGCTTAACTGGTGGAAAATTCTTCACTGACATCTGGGAAAACGGCGGCCGAGGGATGGCCCACGAAATAATAAAGAAAAACGAAAAAGATACTCATGATGCTAGGGAAGCAACGAAAGCAGCTGAAAAAGCTGCGGAACTCGAAAGGCGGATATGTATTACTTAATAGCTTTTAACTCTATTGTTTATTTTTATGACTTCGAACTGATTTACGTTTTCTACCACAGCTGAACTATCTCCTCCTCCAGAGCCCTTCGAGTCACTGGCCGACCCAGAGGCAAAGGAATCAACAGAAATTATTAGCATGGCCGAAGCCATTATGGACGAAGTTGTCACCCAACTGCTGACCGAAGATGCAGATAGAGTTTTGAAAGAAGAAGAATAGCTATTGTAAAAACATTTCTAGAATATGAATGTAACATTTGCTGGACTATGCTTGTAATATTTGGTGCTCATGGGTTTTGAATGTAATATATAAATGGCTTTTGTAATTCATTTCTTTGCGATGCATGAAACTTTTATGTACATACCGTTTTTGAGCCTTCGGCGAAAAAACACCTTCCCTTCTTTTCATGCTTCGTAAAGAAGGGCTTTTATGCTTCGTAAAAAATCCTCCAATCGTGGCAAAAACATTAATGCTTCGTCAACAATAGATTTTTTCCTCCACATCAGAATGCTTCGTAAAAAATTCTCCAAGTGTCACCAAAACATTAATGCTTCATCAACAATAGGTTTTTTCCTCCGTATTAGAGCTGATGAAGTTGTATTTCTTCAAAACTTATTTTGTGCCTTAGCACAATTTCACTTTTTCGAAGCATTCTCCGAAGGTCAACATTGTATTCCCTTCTTGTGCCATTGATGCAATATGATGTATGATGTTATGTTATGCGAAATGATGTGATGATGTTATGCTATGCAAAATGATATTTGTGCCGAAGACACACACACATGCCCATAATGGAATACACAATCTTTTTGTCGTTTATTTTTCGGCTTCACCGCATATTTTTCGGTGTATCAGCGCTGACTTTTCACTGTAAGTTCTGCATTCCCTTAGGAACGTCTTTTGAACTTCTTCGCCTTCTATTTCGGCGGTATTCGCGTTGAATTTTCGCGCTTCGCCTTATATTTCGGTGGTATTTGGCTCTGCATTCCCTTTGGAACGACTTTTGAGCAGAAAACTTACACTGCGCTCCCTTTGGAATGACTTTTTTGTAGCTTCGGCAAACTTACGTTGTGTTCCTTAGAACGACTTTTTGTAGCTTCGATGATACTTATGCCGCGTTCCTTAGGACGACTTGTTGTAGCCTCGACGACTTTTTTAAACTTCGTGAGTCTGTGGAGAAGATATATTTCACTATGGCAAGAACGAAGCTATTACAAAAAATGGAAAATGACAAAAGAACTAAGTTTTCAATGATTGTTCCTTATAAAAAAAGAAAATGGAAATGAATGTAAAAACTGTTTTAGGGGTAGGATATCTCTCAGTAGATATGCTTCGATTCTGGCACAGTACTGTTGACTGTACGAGCTTCGGACTCCTCCCTGAAGTCTCGCTGTTGATGGGTCTGTTGGCTCCCTTCTGGCTGCTGGCTTCGTGAATACACAGGTTGTAGTGGTGGCGGAGGTGGAGGCTGTTGCCATGATGCCTGTGGCTGGCTAGCCGAAGCAACAGAAGATGCAGGACGGTTACCCACGTACTCTCGTATGTAGGGTGAGTGATACGAAGCAGTGTGCATAACCAGCTTCGGCTGGTTCTATTGAGCTGCAGCTTCTGCTATTTCATTCTGTTTCTGAATGGTGACATAGCACATCCTTGTAGTATGGCCCTTGTCCTCACCACAGAATAGGCAATAAATTTTTCTAGGCTGATCCCCAAACCTTCCTCCGAAGCCCCTGCGCCTCTGCCTCTTGGAGCTGGCGGCTAAAGATAGCTTTGTTGCTGCCCCGAAGCTTGCAAGGAATATTGTGGCCTCTACTGTTGACTTCCTCTGTCGTCATTCTGTGTGGAGTGGATTGACCTGACATGCCTTGGGTGGATTCTCCCTCCGAAGCCCCTGGTTATCTCAGAGAACATGTAGGCTTCCTCCATTCTTTGACGAAAGTCATTGTCAGCGCGGATATATTCACCCATCTTTTGAAGCAGCTTCTCCAAAGTCTATGGAGGCTTTCTAGCAAAATACTGGGCAGTAGGTCCTGGACGAAGCCCCTTGATCATGGCCTCAATGACAATTTCATTGGGCACTGTAGGCACTTGTGCTCTCAGACGCAAGAACCTTCGGACGTATACCTAGAGATACTCCTCATGATCTTGTGTGCATTGAAACAGAGCCTGAGCTATGACTGGCTTCGTCTGGAAACCCTAGAAGCTTGTCACCAGCATGTCCTTGAGCTTCTGCCATGAAGTGATAGTTCCTGACTGAAGAGAAGAATACCATGTCTGGGCCACATTCTTAACTGTCATGACGAAGGATTTGGCCATGATAGCTGCATTGCCTCCATATGAAGATATGGTTGCTTCATAACTCATCAAAAACTGCTTCGGGTCTGAATGCCCATCATACATTGGAAGCTGAGGTGGCTTGTATGATGGGGGCCACGGGATAGCCTGCAGTTCTGCTGCCAAGGGAGAAGCATCATCAAAAGTAAAGGTATCATGATTAAAATCATCATACCATCCATCATCGTTGAACAAGCCCTCTTGATGAAACTCCCTGTGCTGGGGCCTTCGGTCTTGCTCATCTTGAGCAAGGTGATGTACTTCTTCAGTAGCTTAGTCAATCTGCCTTTGAAGGTCAGCTAGTCGAGCCATCTTCTCCTTCTTCTTTTGCACTTGCTGATGAAGCATCTCCATATTTCTGATTTCTTGGTCCAACTCGTCCTCCTGGGGTGTTGGACTGGTGGCCTTCCTCTTCTGGCTTCGGGGCTCTTGAAGAGAAAGGGTCTCTTGATTTGGGTCCAATGGCTGCAGAGCGGCAGCCCCTAGCACTGAAACTTTCTTCGGTGGCATGACGAAGGTCAATGCTTGCCGAAGGTGGTCGAAAAGAGTTCACCGGAGGAGGGCGCCAATGTTGGGGACTTGTTCTCAAATGCTATGAGTTAAGAACAAGGCAACACAAAAAATGTCAAACGTTAAAGCCCTTCGTCCTTCGAGGCATTATTTCCCTTAGGATATAATGATCTTCAGACCAAGGTTATGAAGGACATACCTTCATCAATGCAACATATAATAATGAAAAGAGAATCATATGAAATATAAAAGATAACATGAACAATTATGTATTATTATCAACTCATTTCTATTTTATTATTATGGAAAAATAAAAATGATATCAAGTTACAAATGTACCTTCAGCTCGAAAGAAGGTAAGGGTACAAGCGTGACGCAAAAGCAAATGCCAAGTCAGCGTGAACAGTACGGGAGCACTGTTCATCTATTTATAGGCAGCCCATGTAAAATTACACTCATGCCCTTTACATTTGCTAATGACTCTATAGTGATCCATCGAGGTCTAAATAGCCTTTTCCCTTTTAAGTCGGTTCCCTTTTCTGCTATCATGCCGAAGCTCCCTGCGCATAGCTTCGGCTCTGTGCCAACCTTCGTATTCTTTGTGCTTCTTCACACTGTGGTTCTAATATGAGTCCGAAGGTACCTGTTCATGTATTATACTCCAGAAACATTATTAAATCATGTTTTTGAGGACCTTCGGAAGACGAAGGCCCCCAACAGACAGTGTCAGGTGCGCCACTGGCAGCACCATTGCTAGTCTTTGCTCCAAACTTGGTTGAGTCCCCAACTTAATTTCTTTCTTGGTTTATGTTGAACCTTATGCATCTGAGATAAATGACAACTAGGCAAACTAGTTAGTCCACGTGGTTTGTGATGGACGTCAAACACCAAAACTAATTATAGGAAATGTTTTAATCCCATTTCCCTTTCAGTTAGTCTCAAAAGTTCAACTTGTAGACCACCCCCACTAAATATGAGCACACAAGTGATGAATACTTGTCATAGCAATGCACGTGGATTTGCGAGGCTCGGTGATAACTTTCTACAATTTGAACCTTGGTACAAGCAAAATATGAATAAATATTAAATTGTATCAATTGAAAGATCTTGATCAAAGGCATAGCAAAAATAAGCAATGTGTGCAATATGCTTTTCTCATCAAGAAGCTTAGTGAATATACCGACTAATTATTTATGGGTGCTCACATGGTCTACTACGATATATCCCATTTATGAGTGATCTCTCAGAAAGTGATATCGAATGTCTATGTGCTTAGTGTGGCCGTGATCAACAGGGATACCGATCATTCAGATTACACTCTCGTTGTCATATAGGAGGGGACTTTGCTTAGATTATAGCCGAACTCCTTGAGGGTTTGCCTCATCTAGAGTAATTGTACACAATAGTTTCCTGCATCAATATACTCGACCTCGGTGGTAGATAGGTCAACGAAAATTTGTTTCTTTGAAGCCTAAGACACCAAGAATCTTCCCAAAAATTGACAAGTCCATAATGTAATCTTCCTATCAACCTTACATCCAGCATAATCGGCATCAGAATAACCAACAAGATCAAAGTTTGAACCCTTTGGATACCAAATCCTAAAGTTAGGAGTATAAACTAAATATCTCAAGATTATTTTAATGACTCTAAGGTGACATTCCTTAGGATTAGCTTGGAATCTTGCGAACATGCATACAAAAAGCATAATATTCTGTCAAGATGCACATAAATAGAGTAACAAGTCAATCATAGACCAGTATACCTTTTGATCAACCGATTTACCTCATATGTCATGGTCAAGATGTCCATTGGTTCCCATGGGCATATTGATGGGTCTAGCGTCCTTCATCCCAGACTTCTTCAAAATGTCTTGAATGTACTTCATTTGGCTAATGAAGGTGTCATCCTTGAGTTGCTTGATTTGAAATCCTAAAAAGAACTTCAACTCCCCCATCATCAACATCTCAGACTTCTTGACCATAATCCTACTAAACTCTTCATAAGACGAATGGTTAATAGAGCCAAATATAATATCATCAACATAAATTTAGCATATGAACAAATCATCATCAATCATCTTAATGAATAAAGTAGGATCGACTTTCCCAACCTTAAATTAGTTTGCAATTAAGAAGTCTCTAAGTCATTAATATCATGCTCTTGGTGCTTGCTTAAACCCATAGATTGCCTTATTGAGCTTAAAGACATGGTTAGGACACTTATCTTCCTCATAGACCTCTTCCTTGATGGGTCCATTAAGGAATGCACTTTTCACGTCCATTTGAAAGAGCTTGAAATCATGGTAAGTAGCTTAGGCCAATAAAATGTGAGTTGACTCAAGCCTAGCTATGGGTGCAAAGGTTTCATGAAAATCCAAAGTTTTGACTTGTGAGTATCCGTTGAACACAAGTCAGGCTTTGTTCCTTGTCACCACACCATGTTCATCTTGCTTGTTGTAGAGGACCCACTTGGTATCTACAACATTTTAGGTAAGACATGGTACTAAGTTCCAAACCTCATTCCTCTTGAAGTTGTTGAGCTCTTCTTGCATTGCCACTGTCACACCCGGGTTTTAGGGGCACCAAGACCCGGGCGCGAACATAATCACCAGGTGTGCTGGGACCAAGTCTCACACATATGATGAATCATGGCACAGGATCGAATGTCACATCTTTACTATATAATAGGAGTTCTATACAAAATAAATAAATAATTACATTATAAGGAGACAACGGTCCAGCAACCCAAAGTTGACTGGGAGACGACGGCCTAGATTTCTCACGAACACGCCACAGCATCCTCCAAGCGCCTCATCCTGCGGTACCTGTTCTTGACCTGTGGGGGGTGTGAGACAGCAAGAGTGAGCTCACATACGTTCATCGCTCAACAAGTTGTGGGGAATAATGTGCATGAACTCGCCAAAGGTGGGAACTCATGTGAAGTGTAAGGCTTACCAAAGAGGATGGTTAGAGCTGAGCATTGCTTTTAAAGTTGGTCAAAATTTTATCAGCAATTACTAAGTATAAGTAAATACCAACCCAATTAAGAAGTAGAACAAAAGTAACAACCTCACCTGCGATGCAATGCATATGACAAATTGAGTTTAGGTTCCATAATTTAATCATGTGAGTGTCCGAGCTGCTCATGACCGTGAGCACGACTATATACCAGTTTTACACTCTGCAGAGGTTGCGCATCTTTACCCATAAGTCATGTTACCCATCTGCCAAGAGACGGTCAATCCCATACACCTCTACCGAGGAGGCGAGGCAGGGTAACACTACGAGGCCTTTACAAAGTTCCACTAGCTTCAGAAAACCCGCTACAGTTTATAGGAAGCTCCAATGCAGGAATCCCTCGCATGACCGCCATCGCAGCAAAATCATCCCAAGGGCCTCCCTACACTGACCACTCCCCTACTGCCCTTGCCCCTTTCAGGTAAGGTAGTCATCCACTAGCTTTCCTAATTAATCAGCCAAGGGCGTCCATAAACCCTTGTGGTAGCACTGTTTTCCCAGGTGGTTCTCCATGTTCCAATTAACATAATGATCTTAACATGAACAATAAATAACAACTGATAACAAAAGTATAATCATAAATAGTGTAATCTTCATACCCAAAACCACATATAGCACTAGCAGGTACTACCCAGAAAGTTCAGTGGTAAACAAGGTATAAAGATAGACAAACTAGGGTATCCTATTGGGTCTCATCAAAATTAACCTATGCAGATCATTATGATTAATTAGAACATGAGTGGGTAAAAAGAAGTGATCAAGGGCACAACTTGCCTGGGACTTGAGCTTCCAGGTACCAGGATGATTCTTCGGGTGACACGCAACCTCGCTGCTAGTCGTAGCAATACAAACAAACATGGTATAGACAAATTTACCATCACACCAAACATAAGAATAAACTGCATAATAATAATCTATATATCGCTACGAGATCGTGGGCTCGAGAATCACTGAATTCGGAGCTACGGTTATCAAGTTATGGTTTATGGAAAATCTACGTGATTTAAATATTAAATTATAAATTGGTTAATATACATCATACAAGGAAATATACTCCAAATAGTTAAGTAAACTTTAATCCAAATTATAACTTGTTTAGAAATCATATTATAGTTAAATTACTATCATGGTCTAGTTTAACTTTGGTAAAAGGTATAATCTACTAAACATAGGCTAAACAAATATCTAATTATAAAAATATGTTTTATGGTACAATTAATGTTGCCACCGTGTAGAAAATAATTTTATGATGCTAACGCAATTTGAATGGATCGAATCGGAGTCACGGTTCTCGAGTTACGATTTTCCGAAGTCATTAAATATTTAGTATATAATAAATCAAGTTGATAATTTTTATCTAGGTTTCATGACAAAACAGGGTTACTAGTTGATAGATAATATTAAAAAAAATATTACAACTGGAATGAATCCATTTGTAGCCAAAATGAATTAAATATGGATTTCACAAGTTTCTAGTATTGTTTTTGTATTAAAAATCATTTTCTAAAATAAATTATGGACTGCGGACACCATTTTCCAGAAGCTCAGGGGGCTCTGCATAAATTCTAGGACTAAACGGTAATGGTCTTAACACTAACTTGGACGGTGGGTTAGTTTAGGAAACATCGAGGGGCCTTTTTGCAACATCGCACGGCCGAAAGGGTACGGGCCAATTGGGGCCGCCCGATGAAGGATCAAGGGCCCGGATTAGATTCTGAACTTTAAGCGAACCGGTAAGCGCTGGTGGCCGCCCGATCCGAGATCTACGGATCGAATTTAAAATACCCAAGGTGGCTTCGAATGCGCCCGATCCCCATCCAACGGTCCGGATCTTGTTGAAGAGCGCTCTAACCCTAACCACCAGATCTCGATCGGAGGGCATATATTACACGTGAGGGCGCTACACTCAGGGTCAAATCTGACCGTCCAATAGCCGATCAACGGCCCACAAAATTCTCCCCTATCCCTTCCCAGCTAGACAGCGGCGCCGCCAACCTCCGTGGAGCTCGTTGGCGAAAATGTCAAGGCGCCCAGGCCGGCAATCCCCAAATCGAGTAGGTGCTACGCAACGTCGAGTGATTCCGAGAATAGGGACGGGCATCATACCAGTGGTTCGACCGCACAGAAGCCTGCTTCCAATGGCGCGGCGAAGAGCACTGTCTTCTGGGGGGCTAGAATCCGCGGCACTCCGGCAAGCAATTCCGCCAGGGCCCGTGGTTCCCAATCTCAAAAATCCAAACACGTGAAATCCTATATGCTGGCAAAATCCCGCACCCTGCCCGAGCCCAACGACGGCAGCATCCACGGGCATCCCGGCTGCTGGGGCTATCATCGTTTTCTTCTCTCTCTCTCTTTCACTCTCGGCCTTCTCTCCCTTCTCTTGGTTTGCTCCACCCGCACGGGACCATGGCCGTGCCATGGGATTCAAGGGGCGAGGCCTAGACTTTTATATCTCCGATGGAGGCCGAAACATCCCCGCAGATTCCGGTGCGGAGTCGCTGAGATTGCGCACAGTTCTGTTGCGTTCACGCGGAGGAGATGGTCCTGACAGATGGGGCCCACATGTAAGTGTGTCGCGTGTGAGACATCATGAGGCCGAGTGCAGGCGCGACAACGGATAGCTAGGTTGCGCAGGGGAGCATGGTTGAGTGGGCCGAGGGATTTTGGGCCCAATAGTGGTAGAGGTCTTCTTTTTATTTAATTCTGTTTTCATTTTCTTTCTTATTTTCTCTTATTCTCAGATTCTAAACTTAATTCATGTTTAAATTTTGAATTCGAATTTAAAATGAGGTTACAACTTTGACTCAAATGCATCATTCAAAAAAAATGGCAGCATGAAATGCAAATATTATTTGATTAATTATTTTATCTATTATCCTATTTACGCAAAGTCTTTTAAATATGCCTTCATGCATACAAGATCAGAAAAAAAAGTACATTAAGAAATAGTTTATAAAAATCCTTTCAGAGAATACTTATTTTATATGTTTTTATGAAGGAATAACCAAAATCATATCGGGATACTTCTCATTTAATCTTTTAGGAGATATAACTTTAGATGTAAATTATGATTAAAAGGTATTGCATTTCAAAGCTTGTAGAGGATTTTACTAACTTTCCCAAAAATGGATTTTGGGGTGCTACAAATCCTACCCCCCTTAACAGAAATCTCGTCCCCGAGATTTGTAAGAAAAGGATATAGGAAGAGTGGTTTGCAATTTAGCTTTTAGTTTCTAATTATTTCAAAAACCAAGAGCCTCTTTTTTTGAGTGATTAGGAAAGCATGGGTATCCATATGTATATTCATTTTATTATGTAGGACGAAAGATGGGTTGGTTAAGGCAAGAATATCCTAGTGTAAGAAAGTTTATGGTGAGAAAGGACTCCTTGTTGGGTGGTAATGCATCCGAAGATCGAGTTTGACTTCTCTCCTTCCTTGACGAGGTTTATCTTGTCCTTTTCGAGTCTTGCTCTTTGGTGTCTCCATCCGAGTTTGGGACAAGAGGCTAAGATAGATCTGTTATGTAGGTCAAGTTGTTGGGTATGGCCGAGTTGATCTAGGTCACCAGTTTAAGCTTAAGCGGATTTGGAGTATGGCTTAATCCTTTGTACCAGCATTAAGTAACTTACTCTACATTAGATCATAATAGATTAGATAGAATATAGATTAGGTTGGTACGACTAGATTAAACTAGTTAAGATCTCATTATTTTGGATTAGGTCCTGGTGGTTACTTTAGGATCAGATAAATATAGTGGTTAGGATAAAATGAATCTTTCATGATAAGATGAATCTATTAGGATAAGAGAGTCTTTTAAGATAAGATGAATTGGTTAGAATGGGATCTTTTAGGATAAGATAAATCTCTTAAGCTAGATATATTCCAATGGGGATAATCTAGGTTGTCTAGTTTTATAAATATTTTTTATACCTATGTGTATATGTAGATGTATTTGTGGACATTACTCCACAACCTATCACACTCAATCAAAGATCCAAATCAGACAGATATCATAAGAACAAGCATTCGAGCATATAGATAAAAAATAATAGTTTTGTTTTTGTTCCTAAGGGTAGGTCTCGTATTCCTAAAAGTCACTTTAAGCACATGATTTCAAAGTGTGAAATCCAAGTTTGTCCTTTAGAAGGAAAAAGGTAAGAGTATTCAGAGTAAAGCGGAAATAGATGAGAAAAGATTAAGAAAAGTTTAGAAAGAATTAGAGTGGCAAAGGTAAGTAGAGAATGGTTGTCCAGTTCTATCTAGGTTTCGTCCTACAGTCAACATTCCTCTGATACCACTTCTATCACACCTGGGTTTTAGGGGCACCAAGACCCGGGCGCGAACATAATCACCAGGTGTGCTGGGACCAAGTCTCACACATATGATGAATCATGGCACAGGATCGAATGTCACATCTTTACTATATAATAGGAGTTCTATACAAAATAAATAAATAATTACATTATAAGGAGACAACGGTCCAGCAACCCAAAGTTGACTGGGAGACGACGACCTAGATTTCTCACAAACACGCCACAGCATCCTCTAAGCGCCTCATCCTGCGGTACCTGGTCTTGACCTGTGGGGGGTGTGAGACAGCAAGAGTGAGCTCACATACGTTCATCGCTCAACAAGTTGTGGGGAATAATGTGCATGAACTCGCAAAAGGTGGGAGCTCATGTGAAGTGTAAGGCTTACCAAAGAGGATGGTTAGAGCTGAGCATTGCTTTTAAAGTTGGTCAAAATTTTATTAGCAATTACTAAGTATAAGTAAATACCAACCCAATTAAGAAGTAGAACAAAAGTAACAACCTCACCTGCGATGCAATGCATATGACAAATTGAGTTTAGGTTCCATAATTTAATCATGTGAGTGTCCGAGCTGCTCATGACCGTGAGCACGGCTAGTATACCAGTTTTACACTCTACAGAGGTTGCGCATCTTTACCCATAAGTCATGTTACCCATCTGCCAAGAGACGGCCAATCCCATACACCTCTACCGAGGAGGCGAGGCAGGGTAACACTACGAGGCCTTTACAAAGTTCCACTAGCTTCAGAAAACCTGCTACAGTTTATAGGATGCTCCAATGCAGGAATCCCTCGCATGACCGCCATCGCAGCAAAATCATCCCAAGGGCCTCCCTACACTGACCACTCCCCTACTGCCCTGGCCCCTTTCGGGTAAGGTAGTCATCCACTAGCTTTCCTAATTAATCAGCCAAGGGCGTCCATAAACCCTTGTGGTAGCACTGTTTTCCCGGGTGGTTCTCCATGTTCCAATTAACATAATGATCTTAACATGAACAATAAATAACAACTGATAATAAAAGTATAATCATAAATAGTGTAATCTTCATACCCAAAACCACATATAGCACTAGCAGGTACTACCCAGAAAGTTTAGTGGTAAACAAGTGTCGGGGACCATAATTAGGGGTACCCTCAAGGCTCCTAATTCTCAGCTGGTAACCCCCATCAGCATAAAGCTGCAAAGGCCTGATGGGTGCGATTAAGTCAGGGATCAGTCCATTCGAGGGACTCGATCACGCCTCGCCCGAGCCTAGCCTCGGACAAGGGCAGCCGACCCCGGAGGATCTCCGCCTCGCCCGAGGCCCCCCTGCAGCGGCGAACATATTTCCGGCTCGCCCGAGGCCCTGTCCTCGCCAAGAAGCAACCCTGACCAAATCGCCGCACCGACCGACCAAATCGCAGGAGCATTTAATGCAAAGGTGGCATGACACCTTTATCCTGACGCGCGCCCCTCAGCCGACAGAGCCGAAGTGACCGCAGTCACTTCGCCGCTCCACTGACCGGTCTGACAGAAAGACAACGTCGCCTGCGCCGCTCTGACTGCGGTGCCACTTGACAGAGTGAGGCTGACAGGCAGTCAGGCCCGGCCGCAGGCACCAAAGGAAGCTCTGCTTCGCTCGACCCAAGGCTCGGACTCGGGCTAAGCCCCGGAAGACGGCGAACTCCGCTCCGCTCGACCCAGGGCTCGGACTCGGGCTAAGCCCCGGAAGACGGCAAACTCCGCTCCGCCCGACCCAGGGCTCGGACTCGGGCTAAGCCCCGGAAGACGGTGAACTCCGCTCCGCCCGACCCAGGGCTCGGACTCGGGCTAAGCCCCGGAAGACGGCGAACTCCGCTCCGCCTGACCCAGGGCTCGGACTCGGGCTAAGCCCCGGAAGACGGCGAACTCCGTTCCGCCCGACCCAGGGCTTGGACTTAGGCTCAGCCCCAGAAGACGACGAACTCCGCCTCGCCCGACCTAGGGGCTCGGACTCGACCTCGGCCATGGAAGACGGACTCGACCTCGACCTCGAAGGAGCCTCCACATCGCCCAACCTAGGGCATGGGCCGGCCACGTCAACGGGAGGCGCCATCATTACCCTACTCCAAGCTGACTCAGGCTACGGGGAACAAGACCGGCGTCCCATCTGGCTCGCTCCGCCAGATAGGCAATGATGGCGCCCCGCACGCTCCCTGACGATGGCGGCTCTCGGCCCCCTTACGGAAGCAAGAGGACGTCAGCAAGGACTCGACAGCCCCGACAGCTGTCCCTCCGCCAGGCTCCAGCGCTCCTCCGACGACCACGACATCACACAAACCGGGCGCCAAAATCTCTCCGGCCGCCATGATGGCGTGTACTTAGGGCGCTAGCTCTCCTCCGCTAGACACGTAGCACTCTGCTACACCCCCCATTGTACACCTGGATCCTCTCCTTACGCCTATAAAAGGAAGGACCAGGGCCCTCTTAGAGAGGGTTGGCCGCGCGGGGACGAGGACGAGACAGGCGCTCGCGTGAGGCCGCTCGCTCCCTCTCCCGTGTGGACGCTTGTAACCCCCTACTGCAAGCGCACCCGACCTGGGCGCGGGACGAACACGAAGGCCGCGGGATTTCCACCTCTCTCTCTTGCCCATCTCCGGCCACCTTTCTCCCCCCTTAGCGCTCGGCCTCGCGCCGACCCATCTGGGTTGGGGCACGCGGCGACATTCACTCGTCGGCCCAGGGACCCCCCGGTCTCGAAACGCCGACAGTTGGCGCGCCAGGTAGGGGCCTGCTGCGTGTTGACGAACAGCTTCCCGTCAAGCTCCAGATGCGCAGTCTCCAGCAACCTCTCCAACCCGGGACGGTGCTCCGTTTCGGGAGCCTTGAGTTCATGTCCCTCGACTGCAGCTACGACATGATACTCTTTCCACCGCCGGGCGACAGCGACAATGGCGGCCTACAGCCCGCCCGCCGGCGGTGGAATCGACGACGTCTTCCCCGCGTGGTGGAAGAACAACCTTCGAGCTCGCCCCGTCCTCTTCCCCGCCGACGGAGGAGGAGGCGGGACAACCAAGGTCAAGCAGGAGGCAGCGCTTCGTCGGCTGTCGAGCGAGTCGACAGCGCCAGCACCCCAACGGGGGGCGCGCCGGGCATCGACCTCGCGCTTGAGACGAAGACGAGCGCTGTCTCCCCGCGACACGCCAATCCTGAGCAAACGGACGACGCCAGCATGCTTGCGAAAGGCTTGCTGGGTGTCACCCTCGTACCTGAGACGACGGTGCAGTCAGTCCCCAACGTGACTTCATCGCCGCCCGTCGACCAAGAGGTACCGACCGATTCCCATCTCACGCCCCCTGGATTCAGCCTCGACCCGCCAAGCGACTTCGCTTTGGCGGGCGCTCTCATAGAGGCGAGTCCAAACCCTCTGGGGTTCCGTATGCGGTCACCTTGGGACCGGCTGACGGACGTCTCGACCTACGGGCTCTCTGGGTCCGAGGAAGACGACGCGCCCGACTCCTGTTGGGATTTCTCTGGACTTGGCAACCCTATTGCCATGCGGGACTTCATGACCGCATGCGACTACTGCCTTTCCGACTGTTCCGACGGTAGCCGTAGCCTCAGCGACGAGGACTGCGGCCCAAGCCGCGAATGTTTCCACGTCGATCTAGGGGGTCCCTCCGAAGGCAACCATCTCGGCATGCCGGAGGACGGCGATCTCCCTAGGCCAGTGCCTCGCGTTGACATCCCACGAGAGCTAGCTGTGGTCCCCGTTCCGGCGGGGGGTCACGACCCACAACTCGAGCAAATCCGCGGGGTGCAGGCCAGGCTCGACGAGGGAGCAGGAGCGCTTGATCCAATCCGCCAGGACGTCGGGCAGGCATGGGCGGGCCAACCTCCGGCCGGAGAAATGCGTCATCTACCCCAGGGCTTCCAGCACCGCATCGCCGACGATGTCAGGGTCAGGCCGCCACCCGCATCCAGTGGGGTCGGCCAGAACCTGGCTGCAGCAGCAATGCTCCTCCGCGCGATGCCGGAACCATCAACCACCGAGGGGCGGCGAATCCAGGGAGAGCTCAAGAATCTCCTGGAAGGCGCCGCGGTCCGGCGGGCCGAGAGCTCCGCCTCCCAAAGGCAGGGGTACCCCTCGGAACATCATGTCGCGACTTCCCGATTCATGCGGGAAGCCTCGGTCTACACCGGGCGCACGCGCAACACAGCGCCCGCGGCCCCGGGTCGCCTCGGCAACGAGCACCATCACCGCGACCGTCGGGCCCACCTCGACGAGACGGTGCGCCGAGGCTACCACCCCAGGCGTGGGGGACGCTACGACAGCGGGGAGGATCGGAGTCCCTCGCCCGAACCACCCGGTCCGCAGGCCTTCAGCCGGGCCACCAGCTGGCCTGCCAACTGGGTGGAACGGACGATGACAACCTCATCATCTGCAACCTCCCCCTGTTCCTCTCCGACACCGCTCGCGCCTTGTTGGAGCACCTGCCTCCGGGGCAGATCTCCAACTGGGACGACCTAGTCCAAGCT
Source organism: Zea mays (assembly GCF_902167145.1). Classification (NCBI taxonomy): domain Eukaryota; kingdom Viridiplantae; phylum Streptophyta; class Magnoliopsida; order Poales; family Poaceae; genus Zea; species Zea mays. The sequence continues at coordinate 179,306,571 of NC_050097.1, read as the reverse complement.
TTCACCGGCAATTTCCAGGGCACGTACGTGCGCCCCGGGAATTCCTGGGACCTCCGGAGCTGCCGGCAACAGCCAGGAGAGTCTCTCCGGGACTACATCCGGCGATTCTCGAAGCAGCGCACCGAGCTGCCCAACATCACCGACTCGGATGTCATCGGCGCGTTCCTCGCCGGCACCACCTGCCGCGACCTGGTGAGCAAGCTGGGTCGCAAGACCCCCACCAGGGCGAGCGAGCTGATGGACATCGCCACCAAGTTCGCCTCCAGCCAGGAGGCGGTCGAGGCTATCTTCCAAAAGGACAAGCAGCCCCAGGGCCGCCCATCGGAAGATGCCCCCGAGGCGTCAACTCAGCGCGACGCCAAGAAGAAGGGCAAGAAGAAGTCGCAAGCGAAACGCGACGCCGCCGACGCGGACCTTGTCGCCGCCGCCGAGTACAAGAACCCTTGGAAACCCCCCGGAGGTGCCAACCTCTTCGACAAGATGCTCAAGGAGCCGTGCCCCTACCACCAGGGGCCCGTCAAGCACACCCTTGAGGAGTGTGTCATGCTTCGGCGCCACTTCCACAGGGCCAGGCCACCCGCGGAGGGTGGCAGGGCCCGCGACGACGACAAGAAGGAAGATCACCAGGCAGGAGAGTTCCCCGAGGTCCGCGACTGCTTCAAGATCTACGGTGGGCAAGCGGCGAACGCCTCGGCTCGGCACCGCAAGCAAGAGCGTCAGGAGGTCTGTTCGGTGAAGGTGGCGACGCCAGTCTACCTAGACTGGTCCGACAAGCCCATCACCATCGACCAAGCTGACCACCCCAACCATGTGCGGAGCCCGGAGAAATACCCGCTCGTCGTCGACCCCGTCATCGGCGACGTCAGGCTCACCAAGGTCCTCATGGACGGAGGTAGCAGCCTCAACATCATCTACGCCGGGACCCTCGGGCTTCTGCGTATCGATCTGTCCTCGGTCCGGGCGGGCGCTGCGCCTTTCCATGGGATCATCCCCGGGAAGCGCGTCCAGCCCCTCGGACAACTCGATCTTCCCGTCTGCTTCGGAACACCCTCCAACTTCCGAAGGGAGACCCTGACGTTCGAGGTGGTCGGGTTCCAAGGAACCTACCACGCGGTACTGGGGAGGCCATGCTACGCGAAGTTCATGGCCGTCCCCAACTACACCTACCTCAAGCTCAAGATGCCGGGCCCCAACGGGGTCATCACCGTTGGCCCCACGTACAAACACGCGTTCGAATGCGACGTGGAGTGCGTGGAGTACGCCGAGGCCCTCGCCTAGTCCGAGGCCCTCATCGCCGACCTGGAGAGCCTCTCCAAGGAGGTGCCAGACGTGAAGCGTCATGCCGGCAGCTTCGAGCCAGTGGAGACGGTTAAGTCCGTCCCCCTCGACCCCAGCAGCGACGCCTCCAAGCAAGTCCAGATCGGCTCCGTGCTCGATCCCAAATAGGAAGCAGTGCTCGTCGACTTTCTCCGCGCGAACGCCGACGTCTTCGCGTGGAGTCCCTTGGACATGTTCGGCATACCGAGGGATGTCGCCGAGCATTCGCTGGACATCCGAGCCGGAGCCCGACCCGTCAAGCAGCCTCTGCGCCGATTCGATGAGGAGAAGCGCAGAGCCATAGGCGAGGAGATCCACAAGCTATTGGCGGCAGGGTTCATCAAAGAGGTATTCCATCCTGAATGTCTTGCCAACCCTGTGCCTGTGAGAAAGAAAGGGGGGAAATGGCGAATGTGTGTAGACTACACTGGTCTGAACAAAGCATGTTCGAAGGTTCCCTACCCTCTGCCTCGCATCGATCAAATCGTGGATTCCACTGCTGGGTGTGAAACCCTATCTTTCCTCGATGCCTACTCAGGGTATCACCAAATCAGGATGAAAGAGTCCGACCAGCTCGCGACTTCTTTCATCACACCCTTCGGCATGTACTGCTATGTCACCATGTCGTTCGGCTTGAGGAATGCGGGCGCGACGTACCAGCGGTGCATGAACCATGTGTTCGGTGAACACATTGGCCGCACGGTCGAGGCCTACGTCGATGACATTGTAGTCAAGACGAGGAAAGCCTCTGACCTCCTTTCCGACCTTGAAGTGACATTCTGATGTCTCAAGGCGAAAGGCGTCAAGCTCAATCCCGAAAAGTGTGTCTTCGGGGTGCCCCGAGGCATGCTCTTGGGGTTCATCGTCTCCGAACGGGGCATCGAAGCCAACCCGGAGAAGATCGCAGCCATCACCAGCATGGGGCCCATCAAGGACTTGAAAGGCATAAAGAGGGTCATGGGATGTCTCGCAGCTCTGAGCCGCTTGATCTCACGCCTCGGCGAAAGAGGTCTGCCTCTGTACCGCCTCTTAAGGAAGGCCGAGTGCTTCACTTGGACCCCTGAGGCCGAGGAAGCCCTCGGGAACCTGAAGGCGCTCCTCACAAAGGCGCCTATCTTGGTGCCCCCAGCTGCCGGAGAAGCCCTCTTGGTCTACGTCGCTGCGACCACTCAGGTGGTTAGCGCCGCGATTGTGGTCGAGAGGCAAGAAGAGGGGCATGCATTGCCTGTTCAGAGGCCAGTCTACTTCATCAGCGAGGTACTGTCCGAAACCAAGATCCGCTACCCACAAGTTCAGAAGCTGCTGTACGCGGTGATCCTGACACAGCGGAAGTTGCGACACTACTTCGAGTCTCATCCGGTAACTGTGGTGTCATCCTTCCCCCTAGGGGGAGATCATCCATTGCCGAGAGGCCTCGGGTAGGATTGCAAAGTGGGCGGTGGAAATCATGGGCGAAACAATCTCGTTCGCCCCTCGGAAGGCCATCAAGTCCTAGGTCTTGGCGGACTTCGTGGCTGAATGGGTCGACACCCAGCTACCAACAGCTCCGATCCAACCGGAGCTCTGGACCATGTTCTTCGACGGGTCGCTGATGAAGACAGGAGCCGGCGCAGGCCTACTCTTCGTCTCGCCCCTCGGGAAGCACCTACGCTACGTGCTACGCCTCCATTTCCCGGCGTCCAACAATGTGGCTGAGTACGAGGCTCTGGTCAACGGGTTGCGGATTGCTGTCGAGCTAGGGGTCCGACGCCTCGACGCTCGCGGTGACTCGCAGCTCATCATCGACCAAGTCATGAAGAACTCCCACTGCCGCGACTCGAAGATGGAGGCCTACTGCAATGAGGTTCGGTGCCTGGAAGACAAGTTCTACGGGCTCGAGCTCAACCACATCGCTCGGTGCTACAACGAGACTGCGGACGAGCTGGCTAAAATAGCCTCGGGGCGAACAACGGTTCCCCCGGACGTCTTCTCCCGAGATCTGCATCAACCCTCCGTCAAGATCAACGACACGCCCGAGCCTGAGGCACCCTCGGCCCAGCTCGAGGAACCCTCGGCACAGTCCGAGGCACCCTCGGCTCGGCCCGAGGCACCCTCGGTTCAACCCGAAGTACCCTCGGCCCCCGAGGGCAAGACGCTGCACGTCGAGGGGGAGCAAAGCGGGGTCACGCCTGATCAAAACTGGCAGATCCCGTACCTGCAATATCTCCACCGAGTAGAGCTACCCCTCGACCGAGCCGAAGCTTGGCGGTTGGCGCGGCGCGCCAAGTCGTTCGTCTTGCTGGGAGAAGGGAAGGAGCTCTACCACCGCAGCCCTTCAGGCATCCTCCAGCGATGCATCTCCACCACCGAAGGTCAGGAACTCCTCCGAGAAATACACTCGGGGGCTTGCGGCCACCACGCAGCACCTCAAGCCCTTGTCGGAAATGCTTTCCGACAAGGTTTCTACTGGCCAACGGCGGTGGCCAACGCCACTAGAATTGTCCGCACCTGCGAAGGGTGTCAGTTCTACGCAAGGCAGACCCACCTGCCCGCTCAGGCTCTGCAGACAATACCCATCACCTGGCCTTTTGCTGTGTGGGGTCTGGACCTCGTCGGCCCCTTGCAGAAGGCACCCGGGGGCTACACGCACCTGTTGGTCGCCATCGACAAATTCTCCAAGTGGATCGAGGTCCGACCCCTAAACAGCATCAGGTCCGAGTAGGCGGTGGCGTTCTTCACCAACATCATCCATCGTTTCGGGGTCCCGAACTCCATCATCACCGACAACGGCACCCAGTTCACCGATAGAAAGTTCCTGGACTTCTGCGAGGATCACCACATCCGGGTGGACTGGGCCGCCGTGGCTCATCCCATGACGAATGGGCAAGTAGAGCGTGCCAACGACATGATTCTACAAGGACTCAAGCCTCGGATTTACAACGACCTCAACAAGTTCGGCAAGCGATGGATGAAGGAACTCCCCTCGGTGGTCTGGGGCCTGAGGACAACAACGAGCCGAGCCACGGGCTTCACGCTGTTCTTTCTAGTCTCTGGGGCCGAGGCCATCTTGCCCACAGTCTTAGAATACGGTTCCCTAAGGACGAGGGCCTACACCGACCAAAGCAACCAAGCTAATCGAGAAGACTCGTTGGACCAGCTGGAGGAGGCTCGGGACAAGGCCTTACTACACTCGGCGCGGTACCAGCAGTCCCTGTGACGCTACCACGCCCGAGGGGTCTGGTCCCAAGACCTCCAGGTGGGCGACCTGGTGCTTCGGCTGCGACAAGACGCCCGAGGGCGGTACAAGCTCACGCCCCCCTGGAAGGGGCCGTTCGTCATCGCCAAAGTTCTGAAGCCCGGAACGTACAAGCTGGCCAACAGTCAAGGCGAGGTCTACAGCAACGCTTGGAACATCCAACAGCTATGTCGCTTCTACCCTTAAGATGTTTTCAAGTTGTTCATATACCTCGCTCCCACGCAAAGTTTAGTCATCAAGGAAGGGTCAGCCTTGCCTCGGCAAAGCCCGACCCTCCCTCGGGGGCTAAAAGGGGGGAACCCCCTCTACGTCGAAATTTTCCTCGAAAAAAGATCTTTTCTGCCAGAATGTCTTTCGTGCTTTTCGACTACTTCGAAAGTGGATCCTGAAAACGACGGAGTACACGTAAGCAGCCAAGGCTGACCGAGCCGAGGGACTCCTACGCCTCCGGGATACGGATACCTCACTCATCACCTTCTGCGATAAGTAACTCACGTTCGGATAAGTGATTCCGCGGACCGAACAAGTCTCCACGTTCGGAAGCTCTTCTGCCGGAGCGATTCTTCGAGCCTTCTCGACTGCGTCGGTAACAGAACCCCATGGACGGGTAAGAGTGCGCGTAAGCGGCAAGGCCGACCGAGCCGAGGGACTCCTACGCCTCCGGGATACGGATACCTCACTCATCACCTTCTGTGAGAAGCAACTCTCGCTCGCACAAACAATTCCGTTACCGACAAAAAAGTCCAGATACTCAAAACAAGAGGAAAAGAGACGCGGATTTACAACACGGCGAGGGTGTGTTTTGGCCTCGGCGGCCGCAGAAAACACACGCTACAAGATAATCCGATCCTGCAGGCTCGGATCTTGACGGCTGAAGGGAGCAGCAGCACCCTCGGCGTCGACGACACCTTCGGCGAGGTCCGACCTAGCCTCGGACGGCGACGCGGTCCGAGGATCTCCACTCTGAAGGACGACGTCATCACCACGCCCGGGCCATTGCAGCCAGGGTCTTCTCCGAGAATCCGGCCCGAGCAGGCGGCTCGGCTGGTCGCCCCGAGGCCTCGGAAGATCAATTCCGGCGTCGGTCCCGCTAACGGATGACCCGGCCAGGCTCCGGCCGACCAGGTTTTCTTTTCGAGCCAACTCTGCCTCTGTTCACGCTGACACCGCTACCCCTAGCCTCGGCTCATCGAAGAGCGGCAGAGGGGTTCCTTTAACTAAGCGAGAGAAGCCTCGGACAACAAGGCTGACCGAGCCGAGGGACTCCTACGCCTCCGGGATACGGATACCTCACTCGTCACCTTTACACGGGGCGACTCACGCTTGGTGAAGCGGTTCAGACAACCAACAGGCGAGTCTTAGTGCTCGAAAATGAGGAAAAAACACGGCTCCGTGCCGAAATTACATACATGTTCAGGCCTCGACAGCCACGATGAACAAAAACACTGGCATTCAAAGTGCCATTACAAACGGAACTCCGGTTCCACCTCCGCAGGTACGAACAACCCCACTCGATGGGGGGGGGCCTGCGGAGCAATAGAAGACCGACGGGCGGCTCGCTGTCGCCCGCTCCGGCAGCAACGACAACGACCCCCGCTCCGGGTGGCCGAACTGCAGCAGCGAGGGCCTCATGGCGGATGCTGCTGCAATCTTGCCCTCGCCCACGCCGACGCTCGAGGGGCGAGGACAAGTACAAAGAGCCAGAGGCCCGAAGCGCGGATGGTGGCGGTGATCCCATCGGCAACGGGGACTTCTCGAGCCGCCTCCACCTTGGCACCGACGACAGGGGCCGTCAGCCCTCCGGCAGATCCCCACTCAGATCCTCCCGGACGAGTGGGGCACCGACCTCCGCGTGGAGGCGCCGTACCGGTGCAAAGGCAGGACCGCCCCAGAACACGAACGCCGCCCTGGCAGTGCACGATATCTTGGGCGGTCCTCCCGTGCACACGGCGCGGCAGCCGCCTTCCGGCAGGAGGGGGCACCGGGAGCTAAGCCGACGAGCCCGACGCGCTGAGGCTGACGACGCCCGCCGTCGACCAGCCCCGCGTTGTCGAAGTCCGACCCGCCCGCGGGGCCAGTGAGTGCCCTCTCCCTCGAACGCCGAAGGAGAGGCCGACCCACGAACCCACGCGGGAGGTAGAGCTCCGGCTCAGCCCGGCCTCCACCCCAGCGAGGATGATGAACATCCTTGAAGCTGAGGGTGGGACCATGATCGCAGCCCGACTTGCTTCTCCCCACCCAGGGGCTGGTGGTCACCGTCTCGGGTGACCGCCGGCGAAGGGGTGCAGCCGGGCTGGCTGATGAAAATCCTTGAAGCCGAACGATGGCTGAAAGGTACCAACTCCCACGGAGTTGCGTTCCCCCAACGACAAGGCGGAAAGACTGCGGGTATCCCCCATCCGGGGGCTTGGAAGGTGGAAAAGCACGATGCATAAGGGAGCGCGAAGACACGGTCGCCTTTCAAGGGGGTCACCCTCCTTTTAAAGGCGACTCTCCCTACTTGCGTCCCCAACCGTCGTGGGCTGAGTCTTCTCCAACACGCTCCAAGGTCCTCCCCTACGGCGTGGGGGGCTGGGTCCCACACGTCATGCAAGCCGGCCCAGAGCAGAAGAAGCTGAACCGCCGTGCGCGGTGCGTGCAACCGCCCAGCGGTTACAAGCGGCTCTCCACTTTTGCCCAGACCAGCGGGCGAAAGGGCAGGCAGCCATGCAGGCGGCATGCAACCGCGTCAAGTGGGCACACTCCTCCGACTCCCAACACGCCCAGCATGGAGGCCCAGGCCCACGCGTCATGCAACCGGCGCGCCGAATGCTTCGTGCATGCAACTGCACCGCCACTTGCGCCACCACCGCGCCTCCTCGAGTGCGGAACCAATACCGCGACTCGAGGCGACCCAGCGCACGACCCAGCAGCGCCAGCCTGGCACGACGGTCAATGCGGCCAAAAATGGGCGGCAGTAATGGCGGTGGCAAGCGGGCAGGAGCAGCGGTCACGTCGTCAGCCAAGCTTACGTCTGTACGAGCTTCGGACTCCTCCCTGAAGTCTCGCTGTTGATGGGTCTGTTGGCTCCCTTCTGGCTGCTGGCTTCGTGAATACACAGGTTGTAGTGGTGGCGGAGGTGGAGGCTATTGCCATGATGCCTGTGGCTGGCTAGCCGAAGCAACAGAAGATGCAGGACGGTTACCCATGTACTCTGGTATGTAGGGTGAGTGATACGAAGCAGTGTGCATAACCAGCTTCGGCTGGTTCTGTTGAGCTGCAGCTTCTGCTATTTCATTCTGTTTTTGAATGGTGACATAGCACATCCTTGTAGTATGGCCCTTGTCCTCACCACAGAATAGGCAATAAATTTTTCTAGGCTGATCCCCAAACCTTCCTCCGAAGCCCCTGCGCCTCTGCCTCTTGGAGCTGGCGGCTAAAGATAGCTTTGTTGCTGCCCCGAAGCTTGCAAGGAATATTGTGGCCTCTACTGTTGACTTCCTCTGTCGTCATTCTGAGTGGAGTGGATTGACCTGACATGCCTTGGGTGGATTCTCCCTCCGAAGCCCCTGGTTATCTCAGAGAACATGTAGGCTTCCTCCATTCTTTGACGAAAGTCATTGTCAGCGCGGATATATTCACCCATCTTTTGAAGCAGCTTCTCCAAAGTCTATGGAGGCTTTCTAGCAAAATACTGGGCAGTAGGTCCTGGACGAAGCCCCTTGATCATGGCCTCAATGACAATTTCATTGGGCACTGTAGGCACTTGTGCTCTCAGACGCAAGAACCTTCGGACGTATACCTGGAGATACTCCTCATGATCTTGTGTGCATTGAAACAGAGCCTGAGCTATGACTGGCTTCATCTGGAAACCCTAGAAGCTTGTCACCAGCATGTCCTTGAGCTTCTGCCATGAAGTGATAGTTCCTGACTGAAGAGAAGAATACCATGTCTGGGCCACATTCTTAACTGCCATGACGAAGGATTTGGCCATGATAGCTGCATTGCCTCCATATGAAGATATGGTTGCTTCATAACTCATCAAAAACTGCTTCGGGTCTGAATGCCCATCATACATTGGAAGCTGAGGTGGCTTGTATGATGGGGGCCACGGGATAGCCTGCAGTTCTGCTGCCAAGGGAGAAGCATCATCAAAAGTAAAGGTATCATGATTAAAATCATCATACCATCCATCATCGTTGAACAAGCCCTCTTGATGAAACTCCCTGTGCTGGGGCCTTCGGTCTTGCTCATCTTGAGCAAGGTGACGTACTTCTTCAGTAGCTTAGTCAATCTGCCTTTGAAGGTCAGCTAGTCGAGCCATCTTCTCCTTCTTCTTTTGCACTTGCTGATGAAGCATCTCCATATTTCTGATTTCTTGGTCCAACTCGTCCTCCTGGGGTGTTGGACTGGTGGCCTTCCTCTTCTGGCTTCGGGGCTCTTGAAGAGAAAGGGTCTCTTGATTTGGGTCCAATGGCTGCAGAGCGGCAGCCCCTAGCACTGAAACTTTCTTCGGTGGCATGACGAAGGTCAATGCTTGCCGAAGGTGGTCGAAAAGAGTTCACCAGAGGTGGGCGCCAATGTTGGGGACTTGTTCTCAAATGCTATGAGTTAAGAACAAGGCAACACAAAAAATGTCAAACGTTAAAGCCCTTCGTCCTTCGAGGCATTATTTCCCTTAGGATATAATGATCTTCAGACCAAGGTTATGAAGGACATACCTTCATCAATGCAACATATAATAATGAAAAGAGAATCATATGAAATATAAAAGATAACATGAACAATTATGTATTATTATCAACTCATTTCTATTTTATTATTATGGAAAAATAAAAATGATATCAAGTTACAAATGTACCTTCAGCTCGAAAGAAGGTAAGGGTACAAGTGTGACGCAAAAGCAAATGCCAAGTCAGCGTGAACAGTACGGGAGCACTGTTCATCTATTTATAGGCAGCCCATGTAAAATTACACTCATGCCCTTTACATTTGCTAATGACTCTATAGTGATCCATCGAGGTCTAAATAGCCTTTTCCCTTTTAAGTCGGTTCCCTTTTCTGCTATCATGCCGAAGCTCCCTGCGCATAGCTTCGGCTCTGTGCCAACCTTCGTATTCTTTGTGCTTCTTCACACTGTGGTTCTAATCTGAGTCCGAAGGTACCTGTTCATGTATTATACTCCAGAAACATTATTAAATCATGTTTTTGAGGACCTTCGGAAGACGAAGGCCCCCAACAGACAGTGTCAGGTGCGCCACTGGCAGCACCATTGCTAGTCTTTGCTCCAAACTTGGTTGAGTCCCCAACTTAATTTCTTTCTTGGTTTATGTTGAACCTTATGCATCTGAGATAAATGACAACTAGGCAAACTAGTTAGTCCACGTGGTTTGTGATGGACGTCAAACACCAAAACTAATTATAGGAAATGTTTTAATCCCATTTCCCTTTCAGTTAGTCTCAAAAGTTCAACTTGTAGACCACCCCCACTAAATATGAGCACACAAGTGATGAATACTTGTCATAGCAATGCACGTGGATTTGCGAGGCTCGGTGATAACTTTCTACAATTTGAACCTTGGTACAAGCAAAATATGAATAAATATTAAATTGTATCAATTGAAAGATCTTGATCAAAGGCATAGCAAAAATAAGCAATGTGTGCAATATGCTTTTCTCATCAAGAAGCTTAGTGAATATACCGACTAAGTATTTATGGGTGCTCACATGGTCTACTACGATATATCCCATTTATGAGTGATCTCTCAGAAAGTGATATCGAATGTCTATGTGCTTAGTGTGGCCGTGATCAACAGGGATACCGATCATTCAGATTACACTCTCGTTGTCATATAGGAGGGGACTTTGCTTAGATTATAGCCGAACTCCTTGAGGGTTTGCCTCATCTAGAGTAATTGTACACAATATTTTCCTGCATCAATATACTCGACCTCGGTGGTAGATAGGTCAACGAAAATTTGTTTCTTTGAAGCCTAAGACACCAAGAATCTTCCCAAAAATTGACAAGTCCATAATGTAATCTTCCTATCAACCTTACATCCAGCATAATCGGCATCAGAATAACCAACAAGATCAAAGTTTGAACCCTTTGGATACCAAATCCTAAAGTTAGGAGTATAAACTAAATATCTCAAGATTATTTTAATGACTCTAAGGTGACATTCCTTAGGATTAGCTTGGAATCTTGCGAACATGCATACAAAAAGCATAATATTCTGTCAAGATGCACATAAATAGAGTAACAAGTCAATCATAGACCAGTATACCTTTTGATCAACCGATTTACCTCATATGTCATGGTCAAGATGTCCATTGGTTCCCATGGGCATATTGATGGGTCTAGCGTCCTTCATCCCAGACTTCTTCAAAATGTCTTGAATGTACTTCATTTGGCTAATGAAGGTGTCATCCTTGAGTTGCTTGATTTGAAATCCTAAAAAGAACTTCAACTCCCCCATCATCGACATCTCAGACTTCTTGACCATAATCCTACTAAACTCTTCATAAGACGAATGGTTAATAGAGCCAAATATAATATCATCAACATAAATTTAGCATATGAACAAATCATCATCAATCATCTTAATGAATAAAGTAGGATCGACTTTCCCAACCTTAAATTAGTTTGCAATTAAGAAGTCTCTAAGTCATTAATATCATGCTCTTGGTGCTTGCTTAAACCCATAGATTGCCTTATTGAGCTTAAAGACATGGTTAGGACACTTATCTTCCTCGTAGACCTCTTCCTTGATGGGTCCATTAAGGAATGCACTTTTCACGTCCATTTGAAAGAGCTTGAAATCATGGTAAGTAGCTTAGGCCAATAAAATGTGAGTTGACTCAAGCCTAGCTATGGGTGCAAAGGTTTCATGAAAATCCAAAGTTTTGACTTGTGAGTATCCGTTGAACACAAGTCAGGCTTTGTTCCTTGTCACCACACCATGTTCATCTTGCTTGTTGTAGAGGACCCACTTGGTATCTACAACATTTTAGGTAAGACATGGTACTAAGTTCCAAACCTCATTCCTCTTGAAGTTGTTGAGCTCTTCTTGCATTGCCACTGTCACACCCGGGTTTTAGGGGCACCAAGACCCGGGCGCGAACATAATCACCAGGTGTGCTGGGACCAAGTCTCACACATATGATGAATCAATGGCACAGGATCGAATGTCACATCTTTACTATATAATAGGAGTTCTATACAAAATAAATAAATAATTACATTATAAGGAGACAACGGTCCAGCAACCCAAAGTTGACTGGGAGACGACGGCCTAGATTTCTCACGAACACGCCACAGCATCCTCCAAGCGCCTCATCCTGCGGTACCTGTTCTTGACCTGTGGGGGGTGTGAGACAGCAAGAGTGAGCTCACATACGTTCATCGCTCAACAAGTTGTGGGGAATAATGTGCATGAACTCGCCAAAGGTGGGAGCTCATGTGAAGTGTAAGGCTTACCAAAGAGGATGGTTAGAGCTGAGCATTGCTTTTAAAGTTGGTCAAAAGTTTATTAGCAATTACTAAGTATAAGTAAATACCAACTCAATTAAGAAGTAGAACAAAAGTAACAACCTCACCTGCGATGCAATGCATATGACAAATTGAGTTTAGGTTCCATAATTTAATCATGTGAGTGTCCGAGCTGCTCATGACCGTGAGCACGACTAATATACCAGTTTTACACTCTGCAGAGGTTGCGCATCTTTACCCATAAGTCATGTTACCCATCTGCCAAGAGACGGCCAATCCCATACACCTCTACCGAGGAGGCGAGGCAGGGTAACACTACGAGGCCTTTACAAAGTTCCACTAGCTTCAGAAAATCCCGCTACAGTTTATAGGAAGCTCCAATGCAGGAATCCCTCGCATGACCGCCATCGCAGCAAAATCATCCCAAGGGCCTCCCTACACTGACCACTCCCCTACTGCCCTTGCCCCTTTCAGGTAAGGTAGTCATCCACTAGCTTTCCTAATTAATCAGCCAAGGGCGTCCATAAACCCTTGTGGTAGCACTGTTTTCCTCGGGTGGTTCTCCATGTTCCAATTAACATAATGATCTTAACATGAACAATAAATAACAACTGATAACAAAAGTATAATCATAAATAGTGTAATCTTCATACCCAAAACCACATATAGCACTAGCAGGTACTACCCTAGAAAGTTCAGTGGTAAACAAGGTATAAAGATAGACAAACTAGGGTATCCTATTGGGTCCCATCAAAATTAACCTATGCAGATCATTATGATTAATTAGAACATGAGTGGGTAAAAAGAAGTGATCAAGGGCACAACTTGCCTGGGACTTGAGCTTCCAGGTACCAGGATGATTCTTCGGGTGACACGCAACCTCGCTGCTAGTCGTAGCAATACAAACAAACATGGTATAGACAAATTTACCATCACACCAAACATAAGAATAAACTGCATAATAATAATCTATATATCGCTACGAGATCGTGGGCTCGAGAATCACTGAATTCGGAGCTACGGTTATCAAGTTATGGTTTATGGAAAATCTACGTGATTTAAATATTAAATTATAAATTGGTTAATATACATCATACAAGGAAATATACTCCAAATAGTTAAGTAAACTTTAATCCAAATTATAACTTGTTTAGAAATCATATTATAGTTAAATTACTATCATGGTCTAGTTTAACTTTGGTAAAAGGTATAATCTACTAAACATAGGACTAAACAAATATCTAATTATAAAAATATGTTTTATGGTACAATTAATGTTGCCACCGTGTAGAAAATAATTTTATGATGCTAACGCAATTTGAATGGATCGAATCGGAGTCACGGTTCTCGAGTTACGATTTTCCGAAGTCATTAAATATTTAGTATATAATAAATCAAGTGGATAATTTTTATCTAGGTTTCATGACAAAACAGGGTTACTAGTTGATAGATAATATTAAAAAAAATATTACAACTGGAATGAATCCATTTGTAGCCAAAATGAATTAAATATGGATTTCACAAGTTTCTAGTATTGTTTTTGTATTAAAAATCATTTTCTAAAATAAATTATGGACTGCGGACACCATTTTCCAGAAGCTCAGGGGGCTCTGCATAAATTCCTAGGACTAAACGGTAATGGTCTTAACACTAACTTGGACGGTGGGTTAGTTTAGGAACATGTCGAGGGGCCTTTTTGCAACATCGCACGGCCGAAAGGGTACGGGCCAATTGGGGCCGCCCGATGAAGGATCAAGGGCCCGGATTAGATTCTGAACTTTAAGCGAACCGGTAAGCGCTGGTGGCCGCCCGATCCGAGATCTACGGATCGGAATTTAAAATACCCAAGGTGGCTTCGAATGCGCCCGATCCCCATCCAACGGTCCCGGATCTTGTTGAAGAGCGCTCTAACCCTAACCACCAGATCTCGATCGGAGGGCATATATTACACGTGAGGGCGCTACACTCAGGGTCAAATCTGACCGTCCAATAGCCGATCAACGGCCCACAAAATTCTCCCCTATCCCTTCCCAGCTAGACAGCTGGCGCCGCCAACCTCCGTGGAGCTCGTTGGCGAAAATGTCAAGGCGCCCAGGCCGGCAATCCCCAAATCGAGTAGGTGCTACGCAACGTCGAGTGATTCCGAGAATAGGGACGGGCATCATACCAGTGGTTCGACCGCACAGAAGCCTGCTTCCAATGGCGCGGCGAAGAGCACTGTCTTCTGGGGGCTAGAATCCGCGGCACTCCGGCAAGCAATTCCGCCAGGGCCCGTGGTTCCCAATCTCAAAAATCCGAACACGTGAAATCCTATATGCTGGCAAAATCCCGCACCCTGCCCGAGCCCAGCGACGGCAGCATCCACGGGCATCCCGGCTGCGGGGGCTATCATCGTTTTCTTCTCTCTCTCTCTCTTTCACTCTCGGCCTTCTCTCCCTTCTCTTGGTTCGCTCCACCCGCACGGGACCATGGCCGTGCCATGGGATTCAAGGGGCGAGGCCCTAGACTTTTATATCTCCGATGGAGGCCGAAACATCCCCGCAGATTCCGGTGCGGAGTCGCTGAGATTGCGCACAGTTCTGTTGCGTTCACGCTGAGGAGATGGTCCTGACAGATGGGGCCCACATGTAAGTGTGTCGCGTGTGAGACATCATGAGGCCGAGTGCAGGCGCGACAACGGATAGCTAGGTTGCGCAGGGGAGCATGGTTGAGTGGGCCGAGGGATTTTGGGCCCAATAGTGGTAGAGGTCTTCTTTTTATTTAATTCTGTTTTCATTTTCTTTCTTATTTTCTCTTATTCTTAGATTCTAAACTTAATTCATGTTTAAATTTTGAATTCGAATTTAAAATGAGGTTATAACTTTGACTCAAATGCATCATTCAAAAAAAATGGCAGCATGAAATGCAAATATTATTTGATTAATTATTTTATCTATTATCCTATTTACGCAAAGTCTTTTAAATATGCCTTCATGCATACAAGATCAGAAAAAAAGTACATTAAGAAATAGTTTATAAAAATCCTTTCAGAGAATACTTATTTTATATGTTTTTTATGAAGGAATAACCAAAATCATATCGGGATACTTCTCATTTAATCTTTTAGGAGATATAACTTTAGATGTAAATTATGATTAAAAGGTATTACATTTCAAAGCTTGTAGAGGATTTTACTAACTTTCCCAAAAATGGATTTTGGGGTGCTACAAATCCTACCCCCCTTAACAGAAATCTCGTCCCCGAGATTTGTAAGAAAAGGATATAGGAAGAGTGGTTTGCAATTTAGCTTTTAGTTTCTAATTATTTCAAAAACCAAGAGCCTCTTTTTTTGAGTGATTAGGAAAGCATGGGTATCCATATGTATATTCATTTTATTATGTAGGACGAAAGATGGGTTGGTTAAGGCAAGAATATCCTAGTGTAAGAAAGTTTATGGTGAGAAAGGACTCCTTGTTGGGTGGTAATGCATCCGAAGATCGAGTTTGACTTCTCTCCTTCCTTGACTGAGGTTTATCTTGTCCTTTTCGAGTCTTGCTCTTTGGTGTCTCCATTCGAGTTTGGGACAAGAGGCTAAGATAGATCTGTTATGTAGGTCAAGTTGTTGGGTATGGCCGAGTTGATCTAGGTCACCAGTTTAAGCTTAAGCGGATTTGGAGTATGGCTTAATCCTTTGTACCAGCATTAAGTAACTTACTCTACATTAGATCATAATAGATTAGATAGAATATAGATTAGGTTGGTACAACTAGATTAAACTAGTTAAGATCTCATTATTTTGGATTAGGTCCTGGTGGTTACTTTAGGATCAGATAAATATAGTGGTTAGGATAAAATGAATCTTTCATGATAAGATGAATCTATTAGGATAAGAGAGTCTTTTAAGATAAGATGAATTGGTTAGAATGGGATCTTTTAGGATAAGATAAATCTCTTAAGCTAGATATATTCCAATGGGGATAATCTAGGTTGTCTAGTTTTATAAATATTTTTTATACCTATGTGTATATGTAGATGTATTTGTGGACATTACTCCACAACCTATCACACTCAATCAAAGATCCAAATCAGACAGATATCATAAGAACAAGCATTCGAGCATATAGATAAAAAATAATAGTTTTGTTTTTGTTCCTAAGGGTAGGTCTCGTATTCCTAAAAGTCACTTTAAGCACATGATTTCAAAGTGTGAAATCCAAGTTTGTCCTTTAGAAGGAAAAAGGTAAGATTATTCAGAGTAAAGCGGAAATAGATGAGAAAAGATTAAGAAAAGTTTAGAAAGAATTAGAGTGGCAAAGGTAAGTAGAGAATGGTTGTCCAGTTCTATCTAGGTTTCGTCCTACAGTCAACATTCCTCTGATACCACTTCTATCACACCTGGGTTTTAGGGGCACCAAGACCCGGGCGCGAACATAATCACCAGGTGTGCTGGGACCAAGTCTCACACATATGATGAATCATGGCACAGGATCGAATGTCACATCTTTACTATATAATAGGAGTTCTATACAAAATAAATAAATAATTACATTATAAGGAGACAACGGTCCAGCAACCCAAAGTTGACTGGGAGACGACGGCCTAGATTTCTCACGAACACGCCACAGCATCCTCTAAGCGCCTCATCCTGCGGTACCTGGTCTTGACCTGTGGGGGGTGTGAGACAGCAAGAGTGAGCTCACATACGTTCATCGCTCAACAAGTTGTGGGGAATAATGTGCATGAACTCGCCAAAGGTGGGAGCTCATGTGAAGTGTAAGGCTTACCAAAGAGGATGGTTAGAGCTGAGCATTGCTTTTAAAGTTGGTCAAAATTTTATTAGCAATTACTAAGTATAAGTAAATACCAACCCAATTAAGAAGTAGAACAAAAGTAACAACCTCACCTGCGATGCAATGCATATGACAAATTGAGTTTAGGTTCCATAATTTAATCATGTGAGTGTCCGAGCTGCTCATGACCGTGAGCACGGCTAGTATACCAGTTTTACACTCTGCAGAGGTTGCGCATCTTTACCCATAAGTCATGTTACCCATCTGCCAAGAGACGGCCAATCCCATACACCTCTACCGAGGAGGCGAGGCAGGGTAACACTACGAGGCCTTTACAAAGTTCCACTAGCTTCAGAAAACCTGCTACAGTTTATAGGATGCTCCAATGCAGGAATCCCTCGCATGACCGCCATCGCAGCAAAATCATCCCAAGGGCCTCCCTACACTGACCACTCCCCTACTGCCCTGGCCCCTTTCGGGTAAGGTAGTCATCCACTAGCTTTCCTAATTAATCAGCCAAGGGCGTCCATAAACCCTTGTGGTAGCACTGTTTTCCCGGGTGGTTCTCCATGTTCCAATTAACATAATGATCTTAACATGAACAATAAATAACAACTGATAATAAAAGTATAATCATAAATAGTGTAATCTTCATACCCAAAACCACATATAGCACTAGCAGGTACTACCCAGAAAGTTTAGTGGTAAACAAGTGTCGGGGACCATAATTAGGGGTACCCTCAAGGCTCCTAATTCTCAACTGGTAACCCCCATCAAGCATAAAGCTGCAAAGGCCTGATGGGTGCGATTAAGTCAGGGATCAGTCCATTCGAGGGACTCGATCACGCCTCGCCTGAGCCTAGCCTCGAACAAGGGCAGCCGACCCCGGAGGATCTCCGCCTCGCCCGAGGCCCCCCTGCAGCGGCGAACATATTTCCGGCTCGCCCGAGGCCCTGTCCTCACCAAGAAGCAACCCTGACCAAATCGCCGCACCGACCGACCAAATCGCAGGAGCATTTAATGCAAAGGTGGCCTGACACCTTTATCCTGACGCGCGCCCCTCAGCCGACAGAGCCGAAGTGACCGCAGTCACTTCGCCGCTCCACTGACCGGTCTGACAGAAAGACAACGTCGCCTGCGCCGCTCTGACTGCGGTGCCACTTGACTAGAGTGAGGCTGACAGGCAGTCAGGCCCGGCCGCAGGCACCAAAGGAAGCTCTGCTTCGCTCGACCCAGGGCTCGGACTCGGGCTAAGCCCCGGAAGACGGCGAACTCCGCTCCGCCTCGACCCAGGGCTCAGGACTCGGGCTAAGCCCCGGAAGACGGCGAACTCCGCTCCGCCCGACCCAGGGCTCGGACTCGGGCTAAGCCCCGGAAGACGGTGAACTCCGCTCCGCCCGACCCAAGGCTCGGACTCGGGCTAAGCCCCGGAAGACGGCGAACTCCGCTCCGCCCGACCCAGGGCTCGGACTCGGGCTAAGCCCCGGAAGACGGCGAACTCCGTTCCGCCCGACCCAGGGCTTGGACTTAGGCTCAGCCCCAGAAGACGACGAACTCCGCCTCGCCCGACCTAGGGGCTCGGACTCGACCTCGGCCACGGAAGACGGACTCGACCTCGACCTCGGAGGAGCCTCCACATCGCCCAACCTAGGGCATGGGCCAGCCACGTCAACGGGAGGCGCCATCATTACCCTACTCCAAGCTGACTCAGGCTACGGGGAACAAGACCGGCGTCCCATCTGGCTCGCTCTGCCAGATAGGCAATGATGGCGCCCCGCACGCTCCCTGACGATGGCGGCTCTCGGCCCCCTTACGGAAGCAAGAGGACGTCAGCAAGGACTCGACAGCTACAAGATAATCCGATCCTGCAGGCTCGGATCTGACGGATGAAGGGAGAAGCAGCACCCTCGGCGTCGACGACACCTTCGGCGAGGTGCCGACCTAGCTCGGACGGCGACGCGGTCAGAGGATCTCCATCTGAAGGACGACGTATCACCACGCAAGGGCCATGCAGCAAGGGTCTTCTCCGAGATCGGCCCGAGAAGGTGGCTCGGCTGGTCGCCCCCGAGCCGCGGCAGCTATCCCTCGAGACATCAGCCGGCCCGAGGCCTGGAAGTCAATTCCGGCGTCGGTCCAGCTAACGGACGACCCGGCCAAGGCTCCGGCCGACCAGGTTTTCTTTCGAGCCAACCTGCCTCTGTTCACGCTACACCGTACCCCTGGCCCGCTCATGAAGAGCGGCAGAGGGGTTCTTTAACTAAGCGAGAGAAGCCTCGGACAAACAATGGCTGACCGAGGCGAGGGAATCCTACGCCTCGGGATCGGATACCTCAATCGTCACCTTACACGGGCGACTCACGCTGCGTGAAGCGGTTCAGACAACCAACAGGCGAGTTTAGTGCTCGAAAAACAGGAAAAAAAAACGGCTCCCCGAAATTCATATGTCAGCCTCGACAGCCACGAGAACAAAAACACGGGCATTCAAGTGCCATTACAAACGAACTCCGTTCCACCTCCGCAGTACGAACAACCCCACTCGATGGGGGGCCTGCGGAGCATAGAAGACCGACGGGCGGCTCGCCGTCGCCCCGCTCCGCAGCAACGACAACGACCCCCGCTCGGGTGGCCGAACTGCAGCAGCGAGGGCCTCATGCGGATTGTGCTGCAATCGTCCTCGCCCACGCCGACGCTCGAGGGGGCGAGGAAAGTACAAAGAGCCAAGGTCCGAGCGGGATGGGGGCGGTGATCCGTCGGAAAGGGGAATTATCGAGCCGCCTCCCTCGGCACCGACGACAGGGGCCGTCAGCCCTCCAGCAGCCCCCACTCAGATCCTCCCGGACGAGGGGGCACCGACCTCCGCGTGGAGGCGTCGTACCGTGCAAAGGCAGGACCGCCCAAGAACACGAACCCGCCTGCAGTGCACGATATCTTGGGCGTCCTTCCCGTGCACACGGCGCGACAGCCGCCTTCCGGCAGGAGGTGGGAACCGGGAGCTAAGCCGACGAGCTCGACGAGCTGAGGCTGACGACGCCCGCGCGACAGCCCCGCGTTGTCGAAGTCCGACCCGCCCGCGGGGCCAGTGAGCGCCCTCTCCCTCGAACGCCGAAGGAGAGGCCGACCCACGAACCCACGCGGGAGGTAGAGCTCCGGCTCAGCCCGGCCTCCACCCTAGCGAGGATGATGAACATCCTTGAAGCTGAGGGTGGGACCAAGATCGCAGCCCGACTTGCTTCTCCCCACCCAGGGGCTGGTGGTCACCGTCTCGGGTGACCGCCGGCGAAGGGGTGCAGCCGGGCTGGCTGATGAAAATCCTTGAAGCCGAACGATGGCTGAAAGGCACCAACTCCCACGGAGTTGCGTTCCCCCAACGACAAGGCGGAAAGACTGCGGGTATCCCCCATCCGGGGGCTTGGAAGGTGGAAAAGCACGATGCATAAGGGAGCGCGAAGACACGGTCGCCTTTCAAGGGGGTCACCCTCCTTTTAAAGGCGACTCTCCCTACTTGCGTCCCCAACCGTCATGGGCTGAGTCTTCTCCAACACGCTCCAAGGTCCTCCCCTACGGCGTGGGGGGCTGGGTCCCACACGTCATGCAAGCCGGCCCAGAGCAGAAGAAGTTGAACCGCCGTGCGCGGTGCGTGCAACCGCCCAGCGGTTACAAGCGGCTCTCCACTTTTGCCCAGACCAGCGGGCGAAAGGGCAGGCAGCCATGCAGGCGGCATGCAACCGCGCCAAGTGGGCGCACTCCTCCGACTCCCAACACGCCCAGCATGGAGGCCCAGGCCCACGCGTCATTCAACCGGCGCGCCGAATGCTTCGTGCATGCAACTGCACCGCCACTTGCGCCACCACCGCGCCTCCTCGACTGCGGAACCAATACCGCGACTCGAGGCGACCCAGCGCACGACCCAGCAGCGCCAGCCTGGCACGACGGTCAATGCGGCCAAAAATGGGCGGCAGTAATGGCGGTGGCAAGCGGGCAGGAGCAGCGGTCACGTCGTCAGCCAAGCTTACGTCTGTACGAGCTTCGGACTCCTCCCTGAAGTCTCGCTGTTGATGGGTCTGTTGGCTCCCTTCTGGCTGCTGGCTTCGTGAATACACAGGTTGTAGTGGTGGCGGAGGTGGAGGCTGTTGCCATGATGCCTATGGCTGGCTAGCCGAAGCAACAGAAGATGCAGGACGGTTACCCATGTACTCTGGTATGTAGGGTGAGTGATACGAAGCAGTGTGCATAACTAGCTTCGGCTGGTTCTGTTGAGCTGCAGCTTCTGCTATTTCATTCTGTTTTTGAATGGTGACATAGCACATCCTTGTAGTATGGCCCTTGTCCTCACCATAGAATAGGCAATAAATTTTTCTAGGCTGATCCCCAAACCTTCCTCCGAAGCCCCTGCGCCTCTGCCTCTTGGAGCTGGCGGCTAAAGATAGCTTTGTTGCTGCCCCGAAGCTTGCAAGGAATATTGTGGCCTCTACTGTTGACTTCCTCTGTCATCATTCTGAGTGGAGTGGATTGACCTGACATGCCTTGGGTGGATTCTCCCTCTGAAGCCCCTGGTTATCTCAGAGAACATGTAGGCTTCCTCCATTCTTTGACGAAAGTCATTGTCAGCGCGGATATATTCACCCATCTTTTGAAGCAGCTTCTCCAAAGTCTATGGAGGCTTTCTAGCAAAATACTGGGCAGTAGGTCCTGGACGAAGCCCCTTGATCATGGCCTCAATGACAATTTCATTGGGCACTGTAGGCACTTGTGCTCTCAGACGCAAGAACCTTCGGACGTATACCTGGAGATACTCCTCATGATCTTGTGTGCATTGAAACAGAGCCTGAGCTATGACTGGCTTCGTCTGGAAACCCTAGAAGCTTGTCACCAGCATGTCCTTGAGCTTCTGCCATGAAGTGATAGTTCCTGACTGAAGAGAAGAATACCATGTCTGGCCACATTCTTAACTGCCATGACGAAGGATTTGGCCATGATAGCTGCATTGCCTCCATATGAAGATATGGTTGCTTCATAACTCATCAAAAACTGCTTCGGGTCTGAATGCCCATCATACATTGGAAGCTGAGGTGGCTTGTATGATGGGGGCCACGAGATAGCCTGCAGTTCTGCTGCCAAGGGAGAAGCATCATCAAAAGTAAAGGTATCATGATTAAAATCATCATACCATCCATCATCGTTGAACAAGCCCTCTTGATGAAACTCCCTGTGCTGGGGCCTTCGGTCTTGCTCATCTTGAGCAAGGTGACGTACTTCTTCAGTAGCTTAGTCAATCTGCCTTTGAAGGTCAGCTAGTCGAGCCATCTTCTCCTTCTTCTTTTGCACTTGCTGTTGAAGCATCTCCATATTTCTGATTTCTTGGTCCAACTCGTCCTCCTGGGGTGTTGGACTGGTGGCCTTCCTCTTCTGGCTCCGGGGCTCTTGAAGAGAAAGGGTCTCTTGATTTGGGTCCAATGGCTGCAGAGCGGCAGCCCCTAGCACTGAAACTTTCTTTGGTGGCATGACGAAGGTCAATGCTTGCCGAAGGTGGTCGAAAAGAGTTCACCGGAGGTGGGCGCCAATGTTGGGGACTTGTTCTCAAATGCTATGAGTTAAGAACAAGGCAACACAAAAAATGTCAAACGTTAAAGCCCTTCGTCCTTCGAGGCATTATTTCCCTTAGGATATAATGATCTTCAGACCAAGGTTATGAAGGACATACCTTCATCAATGCAACATATAATAATGAAAAGAGAATCATATGAAATATAAAAGATAACATGAACAATTATGTATTATTATCAACTCATTTCTATTTTATTATTATGGAAAAATAAAAATGATATCAAGTTACAAATGTACCTTCAGCTCGAAAGAAGGTAAGGGTACAAGCGTGACGCAAAAGCAAATGCCAAGTCAGCGTGAACAGTATGGGAGCACTGTTCATCTATTTATAGGCAGCCCATGTAAAATTACACTCATGCCCTTTACATTTGCTAATGACTCTATAGTGATCCATCGAGGTCTAAATAGCCTTTTCCCTTTTAAGTCGGTTCCCTTTTCTGCTATCATGCCGAAGCTCCCTGCGCATAGCTTCGGCTCTGTGCCAACCTTCGTATTCTTTGTGCTTCTTCACACTGTGGTTCTAATCTGAGTCCGAAGGTACCTGTTCATGTATTATACTCCAGAAACATTATTAAATCATGTTTTTGAGGACCTTCGGAAGACGAAGGCCCCCAACAGACAGTGTCAGGTGCGCCACTGGCAGCACCATTGCTAGTCTTTGCTCCAAACTTGGTTGAGTCCCCAACTTAATTTCTTTCTTGGTTTATGTTGAACCTTATGCATCTGAGATAAATGACAACTAGGCAAACTAGTTAGTCCACGTGGTTTGTGATGGACGTCAAACACCAAAACTAATTATAGGAAATGTTTTAATCCCATTTCCCTTTCAGTTAGTCTCAAAAGTTCAACTTG
This sequence comes from Zea mays, assembly GCF_902167145.1. Taxonomy (NCBI): domain Eukaryota; kingdom Viridiplantae; phylum Streptophyta; class Magnoliopsida; order Poales; family Poaceae; genus Zea; species Zea mays. Next base: position 179,283,323 of record NC_050097.1, on the reverse strand, counting down.
TAGACCACCCCCACTAAATATGAGCACACAAGTGATGAATACTTGTCATAGCAATGCACGTGGATTTGCGAGGCTCGGTGATAACTTTCTACAATTTGAACCTTGGTACAAGCAAAATATGAATAAATATTAAATTGTATCAATTGAAAGATCTTGATCAAAGGCATAGCAAAAATAAGCAATGTGTGCAATATGCTTTTCTCATCAAGAAGCTTAGTGAATATACCGACTAAGTATTTATGGGTGCTCACATGGTCTACTACGATATATCCCATTTATGAGTGATCTCTCAGAAAGTGATATCGAATGTCTATGTGCTTAGTGTGGCCGTGATCAACAGGGATACCGATCATTCAGATTACACTCTCGTTGTCATATAGGAGGGGACTTTGCTTAGATTATAGCCGAACTCCTTGAGGGTTTGCCTCATCTAGAGTAATTGTACACAATATTTTCCTGCATCAATATACTCGACCTCGGTGGTAGATAGGTCAACGAAAATTTGTTTCTTTGAAGCCTAAGACACCAAGAATCTTCCCAAAAATTGACAAGTCCATAATGTAATATTCCTATCAACCTTACATCCAGCATAATCGGCATCAGAATAACCAACAAGATCAAAGTTTGAACCCTTTGGATACCAAATCCTAAAGTTAGGAGTATAAACTAAATATCTCAAGATTATTTTAATGACTCTAAGGTGACATTCCTTAGGATTAGCTTGGAATCTTGCGAACATGCATACAAAAAGCATAATATTCTGTCAAGATGCACATAAATAGAGTAACAAGTCAATCATAGACCAGTATACCTTTTGATCAACCGATTTACCTCATATGTCATGGTCAAGATGTCCATTGGTTCCCATGGGCATATTGATGGGTCTAGCGTCCTTCATCCCAGACTTCTTCAAAATGTCTTGAATGTACTTCATTTGGCTAATGAAGGTGTCATCCTTGAGTTGCTTGATTTGAAATCCTAAAAAGAACTTCAACTCCCCCATCATCGACATCTCAGACTTCTTGACCATAATCCTACTAAACTCTTCATAAGACGAATGGTTAATAGAGCCAAATATAATATCATCAACATAAATTTAGCATATGAACAAATCATCATCAATCATCTTAATGAATAAAGTAGGATCGACTTTCCCAACCTTAAATTAGTTTGCAATTAAGAAGTCTCTAAGTCATTAATATCATGCTCTTGGTGCTTGCTTAAACCCATAGATTGCCTTATTGAGCTTAAAGACATGGTTAGGACACTTATCTTCCTCGTAGACCTCTTCCTTGATGGGTCCATTAAGGAATGCACTTTTCACGTCCATTTGAAAGAGCTTGAAATCATGGTAAGTAGCTTAGCCAATAAAATGTGAGTTGACTCAAGCCTAGCTATGGGTGCAAAGGTTTCATGAAAATCCAAAGTTTTGACTTGTGAGTATCCGTTGAACACAAGTCAGGCTTTGTTCCTTGTCACCACACCATGTTCATCTTGCTTGTTGTAGAGGACCCACTTGGTATCTACAACATTTTAGGTAAGACATGGTACTAAGTTCCAAACCTCATTCCTCTTGAAGTTGTTGAGCTCTTCTTGCATTGCCACTGTCACACCCGGGTTTTAGGGGCACCAAGACCCGGGCGCGAACATAATCACCAGGTGTGCTGGGACCAAGTCTCACACATATGATGAATCAAGGCACAGGATCGAATGTCACATCTTTACTATATAATAGGAGTTCTATACAAAATAAATAAATAATTACATTATAAGGAGACAACGGTCCAGCAACCCAAAGTTGACTGGGAGACGACGGCCTAGATTTCTCACGAACACGCCACAGCATCCTCCAAGCGCCTCATCCTGCGGTACCTGTTCTTGACCTGTGGGGGGTGTGAGACAGCAAGAGTGAGCTCACATACGTTCATCGCTCAACAAGTTGTGGGGAATAATGTGCATGAACTCGCCAAAGGTGGGAGCTCATGTGAAGTGTAAGGCTTACCAAAGAGGATGGTTAGAGCTGAGCATTGCTTTTAAAGTTGGTCAAAATTTTATTAGCAATTACTAAGTATAAGTAAATACCAACCCAATTAAGAAGTAGAACAAAAGTAACAACCTCACCTGCGATGCAATGCATATGACAAATTGAGTTTAGGTTCCATAATTTAATCATGTGAGTGTCCGAGCTGCTCATGACCGTGAGCACGACTACTATACCAGTTTTACACTCTGCAGAGGTTGCGCATCTTTACCCATAAGTCATGTTACCCATCTGCCAAGAGACGGCCAATCCCATACACCTCTACCGAGGAGGCGAGGCAGGGTAACACTACGAGGCCTTTACAAAGTTCCACTAGCTTCAGAAAACCCGCTACAGTTTATAGGAAGCTCCAATGCAGGAATCCCTCGCATGACCGCCATCGCAGCAAAATCATCCCAAGGGCCTCCCTACACTGACCACTCCCCTACTGCCCTTGCCCCTTTCAGGTAAGGTAGTCATCCACTAGCTTTCCTAACTAATCAGCCAAGGGCGTCCATAAACCCTTGTGGTAGCACTGTTTTCCCGGGTGGTTCTCCATGTTCCAATTAACATAATGATCTTAACATGAACAATAAATAACAACTGATAACAAAAGTATAATCATAAATAGTGTAATCTTCATACCCAAAACCACATATAGCACTAGCAGGTACTACCTAGAAAGTTCAGTGGTAAACAAGGTATAAAGATAGACAAACTAGGGTATCCTATTGGGTCCCATCAAAATTAACCTATGCAGATCATTATGATTAATTAGAACATGAGTGGGTAAAAAGAAGTGATCAAGGGCACAACTTGCCTGGGACTTGAGCTTCCAGGTACCAGGATGATTCTTCGGGTGACACGCAACCTCGCTGCTAGTCGTAGCAATACAAACAAACATGGTATAGACAAATTTACCATCACACCAAACATAAGAATAAACTGCATAATAATAATCTATATATCGCTACGAGATCGTGGGCTCGAGAATCACTGAATTCGGAGCTACGGTTATCAAGTTATGGTTTATGGAAAATCTACGTGATTTAAATATTAAATTATAAATTGGTTAATATACATCATACAAGGAAATATACTCCAAATAGTTAAGTAAACTTTAATCCAAATTATAACTTGTTTAGAAATCATATTATAGTTAAATTACTATCATGGTCTAGTTTAACTTTGGTAAAAGGTATAATCTACTAAACATAGACTAAACAAATATCTAATTATAAAAATATGTTTTATGGTACAATTAATGTTGCCACCGTGTAGAAAATAATTTTATGATGCTAACGCAATTTGAATGGATCGAATCGGAGTCACGGTTCTCGAGTTACGATTTTCCGAAGTCATTAAATATTTAGTATATAATAAATCAAGTGGATAATTTTTATCTAGGTTTCATGACAAAACAGGGTTACTAGTTGATAGATAATATTAAAAAAAATATTACAACTGGAATGAATCCATTTGTAGCCAAAATGAATTAAATATGGATTTCACAAGTTTCTAGTATTGTTTTTGTATTAAAAATCATTTTCTAAAATAAATTATGGACTGCGGACACCATTTTCCAGAAGCTCAGGGGGCTCTGCATAAATTCCAGGACTAAACGGTAATGGTCTTAACACTAACTTGGACGGTGGGTTAGTTTAGGAAATGTCGAGGGGCCTTTTTGCAACATCGCACGGCCGAAAGGGTACGGGCCAATTGGGGCCGCCCGATGAAGGATCAAGGGCCCGGATTAGATTCTGAACTTTAAGCGAACCGGTAAGCGCTGGTGGCCGCCCGATCCGAGATCTACGGATCGGATTTAAAATACCCAAGGTGGCTTCGAATGCGCCCGATCCCCATCCAACGGTCCGGATCTTGTTGAAGAGCGCTCTAACCCTAACCACCAGATCTCGATCGGAGGGCATATATTACACGTGAGGGCGCTACACTCAGGGTCAAATCTGACCGTCCAATAGCCGATCAACGGCCCACAAAATTCTCCCCTATCCCTTCCCAGCTAGACAGTGGCGCCGCCAACCTCCGTGGAGCTCGTTGGCGAAAATGTCAAGGCGCCCAGGCCGGCAATCCCCAAATCGAGTAGGTGCTACGCAACGTCGAGTGATTCCGAGAATAGGGACGGGCATCATACCAGTGGTTCGACCGCACAGAAGCCTGCTTCCAATGGCGCGGCGAAGAGCACTGTCTTCTGGGGGCTAGAATCCGCGGCACTCCGGCAAGCAATTCCGCCAGGGCCCGTGGTTCCCAATCTCAAAAATCCGAACACGTGAAATCCTATATGCTGGCAAAATCCCGCACCCTGCCCGAGCCCAGCGACGGCAGCATCCACGGGCATCCCGGCTGCGGGGGCTATCATCGTTTTCTTCTCTCTCTCTCTCTTTCACTCTCGGCCTTCTCTCCCTTCTCTTGGTTTGCTCCACCCGCACGGGACCATGGCCGTGCCATGGGATTCAAGGGGCGAGGCCCAGACTTTTATATCTCCGATGGAGGCCGAAACATCCCCGCAGATTCCGGTGCGGAGTCGCTGAGATTGCGCACAGTTCTGTTGCGTTCACGCGGAGGAGATGGTCCTGACAGATGGGGCCCACATGTAAGTGTGTCGCGTGTGAGACATCATGAGGCCGAGTGCAGGCGCGACAACGGATAGCTAGGTTGCGCAGGGGAGCATGGTTGAGTGGGCCGAGGGATTTTGGGCCCAATAGTGGTAGAGGTCTTCTTTTTATTTAATTATGTTTTCATTTTCTTTCTTATTTTCTCTTATTCTCAGATTCTAAACTTAATTCATGTTTAAATTTTGAATTTGAATTTAAAATGAGGTTACAACTTTGACTCAAATGCATCATTCAAAAAAATGGCAGCATGAAATGCAAATATTATTTGATTAATTTTTTTATCTATTATCCTATTTACGCAAAGTCTTTTAAATATGCCTTCATGCATACAAGATCAGAAAAAAAGTACATTAAGAAATAGTTTATAAAAATCCTTTCAGAGAATACTTATTTTATATGTTTTTTATGAAGGAATAACCAAAATCATATCGGGATACTTCTCATTTAATCTTTTAGGAGATATAACTTTAGATGTAAATTATGATTAAAAGGTATTGCATTTCAAAGCTTGTAGAGGATTTTACTAACTTTCCCAAAAATGGATTTTGGGGTGCTACAAATCCTACCCCCCTTAACAGAAATCTCGTCCCCGAGATTTGTAAGAAAAGGATATAGGAAGAGTGGTTTGCAATTTAGCTTTTAGTTTCTAATTATTTCAAAAACCAAGAGCCTCTTTTTTTGAGTGATTAGGAAAGCATGGGTATCCATATGTATATTCATTTTATTATGTAGGACGAAAGATGGGTTGGTTAAGGCAAGAATATCCTAGTGTAAGAAAGTTTATGGTGAGAAAGGACTCCTTGTTGGGTGGTAATGCATCCGAAGATCGAGTTTGACTTCTCTCCTTCCTTGACGAGGTTTATCTTGTCCTTTTCGAGTCTTGCTCTTTGGTGTCTCCATTCGAGTTTGGGACAAGAGGCTAAGATAGATCTGTTATGTAGGTCAAGTTGTTGGGTATGGCCGAGTTGATCTAGGTCACCAGTTTAAGCTTAAGCGGATTTGGAGTATGGCTTAATCCTTTGTACCAGCATTAAGTAACTTACTCTACATTAGATCATAATAGATTAGATAGAATATAGATTAGGTTGGTACAACTAGATTAAACTAGTTAAGATCTCATTATTTTGGATTAGGTCCTGGTGGTTACTTTAGGATCAGATAAATATAGTGGTTAGGATAAAATGAATCTTTCATGATAAGATGAATCTATTAGGATAAGAGAGTCTTTTAAGATAAGATGAATTGGTTAGAATGGGATCTTTTAGGATAAGATAAATCTCTTAAGCTAGATATATTCCAATGGGGATAATCTAGGTTGTCTAGTTTTATAAATATTTTTTATACCTATGTGTATATGTAGATGTATTTGTGGACATTACTCCACAACCTATCACACTCAATCAAAGATCCAAATCAGACAGATATCATAAGAACAAGCATTCGAGCATATAGATAAAAAATAATAGTTTTGTTTTTGTTCCTAAGGGTAGGTCTCGTATTCCTAAAAGTCACTTTAAGCACATGATTTCAAAGTGTGAAATCCAAGTTTGTCCTTTAGAAGGAAAAAGGTAAGATTATTCAGAGTAAAGCGGAAATAGATGAGAAAAGATTAAGAAAAGTTTAGAAAGAATTAGAGTGGCAAAGGTAAGTAGAGAATGGTTGTCCAGTTCTATCTAGGTTTCGTCCTACAGTCAACATTCCTCTGATACCACTTCTATCACACCTGGGTTTTAGGGGCACCAAGACCCGGGCGCGAACATAATCACCAGGTGTGCTGGGACCAAGTCTCACACATATGATGAATCATGGCACAGGATCGAATGTCACATCTTTACTATATAATAGGAGTTCTATACAAAATAAATAAATAATTACATTATAAGGAGACAACGGTCCAGCAACCCAAAGTTGACTGGGAGACGACGGCCTAGATTTCTCACGAACACGCCACAGCATCCTCTAAGCGCCTCATCCTGCGGTACCTGGTCTTGACCTGTGGGGGGTGTGAGACAGCAAGAGTGAGCTCACATACGTTCATCGCTCAACAAGTTGTGGGGAATAATGTGCATGAACTCGCCAAAGGTGGGAGCTCATGTGAAGTGTAAGGCTTACCAAAGAGGATGGTTAGAGCTGAGCATTGCTTTTAAAGTTGGTCAAAATTTTATTAGCAATTACTAAGTATAAGTAAATACCAACCCAATTAAGAAGTAGAACAAAAGTAACAACCTCACCTGCGATGCAATGCATATGACAAATTGAGTTTAGGTTCCATAATTTAATCATGTGAGTGTCCGAGCTGCTCATGACCGTGAGCACGGCTAGTATACCAGTTTTACACTCTGCAGAGGTTGCGCATCTTTACCCATAAGTCATGTTACCCATCTGCCAAGAGACGGCCAATCCCATACACCTCTACCGAGGAGGCGAGGCAGGGTAACACTACGAGGCCTTTACAAAGTTCCACTAGCTTCAGAAAACCTGCTACAGTTTATAGGATGCTCCAATGCAGGAATCCCTCGCATGACCGCCATCGCAGCAAAATCATCCCAAGGGCCTCCCTACACTGACCACTCCCCTACTGCCCTGGCCCCTTTCGGGTAAGGTAGTCATCCACTAGCTTTCCTAATTAATCAGCCAAGGGCGTCCATAAACCCTTGTGGTAGCACTGTTTTCCCGGGTGGTTCTCCATGTTCCAATTAACATAATGATCTTAACATGAACAATAAATAACAACTGATAATAAAAGTATAATCATAAATAGTGTAATCTTCATACCCAAAACCACATATAGCACTAGCAGGTACTACCCAGAAAGTTTAGTGGTAAACAAGTGTCGGGGACCATAATTAGGGGTACCCTCAAGGCTCCTAATTCTCAACTGGTAACCCCCATCAGCATAAAGCTGCAAAGGCCTGATGGGTGCGATTAAGTCAGGGATCAGTCCATTCGAGGGACTCGATCACGCCTCGCCTGAGCCTAGCCTCAAACAAGGGCAGCCGACCCCGGAGGATCTCCGCCTCGCCCGAGGCCCCCCTGCAGCGGCGAACATATTTCCGGCTCGCCCGAGGCCCTGTCCTCACCAAGAAGCAACCCTGACCAAATCGCCGCACCGACCGACCAAATCGCAGGAGCATTTAATGCAAAGGTGGCCTGACACCTTTATCCTGACGCGCGCCCCTCAGCCGACAGAGCCGAAGTGACCGCCGTCACTTCGCCGCTCCACTGACCGGTCTGACAGAAAGACAACGTCGCCTGCGCCGCTCTGACTGCGGTGCCACTTGACAGAGTGAGGCTGACAGGCAGTCAGGCCCGGCCGCAGGCACCAAAGGAAGCTCTGCTTCGCTCGACCCAGGGCTCGGACTCGGGCTAAGCCCCGGAAGACGGCGAACTCCGCTCCGCCCGACCCAGGGCTCGGACTCGGGCTAAGCCCCGGAAGACGGCGAACTCCGCTCCGCCCGACCCAGGGCTCGGACTCGGGCTAAGCCCCGGAAGACGGTGAACTCCGCTCCGCCCGACCCAGGGCTCGGACTCGGGCTAAGCCCCGGAAGACGGCGAACTCCGCTCCGCCCGACCCAGGGCTCGGACTCGGGCTAAGCCCCGGAAGACGGCGAACTCCGTTCCGCCCGACCCAGGGCTTGGACTTAGGCTCAGCCCCAGAAGACGACGAACTCCGCCTCGCCCGACCTAGGGGCTCGGACTCGACCTCGGCCACGGAAGACGGACTCGACCTCGACCTCGGAGGAGCCTCCACATCGCCCAACCTAGGGCACGGGCCGGCCACGTCAACGGGAGGCGCCATCATTACCCTACTCCAAGCTGACTCAGGCTACGGGGAAGAAGACCGGCGTCCCATCTGGCTCGCTCTGCCAGATAGGCAATGATGGCGCCCCGCACGCTCCCTGACGATGGCGGCTCTCGGCCCCCTTACGGAAGCAAGAGGACGTCAGCAAGGACTCGACAGCCCCGACAGCTGTCCCTCCGCCAGGCTCCAGCGCTCCTCCGACGACCACGACATCACACAAACCGGGCGCCAAAATCTCTCCGGCCGCCACGATGGCGTGTACTTAGGGCGCTTGCTCTCCTCCGCTAGACACGTAGCACTCTGCTACACCCCCCATTGTACACCTGGATCCTCTCCTTACGCCTATAAAAGGAAGGACCAGGGCCCTCTTAGAGAGGGTTGGCCGCGCGGGGACGAGGACGAGACAGGCGCTCGTGTGAGGCCGCTCGCTCCCTCTCCCGTGTGGACGCTTGTAACCCCCTACTGCAAGCGCACCCGACCTGGGCGCGGGACGAACACGAAGGCCGCGGGATTTCCACCTCTCTCTCTTGCCCATCTCCGGCCACCTTTCTCCCCCCTTAGCGCTCGGCCTCGCGCCGACCCATCTGGGTTGGGGCACGCGGCGACATTCACTCGTCGGCCCAGGGACCCCCCGGTCTCGAAACGCCGACAGTTGGCGCGCCAGGTAGGGGCCTGCTGCGTGTTGACGAACAGCTTCCCGTCAAGCTCCAGATGGGCAGTCTCCAGCAACCTCTCCAACCCGGGACGGTGCTCCGTTTCGGGAGCCTTGAGTTCATGTCCCTCGACGGCAGCTACGACATGATACTCTTTCCACCGTCGGGCGACAGCGACAATGGCGGCCTACAGCCCGCCCGCCGGCGGTGGAATCGACGACGTCTTCCCCACGTTGTGGAAGAACAACCTTCGAGCTCGCCCCGTCCTCTTCCCCGCCGACGGAGGAGGAGGCGGGACAACCAAGGTCAAGCAGGAGGCAGTGCTTCGTCGGCTGTCGAGCGAGTCGACAGCGCCAGCACCCCAACGGGGGGCGTGCCGGGCATCGACCTCGCGCTTGAGACGAAGACGAGCGCTGTCTCCCCGCGACACGCCAATCCCGAGCAAACGGACGACGCCAGCACGCTTGCGAAAGGCTTGCTGGGTGTCACCCTCGTACCTGAGACTATGGTGCAGTCAGTCCCCGACGTGACTTCATCGCCGCCCGTCGACCAAGAGGTACCGACCGATTCCCATCTCACGCCCCCTGGATTCAGCCTCGACCCGCCAAGCGACTTCGCTTTGGTAGGCGCTCTCATAGAGGCGAGTCCAAACCCTCTGGGGTTCCGAATGCGGTCACCTTGGGACCGGCTGACGGACGTCTCGACCTACGGGCTCTCTGGGTCCGAGGAAGACGACGCGCCCGACTCCTGTTGGGATTTCTCTGGACTTGGCAACCCTATTGCCATGCGGGACTTCATGACCGCATGCGACTACTGCCTTTCCGACTGTTCCGACGGTAGCCGTAGCCTCGGCGACGAGGACTGCGGCCCAAGTCGCGAATGTTTCCACGTCGATCTAGGGGGTCCCTCCGAAGGCAACCATCTCGGCATGCCGGAGGACGGCGATCTCCCTAGGCCAGTGCCTCGCGTTGACATCCCACGAGAGCTAGCTGTGGTCCCCGTTCCGGCGGGGGGTCACGACCCACAACTCGAGCAAATCCGCGGGGTGCAGGCCAGGCTCGACGAGGGAGCAGGAGCGCTTGATCCAATCCGCCAGGACGTCGGGCAGGCATGGGCGGGCCAACCTCCGGCCGGAGAAATGCGTCATCTACCCCAGGGCTTCCAGCACCGCATCGCCGACGATGTCAGGGTCAGGCCGCCACCCGCATCCAGTGGGGTCGGCCAGAACCTGGCTGCAGCAACAATGCTCCTCCGCGCGATGCCGGAACCATCAACCACCGAGGGGCGGCGAATCCAGGGAGAGCTCAAGAATCTCCTGGAAGGCGCCGCGGTCCGGCGGGCCGAGAGCTCCGCCTCCCGAAGGCAGGGGTACCCCTCGGAACATCATGTCGCGACTTCCCGATTCATGCGGGAAGCCTCGGTCTACACCGGGCGCACGCGCAACACAGCGCCCGTGGCCCCGGGTCGCCTCGGCAACGAGCACCATCACCGCGACCGTCGGGCCCACCTCGACGAGACGGTGCGCCGAGGCTACCACCCCAGGCGTGGGGGACGCTACGACAGCGGGGAGGATCGGAGTCCCTCGCCCGAACCACCCGGTCCACAGGCCTTCAGCCGGGCCATACGACGGGCGCCGTTCCCGACCCGGTTCCGACCCCCGGCTACTATCACAAAGTACTCGGGGGAGACGAGACTGGAACTGTGGCTCGCGGACTACCAGCTGGCCTGCCAACTGGGTGGAACGGACGATGACAACCTCATCATCTGCAACCTCCTCCTGTTCCTCTCCGACACCGCTCGCGCCTTGTTGGAGCACCTGCCTCCGGGGCAGATCTCCAAGTGGGACGACCTAGTCCAAGCTTTCGCCGGCAATTTCCAGGGCACGTACGTGCGCCCCGGGAATTCCTGGGACCTCCGGAGCTGCCGGCAACAGCCGGGAGTCTCTCCGGGACTACATCCGGCGATTCTCGAAGCAGCGCACCGAGCTGCCCAACATCACCGACTCGGATGTCATCGGCGCGTTCCTCGCCGGCACCACCTGCCGCGACCTGGTGAGCAAGCTGGGTCGCAAGACCCCCACCAGGGCGAGCGAGCTGATGGACATCGCCACCAAGTTCGCCTCCAGCCAGGAGGCGGTCGAGGCTATCTTCCAAAAGGACAAGCAGCCCCAGGGCCGCCCATCGGAAGATGCCCCCGAGGCGTCAACTCAGCGCGGCGCCAAGAAGAAGGGCAAGAAGAAGTCGCAAGCGAAACGCGACGCCGCCGACGTGGACCTTGTCGCCGCCGCCGAGTACAAGAACCCTTGGAAACCCCCCGGAGGTGCCAACCTCTTCGACAAGATGCTCAAGGAGTCGTGCCCCTACCACCAGGGGCCCGTCAAGCACACCCTTGAGGAGTGCGTCATGCTTCGGCGCCACTTCCACAGGGCCAGGCCACCCGCGGAGGGTGGCAGGGCCCGCGACGACGACAAGAAGGAAGATCACCAGGCAGGAGAGTTCCCCGAGGTCCGCGACTGCTTCATGATCTACGGTGGGCAAGCGGCGAACGCCTCGGCTCGGCACCGCAAGCAAGAGCGTCAGGAGGTCTGTTCGGTGAAGGTGGCGACGCCAGTCTACCTAGACTGGTCCGACAAGCCCATCACCTTCGACCAAGCCGACCACCCCAACCATGTGCGGAGCCCGGGGAAATACCCGCTCGTCGTCGACCCCGTCATCGGCGACGTCAAGCTCACTAAGGTCCTCATGGACGGAGGCAGCAGCCTCAACATCATCTACGCCGAGACCCTCGGGCTTCTGCGTATCGATCTGTCCTCGGTCCGGGCGGGCGCTGCGCCTTTCCATGGGATCATCCCTGGGAAGCGCGTCCAGCCCCTCGGACAACTCGATCTTCCCGTCTGCTTCGGAACACCCTCCAACTTCCGAAGGGAGACCCTGACGTTCGAGGTGGTCGGGTTCCGAGGAACCTACCACGCGGTACTGGGGAGGCCATGCTACGCGAAGTTCATGGCCGTCCCCAACTACACCTACCTCAAGCTCAAGATGTCGGGCCCCAACGGGGTCATCACCGTTGGCCCCACGTACAAACACGCGTTCGAATGCGACGTGGAGTGCGTGGAGTACGCCGAGGCCCTCACCGAGTCCGAGGCCCTCATCGCCGACCTGGAGAGCCTCTCCAAGGAGGTGCCAGACGTGAAGCGTCATGCCGGCAGCTTCAAGCCAGTGGAGACGGTTAAGTCCGTCCCCCTCGACCCCAGCAGCGACGCCTCCAAGCAAGTCCAGATCGGCTCCGGGCTCGATCCCAAATAGGAAGCAGTGCTCGTCGACTTTCTCCGCGCGAACGCCGATGTCTTCGCGTGGAGTCCCTCGGACATGTTCGGCATACCGAGGGATGTCGCCGAGCATTCGCTGGACATCCGAGCCGGAGCCCGACCCGTCAAGCAGCCTCTGCGCCGATTCGATGAGGAGAAGCGCAGAGCCATAGGCGAGGAGATCCACAAGCTAATGGCGGCAGGGTTCATCAAAGAGGTATTCCATCCTGAATGTCTTGCCAACCCTGTGCTTGTGAGAAAGAAAGGGGGGAAATGGCGAATGTGTGTAGACTACACTGGTCTGAACAAAGCATGTCCGAAGGTTCCCTACCCTCTGCCTCGCATCGATCAAATCGTGGATTCCACTGCTGGGTGTGAAACCCTGTCTTTCCTCGATGCCTACTCAGGGTATCACCAAATCAGGATGAAAGAGTCCGACCAGCTCGCGACTTCTTTCATCACACCCTTCGGCATGTACTGCTATGTCACCATGTCGTTCGGCTTGAGGAATGCGGGCGTGACGTACCAGCGGTGCATGAACCATGTGTTCGGCGAACACATTGGCCGCACGGTCGAGGCCTACGTCGATGACATCGTAGTCAAGACGAGGAAAGCCTCTGACCTCCTTTCTGACCTTGAAGTGACATTCCGATGTCTCAAGGCGAAAGGCGACAAGCTCAATCCCGAAAAGTGTGTCTTCGGGGTGCCCTGAGGCATGCTCTTGGGGTTCATCGTCTCCGAACGGGGCATCGAAGCCAACCCGGAGAAGATCGCAGCCATCACCAGCATGGGGCCCATCAAGGACTTGAAAGGCATACAGAGGGTCATGGGATGTCTCGCAGCTCTGAGCCGCTTGATCTCACGCCTCGGCGAAAGAGGTCTGCCTCTGTACCGCCTCTTAAGGAAGGCCGAGTGCTTCACTTGGACCCCTGAGGCCGAGGAAGCCCTCGGGAACCTGAAGGCGCTCCTCACGAAGGCGCCTATCTTGGTGCCCCCAGCTGCCGGAGAAGCCCTCTTGGTCTACGTCGCTGCGACCACTCAGGTGGTTAGCGCCGCGATTGTGGTCGAGAGGCAAGAAGAGGGGCATGCATTGCCTGTTCAGAGGCCAGTCTACTTCATCAGCGAGGTACTGTCCGAAACCAAGATCCGCTACCCACAAGTTCAGAAGCTGCTGTACGCGGTGATCCTGACACAGCGGAAGTTGCGACACTACTTCGAGTCTCATCCGGTAACTGTGGTGTCATCCTTCCCCCTGGGGGAGATCATCCATTGCCGAGAGGCCTCGGGTAGGATTGCAAAGTGGGCGGTGGAAATCATGGGCGAAACAATCTCGTTTGCCCCTCGGAAGGCCATCAAGTCCTAGGTCTTGGCGGACTTCGTGGCTGAATAGGTCGACACCCAGCTACCAACAGCTCCGATCCAACCGGAGCTCTGGACCATGTTCTTCGATGGGTCGCTGATGAAGACAGGAGCCGGCGCAGGCCTACTCTTCGTCTCGCCCCTCGGGAAGCACCTACGCTACGTGCTGCGCCTCCATTTCCCGGCGTCCAACAATGTGGCTGAGTACGAGGCTCTGGTCAACGGGTTGCGGATTGCCGTCAAGCTAGGGGTCCGACGCCTCGACGCTCGCGGTGACTCGCAGCTCGTCATCGACCAAGTCATGAAGAACTCCCACTGCCGCGACTCAAAGATGGAGGCCTACTGCAATGAGGTTCGGTGCCTGGAAGACAAGTTCTACGGGCTCGAGCTCAACCACATCGCTCGGTGCTACAACGAGACTGCGGACGAGCTGGCTAAAATAGCCTCGGGGCGAACAACGGTTCCCCCGGACGTCTTCTCCCGAGATCTGCATCAACCCTCCGTCAAGATCAACGACACGCCCGAGCCTGAGGCACCCTCGGCCCAGCTCGAGGTACCCTCGGCACAGTCCGAGGCACCCTCGGCTCGGCCCGAGGCACCCTCGGTTCAGCCCGAAGTACCCTCGGCCCCCGAGGGCAAGACGCTGCACGTCGAGGGGGAGCAAAGCGGGGTCACGCCTGATCAAAACTGGCAGATCCCGTACCTGCAATATCTCCACCGAGGAGAGCTACCCCTTGACCGAGCCAAAGCTTGGCGGTTGGCGCGGCGCGCCAAGTCGTTCGTCTTGCTGGGAGAAGGGAAGGAGCTCTACCACCGCAGCCCTTCAGGCATCCTCCAGCGATGCATCTCCACCACCGAAGGTCAGGAACTCCTCCGAGAAATACACTCGGGGGCTTGCGGCCACCACGCAGCACCTCGAGCCCTTGTCGGAAATGCTTTCCGACAAGGTTTCTACTGGCCAACGGCGGTGGCCGACGCCACTAGAATTGTCCGCACCTGCGAAGGGTGTCAGTTCTACACAAGGCAGACCCACCTGCCCGCTCAGGCTCTGCAGACGATACCCATCACCTGGCCTTTTGCTGTGTGGGGTCTGGACCTCGTCGGCCCCTTGCAGAAGGCACCCGGGGGCTACACGCACCTGTTGGTCGCCATCGACAAATTCTCCAAGTGGATCGAGGTCCGACCCCTAAACAGCATCAGGTCCGAGTAGGCGGTGGCGTTCTTCACCAACATCATCCATCGTTTCGGGGTCCCGAACTCCATCATCACCGACAACGGCACCCAGTTCACCGACAGAAAGTTCTTGGACTTCTGCGAGGATCACCACATCCGGGTGGACTGGGCCGCCGTGGCTCATCCCATGACGAATGGGCAAGTAGAGCGTGCCAACGGCATGATTCTACAAGGACTCAAGCCTCGGATTTACAACGACCTCAACAAGTTCGGCAAGCGATGGATGAAGGAACTCCCCTCGGTGGTCTGGGGCCTGAGGACAACACCGAGCCGAGCCACGGGCTTCACGCCGTTCTTTCTAGTCTCTGGGGCCGAGGCCATCTTGCCCACAGTCTTAGAATACGGTTCCCTAAGGACGAGGGCCTACACCGACCAAAGCAACCAAGCTAATCGAGAAGACTCGTTGGACCAGCTGGAGGAGGCTCGGGACAAGGCCTTACTACACTCGGCGCGGTACCAGCAGTCCCTGTGACGCTACCACGCCCGAGGGGTCTGGTCCCAAGACCTCCAGGTGGGCGACCTGGTGCTTCGGCTGCGACAAGACGCCCGAGGGCGGTACAAGCTCACGCCCCCCTGGAAGGGGCCGTTCGTCATCGCCAAAGTTCTGAAGCCCGGAACGTACAAGCTGGCCAACAGTCAAGGCGAGGTCTACAGCAACGCTTGGAACATCCAACAGCTACGTCGCTTCTACCCTTAAGATGTTTTCAAGTTGTTCATATACCTCGCTCCCACGCAAAGTTTAGTCATCAAGGAAGGGTCAGCCTTGCCTCGGCAAAGCCCGACCCTCCCTCGAGGGCTAAAAGGGGGGAACCCCCTCTGCGTCGAAATTTTCCTCGAAAAAAGATCTTTTCTGCCAGAATGTCTTTCGTGCTTTTCGACTACTTCGAAAGTGGATCCTGAAAACGACGGAGTACACGTAAGCAGCCAAGGCTGACCGAGCCGAGGGACTCCTACGCCTCCGGGATACGGATACCTCACTCGTCACCTTCTGCGATAAGTAACTCACGTTCGGATAAGTGATTCTGCGGACCGAACAAGTCTCCACGTTCGGAAGCTCTTCTGCCAGAGCGATTCTTCGAGCCTTCTCGACTGCGTCAGTAACAGAACCCCATGGACGGGTAAGAGTGCGTGTAAGCGGCAAGGCCGACCGAGCCGAGGGACTCCTACGCCTCCGGGATACGGATACCTCACTCATCACCTTCTGTGAGAAGCAACTCTCGCTCGCACAAACAATTCTGTTACCGACAAAAAAGTCCAGATACTCAAAACAAGAGGAAAAGAGACGCGGCTTTACAACACGGCGAGGGTGTGTTTTGGCCTCGGACGCGGCTTTACAACACGCTACAAGATAATCCAATCCTGCAGGCTCGGATCTTGACGGCTGAAGGGAGCAGCAGCACCCTCGGCGTCGACGACACCTTCGGCGAGGTCCGACCTAGCCTCGGACGGCGACGCGGTCCGAGGATCTCCACTCTGAAGGACGACGTCATCACCACGCTCGGGCCATTGCAGCCAGGGTCTTCTCCGAGAATCCGGCCCGAGCAGGCGGCTCGGCTGGTCGCCCCGAGGCCTCGGCCAGCTGTCCCTCGAAGACATCAGCCCGGCCCGAGGCCTCGGAAGATCAATTCCGGCGTCGGTCCCGCTAACGGACGACCCGGCCAGGCTCCGGCCGACCAGGTTTTCTTTTCGAGCCAACTCTGCCTCTGTTCACGCTGACACCGCTACCCCTGGCCTCGGCTCATCGAAGAGCGGCAGAGGGGTTCCTTTAACTAAGCGAGAGAAGCCTCGGACAACAAGGCTGACCGAGCCGAGGGACTCCTACGCCTCCGGGATACGGATACCTCACTCGTCACCTTTACACGGGGCGACTCACGCTTGGTGAAGCGGTTCAGACAACCAACAGGCGAGTCTTAGTGCTCGAAAATGAGGAAAAAACACGGCTCCGTGCCGAAATTACATACATGTTCAGGCCTCGACGGCCACGATGAACAAAAACACTGGCATTCAAAGTGCCATTACAAACGGAACTCCGGTTCCACCTCCGCAGGTACGAACAACCCCACTCGATGGGGGGGGCCTGCGGAGCAACAGAAGACCGACGGGCGGCTCACCGTCGCCCGCTCCGGCAGCAACGACAACGACCCCCGCTCCGGGTGGCCGAACTGCAGCAGCGAGGGCCTCATGGCGGATGCTGCTGCAATCTTGCCCTCGCCCATGTCGACGCTCAAGGGGCGAGGACAAGTACAAAGAGCCAGAGGCCCGAAGCGCGGATGGTGGCGGTGATCCCGTCGGCAACGGGGACTTCTCGAGCCGCCTCCACCTCGGCACCGACGACAAGGGCCGTCAGCCCTCCGGCAGATCCCCACTCAGATCCTCCCGGACGAGTGGGGCACCGAACTCCGCGTGGAGGCGCCGTACCGGTGCAAAGGCAGGACCGCCCCAGAACACGAACGCCGCCCTGGCAGTGCGCGATATCTTGGGCGGTCCTCCCGTGCACACGGCGCGGCAGCCGCCTTCCGGCAGGAGGGGGCACCGGGAGCTAAGCCGACGAGCCCGACGCGCTGAGGCTGACGACGCCCGCCGTCGACCAGCCCCGCGTTGTCGAAGTCCGACCCGCCCGCGGGGCCAGTGAGCGCCCTCTCCCTCGAACGCCGAAGGAGAGGCCGACCCACGAACCCGCGCGGGAGGTAGAGCTCCGGCTCAGCCCGGCCTCCACCCCAGCGAGGATGATGAACATCCTTGAAGCTGAGGGTGGGACCACGATCGCAGCCCGACTTGCTTCTCCCCACCCAGGGGCTGGTGGTCACCGTCTCGGGTGACCGCCGGCGAAGGGGTGCAGCCGGGCTGGCTGATGAAAATCCTTGAAGCCGAACGATGGCTGAAAGGTACCAATTCCCACGGAGTTGCGTTCCCCCAACGACAAGGCGGAAAGACTGCGGGTATCCCCCATCCGGGGGCTTGGAAGGTGGAAAAGCACGATGCATAAGGGAGCGCGAAGACACGGTCGCCTTTCAAGGGGGTCACCCTCCTTTTAAAGGCGACTCTCCCTACTTGCGTCCCCAACCGTCGTGGGCTGAGTCTTCTCCAACACGCTCCAAGGTCCTCCCCTACGGCGTGGGGGGCTGGGTCCCACACGTCATGCAAGCCGGCCTAGAGCAGAAGAAGCTGAACCGCCGTGCGCGGTGCGTGCAACCGCCCAGCGGTTACAAGCGGCTCTCCACTTTTGCCCAGACCAGCGGGCGAAAGGGCAGGCAGCCATGCAGGCGGCATGCAACCGCGCCAAGTGGGCGCACTCCTCCGACTCCCAACACGCCCAGCATGGAGGCCCAGGCCCACGCGTCATGCAACCGGCGCGCCGAATGCTTCGTGCATGCAACTGCACCGCCACTTGCGCCACCACCGCGCCTCCTCGACTGCGGAACCAATACCGCGACTCGAGGCGACCCAGCGCACGACCCAGCAGCGCCAGCCTGGCACGACGGTCAATGCGGCCAAAAATGGGTGGCAGTAATGGCGGTGGCAAGCGGGCAGGAGCAGCGGTCACGTCGTCAGCCAAGATTACGTCCCATCCGGGGGCAGCGAGAGAACCCTCTCTCACGGCGTGAAGACAACGCGCCTGTGTTCCGTTCCTCGAACGGCTTGCGCACGCGCAACGGCCGCCCCGCGAACCACTTGCCCCGTCGCATTAACTCTGCGGTGGGACAGGCAGCGCCTCTGGCAGGAGAAGCGAGCGACGCTTCGCCTTCGCCATAATGACCGCGTCAAAAAAGGTACGCCGCGTCGTTCGATTTCGTATCCTTTTCCTTTTTTCCTCTTTCTCTCTCTTGCAACAGGGACCGGGAAAGGGGATACCCCGAAAAGGATTCTTCCCCATGAAGGAACCAGGCTCCGAGCCTCCCTACTGATCAGAGGTTCGAAGGCTGGCCCCTCGGAAGGGTTCAATAGCCGCCTCAGAGCACGTGGGCTCCACACCCACTACTGGTTAGAGGTTCGAAGGCCGGCCCCTCGGAAGGGTTCAACGGCCGCCTCAGGCTACTCGGGCTCCGCGCCCACTACTGATCAGGGGTTCGAAGGCTGGCCCCCGAAGGGTTCACAGCCGCCTCAGACACAGAGCTAGGGATGACCATGGGTACGTTCGATACATAACCAAGGCTCGGGCTGCGCTCCCGAGGTACCCTAGGACATTTCCGAGACCCGCGGGAACGATCTTGTAACGGAATCCCACCAGAGGGAGGCATCGAGCCCTCGGACCCCGTCGCCAGGGGACCGGGTCTGGCAGATCACCCGTAGGTACTTTTGGGCGCGCCTCTGGGCCTCTAGCCGACCCCTAACGAATGGGGCACGGACGTCCGCTCGGATCACCCGCCTGCAGCTCACCGGAGACACCATGTTCGGCGCCCACCGAGGGCAACATGGCGCTCTCCCCCCCTCGTCCTTGCGGAAAGGCGACGCAGGGGCGTATGTAAAAAAGTCGAGTCTGTCCCTGATCGCCCTCTCGCCCTGTGCAGAGGCTCGGGGGCTGCTCTCGCAAACCCGGCTCCGGCCAAACCGTTGACAGCGTCAACATACTAGCCCGAGAACTTGGGACCCGACCGTACACCCGGGCTACGGCCAGCTCGCATGAGGGAACAACCAGACCAGCCGAAGCATTGCGCGAGGCATTAAGACCTCGGAGGAGTCAAACCACTCCTCCAAGGCCTCAGGGGCTACACCCGGCGGGTGCGCTCGCGCGCACCCGTCGGAACAAAACGCAACCGAGAAAGGCTGGTCCCCTTGCAAAAAAGTGCGACGAAAGCCTCCAAGCGAGTGCTAACACTCCCTTCGAGGCTCGGGGGCTACTGTCGGGGACCATAATTAGGGGTACCCTCAAGGCTCCTAATTCTCAGCTGGTAACCCCCATCAGCATAAAGCTGTAAAGGCCTGATGGGTGCGATTAAGTCAGGGATCAGTCCATTCGAGTGACTCGATCACGCCTCGCCCGAGCCTAGCCTCGGACAAGGGCAGCCGACCCCGGAGGATCTCCGCCTCGCCCGAGGCCCCCCTCCAGCGGCGAACATATTTTCGGCTCGCCCGAGGCCCTGTCCTCGCCAAGAAGCAACCCTGACCAAATCGCCGCACCGACCGACCAAATCGCAGGAGCATTTAATGCAAAGGTGGCCTGACACCTTTATCCTGACGTGCGCCCCTCAGCCGACAAAGCCGAAGTGACCGCCGTCACTTCGCCGCTCCACTGACTGGTCTGACAGAAAGACAGCGCCGCCTGCGCCGCTCCGACTGCGGTGCCACTAGACAGAGTGAGGCTGACAGGCAGTCAGGCCCGGCCGCAGGCACCATAGGAAGCTCCGGTTCGCCTGACCCAGGGCTCGGACTCGGGCTAAGCCCCGGAAGACGGCGAACTCCGCTCCGCCCGACCCAGGGCTCGGACTCGGGCTAAGCCCCGGAAGACGGCGAACTCCGCTCCGCCCGACCCAGGGCTCGGACTCGGGCTAAGCCCCGGAAGACGGCGAACTCCGCTCCGCCCGACCCAGGGCTCGGACTCGGGCTAAGCCCCGAAAGACGGCGAACTCCGTTCCGCCCGACCCAGGGCTTGGACTTGGGCTCAGCCCTAGAAGACGACGAACTCCGCCTCGCCCGACCTAGGGGCTCGGACTCGACCTCGGCCACGGAAGACGGACTCGACCTCGACCTCGGAGGAGCCTCCACATCGCCCAACCTAGGGCGCGGGCCGGCCACGTCAACGGGAGGCGCCATCATTACCCTACTCCAAGCTGACTCAGGCTACGGGGAACAAGACCGGCGTCCCATCTGGCTCGCTCCGCCAGATAGGCAATGATGGCGCCCCACACGCTCCCT
This sequence comes from Zea mays, assembly GCF_902167145.1. Taxonomy (NCBI): domain Eukaryota; kingdom Viridiplantae; phylum Streptophyta; class Magnoliopsida; order Poales; family Poaceae; genus Zea; species Zea mays. The sequence continues at coordinate 179,262,463 of NC_050097.1, read as the reverse complement.
GACGATGGCGGCTCTCGGCCCCCTTACGGAAGCAAGAGGACGTCAGCAAGGACTCGACAGCCCCGACAGCTATCTCTCCGCCAGGCTCCAGCGCTCCTCCGACGGCCACGACATCACACAAACCGGGCGCCAAAATCTCTTCGGCCGCCACGATGGCGTGTACTTAGGGCGCTAGCTCTCCTCCGCTAGACACGTAGCACTCTGCTACACCCCCCATTGTACACCTGGATCCTCTCCTTACGCCTATAAAAGGAAGGACCAGGGCCCTCTTAGAGAGGGTTGGCCGCGCGGCGACGAGGACGAGATAGGAGCTCGCGTGAGGCCGCTCGCTCCCTCTCCTGTGTGGACTCTTGTAACCCCCTACTGCAAGCGCACCCGACCTGGGCGCGGGACGAACACGAAGGCCGCGGGATTTCCACCTCTCTCTCTTGCCCATCTCCGGCCACCTTTCTCCCCCCTTCGCGCTCGGCCTCGCGCCGACCCATCTGGGCTAGGGCACGCGGCGACATTCACTCGTCGGCCCAGGGACCCCCGGTCTCGAAACGCCGACAACAAGGTATAAAGATAGACAAACTAGGGTATCCTATTGGGTCCCATCAAAATTAACCTATGCAGATCATTATGATTAATTAAAACATGAGTGGGTAAAAAGAAGTGATCAAGGGCACAACTTGCCTGTGACTTGAGCTTCCAGGTACCAGGATGATTCTTCGGGTGACACGCAACCTCGCTGCTAGTCGTAGCAATACAAACAAACATGGTATAGACAAATTTACCATCACACCAAACATAAGAATAAACTGCATAATAATAATCTATATGTCGCTACGAGATCGTGGGCTCGAGAATCACTGAATTCGGAGCTACGGTTATCAAGTTATGGTTTATGGAAAATCTACGTGATTTAAATATTAAATTATAAATTGGTTAATATACATCATACAAGGAAATATACTCCAAATAGTTAAGTAAACTTTAATCCAAATTATAACTTGTTTAGAAATCATATTATAGTTAAATTACTATCATGGTCTAGTTTAACTTTGGTTAAAAGGTATAATCTACTAAACATAGGCTAAACAAATATCTAATTATAAAAATATGTTTATGATACAATTAATGTTGCCACCGTGTAGACAATAATTTTATGAAGCTAACGCAATTTGAATGGATCGAATCGGAGTCACGGTTCTCGAGTTACGATTTTTCGAAGTCATTAAATATTTAGTATATAATAAATCAAGTGGATAATTTTTATCTAGGTTTCATGACAAAACAGGGTTACTAGTTGATAGATAATATTAAAAAAAATATTACAACTGGAATGAATCCATTTGTAGCCAAAATGAATTAAATATGGATTTCACAAGTTTCTAGTATGGTTTTTGTATTAAAAATCATTTTCTAAAATAAATTATGGACTGCGGACACCATTTTCCAGAAGCCCAGGGGGCTCTGCATAAATTCCAGGACTAAACGGTAATGGTCTTAACACTAACTTGGACGGCGGGTTAGTTTAGGAAACGCTGAGGGGCCTTTTTGCAACATCGCACGGCCGAAAGGGTACGGGCCAACTGGGGCCTCCCGATGAAGGATCAAGGGCCCGGATTAGATTCTGAACTTTAAGCGAACTGGTAAGCGCTGGTGGCCGCCCGATCCGAGATCTACGGATCGGATTTAAAATACCCAAGGTGGCTTCGAATGCGCCCGATCCCCATCCAACGGTCCGGATCTTGTTGAAGAGCGCTCTAACCCTAACCACCAGATCTCGATCGGAGGGCATATATTACACGTGAGGGCGCTACACTCAGGGTCAAATCTGACCGTCCAATAGCCGATCAACGGCCCACACAATTCTCCCCTATCCCTTCCCAGCTAGACAGCGGCGCCACCAACCTCCGTGGAGCTCGTTGGCGAAAATGTCAAGGCGCTCAGGCCGGCAATCCCCAAATCGAGTAGGTGCTACGCAACGCCGAGTGATTTCGAGAATAGGGACGGGCATCATACCAGTGGTTCGACCGCACAGAAGCCTGCTTCCAATGGCGCGGCGGAGAGCACTGTCTTCTAGGGAGCTAGAATCCACGGCACTCCGGCAAGCAATTCCGCCAGGGCCCATGGTTCCCAAGCTCAAAAATCCGAACGCGTGAAATCCTGTATGCTGGCAAAATCCCGCACCCTGCCCGAGCTCAGCGACGGCAGCATCCACGGGCATCCCGGCTGCGAGGGCTATCATCGTTTTCTTCTCTCTCTCTCTTTCACTCTCGGCCTTCTCTCCCTTCTCTTGGTTCGCTCCACCCGCACGGGACCATGGTCGTGCCATGGGATTCAAGGGGCGAGGCCCAGACTTTTATATCTCCGATGGAGGCCGAAACATCCCCACAGATTCCGGTGCGGAGTCGCTGAGATTGCGCCCAGTTCTGTTGCGTTCACGCGGAGGAGATGGTCCTGACAGATGGGGCCCACATGTAAGTGTGTCGCGTGTGAGACAACATGAGGCCGAGTGCAGGCGCGGCAGCGGATAGCTAGGCTGCGCAGGGGAGCATGGTTGAGTGGGACAAGGGATTTTGGGCCCAATAGTGGTAGAGGTCTTCTTTTTATTTAACTATGTTTTCATTTTCTTTCTTATTTTCTCTTATTCTCAGATTCTAAACTTAATTCATGTTTAAATTTTGAATTCGAATTTAAAATGAGGTTACAACTTTGACTCAAATGCATCATTCAAAAAAAATGGCAGCATGAAATGCAAATATTATTTGATTAATTATTTTATCTATTATCCTATTTACGCAAAGTCTTTTAAATATGCCTTCATGCATACAAGATCAGAAAAAAGTACATTAAGAAATAGTTTATAAAAATCATTTCAGAGAATACTTATTTTATATGTTTTTTATGAAGGAATAACCAAAATCATATCGGGATACTTCTCATTTAATCTTTTAGGAGATATAACACTAGAAGTAAATTATGATTAAAAGGTATTCCAATTCAAAGCTTGTAGAGGATTTTACTAACTTTCCCAAAAATGGATTTTGGGGTGCTACATCCACCATCCAATATGGATTCTTCAAGGCATCTTAAATCCTAAGTGGCTCAAGAGAAGACACAAAAGAGTATTTCTCACAAAAATTTGCAATACGAGAACGAGTAGGTACTCCCCTTAGGTATGTCTCCAAGGATCATGCCCACGGGATGATCTATTTGGATTCTTTGGTGCACTCTTGGGTGTGGAACTTGGCTTCTTAGAGGTTGGATCTCCTCTTCATCCTCCTTGCCTTGATTTTCCTAACCTCCTCCTTGATCATTGTCATCATCTTGAGCTTCTTGCTCGTCATCTTGAGTTAGGGGTTGAGCTTGGACGATGGATGGTTGATCTTTTTCTTATTGAGGCTCTTGCAGGCACACATCTCCGATGGGCATGTTCTTCAACACCGTGCATGGGGCATCCTCCTCATCTAGTTCACCAAGATCAACTTGCTCTTCTTAAGAGTCATTAGTCTCATCAAACACAACATCACATGAAACCTCAAAACACCCAGTGATTTGTTGAAGACTCTATATGCCCTTGCATTTGAATTATAAGCAACTAAAAACTCTTCTACGACTTTTGGAGTAAATTTAGAACTTCTACTTCTTTACCTAAATGAAGCATTTACTCCGAAAGACTCTAAAGTAAGAAACATTAGTTTATTATCGGTTAGGAGTTCATAGAACGTATTCTTTAGGAGTCGGTGAAGATACAACCGGTCGACAGCACAACAAATCGTGTTGACCACTTTCACCCAAAATCGATCGGATGTCTTGTACTCTTCAAGCATGGTTTTTGCCATATCGATCAAACTCTGGTTCTTCCTTTCCACCAACCAATTTGTTGTGGTGAATAGGGAGAATAGAACTCATGCTTGATCCATTTATACTCAAGGAATTCTTCAACTTGAGTGTTCTTGAACTCTGTTTCATTGTCTCTTCTTATCTTTTTTATTATCAAGTCGAACTCATTTTGAGCCCTTCTCAAGAATCTCTTCAAAGTCTCTTGGGGTTCACTTTTGTCATGCAAAAAGAATACCCAAGTGAAGCATGTATAGTCATCAATAATGACAAGACCATACTTTCTCCTAGTGATGCTTATATAAGCAACTGTGCCGAATAGATCTACATGAAGGAGCTCCAATTGTCTTGAGATCATCATGATGTTCTTGCAGTTATGACTTGCTTCAACTTGCTTTCTGGCTTAACATGCTCCACATGTCCTATCTTTCTCAAAACAAACATTGGTTAGTCCTACAACATGTTCGCTCTTTAGAAGCTTGTGAAGATTCTTCATCCCAACATGTGCTAGTTGATGGTGTCATAACCAACATATATTAGTTTTAGCAATTAAGCATGCATCAAGTTCAATATTACCATTCGAAAAATCTACTAGATACAGTTTTCCCTTTAACACACAATTAAATGCAATGAAATCATCACTTTTTCTCAAGACTGTATCACCAATATCAATAAATAAGTAATTAGTTGTAACCAATTTGACATAATTGAGAAATGTAAAACAAGTTATAGTTTACAGATTCCACCAAGAATACATTGGAAATACAGTGCTAGGCGATGATAACAATTTTACCTAGACCTTTTACCTTTCCTTGACTCTCATCTCTTAATGTGATTGCATCTTGGGAGTCCTTGTTCTTTTCATAGGATGAGAACATATACTTCTCACCCATCATGTGTTTGTGCATCCGCTATCACTAATCCAACTTGTGCCCCTGGATGTATGAACCTACAAAACAAATTTAGGCCTTATCCAAGATGAATCAGGTCCTCTCATGTTAGTAACAAGCGCCTTTGGCACCCAAACATAAGATTTTGTTTTATTGTGCCTAGGCCCAACATACTTGGCAACAACCTTGCCAGATTTGCGCGTGAGAACATAAGAAGTGTCAAAAGTATGATATGATAAGCATGGAACATTTGATGCATTCTTTGATTTAACATTAGGCACATCAACAAATTTAGCATGCGAACCATTGTGCCTAGCACGAGATGCTCTAGCAAATGAAGAATGCACAACATGAGCATGAGAAACATTGTCATTCTTAACATGAGCATAAGGAGCATGAGAATTCTTAGCACGAGAATGAGAAACATGAGCATGGGTATTAGCATGAGAAACATGAAAATTATGAATAATGGGTGCTTTGCCCTTTTTCTTCATAAATTTGGGAAATTCTTGCCACTAACTTTAATTTTGGTGTTCTCTTTGCCTCCTCTTTGGAAGCTAACACCATCCTTATCCCAAGGCATCTCCCACTCAATAAGATACTTCGAGCAAATTTAATTTTCTCATTCTTAAGTTCATGGTTGCCAATTTTAGTTTCTAACTTAGCAATAGTTTCATTCAAGCTAGTAATCATGGCAACATTTGCAATGCAAGCATCAACATCAACATCTTTGCATCTAGTACAAATTGAGACATACCTAATAAAAAGATGCATGGCATTCATTTAATTTCACAATCTTAGCACTAAGATCATCATTTGCACATTGAAGACTAGAAATTGAATCATTACAGGTTTTTAGCTCATGGGTCAAAATTTTAATCTTTTCTTTCTCATGAGCAAGGGCCTTTTCAAGTTTTTCATTTTTCCTGGTCTCATCAGTGAGTAGATCCTCTTGCTTCTCCAAGAGTTCATCCTTCTCATTGACGACCTTAATCAATTCATTTACTTTAGCAATATGATCTCTTATAAGACCCTTGAAAAACAAGTTCATATCTCTCTCGTCACTAGAATCATCATCACTCGAGGAAGTATATTTAGGAGAGTTCCTTGTGTATACCTTCTTTTTGCTCTCCTTTGCCATGAGGCATGTGTGGTCTACCTTGGGGAAGAAGTAACTTTTGTTGAAGGCGAGGGTGGCAATGCCTTCATCATTAGAGTCGGAAGAGCTCTCATCTGAATCCCACTCCTTGCTGATGCGGGCTTCACTTCCCTTCTTCTTAAAGGATTCTTCTTCTCAACCTTCTTCTTCCCTTTCTTGTCCTCTTCTTTGTCACCATCATCGACATATGGACAATTTGCAATGAAATGTTTGGTCTTACTACATTTGAATCAAACCCTCTTGTCATTGGCTTGTAGTCCTTGTCTCTTTGGTTCCTTAGGATTTTTCGGAAGCTCTTGATGATAAGCGCCATTTCTTCATCATAAAGGCCAGAAACGTCAATGGTTTCCTCCTTGCTTGGGTTCTCCTCCTCCTTCTCATTTGTTGCTTTGAAAGCAACGACTTGTGGCTCAGTGGAGAAGATGTTCCCTTGCACCAAGTCATCAGCGTGCTTGGAGTAATTTACCATCATCTTGTGTTTAAGGAACTTTCCAATCACTACCTCGGGTGTCACCTTCTTCTACCTAGGATGTAACACCCTAAAATAATGTCTTAGAGATTATGGAATTCCTTCAAAAGATGTTGGATTATAAATGCTTTTAATGCATACTTTATTAGCTTTAAAAGAAATTATTCTCTTAAAATAAATAAATGGTAGTATTAAAAATTCATTTATTCAAAGTTATACTTAGGTCTTGAAACTAGAATTTTTAATTATTCATGTGAGTGAATTAATTAGCATGGATCACACACTAATATTACTCAAAGGGATGAACTAATTAAAACTAAATAAAACTTTGCATTAGCATGTGGAACTTTTCTTGACTGTGCATTCTAATTGAATTTAAAATTTAAACTTTATTGAACATGATTTGAATTAGAAACAAAATAGGAAAAACAAAAGGAATGAAAAATAGAAAACTGAAATAGAAAAGGGAAAAGAAAGAAAAAACAGGCATGTTGCTCGCTTGGACCAAATGTGGTGCCCGTCGGCCCACTCACCGCGCCAGCCTACCTAGCCCATCGGGATCTCTCGCAGTCCGTCCCTGCCACGAGGGCCCGACCGATCAGCTCCTCATCGCGTCCGCGCTCTGCTTCCTGCCGCCAATAGGTGGGACCGGGAGGCCAACTTCTTCTCCCTAATACAGCGTCGAGCTAACACAGATTGCGCCCAATAATTTCAGAGGTTGTTGCAACCGCCATGGATGCATCACTGGGGTATTTATACCCATACATCGTGCCTTCTTGTCGGTATTCCGTGACCACCGCAACCTGGCCGCAGAGGATTGCGTGCATCTCGCCGAAGATAGAGAGGAATCGGTGCACGCAGGAGGGTGTAGTGAGCCGCCACCATGACTGCTTCGGCTCGACAAAAATTGACCGCGGAGAGTGATATGGTGATGTTCGCCGGTGCACGGGGACAGTGATCAAGGTTGATTCGCGCAGCGGAAGGTCGTGGATGAATGCCAATTTCTCGTCGTCGTGCATCGTCTGCCGCAGAGCCGCTTGGCATCGGAGGTAGCCTACCTCGGCTACCAATCAGAGGTGAGAAGCTATCCATCTGGTTCACCTAGTTCTCCTCTTCACATAGGCACGTCTAGCGCGTGGTTTGGGGCTCTGGTGTGGCTGAATGCCTTGTACTGGCATGGCGCCACCGCGGGTGTATGAGCACTCCCACGTCTGGCCGTCGGGGTGGGAGGAAGGGCTACTACCGTTGATGCTCCAACAGATGGCTAGGATTAGAGCGCGCCTTGCCTCCTTCATCGATTGGCCATATCCGTTCGATCGAGATCGAGCGATGATGATTTGAATCTAACTTAAAGGAATCTAGGTTGATCGCAGACCGTCGATTTTTAGATCAATGGATATGATTAGAACATAAGGTACCCCTTCGTGAATAGATTTTGGACCGTGGATCTCAGATCCGATGGCCTGTGTTGCTTACCAATTTAGAGTTATGAGCGAATTAATCTCGGCGTTGGTGGACAATCTAGCGGCCAAAATTGTCCGATACCCCTTCGCCGCGTAATATTTTCATAAGAGACCCTAGGGTATTTTATAATTGTCGGCGTTCTGAGACCGGGGGGTCCCTTGGGCCGACGAGTGAGTGTCGCCACGTGCCCCAACCCAGATGGGTCGAGCGCGAGGGCGAGCGCGAAGGGGGGAGAAGCGAGGCGGCCGGAGACCGGCGTGAGAGAGGTGGGAATCCCGCGGCCTTCGTGTTCGTCCCGCGCCCAGGTCGGGTGCGCTTGCAGTAGGGGGTTACAAGCGTCCACGCGGGAGAGGGAAGCGAGCGGCCCCAAGAGAGCGTCTGTCTCGTCCTCGTCCCCGCGCGGCCAACCTTCTCTAAGAGGGCCCTGGTCCTTCCTTTTATAGGCGTAAGGAGAGGATCCAGGTGTACAATGGGGGGTGTAGCAGAGTGCTACGTGTCTAGCGGAGGAGAGCTAGCGCCCTAAGTACATGCCGATGTGGTAGCCGGAGAGATTTTGACACCCAGCTGGTGTGATGTCGTGGCCGTCGGAGGAGCGATGGAGCCTGGCGGAGGGACAGCTGTCGGAGCGGTTGAGTCCTTGCTGACGTCCTCTTGCTTCCGTAAGGGGGCTGGTAGCCGCCGTCGTCACAGAGTATGCGGGGCGCCATCATTGCCTATCTGGCGGTGCTGGCCAGATGGGACGCCGGTCTTGTTCCCTGCGGCCCGAGTCAGCTCGGGGTAGGGTGATGATGGTGCCTCCTTGTTGACGTAGCTGGCCCGCGCCCTAGGTTGGGCGATGTGGAGGCTCCTCCGAAGCCGAGGTCGAGTCTGTCTTCCATGGCCGAGGCCGAGTCCGAGCCCCTGGGTCGGGCGAGGCGGAGGTCGTCGGCAGAGGCAAGGGCGGAGTCCGAGCCCTGGGGTCGGGCGAAGCGGAGTTCGTCGTCTTCTAGGGCTGAGCCCGAGTCCGAGCCCTGGGTCGGGCGGAGCGGAGTTCGCCGTCTTCCGGGACTTAGCCCGAGCCCGAGCCCTGGGTCGGGCGGAGCGGAGTTCACCGTCTTCCGGGACTTAGCCCGAGTTCGAGCCCTGGGTCGGGCGGAGCGGAGTTCGCCGTCTTCCGGGACTTAGCCCGAGTCCGAGCCCTGGGTCGGGCGGAGCAGAGTTCGCCGTCTTCCGGGACTTAGCCCGAGTCCGAGCCCTGGGTCGGGCGAAGCGGAGCTTCCTATGGTGCCTTTGGCAGGGCCTGACTGCCTGTCAGTTTCACTCTGTCAAGTGGCACTGCAGTCGGAGTGGCGCAGGCAGCGCTGTCCTTCTGTCAGGCCGGTCAGTGGAGCGGCGAAGTGACGGCGGTCACTTCGGCTCTGCCGGGGGGCGCGCGTCAGGATAAAGGTGTCAGGCCACCTTTGCGTTAAATGCTCCTGCGACTTGGTCGGTCGGTGCGGCGATTTAGACAGGGTTGCTTCTTAGCGAAGGCAGGGCCTCGGGCGATCCGTAAATATGTCTGCCGTTGGAGGGGGGGCTCGGGCGAGACGGAAATCCTCCGGGGTCGGCTGCCCTTGTTCGAGGCTAGGCTCGGGCGAGGCGTGATCGAGTCGCTCGAATGGACTGATCCCTGACTTAATTGCACCCATCAGGCCTTAGCAGCTTTATGCTGATGGGGGTTACCAGCTGAGAATTAGGAGTCTTGAGGGTACCCCTAATTATGGTCCCCGACAGTAGCCCCCGAGCCTCGAAGGGAGTGTTAACACTCGCTTGGAGGCTTTCGTCGCACTTTTTTGCAAGGGGACCAGCCTTTCTCGGTTGCATTTTGTTCCGGTGGGTGCGCGCGAGCGCACCCGCCGGGTGTAGCCCCCGAGGCCTCGGAGGAGTGGTTTCACTCCTTCGAGGTCTTAATGCCTCGCGTAATGCTTCGGCTGGTCTGGTTGTTCCCTCATGCGAGCTGGCCGTAGCCCGGGTGTACGGTCGGGTCCCAAGTTCTCGGGCTGGTATGTTGACGCTGTCAACGGTTCGGCCGGAGCCGGGTTTGCGAGAGCAGCCCCCGAGCCTCCGCACAGGGCGAGAGGGCGATCAGGGACAGACTCGGCTTTTTTACATACGCCCCTGCGTCGCCTTTCCGCAAGAAGGAGGGGGGGAAAGCGCCATGTTGCCCTCGATGGGCGCCGAACATGGTGTCTCCGGTGAGCTGCAAGCGGGTAATCCGAGTGGACGTCCGTGCCCCGTTCGTTAGGGGTCGGCTAGGGGCCCAGAGGCACGCCCAAAAGTACCTGCGGGTGATCTGCCGGACCCGGTCCCCTGGCGACGGGGTCCGAGGGCTCGATGCCTCCCTCTGATGGGATTCCGTTACAAGATCGCTCCCGCTGGTCTCGGAAATGTCCTAGGGTACCTCGGGAGCGCAGCCCGAGCCTTGGTTATGTATCGAACGTACCCATGGTCATCCCTCGCTCGGCGTCTGAGGCGGCTGTGAACCCTTCGGGGGCCAGCCTTCGAACCCCTGGTCAGTAATGGGCGCGGAGCCCGAGTAGCCTGAGGCGGCCGTGGAACCCTTCGGGGGGCGGCCTTCGAACCTCTGACCAGTAGTGGGTGTAGGGCCCACGCGATCTGAGGCGGCTGTTGAACCCTTCGGGGGGCCAGCCTTCGAACCTCTGATCAGTAATGGGCGCGGAGCCCGAGTAGCCTGAGGCGGCCGTGGAACCCTTCGGGGGGCCGGCCTTCGAACCTCTGACCACTAGTGGGTGTAGGGCCCACGCGATCTGAGGCGGTTGTCGAACCCTTCGGGGGGCCAGCCTTCGAACCTCTGATCAGTAGGGAGGCTCGGAGCCTGGTTCCTTCCTGGGGAAGGATCCTTTTCGGGGTATCCCCCTTTCCCGGTCCCTGTTGCAAGAGAGAGAGAAAGAGGAAAAAAGGAAAAGGATACGAAATCGAATGACGCGGCGTACCTTTACTGACACGGTCATTATGGCGAAGGCGAAGCGTCGCCCACTTCTCCTGCCAGAGGCGCCGCCTGTCCCGCCGCGGAGTTAATGCGACGGGGCGAGTGGTTGGCGGGGCGGCCGTTGCGCGTGCGCGAGCCGTTCGAGGAACGGATCACGGGCGCGTTGTCTTCACGCCGTGAGAGGGGGTTCTCTTGCTGCCCCCGGATGGGACGTGAGCTTGGCTGACGACGTGACCGCTGCTCCCGCCCGCCTGCCACCGTCATTACTGCCGGCCCATTTTTGGCTGTATTGACCGCCGCGCCAGGCTGGCGCTGCTGGGTCGTGCGCTGGGTAGCCTCGAGTCGCGGTATTGGTTCCGCAATCGAGGAGGCACGGTGGTGGCGCAAGTGGCGGTGCAGTTGCATGCACGAAGCAGTCGGCGCGCCGGTTGCATGATGCGTGGGCCTGGGCCTCCAGGCTGGGCGTGTTGGGAGTCGAAGAAGCGCGCCCACTTGGCGCGGTTGCATGCCGCCTGCATGGCTGCCCGCCCCTTTCGCCCGTTGGTCTGGGCAAAAGTGGAGGGTCACTTGTAACCGCTGGGCGGTCGTGTGCACCGCGCGCGGCGGTTTGGCTTCTTCTGCTCTGAGCCGGCTTGCACGACATGCGGGACCCAGCCCCCGCGCCGTAGGGGAGGGCCTTGGAGCGTGTTGGAGAAGACTCAGCCCGTGACGGCTAGGGGCGCAAGTAGGGAGAGTTGCCTTTAAAAAGAGGGTGACCCCCTTCGGATGGCGACCATGTCTTCGCGCTCCCTTATGCATCGTGTCTTTCCACCTTCCAAGCCCCCGGATGGGGGATACCCGCCGTCTTTTCGCCTCATCGTTGGAGGAACGCAACTCCGTGGGAGTTGGTACCTTTCAGCCATCATTCGGCTTCAAGGATTTTCATCACACAGCCCGGTTGCACCCCTCCGCTGGTGGTCACCCAAGACGGTGACCTCCAGCTCCTGGATGGGGAGAGGCAAGCCGGGCTGTGATCTCGATCCCGCCCTCAGCGTCGAGGGTGTTCGTCATCCTCGCTGGGGCGGGGAGCGAGGCGAGCCGGGGCTCTACCTCCTGCGCGGGTCGGCGGGCCACCTCTTCTTCCAGCTTCTGGTGGTGGCAATCGCCCTCCAGCCCTGCGGCGGAGACGTCCTCCAGCCATGCCGGGGAAGGCGAACTGTTGCTGCCCAGCTAGGATGCAACATTCCGCCCTCTTCCTCGCATTCGCGGCGAGGACGACAGTGAGGACCTACCGGTGCGTTTGGGAGCGGCCCGCTCTTTGGCTTTAATAGCTGGTTCGCGTCCCTTGAACGGGAACGCGAACGAGAGCCCTCCGGCGGCCGCGTCCACCCGGGACCATGGCTGCTGCTGCAGAGGTCGCTGGCGGGTCTCCCGATGTTCGTCGCCCCGCAGGCTCGAGGTTGCTCATACCCGCGGGGATGGAACCAGAGTTCCGTTTGTAATGGCACCTTGAATGCCAGTGTTTTCGTCCATTGTGGCTGTCGAGGCCTGAACATGTATGTAATTTTGGCACGGAGCCGTGTTTTTTCCTCATTTTCGAGCACTAAGACTCGCCTGTTGGTCGTCTGAACCGCCTCACCAAGCGTGAGTCGCCCCGTGTCAAGGTGACGAGTGAGGTATCCGTATCCCAGAGGCGTAGGAGTCCCTCAGCTCGGTCGGCCTTGTTGTCCGAGGCTTCTCTAGCTTAGTTAAAGGAAACCCCTCGGCCGCTCTTCGATGAGCCGAGGCAGGGGTAGCGGTGTCAGCATGAACAGGGGCAGAGTTGGCTCGAAAATGAAACCTGGTTGGCCGGAGCCTAGCCGGGTCGTCCGTTGGCGGGACCGACGCCGGAGTTGACCAGCCGAGGCCTCGGGTCGGGCTGGCGCCCTTGGAAGATGGTTGGCCGAGGCCCCCGGGGTGACCGGCCGAGCCGCCTGCTCGGGCCGGATTCCCGGAGAAGACCCTGGCAGCGATTGCCCGGGCGTGGCGATGACGTCGTCCTTCGGAGTGGAAATCCTCGGACCGCGTCGCCGTCCGAGGCTAGGTCGGACCTCGCCGAAGGTGTCGTCGATGCCGAGGGTGCTGCTGCCCCCTTCCAGCGCCAAGACCCGAGCCTGCAGGATCAGAGTGTCTTGTAGCGTGTGCCTTCTGCGGCCGCCGAGGCCAGAACACACACCCTCGCTGTGTTGTAAAGCTGCGTCTCTTTTCCTCTTGTTTCGAGTATCTGGACTTTTTTGTCGGTAACAGGGATGTTTGTGCGAGCGAGAGTTGCTTCTCGCGGAAGGTGATGAGTGAGGTATCTGTATCCCGGAGGCGTGGGAGTCCCTCGGCTCGGTCGGCCTTGCCGCTTACGCGCACTTTCACCCGTCCATGAGGCTCTGTCACCGACTCAGTCGAGAAGGCTCGAAGGATCGCTTCGGCAGAAGAGCTTCCGAACGTGAAGACTTGTTCAGTCCGCGGAATCACTTTATCCGAACGCGAGTTACTTATCGTAGAAGGTGATGAGTGAGGTATTCGTATCCCGGAGGCGTAGGAGTCCCTCGGCTCGGTCAGCCTTGGTTAGGGATGGCAATGGGTACCCGAAACCCGAAACCCGATGGGTAAAAACCCTATTAGGGCACGGGTATGGCGGATTTTTATACCCATGGGTATTTTATTGGGTCATTTGTTATGCCCATCGAGTATGGTGGGCGTGGGTATGTTCTCTGTTGCCCCATACCCGCTACCCGATGGGTAACCCGCTAATATATGACACGTGAGTCCGGATTTATGTATCTCATATAAAATGAATGTTATGTTTTGTCCACAGTTTTGTAGAATCAGTGTTATGTTTTGTGTGATTTGAAGGCATGATATTGCCGTTTAATGTTTAATACTGTTGAACCTGTGATAAAATTATGTTGGGTTCGATACATTTGTTATGATGGTACTTATTTTTGCGATTCAAATGATCATGTCTATCGTAATGTTAATGGGTATGGGTACCCGATGGGTACCCGCTACCCATGGTGGGTATGGGTATGGCGTAATTTTGTACCCATGATGGGTAGTGGGTATGGGTATGGGTCAATTTTTTTCTAGTGGGTATGGGTATGGCTTCGTGTGCCCACTGGGTACCTTACCCACTGCCATCCCTAGCCTTGGTTGCTTACGTGTACTCCGTCGTTTTCAGGATCCACTTTTCGAAGTAGTCAAAAAGCACGAAAGATATTCTGGCAGAAGAGATCTTTTTTCGAGGAAAATTTCAACGCAGAGGGGGTTCCCCCCCTTTTAGCCCCTGAGGGAGGGTCGGGCTTTGCCGAGGCGAGGCCGACCCTTCCTTGATGACTAAACTTTGCGTGGGTGCGAGGTATATGAACAACTTGAAAATATCTTAAGGGTAGAAGCGACGTAGCTGTTGGATGTTCCAAGCGTTGCCGTAGACCTCGCCTTGACTGTTGGCCATCTTGTACGTTCCGGGCTTCAGAACCTTGGCGATGACGAATGGTCCCTCCCAGGGGGGCGTGAGCTTGTGCCTCCCTCGGGCGTCTTGTCGCTGCCGGAGCACCAGGTCGCCCACCTAGAGGTCTCGGGGCCAGACCCCTCGGGCGTGGTAGCGTCGCAGGGACTGCTGGTACCGCACCGAGTGTAGTAAGGCCTTGTCCCGAGCCTCTCCCAGCTGGTCCAGCGAGTCTTCTCGGCTAGCTTGGTTGCTTTGATCGCTGTAGGCCCTCGTCCTCGGGGAGCCGTATTCCAGGTCTGTGGGCAAGACGGCCTCGGCCCCGTAGACTAGGAAGAACGGCGTGAAGCCCGTGGCTCGGCTCGGCGTTGTCCTCAAGCTCCAGACCACCGAGGGGAGTTCCTTCATCCATCGCTTGCCGAACTTGTTGAGGTCGTTGTAAATCCGAGGCTTGAGCCCTTGTAGAATCATGTCGTTGGCACGCTCTACTTGCCCATTTGACATGGGATGAGCCACGGCGGCCCAGTCCACCCGGATGTGGTGATCTTCGCAGAAGTCCAAGAACTTTCTTGTAACACCCCTGGTGTTACTATAACTAAAACTTGGGCATGGCATCATAAGCATTGGCATTGCATATGTTTGACACACCTAGAGTGCATTCACTAGGTAAAAATTTCAAACAAGTTGTATTGTTTTAATGTTTTTGCAAATAGAACCCTGGTTAAAGGACTTAACCCTAAATAGTGGTTAAAGGGGTAAAACTTAACCTAAGATGAGAAAACCTAAAGACCTTAGGGTAAAAGTTATAAAATGACCCCAAAAATGAAGTTGAATCACATTTATACCCCTGGGATACCAGAAACCCTAATTGGAACACTGGAAAACCCTAAAACCAAACCCTAGGGGCTTATGTGCAAAATTAGTCCACTTTTGGGCTAAAGTGCAAAAACCAAGCCAAATAAGTATTCTAAGTCAATTGGTTCACAAATATGTGGACTTGAAAGCCAAACCCTAAGTTTTGGACTTAAATGCAAAACAGACCTCATTTGAGTTCTATTCAAAGTCTGAAAATCAGAGAATTGGCTCAACTTTGGAGCTTTGCATCTTTCAAATTATAGGGTTTTTGCCCTAGGTCACCACATCAAAATTGTAGCCCAATTATAGGAGAACAACTTTGTTTAAGGATTTAAGCCATGGTCTTATGAGAAATTTGGAGAAAAACCCAGCCAAAGTTGGACTGTCAGGTGACTGAGTCTGAATTTTTAGAGAAACAGTGCAACCACAGAGACTTTGAGCAAAGATTCCTCTATGATCCAGCATGAATCTGCCCATGGAATCTATGACAAACTTGTAGCTGGTTAGTAGATCTATAACTTTGCTGCAGAGTTTGGTTTGTGTTGCCACAGAAATTTGGAAGAAAATCGACCCTCAACTCTGGCTGTCAGGTTCTCTGAATGGGTGTTCCTGATGGTACAGTGCCCACCGGATCAGACCGCCAGCGCGGCTGTCCTCACCGCCGACGGCTCCCTCCGCCGTGATTCGTGCTGCGGTTGCCGTGATCTGAGCTCGGCTTGGCTGGATAACACTCTGGGTCACGTAAATATCCTCGCCGTGGATAACTTCGGCCATAAACAAGTCCGGTCACCGTACATGCGTCACCGAGGCGGAGATCGATAAGAACGCCGGTGACCGCCTCCTCCTAGCCTTGCGCCGCGTGGCTTTAACTTCCCATCGTGTCGCCGTGGCTTCTTACTGCCGTCAAATCGTTGCCGGCAAGCTCGCCACGACTGTGGACACGTACTCACACGGCCAGCGCCTTCTTCCTCCCCTCCGGCCGCCAGCACAACTTGCTCGAATTGATCGCCGCCGCTGTCGCTCCCTATAAATTGAGCCCCCACCAGTTCCGTAAAGTCCTAAGCTAACCAGCCACCTTGAATTAGCCCCGATCGTTCGCTAAGGTCCGCGAATTCGGAGTTTCCCCCAAATCCGATTTCCGCCACCGTGAAACAAGCTTCACCGTCGCCAGCCATACTCCGGTCAGTTCCCGTCTCCTGCTCCCTTGTTTAAGCGTTCTCATGCATCTGCGATGCTCCCCGACCCCTTTAATTGAACTAGACCGCCACCCATCGCCGGGAACACGGCTGTCTTGCCGCGATGCTCACGGCCACCGTGGCCAGAGCCATGTAGTTGGTCCTAGTTGCAATTAGGTTGGGGGAAATACTCAGACTAGCCCCGATTTCATGTCCGCCGCTCGGAGAACCCAGCCATAGCCTCAATCGGCCGGTACAGAACCTCGCCGGAGCTCCTCCGCGCGCTGCCGCCGCGTGGACTTCTCCGTGTAAAGAATTAGAAGTTGGAGGGCTCTTCAGCAAATTGTCAGTGACTTGGTTAAACAGTGAAATAACCTGTTCTCAGTTAGTAAAAACTTCGGGGTCCTTTCTGTAAAGACACCAGCGCGGGCGCGCGCGCGGGCGCCTTTCTGCCCTAGCTGGGCCGCCTGGGCTGGATTCGGCCCAGTGCTATTCAATTGTTTTTCTTTTTCTTTTATCTCCCTAGCCAAAATAATTATAGAAAAATGTAGAAAAATGCTAAAATTGTGAAACTAATTTTCCTAGGCTTGTTATTTTCCCTAGAATTTATTAAAAATAGTTTTGTGATTTTTAGTGGAAATAAGAAATTTTAGGGTATTTCAAAGTAGTTAAAGGTATTAGTTATGGATTTTTAGAAAATATTTGGTAAGTCCAAAAATGCCCAAACTTTTTATGGGAACTTAAAACATTATTTAGAAGCCTTGGGTAGGGTTTGAGTTGATTTGGACCATGTTTGATAACTAGAACCCAAAACACCCCCCTGCCCTATGAACTCCTTTACCGACTCCGGAAACCCTAAGTTCCCGGAATTCCGTGAAGGAAAGTTGTATTCAAGACATAGATAATAAGTTTATAATATCTTTGCATCCTCACGAGCATCCCATGGCATCCATTCTTATACATATGTATGGTTATGATTAGAACGTGAAGAAGAAATCGAAGTAACTGAAGAGGAGACACCACCACCACCTTCGGAGTCTGAGGCCGGGAATAGTTTCTACTTTGATATCTGTGGATCTGAGCCTGATTCACCTGTGAACGAAGGCAAGCCCCGGTGCATGCAACCCCTTTCCTTGTGTTTTTAAATACTTTTTGCACACTTAAGTCTAGTGAAATGTGCATTAGGTTCATAGGAGTTACTTGAAACCCTTTGATGCATTACTTTCCTTGATATCCATACCTTTATAGATACTTCTGTGAAGTATCAAAATTATGATTTACAAAAATGCTTAGCCTTGCTTAGATCTTGTGGATAGAGGTTGTCCTCAATTTAACCATGGAGAGGATAGCTTCTACCTGCAAGAATATTTTCATTTGGAGCAATAGTGGGACCTTACTGCAAAGTTCCCTGTGATGCTCTTTCATCCTAAGGAACAGACACAATCCTAAGGATGGAAATATTTAAATTGAAACTTGGGTTAGGAACAGGTGATGTTCTACCCAGGTTGGTTAAGGATTAACGCGTATGTAGGCGTGCTGACCGAGGACCCTTTAACTGGTCACATGCCTCGTCATGGGTAAGCCTTGCCTCGGGCAGACTAAGGCCGGAATAAGATAACACGAAATGGGCGTGGAGCGGTGGCGAGAGTAGCGTGTACCCTCCGTGGCAAGAGGCTGGACGGTGGTGTATCTGTGCTCTCGGTTTGCATGAACCTGATCCGGTCTTAAGAACCCCGGTGGCGGGTTGACATATGCAAGGGTTAAGTGCTACATATGTCGTGTGATTGGAGATCCTCAGCTGAGTATAATCGATTCGGATCGCCGTACCTTCGCGGTTATGAAGACTTGGTCACTTCCCTGCAACCTAAAGTCAGGACGTGAACACTATGGATAAAATGATGTTGTCTTGATATGATGTGAAATTAGACTAGAAGCAAATAAAGTCTATTAATACTTAATATGGCGTTAAAAGATTGAAAGTAAGGACTCACTTTAGTAAGCTACTTCTGCAAAAGTATAAGTTGATTTTTGCTAAAGCCTCTCCTTGACTCCTATTTATCCAGCATACCCTTGAGAGTCTTTTCCTTAGTCGGGTAAGACTTGCTGAGTAATTCCATACTCAGGGTTTATCCCTTTGTTGTTTTTAGGTGAGGAAGCGACAAATTTTTGTTGCTTTTGCTCCAAGGTGGTACCAAATGAAGAAAAACAAGACTGAAGTGCGGGAGGACTTGGTAGTCCACCTAGGATCTTTTGCTTAAAAACTTATCGGGAGGAGTTTGTGCCTCCCTTGGTTTGTATAATATTACTACTCTGCACTCACTTTTAGCTCTGGTCTGTAATAAAATAACTCAAGCTTGCTTTTGAAATAAATGTAAATTATGTAATTCGCTTCCGCATTTCTTTATCTCCGATGTTCTGTAATGTCTGCAAGACGGGTGAGACGTTCCTGGTAAGGTAAGGAAAGATATCGAACTTGTCAAGTAGTTCAGGGGCACCTACAGGGTTGTCTGAGGTCCGTTGGACAAGGACAACTGTAGGTGGGCTTAATTACTTGGGAGGTTCCGTCACAGCTGGTATCGGAGCGTAGCCCTTCTTTGCAGATATTATGAGGCATCTTCAAAAGGATTTTCAAAAGTCTTACCTAAAAACTCTTTTCTCTTCTTACCTAAGTATTCTGAAGAGTCTATCTTAAAGACCAGATAGGAAGAGTGCAATGTATAGAAGGTTGAATCGACTAAGGTTGATTCTGTAATTATACATGCATCATGCTAAGAATCGTACTAATAACATTTTCCCCCTTAGAAAGATGCCGCCACGCACCAGGCTAACGGCACGCAAGTCTACGGGACCAATTGGGGTGCCTCGGCATCAATTGGCTCCCCGACATGAAAGTAGCAGCAGTGGAAGTAATGACCCCATCGGAGACCTTGAAACCCGAGTGAGTCGACTTCAAGCAGCGCTTCAACACCGGACCGATGCTTGGGTCGCCGACGGAGATAGAATCAATGAACTGAGAAGGGACATCCGACATCTGCAGGATCAGCTCGCTGATCGAGACTTAGCACTTGACTGGGCCGTACAGTCTCGTTTGCTAATGTGTGCTAAGGAAGCAAGGGCTCAGGCCCGAATTAAAGAACTTAGCTCAACTGTGGATAACCTGCAGGTTTACTGCAATACGTTGCATGAGGAAGTCCATATACTATACTCACAATTACACCCTAGTGAGCCTGTACACCCTGCTGAGGCGGAAGCCGGACCATCTCACGTTGCGGGACGCGCGCTGGGTGGGGAGTTAGACCTTTTTGAGCCCCCTCCTTCTTTGAGGTTGGTTGATGTCTGGACTCCCACACCTGACGATGAGGCCGCCAAGAGTAATGGAAAGCAGGAATAATGGTGTAATAAAAGTAGAGTAGTGTATTGTAGGGTGTACTGTTGTATAATCGGTTGAACTTTTGTATAATGGGTAATGTATCCTGTTATGTAATATCGAGTCTGTATCATTACTTTTTATAGTAATGTAAAATGGAAGGTTTTCTTTGGCACATTATGTTTACTTCAAATGTTCTTTGCCATAGATGCCGACCAGGACTTGAGGACAGGACGCAGCCGGAACTTCTGGGGGAAGGGATGTTACCCCAAACCCACCTCTGGTTCCTCCCACGTTAGCCGAGGCGATTGCCGCCTTGGTGAATGCCACCGCAGACAATACCCGCTTCCTTAGGGAAATGGCGGGTCAGCAGCAATTCCAGCAGCAGGCAGGAAGGGGTTTTTAGCAAGGCCCCCGTGAAACCACCTATTTGGACTTCTCTGAAACTCGTCCACCCCTATTCGTCAAAGCTGAAGATCCACTAGAAGCTGATGAGTGGATTCGGGTTATCGAACAAAAGTTTGGTCTTCTCCGTTGTTCCGAGACGCAGAAGCCGTTGTTCGCAGCACAACAACTACGTGGTCCTGCCAGTACCTGGTGGGGAAATTTTGTGGCTATTCAACCCGTCAACCATCAAGTCACCTGGGATGAGTTTAAAGCAGCCTTCCATGAGCACTACATACCTGAAGGAGTGCTGCATATGAAACAAGAGGAATTTATGAAGTTAAAGCAAGAAGGAGATACCGTCAACCAATATCTTAACAAGTTTAATCACCTGTCGCAGTATGCCATCGACCAGGTGAATACTGATTTAAAGAAGAAGAACTGTTTTATGCGGGGACTAAATGATCGGCTACAAAGGAAAATGGCCACATGCATAGACCTCACGTATGGAAAGGCTGTCAGCACAGCCTTATCTGTTGAAGCCAAATACGCAAATTCTGGGAAGAATAAGAGATTTGGTGGTGAGAGGCCTAATCAGGGCCAGGCGAAGAAGCAACGGTTTGTGATCCGACCTTCAAGCCAAAATCGCACTTTTTCTCGTCCACCCTCATTCCCCTTCAAACAGCCTATCATTATTCGCCCCAACAATACCCCCACTACCCCAAAACAGTCGGGTGCCCCAGGCACTCGATTCCCTGCCTTGCCTAGTTCTTCAACTGGGTGTTTTAATTGCGGCAAGTCGGGACACTTCATCAAAGACTGCCCATACCCTAAGCAAAATCAATCAAATGCTTCGCAAGGATCTGGGAAATCAGCTCAGCCCAAAGGAAATGCTATGGGTAAAAATACAAAGAAGACGGGGCGTGTATATTACACTCAAGTGGCTACTACACCGGAAGGAGAGCCGGTGATGATGGGTACGTTTCCTGTGGCCAGTCACCCAGCAATTATTCTTTTTGATTCTGGTGCTTCACATACATTCATTAGCAAGAAATTTGTGGAGCAACATCACATTGCATACCATGAATCAAAGGAGGGATTTAAAATTCATTCACCTGGGGGACACATTTTTACTAGAGAAGTGGCCTATGGAGTGCCAGTAACAATGGCCGGACGGAACTTTCCTGCTAACATGGTTGTTCTGAAGGGCCAGGATATAGATGTAATATTGGGTATGAATTGGTTAACCCAACACAAGGCAATTCTCAACACTGAACTCAGAACCGTCAGGTTGAGCTATAATCAAGAAGAGATTCTTGTGTCTCTCCCCGCAACCAATCCAGCCAAAACTTCTAGTAGAGTATATGAAGCCATTGTATCGGAGATCAAGAACATTCCGGTAGTATGTGAGTTTCCAGATGTATTTCCGGAAGATTTGCCTGGACTACCCCCTGAAAGAGATGTAGAATTCGTAATTGAGCTAAAGCCCGGTACGGCTCCCATCTCCCGAAGGTCGTACCGTATGCCCCCTAATGAGTTGGCGGAATTGAAAATTCAATTACAAGATCTACTGAATAAGGGATTCATCCGGCCAAGCTCGTCCCCATGGGGTTGTCCCGCCATTTTTGTTAAGAAGAAGGATCAAACCTTGCGAATGTGCGTGGATTATCGACCCCCTGAATGAGGTCACCATCAAGAATAAGTACCCTCTTCCAAGGATCGACATCTTATTTGATCAACTGACTGGGGCGAGGGTATTTTCCAAAATTGATCTCAGGTCGGGCTATCATCAAATCCGTATTCGGCCCGAGGATATACCGAAGACCGCGTTTACTACGCGATATGGATTGTTTGAGTACCTGGTAATGTCTTTCGGGCTCACAAATGCTCCTGCCCACTTCACCTATTTGATGAACTCGGTGTTCATGCCCGAGTTGGACAAGTTCGTGGTGGTCTTCATTGATGATATCTTGATATATTCTAAGAATGAAGAGGACCATGCTCAGCATCTACGGATTGTATTGATGCGCCTCAGGGAACATCAGCTGTATGCTAAGTTCAGCAAGTGCGCGTTCTGGCTGGAAGAAATTCAATTTTTGGGGCACATGTTATTGGTTAAAGGAATTGCGGTAGATCCTAGCAAGGTCAAAGATATTCTGGAGTGGAAACCCCCAACAACTGTTCACCAAGTCCGGAGTTTTCTTGGACTAGCTGGGTATTATCGCAGATTCATACCAGATTTTTCTAAGCTTGTGAAGCCAATCACAAGTTTATTGAAGAATGACATTAAGTTCAATTGGTCTTCTAAATGTAATGAAGCCTTTGAGCAATTGAAGACACTATTGACCACTGCTCCGGTATTGGCTCAACCGGACATCACTAAGCCTTTTGATGTATATTGTGATGCATCTGGCAGTGGGCTCGGCTGTGTACTGATGCAAGAGGGCCGAGTAATTGCGTATGCTTCAAGGCAGTTGCGCCGACATGAGGAGCATTATCCAACTCATGATCTGGAGCTAGCTGCTGTGGTTCATGCCCTGAAGATTTGGCGTCACTATCTGCTGGGAAATATCTGTCACATATATACAAATCATAAAAGTTTGAAGTACATCTTCACCCAGTCAGAATTAAATATGAGGCAAAGACGATGGCTTGAGCTTATTAAAGACTATGAACTGGAGATCCATTATCACCCAGGCAAGGCCAATGTGGTGGCAGATGCATTGAGTTGTAAGACTTCCTGCCACTGTCTTATGGCGAAGACCTCCGAGAACACTTTGTGTCAGGAAATGGAAAAGCTAAACCTGGGGATCATCCAACAAGGGACTCTAAATCAACTAAAGCTTGAGTCAATCATTTTACAAAGGATAATTGATGCTCAAAAGGATAATCTGGGTATGAAGCACATACGAGAGAAGATAAGAGCTGGAGTAGCCAAATGTTTCAAGGAAGACGATCAAGGTGTGATATGGTTTAAAAACCGCATAGTAGTGCCAAAGAACGAAGAGCTCTGCCAGCAAATTCTGGATGAAGCACATCTTAGTCGTTATTCTATTCATCCCGGAAGTACTAAGATGTATCAAGACTTAAAGCAACATTACTGGTGGACAAAGATGAAGATTGAAATTGCACGCTATGTGGCTAAGTGTGACACTTGCAGACGTGTCAAGGCCATACACATGAAAACTGCTGGTCCATTACAATCTTTGCCAATCCCAACATGGAAATGGGAAGACATCAGTATGGACTTTATTGTGGGACTGCCCAGGACGGCCAAAGGGTATGATTCTATTTGGGTTATCGTTGATCAACTCACAAAGATTGCCCACTTCTTACCCGTAAGGGCCAAATATACAGTAGCCACTTATGCAGCATTATACATTAGCCGTATTCTTAGTTTGCATGGTATTCCAAAGACCATAGTGTCAGATCGTGGACCTCAGTTCGTATCCAAGTTTTGGGAAGAACTTCATAAATCCTTGGGTACCAAATTGCTCCACAGTTCGGCCTATCATCCTCAAACCAGTGGACAGACTGAGAGGGTAAATCAGATACTCGAGGATATGCTGCGGGCATGTATTCTGGACTTCTCGCAGAAATGGGATGAATGTTTGCCCCTAGCGGAGTTTTCATACAATAACAGTTATCAAGAAAGTATCAAGATGGCACCTTTTGAAGCTTTATATGGGCGACGGTGTCGAACTCCACTAAATTGGTCTGAACCTGGAGAAAGATACTTCTTTAGGCCTGATATGGTGAAAGAGGTCGAAGAAAAGGTTCAGAGAATTATTCTTAATATGAAGAAAGCTCAGACTCAACAAAAGAGTTATGCAGACCGACGACGACAACCCTTATGCTTTCTGGTAGACGATTATGTCTACTTAAAAGTTTCACCAATGAAGGGTGTATCGCGTTTCGGAGTTAAAGGGAAGCTTGCACCCAGGTACATTGGTCCATTCCTAGTGATTGAGCAATGTGGACCAGTGGCATATCGACTCCAACTACCCGAAACATTGTCTGCTGTGCATAATGTGTTCCACGTGTCACAATTGAAGAAGTGTCTTCGGGTTCTTGATCGAACCATTGAAGTGACTGATGTTGTCCTGGAACCAGATTTAACATACTCGGAATATCCTATTCGAGTTCTGGATCAAAAGGACAGGGTTACTCGGAGAAAAACTCTCAAGTTTTATAAGATACAGTGGAACCAGCATTCTGAAGATGAGGCTACATGGGAAACCCAAGACTTTTTAGATAAGAATTTCCCAGGCTTTTTAGCCTCTTGTAAATTGTAAAGTCTGTATAGCTGTTGTAATAAAGAAGTGACCCCCACATCACCCCTGCCTTGTACCAGAATTTGGGAAATGAAAACGTGATGTGTTTCCTTTACCATTACCTACCCTAGGATTTTAATCTCGGGACGAGATTCTTTTATGGGGGGAAGGATGTAACACCCCTGGTGTTACTATAACTAAAACTTGAGCATGGCATCATAAGCATTGGCATTGCATATGTTTGACACACCTAGAGTGCATTCACTAGGTAAAAATTTCAAACAAGTTGTATTGTTTTAATGTTTTTGCAAATAGAACCCTGGTTAAAGGACTTAACCCTAAATAGTGGTTAAAGGGGTAAAACTTAACCTAAGATGAGAAAACCTAAAGACCTTAGGGTAAAAGTTATAAAATGACCCCAAAAATGAAGTTGAATCACATTTATACCCCTGGGATACCAGAAACCCTAATTGGAACACTGGAAAACCCTAAAACCAAACCCTGGGGGCTTATGTGCAAAATTAGTCCACTTTTGGGCTAAAGTGCAAAAACCAAGCCAAATAAGTATTTTAAGTCAATTGGTTCACAAATATGTGGACTTGAAAGCCAAACCCTAAGTTTTGGACTTAAATGCAAAACGGACCTCATTTGAGTTCTATTCAAAGTCTGAAAATCAGAGAATTGGCTCAACTTTGGAGCTTTGCATCTTTCAAATTATAGGGTTTTTGCCCTAGGTCACCACATCAAAATTGTAGCCCAATTATAGGAGAACAACTTTGTTTAAGGATTCAAGCCATGGTCTTATGAGAAATTTGGAGAAAAACCCAACCAAAGTTGGACTGTCAGGTCACTGAGTCTGAATTTTTAGAGAAACGGTGCAACCACAGAGACTTTGAGCAAAGATTCCTCTATGATCCAGCATGAATCTGCCCATGGCATCTATGACAAACTTGTAGCTGGTTAGTAGATCTATAACTTTGCTGCAGAGTTTGGTTTGTGTTGCCACAGAAATTTGGAAGAAAATTGACCCTCAACTCTGGCTGTCAGGTTCTCTGAATGGGTGTTCCTGATGGTACAGTGCCCACCGGATCAGACCGCCAGCGCGGCTGTCCTCACCGCCGACGGCTCCCTCCGCCGCGATTCGTGCTGCGGTTGCCGTGATCTGAGCTCGGCTTGGCTGGATAACACTCTGGGTCACGTAAATATCCTCACCGTGGATAACTTCGGCCATAAACAAGTCCGGCCGCCGTACATGCGTCACCGCGGCGGAGATCGATAAGAATGCCGGTGACCGCCGCCTCCTAGCCTTGCGCCGCGTGGCTTTAACTTCCCATCGCGTCGCCGTGGCTTCTTACTGCCGTCAAATCGTTGCCGGCGAGCTCGCCACGACTGTGGACACGTACTCACACGGCCAGCGCCTTCTTCCTCCCCTCCGGCCGCCAGCACAACTTGCTCGAATTGATCGCCGCCGCTGTCGCTCCCTATAAATTGAGCCCCCACCAGTTCCGTAAAGTCCTAAGCTAACCAGCCACCTTGAATTAGCCCCGATCGTTCGCTGAGGTCCGCGAATTCGGAGTTTCCCCCAAATCCGATTTCCGCCACCGTGAAACAAGCTTCACCGTCGCCAGCCATACTCCGGTCAGTTCCCGTCTCCTGCTCCCTTGTTTAAGCGTTCTCATGCATCTGCGATGCTCCCCGACCCCTTTAATTGAACTAGACCGCCACCCATCGCCGGGAACATGACTGTCTTGCCGCGATGCTCACGGCCACCGTGGCCAGAGCCATGTAGTTGGTCCTAGTTGCAATTAGGTTGGGGGAAATACTCAGACTAGCCCCGATTTCATGTCCGCCGCTCGGAGAACCCAACCATAGCCTCAATCGGCCGGTACAGAACCTCGCCGGAGCTCCTCCGCACGCTGCCGCCGTCGTGGACTTCTCCGTGTAAAGAATTAGAAGTTGGAGGGCTCTTCAGCAAATAGTCAGTGACTTGGTTAAACAGTGAAATAACCTGTTCTCAGTTAGTAAAAACTTCGGGGTCCTTTCTGTAAAGACACCAGCGCGGGCGCGCGCGCGGGCGCCTTTCTGCCCTAGCTGGGCCGCCTGGGCTGGATTCGGCCCAGTGCTATTCAATTGTTTTTCTTTTTCTTTTATCTCCCGAGCCAAAACAATTATAGAAAAATGTAGAAAAATGCTAAAATTGTGAAACTAATTTTCCTAGGCTTGTTATTTTCCCTAGAATTTATTAAAAATAGTTTTGTGATTTTTAGTGGAAATAAGAAATTTTAGGGTATTTCAAAGTAGTTAAAGGTATTAGTTATGGATTTTTAGAAAATATTTGGTAAGTCCAAAAATGCCCAAACTTTACATTATTTAGAAGCCTTGGGTAGGGTTTGAGTTGATTTGGACCATGTTTGATAACTAGAACCCAAAACACCCCCCTGCCCTATGAACTCCTTTACCGACTCCAGAAACCCTAAGTTCCCGGAATTCCGTGAAGGAAAGTTGTATTCAAGACATAGATAATAAGTTTATAATATCTTTGCATCCTCATGAGCATCCCATGGCATCCATTCTTATACATATGTATGGTTATGATTAGAACGTGAAGAAGAAATCGAAGTAACTGAAGAGGAGACACCACCACCACCTTCGGAGTCTCAGGCCGGGAATAGTTTCTACTTTGATATCTGTGGATCTGAGCCTGATTCACCTGTGAACGAAGGCAAGCCCCGGTGCATGCAACCCCTTTCCTTGTGTTTTTAAATACTTTTTGCACACTTAAGTCTAGTGAAATGTGCATTAGGTTCATAGGAGTTACTTGAAACCCTTTGATGCATTACTTTCCTTGATATCCATACCTTTATAGATACTTCTGTGAAGTATCAAAATTATGATTTACAAAAATGCTTAGCCTTGCTTAGATCTTGTGGATAGAGGTTGTCCTCAATTTAACCATGGAGAGGATAGCTTCTACCTGCAAGAATATTTTCATTTGGAGCAATAGTGGGACCTTACTGCAAAGTTCCCTGTGATGCTCTTTCATCCTAAGGAACAGACACAATCCTAAGGATGGAAATATTTAAATTGAAACTTGGGTTAGGAACAGGTGATGTTCTACCCAGGTTGGTTAAGGATTAACGCGTATGTAGGCGTGCTGACCGAGGACCCTTTAACTGGTCACATGCCTCGTCATGGGTAAGCCTTGCCTCGGACAGACTAAGGCCGGAATAAGATAACACGAAATGGGCGTGGAGCGGTGGCGAGAGTAGCGTGTACCCTCCATGGCAAGAGGCTGGACGGTGGTGTATCTGTGCTCTCGGTTTGCGTGAACCTGATCCGGTCTTAAGAACCCCGGTGGCGGGTTGACATATGCAAGGGTTAAGTGCTACATATGTCGTGTGATTGGAGATCCTCAGCTGAGTATAATCGATTCGGATCGCCGTACCTTCGCGGTTATGAAGACTTGGTCACTTCCCTGCAACCTAAAGTCAGGACGTGAACACTATGGATAAAAATGATGTTGTCTTGATATGATGTGAAATTAGACTAGATGCAAATAGAGTCTATTAATACTTAATATGGCGTTAAAAGATTGAAAGTAAGGACTCACTTTAGTAAGCTACTTCTGCAAAAGTATAAGTTGATTTTTGCTAAAGCCTCTCCTTGACTCCTATTTATCCAGCATACCCTTGAGAGTCTTTTCCTTAGTCGGGTAAGACTTGCTGAGTAATTCCATACTCAGGGTTTATCCCTTTGTTGTTTTTAGGTGAGGAAGCGACAAATTTTTGTTGCTTTTGCTCCAAGGTGGTACCAAATGAAGAAAAACAAGACTGAAGTGCGGGAGGACTTGGTCCTCCACCTAGGATCTTTTGCTTAAAAACTTATCGGGAGGAGTTTGTGCCTCCCTTGGTTTGTATAATATTACTACTCTGCACTCACTTTTAGCTCTGGTCTGTAATAAAATAACTCAAGCTTGCTTTTGAAATAAATGTAAATTATGTAATTCGCTTCCGCATTTCTTTATCTCCGATGTTCTGTAATGTCTGCAAGACGGGTGAGACGTTCCTGGTAAGGTAAGGAAAGATACCGAACTTGTCAAGTAGTTTAGGGGCACCTACAGGGTTGTCTGAGGTCCATTGGACAAGGACAACTGTAGGTGGGCCTAATTACTTGGGAGGTTCCGTCACATTTCTGCCGGTGAAATGGGTGCCGTTGTTGGTGATGATGGAGTTCGGGACCCCGAAGCGATGGATGATGTTGGTGAAGAATGCCACCGCCTGCTCGGACCTGA
Organism: Zea mays; assembly: GCF_902167145.1. Taxonomy (NCBI): domain Eukaryota; kingdom Viridiplantae; phylum Streptophyta; class Magnoliopsida; order Poales; family Poaceae; genus Zea; species Zea mays. Next base: position 179,233,882 of record NC_050097.1, on the reverse strand, counting down.
TGCTGTTCAGAGGTCGGACCTCGATCCACTTGTAGAATTTGTCGATGGCGACCAGCAGGTGCGTGTAGCCCCCGGGCGCCTTCTGCAAGGGGCCGACGAGGTCCAGACCCCACACAGCAAAGGGCCAGGTGATGGGTATCGTCTGCAGAGCCTGAGCGGGCAGGTGGGTCTGCTTCGCATAGAATTGACACCCTTCGCAGGTGCGGACAATTCTAGTGGCGTCAGCCACCGCCGTTGGCCAGTAGAAGCCTTGTCGGAAAGCATTCCCGACAAGGGCTCGAGGCGCTGCGTGATGGCCGCAAGCCCCCGAGTGTATCTCTCGCAGGAGTTCCTGACCTTCGGTGACGGAGATGCATCGCTGGAGGATGCCTGAGGGGCTGCGGTGGTAGAGCTCCTTCTCATCGCCCAGCAAGACGAACGACTTGGCGCGTCGCGCCACCCGCCGAGCCTCGGCTCGGTCGAGGGGTAGCTCTCCTTGGTGGAGATATTGCAGGTACGGGGTCTGCCAGTTTCGATCAGGCGTGGCCCCGCTTCGCTCCTCCTCGATGCGCAGTGCCTCACCCTCGGGGGCCGAGGGTACCTCGGGCTGAACCGAGGGCGCCTCGGGCCGAGCTGAGGGTGCCTCGGGCTGTGCCGAGGATACCTCGGGCGGGGCCGAGGGTACCTCGGACTGGGCCGAGGGCGCCTCGGGCTCGGGCGTGTCGTCGATCTTGACGGAGGGTTGATGCAGATCCCGGGAGAAGACGTCCGGGGGAACCGTTGTTCGTCCCGAGGCTATTTTAGCCAGCTCGTCCGCAGTCTCGTTGTAGCGCCGAGCGATGTGGTTAAGTTCGAGCCCGTAGAACTTGTCTTCCAGGCGCCGAACCTCATCGCAGTAGGCCTCCATCTTCGGGTCGCGGTAGTGGGAGTTCTTCATGACTTGGTCGATGACGAGCTGTGAGTCACCGCGGGCGTCGAGGCGCCGGACCCCTAGCTCGATGGCGATCCGCAACCCGTTGACCAGAGCCTCATACTCAGCCACATTGTTGGACGCCGGGAAATGGAGGCGCAGCACATAGCGTAGGTGTTTCTCGAGGGGCGAGATGAAGAGTAGGCCTGCGTCGGCTCCCGTCTTCATCAGCGACCCGTCGAAAAACATGGTCCAGAGCTCCGGTTGGATCGGAGCCGTCGGTAGCTGGGTATCGACCCATTCGGCCATGAAGTCCGCCAAGACCTGGGACTTGATGGCCTTCCGAGGGGCGAACGAGATTGTCTCGCCCATGATTTCCACCGCCCACTTTGCAATCCTGCCCGAGGCCTCTCGGCACTGGATGATCTCCCCCAGGGGGAAGGATGACACCACAGTTACCGGATGAGACTCGAAGTAGTGTCGCAACTTCCGCCGCGTCAGGATCACTGCATACAGCAGCTTCTGAACTTGTGGGTAGCGGATCTTGGTTTCGGACAGTACCTCGCTGACGAAGTAAACTGGCCTCTGAACGGGCAATGCATGCCCCTCTTCTTGCCTCTCGACCACAATCGCGGCGCTAACCACCTGAGTGGTCGCGGCGACGTAGACCAAGAGGGCTTCTCCGGCAGCTGGGGGCACCAAGATAGGCGCCTTTGTAAGGAGCGCCTTCAGGTTCCCGAGAGCTTCCTCGGCCTCAGGGGTCCAAGTGAAGCACTCGGTCTTCCTTAAGAGGCGGTACAGAGGCAGACCTCTTTCGCCGAGGCGTGAGATGAAGCGGCTCAGGGCCGCGAGACATCCCATGACCCTTTGTACGCCTTTCAAGTCCTTGATGGGCCCCATGCTGGTGATGGCTGCGATCTTCTCCGGGTTGGCTTCGATGCCCCGCTCGGAGACGATGAACCCCAAAAGCATGCCTCGGGGCACCCCGAAGACACACTTCTCGGGATTGAGCTTGACGCCTTTCGCCTTGAGACATCGGAATGTCACTTCAAGGTCGGAAAGGAGGTCGGAAGCTTTCCTCGTCTTGACTACGATGTCATCGACGTAGGCCTCGACCGTGTGACCGATGTGTTCGCCGAACACATGGTTCATGCACCGCTGGTACGTCGCACCCGCATTCCTCAAGTCGAACGGCATGGTGACATAGCAGTACATGCCGAAGGGCGTGATGAAAGAAGTCACGAGCTGGTCGGACTCTTTCATCCTGATTTGATGATACCCTGAGTAGGCATCGAGGAAAGACAGGGTTTCGCACCCAGCAGTGGAATCCACGATTTGATCGATGCGAGGCAGAGGGTAGGGAACCTTCGGACATGCTTTGTTGAGACCAGTGTAGTCTACACATATCCGCCATTTCCCCCCTTTCTTTCTCACAAGCACAGGGTTGGCAAGCCATTCGGGATGGAATACCTCTTTGATGAACCCTGCCGCCATTAGCTTGTGGATCTCCTCGCCTATGGCTCTGCGCTTCTCCTCGTCGAATCGGCGCAGAGGCTGCTTGACGGGTCGGGCTCCGGCCCGAATATCCAGCGAGTGCTCGGCGACATCCCTCGGTATGCCGGGCATGTCCGAGGGACTCCACACGAAGACGTCGGCGTTTGCGCGGAGAAAGTCGACGAGCACTGCTTCCTATTTGGGATCGAGCCCGGAGCCGATCCGGACTTGCTTGGAGACGTCGCCACTGGGGTCGAGGGGGACGGCCTTAACCGTCTCCACTGGCTCGAAGTTGCCGGCATGACGCTTCACGTCTGGCACCTCTTTGGAGAGGCTTTCCAGGTCGGCGATGAGGGCCTCGGACTCGGCGAGGGCCTCGGCGTACTCCACGCACTCCACGTCGCATTCGAACGCGTGTTTGTACATGGGGCCGACGGTGATGACCCCGTTGGGGCCCGGCATCTTGAGCTTCAGGTAGGTGTAGTTGGGGACGGCCATGAACTTCGCGTAGCATGGCCTTCCCAGTACCGCGTGGTAGGTTCCTCGGAACCCGACCACCTCGAACGTCAGAGTCTCCCTTCGGAAGTTGGAGGGCGTTCCGAAGCAGACGGGAAGGTCGAGTCGTCCGAGGGGCTGGACGCGCTTCCCGGGAATGATCCCGTGGAAGGGCGCAGCGCCTGCTCGGACGGAGGACAGATCGACGCGCAGGAGCCTGAGAGTCTCGGCGTAGATGATGTTGAGGCTGCTGCCCCCGTTCATAAGGACCTTGGTGAGCCTGACGTCACCGATGACGGGATCGACGACGAGCGGGTATTTCCCCGGGCTCGGCACGTGGTCGGGGTGGTCAGCTTGGTCGAAGGTGATGGGCTTGTCGGACCAGTCTAGGTGGACTGGCGCCGCCACCTTCACCGAGCAGACCTCCCGGCGCTCTTGCTTGCGGTGCCGAGCCGAGGCGTTCGCCGCTTGCCCACCGTAGATCATGAAGCAGTCGCGGACCTCGGGGAACTCTCCTGCTTGGTGATCTTCCTTCTTGTCGTCGTCGCGGGCCCTGCCACCCTCCGCGGGTGGCCCGGCCCTGTGGAAGTGGCGCCGAAGCATGACGCACTCCTCAAGGGTGTGCTTGACGGGCCCCTGGTGATAGGGGCACGGCTCCTTGAGCATCTTGTCGAAGAGGTTGGCACCTCCGGGGGGCTTCCGAGGGTTCTTGTACTCGGCGGCGGCGACAAGGTCCGCGTCGGCGGCGTCGCGTTTTGCTTGCGACTTCTTCTTGACTTTCTTCTTGGCGCCGCGCTGAGTCGACGCCTCGGGAGCATCTTCCGGTGGGCGGCCCTGGGGCTGCTTGTCCTTTCGGAAGATAGCCTCGATCGCCTCCTGGCCGGAGGCGAACTTGGTAGCGATGTCCATCAGCTCGCTCGCCCTGGTGGGGGTCTTGCGACCCAACTTGCTCACCAGGTCGCAGCGGTTGGTGCCAGCGAGGAACGCGCCGATGACATCCGAGTCGGTGATGTTGGGCAGCTCGATGCGCTGCTTCGAGAATCGCCGGATGTAGTCCCGGAGAGACTCTCCCGGCTGCTGCCGGCAGCTTCGGAGGTCCCAGGAATTCCCGGGGCGCACGTATGTGCCCTGGAAATTGCCGGCGAAAGCTTGGACCAGGTCGTCCCAGTTGGAGATCTGCCCCGGAGGCAGGTGCTCCAACCAGGCGCAAGCGGTGTCGGAGAGGAACGGGGGGAGGTTGCGGATGATGAGGTTGTCGTCATCCGTTCCACCCAGTTGGCAGGCCAGACGGTAGTCCGCGAGCCACAGTTCCGGTCACGTCTCCCCCGAGTACTTTGTGATAGTAGTCGGGGGTCGGAACCGGGTCGGGAACGGTGCCCGTCGGATGGCCCGGCTGAAGGCCTGCGGTCCGGGTGGCTCGGGCGAGGGACTCCGATCTTCCCCGCTGTCGTATCGTCCCCCACGCCTGGGGTGGTAGCCTCGGCGCACCCTCTCGACGAGGTGGGCCCGACGGTCGCGGTGATGGTGCTCGTTGCCGAGGCGGCCCGGGGCCGCAGGCGCGGTGTTGCGCGTGCGCCCGGTGTAGACCGAGGCTTCCCGCATGAATCGGGAAGTCGCGGCATGAGGTTCCGAGGTGTATCCCTGCCTTCGGGAGGTAGAGCTCTCGGCCCGTCGGACCGCGGCGCCTTCCAGGAGATTCTTGAGCTCACCCTGGATTCGCCGACCCTCGGTGGTTGATGGCTCCGGCATCGCGCGGAGAAGCATCGCTGCTGCAGCCAGGTTCTGGCCGACCCCACTAGATGCGGGTGGCGGCCTGATCCTGACGTCGTCGGCGACGCGGTGCTTGAAGCCCTGGGGCAGGTGACGTATTTCTCCGGCCGGGGGTTGGCCCGCCCATGCCTGCCCGACGTCCCGGCGGATCGGCTCAAGCGCTCCTGTTCTCTCATCGAGCCTGGCCTGCACCCCGCGGATTTGCTCGAGCTGTGGGTCACGGCCCCCCGCCTGAACGGGGACCACAGCTAGCTCCCGTGGGGTGTCAACGCGGGGCACCGGCCTAGGGAGATCACCATCCTCCGACATGCCGAGATGATTGCCTTCGAAGGGGCCCCTAGATCGACGTGGAAACATTCGCGGCTTGGGCCGCAGTCCTCGTCGTCGAGGCTGCGGCTACCGTCGGAACAGTAGGAGAGGCAGTAGTCACATGCGGTCATGAAGTCCCGCATGGCACTGGGGTTGCCAAGTCCAGAGAACTCCCAACAGATGCTGGGCTCGTCGCCTTCCTCGGACCCAAAGGGCCCGTAGGTCGAGACGTCCGTCAGCCGGTCCCAAGGCAACCGCATGCGAAACCCCAGAGGGTTTGGACTCGCCTCTACGAGAGCGTCCGCCAGAGCGAGGTCGCTAGGCGGGTTGAGGCTGAATCCAGATGACGTAGGATGGGAATCGGTCGGTACCTCTTGGTCGACGAGCGGCGATGAAGTCACGTCGGGGACTGACTGCACCGTCGTCTTAGGTACGAGGGTGACGTCCAGCAAGCTCTCCGCGAGCGCGCTGGCGTCGTCCGCTTGCTCGGGATTTGCGTGTCGCGGGGAGACGGCGCTCTTCTTCGTCTCAGGCGCGAAGTCGATACCCGGTGTGCCCCTCGTTGGGGTGCCGGTGCTGTCGGCTCGCTCGACAGCCAACGAGGCGCTGCCTCCTGCTTGGCCTTGGCTGCCCCGCCTTCCCCTCCGTTGGCGGGGGAGAGGACGGGGCGAGCTCGAATGTTGTTCTTCCACCACGCGGGGAAGACGTCGTCGATTCCGCCGCCGGCGGGCGGGTTGTCAGCCGCCATTGTCGTTGTCGCACGGCGGTGGAAGGAGTATCATGTCATAGCTGCCGTCGAAGGACATGAACTCAAGACTCCCGAAACGGAGCACCGTCCCGGGTTGGAGAGGTTGCTGGAGACTGCCCATCTGGAGCTTGACGGGAAGCTGTTCGTCAACACGCAGCAGGCCCCTACCTGGCGCGCCAACTGTCAGCGTTCCGAGACCGGGGGGTCCCTTGGGCCGACGAGTGAGTGTCGCCGCATGCCCCAGCCCAGATGGGTCGAGCGCGAGGGCGAGCGCGAAGGGGGGAGAAGCGAGGCGGCCGGAGACCGGCGTGAGAGAGGTGGGAATCCCGCGGCCTTCGTGTTCGTCCCGCGCCCAGGTCGGGTGCGCTTGCAGTAGGGGGTTACAAGCGTCCACGCGGGAGAGGGAAGCGAGCGGCCCCAAGAGAGTGCCTGTCTCGTCCTCGTCCCCGTGCGGCCAACCTTCTCTAAGAGGGCCCTGGTCCTTCCTTTTATAGGCGTAAGGAGAGGATCCAGGTGTACAATGGGGGGTGTAGCAGAGTGCTACGTGTCTAGCGGAGGAGAGCTAGCGCCCTAAGTACATGCCGATGTGCCAGCCGGAGAGATTTTGACACCCAGCTGGTGTGATGTCGTGGCCGTCGGAGGAGCGATGGAGCCTGGCGGAGGGACAGCTGTCGGAGCGGTTGAGTCCTTGCTGACGTCCTCTTGCTTCCGTAAGGGGGCTGGTAGCCGCCGTCGTCACAGAGTATGCGGGGCGCCATCATTGCCTATCTGGCGGTGCTGGCCAGATGGGACGCCGGTCTTGTTCCCTGCGGCCCGAGTCAGCTCGGGGTAGGGTGATGATGGTGCCTCCTTGTTGGCGTAGCTGGCCCGCGCCCTAGGTTGGGCGATGTGGAGGCTCCTCCGAAGCCGAGGTCGAGTCTGTCTTCCATGGCCGAGGCCGAGTCCGAGCCCCTGGGTCGGGCGAGGCGGAGGTCGTCGGCAGAGGCCAGGGCGGAGTCCGAGCCCTGGGGTCGGGCGAAGCGGAGTTCGTCGTCTTCTGGGGCTGAGCCCGAGTCCGAGCCCTGGGTCGGGCGGAGCGGAGTTCGCCGTCTTCCGGGACTTAGCCCGAGTCCGAGCCCTGGGTCGGGCGGAGCGGAGTTCGCCGTCTTCCGGGACTTAGCCCGAGCCCGAGCCCTGGGTCGGGCGGAGCGGAGTTCGTCGTCTTCCGGGACTTAGCCCGAGTCCGAGCCCTGGGTCGGGCGGAGCGGAGTTCGCCGTCTTCCGGGACTTAGCCCGAGTCCGAGCCCTGGGTTGGGCGGAGCGGAGTTCGCCGTCTTCCGGGACTTAGCCCGAGTCCGAGCCCTGGGTCGGGCGAAGCGGAGCTTCCTATGGTGCCTTTGGCAGGGCCTGACTGCCTGTCAGTTTCACTCTGTCAAGTGGCACTGCAGTCGGAGTGGCGCAGGCGGCGCTGTCCTTCTGTCAGGCCGATCAGTGGAGCGGCGAAGTGACGGCGGTCACTTCGGCTCTGCCGGGGGGCGCGCGTCAGGATAAAGGTGTCAGGCCACCTTTGCGTTAAATGCTCCTGCGACTTGGTCGGTCGGTGCGGCGATTTAGTCAGGGTTGCTTCTTAGCGAAGGCAGGGCCTCGGGCGAGCCGGAAATATGTCTGCCGTTGGAGGGGGCCTCGGATGAGACGGAAATCCTCCGGGGTCGGCTGCCCTTGTCCGAGGCTAGGCTCGGGCGAGGTGTGATCGAGTCGCTCGAATGGACTGATCCCTGACTTAATCGCACCCATTAGGCCTTAGCAGCTTTATGCTGATGGGGGTTACCAGCTGAGAATTAGGAGTCTTGAGGGTACCCCTAATTATGGTCCCCGACAATAATGAACCCGCTACCCTTGTCCATTGGAAATCCTTACATCTGGCTCCCTGATATTTACATTAGGGCCCCTGAATCCACTTTTAGTGCAAAATAAACCTTAAACATGCCCTAAAACTCATTAGCCCATAACTTTTGCATCTTAACTTTATTTTATTCCATTCCAGTTGCGTTAGCTTCGTAACAAAATTGCCTACGCAATAACAACATTATTTACAACATATTACTTACTTTTATAATTAGATATTGTTTATCTTAGGTTTAGCGATTTATCTTGCCAATCAAAGTGAACTGTCCATGAGTAGAACCTGACTAAAGATACAACCTATAATCAAGTTATAACTCGGATTCAGGTTTAATTACCTATTTATCACATTATTTATATTAATTGACATATAATATATCTTTTATTGTTTAATCACCTAAAACTTTGGAAATTCATATCTTCTTGACCGTAACTCCGAATTTGGTGGTTTTCGAACCCACGACCTCATAGCAGCGCGTAGAATATTATCACACTGTTTGTTCTCATGTTTGGTGTACTGTTATTTTTATATTTCTTGTTTATTTGTATGTATTGCTACGAATAGCGGTGAGGTCACGAGAATCTGAAGACCAACTTGGTACCTAGGATATCAAGTCACAAGCAAGTTGTGCCCTTGATCACTTTTCTTTACCTAATAATGTTCTTGTTAATCACCGTGACATGCTTAGGTTAATTTGACGGGACCTAATAGGTTTCTCTAGGCTTATTTATCCCACACCTTGCAAACAAATGAACTATTGGGTAGTGTTGCTATTGCTCTACCTGGTTTTGGGAAATTAATGTTATATATGATAATGTTCCAATTTTGCTGTTGATTTAATTATTGTTCATGACAAGATTATTGTGTTAATTGGAACATGGAGAACCACTCGGGAAAACAGTGCTACCACAAGGGTGGTATGCGACGCCCTTGACTGACTAATTAGGAAAGCTAGTGGAGGACTACCTTACCCGAAAGGGGCAAGGACGGTAGAGGAGCTGTGGTATAGGGAGGTTCTCAGGTCGATCATGTTGCGATGGCTTTTCGAACGAGGGATTCCTATATCGCCCTTCTCAGAACCGTAGCGGGTTTTCTGAAGCTAGTGGAACTTTGTAAAGGCCTCATAGTGCTACCCTGCCTCGCCTCCTCGGTAGAGGTGTATGGGATTCATGACCCCGTGGCAGATGGGTAACACGACTTGTGGGTAAAGATGTGCAACCTCTGCAGAGTGTAAAACTGGTATATCAGTCGTGCTCACGATCATGAGTGGCTCGCACCCTCACATGGGTAATTTATGGAACTAAATTTAATTTGTCATATGCGTTGTATTGTGGGTGTTATTATTAATTTTGATATCTTATTTATTTGGGTTGGTATTTACTTATACTTAGTGTTGGGGGTCTGCTTCGTCGCCGAAGGTCCTGTGAGAAGAAACACCTTCAGAAGATCAAAACAGAAGCGGTGCCGAAGCTACCAATCAGGGAGCATCGTAGCGTACCTTCAGATGCACTGACTTAAAGATGAAAAGACCAATTGACCCATAAAAATTTGTTTTATGATTGTAACCGGTTGTAAAGGACACAAATGTAAATCCACACAGGCTGCGCCCTATGCCTATAAATAGATGAACAGTACCCTCGTACTGTTCACGCTGACTTGTATTCACTCGCACGTCACCTAGATTTTCACCTTCTGTCAAGTCGAAGGTACAAATGTAGTTTGATATTGTTCATGTTTGTTCGTGATGATATAATAAAAATATCCTAATGATGTCATATGATTATCCATGTTATTTTCCATGTTTCATATGCTTCTACTTTCATTGTTATAATACTGAGATGATCAAGGTACATCCTTCATAACCTTCGTCTGAAGATCATTATATCCTAAGGGAGATAATGCTTCGAAGGACGAATGTCTTTAACCATTAATACTTTGTGTTGCCTTGTTCTTATCTCATAGCATTTGAGAACAAGTCCCCCAACATTGGTGCCCACCTCCGGTGAACTCACTTCCACTAACTGAGCTGATGGCTTCGTTCAACAACCAAGCTGAAGTATCTTCGGCTACGAAGCTGCTGGTGCTTCCGATAACAGGCGGTTCAGGTTCAGAGCCGGCTAACAAGAAGCAGAAGAAGGAAGCACAGAGAAGGGTACAACATGTTGGGGTGCAGGGACCCTTCATCAAATCAAAATGGTCCCACATCCCAATTACCTTCTCCCAAGAGGACCTTCGGCTCAAAGATTATCCTCACAATGATGCTATAGTCATATCTTGTGTCATCAAGGGTTTTCTAGTCCATAATGTTCTAGTTGATACAGGCAGCGCAGCGGATATCATATTTGCTAAGGCCTTCAGACAAATGCAAGAGCCAGAAGACAAGATTCATGATGCTACACATCCTCTATGTGGCTTCGGAGGAAGACAGATTACAGCACTCGGCAAAATCACAATGCCAGTTACCTTCGGCTTTGTTCATAACACAAGAACTGAACAGGTCGTCTTTGACATTGTTGACATGGAATATCCTTACAATGCAATCATTGGGCATGCAACACTGAATGCCTTTGAAGCAATACTTCATCCGACATATCTATGCATGAAGATACCTTCGGAACAAGGGCCCATTGTTGTTCATGGGAGTCAAGAAGCTGCTAGAAAAGCCGAAGGAAATTGGACAGACTCAAAAGCAATTCACAATATAGATGGAGTCGAAGTCTGTGAGCAGTACAAATATAAAAGAGAGAAGGCTGCTTCGGCAGATCAGCCGAAGCCTATGCTTCTATGTGAAGACATAGTGGAGCAAAAAGTACTGCTGGGGTCTCAGCTATCTAAAGAGCAGGAGAAAACTTTGATAAGATTTTTATTCAACAACAAAGATGTCTTTGCTTGGTCAGCCAATGATCTCTGCGGTGTCAATAGAGATGTCATTGAACATTCACTCAATGTGGACCCATCCTTCAGGCCAAGAAAGCAAAGGCTTCGGAAAATGTCTGATGATAAAGCCGAAGGTGCTCGGAATGAAGTGAAAAGGCTTCTCAGTGCTGGTGTCATCAGAGAGGTAAAATACCCAGAATGGTTAGCCAATACTGTCATGGTGAAGAAGGCCAATGGCAAATGGAGAATGTGCATTGACTTCACAGATCTTAACAAGGCATGCCCAAAAGACAAATTCCCGCTACCAAGAATAGACTCTTGTAGATGCAGCAGCTTCATCAGAGCTCATGAGTCTATTGGATTGTTATTCAGGCTATCATCAAATATGGATGAAGAAGGAAGATGAGCCGAAGACTAGCTTCATAACTCCCAGTGGCACCTATTGCTATCTTCGGATGCATGAGGGGCTCAAGAATGCTGGAGGAAGCTTCACCAGAATGACAGCCAAGGTCCTTCATTCCCAGATAGGCAGAAATGTGCTGACCTATGTTGATGATATCATAGTGAAAAGCACGAAGCAAGAAAATCACATTGCTGATTTGCAAGAAACATTTGCCAATTTCAGGCAAGCTGGCCTGAAATTAAATCCAGACAAATGTGTTTTTGGAGTGAAGAAAGGCAAGTTCCTTGGCTGTCTAGTATCAACGAAATGAATTGAAGCTAACCCAAGCAAGATCGAAGCTATCCTTCGGATGGAGCCACCAAGCACGAAGAAAGGGGCTCAACGGCTGGCAGGAAGATTAGGATCATTAAACAGATTCATATCCAGATCAGCGGAAAGAAATCTGCCATTTTTTGAAATACTAAAGTCAGTCGAAGTCTTTCAATGGGGCCCGACACAACAAAAAGCTTTTGAAGAGTTGAAACAATATTTGATTGATTTAACAACATTAACTCCACCCGCGCCAGGGGCTCCATTGCTCTTATATGTGGCAGCTTTGCATTCTACAGTAAGTGCGACACTAGTACAGGAGAAGCTAGATGGTTAGGCTAAAAAGCAAGCTCCAGTATACTTCGTCTCTGAAGTTTTAAGTCCATCAAAGAAAAATTACACAGAATTGGAGAAGGTATTATATGCTGTGTTAATGGCCTCCAGAAAGCTTCGGCATTATTTTCAAGCATACCACATAATTGTTCCTTCGTCACAACCTCTAAAGGACATCATGAGGAACAGAGAGGCTACTGGAAGGATTGGAAAATGGGTTGCAGAGCTTAATGAATTCACCATTAATTATGTGCATAGATCTTCAATTCAGTCCCAGGCGTTAGCAGACTTCATCGCTGACTGGACGCCAGGGGCTCAGGAAGAAGAGATAAATAAAGATGTCGAAGGTTGGACAGTGTTCTGCGATGGTTCTTGGGGAACCTTCGACGCAGGAGCAACTGCTATTCTAGTAGCACCTTCGAAAGTCAGAACATGTTATGCAGCCAAACTAGACTTTAGTTGTACAAATAATATTGCCGAATACGAAGCACTCTTGTTGGGGCTTCGGAAGTTAAGGGTAATGGGAATAAGAAGGGCTATTCTGAAAACTGATTCTCAAGTCATTTCTGGCCATGTAGATAAAAGTAGCAAGGCAAGAGATCCGAAACTTGAAAAATATCTGGATACAGTCCGAAGGTTGGAGGCTTCTTTCGAAGGTTTTCCAAGAGGCGAAAATGAGCATGCAGATTTGTTAGCCAAATCAGTGGCTCAGGGGCTCCCTCTACCTTCGGAAGTATTTTTTGAAACAATAAAGGCCCCTTCGGTTGAACTCATGGAGAGAGCAGTGCTCGCCATTTCTCCAGTACATAGTGAAGATTGGAGGACTGAAATCATATCTTTCCTTCAGGGTAACTGCCTCTCGGACGACAAAGTTTATAATAAAAGAATGGAAGCAACAACAAGACCGTATATCATAATAGAAGGGGAATTATACAAAGATGGAGTTTGCTCCCCCCTTCTCAAGTGTTTATCCAGAACCGAAGGTATAGAACTAATGAAGGAGATACATGCAGGATTGTGTGGATCTCATATTGGGTCTAGGCCTTTGCTGGGAAAGGTTTTTAGACAGGGATTTTACTGGCCAAAGGCAGCTTCGGATGCAGCAGATCTGGTCCAAAAGTGCGAAAATTGCCAAAAATGTGCAAGAGACCAAAAACAACCTTCGTCATTAACTCAGTTAATACAACCAACCTGGCCATTGCAAAGATGGGGCATGGACTTGTTAGGCCCACTTCCACCAGCACAAGGTAATTTGAAATATGTCGTGGTGGCTGTAGAATATTTTTCTAAGTGGATTGAAGCAAAGCCTTTGGCTACAATAACTTCGGTTACAGTCCAGAAATTCTTCTGGCAAAATATCGTTTGTCGCTTCGGCGTGCCGAATGCTATAACCGTGGACAATGGAACACAGTTTGATGTCGAAACTTTCAAAGATTTCTGTGACCAGATTGGAACGAAGATTCATTTTGCATCAGTCAGGCACCCGGAGTCAAACGGGTTGGTCGAAAGAGCAAATGGTATTATAATGACGGGAATAATGAAGTTAATCTTCAATCAACCCAGAGGAAAGTGGCCAGATGAGTTGATTAAAGTGGTATGGAGCCACTATACAACTATATCAAGGTCAACAGGTTTTACACCATTCAAGATATTGTTTGGTGACGAAGCTATAACCCTAGAAGAAGCTAAAGCAGGGTCAATTAGAACAGTAGCTTCGGCAGAGGACGAAGCTGATTATTTGTGGCAAAAGATACTATAGAAGGGACCAGACTTCAGGTTGTGGAGAATATCAATAAATATCAAGCCGAAACAATAAAATGGTCAGAAAAGTTTGGCTGAAAAACATTAAGTCAGGGCATTTGGTACTTCGGAGAGTGGCCAATCCAGACACAGTAGGCAAGCTACAACTGAAGTGGGAAGGACTCTTTCTGGTGGTATCTTCGTCAAGACCCGGTTCTTACAGATTGAAGGATATGGACGACAACGACATTCCTAGATCTTGGAATGTGGATGAGCTTCGACGGTATAATGTGTAACTTGATGTAATCTTTTTCATTTTTCCTATGACATCCTTTTCCTTTCCAAAAGGGGGAGAAAGGTTTTTAATGGGGGCATAGTTTGTAATTTTTCCTTTCTTATTCAGCTCTACGAGAGCAAAATCCCCCCAAAAAAATATGTAAAATGTAAAATCTGAGCATGCACCATCGAGTGCAGAAAAAGAAAAAAAAATAGGGAGAAGCTCGAAAGTCGTCCCTAAGGGGATGCAGAGCACGACGAAGCTACAAAAGGTCGTTCCCAAGGGAGCGCAGCGTAAGTTTTCTCCTCAAAAGTCGTTCCTAAGGGAATGCAGAGCCAAATACCGCCGAAATAGAAGGCGAAGAAGTTCAAAAGACGTTTCTAAGGGGATGCAGAACTTACACCGAAAAGTCAACGGTGATACCGCCGAAATAGAAGGCGAAGAAGTTCAAAAGACGTTCCTAAGGGAATGCAGAACTTACACCAAAATATAAGCGGTGAAGCCGAAAAATAAACGACAAAGAGATTTTGGTCATTTCTGAGGGAATGCAGAGTCTGGATGTGGCTTCGTACGTGTGTGTTTGGACATTCATTTGCACATTACATCACATCATTCATTGCATTCATATACATTCATTTAGACATTCATAGGATCATCATCATCATATCATAGACCATAGACAGTTGCTTCGGTTTTAATGACAAGGCTTCGTCGAATACAAAAGAAGCAGATTTATGCTTCGTTGTGTACGAAAAGAAGGGAAGGTGTTTTTCGCCTTCGGCTCAAAAAGTACATGTTTCGTCCACAATCAAAGCAATGCATTCATGGATGAAAAGGTAAAATATATTACAAGGTATTGACAAATTTATAGAATAATGTTTAATTCATAGATTACAATATTTTCTACAAAGTTAACTCAAAATTTTCTCTAGAACTTTTTTGCAGTAGCTTCGTCATTTCCCAACAAGCTTCGGTTCATGGATCTTCGGCTTCGTCATCCTGTACATAACAAAGTAGTATAAGGAAAACACAAATTTCAAGGAGAAGGTAAAGCAGCAGGCATAAGGTTATTACCGGTTTGAGGTGACTTCGAGCTTCGTCACCAGCCAAGCTTCTTCTACCCTTCGCCCAAATTTGAGTTACGAATCTGTTCCCAATGCTTCGGGCTAGGCCGAGGATGTCCTTCAAGTCCGCTGGTGATAAGCTGAAGTTCGGCCTGTTTACAATATTCCCGTGCGTGCAACCAGCCTTCATAAAAGCAACAGTTGTGCCACGAGAAGCCAGCAGAGCGCATAAGTCACCATGCCCAGCTATAACTTCATCAAGAGCATCAACTTCGCCTTCAATATGATCGAAGATGCCTGGCAGGTCTTCAGCTGAAGGTTTAAACTTTTCAGAACTGGCTCCAACTGAGTTGAAGACCTGCTTCAGTCATTGCACACAACGGTTGCCGAAGTTTAGACATTTATCTTGAAGTTCTTTCAATGACTTTTGCAAGTTCGAACTTTTTGCAACTTTAGCTTCAAGCTTTGCATCAAAATCCTTCTTCTCTTGTTTGAAGCTTTTTGATTTCGTGGAGAGTTCACTGTTTAATCTAGCAATCTCGGCTTGGGCTTCTGCCAGCGAACCCTCCATTGTTTGAAGCACGAAATCCTTCTTCTCCAGAGTAGCTTCGTGATCTTTAATTTTGCCCTCTAAGCCCTCAATTATAATCTTGTTTTTCTTGTCCTCGAGGTCTTGTTGAATCCTCAAGGTTTTACTTAGCAGTAGACTCTAAAAAAATAACCTTCATCAGAAGTAACCTTCATCTCGAAAACAATAATAAACTTAAGGTAAGAGCTTTACCTTAAAATTAGAATAAAACAAGCTACCGGCGATATGTTGCCGACGGTATCTGCTGAGGTCGGCCTCAAGCTTCGGAAAGCCAACACTCTTTGATAGAGTGCTGACAACCTTCGCTCCAGTCCGGTCCCGGAGGCATCCTAAGCTCTCTTCGTCAACGCCACCGAAGAGCAACGCTCCTGGCTGGTCGCTGCAAGATATAACATAATCTCTTAGCTCCTCTTTTTCAGCCTTGGATAACTCCTGACCAATCATATTTTGAAAATTGAAGTCCTCCGAAATATCTTCGGTAATCTTCTTCTCTTTGTTAAACACCTTCTCCCCTTTTCCAGGCACTGTGGCCAGGGTTTCCTCGGCAGTTGCAACCGTTTCTTCCGTGGCCATATCCAAAATCATCTTATCAATATCAGAAAATACGCCCTAAAGATTTGTGGCTTTGGCCGCCGCAGCTTCGGCAGTTGTAGCTTCGGTGGGCGCAGCTTCAGCAGCTGGTGTTTTTTACGCTGAAGCCGACGGTGGCGTTTCTTCAATAGCATCAATAACAGTAATAATCCTTCGCCTTTTTTCAGCAGACTTCTTGATTGTTGCAGGCTCCTCCTTCTTCTGTAAAAGCTTCATCAGTTGTGGCTCTAGTGGACTTAGCTTGAGAGGTAAAGATTCGGTCATTACCTTTAAAATTTCCTCCACGTCAGCAGCAGGAGGCGTTGAAGGAATTTCTTCCTCTATATCAGTTGTTTTTGGCTTCGCAGCCGCAACTTTTCTTTTCTTCAGAACAGCCACCTTCGGCTCAGGGCTGGATTTTTTATTTTTCAAAGCTTTCTCATCTTCTTCTATCATTCTAGCAGCTTGCCTCTTCATAACACTGACAACTCTTTTTCGCTTTGGCCCTTCGGCACCCTTGCTTAACCGTTCATAGTTAGGGTATTCAAATTTCAGGGCATCCATTACTCGGTTCAGCCTTCGTTTTGGTCGGGTGCTGAAGGCCGCAGTCATCAATTGATCTTCTTTCTTAGTATAGTTGCCCAGAATTTCATTGCACATAGCTTCAATCATTTCCAACCATTCTTGGCAAGGCTCTTTGAAATGTTTCTTGAACTTGAAGTGATAGGGCAGTCGAACAAGTTCATTCTTTTTCTTTTCTCCTTTAAGCTTCGGCATATTCCATTCCTCTAACATCGGAAATACTCTATTGGCTAAGTATTCCTGCACCAAATCTTTAGTACCGATATGCTCAGACATAACTCGGAATTTGCCCACAGCTTCTCGGCATGATGACCCTTGCAGCATGTCGCACAGGGGCCTAGTTAACCCGAAGGTTAGGTCCAGTGGGCTCTGAACTATCTTCTCCTTCTTCTCATCAACCTTAACATAGAACCACTCATTCTTCCAACACTAGTAGAGATCTTATCATCGATGACGTTCGTATTGTGTCACAGCATCTGTACATATCGTCACAGATAAAGATTTGTGACGAATTTGTGACGAGTTCGATTTGGTCATAGGGGTCGCGTCACATTTGGTGTGTTGTGACGGACTACCCATTTTCGTCATCGATGTGTATACATTCTGTGACGAATTACGCGTTGTCATGGAAGTGAATTCATTCTATGACGATCAGTTGTGGTCATAGAGGAAGGCACTTTTCCGTCATAATTCGTCGTCTGCCCGAGCAACCTGACGGCGTTGTTAACGTCGTTTGGTTTCTGTGACGGTACGGTATCGTCATTGATAGAGCCGTGGTTTGGTCATTAACAGCCGTTTGGAAGGTCCCGATGCGTATGACGTCAGCGCTGACGTGGCTAGTGACGTGGCTAGTACAGTGGCAGCTGACGTCAGCGCTGACATGGCATATGTTTTATTATATGCCACTAGTTTGGTCACAGATGTGCAGAGAATAATTTTATTGGAAATTGCAAAAGATACTAGAACAGAGGAATGAGCACACAATTCCATATTCCGTAGATGAATACAACTAGTATTCCAGTGAGCATACAAACTAAGTGGACAACAATAAACTCAGTTCACAGCATCACCACTTGGCTTCACATTTCAGTTGAGTTTGCACAAACATAACAACATATAATAAAAAGTTGACACCCACGAGCAACTAGAGTTTTTGGGTACCCTCATGTCAAAGAACAGGACAAAAACAGCAGCTCTGACTAGCAGCCCTCATGTCGAAGAAGAGTTACCATGCAAGGACAAGAGCTTCTTGATGAGCACATTGGTCTCCTCCATCTCCTTGTTGTTCTTCTCTGTTATCTTCTTGTACTCCCCCAACTCCCTTTGTGTCCTCGCCTGCTGTTCCTCAGCTTCTTCACATTTCTTCCTGAGCTGGTCGAGTTCACCTTGAACATGTCAGATTAGATCATAGGTTCAATATGCGAAGATCCTTTGCAAACTTATAGTGAAAGAACAATATATGACAAGATACCCATACCATGTTCTTTGGATCAGACCACTTTGCAACTATTGCCCTCCACTGTTCATCAGTCATGTAAGATACAGGAGAAGTTGTCCTAATCTCATTTGCAGGTACACCATTGAAGTATTTCTGCTTGAGCCAATAATGCTGGTTTTTTACCGCAGAGCGTAGCATATCGGTGCAAGCTTCCTTTGTTGCCTTGTCCTCAGTGTTAACGGACAAGCGCCCCTATGCATATGACAATTCCATAGTTAGTCAATTCAGGTTAAGCAGTATACAAGTGAACCATAGAATCAGTAATGCACTTACATTTAGCTATGACACAAAGCTGTTGTAGTATTTCTGGTCGTCCTTGTAATCTTTCCAACGAGTTAGGATAGGCATGGTTTCCCGAATAATGATGCCAGCCTCTGATGCAAACTTGGCAGCTTGAACAGGTTCATGTGATTTTTTTGCCTTCCTCAACAGCTATGGGCAGTCTCCTTTGCATAACTTTAGTCATCCTGTCCAGTTGTTTTCCCTTGGTTGCTGCCCTAGGTCTCCTTGGTGCTCGCTGTGTAGGAGCTACAAAATATAATTCACATTTATTGAATAATGAAATTGTTTTGTTTCATGCAAATCAGCAAAAGAGATGCCATATTTGACTGAAAAAACTAGAACTTGCCTTCCGTTTCTTCATCTCTAGCTACATTGCCTTGAGCATCACCTGTACTGTCATGAGCAGCAGATGCCATGTCTTCCTCTTCAGCTCTGCTGAAATGATCAGCAAGTTCAGGTGTAGTACGGTTGTTGCCTTCAGCATCACCTGTACTGTCATGAGCAGCAGATGCCATGGCTTCCTCTGCAGCTCTGCTAAAATGATCAGCAAGTCCAGGTGTAGTAGGGCTGTTTGGTATGTGATCATTTCCATTTGTTGGTTCCTGTACATTGTGGCCATCTGTCTCTGTAGAGTGAAGCCTTGTTGAAGATTGCTCCTCTGGTTGTGGACCTGCCCTCACTCTCTTGTTGAACCTAATGCCTGGAGCCATGTTGGGGTCTATCTTCTTCTTTGAAGCAAGGGTTGTGTTTCTACCTCTTCTAGGATACTGTCCACAAAAAAATAGTCATGTGCATTTAAAAGCAAGACCATATATTAATTAAGAGGTATGAAATAAAGAAGATGAATCTAAAAGCATGAGCATATATTAAACACCAGATTAAAAACATTGAAATGCAATGCAACTATTTGGCATCCACTACTTTGAAGATAGAAGGAGCACCTTCATTGCCAGGGGTTTTGGCTGCTCATAAGATTCAGTGTCATCATCCGTATCTCCTTGATCATCATCGTCAAGGAGATAGAAAGAGACATATGAATCCGAATCTGAACTATTATTTATCTTGTTTGCTGCATTTTTCCCCTTTGTTGATGCAGATGGTGATACAAAATTATTTAGAACAGAAGTATATTTGTTCAGACCCAAATCTTGCATCTTCTTTATATTCTCCTCCACTTGTTTATCCCGTCTTCTCTCATAAGCAGTTCGCTCATGTTGAACTACTTGCAAGATAGATAAGAACAACCATACTGTGCGTATTAGATAATGTAAAGGATTTTACTAAAAGCTAAGAGGTACTACTATTTGCAGGGAAGGATTTTACTAAAAGCAAATAGATAAGATGTGTAGATTCAGTCATAATGAAGCTTGCTTATGATTGTGCAATTTCATAATTGTGGTTGCACTATAACTATAGTTTTTCCCCTGTTTGGTTGTGGAAATCTTTATGCAGGCTTAAACAATGTTCAAAGTACTAGCTAGTACATTGATTAGGCGATGTAGATTTACACAAGCTGATGAACAAAAAAAGTGGAGAAATTCTCATCTCTTTCTACCAGCAAGGTTCAAGAAAGCACTAAGCGCTGAGCGAGCGGTATGGTGGTGAAAAAGCTTAAGCGTGATTAATCGTGCTTAAGCATTTTTGTTAAAAAGAGAAAAAAAGACATGATATTGGGCCACCCTGCAGCAGCCCTTAACCCCCACCTCCTCTCTTCATGAGTCTGCAGCCCACTAGGCCCACCTGCCAGGAGGCTCAACGCAAAACCCCTCTCCCATGGTGACCTAGTACTCTGCTGCCTCCTTCCACGCCCCGCGCCGCCGCCCTGTGCTCTCCGCCTCCCTCTCCTGAAGCCTATCCTCCTCTGTGTCGTACGCTCTCCGGCTCCCTCTCCTGAAGCCTCTCCTCCCTCATGCGATCTTCACCTCTACCGCGAAGCCGCTCCGCCTCTCTCTCACCAATCTGCTGCCTGCAGCCATCGCAGGTTCGTCCGCTCTCTCTCTCTCATCGATCCGTCGATTTGCTGCCTGCTGGATTGACGCCGGAGGTGTTCCTCCTCTTCCTCTCCCTCCTCTTCTCCCTTAAACATGCTGGATGGGCACGATTAAGCAGGGCCAGCGCTTAATTGCCCGCTTAGTAGGTAAGCGATGCGTTGACCCTCTGCTCAGCGCTTAACCACGCCTAATCGCACGCCTAATCGCGCTTTCTTGAACCTTGTCTACTAGTACTAGAAACATAAGTTCTCTACTAAAACATGGATGTGACTGCATATAACACAATGTAAGGAACCAAACACAACTGTATCAGTGCACAATGATTACATAAATCAATTTACAATATCTCTGAGAACAACGAATGAATAATTAAACTAAATCTAGCGATGGTTAGGGTTTAGGGGTTGGACCTTTTTGACTTCTGTGCCTCCTTTTGTTCACCATCAAGGTCGTCTGCGATGACCCAAATCCAGCGATGTTAGGGTTTAGGGGTTGGCGAGAGCAATGTGGATGGGGCGTGTTAGGTGGAAGGGGCGAGAGAAATGCGGATGGCAATGAGATAGAGCGGGATGCAGCGAGTGAAGTCAGCGACGACGCAGCTCATCGACGCGATGAGAGGTAAGGGGGTGGCGGTGAGGTACCTGGTCGAGGGGGCAGGTCGTCGACGGCGGATGTGTCCCAGCGGCGGCGGTGAGGTACCTGGTCGAGGGGGTAGGTCGTCGATAGCCGTCGTGTCCTAGTGGCGGCGATTAGGTTTGGAGAAAATAGTGGGGGAGAAATAAGAGGAGTGGGGGAGATAGAGGATGAGAGCGGCGTATATTTTAGTGACGACGGCGAAACATGTTTTTTGGCGCCCAATGTGTTTGGCAATGCAGAGGCTAATGCGTTTAAGTATACTAGCGCTGGGTATATATCAAAAACACGTGCATAGCTCAATAGTTTGACCTGCTAACTATAAGACCGAGCTCCCAGGTTCAAGCGCCTGCAAGGAGACATTTTTTGTGTTTTGCCTACCATTTTATATTAATTCTTTGTTTTTTATTTCTCTCTATGTTTTTTTGCAATTATCTATTCATGGACACATTAGTTTGGTTTATGATCATGTTATAATATTTTGAAATATTTTTGACATAGTGGTACTATACATCTCTCACTTGCAATAGCATCTCTCACTTAGTAATTAGCCTTATATGAGAGATGTATGCCTTTCTTAGGATGTGTGTCACCACTTTGTCCGAATGAGTTGAAACTATTTTGTCAATATTGTACACCAAAATGAATGGTCCATGCAAGTTTTTAGATTTTTCTAGCTAGGTTATGGTATTGTAACAAATATCTTTACGAAATGCATCAAATAAGTACAGTAATTGGTAAACTAGGTCTGAAAAATGCATAACTGCACACAACATCATAGGTTGGTTCAATAAACATGCCATTAAAGTTTAAAATGATTTGGAGAAAGTGGTAGT
Source organism: Zea mays (assembly GCF_902167145.1). NCBI lineage: Eukaryota > Viridiplantae > Streptophyta > Magnoliopsida > Poales > Poaceae > Zea > Zea mays. Next base: position 179,212,311 of record NC_050097.1, on the reverse strand, counting down.
ATAGATCCATCACAAGCATGAACATCTCTCACTTAGTAATTAGCCTTATATGAGAGATGTATGCATTTTTGTAGGATGTATGTCACCACTTTGTCAGAATAAATTGCATTTTTTTGTCAACATTGTACACCAAAATGAAGTGTACATGCAAGTTTTTAGATTTTTCTAGCTAGGTTATGGTATTGTAACAAATATCTTTACGAAATGCATCAAACAATTACAGTAATTGGTAAACTAGGTCTAAAAATGCATAAATGCACACAACATCATAGGTTGGTTCAATAAACATCCCATTAAAGTTTAAAATGATTTGGAGAAAGTGGTAGTATAGATCCATCACAAGCATGAACATAACTCACTCAATAATTAGGCTCTATGTGAGAGATGTATGCATTTTTGTAGGATGTATGTCACCACTTTGTCAGAATAAATTGAATTTTTTTGTCAACATTGTACGCCAAAATGAAGTGTACATGCAAGTTTCTAGATTTTTCTAGCTACCTAAGGTTTTTTAGCACTTATTCTTTAGTAAAATAACAAATACTTACATTAATAGTTAAACTAGTTCTAAAAATTGCACCGGCACAAAACATCATGGTACACCTCCATCAACACCCCAAAAAAAAGTTGAAAATGATTTGGAGAAACTAGTGCTATACATGTAAATAAATAAAAGAAAAATACAAAAATGATTGAAAAATGTCAACAAAACAAAAAAAATCTACCTATCCCAAGCTCGAACATAAGACGCCATGGTTCACAGTAGCAAGGGGTTACCATTGCACTAGTCAAGTTTGTTCGTTAGTAACAGAGCGCAGTTATATTTAATCATCAACTGTTCTCTGTCCAGGATGTAACCGAGCGCCCAGTTCAGAGTTCTGAATGCCGAGTTCATATTCTGCATTTTCAGATGCTAAACTGCCCAGTTCAGAGTTCTGCATTTTTATATTCTGCCCAGTTCAGAGTTCTCCCCCGTTCATGTTGAAATCTGAGAGATGTTAAACTGCATGTAGACATCTAAACTGAACATCTAAATTGAACATGTAATCTGAAATCTGAACATCTAAAAATCTGAACATGTAAACATGCAGTTCATTTTTCAGATTTTCAGACATCTAAACATCTGAACATCTAAACATCTGCATGTAGACATCTAAACTGAACATCTAAACTGAACATGTAATCTGAAATCTGAACATCTAAATATCTGAACATGTAAACATCTAAAGTGAACATGCAGTTCAGTTTTCTGTTTTCATTTCTATCAGATGGTCAGTTCATTTTTCAGATTTTCAGATGGTCATTTTTCAGATTTTCAGATGGTCAGTTCATTGTTTCCCATAAACCCAGCTTAGATCACATCAACCCATCTTCTATCCATCTATTTTGACAATAAATTAAAACTTGCTTAGATCACATGAACTGAAAATTTTCAGATGGTCAGTTCTGTGCATTTTCAGATGGTCAGTTCAATTTTCAGATGCTCAGATCAAATGCAAGTTTTAATTTATTGTCCAAACATGAACATGAACTGACTGTGAAGAAACAGTTAGTTCTGAAAATACAGAAAATACAGAATACACATTCAGTTCACCACAAATTCAGTTCACCCCAAATTCAGTATTTCAGACACACATTCAGTTCTGAAAATACAGAAAATACATTGTATCATCTAAACTGAACTGAATTTCAGACACACATTCAGTATGTTGTGTTAATCTGAACTGAACAATTCATAAATCAACTATCAATACTAGAAATCCTCATCTTCATCTTCTATGGACATATCATCATTGTTGTCGTCGCCACCATCATTAAAATATTGAAACATTGTATCATCTTCCTCCTCATCCTCACTATCTTCAAGAATAATAGCAGCTTCCTTCTTTTTTCTTATTAGTTCCTCTAAATTGCCTTCAATTAGACTGGCTTCTCCACTTCAACATTGTGCAGAACCTGATTATCATCACCTTCTTGCACTACATGCTCTGTATCAGAACAATAATCATCCTGATGCACATCATTACTGCCCTCATATTTTTCAGCCACATCATAAATATTCCTATGTTCAAATTTCTGCACAACTCGGAAATCTTTACATTGTGGAGTTGTGTCTTGCAGGTAAAATATCTTTTTCGCTTGGTCTGCCAAGATAAAAGGATCGGACTTGTACCAAAATGACTGCACATTGATGGATTTGAAATGGCTGTCATCTCGAATGCCCACAGTCTTTCCTACTTGGTTGTACCAATCGCATCGAAATACAACCACCGACCGACGAACTTGATAATTCGAGTTATACTGTAACTCAATTACCTCTTTAAGTACACCATAAAAATCTATGTTCTCCCCATTATGTTCACCTTCAGTCATTACACCACTATTTTGTGTCTGCATGAACTTCTCACGATCCACTGTGCTAAACCGCACTCCATTAACCTTGCAAGCTGTACTAGTCTTAACTCGCCGAGCTGAGCCACATGACAGTGCCCACAGTCCTTCGCTAACCAATTCTGGATTCTCATTACGCTTCTTCTCAATCTGTTGCAACAAAATTACTCAGCTGAGTAATTACATATGCATACCAAAAACTTTAGTAAACCTATAACATAAAAGTTTAGTGACTTACATGGGACATAAACCACTTTGCAAATCCTTGTTGAACCATTCGATCAACATCATTTGGACGTGCACCTTGCTGCGATAGCTCCTCCCTGTACAGACTGCATGACATACTTTATTCATAAGCATATTTTCAAATTTAATAAATATAACATAAATTATGTAGCACATACCAAACTAACTTACGTCAAATATTCTTGTACTTCATCAACAATATGTAGCACATACCAAACTAACTTATTCATGATAGCATCATCAATGTACTCAGTCTTAGTAGCTCCAACAAGAGTAGCACCATGCTTAAAAACAGACATGTCATTAGGCAATGGCATCTCTGTACCACTATCATCATCCTGGTTAAATCTAGTGTCAACATCCTTCATGTACCTAGAACAAAATGTTAAGGTATCACTTGCCATATATGCCTCAGCAATTGATCCTTCCGGCCTAGCCCTGTTCCTTACAAAATTTTTCAAAGTGCCTAGTCGCCTTTCTATTGGGTACATCCATCCATACTGAACAGGTCCTCTAAGCATTGCCTCATCGGGAAGATGGACACTCAAGTGCACCATGACATCAAAGAAGGCAGGTGGAAAGATTTTCTCAAGCTTGCATAGGATCAATGGAATATCTCCTTTTAGCCGTTGCACAACATCTATCCGTAGATTTCTACTGCATAGTTCCCTGAAGAAGGTCCCCAGCTCTGCAATTGCTTCATATACATCCTTCCTCACCAGTCCTCTAAGGCCAGCGGCTATGATTCTCTGTAGGAGTATGTGGCAAGAATGTGTTTTCAGTTTTCCAACCACCTTTGAACCATCTTCACTTATGTATCTTGCTAGGTTATCCGCAAATCCATCAGGAAACTTGATACCTTTGAGGAACTTGCAAAACTCGACTTTCTGATCCTTCCCCAACACATATGGAGCAGGTGGAGCCCTGCAGGCCGAGTTGCCATCTTGTTGCAAGTGCAGTTCAGGTCTTATGCCCATATCATACAAATCTAGCCTCGCATTATGTGTGTCCTTGGACTTGCCTGGTATAATAAGTAGTGTGCAAAGAATATTTTCACATACATTTTTCTCTATGTGCATCACATCGAGATTATGTGGAAGCATCAAATCTTTCCAATATGGCAATTGCCACAACCCAGATTTCCGGCTATAAATCTTTGGACCGTCACTACTACGCTTCCTTTTATTTCCAGTAATGTCAGCCTGCTTCCCTGGCCTGACATCTTTCACCTTCTCTAGCTCTTGTAGGACCTCATCCACAGTGAACCTGCCAGGCACAACTTTGTTTTCACGCTTACCATTGAAATCCAAGCTATTCCGCCATGAATGTGTCCTTTTAAGGTAACGACGATGTCCAATGTATCTTAACTTGTTCCTTATTGCCATAGACAACGGATTCTTGTCGCAATAAATACATGCATAATACCCTTTTGTTGTTCGCCCAATTAACGTGGCCAACGCTGGATAATCATGTATACACCATAGTACAACAGCACGAAGGTCGAACTTCCTACCAGTACATGCATCATAGGTCTTGACACCCTTCCATAGCTTCAGCAGTTCTTCAATTAGGGGCTCAAGGAACAAATCAAAATCCTTTCCTGGACATCTTGGACCTGGGATGAGTAAAGACATAAAGCAGTTTGTTGGATTCACGCATTCCCATGGTGGGAGATTAAGCGGTGTCACAAGCACTGGCCACATACTGTACTGGGTACTCATGTTGCCAAATGGATTGAATCCATCGGTAGCTAAGGCTAGCCTCAGGTTCCTCGGATCATTTGTAAAACCTGGGTACTTTCGGTCAAAGTCCTTCCACGCTTCCCCATCAGCTGGATGGCTCATCACATTGGCGACAGGCTTCCTCACTTTCTTGTGCCATTGTGTTTCCTCTGAAGTTTGTTTTGAAGCAAAAATTCTTTTCAACCTTGGCAACAGTGGAAAATGCCTCAAAACCTTATGTGGAACCCGCTTCGAACCAGTTTCATCTTTCCATCTAGACTCCTTGCATACTGGGCACTCATTCAATTTAGCATTAACATTCCAAAACAACACACAATTGTTCTTGCACACATGGATGTTTTCGTATCCAAGGCCCAATTCTTTAAGATATTTCATGGCCTCATTATATGATTTTGGCAACTCACTATTAGGGTATCCATCGGACATCAGCTTCATCATTGCTGAAAATGTTGTATTGCTGATTCGATAACGAGACTTCGTATACAACATCCTCACCATAAAAGAAAATTTTGAATGGCTAGAACCCAGACTAAGTGCCTTCTTTGAATCTCCAAGAACTCCTGCAAATCTTGGCTCTTCTCCATCAGCCTCTACCGCTGCAAACAGTTCACCGATCATCTCAGGTACTCCATGATCACCATCATAAACATCATCGTCCACATCCATATGTATCCCAAAGTCATGATCATATCCTTCGACATCCTCCTCTATACCCTCAACTTCTGTATCTGCCGACTCCCCATGATGAATCCACCTCGTGTATGTAGCTGACATTCCATAAATGTGTATATGAGTTTCTACTTCACTCTGAGGTCGCAGCCTTTGATTAAGACAATTCACGCACGGACAACGAATGTGTGTGTCTTCTCGGTATCTTTCACTAACAAAATTCATGAACTCTTCAACTCCTTTCACATATGCAGGTGTGAATTGTTTCCCATAAACCCATCTTCTATCCATCTATTTTGACAATAAATTAAAACTTGCATTAACTCCATAACTATGATTACATTGAACAAAATTGAAAACCACATCAAACACATGCATATATGAAATAAAATTCAAACGCACATGGAACCTTATTGTCAAAAACACAGCACATCAAACCTTGTCTTTTCTCCCCGCCCTGCCTCTGTTCTGTCCACGCCCGCCGTAGCTCTGCGCACGACGCCGCTGCTTTGCCGCGCTCGAAGCTTCTCTTCCTTGCTGTTTGCAGACGATGCCGTTCTTCCAACACAGTTGGATCAATGGATCAGGCGACAAGATCGCTCGTTCGCTGCGACGCTACCTAGTTGCCGATCAAGCGGACGACGACAGACGCCAGCGTCGTTGTGTGCCGTAACCTGAGGGCCGATCGCAGAAGGAAGAATCAGAACAGGCGAACAGCCATGCAGATCACAGAATGGTGGCTGGGAAAACCTGTTAACAGAACGACAGATGGGAACACCTGTTAACAGACCGATACTTTCTTTATATACAAGAACAAGCAAGTAGTCTGGTGGTAACACCGATTTGAAGAAAGGCGCAGGTCCCTGGTTCGAAGCTCTGCGGGCGCAAGTTTTTTTTGCCAAATAAATAATTGTCGCTTCCAGTTCTGGGTCGGGGCCGCGTCGCCAGGCGGGGGTTGTGTCCCAAAAAACTGCGGCCCATGTAGGCCAAGGATCCCATGCCGTCACGTGGGGCGTTTTTTACTAAAACTCATCTGTGACCAATTTATTTCATCATTACGTCAGCCGATCAAGCCAAATTAGAGATGACGATATCAAATCTAATCTGTGACGAACTTGTTGCATCCAAACTTTGTGTCTATGACGTTCCTTTCATTTTCGTCTTTAATATTCAAGTCTAATCTTCGTCCCTTGTAATTGTTGACGAAGATGTAAATTTGGTCATAGAAATGTATCAATCTGTGACTGAAGTCACCAGCGTCACTAGAAAATCGTCACTGATGATCACATTCTTACTAGTGCAACCGGTTGGCCATTTGGTGCGATAGCTGATCACCGGAGTCTTCATATCTTTGCGGTAAGCAAAGTTGTAACATCCAAAATTCTCGTGTAGCCCATCTTCTCTAGCCTTCGTCTGATAATGAAGCTCATGCACCCGGCAGAAAGCTTCGACAAGCGGGTCCACTCCTTGGCTTCGAAGAGCCCAGATAAAGACGCTGAGCCTAACGATAGCGTTAGGAGTCAGCTGATGAAGATAAATTTCGAAATCTTCCAAAACATCCCCAATCATTTCATGCAAAGGAAACCTCAATCCTGCTTTGAAGAAACTTCTGAAAACTACCACCTCATCATTTTCTGGCTTCGGAGTGGTTTCTTCCCTGCCAAAACGAATCAGCTTCTTCTCGGCTTCCCCGAAGTAGCCTAGCTTTATCATCATGGGCATATCAGCCTCAGAGACAGTAGACTTTCCAAAGTCCAAGTGGCTGGGCTTGGATGGCATGACGATGTTATAATCTATCTCTTCTTCCTTAGCATCACCCTCTTCAATGTCAGCCTGTTCAGCTTCAGCAGCAGGTGCACCTTCGTCAGAGGCACCCTCTGTCACAACTAGTCCTGATTGCCTCATTACTTCGGATATTGGGGCAGTCTCGGCAGCTTCGGCCTCCTCTCCGTCGCGTGTAACTCTAGCAGTTGAACGCACTCTGGCCATTTGATACTGAATTTCTTATGGTTTTGATGAAGTTGTTGACTTTTTGCAATTTTGTCGAAGCTCCCTCTTATGACAAAGCTAAAATAAGACGATGCTCTGATTGAGAATACGATGAATAAGCTTCGGCTATGGTCAAATTTTTCAGCAGCACAACAGTGCAATAGTAATAAATGTTGTGGTAACTTCACACCTATCCGTCTGTTTATATAGTGCTGCAGGTGGGAAGGTGAATCGTCAAGCCGCTCGCACACACTGAACAATCGCCCGCAACCACTGAACGGTGGACCATAGTGCGCGAGAAGGTGAATGACCAGATCGCGCGTACCCGTCGTATGGTGGGACCATCTCGCACTCGGAATATTTAATCGTTTCTCGACAATGAGCTCAGGGAAGGTGTTTTTTGGACCTTCAGCATTCCGAAGCCTAAGAGAATTTTTCACAGGTCGAGCTCGTTACGAAAAACGATCTGGCACCGTGAAGGGGCTACTGTTGGGGGTCTGCTTCGTCGCCCAAGGTCCTGTGAGAAGAAACACCTCCGGAAGATCAAAACAGAAGCGGTGCCGAAGCTACCAATCAGGGAGCTTCGTAGCGTACCTTCAGATGCACCGACTTAAAGATGAAAAGACCAATTGGCCCATGATAATTTGTGTTATGATTGTAACCGGTTGTAAAGGACACAAATGTAAATCCACACAGGCTGCGCCCTGTGCCTATAAATAGATGAACATTACCCCCGTACTGTTCACGCTGACTTGTATTCACTCGCACGTCACCTGGATTTTCACCTTCTATCAAGCCGAAGGTACAAATGTAATTCTATATTGTTCATGTTTGTTCGTGATGATATAATAAAAATATCCTAATGATGTCATATGATTATCCATGTTATTTTCCATGTTTCATATGCTTCTACTTTCATTGTTATAATACTGAGATGATGAAGGTACATCCTTCATAACTTTTGTCTGAAGATCATTATATCCTAAGGGAGATAATGCTTCGAAGGACGAAGGTCTTTAACCATTAATACTTTGTGTTGCTTTGTTCTTATCTCATAGCATTTGAGAACAAGTCCCCAACACTTAGTAACTGCTAATAAAACTTTGACCAACTTTAAAAGCAACACTCAACTTTAACATTTTCCTTTGGTAAGCCTTACACTTCACATGAGCCCCCACTGTAAGTGAGTTCATTCACATTATTCCCCATAACTTGTTGAGCGATGAATGTATGTGAGCTCACCCTTGCTGTACTCACACACCCAGGTCAAGAACAGGTACCACAGAATGAGCAGCATGAAGGATGTCGCGATGAGTTCGTGAAAGGTCTAGGTCGTCGTCTCCTAGTCAACCATGGTTGCTGGATCGTTATCTTCGTATGATGTACTTATTTAACTATTTTGTACAGAACCCCTATTATATAGTAAAGATATGACATTTGTTTCTGTACCATGAGTCATCATATGTGTGATACTTGATCCTAGCACACATTTGATTTCGCGCCTGGATTTGCCCTTAAATCCGGGTGTGACATAGGATTCTCACGAATTAAGGTAACAAGAGTAGAATTATGGGAGGTAAATGACCTTAGCTTTAGCCGAACGAATTTGTAATCCATACACTTCTTGCTCCCATAGTTGTGGACTTCGTTCACTAAGGACTTGAGTTGGTTGTACATCTGTTGTGGCCCTTCACCCTTGTTCATGGAGAATTGCCAGAGCTCCCCTTCTAAGAGCTCCATCTTAGTGATCTTGGTGATCTTGTCACCTTCATGCTCCATCTTGAGTGTATACCATATCTCCTTAGCGCTCTCCAACCGGTTCACCTTGTTATATTCCTCCATACACAAAGAAGCAAGAAGTACCATGGTGGTTTGGGAGTTGTAGTGAATGATTTGTTCTGCCTCCACTAGGTTGTATTCCTCATTGTCGCTATCGAGGATCTCTATTCCTGTATCCCAAATACTTGGGTGGAGTGAGTATAAATGACCTTTCACTTTGTGACTCCATCAAGAATAATCCTCACCATAAAAGTGTGGTGGTTTACCAAGAGGAACAAAAAGTAAAGGGGTAGTTATGCTGTGAGGAATACAAGAATAACTAAAAGACATGCAACAATAGTTCAGTTTAACAACTTTTGTTGATGGCGACTCTTGGAGAAGGATTTATATCTTAGGATTCCTTTATATCTTAACTCTGAACTTTGATTTCCAAGAAGTCGGGGATACACATTGATGATAGAGATCGAACAATAGTGGATGAGACGATAGATGTCCTTGCCTAGATTATATAATCTATAATCCAGCGGGTAAACAAATTCCTAGATTATATAATCTAAAGCCCATATTATGATAATCTCATAATCTTCTCAAGATTAGTTTATTTGCGATTATTTTTGGCAAAAGACTACTACCCATGGTTATGTTCGTAAAATTACAATGTCTGTTATTTTTCTTTTTTCCCAAATCACACGCACGTAGGACATTGTGCTTTTACCTTTGTTTATAACAGCTACATACAAACATTATATAATCTAAAGCCCATATTATGATAATCTCATAATCTCCTCAAGATTAGTTTATTTGAGATTATTTTTGGCAAAAGACTATTATTCATGGTTATGTTCGTAAAATTACAATGTCTGTTATTTTTCTTTTTTTCCCAAGTCACACGCACGTAGGACATTGTGCTTTTACCTTTGTTTATAACAGCTACATACAAATTATAATATCGATAGATTATAATATAGATTATATAATTTATATTATAATGTATAAGCAAACAGATCCATAGATATGATGCATAGAGTCACAGAGTCTTGCTGTAATGGTACGAAGAGGTGGGAGAAAAATCAAGCTAGGATAGAGAATCGAATCCGATCCACAATCCAAATCCCACCGAGGCTCTGGCGCTGTGGCGCAGCCCAGTAGGCCATCGTTCACTGTTCGCACACACGGGACACGGCACGCCGCAGGCCGCAGCGCGCGCGAGAGGGAGCCGGAGCCGGCTGCCTGCTTGAACGCCTGGTAACACGGCCTCTCGCTTCCCCTCCCAAACTTTCCCTACCCCGACCGCCGATCCTCCTCGCCTTGACGTCCAAGAGCCCCGGTCCGATGGGTCGTCCGCCGAGCGCCGGTGCTCCGGCGTTCCGCTTCCTCCCGTCCGAGGTGGCGGAGATGGAGGCGCGCCTGCTGCAGCTCAACAACGGCATCCCCACCCGCGCCGTGCTGCAGACCCTCGCGGATAAGTTCTCCGCTTCGCCCGAGCGCGCTGGCAAGGTGGCCATCCAGCCCAAGCAGGTCCGTCCGGCGCTGCTTCCTCCTGCTTCGTGCTTCCTTTTTTTTCCATTGAAATCAAATCGAATCCCTCCGCCACCGCCCCTTTCCTTTACGAGGCTGATTTTGATCTAGGGTTGTTTCTGATTCTGATATGTGAAACTTGGATTTGGCTGCGGCTGGGCTCAGGTGTGGAACTGGTTTCAGAACAGACGGTACTCACACCGGGCCAAAACTCCCAGGGCCGCGTCGTCACCGCCGGCTAAGATGACGCCCTCGGGAGCTGATCACCACCAGCATGCCGCTAACGCCTCCGCCTTCAGGGCTGCTCAGCTCTCTTCTGTTGCTGCTGCGCACCACGGTTCCTCCTCTACAGGTGATTGATTCTTCGTTTCCTCTTCCGTAGGTGATTCACTAACCAATGTTCCACTGGAATGGGATAATTCGATTGTATGTGTACTGTGTCTGTGTCATCAACTTGTTACTACAAATGCATGGAATTTTATGAGAATGCTGATGCATTTAAGGTTATGTTCTTAGTGAAAGGGCTCGTCCTGTTTCATGCAAAAGATGACAATTCAAATTACTTTAGGCGGCCTTTAGGTTACACTGTATTTTGTAGTTCCTTGTGGACCATTGAAGATCGCAGCAACCTAGGTCTTTTGTTTTTTTTCTCCCCAAGAACATGCCCTTCCCTGCAAAATCAATGTTTGTTGTGAACGATGGGCCCAGTTGCAAGCTTTGGACAGTGTGCAAAGCCCACCAACGAGAACGCAGGACTTTGACAGCATATAAGAAGTCACACCCTAGCTGTAGTGGTGTACTGGTGTTGCCTTCCCGCATCCTCTTCATTCAGTCCCCACTATGGTGACGGCAGCAGAGATCTGAACGATGAAGAGTGTGAAATGTTGGGAAAGACCTAGGGGCCCTGAGGTCTTGTCTTCTCGATGTCGTTGGGCACCCGTTTGAGGTAACAAATTCTTCATGCTTGGAATCTATTGCTGAAATGGCAAGAAATGTGGGGCCCAATATTTGGGCCTCACCGGTCATAGATATAGCAGTGGCGACAAATATTTGTTGGATGGATAGTGTGAGACGTCAGGGAAGAGCTGGGGGACATCATGTTCTTCTCTTCTCAAAGACGCGGGGCACCAGTTTGAGCTGAGCAATTCTTTCATCTCTGCATGCTCAGATTTATGTGCTAAAATGATATGAGATGCAGGTGGAATGTGGGCGCCAATGTATGTGGCTGCAGCAGTCATGGATATAGTGGCTGTTCTACCTGCTAATGAGCAACTCGTTCTACCTGCTATATTAGTCAACCAGTGCTGTATGATACTGAGCAAGCCAGCCAGCTGCTGTGCATGTGCCATGCAGCAAATGGGGGATTTGTTTTGTGCAAAGCCCTCGAAATGTTTGTTATCCAACATATTGGTGGACAGCTACAAAACTTTATTCATGATGAGCTTGAGGGTTTTTTTGCTGGCTGCAACCTGCCCTACCTAGTACCTACAAGGTTGCTAGTGACCATAATCTCAGCTGTCAATGCCTGTTAAAATGTTGATTGTGAGGGCAACTTATCATGTGCTGCTTCATTGCTTCTGGACATTAGATTATTAAGGCTCTGTTTGGTAGAGCTTCATATCCAATTATTTTTGAAGCTGTGCATTCCCTAGCTCCAGGAACACATGATCATGGGTCTGGGACCTGCCAAACAGGGATTCAGTTGTACCATTGATTTTAGTTTTGTGCACTCGATATATGCATTGCCATTAAATCATCGGTTACCATGTCCATTTTTTCTCTGATTCTTATTACCTTTGTTGACAATCAGGGAAGAATCCTGTGGAAAGTGTCTCAGTTGAGTTTGAGGCCAAGTCAGCTCGTGATGGTGCATGGTACCAAAATATTACCATTTCTCATACTTCTTTAGGATTAATTGTATACATGTCACTCTACTTTTGCTGAAAGCATTGGAATTACATTATATCCATACTCCATAGCAAAATGTTTGAAAGAAAAGAAGGGGAAGGGATGACGTTTGTGAGGAATGTTTTTCTAAATTTATTTGTTACATGTGGTGTGACCCATTAGTGGCACACATAGAGAACCATAAATGTACCTTTGAATTCATTCACTGTAAGTTCATAAGCGCTTTTATTGGCAACAGAAGTGGTTTCTGGCTTCCTGCTCTATGCCCTTGAAATTATCTCATCCGTTTCTATTTTCCTTTTCTTTTAAAACATTTGTATTCTAATATTCTTACATGCATGGCAACCTTATATGTTGCAGGTATGATGTTGCTGCCTTTCTTTCACATAGGTTGTTTGAATCCGGTGACCCGGTAATGACATTGGAATTTCATTGAATTGAATATTATTTATGTCACTATAGATAAATACATTTCAAGTAGTACTTTAGAAAGCAGTATTCTTATAGTAAAGTTATATATGTTTCTGTTGTTGGCTCTCTTCTTAGAGTAGGATTGGATTTTAAAGGAGATCTGCAGTAATTTATTATTCTAGTGAATTAGTGGCCTGGTTAAATACTTCTACTGTACTGTGTTCAAACATGACAATGTTATGGTCTCCGAATTGATTGCACAACTGAAATCCAAAGCTTACTAGGAATACTTCATATTTGGGATAGTGTCTGGATGCTGTTAAGGATAGATGCTGCAGGATGTGGTAAGACCAGGAGGCCAGAGGCCAGAAACCTGCAGCAAGGCAGCACTAGGATGGGGTCAATCCATAGTCTTAATATTGGTTACTAGATTATTGGGAGTTTATAGGAATCCTCCCTTGGGGATAAGTCCAATTATCACTACAAAATGGAGTTGATAGTATCATTGGTTTTCATGTTTTCCAATTTCAAATCTTTTTTCTACCCCCTCATTGAACCTTTTCAGAATGACTCCAAACTTGATATTGTCCTCCAGTGAACCATCTCTATCATCTAGCAAGCAAAGCCATATGCTACAATAGCTGACTCCAGTTTTCATTAATCTGTACGCTGGAGGCGTGTGTGTACTCTTTAATTTTTTTACAAAAAATATTCTGCCTTAGTACTGATCACTCTAAAATCTGACCATGGCACATTGTCTATTTGGTGCTTCTGAAGATGTGAAAAAATCAATGCTCCTCTTTATATATAGAAGTGTGCATTTCTGAACCTGTGTTTTTGACATGCAAACTGTGATATGTCAGCAATTTTTCTGAATGCCATATGTTTGTGTAATTTTTTACTGTCACATTACATTGGTGTTACTGCACATGAAAAAACCAAACTTGGTTAATTTATTTGCATCAATTTTTATGCTTCAGGAGGTGCGGGTTCGTTTTTCTGGATTTGGGGCAGAGGAGGATGAATGGATCAATGTTCGCAAATGTGTGCGACAACGTTCTCTTCCATGCGAGGCCACAGAATGTGTTGCTGTGCTTCCTGGGGACCTGATTCTTTGTTTTCAGGTGTTGTCATCTTAAAAATTCTTTCTTCTTAGTATCTGAGACTTCAAAATTTCTGTGTAACTGAGATTTTGTATTATAATTGTTGAGTTTTTATAAACTATCCAAAGGATGGCTTCTCTGTACCTGTAGAAGCAATGAGCATGTGACATCCCATTTTTTCCAAAATAGTTCGTTGGTTTTTTAGTTTTTGAACATGGCTTGTAACATTTTGGGTCAGATTTATCTCCCTAAACTATTGGATTTTCCTTTTTTTTTGCTTGTAACTGTGTACGCAAAATTGATTATGAAAAATGAGTTCCTTGAAAATCTGCCATTTGTTCCTGTTACTGATCGGTGGTCACATTGTCATTGCAATATACTAATAGTATACTATCTCTGCATGAGGTGAATATTCTAGCCACTTTGGGTATATGCCCACCTTTGAACTTGTCAATAACAAAGCGCTGGCAACCTGCACCTACTTTTCTTCATGTTGCATCGCCACTGTCATTGCATAGTTAATGTCCACAACATTTGTTATAGAGCCGATAGACACAACCATGAAATTTCTTACTTTATGTTTCCTGATTAAGTTATCAGTTTTCTTTCATGAAATAAGTCATCAACTAGATAAAACATCATAAAAACATGTGTAAACTGTCGCCAAATGTTCGGTTGCTTGTGGACAAACATTAAGGGGATGTTGAATGTGCATGAGGACCACTGCTAAATGAAAAAGAAAACCCACTAATGAAACTTAGGTGGTGTTTGAATGCACTAGAGCTAATAGTTAACTAGCTAAAGACATCCAAACAGTCTAGCTAATAATTCAGCTATTAGCTACTTTTGCAAATTAGCTAATAATTAGCTAGCTATTTGTTAGCTAGCTAATTTCAATAGCAATTTTTTAGCCAACTATCTATTAGCTCTAGTGCATTCAAACACCCCCTTATTGACTACTTGGTTAGGTTTCAACAAGAGTTATTATTTTGGATTTCTAATCATTTGGGTGTCATGTTGTATGTAAATATGAGCATAGGACTCATCTGTTTTTCATCTGACATTGTTCTTTGGTGATTTCCTCCAGTTAATTAGACGGCACACATTAATCGATATTTCTGTGCTATATTTTTTAGGAAGGTAAAGATCAGGCTCTCTATTATGATGCTCATGTCCTTGATGCTCAAAGGAGAAGGCATGACGTTAGAGGTTGCCGTTGTAGATTTCTTGTTCGCTACGACCATGATTCTTCTGAGGTACACTTTCACATGTTTTGGTGTTTTCCATTAATTGTCTGTTGAGTATTGTAGTGAAGCATGTTGCTAGGCCGGAGGTTAAATTTCACTTCATCTTGTAAACTCTGCATGTATGGTTGCTCTCCCATCCTTTTTTTTCCGGCATTGGTGCTCTGAAATTATTATTCCCTTAACAAATGACAAATTGTTTTTGCATTAGATTGCAGTATGGGTTCATGAAGTTGTACAGTTATTTCAATTAGCCACGACAAATTTAGGTTCCTGATCGTGCAAGAGCAATTCAATTCATGCTCAGCCAGTGTGGACATGCAGAAGCAAGTCAATATTTGCTCACCCAGTGCACTAGATAACCTGTACACAAATAGTTGTTGATTGCTTACAGAAATTTAAAGACAAGTCTTAAATTAGGTCATAACCTACTGTCATACCGTGGAGTTTACTGTATTACTCTATGTTGCCTTGAAATGAGACTGTTGTGATTAGCCTGTGTTGCCTTATCTGTTGTGATTAGCCTGTGTTGCCTTATCTGCATCGTACTCAAATGCCCTTCAAATTTACAGGAAATTGTTCCACTGAGGAAGGTGTGCCGCCGACCGGAAACTGACTACAGGCTTCAGATTCTGCATGCTGCTAGAGCGGCAGCCACTAATGCAGATGTTCACACTCCACCCAAAGAGGTTAAGGTGGAGTTGGCGTCCACTGATAAGAGCCCAGCCGAGCAGAAACCCCATAAGCAGCACAAGATGATGGACGTGAACACTGATGAGGTGACCATGGTCTCCACCTTGGAGCAAGATGAGACACCAGGCAAGACTGTAGCCCCCGTACCGTCAGCAACTGCAGAAACCCGCAATTCAAGTTCGGACACAGTGATGAAAGGTGCTGAGGCTTCCTCGGTCGTTGAAGATGACGATGAAGTGCAGGCAGTTGACAAGATGAAAGAGGGGTAGGGTTTTTTTTTTCTGTCACCTTTTGTTATCTAGGTCAGTGCCTGTCTTAATTACCATGTAGCATCTTAATGGCCTCAGAAGCTTGTTTGAAGGCCTATGTGAGCCTTTGCCTTGCCTACACCTTTTTGTTTGGTCGATGATATGGTGAAATGGAACCTGGCTGGGATGGTTCTGTTTCTCCGAGGGACTTTTGTTATCTGTGGTCTTCCTTCTCCAGCGTGGGCAGAGGGGCGCCAGAGACTGCGGGTTTCGCTTCAGGATCTCAGGGTAAAATGTGTAGCTGTTCGATTGATTGTTTGCTTCACTCCATTGAGCGTTGTTCGTCAATAATAATTTATTGGAGTAGTCCTTGCTAGTTTGTTCAATGTTGTCAGCATGATTTGTCTTTTCTCGTCCCCTCAAAAAGTTTGGTCATCTTACACTTGTAAGGTCATGTTCTAAACCTTTAGAACTAATTGTTAGTCAGCTAATATATTGTTAGCTAGGTTAGAGCACCTAACAACTAATGATTATTATAGAGGTATAGTTAACAATTAGCTGGTCCAATAGTTGATCCGTTTTAAACATCTCGGCTAATTTCCATGACAACCGAGATCAATTTATTACCATATATTTGCATTATCTAACATATAGTCACGTTAATTCTGCATGTGCGCCACATTTGGCAATGACCGGCTCACAGTGCGTTGCTCTGTTTTTTGCTCTCTCTAATCCTAAGGCCATAAAAATGTCACCTTTTAAATCACAGTTGGTTTGGCAATAATTTAACAATACATTAAAGATATAAATAAACTGAATTCAATAACGAGATATCCAATACTTCATATTAGAGCTTTATTATGCGAATGCAAATGGTGCAATGCAATGCAGGACTTATCTTCTACTCACACATCCCAAAAGAAGGAAGTGAAGGCTGCATTCAAGTTACTTCTCAACGTGTGTTGTTATACCGATACTTATCGCATGAATTCGGCTTTGGCTACAGTTTATCCATATGCATTATTATCAACATGAGAATGCAAATGCAAGACTGCAATGCATCAATTTCATATAATTCATAACTTTGAAAGCAATTCCGCAAGTAGGAAAAATCATGCTTCAACATATAACTAAATTTAGATCACGTGGCTTGTGTGAGGCACATGGCGAAGAGTTACATGGCGATGACATTGTGGATGTCGAGCTCGACACGCTTCGTGCGCTGATACTGGACGGGGTTAGTGGAGAGTTACATGGCGCTGAAGTTATCACAATAGACAATGGTGCTCCGCATTAGCGGACTGTGCAACTCCTATAGAAATTGGCGAAGCCACGTCGCCTCACCGACGTCGTTAGCCACAACACAATACTCGGCCTCGGCGCTGGATCGGGAGATGACTGTCTGCCGCTTCGAAGACCAGGAAACATGACTATCGCCAAGGAACATGGTGAAGCCGGATGTGGATCGATGTGTGTCGGGACAACCGACCTAGTCAGCGTCGGTGTAGACGACGAGGTCGGTGGTCGCAGATCGTCGAAGAAGAAAGCTGAGGTCGGAGGTGCCCTGGACGTACCGCAGGATCCACTTCATAGAGGTGAGATGTGGCTCCCGCGGGGCATGCAAATGGAGGCACACCTGCTGAACGGCATAGGCGATGTTGTGGCGGGTGAAGACGAGGTAATGCAAGGCCCTAGCAAGACTCAGATAGCTGGTCGGATCAGCCACCAGAGGGCTGTCGACAGAGGAGACCTTGCCCTGAGTGTCCACCAGAGTCATGTAGGGCTTATAATCAGCCATGCCAGCACGCTCGAGGATGTCGATGATGTACTAGCGCTGGTGGAGGAACATACCCTAGGGCTGGTGCTCGATGGTGAACACCGGAAAGTGGTGCAGCCCACCAGGTCCTTCATTGTGAACTCCCGCTGGACGGAGAAGATGATGTGCCGCAGGAGGTCAGGGCAGGAGCCTGTGAGGACGATGTCGTCGACATAGAGGAGAAGGCGAAGGAAACAGCTGTGAGGACGATGTCGTCGACATAGAGGAGAAGGCGAAGGAAACAGTGATGCCTAAGAGGGGGGGTGGGGTGAATTAGGACTTCTAAAAACTTACTCTAAGCTAGGCCACAATTAAATCCCTAGAGCAAACCCTGTACAAATAAATAATAAAAAATGTGCAAACTAGATTTTGTCTAAGTATTGCTATCTCTACCGTAAAGCCTAAGTTTCAATCCTAAATAATCTAATTAGAATGGCTAGATTGAAACTTAAATCTCTACAAACTATTAAGACGATAGTGTAGACCGTCGCGATGCCCCCGCCTCCTCTCCGCGCTCGCACCCGCCCTGTTCCCCTCGCCCGCACAAACCACCCCATCTGTCCCATCCGCGAGCCGCGCACGGGTCATCTGCATGCCGCATCCGCCCCATCCTCTCGCCGTCTATCCCCTCCGCATGACCGCTGCCCCAGTCCATCCCCTCCTCGTCCAGCATCCGCTCCCTCTGCAGTCCCCCCTCCCTCCCACACGACCATGGCGTCCTGGTTGGTGCCCTTCCGGTCCTGCTGCGTGTGGAGGCTCGCCACCGCGCTAGCGCCTTTGCCGCACAACCTCTCGAGGACCCACGCGAGCTCATCCTCCGTCATCTCCCCCGCTCCTCCGGGCAGCTTCTTCCCACCTCCGCCGGCCGCGCCCTCCTGGCTCCCGTGGTGCCTCTTTCGCCACGCCGCTGGGCCATCGCCGGTGGCGGGGGCCTCGGAGGAGAGGCAGGAGCCCATGATGGCCAACGAGAGGGAAGCGACACGGTGGGGCACATGGTGGAGGTGGCGGTGGTAGCTGCCTGCCTGCCTGTCTGCAAACTGTTCTGATGATGCTCGAGATTTGTAGGTCTTGTGGAGTCATTTGTATCGTATGGTCTTGTTGCTTGGAGGTCCGTGCTTAAAAAATGGCATTTTGGTTTTTAATTAGGGTTTCAACTCATGTCTCTTGCTTCATGTGATGGGAAATGCTTGTTGTGCCATATGATGCAACCTTTCAGGATAAGATAATGTTGCTTAGACATAATTGAGAGCCTGTTGTTAACGTCGCACTGAAATATCAAACATCTCTTCTGTTTGCTAACAGATTGTGTGTCCTTACCGGTCTGTTCAGTTGAATAAGAGAATTTATATGGTCTTCATTTATGGATAAAGGCAATGGGGGCATCTGACCCATGATACCAGGCGTTTCGCTCATTCTGAAACAGAGTACACAAGAATAGACGTTAACATCAGTAGTGCCAGGTCTCAACTCAATGTTGTAATCAATTGCAGAAGGTTTCGAAACTCAATGTCGTACCTGCTTAAAATTGTTTTGATGTTGTTACTCGTGCGGAGAAAAGGATTTGTGTTCTCCACTGTCTACAAGAAAATCAGGCATGAAAACAATTATGATCAATTGGATTACTAAACTTATCATGTTTTTTTCTTCTAAAATACATGGAAGCTACTTTAGTCCATCAAACCAAAAAGAGCGACATGTTCCAACCAGTGATATAATAATCGACACATTTATTTCACATGATATCATCAGATATGAATGTTCTTGATGCAACAAATATCAAAACTAAACATCCAAAGGATAAGATTAAATCACGGTCCCCTGAAATGTTAAATGAAACTCAAAGTGGTGGACTTCGATGTGTTCATGGTTGTACACAGGTAGTGCAAAACGAAGCCAAAAGCACCTTTACAGCTTATATTACATGTCATCTAAGGCATCTACTCTTTGTTGATTAATTCTACAAATTTTCCATTTAGTTTCAATGTTTCATCCTGGATTCAACTAATAACAACTATAGCGGTAAGAGTATAATCTCCATTTCTGGTGGAATCATGAACAAAATAGTGATGTATTTTTAATAGATGGTAATTGTATGACTAACAACCATAATTAAATATGAATAAATTACAGTTACCATGTACCTTGTGGCTGACACTCAAGAGTATGAAAAGGGCAAGTGTAGACCATACATATGACATGTATAAATAAAAGCAGACCTTGAATGTTTCATTATTTGCAGAAATCTGGTTAAGCAACTGGTTATTTTCCTCCAGGAGACGCTGGGTTGCACTGTCGACAACATGAGCTGCTTCAGAATGCATCCACATGAGTATTATTAGAAGTAAGATCACCATCAGATATATGTATGTAGGTCCACAACAATGAGTTTTCTTTTACATTACTCATCATACTTTCACAGAATTAATAAATAGAAATGGACTTCGATGGAAGAAACCAGACCAACAATGTATAGAAAGATGCAGTTACAAAAGGAAAGTCCACTTTTTAATTTTCCATAAAGATAGATGAATCTTTATGAAAAATAAAAAAATACCTACATGCTATAAATATGCATTGCATCATTAATAAATCCCAAAATTTCTTACTGTGCCAACTTACTTGAATATTACACAGGAGGAAAAAATTGAATTTTACAAGGTTAAATAATTCGTATGTCGTAGCAATGCGCGGGCACGAGAATTTATGCATATGTTTTTTGCATTGAAAATATATTTTCTTCAAGTTTGCGATCGTGCTACATTTTTCTGCTTTTACTTCGACTATATATTAATGTGCCACCAAAAATATTGTGTTTCATCAACTTATGATGGAGTTCGCTCAATTTTTTCTTGAATATATTTTTTGTAGAACAAAATTGAATTTTACAAGGTGGAATACTGATTGGGAAAAGGTAGAATACTGATTGGGAAAGCGCTACTCCCTTGTATGAACTAGCTGGTCAATGATTTTGTTTTCCATCATTTTTGTTTGCTTGACATCAGTTTGTTCATTAGGGAGCATATATGTGGAATGATGATTAATGTTTCTGTATATTAATGTATTTTATCATAACATGTTGGCACAGTAACAACGTACGGGCATACACCTAGTACTTAATATAAATGCGGAAGGTAAAGAGCAAGGTAGAGATGCAAACTCTCGTGGATGACGCCGATATTTTTACCGAGGCATCCGGAACCACTCAAGGTTCTGACTAATCCTCATTGGTGCCCCTACGCAAAGGGAAGCTCACGCGAGGGCCCAACACCTCGGTCAAGTAACTCCGTAGAGAGCGTGGGCCTTCTCCACACGCAACTGATGCTCCGCTTCCGGCTCCTCTCGGACGCTCCCCGCCGTCTCCACTATCGAGCTTCCAGTCAAAACGCCATGGGCCTCGTTCCCTCCGGTACACGGTGGCGGTCATGACACAAACTCGGTTGTCACGGTCTCGCAAGACTCTCGCCCCACGTGATACAATTACAACGGCTCACGCAAGAGCCGATGGGTTGTGTGGTTTTTCTAAACTCACTCAACTAACTAGGATTCACCTAGAGCAAGCGCTAATGCGGTCTAACTAACCTAAGCACTTTACAAAGCACCTACACTAATCACCGAGTGATTCTATTAAGAACTTGGGTGTTTGAGCACTTGAAAATGTCTACAATATGCCTTGGTATGTTGCTTGGGGCTCCCACACCTTCAAATGACTAGTTGGGGGGTATTTATAGCCTTCCCCCTCAATTATAGCCATTGGACAGAAGCAGCAGCTTTCTGTCGACGGGCGCACCGGACAGTCTGGTGCACACCGGACAAGCATTGTTCACTGTCCGGTTCCCTGGCCACGTCAGCCGACAGTTGGGGTTTGTAGCAGTCGACGTTGGATCCTACCGTTACCCAGACTGTTCGGTGCACACCGGACAGTCCGGTGCTACAGCCTGAGAGCGCCTGGTTGCGGGCCCCTCTGCGTAGTCTGTCTGGTGCGCACCGGACAAGTTTTTCACTGTCCGGTGCACCACAAGTACGCTGGCTGACTGCCCTCTTCATGGATTTCTTAGCTGTTTCTTTGGGCTTCTCTTGATCTTGAGTCTTGGACTTCTATGCATCTTTTATGTCTTCTTTTGAGGTGTTGCATCCTCAGTGCCTTAGTCCAATCCTTTTCGCATCCTATGAACTATAAATACAAACACTAGCAAACATATTAGTCCAAAGGTTATGTTGATCATCTAACACCAAAATCCCTTTAGCCAAATGGCCCGAGGTCCATTTTCCTTACAATCTCCCCTTTTTAGTGATTGATGACAACACAACCAAAACAAGCAAATATAACAAACATTTCAATGAAAATATGCAATCTACTTGCTAGGATGCATGAGAGTCCCCTTAAAGTGAGATTATGGACTTAAGCCTCCCCTAACTCCATAATTCACCTGCTTCCAATTTTAGACCAAAGATACTTGAAGAACCAAAACCACTTGTAAGATCAAAGCTTTTAAAAATTTAAATTTGGTGGTGTTTGGTGTTTGATATATTTTTCATGCTTTGGTCCCTAAAACTTCTCCCCCTTTGGCATCAACCACCGAAAAGAAAGACATTAAAAGCATATAGGAATAAAATAAGACTTGCCCTCTAAAAGATTACTCCCCCTAAAAGAGTGTTCTCCCTTTTTAAAATAATATTCTTCCCCTTTGTCATAGACGAAGAAATACTCCCCATGACGAAGATTCTCTACTTAGAAAAAACACATGAAAGAGAGGTGCAAGATATGGTTTGATTAGACTAACTCCCCCTATGCATAGGAAAAGGATATATTTTGACAACATATGCATTTATAGCAACATGGGAAGCAAGATATATGAAATTTAGTCTTATCAAAGTCTGGAGAAGACATGTAAAAGATACCAATTGTTGGATGGAACCACTTGTGGAACCAAATGAAAATTCTTGTATATTTGCAGTGGAAGCTTATTGTCTTTCTCCGGGGACTCCATTTTCCTTCAATGAGACTACTACATAATAGACTTGAAAAGAAATATTAGTCTCAAAGACTTAGATTATAGAGTAACCTTCCCCTGGAAGTGTGCATACAAGTTTTGAATACTTGTAGGAGACATGCACTTGATTTTGAGACCAAGAGGGGCAAATTATCTATAATCCAAACTTTGGCACATATAGGTTAAATGATACCAATTGAAGCAAATCAATTTTAGGATATGACATATGTAAATACCAATTGGAGTATCATTTTCTTAGGAATGTTGAATAAGCTATGTGTCGTGCTTAACTAAACATTTTAAACCGCGTAGGCCTGCTCAAGAATATGAATTGAAAGTGAGCATTCCTACCATATGATTGACCTAGTATGCATGCAGTTAATATCAAAAGTAAATATCACATGTAAAACTAGGCACGTAAGGTAAACACAAGATACAAGAAAATAGATAAGCATATCTAATAAGGAAATACAATAAATCTAGTTACCTTAGTCATGGGTGGAGAATTTGGGTCCAAAGTATTCACTAACCTACTTGGCAATATACTTGATCCAATATGATGCATCCCATGATATACATCCTAATTTTGCCAAGTCTCCAAATTCCCCGAAGTCCTTCGGACTTCTCACTTCCCTCTTGGGATCCAAACCTTCTTGGTGCTTTTCATGGTTGAGATAATCTCCTTTGGCATCCAGATGCGTTTGTTCCCCTTTCCTTTGTTGGCTTGCTTGTTGGCCTTGATTGCTATCACCTTTCTATTCTTTTTCTTCTTGATCAACTATGGTGTAGCAGCCTTTTTGTCCACTTTGTTGATGTAGGTGTTGGAGATTTTGCTTCATGGCTTTTGCTTTTGCTTATCCCCGGTCTTCGCCTTGCATAGGTAAGACTTGTGACCTTCCTTGTGACATAGCCTACAAATCACAGTTTCTCCCTCCGCAGGCTTGTTCACTCCCGCAGTGGTGTTATCCTAAAGAGGTTCGATTTGTTTGGCTTTGCCTTTCTTGTCATACAAAGCCTTTCCAAGGTGAGCCACTTCTTGCCTTAATTGCTCATTCTCCTTTGTAATCTCATTCGAACATGTTTCTACAACAATATTCTCAACAAGAACTTGGTTGCAGGGGTTAGAATCATCATCAATTAAATCAAAGCAAAAAGTAGAAGCATTTTTCTTAACAATTTCAGGTATTTTAGCTATAGAAACTTCTGAGATGCTACCAATGTTTTCTAACTTAGTAGTTAGCTCATTATTGTGTATGCTAAGAATTTACATTTTATTTAGCAAGTTTTCAATTGCTTCTTGAGAGCTAACTAACTTAGCCTTAAGTTTTTCATTCCTTTTAATAAGGCCATCATCGGTAGCTGAGGATGGAGCATTAGACTCTAGTTGCTCAATTTTAGTTTTTATCTCACAATTTAAATTGGCAAATGTTTCAAATTTTTCTAGGAAACATTTATAATTGTCTTGAGAGCTAATCAACTTATTTTTCAATATTTTAAGTTGAGCCTTTTGTTTAGTGCATACATCCTCAAAAAACTTAACGGCTTCCACAAGTTCATCCAAGGAGGGCTTTCCCTCACCTTCATCATCATCACTACTATCGTCATTACTAGAGGATGGAATACTCATTTTACCTCTTGCCATAAGGCACTTGCGTGATGACTATGATGAGCGTGATGAGGATCGGTGGCTGCGTGTCCTTGGTGGTTCATCTTCGCTTGAAGAGTCATCCCATGTTTTGACACTTGTAAGCGCCTTGCCTTTGCTCCTTCCCTTTGTGAGTTTGGCCATGTTTGGACAACTATCCCTTAGGCCATTCTCTCCGCATGCGAAGCATCCTCTCTTTCTTTGCTTTTTCCTGTCAATGTTAAAGAGAAGATCCTTGACCTACAGAGGCACACCCATTAGATTAATCTTGCGGATCATCCCCATTACCTTTCTAACACGTCATATTGTTTCTTAATCCTCGGAGGATGATGTTGATGGTTGATTATCTTCTTCGTCATCACTTTCTTCTTTTTCCTCTTCTTCACTTGAGGAACTTGGAGTGGGAGCCTTCTTCTTTCCTTTGCTCTTTTCATCACATGCAAAAACATATGGCCTTAAAGAAGTTGGCTCCTCTTATCGACCCATTTTCCGCGACATCTCAAATACCACAATATTTCCAATCACAATGGTTGGGGTCATTTGACTCAAGTCTTCCATTTGATGAAGAATAGTCACTACCGGAATCCGAGGCTTTGCCGAGTGTTGTATTCTTTGCCGAGTGCCTTTTGTCGGGCACTCGGCAAAGAAGGCTTTGCCGAGTGCCGCACTCGGTAAAGTTAGGCTCTCGGCAAAGAGCCCCTTTACCGAGTGCTAAACACTCGGCACAGGTAGGCACTCGGCAAAGACAAGTTTGCCGAGTGTCATGCACTCGGCAAACGGGGCTCTCGGCAAAGGGCCGTCAGCGGCCGTCCCAGAGCTGACGGCCGTCAGTCTTTGCCGAGAGCCAACGGCTGGCACTCGGCAAAGAGGCTTCTTTGCCGAGTGCTACGTAATAGACACTCGGCAAAGCCCTCTTTGCCGAGTGTCATATTCAGACACTCGGCAAAGTGTATTTTCATTTTTTTTATTTTGTCTCCCAAACTTTTTGTGGTATGTTCCTACACTATGTAGACCTACATGTATCATTTGTGGACAATTATAACATAGTTTCGATAGTTAGTAGATTTAGTTCGTGTATTTGAATTTCTTCGGAAAATTCAAATTTGAACTGCAGGTCACTCGAAACTTGGAAAACCGTGCATGAAAAAATGATATTCATGTTACTTAGCATAAGTTACGACCGATTGCAGAAGCGTACCGGAAACTTCGAGCAACATGCTCACTAAACATGGCCGTGAACTTGGCATCCACATGTTTAAAAATTGTATAAAACACAAACAAAGTCAGAAAATCATGAAACTTGTCCACGTGTCATGATATCATATGTATGGGCTGTGATAAAAAATTTAGAATGTTTGGAGAAAGTTGTGAGACACTATGTGTAGAAACCTAAGAGATCCACATGAAATAACTCTTAGATTTCATGTGGATCTCTTAGGTTTCTACACATAGTGTCTCACAACTTTCTCCAAACATTCTAAAATTTTTATCACAGCCTATACATATGATATCATGACACGTGGACAAGTTTCATGATTTTCTGACTTTGTTTGTGTTTTATACAATTTTTAAACATGTGGATGCCAAGTTCACGGCCATGTTTAGTGAGCATGTTGCTCGAAGTTTCCGGTACGCTTCTGCAATCGGTCGTAACTTATGCTAAGTAACATGAATATCATTTTTTCATGCACGGTTTTCCAAGTTTCGAGTGACCTACAGTTCAAATTTGAATTTTCCGAAGAAATTCAAATACACGAACTAAATCTACTAACTATCGAAACTATGTTATAATTGTCCACAAATGATACATGTAGGTCTACATAGTGTAGGAACATACCACAAAAAGTTTGGGAGACAAAATAAAAAAAATGAAAATACACTTTGCCGAGTGTCTGGATATGACACTCGGCAAAGAGGGCTTTGCCGAGTGCTAGATGTGTGGCACTCGGCAAAGAGGTAGTAAAGACTCTTTGCCGAGTGCCGCACCGGGGACACTCGGCAAAGAACTCTTTGCCGAGTACCGCGGATCTAGCACTCGGCAAAGAATATTTTACAATTTTAAAAAAACTTTGCCGAGTGCCAGATCGCTGGCACTCGGCAAAGAAGAAAAATAACTATGCCGGTCGTTCTTCTTTCTCCTTTCTCTTCTCTCACTCGCTTCTTCACTTCTCTGCCCGCGCCGCCGCGCCGCCTTATAGCCCGCCGCCGCGCCGCCCGCCGTATGCCCGCCGCAGAGGCCGCGCCGTCCGCCGTCTGCCCGCCGCGGAGGCCGCGCCGCCCGCCCGCCGTCTGCCCTTGCCGCGGCCGTGCGCCGTGCCCGCCGCGCCGCCCGCCTCCGCGGCCGTGTGCTGTGCACCGTGCGCCGTGCACCGTGCCCGCCGTGTGCCGTGCGGTCGTGCTCTCCGCGGCCGTGTGCCGTGCGCCGTGCGCCGTGCCCGCCGTGTGCCGTGCGGTCGTGCTCTCCGCGGCCGTGTGCCGTGCGCCATCTGCCCGCCCCCTCACCGCGGCCGTCCCCGCCGCACCCGCTCGCTCGTCGCCACGCCGCCTCGCCGAAGGTATAAATTATGCGTGTTTTTATTATTTATATGCGTGTTTATATGTGTGTTCATGAATTTATGCATGTTTATATGTTGCGTGTTTATTAGTTAATAAACAATATTATTTATATGAATGCTTTACTGTTTTGGTCATTTGTTGATAACGAACTGGTATTAGTTAATAAACAATATTATTTACCATGATTTAATTTGAACAAACACATGTTTATATTAATGTAATCAAAGTAGACACAGTCACATTTTTAATGAGAACGAGAATGAGGGTATGTGTGCGTAGGTTGAATGTCCTTATCATTTTATGCATGGATTTCCGGCCATCGTGCCGTTGAATTATGCGTGGAAGACAGCCATCGTGCTGATAGTTTTATTTGCAGGATTTCGAAACCTCCCCGTGCAGGGGAGGTGCTGCCGAAATTTTCTGTTGCTAGGCACCTGTTAGGGGATGGAGGACCGTGAGTGGATGTACACGGGCCGTAGAGGAAGGAACGATGTCACCACTGAATGGATTAGAAAGACCGATGATTTCGTGGAACGGGCATATGGCGAAGCTGCTAAAGGAGCTAGTCTAGTCCCATGCCCGTGTAGCAAATGTGACAACCGGAAAAGAAAACCAAAGAAGACCATGGTAGAACATATTTGGAAGAATGGATTTACGTCGGGCTATACTCGGTGGATATTTCATGGTGAAGCGCATCGTACGAGAGAGGAGGTGCTGAGACAACGTGTCGAGGATTATGACGCGGATGCGGGGGTAGCGGATATGTTGAACGACTATCAGGAGGCATAGTACACGGGAGGATGTATGGATGACGAGCCAGAGCCGACTGCAAAGGCGTTCTACGACATGTTCGACGCGGCACAGAAGCCCCTTTACGGCCAGACAAAGGTTTCTCAACTGGATGCCATTGGGCGTGTAATGGCGTTCAAGTCGCAGTACAGCATGAGTAGAGACGCATTCGATGGCTTGTTGACGGTTATTGGGAGTCTGCTTCCGGATGATCACGTTCTGCCAAAGAGCATGTACGAGGCACAGAAACTACTTCGTGCACTCAAGATGACGTATGAGCAGATTCATGCTTGTCCGAAGGGCTGCGTGCTATTTAGGAAAGAATACGCGGAGGCAAAGTACTGTCCCAAGTGTAATTCGTCTAGGTTTATGGAGGTAGACTCTGGTGATGGACAAAAGAGGCAGCTCGACATCCCCTTGACAATCCTACGACACCTTCCGTTCGTACCGAGGATCCAGCGTCTGTACATGACAGAGGAATCCGCGAAACAGATGACTTGGCACAAACATGGAAAACGATACAATCCTGACAAGATGGTGCACGCATCAGATGGTGAAGCATGGAAACACTTTGATGACATTCACCGTGAGAAAGCCGAAGAGGCTCGTAATGTACGTGTTGCGTTGGCCACAGATGGGTTCAATCCATATGGAATGAGCGCTGCCCCGTACACATGTTGGCCCGTGTTTGTTATCCCAATCAATCTCCCCCCTGGTGTGTGCTTTCAAAGGCAGAATATATTCGTGTCGTTGATAATTCCCGGACACCCGGGGAACAAAATGGGCGTGTACATGGAGCCTTTGATCGATGAATTGGTACGTGCCTGGGAGGAAGGGGTATGGACGTTTGACCGAGCTACGAAGACAAACTTCAGAATGCATGTTTGGTACCATTACTCCATGCATGACTTACCGGCCTATGGGCTATTCTGTGCCTGGTGTGTTCACGGTAAGTTCCCATGCCCAGTTTGCAAGGAAGCTCTCAGGTTCATTTGGTTGAAAAAGGGTGGCAAATATTCGTCCTTCGATAAACATCGACAATTTCTTCCTGCTGACCATCCATTCCGCCTAGACATCAAGAACTTTACGAAAGGTGTCGTAGTGACAGACCGTCCACCTGCAACGATGACTGGTGCCGAAATTCGTCAACAGATAGATGGGCTCGTGGCCAATACAGAAGGTGGTTTTGTGGGATATGGTGAGCAGCATATGTGGACACATAAGTCTGGCTTGACTCGGCTCCCCTATTATGACGACCTGCTCCTTCCACACAACATTGACGTGATGCACACTGAAAAAAATGTTGCCGAGGCACTGTGGGCAACAATTATGGACATTCCTGATAAGTCAAAGGATAATGTGAAGGCAAGAGTGGATCTGGCAGCGTTATGTGATAGACCAAAACTAGAGATGAAGCCGCTGTTGGTGACTTGTTCTCAAATGCTTCGAATTAAGAACAAGGCAACATAAAAAGTGTTACACATTAAGGTCCTTCGTCCTTCGAAACATTATGTCCCTTCGGGAAATAATGATTTAGGACGAAGGTTATCATAGACATACCTTCGGGAATATAATAAGTAATGCCGAAGGATTCATATAAAGCATGAAATATAAACATCAACATAAAATCATTTCTATTTTATTAACATGGAGAAATAGAAATGATTTTAAATTACAAATGTACCTTTGGTCCTGAGAGAAGGTAAAAAGTACAAGCGTGATGCAAAAGCCAATGCCAAGTCAGCGTGAACAGTACGGGGGTACTGTTCACCTATTTATAGGCACGGGGTACAACCCATACAAAATTACATACATGCCCTTTACATTTGGTGATAATTCTATAGCATTCTATCGAGGTCTAAATGGCCTTTTCATCTTTAAGTCGGTTCCCCTTTCTGCGAACATGCCGAAGCTTTCCTGCTTCACAGCTTCGGCACTGTGTCAACCTTCGTATCTTTTGAGCTTCTCCCTTTCTGATTCAAGTCCGAAGATACCTGTTCACACATTATACTCCAGAAACATTGTTAAATCATGTTTTTGAGGACCTTCGGAAGCCGAAGGCCCCCAACAGTAGCCCCTCGCAATATTAATTTGTTCGAAATAATAAATTCAGATTGCGATATGAACGAAGGCTTTATGCCGAAGGTCCGAAAAAACACCTTCCCTTTGCTAGAATAGCAACATTCAATGACAAGTGGGGTCTTTCAACTTTCAACGCATCAAGCGTATAAATACGGCCATACCGCAAACTTATTTTGCACGCTTTCTGGCCAACCACTCCTGCTCACTCATTTTTTAGCTCTTGTGCACTGTGATCTGCTAAGTTTTTAGCTTTGAAGCTTCGGCTTTTAAAAACAGTTTTTTAGCGCTTCCGAAGATGTCTGAAGCTGCTAAGAAGGCTGCTGCTGAGATGAAGCTGAGTCTTGATGAAGAGAAGAACCTAGGGTTTCTTATAGCGATGTCGAAGTCCAACACAGAAAAGATTACCAAGGAAATTCTGGAGGGGCTGTCTGAAGATACTGGTGACAGTGAAAGTTATGATATGGACAGCGGTGGCGAAGACTCCGAAGATCGCCCCTGGCGACCAAGCCATTCAGTTTATGGTAAATCAACTATCAAAGAGAATCATCTTGTTAATATGAGAGGAAGGTATTTCCGGGATCTGTCCATTGTGAGGGCGGACGAAGGGGAAAAAACTTGTCCACACCCTGAAGAAAATGAAGTTGTGGTGTACCGAAGCTTTTTGAAAGCTGGATTGCGATTCCCCTTGAGCAGCTTCGTCGTGGAGGTGTTGAAAATCTTCGAAGTCTATCTTCATCAACTTACTCCCGAGGCAATTATAAGGCTAAATATCTTCGTGTGGGCCGCGAGGAGTCAAGGTCTGAAGCCTGACGCAAGAAGCTTTTGTAATGTTCATGAATTATTATATGAAACAAAGCCTTGGGGCAAAGAACAGTACCATAACAACTTTGGCTGCTACAGCTTCGTTTCTCGGTCCGGGGCAAACTGTCCCGTACCAACCTTTCGGAAGAGATGGCCCGGGGATTGGATGAAAGAATGGTTTTATGTGAAGAATGACTTATCAGCACGAGAAGACATCAAAGGTATAATTATGCGTCCTATTTGGCAAAGCTTCGGCCTTCGGAGGCCGAAGGTTGAAATGAACGAAGCCGCCGAAGAGTGCCAAAGAGCCTTCGGCGTTGTCTGCTCTTTTATAGGAACAAGGGACTTAGTACAAGAACATATCGCCTTCAGGGTGTGGCCGCTTGCTGAGAAATGGGAAATGCCACAAGAAACCATAAAAGAGGCCGACGAAGGTGAGCTTGTGAGACTGAAGTACACCTTCAAATTTGGAGATAAATTTATTGAGCCAGATGATGAGTGGTTGAAAAGCATTGACAATTTAAGTGATGAGCTACTCGGGACCTACTCGAAGGCTGAAGATAATGCAATGTCAGCAGCCTTCGGAGGCCGAAAAAAGAAGAGACTGAATCGGGTATTTGATGCCATTGGGTTTGTCTACCCTGATTACTGCTATCCCATTCGAAGGCAGAAGAGAAAAAACACAATCTCTGCAAAAGAAGAAGCTGCAGCTGCTCCTAGCGAGCCAGAACCGAAAAGGAAAAAGATAAAGGTTCTTACGCAACGGCCGCGTTATATTGAACCAGCTTCGGTGTCGGAGTTTACCGGGAAAACTTCTTCAGCCACCGAAGCTGAAAAACTAATCGAGCCAGCCTTGTTGCCAGAGATCGCAGAAACGGCCGAAGTGCCACCAAAGATAGAATCAGAACAATCAAACATTTTGTTGTCAGAAACAAAAGAGAAAACCGAAGCGCCGCTCACAGAAAAAATTGAGGAGGTAAGAGAAGCAACTGAGGGCTCCAAAACATCAGAAGTTTTGAGTCCTACAGCAATCATTGGGACAGCAAAAAACCAAAAGGGGCCATCAGTGACCCCAAAAAGGAAAAGAATGGTAAATGTACTAGACGTCTTGGAGACAATTAAGTCTTCAAGCACAATTCCAAAAAAGAGTGTTGAAGTTGCTGAAGCTTCTACTGAAGCTTCGGCTCAACAAGCTGAAGCTGAAGCTGGGCCTTCAGAGCCCTACAAGGAGCAACCTTTTGAAGCTGAAGCAATAAAAATTCCAGAACCAGTATTAGTTGAAGAAACTGACACCGCCATCCCCGAAGCACCTGCCAGCACGCGTGATTACATGATACGACATGCTTCGGGGAAGAAGCTATCTGAAGAAGAAACTCATGAAGCCATCCATTATGCAAAGGAACTAAAATATCCGAAGGGGGCAATAATATTCAATGGAACGAATGAAGATGACTTCTTATACTGCCTGCCTGACAACAAAGAGCTATCTGTCTGCCGAGAAATGGCCAGAAGTATTGGTTTCCCGAAGCTTGAATCTGGATTAAGCGCCATGACGAAAGAAGATCTCGCAGACAGTCTTGCGTACAACAGCCTGAAGGTATAGGAATTAAACACTTGAAAAACCCCCTTATTTTTACGCAACTCATTCCTTTTTTCTTATATGAATTCTTTTTCGTATAGGGCCTGATCCTAAGCAACGCACTAAGAGCCCAAAAGAGCGCCGAAGATGAAAGCTATGACATTGCGTTTAATAATTTACGCTCCGAAGTTATCAGACTGAGAAACGAAGCTTTGGAAAAAGATAAAATTCTGCTTACACTGGTAGATAAAGTGAAAAAAGACGAAGCTGCTTCAAAGGCCCAGGCCGAAGCTCAAAAACGCGAGATTAAAGATCTTCAGAAACAGCTGGCTAGAGCTAAAGAGGAGCGCGCGCTTGAGGAAACGAAACGAGAACTTAGTGATTTTATGGTCAACAAATTGGAATCAAAAGTTAAGGAGCTTCGCACATCTCAGGGGAAATGCTATGTCAAATCTGTAGAATATGTGAATAAAATTAAATCCAGCTTCGCCAGCGTAGGCGCCTTTTCCAGCGAAGAGAATTTCTCTCGAGGCAATCCCGAAGGTCCGCTGGAATGGATTAGCCACGAAGCAGAGGCCTTCGAAGAGATTCTGAACAGTCGTGGCGACATATGCGCTTTTTCGGGCGCCAGAGGAATTGCTTCTGTCTTAGAGAAGAAAGGTTGCGGGCATGTAAAATTTTTAGCTCAATCCGAAGCTACCTTATCTTCCGAAGACGTCAAGGACCCCTCGGCCGAAGCAAGCGTGGTTGGTGGCAAATTTTTTACTGATATCTGGAACGACGGCGGCCGAGGAATGGCGCAAGAGATCATCCAAAGGAGCGAAAAAGGCATTCATGACGCCAGAAAAGTGGCAGAAGCTGCCGAAAGGAGTACAGAGCCCGAAAGGCAATTAGGTACCAATTAGTCGCTCTTATTGTGTTGTAATTTTTATTCCAAACTTTGCTCAAGGTTTGCAAAAGTAATGAAGAAATGTTCTCTTCCCTCAGAAACTGCTGGATCAAATGTCGACGAAGAAATTAAACAAATGGCCGAAACTATCTTGGACAAGGTTGTTGACCAACTTCTAAATGGGGCCGCCGAAGAAGTATTGAGAGAAGATTAGATGCTATTTGGAAAAATCATTTAAAGTGTAATCTATGTAACACTTTGTACATTTGAATGTAATATACAAGTCTCCTTTCATTATTGAATTCTTTACGATGCATGAAACATTAAATACATACCATTTTTGAGCCTTTGGCGAAAAAACACCTTCCCTTCTTTTCATGCTTCGTGAAGAAGGCATTCTCCGTTAAAATTATTCTGATGAATCACATCCATGCTTCGTCAAAACATTCTTCGAAGCTATACTCCGAAGCTATACAACTTCGATATTGATCTGATAAAGCTATGCAACTTCGTCAAAACATTCTTGGACAAGGTTGAGAGTATCTCCTTCTCTTGCCGAATGCAATATGATGTATGATGCTTATGCTATGCAAAATGATGTGATGATGTTATGTTATGCATGTGACATTTGTTCCGGAGATACACATAAAATATATTCGTAAGCTCTGCATTCCCTTGGGAACGTCTTTGGAGCTTCTTCGTCTTTTACTTAGACGGTATCAGCGTTGACTTTTCGCTGTAAGCCTCCCTTAGGAGCTTCTTCGCCTCTTACTTAGGCGGTATCAGCGTTGACTTTTCGCTGTAAGCCTCCCTTAGGAGCTTCTTCGCCTTTTACTTAGGCGGTATCAGCGTTGACTTTTCGCTGTAGGCTCTGCATTCCTTTAGGAACGACTTCTGAGCAGAAAACTTACACTGCGCTCCCTTTGGAACGGCTTTTTGTGACTTCATAAACTTACTCTGCGTTCCTTAGAACGACTTTCTGTTACTCCGAAGGATTTTTAATCCGAAGGTCCTCCTTGGTAACGGAAAAAGTTTTAGGCTTCAGCAACTTAGGCCTGTGGAGCAAATAGATTTTCCTCGTGGGAAACAACGAAATTATTACATGAAAACTATCAATGTTTTTTGCTTCACAGAAAATAAAACTGAATAGAAAAGACTGCTATCAAAGGTAGGATATGTCAATAAATGTGCTTCGACTCTGGCACAGTGCTGTTGACTGTGCGAGCTTCGGACTGTTCTCTGAAGTCCCTCTGATGTGGAGCGTATTGACTCCCTTCTGGCTGTTGACCTTGCTGCAATGGAGGTGGAGGCGGAAGCTGCTGCCAGGAAGCTTGAGGTTGACTTGCCGAAGCTACAGAAGCCGCAGGGTGGTTGTCTATGTATTGTGGGACATAAGGCGGATGAAACGAAGCAGTATGCATAACCTGCTTCGACTGAGCTTGTTGAGATGCAGCTTCGGCTAGTTCCTTTTGCTTCTGGATTGTAACATGGCACGTCCTAGTGGTGTGGCCCTTGCCCTCTCCACAGAATAGGCAAAACAGTCTCCTTGGCTGATCTCCGAATCTTCCGCCGAAGCCCCTGGCGCCTCTGCCTCTTGGAGCTGGTGGCCGAAAGAAAGTTTGTTGTTGCCCCGAAGCCTGTGAGGAGCACTGCGGCCTGTTTTGCTGACTCCCCTTATCATCATTCTGAGTGTTGTGAATGGAACGGACATGCCTCGGGTAGTATCTTCCTCCGAAGCCCCTGGTCATCTCAGAAAATCTGAAGGCCTCCTCCCTTCTTTGGCGAAAGTCATTGTCAGCACGAATGTACTCATCCATCTTTTGGAGCAATTTCTCCAAGGTCTGAGGAGGCTTCCGAGCAAAGTATTGAGCTGCAGGTCCAGGACGGAGCCCCTTGATCATGGCTTCGATAACGATTTCATTGGGCACCGTTGGTGCCTGCGCCCTCAATCGTAAGAACCTTCGGACATACGCCTGAAGGTATTCTTCGTGATCCTGAATACACTGGAAGAGGGCTTGAGCTGTAACCGGCTTCGTTTGAAATCCTTGAAAGCTGGTCAGTAACATATCCTTCAGCTTCTGCCATGAAGTGATTGTTCCTGGCCGAAGGGAGGAATACCAGGTCTGAGCAACATTCCTGACGGCCATGACGAAAGACTTCGCCATGATTGCAGCGTTGCCCCCGTACGAAGACACTGTTGCTTCGTAGCTCATCAAGAATTGCTTCGGGTCGGAGTGGCCGTCAAACATGGGGAGCTGGGGTGGCTTATAGGATGGAGGCCAAGGTGTAGCCTGCAGCTCAGCAGACAGAGGAGAAGCATCATCAAAAACAAAATTTCCCTGATGGAAATTATCATACCAGTCGTCTTCGTTGACGAAGCCCTCCTGATGGAGGTCTTTCTGATGAGGCCTTCTGTTCTGCTCATCGTGAGTGAGATGGCGAACTTCCTCAGAAGCTTCGTCAATTTGCCTTTGCAACTCAGCTAGGCGGGCCATCTTCTCCTTCTTCCTCTGCACTTGTTGATGTAGCATCTCCATCTCTCTGATTTCTTGGTCTAGCTCTTCTTCCTCAAGCGTCGGGCTAACAGCTTTTCTCTTCTGGCTTCTGGCCTCCCGAAGAGAGACGGTCTCCTGGTTGTGGTCCAGCGGTTGTAGTGCTGCAGCCCCAGCCGCTGAAGCTTTCTTCGGCGCCATAGCGAAGGTCTATAGCTTCCGAAGGTGTTCACGAAGACTCGAAGTGGAAGTGAGTTCACCGGAGGTGGGCGCCAATGTTGGTGACTTGTTCTCAAATGCTTCGAATTAAGAACAAGGCAACATAAAAAGTGTTACACATTAAGGTCCTTCGTCCTTCGAAACATTATGTCCCTTCGGGAAATAATGATTTAGGACGAAGGTTATCATAGACATACCTTCGGGAATATAATAAGTAATGCCGAAGGATTCATATAAAGCATGAAATATAAACATCAACATAAAATCATTTCTATTTTATTAACATGGAGAAATAGAAATGATTTTAAATTACAAATGTACCTTTGGTCCTGAGAGAAGGTAAAAAGTACAAGCGTGATGCAAAAGCCAATGCCAAGTCAGCGTGAACAGTACGGGGGTACTGTTCACCTATTTATAGGCACGGGGTACAACCCATACAAAATTACATACATGCCCTTTACATTTGGTGATAATTCTATAGCATTCTATCGAGGTCTAAATGGCCTTTTCATCTTTAAGTCGGTTCCCCTTTCTGCGAACATGCCGAAGCTTTCCTGCTTCACAGCTTCGGCACTGTGTCAACCTTCGTATCTTTTGAGCTTCTCCCTTTCTGATTCAAGTCCGAAGATACCTGTTCACACATTATACTCCAGAAACATTGTTAAATCATGTTTTTGAGGACCTTCGGAAGCCGAAGGCCCCCAACAGCCGCCAAGTGGCGGAAAGACATGGAGAAGGCCTAAGGCCGATTTCGTCCTAAGCAGGGCCCAGAGGAAGGAAGTACTTATCTACTATGCGAGTCTTAGGGATGAAGAGTCATGACTTCCACATATGGATTGAACGGATTCTTCCTGCGATGGTTCGAGGCTATGTCCCTGAGCATGTCTGGCTAACGCTTTCAGAGTTGAGCTATTTCTTCCGTCAGCTTTGTGCAAAAGAGTTATCTCGGACCGTGGTTGCAGACTTGGAAAGATTGGCCCCCGTGTTACTGTGTAAGCTTGAGAAGATATTTCCACCCGGCTTCTTCAATCCAATGCAGCATTTGATTCTTCATCTCCCCTATGAGGCACGAATGGGGGGGCCCGTGCAGGGACGTTGGTGCTATCCAATCGAGAGATGTCTAAAGACTATTCGAAAGAAATGTAGAAATAAATGCAAAATCGAGGCTTCCATTGCAGAGGCATACATTCTAGAGGAGGTCTCAAACTTCACAACAACTTATTATGGTGACAAACTGCCGAGCGTGCATAATCCACCCCCTCGTTACAATGATGGCGACAATGAATCGAACCTTAGCATATTTCGAGGCCAACTCGGAAGCGCAAGTGGCTCGACCACGAAGACCCTGACACATGAAGAGTGGTGACATATCATGCTATACGTATTGACCAACCTTGAAGAGGTGACGCCATACATGGAACAATTTCTTCATGAATTCTGGCGTCGATCAAGGGACCCCACTCCACAGGAATATGACGCTCTTCTTAGAAAGGGTGCGAGAAATGGGTTGCCCGATTTCATTTCCTGGTTCAAACGTAAGGTACGTGCTTAGTTTATAAAAGAGATACGTCTTTGAACTCAATTTAGCGTCTTTTAACTTGCGAATACTTGCAGGGCCAAAGAGATCCGTCTATGAGTGCCGAGTTGAGACAAGTAGCCAACGGCTTTGCTTATAGGGTCAAGAAATATTCTGGGTATGACGTCAATGGATACCGTTTTCGCACAACACACTACGACCAAAGTCGGCCCAATCGGAAAACAACGTGTTCTGGAGTCTTTACGCCGGGCCTTGACAATGTCGATTATTTTGGACGAATTGAAGAAATATATGAGCTCAATTTTTATGGTTCCAAACCTCTTACTCCAGTGATATTCAAATGGTCATTGGTTTGACCCTCAAGTGACGAGACGGACACATTCTAATCTTGGGATAGTCGAAATTCGACAAGATTCCACCTTAGCAGGAGACGATGTCTATATCGTGGCCCAACAGGCCACACAAGTGTATTATCTCCCATATGCGTGTCAAACGAAAGAACATCTTAAGGGTTGGGATGTTGTGTATAAGGTATCGCCGCATGGGAGGTTACCTGTTCCTAACGATGAAGATTACAACTTAGACCCGGACACATATGATGGAGAGTTCTTCCAAGAAGATGGGCTAGAAGGGCGATTTGAGATAGACTTAACTGAAGCTATCGGAATGGACGTAGATATTGAAATGGTTGTTGATGAGGAGGATGATGAGGTGCAAAATGATAATGACTTAGTAATCCTTGAAGGCAATGATGAGGTTGCGTCTTCCGATGGTGTTGAGATTGAAATGCTTGATAGTGATGATGAGAGTTATGATCCGGCTAACCCCGACACATATGAAGATTATTTTTAATCGATGTAATGCTATATGACTTTTTATTTCGCACCTGTTTTTAAATACATCTTTTTATATGTGCTTATTTGTTTACTCTTAATTGCAGGTTGTTGAACAAATATGGTGGGCGGTTTCCTGAGGAGGAGGAGGGGGAGGAGGAGTAGGACGGCGGACGATGCAGAGCAGGCAGCGCAGCAGCACGAGGCAGAGCAGGCAGCGCAGCAGCAGGCGGCGCCTCAGGACGACGACGACCAGCAGCAGGACGACGACGACCAGCAGCAGGACGCCTCAGGTTCAGGCGGCTCTAGTTCGAGGAGCATCTACCTGCGAGGCCCCGCGAGTCTCCCGCTGCGTCCCATACTTCGGGACAGACGACCGTTGATTCGGCCGGAAGGGGAGAGGTATGTAACTTTATGTTCTTCATTCTTGTTCATATTATGTGTTCAAAATCATAAAATAAACTAATACTTTTTATTTATCACTTGGACAGGTCTTGGACGGTTTTGGATTATGCTGGGGGTCATCGTCGCCCCCCAACAACATCCTCGGCCTGCTGTGCAGGGAACACTTCCCTGGACTTGTGGAGTACGCCGGAGTGACGGGTCCAGCCTTCACCTTTGACCACTACGCCGTCGCCCCCGATGCAGTAGACCGGGACGACAGGGAATTCAATAACAAGGCGGAGCGGGTGAAGCAAGAGCTGTGGGTAAGTCTTAGTATAATATAAAATATGTCGCATTCGTTGCAAATTCTTGAAATAATGTATGGATACATCGTTTTTGTATGCAGGATTTCTTCAGATGCGATGCTGGATACGAGGCTAGGGCGGATGTGGTGGCCACCACGTGCTGTAAGAAGCTCGTCGTGGACATGCACTATGAGGCCCGCATCCAGGCCATCATCACCTACCACGGCTCCGTCCTTGGGGAGAAGGTGACCAAACCTCAAGCCCGAACCATGTCGTTGACCAGGGAGCAGTACCTGCAGGTAAAGTCATGCATGTTTGGTACCAGTACTCCATGCATGAATTTTATTTTATCTTCTGATATGCACTTTATGTGTTTACTTTGCAGGTGATTCCACATTGGTGCGCCGCACATCCTCTGTGCTGGGAGCAGATGGTGGATAGGTGGTGTTCGGCTGAGTGGGACGAGGTGCACACAGCTAGCCGGGAACGGCGTTTGCAGATGCAAGGCCCCTCGCACCACCAAGGCAGCCGGAGCCTGGGCCAATATGCCGAAGCATGGGTACGCCACCTTTTTTATTTAGATATATAGCACTAAGTTAGATATTATTTCTAACTATCTCGTTGGTTTTCGTTGCAGTCGGCGTCACATGGTGGCAGGCCTTGTTCCACCTTCTCGGCCTATGCTATGGCCCATAAGGGTAAGGCGACGTCCGACGTCACCTACAACCCGGATGACGGGCCCGAGGCCTACACCAACCCCGCCGTCTACAGCCGCCTCCATGACTACACCGCCATGGCGCAGGAGGTCCATGGCCCAGACTATGATCCGAGCACCGAGCCTATCGACCCCGAGGTGCTCATGAGGGTCGGAGGAGGCAAGAGACATGGGCGGTACTGGATTGCCGACGGGGCAATCGACTCGTCCTCCACTCCCACTCTGTCTCAGGTGAGAGCAAGGAGCACGGGCTCGAGCCCAGCCATTCGACCTCGGCACGACAGCTCACAGCATCGCATACAGCAACTCGAGGTTAGTGCTTCTGTAACTCGTCCTTCCTTTAGTTATATACCTAGTCTTTGAGTTACTATAACGTTGGCTTGTAATATTACAGACCCAACTAGAAGAGATGGAGGCGAGGATAATGGCGGAGCGGGCGGCGGCTGATCAGAGGATGGCGGAGATGTTCCAGTACATGCAGAGCCTTGGCGCCGCACAGGGCATCGCTCCGCCACCTCCATTGTTCCCCCCAGTTGACCCTACTGTCTTCCACACTCCTGTGAGTATCAATATTGTAGTTAGATGTTTGTAATGCATCTGGTATAACACATGCTATCTCTTCTCTGTGCAGGGCCAATCTGGGGCGGCATCCAACAACCCTCCGGAAGGGTTCAGCCCAACGCAACCCCGGCCAAACCGCCCACCTCCATGAGTCATTGTTTTAGACTTCAGAACTTATGTATAATACTTATGTTTCTGTTTGATACTTATGTGAGAGCTTGCGACGTTTGAGACTTATGTTTGTGTTTAATACTTGTGTTGAACACTTATGTTTGTGATGGATATTTATGTTTGTGGTCACGGTTTTATGTTTGTGTTGGCTATTTATGTCTGTGATGATATCTGTGATGTATATATGTGATATATATGTGATATCTTCTGTTTGTGTGGATGGAAAACAAAAAACAAATAAAAAGGTACATACTGGTCACTTTGCCGAGTGTAACACTCGGCAAAGAGGCTCTTTGCCGAGTGTCTGGGTCATAACACTCGGCAAAGAGCACAGACCTTGGCACCGGCTTAGGTTCTTTGCCGAGTGTTATGTCGCTAGCACTCGGCAAAGAGGTCGTCTTTGCCAAGTGCCGATTGGGACACTCGGCAAAGAGCCTGACATGGGGACCCTCCCTGGCGGGCTCTTTGCCGAGTGTCCCGAATGGCACTCGGCAAAGAAGGCGGCTTTGCCGAGTGCTGCCAGGAGGACACTCGGCAAAGATGTCTTCGTTGCCGAGTGTCGCCGTTGACACTCGGCAAAGCCGCCGTCTCCGTCAACCGGCGACGTAACAGTCGCTTTTCTTTGCCGAGTGCTCCCTGACACTCGGCAAAGATCTTTGCCGAGTGCCCGAGAAAAAGTACTCGGCAAAGAAGTCTTTGCTGATGCACTGTTTGCCGAGCCTTCTTTGCCGAGTGTTACACTCGGCAAAGCCTTTGCCGAGTGTTTTTAAGGCTTCGCCGAGTGCTTCCGGCACTCGGCGAAGAGGTTGATTCCGGTAGTGAGTGATGATGCTCCCATATTTTTGTTGTGGTAGTAGGGAGATAATCTTCCTCACAATGTCTGCACCACCTATCTTATTAATGACAATAGAATTGGGCTCATTGATGGTTAAATTCAAACGAGAGTACATGTCTCTAACAAGCTCATTTTCTTTTATGGCAAAAGAATTATAATCATTTAAAGCTAGACAATGTTTCTGCTCACGGACATTGGATGTGCCGTCATGGAGCTCATGCAATTTTAGCCAAATCTCATTAGCAGTTTTTAATGTAAAAACTTGATTGAAAATTTCCATGCTAAGAGATTCATACAAGCAATTTTTGTCTCTAGGATTTAAATGAATTTCTTTTTCCTCACTTGTGGTGTGTTTCTCAGGATTTTTAGGTGGTTTCATCCCGTCACGAGTGACTCTCCAAACACCTAGATCAACAGCCTCTAGGTAACAAGCCATTCTAGCACTATAATATGGGAAGTTAGTGTCATCGTAGTGTGGTGGCCTATGGGTATCCATCCCCTTCCTCTAAAAGGTGTCGGCTCGATTAGCGGTGAAGCTAAACCGTTTTAATTGAGCCAAGCGAGGCTCTGATACCAATTGAAGGAAACAGTGACGGCTAAGAGGGGGAGGGTGAATTAGGAGTTCTAAAAACTTTCTCTAAGCTAGGCCACAATTAAATCCCTAGAGCAAAACCTATGCAAATAAACAATCAAAAATGTGCAAACTAGGTTTTGTCTAAGTGTTGCTATCTCAACGGCAAAGCCTAAGTTTCAATCCTAAATAATCTAATTAGAATGGCTAGATTGAAACTTAAATACTTAATATAAATACGGAAGGTAAAGAGCAAGGTAAAGACCAGGGGCAGTTCAACCGCCCCCTAGGGCGGTTCAACCGGTCCTCCATAGCAAAATCAGCCCAACGACTAGTTTTGAAGCCCCACCTATATATATCCACTCCTACCTCTCTCCCCAAATAGGAGCACGACTTGAACTCCATTTCTAACCTGAGAAACACCTCCCACTCTCTCTCACACATCTCTTGCCTCTCCCATTTCAAATCTTTGGAGAGAAAATTTTGAGTGAGTTTGAGAGCTGCGATTTTTGTGCTTCATCTCTAAATCGCTCTTGCTCTTCTTCATTCGAGCTTTGGTACTACATCGAGTTCTTTGTTGATTCATTACTCTTGGAGCTTCTAGCTCCTAGACGACTAGGGTGTCTCTTGTGAGTCTCCAAATCTTTTGGAAGACCATAAGAAGGTTTGTATTACCCGCTCATTTGAGCAAAGATTAGTGTGTGGGCTTGGCCTTTGTGGTCGGCGAAGGGAGGATTAGGGTTGAAAGAGACCTGGCTCTTTGTGGGCGCCTCAATGAGGAAGTAGGGCACCTTTTGTGGTGTGATCGAACCTCAGGATAAATCTTGTGTCTCTTATGTTCTTGTTCATTGTGTTTGTTCGTGTTCTTCGTTCTCTCACCATCCCATGGAATAATTGTTCATATCTTTTTGGTGTGTGGATTTTGAGAAGTGCCCTTCTCAGTTCTACTACTTTGAACCCTGTGGATCATCTAGGACATCTCATTTCCAAAGATAACTGGGTGAATTTCGAGATCAATTCAGTTTTATATCTCATTATTTAGTTGAGCTCGTGCAAACCAGTTGAACCAGTTTTGACACTGGTTGAACCGGTTTTACCCAATTCATTTCTAGTTTTTGTTGAAAAAGTTTATGCTTGCCTATTCACCCCCCTCTAGGCAACTTTCACGGGGCCGTGCGAGGTGCAGGGGATGGTGATAGTGCCATGTGTGGTGGGAAAGAGGGCAGAGGAAGAGAAACATTGACGCAATCGACGTCGAGGAGGGAATCAAGGTAGGGAGGTGGCAAGGAATCAACAAGGGGAAAACATCCTCATCAAAGACAACATGACAAGAGATGATGATGTAGTGGTAAGAAGACCGAGGCACCGGTACCCCTTGTGATCATGGAAGTACCCGAGGAAAAGACATCGAAAAGAGCGAGGGGAAAGTTTATGAGGCGCGGTGGCATTAGTGTTGGGATAGTAGGCACACTCGAAATCCCGAAGGTGCTCATAGGAGGGGGTGGTGCGGAAGAGAGTGAAGAACGAGTGGGATGGGAAACTGCCTTAGAGGGAAGGCAGTTGAGAAGATAGGTGGCTGTGTTTAGGGCCTCAGCCTAGTAGCGGGCGGGAATGAGAAGCCTCAAAGAGGAGGCAACTCAGCATGTTGGTGCTGGTACAAATCATGTGCGTGGCTCGACCATTCTAAGGCCGGGGAGGTGTCAGGTCATGACATCCACAGCTGCACGCCGTGGGAGAGAAATAAGGTGTGAGACGTGGAGTTATCAAACTCACATCCATTATCGCACTGAACAACCTAGATTGTACGACCAAACTGAGTCGACACCCATGGAAA
This sequence comes from Zea mays, assembly GCF_902167145.1. Lineage (NCBI taxonomy): Eukaryota > Viridiplantae > Streptophyta > Magnoliopsida > Poales > Poaceae > Zea > Zea mays. Next base: position 179,168,765 of record NC_050097.1, on the reverse strand, counting down.
GAAATGAGAAAGGTGGGGGAAGGTGTCAGACTTACGACAGAGGGAAAAGTTCCACAAGTAGTGGCGGCGACGACGTGTGGTGTGCAGATCACGCGCCACGCAGGGAGGGGGCCAACCGTTGGCGGTGCCAGCAGGTGGCGCGCTGACTAGGAGGCGACACACGGGCCACACTGTCACACCACAAAATCCTATTGTTGGAATCTAGTAAAACTCTCTAAAGGTTTTGAATTGAATACCTTTTAATAATAATTTTCTTACCTTAAAGTTGCATCTCCTAAAATAAATATCTTTCCTAATAAAGATTTAATAAAGGATTCCAATATGAATCTAGTTATCTCTTTACTGAAATATATATTTATCAACACTCTCTAAAAGTACTTTATAACCTAGGAATTATTTTCTTAAAACACATATCCTTGTGAGTATAGATTGCAAGCATTTGCATAAACGAATAATATAATAAATAAATAACATAAAAATAAACTTCTCATTCATGCTGGTATTCTTTTGATTGTGCATTATAATTGAGTTTGAAATTTAAATTTTATTTGAATTCAGTTTGAAACTGCAAAATAGAATAGAAAACAGAAATTTAAACCAAAAAAGAGAAAAATGAAGGACTTACCACGTGCTTGGGCTGGAAGCCACCCCGCCGATCCATTCCACTTCAGCCACCCTCATTGACAACATGGACCCGTGCCTCAGCCCCTCACTCCGCACACTCGCATGCTCACATCGTTTGGACATCAACGGGTGGTCCCCACTTGTCAGTATGATCTCCCATGCCGCGCGCTCTTTCACCATGCATCCTCACGTGTCGGTCCACTCAAGACGTCGACCCCTTTTTCTATTTTACCTTGCGTAGCCCAACTACCACTAGGGGTGAAAACGGTCGGAAATGATCGGAAAACACTAAAACCGTTATTGTTTCCATTTTTTTATCGGAAACAAAATCGGAAACAGTAACTTTGGAAACGGAAACGATGTCGGTATTTCGGAAACATCGAAATCGAAAGTTCGGTATGAAAAATACATCGGTACCGGTCGGAACCTTAAATACAATCGGTAACCATATCAATATGAAAATATGTCAATATAACAAGTTCATAATACAACAAAGTTTACAAATATCACAAAGACCACAGGTTCACAATTCACAATATAACAAGTTGATCATAAAGACCACAAGTTCACAATATAACAAGTTGATCACAAAGATCACAAGTTCACAATATTACAAATTGATAACATAGATCACAAGTTCACAATATGATAAGTTGATCACAAAGAACACAAGTACGCAATATAACAAGTTCATCATAAAGTTCACAAAGCCACAAGTCCCAAGTTCGCAAGGTCACAAAACATTACAGAGCAAGTACAATAAGAAAAATCCATAGCATTCATGGTACATTATTATCATCTAGATCTTAATCAACAAGCTTACAACGATGCCTCAGGTCCATCATCATGATCATCATCATCTAGGTCACCATCTCCGGTTCCTCCTCGGCCAACGACGTCGCGCCAGCCGAGCCCCCTACATGGCGCCCAGGTTGCTCCATTGTCCCTTCAGCGCTCTGCATCTCCGACAGACGACCACAACGGCTCCTTCACCACCAGCGACAGTGCGACACTACGCTTCCCTAGGGTTTCGATCTTGCAGATTACTTACCGGCAATGCGTAAGTGGGTGCTGCGCCGCCGCAGGATTTGGAGCGCTCTGTGTGCCACCGCCGTAGAGAAGTGGCGGTGTGTTGTGTCTGTGTGTGGTGTGCCGTGTGGTGTGCGGTCTGCTCTGTGTGGTGGGTCGATTTGTTGCCCTTGACTATGGTGGGCTGCTGCCTGGCCCATGAGTTGTGAATTTGGAACTTGGGCTGGGAGTTTCGGTAAATTCCGAATTTTGAATTCGGTAAATTCCGACCCAAAACGGTAACCGAAGAAAACGGTCGGTAAAGGACTGCACCGATTCCGATCTAAAATTCCAATAACCGATTCCGATTCCGAGAAATACCGATACCGACGATTCCGATTGGAAAAAATCAGAATCGGTTTCCGGAATTCTGAAAAATTCTGAAACCGTTTTCATCCCTAACTACCACTCCACCGCGGTGGATACTCTTTTTTATTCGCTGACGTCATGATGACGTAACAATGGCGTCATTCGTTTCTTTCCCTGTATGGTCGCCATGTGGGACCGCCTGGCAGGTCTCCATCGCATTGTCGTGTGCTCCGCTGGGTTCTCGGTGTCTCGTGAGTGGGGCCAAGATGTCGGGTTGTCGGTCCTAGAATATCGCTGCAAGAAGCCGAGTTGTTGCAAAGCCGGCCATCGCGCTAACAGTGGGACCCATGATCCAGAAGCTTCTTCTCCAAAGATAGTTGCGAGTGGATCAACCGGGTCGTGCCGAAGTCGCCGTTATTGTTTCCCTTCCCTGACTCGGACTCTGCCTCCTCGTATATAAATACCGACCTCGGGATCACCTCTATTCACCAACCCAGGGATATCCGTACCCCAAAACTACCGTAACGAACTTGTCGCCAGGCATATGAGAGAGAGCACGGAGAGAAGAGGACCTCCACTGTGATCAACCACGAGCCGCCACCTCCAATCTCACTATGATCGAGGGTGTTCGCCTGACCGCACAATATGTGTGTGGTGCGTAGTCTACCAATGTCACATCCGGATTTAAAGATAAAACCGGACACAAATTAAATATGTACTAGGATTAAGTCTCACACATTTCACTACAACAGCTACAGTCATTTTCGGCGGCCAGAAGCCGCCGAAAATAAGCCAGTTGCCGCCGAAAATAAGCTATTTTCGGCGGCAATTAGCTTATTTTCGGCGGCTTCTGGCCGCCAAAAAAAACTGGCCGAAAATAAGGCTTTATTTGCGGCGGCTAGGGTCTGGCCGCCGAAAATAAGCTATTTTCGGCAGCAGGCTACCTGGCCGCCGAAAATAACAGATTATTTTCGGCGGCTAGCCAGTCAGCCGCCAGAAATAACAACTGCCGAAAATAAAATACCTATTTTCTGCGGCCAGAGGGGCCGCCGAAAATTACTAATTTCAGAGCAAAAAAAATTGAAAAAAATGCGAAAAATAACAGAATTTCATACAAAATTCGTACAATAACAGAAATTCCATACAATCACAGAAAATTCATACTTGAGTTCACAACATAAAACTTGAGTCCATACAAATATAAAGTCCACAAATAGTCCATACAAACATAAAGTCCACAAAATAGTTTATTACAACACAGTGCGACACAAAGCTAACTTAATCACACATTGGGGTCGTTGGAGTTGTGTCCACTACCTCCAGAAGCCAATAACTGGTCGACGAAGTCGTGTAACGGGGTTGGATCCTAAAAAAAGATGACATTAATAACGGCATTGGTTACATGTATAACGACTATTCAAACAAATTGTTTCTCAAACTAACCTCTCCTGCATAAGCTCCCTCCCCTGCATAAGCTCCCTCCCCTGCATAAGCTCCTGGTGCTGGTATGACCGGTGGTGGCGTGTTGTGGCCCATGACCCCGGATCCCTACAAAATCAAGTTTAGTAAAGATTTGACAATTAGGTTGATACAAACGACAAGTCTTAACTAAATTGAATAACCTGAGGTGGAGGTGGAGGTGGCGGAGCATGTAATCCCCACTGAGGCATCGGCGGCTGAAATTGAGGGAAAACAAATGGTTGCTGCTATGCCTGCTGTGGAAACCAAGACTGTTGCAAATATAATATATTAGTTATAGAACCAATATCGAGCGTGTTGAGAATAAATAAGACACTCACGTTCATTGCTTGTTGCGCCTGTGCGTTGTAAGCAGCCATGTACTCTGATTGCTGTTGGAGAAATGCCATTTGTTGTTGCCGCATCTCTTCACGAAACTTTTCTTGCTGCTCCCTCATAGCTTCCTCCATGCTAGATACAGAGCGGCGACTACGGCTGCTACTACCACAGCCCGCCTGCGACGAAGAGCCGCCACGAGAACGCAACTCCGTCGAATCGATAATACCAGTAAACATAGAATATCTTTAAGAACAAGAAAATTAGCTATTCGGTCGTAGTTTCAATATTATTGAAAACAATTCACAAGTTCATACCGTCCATGCGCCTTGCCTCCAAGTGAATGCACAACCTCAGCGTCGATGGTAGGCGCTCCTCGCCAATCGTAGTCTTCTCCATACTTCTTAACCATCTCCTGCCCGTATGTCTCCTGCAATACAATATGAAGGTTCATCACACATGTAATTTATAGCTATATGGGAAGAAAACATTAATCATAACAACAACTAACCATACGCTCAATGGCCGCTTGACTACACAGCTCATCGGAGATTTCACTGTTTTTCGCTCGATGCCCTCTCCTATAAACATCGATTGGGCTCGGGACAACTCCAGTTTGAGCCTCCTGCAAATATATGAGTTCAATCCTGTTTCATTTCTGAGTAAAACAGAATACTACATACTCACCATTCGCTTAGCCAACCGAATGTGTCCATCAGCCCCATAGGTATGGTTGACTACGACCTCATCATCGTCCTCGTCCTGCTGATGGCGCTGTCTATGTCGATTTCTGTTTGACTTCTCAATCCACTCGGGCGAAGCCCATATCTCACACAAAGCCTTGTAAGCCTGCGGCCGGTGTTCCATCCATGGAAGAGTTACCTGCATATAAAGCGTTAGCTCAAAATTACATTCACATCTGAATGAGCTGTTAAATTAGATTTTTACCTCCATGTACTGGTCTACAGTCAAGTAGACATCTGAATATTGTCGAAAGTTGTTGATAGAATGACCTCGGCGCTTCATGTACGCGTTCACAACCTGTAGACGAGCATTGGAAAATGCATCCCTGCACACCTTTTTCGCATTTTTCTTTAATACTCGGTCTGCATGCTCTTGAGCCTCAGGTTCCACACGATAGCGTCTCTGTCCAACATCGAAAATAAAATTAGTTCAAAAACAACTAATAAATGTTAGGTTGAAACAACTAATAAATGTTAGTTCGAAAAAATTACCCAAAAGTCGTGCTTGACGGCGCCTTGAGCTGTTCCATATGTAGCATGTGGAGCCAGTGCGAAGTGCGACCAGCTAGTGCAAGGAACCACCACACCTTTCGGGTCGGTGACAATTCCTGGGTTATGTAGACGACAGAGGTTACCTAAGACTTGATTAACCTGTCTATGGTGACCTCGACCGTCAAATGACGTGTCTTCCCATTGGCTGCATGACAAAAAACAAGAAAGTCATGTCATATATATAGTGTAAAATAAACAAATAAGTAAGAACAAAGTGGCCAAACGTGAGTACCTATCACCAACCGGAATGATCAGTACTCGAGCTTCAGATTGTGCAGGCGCCGACGGAGGTAGGACAAAGTGGCCCTTCCGAGTGCCCCTTCGTCGAACGACAGGAGCCTCGGTGGTATCGTCATCCGCCTCAGCATCTAAGCCCTCATGGGCCTGCTCGTCCTCCTCGTCATCCTCCTCATGGGCCTGCTCGTCCTCGTCCTCCTCCTCATGGTGTTGCACCTCCTCCTCGTCGTCCTCCTCTTCCTATGCACATGAAATAGAGACACGTAAAAATTTACATAAACATTTACATAAGATCATTTATATAAGTGACTGACAAATAAGATCAATTACATAAACATTTACATCGGTAGTCCGTTGTAGAGCGATAGGTGTATCACGTAGTTCTGGCCGAGCGTGTCTCAGCAACGCCTCCTGTCTGCTCTGGCTAGAAGAACTCCCTTGGAAAAGGGAACGTGCACCAGGGAGTATCCTGCTAGCCGCATTAAGAAACCCCCTAGCAGTGCGCTTTGGTTTATTCCTACCACTCATCCTGTTCAATAGAAAAACATTAAATGTATTAGCTCCATAAAATTAAGTGTGTAGGAAACGGGTGACGCCTAAGAGGGGGGGGGGGGGGGTGAATTAGGACTTCTAAAACTTTAACTAAACTAGGCCACAATTAAATCCCTAGAGCAAAACCTATGCAAATAAACAAACTAGAATGTGCAAACTAGGTTTTGTCTAAGTGTTGCTATCTCTACCGCAAACGCTAAGTTTCAATCTACACTATATAAGAATGAATACAAGATTGAAACTTAAATGCTTAATATAAATGCGGAATATTAAAGAGCAAAGTAGAGATGCAAACTCTCGTGGAAGACGCCGGTATTTTTACCGACGTATCCGGAACCACGCAAGGTTCCGACTAATCCTCGTTGGTGCCCCTACGCAAAGGGAAGCCCACGCGAGGGCCAAGCACCTTCGGTCGAGTAACTCCGTAGAGAGCCACGGGCCTTCTCCACACGCAAGTGGTGCTCCGCTTCCGGCTCCTCTCGGACGCTCCCCGCCGTCTCCACTATCGAGCTTCCGGCCGAAACGCCGCGGGCCTCGTTCCCTCCGGTACACGGTGGCGGCCGTGACACAAACACGGTTGTCACGGTCTCGCAAGACTCTCGCCCCACTCGGTACAATTACAACGACTCACGCAAGAGCCGAGGGGTTGTGTGGTTTGTCTAAACTCACTCAACTAACTAGGATTCACCTAGAGCAAGCGCTAATGCGGTCTAACTAACCTAAGCACTTCGCAAAGCACCTACGCTAATCACCGAGTGATTCTATTAAGCACTTGGGTGTTTGAGCACTTGGAAATGTCTACAATATGCCTTGGTATGTTGCTTGGGCTCCCACACTTGAGAATGGCCGGTTGGGGGTGTATTTATAGCCCCCAACACAATTGTAGCCGTTGGAGAAAAGCTGCTGCTCTCTGCGGCACTCCGGACAGTCCGGTGTGCACCGGACAGTCCGGTGGTGCACCGGACAGCGCACTGTAGCCTGTCCGGTGCGCCTAGCCGTTGCCTGTCTGACTCCTGTCAGAGCAGGTGACCGTTGGCGCCGCAGGCTCCGGGTGCCACCTGGAACTAGCCATTGGGCTGCAGTTCCCAGGTGCACCGGACAGTCCGGCGTGTGGGCACCGGACAGTCCGGTGTGTCACCGGACAGTCCGGTGCTCCACGCACAGACAGTCCGCAGGCAGCACACGCCTCCTTTCTTGGACTTTTCTTGATCTTCTTAATGTCTTCTTTTGAGGTGTTGCTTTCCTCAATTCCTTAGTCCAAGTAGTTCTTGCATTCTATGAACTACAAACATAAACACTAGGAAACTTGTTAGTCCACAGATTGTGTTAATCATCAAACACCAAAACTTACTTAGCCAAATGGCCCGGGGTCCATTTTCCTTACAATCTCCCCCTTTTTGGTGATTGATGACAACACAACCAAAGCAAGCAAATAATACAAGTATTTGAATGTAAATATGCAATCTACTTGCTAGGATGCATGATTGTCCCCTTAATGTGATATTATGGACTTAAGCCTCCCCCTAACTCCATAATTCACTTACTTCCTATTTTGGACCAAATAACCAAAACCACTTGACAGGGCACTTGCAGAATTTTTTTTTAAAATTTTAAATTGGTGGTGTTTGGTGTTTGATACATCTTTCATTGCTTTGGTCCCTAAAATTCTCCCCCTTTGGAATCAACCACTGAAAAGGAAGACATTAAAAGTATGTAGGAAGTAAATAAAACTTGCCCTCATAAGGAATTGAAACCCTTGGAGAACAAAAACATATGAAAAACTCCCCCTAAATGAGTGTTCTTTTTTAGAAAGAAATTTCTCCCCCTTTTTAGAGACGAAGAAATACTCCCCCTGACAGAGATCAACTACTTAGGAAAAACATGTGAAAATTAGAGGAGCAAGTCATGATTTGAATAGACTAACTTCCCTTATGCATAGATAACAAAATATGATTGAACCACTTATGCATTTATAGCAAGGAAGTATAAGATATGAAATAGTAGTCTAACCAAATGTCGGAGAAGACGTGTAAAAGATGTACAATGACAGTTCTTGGAGATATGCAGTGGAAGATTGTTGTCTTTCTCCGGGGACCTTATTTTCCTTACAATGAGACTATCACAAGAAAAAGAACTTGAAAGGGGTGTTAGTCTCAAAGTCTTAGATTATAGAGTAATCTCCTCATACAAGTTTTTTGAATACTTGTAGGAGACATGCACTTTGATTTGATATCAAGAGGGGTAGTTTATCCATAATCCGAGCTTTGGCACATATAAGTTAAATGATACATCTTGTAGAGATCAAAATTTTCAATTGATGCATCATTTACTGTGGAGTGATATAAAAGCTATGTGCCGTGCTTAAACATTTTAAGCCATGTAGGTTTGCTTAAGTATATGAATTAAAAGCAAGCAATCCTACCATATGATTCACCTAGTATGCATAATTTAAAACAAAGGTAAATAACAAATGAAGTACTAGGCAAGAAAGGTAAGCTAGATACAAGGTAAATAGATACGCATATCTAAAAACAAGAGATACAATAAATCTAGTTACCTTAGTCATGGGTGGGGAAATTTGGGTCCAAAGTCTTTTACTAATCCACTTGGCAATAAACTCTATCCATTATGATGTATCCCATGATATACATCCCATCTTTGCCAAGTCTCCAAATTTCCCTACGACCTTTGGTCCACTCATTTCCCTTTCGGGATCCAAACCTTCTTGGTGCTTCTCATGGTCGAAATAATTTCCTTTGGCACCCAGATGCGTTTGGCCCCCTTTCCTTTGTTGACTTGCTTGTTGGCCTTGATTGCTATCACCTTTCCATTCCTTTTCTTCTTGATCAAATATGGTGTAGCAGCCTTTTTGTCCACCTCTTTGATGTAGGTGTTGGAGATTTTGCTTGATGGCTTTTGCTTGAGCTTTTGCCTTTGCTTATCCCCGGTCATCGTCTTGCATTGGAAAGACTTGTGGCCTTCCTTGTGGCATAACCTACAAATCACGGTTTCTCCCTCCATAGGCTTGTTCACTCCCGCAGTGGTGTTATCCTGTGGAGGTTGGATTTGTTTGGCTTTGCCTTTCTTTTCATACAAAGCCTTGCCAAGACGGGCCACTTCTTGCCTTAATTGCTCATTTTCCTTTGCAACCTCATCCGAACATGTTTCTATAACAATATTCTCAACAAGAACTTGGTTGCAGGGGTTAGTGTCATTAATTAAATCAAGGCAAGAAGTAGAAGCATCCTTTTTAATAATTTTAGGAATTTTAACTAGAGATGCTACGGGGGTGCTACCAATATTTTCTAGCTTAGTAGTTAGCTCATCATTGTGTATGCTAAGAATTTCCATTTTCTCTAGCAAATTTTCAATGGTATTTTGGGAGCTAGCTAGCTTAGCCTTAAGTTTTTCATTCTTTTTAAAAAGACTATCATCGGTAGCAGTGGATGGAGCACTAGACTCTAATAGCTCAATTTTAGTTGACAGCTCACTATTCAAGTTTGCAAAAGTTTCAAATTTTTCTAGCAAACCTTTGTAATCATTTTGGGAGCTAATCAACTTATTTTTCAAAGTTTTAAGTTGGGCTTTTTGCTTAGTGCAAATATCCTGGAAAAATTCAACGGCTTCTGCAAGCTCATCTATGGAGGGCTTTCCCTCACCTTCATCATCACTACTACTTTCATCACTAGAGGATGGAATGCTTTTGTTACCTCTTGCCATAAGGCATTTGTGTGATGACCGTGATGAGCGTGATGAGGACCGATGGCTGCGCGTCCTTGGAGGTTCATCTTCACTTGAAGAGTCATCCCAAGTTCTAACACTTGTTAGCGCCTTGCCTTTGCTCCTCTCCTTTTTGGGTTTGGCCATAGTTGGACAGCTGTCCCTGAAGTGGCCCTTCTCCCCACATGCGAAGCATCCTCTCTTTCTTTGCTTTTTCCTGTCAATGTTAAAGAGAATATCTTCGACCTGCAGGGGGACACCCATTAGATTAATCTTGCGGATCATCCCCATTACCTTTCCGACGCGTCGGATTGTTTCTTCGTCCTCGGAGGATGATGTGCATGGTTGATTATCTTCATCATCATCACTCTCTTCTTCCTCTTCTTCTTCACTTGAGGAACTTGGTGTGGAAGCCTTCTTTTTACCCTTCCTCTCATCACATGCAAAAGCATATGGATTTGAGGAAGTTGGCTCCTCTCCCCGACACATTTTTCGCGACATCTCAAAAGCCGCGATTTTTCCAATTACAATGGTTGGGGTCATGTTACCCAAGTCCTCCATGTTATGGAGGATAGTGATGATGCTCCCATATCTTCGTTGTGGTAGTAGGGAGATAATCTTCCTCACAATGTCCGCATCACCTAGCTTATTAATGCCAATAGAATTGAGCTCATTGATAATTAGATTCAAACGAGAATACATGTCTCTAACAAGCTCATCATTTTTCATAGCAAAAGAATTATACTCATTTAAGACTAGGCAATGTTTTTGCTCACGGACATTAGTTGTGCCGTCATGAAGCTCATGCAATTTTAGCCAAATCTCATTAGCAGTTTTCAAGGTAAATACTTGATTAAAAATATCCATGCTAAGAGATTCATACAAGCAATTTTTGGCTCTAGCATTTAAGTGAATTTCTTTTTCCTCACTCGTGGTTGGTTTCTCGGGATTCTTGAGGGGTTTCATCCCGTCACGAGTGACTCTCCAAACACCTAGATCAACGGCCTCTAGGTAGCAAGCCATTCTAGCACTGTAATAGGGAAAGTTAGTGCCGTCGAAATGTGGTGGCCTATGGGTATCCATCCCTTCCTCTAAAAAGCGTCGGCCCTTTTAGCGGTGAAGCTAAAACGTTTCAAATGAGCCAAACCAGGCTCTGATACCACTTGTAGGAAACGGGTGACGCCTAAGAGGGGGGGGGTGAATTAGGACTTCTAAAACTTTAACTAAACTAGGCCACAATTAAATCCCTAGAGCAAAACCTATGCAAATAAACAAACTAGAATGTGCAAACTAGGTTTTGTCTAAGTGTTGCTATCTCTACCGCAAACGCTAAGTTTCAATCTACACTATATAAGAATGAATACAAGATTGAAACTTAAATGCTTAATATAAATGCGGAATATTAAAGAGCAAAGTAGAGATGCAAACTCTCGTGGAAGACGCCGGTATTTTTACCGAGGTATCCGGAACCACGCAAGGTTCCGACTAATCCTCGTTGGTGCCCCTACGCAAAGGGAAGCCCACGCGAGGGCCAAGCACCTTCGGTCGAGTAACTCCGTAGAGAGCCACGGGCCTTCTCCACACGCAAGTGGTGCTCCGCTTCCGGCTCCTCTCGGACGCTCCCCGCCGTCTCCACTATCGAGCTTCCGGCCGAAACGCCGCGGGCCTCGTTCCCTCCGGTACACGGTGGCGGCCGTGACACAAACACGGTTGTCACGGTCTCGCAAGACTCTCGCCCCACTCGGTACAATTACAACGACTCACGCAAGAGCCGAGGGGTTGTGTGGTTTGTCTAAACTCACTCAACTAACTAGGATTCACCTAGAGCAAGCGCTAATGCGGTCTAACTAACCTAAGCACTTCGCAAAGCACCTACGCTAATCACCGAGTGATTCTATTAAGCACTTGGGTGTTTGAGCACTTGGAAATGTCTACAATATGCCTTGGTATGTTGCTTGGGCTCCCACACTTGAGAATGGCCGGTTGGGGGTGTATTTATAGCCCCCAACACAATTGTAGCCGTTGGAGAAAAGCTGCTGCTCTCTGCGGCACTCCGGACAGTCCGGTGTGCACCGGACAGTCCGGTGGTGCACCGGACAGCGCACTGTAGCCTGTCCGGTGCGCCTAGCCGTTGCCTGTCTGACTCCTGTCAGAGCAGGTGACCGTTGGCGCCGCAGGCTCCGGGTGCCACCTGGAACTAGCCGTTGGGCTGCAGTTCCCAGGTGCACCGGACAGTCCGGCGTGTGGGCACCGGACAGTCCGGTGTGTCACCGGACAGTCCGGTGCTCCACGCACAGACAGTCCGCAGGCAGCACACGCCTCCTTTCTTGGACTTTTCTTGATCTTCTTAATGTCTTCTTTTGAGGTGTTGCTTTCCTCAATTCCTTAGTCCAAGTAGTTCTTGCATTCTATGAACTACAAACATAAACACTAGGAAACTTGTTAGTCCACAGATTGTGTTAATCATCAAACACCAAAACTTACTTAGCCAAATGGCCCGGGGTCCATTTTCCTTACAAAGTGAACTAACAAAAAATCAAATAATACATCACATAATATGAAATTTTGCATTACACATCAAAATTCATCAGAATCACGATCAAGGAGTCTTCTTCGATCCAAAGCTCGCAATGTGGCTTTTTTGTTCCTTGGATTTCGTTTTCGTTTCGGTGCAACACACTCATCAGTAGTGACATCGTTACGGTCTCCGACTAGTGAGTTCAGTGCAACACCCTCATCGATAGTAAAAGTAGTTGGCAATTCTTCTTCTTGATAAACATCATCGGCCTGTTCGTCTTCGAATTGATAACCAGCAGTGCAAGGAGTATGTAAACGTTCCCTAGGGTTCACCTTATGAACTACCCACCATGCTTCAAACTTCGGATTTGGGTACGACATATAGTAGACCTGCTCGCACTGGTGTGCAAGGATAAAATTATCATGGCCTCGAAGTCGTTCCTTGTGCTTTACTTCAGTTATACCATATTGACTTTGTCTAATCCCATTAGTGCTGTCAAACCAATCACATAGAAAGAATACTAATTTCAAAGGTTTGTTCCCTGCAAAATTAAACTCTAGGATGTTTTGAATGATGCCATAATAATTAGTTTCTCTGCCGAGTGCATCGAGTGCCCTAGTCAGAACTCCAGTGTTACGTGTGGCTGCACGAGGCCGAGACTTTTCAAATTGGTCTGAACGAAAACGAAAGCCATTCACATCGTATCGACCAAATGTTCTGCAAGTGACCGTCCCATAAGATAGTTGTCTCAAGTCCTCGTGTATGTTAGGAGTCTTTGTGCACTGCAAATAATATACAGTTAAAATGACTACCTCGTGTAAAAGGCTAAATGACATGAAAGTAAGGAATATAGAGAGTTTACATGCTCGCGAAACCAGTCAACAAAATTAGGTCTTCCTTGCCTCCCATGTCGTCGCATAGTATCTAGTTGTTTGCTTGTAGGCTGATGGGAATAAGTCCAATTTTCCTCGTCGAACTTACTGTACGACAAATAAGTAATTAAATATGGCTCCTTTGGTACAGAAATTAAGGGGTAAAATAAAGACTTACATGAAATATGGCTCCATCTCTTCCATATTAGAGTACATGTATAGCAATGCGGACATTCTTTCATCCATGCTAAGGTGGTAGAACGTGCCCTTACTAGTACTTGTGCCTCTCCATTGGAAAATGTTGAGATCACTGACAGGAGGTTCCTCATCGACATTGTATCGCATGGTAGCAGCATAGACATTATGTTCCTCTGCGAAATACACACTCGTGAAGTATGAAACCTCCTTTAGCAAAAAAGCTTCAGCGATGCATCCTTCTACTCTAGCCTTATTTCGAACCATGCCTCGCAGGTTTTTGAGTGCACGTTCAATGTGATACATCCACCTATATTGTACAGGTCCACCAACCTTTGCCTCATATGGAATGTGAATAAGTAGATGCTCCATCGGATTGAAGAATCCAGGTGGGAATATTTTTTCTAGCTTGCATAACAACACTGGTATTTGTTTCTCCAACTTCTCCATCATATTTTTACTTATTTCTTTGGCACAGATTTGCCTGTAGAAATAACTTAGCTCAGCTATTGCTTGCCACATGGCGTCGGGCATATAACCACGAAACATGACAGGGATAATCCTCTCCATTAATATATGGAAGTCATGGCTCTTTAACCCAGTTAGTTTTCCCGTTTTCAAATTCACAGCTCTTTTCAAGCCCGCAGCATAACCATCGGGAAATTTAATTTTTTTCATCCATCTCATTACCTCGATCTTGTCTTTAGAGGTAAGACAGAACAAGGCACGGGGCGGCCTACCGTTGTCATTAAGCACTTGGGTTGGTCGGTCACAAAGCATTGCTAGATCTCTTCGAGCTTTCAGATTGTCCTTTGTTTTGTCAAAATGCATGCAGGTGTGTATGAGGGCTTCAGCAACATTACTTTCTTGGTGCATGACATCAATGTTGTGCACAAGAATCAATGACGACATATAAGGGAGCTCCCAGAGACCACATATATGTGTCCAGTTGTGGTCCACTCCGAATCCTTCGTACTTGTCCCCCTTTTCATTTAGGACAAGGTTGTTCAGCTGAGCATATATTTCTGCCGCGTTAAGACGTTTAGGCGGACCTTTGGTGACCACAGTGTTCTTTATAAAGTTTTTCTTATCGCTCCTAAAGGGGTGTTTCCTGGGCAACCAGCGTCGATGACAATCGAAGTAAGTGATCTTTCCACCATGAGCAAGACGGAAGCAATCTGTATCTGAACCGCAATATGGACATGTCAATCTACCATGTGTACTCCAACCGGTAAAAATAGCATACGCCATGAAGTCATGCACCGACCACAAATACGCAACTCGAAGTTTGAATATCTGTTTTGTAAAAACATCGTATGCTTCAACACCTTTCCAAAGCTCCTTCAACTCTTCAATCAAGGGTTTTAACATGACATTGAGGTTCTTTCCAGGATAGTCTGGGTCAGGAATGATTAAGCAAAGAAATATAAATTCATATTTCATACAAAGAGAAGGTGGAAGGTTGTATGGAATAACAAAGACGGGCCAACATGAGTATGATGATGCCATTTGACCAAAAGGTGTGAAGCCATCGGTCGCGAGGCCAATTCGAACATTCCTCGGATCAGCTGCAAACTCGGGATCAAACGTGTCGAGAGCCTTCCATGCATCCCCATCTGAAGGGTGCACGATTAGGTCATCGTTATCACGGACACCTTCTTTGTGCCATCGCATGTGCATAGCGGTTTTTTTAGATAGAAACATCCGTTTCACTCGAGGAGTTAGTGGCAAGTAGCGGAGCTGCTTATGTGCAACATCTGTCATCACCTTCTCACCCTCATCATTAACAACTTCCACAAATCTAGATTGTCCACATTTCAGACATTTTTTCTCTTCCGCATGCTCCTTCATGAAAAGCATACAATTATTTTTGCACGCATCAATCTTCTCATAATCCATACCGAGACCTTTGATAATTGTCTTTGATTGGTACATGTCTTTAGGCAACTTATTGGGCTTTGGGAGCACATCTCCTAATAACTTTAAAATCTCATTGTAACAATTGTTCGAGAAAAAGTACTTGGACTTAATGGACATGAGCCGAGTCACAAAAGCGAGTATACTCACATCTGTGTGTTCATGCAACGGCTCTTCAGAGTCTTTTAGTAGTTTAAAAAATCTGGAAACCTCTGGTGTGGCAGGATCCTCGAAGCTTAGGTTGAATTCTGGACGTAGCGAATCTAGCATCTCATGCATCGCATCATCGCCAGCCCAATCATTGTTCTCCTCCTCTTCTACATTCCTGTTGGGTACTACCTCACCATGATGTTCCCACACCTCATATCCGGGCATAAATCCAAACTGACAAAGATCTAGGCTAACTCTTTCCTTATTAAGAAATATACTGTTTTCGTGACGCCTACAAGGGCATCTAACAGTGCCGGTTAAGGACAAGGCGAATACGTGGTCCACAAAATCTTTGGTCTTGGCTATCCATTCATCAGAATGACGTCCATTTCTACTCCAGCCATTGTACATCCATGCACGATCTTCAGCCATGCCTGAGACTATTAAACGGAACAATATCGTGAAAAAAAATTCAACTTCGTCAAGGGTATCGGTCCTACATGTATGTACGACATGGATAGGTTCTAAACCCACATGAACCTAGCAGGACCCAAAATAATTTGGCAGCATAACTTCGCTGCCACTAAATAATATTACTTCTATACAAAACAATCAAATCAAACTAAGTACCACATACAATAATTATGCAACTATTATACGTACCAATATAATATACTATTAAAGCTAATAATATAATAGTAATCAAATTAAACAATATAATATACTATAACATACTTGCATTCTAATAATATAATTGCATACTAATAATATAATAGTAATCAAATTAAACAATATAATATACTATAACATACTTGCATTCTAATAATATAATTGCATACTAATAATATAATAGTAATCAAATTAAACAAAATTACAAACAGTAATCAAACAAACACAATTACAAATATATAATAATTTCGGCGGCATCTAAATAACAGCCGTCGAAAATAAGAAATAAAATACTAAAAAAATTACCTCTCCGACGGGGCGGTGGCGGCTCGAAGCGCGGCGGCGGCGCCTCTGCTCGGGGCGCGGCGGCGGCGGCCGAGGCCCGGCTTCCCGGCGGCGGGTGGCCGGCGACCGGCGGCAGGGGCGGGGCGTGGCCGGCCGGGGGCGCAGGGACTTAAGGGAGCGACGGCGGCGGCTCTGCTCGGGGCCGGGCGGCGGCGGCCGAGGCAGGGTTTCCCGGCGGCGGGTGGCCGGCGGCCGGCGGCAGGGGCGGGGGTGGCCGGCCGGGGGCGCAGGGACGGCCGGAAGCGACGGCGCGGGCGAACAGGGAGCGGCGGCGCGGGAGAGGCCAGGGGAAGAGAGAAAGAAAGAGAAGAAGAAGGGGGCTGGCCGTTTTTTAACGTTTAATTTTCGGCGGCTAACCCCGGCCGCCGAAAATAAGCACTAATTTTCGGCGGCCTTGTCAGAAGCCGCCGAAAATTACGCAATTTTCGGCGGCTGTGTCAGAAGCCGCCGAAAATTACTCTATTTTCGGCGGCTGTGTCAGACCGCCGAAAATAGTCCGCAATTTTCGGCGGCTACCCTCTGGCCGCCGAAAATTACGGTGGCCGCCGAAAATGTTGCGTGCTGCTGTTGTGTTTAATGACTCATGATACAGAAACGAATATCACATCTTTACTATATAATAGGGTTCTATACAAAATAGCTAAATAATTACATCATATAAAGACAACGATTATCCGCAACCATAGTTGACTGGAGACGACCGCCTAGACCACTCACGAACTCATTGCAGCATCCTTCATGCTCTTCATCTTGATGGTACATATTCTTTATCTAGGGGGCATATGAGTACAACAAGGGTGAGCTCACATACGTTCATCACTTAACAAGTTGTGGGAAATAATGTGCATGAGCTCACTTACGGTGGGGACTCATGTGAAGTGTAAGGCTTACCAAAGAAGATAGTTAAAGATGCGCATTGTTTTTAAAGTTGATCAAAATTTTATTAGCAGTTACTAAGTATAAGTAGATATCATCCTAATTAAATATTTGATCACAATTAATAATAAAACCCACAATGCAATGCAAATGATAGATTAAGTTTAATTCCATAAGTTAGTCATGTGAGGGTTCGAGCCGCTCTTGACCGTGAGCACTGCTGATATACCAGTTTTACACACTGCAGAGGTTGCACCCTTTACCCACAAGTCATGTATCCCATCTAGCCAGGGTTTGCAAGGCCCTTAGACACTTCTGAGGTGAATGGCTAGGATTCCACTATGAGGCCTTTACAAAGTTACACTAGCTTCAGAAAACCCGATATGATTTCGTGAGAAGAGCGATATAGGAATCCCTCGTCCGAAAAGCCATCGCAGCATGATCGACCCGAGAACCTCCCTACATCAGTAACTCCTCTATCGTCCTTGTCCCTTTTATGTAAGGTAGTCCTCCACTAGCTTTACTAATTAGTCAGCCAAGGGCGTCCCATACCATCCTTGTGGTAGCACTGTTTTTTCTGGTGGTCGCTCCATGTTTCATTTAACATAATAATCTTGTCATGAACAATAATTAAACCAATAATAACAATGGAACAATATCGTAATTCAATAAAGCATTAATCCCAAAACCAGGTAGAGCAATAGAAAGTCTACCCAATAGTTCATTTGCTTGCAAGGTGTAAGGTGAACAAAACTAGGGAAACCTATTAGGTTCCATCAAATTAACCTGAGCATGTCACAATGATTAACAGTAACATTATTAGGTAAAGAAAGTGATCAAGGGCACAACTTGCCTTATACTTGAATTTCAGGTACTTTACCAAGTTGGTCTTCGGGTTTCTCGTGACCTCGCTGCTACTCGTAGCAATACATACAAATAGACAAGGAATACATAAAAATAACATTACACCAAACATTAGAACAAACCGTGTCGGAATATTCTACGCGCTGCTACGAGATCGTAGGCTCGAGAACCACTAAAATCGGAGTTACAGTTGAAAGGATATGATTAATGTGATTAAATGATTAAAACTAGGTCTTATGTTTATTTTATCTATCATGAGAAAAGATAACCCAAAAGAGTAATTAATTCAACTTTAATCTAAATTATAACTTGACCATAGATCATAGTTTAGTGGATTATGATGATAGACAGGTTAACAAGATTAATCAATCTAAACATAAGTTAAATAAAGATATAATTATAAAAGAATGAAATATGGGACAATAAATGTTGTTATTTTGTAGGCAATATTTTATGAAGCTAACACAATTGGAATGGAGTAAAAGAAGTTAAATCGCAAAAGTTACGAATTTTACAAGTTTCTAGGTTTATCTTTATACTAAAAATCAACTTCATGTCTATTTATATGATTTAATAAAGTATATGGACTGCGGCCACTAATACTTGAGAACTCAGGGGCTTTTGCGAAAATTTTAGGACTAGTCTAAAGGATTCTTTACACTAGCGTGGATGGCGGGTTAAATATAAACAAGGACAGGGACTCTAGCAAAATGATGCGGCGAAGGGGTATGTGTCGGGGACCATAATTAGGGGTACCCCCAAGACTCCTAATTCTCAGCTGGTAACCCCCATCAGCATAAAGCTGCAAAGGCCTGATGGGTGCGATTAAGTCAGGGATCAGTCCATTCGAGCGACTCGATCATGCCTCGCCCGAGCCTAGCCTCGGACAAGGGCAGCCGACCCCGGGGGATTTCCGTCTCGCCCGAGGCCCCCCTCCAACGGCGGACACATCTCCGGCTCGCCCGAGGCCCTGCCTTCGCTAAGAAGCAACCCTGACTAAATCGCCGCACCGACCGACCGAATCGCAGGAGCATTTAACGCAAAGGTGGCCTGACACCTTTATCCTGACGCACGCCCCCCGGCAGAGCCGAAGTGACCGCCATCACTTCGCCGCTCCACTGACCGGCCTGACAAAAGGACAGCGCCGCCTGCGCCACTCCGACTGCAGTGCCGCTTGACAGAGTGAGACTCACAGGCAGTCAGGCCCTGCCAAAGGCACCATAGGAAGCTCCGCTCCGCCCGACCCAGGGCTCGGACTCGGGCTAGGTCCCGGAAGACGGCGAACTCCGCTCCGCCCGACCCAGGGCTCGGACTCGGGCTAGGTCCCGGAAGACGGCGAACTCCGCTCCGCCCGACCCTAGGGCTCGGACTTGGGCTCAGCCCCAGAAGACGACGAACTCCGCTCCGCCCGACCCCAGGGCTCGGAATCGGGCTCAGCCCCGGAAGACGACGAACTCCGCTTCGCCCGACCCAGGGCTCGGACTCCGCCCTGGCCTCTGCCGAACGACCTCCGCCTTGCCCGACCTAGGGGCTCGGGCTCGGCCTCTGCCATGGAAGACAGACTCGACCTCGGCTTCGGAGGAGCCTCCACGTCGCCCAACCTAGGGCGCAGGCCAGCCACGTCAACAGGAAGCGCCATCATCACCCTACCCCGAGCTGACTCGGGCCGCAGAGAACAAGACCGGTGTCCCATCTGGCTAGCTCCGCCAGATAGGCAATGATGGCGCCCCGCATGCTCTGTGACGACGGCGGCTCTCAGCTCTCTTACGGAAGCAGGAGGACGTCAGCAAGGACTCAACCGCTCCGACAGCTGTCCCTCCGCCAGGCTCCGTCGCTCCTCCGACGGCCACGACATCACACCAGTTGAGTGCCAAGATCTCTCCGGCTGCCACATCGGCATGTACTTAGGGCGCTAGCTCTCCCCCGCTAGACACGTAGCACTCTGCTACACCCCCATTGTACACCTGGATCCTCTCCTTACGCCTATAAAAGGAAGGACCAGGGCCCTCTTAGAGAAGGTTGGCCGCGCGGGGACGAGGACGGGACAGGCGCTCTCTTGGGGCCGCTCGCTTCCCTCTCCCGCGTGGACGCTTGTAACCCCTACTGCAAGCGCACCCGACCTGGGCGCGGGACGAACACGAAGGCCGCGGGATTCCCACCTCTCTCACGCTGGTCGCCGCCGCCTCGCTCCTTCCCCCCTTCGCGCTCGCCCACGCGCTCGACCCATCTGGGCTGGGGCACACGGCGACACTCACTCGTCGGCCCGAGGGACCCCCCGGTCTCGAAACGCCGACAGTTGGCGCGCCAGGTAGGGGTCTGCTGCGTGTTGACAAACAGCTTCCCGTCAAGCTCCAGATGGGCAGTCTCCAGCAACCTCTCCGACCCGGGACGGTGCTCCGTTTCGGGAGTCTTGAGTTCATGTCCTTCGACGGCAGCTACGACATGATACTCCTTCCACCACCGCGCGACAACGACAATGGCGGCCGACAGCCCGCCCGCCGGCGGCGGAATCGACGACGTCTTCCCCGCGTGGTGGAAGAACAACATTCGAGCTCGCCCCGTCCTCTCCCCCGCCAACGGAGGAGGAGACGGGGCAACCAAGGCCAAGCGGGAGGCCGCGCCTCGTCGGCTGTCGAGCGAGTCGACGTTCCCAGCGCCCCAACGGGGGGAGCGTCGGGCGTCGACCTCGCGTTTGAGACGAAGGCGAGCGTCGTCTCCCCGCGACACGCCAATCCCGAGCAAGCGGACGACGCCAGTGCGCTCGCGGAGAGCTTGCAGGACGTCGCCCTCGTACCTGAGACGACGGTGCAATCAGTCCCCGACGTGACTATGTCGCTGCTCGTCGACCGAAAGGTACCGACTGATTCCCATCCTACGTCATTTGGACTCAGCCTCAACCCGCCTAGCGACCTTGCTTTGGTGGGCGCTCTCGCAGAGGCAAGTTCAAACCCTCTGGGGTTTCGCATGCGGTCGCCTTGGGACCGACTGACGGACGTCTCGACCTACGGGCCCTTTGGGTCCGAGGAAGATGACGACCCCAGCATCTGTTGGGATTTCTCTGGATTTGGCAACCCCAGTGCCATGCGGGACTTCATGACCGCATGTGACTATTGCCTCTCCGACTGTTCCGACGGTAGCCGCAGCCTCGACGACGAGGACTGCGGCCCAAGCCGCGAATGTTTCCACGTCGAGCTAGGGGATCCCTCCGAAGGCAATCATCTCGGCATGCCGGAGGACGGTGATCTCCCTAGGCCGGTGCCTCGCGCTGACATCCCACGGGAGCTAGCTGTGGTCCCCGTTCCGGCGGGGGGTCACGACCCACAGCTCGAGCAAGTCCGAGGGGCGCAGGCCAGGCTCGACGAGGGAGCAGGAGCGCTTGAGCCAATCCGCCGGGACGTCAGGCAGGCATGGGCGGGCCAACCCCCGGCCGGAGAAATACGTCACCTGCCCCAGGGTCTCCAGCACCGCGTCGCCGACGGCGTCAGGGTCAGGCCGCCACCCGCATCCAGTGGGGTCGGTCAGAACCTGGCTGCAGCAGCGATGCTTCTCCGCGCGATGCCAGAGCCATCAACCACCGAGGGTCGGCGAATCCAGGGAGAGCTCAAGAATCTCCTGGAAGGCGTTGCGGCCCGACGGGCCGAGAGCTCTACCTCCCGAAGGCAGGGATACCCCTCGGAACCTCATGCCGCGACTTCCCGATTCATGCGGGAAGCCTCGGTCTACACCGGGCGCACGCGCAACACCGCGCCTGCGGCCCCGGACCACCTCGGCAACGAGCACCATCATCGCGACCGTCAGGCCCACCTCGACGAGAGGGTGCGCCGAGGTTACCACCCCAGGCGTGGGGGACGCTACAACAGCGGGGAGGATCGGAGTCCCTCGCCCGAACCACCCGGTCCGCAGGCCTTCAGCCGGGCCATCCGACGGGCACCGTTCCTGACCCGGTTCCGACCCCCGACTACTATCACAAAGTACTCGGGGGAAACGAGACCGGAACTGTGGCTCGCGGACTACCGCCTGGCCTGCCAACTGGGTGGAACGGACGACGACAACCTCATCATTCGCAACCTCCCCCTGTTCCTCTCCGACACCGCTCGCGCCTGGTTGGAGCATCTGCCTCCGGGGCAGATCTCCAACTGGGATGACCTGGTCCAAGCCTTCGCCGGCAATTTCCAGGGCACGTACGTGCGCCCCGGGAATTCCTGGGACCTCCGAAGCTGCCGGCAGCAGCCGGGAGAGTCTCTCCGGGACTACATCCGGCGATTCTCGAAGCAGCGCACCGAGTTGCCCAACATCACCGACTCGGATGTCATCGGCGCGTTCCTTGCCGGCACCACCTGCCGCGACCTGGTGAGTAAGTTGGGTCGCAAGACCCCCACCAGGGCGAGCGAGCACATCGCCACCAAGTTCGCCTCTGGCCAGGAGGCGGTCGAGGCTATCTTCCGAAAGGACAAGCAGCCCCAGGGCCGCCCATCGGAAGATGCTCCCGAGGCGTCAACTCCGCACGGCGCCAAAAAGAAAGGCAAGAAGAAGTCGCAAGCGAAACGCGACGCCGCCGACGCGGACCTTGTCGCCGCCGCCGAGTACAAGAACCCTCGGAAGCCCCCCGGAGGTGCCAACCTCTTCGACAAGATGCTCAAGGAGCCGTGCCCCTATCATCAGGGACCCGTCAAGCACACCCTTGAGGAGTGCGTCATGCTTCGGCGCCACTTCCACAGGGCCGGGCCACCCGCGGAGGGTGGCAGGGCCCGCGACAACGACAAGAAGGAAGATCACCAAGCAGGAGAGTTCCCCGAGGTCCGCGACTGCTTCATGATCTACGGTGGGCATGCGGCGAATGCCTCGGCTCGGCATCGCAAGCAAGAGCGCCGGGAGGTCTGCTCGGTGAAGGTGGCGGCGCCAGTCTACCTAGACTGGTCCGACAAGCCCATCACCTTCGACCAAGCTGACCACCCCGACCACGTGCCGAGCCCGGGGAAATACCCGCTCGTCGTCGACCCCATCGTCGGCGACGTCAGGCTCACCAAGGTCCTTATGGACGGGGGCAGTAGCCTCAACATCATCTACGCCGAGACCCTCGGGCTCCTGCGTGTCGATCTGTCCTCCGTCCGAGCAGGCGCTGCGCCCTTCCACGGGATCATTCCCGGGAAGCGCGTCTAGCCCCTCGGACGACTCGACCTTCCCGTCTGCTTCGGAACGCCCTCCAACTTCCGAAGGGAGACTCTGACGTTCGAGGTGGTCGGGTTCCGAGGAACCTACCACGCGGTACTGGGGAGGCCATGCTACGCAAAGTTTATGGCCGTCCCCAACTACACCTACCTGAAGCTCAAGATGCCGGGCCCCAACGGGGTCATCACCGTCGGCCCCACGTACAAACACGCGTTCGAATGCGACGTGGAGTGCGTGGAGTACGCCGAGGCCCTCGCCGAGTCCGAGACCCTCATCGCCGACCTGGAAAGCCTCTCCAAAGAGATGCCAGACGTGAAGCACCATGCCGGCAACTTCGAGCCAGTGGAGACGGTCAAGGCCGTCCCCCTCGACCCCAGTGGTGACGCCTCCAAGCAGATCCGGATCGGTTCCGGGCTCGACCCCAAATAGGAAGCAGTGCTCGTCGACTTTCTCCGCGCGAACGCCGACGTCTTCGCGTGGAGTCCCTCGGACATGCCCGGCATACCGAGGGATGTCGCCAAGCACTCGCTGGATATTCGGGCCGGAGCCCGACCCGTCAAGCAGCCTCTGCGCCGATTCGACGAGGAGAAGCGCAGAGCGATAGGCGAGGAGATCCACAAGCTAATGGCAGCAGGGTTCATCAAAGAGGTATTCCATCCTGAATGGCTTGCCAACCCTGTGCTTTTGAGAAAGAAAGGGGGGAAATGGCGGATGTGTGTAGACTACACTGGTCTCAACAAAGCATGTCCGAAGGTTCCCTACCCTCTGCCTCGCATCGATCAAATCGTGGATTCCACTGCTGGGTGCGAAACCCTGTCTTTCCTCGACGCTTACTCAGGGTATCACCAAATCAGGATGAAAGAGTCCGACCAGCTCGCGACTTCTTTCATCACGCCCTTCGGCATGTACTGCTATGTCACCATGCCGTTCGGTTTGAGGAATGCGGGCGCGACGTATCAGCGGTGCATGAACCATGTGTTCGGCGAACACATCGGTCGCACGGTCGAGGCCTACGTCGATGACATCGTAGTCAAGACGAGGAAAGCTTCCGACCTCCTTTCCGACCTTGAAGTGACATTCCGATATCTCAAGGCGAAAGGCGTCAAGCTCAATCCCGAGAAGTGTGTCTTCGGGGTGCCCCGAGGCATGCTCTTGGGGTTCATCGTCTCCGAGCGGGGCATCGAAGCCAACCCGGAGAAGATCGCAGCCATCACCAGCATGGGGCCCATCAAGGACTTAAAAGGCGTACAAAGGGTCATGGGATGTCTCGTGGCTCTGAGCCGCTTCATCTCACGCCTCGGCGAAAGAGGTCTGCCTCTGTACCGCCTCTTAAGAAAGGTCGAGTGCTTCACTTGGACCCCTGAGGCCGAGGAAGCTCTTGGGAACCTGAAGGCGCTCCTCACAAAGGCGCCTATCTTGGTGCCTCCGACTGATGGAGAAGCCCTCTTGGTCTACGTCGCCGCGACCACTCAGGTGGTTAGCGCCACGATTGTGGTCGAGAGGCAAGAAGAGGGGCATGCATTGCCCGTTCAGAGGCCAGTTTACTTCGTCAGCGAGGTACTGTCCGAAACCAAGATCCGCTACCCACAAGTTTAGAAGCTGCTGTATGCAGTGATCCTGACGCGGCGGAAGTTGCGACACTACTTCGAGTCTCATCCGGTAACTGTGGTGTCATCCTTCCCCCTGGGGGAGATCATCCAGTGCCGAGAGGCCTCGGGCAGGATTGCAAAGTGGGCGGTGGAAATCATGGGCGAGACAATCTCGTTCGCCCCTCGGAAGGCCATCAAGTCCCAGGTCTTGGCAGACTTCGTAGCCGAATGGGTCGACACCCAGCTACCGACGGCTCCGATCCAACCGGAGCTCTGGACCATGTTTTTCGAGGGTCGCTGATGAAGACGGGAGCCGGCGCGGGCCTACTCTTCATCTCGCCCCTCGGGAAACACCTACGCTATGTGCTACGCCTCCATTTCCCGGCGTCCAACAATGTGGCTGAGTACGAGGCTCTGATCAACGGGTTGCGGATCGCCATCGAGCTAGGGGTCAGGTGCCTCGACGCCCGCGGTGACTCGCAGCTCGTCATCGACCAAGTCATGAAGAACTCCCACTGCCGCGACCCAAAGATGGAGGCCTACTGCGAGGAGGTTCGGCGCCTGGAAGAAAAGTTCTACGGGCTCGAGCTTAACCACATCGCTCGGCGCTACAACGAGACTGCGGACGAGCTGGCAAAAATAGCCTCGGGGCGAACAACGGTTCCCCCGGACGTCTTCTCCCGGGATCTGCATCAACCCTCCGTCAAGATCGACGACTCGCCCGAGCCTGAGGCGCCCTCGGTCCAGCCCGAGGTACCCTCGGCACAGCCCGAGGCACCCTCAGCTCGGCCCGAGGCACCCTCAGTTCAGCCCGAGGTACCCTCGGCCTCCGAGGGCAAGGCACTGCGCATCGAGGAGGAGCGGAGCGGGGCCACGCCTGATCGGAATTGGCAGACCCCGTACCTACAATATCTCCGCCAAGGAGAGCTACCCCTCAACCGAGCCGAGGCTCGGCGGGTAGCGCGACGCGCCAAGTCGTTCGTCTTGCTGGGCGATGAGAAGGAGCTCTACCACCGCAGCCCCTCGGGCATCCTCCAGCGATGCATCTCCATCGCCGAAGGTCAGGAACTCCTGCAAGAGATACACTCGGGGGCTTGCGGCCATCACGCAGCGCCTCGAGCCCTTGTCGGGAATGCTTTCCGACAAGGCTTCTACTGGCCAACGGCGGTGGCTGACGCCACTAGAATTGTCCGCACCTGCGAAGGGTGTCAATTCTATGCGAAGCAGACCCACCTGCCCGCTCAGGCTCTACAGACGATACCCATCACCTAGCCTTTTGCTGTGTGGGGTCTGGACCTCGTCGGTCCCTTGCAGAAGGCGCCCGGGGGCTACACGCACCTGCTGGTCGCCATCGACAAATTCTCCAAGTGGATCGAGGTCCGACCTCTGAACAGCATCAGGTCCGAGCAGGCGGTGGCGTTCTTCACCAACATCATCCATCGCTTCGGGGTCCCGAACTCCATCATCACCGACAACGACACCCAGTTCACCGGCAGAAAGTTCTTGGACTTCTGCGAAGATCACCACATCCGGGTGGACTGGGCCACCGTGGCTCATCCCATGTCAAATGGGCAAGTAGAGCGTGCCAACGGCATGATTCTACAAGGGCTCAAGCCTCGGATTTACAACGACCTCAACAAGTTCGGCAAGCGATGGATGAAGGAACTCCCCTCGGTGGTCTAGAGCCTGAGGACAACGCCGAGCCGAGCCACGGGTTTCACGCCGTTCTTCCTGGTCTACGGGGCCGAGGCCGTCTTGCCCACTGACCTGGAATACGGCTCCCCGAGGACGAGGGCCTACAGCGATCAAAGCAACCAAGCTAGCCAAGAAGACTCGCTGGACCAGCTGGAAGAGGCTCGGGACAAGGCCTTACTACACTCGGCGCGGTACCAGCAGTCCCTGCGACGCTACCACGTCCGAGGAGTCCGGCCCCGAGACCTCCAGGTGGGCGACCTGGTGCTTCGGCTGCGGCAAGACGCCCGAGGGAGGCACAAGCTCACGCCCCCCTGGGAGGGGCCATTCGTCATCGCCAAAGTTCTGAAGCCCGGAACATACAAGCTGGCCAACAGTCAAGGCGAAGTCTACGACAACGCTTGGAACATCCAACAGCTACGTCGCTTCTACCCTTAAGATGTTTTCAAGTTGTTCATATACCTCGCACCCACACAAAGTTTAGTCATCAAGGAAGGGTCGACCTCGCCTCGGCAAAGCCTGACCCTCCCTCGGGGGCTAAAAGGGGGGGAACCCCCTCTGTGTTGAAATTTTCCTCGAAAAAAGATCTCTTCTGCCAGAATATCTTTCGTGCTTTCTGACTACTTCGAAAAGTGGATCCTGAAAACGACGGAGTACACGTAAGCAGCCAAGGCTGACCGAGCCGAGGGACTCCTACGCCTCCGGGATACGGATACCTCACTCATCACCTTCTGCGATAAGTAACTCGCGTTCGGATAAAGTGATTCCGCGGACCGAACAAGTCTTCACGTTTGAAAGCTCTTCTGCCGAAGCGATCCTTCGAGCCTTCTCGACTGAGTCGGTGACAGGGCCTCATGGACGGGTGAAAGTGCGCGTAAGCGGCAAGGCCGACCGAGCCGAGGGACTCCCACGCCTCCGGGATACGGATACCTCACTCATCACCTTCCGCGAGAAGCAACTCTCGCTCGCACAAACAACCCTGTTACCGACAAAAAAGTCCAGATACTCGAAACAAGAGGAAAAGAGACACAACTTTACAGCACAGCGAGGGTGTGTGTTCTGGCCTCGGCGGCCGCAGAAGGCACACGCTACAAGACACTCTGATCCTGCAGGCTCGGGTCTTGACACTGGAAGGGGCAGCAGCACCCTCGGCATCGACGACACCTTCGGCGAGGTTTGACCTAGCCTCGGACGGCGACGCGGTCCGAAGATCTCCACTCCGAAGGACGACGTCATCACCACGCCCGGGCCATCGCCGCCAGGGTCTTCTCCGGGAATCCGGCCCGAGCAGGCGGCTCGGACGGTCACCCCTGGGGCCTCGACCAACCATCTTCCAAGGGCGCCAGCCCGACCCGAGGCCTCGGTTGATCAACTCCGGCGTTGGTCCCGCTAACGGACAACCCGGCTAGGCTCCGGCCAACCAGGTTTCATTTTCGAGCCAACTCCGCCTCTGTTCATGCTGATATCGCTACCCCTGGCCTCGGCTCGTCGAAGAGCGGCCAAGGGGTCCCTTTAACTAAGCTAGAGGAGCCTCAGACAACAAGGCCGACCGAGCCGAGGGACTCCTACGCCTCCGGGATACGGATACCTCACTCGTCACCTTGACACGGGGCGACTCATGCTTGGTGAAGCGGTTCAGATAATCAACAGGCGAGTCTTAGTGCTCGAAAATGAGGAAAAAACACGGCTCTGTGCCAAAATTACATACATGTTCAGGCCTCGACAGCCATAATGAACAAAAACACTGGCATTCAAAGTGCCATTACAAACGGAACTCTGGTTCCGTCCCCCGCGGGTATGAGCAACCTCGAGCCTGCGGGGCGACGAACGTCGGGGGACCTGCCAGCGACCTCTGCAGCAGCAGCCATGGTCCCGGGTGGACGCGGCCACCGGAGGGCTCTCGTTCGCGGTCCCGCTCAAGGGACGCGAACCAGCTATTAAAGCCAAAGAGCGGGCCGCTCCCAAGCGCACCGGCAGGTCCTCGCTACCGTCCTCGCCGCGAATGCGAGGGAGAGGGCGGAATGTTGCATCCTAGCTGGGTAGCAACAGTTCGCCTTCCCCTGCATGGCTGGAGGACGTCTCCGCCGCAGGGCTGGAGGGCGATTGCCACCACCAGAAGCTGGAAGAGGAGGTGGCCCGCCGACCCGCGCAGGAGGTAGAGCCCCGGCTCGCCTCGCTCCCTGCCCCAGCGAGGATGACGAACACCCTCGATGCTGAGGGCGGGATCGGGATCACAGCCCGGATTGCCTCTCCCCATCCAGGAGCTGGAGGTCACCGTCTTGGGTGACCACCAGCGGAGGGGAGCAACCGGGCTGTGTGATGAAAATCCTTGAAGCCGAACGATGGCTGAAAGGTACCAACTCCCACGGAGTTGCGTTCCTCCAACGATGAGACGAAAAGACGACGGGTATCCCCCATCCGGGGGCTTGGAAGGTGGAAAGACGCGATGCATAAGGGAGCGAGAAGACATGGTCGCCTTCCGAAAGGGGTCGCCCTCCTTTTAAAGGCAACTCTCCCTACTTGCGCCCCCAACCGTCACGGGCTGAGTCTTCTCCAACACGCTCCAAGGCCCTCCCCTGTGGCGCGGGGGCTGGGTCCCGCATGTCATGCAAACCGGCTCGGAGCAGAAGAAGCCAAACCGCCGCGCGTGGTGCACACAACCGCCCAGCGGTTACAAGTGACCCTCCACTTTTGCCCAGACCAACGGGCGAAAGAGGCGGGCAGCCATGCAGGCGGCATGCAACCGCGCCAAGTGGATGCGCTTCTCCGACTCCCGACACGCCCAGCATGGAGGCCCAGGCCCACGCGTCATGCAACCGGCGCGCCGGATGCTTCATGCAAGCAACTGCACCGCCACTTGCGCCACCACCTCGCCTCCTCAATTGCGGAACCAATACCGCGACTCGAGGTGACCCAGCGCACGACCCAGCAGCGCCAGCCTAGCGCGGCGGTCAATACGGTCAAAAATGGGCCGGCAGTAATGACGGTGGCAGGCGGGCGGGAGCAGCGGTCACGTTGTCAGCCTAGCTCACGTCCCATCCGGGGGCAGCAAGAGAACCCCCTCTCACGGCGTGAAGACAACACGCCCGTGATCCGTTCCTCGAACGGCTCGCGCACGCGCGACGGCCGCCCCGCCAAGCATTCGCCCCGTCGCATTAACTCCGCGGCGGGACGGGCGGCACCTATGGCAGGAGAAGCGGGCGACGCTTCGCCTTCGCCGTAATAACCGCGCCAAAAAAGGTACGTCGCGTCGTTCGATTTCGTATCCTTTTCCGTTTTTCCTCTTTCTCTATCTCTTGCAACAGGGACCGGGAAAGGGGGATACCCCGAAAAAGATCCTTCCCCGTGAAGGAACCAGGCTCCGAGCCTCCTTACTGATCAGAGGTTCGAAGGCTGGCCCCCCGAAGGGTTTCAACAGCCGCCTCAGATCGTGTGGGCCCTACACCCACTACTGGTCAGAGGTTCGAAGGCCGGCCCCCCGAAGGGTTCCACGGCCGCCTCAGGCTACTCGGGCTCCGCGCCCATTACTGATCAGGGGTTTGAAGGCTGGCCCCCGAAGGGTTCACAGCCGCCTCAGACGCCGAGCGAGGGATGAACAGGGGTACGTTCGATACATAACCAAGGCTCGGGCTACGCTCCCGAGGTACCCTAGGACATTTCCGAGACCAGCGGGAGCGATCTTGTAACGGAATCCCATCAGAGGGAGGCATCGAGCCCTCGGACCCCGTCGCCAGGGGACCGGGTCCGGCAGATCACCCGCAGGTACTTTTGGGTGTGCCTCTGGGCCCCTAGCCGACCCCTAACGAACGGGGCACGGACGTCCACTCGGATTACCCGCTTGCAGCTCACCGGAGACACCATGTTCGGCGCCCATCGAGGGTAACATGGCGCTTTCCCCCCTCCTCCTTGCGGAAAGGCGACGCAGGGGCGTATGTAAAAAAGCCGAATCTATCCCTGATTGCCCTCTCGCCTTGTGCGGAGGCTCGGGGGCTGCTCTCGCAAACCCGGCTCCGGCCGAACCGTTGACAGCGTCAACGTACCAGCCCGAGAACTTGGGCCCCGACCGTACACCCGGGCTACGGCCAGTTCGCATGAGGGAACAACCAGACCGGCCGAAGCGTTACGCAAGGCATTAAGACCTCGGAGGAGTGAAACCACTCCTCCGAGGCCTCGGGGGCTACACCCGGCGGGTGCGCTCGCGCGCACCCACCGGAACAAAATGCAACCGAGAAAGGCTGGTCCCCTTGCAAAAAAGTGCGACGAAAGCCTCCAAGCGAGTGCTAACACTCCCTTCGAGGCTCGGGGGCTACTGTCGGGGACCATAATTAGGGGTACCCTCAAGACTCCTAATTCTCAGCTGGTAACCCCCATCAGCATAAAGCTGCAAAGGCCTGATGGGTGCGATTAAGTCAGGGAACAGTCCATTCGAGCGACTCGATCATGCCTCGCCCGAGCCTAGCCTCAGACAAGGGCAGCCGACCCCGGGGGATTTCCGTCTCGCCCGAGGCCCCCCTCCAACGGCGGACACATCTCCGGCTCGCCCAAGGCCCTGCCTTCGCTAAGAAGCAACCCTGACTAAATCGCCGCACCGACCGACCGAATCGCAGGAGCATTTAACGCAAAGGTGGCCTGACACCTTTATCCTGACGCACGCCCCCAGCAGAGCCAAAGTGGCCGTCGTCACTTCGCCGCTCCACTGACCGGCCTGACAAAAGGACAGCGCCGCCTGCGCCACTCCGACTGCAGTGCCGCTTGACAGAGTGAGACTGACAGGCAGTCAGGCCCTGCCAAAGGCACCATAGGAAGCTCCGCTCCGCCCGACCCAGGGCTCGGACTCGGGCTAACTCCCAGAAGACGGCGAACTCCGCTCCGCCCGACCCAGGGCTCGGACTCGGGCTAGGTCCCGGAAGACGGCGAACTCCGCTCCGCCCGACCCAGGGCTCGGACTCGGGCTAAGTCCCGGAAGACGGCGAACTCCGCTCCGCCCGACCCTAGGGCTCGGACTCGGGCTCAGCCCCAGAAGACGACGAACTCCGCTCCGCCCGACCCCAGGGCTCGAAATCGGGCTCAGCCCCGGAAGACGACGAACTCCGATTCGCCCGACCCAGGGCTCGGACTCCGCCCTGGCCTCTGCCGAATGACCTCCGCCTCGCCCGACCCAGGGGCTCGGGCTCGGCCTCGGCCATGGAAGACAGACTCGACCTCGGCTTCGGAGGAGCCTCCACGTCGCCCAACCTAGGGCGCTGGCCAGCCACGTCAACAGGAAGCGCCATCATCACCCTACCCCGAGCTGACTCGGGCCGCAGAGAATAAGACCGGTGTCCCATCTGGCTAGCTCCGCTAGATAGGCAATGATGGCGCCCCGCATGCTCTGTGACGACGACGGCTCTCAGCTCTCTTACGGAAGCAGGAGGACGTCAGCAAGGACTCAACCGCTCCGACATCTGTCCCTCCGCCAGGCTCCGTCGCTCCTCCGACGGCCACGACATCACACCAGCTGGGTGCCAAGATCTCTCCGGCTGCCACATCGGCATGTACTTAGGGCGCTAGCTCTCCCCCGCTAGACACGTAGCACTCTGCTACACCCCCATTGTACACCTGGATCCTCTCCTTACGCCTATAAAAGGAAGGACCAGGGCCCTCTTAGAGAAGGTTGGTCGCGCGGGGACGAGGACGGGACAGGCGCTCTCTTGGGGCCGCTCGCTTCCCTCTCTCGCGTGGACGCTTGTAACCCCCTATTGCAAGCGCACCCGACCTGGGCACGGGACGAACACGGAGGCCGCGGGATTCCCACCTCTCTCACGCCGGTCGCTGGCCGCCTCGCTCCTTCCCCCCTTCGCGCTCGCCCACGCGCTCGACCCATCTGGGCTGGGGCACGCGGGGACACTCACTCATCGGCCCGAGGGACCCCCCGGTCTCGAAACGCCGACAGTATGCTTGTTTCTTAGCCGACCGATTGCGATTCAACGACCCAGATTAAAAGATCTATTACACAAACCAGTATGTGATCCCCACCATCAGATCCAAGATCTATGGCCAATAACATCCCAACAGAAATGTTATTTTTATATGATCTCGACCGCCTATTGATGGATCAATGGTCTAGGTCGGTTCTTCCCTACCACGATGGTCGACCGCTGCGGAAGAACATGGCACCGCCTAGAGAGCTTGCCGGCACACACGACCAACGTATTCAAGAGCTCTGCTTCCAGGAAAACCTAATTCTAGTCATACCTACGAGTAAGGCGGTTTGATTAGAGGCTCACCGGGTGTAGATGAAGTAGGGGTAGCACCCAGCCACGACTCGCGGCGGTGCTGTCCCGACGTAGAGAAACTCCGGTTGCCCTAATGGTCATCGCATCCAACCAAGGCTAGCAGATAAACCCAAACATGTTGGAGATGTATTCTGGCCAATTCCCAAGATCACGACATCGCTGCTTCAGGGTTTTCCCTGCGGCGGTGCTCTCTCCGCCTCGCGCTCCCCAAACACCCCGTGGTGATGCTTGGTTTCCAGTCGAACCCTTGAAAGGGAAATGAGCCTAATCATTTCCTATAATCGATTTTGGTGGTTGACGTCCAACACAAACCATGTGGTCTAACTAGTTTGTCTAGATATCATTTATCTCAGGTGCATAAGGTTCAACACAAACCAAGAAAGAAATTCAGTTAGGGACACAATCAAAAATTGGAGCATGACCAGAGTGTGCTGCCAAGTGGCGCACCAGACACTGTTCGGTGTGCACCGGACAGGCCAGGCAGCCAGCGAACCAGCCACTCTCGGGTTTCTTCTGGGCGCGCTCCACTATAATTCACCGGACTGTCCGGTGTGCCACTGGACTATCCGGTGAGCCAGCGGAGCAACGACTCCCTACGCGCCAATGGTCGACTGCTCATATGAACAGCGATGAACAGTGCTACGACAGAAGTCAGAGGTCACCGGACTATTCGGTGTGGCACTGGACTGTCTGGTGTAGCAAAAAGACAAACGACTCTAACGGTCAACAGCTCCAAACCCTAATGAATGCGTTGACGTGGCGCGCACCGGACAGTGCACAGTGACTGTCCGATGCGCCACAGGACTGTCCGGTGCGCCCATCGCCAGCAAACTTTGCCAACGGCTAGGAAGTGGTTGGGGGCTATAAATACCCCCCAACCACCTCATTCAAAGCCATCCAAGTGTTCTGAATTCAACATTCAATACAAGAGCAAAAGACTACACTCCGCACTTAGTGACTTGGGAGAGAGAGTTTCTGTGTTCATTTGCGCTCTTGTTGCTTGGATTGCCTTCTTCCTTTCTCATTCCAGTTCTTGAGTGCTTTGTAAAGCCAAGCAAGAGACACCAAGTGTGTGGTGGTCCTTGCGGGGTCTTAGTGACCCGTGTGATTAAGAGAAGGCTCACTCGGTCTAAGTGACCGTTTGAGAGAGAGGGAAAGGGTTGAAATAGACCCGGCCTTTGTGGTCTCCTCAACGGGGACTAGGTTCTTTGGAACCAAACCTCGGTAAAACAAATCATCGTGTCCACTTGTGTGATTTCCATTTGATTTGTTTGCCCTCTTTCCTCTCTCTAAAGTTTCCTTGCCAACATCGATTTGAGTTTGCTCCCAAACATCATCCGCATCATTTGAGCAACTCGTGGCAAGAGAAACAATCTTCCGCCTCAGATTTAATTCTAATGCTAACCTCGGCCTTAGTGTGTGTTTAAGTTTATAAATTTCAGGTTTCGCCTATTCGCCCCCCTCTAGGCGACTTTCAACCTTGATGGGGTAGGAAGGGGGTATGTCATCGCTAGAATTTATAGCCATAGGCGAGGGACAATCGAGCTGGAATGATGGCCAACAAGAAGAGTTCCGAATGGACTCAATCCATGACCGCGTCTTCTGTTGTGATCCCCGTGGGTTCTGTTTTTGCATGCAAGCGTGAATGAAGGAGATGACAATTGGGGCCCATCAAGCAATCACATACCAGAGATAGGGGTCCACCGGCGAGTGAGATGATATCAAGACGTGAGGGTGAGTGGCTGACGCTCCAGGCCCACCTGTCGGCGTCGGGTGGAGATGTTGGGCTGCACGAATGGGATTGAGTTGGGCCTAGAGGGTGGTGTCGGCCCAATGTGGCTTCTTCTTTTATTTTTATTTTTTGTCTGTTTTCCAATTTCTTTGATTTTATTTAGATTTCAAATTCAATTTTAGATTACGTTCCACTCTGAGTTTGGAGTTTCAACTTCAAATTAAATGCACATATCAGAGACCCAGCATGTATGCAAGTCATATTTATTTATCTATTTATTATTATTTTTATTTATTTCCCTATCTTGTTCTTTTAAGCAAATGCTACTAGGTACATAATATATACACACCAAATATATTTTTTAAAGGAAACTATATCTATTGCATAATATCTACTAAAGGATGTTCTGACTTAAACATTTTTTTTGCAAAATTTACAACTCTATGATGCCAAAAATAGATGATTGAATTTGCATAAGGATCATTTTAGTAAATCTTTCTTAGAAAACATGTTTATTTTTAGGAGTGATTTTTTTCTAACCCAAAATTATGATTTTCGGGTGTTACAACCAAGGGGGCAACCGGAGTGCCACGTTGCCATGTACTGTTGCCAGCCTGTGCTATCGACCATCATCGCCGATATGTGACCACTTCGACTTCGCGCAAGAGTTCGTTCTGTTTAGGATGATTCAAGGCTAGGAATAGTGGCACCAGATCGCGGATGCATGCTCCCCGGCGAACTACGCCGCCGTGGGGAGCCTCGCTCTGCCGCCCGCGGAGGAATCGTGGGAGTCGTTGATCTCCGCGCGGACGTTTTAGATTAGAACCAAGCATAACGATTCAGCAAGGGGATGAGAACCGTTGACCTTGATCGGGCGGTCAGCAGCACTCCGCTGTTATAACTACGCGCTTATTTTGCATAATAAACCTCGGGATTTTAAAGAATACACATGCCGTCCCTCTTGGGATGAATATAATTACGGTTAGATCCATGGTATTTGCATATTAGCCCTTGTTGGTAATTTTGGGTATACAATTGATAATATAATATCCATAAAACTTAGGAAATTCATCTCTCACATTTTAACTCCAATTTAGTCTGTTCAAGTTACGTTAGCTTCGTAATAATATTTCCTACGCTTTAGTAACATTATTATCAAGTAACATGTTTCCAAAAATATATATTTGTTTAATCTATGTTTAGTAGATTAAACTTTCTGATCAAAGTTAACTTGTCCATAATTATAGTCTGACTAAAATATAAACCTCTAATCAAGATATAACTTAGGTTAAAATTGAATTAGTTATTTCTTTGCAATATTTATATTAATTAACATAGAATATACTTTTACTGTGAATCACCTAAAACTTCAGAAAACCATATCTTTTCAACCCTAACTCCGATTTTAGTGATTCTCAAACCTACGATCTCGTAGCAACGCGTAGAATATTATCACATAGTTTGTTCTCATGTTTTGGTGTAATGTTATTGTATCCATTATTTGCTTATTTGCATGTATTGTTATGAGTAGAAGCGAGGTCACGAAGAATCTGAAGCCCAACTTGGAGTACCTAGTGTTGCACCAACAAAGGCAAGTTGTGTCTTGATCACATTCTTTGAGCTAATAATGTTCATGTTTCTGATAATTACTATGACATGCTTAGGTTAAACTGACGGGACCTAATAGGTTACCTAGTTTGTTTACCCTACACCTTGCATATAAATGAATTATGGGTAGTCTTGCTATTGCTTTACATGGTTTTGGAATTAATATTATATATGAATTATGATCATGCTTTATTATTATTGTTAATGGATTCTTTATTGTTCATGATAAGATCATTTTGTTAATTGTAACATGGAGTTTAACCTGAGAAAACAATGCTACCACAAGGGTGGACTGGGACGCCATTGGCCAATTAATTAGGAAAGCTAGTGTGAGATAATCCTTTCCCGAAAGGGGCAACCGGGGAGGCGTCGCTGCAGAGTATAGTGCTGGCTATAATTACTGCGATGGGGTTACAGACTATGAAAAAGTGTTATGCTTCCTTCGTCATGAAACCGTAGTGGGTTTTCTCATGCTAGTGGAACTTTGGAAAAGCCTCATAGTGTGCCCTCGTCAATTCACCTTAGAAGTGTTTAAGGGTTCAATCAACCTGAGGAGAAAAGGGAACATGTCTTATGAGTAAAGATGCAACACCTCTGCAAAGTGTAACACTGGTATATCAGTCGTGCTCACATTCAAGAGCGGCTCGGACCCTCACTTGATTAATTTATGGAATTAAATTTAAACATGACGTACATTATATTGTATTCTGGGATTTTATTCATCATGATGCTCAATTAACTAATTGGGTTGGTATCTACTTATACTTAGTAATTGGTAATAAAATTTTGACCAACTTATTTAAAATCAATGATCAGCCTTAACCATCTTTCTTGGTAAGCCTTACACTACACATGAGACCCCACCGTAAGTGAGCTCATACACATTATTCCCCACACTTGCTGAGCGATGACCGTATGAGAGCTCACCCTTGCTATAATCACACAAGGTCAAGAACATGTACCATCAAGATGAGAAGCATGAAGGATGTTGCAATGAGTTCAGAGAGGTCTATGCCATCGTCTCCCAGTTAACTATGGTTGTGGAGGATCGTTGTCGTCATATGATCTAATTTATTTAGTTATTTTGTACATAACTTCTATTATATAATAAATATGTGACATTGGTTTTTGTACCATGAGTCATCATATGTGTGAGACTTGATCCTAGCACACATTTGAGATGCATCTGGATTTGACCTTAAATCTGGGCATGACACACGTAGGGAGGCGAGCGGCCACGGCGGCGCAGATTGGCGGTGCGGGGTAGGGACGGTGCAAAAGTGTCGTCGTTGCCTGATCCGGCGAGGAGGAGGGAGGGGACAGGAGGTAGTCGGCGGGGGAGCAGTGCCGACAGCGACATTGTAGCGGCTACCGTGGCGGCTATATGTGGCCAATGGGTCGTGTCGTGCCGGCTCGACCCAAGACCGTCATGGGGCGTGCCAATTTAATCAGGCTGAGGCACGACACGAATACATAGCGGCAGCGGGTCGTGCCGTGCCCGTCCGTGGGCCGAAGTCAGAGCCCAAGCACGACCCGACTAGTTTTTAATGGGCCGTGCCGGGCTATCATGGTGTGTCGTGCTACCGTGCCGGGTGGCCCAAGGACCACCTTGTAATAGAGCTCAAAATAACTTATTTTTTCATATTTGTGTTGCTTAATTTTCTCATTTTTAACAGAACTCGAAAATAGCTTTAAAGTGGGGGTCGAGTTGGTCATATTTATATATATGGTGGGTTAGATAAGGACAAGCAAGGTTGGGCCACAAATGGGCCGTATTGGGTCGTGCTCGGTTTGATGGGCTATCCGTGGCTAGCATTGTGCTAACTGGGCCGACAATAAATGAGCCATGCTCGTGCCACCAAATGGGCTTGTACCTAAGCCCAAGCATGGCCCATGACAGGCCTCGTGCCGGCCCGACACAGTTACTATCGTGCCGTGTCGTGCTCGTACCGTGCCAAATTGGTCGTGTCTCGTGACGGCCCATATGACCTAGCCCATCTGATCACCTATAGTGACAGTTGGGGTTGGGTGGGAAGATGGAAACAAAAACTAGCTAGATACCATGTTGAAAAGTGAAAACCTAACACTAACTGAGTTGGGAGATATACTTATAAAAGTGTTGTTGGGCCTTCTACCATTATATAAGGCCCTATTACAACACAGACACAATAACCCTAACAAGACCATTGCCCGTTGCTTCCTACTTTGCGGCACCTAGGGCAGTAAGAGTTCAAGAATCCCCCAAATTAGTCTTGGACAACAGTTAGTTTTAGAAAGGTTGATAAAAAATTAGAATATTAATCCATGTGAATAGGTTTGAGTAAGTATTTATTTTTCATTTTTTGTGTCATCTAAATCGAACATAATGAGTCCAGTTTCCTCCCCAAGAGGAATTATCTATCTCCACTTGTTATGTGACATCTTTAGCCTTTAGAACCGAGAACTGCTTCCTGCAGTTTGGGTATGAAATAGTGGTTCATTTTGAAATATTTCTAGAGTTGTGCATCTATAGCACCATATACTGCAAGTTAAGAAATGCGGACTGGAAAAGTGTGGAAGAACGATTCGAAAAAATAATTAGTTGTTGAAAAGGAAACCATCTTTCTAATGGGGGTAGGCTCACATTGATTAATTTAGTGTTGAGTAGCCTACCAATGTATATGATGTCTTTTTTTGCTATTTCGAGAGGAGTCCTAAAAAAGCTTGATTATTTTCGGTCTAATTTTTTTGGCAACAAGAGGAGAAGAAAAAACGTCTAGCGAAATGGAATATTCTATGCCAACCCAAAGACCAAGGAGGCTTAGGAATTGGAGATCTAGATATTCAAAACAAGGCTTTGCTCAGCAAATGGCTTTATAGACTTTTGACAATTGATGGAACTTGGCAACAACTGATCCGCACCAAATACTTGAATGCGAAAACTCTCTCCCAAGCCTTTTGGAAATCAGGGGATTCCCATTTTTGGACTGGGCTAATGAAAGTGAAACAAGACATTTTGAGGTTTGGGACTTTCACAATAAGAAATGGATCTCATGTTAGGTTCTGAGAGGACATCTGGCTGGGTACATCGACCATTCGTGACCAATACCCTTGTTTGTACCATATTGCTAGATATAAACATGTGAGTGTGGCAGATGTGTTCAACACTTCGCCTTTAAATTTGTCTTGGCGTAGAGATCTAATAGGACATAAATTAGTAGCGTTGAATGATCTATCTCCACGACTTGCTAATATAGTTCTATCGAATGATCAGGATGCATTTCGATGGAATCTATCATCAGATGGACAATTCTCAGTGAAGTCACATTACCTTAGCTTAATTCACCTATATGTACCCAACCTTAACAAAAATTTATGGAAACTAAAGCCCCCTATAAAATAAAAATATTTCTTTGGTTTTTACGAAAAGGTGTAATATTAACTAAGGATAATCTAGCGAAGCGAAATTGGAATGGCAGCGTGAAGTGTAGCTTTTGTCACAACAATGAGACAATTAATCATCTCTTCTTCGAGTGCTAGGTAGCGCGGGCAATCTGGCATATAGTCCAAATAGCCACAAATCTTTACCCTCCCTCTAGTGTCGCGAATATGTTTGGTTCATAGATAGGAGGGATTAGTAAAGATTTAAAATTGTTAGCGCTATTAGGGGCAGCAACAGTTTGTTGGGCCATTTGGCGACATAGAAATGACATTGTGTTTGAACGTAAAAATGTGACAAATTCTTTACAGGTTCTTCATTTGGCTATCCACTGGCTCCGTTTCTGGGCTGTGCTACAGAAGCCTATCTTCCAGTAGTTGATTTTGGCTACCTGTCAACGTTTGGAGCAAGTGGTCAAGGAGTTTTTTGGCCAGGCTCATGGGTGGCGATTTAGTCTTAGGATTGATTACTAATAGAGTGTTTGGGTTGTTGGTTTTTGTTTAGACCGTGTGCATCTTGCGCGATGCAGAAGTCGGGTTTTTGTTTTCAAGAGAGTTGTGACTTATGATTATCTTGAAGCAATAAAATTTCCCAAATCCAGAAAAAAGAATCTAAGGCGATATCACAATAGGCTTGTAAAGGTATTAGATTGACAGAGACACGCTGAAATGTTTCTAGAGTTCTGAAATGTTTCAGTCAGGCATTGCTCTCAAATATCCAAGATTGGAATCCACATTCTTATGAATACAATTCAAGCTCCAAAACTTCAATATGTGTAGTGTAGGAGCTACATATACGTAACACTAAGAAAATTCTAGTCCAAAAAGGCTGAAGATTTTCCATGTAATGTACCCAACCCAACAGTTTATTTCCTTTGAAAAGTTTTTGGCAGCAAGAAGGTGAAGGTCCGCGGCGTCAGTTCAGTTGACGGCGCCGCACTCGAAGGAGACGTCGCAGCCCGGGACGGGGCTGAGC
This sequence comes from Zea mays, assembly GCF_902167145.1. Lineage (NCBI taxonomy): Eukaryota > Viridiplantae > Streptophyta > Magnoliopsida > Poales > Poaceae > Zea > Zea mays. The sequence goes on along the minus strand of NC_050097.1, from coordinate 179,128,302 downwards.
TTGATGGCGTGCTTGACCTTGCTCATGAAGACGGGGAGGAAGGACATGGCCTGGCAGATGCAGGCGTTGTCGATGCCCATGAGGCGGCGGCAGCAGGCGGTGTCGTAGGGGTCGCGGCCGCCGTGCCCGAAGCCGTGCCGCCGGCTGTGCGTGTGCTCGCGCTCGCGCTCGTGTTCGTGGCTGTGCTCGTGCTCGTGCTCGTGGCTATGCTCGTGCTCGTGCTCGTGCTCGTGGCTGTGCTCGTGCTCGTGGTGGTCCGCCTGTATCTCGTAGGATGCCGAGGAGCTGTTGCTGTGCAGCTGCAGCGGTTGCGCCGGGTTGGGCCCGGAGAAGGTGCGCAGGCTGCAGGCCTCGTTGGCCAGGTTGAACTGCGAGCGGCAGAACACCTGCCCCGCGGCGCGGCTGCCTGTTGCAATGAAGACGAGCAGGAGGAGAACAAGAGAAGGCATGTCCATGGTGATCGAGTTTTCTTCAGAGCTGCAGAAGATGCTGGTTTCTTGGTGTTGTGGCCTGTGGGTTTTTGATCAAGGGATGGTTCCTATGACGTTTTCAGGGGTTTAAGTAGTGAGAATTTGGAACTAGTTTAGGAGGGAATCCGGTGGCTTTACTTGGTCCTGCATTGTTTTTTCTGGTGGAAGTTAGGAGGGGCAGTCACATGAGTAAGACTGTTAGGGGTTCTACATCTGCAGGGTGAATCGGTTGCTCATGCTTTTCAGGTGTTGCTCATGCTTAAGCTGTGACTGCTGACAAGTTGACTTTGACTTTGCAATGTTTTCTCCTTTCTGTGATTTGACTCACTGAAAATTTTGCCGCAGAGTCACACTTTGAGATGTAATGTAACTGAAGGTAATGAATTTGTTAGAGGTTTAATAATGTTACATTACTTTGAGATGTAATGTAACTGGAATTACGGCCGAAGATCAACGTGTTTCTTTAGTATATCCATCAAGGAGTTACACTTGCCAATGATAATCTAGTTAAAAGAACTGGATAGGTAGTTTAAAATGTTGTTATTGTAGCTACAATGAAAGCATTGATCATCTTTTCTTTAAATGTTGCTTTGCTAGATTTCTTTGGTGATTAGTCGAAATCTGTACTGGAATTACAGCTCCACAAAATGCTGCACACTATTTTGGGCAGTGGACTAAGGGAGCTCAATCCAGTGATTAAAAGGCGAATTAACAAGAGAACTGTCTGGGATGCTCTGTAATCAGACTTGGATTTCAGACATACAAGGAGCTCTCACGGTTGGGGCTATATCTGAATACCTCGCTCTATGGGATATTGTCACCTCGGTTCAGCTTAGACCTGAAGTGAATGCCACTCATTTTTTTCGTCTCGCCGCCAATGGGAAGTATTCAGCAAAGGCAGCCTATAAGGGTGTATTTTCCTTAGGTCGACGACTTTTGAGCCGTACCACAGAGTTTGAAAAACTTGGGCTCCTCCAAAGACCAAGTTCTTCATGTGGCTGGTCGCTCAACAAAGGCTTTGGATAGCTGTCAGGTTGCAAAATAGGCATGGATTACCCTGCGAGCTGCCCTTTGTGTGATCAGGAGCAGGAAACACTTGACCATCTACTGATTGGGTGTGTGTTCACCTAGGATTTTCTGGTTTAAACTACTATCTCAAGTTAATCTCCAAAGCATGGCCTCATCTTGTTGATGCATCTTTTATGGGCTGGTGGAGATGGCTGGGCAATCAGATACTTAGAGTGGTAGGGGAAACAATAAACTCCCTGGTAATTTTAGGAGCTTGGACTCTGTGGAAACATCAGAATAGTTGTGCCTTCGATAGAAACAAACCTAATGCGGATCTTGCTTTTAGGATGGCTGATCAAGAGAGAGAGAGAGAAGTGGGAGCTGGCTAAGGCAAGAAAGCTATCCTTACTAACTAGTCGAGTCTCGGGTCTGTAGGCTTTGTGTTAGAGTTTGTAGCTTTGGATGTTTTATTCATGGATGAGTATCAGTATGCCTGTACTTGGCCCCCGTGAGGTGGCTGTTTTGTATTATCTTTGTTTTTCTTCTTAATGGAATGATACGCAGCTCTCCTGCGTTTTTCGAGAAAAAAATATACAAGTTTTATACAGGAGCACCTATTAGTTCAAATTTTGAAGCAATTTATTGGGAAAGGAGGAGCAACAGAGAACAAAGGCTCTGCGCCCTGAAGATGAAGATTTGTTTAATAGATATTTATGCGATGAAAGTTTAGCAATATGATAGTCTTAAGTGAAAAGATCCTAGTCTGATGTCTAAACTTTAGTATCTTTAGTTTTTGTTTTTGTTGATTTGGTTGGTTGTAACTGTTGTGTGTCCTTCCTCCTTCGCCGTCACTTACGATATCTCTATTGTTTTGTTACGAATGGCGAGTTAATAACCAAACGACATCAGTGTAGAGCTAGTTTGACAGGTTGATCAAGGCCAGGGGTGCTGAGCAATTGCCAGACGCAACTCATTTCCTGAATCTCGATTGCTTACACATAGATGCGATCAGAAAAATACTGCAGTTCGTTTGCAAGAGCTGCATCCTTTTAAGATTTAGCATAATAACACCACATAAGCAGAGATCATGTAGGTTTGTTTACGCGCATGTATAATAGATAAACGAAATAACCTGAGGAATAGGAAAATGTGTCAGATTCTTCTTCTTTCTATTCAGAATAGCGCTACAAGAGTACAGATTTGACAGGTGTTGAGTTTGTGATCCAAATTTTGAAGAACACGACCAAGTTGGCGAGTGAAGCGGAGTCCCGTCGCCAGGAGGCTTGGGCCGGAGCGTTCCCTACTCACCTTAGGGTTTCGCCTCTATAAATTCAATTGTAATCCACAGGAGATAATCATCTCATTGTAAATCTCATGCGACCTGTAACCACCCGAAAATTAGTGAGATTGTTGTTGGCCGGTATGCGTGGTTTTTTCCCCTTCGCTTTAGAGGTGTTTTCTACGTTAAATATGTGTCTTCTCTATGTTTGATCTACTTTGTGTCGTGTTGATTCATAACAAGTGGTATAGGAACCGTGTTCTTGTGATTCGTGTGCTAGGGTTTCCTGTCGGCGCACGTATGTCGACGACAATGAAGTATGATCTTCCACTGCTGGATCTCGACACATGTTTCTCACTGTGGCAGGTGAAGATGCGGGCGATTCTCTCGTAGTCTGATCGCGATCTGGATGATGCCCTAGATGGGTTTGGCAAAAAGGACATCACGACTTGGACTGTTGAGGAGAGGCGCAAGGATCGTAAGGCGCTCGCACATATTCACCTTCATATATCTAACAATATACTACAAGAGGTTTTGGAGGAGAAAATTGTCGTTGCACTCTGGTTGAAGCTGGAATCGATCTGTATGTCGAAAGAACTAACCAGCAAGATGCATGTCAAGATGAAGTTGTTCTCCCACAAGTTGCAAGGAGGCTCTAATCTGACGAACATATCGGTGTTTAAGGGGACCGTGGCCGATCTGACGTCTATGGAGGTAAAGTTTGATGATGAAGACCTAGCTCTTCTTCTCCTGTCTTCCTTCCCTGCATCGTTTAGCAATTTTCGAGATACCATCCTATACAGTCGTGATACCCTAACCGTGGCTGAAGTGTATGAATCTTTGAATGCGAAAGAAAAGATGAGACAGATGGTTAACTCGGAAGATGCTACCGACTTGAGTGGAGAAGCTTCGTAGTCATGACTCGCTCGAGGATGTCACGACTTGCCCAAGCCAGTCACGACCCGCCCGAGACCAACTCCGGCGGGAAACGCAGTTCCGATTCGCATGAGGCCAACCTCGGCGGGATACACGGTTCCAATTCGCCTGAGGCCAACCTCGGCGGGAGACGCGGTTCCGATTCACTCGAGCGCAATCATGAATCGTCCGACCGCATCTCCGACTCGCCCGAGGGTGTCTCGGGTGAATGTCTAGTGAGGCCCACACTAGCCCAAGTTTGGCCACACTTAGCCAAACTTCTTCACTCTATTTTGACTCGACTTGATAAGTTCCCTAGCACTTAGAAGAACATTGGTAGCACCTAAAACAAATGACTAAGTGCTAGAAACATACATTTATCTTTTTTGATTCATAGAGGTTTGCAATATGCCTAATTTCAAGCCCAAAAGTGCTTTTCTTATTTTCCTCAATCTTTTGGACTTGATAGCTTCAATTTGCTTTCTAAACACATGTGCTCATGATCATAAGAGGAGTGTTAGTTCATAGTAATGTGTTGAGCATTTAATCACTAAAACAACCAAAAATTGCCTAAGGGCACATTTCCCTTTCAATAAGCCATTGGGACCCCTCATGTCATGGGGTATCTAACAATATAAGCCCCTAGAGGCCCTTGTGCCCCAAGGCATCTAGCAACATATGCCACCGGGACCCCTCATGCCATGGAGCATCTAGAAGTATATGCCCCTAGAGCCCCTAACGGCCCAAGGTTTCTAGCGACGTAAGACCTCGGGGCCGCATGTACCCCAAGGCACTTAATGATGCATGTGGTCGGAGACTAATTGGCCACCCAAAGGCAACAACGACTTAGTAACCACATCGAGATGTTGTGGGGCTGAATGGTGTGGAGGGCCCACTAGGATAGTATGACACTGAGACATGGGCTCGATATCAATATGCCTTGAATATTGTTCAATGTGATATCTTAATAGATAAGTCTTGGGTTTAACTCATTATACATGCGATGGACAACGTAACAGGGCTAACAAGGCATGTAGACACGGAACATAACTAGTAGGGCACACAACGGTCCTATAGCTCGAAAAATAAGTGCATGTCATACCTAGTAGTACGATGAGATATAAGGAGCATTATCGGTAGCCTATCACATGCGAACATCATAACCACAATGCAAAGGTCGATGTCGTAGGTTTTAATGCCCACCTAGGTAGTCGGTATAGTGGGTTATCATACCAAGGGATAACTTTGACAGTGGTAGTGTTTAATGTGATATTATGAGCATGCCCTCTGCCCTGACACGCGTGATGGGCAGGTGTACTTAGAGCCACTATATGCATATAGTTTAGAATACACTATAAAATTTAGATAGGAGATCCCACTTGTCCAAGCATTAGGAGGATCCTAGTTACATGTGTAGGATGGTACGAAGAACCATGCTTGTAACAAAAGGTATGAGGAGCATTAATGCGTCAAGAGCATAATGACATGATTACATCAGAGCATGCCTACCATAAGATATACCATACAATCACATGATAGAACATGATTGCTTGGCAATATGATAGGTCGAGGCCACATGAAGTATATACATGAACACTACTACTCCTTTAGACTATGAAACGGTTGGTAGAACAACATTCAATTCAGGGTCATAAGACCAAACTCAAACCAAGAGACTTGAAAACAATCCATCCAAGCTAGTACAAGGAGTTAGTTTAGTTTTCTTTAGCCTACCTTTCTCCTAAGTAGTAGTTCTAGTTCCCCTGACTTAGAACTTCTAATCTTATGTACACCCTTCATGCAATTATCCACCATCACTAAGAGACATAGGATATATATTACGCACTCTATAGCCTGAACCTCTATAAAATCTTTATGTATTGGGCTTGTAGTATCATGACCTAGTAGGCATACTCTATGGTGCCATCACTCATTCCCTACTCCCCTAGCAATCCTTCCTTGTATATATTTGGTCCCTGGTGTTTTTGCAACCACACACTTTGTTTAATCGTGATCGGTGAAACAAAATACTCTAGTTTATACCTTTGCCTTGAGGTCTTGTATTTTGTTTTTCTGTTCTTTCTCTTTTTATGGCGGGCACTTAATTACCTTTTATGGCTATCACCATCCTCACTATGGTTGTGAAAAGTCGCCTAGAGGGGGGTGAATAGGCGAAACTGAAATTTATAAACTTTGAACACGCACTATGCCCGTGGTTAGTGTTAGAAATAATTCGGAGTGCGGAAGATAGTTCTCCTTGCTGTGAGTTGCTCAATCAATGCGGATAACCTTTGGAGCGAACTCAAATCAATATGAGCAAGGGAACTTTTAGAGAGAGGAAAGAAAGGGAATCAAATCAAGTGAAGATCAACACAAATGAACACGATGATTTATTTATCGAGGTTCGGTTCCAAAGAATCTAGTCCCCGTTGAGGAGGCCACAAAGGTCGGGTCTATTCCAACCATTTCCCTCTCTCAATCGGTCACACCGACCGATTGAGTGCTTCTACTTAATCATTTGGGTCACTAAGACCCCGCAAAGATCACCACACACTTAGATGTCTCTCGCTAGCTTTACAAAACACTTAGAAGAATTAGAATGAGAATGATAAAGCAATCCAAACAACAAGAGGAATAAAAGAAACACTAAACACCCTCTCTCAAGTCACTAAGCAATTGAGTTGATTTTGAGGCTTGGAAAGGATTTGATCTTTTGAATGTGTCTTGAAAACCTTGTTGCGTCCATAAACCTTGTTGCGTCAACCGTCCATAGATGTCACCCACATGCAAAGAGACATCCAGTGCATAGTCCATATAGATGTCACCGTCGCATGTGGCTTTCACCCTGGGTGTCTACGTCTCCCCAGCACAACGTCGAGCCATGATACCGAACCCCTTACCAAGCACCATTGTCGTCGTCGCTGTCTTGCCGCTCCACAGAAGCCTTGGAGAGTCCATAAACCTTGTTGCGTCGCCCTCAAACTCTTTCGACCGGGGCGCCAACCATACCGCACACCTAACACTGCCGCACATGCATTGTAGTTGTAGCCGTCACCAGCTCTAGCTAGCACCCGCTGCCATGGCTACCGACCTCTGCATCTAGCTGGCATCAGGCGCACGCCCCACCACCAGGAGTCGAGATTACATCTTATTGATGAACTGGTGGATTATTGCTTGGGGTCATTCTGCAGCTGAATTGGCGCTGTAGGAGCCTTGTAGGTCCTGCTTTCCTTCTTCCTCTCTCTCTCTTTTTCTGGTCTCCGATACATCCCGATCTTGTTTGCCAAGTTGGCTGTGTCAGTTTCGTTTCGTGTGCGCTTTGCTAATGGTTGATTGAAAAGGTGACGCAACCAGATCTTTGGGCTTCGCAAAGATTGGGCTACGAGAGCTGGGAGAATCGTCGACGGTGCAGTCGGTTTGGCTGCGCGCGCGATTCCGATCGCCTTGTGACCATGAATTGACCATATACGGCCGGCCGTCTGTTCGGCGTGCACTGTCAGAGCATCATCATCGGCGTCCGGTGGCGAAGTATCTACGACCTCTTCAAGACGCGGACGTTAGCAAGCTATATTCGCTGAAAGCATGAAATTAACGTTTGGGCTGGCAAACATGCATGGCCATCTGCAGAAGCTGTGCAGAGTGCACGCCTGGAAAACAGAAACACATGGAAGTACAGTTTGAACAGAACTGTGTGTGCATACTATATCCGCCAACAAAAACAAAACAATCGTTGGCACAAGCAACATGATCGAATGCGATGCGCCACAAACACAATGGAAGGGACGTACGAGAGAGAAAGAGAAAGAAAAGAAAGCGAGGAGAGTGTTATTCCGCGTCGGAATTGAAAGCGATACGATGATATATAGCTTTGTGATTGAACACGTACGACTGCGACGAGAGGTGCATCGATAAAGCGAAAATACAGTAGATCGATGCCCAAAAGCTAGGTTTCTGTTTTCTTGTAGCCATGACAAAAGCTTTGCTCAACCCTAAACCCCCAAGAACGAAACAAATATACTACTCCCGAATAGGTTATTACGCTGCTGTTTAATTACATTCATCGACTACAAATTCAGGTATCACATATGTAGATTTTTTTTTTGATTTTTCAGGTGCCCAACCCTTTTGCACTGACACGGCAAGGTTGGGATGGCGGGTGCTACATCAGTTCTGTTAAGTCGGCGCTTTATTAGTTTCTTCAAAAGCCTAAGCAAGCATATATACACATCTCTGCGATGGGAACGTTTTGCCTTGCAAGCTGCTGCTGAGGCCCACCTGCCGCTACACTTCATTGTTCATTCCATGAAGATTCGACCACACTACAGTGCCATTCTTTTTATTTAATTTATTTTCCCGAACACAGATAATCGTTGCTGCTGGAAAAACTTTAGTTTCTTTACTCATGAAATGAAGATAAACACAGAACGAGTCGTTGTCACTATCTGATCAAGTGCTAATCTGCAACAGTCATTCTCGAGACTTCGTTGAGTGCTGAGCATTATAATTATTCTATTTCTTTTCTCTTCTTGAATGGAGACAATTGTACTAGTTCAGGAAAAGGGTTTTAGCTCCCTCAGTCTCCCCCAATTCTTTTTTTTCTCCCAAACTGACGCTTACCAAACTACCACTGTATTTGTTGCCCCCACAAATCCCATCTCTCCCTACCCATTTTCGTTGGGGCAATAGGTGGCTATAAGGATGGCAATGGGTAAAATACCGGTTAGGTACACAATAACATACCCATACTTACCAGAGAGAAAAAAAATACCCCACTACTCGTATCCACTATTTATCATGGGTACAAAATGCTCCCATACCCACAAATATCCAGTAGACATGATCATTTTAATCGCAAAGATATCAAGTAAAGTCATATATCTCATCAATAATAAAAGATACTAAAATAGCATATTATCGTTGTGTCTAACATGATAAATTCATCGAACCCAACATAATTTTACCATAAAATTCAGCAACATCCAACAATAAATGACAGCATCATGCCATCAGATCGCACAAAATATAGCACTCATAGCCCGAAAGAGAGTTCTAGAACAACATAGAACATTAGGATATTTAATTGTTCAAAACACAATACTTAATATTTAAATATTAGGCGTGTAAGCTACTGGAGTTCAAGGGGTATCATTTATTCCTTGTCTTCCAACTTTATATGGAATATTTCTAATAATCTGGACAGACATGTCATAGGTTAGAGGGTTCATATCAGGTAGCAGGTTTGAGACAAGAGAGAACATATATATACCCATACCCACTATGCCCGATAGGTATAGTAAAGTGCGCAATAAAATACCTATGGGCTATGGCCATAAAAAATCGTCATACTCATGTACGTATAGTGTTTTTACCCATATCGGATATCTATTGCCATTCCTAGGTGGCTATCCAAATTTTCTTTGGGTGGTTTCTTTCCCGAGCTCCCTCGCAGATGCTCGCCCATGCTTATGTTTGTCTCTTCGAGCAAGTGCCTACCAATTCCCCATCTAGCACCGCCACTTTCGCTCACGGTTTGTCCATGTTGACCCACACCAAGCCAGGGACGGAGAGCCACACCAAGCCAAACCAGGGACCAAGCTAGAAAATTTTTAGGAGAGACTGAACTAAACTATTACAACGATATAATATCATTAAACCACTCACAATAGACAAATATAATAGTTTAAAGTACTCTTATATTGAAACATCGATGCACAACGAAAATCATAGAATACATAATGAAAAATATAGGATCCAATTTTAGGGGAGGCTTTAGGGAGGCTCCACAGAATCTGGGGTGGTAGGGGATGATCGAGCCCCACCATTGCATCCGTCCCTGCACCAAGCAACACATCCCCTATCCGCAGTGGCCCGTCCCTCACTGGCGTCTGACCTCGCCGATGGTAGCGCTCCCCTAGGTGTAAGGTTGTCTCCAACAAGACACTGTAAAGCAACATGTACGCTAAATATAGCGTTTCATACGTCCTCTATCCCCTCCAACAAGGAACGCTAAAGGATCCGGTAAAATATAGAGATGCTTCTCCGTCCGCTAAAGCCAGCGGATCCCTGTTCGTCCGCTAAAGCTAGCTTCGTGGAGGACCTCGGTCGAAAGGAAGACCACCAGCATGGAGATCGTCGGCTACAGTGGGGCGAAGGAGCTTGGTCGAGGAGGAGCACTAGCGTTGAAGCCGTCGACTGCGATGGCGCGGAGGCCCTCGACTGTGGCGGCGCAAACAAGCTTCGCTGTGGTGACGCGGAGGACCTCGACAGTGAAGGAGCACCAACGTCGACGAGCTAGGAGGCGGTGACTCCGAAGATCTGGGATGCGGTGGCGGTGGCGTGGAGGAACCGTTCCAAAAGAAGCCTCGCAGGGATGAGCTGGATCTGTGGTTGTAGCGTCAAGGAAAGCTCTAAAAAACCCTATTTCCCCACGTCAAATTGTAGTTTGCAATATGCGAACGTCTAAATATTTTGTCAAAAAATACGTTTTCTAAAATTTCTATTAATTTCATAGAAAAAATCATAGAAAATAAGATATAGAGAACGAAGTTTAGAGAACGTTGCTGGAGACGATGGAGATATAGATGACGGAATCTTTTAGAGAGTGCTGTAAAGGACAGAGAATATTCTTTTAGGAGATGAAATATAGAGGACGCTGCTGCAGACAGTGTAAGACCGTATGTAGCGGCTCCCACAGCTGCTCCCCCTCCCCTCGCGTAGAGGCAACAGGTAGCCTCTAAACGCCGCAGTGCTGCCCCTACGGTGCTCTCCACGACGCATCGCACGCGCTCACCTCTTCTCTCTCCTGCTGGATGCAGCGCGCACTCGTCTGCTCTCCCTTGTACTGTGTTGTGGATTCGGTTCTAATTGTTAGTAGAAGAAAAATTGATAGTAGATAAAAAGTAGTATATGAAATAATATTTTATGGTTGTAGTGGAATATAGAGGAAGAAAATAGAGGGAACCACTGCGGAAGATGAAAAAGTAGTGGATGAAATGTTGATGTGACACAAAAAATATTATAGGAAAGAAAATTTAGGGATAATCCCTATCCAACGCCGTCGCCCCTCCCGATGGCATCCCTCTCACTCAGTGACACACCTCTCTCTACCCGCATGTGTGTGACGCATAGATTTCTCCACCCTACTAATGTGATATTAAAATAGTTAATTACTTATGTGTGGGACCGAGTCATAATTATTTTCCATTGTCGAAGGTCTTTATGCCATCTTGACAATGGTAGGGTGAGGCACGACGAAGCCTAGCACAGGACCAGGCAATGGCATGAAGGACTTTTTTTACCGTGTGCGCGCATGGCGAGCGTGTGTGGCAGGAGTGCACTATGGCCGTTAGCGGGTGCACATAGGGGCGACAATAGGCGGAGGAGCGAGCGCGACGATGTTGTGGGCATGCGTGAGAGAGGGCAGTGGGCGAGCACGGTAGAGTTTGCGATCCAAATATTTTTTTTCATAATTTACTAGTGTCCTAAATTAATTTTAGTTTAAAAATAAATATAAATAGAGTCCGATCTTAATTCGATCCTTAAATTCTGTAGTGACTAGGTCAGTGCCCGTGCGTTGCAACGGTGACATATAATATCTCGATAATTTATATATACAAATATGTGTTATACAATTATGAAATAGAGGATGATATCCGCGAGCTGTCCGGGTTGACATCAAAGAGAAACTCGGGCCTGTGACACACAGACACTCACCTAGTAGTGTTTTATATAAGATAGGTCAGTGCCCGTGCATTGCATCTGGAACATATAATATCTCGATAACTTATATATACAAATAGGTGTATGTACGTGCCTTGCTACAGAGTCAATATGTAATGATAAAATATATTGAAATGAAGAAGCACTATTTGTCGTTCTATTCTCTTGTTATTAAAATGCTAGTGCATTACGATTACATGGAGATGAACAAAACATAATTTATCATCCACCTCAATATCTCACATTATTTGACGAGAAGTAAATCATAATCGTACACATTGAAATCTAACAATTCAACGGCAATGGGTTCCAGTTGTATGTCAAGTATATGAATCATATGATGATGCCCAACACTCATCACAAGAAAGAAAATGGGTGTGGCAACACAGCTTCTTGTACTGCTCCGTAATGTTGCTATCACAAGAAAGAAAATGGGTGTGGCAACACAACTTCTCGTACTGCTTCGTAATGTTGCTATAGAATCAATATGATAAAATACATTGACATATAAAAACGTATTCTATACTTTTGTTAGCATCACTAAAAGTAGGCATTTACATACCTTGAAAGACATAAGATTGTACCGTGTTGTTATTGATAAAAAAATAAACAATGATAAATATGTGACGAATATTAATCAACATCATCTATGGAGAGACGACATACAAAGGCGAGACGACGCACGAAGGTGAAAACAACACACGGCATACAAAGGGGAAAACAACACATGACACACGAAAGTGTTATATGAAAGGAGTAAAGATAGATAAAACAAGAAGACAGTAAATAATCAGTCATCGCTCACAACGGTTGGTTACATGCAAACAATATACACCGAACAGAAATAGGGCTCACGCCTAGATAAGCACATCAATCCTGAATTTTGTTGATGTTATGTACACTCTCGAAATGGCACTCGAAAAAACAAAAATGCTAAAATGAATCGCTGCTATAGAAGCTTTGTTGGGGACTCTCGAAACTTCGGTGGAGTCATCAAGCTCTTGGTCAACCATATCACCGTCTGTCCATCTCTCTAGATGACACGGCTCCCTCACCAAATGGCCGAAGAGCGCTGGTGAGCTCATCGAGCCTCTCCTGCTCCAGGAGCTTTGCGCGGAGCTCGAGTGACTCAAGTGTTGAGAGCACCTAGAGGGGGGGTGAATAGGTGATCCTGTAGAACTTAAACTTATAGCCACAAAAACTTGGTTAATCGTTAGCACAATAATTGCCAAGTGGCTAGAGAGGAGCCAAAACACAATAACCACAAGAAATCAATCACAGAGATGACACGGTGGTTATCCCGTGGTTCGGCCAAGTACAAAACTTGCCTACTCCACGTTGTGGCGTCCCAACGGACGAGAGTTGCACTCAACTCCTCTCAAGTGATCCAATGATCAACTTGAATACCACGGTGTTCTTCTTTACTTTGATCTTTTCCCGTTTGCGAGGAATCTCCACAACTTGGAGTCTCTCGCCCTTACAATTGAATTTCACAAAGAAGTACGAAGTAAGGGAGGGAAGCAACACACACAAATCCACAGCAAAATGCGCACACACACGGCCAAGAATCGAGCTCAAAAGACTATCTCAAAGTTCTCACTAGAACGGAGCTCGAATCACTGAGAATGACAAACGAATGCGCAAAGACTGAGTGTGAATGATCAAGAATGCTCTAAGGTTGCTTAGGAATGTTGTAGGAATGCTTGGTGTACTCCTCCATGCGCCTAGGGGTCCCTTTTATAGCCCCAAGGCAGCTAGGAGCCGTTGAGAACAAATCTGGAAGGCCATCCTTGCCTTCTGTCGTCGGGCGCACCGGACAGTCCGGTGCACACCGGACACTGTCCGGTGCCCGATTTCCTTCCTTAAACAGCGCAGCCGACCGTTGCAGATCTGAGAGCCATTGGCGCACCGGACATGTCCGGTGCACACCGGACAGTCCGGTGCCCCCTTCCGACCGTTGGCCAGGCCACGTGTCGCGCGCAGATTCTGCAGCCGACCGTTGGCTCGGCCGACCGTTGGCTCAGCGGACAGTCCGGTGCACACCGGACAGTCCGGTGAATTTTAGCCGTACGCCGTCGGCAAATTCCCGAGAGCGGCCTCTTCGCCCGAGGCAGCCTGGCGCACCGGACACTGTCCGGTGCCCCAGACCGAAACAGCCTTTTGGCTGTACACAGCCAACTCTTCTCTTATTCGTTTTCTCCTGTTTCAAGCACTTGGACACAATACATTAGTCTTCAAAACAATGTACTAAGGCTTAGAAACATACCTTTACTCTTGATTTGCACTTTGTTCATCCGTGGGCATAGATTTACACTTAAGCACTTGTGTTGGCACTCAATCACCAAAATACTTAGAAATGGCCCAAGGGCACATTTCCCTTTCAATCTCCCCCTTTTTGGTGATTTATGCCAACACAACATAAAGCAACTAGAACAAGTGCAAAATCACTTAAAATAAAATAAATTTGAGTTTTATTCAATTTTGGCATATATGGATCATCCTTTGCCACCACTTGGTTTGTTTTTGCAAATCAAACTCAAATCTCTATCTCTAAGTCAAACACACATGTTGAAGCATAAAGAGAGTCATTCCAAAAGAGATCGATCAAAGATTTCAAAAACTCCCCCTTTTCCCATAATCACTACGTCTCCCCACAAGAAGCCAACTTTTGACAAGAGTGACAATAAAAGAGTTTTGACACCAAAAGCTCTACTCTACTATTTTCAAATCTCTCAAGTGGTAGCTGATCCATTTATTGCTTTGGCCTTTATTTTCTCCCCCTTTGGCATTAAGCACCAAAACGGGACCAATTTTGGCCCTTTAACCCCATTGCCTCACCAAAATCTTCAATTAAGATCAAATGGCAATAAGAGTTCATGAGATGGACTTGGAATAAGTTACCCTCTCATCGGAGTGCAGTGGAAGTCTTTCATGGTCCAAGTCCACCTTTTCCCTTTCAATTCTCCTTCGAGACTAAATCAAGCAAAATCAAGCATATGGTTAGTCTCAAAGGGTCAAGTTGTAACACATCTCCCCCTAAACATGTGCATCACTTTGCAACGGACTTGTGAGGTCCAGGGAGTGTTTGTACAACTTGAGCACCACAATAAGCAACAAAATGCAGAATGAACATGATCAAAGGCATAAACACATGTAGGCTACAATTCAATCCAAGTTCCGCGAATCTAAGACATTTAGCTCACTACGCAGCCTGCAAAAGGTCTTCTCATCTAGAGGCTTGGTAAAGATATCGGCTAGCTGGTTCTTGGTGCTAACATGAAACACTTCGATATCTCCCTTTTGCTGGTGGTCTCTCAAAAAGTGATGCCGGATGTCAATGTGTTTTGTGCGGCTGTGTTCAACAGGATTTTCCGCCATGCGGATAGCACTCTCATTGTCACATAGGAGTGGGACTTTGCTCAGATTGTAGCCAAAGTCCCGGAGGGTTTGCCTCATCCAAAGTAGTTGCGCGCAACACTGTCCTGCGGCAACGTACTCGGCCTCAGCGGTGGATAGGGCAACGGAAGTTTGTTTCTTAGAGTTCCACGACACCAGGGACCTTCCTAAGAATTGACACGTCCCCGATGTACTCTTCCTATCGACCTTACATCCAGCATAGTCGGAATCTGAGTATCCAACCAAGTCAAAGGTAGACCCCTTTGGATACCAGAGCCCAAAGCAAAGCGTAGCAACTAAATATCTCAGAATTCGCTTCACCGCCACTAAGTGACACTCCTTAGGATCGGATTGAAATCTAGCACACATGCATACGCTAAGCATAATATCCGGTCTACTAGCACATAAATAAAGCAAAGAACCTATCATGGACCGGTATGCTTTTTGATCAACGGACTTACCTCCTTTGTTGAGGTCGGTGTGTCCGTCGGTTCCCATCGGAGTCTTTGCGGGCTTGGCGTCCTTCATCCCAAACCGCTTTAGCAGATCTTGCGTGTACTTTGTTTGGGAGATGAAGGTGCCGTCCTTGAGTTGCTTCACTTGGAACCCAAGGAAGTAGTTCAACTCGCCCATCATCGACATCTCAAATTTCTGCGTCATCACCCTGCTAAACTCTTCACAAGACTTTTGGTTAGTAGAACCAAATATTATGTCATCGACATAAATTTGGCACACAAACAAATCACCATCACATGTCTTTGTAAAAAGAGTTGGATCGGCTTTCCCAACCTTGAAAGCATTAACAATTAGAAAGTCTCTAAGGCATTCATACCATGCTCTTGGGGCTTGCTTAAGTCCATAGAGCGCCTTAGAGAGCTTACACACATGGTCGGGGTACCGTTCATCCTCAAAGCCAGGGGGTTGCTCCACGTACACCTCCTCCTTGATTGGCCCGTTGAGGAAAGCGCTCTTCACATCCATTTGGTACAACCTGAAAGAATGATGAGCGGCATATGCTAGCAAGATACGAATTGATTCTAGCCTAGCCACAGGAGCAAAAGTCTCCTCGAAATCCAAACCTGCGACTTGGGCATAACCTTTTGCCACAAGTCGAGCCTTGTTTCTCGTCACCACCCCGTGCTCGTCCTGTTTGTTGCGGAACACCCACTTGGTTCCCACAACATTTTGTTTCGGACGAGGCACCAGTGTCCAAACTTCATTCCTCTTGAAGTTGTTGAGCTCCTCCTGCATGGCCAACACCCAGTCCGGATCTAGCAAGGCCTCCTCTACCCTGAAAGGCTCAATAGAAGAGACAAAGGAGTAATGCTCACAAAAATTAACTAATCGAGATCGAGTAGTTACTCCCTTGCTAATGTCACCCAGAATTTGGTCGACGGGATGATCTCTTTGAATCATCGCTCGAACTTGGGATGGAGGTGCTGGTTGCGCTTCTTCCTCCATTACTTGATCATCTTGTGCTCCCCCTTGATCATGCGCCTCCACTTGAGGTACCTGTTCGTCATCTTGGGTTGGGGGATGCACCATGGGTGAGGAAGAAGGTTGATCTTGCTCCAAGTGTTCCTGTGGTCGCACATCACCAATCGCCATGGTGCGCATAGCGGTCGTTGGAACATCTTCTTCATCTACATCATCAAGATCAACAACTTGCTCTCTTGGAGAGCCATTAGTCTCATCAAATACAACGTCGCTAGAGACTTCAACCAAACCCGATGATTTGTTGAAGACTCTATACGCCTTTGTATTTGAGTCATAACCTAATAAAAACCCTTCTACTGCTTTGGGAGCAAACTTAGAATTTCTACCTTTCTTCACTAGAATGTAGCACTTGCTCCCAAATACACGAAAGTAAGATACATTGGGTTTGTTACCGGTTAGTAGCTCATACGAAGTCTTCTTGAGGAGGCGGTGAAGATAGACCCTGTTGATGGCATGGCAAGCCGTGTTCACGGCTTCTGACCAAAAACGCTCGGGGGTCTTGAATTCTCCAAGCATCGTCCTTGCCATATCGATTAGCGTCCTGTTCTTCCTCTCTACCACACCATTTTGTTGTGGTGTGTAGGGAGCGGAGAACTCGTGCTTGATCCCTTCCTCCTCAAGGAACTCCTCCACTTGAAGGTTCTTGAACTCGGACCCGTTGTCGCTCCTTATCTTCTTCACCTTGAGCTCAAACTCATTTTGAGCTCTCCTGAGGAAGCGCTTGAGGGTCCCTTGGGTTTCAGACTTATCCTGCAAAAAGAACACCCAAGTGAAGCGGGAAAAGTCATCAACAATAACTAGACCATACTTACTTCCTCCTATGCTCAGATAGGCGACGGGTCCGAAGAGGTCCATATGCAGCAGCTCCAGAGGTCTTGAGGTGGTCATCACATTCTTGCTGTGATGTGCTCCTCCCACTTGTTTACCTGCTTGACAAGCTGCACAAGGTCTATCCTTTTCGAATTGCACGTTAGTCAAACCTATCACGTGTTCTCCCTTTAGAAGCTTGTGAAGGTTCTTCATCCCCACATGTGCTAAGCGGCGATGCCACAGCCAGCCCATGCTAGTCTTAGCTATTAAGCATGCATCTAGACCGGCTTCTTCTTTTGCAAAATCAACTAAATAAAGTTTGCCGTCTAATACACCCTTAAAAGCTAGTGAACCATCACTTCTTCTAAAGACAGACACATCTACATTTGTAAATAGACAGTTATATCCCATATTGCATAATTGACTAACCGATAGCAAATTATATCCTAGAGACTCTACTAAAAACACATTAGAGATAGAGTGCTCATTAGAAATTGCAATTTTACCTAACCCTTTTACCTTGCCTTGATTCCCATCACCGAATATGATTGAATCTTGGGAATCCTTATTCTTGACGTAGGAGGTGAACATCTTCTTCTCCCCCGTCATATGGTTTGTGCATCCGCTGTCAATAATCCAGCTTGAACCCCCGGATGCATAAACCTGCAAGGCAAATTTAGGCTTGGGTTTTAGGTACCCAACTCATGTTGGGTCCTACAAGGTTAGCACAAATATTCTTAGGGACCCAAATGCAAGTTTTGTCTCCCTTGCATCTTGCCCCTAACTTCCTCGCAATTACCTTTCTATCCTTTCTACAAATTGCAAAGGAAGCATTCAAAGCATGATATATTGTAGAAGGTTCATTAATTTTCCTAGGAATATTAACAACATTTCTCCTAGGCATATTATGAACAACATCCCTTCTACCAACATTTCTATCATGCACATATGAAGAACTAGAAGCAAACATAACATGACAAAAATCATCGTACGCATTATAACTCCTATAAGCATTTCTAGTTTGTCTCCTATCATGATACAAAAAGGCATGGTTCTTTTTAGCACTAGTAGCCATAGGGGCCTTCCCTTTCTCCTTAGCGGGAATGGGAGCCTTATGGCTTGTTAAGTTCTTGGCTTCCCTCTTGAAGCCAAGTCCATCCTTAATTGAGGGGTGTCTACCGATCGTGTAGGCATCCCTTGCAAATTTTAGTTTATCAAATTCATTCTTGCTAGTCTTAAGTTGGGCATTAAGACTAGCCAATTTCTCAGTTAATTTAGAAATTGAAACTAAATGATCACTACAAGCATCAACATCGAAATCTTTACACCTAGTGCAAATCTCAACATGTTCTACACAAGAATTAGATTTACTAGCTACTTTAGCATTTAAGTCATCATTAACACTCTTTAAAGTAGCAATGGTTTCATGACAAGAAGATAGTTCACTAGAAAGCACTTCATTTCTTTTAACTTCTAAAGCATGAGATTTTTGTGCCTCTACAAATTTGTCATGCTCTTCATACAAAAGGTCCTCTTGTTTTTCTAAGAGTCTATCTTTTTCATTCAAGGCATCAATCAATTCATTAATTTTATCTACTTTAGTTCTATCCAATCCCTTGAACAAACTAGAGTAATCTATTTCATCATCATTAGACTCATCATCACTGGAAGAATCATAAGTGATATTGTTTTGATTACATACCTTCTTCTCCCTTGCCATAAGGCATGTGTGACGCTCGTTGGGGAAGAGGGATGACTTGTTGAAGGCAGTGGCGGCGAGTCCTTCATTGTCGGAGTCGGAGGAGGAGCAATCCGAATCCCACTCCTTTCCGATATGTGCCTCGCCCTTGGCCTTCTTGTAATGCTTCTTCTTTTCCCTCTTGTTCCCGTGTTCCTGGTCACTATCATTGTCGGGACAGTTAGCAATAAAATGACCAAGCTTACCGCATTTGAAGCATGATCGCTTTCCCTTGGTCTTAGTCTTGCTTGGCTGTCCCTTGCGACCCTTTAGTGCCGTCTTGAATCTTTTGATGATGAGGGCCATCTCTTCATCATTAAGACCGGCCGCCTCAATTTGCGCCACCTTGCTGGGTAGCGCCTCCTTGCTCCTTGTTGCTTTGAGAGCAATGGGTTGAGGCTCATGGATTGGGCCATTCAACGCGTCGTCCACGTACCTCGCCTCCTTGATCATCATTCGCCTGCTTACAAATTTTCCAAGAATTTCTTCGGGCGACATCTTGATGTACCTAGGATTTTCACGAATATTGTTCACCAAGTGAGGATCAAGAACGGTAAATGACCTTAGCATTAGGCGGACGACGTCGTGATCTGTCCATCGCGTGCTTCCGTAGCTCCTTATTTTGTTGATAAGGATCTTGAGCCGGTTGTATGTTTGTGTCGGCTCCTCGCCCCTTATCATCGCGAATCGTCCGAGCTCGCCCTCCACCAACTCCATCTTGGTGAGTAAGGTGACATCATTCCCCTCATGAGAGATCTTGAGGGTGTCCCAAATCTGCTTGGCATTGTCCAAGCCGCTCACCTTGTGATACTCGTCCCTGCACAAAGAGGCTAGCAACACAGTAGTAGCTTGTGCATTTTTATGGATCTGTTCATTAATAAACGAAGGGCTATCCGAGCTATCAAATTTCATTCCACTTTCCACAATCTCCCAAATGCTTGGATGGAGAGAAAATAGGTGAGTACGCATTTTGTGACTCCAAAATCCGTAGTCCTCTCCATCAAAGTGAGGAGGCTTGCCAAGTGGAATGGGGAGCAAATGAGCATTTGAGCTATGCGGAATGCGCGAATAATCAAAAGAAAAGTTTGAGTTAACCGTCTTTTGTTTGTCGTAGTCGTTGTCGTCGTTGTCCTTTTGGGAAGAGGAAGATTCGTCGCTGTCGTCGTAGTAGATGATCTCCTTGATGCGCCTTGTCTTCTTCTTCCCTTCCTTCCGTCTATGGCCCGAGCCGGAGTCGGTAGGCTTGTCATCTTTGGGCTCGTTGACGAAGGACTCCTTCTCCTTATCGTTGATCACGATTCCCTTCCCCTTAGGATCCATCTCTTCGGGCGGTTAGTCCCTTTCTTGAAGAGAACGGCTCTGATACCAATTGAGAGCACCTAGAGGGGGGGTGAATAGGTGATCCTGTAGAACTTAAACTTATAGCCACAAAAACTTGGTTAATCGTTAGCACAATAATTGCCAAGTGGCTAGAGAGGAGCCAAAACACAATAACCACAAGAAATCAATCACAGAGATGACACGGTGGTTATCCCGTGGTTCGGCCAAGTACAAAACTTGCCTACTCCACGTTGTGGCGTCCCAACGGACGAGAGTTGCACTCAACTCCTCTCAAGTGATCCAATGATCAACTTGAATACCACGGTGTTCTTCTTTACTTTGATCTTTTCCCGTTTGCGAGGAATCTCCACAACTTGGAGTCTCTCGCCCTTACAATTGAATTTCACAAAGAAGTACGAAGTAAGGGAGGGAAGCAACACACACAAATCCACAGCAAAATGCGCACACACACGGCCAAGAATCGAGCTCAAAAGACTATCTCAAAGTTCTCACTAGAACGGAGCTCGAATCACTGAGAATGACAAACGAATGCGCAAAGACTGAGTGTGGATGATCAAGAATGCTCTAAGGTTGCTTAGGAATGTTGTAGGAATGCTTGGTGTACTCCTCCATGCGCCTAGGGGTCCCTTTTATAGCCCCAAGGCAGCTAGGAGCCGTTGAGAACAAATCTGAAAGGCCATCCTTGCCTTCTGTCGTCGGGCGCACCGGACAGTCCGGTGCACACTGGACACTGTCCGGTGCCCGATTTCCTTCCTTAAACAGCGCAGCCGACCGTTGCAGATCTGAGAGCCATTGGCGCACCGGACATGTCCGGTGCACACCGGACAGTCCGGTGCCCCCTTCCGACCGTTGGCCAGGCCACGTGTCGCGCGCAGATTCTGCAGCCGACCGTTGGCTCGGCCGACCGTTGGCTCAGCGGACAGTCCGGTGCACACCGGACAGTCCGGTGAATTTTAGCCGTACGCCATCGGCAAATTCCCGAGAGCGGCCTCTTCGCCCGAGGCAGCCTGGCGCACCGGACACTGTCCGGTGCACCACCGGACAGTCCGGTGCCCCAGACCGAAACAGCCTTTTGGCTGTACACAGCCAACTCTTCTCTTATTCGTTTTCTCCTGTTTCAAGCACTTGGACACAATACATTAGTCTTCAAAACAATGTACTAAGGCTTAGAAACATACCTTTACTCTTGATTTGCACTTTGTTCATCCGTGGGCATAGATTTACACTTAAGCACTTGTGTTGGCACTCAATCACCAAAATACTTAGAAATGGCCCAAGGGCACATTTCCCTTTCAAGTGTGTTGGCCTCTATGTTCAGATAATCCCACTCCGCAGGCGCGTTCTCTGTATGTGCCAATTTTAGTGTGCTAATGGGCGATGATTCCTCTGTTATAGTTGTGTCACAGCTCTAGTTTGTTGCATGATAAGAGTGTGGCTTTACATCCTTCCTTTGTGAAGGACACAACCGCGAGGGAATCACTTCATCTGCAAGCATAAAACAAATCAGTAGAGAGAGATTAAAAGCCAGTAAAGGCAGAAAATGTATTAGGTGAAACCATTTGAGGACAACCAAATCTATAAGCAGGAAAGCAAGTAGAGAATAAAACATCCCAAATCCGTGGAACAAGAGCATGCACCATTGTTGATGACAAAATCCTTACCGACACCATTGGGTACCTGCAGGGCCATATGAGCAGAAATGAGAGTGCACATACCAAACATACTGAACAAAAAAAGAAAGAATAGGACAATAAAATACCAAGATAAGTGATATGTGCACCCACGTTGTACATAGGAAGCATGAAAATGGAACCAAAAGTGGCTACAATATGTAAGAAGGATCGGGAACAGAAGAAATAGCACACGCCTAAAATAATTTTGATCTTCCAATAAGGCATCATGATATTAACTTTCATGCATGATGAGAAGAAAGCATACAAGTCCCATGATATGGAATATGAATTGGCAAAACTAAACTAAAAGCAAGCAAATAGTCATAGAAACAAATTGCTTACAACAAGAGGATAAGAGTAGCAGTATAGAGCAAAAGAGCGGAAATCAAAATGAATAATGAAAGAAATGCCAGGAAGGGGAGGATAAAAAGAGAACTCCTGGCTAATTTTATACCCATTACAATGTATTACCTTCAAGTACTACTGTGTGAAGAAAACATCGCATTGTGTGAAGAATCAAATAACATTCATTCTCTTTTTTAAGGTGACAAAATGAAATAGTAGGACTGTTGCTAGAAAAGCCTTTGGTACCTCTAAAATGTGAAGGAAGCAAATAATGTCTCTCTGTAGATATTCCAGAACCAGAGCACAAGGGTCCAATAGAATAGCATGGGCCTGCAACAATCACCATCATCACATCAACACAAAATCATGGAAATGGTTCTGCAAGATGAAAGAAAACTACTAATGTGTGTCCAGTGTGGTTACCAAGTTACCAATACAAGTAGATGTATGTACAAACCTTAATGGATTGTTTCTATCTATTTCTAAAAAGTTGCTATTAACTATTCGAATATCTTCAGCTATAAGTTTAGAAATGTAATTTCCATATCAAATGTAATGAAATAAATATTATTGAACATAATAGAGCATGAGCTTCTTTGAGAAAGAAAGATACCAGATGGAATCTAACTCACAAGTAAACATTTTTACTCTAGTGATAATAGATCCAGACCCTACCTAGATGCATCCTGCTAATTTGAGTTATAACCTGTGGTATAATTATAACCACCTCCCCACAAAATTCTGCTAGTCAACACTGAATATATGTATGTATAAAAGAAGTCTATCACATTCACATATTTTCAAATAAAGGGAAAAATGAGATGTTCAGAGCTGAAATGTCTCTTCATAGCCCATGTCAGTGAGATCACACCTAGTTCCTCTAGCAGGTAAAAAAACCTTTGCTTGGTCAAAAAATAGAAAACAATGCAGCAGCTTTAGAAAAGAAACGATGAAATAAATAGGAGTGCTTGGGCAGTCATTTGGAGAGTGAGAATACCAGATCTCCTTTGACAGGTGGCGAGGGAAGGGTAGAGATCCGAAAGAGAATTCTCTTCCCACAGTCTCTCTAAACCATTAGGTTGTTCTGGCTTTGTCTCGTATTTACGAGTGTAATTGGCTGACAAGCATGCATCCTTGCTTTTCCTGATATATATCTCGACTTCTTTGGGTTGTCGAGACAACTGGAGAGCAACAAACTTGAAAGATGCAGGGGCACACAACCTTTGTTTATTCATCTGGTAAGCTAAATTTATCAACGCCAACAACAAGATTATGGAACCAACCTGGCAGAGATGTCGAATAGATAGTGTTGGCAGGCAACTGTGGTAGGGCTTTTCCAGTTTAGGCACACTTTGACCATCAAGTGGAAGCAGGACAAGATACAGGTTCAGCTGCAAGAAAGAAAGAAAATATTTAGGAAACCAAATTGATGATTCATGGACTTCTGTACAAGATCTGGTACCTCAGTAACCTTTTTAACAAATGTATCCATCGGCATGTTAGTATTACGAACATTCCGAAGCATAACTTGGAAATCACAACATCAAATTAGAAACCGGTGCACTACGACAAAATGCACTAAAAATCAGGGACTCTCTAGCTCCAACCCACTCCACCGGGCCACCCCAAAGAAGACATGAAACAAAAGGTGCAGTTGCAAACTTAGATATTTAGTTAGACTGAAACCTAAGAAGCCGCATGATTCAAATGAAGTCAAGTTACTGACTCATATATTACTCTGGCAAACAGAACAAAATATGAACTTAAAAGTAAATGTTGCAAAAATAATTCTAGCACCACACAGATCCGCTAAATTATAAGGCACATTGTCCACTGGTAACTGTACCAAATCAGTTGAGATACCTGATTAACTGTATGCTGTCGGAATCCAAAAAACAGAGTAATAGCGGTACTGGAGATTTGGTACAGTTACCAGTGGATTCCGACAGTACCGCTAATTATCATAAAATTTTCTTTCTGTTGGTTGCTCGATGGGAGCCCAATATTCAGTGCAGGAGGAACACCATCACCAAAATTCTTTCTTATTCAGTGCAGGAGGAACACCCGCATGGTCATTGATCTAGGAGCATCGATCTATTAAAAGTAAATGCTGCAAAAATAATTCTAGCACCACACATATCTGCTAAATTATAAGGCAAATTATCCACTGGTAACTATACCAAATATGTTGAGATAGTTGATTAACTGTATACTGTCGGAATCCAAAAAACTAGAGTAATAGCGGTACTGGAGATACATTCGAAGTTAGTGTTAAACCTGTGCGGAAATCTCCTCAGCTGCGAACTGCTTGCCAAGCGCCGGGAAATCGAGCTTGTCGTTGCCGTTGTCATCCCTGATGACGGGATACGAGACCTGCTTGGACTCCTCGTCTACCTCGTTCATCTTGCGGTTCAGCTGCAAGAAAGAAAGAAAATATTTAGGAAACCAAATTGATGATTCATGGACTTCTGTACAAGATCTGGTACCTCAGTAACCTTTTTAACAAATGTATCCATCGGCATGTTAGTATTACGAACATTCTGAAGCATAACTTGGAAATCACACCATCAAATTAGAAACCGGTTGTCGGCGTTTCGAGACCGGGGGTCCCTAAGCCGACGAGTGAGTGTGCCGCGTGCCCCAGCCCAGATGGGTCGAGCGCGTGGGCGAGCGCGAAGGGGGGAAAGCGAGGTGGCCGGAGACGGGCGTGAGAGAGGTGGAAATCCCGCGGCCTTCGTGTTCGTCCCGCGCCCAGGTCGGGTGCGCTTGCAGTAGGGGGTTACAAGCGTCCACACGGGTGAGGGAAGCGAGCGGCCCCAAGAGAGCGCCTGTCCCGTCCTCGTTCCCGCGCGGCCAACCTTCTCTAAGAAGGCCCTGGTCCTTCCTTTTATAGGCGCAAGGAGAGGATCCAGGTGTACAATGGGGATGTAGCAGAGTGCTACGTGTCTAGCGGAGGGAGAGCTAGTGCCCTGAGTACATGCCAATGTGGCAGCAGGAGAGATCTTGGCACCCTGCTGGTGTGATGTCGTGGCTGTCGGAGGAGCAACGGAGCTTGGCGGAGGGACAGCTGTCGGAGCGGTCGAGTCCTTGCTGACGTCCCCCTGCTTCCGTAAGGGAGCTGAGAGCCGCCGTCGTCACAGGGCACGCGGGGCGCCATCATTGCCTATCTGGCGGAGCTAGCCAGATGGGACACCGGTCTTGTTCTCTGCGGCCCGAGTCGGCTCGGGGTAGGGTGATGATGGCGCTCCCTGTTGACGTGGCGGGCCCGCGCCCGAGGCCGGGCGACGTGGGGGCTCCTCCGAAGCTGGGGTTGAGTCTGTCTTCCGTTGCCGAGGCCGAGCCCGAGCCCCTGGGTCGGGCGAGGCGGAGGTCGTTCGGTAGAGGCCAGGGCGGAGTCTGAGCCCTAGGGTCGGGCGAAGCGGAGTTCGTCGTCTTCTGGGGCTGAGCCCGAGTCCGAGCCCTGGGTTGGGCGGAGCGGAGTTCGCCGTCTTCCGGGTCTTAGCTCGAGTCCGAGCCCTGGGTCGGGCGGAGCGGAGTTCGCCGTCTTCCGGGTCTTAGCCCGAGTCCGAGCCCTGGGTCGGGCGGAGCGGAGTTCGCCGTCTTCCGGGGCTTAGCCCGAGTCCGAGCCCTGGGTCGGGCGGAGCGGAGTTCGCCGTCTTCCGGGTCTTAGCCCGAGTCCGAGCCCTGGGTCGGGCGGAGCGGAGTTCGCCGTCTTCTGGGGCTTAGCCCGAGTCCGAGCCCTGGGTCGGGCGGAGCGGAGTTCGCCGTCTTCCGGGGCTTAGCCCGAGTCCGAGCCCTGGGTCGGGCGGAGCGGAGTTTCCTATGGCGGCTTTGGCAAGGCCTGACTGCCTGTCAGTCTCACTCTGTCAAGTGGCACTGCAGTCGGAGTGGCGCAGGCGGCGCTGTCCTTCTGTCAGACCGGTCAGTGGAGCGGCGAAGTGACGGCGGTCACTTCGGCTCTGCCGGGGGGCGCGCGTCAGGATAAAGGTGTCAGGCCACCTTTGCGTTAAATGCTCCTGCGACTCGGTCGGTCGGCGCGGCGATTCAGTCAGGGTTGCTTCTTAGCGAAGGCAAGGCCTCGGGCAAGCCGGAGATGTGTCCACCGTTAAAGGGGGGCCTCGGGCGAGACGGAAATCCCTCGGGGTCGGCTGCCCTTGCCCGAGGCTAGGCTCGAGCGAGGCGTGATCGAGTCACTCGTATGGACTGATCCCTGACTTAATCGCACCCATCAGGCCTCTGCAGCTTTATGCTGATGGGGGTTACCAGCTGAGAATTAGGCGTCTTGAGGGTACCCCTAATTATGGTCCCCGACAGTAGCCCCCGAGCCTCGAAGGGAGTGTTAACACTCGCTTGGAGGCTTTCGTCGCACTTTTTTGCAAGGGGACCAGCCTTTCTCGGTTGCATTTTGTTCCGGTGGGTGCGCGTGAGCGCACCCGCCGGGTGTAGCCCCCGAGGCCTCGGAGGAGTGGTTTCACTCCTTCGAGGTCTTAATGCCTTGCGTAATGCTTCGGCTGGTCTGGTTGTTCCCTCATGCGAACTGGCCGTAGCCCGGGTGCACGGTCGGGGCCCAAGTTCTCAGGCTGGTATGTTGACGCTGTCAACGGTTCGGCCGGAGCCGGGTTTGCGAGAGCAGCCCCCGAGCCTCCGCACAGGGCGAGAGGGCGATCAGGGACAGACTCGGCTTTTTTACATGCGCCCCTACGTCGCCTTTCCGCAAGGAGGAGGGGGGGAGAGCGCCATGTTACCCTCGATGGGCACCGAACATGGTGTCTCCGGTGAGCTGCAAGCGGGTAATCCGAGTGGACGTCCGTGCCCCGTTCGTTGGGGGTCGGCTAGGGGCCCAGAGGCACGCCCAAAAGTACCTGCGGGTGATCTGTCGGACCCGATCCCCTGGCGACGGGGTCCGAGGGCTCGATGCCTCCCTCCGATGGGATTCCGTTACAAGATCGCTCCCACTGGTCTCGGAAATGTCCTAGGGTACCTCGGGAGCGCAGCCCAAGCCTTGCTTATGTATCGAACGTACCCCTGGTCATCCCTCGCTCGGCGTCTGAGGCGACTGTGAACCCTTCGGGGGCCAGCCTTCGAACCCCTGATCAGTAATGGGCGCGGAGCCCGAGTAGCCTGAGGCGGCCGTGGAGCCCTTCGGGGGGCCGGCCTTCGAACCTCTGACCAGTAGTGGGTGTAGGGCCCACGCGATTTGAGGCGACTGTTGAACCCCTCGGAGGGCCAGCCTTCGAACCTCTGATCAGTAGGGGGGCTCGGAGCCCGGTTCCTTCACAGGGAAGGATCCTTTTCGGGGTATCCCCCTTTCCCGGTCCCTGTTGCAAGAGATAGAGAAAGAGGAAAAAAGGAAAAGGATACGAAATCGAACGACATGGCGTACCTTTTTTGGCGCGGTTATTACGGCGAAGGCGAAGCGTCGCCCGCTTCTCCTGCCAGAAGCGCCGCCTGTCCCGCCGCGGAGTTAATGCGACAGGGCGAGTGGTTGGCGGGGCGGCCGTTGCGCGTGCGCGAGCCGTTCGAGGAACGGTTCACGGGCGCGCTGTCTTCACGCCGTGAGAGGGGGTTCTCCTGCTGCCCCCGGACGGGACGTGAGTCTGGCCGACGACGTGACCGCTGCTCCCGCCCGCCTGCCACCGTCATTACTGCCGGCCCACTTTCGGCCGTATTGATCGTCGCACCAGGCTGGCGCTGTTGGGTTGTGCGCTGGGCCGCCTCGAGTCGCGGTATTGGTTCCGCAACCGAAGAGGCGTGGTGGTGGCGCAAGTGGCGGTGCAGTTGCTTGCATGCAGCATCCGGCGCGCCGGTTGCGCGACGCGTGGGCCTAGGCCTCCATGCTGGCGCGTTGGGAGTCGGAGAAGCGCGTCCACCTGGCGCGGTTGCATGCCGCCTGCATGGCTGCCCGCCCCTTCCGCCCGTTGGTCTGGGCAAAAGTGGGGGGTCGCTTGTAACTGCTGGGCGGTTGTGTGCGCCACGCGCGGCGGTTTGGCTTCTTCTGCTCTGAGCCGGTTTGCATGACATGTGGGACCCAGCCCCGCGCCGCAGGGGAGGGCCTTGGAGCGTGTTGGAGAAGACTCAGCCCGTGACGTTTGGGGGCACACGTAGGGAGAGTTGCCTTTAAAAGGAGGACGACTCCTTTCGGAAGGCAACCATGTCTTCTTCCTCCCTTATGCGTCGTGTCTTTCCATCTTCCAAGCCCCCGGATGGGGGGTACCCGCCGTCTTTCCGCCTCATCGTTGGAGGAACGCAACTCCGTGGGAGTTGGTACCTTTCAGCCATCGTTCGGCTTCAAGGATTTTCATCACACAGCCCGGTTGCTCCCCTCCGCTGGTGGTCACCCAAGACGGTGACCTCCAGCTCCTGGATGGGGAGAGGCAAGCCAGGCTGTGATCCCGCCCTCAGCATCGGGGGTGTTCGTCATCCTCGCTGGGGCGGGGAGCGAGGCGAGCCGGGGCTCTACCTCCTGCGCGGGTCAGCGGACCACCTCCTCTTCCAGCTTCTGGTGGTGGCAATCGTCCTCCCGCGCTGCGACGGAGACGTCCTCCAGTCATGCCGGGGAAGGCGAACTGTTGCTGCCCAGCTAGGATGCAACATTCCGTCCTTTCCCTCGCATTCGCGGCGAGGACGGCAGCGAGGATCTGCCGGTGCGCTTGGGAGCGGCCCGCTCTTTGGCTTTGATGGCTGGTTCGCGTCCCTTGAGCGGGACCGCGAACAAGAGCCCTCCGGTGGCCGCGTCCACCCGGGACCGTGGCTGCTGCTGCAGAGGTCGCTGGCGAGCCTCCCGATGTTCGCCGCCCCGCAGGCTCGAGGTCGCTTATCCCCGCGGGGACGGAACCGGAGTTCCATTTGTAAGGGCACTTTGAATGCCAGTGTCTTTGTTCATCGTGGTTGTCGAGGCCTGAACATGTATGTAATTTCGGCACGGAGCCGTGTTTTTTCCTCATTTTCGAGCACTAAGTCTCGCCTGTTGATTATCTGAACCGCTTCACCAAGCATGAGTCGCCCCGTGTCAAGGTGACGAGTGAGGTATCCGTATCCCGGAGGCGTAGGAGTCCCTCGGCTCGATCGGCCTTGTTGTCTGAGGCTCCTCTAGCTTAGTTAAAGAGACCCCTTGGCCGCTCTTCGACGAGCCGAGGCCAGGGGTAGCGATATCAGCACGAACAGAGGCAGAGTTGGCTCGAAAATGAAAACCTGGTTGGCCGGAGCCTAACCGGGTTGTCCGTTAGTGGGACCGACGCTAGAATTGATCAGCCGAGGCCTCGGACCGGGCTGGCGCCCTTGGAAGATGGTTGGCCGAGGCCCCTGGGGTAACCGGCCGAGCCGCCTGCTCGGGCCGGATTCCCGGAGAAGTCCCTGGACCGCGTCGCTGTCCGAGGCTGGGTCGGACCTCGCTGAAGGTGTCGTCGAAGCCGAGGGTGCTACAGCCCCCTTCCAGCGCGAAGACCTGAGCCTGCAGGATCAGATTGTCTTAAAGCGTGTGCCTTCTGCGGCCGCTGAGGCCAGAAAACACACCCTCGCTGCGTTGTAAAGCTGCGTCTCCTTTCCTCTTATTTCGAGCATCTGGACTTTTTGTCGGTAACAGGGATGTTTGTGCGAGCGAGAGTTGCTTCTCGCGGAAGGTGATGAGTGAGGTATCCGTATCCCGGAGGCGTGGGAGTCCCTCGGCTCGATCGGCCTTGCCGCTTACGCGTACTTTCACCCGTCCATGAGGCCCTGTCACCGATTCGGTCGAGAAGGCTTGAAGGACCGCTTCGGCAGAAGAGCTTCCGAACGTAAAGACTTGTTCGGTCCGCGGAATCACTTTATCCGAACGCGAGTTACTTATCGCAGAAGGTGATGAGTGAGGTATCCGTATCCCAGAGGCGTAGGAGTCCCTCGGCTCGGTCAGCCTTGGCTGCTTACGTGTACTCCGTCGTTTTCAGGATCCGCTTTTCGAAGTAGTCAAAAAGCACGAAAGATATTCTGCTAAAAGAGATCTTTTTTCGAGGAAAATTTCGACGCAGAGGGGGTCCCCCCCCTTTTAGCCCCCGAGGGAGGGTCGGGCTTTGCCGAGGCGAGGCCGACCCTTCCTTGATGACCAAACTTTGCGTGGGTGTGAGGTATATGAATAACTTGAAAACATCTTAAGGGTAGAAGCGACGTAGCTGTTTGATGTTCCAAGCGTTGCCGTAGATCTCGCCTTGATTGTTGGCCAGCTTGTATGTTCCGGGCTTCAGAACTTTGGCGATGACAAATGGCCCCTCCCAGGGGGGCGTGAGCTTGTGCCTCCCTCGGGCGTCTTGCCGCAGCCGAAGCACCAGGTCGCCCACCTGGAGGTCTCGGGGCCGGACCCCTCGGGCGTGGTAGCGTCGCAGGGACTGCTGGTACCGCGCCGAGTGTAGTAAGGCCTTGTCCCGAGCCTCTTCCAGCTGGTCCAGCGATTCTTCTCGGCTAGCTTGGTTGGTTTGATCGTTGTAGGCCCTCGTCCTCAGGGAGCCGTATTCCAGGTCAGTGGGCAAGATGGCCTCGGCCCCGTAGACCAGGAAGAACGGCGTGAAACCCGTGGCTCGGCTCGGCGTTGTCCTCAGGCTCCAGACCACCGAGGGGAGTTCCTTCATCCATCGCTTGCCGAACTTGCTGAGGTCGTTGTAAATCCGGGGCTTGAGCCCTTGTAGAATCATGCCGTTGGCACGCTCTACTTGCCCATTCGACATGGGATGAGCCACGGCGGCCCAGTCCACCCGGATGTGGTGATCCTCGCAAAAATCCAAGAATTTTCTGCCGGTGAACTGGGTACCGTTGTCGGTGATGATGGAGTTTGGGACCCCGAAGCGATGGATGATGTTGGTGAAGAACGCCACCGCCTGCTCGGACCTGATGCTGTTCAGGGGTCGGACCTCGATCCACTTGGAGAATTTGTCGATGGCGACCAGCAGGTGCGTGTAGCCCCCGGGCGCCTTCTGCAAGGGACCGACGAGGTCCAGACCCCATACAGCAAAGGGCCAGGTGATGGGTATCGTCTGCAGAGCCTGAGCGGGCAGGTGGGTCTGCTTCGCATAGAATTGGCACCCTTCGCAGGTGCGGACAATTCTAGTGGCGTCAGCCACCGCCGTTGGCCAGTAGAAGCCTTGCCGGAAAGCATTCCCGACAAGTGCTCGAGGCGCTGCATGATGGTCGCAAGCCCCCGAGTGTATTTCTTGCAGGAGTTCCTGACCTTCGGCGATGGAGATGCATCGCTTGAGGATGCCCGAGGGGCTGCGGTGGTAGAGCTCCTCCTCATCGCCCAGCAAGACGAACGACTTGGCGCGTCGCGCTACCCACCAAGCCTCGGCTTGGTCGAGGGGTAGCTCTCCTTGGCGGAGATATTGCAGGTACGGGGTCTGCCAATTTCGATCAGGCATGGCCCCGCTCTGCTCCTCCTCGACGTGCAGTGCCTCGCCCTCGGGGGCCGAGGGTACCTCGGGGGCCGAGGGTACCTCGGGCTGAACCGAGGACGCCTCGGGCTGAGCCGAGGGTACCTCGGGCCGGACCGAGGGTGCCTCGGCCTCGGGCGTGTCGTTGATCTTGACAGAGGGTTGATGCAGATCCCGGGAGAAGACGTCCGGGGGAACCGTTGTTCGCCCCGAGGCTATTTTAGCCAGCTCGTCCGCAGTCTCGTTGTAGCGCCGAGCGATGTGGTTAAGCTCGAGCCCGTAGAACTTGTCTTCCAGGCGCCGAACCTCATCGCAGTAGGCCTCCATCTTCGGGTCGCGGTAGTGGGAGTTCTTCATGACTTGGTCGATGACGAGCTGCGAGTCACCGCGAGCGTCGAGGCGTCTGACCCCTAGCTCGATGGCGATCCGCAACCCGTTGACCAGAGCCTCGTACTCAGCCACATTGTTGGACGTCGGGAAATGGAGGCGTAGCACGTAGCGTAGGTGTTTCCCGAGGGGCGAGATGAAGAGCAGGCCTGCGCCGGCTCCCGTCTTCATCAGCGACCCATCGAAAACATGGTCCAGAGCTCCGGTTGGATCGGAGCCGTCGGCAGCTGGGTGTCGACCCATTCGGCTACGAAGTCCGCCAACACCTGGGACTTGATGGCCTTCCGAGGGGCGAACGAGATTGTTTCGCCCATGATTTCCACCGCCCACTTTGCGATCCTGCCCGAGGCCTCTCGGCACTGGATGATCTCCCCCAGGGGGAAGGATGACACCACAGTTACCGGATGAGACTCGAAGTAATGTCGCAACTTTCGCCTCGTCAGGATCACTGCATACATCAGCTTCTGAACTTGTGGGTAGCGGATCTTGGTCTCGGACAGTACCTCGCTGACGAAGTAGACTGGCCTCTGAACGGGCAATGCATGCCCTTCTTCTTGCCTCTCGACCACAATCGCGGCGCTAACCACCTGAGTGGTCGCGGCGACGTAGACCAAGAGGGCTTCTCCATCAGCTGGGGGCACCAAGATTGGCGCCTTTGTAAGGAGCGCCTTCAGGTTCCTGAGAGCTTCCTCGGCCTCAGGGGTCCAAGCGAAACACTCGGTCTTCCTTAAGAGGCGGTACAGAGGCAGACCTCTTTCGCCGAGGCGTGAGATGAAGCGGCTCAGGGCCGCGAGACATCCCATGACCCTCTGTACGCCTTTTAAGTCCTTGATGGGCCCCATGCTGGTGACAGCTGCGATCTTCTCCGGGTTGGCTTCGATGCCTCGCTCGGAGACGATGAACCCCAAGAGCATGTCCCGGGGCACCCCGAAGACACACTTCTCGGGATTGAGCTTGACGCCTTTCGCTTTGAGACATCGGAATGTCACTTCAAGGTCGGAGAGGAGGTCGGGAGCCTTCCTTGTCTTGACTACGATGTCATCGACGTAGGCCTCGACCGTGCGACCGATGTGTTCGCCGAACACATGGTTCATGCACCGCTGGTACGTCGCGCCCGCATTCCTCAAACCGAACGGCATGGTGACGTAGCAGTACATGCCGAAGGGCGTGATGAAAGAAGTCGCGAGCTGGTCGGACTCTTTCATCCGGATTTGGTGATACCCTGAGTAGGCATCGAGGAAGGACAGGGTCTCGCACCCAGCAGTGGAATCCACGATTTGATCGATGCGAGGTAGAGGGTAGGGAACCTTTAGACATGCTTTGTTGAGACCAGTGTAGTCTACACACATCCGCCATTTCCCCCCTTTCTTCCTCACAAGCACAGGGTTGGCAAGCCATTCGGGATGGAATACCTCTTTGATGAACCCTGCTGCCATTAGCTTGTGGATCTCCTCGCCTATCACTCTGCGCTTCTCCTCGTCGAATCGGCGCAGAGGCTGCCTGACGGGTCGGGCTCCGGCCCGAATATCCAGCGAGTGCTCGGCGACATCCCTCGGTATGCCGGGCATGTCCGAGGGACTCCACGCAAAGACGTCGGCGTTTGCGCGGAGAAAGTCGACGAGCACTGCTTCCTATTTGGGGTCGAGCCTGGAACCGATCCGGATCTGCTTGGAGGTGTCGCCACTGGGGTCGAGAGGGACGGCCTTAACCGTCTCCGCTGGCTCGAAGTTGCCGGCATGACGCTTCACGTCTGGCACCTCTTTGGAGAGGTTCTCCAGGTCGGCGATGAGGGCCTCGGACTCGGCGAGGGCCTCGGCGTACTCCATGCACTCCACGTCGCATTCGAACGCGTGTTTGTACGTGGGGCCGACGGTGATGACCCCGTTGGGGCCCGGCATCTTGAGCTTCAAGTAGGTGTAGTTGGGGACGGCCATGAACTTCGCGTAGCATGGCCTCCCCAGTACCGCGTGGTAGGTTCCTCGGAACCCGACCACCTCGAACGTCAAAGTCTCCCTTCGGAAGTTGGAGGGCGTTCTCAAGCAGACGGGAAGGTCGAGTCGTCCGAGGGGCTGGACGCGCTTCCCAGGAATGATCCCGTGGAAGGGCGCAGCGCCTGCTCGGACGGAGGACAGATCGACGCGCAGGAGCCTGAGGGTCTCGGCGTAGATGATGTTGAGGCAGCTGCCCCCGTCCATTAGGACCTTGGTGAGCCTAACGTCGGCGTCGACGACGAGCGGGTATTTCCCCGGGCTCGACACGTGGTCGGGGTGGTCAGCTTGGTCGAAGGTGATGGGCTTGTCGGACCAGTCTAGGTAGACTGGCGCCGCCACCTTCACCGAGCAGACCTCCCGGCGCTCTTGTTTGCGATGCCGAGCCGAGGCATTCGCCGCATGCCCACCGTAGATCATGAAGCAGTCACGGACCTCGGGGTACTCTCCTACTTGGTGATCTTCCTTCTTGTCGTCGTCGCGGGCCCTGCCACCCTCTGCGGGCGGCCCGGCCTTGTGGAAGTGGCGCCGAAGCATGACGCACTCCTCGAGGGTGTGCTTGACGGGCCCCTGATGATAGGGGCACGGCTCCTTGAGCATCTTGTCGAAGAGGTTAGCACCTCCGGGGGGCTTCCGAGGGTTCTTGTACTCGGCGGCGGCGACAAGGTCCGCGTCGGCGGCGTCGCGTTTCGATTGCGACTTCTTCTTGCCTTTCTTCTTGGCGCCGCGCGGAATAGACGCCTCGGGAGC
Organism: Zea mays; assembly: GCF_902167145.1. Classification (NCBI taxonomy): domain Eukaryota; kingdom Viridiplantae; phylum Streptophyta; class Magnoliopsida; order Poales; family Poaceae; genus Zea; species Zea mays. The sequence continues at coordinate 179,093,594 of NC_050097.1, read as the reverse complement.
CTCTTCCGATGGGCGGCCCTGGGGCTGCTTGTCCTTTCGGAAGATAGCCTCGATCGCCTCCTGGCCAGAGGCGAACTTGGTGGCGATGTCCATCAGCTCGCTCGCCCTGGTGGGGGTCTTGCGACCCAACTTACTCACCAGGTCGCGGCAGGTGGTGCCGGCAAGGAACGCGTCGATGACATCCGAGTCGGTGATGTTGGGCAGCTCGGTGCGCTGCTTCAAGAATCGCCGGATGTAGTCCCGGAGAGACTCTCCCGGCTGTTGCCGGCAGCTTCGGAGGTCCCAGGAATTCCCGGGGCGCACGTACGTGCCCTGGAAATTGCCGGTGAAGGCTTGGACCAAGTCATCCCGGTTGGAGATCTGCCCCGGAGGCAGGTGCTCCAACCAGGCGCGAGCAGTGTCGGAGAGGAACAGGGGGAGGTTGCGGATGATGAGGTTGTCGTCGTCCGTTCCACCCAGTTGGCAGGCCAGGCGGTAGTCTGCGAGCCACAGTTCCGGTCTCGTTTCCCCCTAGTACTTTGTGATAGTAGTCGGGGGTCGGAACCGGGTCGGGAACGGCGCCCGTCGGATGGCCCGACTGAAGGCCTGCGGACCGGGTGGTTCGGGCGAGGGACTCCGATCCTCCCCGCTGTCGTAGCGTCCCCCACGCCTGGGGTGGTAGCCTCGGCGCACCCTTTCGTCGAGGTGGGCCCGACGGTCGCGACGATGGTGCTCGTTGCCGAGGTGGCCCGGGGCCGCAGGCGCGGTGTTGCGCGTGCGCCCGGTGTAGACCGAGGCTTCCCGCATGAATTGGGAAGTCGCGGCGTGAGGTTCCGAGGGGTATCCCTGCCTTCGGGAGGCAGAGCTCTCGGCCCGTCGGGCCGCAGCGCCTTCCAGGAGATTCTTGAGCTCTCCCTGGATTCGCCGACCCTCGGTGGTTGATGGCTCCGGCATCGCGCGGAGAAGCATCGCTGCGGCTGCCAGGTTCTGACCGACCCCACTGGATGCGGGCGGCGGCCTGACCCTGACGTCGTTGGCGACGCGGTGCTGGAAACCTTGGGGCAGGTGACGTATTTCTCCGGCCGGGGGTTGGCCCGCCCATACCTGCCCGACGTCCCGGCGGATCGGCTCGAGCGCTCCTGCTCCCTCGTCGAGCCTGGCCTGCGCCCCGCGGACTTGCTCGAGCTGTGGGTCGTGACCCCCCACCGGAACGGGGACCACAGCTAGCTCCCGCGGGATGTCAGCGCGAGGCACCGGCCTAGGGAGATCACCGTCCTCCGGCATGCCGAGATGGTTGCCTTCGGAGGGATCCCCTAGCTCGACGTGGAAACATTCGCGGCTTGGGCCGTAGTCCTCGTCGTCAAGGCTGCGGCTACCGTCGGAACAGTCGGAGAGGCAGTAGTCACATGCGGTCATAAAGTCCCGCATGGCACTGGGGTTGCCAAATCCAGAGAAATCCCAACAGATGCTGGGATCGTCATCTTCCTCGGACCCAGAGGGCCCGTAGGTCAAGACGTCCGTCAGCCGGTCCCAAGGCGACCGCATACGAAACCCCAGTGGGGTTGCACTCGCCTTAACGAGAGCGCCCGCCAAAGCAAGGTCGCTAGGCGGGTTGAGGCCGAGTCGAAATGACGTAAGATGGGAATCAGTCGGTACCTTTTGGTCGACGAGGAGCATCATAGTCGCGTCGGGGACTGATTGCACCGTCATCTCAGGTACGAGGGCGACGTCCTGCAAGCTTTCCGCGAGCGCGCCGGCGTCGTCCACTTGCTCAGGATTGGCGTGTCGCGGGGGGATGGCGCTCGCCTTCGTCTCGAACACGAGGTCGACGCCCGGCGTGCCTTCCGTTGGGGCGCTGGGGACGTCGATTCGCTCGACAGCCGATGAAGCGCGGCCTCTCGCTTGGCCTTGGTTGCTCCGCCTCCTCCTCCGTTGGCGGGGGAGAGGACGGGGCGAGCTCGAATGTTGTTCTTCCACCACGCGGGGAAGATGTCGTCGATTCCGCCACCGGCGGGCGGGTTGTCGGCCGCCAATGTCGCTGTCGCGCGGCGGTGGAAGGAGTATCATATCGTAGCTGCCGTCGAAGGACATGAACTCAAGACTCCCGAAACGGAGCACCGTCCCGGGCCAGAGAGGTTGCTGGAGACTGCCCATCTGGAGCTTGACGGGAAGCTATTCGTCAGCACGCAGCAGGCACCTACCTGGCGCGCCAACTGTCGGCGTTTCGAGACCGGGGGGTCCCTAAGCCGACGAGTGAGTGTGCCGCGTGCCCCAGCCCAGATGGGTCGAGCGCGTGGGCGAGCGCGAAGGGGGGAAAGCGAGGTGGCCGGAGACAGGCGTGAGAGAGGTGGAAATCCCGCGGCCTTCGTGTTCGTCCCGCGCCCAGGTCGGGTGCGCTTGCAGTAGGGGGTTACAAGCGTCCACGCGGGTGAGGGAAGCGAGCGGCCCCAAGAGAGCGCCTGTCTCGTCCTCGTTCCCGCGCGGCCAACCTTCTCTAAGAAGGCCCTGGTCCTTCCTTTTATAGGCGCAAGGAGAGGATCCAGGTGTACAATGGGGATGTAGCAGAGTGCTACGTGTCTAGCGGAGGGAGAGCTAGTGCCCTGAGTACATGCCAATGTGGCAGCCGGAGAGATCTTGGCACCCTGCTGGTGTGATGTCGTGGCTGTCGGAGGAGCAACGGAGCTTGGCGGAGGGACAGCTGTCGGAGCGGTCGAGTCCTTGCTGACGTCCCCCTGCTTCCGTAAGGGAGCTGAGAGCCGCCGTCGTCACAGGGCACGCGGGGCGCCATCATTGCCTATCTGGCGGAGCTAGCCAGATGGGACACCGGTCTTGTTCTCTGCGGCCCGAGTCGGCTCGGGGTAGGGTGATGATGGCGCTCCCTGTTGACGTGGCGGGCCCGCGCCCGAGGCCGGGCGACGTGGGGGCTCCTCCGAAGCTGGGGTCGAGTCTGTCTTCCGTTGCCGAGGCCGAGCCCGAGCCCCTAGGTCGGGCGAGGCGGAGGTCGTTCGGCAGAGGCCAGGGCGGAGTCCGAGCCCTGGGGTCGGGCGAAGCGGAGTTCGTCGTCTTCTGGGGCTGAGCCCGAGTCTGAGCCCTGGGTCGGGCGGAGCGGAGTTCGCCGTCTTCCGGGTCTTAGCCCGAGTCCGAGCCCTGGGTCGGGCGGAGCGGAATTCACCGTCTTCCGGGTCTTAGCCCGAGTCCGAGCCCTGGGTCGGGCGGAGCGGAGTTCGCCGTCTTCCGGGGCTTAGCCCGAGTCCGAGCCCTGGGTCGGGCGGAGCGGAGTTCGCCGTCTTCTGGGGCTTAGCCCGAGTCCGAGCCCTGGGTCGGGCAGAGCGGAGTTCGCAGTCTTCCGGGGCTTAGCCCGAGTCCGAGCCCTGGGTCGGGCGGAGCGGAGTTTCCTATGGCGCCTTTGGCAAGGCCTGACTGCCTGTCAGTCTCACTCTGTCAAGTGGCACTGCAGTCGGAGTGGCGCAGGCAGCGCTGTCCTTCTGTCAGACCGGTCAGTGGAGCGGCGAAGTGACGGCGGTCACTTCGGCTCTGCCGGGGGGCGCGCGTCAGGATAAAGGTGTCAGGCCACCTTTGCGTTAAATGCTCCTGCGACTCGGTCGGTCGGCGCGGCGATTCAGTCAGGGTTGCTTCTTAGCGAAGGCAAGGCCTCGGGCGAGCCGGAGATGTGTCCACCGTTAAAGGGGGGCCTCGGGCGAGACGGAAATCCCTCGGGGTCGGCTGCCCTTGCCCGAGGCTAGGCTCGGGCGAGGCGTGATCGAGTCACTCGTATGGACTGATCCCTGACTTAATCGCACCCATCAGGCCTCTGCAGCTTTATGCTGATGGGGGTTACCAGCTGAGAATTAGGCGTCTTGAGGGTACCCCTAATTATGGTCCCCGACACCGGTGCACTACGACAAAATGCACTAAAAATCAGGGACTCTCTAGCTCCAACCCACTCCACCGGGCCACCCCAAAGAAGACATGAAACAAAAGGTGCAGTTGCAAACTTAGATATTTAGTTAGACTGAAACCTAAGAAACTGCATGATTCAAATGAAGTCAAGTTATTGACTCATATATTACTCTGGCAAACAGAACAAAATATGAACTTAAAAGTAAATGCTGCAAAAATAATTCTAGCACCACACAGATCTGCTAAATTATAAGGCACATTGTCCACTGGTAACTGTACCAAATCTGTTGAGATACCTGATTAACTGTATGCTGTCGGAATCCAAAAAACAGAGTAATAGCGGTACTGGAGATTTGGTACAGTTACCAGTGGATTCCGACAGTACCGCTAATTATCATAAAATTTTCTTTCTGTTGGTTGCTCGATGGGAGCCCAATATTCAGTGCAGGAGGAACACCATCACCAAAATTCTTTCTTATTCAGTGCAGGAGGAACACCCGCATGGTCATTGATCTAGGAGCATCGATCTATTAAAAGTAAATGCTGCAAAAATAATTCTAGCACCACATAGATCCGCTAAATTATAAGGCAAATTGTCCACTGGTAACTATACCAAATCTGTTGAGATAGTTGATTAACTGTATACTGTCGGAATCCAAAAAATTATAGGAGATCAAGCAACAGACACAGACCTGACTCTCATGGAGAAGGAATTGATGTCCTTGTTAAGCATATCCAATAAGTAGTATAGATAAGGCTTGAAAGTGAAGGTTCCTATGTGCCTAGGAACTCTCATCTCTCTTGTCTAAAACAAACCAGCCAGATGAGTTTGAAAAGATTCAGTTCTCTGGACTTTAGTGATCAGTGCTCGATAGATATACTTCACTACTGATTTGCATGCTTTGTTACTCCTCAATCGATCAATAACCTTTTATCCAACTACTAAATTAGCCAACATTTTGTTTCCCGTCCTAAGTATCACTTAGCAGCATCTAACTGGAAAATGCAAACAACTATTGATTGAAGTTATGAAGTGGCATACATGTATTTTTTTTAAAAAAAATAGATTAATCCTATCGTAGCTATATGTTCTGCAAATTCTAGAGTTTTTTTTGGAATCAAGAAATCAAGAAGTCTAGTTGTAAAAAACTTTTTTCAGTCCTTTTGGAATCAAGAAACCAAGTGTGATCTCTGATTCTTTGAATTAATCTAAGATTGAATTGACAAGCTACACTAACCGTTTTTGGTGGCAGTCTAATGTATATCAAGGCTGAGTGCAGGCTTTCCTGCACTGATCGAGCCTACATGTTTGGATCCATTGTGGCCATGTTTTGTAGTGTTGTCCTGCACATATAAACCATAATGTTCAACTATGAGAATTGTAAGCTTTATATATATATGGACATCATAGAAGGTCAATTACACTGTTTTTATGCAAATTTAAAAAGTATAGATAATGGCAAACTAATTTAAACAAATGTTGTTTAACCTTCTTTTCCTGAAACATCTGAAATAGCTTCACCAGATCGTGAAGGAACAGACTGTTCATTTTTTTCAGCAACAGCATGCATAACATCCTGTGAGAACTGAGATCATGTCATAGTTGTTGTTTGGGAAGCCAGTATCTCAATGGGATCTTGAGTAGTAGCATCCTCAGTTACTTTGAAACCGCGGAATGATTTTCTCCTGTCCATTAACAGGAGTAATCATGGATCAGGTCATATTTTATCATGGATTCTTTTGAGCACATTGCAGGTAGGTTGAGAGAATGTTAAGTACAGAAAAAGCAAGTCTAATGTTTCACTTTGTCTGCCTCAACCAGTAGCAATAACATGAGGAATAAACCACGTGGGTGCAAATACATCTAAACAGACATGTCGCATGACACAAGCAAACAGAGAATCCAAGCAACCTATGATTTTCTCAGACTATCTTGTAAATAGTCCTCCTTCCTAAGCAATAATACCTAATTGTTCACTCACAAAATATAGAAAGAGATAAGCAGCATACCAACGCAAATTAGGCTGTCTAATGGGTTCGTCTAAAGGATCAAAAATCAATATGCGCTTTTCTGCCTCTCCATTTAGCCGTTTGATCTCATCCTCAGCTTCTGCAATGATGAACCTTTATTAGTGCATTGCTTAATGAAGATCAATGAATAAGTGTAAATGATAATTTTTGTCTTATAATCAGAGAGGACAAATAGAAATTAACAAATGTTCTGTGCATTGAACAAAAAAGTAGCAATAAAAAATTGAGCAAAAATTGTCCAGACAGGTATTTTGAGGTTAAAATCCCCTCACGAAATCCAGCAGCCTGAACTCCTGCAAGCACTTTTGATGTGTTTGGTTTGTGGAGTGATGCACAAGCTGAGCAGGTCGGAGATGGACTCCTCCTCTTTTTTCTCATACTTGAGCCATGCCCCGAAGATGCGCTTCTCGTGTATGGTGCTCACATTCTCCTACACATGCTGGAGGATCCTCCGAACAGCTTGGCCTCGCCGAGGCCACGGAAGACCTAGAACTATAGGAGGTACAAGGAGGCCTTGTCGTCAGGAGGGCGACACTCTAGCTCCTTGTGTATCTGAGCCAGTATGCTGACATAGTCCGCGGGCTTGAAGTGTGAAAGCACAGCCGGCTCCGACATCTTCATCAAGGACTCTCTACAACACAGACAAAACAGGATGAACATCTCAATCGGCCAACTTTGCACAGCCAAATCAACACCAGTGCCTAAAATACTGAGTCTTGCGTGACACAATTGAAGCATAAACGAATGAGCATATGTTGACATATCAAGCTAGAAACAAGTGAAGGACTAAGAGCTTACATGGAGGAGCCGCCAGCAGCATGGCCAGAGAACTTGGAGAGCTTCTCCCACACAGGCTAGAGGATCCTCCAAACAGCTTGGCCAGAAATTTGTACATCATATCGATCATTCATTGCTTCTGCTATGTACCGACAGTGAGAGAGAGACCGGTCTATGTTAGGGTGGAATAGTGTCTCCGGCTCTCAGCCTGAGGAGACGAGGAGGGCACCACCAGTGATCTCAGGTACGCCTTGGGCAGCGCCATCAGCTTCTTCGTCTTAGGAATGTAGGCCCTCCGGGTGAAGTTGTCGTAGTCGTTGGCCTCGATCTCGTCGAGGATCTGCCGGTACAGGAGCAGAGAAGACCACACCTGTAATAGCAGCAGTCACTCATCTGACCGGGTTCTGAAAACGGCTAGCGTTGTGTGTCTCACCGGCCATCGGCTCTCCTGGTTGAGCTCGGTGGCGCCTTCCTCTCGAGGGGCAGCCATGAGTGGGGCGTGGTGTGGAGCTTGGTCTCCTTGTAGGCCGACTCGGAGAAGAAGAACTTCCTCATGGCACATACCACGGTGGGGGTCCAGATCAGGACTTCACCTTCACTTGTTCCTCTTGAATCCACTCAAATCATCGCCATCCAGGGCCCCAAAATCACCCCGAATTCACAAGGAAACGCCGGGAATCAAACCCCCGCGCCAGCCACGGGTAACAGAGGAGTAAGCTGCGTCGGCTAGTATTTGGGGGGAGCGGGGCGGCAGTCGCGGATCCGAGGACAGGCACGGTGAGCGGAGGACATGAAGGTGGTGTCTCCGGAGCGAGCGTGGTGGAGTCCTCGTTCCTCGGAGTTGAGGTGGGCAACCAGACCTGCGGCGGCGGAGTCTGCTGAGGAGGAGGGGAGCGCACTGGCCCCAGAGGACAGGCACGAAGAGCGGGGCGCGCACGACGCGTGGGTAGTCCGCCATGGTCGTCGATGGAAGGGCACGGTGGGGGAGGATTTCGGCGTGGCGCAGCGGCGACGAAGATGCAAGGAGGATGCGCGGCGCTTCGGTAGCGACATCATCGTTGGAAGGGCGCGGTTAGGGCGACGAAGACCGGGGCGTGCGCGGCGTGGTGGTGGTGGGCGAGGTTTTCGGCGCGGCGCGGTGGAGGATTTCGGGGCGGGCAAGCCTGGGGCGGCAGCCGGAATCGAGGGAGGAGAGGGGAGGTCAGGGGCGACGGTTTCCAGGCGAGGCGAGAGGGTTTCGGGGCGCGATCTAGGAGCGGGACCGGTGTGCGGGATCGGGGAGCGAGACTCAAACGTAGGAACGATCGGACGACTGAGATTACAGAATAGTAGAACGGATGGTTGAGATCGTAGAATGGCAGAACGGCAGACTACCTTTACTGCCTTAATAAGTAGTATAGATTAGAGCCCATTGTCACCTCTAATCACGGGGCGGCAATGGGCGGAGGAGCAGGCGCGATGAAGTCGTGGGCAGGCGTGAGAGTGAGCGCAGTGGGCGAGCACAAGTAGGGTTGATAATGGATCGCGATCCAAATGTTTTTTTCACAATTTACTAGTACCCTAAATTAATTCTAGTTCAAAATGAATATAAATAGAGTCTGATCTTAATCTAGTCCTTAAATTTTATAGTGATTAGAGCCCATTGTCACCTCTAATCACGGGGGGCGGCCAGATGTGGGGTGACGACAATGACGTGGATGGTGGCTGGTGCAGTGGTGTGGCTGTCGGTGAGCGTGGCGACATGGCTAGCGACGAGGGCATGGAGGTTGGTGGCGTGCGGCTTGGAGTAGGGTTGGAAATGAGTAGAGCCGAGCTTGGCTCGATCGTATTGCGAGCTCAGAGATCAGACTTGGCTAAGGCTCGTTCAGGCTCGTGAGCCGGCTCGAGTCGGCTCACGAGGCGCCACACTAAATCCGATTTAGAGCATAAATTATATATTTTCATTATATATTAAATAAAAAAATATGTACAAAAAATTCAAGAACATATTTTAAACTATATCCAGCATATCCAGCATTAGATTCATAAAAATTTAAGAAAATAAATTAATAATATAGTCACAACATATCACTATATGATATGATAGGCTAACGAGTCAAACTCGACTTGCTATTTGAGCGAGCCATAAAAGTAGATTCGGTTTGGGCTCGTTCAATCTCGCGAGCCTCTGTGAGCCTTAGTGGCCTCGACCTTTTTTTACCCTTAGGCCTTAGCATGGAGAGCGGACAGGCAGCATGGAGAGCGGACAGGCGTGAAAGCGAGCACAAGTTATATCCTGGTAATTTTTTATGGCTTTTAGTGGCAGCATAGAAAGCTTGTTTTCGACGGTTAGGCTAGGGAGGGCCACAATAAATTGTCTTTTTGGGTGGTTAATAACCCCCTGAACCATATCCAGTGCGTGTGGTGTGCGAACCTGAACCATCTGGGTTGCAATGTGCCGCGTCTGCTTCGATCTCATCCACAGCCTACGCCCATCGGACGTGACGCCGGCGTGTACGGTAGTAGCAGCATGCCGTACGCCGCGCAGCTCCAACTGTACGGTGCCGTCGCAGGCATCGTCGCCTCGAATATTCAATAATGGATGCATTATATGTCAAAGAGCTAGGAGTGGTCGTAGTACTACGAAGAGAACAAGTTTTTATTAAAAAAAACAAAGGCGATATCACCATTTTGTTTCGCTTATTGATCAAAAGATGACTCTAAGAATGGAAGTACAAATTGCATGCGTGCAAGTGGAAGGCGCAAGCATCACCACCACGGGTAGATCGAAGATGTGCGCGCAGCTCCATGACCATGCATTTCTATAGTCCACCCACCCGAGGTAGTAGCCGGTTCAATTGGCCTGGTCTGGGCCGTGGCCGTCCCTCCCTGCGTCTGCGTGGAATCGGCATCTCCAGCTGGTCGCCCTGCGGCATATTCACATCCTCCGACAGCCCCCCTTGCCGATTGCCGTGCCTTCCGTTTCACCTGCCCGTGAGAGCGAGAGGAACGGCACGCCGCTCGCGCCGCCGCCGCTGCTGCGACGCGTGCTCGCGCGGCCACCCGACCACGACCTGGTCCGCCTCCGCGGCCGCACCGTCGCGCCAGCCGCTTTCGTCGGCGCTGCAGGCAGCCCACCAAGGCTCGCCGCTGGCCGTGCCGGCACCCCACAGCCTGACAGCGGCGGGGGACGCCGCTCCGCTGGCGGTGGCGCCGACAGCTCCCCCGCCCGAGGCGCAGCCGGAGAAGCGGCCCTGC